>NC_091979.1:275261958-278029090 GCF_044704955.1 Pristiophorus japonicus | reverse complement strand
CACGACTCTCTCTCCCCCCACCCCCCCCCGGACCTCCGCGGCTCTCTCCCCCCACCGGACCTCCGCGACCCCCACCCGAGACCCGACGCCACCTACCTGTAAATCCAGCCCGAAGTCTTGGGCCCGGCCATTCAGCCCTCCCTCCCTCCCTCCATCCTCTCTCCCTTCTCCCACTCTCTCCCCCCACTCCCCTCCTCTCCCCCCTTCTCCTCCTCTTCTCCCCCACCTTCTCGTCCTCCTCCTCCTCCTCCCCCCCCCACCCCTCCCCCCTCCTCCTCCCCCCTCCCCTCCCCCTCCCCCCCTCGCTGTCAGAAACACAGGCACTGACAAGACAGAGAGTGAGAGACACACACACAGACAGAGAGATAGAGACACTGACAGAGACACACTAGGGGGCCGTCCCAGCACACTGTTGGAGGACTCCTGGTGCTGCAGTCGGTAAGTAGAAAATGTTTTATTTATTGATTTTTTTTTAAAATTATTTTTTATTAATTTTTTTTGATTGATTTATTGGTTGATTTATTGATGTTTTTATCATTTATTATTGATGATGGCTCTATGGGCCCAAGTTTCCACATGATTTGCGCCTGATTTTTAGGAGCAACTGATGGAGAACGGACTATCTTAGAAATCGCAATTCTCCACATTTCTTTTCTGCAGTTCTAGTCAGGTAGAACAGTTCCACTTTGGAACAGAATTTTTTCTTCAAAAGGGGGCGTGTCCGGCCACTGACGCCTGATTTCAAAGTTTCCACAGTGAAAACGTACTCCAAACTAACTTAGAATGGAGCAAGTGAAGATTTTTGTAGAACTGAAAAAACCTTGTCTACACATTAAAAAATCAGGCGCAGGTTACAAATTAGGCGTCCAGAACGAGGTGGGGGGGGGGGGAAGGGAAGTCATTAAATTCTATAATAAATCCTTATTTATACTTATACAAATATTATACAAATAAATCCAACCTGAATAAACATTTATAAGCAAAGAAAAGATTAAATAAACCATCTTCCTACCTGTGTGAAAGCGCTGCAGGCAGGCCTTTCGGGACCGAAGGCTGAACGGGCCGGCCCGAGACTTCGGGCAGGGCCCGTCCCCAGCACCAGATTTACAGGTAGGTGGCGTCGGGTCGGGCCGGGTCGGAGAGGTTCGGTTCGGGTCGGGGGGAGGGAGAGAGAGGGAGGGAGGGAGGGAGGGAGAGGGGGAGAGAGAGAGGGAGGGGGGGAGAGAGAGGGAGGGAGGGAGGGGGTGAGAGAGAGGGGGTGAGAGAGAGGGAGGGGTGAGGGGGAAGGGAGGGAGAGAGAGGGGGGAGGGAGAGAAGGGAGGGAGAGGGAGAGAGGGAGGGGGAGGGGGGTGAGGGAGGGAGAGAAAGAGGGAGGGAGAGAGAGGCAGGGGGAGGTCAGGTCAGGGAGGGGGAGGTCAGGTCGGATCCAGTCCGGGGGGGGGGGGGGAGCGGGAGCGGGAGCAGGAGCAGGAGCGCGGGTCGGGTCGGGGGGGGGCGGGAGCAGGAGCGCGGGTCGGGTCGGGGGGGGGCAGAGTGGGAGTAGGAGCGCGGGTCGGGTCGGGTCCAGTCCGGGGGGGGGCGGGTCCGGAGGCAGGGGTGTGGCGGGGGCGGGGGGGGGGGGGGGGGGGAGCGGGTGTCGGGTCTGGTCGGGCGGGGAGCAGGAGCTGGCCGTGGGAGGAGCCTTATTCACGCAGCCCCAGTGAGGGCATTCGGCCAGGGCTAGGGGCTGCGTGCTTCGGGCCCCTCCCACACAGTTCGGCGCCTGGAGCTACTGCACTTGCGTGCCCACTGTAGCGCGCATGTGCAGAGGTCCCGGCACTGTTTTCAGCGTAGGGACCTGGCTCCGCCCCCCCACAGCTCGTGCTGGCTGCGCCGAGGGCCAGAGGACCTGCAGGTAGGTGGAGAATACAGAGGATTTTTTTAGGCGCACTTTGTGGCGCAAAAAACGGGCGTCCAGGTCGGGACTGCGCCGTTCTAGGCGCGTGTGGAAACTTGGGCCCTTTATTTGTAAAACTGAAGTGTTTAATGTTTGTAAACTTCCCTTTAAACCCTAGCCCCACCGCCCCCCTTTCCCTATGCCTAATTTGTAACCTACGCCTGATTCTCTAAAGTGTAGACAAGGTTTTTTCGAACGTACAAAAATCTTCACTTACTCCATTCTAAGTTAGTTTGGAGTAAGTTTTCACTGCCTAAACTTTGAAAACAGGCGTAAGTGGCCGGACACGCCCCCTTTTGAAAAAAAAATTCTGTTCCAAAGTGAAACTGTTCTAACTGACTAGAACTGGAGCAAACTAAATGCCGAGAATTCAAATTTCTAAGATACTCCATTCTAAACCAGTTGCTCCAAAAAATCAGGAGCAACTCAGGCCGAAACTTGGCCCCATACAGTGTGCTTAGGGGGAACAGAAAAGAAAATGGTCAGCGTGCAGTGAGATGAAAAGAGGGGATGAGTGTAAGAGTAACTGAGAAGGTGGAGGGGGTTGAAGTTGGAGGGCGAGAGTAACTGGAAAGGTGGGGTGGGTGGGATGGAGGCAGGGAGAGAAGGCTATATTTAATAAAACAATTTAATAATCATAACTACATTTAGCCCACAATTTCTCATGGGAAGAATCCTAAATTTTTTGCCATGGTATTGCAGTTTTCCAATAGCCCTGCTGATAAGGAACTTCTTACAATGGTAAAGCAGTTCAAGAGTTAATCTAATATTTAAAATATGTAAAGTCAATAGATTAACCAATGTACAATTAACATGTACGCCATTATCTTCACATGCGACATAAAAAGTGAAGAAAAAAATTATGTAGTAAAGTGCACATAAAAATAGATGTGTCCTTTAAAGACATTAAATTGTTAATGTTATTATACAATCAATGAAAAATTGTGAGATTATGATTATGTCGGAGTTGGCAGTTGAACAAATGAGATAGTTAAAAAACTAGTCTGATCCAGTTCAAAATTGCGTGGGAAGAATATAAGTATTTTAATTAGCATAATTTAGCTCCATGGAAGGAGAGCCTGTTAAATGTCCCGAGAACAAGGGGCTTTTAAATCCAACACTGTATCTATTGCATGCAGATTGAAGTAAAAATATCAATTTATGAATAATAGAATTGGCAGATATCATTAATTATCAAAGTTTACTGCACTTTAGCATTTGTAATAATTCTGTGTTTCAGAACGTACAGCTGTTTTAGCTACAGGGCTCTTAAATGCTAACATGATGTCTTATAAGGGCTGATTTTCCTGGCACTTGCGCAAGAACATAAAACATAAGAACATAAGAACTAGGAACAGGAGTAGGCCATACGGCCCCTCGAGCCTGCTCCACCATTTAATACGATCTTGGCTGATCCAATCATGGACTTAGGTCCACTTTCCTGCCTGCTTCCCCCTAACCCCTTATTCCCTTATCGGTTAAGAAACTATATATCTGTCTTAAATTTATTCAACGTCCCAGCTTCCACAACTCTCTGAGGCAGCGAATTCCATAGATTTACAACCCTCTGAGAGAAGAAATTTCTCCTCATCTCAGTTTTAAATGGGCGGCCCCTTATACTAAGATTATGCCCTCTAGTTCTAGTGTCCCCCATCAGTGGAAACATCCTCTCTGCATCCACCTTCAAGCCCCCTCATAATCTTACACGTTTCGATAAGTTCACTTCTCAATATTCTGAATTCCAATGAGTAGAGGCCCAATCTCCTCAACCTTTCCTCATAAGTCAACCCCCTCATCTCCGGAATCAACCCAGTGAACCTTCTCTGAACTGCCTCCTAACCAAGTTTATCCTTTCGTAAATATGGAAACCAAAACTGCACGTAAGATCAGGATAATGGAGTGGAAACCTGGATGGTTGGGTCTCCATCCCTTTAAATTACTGTGGGAATTCTGGGGGTCGGCTGGGAGGGCAGAGCTTGGCTTGCACCTGCAGTAGGTGCAAGCCAGTTGGAGCAACGCAAATTAGTTGGAAGGAGGAATATCTAGCCTCTCACCTCACTTTCAGGATCCAATGCTGGGTGGGCACCATGGTGCAGATGCATACAAAAAACATGGTACTGTGACTGCCCACCTGAAACTTTCAAATTCGCAGTATCCGTGGGGTACTGGGGGCGGGCCGAAAACTGAAAGGTAACAATTCTATTCTGAGTTAAACATCCTCCCTCCCACATGTAACATCTAGTCAGAACTTCCAGCTGCCGATTTCCACTTGCTAGCAGACGCTCATGGCCTGTGAGGCCTCCAGCTGTGGCTCACGTTTCTGCCCCATTTGCCAGTGCTACACCCTATCTAGGAACGTTCATGTTCCTATTTTTTGATTTATTACCACTGACATTTTACTATGTGAAATCCCTTATGTTTTCCTCTGGGAGTAATCTTTCATCACTTGGATGTACATGTCATGGAGTTCAGGATCTGAAACATTGGGTCCTTCATCGAAACACCTGTGAACTCGTAGAAGCAAGTCATCCTCGTTCGAGGGACCGCTTATGATGTGCATGTCAACACTGGATAGCCAATCTTGACTGACAAATGATAGTGCTTGTTTTAAAACATTAAAGTGACTGAACAGCTATTTAACTAGTAGATGTAACATCTACCAATGTAGATGCAGCAAGTGCAATTTTGGGACTACTATCTCTGAGCCACAAATTCAAGAGAGCTTATTTCAGACAGGGCTCTATCTCAACTTATGGACGCTGTGCTTGAATGGAGGGGTACTCCTTTTGGGTCAGCAGGAGTCAACACCGAGACCATATGTTAGCATGCCTGACAGGAGGTTTCTGACAGCCTGAACACGGGTTTTCTGCATTTACCTTGGAGAGTGGGTCCCCAAGAATTTGAAAGCCGTAGAATTTTGCTGCAAAGCAAGTATGTATCTGGCATACTTGAATTTACTGATTACTTAGTCTGGATATTTTGGAAGAGTATGATATAATTTGTTATGCAATACATCATTTTTTTATAAAAGCTTTTCTGTAGTATTTGTCTGGTGACTCAACAGTATTATGTCAGACCTACAAACTAGAGAATCAATATGAATATTACAATTGAACACATTGTCTTTGCAGTGACATTATTTTACATTGATACAGCATTACAAAATCATTTTACCTTTCCTTTATCAAAGTAATGGATAATTTCCT
The DNA here is from genome assembly GCF_044704955.1 of Pristiophorus japonicus. Taxonomy (NCBI): domain Eukaryota; kingdom Metazoa; phylum Chordata; class Chondrichthyes; family Pristiophoridae; genus Pristiophorus; species Pristiophorus japonicus. Next base: position 278,023,948 of record NC_091979.1, on the reverse strand, counting down.
GGTAAAGCTGTTCTTTCAGTTGTCCTTGGGTCTGTGCTTGGTATCCATCTCTCTGATTCAGGTGAGCTGCACACGGCTGTTCAGACCACTTAACAAAAAACAGCAACAAAATAGTATGATTTTTTGTACAATATATATACATTTCTACACTGGTCAACATCAACTAGATCGACATTTGCAGCATAGAAGGAAGCAATTCAGCTCACTGTGCTTGTGGCATTGCTAGACCAGTTCAAACCTAATTTATTCTTTTCCTTAAAAAGGTCTAATGGTCTCTGCCTCAACTACTCCTTGTGACAATGTAATTTAAGCTCCAACAATAGTACTTTGATTTGCAATTTGGTAGAAAAGACCATCAAACCTAGTAACTCTCATACAGCAAATAATTTACATCAACAGCAAGATCGGAAACTATAATCTATCTAGTGCATGTTACAACAGCTGGCAAACTGAGGGTTAAGCACTTAATGAACAAAATTGACTTGCTTTTTGTCTTCAGAGATACAGTTCATTCTCCTGTAGATTACCAATGACATTGTGAATGTCATCATTAAATGCAGCTTAAAATAACTGGCACAACACTGCAATTCTCCTCATACCACCCCAAATATGCATTGCCAATGCTATTGCAACAGATACCCTACTGATCTCCAAGAAGTGGTATCACTGCATCCGTACATTTGCCCTTCATTTTATTTTTTAAACTTATGCTGTAGTTGCATTGCTTTCTTTTGATGGAGAGCTGACTGTTCCTGCAGCTCTTTCAATCGGGGGATAAAGCCGCAGTATATTCCACTGTGTTTGAATTTTCAGTGTCCATTCAAGGAGCAAGAAATAGCATAATTCAGTGCTCCTTCTTCACATTGCTTCACAAACTGAACCAAGTACAGTATGGTAAAAATGTTAAAATGCTAACTAACTATTCAAATCACTTGATTTGTTTGGGTGAAAAATATATATATATTTTTACATATGACCTGTTAGCTTCATAGGCTACAAAAGAAAATTTTAAAGAATTTAGACCTATCTTCCTTCAGCACAGAAGGGCTGCATGTATGCATGCGCAATGTGTTTAAGAGCTGTGATATAGACGATCTGAGGGGGAAGAGATAAAATTGCTATTCATGAATTATTCATATTGGAAAAGCAAAATACTGCGGCTGCTGGAATCTGGAATAAAAACAGAAAATGCTGGAAATCTCAGCAGGATTTCATAAAAACTGACGAAGAGTCATCGATCCGAAACGATAACTCTACGTCCTCCCCACAGATGCTGCCTGACCTGCTGAGATTTCCAGCATTTTCAGTTATTATTCGTATTAGATGCAGGCAGTAAAATATAAAATAAGCATTCACGATTTGGAAAAAGGATCGAGCATAATTTAAGGGTTGCTCTTGTTGTAAATGGTGATAAAATGTGGGAATAAATTGCTACTGAACACAATTGATCAATTAAAAAATAGTACTGCATTTCTTACAAGTGGGATTGGAAGACTATAATGCATATGGTGCTAAAATAAAAATTGTAAATTTATGGGAACAAAAGGCAAGGTTGTGTGATTAAAGAAATGGAAAGTTTGAATGGATGCAGATCATACAAGAGCAAAATAAATGGGCCTTCGCCTAATCCCAGTTCTTACGTTAGAAATGGGTAGTCAGGGACAGATCATTATGTCAAAGTTGCGGAGTATAGCCAATGGTAGCCAATTATAGGCATTAGTAATATGAAACTAATATCTGCGGATCAGCACTTCAACTTAATCTGGAAAATTTATTTACTCAGGCTGTACAGGGAAAAGATAGGAAGCTGATCGGAGTCGCATCAGAACTGCTAAAGTCCATTTGCCTTTCAACGGCTGGAGATAAATCTAGAGCAGTGGAGTAATCAGCATATACAGGAAATTAAACACATACAATCTCAACACCATTTTACAGAGCAGAAACTTGTACTCTTTAGAAAGACAAAATCAATGGTCATCATTTGGCTTTGAAGGGAATTTAAAATTAAATAGGTCTGAATCACAAACAACAGTCTATTATAAAATAACTAAGATCTTTGATGTGAAGGTTAGCAGGGTTTAACCATGTCTCATCTCAGGCCTGAAATATTTTAAGTTCCAAGAGCAGAATAAGTGCGATCCCATTTTATGGTTGCACTAATAAGTTCAGCTATGAATTATTTCAGTAGACACAAGTCTAAAGCAAAATAAATATCGATTGTAAGACTAGGATTAAATGCTACTCAGAAATTACAAATAGTAGAAGGTCTTGAGCCTTGGCTCGACGATAACATTTCTGCATCAGAGTCAGAAGGTTATGGGTTTGAGTCCCACTCCAGGTGGATAAATGATAGTTTCTGAATACTGGGTTGACATCCAGCAGGGTACTTGCACCCAATAGGAGTGGAATGGCTCCTCCATTGTAGCTCCAGCGAGCAGATCGTGAGTAATGTAGCCTCTGAATATTGAATTGAGGGATTTTTGCGTCCAAGAGTAGAAAGAGTGTGTCCCCACCCCCCACCCCAATCATACGTAGCTGATCCCACCCACCCCCCACCTCACACCTCTGGTAGTCTAGTGACCTGGCCACATAAAAAGGGTCTTAATTATGGAAACAAACAAGAGCACTAGTGTCCTGAACTTAAATAAAGGCAATTACAAAAGTATGAAGACAGAGTTGGCTAAAGTGGACTGGGGAAATAGATTAAAGGGTAAGAAGGTAGATAAGCAGTGGCAGATATTTAAGGCGATACAGGCTGAACCTCCATTATCTGGCACCCTTGGGACATGGCCTGTGCAGAATAAGGGATTTTGCTGGATGAGGGGAGGTCAGCGATCCGAGGTCTGGGGGGGCGGAAAAGAGGAGGTTGGCGCCCCGGGCAGACCCGAAGTATCGGCGGGACCTTGGCAGGCTGCGAAGTGTCGGCGAGCCGTGAAGGAAGTGTTGGCGGGCCAAGTGTCGGTGCGACCCCAACGGGTGTCGGTGTGGACCCAGTGGGCCGAGTGTCGGCGCCATCCCAGCAGGCGTCCGAGCGGCCCCAAGCGGGCCGGGCGTCCGAGCGGCCCCAAGTGGGCCGGGCGTCCGAGCGGTCCAAAGCGGGCCGGGCGTCCCCAAGCGGGCCGAGTGCCCGAGCGGTTCCAAGCGGGCCGAGCGGCCCCAAGCGGGCCGGGCGTCCGAGCGGTCCCAAGCGGGCCGGGCGCCCGAGCGGTCCCAAGTGGGCCGGGCGCCCGAGTGGTCCCAAGCGGGCTGGGCGTCCCCAAGCGGGCCGAGTGCCCGAGCGGTCCCAGCGGGTGTTGGCACAGTCCCAAAGTCGGGCTGGAGGTCGGTTGCTTTCTGCGCATGCGCCCCCGCCTGCTGGAATCATGCCGGACGAGGGGTGGTGCCGGATAAGGGAGTCCCGGATAAGGGAGGTCCAACCTGTATTTCATAATTCTCAGCAAAGATATATTCCAGTGAGAAAGAAAGACTAAGAGAAGGATGTAGCTAACTAAAGAAGTAAAGGATGGTATCAAATTGAAAACAAAGGGATACAATGTTGTGAAGATTAGTGGTGGGCCAGAGTATTGGGAAATCTTTAGAAACCAGCAAAGGACGGCTAAGTGAATGGGCAAAAATTGGACAGATGGAGTATAATGTTGGGAAAATGTGAGGTTATCCAATTTGGTAGGAAAAATATAAAAGCAAATTATTATTTAAATGGGGACAGATAACAAAATTCTGCTGTACAGAGGGATCTGGGTGTCCTTGTACATGAAACACAAAAAGTTAGCATGGAGGTACAGCAAGTATTAGGAAGGCAAATGCAAAGTTGGCCTTTATTGCAAAGGGCATGGAGTATAAAAGTAAGAAAGTCCTGCGACAACTGGTGGAGATTGACAGATTTTTGAACGATAAAGGAGTCATGGGTTATGGGGAGCGGGCAGTGAAGTAGAGGTGAGGTCACGGTCAGATCAGCCATGATCTTATTGAATGGCAGACCAGGCTCGAGAGGCCAAATGGTCTACGCGTGCTCCTATTTCTTATGTTCTTATGTTCCGATCTGCTGGAAGAAGTGGGTTGCCTTACGTGACTTGAAAGAGAAGAATGTCTGTACTAGAATCTGTCAAGACATTATTCAGGTGCTCGGAACCTTATTGGAAATATACATAACGCTTTCCAAATCATAACCAAAACCAGAGTAAACTAATATCTGCACGTGCATGTAGAATATTAGAATTGCTTAAAATCCTTACTGAAAGGCAAGAATTCAACAAAAAAAGAAATGTAGCATAATACATTCATACATTTCTTGCCAGTAATTGCATTAGATATAAATATCAGCCAATTAAAGACTGCAGACATATTAATAAACCTGGCTTAGACCAAAAGGCAATGTCAATGTTCAATCCCAATGAACTTCTAAAAATCAAGAATCATTGCACATCATCAATGTAAATGTATTCAGACCAATGCTGGTGTAAAAGAGATTTAAATTTCTTTCCAACAATTATAGATTGGTTGGAAGCACTAAGTATCAAGAATTACTGTACTGTTGATGTTTATAAAATCTACCTTTCGATTTACATTGCAATGCCAATAAATTAATACTGATTACATTGTGTGTGTAATCATTAATACTGATTACTCACATATCTATAATATTTTTTTAAATGCTGAGTGGATTCCAACATTCCATTTCAAAATACATTGAAAAGTCAATGTATGTCAAGCTCTGCAAATGGGAAAACCTATTGAAAAACTGTCAACATTTACCTGCAGTACTAGTTATGTCTGTAAGTGGTGCCATGATTGTTATTTATAATGTTAAAGAACTGTCATGTAACATTAGACCAAATCCTGCACCAAAAACGTCTGGTCTTTAAATCTGATTGGGATAATTTCCGTCTTCAGTGGCTGAGCAGGAATCTGGTGTAGCAGAGCAGATCACCCACCTTTTATAGAATAAATGAAATGAAGATTATGTTGGTTCTATAAAGGATGGGCAATCAGTTACCCCAAATTACTGCCCAAGGGGGTGAAGACAAAAATCAACCGATTGTGTATATTCACACAGCACCACCAAAATTCCACTGGATGGCAGTGAGTAATAAATCTCAACGTAAAGAAGACTATCCACCCCGCTCCCCCACAACAAGAATTCAGCCTATGAAAACTTCCTGATGTCCTGAAAGAGAACTAATACAAATGTTCCCTGAGTAGGTCTGCACCAAATGGAAAAAAAAATCATTATTTTTCCATAAACTCCCCTCAACTAAATGACAAAACTATCATTTCTTCCATCTGACATTTCAATGCAGACAATGCTGTGTCCATTACACCAGATCTTCACTTCCTTTACATTGGCCCAGGAATTCAGGGATTTCTTGAAGGAGGGAGGAAAGGAGGTGGTAGAGCTGGACCTGGTTTCCTATCTGCACAGGGCCATAGCATTGATGGAAATGAGGCATGAGGGGGTGGACCCGACCTTCTCATCTTAATTTTCTGTTTGCGTGGTCATGAGAATTCAGTCACTGGCCCCCCCATGAAGCTAGCTTTGAAGAAACTGGATATGAAAACAACAACGTCTTTATTGATCCGACACAAAATGACAATTGCATTCAGAGAAATCAAGGATAGCTGGTCTGGGGAAAAAAAAAGACAAGACAAGCATAAAGAAAGTTGCATTTCCGAGGGTGGAGTTAAAGATACTGTTGGGGAAGTTTCATTCTACATCTCATTCGAAACTGCTTGAACCTATGAAGTAGTCAAAATGGAGCAGCTCCATTTTTGATTTTAATGCCGCTGCATTTGACGGTGGTTGAGGCACCTGCCAGACTCAGGTGAAAACCTTGTGCATAAATGTTAATCAGGGTTCTATTATGCTAATAGGGCCCCATTGACATTTTAATCGAGACTCTGAGACTTTCCAGCCAGACAGAGAAGGAAGAAGAGGCCCCTCATGTAATGCAAAAAAATTCCTTTATGGGGACATGGGGAGTAAGAGTGCTCCTCCAGGCAAGACAAGGAAAGTGCATTCTGCTCTGTTTGCCCTCCTTTTCTTCCGGACATCCTCCTGAAAATCCCTCCTTGCCACTCACCTGAAAGTCGGGGGCAGCCAAGGGCCATCTGAACGTCCTCTGCCAGCAGTCGCTCATCACCCTCTTTCCACCCATTCTGGATCAGTGGCATTTAAATGAGACCAGAGGGTTAAAATACCCCAGAACTGAAATTTAGGCGAGCATTTCACACTCACTGTACCCCATCTCGCCTGAAACATGTTCCGGGTTAAAAGTGACCCCATAGAAAAAACATTTCGACCAGAAGGTTCCCATGGGATTTTGGAGGCTCGTAGATGATGAAACTTTGGAGTGAAAGGTGAGAGGAAAGAGAGAAGGCCGAGTTGCTCAAATCAGGAATAGTTGCACAAGGAGTCGAGGCAAAGGCCTTTGTGAAACTTACGTTGAGAGAAATGCCATAGCAGTTTGGGCGAGACACATGGTAGTTTGTGTGGCCAGCTGGGAAGACTTCAGTGAAATAGAAGGAGTCACCATCTGTAAACTAATTTCTGTTATGACCAGGATGCTAATAGATTCAGCTACTATAAGATTGTGGATAGTGAGGAACTTGTTTGCAAGGAAATTAACATTCTTGAAGATGATATAGAGCATACCTTGACATGAGATGAGGTGGGGAGGAGTCATATGTTGGTGAAAGGCAAGGTGGTATGAGATGGAGGAGCAGAGCAAGCATTGGCAGAAGATGAAAGAGGGAGGGGTATGGACTAGGGCTGAGGAGTAGCTATTAGTGGGAGCAACATAAGCACACACAAGTGATGCATAGGAAAACCTTAAATTATGGGCAAATGGCAGAGAACCAAATATAATAAATAAGCCCTTACGACAGGAGCTTTATGAGTGGAAGCAATCAGTCTGGGATCAGACATTCAGGTCTATGAGCAAGGTCAAAGATGTACAGCACCTGTGATGAAGAGCAGTGAGGTTTGTAGTCTTCAAGGAAAGTTGGAGCTGTCTGAGCTTGGCAACGAAGGTTGGAAAAGCCATGGTTGGTGAAGAGGTCAAAGAGGCTGCAAGCAGCTGGGCAGGGGGAGGGCTACATGATGGGGTTAGGTATGGTGCTGGACAAAGTAAAGCAAAAGAAAACAACCATTAAAACCAACAATCAAACCAGCTGCCAGTAGAGTCAGATCATCCAACTGACAGAGCTGCTTGTGAAAAGACTGTTGGCCACAACAGCTCTCGCAGCAGATTGGCAAATGTAATGAAATCCACTCCATGAGCCATGCAGAGAAGTGAGTTCCTATCTAGGTTTCTCAATGTGCAGTCTCAATTTATTTGCTGTTAGGTGCAGGCTCATTAATTGGTTTTAAAATGACAATCTTAGAAAGGCCAAAAATACGACTGGTTTGGAAAGATGTGGCCTGTGGTATAGCTAACCCAGGAGCCCTTTGTGTTCACACCAGTTGCTCGGAATGAAAAAGTGTTCCATTTCCCAGACATCCCTCACATTGATGAGCACACAAAAATACATACCTTTCCTTCTGCCTCCCCCATGTCGAGAAAAAAAAACTTAACTGATATAGCGGCCAAAATTCAGGTCCACCCGAAACAGTGCACACCTACCGCTTTTTGGCCGCCATTACCGCCACAATGTTTGAGGCGGGAATCCGCCCGAAATTCAGCGATTTTTAAAAAAAGCACCCAGCGGTATTGGCCCGCGGGAATCGGCACTTCTTAAAGACCAGGGTTTGCAGCTCAGCCCTGAGGAGGGAAGGGGTTGAAGTTAAGGCCATGGCTGCTGGACCTGTAGTGAGGAGGGCAAGCTGTTGTTCTGATGCAAAACTGGAGACACTGATTCAGGCTGTAGAGGGAAGGAGGCGAGTGCTGTGCCCCGAAAGAGGTGACCGACTCGCGATGTCTTCACAAATGCTTGGAGAGAGATCGTTGTGGAGGTGTCAGGGATCTTAATTCATGACCAGACTGCCGCCTAGTGCTGCAAAGGGATGAGTGACATCATCCATCTGATGAATGTGAGTACCTGTTGCACCACCTGCTGACCTTCCATCAGTGAGCCTGTCCTTCATCCTTCTCTTATTTCCCACCTTCACTATATAGTCACTAAAGCAGCATTTCATTGTTGAGGCCTGGTATATGTTCTCGCAACGGACGCTCCCCTTTCATGTCACAGTTACAGCTGCATAACAGGGGGACACACTTGTGCACTCATTTCTGAGACCTCATGACACTGCTACTCAGTAACCATTCTTTGTTTTGCAGGCCAAAGTTGCGCACAGCCGGATGGACCAAAGGAGCACTAGTGGTGACGAGCCCCAGCTACAAATCCTGACACCTTTGGAGGACAGGGCGAAGGCACTAGTGGGCAGACATGCTGCATTCCCTGTGGCCACCGGTACTGGCGATGCCAATCCCCTTGCGGGCAGCATGGGTAAGTGAGGCCCTCCTTTAATGGTATCTCTCCCTGAACGCGTCAGTGCCTATGTGCCTTTCCTTCTGAAAGTCTGCTAGTTGCAGCCTTCATGTGTCCCCCTTCACGGCATCCCCTGTGCCATTTATGCTTGCAGATGAGAGGTCGAGTGACAGTCAACAAGAGGGTCCTGCTGCGAGTGGGAGGGCAATGCAGGAGGACAGCCTCGAAGGCAGTGGCATCCGAGGCAAAGGAGAGGATGACGGAGAGTGTGATTGGAGGCCTGTACAACAGCACTGAAGGCACTGAAAGCCGAGGCCAGGGAGATGATGACATGGAGAGTGGGAGTCGAGGCCTGGACGACAGCCTTGAGGGCGCTGAAAGCCATGGGGATCCTGATACTCCAGACGACATTGAGGCCTCGTGCCTCAATGAGACCCTGAAGCCCCTTTCCATCTGTTGGCGCCAACTCAGATGAGTTAGAGGACGAGGGGGACACTGCTGGCAGCAGCGCATCACTGCTTCCACTCACGCGCCAGCTCAGATACTGGGAGTACGCGGTCTCGAAGAGAAAGCAGAGGGGTCTGCACTGGGTGTTACACCGGGGCCTAGCGGGCTGCAGCATGGTGATGGGCAGAGGGAACCTCAGGTACCATCTCTCCGGGGGGTGAGTCTGATACATATGCTTATCACTATAATAAATCACACGTGGCCCATGCTGGAGCTGATCACCTTGTGACCTTTAGGTTTAATGTAAACTCCAAAAGTGAGCACTGCAGGGGGAGCCTGCTTTATATAGGGAGGCAGCACGAGGAGCAGTAATGTGTGCCTCCCAGGCTTTCCCCATCTGTTGACTATTACATGTAATTACATGGTGCAGAGCATGGCTGCAAATACATCACAGAGTCCACACCGGAGTTCTGCTGAGGAGGACTCAGATGAGCCCATTGATGTTGGGGCTTACAAAAGAACACCATGCATTCCCAGATTTTGGGGGCAGTGGTAAGGGTGCCGGACAGGCTGTCGTAAGTGGTGAGGAGCGTGGAGGAGTCCGCCTCCCGCATTGACGATAGTTCTGTGCACACCATGAAGCCCATCATTGCCAGTGTGCAGACGATGGTGGACTCAGAGACCGTGCGGATCCAGCTGTGATGCTGCAGCCCTTTGGTGATGTGGCAGCTGCCATTACAGCACAGGCACAAGGGAAGGAGCGTGTCGTGCTGGTTTGGAGAGGATGGAAGCTCAGAATGCTCTTATGCGCTCTGTGCAACAGATCACAGAGCGTCTAACTGCTGTCATCCCTGGTGGCTTTGAGACAGTGGCTGGTCTCACACAGTCTAAGCTCGACGCCACCCGACACCCGAGTGTTGCCTTCGCGGCTGGGTCCACTACGAGCCACGGGGGGCCTTCCGGTGTTGCGTCACAGCACCGACCTGAGCTGCCTCAGATTGGTGGTGGCGGCAATGTGCCGCACCCAGGGAGTGACGCAGGCTCCTCGGACCAGGATCCTGATGATGTGCTCTCTCAGAATCACACCATTCCTGACCCCAGGCCTGTCACTCCGCCATTGCCTCCAAGCATAGACTCGCCCAAGCCAAGGAGGGCGCTGACCAGTCTTCAGCCGGCCCTTCCAGGGCTGGAGCTGGTCGAGGGCATCCTAGAAGGACATCTGTAGCTTCCACACAGGAAACACAGCAGCCTTCCCAGACCCATGAGGCAGCCACAGGGGCGACACTGCGGTGTAGTAGCAGGATAGGTACATGTTAGAGGGGTTATAAAAAAATGCACAAGGGTGAGAAATTATGTTGTGTTAGTTTTGCACTGTTCTTTGTTATGTAATAAATCTTTATTGTGTCTTCCTGTATACGGGTAGGTGTATAATTTGATGGTGGGCAATGATGTATGAAGTGACTCATTGGGGCGGCCATGGAAAAGCGAAGCTGAAGCGTCATGGGGGCATTAAATCATCTGAAACGAACAGCAATCAGACATGTCTGCACTTCCCTTGCAAGGTTAGGATGGTGATGATGTCTCCTGGGTGGCTGGCGACGCACATCCTGGTCCTCCTCCTCCTGCTGTGCCTCCTCCTGAGGTGTTACTGCTGGATCGACCTCCAACAGCTGGCCCCTCATGATTGCCAGGTTGTGAAGCATGCAGCAGACGACAACAAAGATGGAGACCCGTTCAGGCGATTACTGCAATACACCAGGCAACGGAACCTCTGTTTGAGGATCCCAATGCAATGCTCAATTATGCAGCTGGTGGCAGAATGAGGGTCATTGTATGCATGTTCGTCAGAGGTCCTGGGGTTCCAAAGGGGAGTCAGCAGCCAAGTGGACAAGGGATATCCCCTGACCCCAAGCAGCCATCCACAATCCTGGTTTGGGCCCGAGAAGATGGCGGGCACACTGCTCTGGCGCAGGATGAAGGCATCTTGGCTACTGCCTAGATACCGCGCATCGACTGCCATGATCCTGTGCTGGTGGTCGCACATTAGCTGGACATTCAGGGAGTGGAATTCTTTTCTGTTCATAAACATGTCAGCATGGGTTTGTGGCGCCTTCAGTCCAACATGTGTGCAGTCGATGGCCCCCTGCACCCTGGAGAACCCTGCAATCCAGACAAATCCGGCCTGCTCCTCTACCTGTTTCTCCCTGGTCATCGGGAAGAAAATGTATTGCACTCTTCTCCTGTACAGAGCATCTGTGACTTGTCGGATAGAGCGATGGGCGGAGAACTGAGCGATATTAGAAATGTCTACAGTTGCAGACTGGAAAGAGCCAGTTGCGTAGAAGTTTAGTGCAATGGTGACTTGTTTCAACGCTCAGAGCTGTTCTCAGCCTGAGGCTGCAGATCTGGCCGCAGGAGATTGCACAGCTCCCTCAGGATGTCCTTCCTGAATCGGAGCCTTCGCAGACATTGCTCATTATTTAACTCCATGAAGGAAAACTGATGTCGGTACACCCTGGCATGGTAGGGCCTCCTTCCCTCAGGTCTGTGCTGGGCCCCTCCGATGGCAGCTGGCTGATTGCCTTCTCCCTCATCCTGTTGATGGTCCTTAGCCTCTGCAGGCTGAAGCTGGCAAGCATCAGGCTCCTCGCCCACTATCTGGTGTGGGGGTTAGCGTATCTGACCCTCCTCCTGACGCCAGCTCCTTTCTGGACAACCTCTCTGCCTTCAAGTCTGTGACCATCTCCAGTCCCTTCTCTATGTTGGGCAGCCATGCGTGTTGCCTCCCTTACCCGCTGCCTCTGGACCCATCGGTGACGGTGCCGCCTTCTCCTGCGTGCCTCCCTGCCTCACACAATGTGGACAAGATGTTCCCCTGCTAACATTGAGCGGTGACCATTGGATCGGAAGTCGGGCCTTTTTGGGGAGCTGAATTTTGGCTCCATCGTGTTTTGGGTCTGAAGTGAGGGAACTAGTGAGGTCAATAGCAACATTGGTAAAGGCAGTAGAATTGGAGCTGATGTTGAGCTAGCACTAGATTGACCAGCGAGATTGACCAATAGCAGCCTTCAATGCTGAAATTTCTATGATTCTACAAAGATTAGACGTAGCGCCTGGTCTGAACTCAGTTATGGTAGCAGTACTTCTAACTGACACCCAGCAATTTCTGCTGGAAAATGTATGCATGTAGGTATTGGGTGAGGCTAGGATTGGGCTCAATTTTGATGCCCTCATGGATTATTATTCAGCCAGCGTCTATTGTCTAGGCTCACTCATTAAGAATGACCACTTGGTAAAGTGATTCAAGCGCTCTGGTGTTCATGGAATAGTACCTTGGAAGGAATCAATATTTTCAGACGAGGGAAAGAAAGGGTGAGAGTTAGAAAAGTGTTCAATATACTTTTTCATTTGTTTACATACACAGGGTGTAGTATTATCACAAGGCTTTCAAATCATGTCTTTATGAGAAGAATGACACAGGCTTTGTCTTGTGAAGCAAACTTTTTCATAAAAACAATACTGTGTTAAAAATATAATGCAGATTGATATTTTCAAACCTTTAAAACACAGTTGGGATTTGGAACGTGAGGCCACATTACTATTTTACTAACTATAATAAGCAAAGCACAACAGAAGGTTCACATACTGAACCCACTACACACTTAATTATGTTTCATATTTTTAGTGAAACCATCACTATAATGACAACAGTTTTTATAAGCTTAGAAAATAATTTGATACCTTCAGTTAAAATATTACCTTAAGGAGCTTTGCATTAAGCAGTAATGTGTAGGCAGCTTCAGTGTAGTTATCGCACTCTTTGTGCAGGTCACACAGCTTGTATAGATACCTACGATTAATCAATTTTGAACATATATAAAATACTGTAGAATGTTCTGAAGAAAATCCTAATGTATCAAATAAAAAGGCTATTCTTAAGTAGAGTTTGAACAAATCTACATTTGTTAGTACTACAACATGGGTGGTATCCCTGAGTTTCAGAGTACTCATTATCCAGTATCCCTGCTGGAAATGTGCATGTATGAACTTCAAGTGAGGACAGGATCAAACAATTCCCTCTGACAACACTCACTATCAAGATGATTAATAACCATTGGGTCATGTATGGGAGGATATCCAGCATCTGTGGAATTGTGCCCCACCAAGGAGTCAAAGTCTTCAGGAGTGGATACAAGGTGGAAAATGGAAGAGAAGATTGGAAGAAAATAATAATAATAATGAGCACTATGCTATAGAGCAGTAGTAACATTTGCTGAACGTATCTTACTGGCATGTAATGGATCTACACTGTCATCACTGTGCAATTAGGGTGGAGGGGAGCTAGATATTCATGAAAGATTTTTGTGCAATTTATTTATGAAAAATGTCATGCTGCAGTTTTTTCTGACAAGTTAGACTATCACTGGCTGCTCTTTGTCACTGAGTTCTTGTTCTGTGATTGGCTGGAATTCACCTTGGAGCACTGGAGAAGTAGTTGGTGAAAGTACACAAATCAAAGGCTGAGAAATTGGACTTTGCCCAAAACGAACGACAAGTCAGAAAAGCAAGTGTTTTGTGCGCCAGTCCCCAGTGACCTGAGTCCCAATCTAAGTTTGACCTCGGGCCTCATTTACATTAAAGAGGCAAGCTGTGGAAGTCAATCGGGAGACCCAATGCGGCTCTCCTGTCGGGCCCTGACCAATTTCAGATGGTTCTTATTTCTTATTCATGTGTTGGAAATTAATTATTTTGTAACAACTCCAACTTTAACTGTACTGTGAAAGGGTTTTTGCATACCTGATGTACATTTCTTCTCTCTCAATTTCTTTGTAGAAGTTCTGAAATACAGCAGAAAATATATTTCTTCCAATTTTGTTATACATGTGAGTTATTCAAATAATATACATCTTAAAGCAGACAGTCGAAATTTTACTTAAAAACAAAGCTCAGAAATTCCAGAAGCCTTGCTCCACCGGCAGAAATACAACATGGCAGGACTTCAACCTGCCTGTCTGCCCTGGCCCTGATTCTGCTCAAATTCCAGGAATGGGGTCAATTGAATAATAGTTGTTCACAGCACTACTGGGGTGCTTGCTCCACGGGGGCAGTGGGATTTCAAAGTGGCATATTGCCAATCCATCAGGCAGCGGGCCAGTTTGGCCAAACTGTGAATGCACAGGAATTTCAAGTTCCAGTTACTCCCTCACTGTTGTAATGCTCTCCTAAGGGCAACTGAGAGCTCTGAGATTGATTCCCATTGGGATACATCACTGTGGAACCCATTTAGAGTTTCTTTATGGCAAGTACGTCTTCTTCATTTCCATGTTCAAAACAGCCCGGAATTTCTATGCTGATTTCTACAAAATTAGTCCTTGAGCTTGTTGATCTTATGGATGTCAAACTGGATTTTCACAAAAGCAAATCTCTCACATTGTGAATCTCAAATGTGCCTATTATACTGCTGCAAATATTGTAGCACTGATGCATTTTATTAGTGTTGTGAACAGGCAGTTAAGGCTAAACTGCCCATTTGCATTGCATTTGAGAGAGAGCAAGCAGAGCTCCGGGAATGCATACTCAAATGCAAAGCATAAATTACCAGCCATTGATTGCCAGTGAAATTTCATATGACTCAAAAGACAGGATAGTTAGCGTTTTTCAATTATTTGAAATTAAGTAGTGGTGAAGTAAGCTTCGGAATTTAAAATAAAACTGAAAGCAGTGATCACTACCTGCAGTGATGTGCAATACTGTATTAGGAGCGCAAGTCTGTCTCTTCCAGGTAGCTACTAACACTAAGGGCTAGAAATTCGCCAACCTTGCGCCCGGTTTTTCGACGATATTTCGCTGTTTTTGGTGAAAAACGGTGAACCGTCTTGCGCCGGTGGTTTTTAAGTACCGCTGGGGAGCGGACCGCCGTCGTGCAAGACTTGAAATACCACTTTCGCCAAAAATTTGGCTCAGCGGTGACCCATATTCTGCGCGAAAAAAACTCCATGGAAAAACCTGCGTTGCGGCCCTTGGAACAGCGGTAGGTATGAAGACCTGCAAAAAAGGTGTCAAGTTTTTATTTTTTAATTCTTTTGCAGCGATTTGATAGTTAAGTATTTTGTGAATGTTTTGTGGTGTTTAATTGTTTGAAATTTCTGGGGGGGGGGGTGTTTTCCCCCTTCCCAAGGCCTCTCTCGCAGCGGTAATCGGCCTCAGACTAAAGTTGGTGAAGATCGCGGTTTCCGCCGCGAATCCTTGTGCAACGCCGATTTTTATCACTGGCCGCATTTTTTCCCGAAACTTAGACTTTAAAAAACTAGCGGAGTGATAACGGTAATTTTGGCGAAAAAAATACCGCCATCACCAAAAAACGAATTTCTAACCCTAAACCTCCAATTTTTGCACAATTAATTGGTGCAATGCAAAAGATCAAAATGCACCATCAGAGCCAGGCCATTCAGGAGAGAAGTTAGGAAACACTTCTTCACACAAAGGGTGGTAGAAGTGTGGAACTCTCTCCCACAAAAGCAGTAGATGCTAGCTCAATTAATCATTTTAAATCGGAGATCAACAGATTTTTTTTCTAGCCAAGGATATTAAAGGCTATGAAGCTGAGGTAGGTGGATGGATTTTATGATACAGATCTGCCAAGATCTCGTGAATGGTGGAAGAGGCTCAAGGGGCTGAATAGCCTACTCCTATGTTGACACATGCAGTATATTCAAGCATTACATTGTCTATATCCTTGTCGGAAAGGTGCTGGGGTAGGTGCCTGATTGCTGTCCAGCTCGCCAAGTTCTTTTGCCTTAAATTCATTGACATTAAATGACATATGCGTTTAACTGTTTAGCTGTATTAATCAAGGTCAGTGCCACATAAAAAACCATCTCGCCTACTAATTACGGTCTACCTCTAGTATTTCTAAAGTATATACATTTACTGCTTTTTCAGCTTGAACAAAGAATTATTAAACAACACAATTCTTTAAAGACCACTACAAACTTAAGCAGACTGGTTGGCTTCGTTTTTCCTATGTGTGTTCGTTCACCTTATCATTGTTTCAACTGATGGAGAATTGCTTCAAGTGTTTTCTTTGAGAAATTTTACTTAATCTTTTACATTTCACAGTAACAAGCATTTTAGCTGACACTATAATCAGTACCATTGTAGCACTACGGAAAATCTTAACAGAAACATATGGCTGCTCAAACTGTTAAGAAAACTCCAGAATTAATGGGCCCGTCTGGAAAAAAAAAGTCAGTTTATTTGCTTTCCTTTATTTTAACCTTCAGTATCTGTTTAACATTTAGAATTTGACATAACTATGTCATAGCATCTCTTTTGTGCCAATCCTTTAAATCTATACATGTGATAAACAGCCTTTCTTCCTTTTTAATTTATTTCTCGTTTATTATAATTTTTAAAATAATCACTCGACACACATGGGAATGTGGGAAGGGAGAAGCTTGAGACAATCACTATCACTAAGGAGGTAGTGCTGGACAGGCTAATGGGACTCAAGGTAGACAAGTCCCCTGTTTCTCATGAAATGCATCCCAGGGTATTAAAAGAGATGGCAGAAGTTATAGCAGATGCATTCGTTATAATCTACCAAAATTCTCTGGAATCTGGGGAGGTACCATCGGATTGGAAAGCAGCTAATGTAACGCCTCTGTTTAAAAAAAGGGGCAGTCAAAAGGCAGGTAACTATAGGCCGGTTAGTTTAACATCTGTAGTGGGGAAAATGCTTGAAGCTATCATTAAGGAGGGAATAGCGGGACATCTAGATAGGAATAGTGCAATCAAGCAGATGCAACATGGATTCATGAAGGGGAAATCATGCTTAACTAATTTACTGGAATTCTTTGAGGATATAACGAGCATGGTGGATAGAGGTGTACCGTTGGATGTGGTGTATTTAGATTTCCAAAAGGCATTCGATAAGGTGCCACACAAAAGGTTACTGCAGAAGATAAAGGTACACGGAGTCAGAGGAAATGTATTAGCATGGATAGAGAATTGGCTGGCTAACAGAAAGCAGAGAGTCGGGATAAATGGGTCCTTTTCTGGTTGGAAATCGGTGGTTAGTGGTATGCCACAGGGATCGGTGCTGGGACCACAATTGTTTACAATATACATAGATGACCTGGAAGAGGGGACAGAGTGTAGTGCAACAAAATTTGCAGATGACACAAAGATTAGTGGGAAAGCGGGTTGTGTAGAGGACACAGAGAGGCTGCAAAGAGATTTAGATAGGTTAAGCGAATGGGCTAAGATTTGGCAGATGGAATACAATGTCGGAAAATGTGAGGTCATCCACCTTGGGAAAAAAAACAGTAAAAGGGAATATTATTTGAATGGGGAGAAATTACAACATGCTGTGGTGCAGAGGGACCTGGGGGTCCTTGTGCATGAATCCCAAAAAGTTAGTTTACAGGTGCAGCAGGTAATCAGGAAGGCGAATGGAATGTTGGCCTTCATTGCGAGAGGGATGGAGTACAAAAGCAGGGAGGTCCTGCTGCAACTGTACAGGGTATTGGTGAGGCCGCACCTGGAGTACTGCGTGCAGTTTTGGTCACCTTACTTAAGGAAGGATATACTAGCTTTGGAGGGGGGACAGAGACGATTCACTAGGCTGATTCCGGAGATGAGGGGGTTACCTTATGATGATAGATTGAGTAGACTGGGTCTTTACTCCTTGGAGTTCAGAAGGATGAGGGGTGATCTTATCGAAACTTTTAAAATAATGAAAGGGATAGACAAGATAGAGGCAGAGAGATTGTTTCCACTGGTCGGGGAGACTAGAACTAGGGGGCACAACCACAAAATATGGGGGAGCCAATTTAAAACCGAGTTGAGAAAGAATTTCTTCTCCCAGAGGATTGTGAATCTGTGGAATTCTCTACCCAGGGAAGCAGTTGAGGCTAGCTCATTGAATGTATTCAAATCACAGATAGATAGATTTTTAACCAATAAGGGAATTAAGGGTTATGGGGAGCGGGCGGGTAAGTGGAGCTGAGTCCACGGACAGATCAGCCTTGATCTTGTTGAATGGTGGAGCAGGCTCGAGGGGCTAGATGGCTTACTCCTGTTCCTAATTCTTATGTTTTGTATATACTTAGTTGATTCTCCATTTATAAATTTCTGGTTGATGTAAAAGATATATCTTTAATAATTAAGAGTACATTTTTCATATTTGAGCTATATTTTACAAATATTTTGTCCTCAAAATATGTATTTTCTATAAAATGACATTACTTTCTCCTCTTGTTAAAGACCACTTTCATCATCTAGGGCTGATTGCAACATGTTCTCTGAAATACGACAAATTTAATCTGAGTCGGAGTTGCGGTACCTTTAATGGATAGCTGCAACAACACTTATTACTATGGGAATAGGCACTCAAACCAATATGTTGAGTAAATTCAACAATCCCAGCAGGAGCTGCAATTGAAGTGAGCATGAGTTGCAGATAGGGCCTCAATACTATCAACTTTAAGCACAGATTCCCAGTGGAATCACTGAATTTGCCCTTAAGAGTATCATATGCTGAACATTAGCGGGCACTATTTTCTGCTTTTGCCCAATGTTTACAAGGAGAAAGAGGAACTCGGGTCACCACTAGCATCTGTCATTCACCCCGGGTTTTTGGTCTGTGATTGGCACAAAGTCACATTAAGGCAATGACCCGAAATCTGCGATGGGTAATAACGAACGAATGAACAGCATTTGCGGTTATTACCCTTTTGAAACCATGCATGCTCTAAAGTTGCAGTTAGCCATTCACTGTTGTAGCCTGCACCCACCACCCAGAGCTGGCAATCAGTGTAATGAGGGGAAATCAGTGAAAGTGATGAAAACATTGGCTTTTCCGTAGTAATATTGCTGTTAAATACCCCTTTAAATTAGACTCTTTTGGATTAGATGCAACAGGGGTTTTAACAGCCTAATGATTGCCAAACCAATTTTATGGACCTGAAAAACTAATTTTAATTTTGTGGAGTGTCAAATTGATCCATTTTAACTTTATTTTTTTTTAAGTTTGTACATCTTTATTTCAAGTTTACCTTTTCCCCATGCAAGGACCCCAATGTTTGTTCTGCTCTCTAGAACATTTTTAAAAAGTTAGAATAAAGGGAGCTTTTTCACTTCCTAGTTCCCGATCTGTGAAAATTCTGCAACGTGATTGGCTGCTTAGACAGCATGTTGACGTCACAGCAACTCGTGTTAGGGATTCCCCGTTCATTTCCACTGATCTCAGCCAATCGTGAGATCTTTGTGGGAAGCTTACTTCGGTGCCAGTGGCAAACACATTTGCTTCGTTGCTGCCCACAAATTACAGGCCTATAAGTAGAAAGTACTAATGTAGCTGTGTAAACTGTACATTCCTGAAGTTGCTCACCATCATAAAAACATTCACAGTAAGCTCTTACCAGTACATTAACTGTACAGCTCATGCGGTTTTCTTTGTTTTCATCATGCATGATCGTTCTGTAATCCAAAAGCCTCTCCATAAGCCTGACAACCAGCATGACAAAGTTTTCTCCATTCTTAGCAAGATACTTGTGCTTTCTACAATGTTCCAGAAGGCTGGATAAAGTAGTAAATAGCAGTTTAATTTCATACATATGGAAAAAATAATTGAGGTCAAATTTAAAGAATTAGGGTGCTAGATATTATTCACACATTTTCATTATTACAAAGTCAAAATGTGCTGCAGTATAATTATTATGCTATTTGTCTCTGTTACAGGGTAATTTTTCTCATTAATTGGCACTTACATCTTCTCAAACAGCACTTTGTACTGCTCATCCCCTCTGCCTCCTTCAACTTCATGATCTAGCTTGGTGATGATCTCATTTTCAAACTATAATTAAACAGTGAGTGTAAATAATCAGCATTACAGTACGTGATTAGTTCAATGCAAATATTTCACTTATTACTGGAGCTACTATAATTTATATACTGAGAAGAGATGCATAAAAAATGCATAAAATAACTAATCGCTTCTATCTTGCTTCATTGACCTTAAGTGCAATGCATTTCAAAATGATCCATTCATTGTTAATTGTGGTGCATTTGTGGACATTGGCAGCAACACACAACAAATCTATGAAAACGATTTCCAGTTCATGCGTAACCTTTTGCTAGCTCTTTGAAACATAGAAATATAGAAAATAGATGCAGGAGTAGGCCACTCGGCCCTTTGAGCCTGCACCACCATTCAATAAGATCATGGTTGATCATTCATCTCAGTACCCCTTTCATGCTTTCTCTCAATACCCCTTGATCCCTTTAGCCGTAAGGGCCATATCTAACACCGTCTTGAATATATCCAACGAACTGGCATCAACAACTCTCTGCGGTTGAGAATTCCACAGGTTAACAACTCTCTGGGTGAAGAAGTTTCTCCTCATCTCAGTCCTAAATGGCTTACCCCTTATCATTAGACTATGTCCCCTGATTCTGGACTTCCCCAACATCGGGAACATTATTCCTGCATCTAACCTGTCCAGTCCCGTTAGAATTTTATATGTTTCTATGAGATCCCCTCTCATCCTTCTAAACTCCAGTGAATACAGGCCCAGTCGATACAGTCTCTCCTCATATGCCAGTCCTGCCACCCCTGGAATCAGTCTGGTGAACCTTCGCTGCACTCCCTCAATAGCAAGAACCCCAAACTGAACACAATACTCCAGGTGAGGCCTCACTAAGGTCCTGTACAACTGCAGTAAGACCTCCCTGCTCCCATACTCAAATCCCCTAGCTATGAAGGCCAACATACCATTTGTCTTCTTCACCGCCTGCTGTACCTGCATGACAACTTTCAATGACTGATGTACCATGACACCCAGGTCTCGTTGCACCTCCCCTTTTCCTAATCTGCCGCCATTCAGATAATATTCTGCCTTTGTGTTTTTGCCACCAAAGTGGATAACCTCACATTTATCCACATTATACTGCATCTGCCATGCGTTTGCCCACTCACCTAACCTGTCCAAGTCACCCTGCAGCCTCTTAGCGTCCCCCTCACAGCTCACACTGCCACCCAGCTTAGTGTCGTCTAAAAACTTGGAGATATTACACTCAATTCTTTCATCCAAATCATTAATGTATATTGTAAAGAGCTGGGCGCCCAGCACTGAGCCCTGAGGCACCCCACTAGTCACTGCCTGCCATTCTGAAAAGGACCCGATTATCCCGACTCTCTGTTTCCTGTCTGCCAACCAGTTCACTATCTGCGTCAGTACGTTATCCCCAATACTATGTGCCTTAATTTTGCACACCAATCTCTTGTGTGGGACCTTGTCAAAAGCCTTTTGGAAGTCCAAGTACACCACACCCACTGGTTCTCCCTTATCCACTCTACTAGTTACATCCTCAAAGAATTCTAGAAGATTTGTCGCGTGATTTCCCTTTCATAAATCCATGCTGACTTGGACCGATCCTGTCACTGCTTTCCAAATGCACTGCTATTTCATCTTTAAAAACTGATTCCAACATTTTGCCCACTACTGATGTCAGGCTAACCGGTCTATAATTACACGATTTCTCTCTCCCTCCTTTCTTAAAAAGTGGTGTTACATTAGCTACCCTCCAGTCCATAGAAACTGATCCCTAGTCGATAGACTGTTGGAAAATGATCACCAATGCATCCACTATTTCTAGGGCCACTTCCTTAAGTACTCTGGGATGCAGACTATCAGGTCCCGGGGATTTATCGGCCTTCAATCCCATCAATTTCCCTAACACAATTCCCGCCTAATAAGGATTTCCTTCAGTTCTTCCTTCTCACTGGACCCTCGGTCCCCTAGTATTTCCGGAAGGTTATATGTGTCTTCCTTTGTGAAAACAGAACCAAAAGTATTTGTTCAACTGGTCCGCCATTTCTTTGTTCCTCATTATAAATTCACCTGAATCTGACTGCAAGGTACCTACGTTTGTCTTCACTAATCTTGTTCTCTTCACATAACTATATAAGCTTTTGCAGTCAGTTTTTATGTTCTCAGCAAACTTCCTCTCATACCCTATTTTCCCCCTCCTAATTAAACCCTTTGTCTTCCTCTGCTGAATTATAAAATTCTCCCAGTTCTCAGGTTTGCTGCTTTTTTTGGCCAAATTATATGACTCTTCCTTTGATTTAACACTGTCCTTAATTTCCCTTGTTAGCCACGGTTGTGCCACCTTCCCCGTTTTATTTTTACTCCAGACAGGGATGTGCAATTGTTGAAGTTCATCCATGTGATCTTCAAAAGTTTGCCATTGCTTATCCCTTGAAATATCATTCGCCAGTTTATTCTAGCCAATTCACGTCTCATACCATCGAAGTTACCTTTCCTTAAGTTCAGGACGCTAGTCTCTGAATTAACTGTGTCACTCCCCATCTTAATAAAGAATTCTACCATATTGGGTCACTCTTTCCCAAGGGGCTTTGCACAACAAGATTGCTAATTAGTCCTTTCTCATAACACATCACACAGTCTAGGATGGCCAGCCCTTTAGTTGGTTCCTCGACATAATGGTCCAGAAAACCATCCCTAATACACTCCAGGAAATCCTCCTCCACCGCATTGCTACCAGTTTGGTTAGCCCAATCAATATGTAGATTAAAGTCGCCCATGATAACTGCTGTACCTTTATTGCACGCATCCCTAATTTCTTGTTTGATGCTGTCCCCAACCTCACTACTACTGTTTGGTGGTCTGTTCACAACTCCCACTACCGTTTTCTGCCCTTTGTATTCCGTAGCTCCACCCATACCGATTCCACATCATCCAAGCTAATGTCCTTCCTTACTATTGCGTTAATTTCCTCCTTAACCAGCAACGTCACCCCACCTCCTTTTCCTTTCAGTCTATCCTTCCTGAATGTTGAATACCCCTGGATGTTATGTTCCCAGCCTTGGTAACCCTGGAGCCATGTCTCTGTGATGTCAATTACATCATATCCGTTAACAGCTATCTGTGCAGTTACTTCGTCCACCTTATTACGAATACTCCTTGCATTGAGGCACAGAGCCTTCAGGCTTGTCTTTTTAACACATTTTGTCCCTTTAGAATTTTGCTGTAATGTGGCCCTTTTCGCTTTTTGCCTTGGATTTCTCTGCCCTCCACTTTTACTTTTCTTCTTTCTATCTTTTGCTTCTGCCTCCATTCTACTTCCCTCTGTCTCCCTGCATAGATTCCCATCCCCCTGCCATATTAGTTTAACCCCCTCTCCAACAGCTCTCGCAAACACTCCCGCTAGGACATTGGTTCCGGTCCTGCCCAGGTGCAGACCGTCTGGTTTGTACTGATCCCACCTCCCCCAGAACCGGTTCCAATGTCCCAGGAATTTGAATCCCTCCCTTCTGCACCACTCCTTAAGCCACGTATTCATCTGAGCTATCCTGCGATTCCTACTCTGACTAGCAAGTGGCACTGGTAGCAATCCTGAGATTATTACCTTTGAGGTCCTACTTTTAAAATTTAACTCCTAACTCCCTAAATTCATCTTGTAGGACCTCATCTCATTTTTTACCGAGCTCGTTGAAGAATGGATTACTCTTCTTGCTCATATAAAGTTATGCTCAACCTTTCCGAACACATGTAGGTTTTTCTTGGTTAACAATTTTGAAAGAATATGAATTCAGTCATTCAACTTAAAAAAAAATAAACAAGAGAGAAAAATACATATTCTCCACAAGAAAAACTTCCAGAACCAAAGATAATGTAGGTAACAGAAGCTATTGTGTAAGGATCACTATTTCGCTACTCGATTGCCTCACTAATCAGTAGAAGTTCGGCCAATTGCGATCCACTCTCCTGATAACATCACAATGGATTAATAGCCGAATATTAAAAGCAACCTTGGATAACCTTCCTCAAGCATAGTTTTGTTAATCTTCACATTTGCCTGAGACATAGGCAGATGATCAGGAATATACAATAAAAATGATTGGTGCAGAGCATGGTTCAGTTATCAATGGCTGTTCGATAGTATGCAAGACCTCTGTGGCTTAAACAGTATGCTAATCTGCATTTTGTACACGTTTGCTTGTGAATGTCACTTTATATATTTTGTTTCCGAAATGGCTATCCCTTGCTTAGGGATAGCTCTGACCAGGAAGCAATTATTTTTGGACAATATATCAAAGAACAGTAAGTAGCAACAGACATTCTGTTGGGATCCAATAACTGCCTGATAAAGAACTAACTTTACAAACTTCTCCCTTCCGACTAAACCTGTAGCGACTGCACCTCGAGAGTGAATCAGGCAATTGGGCGCACACTTGAAAAGGATTAATTTTCAGGATTATGGGGAAAAAGCTGGGGTCTGGACGAAATTGGACAGCTCGTTCAAAGAGCCGGCACAGGCACAACGGGACAAATGGCCTCCTTCTGTGCCGTAAATTTCTACGCTTCTATATGAAAATCCATAGATAGAGCAACCAATTTTTTGTTGATCTTCAGAGCATCATTTTCACAAATCTCTGTCCAAGGGGCTGGTATGGTGTAGTGGTAGTATTGTGTTAGAAACATAGAAAATAGGTGCAGGAGTAGGTCGTTCGGCCCTTCGAGCCTGCACCACCATTCAATATGATCATGGCTGATCATGCAACTTCAGTACCCCACTCTTGCCTTCTCTCCATACCCCCTGATCCCTTTAGCTGTAAGAGCCACATCTAACTCCCTTTTGAATATATCCAACGAACTGGACTCAACAACTTTCTGTGGTAGAGAATTCCACAGGTTCACAATTCTCTGGGTGAAAAAGTTTCTCCTCATCTCGGCCCTATATGGCTTACCCCTTATCCTTGGACTGTGACCCCTGGTTCTGGACTTCCCCAAAATCGGGAACATTCTTCCTGCATCTAACCTGTCCAATCCCGTCAGAATTTTATATCATTCTTCTAAATTCCAGTGAATATAAGCCTAGTCGATCCAGTCTTTCTTCATATGTCAGTCCTGCCATCCCGGGAATCAATCTGGTGAACCTTCGCTGCACTCCCTCAATAGCAAGAATGTCCTTCCGCAGATTAGGAGACCAAAACTGCACACAATACTCAAGGTGTGGTCTCTCCAAGGCCCTGTGCAACTGCAGCAAGACCTCCCTGCTCCTATACTCAAATCCTCTCGTTATGAAGGCCAACATGCCATTTGCTTTCTTTACTGCCTGCTGCACCTGTATGCCTACTGTCAATGACTGATGTACCATAACACCCAGGTCTCGTTGCACCTCCCCTTTTACTAATCTGTCACCATTCAGATAATAATCTGCCTTCCTGTTTTTGCTACCAAAGTGGATAACCTCACACTTATCCACATTATATTGCATCTGCCATGCATTTGCCCACTCACCTAACCTGTCCAAGTCACCCTGCAGCCTCTTAGCATCCTCCTCACAGCTCACATTGCCACCCAGCTTAGTGTCATCTGCAAACTTGGAGATATTACATTCAATTCCTTCATCTGAATCATTCATATATATTGTAAATAGCTGGGGCCCCAGCACTGAACCTTGCGGTACCCCATTAGTCACTGCCTGCCATTCTGAAAAAGACTGTTTATTCCCACTCTTTGCTTCCTGTCTGCCAACCAGTTCTCTATCCACGTCAATACATTACTCTCAATCCCATGTAACTTAATTTTGCACTCTAATCTCTTGTGTGGGACCTTGGCAAAAACCTTTTGAAACTCCAAATACGCCACATCCACTGGTTCTCCCTTATCCACTCTACTAGTTACATCCTCAAAAAATTCCAAAAGATTTGTCAAGCATGATTTCCCTTTCATAAATCCATGCTGATCCTGTCACTGCTTTCCAAATGCGCTGCTATTAGATCTTTAATAATTGATTCCAGCATTTTCCCCACGACCGATGTCAGGCTATTACCGGTCTATAATTCCCTGTTTTCTCTCTCCATTCTTTTTTAAAAAGTGGGGTTACATTAGCTACCCTCCAATCCATAGGAACTGATCCAGAGTCCATGGAATGTTGGAAAATGACCACCAATGCATCTACTATTTCCAGGGCCACTTCCTTAAGTACTCTGGGATGCAGACTATCAGGCCCTGGGGATTTATCAGCCTTCAATCCCATCAATTTCCCTAACACCATTTCCTGACTAATAAGGATTTCCCTCAGTTCCTCCTTCTCGCTAGACCCTCGGTCCCCTAACATTTTTGGGAGGTTATTCGTGCCTTCCTTAGTGAAGACAGAACCAAATTCCATTGTAGCATGAGAAGCCAACAAAGTGCCCTAGAATCCACTGTGAATTATATCATATCAATGTTGTTCTTTAACTCCTCGAGTCAATGCCACTTTGGGTGTTGAGCATACCGAATGGCAGCCACATTATATTGGTCCCACACAATGGATGTTTAAGCCTCTCCCAAAACCAGTACTCTAATATAAAAACACAGGCAATGCATTACACGGTGTTTATGTATCTGCACAAAAAGGTGGACCACAAAATGTGTACTCAGTACTGTAAGGTACAACAGGAGCATTTCATGCGGGTAATCATGCGTAACAGAGTAACAGAGCACTGCACTCTCTTTTTCTCCATATCTTCTCACTGATCAGTCTCTCCTGATTATAGTCACATTTCCTTGTTGATGTTCTCTGTAAATTTGTATCAATAAAAAGAAAAAATGTGCAAATAATGGAAATGTGAAATGAAATAGTAAATGGTGGAAAGACACAGCAGGTCAATCAGCAACTGTAAAAAGACAGGTTAATATTTTGGATGTAGATCCTGTATCAGCGCCTGTCTTTTCTCTTTAAAACTGCTATGTACTTCCAGCATTTTATGTTTTTATTCCTCTGATTCTCATAGAAACATAGAAAATAGGTGCAGGAGTAGGCCATTCGGCCTTTCGAGCCTGTACCGCCATTCAATGAGTTCATGGCTGAACATGCAACTTCAGTACCCCATTCCTGCTTTCTCGCCATACCCCTTGATCCCCCTAGTAGTACGGACTACATCCAACTCCTTCTTGAATATATTTAGTGAATTGGCCTCAACAACTTTCTGTGGTAGAGAATTCCACAGGTCCACCACTCTCTGGGTGAAGAAGTTTCTCCTCATCTTAGTCCTAAATGGCTTACCCCTTATCCTTAGGCTGTGACCCCTGGTTCTGGACTTCCCCAACATTGGGAACATTCTTCCTGCATCAAACCTGTCTAAACCCATCAGAATTTTAAACGTTTCTATGAGATCCCCTCTCATTCGTCTGAACTCTAGTGAATACAAGCCCAGTTGATCCAGTCTTTCTTGATATATCAGTCCCGCCATCCCGGGAATCAGTCTGGTGAACCTTCGCTGCACTCCCTCAACAGCAAGAATGTCCTTCCTCAGGTTAGGAGACCAAAACTGTACACAATACTCCAGATGTGGCCTCACCAAGGCCCTGTACAACTGTAGTAACACCTCCCTGCCCCTGCACGCAAATCCCCTCGCTATGAAGGCCAACATGCCATTTGCTTTCTTAACCGCCTGCTGTACCTGCATGCCAACCTTCAATGACTGATGTACCATGACACCCAGGTCTCTTTGCACCTCCCCTTTTCCTAATCTGTCACCATTCAGATAATAGTCTGTCTCTCTGTTTTTACCACCAAAGTGGATAACCTCACGTTTATCCACATTATACTTCATTTGCCATGCATTTGCCCACTCACCGAACCTATCCAAGTCACTCTGCAGCCTCATAGCATCCTCCTCGCAGCTCATACTGCCACCCAACTTAGTGTCATCCGCAAATTTGGAGATACTACATTTAATCCCCTCGTCTAAATCATTAATGTACAATGTAAACAGCTGGGGCCCCAGCACAGAACCTTGCGGTACCCCACTAGTCATTGCCTGCCATTCTGAAAAGTACCCATTTACTCCTATTCTTTGCTTCCTGTCTGCCAACCAGTTCTCAATCTACGTCAGCACACTATCCCCAATCCCATGTGCTTTAACTTTGCACATTAATCTCTTGTGTGGGACCTTGTCGTAAGCCTTCTGAAAGTCCAAATACACCACATCAACTGGTTCTCCCTTGTCCACTCTACTGGAAACATCCTCAAAAAATTCCAGAAGATTTGTCAAGCATGATTTTCCTTTCACAAATCCATGCTGACTTGGACCTATCATGTCACCTCTTTCCAAATGCGCTGCTATGACATCCTTAATAATTGATTCTATCATTTTACTCACTACCGATGTCAGGCTGACCGATCTATAATTCCCTGATTTCTCTCTCCCTCCTTTTTCAAAAAGTGGGGTTACATTGGCTACCCTCCACTCGATAGGAACTGATCCAGAGTCTATGGAATGTTGGAAAATGACTGTCAATGCATCCGCTATTTCCAAGGCCACCTCCTTAAGTACTCTGGGATGCAGTCCATCAGGCCCTGGGGATTTATCAGCCTTCAGTCCCATCAATTTCCCCAACACAATTTCCCGACTAATAAGGATTTCCCTCAGTTCCTCCTTCTTACTAGACCCTCTGACCCCCTTTATATCCGGAAGGTTGTTTGTGTCCCCCTTAGTGAATACCGAAGCAAAGTACTTGTTCAATTGGTCTGCCATTTCTTTGTTCCCAGTTATGACTTCCCCTGATTCTGACTGCAGGGGATCTACGTTTGTCTTTACTAACCTTTTTCTCTTTACATATCTATGGAAGCTTTTGCAGTCCATTTTAATGTCCCCTGCAAGCTTCCTCTCGTACTCCATTTTCCCTGCCCTAATCAAACCCTTTGTCCTCCTCTGCTGAGTTCTAAATTTCTCCCAGTCCCGGATTCGCTGCTATTTCTGGCCAATTTGCATGCCACTTCCTTGGCTTTAATACTATCCCTGATTTCCCTAGATAGCCACGGTTGAGCCACCTTCCCTTTTTTATTTTTACGCCTGACAGGAATGTACAATTGTTGTAATTCATCCATGCGGTCTCTAAATGTCTGCCATTGTCCATCCACAGTCAACCCCTTAAGTATCATTAGCCAATCTATCCTAGCCAATTCACGCCTCATACCTTCAAAGTTACCCTTCTTTAAGTTCTGGACCATGGTCTCTGAATTAACTGTTTCATTCTCCATCCTCATGTAGAATTCCACCATATTATGGTCACTCTTCCCCAAGGGGTTCTCGACTGCTTTTCTTCTCTCCTTCTGTGAACTCTGCCACTTTTTCTCCCTTGGCTCATTCAATTTTTTTGTTGCTAGTCCATGCCCCAATGCACTTGAGCACAACCTACTGCAATATCTATTTCATGCTAACCTTATTTTGTAAAGTCAGCTTTTTGCTCCTTTTTACTCTCTTTTCCATATAACTCTCCAATTTATGGTTGCTAAATGTGAATAGTGGGCCAAAAGAACACAAACTGAGATTAAGGCAATTGAAAGGGAAAGGATAGAGACAATTAATCTCAATGTGCTTGATGCTGGCATTGGTGTGCCAAAAATTAGGTATTTCTTTGTCCATAATGTATCATGGCAATGGTTTATTTCTTTCTGTCAGAGTATACAAGGGTTAAAATCCAGGTTCACACTCAGAAAATGGCATACTTTCTTTTGACACAATGGTCCCAAAACAGATATTGGGGGTAATTTTAACCACCCCCATGGCGAGTGGGGGAGGAGACGCGTGGGGGTTAAAAATGAAAAACTGGGAAACCTGAACCCCAACTTCTGGATTTAACTGAGGGAGTTGGGGGCAGGCAATTAGCCCACGATGTCCGATTCCCCTCATCACCCCCCCGCGATGTCCGATTCCCCTCATCACCCCCCGCGATGTCCGATTCCCCTCATCACCCCCCGCGATGTCCGATTCCCCTCACCCCCCGCGATGTCCGATTCCCCTCACCTCCTGCGATGTCTTCCCCTCCCACCCCCGTGAGTCAGATTCCCTTCACCCCCATACGATGTCCGATTCTTCACCACCACTCTTCCCCCCCACCCACCGGCCCGCCATGATGTCTGATTCCCCTCACCTCCTGCGATATCTGATTTCTGATACTTCTCGGTTTCCTGTACTAGAATCCAACCTCCCCCACTCTTTTCCTGGCTCCCAAGCTCTTATCGGGCTCATTATCTCTGTTGCATGTATCCAAAACGAGAAAGCAATCAATTTAAATACAAGCAAGTTGTGATTTTTTTTTACTCTTATGATACATGTATTTAAACTTCCTTGGTCCTGGTCAATTGTTTCTCAGCCAATTGAGCAGTCCATCTGAAGCACAGATAGCTAGGACAGAGGCAGTGTGGCTTTCAGCAACAAATCGTATCGTAAGGTTAGGAACCTTGGGCCCAAGTTTCAGGACGTGCCTAAAACGCGCAACCCGGACCTGGACGCCCGTTTCTCGTGCCAGAAAGTGCGCCTAAAAATAAACTTACAGATTCTCCGTCTCCCTGCAGGTCTTCTGCAGCTAGGCGCGGCGCAGCACGAGCTGTAGGGGGCGGAGCTAGGTCCCTGCGCTGAAAACAGTACCGGGACCTCTGCACATGCGCGCTACAGTGGGCACGCATGTGCAGTAGCTCCAGACGGCCAAAACTGTGCAAGGGGCCCGAAGCACGCAGCCCCTAGCCCTGGCCGAATGGCCTCACTGGGGCTGTGTGCATAAGGCTGCCTCCCACGCCCAGCTCCTGCTTCCTCCCGACCCAACTCCCCCCCTCCAGCGACCCAACCTCCGCGACTCCCTCTCCCCCCCGCCAGCGACCCAGCTTCCGCGACTCCCTCTCCCCCCCTACCCCCTCATGACTCTCTCCCACCCCCCGGCCCTCTGCGACTCCCCCCCCCCCCCCACCGACTCTCTCTCACCACCCCCCACCCCCCCCCCCCCCCCCGAGACCCGACGCCACCTACCTGTAAATCTAGCCCGAGGTCTTGGGCCCGACCGTTCAGCCTCCTTCTCTCCCTCCCCCCTCTCTCCCTCCCTCCTCTCTCCTTCCCTCCCTCCCTCCCCCCTCTCTCCCTCCCTCCTCTCTCCTTCCCTCCCTCCCTCCCTCCTCTCTCCCTCCCGCCTCTCTCCTTCCCTCCCTCCCTACATCCTCTCTCCTTCCCTCCCTCCCGCCCTACATCCCCCCCTTCTCCCCCTCCCCCCCACCTCCCCCTCCCACCCCCCTTCTTCCCCTCCCCCTACCTTCTTCCCCTCCCCCTCCCACCCCTTCTTCCCCTCCCCCTCCCCTCGCTGTCAGAAACACAGACACTGACAGACAGAGAGTGAGAGACAGACACTGACAGACAGAGAGTGAGAGACACACACAGACAGACAGAGAGATAGAGACACTGACAGAGACACACTGGGGGGGGCCGTCCCAGCACACTGTTGGAGGACTCCCGGTGCTGCAGTCGGTAAGTAGAAAATGTTTTATTTATTGATTTTTAAAACATTTTTTATTTTTTATTAATTTTTTTTGATTGATTTATTGATGTATTTATCATTTATTATTGATGATGGCTCTTTATTTGTAAAACTGAAGTGTTTAATGTTTGTAAACTTCCCTTTAAACCCCCCCACCCCCCATTCCCTACGCCTAATTTGTAACCTACGCCTGATTTTCTAAAGTGTAGACAAGGTTTTTTCAAACATACAAAAATCTTCACTTACTCCATTCTAAGTTAGTTTGGAGTAAGTTTTCACTGCCGAAACTTTGAAAACAGGCGTAAGTGGCCGGACACTCCCCCTTTTGAAAAAAAAATTCTGTTCCAAAGTGAAACTGTTCTAACTGACTAGAACTGGAGCAAACTAAATGCCGAGAATTTGAATTTCTAAGATACTCCATTCTAAACCAGTTGCTCCAAAAAATCAGGAGCAACTCAGGCCGAAACTTGGGCCCCTTGTGTCTGGTCCAGTTCACGTTGCAGTTTAGCACAGCATGCACAACTATTTGTTACTTTTATTTTTTGAGGAGTGACAGTTAATCTTTCAATTACTGTAAATCTGCAGTGCGTCCCTGTTCACTTATCCCTTTGATATTTAAAAAATCTCTTTGGCAGTTTATAGTTTAAGTCAGTAGATTGCGTACTCCAAAATCTTCTAAAGTTGAGGAAGATCATGCAATGTTAACAAGTAAGTCAAAATCCAGTTACGAGTGCTCCCTATTCAAGTTCATACGATGATTTTAACAAAAAAAGAGTTTAAAGACCAGCAATTTTTGTTCTCTTTTACCTAGATTACTGTATTAGTGAAATAAAAGCTACATATTTCTAAGTAAATCACCAGTTACTAAAACTCTGTCCTACAGTCCCATGTGGTTGACTGTAGCCTTGACCTATGGCTTTCATTTTATTATAATTATACATATGTATATTTCTGCTATAGTACTTAAAAAAACAGAACCTGGTGCGCTTCCATAATTAGGTAATCTGTTCTTCATGAAAGCAAAAACAAACTAATTCCTTTAGAAATAACGAGCAAGAAGTCCAAAATTTTTCATATTTTAAGAACTTTACAAAAAATTCTAAGTGTCAAACAAGTTTAGATTGCATTTGAAAGTTATGACATCAACAGGAACTTACATTTCTATAACAATCCTCACAAAGATTGCTTTACAGGGCAGAGAGAAAAATAGTGTTCACTGAGATGGAGGGAAAAATACAACAGAGTTGGGAGGGGAAAAGCATGTCAAAAGAGGCATTTAAAAGCAGGGAAGAAAATGGCAAAGCAGAAGGTGCTCGGTAGTAAGTTTCAGAGGGCAAATGATATAATGGCTGAAGAAGAGACCATCCATGGTGAAATGGATAAGGTGGGAAACAAGGAGCAAACTGATTTGGAGAAGCAGAGGGCGCATTCAAGGACCTGGAAAGATATGAGCAACAAAGGGTGCGGATTTAGACCAGTATAGATTTGAAAGCAAGGATGGGATTATTAAAATCAATTTGCACAGAGAGCCAGTGAAGCTTGGCAAACACAGGGGGCAATGGGAGTATAGGTTATTATGCGGATGAAGACAGAAGCTGTGGTGTTCTGAATAAATTTAAGTTGTGGAGAGTGGAAATGAGTAAGCCAGCAAAGAGAGCGGTGATGGAGAGGTAGGGATAGAGCTAAGTGTTACTTCGTAGCCATCCAATGCTCATAGTTGTTTCATATATTTGCATTTTACGCAAAACATATAAATGTGTACATGATGCCCAGCTATATAAATGGACATGGCCATATCATGAATGTGTAAAGCATCACAAAAATTTTCATAATATTCTTACAAAACACCATGAATTAAAAAGGCTTAAAATTAAAATGTGAAGTTTCCCCAATGGCTTAAATGTGTCACCTGTTGTGGCACTGAGGCATATAGACTAGAAGGTTTCATGTTTGAATCTCTTCTATACTGAATTAGCTGCATTGATCTTGAGCAGTAGTTGGGGTAATACATTTGGCCTCAGCATCACTATGCTGGAGGGAAAAAAATTAGCTCTCGATCACTATCCCTGCATGAAAGTCTGAGCGTTTGAACATTTGGCGAGGATGAAATCAGGCATTGCTCTGGTGTCAACTTTACTAAACTCAATGCTTAATTTCATACATTAAGTTATGCGACTTGGGAAAGTTACCAATAGAGCCCATTCAAGTGTATCTCAAATAGTTTATTCCCAAATGGTAGAAGAGAGTACAAAAGGAAAAATACTGCGGATGCTGGAAATCTGAAATATAAACAGAAAATGTGGAAATACTCAGGAGGCCAGGCAGCATCTGAGGAGAGAGAAACAGTTATATCGTTTCAGGTCTATGATCGTTCATCAGAACCGGAGAATAGGGAGCAAATTGAAGGAAAAAGGAGGATTGAAAAAGTTAAAATGCCAACTCAGTCCAATTACTGATACAAAATTACCTGTAAAATATAAAATTAAAAATATAGGCGGAACTAGTAAAAGCCTTTTTAACTTGGAAAAAAGCTAGAAAATGTTACAATATTATAGTTAAATTTATGTACATCTCTAAAGAGTATCTGGTAGGATGTTTCATCATACCTTTTGAAAATAACACCTGCAGAATGATAAACAGTAACTGTTATCAGATCCAATATACTGAGGTCAGTTGCAGTAAGTTTAAATTGGATTTGAATGCAAAACTGCATGACTGTTCACAACTTCCAGTATAACATTTCTTTTATAGCCAGTAGCACTAAAGTACATTAGCACATTTTCATGCACATAATTAGAATCATAGAAACTTACAGCACAGAAGATCAATCGACCCACCTCGCCTGTGCTGGCTCTTTGAAAGAGCAGTCATGCTTAGTCTCACATCCCCTCATTTGTCTGTTACCCTGGAAGTTTCTCACCCTCAAGTACCT
Organism: Pristiophorus japonicus; assembly: GCF_044704955.1. NCBI lineage: Eukaryota > Metazoa > Chordata > Chondrichthyes > Pristiophoridae > Pristiophorus > Pristiophorus japonicus. The sequence goes on along the minus strand of NC_091979.1, from coordinate 277,989,817 downwards.
GTCCAACTCCCTTTTAAAATCATTTCTGGAATCAGCTTCTACCACCTTTACAGGTAGAGTGTTCCAGATCTCAACAGCTAAAAACATTCTCATCTCCCCTCTGCTTTGAATGAATAATTTGGCCAATTTTATTCTGTGGACAATTTTCATTCTGTAATCAGAAGCCACCACATCTTATGTTTTCAAACTAACTAGTACTATACAGTTGGCTTATGGTACGCTTTAAACTTGGCATTGAGTAAAAAAAAATTCCTTCAGGTTTGGTGCTTCTGCATAATTTTATATTGCCAAATCATAATGAATATTCTTTAGAATTAGAAATATTTTGCTGCAGTTTAGAAAAAAATAATGAAAGTTAGCAATTTCTTGTGCCCATCTCCAATTATCATGATATAGTATTGGTAGCGCTTCTGTGGTGTTGCTGATGCACAATGTGCAATAGTAATGCAGAGGATTACACGAGATGTACGGCACAGAAACGGCCATTCGGCCCAACCAGTCCATGTCAGCGTTTATGCTCCACTCGAGCTTCCTCCAGTCCTTCCTCATCTAAATCTATCAGCATAACCCTCTATTCCCTTCTCTAGCCCCCACTTAAATGCATCTATACTATTTGTTTCAACCACTCCCTGTAGTAGCGAGTGTCACATTCTTACCACTCTCTGGGTAAAGAAGTTTCTTCTGAATTCCCTATTTGATTTCTTGGTGACTAACTTATATTGATGGCCTCTAGTTATGCCCTTCCCCACTATATCTATCTCAGTGTATCTATCAAAACCTTTCATAATTTTAAAGACCTCTATTAGGAATCTCTCAATCTTCACTTTTCAAGAGAAAAGAGACCCAGTCTATTCATCCTTTCCTTATAAGTATACCCTTGATTTTTCTGGCATCATCCTTGTAAACCTTCTTCGCACCCTCTCCAGTGCCTCAATATCCTTTTTATAATATAGCAACGAGAACTGTACACAGTACTCCAAGTGTGGTCTCACCAAGGTTCAATACAAGTTTAGCATAGCTTCACTACTTTTCAATTCTATCCCTCTAGAAATAAACCCTAGTGCTGAGTTCGCTTTTTTATTGCCTTGTTAACCTGTGTCTCTACTTTTATTTGTGTATTTGTACTCAGAGATCCTTTTGCTCCTCTTCCCTACCCAGACTTGCACCTTCCAAGTAATAAGTCGCCTCCCTATTCTTCCTACCAAAATTTAATACCCCACATTTAGCAATGTTGAAATTCATTTGCCAATTATATGCCCATTCTGCAAGTTTATTAATGTCTTCCGTAATTTGTTGCAGTCTTCCTCAGTATTGACTCTCCCCACCAATTTGGTGTCATCCGTAAATTTAGAAATTGCGTTTTTGATTCCATCGTGTAAATCGTTAATATAAACTGTGAACAACAGTGGTCCCAGCACTGATCCTTGTGGAACACCACTTCTCACCTTCTGCCATTCTGAATGCCTGCTATTCAGTCCTCTCACCACTAGTGGCACTGTAGTATGAGTAACCCAGCTCTTCTCAGTATTTTGTTAATGACACATTTTGCTAAATCTTTCCAAATCTCACTTAATTGTAATTTATTTACTTAGTTAAAAATTCAAACTTTTACCTGTAAATTCAACCATGCACATCATTAAAAAACAGGCACTTGCACAAACACAGGCAGATATTTCAACACATTCATATATCCACCATAACAAACATTACCACACACACATACACAAAACTAACATATCACATATGAATACATACAGAAACATAAATTGCAGCAAATTTAGGTGCATCGCGCAACAAATAAACAAAACAAAGGCATAACCACATCACACCAACACAAAATCATATGCAAACAAATATCAGCAGCTTAAGACAACTCACTGTAAGCAACTCCACAGGACATCTGTGAGTAATATATTACATGTTTTACATATAGCACAAATTTCCTGTGTCACATTTATTTACTTTAAAATTTTGTTGATAACACCTCTATAGCTTTACAACAGTATAGTTCTACTACTCACCAGAAGCAAAGCTACAGAAGATCTGCTAATTTATTTTTAAAATGTACCCTAATTATTAAATGTGCTTTGATAGCGTTGCTTTACTAGATTTTACATTTCTGAAATAACTTATTTATGAGTGCCACATATGCGAGCAAAATAAATCTATCAAAAATGAAAGACCAAACACCATCTGCTTTAGTCTATATTTTATCTTGATTACAAAATTCATGTTTTAAAAGCCATTGAATACTTCATATAGAACAAGACCAGCATTTGTATCAGCAGTACACAATGCATTATGAGGATCTGTATTCCACTCCACTACTCTTGAGAAGTCACTGGAACACTACATATTCACTTACATACATACATCACATCAGAGAGAAATATCATTTTGGATAACTCTGTACATCGCATTAAACATCACTGAATAAACGAACATACAGTAAATAGAAAAGTGAAAATAAAGTTCATTTGCAGGCATAAATATTTTTTGCATGTGAATTTTAATTACAGATATGTATTGTAATCAAGACACAGCCATGTGGATTTCAATATGATCTTGAATTCACTTACCATCTGGAAACTTCTTGTCGAGTGAAATTCACATTGCATCATGTCAAAGAATATTGCAATAGTGGCTTTTCTCAGTTCAGTTTCTGGAATAAGAGTCATCTCCAAGATAGGACCCACCATTTCTGGGATAAATTTGATTTTGTGTTGGCCTTTAAGGAAAGAATTGCTTATAAATACAAAGAATTGTATTTTTGTCAGGAAAGAAAATACAGCTATAGTACATAATTAAGCAAACATACAAAATATGCTGTGTATTATTATAACAGTATCCCTCTTGATCACGAGCAATGAATAAAACAAGGAAATAAAGGCAATAGACCAGTTTTACTTAGCCAACATAAGTAGATAAAAATTGAAACATAAACTGTCAGTTTCTGCTTTCTGAAATGTATTGGTATTAATCTACTGCCTCACTGGCTCAGGCCACTTTTACAACCTCCAATTAGTGTGTTGCCATGCCTACAAAGCATATCCACAGTGAGTCCACAATATGCGAGTGACCTTACTGCACTGTCTATGCTAATTGTAAAAGCACATAGGTTGTGGCCACTGTAGAAGGGTTTTAAGGAAACCCACTGTGTATTTTCTCTTTCAAACCAGAAAACTAATGGAGCCACCAACTCCCTAAGTGAATTAGGCACTTAGACACAATTTTTTTTTAAATTTAAAGATTATGCATTTTATAAACCAGCAATGAATGACTTCCAAAATTATTTGCTCGATAAACATAAGAACATAAGAAACAGGAATAGGAATAGGCCATTTGGCCCCTCGAGCCTGCTCCACCATTCAATAAGATCATGGCTGATCTGATCATGGACTCAGCTCCACTTCCCTGCCCGCTCCCCATAACCCTTTACTCCCTTATTGCTCAAAAATCTGTCGATCTCTGCCTTAAATATATTCAATGACCCAGCCTTCACAGCTCTCTGGGGCAGAGAATTCCATAGATTTACAACCCTCAGAAAAGAAATTTCTCCTCATCTCAGTTTTAAATGAGCGACCCCTTATTCTAAGACTATGTCCCCTAGTTTTAATTTCCCCTATGAGTAGAAATATCCTCTCTGCATCCACCTTGTCAAGCCCCCTCATTATCTTATAAGTTTCAATAAGATCACCTTTCATTCTTCTGAACTTCAATGTGTATAGGCCCAACCTACTCAACCTATCCTCTTAAGTCAACCCCCTCATCTCCGGAATCAACCTTTTGAACCTTCTCTGAACAGCCTCCAATTCAAGTATATCCTTCATTAAATGAGACCAAAAGTGTACACAGTACTCCAGGTGTGGCCTCACCAATATCCTCTACAGTTGTAGTAGGACTTCTCTGCTTTTATACCCTATCCTCCTTGCAATAAAGGCCAACATTCCATTTGCCTTCCTGATTACTTGCTGTACCTGCATACTAACTTTTTGTGTTTCATGCACAAGGACCCCCAGTGTCTCTCTGTACTGCAGCACTTTGTAATGTTTCTCCATTTAAATAATAATTTGCTTTTCTATTATTTCTGCCAAAGTGGATAACCTCACATTTTCCCATATTATACTCCATCTGCCAAATTTTTGAACACCCACTTAGCCTGTCTATATCCCTTTGCATATTTTTTGTGTCCTCCTCACAATTTGCTTTCCCACCCATCTTTGTATCATCAGCTAACTTGGCTACATTACACTTGGTTCCTTCATCCAAGTCATTAATATAGATTGTAAATGGCTGAGGACCCAGCACCGATCCCTGCGGCACCCCACTAGTCACTGTTTGCCAACCGCTCCTATTAAGCGCCTTGGGATGTTTTGGGTGAGGAACACGACATGGGCAACCCCTCACTGGAACCATATATGAATAATGATTTGATGTCAAAAGGCCCACATATGCTCCTGAAATCGTGGTCAGAAATTGTTTGCGCTGTGAATTGGAAGCATGTGATTGCAGGCCCAATTTCTACAGCACTAGATTCCTGAGTGGCTCTAGTGGAGCTTTGCAAAATTAAAGCTTTAAATCTTTAAATTACATCCATCTGAAGGTTGTAGGAAATGACAAACCACATATACAAAAATATCTTCGACCTTGTGCAATTTGCAAAATTAACAAGTCTTGAACTAGACTGGAAGATGTGTGGAATAAGCCCTTGGCAAAAGCATCAATTAATTATTATTTTTTTAAATGGATAAGTGGGTGATTAAGATGGATTAAAGGCTGTAGCAACAGATAAAGATGATAAAATTGTCCACCGAAAGTCATGCTTTCTGTTTTGCTGGAAGCGTGTCATCTGTGAAATGTAAATAATCACCGTTAAATGATGGTTGTGGGGTCAGATTGATAATCTGGAGTTTCACTAGATTGCCTTTGAGAGCTGGGAGACATTCATCTCCTTGGAGGTTTTGGCCATCATTGCTCACCACCTCTAGGAGATTGGGAAGGTTGTTTAGGGACCCATCAGGGGGGAAAACATAACAGATTTGAAATGATAAAAGGTTTGATAGCCAATGGCCTTTTTTAATTCCTTACTTTATTTTATGCTGAGATATTTGTATTTTTTAGTCAGTTTGCAGATTGGAATTTTTACACAAAGTAGTTACTGCAGATAATATTCTACTTATGTTTTTCAAAAGCATGATCATGGTTATAATATATAACTTAAAAGCAGATTCAAACCAAGGAGTTATTTCACAATTTTCACTCATTTCAATGTTACCTGGAACATGGCACAAAAGATCAGAAGCAAGCCTGCTGGCATTTGCTTCAATCAACAGCTTTCGAAAAATAACTAATGAGCACTACATGCCAAATTTAGTTGCATAACAGCTGTTCCAACTGTTGAAGAACACTGTAAGAGAGTGCTATTAATAAGCTTTTGTAATTTAGATTTCTGAGCCTTATTTGCACTGGGTGGCAAGTGTGGTTAGCATTTCACAATCATAGACATCAGCATTCACATACCACCAAAAAACTTGCATGTCCAAATTTTGCTAGCAATTATTATGGATTTAAATATCCTTTCTTTGAAAAGAATAGCATCTCACAAAGCATGTCATACAAGATTGTTACACAGAAAATGAATAATTATCAAATATTTTTAAATTTCTGAAATATATACACCATAACTTACTTTTGAAATAAGCCACTATTCAACAAATATATATTAATAATCTCTACCAAAAACATTTTTGAAGCATATAGTGCCCGATTAATGGCATTCCAACATTAAGAATTTCCCTTCCAATAAAAAAAACTTGAAAAAAATGTTTGGCTTGCAAAGAAGAAATCTGGATTATCCCCCTCCGCACCTGTCATAGTGCTGGCTTTATTTGTGAAATAAAAGTAAAATGTCCCTTGCATGTACTCTCTCAGTATCCAGTCATATAATCAAACAACCTCATAAAGACTGCTTATTTCACTGTAACTACAATTATAGTGTAAATGCAGACTGAATCCAGAGTCATCGCCCAATCTGGTATTAGAGTAAAATTTTGTGGAGGAGGAAATCTCCTCCAGTTATAAATAGATGGTCATAGATAGGCTCTCTACAATTACAATTCCCTTGGGCAAACACTTATAGATGGGCGATGCATGTGCAGCTATCAGGAGGTGTACACGACTGCAGCAGTGAAAGCAAAAAAAACACAATTCAAAGAAATAACAGATTGTTGGCTCATAATATTCCTACTTTCTACAAGTAGCAGGCAGACTCACCAACATGTCTGACTTTGGGGCTCATCATCCGGTACCCATTTCATATGGGCACTGAACAAATGCAACACTGTTCAGTTACTGAGACCATATTATAGGATCCACATTTCATTAACATATTTTTTTGGTCCTGTAATGGACCTAGCGCAGGTCAAGCATGGCCAGCGCCATTGGCACTTAAACCATATGTGCAAAACACAACAGAGCAATAATATGTTGTCTATGCCTAATGCACTGTGGGCACTGAGCATCATATTAATGTGTTATAGTAGTAGCTAAGTCACAAGGCTGAGTACCTAATAATTTGTTGATAAAATATAAACATTTTATTTTTGCACCTGAGGAAAAAAGGATGAGTTCCAAGACTGTGTTGCAATTGAAGAGTTAAATCAATATCAAGCTATTAAAATGAAGCTTGAGTGGTATCTTCTGTTATTAGGACATCAACAATTATTGTAGCCTCTAATATATTGCACAGATTTTGTTTTCCCCTGGTATTGCTCATGGTGAATCTAAGGTTATTATGAGCGGGACGAGATCTGCTGGGATATGGAATTGGAGGAGGGGGTGCAGATCTTGAATTTGGAAAGAAATGTCAGACACTTTTGCCGAGAAACAGTGATTTTTTTCATTGATTCCTGGAAAATAAATAATTACTGTGTCTCCTACCCACTGCAGGTGTATGAACAATTTTTTGAATGATTTGATTGCTCATATTGCTGCTTTTTTAATTGGTATATTTTGCTCATGGCTACAGAGTTGATTTGTTGCTGCTTTGCAAAGATGAAATTTGAGCCAAAGGAAATGTAGCACGAGAGCATCGAACCTCTTGTGGGATTATTCACAGTAAGTTGGATGGTGCATTGTTTTATTCAAAAAAGACTATAGGGCCGAAATTGGCCTCTTCTGCTCCTGGAGGTGCAAAGGGTTTTTCGCTCACCTTGGGCAAGGGTTTTGTGGAAGCGCTAAGCAGTAACGTCTCACTCCTGCCAGCAGCGCCCGCTCGGCTGTGCCCGGCGACGATGACGTCCGGGATGGGAAATTTGGCCACACCCCATCACTTACCACCTGGCGGTGATGACAGCTTCAGCTATCGAGTTGGAGTCAAGAGTAGGCTGGAGGAGCGCTATTTAAAGGCGCCATCTTTACTAATCATTTTTGTCAGCATTACTCTTTGCAGCTTGCGAACACATAGGCTGAGTGGCTGGTGGACAGATTTCAGCGATTTTTACTTCAGGGACTGTTCTGTCTCCTAACTATTCCCTTGTATCATTGAGGCAGATCTGAAACCACAACATTTATATCGTTTCATGGGGGTTATGTTGGCACTCAACCTCCTGCTCCAACGTCACCGTTGGAGGCTGTCGGAGGTTACTTAGGCAGAGAGCAGGACAAGGAGCGGGAGAGGGAGTGCCACATGCTAGTCAGAGTAGGAATTGCAGAATAGCTAAGATGAATACATGGCTTGAGGAATGGTGCAAGAGGGAGGGATTCAAGTTCCTGGAACTTTGGAGCCAGTTCTGGGGGAGGTGGGACCAGTACAAACTGGACGGTCTGCACCTGGGCAGGACCGGAATCAATGTCCTAGGGGGACGTTGCTAGTTTGTTAGTGCTGCTGTGGAGGTGTAAAACTAATATGGCAGGGGGATGGGAACCTATGCAGGGAGACAGAGGGAAGTAGAATGGGGGCAGAAGCAAAAGATAGAAAGAAGAAAAGTAAAAGTGGAGGGCAGAGAAACCCAAGGCAAAAATTAAAAAGGGCCACATTCCAGCAAAATTCTTAAGGGGCAAAGTGTGTTAAAAAGACCAGCCTGGAGGCTCTATGCCTCAATGTGAGGAGTATTCGTAATAAGGTGGACGCAGGCAGCTATTAACGAATATGATATGGCTCCAGGGTGACCAAGGCTGGGAACTCAACATTCAGGGGTGTTCAACATTCAGGAAGGATAGACAGAAAGGAAAAGGAGGTGGGGTAGCGTTGCTGGTTAAAGAGGAAAGTAACGCAATAGTAAGGAAGGACATTAGCTTGGATGATGTGGAATCTGTATGGGTAGAGCTGTGGAATACCAAAGGGCAGAAAACGCTAGTGGGAGTTGTGTACAGACCACCAAACAGTAGTAGTGAGGTTGGGGACAGCATCAAACAAGAAATTAAGGATGCATGCAATAAGGGTACAGCAGTTATCATGGGTGACTTTAATCTACATATAGATTGGGCTAACCAAACTGGTAGCAGTACAGTGGAGGAGGATTTCCTGGAGTGTATTAGGGATGGTTTTCAAGACCAATATGTCGAGGAACCAACTAGAGGGCTGGCCATCCTAGACTGGGCGATGTGTAATGAGAAAGGATTAATTAGCAATCTTGGGGAAGAGTGACCATAATATGGTAGAATTCTTTATTAAGCTGGAGAGTGATACAGTTAATTCAGAGACTAGGGTCCTGACCTTAGGGAAAGGTAACTTCGATGGTGTGAGACGTGATTTGGCTAGAATAGACTGGCAAATGATACTTAAGGGTTGACGGTGGATAGGCAATGGCAAACATTTAAAGATCACATGGATGAACTTCAATTGTACATCCCGGTCTGGAGTAAAAATATAACGGGGAAGGTGGCTCAACCGTGGCTAACAAGGGAAATTAAGGATCGTGTTGTATCCAAGGAAGAGACATATACAGGAAAAGCAGCAAACCTGAATACTGGGAGAAATTTAGAATTCAGCAGAGGAGGACAAAGGGTTTAATTAGGAGGGGAAAAATAGAGTATGAGAGGAAGCTTGCTGGGAACATAAAAACAGACTGCAAAAGCTTCTATAGAAGAGAAAAAGATTAGTGAAGACAAACGTAGGTCCCTTGCAGTCAGAATCAGGTGAATTTATAATGGGGAACAAAGAAATGGCAAACCAGTTGAACAAATACTTTGGTTCTGTCTTCACGAAGGAAGACACAAATAACTTTCCGGAAATACTCGGGGACAGAGGGTCTAGTGAGAAGGAGGAACTGAAGGAAATCATTATTAGTCAGGAAATTGTGTTGGGGAAATTGATGGGATTGAAGGCTGATAAATCGCCAGGGCCTGATAGTCTGCATCCCAGAGTGCTTAAGGAAGTGGCCCTAGAAATAGTGGATGCATTGCTGATCATTTTCCAGCAGTCTATCGACTCTAGATCAGTTCCTATAGAGGGTAGATAATGTAACACCACTTGTTAAGAAAGGAGGGAGAGAGAAAACGGGGAATTATAGACCAGTTATAGCCTGACATCAGTGGTGGGGAAAATGTTGGAATCACTTATTAAAGATGATCAGTTCAAGTCAGCATGGATTTATGAAAGGGAAATCACGCTGACAAAACTTCTAGAATTTTTTGAAGATGTAACTAGTAGAGTGGACAAGGGAGAACCAGTGGATGTGGTGTATTTGGACTTTCAAAAGGCTTTTGACAAGGTTCCACACAAGAGATTGGTGTGCAAAATTAAAGCACATGGTATTGGGGGTAATGTACTGACGTGGATAGAGAACTGCTTGGCAGATAGGAAGCAGAGAGTTGGGATAAACAGGTCCTTTTCAGAATGGCAGGCATTGACTAGTGGGGTGCCGCAGTGCTCAGTGCTGGGACCCCAGCTATTTACAATATACATCAATGATTTAGATGAAGGAATTGAATGTAATATCTCCAAGTTTGCAGATGACACTAAGCTGGGTGGTGGTGAGCTGTGAGGAGGACGCTAAGAGGCTGCAGGGTGACTTGGACAGGTTAGGTGAGTGGGCAAATGCATGGCAGATACACTATAATGTGGATAAATGTGAGGTTATCCACTTTGGGGGCAAAAACACAAAGGCAGATTACTATCTGAATGGTGGCAGATTTGGAAAAGGAGGTGCAACGAGACCTGGTTGTCATGGTATATCAGTCATTGAAAGTTGGCATGCAGGTACAGCAGGCGGTGAAGAAGGCAAATGTCATGTTGGCCTTCATAGCTAGGGGATTTGAGTATAGGAGCAGGGAGGTCTTGCTGCAGTTGTACTGGGCCTTGGTGAGGCCTCACCTGGAATATTGTGTTCAGGTTTGGTCTCCTAATCTGAGGAAGGACGTCTTGCTATTGAGGGAGTGTAGCGAAGGTTCACTAGACTGATTCCCGGGATGACAGGACTGACATATGAGGAGAGACTGGATCGACTGGATCTGTATTCACTGGAGTTTAGAAGAATGAGATGGGATCTCATAGAAACATATAAAGTACCGATGGGACAGGTTAGATGCAGAAAGAATGTTCCCGATGTTGGGGAAGTCCAGAACCAGGGGACACAGTCTAAGGATAAAGGGTAAGCCATTTAGGACCGAGCTGAGGAGAAACTTCTTCACTCAGAGAGTTGTTAACCTGTGGAATTCTCTACTGCAGAGAGTAGTTGATGCCAGTTTGTTGGATATATTCAAGAGGGAGTTAGATATGGCCCTTACAGCTAAAGGGATCAAGGAGTATGGAGAGAAAGCAGGAAAGGGATACTGAGGTGATGATCAGCCATGATCTTATTGAATGGTGGTGCAGGCTCGAAGGGCCGAATGGCCTACACCTGCACCTATTTTCTATGTTTCTATGAGAAGGACAGGGAGAAGCAAAATGTGGCCAGAGGGAGAAGGCCCAACAGGGATGGTAACAAGAGACCTTACCCTCCCCAGGGTATTCCGGCAGTTGTTCTCCTACATCAATTTTATTGAGCAACAGTGTGTTTGAAAGCTGCACTTTAGCAATCACGTAGTCATAACTCTGCCATCTGCTGCAACCAGACCTCGAGCCTCAGACCAGAGTGAGGACAACGCTCTCACTGGCAGTCAAGGTCATCATCGCCAATGGATCCTTCCAGGGAGCGACAGGAGACGTCTCCAACATCTCCCAGTTTGCCATCCATCACCCCATCCGCGAGGTCAGATGTTCTATACAGGAGGAGGAGGCACTACATGTTCTTCCCCATAACCAGAGAGAAACTGCACGAGCGTCCATGTGGCTTCGTCAGGATAGCAGGCTTCCCCATGGTGCAGGGTGCCATTGACTGTACCCAACGTTGCTTTATGGGCACTGCATCCCAATCGTGAGGTCTTCCGTAACCGCAAAGGCTTCCACTCACTGAATGTGCAACTGATATGCGACCACACACGCAGGATCCTTACCATCAATGCCCACTATCCTGGCAGCAACCACGATGCCTTCATCCTGTGCCAGATCGGTGTGCCAGCTCCCTTTCAGCCACCACATCAAGCTCATGTCTGGCTGCTCGGAGACAAGAGCTATCTAGTCTCCACCTGGTTCGTGACTCCCCTGCGCAAACCCAACAGCCCTGCCCAGCATTCATACACCACCAGCCACCAGGAACATCATGGAGCAGACCATTGGAGTGCTCAAGCAGCAGTTCCGCTGTCTTGACCGCTCTGGAGGAGTCCTCCAGTACTCGCCTCAGCGGATGTCCCCATTCGTCATTATCTGCTGCATGCTGCACAGCCGTGACATCATGTGGGCACAGCCATTGCCACTAGGTATAGCTGTACCACATAAGGAGGATGAGGAGGACGAGCAGGAGGAGTAGCAAGAGGAGGAGGAGGACTAGGAGCAGGAGCACACCAGCGACGGAGGAGGCAGCGAGTCAATTGCGATTCTGCAAGAGGTGTGGAAGTTTGTGCCCACCTTCACCACCTGACAGAGGTCGCTGATTTTTTTCCTGCACTGAATGAGGCTTCTCTGCACCACTGTGTTGGCCGACACCTCCTAGTCCACCTCTCGCCACATTGCCCTGAAAACCTGGTGAGATGGCCTCCTTCCTGATGGAGGGAACAGCGATTCCCTCTTTGTCTCCAGTCCCCCCGCCAAAGTCTCCAGCTCCACATCTTTAAAACGGGTGCTCCTTTCCCTTGACGGGGGTTTTGCAGCAGCCATTTCAGAAAGATCACTGACTCAAGTGCAGCAATGCTGAAAATGAGCAGCAGCAGGTTCAAGATGTGCCTGCTGCCCTTGTCCTTCTAGATGGTAGAGGCCACAGGTTTGGGAGGTGCTACTGAAGAAGCCTTTGCGAGTTTCTGCAGTGCATCTTGTCGATGGTACACTCTGCAGCCACAGTACTCCGGTGGTGGAGGTAGTGAATGTTTAAGGTGATGGATAGGATGTCAATCAAGCGGGTTGCTTTTTCCTAGATGGTGTCGAGCTTCTTGAATGTTGTTGGAGCTGCAAGTGGAGAGTATTCCATCACACTCCTGACTTGTGCCTTGACGATGGTGGAAAGGCTTTGGGGAGTCAGGAGATGAGACACTTGCCACAGAATATCCAGCTTTTGACCTGCTTTTGTAGCCACAGTATTTATGGCTGGTCCAGTTAAGTTTCTGGATGTTGATGGTGGGGGATTCAGCGATAGTAATGCCTTTGAATGACAGGGGGCAGTCTCTCTTGTTGGAGATAGGCAATGCCTGGCACCTGTGTGGTGCAAATGTTACTTGCCACTTATTAGCCCAAGCCTGAATGTCATCCAGGTCTTGCTGCATGCGGGCATAGACTGCTTCATTATCTGAGGAGTTGCAAATGGAACTGAACACTGCAATCATCAGCGAACATCCCCACTTCTAACCTAATGATGGAGGGAAGGTCATTGGTGAAGCAGCTGAAGATGGTTGGGCCTAGGACACTGCCCTGAGGAACTCCTGCAGCAATGCCCTGGAGTTGAGATGATTGATGTTAATGTTAATGTGGTAGTTAGCGTTATTTTGTGGTGTACTGATGTATGTCATTTCTTGCTCTACTGGCATGTTAATTTACGGGGTATTGGTGTATGTTTCTGGGTGTCATTGTATGTTATACTGATGTTCCAAATAAAAATGGATTTTTACTGCTTTTCTCCAAATTTATCCGGGTTTTCTGGTGTCAAATATTTCCCCTTGATTGTCACCTGGTTTTGATGGTAAAAATAAAACCGGAAAAACATCTGAAGGAGTTTTTAAGTTGGCAATAAAAAAAGACTTTAATGATCCTTAATCAACACCTTTAGGAGAGGAAGATACTGGTAAATAAAAGGATGGACAAGAAAAAATATCTTAAAATGTTTCTGTCAGTGTCAGTCTCAATGGTAACAATCTTGCCTTTCTGCAGGGCTGAGGAAATGCTGTATTGTTCAGGTTTGGACTTTTTTGAAGAAAAGTGGCATTCTCATGATATCCTGGCCAATATTTATCCCTCAACCAACAACAAAACAGATTAATTGGCCATTTGTCGATCTTCTATTTGCAAAACATTGCTGCGCACAAATTGGCTGCCGTGTTTGCCTACAAAATGACTGAATACTTTTCAAAGGTACTTCACTGGCTGTGAAACATTTTGGGTTGTCCTAAGGAAGTGTGAGGCACTATGTAAATGCAAATTTTTCTTTTTCTTTTGTCCACGCCAAATTAATAGCCGCTTTAAACAATTGGCTCTTCCTCTTTGTCAGGCTGAGAGAGAAAGTGTATTAATTTCCGCGTTTCAAAAAACATTAATCTTACATATTAATTAAAGGGACTAACTATTTGTACTGCACTTTAAAAAAAAAAAACAGACAGGCATCTGTCCAGCCCCTCTCTCCCCCCGCTCTCCGCCCACCTCGCCCGTACTGCACTTTTTTGACGGAGTGGCGACAAGTCCCACCCCTGTCAAGCACCCCCACAGCCGAATCATTCCCTGCGCTTGGTGGCGAGAAGCAGGACCTGAGACTCCAACTCTCACCGCTCCCGGCCGGCCTGGGCCCGATGGTGGCGGGCCAGGGGCTGATGGCAAGAGAGAGGCTTGGAGAGGGGAGGGGGGGGGGTGGGGGTGGGAAGAGAGAGAGGCTGAGGGGAGGGGGAGAGAGAGGGAAGCTGGGGGGGGGGAGGGGGAACAGAGAGAGAGGCTTTGGGGGTGGGGGGGGAAGAGGGAAAGAGAGAGGCTGAGGGGAGGGGGAGAGAGGGAGAGGCTTGGGGGGGGTGAAAGAGAGAGAGGCTGGGGGTGGGGGGGAGGAAAGAGAGGCTGGGAGGGGAATTAGGGACTGGGGGGGGGGAAAGAGGGGCTGGGGGGAAGGAGAGCGAGGGGCTGGGGGGGGGGGGGAGGAGAGCGAGGGGCTGGGGGGGGGGGGGAAGGAGAGCGAGGGGCTGGGGGGGAGAGCAAGGGGCTGGGGGGGAGGGGGGAGCGAGGGGCTGGGGGGGGGAAAGAGAGCGAGGGGCTGGGGGGGGGAAGAGAGCGAGGGGCTGGGGGGGGGGAAAGAGAGCGAGGGGCTGGGGGGGGGGGAGAGCGAGGGGCTGGGGTGGGGGAGAGCGAGGGGATGGGGGGGGGGGGGAGAGCGAGGGGATGGGGGGGGGGAGAGCGAGGGGATGGGGGGGGGGGGGAGAGCGAGGGGATGGGGGGGGAGAGCGAGGGGCTGTGGGGGGAGAGCGAGGGGCTGTGGGGGGAGAGCGAGGGCTGTGGGGGGAGAGCGAGGGCTGTGGGGGGAGAGCGAGGGCTGTGGGGGGAGAGCGAGGGCTGTGGGGGGAGAGCGAGGGCTGTGGGGGGAGAGCGAGGGGCTGGGGGGGTTGGGGAGAGCGAGGGGCTGGGGGTGGGGAGAGCCAGGGGCTGGGGGTGGGGAGAGCGAGGGGCTGTGGGGGGGGGGGAGCGAGGGGCTGGGGTGGGAGAGCGAGGGGCTGGGGTGGGAGAGCGAGGGGCTGGGGGGGGGGGGGTGGGAGAGCGAAGGGCTGGGGGGGGAGAGCGAGGGGCTGGGGGAGCGAGGGGCTGGGGGGGGGGAAAGAGTGAGGGGCTGGGGGGGGAGAGCGAGGGGCTGGGGGGGGGGGGAGAGCGAGGGGCTGGGGGGGGGGGAGAGCGAGGGGCTGGGGGGGGGGAGAGCGAGGGGCTGGGGGGGGGGGAGAGCGAGGGGCTGGGGGGGGGGGGGAGAGCGAGGGGCTGGGGGGGGGGGGGAGAGCGAGGGGCTGGGGGAGGGGGGAGGGCGAGTGGCTGGGGGGGGGTGGGGAAGAGAACGAGGGGCTCGGGGGGGGTGGGGAAGAGTGCGAGGGGCTGCGGGTGGAGAGAGGGGGGCTGGGGGGTGGAGAGGGGGGGGCTGGGGGGTGGAGAGAGGGGGGCTGGGGGCGGAGAGAGGGGGGCTGGGGGCGGAGAGAGGGGGGCTGGGGAGCGGAGAGAGGGGGGCTGGGGGGCGGAGAGGGGGGGCTGGGCGTCGGAGAGAGGGGGGCTGGAGGGCAGAGAGGGGGGCTGGGGGGCGGAGAGAGGGGGGCTGGGGGGCAGAGAGAGGGGGGCTGGGGGGCAGAGAGAGGGGGGCTGGGGGGCAGAGAGAGGGGGGCTGGGGGGCAGAGAGAGGGGGGCTGGGGGGCAGAGAGAGGGGGGCTGGGGGCGGAGAGAGGGGGGCTGGGGCCGGAGAGAGAGGGGCTCGGGGCGGAGAGAGAGGGGCTCGGGGCGGAGAGAGAGGGGCTTGGTGGGGGTGGAGAGAGAGGGAGAGACACAGGGGGTGGGACGGGGGGGATCGGAGGGAACTCAGGGATGACTGGTCACGTTATTCCAACCCCCTACAAGGCACTTCGTTGGAGTGGATGATATCTCGTCACTATTCACTTCCTTCCCAATAAACCTGTGAACAATCTGTACACAGTGTCTGCCCCATCTATGGTGGCGAGGTGGGGGGGTGCACTTGGACTGGGGTAAGACACTTTGGCTGGCCCATGCTGTCTTCTGGGGAGCTCTGTCCTCTGTCACTTCAGGAAGTCCAAGTGGATTGAGTTACTATTTGCAAAGTCAGTGAGACCTTGGGATGGGCGGTTCCAGTTACACATTCCTGTAAAACTTCAGGGTGTGACTTACCCTCCAAGGGGATCAATCAGAAACAAAGAGTATGTTGGCCATTTTGGCAGTACAAATAAACGTGTCCTTAATTAAAAGGCACAACTTACCAAGGTTATACCACATGTCCCTGATCTCAAATCCGATTTGTCTCCTCATGTCACCATATCTGAGAAAAAAATAAAATAATTAATACAAACTTATCTTGGCGTCCTTAATATTTTGCTTTTCTCAATACAGAGCTAATTGTTGCCAAGTAAGAAGATGTGGCAGCCAAAATACACATAGCAAGATCTCATACCAGAGAACGTTGTTGACACTCAAGCAGGTCAGACAACATCTGTTGCGAGCACAGATCAGTTGAAGTTTCAGGCATAAACTCTTCCCTCAGAACTGAAAGAGTTTACAGATGAACAGCATTTAAAAAACAGAACAAGGGCAAAAGGGGTGGAAAAAGAAAAAAAATATAAAATATCTTTCTAACCTTCTATTTGTTCTGTTCCTTTTTAAATGCTGTTCATCTGGAATAACTTCCAGTTCTAAGATAGGGACCACACCTGAAATATTAATTTGTCTCTTCTCTGCATAGATGCCGAATGATGTACCGAGTGTTTCCAGCAGTTTCTGTTTTTGGCTGCAGCTTTGGCAATTATCATGGGAGGATGCCTTATTTTTTTTTAATTACTATTTTTTAAATAAATTTGGCTGCCAAACAGTAGTGGCAGGAATTTGGAGAATGGGTTGGGGGGAGCGTCGGGGGGGTGGGGGGGAGAAGAGGGTACAGTGGACTTGACACTCCCCTCTGGCACCCGGTTCCAACTTAGCCCAATTGAAAATCTTCAAACTCTGCATATCATAAAGATTCCAAGTGAAATTCATTCATGTCGTCTCCATGCAGTTCCTACTGGCCATCATTGGTGTGAGAAACAGATTAAATGTTAAACTGATGCAGCAGCCAGCAGTCTCTTAAGGTGTAGGCTGAAATACATTGTTGGCGTAGAGTAGAAAGAGTTTTAGTTTGCAACTAATTATTTTATTTGATGTATGACTGCTAGATTCCCATAGTTGGTATGTGAAGTGAAAAATGCTCCACTTCTCAGTTCGAACACTCATCACTTTAATAAGCACAAAGCAAGGCAGTAAAAAATGGCTGGGAATTAATTTCTGAAAGGTAACCTTTTATTTGATTGAAATGATTATGAATAATAAGTCTTTGCATATGCTCTTTGAATCCTTAGGAGTTTTGTTTGATATTACGATCTGAATTTTAATTAACCAACAATTAAAACCTGCCTGCTTTTTAAATCTCAGTGCATTTTGATCCTTTATTCACATCATTTCTGGTACTTTATTATAAGGTGTTTACTTCTTCAGAGAATAGCATACAGCAATAAAAAAATATAAAATGTAAGGTTTAACTACTAAAACATTTAAAAATGTTTCTAAGGGATGCTCAAATGTTGATCCAGCTTTCTTCTCAGTTCCAATTAACTATCTTAGAGAGTTCCACAATTAATTAAAATAAAAATTACAAAAATGTTTTGATTGCATTATTAGTATGCATTCAAAAAGTTATTAATAAAGCCATCTCCAGGAAGTTCAAGTCTTAACAACAAAACCATTGTTGCCAATTATGAGATTCATCACTCACAATCCTTTCATATTCCAGATTTACTTCCCATTTGGCCTGGTGCAGCACGGCCTTTTGGCCCACACTAATGTCACACATGCAGTATAAAGCACACACAAATAGTATAACCATTTGGGAGTGTTGGAAGCTCAACTGAAAACGCAATATTGTACTACATAAATACTTAAAACAAGTTGAAAGGAACCCTGGTGGCCCTCTGCACCATTTTCACGTTTCTAATGAATAGCAAGAACATTTCTGTCAGCTCTTTATTATCAAAACTTTCACTGGCAATTGGAGACCAGAAAGTCATGTTCGTTGCATGCATTTGAATATACACACACAAATCTCTGCCTTCTTCCACTTAACAGCAATCCAAGTTTGCATTGTAACTGCAGTCGCTTTTTCCCAACTTTGTTAAAAAATGGGCTGGAATTTTGTGTCATCTCCGCTCTTTGCCCTGGAGCAGCGGCAATGGCAGCGTTGAGGTGTTTTGGCCGGGCGGTCAGCCTCCAGCGCCCCGCAGCGATCCTCCGGTCTGGTTTAGCGGTGCGCTGAGCAGCACCACCCGGAAGAGCTGCGCCTGGTTGCAACACCGGCACGAGTTTTGATTCTTGTACAATGTCTCCCTTAGTGCTGCGCCCCCCGACTCAGGATCCAGTTGCCCAAACTTACTTACTGAGGAGCAAACTATTCCCGGGCACCAACTTTCCCGCCCTGTCGCCATTATCGTCCCCCAAAAACATCAAAGCCAAAAAGACAGCCCCTTGTGTTGCTTGGTACAAATATGACTAATACAGTACATTCAGAGTGGCAAACAATATTCTAGACAGAGTGGGGTCATTTTTCTTGGTCGTCCTCTGCCTTGGGATTTAACAGGAGCAGCACATTGTGCCTGCCCAGGCCCAGACGTGTCACCATTTCCTGCCCAGGGTCACCTCTAACTCAGGCTTACTTCCTCTGACTGCCTTGCACTTTAAAATTTGGTATTAAATTTGGGCTGGAATTTCCTCCTATCTCTTGCATGTGAATGCTGGGCCTGTGCCTACTACAGGCACATCCCCCACCATCTCCCTAGATTGCCCCGGAAATCTTGAGGAAATGTAAAAGGAGCAGAGACCATTGAAACAGGTCTCTGCCCTTTTTCAACCTTTGCATCCAGGAAATGGGTGAGCCCCAGGAGGAAGAGTTAAGAAAAAAAAATCATCTCTCGTCTCTATTGTAACTTAACTTGATGTTTTGTGCAGAGTATGACAAACTTCGCATTCACTACTACTGCAGTTGGTAGCCAACCGAAGCTCTACCTCCACTCCACGGGCACAAATTTCGGCTCGAGTTGCTCCTATTTTTTTGGAGCAACTAGTTTCGTGTGGAGTATCTTAGAAATCGCAATTCTCGGCATTTAGTTTGCTCCAGTTCTAGTTAGTTAGAATAGTTTCGTTTTAGTAGTTTTTTTTCCCCAAAAGGGAGCGTTACCAGCCACTTACACCTGTTTTACAAGTTTAGGCAGCGAAAAGTCGATTTTTGTATCCTCAGAAAAACCTTGCCTCCACTTTATAAATTAGGCGCAGGTAGCGCGAGATAGGGGAGGAAGGGAAGTTAGAGGAAAGTTAGGGGATTTTACAAAGCATTAAACACTTCACTTTTACCAATAAAGAGCCATCATCAATAATAAATGATAAATACATCAACCAATCAAAAAAATTAAAAAAATCAATCAATAAATAAAAAATGAAAAGTTTCTACTCACCTACTGCAGCACCGGGAGCCCTCCAACAGCCTGCCGAAGAGCTGGTCAGACGGGCCCGCCACCGAGGAGGTGTTCGGGTGGGGCCCGCCACTGAGGAGCTGCTGGTCGGGTGGGCCCCACCGCTGAAGAGGTGCTGGTTGGGCGGGCCCCGTCGCCGAAGAGCTGCAGTTCGGGCGGGGCCCACCACTGGGGAGGAGTTTGGGCGGGCCCCGCTGCCGAAGTGCTGGTCGGGTGGGCCCTGCCACTGAGGAGGAGTTTGGGCAGGGCCCCGTCACTGAAGAGCTGCAGTTTGGGTGGGGCCCGCCACCGGGAAGGAGTTCGGGCTGCTCCCGCTACTGAAGAGGTGCTGGTCGGGTGGGCCCAGTCACCGAAGAACTGCAGTTCGAGCAGGGCCCGACACCGGGGAGGAGTTCGGGCGGGCCCCGCCGCTGCAGAGATGCTGGTCGGGCAGGGCCCGCCACCGAGAGCGGTGGAGGCCAGGCGAGGGAAGGTGAGGCAAGCAGGTCCCTTCGGCCCGGGATAGGGTAGCCCGGAGACAGGAAGCACCGGGAGGGCCAGGAGCTACTGCGCACACCGCAGCTGCCGGCACTCTTTTTGGGGCAGGGCTGTAGCTCTGCCCCCAGGTGCTTGTGTTGCGCTGCGTTGACTGTGAAACAGGCCTGCTGGACTGGGAGAATCGCGGGGTAAGTTTTAGGCACTTTTTTAATTTAAAAAATAGGCGGGCCTCTCGGAGTGCGCCGTTCTGAGAGGACATCCAAAACTTGGGCCCCACGTGGTGAATGGTAAAAAAAAAATGGGTAGGAGGAAACTGTGAAAACAAATTAAGATTGGCCGAAATAAAGGTGACACATGGTTCAATTTGCTCTTGAGATGTCCTGAGGAATGACTGTTCACTGGCAAGGAGGCACACAACATGAAGAGAAATCATTCATGGCTATCAAACTGCATTATATGTAGTTCACGCCTACACAAGCAAAGATTTTAAGCTCCTTGGAATTAGTGACCACACTCCAAAAATACTTCATTGGCTGTGAAGCACTTTGAGACATCCGTTAGTTATGAAAGGTGCTATATAAATGCAAGTCTGTCTTTCTTTCTTGGAAATAGACATGTTGGCAATGTTGCATCCATTAGTAGCATAACCTGCCACAGTAGTTAAAATATCAGAACTCAAAAATATCCACTTGCATCTGCTAACATGTATTCATAAAACAAAGCCATCATGTTATAATATAAAGCAGATTAAAGATACAGGTTATATAGAAAATAGCACTGGTCTCTCCACTTTGTGTGCAATGTTTTCTATATAAAACCTTTAAGAGAATGTTTACATAAATATTAGGCAAGGCAACATCACTTGTGACTTAACAGAATGGTCAGTTCTTCGAAGCATCTCAAAAATGATATAATGCAAGGGATGGACATCTTTGAGATGCGTCGAACAATTGACCTTTGCATGTGTCACTATGACTTAATTCAAAACCAAAATGATTGCTAAGCATTGAAACAGTATTATTTTGTTTCCTGAAATGCACTGTCAAAACTTTGTACAGCTGATGTCTATATTTACCATGCAACTGATTGTCATTTATTCAATACTTCTCATGGCCAGATAGCTCCATTGCGATTAAAATATCGGCAGCATGGTACTCACTGGAGCTATGCTGCGTGCACGTCCATCACCATTTTAGCACGTGCATTGCAAGGCCTTGGCCCCAGGGTCTTATGGTGTCATTCAGACCAAAACCACAATTTAACCGGCAGCAACCTGGTGCCAGCCTCGCTAGGAAAACCCAGCTCTGAGGATTAGTAGGCTCAGAACATGGCCGAAAAAAGTAGATTTAAAAAAAAAAAATGTCTTGGGGGCCAGGACGAGCAGGGGTGTTCTTCTTAGGCTTCCTCTGCCCCAGGCTGGCCGTAATCACAACGGATCCCCCTCACTCCACTTAACTTGCCGGCAATATTCCCTGTAATGGGCTGCGCGACCCAATCAAAATATCACACATGCGCGTTTTTTTCAATTTAAAAGCCGGCTCACCAACTGCGCGGGAACCCTAAGGTGCTGCGCAGCAGTGCAGCTTAATGGGAATATTGCTTGCCGGGCACCATTCACATGGGTCCCTGACTAGTCCTGCTCGCAACATTTGCTGCCAACTCCTATCTGAGTTAAGTAGAGGCCAGATAATCCTCAGATGAGGGGGCTGCCATAGAAAGAATGGTCTGGTTGGTCATCATCATAGGCAGTCCCTCGAAATCGAGGAAGACTTGCTTTCACTCCAAAAGTGAGTTCTCAGGTGACTGTACAGTCCAATTCAGGAATTACAGTCTCTGTCACAGGTGGGACAGACAGTCGTTGAAGGAAAGGGTGGATGTGGAGTCTGGTTTGCCACACACATCTTGCGCTTGCTTTCTGCATGCTCTCGGTGACAAGACTCGAGGTACCCCTCCTCCACTTAGGGTGGTCCTTGGCCAGGGACTCCCAGGTGTCGATGGGGATGTTGCATTTTATCAAGGAGGCTTTGAGGGTGTCCTTGAAACATTTCCTCTGCCCACCTGAGGCTCGCTTGCCATATAGGAGTTCCGAGTAGAGCGCTTGCTTTTGGAGTCTTGTGTCAGGCATGCGAACAATGTGGCCCGCCCAACGGAGTTGGTCGAGTGTGGTCAGTGCTTCGATGCTGGGGATGTTGGCCTGATCGAGGACGCTAACGTTGGTGCGTCTATCCTCCCAGGGGATTTGCAGGATCTTGCGGAGACATCGTTGGTGGTATTTCTCCAGCGATTTGAGGTGTCTACTGTATATGGTCCACATCTCTGAGCCATACAGGAGGGCGGGTATCAGTACATACCTGTAGACCATGAGCTTGGTGGCAGATTTGAGGGCCTGATCTTCGAAAACTCTCTTCCTCAGGTGGCTGAAGGCTGCGCTGGAGGCAGTGTTGAACCTCGTCGTCGATGTCTACCCTTGCTGATAATAGGCTCCATCAAGTGGCAGGGGGTACAAGTGGCTCTGAGCTTGCCAGCCCAGTGTGCTGAAGAACCCAGCAGACATCGGACAGTCAACGAAAGACACTTTTAACTAGTGCCTCGCCCAATAGGTGCAAATCTGAAATCCCCTTTTAATGGAAGATACCATTCCACATAAACACTTTTTAAAACAACATTTTTGAACCATACAGCACAGCCAAACCCAAAAAATAACCCACGGGGAGACATCTCCCAACAGCCAGGAGCAGGTGAAGGAAGGAACAAGGAGAGATAGAGAGAGAGAGGAAGGAATATTGAAAGGAGGAAGGAAGGAACAAGGAGAAGAGAAAATGAAGGAACAAAGAGCGAGAAAAGGGAACGAGAGGGAACAAATCAAGGAATGAAGAGAAGGAGAAAGGAAGGATTAAGTCTCTGTTCAAATCAATCTATCAGATAAATCAATCCTATGGGTCCAGCTGGTTTTACTTTTAAGTTGCCGGGAACAGAGCTGACAAACTCGGGTCAATGAAATGAACTGAAACTCCCTGGAAAAGATTTAAAATTATTCTTTCAAACATGATCGCAGATGGATTGCCGGATTGTGTCACCACTATCCTGGTGAGGAGGGGGAACGGAACCTGCAAAAGAACTCTAGTTACTCTGCTCTCCCCTCTCTCTCAGAGAGCCAGCAAAACAAAAGTTACTAATGTCCCGCCCCCCCCACCCCCCCACCCTCCCACTTCAGTAATTTCCCACGGAGAGGACTAGCTTTTGTGTTGCCACCACAAAGAATGCCTCTCGCAACAGCTTGTGTTGTTTCAAAGAGTGGCCGCTGCTCACTCCCCAGGAACGGACTACCCACATCTCCACAGAAAAAGTATTGAAAGAATTCCAAGATAACGTTTGCTGGGTTCCATATTTTAGCAAATGCCGTTCCAATTTGGATCGGCTCTAACTCCAAGGGCACAGATGACTCTCTGTGAAAATTTACCAGGCCATTGTGTATTGGCCCCCACCCCACCCCACTCCAGCTCACTATTAATTGAAGTGCAAGGGAGCTTACAGATCGGTGCGCAGTTGCACACCTTACAGGGAACAGTGTCTACAAGATGCACTGCAGCAACTCGCCAAGGCTTCTTCGACAGTATCTCTCAAAAAACGAGCAACCTCTACCATCCAGAAGGACAAGGGCAGCAGGTATATTGGAATACCACCACCTCTAAGATCCCATCCAAGCCACAGATATAGAAACATAGAAAATAGGTGCAGGAGTAGGCCATTTGGCCCTTCGAGCCTGCACCGCCATTCAATGAGTCATGGCTGAACATGCAACTTCAGTACCCCATTCCTGCTTTCTCGCCATACCCCTTGATCCCCCAAGTAGTAAGGACTACATCTAACTCCTTCTTGAATATATTTAGTGAATTGGCCTCAACAACTTTCTGTGGTAGAGAATTCCACAGGTTCACCACTCTCTGGGTGAAGAAGTTTCTCCTCATCTCGGTCCTAAATGGCTTACCCCTTATCCTTAGACTGTGACCCCTGGTTCTGGACTTCCCCAACATTGGGAACATTCTTCCTGCATCTAACCTGTCTAAACCCGTCAGAATGTTAAACGTTTCTATGAGATCCCCTCTCATTCTTCTGAACTCCAGTGAATACAAGCCCAGTCGATCCAGTCTTTCTTGATATGTCAGTTCCGCCATCCCGGGAATCAGTCTGGTGAACCTTCGCTGCACTCCCTCAATAGCAAGAATGTCCTTCCTCAAGTTAGGAGACCAAAACTGTACACAATACTCCAGGTGTGGCCTCACCAAGGCCCTGTACAACTTTAGTAACGCCTCTCTGCCCCTGTACTCAAATCCCCTCGCTATAAATGCCAACATGCCATTTGCTTTCTTAACCGTCTGCTGTACCAGCATACCAACCTTCAATGACTGATGTACCATGACACCCAGGTCTCGTTGCACCTCCCCTTTTCCTAATCTGTCACCATTCAGATAATAGTCTGTCTCTGTTTTCACAACCAAAGTGGATAACCTCACATTTATCCACATTATACTTCATCTGCCATGCATTTGCCCACTCACCTAACCTATCCTGACTTGGAAATATATCGCCGTTCCTTCATTGTCACTGGGTCAAAATCCTGGAACTCCCTATCTAACAGCATTGTGGGAATACCTTCACCACCCGAACTGCAGTGGTTCAAGGCGGCGGCTCAAGGGCAACGATGGATGGGCAATAAATGCTGGCCTTGCCAGCAACAACCACATCCTGCGAATGAATTTAAAAAAATCTTCCCTCAAACAACAATGTATCACAGTTGCAATATTGGGACCGAAAATCAGAAATGTGCAGACACAGCAGCCTGTAATATCAATTTGTGATATCAGGCAAAATAATGGAACTACATTTGCTTGCCTCATATATCCTAAGTACAGCAGCAACTGTCTCCAGATAACTTTTCTCAGGCTCCTGTAACTTCCTGTTGTGCCTCTTGATGTAGTTTTATTCAATTCCTTTCAGCCCTTACCTCAAGCCCCCTCCCTCCATCCACTCCCCAATGTAATTTGTTTTTTTTCTCCAATTCCCTCCTGTGCCCACTCTGCAACCTCCCATTGTATGAACCAGAAATCAAACCTGGGACCTTCTGGCATTTTGGGCTTTATAATACAATAGCACTTGGTAGTGCTTTTACCTACTAGGCCATTGGGAGAGCTCAAGTAGGTCTTTTGTATCATTGTGTTATTGTAGTCATCACTGTAAATGATTTTAAAAGTCCTGTGAAATAACAGCAAATACTCCACTTTTATCTAGTTCACTTACACGAAGGGACACAGCTAGTACCCAAAACAGCAACACATTGGCAAATCAGTCGAGTTGCATATGCACATCCATGTCATTATGTATATACTTCACATGGAAAGATTAGCTTTTATTAAAAACAACATTGCTGCAATAACTTTGTTTACAAATAAAAAGCAGCAGAAAACGGAGAATTTCAGCCTCCATACAGTACCTACTGCTAACGGGTCTGGAATACAATTTTTTAGGGTCGGATAGTGATCATTTGAGGAATAAAGTTTTTTGTTTTTGTGATGACTTGTATTTTATTAGGATAATGCTGAACCATGAGTTATCAGATAGGTACCAATTATAACTCAGTCAGCCTTGGTGGCTCAATAGTTCCATACACATATGCATCTTTAACTGAAAAGAGTGGGTTTGTACCATAACAAAATCCATTTTTAATCTATTAGAAATTGTCACACAAGGAAAACAGATATTCTTCCAAGCTTAATGAGACATCATCTGTGTGCCAGTATGAATGAAGAGTACAATGGTTCATCGCTGAACAAAATAGCATAAGAAGACAGCTGTCAACATATGTACAGAAATTTAGGTCAACAGACATGAAATCTATTAAATCAACTTCCATAGTTTCCTGTCCAGTCAAATCAATTGCTGTATAAATCTACTGAACTTTTGTGTCTTTTGATTAAATTGTGCTACATCTTGTAATGTATTTTCCTATTAAGAAAAAGAAGAGGCTCCATCAGTTTAACTGTCAGAACGCATTACATATTGTGTGTTAATATGGTAACTGCACATCTTTAATGCATTTTCTTCCCCCATGTGTGAAATGCTGGCTGGAATAAATGCATGCTATCAATTATTCCTCACAATTATTTCATAGAAACAGAAACATAGAAAATAGGTGCAGGAGTAGGCCATTCGGCCCTTCTAGCCTGCACCGCCATTCAATGAGTTCATGGCTGAGGATAGTTTTCTTTTTATTGTAGCAAAACCAGTAAGTGATTTGTGGACTAAATTCCAAATGCCGAAGTTGAATTTCACACCTATGTTACATTTTTTCAGGGAGGCCTTGAGGGTGTCCTTGAAGCTTTTTCTCTGCCCACCTGGGGCTCGCTTGCAGTGATGGAGCTCGGAGTAGAGTGCTTTTTTCGGGAGTCTTGTATCAGGCATGAGGGCTATGTGGCCCGCCCATCAGAGCTGATTGAGCGTGATCAATGCTTCGATGCTGGCCTGAACGAGAACACCGACGTTGGTATGCCTATCCTGCCAATGGATTTTCAGAATTTTGCGGAGGCAACGCTGGTGGTATTTCTCCAGTGCTTTGAGGTGCCTACTGTACATTGTCCATGTCTCTGAAGCATATCATCATCATCACACAGTCCCTCGAAATCGAGGAAGATTTGCTTCCACTCCGAGTTCTTAGGTGACTGAACAGTCCAATACAGGAATTACAGTCTCTGTCACAGGTGGCACAGACAGTCGATGAAGGAAAGGGCGGGTAGGACTGGTTTGCCGTACGCTCCTTCCGCTGCCTGCGCTTGTTTTCTGCATGCTCTCGGCGACGAGACTCAAGGTGCTCAGCACCCTCCCAGATGCACTTCCTCCACTTAGGGCAGTCTTTGGCCAGGGACTCCCAGATGTCGGTGGGGATGTTGCATTTTATCAAGGAGGCTTTGAGGGTGTCCTTGAAATATCCTCTGCCAATCTTGGGATAGCTTGCCGTGTAGAAGTTCCAAGTAGAGCGCTTGCTTTGGGAGTCTTGTGTCAGGCATGTGAACAATGTGGCCCCGCCCAATGGAGCTGGTCAAGTGTGGTCAGTGCTTCAAGGGTGGGAATCACTATTGCTCTGTAGACCATGAGTTTGGCGCCAGATTTGAGATCTTGGTCTTCAAACACTCTATTCCTCAGGCGGCAGAAGGCTGCACTGGCACACTGAAGGCGGTGTTGGACCTCGTCATCGATGTCTGCCCTCGCTGACAGGAGGCTCCCAAGATATGGAAAGTGGTCCACGCTGTCCAATGTCTTGGAAACATAGAAAATAGGTGCAGGAGTAGGCCATCGGCTCTTCGAGCCTGCACCACCATTCAATAAGATCATGGCTGATCATTCACCTTAGTACCCCTTTCCTGCATTCTCTCCATACCCCTTGATCCCTTTAGCCGTAAGGGCCATATCCAACTCCCTCTTGAATATATCTAATGCGGAAAAACACCCCAAGACGCTTCACAGAGGCGTGATCAGGTGCAAATGTACGCAGAGCCAAAGAAGGGGATATGAGGATTGGGTGATCAAAGGCTTGGTCAAAGGGGTGAATTTTCGGAAGGTTCTTAAAGGAGAAGAGAAAGTTAGACCCAAGGTGATCAAGCACGGCTTCTGCAGGTGTTGGATTTCAAGGTGAGTCATATCACATGATGTCCAGAATTCATAATTGCCTCTATTGTTCTAGCCAATCTGCTATTAACACATCATATGGGATGTTGCTGATTCGTTTGCTTCTTCTTACTTATCCATTGTCCTGACTAATCTCCAATATTAGCATATCTTAATTGGACCAAAATGTTATGGTTCACTTTGACAAGACACCTGACAGGCTGACAGAACAAATTCTAACATGAGACATGTGTAATATAGTTTTTGTAAGAGCTGTGCCCTGTTACAGATTAAATAAAGCCACTAATGATGAGGTTTATAAACCAAAAGAGAGCAACTGATTTCATGATTTTTAAGAGTTTGTCTGATTGTCTCATGATTTGAGATGGTGGGGCAGCAATATGACATTACTATATTTATGCTTTTAAGTGGTTGCTGTTAAAATTTGCTCATGGACAAAAAAGTTCCGCTCAAAGGAGTTTGTGGCCCACTCAGTACAAAAATAAATTATAGGGAACATTGCTTGTAGATCATAGAAATTTACAGCACGGAAGGCGGCCATTTCGGCCCATCGTGTCCACGGGTCCCCTGTGGTCATCTCCTCCAAAACAGATATACCACTTTGGATATTGTTGGGAGAGATGGCTCATCAGGGGAAGGCAGCAGCAACCAAGTTCATGGCACCACGGGTGGCTCTGCTGCACAGGAGGGCAGGAAAAAGAGTGGGAGAGCTATAAAGGTAAGTGATTCTATTGTAAGGGGAATAGATAGGCATTGCTGCGGCCACAATCGAGACTCCAGGATGGTATGTTGCCTCCCTGGTGCAAGGGTCAAGGATGTCTCGGAGCGGCAGCAGGGCATTCTGGAGGGGGAGGGTGAACAGCCAGTTGTCGTGGTGCATATAGGTACCATAGAAACATAGAAACATAGAAAATAGGTGCAGGAGTAGGCCATTCGGCCCTTCTAGCCTACACCGCCATTCAATGAGTTCATGGCTGAACAAGCAACTTCAGTACCCCATTCCTGCTTTCTCACCATACCCCTTGATTCCCCTAGTAGTAAGGGAAATATAGGTAAAAAACGGGATGAGGTCCTACAAGCTGAATTTATGGAGCTAGGAGTTAAATTAAAAAGAAGGACCTCAAAGGTAGTAATCTCAGGATTGTTACCAGTGCCACGTGCTAGTCAGAGTAGAAATAGCAGGATAGTTAAGATGAGTACATGGTTTGAGGAATGGTGCAAGAGGGAGGGATTCAAATTCCTGGGATATTGGAACCGGTTCTGGGGGAGGTGTGACCAGTACAAACCAGACGGTCTGCATCTGGGCAGGACAGGAACCGATGTCCTTAGGGGGGCGTGTTTGCTAGTGCTGTTGGGGAGGGTTTAAATAATATAGCAGGGGGATGGGAATCTATACAGGGAATCAAAGGGAAGTAAAATGGGGGCAGAAGCAAAAGATAGAAAGGAGATAAGGAAAAGTGGAGGGCAGAGAAATCAAATGCAAAAATCAAAAAGGGGCACATTACAACATAATTCTAAAAGGACAAAGAGTGTTAAAAAAACAAGCTTGAAGACACTGTGTCTCAATGCAAGGAGCATTCGTAATAAGGTGGATGAATTAACTGCGCAGATAGCTGTTAACGGATATGATGTAATTGGGATTATGGAGACATGGCTTCAGGGTGACCAAGACTGTGAACTCAACATTCAAGGGTATTTAATATTCAGGAAGGATAGATAGACAGAAAGGAAAAGGAGGTAGGGTAGCATTGCTGGTTAAAGAGGAGATTAATGCGATAGTAAGGAAGGACATTAGCTTGGATGATGTGGAATTTGAATGGGTAGAGCCATGGAACACTAAAGGGCAGAAAACGCTAGTGGGAGTTGTGTACAGACCACCAAACAGTAGTAGTGAGGTTGAGGATGGCATCAAACAGGGAAGAGGCATATAAATTGGCCAGAAAAAGCAGCAAACCTGAGGACTGGGAGAAATTTAGAATTCAGCAGAGGAGGACAAAGGGTTTAATTAGGAGGGGGAAAATAGAGTATGATAGGAAGCTCGCAGGGAACATAAAAACTGACTGCAAAAGCTTCTATAGGTATGTGAAGAGAAAAAGATTAGTGAAGACAAATCTAGGTCCCTTGCAGTCTGAATCAGGTGAATTTATAACTGGGAACAAAGAAATGGCAGACTAATTGAACAAATACTTTGGTTCTGTCTTCACTAAGGAAGACACAAATAACCTTCTGGAAATACTAGGGCACCAAGAATCTAGCGAGAGGGAGGAACTGAAGGAAATCCTTATTAGTCAGGAAATTATGTTAGGGAAATTGATGGGATTGAAGGCCGATAAATCCCCAGGGCCTGATGGTCTGCATCCCAGAGTACTTAAGGAAGTGGCCCTAGAAATAGTGGTTGCATCAGTGATCATTTTCCAACATTCTATTGACTCTGGATCAGTTACTATGGACTGGAGGATAGCTAATGTAACTTTTTAAAAGAGGGAAGAGAGAAAACAGGAATTATAGACCAGTTAGCCTAACTTCATGGGGAAAACGTTGGAATCAATTATTAGAGATGAAATAGCAGAGCATTTGGAAAGCAGTGACAGGATCAGTCCAAGTCAGCATGGATTTATGAAAGGGAAATCATGCTTGGCATATCGTCTAGAATTTTCTGAGGATGTAATTAGTAGAGTGGACAAGGGAGAACCAGTGGATGTGGTGTATTTAGACTTTCAAAAGGCTTTTGACAAGGTCCCACACAAGAGATTAGTGTGCAAAATTAAATCACATGGTATTGGGGGTATTGTATTGATGTGGATAGACAACTAGTTGGCAGACAGGAAGCAAAGAGTAGGAACAAACAGGTCCTTTTCAGAATGGCAGGCAGTGACTAGTGGGGTACCGCAAGGTTTAGTGCTGGGACCCCAGCTATTTACAATATGCATTAATGATTTAGACAAAGGAATTAAATGTAATATCTCCAAGTTTGCAGATGACACGAAGCTGGGTGGCAGTGTGAGCTGTGAGGAGGATGCTAAGAGGCTGCAGGGTGACTTGGACAGGTTAGGTGAGTGGGCAAATGCATGGCAGATACATTATAATGTAGATAAATGTGAGGTTATCCACTTTGGTGGCAAAAACAGGAAGGCAGAATATTATCTGAATGGTGACAGATTAGGAAACAGGGAGGTGCAACGGGACCTGGGTGTCATGGTACATCAGTCATTGAAAGTTGGCATGCAGGTACAGCAGGCGGTGAAGAAGGCAAATGGCATGTTGGCCTCCATAGCGAGAGGATTTGAGTATAGGAGCAGGGAGGTCTTACTGCAGTTATACAGGGCCTTGGTGAGGCCATACCTTGAATATTGTGTACGGTTTTGGTCTCCTAATCTGAGGAAGGTCATTTTTGCTATTGAGGGAGTGCAGCGAAGGTTCACCAGACTGATTCCCGGGATGGCAGGACTGACATATGAAGAAAGACTGGATCGACTAGACTTATATTCATTGGAATTTAGAAGAATGAGAGGGGATCTCATAGAAACATATAAAAATCTGATGGGATTGGACAGATTAGATGCAGTAAGAATGTTCCCGATGTTGGGGAAGTCCAGAACCAGGGGTCACAGTCTAAGGATAATGGGTAAGCCATTTAGGACCGAGATGAGGAGAAACTTCTTCACTCAGAGAATTGTGAACCTGTGGAATTCTCTACCACAGAAATTTGTTGAGGCCAGTTCGTTAGACATATTCAAAAGGGAGTTAGATGTGGCCCTTATGGCTAAAGGGATCAAGGGATATGGAGGGAAAGCAAAAATGGGGTACTGAAGTTGCATGATCAGCCACCTATTTTCTATGTTTTTTTGTTTGTATACTGCAGCCACATTGCTTCAGTGGTAGAGGGAGTGAATGTGACCTGGTGGATGGGGTGCCGATCTAGCGGGCTGCTTTGTCCTGGAAGGTGTCAAATTTCTTCAGCGTTGTTGGAGCTGCACTCATCTCGGCAACTGGAGAGTATGCAATCACACTCCTGACTTGTGCATTGCAGGTGGTGGAAATGCTTTGGGGAGTCAGTCACCGCAGGACACCCACCCTATGACCTGCTCTTGTAGTCACAGTGTTTATGTGGCTGGTCCAATTAAGTTTCTTGTCAATGTTAACCCCCAGGATATTGATGGTGGGGGATTTGACAATGGTAATGCTATTGAATGTCAAGGTTGTAAGACTCTCTCTTATTCGAGATTATCATTACCTGCCACTTGTGTAGTGTGAATGTTACTTGCCACTTATCAGACCTAGCCTGAATGTTGTCCAGGTCTTGCTGCATGTGGGCATCGACTGCTTCATTATCTGAGGAATTGCAAATGGAACTGAACACTGCAATCATCAGATAACATCCCCACTGCTGACATGATGGAGGGAAGGTCATTGATGAAGCAGCTGAAAATGGTTGAACCTAGGACACAGGTCAAATTGAAGGCATACGGGATGCTTGCCTTTATTAGCCGAGGCATAAAATATAAGAGCAGAGCAGTTATGCTATTTCTGTATAAAACACTAGTTAGGCCACAGCTAGAGTACTGTGTACATTCTGGTCACATTACAGGAAACAAGTGATTGCACAAGACAGGGTACAGAGGAGATTTACAAGGATGTTGCCAGGATTGCAGAATTTTAGCTAGGAGGAAAGAATTCACTGGAGAAGGTACAGAGAAGATTTATGAGAATGTTGCCTGGACTGGAGAATTTTAGCTATGAGGAATGATTGCTTGGCTGGGATTGTTTTCTATGGAACAGAGGAGGCTGAGGGGAGATTTAATTGAGGTGTAGAAAAATTGAGGGGCCTAGATAGAGTGAATAGGAAGGACCTATTTCCCGCAGCAGAGAGGTTAATAACCAGGGGCACAGATTTCGAAGTAATTGGTGGAAGGGTTGGAGGGGAGTTGAAGAGTAATTGTTTCACTGAGAGGATGGTGAGGGTCTGGAACATGCTGCCTGAAAGTGCGGTAGAGGCAGAAATGCTCATCATATTTAAAAAGTACTTGTAAATGCACTTGAAATGCCTTAACCTGTAAGGCTACGGACCAAGAGTTGGAATTTGGGATTAGGCTGGATAGCTTTTTTTTGATCAGGGCAAACACGATGAGCTGAACGGCCTCTTTGTGTGCTGTAAATTTCTATGATTCTCTGATTTCTGCAGCAATGTCCTGGGGCTGAGATGACTGGCCTCCAACTACCACAACCATCTTCCTTTGTGCTAGGTATGACTCCAGTGGAGCATTTTCCCTCAGTTCCCACTGACTTTAATTCTACTAGGGCTCCTTGGTGCTACACTGGGTCAAATGCTGCCTTGATGTCAAGGTCAGTCACTCTCACCTCACCTCTGGAATTCAGCTCTTCTGTCCATATTTAGACCAAGGCTATAGTGAGGTCTGGAGCCAAGAGGGCCTGACTGAAGCCAAACTGAGCAACGGTGAGCAGATTATTGGTGAGCATGTGCCGCTTGATTGCTGATGATTGAGAGTAAGCTAATAGGGCAGTAATTTGCAGAATTGAATTTGTCTTGCTTTTTGTGGACAGGATATACCTGGGCAATTTTTCACTTTGTCAGTTAGATGCTGATGTTGTAGCTGTATTAGCTTGTCCAATTGGCTAGAGGTGCAGCTAGTTCTTCAGCATTACAACTGGGACGATGTCAGAGCCCACAGCCTTTGCTGTATTCAGTAAGTTCAGCCATTTCTTGGTATCACGTGGAGTGAAGCGAATTGACTAAAGACTGGCTTCAGTGATAGTTGGGTCCTCAGGAGGAGGCCAAACTGGATCATCCACTCGGTACTTTGTGTTGAAAATGGTTGTGAATGCTTTAGCCTTGTCTGTTGCACTCACGTGCTGGGCTCCGCTCTTGTTGAGGTTGGGAATGTTCATGGAGCCGCCTCCTCCCGTTCGTTGTTTAATTGTCCACCACCATTCATGACTGGAAGTGGCAGCACTGCAGATCTTTGATCTGATCCATTGGTTGTGGGATTGCTTAGCTCTGTCTATAGCTTGCTGCTTCCATTGTTCAGCATGCATGCAGTTCTGTGCTGTAGCTTCACCAGATTGGTGCCTCATTTTGAGGTACACCTGGTGCTGCTCCTCTATACTCCTCATTGAACCAGGATTGATCGTCTGGCTTGATAGCAATGGTGAGTGGGGGGTATGCCAGACCATGAGGTTACAGATTGTGGTGGAATACAATTTTGCTGCTGACCCACAGCGCCTCATGGGTGCCCAGTTTTGAGCTGCTAAATCTGTTCCAAATCCATCCTATTTAGCACCATGGTAATGCCACACAACACGATGGAGGGTGTCCTCAATGTGAAGATGGGATATTGTCTCCATAACGATTGTGCAGTGGTCATTCCTACCAATGTCATAGACAGATGCATCTGCAACAGGTAAATTGGCAAGGACAAGGTCAAAAAAGTTTCCCCCTCGTGTTTATTCTCACCCACTGCCGCAAACCAAATCTGACAGCTACGTCCTTCAGGACTCAGCTAGTTCAGTCAGTAGTGGTGCTACTGAGCCACTCTTGATGATGGACATTGAAGCCCCCCCAGCCAGAGTACATTCTGTGCCCTTGCTACCCTCAGTACTTCTCCCAAATGGTGTGAAACATGGAGGAGTACTGATTCATCAGCTGAGGGAGGGCGGTAGGTGGTGATCAGCAGGAAGTTACCTTGCCCATGTCCAAAGTTAATTAGAAGCATACAATTATTTAATCCAATACAATGAAGCAAAACCTTGCAGAAAAATTTCAATGCATTTCCAAAAGTTTGCCATGGTTTTTTTGTTAGTTTTAAGCTGGATGATCTCACTGCAGTGAGCATTACACTTTGCCTCAGTTAGGTTCTGCTGCTGGTTATTATCCAATGTTTTCGAAAGGAAACTGCAAGTTTTAGATATCAGGTAAGACAGGTCCCCACCACTGTCAAAACTTGTACCAACAATCATAGTCTGGACTCACACATAAAAGTGCCTTCTTGGGAGACACACTGGAGGGGTGCCAGGGCCTATGGAATTGTACCCTAGCACAAGTTACCATACTCAGGACTGGCGTGAAGGAAAGGGCAGAACACTAGAAAAAAAAGTCAAAATACCAAAACTGAAATGATTCCCCTCTCCCCCACTAAGTTATGAAATTTACCTGCGCGTTAGGTAAAGTTTACTGGAGTTCATATCAAGTCTATGTATGGTAGACATCTAAACTGAGTCCTCACCTTATCATTGCACATTCACACATACACATAGTGAGAATTATGCCATTGTTTGGACGAAAAAGTAATAAGACCTTATTTTCCGATAGCTTTGACTGAACTAACAAAACCGGCAAAGTTTGAGAATCACTCCAAACCGACACTAAACAGATTAAAGGATATGTGGTGCTTTTTATGGTACAGCTTTGTGGGGTAATACTGGAATTTAGCGGCAGTAAAATAAACTAATTTATGTGAATATTCCACAATGCATCTGTGACATCAAATATGAATTTAAAGGTAAAAAGGCTTTTTATTTAATTTTGGTACTTGCAGATAGAAACTGCATGGAATCAAACCAAAATGCCAAATTGTCAAGACCTGAATTAATTTCACTACATTTTAATATTCTGGAGCTAGTTTGTCTACCAATATAAAGTCTTAAAGGCGCTGATATTCGTTTCACATCCTTTGCCTGGGCGCTGTCCAGATCTCAGAACACATGTGTTTGGTGGTTTGGGTCATTTGCATGACCCAATTGCTCCCCCAAGGCAGCCCCCCATGGAAGGGCCTTGCGTTGGAAACAGCGCTGGAACATAGGCAGAGCTGCTGGTAGCTGAGAGACTGGCTATCAGCCTCGGGCCCTTCTGAATGTTGTTCCTCAACAGCAGCCAGAAGGCCTCCAGGCCTGAAGATCTGTGGAGAGGCTCCAAATGCCAAAATTAAAATATTTTCCCTCTCCCCAACAAACAAGAGTCTGCAAATGATAGATAGGACTTAGATTTTTAGGCTTCCTTTTCTTTGCTCGCTGGCCTCCTCAGACCATCTGATTTGAAGGGATCGCAAGCCAAGCCCAAACAACAGCTTCTTTGTGATTCCTGCTATTGCTTCATGCCAAACTGCGATAAGCGGGTTTGCAAACACCCACTCCCATCTCATTTCTATGGCTGCGCAGGTTCAGGTCTGACTATTTTAAGAAGCCCTGGAAATCTTTTATTTTCCCATAAAGGGAATAGAAACCTGATATAACGAGCGCAATAGGGAGAAATATCGGGTCCAACAAAACACAATTAAGCCCTTATTTTGTGATCTTTAAAAATATTAGAGCCATGTATGCCTGTGGCTCAACCACACTTGCAGCCATACTAAGGCCTATGCTGAACTTTGCAATGTATGGCTTGCGTCCAAATACCTGCACGTGGAAAATTTGGGCAAGGAGTCAGGCCTGAAAGCTGACTGGCTGATGATCGCAAAATCTAACCAACTGTCAACCTCAGAAAGTAGGTTGCTCATCCTCCAAGTGGAGACTTCTTTCCTTTGAAAAGTAACAAACTTTATTTTTTTCTTTCACAATTTTGTATTAATCTTACTGTTGGAGGTTGATTTAAGTTTGCAATTTCAAGATTTTTTAAATAGAAGTTTTCATGAATACTTAGAAAAAAAACATGTATACAGAAACAGCGATACCAATTGTTCAAATTCTAGAAGTGGAAACATTTTCTTCACAAACAGAAAAATGGACAATTTTCTAAGAAATCTGTTTATCATAAGATTGGAATCATTCGCTTACTTGCTGATTATTTTGGCACGTTTTGCACTGGAGAAGTTTTCCACCTGAAGTGATTCTTGAGTGAGAAAGGCAACAGCCAGGTGAAAGTAATTGTTCCATAACTGTAAATTAAACAGTAAAAGAAAGTAAGTTACAGACATAAACCATCAAGAAAACCAAACGTGGACTGACAAGTGGATTACTGTCTGTGGAATCACATTTAAATTGGCCCTGATTTTGTGAAGCCTCACCATTATCTATCAAAGCTCACTGTTATTGAAGAGCAAATTGGATAGCAAATTCCAGCGACTGCATATATGCAGTTAGCCATGAAAATCAGGAATTTGCTGTCCAAGTTGCCCGGCTCCTCCAGAAGCTTTGCTATATCTCACTGACAGACTCGCCAGTAAAATACATGGAATGCATGAAGTTGCTATACTTACCCACTAAGCTCACCAGGAAAAGTTACGGCCAGTCCATTCTAGTGTAAGTAAATTTTTTAACGGTGTGATAAGTCTTAATTACTGCCAGACAACCTGTCTGGCACTGAAAACTAACTTTTACTAAAGTGTGGAGTCTCATTCCTTCAGATTTTAATTATTGTCGGGGATTTAGAAAAATTTAAAAATTTAAATTTATTTTTTACTTTTTCATTGTCTCTTATCTCTCGTTCTTAATCGCATCTTTAAGAACATAAGAAATAGGAACAGGAGCAGGCCATACGGCCCCTCGAGCCTGCTCCGCCATTCAATAAGATCATGGTTGATCTGATCATGGACTCAGCTCCACTTCCCTGCCTGCTCCCCATACCCCTTATTCCCTTATCATTTAAGAAACTGTCTATTTCTGTCTTAAATTTATTCAATGTCCCAGCTTCCACAGCTCTCTGAGGCAGCAAATTCCACAGATTTACAACCCTCAGAGAAGAAATTTCTCCTCATCTCTGTTTTAAATGGGCGACCCCTTATTCTAAGATCATGCCCTCTAGTTCTAGTCTCCCCCATCAGTGGAAACATCCTCTCTACATCCACCTTGTCAAGCCCCCTCATAATCTTATACGTTTCGCTAAGATCACCTCTCATTCTTCTGAACTCCAATGAATAGAGACCCAACCTACTCAACCTTTCCTCATAAGTCAACCCCCTCATCCCGGAATCAACCCAGTGAACCTTCTCTGAACTGCCTCCAAAGTAAGTATATCCTTTCGTAAATATGGAAACCAAAACTGCACACAGTATTCCAGGTGTGGCCTCACCAAAACCTTGTATAGCTGTAGCAAGACTTGTCTGCTTTTTTTATCATCAGAACATCAGAATTAGGAACAGGAGTAGGCTATCTAGCCCCTCGAGCCTGCATACTCCATCCCCTTTGCAATAAAGGCCAAGATACCATTGGCCTTCCTGATTACTTGCTGTACCTGCATACTATCCTTTTGTGTTTCATGCACAAGTACGCCCAGGTCCCGCTGTACTGTGGCACTTTGCAATCTTTCTCCATTCAAATAATAACTTACTCTTTGATTTTTTCTGACAAAGTGCATGACCTCACACTTTCCAACATTATAATCCATCTGCAAAATTTTTGCCTACTCACTTAGCCTGTCTATGTCCTTTTGGAGATTTTTAGAACTTTAAGAACGTAAGAACGTAAGAAATAGGAGCAAGAGTAGGCCATACGGCCCCCTCGAGCTTGCTCCGCCATTCAATAAAGATCATGGGTGATTATCAACCTCAACTCCATCTTCCCCCTCAATCTCCATGACTCCAAAAATCTATCTATCTCAGCATTGAATATACTCAGAGACTGAGCATCCGCAGCCCTCTGGGGCAGAGAATTTCAAAGATTCACAACCCTCCGAGTAGAAATTCCTCCTCATCTCTGTCTTAAATGGCCTACCTCTTATCCTGAGACTGAGCCCCCTAATTCTAGACACTCCAGCCAGGGGAAACAACCTCTCAGCATCTACCCTGTCAATCCCCTTCAGAATCTTGTATGTTTCTATAAGATCACCTCTTATTCTTCTAAACTCCAGTGAGTATAGACCCATTCTACATAATCTCTCATCGTAAGACAGCCCTCTCATCCCAGGAATCAATCTAGTGAACCTTTGTTGCACCGCCTCCAAGACAAGTATATCCTTCATTAGATAAAGATACCAAAACTGTGCACAGTACTCCAGATGTCGTCTCACCAAGGCTCTGAACAATTGCAGCAAGACTTTCTTTCTCTCATACGCCACACCCCTTGCATATGCGTCCAGAAGCTTATCTAAGCCTGAAAAAGCCGACAGTGTGGTTGAGAAAGAAGCATTAGCATGCATATACGGGGTTAAGAAAATGCACCAATAGCTAATTGGGCTCCGGTTCGAGCTCGAAACCGACCACAAGTCGCTCATTTCGTTTTTCTCAGAAAGCAAAGGTATTAACACCAATGCTTCTTCCCGCATCCAAAGATGGGCACTAACGTTATCTGCGTATGATTATGTAATCCGCCACAGACCAGGCACTGAGAACTGTGCTGATGCCCTCAGACGGCTACCATTGCCCACCACCTGGGTGGAAATGACTGCAACCCGCAGACTTGCTTCTTGTAATGGAAGCTTTTGAGAGCGAGGGGTCACCCGTCACGGCTCGCCAGATCAGGGCCTAGACTAGCCAGGACCTGGTGTTATCACTAGTAAAAAGCTGCGTCCTCAATGGGAGCTGGTCGGTGGTCCCAGGGAAAATGCAAGACGAAATCAAACCATTTTACCGACGCAAGGATGAAATGTCCATCCATTCGGACTGTCTCTTATGGGAGAATTGTGTAAATTTGCAAAAAAAAGGCCAGGAAACATTTATACGTGACCTACACAGTACCCACCCAGGCATAGTCATGATGAAGGCGCTAGGTCGCACGTTTGGTGGCCCATCATTGACTCGGAATTGGAGTCAAGCGTACACCAATGTAACACATGTTCACAGTTGAGCAATGCACCAAGGGAGGCCCCATTGAGTCTGTGGTCATGGCCCTCCAAACCGTGGTCCAGGGTTCACGTAGATTTCGCTGGCCCCTTTCTAGGAAATATGTCCCTAGTAGTAGTGGATGTTTGCTGTAAATGGATTGAATGTATAATAATGTCATGTATGTCGACAACCACCATTGAAAGCCTCCGGGCCATGTTCTCCACCCATGGTTTGCCCGGCGCCTTGTTAGTGACAATGGACCATGTTTCACCAGCTCAGAATTCAACGAGTTCATGACCTGCAATGGCATCAAGCATGTCAGGTCTGCACCGTTTAAGCCCACATCCAATGGTCAAGCGGAACGTGCAGTCCAAACCATCAAGCAGAGCTTGAAACGCGTGACGGATGATTCCCTGCAGACCCGGTTATCTCGCATTCTGCTCAGCTACTGCACGCGACCCCACTCGCTTACCGGGGTTCCCCCTGCAGAATTGCTAATGAAGAGAGCACTTAAAACCAGACTCGCCTTGGTCCACCCGGATCTCAATGATCATGTAGAAACCCGGCATCACCGGCATAACATGTACCACGATCGTGCGGCTGTTTCACGTGACATTGAGGTTAATGACCCTGTATTTGTTCTTAATTACAGTCATGGTCCCAAATGGGTTGCTGGCACTGTGTTAGCCAAGGAGGGGAAGAGTGTTTGTTGTCAAACTTTTGAATGGACAAACGTGTAGAAAGCACTTGGATCAGAGCAAACTGCGGTTCACTGACAACCAAGAACAGTTTGAAGAGGACATTACATCAATGATCCACCAACCCACACCCAACCAGCAATCGACCTTGCGGTCAACCACAAGATGAACCCACCATGCCCGACAGTCTGATCAGACCAGCCACGCTGCAGTGCAGCAATGATCCGACCAGCTCACCCATGCCAGGACTTCAACTCAATCTATCAACCCAGGAACGTAGAGCCTCGGATCGCCTCAACTTGTAAATAATTTGTATCTAAGACTTTTTGGGGGGGGGGTGGGGGAAATGATGTTATGTATGCAAACATTACCAATGTGTAAGACTTGCCACCAGGGGGCACACCTGTGGGAGACCCAAGGGTCAGCTGCACACCCTGGGCAAGCAGGTATAAAAGGCAGTCCACCACGCTGCTTCCTCACTCTGAAGTTACAATAAAGAGACCAAGGTCTCTTAATATACAGTCCTGTGGAGTTATTCTGAACGTAACAATAAACATAAGCAGGAGTAGGCCATATGGCCCCTTGTGCCTGTTCCACCTAAACGCCAAAGAATATAGACCCATTCTACTTAATCTCTCCTCATAGAAAAACCCTCTTATCCCAGGAATCAATCAATCTAATAATGACTAAAGCTCAACTATCTTCAGTGTATAAAAATTGCCATATAATTAAAATGTAATTGTAAAAGAGTGTCGAATGTAAAGCACTAATGATGTGCAAATATCTCCTTAAAAGATTATAAATAGCAATGTTTTGTTATAAAACTAAACATCCATTTTATTTGATAAGTACACTTGTGCAAATAAGCCATGATTTAACAGATGAGAAACGCAAATTAACAATCATTAGCAATGACTTATCTTCATTACTCTTTTTTTGATAGTATCACTAACTTGTTGAGATAAAATATTTACAGATCAAATATCTGGAATGAAGGTAAATGGGATATCTCCCATTTTCTTACTTCAAAGCACAAGAAACATGAGGGCAGATGTTCACCTTGCTGGCTGGTTGTAAAACTGGCATTGCAAATTAAAAACCTATTGTAGAGACAGCCCAATTTTTACTTCCAAACAAAATAGGAAATGGAGCATTTCCAGAGATCTGTTACAAAGTTACAAACCAATGTTGCCAGGCTTGGGATGCCCCCTCCCTCTGTGTAGTCAGACCCATGAACTTCCCTCAGAGAACAGGAATCTCACCAGTGAGCTAAATCTCTCACTCCATAAAACCAGAATTCCATTCTCCTCCACAATAATGCCAAACCAAACTAGCCCATCCCCCACTGCTAAATGCCAGCAGCCCCATCTCAGTTCTTCCAAAGCTCCCCAAATACTACCAAAATGCAGAACAATCCCCAATATTTCTAAAGCCCAGGAGCACCCCACTGTGCTATCGAAGCTTTGTACTGCGTTAGGGAAATTGATGAGATTGCAGGCCGATAAATCCCCAGGACCTGATATAGTTTGCATCCCAGAGTACTTAAGGAAGTGGCCCCAGAAATAGTGGATGCATTGGTGGTCATTTTCCAATATTCTATAGACTCTAGATCAGTTCCTATGGATTGGAGGGTAGCTAATGTAACACCACTTTTTAAAAAAGGAGGGAGACAGAAAACAGGGAATTATAGACCGGTTAGCCTGACATCGGTAGTGGGGAAAATGTTGGAATCAATTAGTAAAGATGTAATAGCAGTGCATTTGGAAATCAGTGACAGAATCGGTCCAAGTCAGCATGGATTTATGAAAGGGAAATCATGCTCGACAAATCTTCTAGAATTTTTTGAGGATGTAACTAGTAGAGTGGACAAGGGAGAACCAATGGATGTGGTGTATTTGGACTTTCAAAAGGCTTTTAACAAGGTCCCACACAAGAGATTAGTGTGCAAAATTAAAGCACATGGTATTGGGGGTAATATATTGATGTGGATCGAGAACTGGTTGGCAAACAGGAAGCAGAGTAGGAATAAGCGGGTCCTTTTCAGAATGGCAGGCAGTGACTAGTGGGGTACCGCAAGGTTAAGTGCTGGGACGCCAGCTATCTACAATATACATGAATGATTTAGAAAAGGAATTAAATGTAATATCTCCAAGTTTGCAGATGACACTAAGCTGGGTGGCATTGTGAGCTGTGAGGAGGATGCTAAGAGGCTGCAGGGTGACTTGGACAGGTTAGATGAGTGGGCAAATGCATGGCAGGTGCTTTATAATGTAGATAAATGAGAGGTTTTCCACTTTGGTGGCAAAAACAGGAAGGCAGAATCCTATCTGAATGGTGACAGATTAGGAGTCATGGTACATCAGTCATTGAAAGTTGGCATGCAGGTACAGCAGACAGTGAAGGCGGCAAACAGCATGTTGGCCTTCATTGCGAGAGGATTTGAGTATAGGATCAGGAAGGTCTTACTGCAGTTGTACAGGTCCTTGGTGAGGCCACATCTTGAATATTGTGCACAGTTTTGGTCTCCTAATCTGAGAAAGGACATTCTTGCTTTTGAGGGAATGCAGCGAAGATTCACCAGACTGATTCCCAGGATGGCAGGACTGACATATGAAGAAAGACTGGATCGACTAGGCTTATATTCACTGGAATTAGAAGAATGAGGGGGGATCTCATCGAAACATATAAAATTCTGACGGGATTGGACAGGTTAGATGCAGGAAGAATGTTCCCGATGTTGGAGAAGTCCAGAACCAGGGATCACAGTCTAAGGATAAGGGGTAAGCCATTTTGGACCGAGATGAGGAGAAACTTCTTCACTCAGAGAATTGTGAACCTGTGGAATTCTCTACCACAGAAAGTTGTTGAGGCCAGTCCGTTAGATATATTCAAAAGGGAGTTAGATATGGCCCTTACGGCTAAAGGGATCAAGGGGTATGGAGAGAAAGCAGGAATGGAGTACTGAAGTTGCATGATCAGCCATGATCATATTGAATGGTGGTGCAGGCTTGAAGGGCTGAATGGCCTACTCCTGCACTAATTTTCTATGTTTCTAGGCCTCCACTACAGCTAAACTGCAGTCTCCCTACCTAGTAATCAAACTCCGATAGGCACACCGATGAAATAATTTTGCTGTGCATTCTCAGATTTAAAACCGATATGGGATAAAAATAAGGACGGATTTATTTGTACTGCCAAAATGGCCAACATGCTCCACCCTTTATTTCTGATTGGTCCCCTTGGAGGATAAGCCACACCCTGACGTTTCACAGGAATGTGTAACTGGAACCGCCCATTCCAAGGTCTCACTGACTTTGAAAATTGTAACTCGATTCACTTTGACTTCCTGAAGCGACAGAGGACAGAGCTCCCCAGAAGATAGCAAGGGCCAGCCAAAGTACCTTACCCCAGTCCAAGTACATCCCTCCCCCAGCCGAAGTGCCTTACCCCAGTCCAAGTACGTGCCTTACCCCAGTCCAAGTACATCCCTCCCCCAGCTGAAGTGCCTTACCCCAGTCCAAGTGCATGCCTCCCCCAACCGAAGTACCTTACCCCAGTCCAAGTACATCCCTCCCCCAGCCAAAGTACCTTACCCCAGTCCAAGTACATCCCTCACCCAGCCGAAGTGCCTTACCCCAGTCCAAGTGTATCCCTCCCCCAGCCGAAGTGCCTTACCCCTGCACAAGTGCATCCTTCCCCTCCTCCCCCCACCACCCAACAACCAACAACCAACGATGTGGCACTGTGTACGGATTGTTAACAGCTTTATTGGGTATGAAGTGAATAGTGACAATGTTGTGACTTCTAGATATCATCCACTCCAACGATGTCCCTTGTAGGGGGATGGAAGAACGTGATCAGTCTTCCCTTAGTTCCTCTCTCTCCTCCAACCCCCACCCATGTCTCTCCCTCTCTCTCTCTCTCCCAAGCCTCTTTCCCTCTTCCCCCCAGCCTCACTATCTCCCCAGCCTCGCTCCTTCTTCTCCCTGCCCCCCGAAGCCTCTCTCTTTCCCCAGCCTCTCTCCCTTTCTCTTCCACCCCGCCCCCAGCCTCTCTCCCGCCATCGGGCCCACGTCGGCCGGGGGGGTGTGGGCAGGCGATGAGAGTCAGATCCTCAGGTCCTGCTTCTTGGCATCACGCGCATGGAATGATTCGGTCGGGAGAGGGGATGGAGCTTGTCGCCTGCCGGTCAAAAAAGTGCAGTACATGCAGGGGGGGGCACGGTGGTGCTGTATAGATGCCTGTCTGGTAAAAAAAAAAGTGCAGTACAAATAGTTACATTGTAAAAATAAAGGTCATTTGAATGAACACTGAATTTACACTCTTCACAAAATAATGGAAGTGTCAAGAGTTCAATTCCCAAAGCACCAGTAAAAATTCTAGAATACCCTTTAATAAAAATGGATTTCACTTATTCAGTCGCGATTAATCAGTGGCCCCGATGTGATGCCCTATTTTTATAAAACAGTACATCTGCTGACTCACCTTGTAATGAATGCTATCTTTACAAAATCTATTCACAAAAATGCACTGTAGGGCACGTTAGGAAGAATACAGACAAGACTATGATGGAAAACTATTTTGCAGTGCATAGCAATATAACCAGTATCAGCTCTTTTGCTTTATATTTCTCATTGCAAGTATGCTTTTCACTCTTTGATGGTCATTCAAGCTTCACATTGAAACAGAAATTGATGATATACCATCGCAGGATGGTAGTAAACAATTACACGGGGTACTTTCTTTAAGAGATGTGTGTCCTTGGACAGAAACTTTAACACTTGGCTGTGTACAAGGCCTCAATTGGAAGACACCTGAGCTCTTAGCTGAATATTGAGACCCAAGCAACAGAAGCACTGAAAGAAGAGCCAACAAAATAAAAACATCTTCAAGCTACACCAGCTCAGAATGAAAAAAGGGATAAGCTGATGGA
Source organism: Pristiophorus japonicus (assembly GCF_044704955.1). Taxonomy (NCBI): domain Eukaryota; kingdom Metazoa; phylum Chordata; class Chondrichthyes; family Pristiophoridae; genus Pristiophorus; species Pristiophorus japonicus. The sequence continues at coordinate 277,944,848 of NC_091979.1, read as the reverse complement.
AGTTCTGTGTGTAGGGACTACATTTTTTTCACAGAATGAAGAAAAGCATAGGTAAGTAATCTAATATTCTTCCATTTAATAAATCTCTGTGCATAGTTAGGGGACGTATGGAAAAAATTGGTGGCGTTGCTCTTAAACCCTCCATCTATTGGCCATCCAGGAGCACAACAGCACCAAATTACATCCTACTAACCAATCTGTTAATCTCTGTACTGTAATGGATTACCTCAGGACTTATACCACAGGAATAAAAAACTGCCTAAACTCTTCAGTTATGTAAGATTAGTGCCCTGCAAAAGGAATACTTCCTTTCAATGGATGAAACGTAGGATGTAAAAAAAATGACGCTCTTTATTTACACATCAAATGAGCTAAGTGAATGTCCGATTTCACGAATAAGCTTACAAGAATAATTGAAGTTGAGATGTTTTGCAATATGAAACAGGTTTTGCAATTTTAGTTAACACTGTCATTTATCTTTCTGCTGTTACTTTACTTTTGCTTTTGTCAATCTTATTCCTTAACAAGGAATAACATTTGCAGCCTGAGATCAGCTTATTGGAAGCAAAGGTTTGCTATTCAGTGTAACCTATTGTACTGGGCACAAGGAAAAGAATGTAGCGTGCCTAAATCACTGCATTCTTGTTCTTCTCTATGGAGAGAATGGCTTGCATGTGAAGGTTGAACAAATAAATAAGTTCACAGTCTTTCACCAAAATTTCTTAAATAATTTCAATTTGTAGTTACCACATGATGAACTTAACTTAACCTATAGCTTAGCATAATGTACAACAAAAACACATTCACATAATCATACACCACCAGAACTTAGAAAAATCTACTTCTGAATGCTAATCTAATTCTGCTACTATTAAAGAACCTTGCCAAGATGCAATTTGACAATTTTGCGAATCACCTAAAATAAGATGACTGGCAATCATATTTCTCAGAAATGCAAGATTGATGCCACTACATTTTACTCAGACAAGTTATGCTAAATCATTTATAGATTTAACATCCTTTTAAAGTCCTAAATTCTCTACAGTAAGGAGGGCCAGGCACATCTATTCAAATGCCTAGCTATGACCTCAAACCCTTGTATAAAAATATAAATTCGGCAGATTTCAGAATTTGATTAATGATAATACCTTTTTGTGACTATCAGTGTGTGCAGTACTGGAAAAAAAATCAGTGTGTTTACAATAGTGTGAAATGCTCAGAGCTTGGTGTTTTATGTTCTGGAGAAAAGATATTATTTTATCATTTTTCAAAAGCAATGGAGGGAGGACTAGCAAACAAATGAAAAATACCAGACAGAGAAGTTGTCCTGAAACCTATGTATCCACAAACAAACAGTTTATTGGCTCAAATTCTACACACGTTTGCCGACATTCCAAACACAGCCATGTGTTATTAATTTAGAACCAGTAAGTTTCAACATTGCTAGTAATTCTGGTCAGAAGTCTGATGTAATTTTCATACATCATTAGTAAGCTTCTTCTTATGTTTATGATTTCAATGTGTTTGGAGAAAACGGGATCACCATCATCTTTACTCTTAATGTAATTCTGGCAGTCAATATACTGTGCAGAAAAGACCATTGTAATTGTATTGGGATACAAAAACAAATGCATCAGGTAAAATATAGAAATATAAATCCCCTGAATTTGAAAAACTCAGTGCAATTCACAATCACAATAAAAATAGTGCTGCCTTTGTAATTTTGTGCAACACTCTGCTCAATCTGAATACAAAAGCAAAATATTGCGGATGCTGGAAATCTGAAATAAAAACAGAAAATGATGGAAATACTCAGCAGGTCAGGCAACACCTGTGGAGAGAGAAACAGATTTAATGTTTCAGGCTGATGACCGTTCATCAGAACTGGAAAAAGTTAGAGATGCAACAGGTTTTAAATAATTAGAGATGCAGGGAAAAAGGTGGGGGACAGCGGGGAGGGGAAGAAAGAACAAAAGGGAAGGTCTGTGAGAGGGTGGAAGGCAGGAGAGATTAAATGACAAAAATGATGATTGTGCAAGGCAAAAGGAGATGGTAATGGGCTTGAGCCTTTGAGATACTCACATCTTTTCAATTATTTGTGAGCAACAGAAAAAACTTCTGTGAATTTCTAAAATGTAAAATTAACTCCTCATATTCTTTAATTAAATTAAAAACAAACTTGCAATCTGATTATATGTTTGGATCTTGACGCAGATATCTTTCATCATCGTTGAATATGGTTAAGCTTGGTAAAATCTTGGAAGCCAGTACTTAGACAACAGCAATGAATTAAGTTAGAACAGCTTTTGAAATTACAATGTTTGCTAAAGCAAGAAAATGATATTTTGGGGAAAAATATATAGGGCCCAAGTTTCGGGCCGTTTTCGCGCCAGAAAGCGCGCCTAAAAAAAAACTTACATATTCTCCGGCTCCCTGCTGGTCCTCTGGAGCCGGGCGCGGCGCAGCATGAGCTGTGGGGGGCGGAGCTAGGTCCCTGCGTTGAAAACAGTGCCGGGACCTTTGCACATGCGCGCTACAGTGGGCGCGCACGTGCAGTAGCTCCAGGCACCCAAATCTGTGTGGGAGGGGCCCGAAGCACGCAGCCCTTAGCCCTGGCCGAATGGCCTCACTGGGGCTGCATGCATAAGGCTGCCTCCCACGCCCAGCTCCTGCTTCCTCCCGACCCGAACCGACCGGCGCTCCCTCCGCCCCCGCCCCCCTACCCGAACCAACCTGACCACCCTCCACCCCCCCCGACCCGACCCGACCTGCGCTCCCTCCACCCGGCCCTCCTGACCCGACCCACGCTCCCCCCGACCCGACCTGACCCAATGCCACCTACCTGTAAATTTGGTGCTGGGGATGGGCCCTGCCCGAAGACTTGGGTCCGGCCCTTTCAGCCTCTCTCCCCCTTCTCCTTACCCCTCCCTTCTCCTTCCCCTCCACCATCTCCTTTAGCCCCCTCTCCTTTCCCCCCCTTCTCCTTCCCCCCCTATCCCGTTCTCCTCTCCCCCCCTTTCCCCTTCTCCTCTCCCCCCCCTTTCCCCTTCTCCTCTCCCCCCCCCTTTCCCCTTCTCCTCTCCCCCCGCTTTCCCCTTCTCTCCCCCTTCCCCTTTTTCCTTCTCCTCCTCCCCCTTTCCCCTTCTCCTCCCCCCCTCCTCCTTCCCTCCCCTTCTCCCCCATCCCTCCCTCCCCTCCCCCTGCCCCCCCTCCCCTCGCTGTCAGAAACACAGACACTGACAGACAGAGAGTGAGACACACACAGACAGACAGAGAGAGAGATAGAGACACTGACAGAGACACACTGGGGGGGGGAGGGGAGCATCCCAGCACGCTGTTGGAGGGCTCCCGGTGCTGCAGTCGGTCAGTAGAAAATGTTTTATTTATTGATTTAAAAAAAAAATTATTTCTTATTAATTTTTTTGGATTGATTTATTGGTTGATTTATTGATGTTTTTATCATTTATTATTGATGATGGCTCTTTATTTGTAAAACTGAAGTGTTTAATGTTTGTAAACTTCCCTTTAAACCCCCACCACCATTCCCTACGCCTGATTTGTAACCTAAGCCTGATTTTCTAAAGTGTAGACAAGGTTTTTTCGAGCGTACAAAAATCTTCACTTACTCCATTCTAAGTTAGTTTGGAGTAAGTTTTCACTGCTGAAACTTTGAAAATAGGCGTAAGTGGCCGGACACGCCCCCTTTTGAAAAAAAAATTCTGTTCCAAAGTGAAACTGTTAAATCAGGAGCAACTGAGGTCGAAACTTGGGCCCATAAAAACCTTTTCTAACAAAATAAGCTTTTTTTTGGAGTGGGGAATTAACTCAGCCGTCTTCTTAAAGCCCTTTCCTCTGCATCCTCCACCCTTATTTCCAACAAGTGTAAGCAGATCATGGACATCTTTGTCACTAAGATTAACATCCATTCAGTTTCATCCCCTGCTTCCACTTGCCCACCAAGCCAAACCTCTCCCAACATTCCCTCTTGCCATAGCCCTCCAATCTCCCCATTTGCCCTCTCCAAACTTATCTTGTTCTTGAGACTCAGCTCCAGCGACGAGCTCATTCCCACTAAACCGGTGACTGCCCAACTTCCATTCCTGACCCCATGCTAGCTGACATTTTAAATGGTCCCCCTCCATTTGAAAACCGCCATCATCATCTGCTCTTCAAAAAACTTTTCCTCTATCACACTGTCCTTGCAAACTACTTCCCCATTTCCAACTTTCCTTCCCTTTTCATTGTCCTGGAATGTGTTGTCGCCTCCAAATTGCTTGCAAATCTTTCCCGCAACTCCATATTTGAATCTCTCCAATCAAGCTGGCAAAGCACAAGAACTCCTCCCCCGCCCCCCCGCGCCCCCGCAATCAAAGTCACAAATTACATCCTCTGTGACCATTCATCATAGGCAGTCCATCGGAATCGAGGGAGACTTACTTCCACTCCTGAAGTGAGTTCTTTGGTGGCTGAACAGTCCAATACGAGAGCCACAGACTCTGTCATAGGTGAGATAGTTGTTGAAGGAAGGGGTGGGTGGGACTAGTATGCCGCACGCTCTTTCCGCTGCCTGCGCTTGATTTCTGCACACTCTCGGTGTTGAGACTCGAAGTGCTCAGCGCCCTCCCGGATGCACTTCCTCCACTTAGGGTGGTCTTGGACCAGGGACTCCAAGGTGTCAGTGGGGATATCGCACTTTATCAGGGAGGCTTTGAGGATGTCTTTGTAATGTTTCCGCTGCCCACCTTTGGCTCATTTGCCGTGAAGGAGCTCCGCATAAAGCACTTGCTTTGGGAGTCTCGCGTCTGGCATGCGAAATATGTGTCCTGCCCAGCGATGCTGATCGAGTGTGGTCAGCGCTTCAATGCTGGGGACGTTAGCCTGGATGAGGACGCTGATGTTGGTGCGCCTGTCCTCCCAGGGGATTTGTAGGATCATGTGGAGACATCATTGGTGATATATCCCCAGCGACTTGAGGTGTCTACTGTACATGGTCCATGCCTCTGAGCCATAGAAACATAGAAAATAGATGCAGGAGTAGGCCATTCGGCCCTTCCAGCCTGCACCACCATTCAATAAGATCATGGCTAATCATTCCCTCAGTACCCCTTTCCTGCTTTCTCTCCATACTCCTTGATCCCCTTAACCGTAAGGGCCATATCTAACTCCCTCTTGAATATATCCAATGAACTGGCATCAACAACTCTCTGCGGCAGGGAATTCCACAGGTCAACAACTCTCTTGGAGTGAAGAAGTTTCTCCTCCTCTCAGTCCTAAATGGCCTACCCCTTATCCTAAGACTATGTCCCCTGGTTCTGGACTTCTCCAACATCGAGAACATTCTTCCCGCATCTAACCTATCCAGTCCCGTCAGAATCTTATATGTTTCTATGAGATCCCCTCTCATCCTTCTAAATGCCAGTGAATAAAGGTCCAGTTGATCCAGTCTCTCCTCATATGGCAGCCCAGCCATCCCTGGAATCAGTCTGGTGAACCTTCGCTGCACTCCCTCAATAGCAAGAACATCCTTCCTCAGACTAGGAGACCAAAACTGAACACAATATTCCAGGTGAGGCCTTACGAAGGCCCTGTACAACTGCAGCAAGACCTCCCTGCTCCTATATTCAAATCCCCTAGCTATGAAGGCCAACATACCATTTGCCTTCTTTACCGCCTGCTGTACCTGCGTGCCCACTTTCAGTGAGTGATGAACCATGACACCCAGCTCTCGTTGCACCTCCCCTTTTTCGAGTCTGCCGCCATTAAGATAATATTCTGCCTTCGTGTTTTTGCCCCCAAAATGGATAACCTCACATTTATCCACATTATACTGCATCTGCCATGTATTTGCCCACTCACCTAATCTGTCCAAGTTACCCTGCAGCCTCTTAGCGTCCTCCTCACAGCTCACACCGCCACCCAGTTTAGTGTCATCCGCAAACTTGGAGACATTACACTCTATTCCTTCATCCAAATTGTTAATGTATATTGTAAAGAGCTGGGGTCCCAGCACTGAGCCCTGCGGCACCCCACAAGTAACTGCCTGCCATTCTGTAAAGGACCCGTTTTTCCCGACTCTCTGCTTCCTGTCTGCCAACCAGTTCTCTATCCACGTCAGTACATTACTCCCAATACCATGCGCTTTGATTTTGTACACCAATCTCTTGTGCGGGACCTTGTCAAAAGCCTTTTGAAAGTCCAAATACACCACATCCACTGGTTCTCCCTTGTCCACTCTACTAGTTACATCCTCAAAAAATTCCAGAAGATTCGTCAAGCATGATTTCCCTTTCATAATTCCATGCTGACCCAGTCCGATCCTGTCACTGCTTTCCAAATGCACTGCTATCTCATCCTTAATGATTGAATCCAACATTTCCCCCACTACTGATGTTAGGCTATAATTACCCGCTTTCTCTCTCCCTCCTTTTTTAAAAAGTGGCGTTACATTAGCTACCCTCCAGTCCATAGGAACTGATCCAGAGTCGATAGATTGTTGGAAAATGGTCACCAATCCACTATTTCTCGGGCCACTTCCTTAAGTACTCTGGGATGCAGACTATCAGGATTTATCAACCTTTAATCCCATCAATTTCCCGCCTAATAAGGATATCTTTCAGTTCCTCATTCTCACTAGACCCACTGTCCCCTAGTACAGTCGGAAGGTTATTTGTATCTTCCTTTGTGAAGACAGAACCGAAGTAGTGGTTCAATTGGTCTGCCATTTCTTTGGTCCCCATTATAAATTCACCTGAATCCGACTGCAAGGGACCCACGTTTGTCTTTACTAATCTTTTTCTCTTCACATATTTACAGAAGCTTTTGCAGTCAGTTTTTATGTTCCCTGCAAGCTTTCTCTCGTACTCTATTTTCCCCTTCTTAATTAAACCCTTAGTCCTCCTCTGTTGAATTCTAAATTTCTCCCAGTCCTCAGGTTTGTTGCTTTTTCTAGCCAATTTATATGCCTCTTCCTTGGATTTAACACTATCCTTAATTTCCCATGTTAGCCATGGTTGAGCCACCTTCCCAGTTTTATTTTTACTCCAGACAGGGATGTACAATTGCTGAAATTCATCCATGTGATCTTTAAATGTTTGCCATTGCTTATCCACCGTCAACCCTTTAAGTATCCTCTGTCAGTCTATTCTAGCCAATTCACACCTCATACCATCGAAGTTGCCTTTCCTTAAGTTCAGGAACCTAGTTTCTGAATTAACTTTGTCACTCTCCATCTTAATAAGGAATTTTACTATATTATGGTCACTTTTCCCCAAAGGGCCTCGCACAACAAGATTGTTAATTAGTCCCTTCTCATTACACATCATCCAGTCTAGGATGGCCAGCTCCCTGATTGGTTCCTCGACATATTGGTCTGGAAAACCATCCCTAATACACTCCAGGAAATCCTCCTCCACCGCATTGCTACCAGTTAGGTTAGCCCAATCTATATGTAGATTAAAGTCGCCCATGATTACTGCTGCACCTTTATTGCATACATCCCTTATTTCTTGTTTGATGCTGTCCTCAACCTCTACTACTATTTGGTGGTCTATATACAACTCCCACTAGCATTTCCTGTCCTTTGGAATTCCGCAGCTCCACCCATACCGATTCCACATCATCCAGGCTAATGTCCTTCCTTACAATTGCACTGATTTCCTCTTTAACCAGCAATGCCACCCCGCCTCCTTTTCCTTTTTGTCGATCCTTCCTAAATGCTGAATACCCTTGGATGTTGAGTTCCCAACCTTGGTCACCCTGGAGAGCGGGTATTACTACATCCCTGAAGACCATGAGCTTGGTAGTAGATTTGAGGGCCTGGTCTTCGAACACTCTTTTCCTCAGGCGGCCGAAGGCTGCACTGGATGTGGTGTTGAATCCCATCAATGCCTGCTTTATTTGATAAGAGGCTCCCGAGGTCTGGGAAACGGTCCACGTTGTCGAGGTCCGCGCTGTGGATCTTGATGACTTGGGGGCAGTGCTGTGCGGCGAGGACAGGCTGGTGGACGATCTTTATCTTACGGATGTTTAGTGTAAGACCCATGCTTTCGTACGTCTCAGTAAATACGTCGACTATATCCTGGAGTTCAGCCTCAGAATGCGCGCAGACGCAGGCATCGTCCGTGTACTGTAGCTCAACGACAGAGGTTGGGGTGATCTTGGACCTGGCCTGGAGGTTAAACAGCTTCCCACTGGTTCTGCAGTTTAGTTCCACTCCAGCGAGGAGCTTGTTGACTGAGGTGGAGCATGGCAGCGAGGAAGATTGAGAAAGGGGTTGGACCGATGACACAGCCTTGTTTGATCCCGGTCCGGACGTGGATTGTATCTGTAATGGATCCGCTGGTAAGGATCACGGCCTGCATGTGGTCGTGGAGCAGGCGAAGGATGTTGACAAACTGCTGGGGGCATCCGAAATGGAGGACGACGCTCCATAGACCTTCGCGGTTGACAGTATCAAAGACCTTTGTAAGGTCGAAAAAGGCCATGTATAAGGGCTAGCGCTGCTCCCTGCATTTTTCCTGTAGCTGTCATGCTGCAAAAATCATGTCCTTTGTGCCCCGTAGGGGACGAAATCCGCACTGCGACTCTGGGAGACGCTCCTCCGCCACAGGGAGAAGACAGTCAAGGAGAACTCTAGCGACAACTTTCCCAGTGGCTGATAGCAGGGAGATTCCCCTGTAATTGCCGCAGTCGGACTTGTCCCCTTTTTAAAAAGATGGTCATGATCACTGCATTCTTGAGATCTCCCGGCATGCTCTCCTCACTCCGGATGAGAGAGATGAGGTCATGTATCTGCGCCAACAGCGCCTCTCTGCCATACTTTAGCACCTCAGCAGGGATTCCATCCGCTCCTGTAGCCTTCTTGTTCTTGATCTGTTTTATGGCTTTTCCTACGTTGTGCAACGTTGGGGTTTCACCAAGGTGGTGACAAGTCGCATGCTGCGGGATGGAGTCGAGAACACTTGAGTCGAAGGCAGAGTCTCGATTGAGGAGATCTTCAAAGTGCTCCTTCCAGCGGGCCCTGACTTACTATGGTGCAATATTCCATATCGACCTCGCTACAGCCTTTGGCAAAGTCAATCAGAGCATCCCCCTTTGACACCCTCATCTGTTGTCCAGCTCAATGCAACTGCCTTCACTTGGTTGCACTCTTATCTATCCAATCATAGCCCAAGCATCTCCAGCAATGGTTTCTTTTCCACCTCTACATCATTACCTCTAGCATCCTGCAAGGATCTATGCATGGTTATCTTCTGTTCCTCATCTACATGCTGACCCTTGAAGACACGGATTCAGCTTCCACATGTATGCTGACGATGCTCAGCACTACCTCTCCATCCACGTGACTCGATCCCTTCATTAAGCTGCTCGTCCGACATCCAGTCCTGAATGAGCTGCAATTTCCTCCAATTAAACACTGGGAACACTGAAGCTGTCGTCGTTGGTCTCCGCCACTAACTCTGTACCCTGGCCACCAATTACAGCCCCTTCCTCGACAACCGTCTCAGGTTGAACCAGACTGTTTTCAACCTCGGCATCTTATTTGATCCCGAGCTGTGCTTCAGACCTCACATCTTCTCCAACACAAAGATTGCCTCTTTTGACCAGCATAACATTGCCCATGTCCATCCTGCTGCAGCCCATCTGCTGCTAAAACCCTGATTGACATCTTTGTTCGCTTAAGGCTCGACTATTCCAATGCTCTCCTAGATGGCCCCCGATCTTCCATCTTTCTTAAAGTTCAGATTATCTAGTTCTTTGCTGCCCATATCCTATCCTGCCGCTCATCACTTTTGTGCTCACTGACCAACATTGTCTCCCCAGGTCGGCCAAGGTCTCCAATTTAAAATTTTCATCCCAATGTTCAAGTCTCTGCAGGGCTTTATCCCTCCTTACATCTGTAACATTTCCCAGCCCAACAATCCTCTCAATATGCTGGATTTCCCATACTCTGGCTTCTTGTGCCTCCCCACTTCCTTTGCTCCACCATTGGCAGCCGTGATTCAGCTGTCTCATACCCAAGAACATAAGAACATAAAAAATTGGAACAGGAGTAGGCGATACAGCCCCTCGAGCCTGCTCCGCCATTCAATAAGATCATGGCTGATCTGATCATGGACTCAGCTCCACTTCCCCACCCGCTCCCCATAACCTCTTATCATTTAAGAAATTGTCTATTTCTGTCATCAATTTATTCAACATCCCAGCTTCCACAGCTCTCTGAGGTAGCGAATTCCACAGATTTACAACCCTCAGAGAAGAAATTTCTCCTCATCTCTGTTTTAAATGGGCGACCCCTTTTTCTAAGATCATGCCCTCTACTGTTAGTCTCCCCCATCAGTGGAAACATCCTCTCTGCATCCACCTTGTAAGCTTCGGAGTTCCCTCCCTAACCCTCTCTGCTTCTCCACTTGCCTCTCCTCCTTCAAGCCCCTCCTTAAAACCCACCATTTTGACCAAGCTTTTAGTCACCGCTCTGAATATCTCCTTCTTTGGCTCAATGTCACGTTTTGTCTGATCATGTTTCTATGAAGTGCCTTGGGATGTTTGTCAACGTTAAAGGGCCCATACAAGTGCAAGATGTTGTTGTTTTCATGTTACCTGTTTAAAGGGGAATTTAAGAGTAAGGTACTTTGGATATAAAGGATATATGTAGGTCGCAGTTGTGGGTTTTACTTAAGACCATCATTTTTCAAGTAATTCCCAGCTGAAGAACATCCTTTAAAACCCAAGAGTTTAAAAAAAATTCAAACTAAGCATATTCAGTAGGTACACATTCAGGGAGCATCAAGCAGAAATGATTCTTGTAGAACATACTGATCAATTGGGGTTATTTATATATGCTGGTAAGAACTGTTACTTATGAAATTATTTTTGAGTATATCCCTGCGAGTTTTACTCGGTTATCCCTAAAGGTATCAAATGAGCTAGAAAATGTCCATATCATACTAAATTCTGTAAAATCTGCTTGGTGTATATTTACAATGCCAGTACTCAACGCCTCATATACCCAGATTCTATGATCTCCTCGAGAAAGATGCCCGTTCATTTCCCTCCCACTCAGCCCTATTATTAAACAAGCCAAATCCGTGCTCTCATCTTAATTGTCATGTTGATTTTAAACGGAATAGGTCTAGCCCAGAAAATCAGTAAGAAGAGGTCGCAGCAGTGGCAGGCGTACTAGAGGCCACGAGGGATTAGGACTTAATGACAGGTAATCGCACTTTAACAAGGTGCGAACAGCTTATAATTAACATCTATGGTATTGGTAAATGGTTAGCATTATTTGCCGATATAGGCGTCTGTCTAAGACAAGAGGGGAGGACTCGATCACCAAAAACAGATTCAAACATAAATTCACCTCGATGCTGACTATGGAAAGCTGATGGCACAGAATGACCGCCATGTTTACCTAAATAACAGTGCCTGCACTTCAAAAATTAATCATTGTGTAAAGTGCTTTGAAATGTTTGAACACAGTATTACCGTATAATAAAATCACTTAATCTTACTGCATTGTGAGGATTTATTTGTCTGGTAATTTCCCTTTCCAGCTAAACTATTACTGTATGACTCAATTAGATATTGATTTTACTTCACTTACCTGTAGCTCAAAGTTTGCTTGATCAAGAAATTTCTTGTTCAGCATATCTGCATACTGATTTATTGCTCGCAGGAAGACTCTAAAAGATAAAATAAAAAATAAAATTGAACTGTTATCTCAAATTATAACAAACATTGTACAATGAAAAACACCAATTTCATTAAATATACTGCAAACGACACATCAACCTTTGAACAGAAACAAACCTTTATTTTCAGAATATTACTTCAGAGACCAAAACTTTTTTAATAATACAGAACACAAAATAAATGTACTCGATATACACAGGCCATTTATATTAATACACAAAGTCAGAAGAAATGAATGACTTCTCTTTCTGCAGGAGAAAACGGTGCACAACACAAGGGAAATCAGTAACACAAGGGGAGGAACACCCAGCATCTTGATCCTCTGTGAGCTAGAGCAGTAAGCTCACGAGCTCAGTGGCCCCTCGAGTGCTGTCTGCATTGGAGGTTTTGAGGTTGTGGGCATTTGTGAACAGAGTCTCTGATTAATTCTTGTACTCCTTCATGTACCTCAGGAAAACAGCCAGCCTGACAACATTAAGCTATATTGTGAAACCTGCCACCTGCAACTGTGCAGGCAAGGCAGTCCCTGCCGAGCTACCTCGTATTCCTTTTCTCTTCTTTAGATTATTCAGCAACAAGATCCTCCAGATAAACATACCTTGAAACATAAAAATTTACAGCACAGGAGGCCATTTCGGCCCATCGTGTCTGCGCCAGCCAACAAAGAGCCGCACGGCTCTCGGTCAGCAGCCCTGGAGGTTACATATGAACCTATGAACAATGGCGGAAAGGTAAAGAGCACCCAGCCCAACCAGTCCTTCCCAGACAACTACAACACCCCTTACACTAAAACATTCTACATCCCCCCCCCCCACCCAACCGGAGCCATGTGATCTCCTGGGAGAGACAAAAACCAGATTAAAAACCCAGGCCAGTTGGGGAATAAAAATCTGGGAAAATTCCTCTCTGATCCATACAGGCAATCAAAACGAGTCCATATTATCACCCTGGCCTGTATTCGATTCCCTGCAGTACTTACCATTGTATTTGCGCCAGCCAACAAGAGGTTATCCAGTCTAACCCCAATTACCAACTCTAGGTCCGTAACCCTGCAGGTTCCGGCACCTCAAGTGCCCATCCAAGCACCTTTTAAATGAGTGTTTCTGCATCCACCACAACTTCCAGGCAGTGTGTTTCAGACCCCCACAACCCTCGACGTGAAGAAGCCCCCCCCTCAAACGCCCTCTGAACTTTCCACCAACCACCTTAAAACTATGCCCTTCGTAATTGACCCCTCCACCAAGGGAAATAGGCCCTTGCTATTCACTATATCCAGGCACCTCAATATTTTGTACACCTCAATGAGGTCTCCTCTCAACCTCCTCTATTCCAATGAGAGCAACCCTAGCCTATCCAATCTGTCCTCATAGTTAAGATTCTCCATTCCAGACAGCATCCAGTAAATCTCCTCTGCACCCTCTCCAGTACAATCACGTCCTTCCTATAATACGGCGACCAGAACTGCACGCAGTACTCCAGCTGTGACCTAACCAGAGTATTATACAATTTAAGCATAACCTCCCTGCTCTTGTATTCTTAGCCAATAAAGGCAAGCATTCCGTATGCTTTCTTAATCACCTTATCCACCTGTCCTGCTACTTTCAGGGATCTGTGGACAAGCATTCCAAGGTCCCTTTGTTCATCTATACTATTAAGTGGCCTATCGCTTAATGTTTATACCCTTTCCTTATTAGCCCTCCCCAAGTGCATCACCTCACACTTCTCCGAATTAAATTCCATTTGCCGTTGCTCTGTCCACCTGACCAGTAGATTGATTATCGTCCTGCAGTCCATGACTTTCCTTTTCATTATCAACCACACAGCCAATTTTAGTGTCATCTGCAAACTTCTTAATCATACTCCCTAATCATACTCCCTATATTCAAATCTAAATAATTGATATATACCATAAAAAGCAAGGGACCCAGTACTGAGCCCTGTGGAACCCCACTGGAAACATCCTTCCAGTCACAAAAACATCCATCAACCATTACCCTTTGCTTTCTATCTCCAAGCTAATTTTGGATCCAACTAGCCACTTTGCCCTGGATCCCATGGGCTTTAACCTTCGTGACCAGTCGACCATGTGGGACTTTATCAAAAGCTTTGCTAAAGTCCATATACACTACATCATATGCACTACCCTCATCAACCCTCTTGGTTACCTCCTCAAAAAATTCAATCAGGTTAGTCAAACACGATCTGTGCTGACTGTACCTAATTAATCTTTGGCTTTCCAAATGTCGATTTAATCCTGTCTTTCAGAATTTTTCCCAATAATTAAACCACCACTGAGGTTAGGCTGACAGGCCTGTAATTACTCAGCCTATCCCTTTTTCCCTTCTTAAACAAGGGTACCACATTAGCAATCCTCCAGTCCTCTGGCACCATGCCCAAATCCAAAGAGGACTGGAAAATGATGATCAAGGCCTCTGCTATTTCCTCTTTTACTTCGCTCAACAGCCTGGGATGCATTTCATCCGGGCCTGGGGACTTATCTACTTTCAAATCTGCTAAACCCATTAATACCTCCTCTCTCACTATGTTTATTTCATCCAGAATTTCACATTCCTCCTCACTAGCAGTATCTGCATTGCCCCTTTCCTTTGTGAAAACAGATGCAAAGTATTCATTAAGAAGGAGGACAATCCTTCTGAAGAGGCACCGTCATGCCATGCATCCTGCCCATGCATCACCACAGAGATTGGCAATCCAAATGGGTTTGCGAGAGAGTTACAGGTGTCTGTTTGCGGTGATACACCCAGCACATATGATCAAGACAGGGTAGGAACAGCCCAGGAGGTAGCACGCCAGAAGGCAAGGACTGCTCTCAGCTCGGCTTGGGAGGACAGAGAGGTGGACTTCTGGGGCTTAAGCTATGAAAATAAAACTGTTTGCCACACGCGAGCAGTTATATCAAGTATTGGAAGGCCTTGCAAGGAGTTTCAGCATCTTCCTGCTTGAGCGGTGTCATGTCACTTGGCATCACTACTCTGCAGTCTGCCGTGTGTGTGGCCTGTTCCAGGGATGCTGCAGCTGGGCTCTTACAACACGATGTTACCAGCCTTTACAGTTTAGGTGGGAGCTCAAACGGCTGCCATTGAGACTCTGGGCTAGACTTTACATTATTATCACTATCGCCCAAAAATGGGCAATATTTCCGGCATTAATGGCTGTTTTATTTTTCAGGATCACTGGAATATCGCCCATTTTAAAAACAGCTAATTTCGCCTTTTTAATTTGGGCGATAGCCTTAGCGATGTGAAATGGGCGATAGCGGTGTATTCAGTCGTGCAAGGCCGGTGTCCATAACAACGGCTGTTCTACGCATGCGTGGTTTTTTTTTCAGGCAAAGAACATTTCCCACGATTTGGGAGGTCAGGGGTCATCAGGGAGGGAAAGAGAGAAGGAAGGTTGTGTCGCGGCAATGGAAATGGAACATGAGTTGTGAGAGTGTTGCAGAGGTTGCGGGAGAAGGAGGGCGAAAAAGTCTTTTCTGATGAAGCAAACGAAGCTCTGGTCCACGAGGTGGAGACTCGGTGGGGCCAATTAACCCGGGATGGGCATGGGAAACCTCCTCCCCCTCCCCCCGCCAGATATACCAGCCAATATGGGCGGACATTGCCGAAGTGAGTAAGGCTAAGAGTGCCACAAGCGCTGGAACAGTCTGGTGGGATCTGCAAGAGTAAGTATTAAATTATTAAATTCATAATTGTAATGCTGCACTGACTCATTAATTAGAATGTAAATCTGCTGGATTGTAATTAAGCTGGGTAATCTTGGGTAGCATCCCTGTTAAGATTTGGATTGGGGTCGGAAACTGCACACCCAGGACTCTAACCCTGGGAGGGGCAGGTCCCAGGATTCTAACCCTGGGAGGGGCAGGTGTCCCAGGAACATTCCATGTAAATGTGCATTCGTAATCTTGCTGAGATGCCTTAAACATGAATCGACAGTATTATTATTTAAAACACTTTGATCAAAAATTAGGGCCAAAAGAATGACTGGAAACAGACAGACCGCAAACACTTGGCATTTGTACCACTTTAGAAGGAAAATTATTAGATTATATCACTGCTTTTGTGCTGTGAGCAACTCTTTAACTTGGGCACCGTCTCCTTTTTGGTTAGGTTGGTGGATGGGGGCACAGCTGAGCACTGAGGGGGCCGCTCAGCTTTATCTAGACTGAGTGTCTCTCCGGCTGCTGTCAGTCACAGTGACCCAACCTGGACTGGGGGAGAGCTGCCCTGGCTCACTGTCTGCCCTGGGACACGTGGGGTATTAGCTCTGGCCACACGGAAGTCTCTGAGCACAGCCCAGGGACACGGTGTCCCCTCCCCTCATGGTCCGGTCATTGCCGAGCTCACCAGCGGTCCTGATTCCTCCCCCCTCGGGGACCTCAATCGATTGCAATAACCTGGCTCCCTCCCGTCAGGCGGCAAATGGCACGGCCCGTGGATGGGGCCTTTCCTGGGGATTGTACGTGAGGGGGTTGGTGTCACGCATTTGTTCCTAACCACGATTTTATTAAATTTCTTCTCTGAACTTAGATGTTATAATCATGCATCAACTGCATACAAACCGTATTAGCATATAACGTTAACAATGAATAGCATGTGCAATGACTAATTGTGGATTACAATATCTATGTGTTTCCGTAATAGTACCTAGGCAATTAGTTTATGCCATGCTCTTGGCACGTTTGCAGAAGAAGATTTCTAAGAATCGGGCAGTGCAAAGGCAGACCGGAGGAGGACCACCTGCGGATCTTTTAGTTAACCGACCTGGAGGAGTGTGCCTCAGCCCTTGTAGGGGCATATAATCGTTCTGTCACCCGTGGTGGTACAGATCCCATTGTTGCACCATGTGAGTAATGTGTAAACCAGTGGTAATTTAAAGTAATTTAATGCCATTTGATTATAATATATGAATGATGTATGGTTATGCTTGCAGCTTCTGTACTCTCATGTTAATTATATGCAATGTCTCTCGTTCATATTTATTGCAGTAGTGTTGCTCCTCATACATAGGTCTGCGCAGCGCAATCATTCTCATGTCTTCTCTTCTCTTCTACTAACCTCAATTATGTTTTCCAGCTCCCCAGGTGCAATGGGAGGCCCCTGGAGCTGAAGGTCGTGCTGACCACAGGGGAAGAAGATACAACTGAGGAGGAGGATGATGAGCTGGTCAAGGAATCTACAGTACCTGCAGCCACGTCATCCTCAATTGATGAAGTAGCGGGGCCAAGCGGCTTACAGCAGGGCACTCCGAGTCGTCCAGTGCCCACGCCGACGCCGCAGGGGTTGGGTCAGTGAGGTAGGCATGCGCAGATGTGAACAAGGACATGATGTCTCTGTCGAGGGCGAGCGACGACAATGGTCGAGAGCTCCGACAAACGATTGGTGGGTTGATCGGCAACATTGCCGCACTATCTGCTAGAAGCTCGGAGGACATGGGGCAGATGGTTGCGGCAATGTGGCTAATGGCCAACTCCATCGATGCCATGTGGCAGGCGATGGTTTCGGGATATGGCACTACACCCCAAGGTGATGAACCAACACCACCGTCGACAGATACGAGTCAGGAGGAAGCAATTGCTTCTGAATCGGAAGATGTTTCTTTGGAAAAGTTTTCTCCTCGGCCCCCTGAATTGAATCTGCCAACGTCACCCCCCCCCCCTCCCCCCATCCCCACAGCAGCAGCCCTCGCGAGGTGCTCTACAGCAAGACGACTTGGCCCTGTTACTCGGGGCGTAAGTGGGAAAGGGGGGTATTATGACGAGGGGGGTAAAGATAAAGGAGGGAAATGTGGCCACAGGTGGGGGGGGATCATAATCTATTTTAATTAAAATTGTTGCCTGTTCTTATTGTTATTAAAAATTTGTTGAATGTTGGGGGTGGTGGGAGGATGTTTTTGTAGTGTTATCGTTATCTAAAATTTGTTGTTTGGTGAAAAACGTTGACCGTTGGAGGTGGGGGTGGGCGTGCGAGGTGGTTGTTAGTTTGTTGATAAAATTTTTTCCATTAATTGTTAAAATGATTACATTTTTTTTTATTGAACTTTACAATTGTTGTGCAGTGTCTTCTGGTAACGTAAGGTTAAACATCAATACAAGGGTTGCAAGCAATGGCCAGGCAAGGATGAAACGTAACACAACTGTAATTGTCATCAACGTAACTTCATGCAAAGCGTTCATTTACGAGCTACTGACGTAACAGTCTTGCAGGTGTGTAACTACCATGGGGCTTTTCCAGTGGTGTGGCGGTTCATCACCAGGCTGATTGTCCTCTCCGAGGTCCTCATCCTCCTCCCCTCTCTGCTGAGGTGGACCGGCAGTCCCATCTGGCAATTGTTGTCCTCTCCTGATAGTTAGGTTATATGCAACATGCAGCACACCACAATGAACTCAGCGACCTGCTCAGGGTTGTATTGTAGGTTGGCTCCTGAGTGGTCCAGGCTGCTTCAAAACTCCAAATGGCTTTTCGACGATATTGCGTGCGGCTATTTGGCTTTCATTGTTGCACTTCTCGGCTTCTGTCTGGGGTTTATGCAGAGGGGGGGGGGGGGGGCGGGGTCATGAGCCAGCTGGCAAGGCCATATCCTTTATAGACATAGAAACATAAAAAATAGGAGGAGTAGGCCATTCGGCCCTTCAAATCTGCACCATCATTCAATATGATCATGGCTGATCCTCTATCTCAACACCATATTCCCGCTTTTTTCCCATATCCCTTGATTCCTTTTGTTTCTAGAAATCTATCTATCTCCCTCTTAAATATATTCAATGACTTGGCCTCCACAGCCTTCTGCGGTTGAGAATTCCACAGGTTCAGCACTCTCTGAGTGAAAAAATTTCTCCTCATCTCGGTCCTAAATTTCCTACCCTGTATCCTGAGGCTGTGACCCCTTGTTCTAGACTTCCCAGCCAGGGGAAACATCCTCCCCGCATCCAGTCTATCCAACCCAGTCAGAATTTTATGTTTCAATGAGATCCCCTCTCATCTTCTAAACTGCAGTGAATACAGGCCTAGTCGACCCAATCTCTCCTCATACAACAATCCTGCTATCTCAGGAATCAGTCTGGTGAACCTTTGCTGCACTCCCTCTATGGCAAGTATATCCTTTCTTAGGTAAGGAGACCAAAACTGCACACAATACTCCTGGTGCGGTCTCACCAAGGCCCTGTATAACTGTAGTAAGACATCCTTGGCTCCTGTATTCAAATCCTCTTGCATTGAAGACAACATACCATTTGCCTTCCTAACTGCTTGCTGCACCTGCATGTTTATCCCCCAGCATCCAACCGTGACCTTGTGGCTGACTCTTAAATAGGTCAGAGACAGTGCTCTCATGCAAGATGTGTGCATCATGGATGCTCACTGGAAAATTTGCATTTACTTCCTTTATTATTTGCTTGTGGTCAACGAGCTGCACATTTAGGGAGTGGTATTCTTTTCAGTTCCAAAACACCTCTGCATCCTGTAAAGGTGCTCGCAGGGCGATATGTGTCTATTGCTCCCTGCACCTTGGGGAAGTTTGCTATTCTTGAGAACCTCAAAGCTCTCTCACTCTGTGCCTCCCTGGTCAAAGGGAAGTTTACAAAGTCTATCCTGCGTGCGTAAAGGGCTTAATGTGTGGCGTGCTGAGAGATGCAGCAAATGTCGCCAGCTGAAGCCTGAAAGGAGCCCGATGTGTAGAAGGAAAGTGCTGCAGTAACCTTAACCTCAACGGGCAGTGCAGTCCTGATGGTGCTGGTAGGCTGCAGATCTTCCTTAATTAGCTGGCATATCTCACTGATGACTTCCTTTTGGAAGCGCAGCCTTCTAACGCATGTGATATCAGACAAGTCCAAGTATGATCACTTATTCCTGTAAATGCGTTGGGTATAAGGTCTCCTCCCCCTCAGCAGTCTGCCACCTCTTTGATTGGGAATGCTCTTCAATGAACCATCTCTATTCTGCAGCATGTGAGTAGTCATCAATACTGGTTGAGAAATTACAGGCCCCATCACTATAAATGCCCCAATCTGTCTTCAAATATTCTTAAATTGTCCTCAACAAATACAATATAAACTTGAAATTAACCACAATGTGATTAGATGATTGGCAAGATTCTAAAACGCCCTTAAAATCACTCAAGAATTACTTCAATGCTCCCATCCACTTCAAGCAGCCTTTTATTAATCTTCCTCCGATTTACAAAATGGCGTCCATTCTGCCAGGTTAAGATCAGGTGGATGCAGCTTTTCTTGAGCGTCGTTTTGGGCGCAATATGGGTGAAATGCCGTAAGTAGCGCTCGGCGATAATCTGGGCGATATTTGGGCGCTAGTTTCCAGTATAAACAGCATGAGTGATGACGTCAGATTTTATTTTTTTTAAATAGGCCATGTGATTCAGCTCATTCATGTATGCCGAAAGTTGCACCGACGATAAATAGGCGCTAGTTTCCATTTATCATCAAATATGGCCGATAAACAGCATCTCAGCACATATATGGGTGCTAAATGGACGAATATGTGCCAAAAGTCTAGCCCTCTGAGTTCCAACTTAGATTGTCTTCAGAGGGAAAAAAAACATCAACTTCCAACATATGAATATTGTAAAAAAGCTGTCAGTATTATTAATACATGATTAGAGAGAACAGTAATTATTAATGGAAATGACAGCACAAATTATTCAGACACCTGCACCTGTTCTGATGCTAGTTCTTCAGCCTCCTATCATTTCCCAATATTATATACAGGAACTCTTGTTTTTGAAATGCTTATCCAATTCTCATTCAAATTATGTTATAATAATTGTCTTAATATTCACTTGTTGTAAAGCATTTCATGTTCAAATAACCATGTGTGAAAAATTCCGAACTTGCTCCTTCATTTTCTATTGACAATCCTGAGCCAATACCCCTTGTTACTGATTTACCAAACAGGAGATACAATTCTTCACGACTCAAAACATTTCAGAATTGTGAAAACTTCTTAGATCCTCTCCTTAACCCTTTATCCACATTTTTTGAGTTTATCTTCAAAATGATAACCTCTTATTCCGATATTATACCAGTGAATCTTCACTGCATCCCTTCCATGGCTCCAATATCCTCTCTACAATGGGATGCAATATGGTCTAACCAACATACTGCACAAATTTATTACCTCCTTGCTTTTGCATTCAATGCTTCCAGATAAAAGCCAGCATCCTATTTGTCCTTTAGTAACATAGAAACACAGAAAATAGATGCAGGAGTAGGCATCCGGCCCTTCAAGCCTGCACCTCCATTCAATATGATCATGGCTGATCATGCAACTTCAGTACCCCTGCTTTCTCTCCATACCTCTGATCCCTTTAGCAATAAGGGCCACATCTAACTCCCTTTTGAATATATCTAACGAACTGGCCTCAACAATTTTCTGTGGAAGAGAATTCCACAGGTTCACAATTCTCTGAGTGAAGAAGTTTCTCCTCATCTCGGTCCTAAATGGCTTACCCGTTATCCTTAGACTGTGACCCCTGGTTCTGGATTTCCCCAACATCAGGAACATTCTTCCTGCATCTAATCTGTCCAATCCCGTCAGAATTTTATATGTTTCTATGAGATCCCCTCTCATTCTTCTAAATTCCAGTGAATATAAGCCTAGTCGATCCAGTCTTTCTTCATATGTCAGTCCTGCCATCCCGGGAATCAGTCTGGTGAACCTTTGCTGCACTCCCTCAATAGCAAGAATGACCTTCCTCAGATTAGGAGATCAAAACTGCACACAACATTCAAGGTGTGGCCTCACCAAGGACCTGTACAACTGCAGAAAGACCTCCCTGCTCCTATACGCAAATCCTCTTGCTATGAAGGCCAACATGCCAGTGAAGAACATGCTTCTTCACTGCCTGCTGTACCTGCATGCCAACTTTCAATGACTGATGTACCATGACACCCAGGTCTCGTTGCATCTCCCTTTTTCCTAATCTGTCACCATTCAGATAATACTCTGCCTCTCTGTTTTTGCCACCAAAGTGGATAACCTCACATTTATCTACATTATACTGCATCTGCCTTGCATTTGTCCAGTCACCTAACCTGTCCAAGTCACCCTGCAGCCTCTTAGCATTCTTCTCCACAGCTTACACTGCCACTCAGCTTAGTGTCATCTGCAAACTTGAAGATATTACATTCAATTCCTTCATTTAAATCATTAATGTATATTGTAAATAGCTGGGGGCCCAGCACTGAAGTACCTCTAGATCTTTCTCTAGTCTTAATGGGCCCAAGTTTCAGGTGGATGGAGCAACTAGTTTAGTTTGGAGTATCTTAGAAATTGCAATTACATAAGAACATAAGAATTAGGAACAGGAGTAGCCCATCTAGCCCCTCGAGCCTGCTCCGCCATTCAACAAGATCATGGCTGATCTGGCCGTGGACTTAGCTCCACTTACCCGCCCGCTCCCCATAACCCTTAATTCCCTTATTGGTTAAAAATCTATCTGTGACTTGAATACATTCAATGAGCTAGCCTCAACTGCTTCCTTGGGCAGAGAATTCCACAGATTCACAACCCTCTGGGAGAAGAAATTCCTTCTCAACTCGGTTTTAAATTGGCTCCCCCGTATTTTGAGGCTGTGCCCCCTAGTTCTAGTCTCCCCGACCAGTGGAAACAACCTCTCTGCCTCTATCTTGTCTATCCCTTTCATTATTTTAAATGTTTCTATAAGATCACCCCTCATCCTTCTGACCTCCAATGAGTAAAGACCCAGTCTACTCAATCTATCATCATAAGGTAACCAACCCCCTCATCTCCGGAATCAGCCTAGTGAATCGTCTCTGTACCCCCTCCAAGGCTAGTATATCCTTCCTTAAGTAAGGTGACCAAAACTGCACGCAGCACTCCAGGTGCGGCTTCACCAATACCCTGTACAGTTGCAGCAGGACCTCCCTGCTTTTGTACTCCATCCCTCTCGCAATGAAGGCCAACATTCCATTCGCCTTCCTGATCACCTGCTGCACCTGCGACCAACTTTTTGGGATTCATGCACAAGGACCCCCAGGTCCCTCTGCACCGCAGCATGTTGTAATTTCTCCCCATTCAAATAATATTCCCTTTTACTGTTTTTTTTCCCCAAGGTGGATGACCTCACACTTTCCAACATTGTATTCCATCTGCCAAACCTTAGCCCATTCGCTTAATCTATCTAAATCTCTTTGCAGCCTCTCTGTGTCCTCTACACAACCCGCTTTCCCACTAATCTTTGTGTCATCTGCAAATTTTGTTACACTACACTCCGTCCCCTATTCCAGGTCATCTATGTATATTGTAAACAGTTGTGGTCCCAGCACCGATCCCTGTGGCACACCACTAACCACCGATTTCCAACCCGAAAAGGACCCATTTATCCCGACTCTCTGCTTTCTGTTAGTCAGCCAATTCTCGATCCATTCCTCTGACTCCGCGTACCTTTATCTTCTGCAGTAACCTTTTGTGTGGCACCTTATCGAATGCCTTTTGAAAATCTAAATACACCACATCCATCGGTACACCTCTATCCACCATGCTCGTTATATCCTCAAAGAATTCCAGTAAGTTAGTTAAACATGATTTCCCCTTCATGAATCCATGCTGCGTCTGCTTGATTGCACTATTCCTATCTAGATGTCCCGCTATTTCTTCCTTAATGATAGTTTCAAGCATTTTCCCCACTACAGATGTTAAACTAACCGGCCTATAATTACCTGCCTTTTGTCTGCCCCCTTTTTTAAACAGAGGCGTTACATTAGCTGCTTTCCAATCTCGGCATTTATTTTGCTCCCGTTCTAGTGAGTTAGTTTAGTTTCGTTTTAGTTCAGTTTTTTTTCCCAAAAGAGGGTGTGTCCAGCCACTTAGGCCTGTTTTGCAAGTTTAGGCAACGAAAACGTACTCCAAACTAACTTAGAATGGAGTTAGTGTCCACTTTTGTAAGTTCTAAAAAACCTTACCTAGAGTTAAGTTCAGTGCAGGCACAGCCAGAGACGAGGGTGAGAAGCATTAAACACAAAGGACTAAAGCATTAAACACATCATTTAAAATGGCCTAAAACCTCTTGCGATGATATTTTGCCTTATATCTGTTGAGTGAGGACAGTTGTTTCTCTTTTTATAAATAAGCAAGTGTAGGCTCCCGGCTGAGGCAGACACATCGACATCGACATCAATGGGGGGGGCTGAGGGGGTGGGGGGGAGGGAAGTTAGACGATTTTCCAAAGCACTAAACACCTTCACAACAACACTAAAGAAGCATAAGCATATTTAAAGCACCAAGCACTAAACAAAGCACAAAAAGTAATAAGCAATTAATTAACAAATTAAAAATACAATGAACCCTGCACCTAAAGCACCAAGACT
This sequence comes from Pristiophorus japonicus, assembly GCF_044704955.1. Lineage (NCBI taxonomy): Eukaryota > Metazoa > Chordata > Chondrichthyes > Pristiophoridae > Pristiophorus > Pristiophorus japonicus. The sequence continues at coordinate 277,920,793 of NC_091979.1, read as the reverse complement.
AAAGTAATAAGCAACCAATCAATAACAAATAAAAAATAGAAGTCCTACCCTTATGTGAAGGGAAGGTGTTTCTGTCAGCCTCTCCATGTCTCTCTCTCTGTCTCTGTCAGTGTCATTCTCGCTCTCTGTGTTTCTGACAATGAGGGGTGGGGGGGAGAGGGGGAAGTGTGGAGGGGGAAGGGGGGAGGAGGAGGGAGGGGGTGGAGGCAGAGGGGGGGCAGGAGGAGGGAGCGGGTGGAGGAGGAGGGAGGAGGTGGAAGGAGAGGCAGAGGGGAAGGCAGAGGGGGGGCAGGAGGAGGGAGTGGGTGGAGGAGGGAGGGGGTGGGAGAAACGGGGAAGGGGGTGGGAGAAACGGGGAAGGGGGTGGGAGAAACGGGGAAGGGGGTGGGAGAAACGGGGAAGGGGGTGGGAGAAACGGGGAAGGGGGTGGGAGAAACGGGGAAGGGGGTGGGAGAAACAGGGAAGGAGGAGGGCGAGGGTGGGAAGGATGGGGAGGAGGAGGGGGCGTAAACGGAGGCTGAACGTGGGGGGGGAGAAAGGGGGGTGAGGGCTGAACGTGCGGGGGGGGGGGGGAGAAAGGGGGGTGAGGGCTGAACGAGGGGGGAGGCATAGAGATTTATTAGGGAGGGAACTACAGAGCTTCGGGCCTCGGCAGTCTGTGACACAGCGTAAAGAACTCGCACACTGCAACAGCCAGGAATTTTTGCACCTGAGACAATTTCAGAGGCACAGTACCTGACTCTACACAAACTCAATTACAGACACTCTTCTCCTCAGCACCCACCCACACACAACATTCAGATGGGTCAGGCGATTCTACAGTAAAAAATATTCTCACACACAAGTCATTATTGTCAGCCTTTTATTTACAAGATTTTACAGTAAAATAATAACCAGCAGTGAAATATTTAAAATATCACAAATACAGTGCCATCAGATAAACTCACCCAAACACTTGGTACATTTTAGCTGCTCTGGTCAGTACCAGAGGTTTAACTGCAATGATGAACTTAAAGCAGCTTGCAAAAATGAAAACTATTTCTCAGTTCAATTCATACGGTGCGGCAGCGGGCCTGCAGAGCGTCGGGCTGCGAGGAGCTACTGCGCATGCGCGCACACGTTAGCGCACATGTGCAGGGCTCCCGGCACTGTTTTCAGTGCCAGGGTCTGGTTCCGCCCCCACCCCTTGTGCTGCGCTACGCCAAGGCCGAAGACGTTCTGAGGAGACCGGAATTACAAGGTAAGTTTTCGCCGTCCTGTTTATTCTAGAAAGTCGGCGCACCTAAACTTGGGCCCAATAAACCTACGATTTTGTTTTTATTTCTTTTCACTGTTAATTTTTTCAAAATGTTCTATTTCATATATATCTGTATTGAACTGTAACTCCCACCTATTCTCCTGCAATCTCCAACACTCTTCCTCATTGTTTGTCATAACCCCTAATTTGGTATTATTTGCAAACTTTAAAACCATTCCTTTTGTGCATACATCTAAAACATTTGTGCAAATGGAAAACAAAAACAGTCCCAGTTATACACAAACACCTACCGTATTTTAATTGATTCTAATTTCCTTAAATAATAGGGGCAATTTTATCCCATAGGGCATGTAAGAGGCTAAAATTGCTGTAAAGGACTTGCCACTCCATCCCCACTGGCTGCCATTTTAACCATGCAGTTTTGTTTTTAAAATTTGCCCCACTTGCTCAAGTTCAAGTTGTCCCTTGTGCTGTTTCTTTTTGCAATTTATTTTCCAACCTTTCAGCATCTCTCGGTTTCTTTTTTTCCAGTTACTGACCCTGCTACTGTTCTTAAATCCTTTTCTATGGTATGTTTGCTTTAGTTTTTTGTTTCTCTCTTAAAAAGCTAAACACTCATTTTTCCTTCCCTTCTGCCCCCACCCCCCAAAAAAATACCTGTTCCCACCATCTCTTTTTGATCCTGTACTGTCTCTCTGTTCTGGAAAGGCTCTTCCCCACCATCTCTTTCTGCACCTGAACACCTGATCCCCAGATCTCCACTTCTCCTTTGTTCCCCAATTTCCTTTTTTTCCCCCCAAGGCCCCTTTCCAAATGCAGCCCCACCCCCCCCACCCGAAGCATTCTTCCCCCATTAGCTCTTCAGATTTATTTTCAATTCCTATTTGCAATTATCTTCTTTTTCTCTCTACAAACCTTATTTAGCAATGGGAATACCAAGTTTCTTCAGTTTGAAAATCATCCCCTTTAACGTTTTCTTACTTCTATTGTAAAATAGAATATGGCATAAATTTCCCTCCCTCTCCGCACTTTTTCAGTGGGACAGGACAGACTTTGCCATGCCCTTTCCTCCTGCTATATCCCCCATTTCCCGCTCCTGGGGCAGTGCATCATTCACTATGACATGCAACTGAGGGAAATAAATCCTTTTTAATCTGTTATTTGAACATTTGGTCCAAAAGATGTCCATTAGGCCCAAGCATCCTGCGTCCTACGATTGGTGGGGGAAATGAATTAGCAGAATTTTTTCCTTCTGGGAACCCTTGTGCAAGAGCTCGTGGAGTATTACCTTGCACAGCCTAAAGAAGAAGACATCAGATATGAAGTTTGTTTTTCAATTTTGCAGGCATAAGAACATAAGAAATAGGAGCAGGAGTCGACCATATGGCCCCTCAAGCCTGCTCAGTCATTTAATACGATCATGGCTGATCCGATCATGTACTCAGCTCCACTTCCCTGCCTGCTCCCCATAACCCCTTATTCCCTTATCGTTTAAGAAACTGTCTATTTCAGTCTTAAATTTATTCAATGTCCCAGCTTCCACAGCTCTCTGAGGCAGCGAATTCCAGATTCACAACCCTGAGAGAAGAAATTTCTCATCTCATCTCAGTTTTAAATGGGCGGCCCCTTATTCTAAGAACATACTCTCTAGTTCTAGTCTCCCCCATCAGTGGAAACATCCTCTCTGCATCCACCTTGTCAAGCCCCCTCATAATCTTATACGTTTCGATAAGATCACCTCTCATTCTTCTGAATTCCAATGAGTAGAGGCCCAACCTACTCAACCTTTCCTCATAAGTCAACCCCCTCATCTCCAGAATCAACCTAGTGTACCTTCTCTGAACTGCCTCCATAGCAAGTATATCCTTTCGTAAATATGGAAACCAAAACTGCATGCAGTATTCCAGGTGTGGCCTCACCAATACCTTGTACAACTATTGCAAGACTTCCCTACTTTTATATTCCATTCCCTTTGCATTAAAGGCTTAGATTCCATTGGCCTTCCTGATCACTTGCTGTACCTGCATACTATCCTTTTGAGTTTCATGCACAAGTACCCCCAGGTCCCGCTGTACTGCAGCACTTTGCAATCTTTCTCCATTTAAATAATAATTTGTTCTTTGATTTTTTTCTGCCAAAGTGCATGACCTCACACTTTCCAACATTATACTCCATCTGTCAAATTGTTGCCCACTCACTTAGCTTGTCTATGTCCTTTTGCAGATTTTGTGTGTTCTCCTCACACATTGCTTTTCCTCCCATCTTTGTATCGTCAGCAAACTTGGCTATGTTACACTCTCCTTCTTCCAAGTCGTTAATATAGATTGTAAATATTTGGGGTCCCAGCACTGATCCCTGCAGCAGTGCTGGGACCCCAACTAGTTACTGGTTGCCAACCAGAGAACGAACCATTTATCCCGACTCTCTGTTCTCTGTTAGTTAGCCAATCCTCTATCCTTGCTAATATATTACCCCCAACCCAGTGAACTTTTATCTTGTGCAGTAAGCTTTTATGTGGCACCTTGTCAAATATCTTCTGGAAGTCCAAATACACCACATCCACTGGTTCCCCTTTATTCACCCTGTCCGTTACATCCTCAAAGAATTCCAACAAATTTATCAAACATGACTTCCCCTTCATAAATCCATGTTCCTCCAAATCTGAGTTCTTGTGACCGAATTTTGCTTTTCCAAATGCCCTGCTACTGCTTCTTTAATAATGGACTGCAATATTTTCCCAACCACAGATGTTAGGCTAACTGGTCTATAGTTTGCTGCTTTTTGTCTGCCTCCTTTTTTTTTTTAAATAGGGGCGTTACATTTGCAGTTTTCTAATCTGCTGGGACCTCCCCAGAATCCAGAGAATTTTGGTAAATTACAACCAATGCATCCACAATCCCTGCCGTTACTTCTCTTCAGACCCTAGGATGCAAGCCATTAGGTCCAAAGGACTGAGTACCACCTCCTTAGTGATTGTGATTGTATTAAGTTCCTCCACCCCTATAGTCCCTTGACTATCCACTGTTGGAATATTGTTAGTGTCCTCTACCATAAAGACTGATACAAAATATTTGTTCAGAGTTGCATGGAGGTTGCCTGCATTTCCAACTGTGGGTGATCTTTGAGGCCTGCCACAGCAAATCCCACTCTCAATCTGGCACGATTGTCCAGAGGAGGCTCGGGAGCTTGACAGCAAAATCCAAATCCACTGGGATTTGTCTGTATATGTGTAAATCACTTGTGTAGCTTTGTTCAATAATCAGTCATTCATATCATAGCTTTACTGTAGGTTGTTAATTTAAAAGCTTTGTCTGTACACAGATGCCTGCATGTTCTGCCTAGTTGGCTATTATAATTACTATTGACCTTCTGAACCTCCCCCAGCCATTTGCTGGTTTAAACACAAACAACTCTTGGAGTTACCATAAAATGAAACGGAGATGATACAAATATATTCTGTCTTATCACATAAAACCAGATACTAATATATTTTCTAGTTTCCCTGTTACCATTCATGTGCGCATTTTGGCTGCCACTCTACCCGAGCGCATTAGTTTCTATTTCCCTTTTCCTTTTTCTTCTCTTTACCCTTCGGGCCTTTCAGTCCTGTCTTCTCTCCTTCCTGTTATCAAGTCATGCCTCCTTTAATTTCTACCCTCTCAGTTGCTTTGCCCCCAAAAATTCCTAGCCCAACCTATACTATTCCTTGACCTTTCTACTCTCCTACTGAACCTGCTCCAACCCTCCAAGAACTCTGTGTTCCTCCAAATCGGAGTTCTTGTGCATCCCCCACGTCCTTCACCCCACCAACGGTGGCCATGCCTTCAGCCATCTAGACCCTAAGCTTGGGAATTCCCTCCTTAAACCTCTCCATCTCTCTTTCGTCCTTTAAGACACTCTCTTAAACCTACTTGTTTGACTAAACTTTCGGTCACCCCTCCTAATGATTCCTTCTGTGGCGTGGTGTCAGTTTTTGTCTAATGATGCTCCTGCGAAACATCTTGAAACAATTTACCACGTAAAAGCTGCTATACAAATGCAAGTTGTAAATGACCCTGAGGCTATAAATGGAGCAGGGATACATCTCCATAATGGAAAGAAGTTGCACTCCACTCACCCCCCCATCCCCAGAGATACATCCCAATCAAAGGATAGAAGATTCTGCCATATATCTCTGCTAGAGTATTTATTCTGAGGCAGATAAGATGAATTTTAACTTGACACCCCTCCCTCGAGAAACAGGACTTTGAGTGACTGTTTCAAACCATAAGGAATAGTGATGATTTAAAAGTACAGAAGGGGCCAAAATAGTGTTATGTCAAAGAATGCTTCGACATTTTACGTTATGAAGCAAAATTCGAGAGGGTGTTGTGAGGTTTTAATTGAAAATAATTTCTATTAAGTTGTCGGGGAAAAGAGTGAAGGTTCAACTTCAGTCAATCATACTGTAAGCATTTTTAAATACGAGTCATTCAGATCTACACAATGGATCATTCAGTGATTTGATTTAGGTCACACCTCTGCCATTTCGCTACAGCTCAATGAACATTTGGAAAGAAGCCTGTGATTTAATAAAAAAGTTAACCTGAGACAAAAAACATTCTCATAGAAGAGCAGCGCAGGTTTTTATTAAACTGGGTTCAAGAAGAACTAATCTCCTGAGTCTGCTGTAGGGAACAGATAATAAGTACAATCTTTCTGACAAGATCCAGTATTGGATAGCCAAACAAAACTCTAGACTTTAGTGAGGCTATAAATGTTTTCTACTGCTATCAAAATATTTATAGTTTATTCCTCTTAATTGAAAGATGCTTAATTCAGATCATTCTATTTTTAGCACTAAACTCCCACACATTGGCTGGGATTTTGAGAATGGAAGCGAGTCCAATTCGGGCGGCATTGGTGCAGCGTTGGAAATCCGCGTCGAAGTGCAGCCTGTCCTCTCCCTTCACTCTTCCGTGGCTAGAGCTTGTTAAGCCTGCCCTGCGGTTTTCCCAGCCAATTAACTGGAAGCGGGTTTGATGACGTGTCATCAGCCGGTTTCCTTAAAGGAACCATTCCCAACTTGTTTTTGACAGTTCTTCTGAAAGTCTTTTGCAGCATTGAGCTACTGCAAACACTGACAAGCACTGCAGAAAGGTGCACGGCTGCACCCAGGCTCTCCCATGACTCCCTCCAGATGCTTATGGAGGGAGTCATAGCACGCAAGGAGGTTCTCTTCCATTCCAATTGACAGAAGAGACCTCCCCGGGAGATCAATGCAGCCTGGTTGCACATTACACGAGGGCACAAGCAGGGATGTCATCTGGAGGAGCTGGCTGCATTGGCGCAAATCTTTCAATGATCCCAGTAGATCACAAAACATTACTGCAAAGCCACACTCAACCTCATCCTGCTGCGCCACTCATCACATCCCCATCACTCAGCATTCCCTACCTTACTCCTGCACATCCTTACTCACACCAACTTACCTTGCACCTCTCCACCCATCCCCCCCTCTCTATCTACATTATCAATTCCCCATTTCACTAGCCACCCCTCACCCTCATCCTTGTCCAATCATCAAACTAACAACACACAAGGGATGGCACTGGGGTCTTTTAACCAATGTTCATGTATAGTTACTGTTGATGTGCTATCAAACATTGAAATCTTTATTTTCAGGACTTTTGCATTCTTGGACAGATTTGTGAGCACCTTTGGAAGAGGCTTAGTGAGTTGTAATGAATGGTGAGACATAAGGGTACCCCCCACAATGGTGATGAGTGTAAAAGGAATGGGTTGGACATTGCAGGGATGCTTTATGGAGTTGGTGAGTGGTGGTGCCAACCTGGCAGTCAGGGTGTACAGCATGAAGTGAAGTAAATGTAGTCATGGTGAGGCAATCACTGGCCTTCCAGGCAGCAATATGGCTGGGTGCTGATGCCCTGTGTACTGTGCAGCATCAGGTGATTGCAGAGAAGGTTGGTGTTGTTGGTGGTGACGCTGGTGTGTTTAGTGATGTTGGTGTTGGGGCTGATTGTGATGGGATTTTAAGGACCAAGGTGAGATTTTTTCAAGGACTGGAATAGATGGCAGGTGAGGTTGAGATGACTGAAATGTCCTGTTAATGGTGAGAGAGGTTGATCTAAGGAGGTGACAGTGAAGAGAGAGTTCACCGCAAACACTTCCAAACTGCCAAGCTCAAAAGTCTCTTTCAAATGCTGAAACGGTTTCTGACATTGGAAAGTGAACAGCTGTGAAATGGTACCTTTTACACCACTTCTGCAGCTGTCAACTAGCCAAAGCAATAGAGTCACTGAGAACCCGACTCCTCTTACCTGGCATGAAACCCAAGGGACGGCAAAGCTGTCAAAAAGTTCGTAAAATTGTTAGTGCATGCTTTTAAGCCTCTAAACTAGCAGTTAAGGATCTTATAATGATGTTAATTACCTGTCCCGCCGTTTGCTGTCGGGTCTGCTTTCCGAACTCAGATGTGACAGCTTAGAAACTCTCACGGAGGCGAGTTCAGAGCGGGATCCCGACCCGCTCTCAATCAAAGCCATTTTGTTAGCAGGCCTGCCTCCAGACCTGCACTCGCAGGGCGGAGAAGATTTCGGCCTATGTTATTTACATTGCTTATTGGATAATTCAAATTTCTTACCATAAAACATTTCAAATGATGAGTAGACTGGTTTCTATTATATCTTCAGCAAGAAATGACTTATGAGAAAGTAAAGACATCTAACACTCATGTATTAGTTGGAAAACATTGTGGATTTAGTTAACTTAAACGCTTAATTCAGTTATGTCTTCTGTCTAGTTGCAGAAATACTAAGGCAATCCAGACAATAGAAGACAAGTATTTATTATTAAGTGAATAAGGAGAGAAGGATGTGGCATCATGACACTTTTCTTCATAGGTTGTAATTAAGTGACAATTACATAAACATACAATACCCTGCACAAAATCCCAAATCCTATTACATTTGACCTAATATGAGCCCCTTGTGTCCCATTAATTGTGTGGCTTTCCAAGACAGTAATGGACACTGTTACATAAAGCTAATATTTAGAAGTAGCAAGAAAATCACCATAGATTAGAAAGAGTCCTGATCTGCATCTGTTTAAACAACTTTGAGGGAGAAAGCAACTCCAGTGTGAAACAAAATAAGAGCAGTGTTTGTATGAGGCAGCAACATTGGAGGTATGCTTGAAATAGTCTCAACCAGATACAAAGTCATTAAAGAACATACAAAATAGGAGCAGGAGTAAGCCATACGGCCACTCGAGCCTGCTCCGCCATTCAATAAGATCATGGCTGATCATCGACCTCAACTCCACTTTCCCATCGATCCCCATAATCCTTTGATTCCCCTAGACCCCAAAAATCTATCTATCTCATCCTTGAATATATTCAGAGACTCAGAATCCACAGCCCTCTGGGGTAGAGAATTCCGAAGATTCACAACCCTGTGTGTGAAGAAATTCCCTCTCATCACTGCCTTAAATGGCCGACCCCTTATCCTGAGACTATGCCCCCTAGTTCTAGACACTCCAGCCAGGGGAAACAACCTCTCAGCATCAACCGTCAATTCCCTTCAGAATCGTATGTTTCAATGAGATCAGCTCTCATTCTTCTAAACTCCAGAGAGTATAGATCCATTCTACACAATCTCTCATCATAAAACAGCCCTCTCATCCTAGGAATCAATCCAGTGAACCTCCGTTGTATCACCTCCAAGGCAAGTATATACTTCATTAGATAAGGAGATCAAACCTGTGCACAGTACTCCAGGTGTCTCACCAAGGCCCTGTACAATTGTAGCAGGACTTGCTTACTCTTAATACTCCAACCACCTTGCAATAAAGGACAACATGCTCTTTGCCTTCCTTATTGCTTGTTGTACCTGCATGCTAGCTTTCTGCGTTTCTTGCACAAGGACACCCATATCTCTCTGAACACCTTATTAAAAGCTTAATATCCCACCCCCTCTCCCCTTTAATATCCCTCCCCCTCTCTTACCATACCCTTTAGTATCGTACCCCATCTCTCCCCGTTCCCTTCAATATCCTACCCCCTCTCCCCCGTACCCTTTACGATACCACCCCCTCTCTCCCCGTACCCTTTAATATCCCACCCCCTCTCTCCCCGTACCCTTTAATATCCCACCCCCTCTCCCACCGTATCTTTTAATATCCCACCTGCTCTCCCCCGTACCCTTTAATATCCCATCCCCTCTCTCTCTCCCTATCTTTCCTTTTCTCTACGGCACTCTCTGTTTGTCTCTCTTTCTCACACTCTCACCAGTCTCCCTGTCTCTCTCCCCCTCTCTCACTACAGCCTGAAAATATGCTACCAAATGTCTGTAATTATTTGAATCTCTATGTGCTCATGACAGCTGCAGCAAAGGGTCACTTGCAGTGTTCCCACTAATTTTTCTTTGTGCATGGTCCCTTTAAATTTGCTGTGTGGCTGCGCATGTGCAGTATCTTTTCCAACGACAACAACTGGTGACCCACCTGAGTATCGATTCGTGGCCGCGCGCACATGCACCTTAGGGGGAATATTGGTCACTTCCCTTATGACAGATCTAATACTGTTATAGAGACTTCCACTTAAGGGGGGGGGGGGGGTGACTCCTCTCTTGTGCGGCATGTGATGCTTCCATTGGGGTGTCTGATACTGAAGATGCTCAATTTTAATGAGCGGAATTTAGCTGGTTTCTTAAACACAATAGCCTAGAAATATATTTCAGGCGGTGGCGCAAAACGACAGTATTGGACCGGCTGCCCATTATATGCAGCGCCTGATATTTTAGGTTCCATTCACTGCAATGGAATATCAGACGCTGTGTATAACGAGCGGCCAATCCGATACGGGAATTTTGTGCCACCACCCGAGACAAATTTCTAGACCACTTTTTCATGTCCTCCTGTGATTACTTGGCTATTTTCCCTGATTAGGAGTAGGAATTATAGTGTGACTCAATATATTCCTTGTGTTTTGTCATGGAAAAAAAATGCAGCAATTGTTTTTCTTTTAAAACTGTCCCAAAATAATTGGCACAATTTAAAAAGTGACCAGTCCTTATCAAATATATGAAAACTTGCTTCACGCTTCACTAACTGGATATAATATGGATCAATTCCACAATACAACCGTGAGCCGAATTCAGAGGCCTATCAAATAAAATGATAAATTGGTAGGTGCAATGAAGTAATTTCAATGACCAGCTCATATGTGATTAATGCCAATGGGAGAAAAATACCCAAGGTAGCTTAAAAAGGAAATGGGAATAGAAATGTTCCTTTATTGTGATTGAAAAAGTTTAAACAGGGCAAAGACCTTTGGTGATAGATTGTCAAGTTTACCCACGGCATTTGGAAAATGCACCACTACCTTCTCAAGGCCAATTAGGCCTGCTGGCCTTGCCAGCAACGCCCACATCCCAGGAACAAATAAATAAAAAAGTCGTAATGTTATACGCTATCGAACTGGACAAAATGATAACATTATATGTACTATAACAGAAGGGGAGCTTTCCTGATAAACACTTGCAAATACTTCTGTTATGAAGGGTAATTTTTTTTAATCCAATATTTTACTTTAACTGTATACGTCATTGTAATAAGGGTTGATTTTTTTTTAACACGGTCAGTTGATTTGTCCCTATTATCTTCGAGATTGAAACACAAGTGATTGCTTCTTCAATTTTTATCAGACTAAACACTGAATCAAACCAATTGCGAGTTGAGCATTGCATATTGTCTCAAATATCAGAGAGCATATTGAGACCGGCTGCTGGAGTCGAAGGATCAAAATTCTCGGTATCCTTGCTAATTTCATTATTTCATTCTGGCTTGGATCGACTCAATATAATCATTCCTATTTGCAGAAGTCGCCCCCAAACACCCTGCAGCTCAGGGATGGCTTCAATTTCTTCAAGAACTGCCAGATTCTCCTCTTCTTTACGAGCCATACCTGCATGGCAAAAGCAGCTTGCAATATTGCTCCGAGTCACAAGATCCCAACTACTTTAACAACAAAATTCATTGCAAACGGATAGAAACGTAGAAAATAGGTGCAGGAGTAGGCCATTTGGCCCTTCGAGCCTGCACCACCATTCAATAAGATCATGCTGATCATTCACCTCAGTACCCCTTTCCTGCTTTCTCTCCATACCCCTTGATCCCTTTAGCCGTAAGGGCCATATCCAACTCCCTCTTGAATATATCTAACGAACTGGCATCAACAACTCTCTGAGGAAGAGAATTCCACAGGTTAACAACTCTCTGAGTGAAGAAGTTTCTCCTCATCTCAGTCCTAAATGGCTCACCCCTTACCCTTAGACTGTGACCCCTGGTTCTGGACTTCCCCAACATTGGGAACATTCTTCCTGCATCTAACCTGTCCAGTCCCGTCAGAATTTTATATGTTTCTAAGAGATCGCCTCTCATTCTTCTAAACTCCAGTGAATACAGGCCAAATCGATCAAGTCTCTCTTCATATGTCAGTCCTGCCATCCCGGGCATCTGTCTGGTGAACCTTCGCTGCACTCCCTCAATAGCAAGAACGTCCTTCCTCAGATTAGGAGACCAAAACTGAACACAATATTCCAGGTGAGACCTCACCAAAGCCCTGTACAGCTGCAGTAAGACCTTCCTGCTCCTATACTCAAATCCCCTAGCTATGAAGGCCAACATGCCATTTGCCGTCTTCATTGCCTGCTGCACCTGCATGCCAACCTTCAATGACTGATGTACTATGGCACCCAGGTCTCGTTGCACACATCCCCTTTTTCTAATCTGCCGCCATTCAGATAATATTCTGCCTTCATGCTTTTGCCACCAAAGTGGATAACCTCACATTATACTGCATCTGCCATGCATTTGCCCACTCACCAAACCTGTCCAAGCCATTCTGTAGCCTCTTAGCATCCTCCTCACAGCTCACACCGCCACCCAGCTTTGTGTCATCTGCAAACTTGGAGATATTACTCTCAATTCCTTCATCTAAATCATTGATGTATATTGTAAATAGCTGGGGTCGCAGCTTTGCGTAGCTGAGCCTTGCGGCACCCCACTAGTCACTGCCTGCCATTCCGAAAAGGACCCGTTTATTCCGAATCTCTGCTCCCTGTTTGCCAACCAGTTCTCTATCCACGTCAATACCTTACCCCCAATACCACGTGCTTTAATTTTGCACATCAATCTCTTGTGTGGGACCTTGTCAAAAGCCTTTTGAAAGTCCAAATACACCACTGGTTCTTCCTTGTCCACTTTACTAGTTACATCCTCAAAATATTCTAGATTTGTCAAGCATGATTTCCCTTTTATAAATCCATGCTGACTTGGACCGATCCTGTCACTGCTTTCCAAATGCGCTGCTATTTTATCTTTAATAATTAATTCCAACATTAGCTACCCTCCAGTCCATAGGAACTGATCCAGAGTCGACAGACTGTTGGAAAATGTTCACCAATGCATCCACTATTTCTAGGGCCACTTCCTTAAGTACTCTGGGATGCAGATGATCAGGCCCTGGGGATTTATCGGCCTTCAATCCCATCAATTTCCCTCACACAATTTCCTGGCTAATAAGGATTTCCTTCAGTTCCTTCTTCTCACTAGACCCTCAGTTCTCTAGTATTTCCGAAGGTTATTTGTGTCTTCCTTAGTGAAGACACTACCAAAGTATTTGTTCAATTTGTCTGCCATTTCTTTGTTCCCCATTACAAATTTACCTGAGTCTGACTGCAAGGGATCTACGTTTGTCTTCACTAATCTTTTCCTCTTCACATATCTATAGAAGCTTTTGCCGTCAGTTTTTATGTTTCCAGCAAGCTTCCCCTCGTACTCTATTTCCACCCTCTTAATTAAACCCTTTGCCCTCTTCTGCTGAATTCTAAATTTCTCCCAGTCCTCAGGTTTGCTGCTTTTTCTGGCCAATATATATGCCTCTTCCTTGGATTTAACAGTATCCTTAATTTCCCTTGTTAGCCATGGTTGAGCCTTCTTCCCGTTTTATTTTTACTCCAGTCAGGGATGTACAATTGTTGAAGTTCATCCAAGTGATCTTTAAATCCACCATCAACCCTTTAAGTATCATTCGCCAGTCTATTCTAACCAATTCACGTCTCATACCATCGAAGTTACCTTTCCTTAACTTCAGGACCCTAGTCTCTGAATTAACTGTGTCACTCTCCATCTTAATAAAGAATTCTATCATATTTTGGTCACTCTTCCCCAAGGGGCCTCGCACAACAAGATTGCTAATTAGTCCTTTCTCATTACACATCACCCAGTCTAGGATGACCAGCCTTCCTGTTGGTTCCTCGACATATTGGTCAAGAAAACCATCCTTAATACACTCCAGGAAAATCCTCCTCCACTGTACTGCTACCAGCTTAGTTAGCCCAATCTATATGTAGATTAAAGCCGCCCATGATAACTGCTGTACCTTTATTGCACACATCCCTAATTTCGTGTTTGATGCTGTCCCCAACCTCACTACTACTGTTTGGTGGTCTGTACACAACTCCCACTAGCGTTTTCTGCCCTTTGTTATTCCGCAGCTCTACCTATACAGATTCCACATCATCCAAGCTAATGTCCTTCCTTACTATTGCCTTAATTTCTTCTTTAACCAGCAACGCTACCCCACCTCCTTTTCCTTTCTGTCTATCCTTCCTGAATGTTGAATACACCTGGATGTTGAGTTCCCAGCCTTAGTCACCCTGGAGCCATGTCTCCGTAATCCCAATTATATCATATTCGTTAATTGCTGCCTGCGCAGTTAATTCATCTACCTTATTACGAATACTCCTCGCATTGAGGCACAGAGCCTGCAGGCTTGGCTTTTTAACACACTTTGTCCCTTTCGACTTTTGCTGTAATGTGGCCCTTTTTGATTTTTGCCTTGGGTTTCTCTGCCCTCCACTTTTACTTTTCTTCTTTCTATCTTTTGCTTCTGCCCCCATTTTACTTCCCTCTGTCTCCCTGAATAGGTTCCCAGCCCCCTGCCATATTATAGACATAGAAAATATAGAAACATAGAAAATAGGTGCAGGAGTAGGCCATTCGGCCCTTCTAGCCTGCACCGCCATTCAATGAGTTCATGGCTGAACATTCAACTTCAGTACCCCATTCCTGCTTTCTCGCCATACCCCTTGATCCCCCTAGTAGTAAGGACCTCATCTAACTTCTTTTTGAATATATTTAGTGAATTGGCCTCAACAACTTTCTGTGGTAGAGAATTCCACAGGTTCACCACTCTCTGGGTGAAGAAGTTCCTCCGCATCTCGGACCTAAATGGCTTACCCCTTATCCTTAGACTGTGACCTCTGGTTCTGGACTTCCCCAACATTGGGAACATTCTTCCTGCATCTAACCTGTCTAACCCCGTCAGAATTTTAAATGTTTCTATGAGGTCCCCTCTCATTCTTCTGAACTCCAGTGAATACAAGCCCAGTTGATCCAGTCTTTCTTGATAGGTCAGTCCCGCCATCCCGGGAATCAGTCTGGTGAACCTTCGCTTCACTCCCTCAACAGCAAGAATGTCCTTCCTCAGGTTAGGAGACCAAAACTGTACACAATACTCCAGGTGTGGCCTCACCAATGCCCTGTACAACTGTAGCAACACCTCCCTGCCCCTGTACTCAAATCCCCTTGCTATGAAGGCCAACATGCCATTTGCTTTCTTAACCGCCTGCTGCACCTGCATGCCAACCTTCAATGACTGATGTACCATGACACCCAGGTCTCTTTGCACCTCCCCTTTTCCTAATCTGTCACCATTCAGATAATAGTCTGTCTCTCTGTTTTTACCACCAAAGTGGATAACCTCACATTTATCCACATTATACTTCATCTGCCATGCATTTGCCCACTCACCTAACCTATCCAAGTCGCTCTGCAGCCTCACAGCATCTTCCTCGCAGCTCACACTGCCACCCAACTTAGTGTCATCCGCAAATTTGGAGATACTACATTTAATCCCCTCATCTAAATCATTAATGTACAGTGTAAACAGCTGGGGCCCCAGCACAGAACCTTGCGGTACCCCACTAGTCACTGCCTGCCATTCTGAAAAGTACCCATTTACTCCTACTCTTTGCTTCCTGTCTGACAACCAGTTCTCAATCCATGTCAACACACTACCCCCAATCCCATGTGCTCTAACTTTGCACATCAATCTCTTGTGTGGGATCTTGTCGAAAGCCTTCTGAAAGTCCAAATATACCACATCAACTGGTTCTCCCTTGTCCACTCTACTGGAAACATCCTCAAAAAATTCCAGAAGATTTGTCAAGCATGATTTCCCTTTCACAAATCCATGCTGACTTGGACCTATCATGTCACCTCTTTCCAAATGTACTGCTATGACATCCTTAATAATTGATTCCATCATTTTACCCACTACCGATGTCAGGCTGACCGGTCTATAATTCCCTGTTTTCTCTCTCCCTCCTTTTTTAAAAAGTGAGGTTACATTGGCTACCCTCCACTCTATAGGAACTGATCAAGAGTCAATGGAATGTTGGAAAATGACTGTCAATGCATCCACTATTTCCAAGGCCACCTCCTTAAGTACTCTGGGATGCAGTCCCTCAGGCCCTGGGGATTTATCGGCCTTCAATCCCGTCAGCCCCTCCCCAACAGCACGAGCAAACACTCCCCATAGGACATTGGTTCCAATCCTGCCCAGGATCACAAATTTCATCTTGGCTCCGGAAGCAGCTAGTCTTTTTCTAGCCAGCAACTTCCAATAGTGACCCAAGATTGATAACTCCAGTGTTCATCGGCTGAAGTTTAGAAGTGGTACACTTTGGAAGACAGACAAGTTTCACATTTGTTCGGCTAGAAGTTTCAAGTTGGGCAGGACAGTTATGCACAACAAATAACACACTTCCACTTTAAGCCTGAAATTTTCTACCCAGAGATTGAATGCATTCCTCAAAAATTGCAGAAATCATCCAAAATCGGCAATTGAAATAGTAATTTGTGAAACATTTTTGAAACACCCTGGCTTTTACTGATAAACAAAAGACACGAGAGACGAAGAATTAAGGGATTTAGCAGCTTTGAAAATGGATAAATCCCCAGGCCTGGATGAAATGTATCCCAGGCTGTTAAGAGAAGCAAAAGAGGAAATAGCAGGGGCTCTGACCATCATTTTCCATTCCTCTCTGGCTACAGGTGTGGTGCCGGAGGACTGGCGGACTGCTAAGGTGATATCTTTGTTTAAAAAGGGAGAAAGGGCTAGGCCGAGTAATTGCAGGCCAGTCAGCATAACCTCAGTGGTGGGAAAATTATTGGAAAAAATTCTGAGGGGCAGGATAAATCTTCATTTAGAAAGACACAGATTAATCAAAAACAGTCAGCATGGGTTTGTTAAAGGAAGGTTATGTCTGACAAACTTGATTGAATTTTTTGAGGAGGTAACAAGGAGGGTCGATGAAGATAGTGCGTTTGATGTAGTGTATATGGATTTTAGCAAAGCTTTTGATAAGGTCGCACTGGTCATGAAAGTAAAAGCCCATGGGATCCTGGGCAAAGTGGCAAGTTGGATCCAAAATTGGCTCAGAGGTACGAAGCAAAGGGTGATGTTTGATGGGTGTTTTTGTGACAGTAAGGCTGTTTCCAGTGGGGTTCCACAGGGCTCAGTAGTAGGTCCCTTGCTTTTTGTGGTCTATATTTGAATGTAGATTTGAATGTAGGGGCTATGATTAGAAGACATTTAATGCAGGTTCCTTTTGTGGCAACCAAAAGAACTTTATTGTTCCGATATCCCTACCAAGTGAAGCACACTATAATTAGCAATCCCTGGTGTACAACATGGGCCTGCAAATCCATTCAACCCAGTCTGCAGTCGCCCCTGGAGTCCATTGGTCTTGGTACACCAGTACATTGATTTTGTTCTCATTTTCATATCCTTCCTTCCCAGTACAATCTTCTCCAACTTTAAATTCCAGTATGTACTATCTGTTCTTCTGACTCTGGTCTACTGTGTGTATTCCCCTGTTCTAAAAGCATATTCTCCTTTAATTTGTTTACAAAAGATTTCGCTTAACAATTTCAACATTTTGGATGCTGGAAAAATGTAACTTTGAATTCAATGTGATACGACAACTGTAGAGAGTGCCTCCCACTGATGATGAAGAACCCCACTAGACAATGTTTTCTCAGGGCAACGCGATGGATTTGGCTTGACATTTATTATGATGCAGAACGACTTGGTACTGATGATGCTATTATACAACCTGGTGTTTTACAGGTCAGGTAATTATATCATAAAGTCACATCTGCCACAACTGCATCTTTCAGTTAAATCAATAAATGTCGTTAAAGAGTAGTGATTAGTTTTGCAAAAGATCAGCTTTGTTAAAAGAACTGAGAGTGTTTGTGTATATAATTCACAATTTAAATTAATTCTCTATCATACAGCTACCATAATTTATATCTGCTGAATAAGAGCTAATGGGTAATAAATCAGTTAACTACCTCTGGGCATTAGGGGAATGAGGTAATATATGCTGCTACCGCAATGAAGCCTGACACTTCGTTTCAGGTCAACTGGAGCGTTAAATAGTCTAAAGATCATAATGTTGTCTCTTCCACACCATGTGGCTACTCCCTTGGCTTTCCAAATCCAACATGCAGCACAGAACAATCAGTTGTGCAAGATAGCACATTATCTATTGCAAGCAGGACAGATTTATGATAAATCTGTGCTGACTGGAATTCCTAAATTGTTTTGTTCTAACTGCACTTTTCTGTCAATATTTGCATGTTTGAACTATGTGATACATCAAGCTTATTAATTGACTTGCGATAACCATGTACTTTTTTGGTGAAATATTATTAACTCGCTATCCCAGAAGGCAATCATATGTTCTGTCTCCAGTAGTTGTAAAACTAGCACTAGTAATGGAACTACTGGGGCATGAGGATTCCAATAAATAAAACAATAACTAACAGGAAATATATCTGAGTACATCAGGGAGATTTAACAACCAATGTTTAATGCTCACCAAGTATTAAATTGCATTTTTTTTTACAACACTGAGATTTCATATATTATAATTACAACAAAGTAATAATGCATGAATCACCTAAGAATTCTTCCTGGGAATAACAGCTTAATGGAACTTGTGTACATACATACATTCAAGCCTTTTTATGATATTGTCATCGCACATATAAGCTTAACAGGGTGAACCTCATGTTCTCGAATAAATAATCAGTGCCACTGCATTGTGAACTAGTACCAACACATCATTTGATGCCAACCAAAACTCTGTTGTCAAGTTAATTTGAGAAATCAATTACTCTAACCAAACTGCAATGGTTATTAATTCAATCCATAAACAATCTGATTTTTATTGTGACAAATATAATAGGTTACTGTTTAAGACATGATCCGTGAGTACTAAGTATTGCACCATGAGTTGTACAATTAAATGCCATGGGCATTTACACATGACCACATAGAAAATACATGACTAATAAAGATACATTTAGGATTAAATTAGCTGTGTGGTGAACTATGCTCTAAAATTCAAACCATAAAAAAGCATGCTATTAATAGTGTTCAACAAGGATTCTTGAAATAAAATCACTTATTTTACATTTATGGCAGACTTCTATTTATTTTAAAAAAAAAGGACATGCATGCATGGTTTCGAAGAAAGGAGGCCATAACTGTTTAAAAAAATCAAAAGCGCATCTAGGCATCTATGTTTTATACTGTCATGTCAGCATGCAGAGAAATATAGCTCTTTTTCAAAATTCCAAATGTGACTATTGTGTACTTTATCAAAACTGAATTTGACAGCTCAACAGAGCTGCACTACATAGTGGGACAATAATATGATTTTCATTGTGAACTTCTGATCTGTTGTTAGAAAAAAAAATACTCTGGAAGTTTTTCCCCAAACTCACTTTTCACATTGCAATTGTAAAGTCAGTATTTATGATTTGGTTATTATGGGGCCGATTTTCAGCAAGACCTCTGCCCGCCCAAGTGCTGCCGATGTACCGGTTGGTACTTTGGGCAGGACATTCAGGAAGAAGGTCCCTCGAAGGTCGGTGGGCGGCAAATGGACGACGTACGCCGCCAATCTGGGCGGCAGCAGGCGAGAGGTCGCATTCTCGGTGGCAGAGGCGCTTGCCGCCCAAGTGCTGCCGAGGATGGAGTCAGGCCCACGGAGGGTCGAAGACCTGAAAATAAAACAACAGCAAAAAATAAAAAAAGTATCCGGAGACCTTCAGGGGACCCCATCCAGGTAAGTCGCTGTTGAAAAAAAGTATTAAAATGTTCACTTACCTTTTTTTCCAGGTTCTTCATACTCACCGACAGGGACAGACCAGCCTCCAGCCAGCGGTCCACCCCCGTTCTGCCGCCGAGTCTCACCCACAGGATGTCAGCGGGCGGTTCCCGGCGGCTCTCCCCTCCCCTCGAAAGTGGCTCTGGGCGGATCTGCAGGAGGAATGTTGATGGCTGTCGGCGGCAGCGGGCGGTGAGATGCTGTAAATCGGCCCTATATTTTTAGGTTTTTGTTTCTTTCAGAATTTGTAACTTTACTATCTGTTCTACATTTGTTTATCTGCAAATTTCATTTTAATTCTTGGTATCATTTTAAAATATTCATTTATTTTATTTTCATATTGTATTTGACATTATACATATTTTAATTTGGTAAATTTGTTACAATTTCAGATAGTACATATGTACACACATGCAGATATTTCCCCAGTATCCAATAAAATAAATGTCTAGAAGTTCAATCCCAATTTACACAATAGCTCCCTCCCATCTTCCCTATCCCAGTGCTCATTTTTAAAAAAATTCACTCTTGGGATATGGTTGTTGCTAGCAAGGCCAGCATTTATTGCCGATCCTTAGTTGCCCTTGAGAAGGTGGTGGTAAGCCGCCTTCTTGAACCGCTGCAGTCCACGAGGTGAAAGTACTTCCACTATGCAGTTAGGTAAGAAGTTCCAGTATTTTTAACCTGCAACGATGAAGTCGCCAAGTTGGGATGGTGTGGAACTTGGAGGGGAAACTTAGAGATGGTGGTGTTCACATGCGCCTGCTACTTTTGTTCTTCTAGATGGTGGAGGTCGCAGGTTTTGGAGATGCTGCCGACAAAAACTTGCCGAGTTGCTGCAGTGAGTAAACACTGCAGTGGATGTTTAAGCTGGTGAACGCGGTGCTGACCAAGTGGGCAGCTTTGTCTTGGATGAGGAGCTTCTCGCGTGTTGTAACTGCAGCCATCTAAGGCAAGTAAAGTGTATCCATCACACTCCTGACATGTGCGTTAAAGGTGATGGCGAGGCTTTGGGGAGTCAGAAGGTGAGCTACTCGCCACAGAATACCCACTCTCTGACCAGCTCTAGTTGCCATGGATTTATATGACTGGCTCAGTTGAGTTTCTGGTCAATGGTGATTCCCCCAGGATTTGATGGTGTGGGATTTAGCGATGCTAATGCCACTGAATGCCATGGGGAGATGGGTTAGGCTCCTTCTTATAGGAGATGGTCATTGCCTGACACTTGTCTGCTGCAAATGCTACTTGCCACTGACCAGCCCAAGTCTGTATGCTTTCCAGGACTTATTGCATGCGGGCATTTCATTACCTGAAGTGTTGCAAGTAGAATGAATCAGATTGACTGAAGCCCAGGCACCTGTAATGGTGGGGACATCGAGAGGAGGCCGAGAGGATCATTCACACTGCACCTTCGTTGAAGATGGTTGCGAATTCTTCAGCCTAGTCTTTTGCACTCACATGCTGGGCTCCATCATCATAGGCAGTCCCTCGGAATCGAGGAAGACTTGCTTCCACTCCTGAAGTGAGTTCTTTGGTGGCTGAACAGTCCAATACGAGAGCCACTGACTCTGTCACAGGTGAGACAGACAGTCGTTTAGGGAAGGGGTGGGTGGGACTGGTTTGCCGCACGCTCCTTCTGCTGCCTGCGCTTGATCTCTGCATGCTCTCGACGTTGAGACTTGAAGTGCTCAACGCCCTCCCGGATGCACTTTCTCCACTTAGGGTGGTCTTTGGTCAGGGACTCCCAGGTGTCAGTGATGATGTCGCACTTTATCAGGGAGGCTTTGAGGATGTCCCTGTAACGTTTCCGCTGCCCACCTTTGGCTCCTTTGCCGTGAAGGAGCTCCGCATAGGGCACTTGCTTTGGGAGTCTCGTGTGTGGCATGCGATCTTATGTGGCATGCCCAGCGAAGCTGATTGAGTGTGGTCAGCGTTTCAACGCCCATGCTTTCATATGCCTAAGTAAACACATCGACTATATCTTGGAGCTCAGCCTCAGAATTTGCGCAGACGCAGGCATTGTCCGTATACAGTACTTCAACGTCAGAGGTTGGGGTGATCTTGGACCTGGCGTAGGTTAAACAGCTTCCCACTGGTTTTGTAGTTTAGTTCCACTCCAGCAGGGAGCTTGTTGACTGTGAGGTGGAGCATGGCAGTGAGGAAGATTGAGAAGAGGGTTGGAGCGATGACGCAGCCTTGTTTGACCCCGGTCTGGACATGGATTGTATCTGTAAAAGATCCGTTGGTAAGGATCACGGCCTGCATGTCATCGTGGAGCAGGTGAAGGATGTTGACAAACTTTTGGGAGCATCCGAAACGGAGGACGACGTTCCATAGTCCCTCATGGTTGACAGTGTCAAAGGCCTTTGTAAGGTCGAAAAAGATCATGTATAACGGCTGGTGCTGCTCCCTGCATTTTTCCTGCAGCTGTCGCGTTGCAAAGATTATGTCCGTTGTGCCCTGTAGGGGACGAAATCCGCACTGTGACTCCGGGAGGAGCGCCTCGGCCATAGGGAGAAGACAGTTGAGGAGAACTCTAGCAGCAACTTTTCCAGTGGCTGATAACAGGGAGATTCCCCTGTAGTTGCCGCAGTCGGACTTGTCCCCTTTTTTAAAGATGGTCACGATCACTGTATCTCCGAGATCTCCTGGCATGCTCTCTTCATATATCCGTGCCAACACGCCTCTCCGCCATACTTTAGTGCCTCAGCAAGGATTCCACTCGCTCCCGTAGCCTTGTTGTTCTTGAGGTGTTTTATGGCTTTTCTTACCTCGTGCAACGCTGGAGTTTCACTGAGGTGGTGGCGGGTCGCATGCTGCGGGATGGAATCGAGAACACGCGAGTCAAAGGCAGAGTCTCGATTGAGGAGATCTTCTAAGTGCTCCTTCCAGAGGGCCCCGACAGCCTCGGTGTCCTTGATGAGCATTTCCCCGTTCTTGGCCAGGAGTGGGGTGGGTCCTTGGGAGTTTGGACCGTTATGTGGCCTTGACTGCGATAAAGAATCCTCGCATATCATGGCTGTCGGCCAGTTGTTGCATCTCCTGTGCTTTCTCCATCCACCACCTGTTCTTTTGGTCCCAGGTTTTTTGTTGGACCACAGCCTTGAGTCGTCTGTAACGTTGCTTTGCTGCTCCCGAGTTAGGTTGTTTAAGGCTCAGAAATGCTCTGCGCTTGAGATCTATTAGTTCTTGGATCTCCTGATCATTTTCATTAAACCAGTCCTGGTATTTTCTGGTTGAGTGACCAAATGTCTCCTCACAGGTACTGGTTATGGAGGCCTGGAGGGAAGACCAAGCGCTGTGGACATTTAGCATCTCAGGGTCATCAAGGCACGCCAGGTTAACTGTGAGGCACTGGCTGTATAGGGCTCTCTTATCTGGGTCTTTAAGTGCCCCAGCATTGACTTTTTTTACAGCACTGCTTCTGCTGACCCCTCTGCTTTGGGGCTATGTTAATATCGATGATGGATCGGATTAGGCGGTGGTCAGCTCCTGTTATGGCGCGGGTGATGCGTACATCCTTGCGATCCTTGGCTCGGATGATGACATAGTCGAGCAGGTGCCAGTGTTTGGAGCGAGGGTGTTACCATGATGCCTTGTATTTGTCCCTCTGGCGGAACAGGGTGTTGGTGATGAGGAGTTCATGTTCGAGTCATTTTGTCAGGAGTAGGGTACCGCTGGAGTTGGCTTTCCCTACCCCCTTCTCTGCCAATCACGCCTCACCAGAAGGCCGTGCCTTTGCCGACCCTGGCGTTGAAGTCACCTAAGAGGATCAATTTGTCGCCCGCGGGGGCAGGGATGTTTCGACGTTGGAATAAAAACCCTCTTTGGTCTCATCTGTTGCATCGAGTGTTGGGGCGTACGCACTGATGACTGTGGCGCATTGGTTCCAGGATAGGGTGAGTTGGAGAGTCATGAGGCGTTCATTAACCCTGCAGGGGGAGTCTTTGAGGCGGTCGACCAGCTCATTTCTGATGGCGAAGCCGACTCCGTGAAGGCAGTGTTCTTCCTCTGGTTTTCCTTTCTAGGAAAAGGTGTAACCTTAACCTTGTCCCCTGCCCGCCAGGGCTCGCTTAGGGTGGCGATGTCGATATCAAAGTGTCTAAGTTCCTGGGCGACTATAGCTGTGCTGCATTCTGGCCTGTCGCTGTTGGAGTTGTCCATGAGGGTCTTGACGTTCCAGGTGCCGAACTTCATGTTAATGAAGTGGAAGGTGCCTGTCCGTGAGTTTTTTTTAACGTGGGGTGGCCGCTACACACCGGCAACCACACGGGTTTGACAGAGCTAGGTCTTGGTCCAGTGGCAAGGGGGTCCAAGACCTGGCACTGCCTACGGTGAGATGTTGGTCGCAAGCTCGGCGCCGAGTAGTGCCCTTGATGGTAGGTGGTCCGAGGCTTGGTTGGGGGCAGGCATTAGGAAGTTCAGTTGTCCACTGGAGTTCTGAGGGATGTTTTAAAAATTTCTTCCAAAGTTTTCCAAAGTTATTTAAAAGTTTCTCCGGAGGTTTCAAAAGAAAAATTCTCCAAGTTGTTTAAAAGTTTAAAAATGTTCCCAAATTGTTTAAAAAGTTTCTCAAGTTGATTAAAAGTTTATAAGTAGTCACAATGTGGATTCTACCCATTAAGAGGCACAATGGACATGATCTTCACTGTGCGCCAAATTTAAGAAAAATGCAGGGAACAGCACCAACCTCTGTACCTGGCTTTCTTTGACCTCACAAAGAACTTCGACACTGTCAACCATGAGGGATTATGGAGTGTCCTCCTCAAATTCGGCTTCCTTCAAAAGTTTGTCACCATCCTCCGGCTGCTTCACGATGACATGCAAGCCGTGATCCTGATCAACGGATCCACCATAGACCTAATGCACATGTGGACCGGGTCAAGCAAGGCTGTGTCATCGCACCAATGCTCTTCTCGATCTTCCTTTCTGCAATGCTAGATCTCACTTTCAATAAGCTCCCCTCTGGAGTGGAGCTAATCTACAGAACAAATGGGAAATTGTTCAACCTCCGTCACCTCCAGTCCAGTTACAAGGTTGTCCTATCTTCTGTCATTGAATTACAGTATGCAGACAATGCTAGCATTTGCGCACACTTGGAGGTCAAACTCCAAACTATCGTCAACACCTTCACGGAAGCTTACGAGAGTATGGGCCTTACATTAAACATCCGTAAGACAAAGGTTCTCTATCAACCTGCCTCCGCCACACAGTACTACCCCTGATTATCAAGATCCATGACAAAGCCTTGGACAACGTGGACCACTTTCCATACCTTGGAAGCCTACTGTCAACAAGGGTAGATGTCGATGACGAAGTCCAAAACCTCCTTCACTGTGCCAGTACAGCCTTCGTTGCCTGAGGAACAGAGTGCTTAAAGACCAGGATCTCAAACCCGGCACCAAGCTCATGGTCTACAGAGCAGTAGTAATACCCACCCTCCTATATGCTTCAGAGACATGGACTATGTACAGAAGGCACCTCAAAGTACTGGAGAAGTACCACCAACACTGCCTCCACAAGATCCTGCAAAACCATTGGCAGGGTAGGCGCACCAACGTTCTCGCTCAGGCCAACATTCCCAGCATCGAAGCATTGACCATGCTTGATCAACTTCGATGGACGGGCCACATTGTCCACATGCCCGATACTAGACTCCCAAAACAAGCAGTTTACTCAGAGCTCTGACATGGCAAGCAAGTCCCAGGTGGGCAAAGGAAACGCTTCCAGGACACCCTCAAAGCCTCTTTGAAAAAGTGCAACATCCCCACCGACATCTGGAAATCCCTTGCCCAAGACTGCTCAAAGTGGAGTTGAAGCATCCAGGAAGGCGCCGAACACCCCATGTCTCTTCGCCGGGAACACGTGTAAGCCAAGTGCAAATAGCGGAAGGAGCGCATGACAATCCAAGCACCCTCCCCCCTCCAACCTGTCCCCTCCACCACCATCTACCTCACCTGTGACAGAGACTGTAGGTCCTGCATTGGACTCCTCAAACACCTGAGAACTAATTTTTAGTGTGGAAGCAAGTTATCCTCGACTCCAGGAGAGGGGGGAGAGAGAGAGGGGGGAGGGGGAGAGAGAGAGAGAGGGGGGTAGAGAGAGAGAGAGAGAGAGGGGGAGGAGAGAGAGAGAGAGGGGGAGGAGAGAGAGAGAGAGGGGGGGAGGAGAGAGAGAGATGGGGGGGAGGAGAGAGAGAGAGAGAGGGGGGGAGGGGAGAGAGAGAGAGAGGGAGAGGAGAGAGAGAGAGAGGGGGAGGAGAGAGAGAGAGAGAGAGAGGGGGAGGGGAGAGAGAGAGAGAGGGGGGAGGAGAGAGAGAGAGAGAGAGAGA
This sequence comes from Pristiophorus japonicus, assembly GCF_044704955.1. Lineage (NCBI taxonomy): Eukaryota > Metazoa > Chordata > Chondrichthyes > Pristiophoridae > Pristiophorus > Pristiophorus japonicus. The sequence continues at coordinate 277,894,893 of NC_091979.1, read as the reverse complement.
GAGAGAGAGAGAGGGGGAGGAGAGAGAGGGGGGAGAGGAGAGCGAGAGAGGGGAGGAGAGAGAGAGAGGGGAGGAGAGAGAGAGAGGGGGAGGAGAGAGAGGGGGGAGAGGAGAGCGAGAGAGGGGAGGAGAGAGAGAGAGAGGGGGAGGAGAGAGAGAGAGGGGGGGGAGGAGAGAGAGAGAGGGGGGGGAGGAGAGAGAGAGAGAGAGAGGGGGAGGGGAGAGAGAGAGGGGGAGGAGAGAGCGAGAAAGAGAGAGGGGGAGGAGAGAGAGAGAGAGAGAGAGGGGGGGAGGAGAGAGAGAGAGGGGGGGGAGAGAGAGAGAGGGGAGGAGAGAGAGAGAGAAAGAGGGGAGGAGAGAGAGAGAGAGAGAGAGAGAGAGAGAGAGAGAGAGAGAGGGGGGAGGTGAGAGAGAGAGAGGGGGAGGAGAGAGAGGGAGAGACAGGGGGAGGAGAGAGAGAGAGAGGGGAGAGGGGGAGGTGAGAGAGAGAGAGGGGGGAGGAGAGGGAGAGACAGGGAGAAACGGGGGAGGAGAGAGGGAGGGAGAGAGAGAGAGAGAGGGGGAGGAGAGAGGGGGAGGAGAGAGGAGGAGAGGAGGAGGAGAGGGGAGGAGGAGAGGGAGAGAGAAGGAGAGGAGGAGAGAGGAGGAGAGAGGAGGAGGAGGAGAAGGAGATAAGCATATGAGGGAGCAGAGGGTTATGCTGATAGATTTAGATGAGGAAAGACAGGAGGATGCTCGTGTGGAGCATGGACTGGCTGAGCCAAATGGCCGGTTTCTGTGCTGTATGTCCTATGTAATCCTATGTAATGGCCTTAACTGTGATTGACACGATGGGAGTAGTGAGGCCATGTGAGATGGCAGGGTCGAAGGTGTGACCATATGTGTAGGGGAGTTTATATGGAGGAAGAGATTAAGGGAAGATAGAATGGCAATGATGTCAGGGGAGAGAGGACATGATGAGTTGAGATGGAGGTTGAAATCACCAAGGATGGAGAGGTCACTCAGTGCAGAAGCTGAGGGAGGAAAGCAGTGAAAGTATCTCAGTGAGAAACTTGCCATGATATTTGGGTGAGTGGTAGAGAATGAGGATTTTAAAGGAATGTTGCGAAGGGTGGAACGAGGTGATTGCTAAAGGGAGAAGGTGTCAGGTCCTACAGGCTTGAAATAAAGTGATGCAGGGCTTGTAACATTTGGTGACTTCACATCAGAAAACGCTAAAATAGGCATAGAACAGCCAGCGGGAATCAGTCACTGAGATGCCATTACAATAGAATTTGACTATCTATCATAAGGTACAAGCTGATACTCAGCTAGACTACAATAGGTTAAATATTTGAAAGTCTAAAAAATATCACTTAGAGCCACACTCCCACCTCACCCTCAAGTTTGCACAGGCATTTCATATTGTGTGAGAAGTGCTAAAAGTTATGTTTCAAAATAAACTAAAGGATAATTAATATCTGTGCAAGGCAGTAACATGTTGAGGGGTTACAATTATAGAATGGTTACAACACAGAAGGTGGCCATTCAGCCCATCGAGTCCATGCTAGCTCTTTGCAAGAGCACCTCAGCTAGTCCCACTCCCTTGCCCGTTCCCCATAGCCCTGCAATTTTTTTTTCTTTCAATAACATAATGAACTAAAAAGCAAGTTGCTATATTGTCCATTTCTCCTGGTGGAATTTTACATTTTTATTTGTTGCAATTATTTTAAATTCTCAAGAAGTAATTTCATTATTGTATTGAAGCTAACAGTCACGCAGGATGATGTCAATTATTCATAAGTACAGAATATTACAAACTTTTGTGTTCTTAGCAGAGGATTAAAGTATGATTGATACAGAAGTACTCACTTGTTTCTTGCAGTGATTTGCCATATTGTGATTATTTATGGTTTTTATTTTTAAACCAGCAAATAGATTGGTGAATATCTGCTTGGATATGTATATCTAGACCATTCAGTTAAATAATGAGAGCCAATAATAAAATCTGATACTTACAAGTTGAGGTAAATCTAATCATCTGTGTAAATGGTTAGTTCATTAGTTAGTAGGAGGTAGGAACACTTACCTCAGGCAGAAAAGATGGATAATGTTCTATTTAATGTTTTTCTACCCTAAACTGGTCTGATCGATGATGTCTTCCAATTGGCAACATAGAATTATACAATCATAGAATAGTACAGCACAGGAGGCCATTTGGCCCATCAAGTCTGCGTCAGTTCTTTTGAAGAGCAATCCAGTTAGTCTCACTCTTCCCCCATATCCCTGCAAGTTTTTCTCCTTCAAGTATTTATCCAATTCCCCTTTGTTGGTTAATATTGAATCTGTATCCACCACCCTGTCAGACAGTACATTCCAAATCATAACCATTCATTGCATAAAAAAGTTTTCCTCATGTTGCCGCTAGTTCTTTTGCCCATCACCTTAAATCTGTGCCCTCTCGTTATCGGCTCCTCAGCAATTGGAAACAGTTTCTCTTTATTTACTCTATCCAAATTCTTCATGATTTTAAACATCTCCATCAAATCTCCTCTTAGCCACCCCTGCTCCAAGGATAACAAGCCCAGCTTCTCCAGTCTATCCACGTAACTGTAATCCCTCTTCCCTGGAATCATTCTCGTAAATCTCTTCTGTACCCTCTCCAAAGCCTTCAAATCCTTCCTAAAGTATGGTGCCCAGAATTGGATTGGACACAATACTCTAGCTGGGGCCAAACTAGTGTTTTATATAGGTTTAGATGACTGACACAATCAAAGCTTGCTCACTGAGAATAACTAACTTTGAACATCAATTAAGGCTGCCTATTATACTGGTCCTTGGTACTTTAACAGGCAACTCTTATTTATGTTTTAGAATGTTGTTGAAATATCTTATAAGTTATATCTATTTTACATATAGTTTGCCCAGACTATCTTACTAAGAAGAAATTTTACTGAGTACAAAGGTAAATCAATAGAAACTAATATATGGCTCTCTACCATCCGGCACACATTTTGCTCAAACCAATGAATAGGTTTGTGCTGATGAAGTAATCAAGTCAGATTATACAACTAGGAACACATTGAATTTATGTATGAGATTGCATGCAGTCTAACAATTGCACAGTGGGGCAGCTAGTGACACTACAGCTCCAATAACCTTGAGTAGCACTTCTTTAATGTGAAAACTAGTTACTTATGCCTTTTAAACAGTGTATTTCAGTAGAATCTAACAGAGCTGCAGATTATAAAGTACCTTTTTTGATCAAGTTCTTAAGGCCCTGGAAGACAAAGTGTATGCTCTCGGAGAGGATCTGCAAAAAAGCTATGAAACTACTTATCATGCAAACCGCAAATGTAGGCCATCTGCACAAGTGATAGTAGATGTGTCAGAAAGAATGTAGGCCTGAGCTCGCACTGGACATAGACTCAGATACAGGGCCCTCTAGGTTCAAACCATAAGATATCCTATCATCAAAATAAAAAGGCCTCATTAGGAAACCTTGCAGCACTGCAGCATACTACTCATTCCATTAGGGACTCACTCAGGAGTAGTAGTTTATGTAGTGGTCATGCGCCAGGCTCAAAGGAACAATACAGCATGCCAGCATAAGGAATATCATTGAGTACACAATTGTGATCCTTAAGCAGCATTTCTGATGTTTAGAATGATCTGCTGTGGAAATGGGGGCATTGCAGGACAAATCCCACTGGGCTGCCAGGCTTATCTTATGCTGCACAACATTTCTCTTTAAAGAGACTGTTAGCTATGTTCAATACACACAACATAGTCCTAATAGGAACAAGAATTCAGCCGCCTCGAGCTTGCTCCACCATTCAATGAGCTCATGGCTAATCTGCAACCTAACTCCATATTTGGCCCATGTCCCTCAATGCCTTTGGTTAACAGAAGGTGATCAATCTCAGATTTAAAATTAACAATTGATCTAGTGTCAATTGCCAGTTGCAGAAGAGAGTTTCAAACTTCTACCGCCCTTTGGGCCCAAGTTTCCACATGATTTGCGCCTGATTTTTAGGAGCAACTGGTGGAGAACGGACTATCTTAGAAATCGCAATTCTCCACATTTTTTTTTCTGCAGTTCTAGTCAGTTAGAACAGTTTCACTTTGGAACAGAATTTTTTCTTCAAAAGGGGGCGTGTCCGGCCACTGACGCCTGATTTCAAAGTTTCCACAGTGAAAACGTACTCCAAACTAAGTTAGAATGGAGCAAGTGAAGATTTTTGTAGAACTGAAAAAACCTTGTCGACACATTAAAAAAATCAGGCACAGGTTACAAATTAGGCATCCCGAATGAGGTGGGGGGGGAGGGAGGGGGGGGGGAAGGGAAGTCATTAAATTCTATAATAAATTCTTATTTATACTTCTACAAATATTATACAAATAAATCCAACCTGAATAAAAATTTATAAGCAAAGAAAAGATTAAATAAACCATCTTCCTACCTGTGTGAAAGTGCTTCAGGCAGGGAGAATGCTGCAGGAAGCCTCACAAGTTGAGGCAGCCGTTCGTTCCCGACGGCAGGGGGGGGGGAGGGGGGAAGGAGGAAGCCGTTCCCGACGGCAGGCGGGGGGGGGGGGGGGGGGGGAGAGGGAGTGTGGGCCCGACCGACCGACCGCAGCGGGGGGGGGGGGGGTGGAAGCCGTTCCAGACGGCAGGCGGGGGGGGGGGGGGGAGAGGGAGTGTGGGCCCGACCGACCGACCGCAGCGGGGGGGGGGGAGGAAGCCGTTCCAGACGGCGGGCAGGCGGGGGAAGGGAGGGAGTGCGGGTCCGACCGACCGACCGAACGCAGCGGGGGGGGGGGAGGAAGCCGTTCCAGACGGCGGGCGGGCGGGAGCGAGTGCAGGCCCGACCAACCGAACGCAGCGGGGGGGGGGGGGGAGCCGTTCCCGACGGCAGGCGGGAGGGGAAGGAGACAGTGAGAAGGCTGCAGGAAGCCTCACAAGTTGAGCAGCCATTCCCGATGGCAGGGGGGGGGGAGGCCGTCGGGAAACAGCTGCCTCAACTTTGAGGCTTCCTGCACCTTCTCACTGCTGCAAGAAGCCTCAGTGCTGATCATGGAAGGGCAATGTGCTTTTATTAAAAAATGTTCAAAAATTAAACAGCTACAAAGAACTACAAAAATGGCCGAGTGCCAATGTTTCCTTCACACTGCGCGTGTGCGAACGCTCCAACGCGCACGCGCAGGGTTGCCGGCAGAAAAAAAACTAATTTAAATGGTACCCACCCCCTCCCACTTACAAAATCGGCGCGAGTGGTCTGCTCCGCCCCCCTGGGCACCGCGCCAAGCAGACATGGAGCTGCAGGGCGCTCCAGAATCGTGCATTTTTTTTCCGGCGCCATTTTCGGCACAAAAACGGGCGCCCAGCTCGGAGGGGTGTCCGTTTTTTATCGTGTGGAAACTTGGGCCCTTTGTGTGTTGAAGTGTTTCCGAATTTCACTCCTGAAAGGTCTGGCTCTAATTTTAAGACTAGTCCAAGAATCCCCAACCAGTGCAAATAATTTATCTCTATCTACCCTATCTGTTCCCCTTAATATCTTGAAAACTTCGATCAGATTGCCACATTTAACCTTCTAAATTCCAGGGAATACAACCCTAATTTGTGTAATCTCTCTTCGTAACCTAACCCTTGAAGTCCAGGTATCATTCTGGTAAACCTATGCTGCACTCCCTCCTGGCCAATATAGCTCTCCGAAAGTGTGGTGTCTAGAATTGCTCACAGTACTCCAGGTGTGGTCTAACTAGGGTTTTGTGTATAGCTGCAGCATAACTTCTACTCCCTTGTATTCTAGTTCTCCAGATATAAAGGCCAGCATCCCATTAGTCTTTTTGATCATTTTCTGTACCTGTTCATGACATTTTAATGAATGATCTATGTACCTCGACCCCCACTGTCTTTAGTCTTTCACCATTTAGAAAGTACCATGTTCTATCCTTTTTTGGTCCAAAGGAGATGACCTCACATATGCTTCAACAATCTGTTGTGCAAAGTGATTATTTTATAGGCTCTACAAAAACTAGGATTAGACCACCAACAATAAGACATAAGAAATAGGAGTAGGCAATACGGCTCATCTAGCCTGCTCTGCCATTCAATAAGATCATGTTTGAACTTCTACCTCAACTCCACTTTCTCGCCCTATCCTCATATCACTTGATTCCGTTAGTGTCCAAAACGCTATCGATCTCAGTCTTGAATATATACTCAATGATTAAACATCCTCAACTCTCTGGGGTAGAGAATTCCAAAGATTCACCACCCTTTGAATGAAGAAATTTCTCCTCATCTCAATCCTGAATGGGTGACCCCTTATTCTGAGACTATGACCCTTAGTTCTCGGCCCCCCAGTAGGGGAACCATCCCCGCAGCATCTATCCTGTCAAGCCCTTTAACAATGTTATACATTTCAATAAGATCACCTCTTATTCTTCTAAATTCCAGAGAATATAGGCCCATTTTACTCAATCTCTCCTCATAGGACAGCCCTCTCACCCCAGGAATCAATCTAGTGAACATTTGTTGCACCCCCTCCGAGGCGAGTATATCCTTCCTTAGGTAAAGAGACCAAAACTGTGCACAGTACTCCAGGTGTGGTCTCACCAAAGAGCTATATAATTGCAGCAAGATTCCTTACAATTGTACTCCAACCCCCGTGCAATAAAGGCTAACATAACATTTGCTTTCTTAATTGCTTGCTATACCTGCATGTAGACTTTCTCTGATTCATGTACAAGGACCCCCAAATCCCTCTAGATAAAAAGTAGCAAAGCTAGTAATGTTACTGGGAACTCGGCACTTCTTTAATCAAGCCTCTTTTACTGCCAAGTAAAAGCCTCTTCTGCAAGACATAGCGGAAGGCTTCAGCTATGAAGGCCTTTCGGACCAATCCATCATCCTACAGCTGTATTCTCATGCTCACTATGGACTTTCTTAATTGCCATGGCTTCACAATGCTCATCATCTTTCATTCTGTGACTTCTTTCAGGAGAAACATCACCACATATGATAATTCTGGAGATTCAGTGAAGGTTGTGCTATAATGTCAATCTTCTCCCCACTAGATCATTCTAAACATTGAAAATGCTGCTTCAAGGTCACAAATACATGTTCAATGTGGATCCTTCTGCTAGCAGGAGTCTCACTGTAGTTGTGTTATCATGCTATACATGAGTGTTGTAGAGGTTTCATTAACCATGATTGTACCTGCAAGCCTCGAAATATATTTCCTTTTCAACACTGGGGGCACAGTAAATTGGCGTAAAATAAAGATGTTTTGTAAGCTCCCAAACATAGACTTATTTTATTCTGTGCTGCTGGTTACATCCCAATTGGACAATGGAGTAAAATCCCTTTCTACTCATGCAGTGTATGTAGAAGAATGGTTAAAGTTAATGATTTGCTGCATTTTTGGGAAAGCAGTCGGAGGTATGCATTTAGGTCCTGCATACACAATGTGCAGCAGGTACACGAATACAGAGAGAGCTGCTTGGAATTTGCATAAAGGAAGCTGAGAAGGAATGACATTTATGCCATTTGCTGTAAGACCACCTGCAGGTATACTCCAAAATCTGTGTGGCAGTGATAACAAGGCTATTCCAATTAACGACTGTTGCGTCAGTCAATTTGATGTGCATTGATGGATCACCGAGATCACACGTATCTTATTCTGCTGTGCAAACACCTACATCTAGTTCAGGATAAATCAACAGCACGATATAACAATGAGGCCATCTTAAGAAAGCAGCATATCATTAGCTGCATTAGACAACAAATTTAAGACTGGAGTTGCAACAATGGCAATAGAACTACTGTGGAAGCAGTTTGTGTTTTCAACAAGGTATAGTGGGCCAGAAGCATGCCATTTGGTAAAGGAGGACCAATAGGAACTCAGACACCTCTGTTGCCATTCCTGAAGCTGTAGTTTTAAACATGCCTTCTAAATACACCATTCACACAAGAGAGGAAATAGTGCTCAAGATATCTTTAAATGCCAATTAACACAAGTTTACTAAGCTGAAGTGTGCTTACACATAGAGGCCTGGGTTTTTTGGTTCTTTTTACTCTATTGAGGGAAAAATCACGGTATGGTGAGCATAAAACTGGACTAGACACATAAACACTGTGGCAACAAGAGAAAGTCAGAGGTTGGGTATTCTGCGGCAAGTGTCTCACCTCCTGACTCCCCAAAGCCTTTCCACCAGCTACAAGGCACAAGTCAGGAGTGTAATGGAATACTCTCCACTTGTCTGGATGAGTGCAGCTCCAAAAACACTCAAGAATCTTGAAACCATCCAGGACAAAGCAGTCCGCTTGATTGGCATCCCATCCACCACCTTAAACATTCACTCCCTCCACAACCAGCGCACGGTGGCTGCAGTGTGTACCATCTATAAGATGCACTGCAGCAATACACCAAGGCTTCTTCGGTAGCACCTCCCAAACCCACGGCCTCTACCACCGAGAACGACAAGGGCAACAGGCGCATGGGAACATCACCACTTCCAAGTTCCCCTCCAAGTCACACACCATCCTGACTTAGAAGTATATCGTCGTTCCTTCATCGTCACTGGGTCAAAGTCCTGGCACTCCCTACCTAACAGCACAGTGGGAGTTCCTTCACCACAAGGACTGCAGCAGTTCAAGGCAGCGGCACATCACCACCTTCTCAAGGACAATTAGGGATGGGCAATAAATGCTGACCGTGCCAGCGACACCCACATCCCTGGAATAAATAAAAAAATTAATAAATGTGGACAGCCAGAATCCCTGTCAGTATACTATACATTGATTTCATAGAAACATAGAAAATAGGCGCAGGAGTAGGCCATTCGGCCTTTCGAGTCTGCACCACCATTCAATCAGATCATGGCTGATCATTCACCTTGGTACCTCTTTCCTGTTTTCTCTCCATATCCCTTGATCCATTTAGCCGTCAGGGCCATATCTAATTCCCTCTTGAATATATCTAACAAACTGGCATCAACAACTCTCTGTGGAAGAGAATTCCACAGGTTAACAATTCTCTGAGTGAAGAAGTTTCTTCGGTCCTAAATGGCTTACCCCTTATTCTTAGACTGTGACCTCTGGTTCTAGACTTCCCCAACATCGGGAACATTCTTCCTGAATCTAATGCCCTCTCATTCTTCGAAACTCCAGTGAATACAGGCCCAGTCGATCCAGTCTCTCCTCATATGTCAGTCCAGCCATCCCGGGAATCAGTCTGGTGAACCTTCGCTGCACTCTCTCAATAGCAAGAATGTCCTTCCTCAGATTAGGAGACCAAAACTGAATATAATATTCCAGGTGATGCCTCACCAAGGCCCTGTACAACTGCATTAAGACCTCCCTGGTCCTCAACTCAAAACCTCTAGCTATGAATGACAACATGCCATTTGTAGCCTTCACCGCCTGCTGTACCTGCATGCCAACCTTCAATGACTGTTGTACCATGACACCCAGGTCTCCTTGCACCTCCCCTTTTCCTAATCTGCCACCATTCAGATAATATTCTGCCTTCATGTTTTTGCCACCAAAATGAATAACCTCACATTTATCCACATTATACTGCATCTGCCATGTATTTGCCCACTCACCTAACCTGTCTAAGTCAGCCTGCAGCCTCTTAGCATCATCCTCACAGCTCAGTGTCATCTGCAAACTTGGAGATATTACACTCAATTCCTTCATCTAAATCATTGATGTATATTGTAAATAGCTGGGGTCCCAGCACAGAGCCCTGTGGCACCCCACTAGTTACTGCCTGCCATTCTGAGAAGGACCCGTTTATCCCTACTCTCTGCTTCCTGTCTGCCAACCAGTTCTCTATCCACATCAATACATTACCCCCAATACCATGTGCTTTAATTTTGCACACTAATCTCTTGTGTGGAACCTTGTCAAAAGCCTTTTGAAAGTCCAAATACACCACATCCACTGGTTCTCCCTTGTCCACTCTACTAGTTACATCCTCAGAAAATTCTAGAAGATTTGTCAAGCATGATTTCCCTTTCATAAATTCATCCTGTCACTGCTTTCCAAATGTTCTACTATTTCATCTTCAATAATTGATTCCAACATTTTCCCCACTACTGATGTCAGGCTAAGCGGTCTATAATTCCCCGTTTTCTCTCTCCCTCCTTTTTTAAAAAGTGGTGTTACATTAGCTACCCTCCAGTCCATAGGAACTGATCCAGAGTCGATACACTTCATGCAAGAAGGAAGTGATAAGCAGGAAAATTTAGTGCTGTAGAAAACTAATGAAGTTACCATACAATTACAGTCTCCACATTTAAATCGTAAATGTTTAAAATGGGCAGTCGCTTATATCGGCCACAAAGTTTTAGCCATTAACTACTTGCATTAACATTAATTTCAAAGTTGCCAAATATAGGGCTAGAATTTGCACTGGTTCACTGCCCAGTTTCTCGGCGGCATTGGCTGTTTTAGGCGAGAACCAGGTCGCCGAAAAATTCCCCAGCTGAGGCACAGCGGCGGTTTCTGAGTACCGCTGGGGAGTGGAGTGCTTGCATGCTACGTCCACAGATCACCCTGGCATGATCTTTGGCTGAGCGGGGACCCGTAGGTAAGTATAAAAAAAAACGCCTACGAGGATCAGTGGAGCTGGGCGGTAGGTAAGTAGGCCTGCAAGAAAAAGGTAAATGATTGGTGTTTTACTATTTATTTTCAAAATCTGTTGGGGTGTTTTAATTTAAAAGTTTGTTGGGAATTTTTTTGGGATTTTTTTTTAAAGTTAGGTTTTTAAAAAACTATTTTTATTCATTTTCTCCTGTAGGCCCAATCCGCAGCCTCTAGGTAAATTTTTATAGATTTTTAAATTTATCGCCCATTTTGTTTAGGCACCGCCTAATCTAGCCGAAATTGCACTTTTTTGCCCAGATTGGGGGTGCAAGGCCCATATTTCTTGCTGGGCAGATTGTTTTATTTTTTTTCAGGAAGTTTTTGCCGGCGACCATCTTCCTAGCCTGAGCGGTTTTTTGGGTGTCAATCGGGTGCTGGGGAAATTCTAACCCTATAGTGTCTTAAGTGCTCTTTGTATTTTGGGCAGAAACAGCTGTTCAGCCTTTGTTAAATTATTTCATACTCTGCAAATTGTAGCTGGCATTTTCTGCCTAACTAGCAAAATTCTAAATCAGCCTGGAATGTGCTGTTTCTTTAATTATGCTGTCTTCTACAAGCATTTATAGTGTGTCAGAAAGCTCTGACAGCTGATGTAATATTCATTACGAGACTTTAAACATCCTTCAGGCCAACATTTTTCTTGTATGTGTTTGAATTTTATCTACACAAGTGAGAAGTAGTTCATGCTCTTAAATAATTGTATTTTTAATTTATTGCTTTTTCTCCTAATAATTCCATTAGATGTATATAAAACTGTATTAAAAGTATAATGTTGTACTAGATTGATTACTAAGATGAGAGGGTTGCCCTATGAGGAGAGAGTGAGTAGATTGGGTCTATACTCTCTGGAGTTAGAAGAATGAGAGATGATCTCATTGAAACATATAAGATTCTTCTGGCTGGAGAGTCTAGAGCTAGGGGGCATAGTCTTAGGTTAAGGGGACGCCATTTAAGACTGAGATGGGGAGGAATTTCTTCACTCAGAGGGTTGTGAATCTTTGGAATTCTCTACTCCAAAGGGTTGTGGATGCTGAGTCGTTGAGCATATTCAAGTTTGAGAAAGATAGATTTTTGGATTCTTCGGGAATCAAGGGATATGGATGTAGGACAGGAAAGTGCAGTTGAGGCCGAAGATCAGCCATGATCTTATTGAATGGTGGAGCAGGCTGGACGAACCGTATGGCCTACTCTTGCCCCTAATTCTTATGTAGAATCACTTGTGCTCTCTTGTGTTATAAAGTGATTGCAGTATGGAGGTCTGCAACTTTCACGTACAGTCTGCAGAGTATGAATCAGAAGAAATCTGCTTCATTACAGAGAAGTCTGATTAAAAGTGGTGCTCACCTGCGATAAAGTCCGGCAAACATTATACCAGCTACCGTGTATAGCAGGAAAATCACGTTTGCATTGATGCACCTGCTATAAGCGGTGGGGACTGTAGTTTGTAAGAGAAATGTAACAAGAGATTTTCTCAATTTTCCAGCTGTTGACTTTTGGAGTTAATGCTCTTTGGTTTTCCCTTACTAGAATAAAGACCAGATTGAGGCTTGCTGAATGGAGTATTAAAAAACAGATTAAAACTATCGATAAGCAGTTTTTTTATTAAATACCAATCTCCTGTGGCACTGCACAAGGTGTTAGAGGGTGAATGATAATTGCACTGGGTGCACAGATGTAGTTCAGCCCTCATTTTAGGTCCAAAATCCTATCCTTACTTTATAATACTGTACTGTGATTAATTTTCGATAGTTAAAACAGCAAGCCAAACAGCAATTGGGAAGCAGTGAAATAGAGTTGATTGAAGCAAAGGAACTTCTCTGCCGTACAGGCTGAAGTATAAAACTGAGGCACTACAGTGCCATTAGTGGTTGGAGGGAATAATTATAGTGTGACAAGCCTTACAAATGCAGATGTAGGAATTTATAATGAGAAAGATTTCCAGGATATGCTGGCAGATTTTTAGTACAGTATATGATTAGAGTGTATAGTAGTTTACTGTACCTACTTATTTCCTATAGTCATACATTTATTGGATGGCACTGAAATTACTGATAGAATTATGACAAGAAATAACTAACATTGAAACACAATATAAAGGAATGCATAATCTTGGATTTTAATAAAGCTCAACAGAAATAGGTAACCTACAGCTCATTTAAAAAAAATGATAATCTGCCAATGCAATAAACTACCATATTTACGAGCGATCCAAAAATGATTCAAGAAGCATCTCTTTATTATAAATGTTAGATCAGGAGTAATCAATTTGCAAATAAAATGTCAACGATGTTATGTCATTGCAAGAAATTAAAAAAAAATGCTACCAACATTTAAGTAATCTTTAAATAGCAACTTGTGGACAATATAAATGTCAACACATAGAAATGTTGCAATATAGCAGCATTTTTGATAAAATGTTGTTTTATTTTGACTGTTACTATGGCAAGAATACTGTGAAATTCTAACCTGATCTATTGATTGTAGTAATCATATTTTATGCATATAGGTGAGATACTTTAGTTGTTATCAGTTTCCATTATAGACACAGTTGCACATGGAAAAGGAGATGGGCATTTTAGTTGAAGATCATTAAATCTTCTCTAAAATCAATCCCTGACTATAAGCAGACGATATCAAGCTTAGTAGACAGCAAATGTAGAACACAGCACAGAATAGTTAGTGTCTTATACTCGTATTCGAATATAATGGAGGGAAAATTGTGGTCGGAGGCTTCCTTCAGACTAACGCCTTCGACCCGAAAAAAATCTACAAAAATATCTGGTGGTCCCGGAGGAATGCAGGATTCCGTTCGGAGGCCTCTATTCGCTGTGCAGCGCATGGGAACTTGTCCTCAAAATATGTAAACATATCCTGGAATCACGTGGGCCGGGACCATCAGTCACTATCTAGTATTCTCATTGATAATAATGGGAGCTGTTTGTACGGACCTCCCATTACTATCAATGAGAATAACCCCCTAAAATAAGAAACACAACACAATAAATAAAAAAAGCACCTCACATATTTAAAATTAATTGAAATTGAATGTTTTAGAAAAAAATATATTTTTTGGAATTCTTTTTAATGTGTTTTAATAAGGTTAAAAATAAACTTACCTTAATGGGAATAAACGGGTCCTTTTCAGAATGGCAGGCAGTGACTAGTGGGTTCAGTGCTGGGACCCCAGCTATTTACAATATACATTAATGATTTAGACGAAGGAATTGAATGTAATATCTCCAAGTTTGACACTAAGCTGGGTGGCAGTGCTAGCTGTGAGGAGAATGCTAAGAGGCTGCAGGGGGACTTGGACAGGTTAGATGAATGGGCAAATATGCATGGCAGATGCAGTATAATGTGGATATATGTGAGGTTATCCACTTTGGTGGCAAAACAGGAAGGCAGATTATTATCTGAATGGTGACAGATTAGTAAAAGAGGAGGTGCAATGAGACCTGGGTGTCATGGTACATCGTCATTGAAGGCAGGCATGCAGGTACAGCAGGCAGTAAAGAAAGCAAATGGCATGCTAGCCTTCATAGCAAGGGGATTTGAGTATAAGAGCAGGGAGGTCTTGCTGCAGTTGTACAGGGCCTTGGTGAGACCACACCTTGAATATTGTGTGCAGTTTTGGTCTCCTAATCTGAGGAAGGATGTGCTTGCTATTGAGAGAGTGGAGCGAAGGTTCACCAGACTGATTCCCGGGATGGCCGGACTGACATATGAAGAAAGACTGGATCGACTAGGCTTATACTCACTGGAATTTAGAAGAATGAGAGGGGATCTCATAGAAACATATAAAATTTGGGACTGGACAGGTTAGATGCAGGAAGAATGTTCCCGATGTTGGGGAAGTCCAGAACCAGGGGACACAGTCTAAGGATAAGGGGTAAGCCATATAGGACCGAGATGAGGAGAAACTTTTTCACCCAGAGAGTTGTGAACCTGTGGAATTCTCTGCCACAGAAAGTTGGAGAGTCCAGTTCGTTGCACATATTCAAAAGGAAGTTAGATGTGGCCCTTACGGCTAAAGGCATCGGGGGTATGGTGAGAAGGCTAGAGTGGGGTACTGAGGTTGAATGATCAGCCATGATCTTGTTGAATGGCGGTGCAGGCGCGAATGGCCTACTCCTGCACTTATTTTCTATGTTTCTATGTTTAATGAACAGGGTTTTTAAATATAAAAATATGTGATTACATTTAATTTTTCTATGTTTTAAAACTCTTACGCTGGTAAAAAAGTAGGCTATACGCCTGCTTTTACGAGGCGTAAGAGTTTGAAGGACATTCACTGGGCAAGAGTTGGACAAATATCCCAATCTCTGCCCTGCGGATGTCCTTCCTGCAGGGATGCGTTGGATCTGTCAAAAGAAAAGCCGGTTCTCGGCGCATGCGCATTGTGCCCTGAGGACCAGCTTTTGCGAGGCCTCGCCAGGTGCTTGCGCATTTTGTATACACCCGGCGAGGCCACAATTTGCGGCCCAATAGATCTGAAATTGAAAAAGCAAAATACTGCAGCTACTGGACATCTGAAATAAAAACAGAAAATACTGGAAATACTCAGCAGGGCAGGCAGCATCTGTGGAGTTATCATTTCAGGTCGATCTTTCGTGAGAGAGTTCCTGACCTGCTGAGCAATGTTCCTGCTAAGCTGCATGATGGCACAGTCATCTGCAAGGTTCCATACAGGCCACTCACAAGCATGCGCAAAAATTTGAATGGCCCACGCATTGGGGGAGGCAGGCCTTACAGGAGGCAGTGCAGCTCACAGGGGACATTGCTGCTGAGCATTTCCAGCATTTTCTGTTTTTACGTCTGAAATTAATCCTATGACAATATTTCAAATTTTAAAAAATTTGAATACTGGTGGCTTAATGTTAAAACTTTTCAGATGACTCAATAAGGCAGGACGCCAACTGCTGACGGATACACATCATTGAACATGGAGGGGAACCAAATCAGGCCATTTTTCCTTCCTTCCACTGTCTATTTGAGGTTCTGCTCCTCCAGTTACTGTTCCAAGACATCTGAAATTCAAAGCTGTGCTGTGAGCCCACTTGAAGTGGAGGCAGTGTGCAATACAGTGGTTTTAAGCTATTGGGTTTTGACAGCCACTTTTGCTTTGAATGTTTCATTTTTAGACTTTTCTTCACCAACACTGCGTTTTGGAGTGAAAACCCTGCACTTTTTTCAGCGAGCGGGGCAACTGCCTCATTGATGTACAACTACTGACACAGGAAGATGTAAATCAAAGACAGAGAAGCAAAAAGCCTGCTGTCCATAACAGTGATTGAATTTGAAAATAACTTATTGGCCGTGAAATGCCTTGAGGTGCCCCGAGGATATATAGGCCCAGAAATTCCGGCCTCCTGGGTCCGTACGGAGTGTGTACGGACCGGGAAGACATCGCAAAAGCCGGTTTTCAGCGCACAATGCGCATGCGCTGAAAACCGGCTTTTCCGATCTGTCAAGCTGGAGCAGATCCTCCGTATCTCGGCAGCGAGGACATTTGCATGGGCAAGATTGCGGTATTTACCCATATCTTGCCCAGCAACTGTCCTGAAATTTCTTGCGCCTGATAAAAGCAGGTGCATAGCCTACTTTTACAGGCGTAAGAGTTTTAAAATACACAAAAACATATTAAAATAAAATTATAAAAAACACATTTTATTATTAAAAACAATCCCTACTATGGTAAGTTTATTTTAAACCATAATTAAAAAAACTTTTTTAAAAATCAGAAAAATATATATTTTCATAATGCATAAATAACTAATTTAAAATAATAAAAATATGTGGTGTATTTTTTCTATTTTTTGTTGGTGTTTTGGGGCTGTTTCTCAATCATAATAATGGGAACCCCAACTTACAGAGTTCCCATTATTATGAATGAGAACATACTTTACCTTGATTGGCTGCCCAGAGCCATGTGACTGCAGCTCCAGCCCTGCACACGCCTCAAGACCGGGAACTCGCGTGGGCGCAGCAGCTTCAGGTCAGTGCACATCATTTAAAAGTTTTCCCCTCGATCACCCGCGGGAAACAGCCGACTGGGATTTCTGGGCCAATAAGGCACAATAGAAATTCAAGTTCTTTGTTTCATCTAATTTTCAAAAGAGTATGGGGTACATAGCTCAAAATTTACCAACAAGGTTCTGCAAGTGCAGAATTGGACTCACTAGGGAAGAAATATTAGGTAGTGAGCCTTTTCTATGATAGCCAGAAAATGGCATCAATTCTATTCATATAGAGGGTTCATTTGTAATGGATTGGCAAATCTTATGAAGCTACTATGCAACCCTCTTTTGGAATGAGTTTCATGTGTGCAAGACTTATGAACAGAGCAGCTGTCGTGTTAAAAATTAATTCACAGATGCAGCTCTTGGGAATAACATGACAGATGTGATGCTAGACAGAGAAAGGCTTGTGATATGCAAGATCAAAAACAGAACAGGGAAAACATGAAACTGTAACGTGCATTAAAAATGGCAGTTAGTTCAATATTTCATGTAAAAGTACCATATTAATCCCTACCAAAGAGCAGATTCAGTAGAAATCTTCATGTCCAATTTCTTCACATAAGAAATCGGCATCATAATCAGACTTGATGCTTTGCAAAGGCAACCAAATACATATACTGTTATTGTCACACTGAACTTCTAAATTTAAACTTGCCATTCATTAATTACAGCACAGTATTATTTTCGTGACTACACAAAACAGTAAATTTAGCTGATTTATTGCTGATGCCACAGTTGAAGCAACTGCTATAATGTTGCTTACTTTGAACAGATTGCAATACTTAAATCAGCACACTGTGCAATACGTATGCCCCAATTCATCAGAATAAGCTGGATGACTACAGCATTGTCACATCAAAATGCATTGCAGGTATAAAGCATTATGAACAATAGGCTTGCTTTAAAGCACCTGTATCTTTGTTGTACTGTAGTGCGGTTATTTGATGTTACGAACGTTGTGCTCATAATAAAGTGATACAACTGAGTACTGTATGCAATGAGTAAGTGTGACCTTAGCTCCTTTAATCAAACTCCAGAGTGCAGGTACAGCGTGGGGGGGCCTGCTTATATACAATGCTCCCATAGGATGCTGGGATCCCTTGGGACTCGAACAGGTAGGCCCTCTGGTGGTGGTGTGATACAGGTTGCCAAGGGTTACATACATAACGAAAGACTGCTTCATTTATCAAATAATCTAAAATACTGAAGAGAGAACACAAGAAACAAAGGGGCCGTGGCCAATGAGTCTCCGCGGAGAGGCCGCCATTTTAGAAATTGCCCTTCCTCAGTTTTGGAGCGGTGTAGGTGACTGCTCCGCCCATTTTCCCGCCACGCCATGCACGAGCCGATCCCTTCCCAAAATTGCCCCTTTCGGAAATTGCCCCGCCGCCGATCTGTGCCCCCGACAGCTTTTGCTGTTGTACCCTTTCTGTGGCTTGGCGGCGTGGTCGCCCTTAAAGGAAGGTGTCGCTGACAGTGACTGCATGGTTTTTTTGCCTGCCGACTGCCAGGCCATAAGAGCATAAGAAATAGGAGCAGGAGTAGACCATTTGGCCCTACATCAGCTGATGACTTCGAGCGTTGACAACTCCGACCAGCCCCCACTTCCTGCCTTGCTAGTGGCGGCTACTCCGATGCGAACGCACTTCCCCCCCGATGATGAGGCCACTTCTGCCCCTCGTCAAAAAAAAGCACGAAGCGCTGAATTTCTCCTGATTCCCCGCCCCATACACTGGGGCGGACGGAATACAGCAAGAGCAGTAGGTGCAACCCGATTTTGGCGGTGGGCAATTTCGGCCCCAAATAATCCCTGAACTTGAGCAAAATAGTAGAAACATTATGTTATAGATCCTGCCAAAAATGTTGAAGTAGCATTGAAGAATTGGAATCAGTAGAGTACACCTATGGAAAAAATACGAAGAAAGCAATGGAACTTTAGCAATAACCTAAACTTGAACTGGCACTGCATTACATTTTAGGACTAGTCATATCTTACATGTAGCATTTATTTGTTAAGTCTCGGAACTTGCTGCATTTGTATTTTCTACTTTCTCCCCACACTGTGCCTCATTTCCCAATCTAGTGGGTAGATTGATAACCAACTCATTGGCCACTGCCAGCTATACTTTTGATTAAGCTATTAGAAATGGGGGAGAACGAGTGGACCTACCCTACCAGTTTCCCTTTTTAAAGTTAATATATACTTGCATATATATTATATATACTTATACTAGTAGATTTCCTGTGGTATTACCCTTGATGGGTTGGCGAGTATGATCTCTCTCTTACCTAACTGTTAATGTTGTGTTGCTGTTTCACTCTCCATCTCTCCTCTTCTCCTTCTGTCTTTTTCTTCTCTCTTCCTAACTTATTTTCTGCCTCTCTTTATCCTGATTCTCTCTCATCTCTTTCATTTCCTTCCTGGAGGGAAAGAATCTGAGGTGGGAACTCTGGGAAAAACGTGAGCTTCTGGTTTGCACTCCCACTCTCCTTTCATGTCACATACCTTTGCTTTTCCATTGGCCCCTCATTGTCCTACTATCCTCTTACTCGCATAATTATCCCCAACTGTGCAACTTTTTGAATCCCGCATCCTCTCCTCCCCTCGTCCTGCTGTCCCCTACCACTCCACTCCCACCGCTCAAAGGTAGATGGCAAGAGGCCACAAGCTCCTTAGTCTTAACTTATTTCCCTCCTACCTTTCCTCCAATTCACTTTTCAAAAAGCATTTTATTTGCTTTCAAAATTAAATAACAAACTGTTTTTCTCTCTCCGTCTTACCTGGGTCAGTAATTAAAATGTTTACATTCTCAAACTGTTAGCCCCCATACCTGTATTTTACTTTCTCTCGAACTTGTGTATTGTTTCTGAAAAATACATTCTAATTAGGATCAGGAAAGACACTCTCTCAGCTTAATATACCCTCTGAAATTTATCAAATACAACAGTAATCAACATAGTTTGAATAGTTTTCCACAAACATTCTGGGCTGAATTTTCGTCACCATTCTGCGCAGTTATTTTGGCATACGCTGTTTTTTTTTGAAGCAGACTAAAATCTGCAAGTTCGCCAAATTCAGCAAAGTTTCTGCACCATTCTAAAGTAGGTACGTCCGATTTGTTCAGTTCCCAATTTTTTTACGTCACTGGGGGCGGAACCTGCCGGTGCGCCATTTTTGGACATTTAAGCGAGTTTGGCAAAGTACGATTTTTTTCTAAAATGGCACACTGCACCCTTCTGAAAAACCTTCCTTGCACTTAAGGAAATCGGTGCAGAGGAGAAAATTGGCAGAGAGAAGATGCCATTGTTTCAGCAGAGCTAAAGACATGGCACCGGGGGTGGGGTACAGGGTCCTTTCAGCCCAGGATGGCAGTGGGCCGGCGGTGGTGGTGGTCAGGGAGGGGTGTCCTTTCGGCCCGGGATAGATAAATGCTAAAAAGAAATAAAGAAATTTCATATTTTTTCATACATTGAGATTTCAGTCTGTTGTCCCAAGTCTCACTTATTGATCTATTTTACAATGGGGAAATGTTTTAGTTGTGCCTCAGCTTTTCAGAGCGTCCCTCATTACCCTGGCAACCTCAGTTGTTTGCCACAGAACTTAAGCTCAACCATCAGAGCTTAAGGACATCTGCGCCGCTCCAAAATGAAAGATTATGCCGGCGAAACTCTGAACTTTTTTTTTCGTAGTTGGGCCACTAAAAAAAAAAATCGGACGTACCTCTACAAGTGCGCCAAAAAAAGTCCATGTGGAATTTTGGGCCCTCAGTTTCTAAAAAAAATGTCATATAACCGTTACCGAATAAAGGTTTTGAAATCTGTCCTCCAGCTTTTTTTCCAAATATATTTGAGAAATAACTGAATAAAAAGTACTCACAACTAAAGTGAAATATTTAACCTCAGCAGACTAAAAAATACTAATTTTTCCTGGGAAATTGAGTACGCTGAACATTCTCAGACTGCATTATCTGCATTCAACTAACAGAATCATAGCTCGAGGCAATGCGATGAAGTCCATGCCAGGCTTGTGGCAGGGACTCAGCTTTTCAACTAAAAACTTTAATGATGGCATTAAAAGACAGAAAAGACAATTCAATGGATAAATATCATCACTTTATTGTGAAATATGTCCTTTTCTGAATTTGTTAAAACTTTATTTTGGGCATCAGAATATTCAGTTACGAAGAAAACAAGAAGTGGGCAATTTATTTTCCAGAGGCAAGGTGAGCAGTGGAGATGTTGGGCCCAAAGTTCCCCATGAATTGCACCATTTTTTTGGGTGTAACTTGATTTTTCTGGTGTATCTTTAAGTTGCAAATATGGCCATTTAATTTGCGCCAGTGTAAGTGAGTTGGTTAGGTTTTTTGTTAGGTCAGTTTTCTTTTCAAAAGGGGGCGTTCCCAGCCACTTACACCATTTATGCCAATTTGGCCAGAAAAAAGTTGTACTAAACTAACTTAGGGCAGCGTATGTGTCCACTTTGGGTCCGCACAGAAAGACCTTACTTACAGTTAAGGAATCGACGCAAGTAATTAAATTTAAAGCACCACCAAGCACCAAACAAAGCACAAAAAGTAATAAGCAATTAATTAACAAATAAAATAGAAGGAACCCTGCACCTAAAGCACCAAAATCAATCAGTAACTAACAAATAAAAAATAGAACTCCTACCTTAGGGAACACAGCAGGCTGCCAATGAGGGAGCCCATTTGGCCAGGGTTAGGGACGGCGTGCTTTGGACCCTCCCACACAGCCTGCAGCGCACGTTTGCCGAAATGGCCTGCCAGGAGCTACTACACATGCGCGCAGGCTCTAGCGCGCATGTGCAGAGGTCCCGGCGCTGTTTTCAGCGCTAGGACCTAGTTCCGCCTCCCCCTCCCCCCCCGCCTTGTCATTGTACACCATGCCAGCTCCTCAGATGGCCCGAGAATCGGCCATGATCGCAGGGAGCTTTTTCGGCGCTGCCTCTGAGGTAAAATGTCGGCGGGAGGCTCGGAGCTGTGCGAAAAAAAACGGAGGGCCAAATTTGGGCCCGTTGGTAGGAACGGGAGTAGCCCATTCAGCCCCTCAAGCCCATTCCACCATTCAATTAGATCATGGCTGATCTGTACCTTAATTCTATTTCCCCACCTTTGTTCCATACCTCTTGTTACCCTTACTTAACACAAATCTATCAATCTGAGTCTTGAATATTTCAATTGAACCAGCACCACAGCCTTTTGGGGTAGTGAGTTCCAGATTTCCACTATCCCTTGTGAAAAAGTGCTTCCTTCATTCACTGCGTTCCCTAAGGTAGGAGTTCTATTTTTTATTTGTTATTTATTGATTGCTTATTACTTTGCTTCCTCATTTCACTCCTAAATGTCCCAGGTTAAATTTTAAGATTATGTCCTTTTGTTCTGCTGGGGAAATCCAGAGGAAATAGTTTCTCTGTATCTATCCTATCAAATGCTTTAATCATTTTAAATATCTCGCTTCAATCAGCCCTCAATCTTCTAAACTTAAGGAAATACATGCCAAGTATATGCAATTTGTCATCATAATTTTAACCTTTAAGCCCTGGTATCATTCTGGTGAACCTGTGCTGTACTCCTTCCAAGGCCAATATATCTTTCTTTGGTTCGGTGCCCTAAACTAAATGTACTGCTCCAGATGGGGTCTGACGAAGGCTCTCTACAACCAAAGCACAACTTCCTCAATTGAATTCGAAAGACCTTGAGATAAAGGCCAACATTCCATTAGCCTTTTTGGTTATTTTTTGTATGTGTGCACTAGCTTATAATGATTTGTCTACATGAACACCTGAAACTCTTTGCTTCTCCACAACTCTCACCATGAAGAACACATTTTGATTTGCTGTCTCGGATCCATGTGGATGACTTCACACTTCCCCACATTGAACTCCAAACTGCCATAGTTTTGCCCACTGACTTAGTTTTGTTTATTGCCCCTTGTAATTTCCTCCTCTCATCCACCCAACTTACTGTGCCTCCTAACTAAACATCATCTGCAAACTTGGATATAAAACTGTCTACTCCTTCATCAGTCATTAATATATCTGGTGAAAAGCTAAGGCCCCAGTACAGATCACTGGGGAACATCATTTGTCAAATGCTGCTAATCAGAGAACAAACTCTTTAAGCAGTGTCAGTCGTGGCTCAGTAGGTAGCACCCTCGCCTCTGTGTCAGAAGGTTGTGGGTTCAATTCATACTCCAGAGACTTGAGCACAAAAATCTAGGCTGGCACTCCAGTAGTGCAGTACTGAGAGTACCTCAGTGCCGAAGGAGTGCTGCACTGTCAGAGGTGACGTCTTTCAGATGAGGCATTAAACTGAGGTCCTGTCTGTTCTCGCAGGTGGAAGTAAAGTATCCTAAGGCACTATTTTGAAGAGCAGGGAAGTTATCCTGGTGTCCTGTCAATGTTTATCCCTCAATCAACAGTACTAAAACAGATTGTTTGGTCATTATCACATTGTTGTTTGTGGGAGCTTGTTGTGCGCAAATTGGCTGCCGCGTTTCCTACATTACAATAGTGACTACACTCCAAAAGATACTACATTGGCTATGACGTGCTTTGGGACATCCTGAAGTCATGAAAGATGCTACATAAATGCAAGTTCTTTATTTTAAAACACAACCCTTAAATAGAGAAAGTGAATTTTCACAGGTTTAAAAAGGCCACAGGCTACTGGATTTAGAAAATGTGTATATAAGCTAGTTGAGACAGAATGACCGGCGCTGTTAAACAATTTATCATCTCGTCTCAGGTGGCCAAACTTACTTTTACAGGCATTGTGATGAGGATGATTCTGTACATATGGGGACAGCATGAGATGTTTTTGGAGCATTTACAGCTGGAAGAATGGTTGGCACACTTGCTGACTAATCCCTGGCCAGGAAGGTGTTGGGATGTTGTCCGTTTCCTTTCTGGGGTTGCAATCAGCAGACAGGGGCAAAGCAGCACATAATTGTTAGATTTGAAACAGTGATTTATGAGATGCAGCCTTTGACCTAAACTGGTAGTTAAAAATGTAAAAGGTTCATTTTTGCGATTTATAGTCTGAAAGAGCAGTCATGTCAAGACCAAGTTAGTCCAAGAAAAGGACAGACAGGGCACGTGGTTTATTATTTTATCCCATGCTTGCAAGGACAGATGTGAAATTGAACTAAGTAAGTTGAATTTGGTTTAATGGTTGTTCTGTGAAATAAAGCAGCTTAACTATTCATATCTGGCTTCGTCACACTAAGATTTTCAGTCTGTCTTCAAAGTTTTAAAAGTGAGTTCAAAGATGTCTTCAAGATTATGATAGGATGAACAGTGCTAAGTTCTTTCTATCATTCTGCAAGATAGCAACAAGAAACCACAAGTTTAAGATAATCACATAGAATTAAAGGAAAAGTTAGAAAAATAAATAAAACAGAAAGCATGGTTAGATGATGAAATTGTCTGGCACAAAATGGTGCTGAAGTAGACTTCATAAGTACTTTTAAAAGGGGATTAGATAGTTGCTTGAAAACGTGGATTATTAAAGGCTATGGAGGCTGAGCAGGAGAGTGGGATTAGACTAAGCAGCTTATGTGGAGAAAGCATTGCCACAGACTAAATTGGCAGAATAGCCAGTTTCTGTGCTGTAACATTACATGGTTCTATCAACAACTAAATATCAAGAATACTTCTAGTACCCAAGTGAAAATACAAAATTTGGTGATTTCACATTTCGTGAACAGTGTGCATAGATATTACAATGAAGAGGGAAGAGTATAATTATATTTGAAATGTTTATGAAAATGAGATGAAGTTAAAGATGCAAGATAATTATTGGGGGTATGAAATGAAGGATGGCAATCAATTGATATATTTTATGTAATTCTGTCTACTTAAATAATCTGTTAAAAATTACAAATGATTTCAGATCCAAAATGTAATGTAAAGAACACTGACACCACAATCAATTGAAGCGGTTATTGATGCACAGTCGTCAGAAATAAACTAGGTACAATCAATAAACAGTTATTTTATAAGTAAACGTGATTAAAATTAACATGATGGGAGTGGTGCCAGAGGACTGGAGGAATGCAAATGCTAGATGTCTGTTCAAAAAAGGGGATAAGGATACACCTGATAACTACAGGCCAATCAGTCTAACGCCAAGTTTTGGGAAAACTATTACAGACCATTGTCAAGGACAAAATTAATTCTCACATAGAGAAGAATGGGTTAATAAGGGACAGCCAGCATGGATTTGGCAAGGCAAATTGTGTCCGACTAATCTGATTGAGTTCTTCAATCGAGTAATAGAGCGAGCCAGTGAAGGTAATGCAGTAGATGTTGTATATATGGACTTTCAAAAGACATTTGATAAAGTAACATACTTAGTCAGAAAATAGAAGCACATGGTATTAAAGGGATAATGGTATCTTGGGTACATAATTAGCTAGGTATGTAGGGATAGGAGGCAGAAAGTAGTGTTGAATGGATGTTTTCCTGACTGTAGAGAAGTATGCAGTGGGGTTCCCAGGGGGCAGTATTAGCACCATTGCTTTTATTGTTATATGGTGATATCAAGACTGACTGTGGCATTAAGGAGCCCTAGTAAAATTGAAGTAATTGGGAATTGGGGGAAAACTCTGTACTGGCTGGTGTCATATCTAGTATAAAGGAAGATGGTTGTAGTTGTTGGAGGTCAATCATCTCAGCCCCAAAACATCACTGCAGAGTTCCTCAGGGCAGTGTCCTCGGCCCAACCATCTTCAGCTGCTTCATCAATGACCTTCCCTCCATCATAAGGTCAGAAATGGAGAGGTTCGTTGATGATTGTCAAGTGTTCAGTTCCAATCACAACTCCTCAGAAAATGAAGCAGTCCTTGCCTACATGCAGCAAAACCTTGAAGACATTCAGACTTGGTCTGATAAGTGCCAAGTAACATTCGCGCGCACAAGTGCCAGGCAATGACTATCTGCAACAAGCGAGAGTCTAACCACCGATCCTTGACATTCAGCGGCATTACCATCACCAAATCCCCCACCATCAACATCCTGGGGGTCACCATTGACCAGAAACTTAACTGGACCAGCCACATAAATACTGTGGCTACAAGAGCAGTTCAGAGGCTGGATATTCTGCGGCGAGTGCCTCGCCTCCTGACTCCCCAAAGCCTTTCCACCATCTACAAGGCACAAGTCAGGAGTGTGATGGAACACTCTCCACTGCCTGAATGAGTACTGCTCCAACAATACTCAAGAAGCTCGACACCATCCAGGACAAAGCAGCCCACTTGACTGGCACTCCATTCACCACCTTAAACATTCACACCCTCCACTGCCGGCACACCGTGACTTCAGTGTGTGCCAATTTTAAAGATGCACTGCAGTAACTCACCAAGGCTTCTTCGTCAGCACCTCCCAAACCTGCGACCTCTACCACCTAGAAGTCAAGGGCAGCAGGTGCATCATATCCAAGGTCCCCTTCAAGTTACACATCATCCTGACCTTGGAAATATATTGCTGTTCCTTCATAGTTGCTGGGTCAAAATCCTGGAACTCCCACCCTAACAGCACTGTGGGAGTACCTTCACCTCAGACTGCAGCGGTTCAAGAATGCGCTCACCACCACCTTCTCAACGGCAATTAGGGATGGGCAATAAATGCTGGCCTTGCCAAGGATGTCCACATCCCAGGACCAAATAAAAAAAATATATAAATGACCTGCACTCGGATATAGGAGTAGAGTTTTGAAGTTTCCGAATGACACAAAACTTGGCAACGTACTAAATAGTGAGCAGGATAGTAGCAGACTTCAGGAGGACATAGACAAACTAGTGAAATAGGCAGACACATGGCAGATGTGAAATTTAATGCGCCTAAGTGTGAATTGATGCACTTTGGGAGAAACAACATGGAGAGGCTGTGTAATTTAAATGGTACTATTTTGAGGGGTGTGTTAGAACAGAGGGATCTGGGGGTGCATATTCACAAATCTTTGAAGGTGACAGGACCAGTTGATAAGGTGGTTAAGAAAGTGTATGGCATACTTGGCTTTGTAAATAGGATTCTGAATACAAAAACAAGTCATGCTAAACCTTTAGAAATCTCAGGTTAGGCCTCAGCTGAAGTATTGTGTACAATTCTGAGCACCACACTTTAGGAAGATTGGCAAGGAGAGGGTACTCATGTATATAGGCAACTTTCAGGATTCTACCTTTAGAAAGTGCAAATTTTAAAAAATCCACAGTATTAAATTTCCATACCAGATAACCAGCACAGTTCTTGCTCCCTTCATGAGAGTTCTAGATAGAGTAGTGGATGTAAAAACGCTGGAAGCATTTAAAACCTAGAGTACTGCGTACAGTTTTTGTCTCCACATTTAAGGAGGGATATACTTGCTTTGGAGGCAGGTCAGAGAAGGTTCACTTGGTTGATTCCTGAGATGAAGGGGTTGACTTATGAAGGTAGAGTTGGTTGGGCCTATACTCATTGAAGTTTAGAAGAATGAGAGTGTTATATATGTAAACCTGTAAATACCTTGTTTAACCACCAGCGGGCTCATCCCCTGGAGTCCCAAGAGATCCCACAATCCCTTGGGAGCACCTGTACTTAAGGAGGCCTCAAAGGCTGGAGAGGCACTCTGGAGACCTGCAAAAAAAGACACTTTACTTTGAGCTCACAGTATCTGGTCAGACTCTTTATTCATACACTATAGAGAGGTGATCTTATTGAAACATATAAGATACTGAGGGGGTTCGACAAGGTAGATGCAGGGAGGATGTTTCCCCTCATGGGGGAAATCTAGAACTAGGGGGCATAGTTTCAGAATAAGGGGTAGCCCATTTAAAACTGCGATGAGGAGGAATTTCTTCTCTCAGACGCTTGTAAATCTGTGGAATTCTCTGCCCCAGAGAGCTGTGGAGGCTGCGTCATTGAATATATCTAAGGTGGAGATAGACAGATTTTTGAGCGATAAGGGAGTGAAGGGTTATAGGGAGTGGGCAGGGAAGTGGCGCTGAATCGATGATAAGATTAGCCATGATCTTATCGAGGGGCCAAATGGCCTACACCTCCTCCTATTTCTTATCCCCTTATGTTCTGGTATCACATTGCTGGATTATGTTCTTGTTGCTGGATTATGTTCTGATAATGTTCTTGAATTATCACACTGCTGAATGCAGCTCATTATTTAATTTAATTTAAGTATCACAATGAAGGTTACAAAGTTTACAACGTTACAATGTTACATACATTTTTTTTGTTCACCTTAACCATTCCTGTGTTGTGTCTCATTTGCAGAATAAGAGGTGGAATAGTCAACATGGTGGGATAGAGTGGCCAGGCAACGCTCAAATGTGCCGTTCACTCTTTAAGCAAAGCCTTCAATTATGAGCTGCCGACGTAAGGCTTTTGCAGCGGCAAAATCTCCACAATGCCTCCCCGTGGTTGTGATGGCATGGGTTCCTCGCCAGGCTCCTCTTCCTAGTCTTCCTCTTCCTCTTTCTCCTGAGGTGGTCCTGCAATCCCCATTGGCAAGTCCTGTCTCCTCACGATGGCTAAGTTTTACAGCATGCAGCACATCACAATGAACTCAGAGACCTGTTGATGGGAATATTGTAGACAGCTTCTAGAGTGGTCCAGGCATCGCAAGCGCTGTTTGAGCACTCCAATTGTCTGTTCGATGATGTTGCGTGTGGCTGCATGGCTCATTATAGCGATGCTCGGCTTCTGTCTGAGGGTTCTGGAGAGGGATCATGAGCCAGGTGGCGAGGCAGTAACCTTTGCCCCCGAGCATCCAGTTCTGGCCTTGTGGTTGACGCCGGAACATGCGTTAGACACTGCTCTCATGCAAGATGAATGCATCATGGATGGTCCCTGGATATTGTGCATTCACTGCCATGATGCACTGAGTATGGTCGCAGACGATTTGTACGTTCAGGGAGTGGAATCTCTTTCGGTTTCGGTAAACCTCTGATTTCTGTAAAGGTTCTCATAGGGCGACGTGCATACAGTCAATGGCATCCTGAACCTTGGGGAAGCCAGCAAATCATAC
Organism: Pristiophorus japonicus; assembly: GCF_044704955.1. Lineage (NCBI taxonomy): Eukaryota > Metazoa > Chordata > Chondrichthyes > Pristiophoridae > Pristiophorus > Pristiophorus japonicus. The sequence continues at coordinate 277,866,197 of NC_091979.1, read as the reverse complement.
AAAACCTATAATCCTCTCATTTGGTTCTCCCTGATCATTGGGAAGTTTATGAAGTCCATCCTGCGTGCGTACAGTGTATTCGTCACCTAGCGAATGCAGCAATGTGTAGCATGCTGCGAGATGGAACATATGTCCCCCGCTAATGCCTGGAAGGAGCCGGAGGCATAGAAGGCAAGTATTACAGTCACCGTCACCTCGACGGGCAGTGCAGTCCTGTTGCCACTGGTAGGCTGTAGGTCTGCCTGTAGGAGCTGGTGTATCCCTGTCAGCACTTCTTTTCAGAAGCTCAGCTTTTCTATCGCACTGTGCATCAGAAAGCTGGAGGTATGAGCGATGTTCCCTGTAAACTTGTGGGGGGGGCGGGTAAGGCCTCCTCCCCATACGTCTGCGGCCTCTTCGATTATGTTGCAAGTGATCAACAATAAGCCTTCTTCCAGCTTTAAGCCGTATGGGAATAGCAGCCAGGATGAACGGCTCTCGATCTAGGATGGCCCCCATTTTTTTTAAATGTCCTTTTTAAAAAGCTAGAAACTCACATAAAACTTCACAATCAAAAGTATGTAGTGATGCAGCGTTCTTCTCGCTTCCTTTTAATCACTCACAATTGTGACTTTCCCCTTCGCTTTCAACATCGCGCCATTAGCGCCTGGTGCGCCTTGGGTCCGTCTGGTTTTTCTGGGCAGGTCCTCGGGCAGATGTTAAATCAGGTGAAATGCTTGAAAGTTCTGCCCAGGGCACTAATCATCCCAACAGGTCAAGACAGCAGCGTGGCGGTAAGTTTTAGCACCGCCGTAAAACCATTGGCGAAAGTTCCGCCCGGGCGCAAAATCTTTATGCCCCGCGCCGAGGTGCTAAATGGCACACAAAGTAATCAAAAATCCAGCCCATAATGTGTAACATCCACTACTGTGCTCTTCACAATACTGTCGTTCACCAGAAGTGCCACCAACAACTGGTCAGTAATTTAACCTAGTTTTACAAAATGATTTAAATATGAAGTAAGTTAATGATTCTGAAATCGCTACTGCTTATTCCTGGAAAATTACCCCTTCCGTCAAAGGAACTTCAAACATATATTGTGCCACAAATTTAACAAACAGCATAGCTGCAAACGGCACATCGAAAGTGGGCTGGAAATGCACTCTGTTGGTAAGGGGAAAGGACAATGAGCAAGGGCAATGAGGAAGTAGTTCACTTGTTATCTATGTGCACACTTGAAATACTACACAAACAGCAAATATGTATTTGAAGGATGATAATCCAGTTCACAAAAAATATATTTATCTACGACAGTTTCAGGGATAAATTGTGTGTAGGTGGGAAGGGGGCTGGAAAGAGTACTCTTTAACTAATTTATTTTGTTTGACCAAACTGTCCTCAGACTTTTATCAAAATCTTCTTCCTTTTTTATTCTTTATCCCATTGTCATCATAGGGGGAGGGGGAGGGAGAGGGGGAGGGGGAGGGAGAGAGGGGGGGAGGGAGAGAGGGAGGGTCGGGGGAGCGGGGGGAGCGAGTGTCGGGTCGGGGGGAGGAGCGGGTGTCGGGTCGGGGGGGGGAGCGGGTGTCGGGTCGGGGGGGGAGCGGGCCTCGGGTCGGGGAGCGGGACTCGGGTCGGGGGGGAGAGCAGGTCTCGGGTCTCTGTCGGGGCGGGGGGGAGCGGGTGTCGGGTCGGGGCGGGGGGGGGGAGGGGTGGGAGAGCGGGTGTCGGGTCTGGTCGGGCGGGGAGCAGGAGCTGGTCGTGGGAGGAGCCTCATTCACGCAGCCCCAGTGAGGCCATTCAGCCAGGGCTAGGGGCTGCGTGCTTCGGGCCCCTCCTACACAGTTCGGCGCCTGGAGCTACTGCACTTGCGTGCCGACTGTAGCGCGCATGTGCAGAGGTCCGGCACTGTTTTCAGCGCAGGGACCTGGCTCCGCCCCCCCCCACAGCTCGTGCCGGCTGCGCCGAGTGCCACAGGACCTGTAAGTCGGTGGAGACTACCGAGGATTTTTTTAGGCGCCGTTTTAGGCGCGATAAACGGGCGCCCAGCTCGGAGGGGCGCCTGTTTTTTTTCTTGTGGAAACTTGGGCCCTATGTCTGTACTCAATGAAGATTGAAAGATTGTAACCAATGCCTCTGCTATTTCTACCTTTGCTTCTTTCAGCAACTTAGGGTGAATTCCATTCGGACCAGGTGACATACCAACTTTCAGTAATGCTAATCTTTTTAGTACATCTCTATTACTATCCTACTGCTTGAAAGTGGGAGTTTGATGTACAAAAATTAGGTATCATGTTTGGGCTAGAAATTCGGGTATTAGCGATTTCGCCCATTTTGGGCGATAATCGTGGAGTTATTTTTTTTTTAGTGCCGGGTTAGTGTTATCGCTGGAAGTCGCAAATTTTGGCCAACGGTGACCGGCAATAGCGATAGCGCTAAATCAGGCCTTGCACAATAGAATTTGTGCGTGAAGCTGAAACGTGCGATGAAAAAAAAAGGACCTTCTGCACATGCGCGAATTTTTCTTTTCTCCGATTTTTTTCTTCTTCCCGCGATTCTGGTCAGCTGTCAGGGTATGCCCACGCATGTGCAGTACATCCAGGGCTCAAGTAGGAACTTTTCAGACCAAGCAGCCACGATGGAAGAAGACTCCAGCAGGCAGAGAGCTCAAAAGTTTAGCTATGAAGCAAACGAGGCCCTCATTGCAGCTGTGCAAACCAGATGGGAGAAATTTAAGAGGAGAGGTGCTGGTAACCTCTCCCAGCTGTGCGAAGGCAATTGTGGACCAGGGTGGCCGAGGGGGTCTCCTCAGTCGATAATACCAAGAGGGACCATCAACAATATAGGAAAAAGTTCAATGACCATTGCAGGGTCGTGAGAGTAAGTAGTATTTTTATTCATGCACTCCTTCATTACTTAAAATCTGACACATGTTGGTATATGCAGGCTTAGTGTTTCACCTTATTTGCCATGAATGATCGTTACACATTAGTAAGACTTCTTTTTGACATCTTAAAGGATGTTTCTGCACTTCGATGTCTTCCTCTTGAACCATGTGCAACTACCAGGGCTATTAAACAGAGGACTGTATGAAATGCACACAGTATGGTATAAGTGCTTTGGTGGCTATCTGTGTCACATGAGCAGATGGACCCTCTGGTAACCATTCCCATTGTCATCTTTGCAGGGAAAGTTGTCGCATAACCGCCGGGAGCAGCGACGCAGAGGGGGTGGCCCACCCCAGACACTGCCGTTAACGGACCTGGAGAAGCGCGTGGCAGCTCTGATCGGTGCCTCAGGGAGGCCAACTACCCATGTGGGTGCTGAGCCCCTGTCCGAAACTGAGGGCAAGCCTTACAAAATCCCTGGGCTGCATTGGGACAATGTGATCTAGTGTCTGTGGACTAGGGTTGGGGCAATGTCATGCAGTGTCTGTGGACTAGGGTTGGGGCAATGTCATGCAGTGTCTGTGGGCTAGGGTTGGGGCAATGTCATGCAGTGTCTGTGGTCTACAGTAGCGCCGATCATTCAAATGAGCCTGTGTTATGTGACCTTCCCCATGTTACCCTGTCCCCTGCCCTACTGCTAACCATTTGTCTGTTGTTTTCTATTTCTAGATGTGGAGGCGCCAAATCTGCCAATGGAAGCCTCCACCTCAGGCCGTCGTATGGGGGTGCAGGAGGGGGACCACGAAGACACCGAGGACGAGGAACCTCCATGAGAGAAGCAAACTCAGGAAGCTATTCCGGGGGGGGCCGATGCAATCGACATCTCTTTTACCTGCGGCGGCCAGTAACTCTGAGCAGGAAGACACAATCTCAGGCTTTCCCCAGTCCGAGGCCCCGGGCCCAAGTAGCGTGCAGCCATGCACTCCCAGGGTTGAATCCCGTATGCCGTCTCTCCAGCGGGTGAGTTGGCAAAGCCGATATGCTGAGAGACAGGCAGACGCACACATGGACATGGTGGGACTGTCCAGGGAGAGCATCCAGCTCAGCCGACAGCTCCTGGAGGTCCTGGTTGCTTTTCCCGCAAGCATTCCGACGGCACTATCGGCGGACACGAGGGAGGGCATGTCTCAGATTGTCGTGGTTGTCAATGACCACGCCCAATTGATGGTCTCGACATTCGGCAGTGCAGTCCTCACATCAACTGTGAGTAGTGAAGCGGAGCAAGAGGCTCGCCACTCTGGATCTTCCATACCCCAAGCTTATCCAAGGGATCCATACATGCCATTATCTATTCCCCTTTTAGAGGACTCTGGCCGCGTTGTTGGACGGCGTCTTGGTACCACCTTGGATACGGTCACGGTGCGAGGGAGGAGGGTTAGGATGGGGGGGGCGGGGGCCGCAGGTAAAAGACGTTCCTGTACAGAGGTTTTTCTTTCATTGTTTTGTTGTTGTTTTGTTGCTATTTTGTTGTTGCTATTTTAAAAAAGTTTTTAAAGTTTCCCAATTGTCTTAAGTTATTAAAAGTTCACAAAATTGTTTAATAAATGTTATTCCAGTTTTCAAATTATGGTTACAATGTTTAATAAATCTTATTCAAGTTACTGTATGTTAAATACATTATTTTGCATACCTTAACCATTCCTGTGTAGTGTCTGATTTGCATAATAACAGGGGGAACAGTCAACATGGTGGGATAGAGTGGGCAGGCAACGGTGAAATGTGCCGTTCAGTGTTCAAGCAAAGCGATGAATTATGAGCTGCTGTCATAAGGCTTTTGCAGTATTGAAAGATCCACGAGGCCTCCCGTGGTGGTCATGGGGGTGGTGGGATGAGTTCATCGCCAGGTTCCTCGAACTCGTCTTTTTCCTCCTCCTCCCCTCTATCCTGAGGTGGTCCTGCAGTCCCCAGTGGCAAATCCTGTCCCCTCATGATGGCTAAATTGTGTAGCATGCAGCACACCACAATGAACTCAAAGACCTGCTGAGGACAGTATTGCATCGAAAAAGCAGCCAGGAATAATGGCAGAGATATTATAGCTCCAATTCTTTTAAATGTCCTTAAAAACAAACTATAAATGAACATAAAGCTCACTGTGTAAAACGCAGCCTTCCCTCCAGAGTGATTCAGGCATCGGAAGCACTGCTTGAGCACTGCAATTGTCTTTTTGACGATGTTGCGTGTGGCTATATGGCTGTCATTATAGCGATGCTCGGCTTGTGTCTGAGGGTTTTGGAGGGGGTTCATGAGCCAGGTGGCAAGGCCGTAACCTTTGTCCCCCAGCATCCAGCTCTGGCCTTGTGACTGATGCTCGAACAGGAATGACACAGTGCTCTCACGCAAGATGAAAGCATCATGGATGGTCCCTAGAAATTGCGCATTTACTGCTATGATGCGCTGAGTATGGTCGCAGACGATCTGTATGTTCAGGGAGTGGAATCCCAATTCAGTTTTGGTAAACTTTTGCATCCTCCAAAGGTGCTTGCAGGGCGATGTGCGTACAATCAATGGCAACCTGAACCTTGGGGAAGCCAATAATTCAAGAAAAACATACAGCACTTTCATTCTATGCCTCCTTGGTCATTGGGAAGTTTATAAAGTCCATCCTGTGGCGCACAGTGCAGTAGTCACCTGGCGAACGCAGCGATGAGTAACGTGCTGCGAGATGGAGCATATGTCCCCTGCTGATGCCTGAAAGGAGCTGGAGGCATAGAAGGCAAGTGCCGCAGTCACCTTCACCTCGACGGGCAGTGCGGTCCTGATGCTGCTGGTAGGCTGTAGGTGTGCCTTTATCAGCTGGCATATCTCTGTGACCACCTCTTTTCGGAAGCGCAGCTATGAACGCTGTTCCCTGTAAACTTGTGGAGGGTAAGGCCTCCTCCCCATACATCTACGAGCTCTTCGATTACGCTCAAAATGCTCTTGAAAAAGCCTTCTTCCAGCTCGATGCTGCATAGAAAAAGCAGCCAGGAATAATGACAGAGATATTATAGCTCCAATTCTTTTAAGTATTCTTAAAAACGAACTATGATCTAACATAAAGCTCACTGTGTAAAACACAGACTTCCCTCCAAATCCTTTTATGCAACGAACTTTTGCTCCGTTTTTCAAGATGGCACCATTAGCGCCGAATGTGTCGTGGGTCCGACCTGGTAAGACTTGATTTTTTGGGTGTGTTTTTGGCCGGCGATAAAAATGGCGATATCGGCGAATTTTCCGCCTCCGGCGATAGCACAGCACGCCAATTGACATCATAGCACCAGCGCAAAACACTGCCGAATTTTCCAATCGGGCGCTAAATTTTGTGCGACCCATTTAGTGCCAAAAAAACTACTTTTTCAGCTTCGCCATGGCGCTAAACGGGCCGAATTTCTAGCCCCATGTTTCTTTCTTTACAACATTATAACAGTGACTATACTTTCAAAGTAATTAATTGATTGTAAAGTGTTTTGGGACATCCTGTCATGAAAGGTGCTTTATAAATGCAATTCTTTCTGCTTTTTCTTTAGCTTTGTTCTTATGTTTAGGCCAACACTCATGCACACAAGGTAACTTTGAAGGTATGAGGCATGAATTGGCTAAGATAGATTGGCTAATGATACTTAAGGGGTTGACTGTGGATGGGCAATGGCAGACATTTAGAGACCGCATGGATGAATTACAACAATTGTACATTCCTGTCTGGCGTAAAAATAAAAAAGGGAAGGTGGCTCAACCGTGGCTATCTAGGGAAATCAGGGATAGTATTAAAGCCAAGGAAATGGCATACAAATTGGCCAGAAATAGCAGCGAACCTGGGGACTGGGAGAAATTTAGAACTCAGCAGAGGAGGACAAAGGGTTTGATTAGGGCAGGGAAAATGGAGTACGAGAAGAAGCTTGCAGGGAACATTAAGGCGGATTGCAAAAGTTTCTATAGGTATGTAAAGAGAAAAAGGTTAGTAAAGACAAACGTAGGTCCCCTGCAGTCAGAATCAGGGGAAGTCATAACGGGGAACAAAGAAATGGCAGACCAATTGAACAAGTACTTTGGTTCAGTATTCACTAAGGAGGACACAAACAACCTTCCGGATATAAAAGTGGTCAGAGGGTCTATTAAGGAGGAGGAACTGAGGGAAATCTTTATTAGTCGGGAAATTGTGTTGGGGAAATTGATGGGATTGAAGGCCGATAAATCCCCAGGGCCTGATGGACTGCATCCCAGAGTACTTAAGGAGGTGGCCTTGGAAATAGCGGATGCATTGACAGTCATTTTCCAACATTCTATTGAGTCTGGATCAGTTCCTATCGAGTGGAGGGTAGCCAATGTAACCCCACTTTTTAAAAAAGGAGGGAGAGAGAAAGCAGGGAATTATAGACCGGTCAGCCTGACCTCAGTAGTGGGTAAAATGATGGAATCAATTATTAAGGATGTCATAGCAGCGCATTTGGAAAATGGTGACATGATAGGTCCAAGTCAGCATGGATTTGTGAAAGGGAGATCATGCTTGACAAATCTTCTGGAATTTTTTGAGGATGTTTCCAATAAAGTGGACAAAGGAGTACCAGTTGATGTGGTATATTTGGACTTTCAGAAGGCTTTCGACAAGGTCCCACACAGGAGATTAATGTGCAAAGTTAAAGCACATGGGATTGGGGGTAGTGTGCTGACGTGGATTGAGAACTGGTTGTCAGACAGGAAGCAAAGAGTAGGAGTAAATGGGTACTTTTCGGAATGGCAGGCAGTGACTAGTGGGGTACCGCAGGGTTCTGTGCTGGGGCCCCAGCTGTTTACATTGTACATTAATGATTTAGACGAGGGGATTAAATGTAGTATCTCCAAATTTGCGGATGACACTAAGTTGGGTGGCAGTGTGAGCTGCGAGGAGGATGCTATGAGGCTACAGAGTGACTTGGATAGGTTAGGTGAGTGGGCAAATGCGTGGCAGATGAAGTATATTGTGGATAAATGTGAGGTTATCCACTTTGGTGGTAAAAACAGAGACAGACTATTATCTGAATGGTGACAGATTAGGAAAAGGGAAGGTGCAACGAGACCTGGGTGTCATGGTACATCAGTCATTGAAGGTTGGCATGCAGGTACAGCAGGCGGTTAAGAAAGCAAATGGCATGTTGGCCTTCATAGCGAGGGGATTTGAGTACAGGGGCAGGGAGGTGTTGCTACAGTTGTACAGGGCCTTGGTGAGGCCACACCTGGAGTATTGTGTACAGTTTTGGTCTCCTAACTTGAGGAAGGACATTCTTGCTATTGAGGGAGTGCAGCGAAGATTCACCAGACTGATTCCCGGGATGGTGGGACTGACCTATCAAGAAAGACTGGATCAACTGGGCTTGTATTCACTGGAGTTCAGAAGAGTGAGAGGGGACCTCATAGAAACGTTTAAAATTCTGACGGGTTTGGACAGGTTGGATGCAGGAAGAATGTTCCCAATGTTGGGGAAGTCCAGAACCAGGGGTCACAGTCTAAGGATAAGGGGTAAGCCATTTAGGACCGAGATAAGGAGAAACTTCTTCACCCAGAGAGTGGTGAACCTGTGGAATTCTCTACCACAGGAAGTAGTTGAGGCCAATTCACTAAATATATTCAAAAGGGAGTTAGATGAAGTCCTTACTGCTCGGGGATCAAGGGGTATGGCGTGAAAGCAGGAAGTGGGTACTGAAGTTTCATGTTCAGCCATGAACTCATTGAATGGCGGTGCAGGCTAGAAGGGCTGAATGGCCTGCTCCTGCACCTATTTTCTATGTTTCTATGTTTCTATCCCCAGAAGGATGGATCTCAACCGATTTGATCAGAACCCTGATTAACTGAGTTTTACAAAGGGTCATCACAGAATTTCTGTATATCACAGGTTACCAACAGAACCAATTTCTGCAGAAATAAGCAGTTTGTCACTCTACATGCAAAGTTCAGTCAGAGTCATTAACCTGAAAGGCGTTTGCTGCTGGCCCTTAAGAAAGCTGCCTACAGAGATCTCGTGACGAGAAGTTTGCCTTTTTTGATGCGCAACAGTTTTCAGCTCTCTATCGGGAGGATTCCCCAGTACGATCTACGGTGCCATCAACAAGCTGTCTAAGCAGCCAATCATATTGCAGAATTCTCAGACAGGGAACCAGGAAATTTGAAGCTGCTTTTATTCTGATTTTTCAAAAATGTTACAGGGAGCAAAACAAAGAGTGGGGCTCTCACATGGGGACAAGGTAGAAAGGTGAAGAAAACATTTTTTTTTTAAGTTTCTTAAAAATAGCAATTTTTTATCATAATGGAGAAATTTGACACTCCACAAAATTAAAATTAGTTTTTCAGGGCCATAACATTTGTTTAGCAGTCAGTACACTGTTAAAACCCCAGTTACACCTAATCCAACAAGGCCTAAATTTAATGGAGTATTTAACTGCAATATTAACGTGGAAAAGCTCAAGTTTTTGTCAATTTCATTGATTTCACTGATTGCCGGCTATGGAGGGAATGGCCAGTGTTGGAGCAGTGAATGACTGGCCGCCACTTTAAGACTTTTGCGTTTAGATACGCATGTGCTACATCCTGAAATTGCAGTCTGTTTCAAAGGGATAATAACGGCGAATGCTGTTAGTTCACCGTTATTATCCACCGTAAGTTCCAGCCCATTCTTCATACACTCTCAGCTGCCTAAATTCATAGTCCAGGTGGTTACAGCATTTAGACCAGACTTATTCACATTCAATTGATAAATTAACAGCCGTGATAAACACAACACCCGTGAAACAAAGTCCAACTCTTCAGAACAATATTGGTGTTCAGATTACAATGGGCTGAGCACCTTTGGGTAATTCATATTGGATAAGGAGGATGGTTCAGGATAGCATCGTTTCACGATACCTGCTTTTTCCACTCTGAAGAAATTTGATCAAAATTTCCCCTTACACATTCCATAAAAAAATCCAAGATAATATTTACTAAATTCAAAAATTACTGCAATGATGAACTTGATTGAACACTTTTCCCTACCATTAAAATATCTCATGATGTTGAACTCTATTGAATGATGGTAAGACCAAACTCAAAAAAGTTGGCAGCACAAAAAATGATGAGGGCATTGTGAACAGTTGCAGGGATGGACAATGCATATGCTGTGCGACATGGTGAGTATCTGCTCCAATAGGAATGGAAATCATATTTCTCCATGCCCTCCTTTCATGCCTACATTACTCACATTCTAGGTAGTTTCTTTTTTAGTAAACTAATAACTCTACAACTCCCCTATTCAAACAACTAGTGCTTCACATATCCACAAAGTTTTTTTGCCCACATATAACTTTTATAATTAAAATATTCCTGCACTATTGTTTGCAAGTTATATTCCAGTAGCAACTCCAATTTTTGACTAGAAACACAATTCTTCTGGATGATAGGTTCCTGCATTTGCGTGACTGATTGTCACAGAGGGAAAATACTAAGCGGCTTCTTAAAGCACTAGAGATGCAAATTGCTTTTCACCAACTTCCACCTGTAATCTATTTCAGTCAGATAAATACAAATATTACTGCCTCAATTTATGATTTTCCTTCGCAACCAACAATGAATTCAATACACAAAGGTCTAACCACATCAACATGAACACCTGAAAGATCTAGATTCAGTGCACTGAATCAGAATTATTTGGCTGCAGCAAATTGGTGAATGACACAGTAAATGTTAAATATCATCTGATATTTAAAACTAAGATTGATACAGACCAGCAAGTTAATGCGAAGTTAATTCAATTTACAATAGCAGTGTGCATTTAACAGATTAAGCGGGAAATAATAGAAAAGCAAAGCTGAAGTTAATTATATCTAGCTATATAAAAAAAAAAATCACATCTTTTTAAGAATTCAAATCATTTTTGTGCCAATGATCTGTGAACAGGGTTTACAAAATTATCCCATACAAGACTGAAAACTAATATTAAAATTATTTCAATGAACTAGCCTTTTGTAATGTTGGTTTTCTACACTTAGTTGTTGTTTCCAGGCAAAAGTGCATTGTTAAATCAAACACGGAGTAGAAATATCCCAGTAAAGGTTCAGTGCTTCTCTCAATACTTACTTATTTTGCATCATGTTCATTATAACCCAGTCAGCGAGATAGACATTCTTTCCAATGAGATCTTTGAACATGATGAATGTCTCCATCAGAAAGTCCTAAAACAGAGTACAAATTGCTATTGTTTTGCAAGGAACGGTCAAGACTGCTGCATTTCAAACTGATAAATGACCAAATAGGCAAGTTGCCTTCCAGCATTTTTGAACAATAAAATGACATATTTTCTTTTTACAAAATTAAATATATAATTTTAAGTGAATTTAGTTTGAAAATTCTCTTCCAACTTCAAACTCATAATTTCAAATTTCACATTGAAACAATTAAAAATCATATTTTAATATCCTAATTACTTCTTAGAATTTCTGCGCTCTAGCACAAGGTACATCATGTTTATTAGAAATATTAGAATTATAACCAGCACTTTATTCTGAATATTGTATTTCATAATGGGTTTTAGATTTTGGGATAGGCCAGATGAACTGTTGAGGCTTTCCGAGATCTGCACTTGCCTGTTCCAGAGTCTGGTATGCACAAAATGAAATGAGATGCTTCACTTCTGAATTATGGCTGGTGTAAGTCATGGCTCAGTGGTAGCACTCTCACCTCTGAGTTAGAAGGTTGTATATTCAAGTCCCACTCCAGAGCCTTGAAAACAAAATCTAGGCTGACACTTCATTGCAGTACCTTAATCTCTCAGATAAGACATTAAATCGAGGAAACTTTGCCTGCCCTCTCAGGTGGCCATGGCCAATATTTACCGCTCAATCAACATCACTAAAATAGATTATCTGGTCATTATCACAGTGCAAGTTCGCTGCTGCGTTTCCTACATTATAACAGTGACTACACTTCAAAAGTATTTAATTGACTGTAAAGTTTGTTGGGACTTACTGAGGTCGTGATAGGAACTATGAAATACAAGTTCTTTCTTTTATTTCTTTCATTCTACTTTGCCTGACATTTGAGTTATTCTGCAATTAGTTTGAAAACATTTTTCCTGTATCTCATTCTACAAGATTTGAGCCACCATGAGTCATATGTGGTAAATCTAAACATTCCAACCCACAGAGCAGAGAGACCCGCTGCGAATTGTACTTTCTTTTATGGACGCGTTTATTTGTACTGCAAAAATGGCCGCCATGTTCCACCCTTCGTCTATGATAAGTGCCCTTGGAGGATAAACCACACCCTGAAGTTTCACTGGAATGTGTAACTGGAACCGCCCATTTTGCAATTTGATCCACTTTGACTTCTTGAAGCGACAGAGGACCGAGCTCCCCAGAAGACAGCAAGGGCCAGCCAAAGTACCTTACCCCAGTCCAAGTACATCCCTCCCCCAGCCAAAGTGCCTTACCAAGAGTCGGGGGGAAGGGGTGTGGGAAGAGAGAGTCGAGGCTGGGGCCGGAGCAGGCGAAGAGAGTCGGGAGCTGGGGGGGGGGGGGGGGGAAGAAATGGGAGGGGGAGGGATAGAGAGTCGGAGGATGAGGGGGGGGGGAAAGAGAGTCGGGGGGAGGGGGAAAGAGAGTCGGGGGGGAGGGGGAAAGAGAGTCGGGGGGAGGGGGAAAGAGAGTCGGGGGGGGGGGAAAGAGAGTCGGGGGGAGGGGGAAAGAGAGTCGGACGGGAGGGGGAAAGAGAGTCGGGGGGAGGGGGAAAGAGAGTCGGGGGGTGGGGGAAAGAGAGTCGGGGGGGAGGGGGAAAGAGAGTCGGGGGGGAGGGGGAAAGAGAGTCGGGGGGGAGGGGGAAAGAGAGTCGGGGGGGAGGGGGAAAGAGAGTCGGGGGGGAGGGGGAAAGAGAGTCGGGGGGGAGGGGGAAAGAGAGTCGGGGGGGAGGGGGAAAGAGAGTCGGGGGGGAGGGGGAAAGAGAGTCGGGGGGGAGGGGGAAAGAGAGTCGGGGGAGGGGGAAAGAGAGTCGGGGGAGGGGGAAAGAGAGTCGGGGGGAGGGGGAAAGAGAGTCGGGGGGAGGGGGAAAGAGAGTCGGGGGGAGGGGGAAAGAGAGTCGGGGGGAGGGGGAAAGAGAGTCGGGGGGAGGGGGAAAGAGAGTCGGGGGGAGGGGGAAAGAGAGTCGGGGGGAGGGGGAAAGAGAGTCGGGGGGAGGGGGAAAGAGAGTCGGGGGGGGGAAAGAGAGTCGGGGGGAGGGGGAAAGAAAGTCGGGGGGGGGGGAAAAGAGAGTCAGTGGTGTGGGAAGAGAGTCGTTGGGGGGGGGGGGGGGCGGGGAAAGAGAGAGAGTCAAGGCCGGGGCCTGAGCGGGCGAGAGTTGGGACCTCAGCAGAGTCTCAGGCCTCAGGTCCTGCTTCTCGGCACCACGTGGAGGGAATGATTTGGAGCCAGGATGAGGGGGTAGGGGCGGAGCTTGACAGATGCGGCATTGACATGTCTGTCAAAAAAAGTGCAGTACAAATAGTTAGTGTTCTTTTATGCCTCGGTTGATAAAGAGCATAGCGAAGTGTGAAACTGAGCCTCACAGGGCTTCAGGTTTAATCCTAGGTTGTGAATCACTATGTCCGGAAGAGAAGGAGACAAAACTGGAGTTGGGAGAAATATATTTTATATTAAGTTTGTTAAATGGGACATGTGTTTCATTGAAAACTCGTAAGTACCTACGATACCTGTTACTCCTGTTAGGGTACTGTGATAAATATTTTTAATGTTAAAAGGTTCACTTTATCTCACAAAAGCTTCTATTTTATAGCATGATTATATCCCTCTGTGATTGAAAAATCTAGCCAATGGACTCCTTCACTTCAATCATAATGCTTTTCAAAAAAATGTTTTTAACAATTTTTTCCTCAGTAACTGAAATTTCTAAAATCCAACGTAAAGGTTTAAAGCGAACTTTTTGTATTTAACAATAAAATTATTAAATGTATCTACTGAATTGGCTTTTGTGCTTTTTAGCAGTTTCATTGAAGATTTTCTTTGAAGACCTCAACAATATCAGCAACTTGCATTTATAAAGTGCATTTAACCAAATAAAACGCCCCAAGGTGCTTCAGAGGAGCGCGATCAAAACAAAATTTCACACTGAGCCCTTTAAGGATATGTTATGGCGTCAAAGAGGCAGGTTTAAAGGAGTGTCTTAAAGGAGGAAAGAGAGGGGTAGGGGTCTAGGGAAAGAATTCCAGAGTTTACCTCCTACGCAGATGAAGGCACAGCTGCCAATGATAGACTGATTAAAATTGGGGATGTTCAAGAGGCCAGAATTGGCAAAGCACAGAGATCTCAGGGGGGATTGTAGGGCTGGAGGAGATTACAGAGATAGGGAGAGGTGAGGCTATGGAGGGAGTTAAAAACAAGGATGAGAATTCTAAAATAGAGGAGTTACTTAACCGGAAGCCAATGGAGGTCAGCGAGCACAAGGGCGATGGGCAAATGGGACTTGGTGCGAGTTAAGACACAGGCAGCAGAGTTTTGGATGACGTCAAGTTTATAGAGGGAAGAATGGGGAGGCCGGACAGGTGTGTGTTCGAATGGTCAGTCTAGAGGTAACAGAGGCATGGATGAGGGTTTCAGCAACAGATAAGCTGAGGCAAGGGCAAAGATGGGCGATGTAACGGAGGAGGAAATGGGCAATCTAAGTGATGGCACAGATATGAGATAGGAAGCTCATCTCGTGGTCAAATATAAGGTTGCAAACAGACTTGGTCAGCTTCAGACTGTTGCCAGGGAGAGGGATAGAATCGGTGGCAAGGGAACAGAGTTTTTGGCATGGACCAAAGACAATGGCTTCGGTCTTCCCAATATTAAATGGGAGGAAAATTCTGCTCATCCAGTGCCGGATATTGGATAAGCAGTAAGACAGGTTAGAGACAGTAGAGGGGTCTAGAGTGGAGGAGAGCTGTCACCGAGGGGCAGCATGTAGATGAGAAATAGGAGGGGGCCAAGGATAAATGCTTGGGAGAAATCAGAGGTAATGATGTGAGAGCAGGAAGAGAAGCCGTTGCAGGTGATTCTATGGCTACGGCTGAAAAGATAGGAATGGAACCAGGGAAGTGCAGTCCCATCCAGCTGGACAATGGTGGAGCGGTGTTGGGTGTGGTCAACCGTGACAAAGGCTGCAGACAGGTTGGGAAGGACGAGGAGGGGTAGTTTATCTCAGCCTCTCCCAAAAGCCTGAGCTTGGATTTGATATCCGTGCTCAGAATTGCAACTGTGAGCTGAATTTGCATTGTGCAGTCTGAGCATGTACAGTATATCTAATCTCCCAGGCTGCATCAATACTGTTCAGTCAACACTACTAATGGAATATTTTTCTTTAACTTCTAACACTTTATGTCCAGCAGCTTTTCTTCAAATAAATTTGAAAAAGATAAATTTCACAAGCTTTACGAAGGAAAAATTTCTGTTGAGTGTGCTTTTCTGTTAGAGAGGCTGAGTGAGTGAAAGAAAACAATGTTCTGATAATGCACCTGCTGTAGATTTTGTTTTCTGCTCTATGAACTTTAAAATGTGTATTAGAGAGAGAGAGATTATAAATGATGGCAGAAAGGTAGAAAGAAATATGTTTATGGTGTGGCAGCCTCTGACCTATCACCACCTATCCTTAGGGGAAGCAAATGGAATGAAGGAGAGTGGATAAAGAATTAAGGATGAGCTGAGTGACAGCTGAACAAAGAAAGGAAAGAAAGACTTGTGTTTATATAGCACCCTTCATGACCTCAGGATGTCCCAAAGTGCTTTACAGCCAATGAAGTATGTTCAGAGTGCAGTTACTGGCGTAGTGTAGGAATCAAAGTAGCTAATTTGCACATAACAAACTCCCACAAACAGCACTGTGATAATAACCAGATAATCTGTTTTTTAGTGCTGTGACAAAGGTAAACTACCTCTCATCGTCCTTCTCAAACTGTCTCACCACCCTCCAATGCCTCTCCACCATTGTCAAGCTAGGTGGAACTGCGCCCACCTGGTTCCATTCGTATCTATCCAATTGTAGCCAGAAAATCACCTGCAATGGCTTCTCTTTCCACTCCCGCATTGTTACCTCTGGTGTCTCCCAAGGATCTACCCTTGGCCCCCTTCCATCAGTTTCCACATGTACGCTGATAACACCCAGCTCTACTTTACCACTACTTCTCTCGACCCCTCCATGGTCTCTAGACTGTCAGACTGCTTGTCCGACATCCAGTACTGGATGAGCAGAAATTTTCTCCAATTAAATATTGGGAAGACCTTTGTCTTTGGTCCCCACCACAAACTTTGTTCCCTAGCCATCGACTGCATCTCTCTCCCTAGCATCTGTCTGAGGCTGAACCAGACCATTTGCAACCTTGGTGTCATAGTTAACCAAGCAGTGATCCCCCTGTCTCAGTTCATCTGTTGCTGAAACACTCATCCATGCCTTTGTTACCTCTAGACTTGACTGTCCAATGCACTCCTGGATGGCCTCTCCCATTCTTCCCGACGAAAACTGGAGGTCATCCAAAACTCGGCTGCCCATGTCTTAACTCGCACCAAGTCCCTTTCATCCATCGCCCCTGTGCTCAATGACCTCCATAGGCTCACGGTTAAGGAACGCCTCGATTTCAAAATTCTCATCCTTGTTTATAAATCCTTGCCCCTCCCTATCTCTATAATCTCCTTCAGCCTCACAACCCCCCCCACCTCCGAGATAGCTGTGCTCCTCAAATTCTGCCCTCCTGATTATAATCGCCCAACCATCAGTGGCCATGCCTACAGCTGCCTAGGCCTTAAGCTCTGGAACTCCCTCCCCGAACCTCTCCTCCTCTCTATCTCTCTTTCCTCCTTTAAGACACTCCTTAAAAATTACCTCTTTGACCAAGCTTTTGGTCATCTGCCATAATTGCTTCTTATGTGGCTCGGTGTCAAACTTTTGTCTTATAACACTCCCATGAAGCGTCATGGGACATTTATTGATGTTGATTGAGGGATAAATATTGACGAGTTATCATCGAAATAATGCCATGGGATCTTTTACGTTCACCTGAGAGTGGACGGGACCTCGGTTTAACGTCTCACCTGATAGACGGCACCTCCGACAGTGCAGCACTCCCTGAGCACTGCACTGGAGTGTCAGCCTAGATTTTTTGTGCTCAAGTTGCTGGCGTGGGACTTGAACCCACAACCTTCTGGCTCAGAGGTGAGAGTACTCAGAACTGAGCCATGGCTGACAACAAGGAGGGGAAGATATGGGGCTGCATGGGCAGTTTGAAGGGTAAAAGAAAGGTATAGTGACAGGATTGAGGAAGATGGTAGGAAAGGGAAGAGGGAGCGAGAAAGTTAAGAGATAGCAAATATGATAAGAGCGATGGAGTAGGGGAAGCATGAGTGATTGGTGAATCAAATGGGAAGGTAGAGGTGAACTGCTAAGTTATAGGATTCAACAGTATTCTACAAAGCTTTTAAAGCTCCGCTAAGAGCAGCCAATGTTTACTTTAGAAAGTACTACTAAAAAGATTGAAAGTATTTTTTGCAATAAATTTGAAATGCAGTCAAGATGAAGCATGTTTATAATTCAACAGAAAGTTGTGGGTATGTGGAATTATCTACTACAGAAAGTTGTTGGGGCCAGTTTGTTAGATATATTCAAAAGGGATTTAGATGTAGTCCTCACAGCTAAAGGGATCAAGGGGTATGGAGAGAAAGCAGGAATGGGGTACTGAAATGCATGATCAGCCATGATCATATTGAATGGTGGTGCAGGCTCAAAGGGCCGAATAGCCTACTCCTGCACCTATTTTCTATGTTTCTATGTAACACCATCACTGTGGCACAATAGTGTTTCAAACACTGTTGCGCACCTGTTCAATAGACCACATATCTCAGTTCTGAAAATCAATGGTACAAATATTATGTGAAATTAGTCAGTTCTACTTACCACAACATCTGATCGCATCTTCCCATAGGTCTTGATTAAATGGGCATAATGATAATCTTCCATCTGTCTTAGGATGGCAGTCATGCAAGCAACAAAGTTGCCCTGAAGTGCAAAATAGACTGTGTGTTATTACTTGCGGATCACAAAAATCAATGCCATCATGCATCCTACAATGTGTATTCAATGATATTATCCTCTGGAAGTATCCCTTTTAATTTATTCTAAAAATCTCTTAAAATAAGACAACAAATCAAATTAATTCTAAATTTCCAATGTAAAATGAAGTGATTTTGATTTTACAGATGCTAAACTGGCAGTGTAAATCCAGAGTCAGGGCCCAACCTATATCCTCTACAAAGCAGTTTGTCGTCTCATACCGCTTTGATTTGATACCACATAGTTACAAAATGTTGAGGGGGTCCTCTGGACACTTCAGGGGCAATTTTCAAATTGCTGCTGGAGCATGAAACTAGCATTGTGGATTGGACGCCCGTTTAGAAACTGGCTGAATTTGCTTTCTATTGATATAGCGTTGACACAGTGCTCCTTGGGGCAAAATCTTCCAGATATTGATTCCTTACATCTGTTGGGTAGTTTACGGAGTTGGCTGCTATTTGCTCTTTATTTTGGCTCATGGTACTGTAAAAAAATTCACCCCATTTACTCTGTGCAGTGGACTCCACAGAATTGGAGGCAACAAGAAAAAAGCAACTGAACCTGAATATATGCAGTTATTTGAAAATTGTTACTGTGGCTTTCAATACTGAATTCTTTCAGCACTGGTGAAGAATGTAAATCTGCATTGCTGGATTGATTTGGTTTGTCTGAGTGCTCAGCATGAACATTGACTGGGAAAAAGAACCAGAACAGGGACGAGCTGGCAGGGGCGGCGTGGAAAGAGAGGCAACACCAGCAGCCATTTATATTGCTGTCCCAGCACCTCCTGTGGCACAGGGGAAAATGAAGCAATTATTGAGGAAGTTTACCTTACAGTACGACGACCAAAGTCAGGAGTATTAGTAAAAAAGTGTACAAACTACTTTCACTAGCTTTGAATACGTTAGAATTCATCCAATTGACATTTGATCAAAAAGCATTTTTCTCAATCTTATTACCATCCATTACTAGGGTTATTTACTTTTCAACAAATGAAGCATTTCACTGGGAACTTCCTTGGATATTCTCCCAATTTGCCATTTTAACTTCAGCGGAGGATCGACGGAAACCTGTTTACGCGTAGATCTAGGGTTTCCGCTGATGTTACAGTGGCTGATCAGGAGGAGGTTGGAGAAAACTCCCAGCATTACTGTCTTCTAAATATATACAAAGAGATGTGGCTTGGCCAAGTATAAACAAAATTAAAATAGCCTGCTTTGTGGCTTTAAGAACAAATCATTGGGGACTAGTTTAAAAAAAAGAGACAAACTCACTCTAGCTGACACGAGAGGGAAAAATCTATTAAAATGTACAAATGGCAAAAGGATATATGTAAACGATCCAGCTTTCTTATACTTTTAAAACAGGTCCATCACAAAAAAGGTTAGGTTTCTTCAGTACAGAAGAAATTATTTCACATATTTATGAATGACATTCATTCATTGGGCATTGTTAATGGATTATTATTAAGAATAGAATATAGTCAATAAATGTAGAATATACATATAAACACACACCAATATATAATGTTCAGACGAAGCATATAAAATGTAAATGGCGTTATATGGAAAATCTTTCCAATTTGCACAGTCTAATTTTAGAATGTGTACCAGCATAAACTTGTAATTGTGCATATTTTATACTATTTAACCATCATTGTCAATTATGAACCATCTGCTCCTGTCTAATCCAGTTACCAGAACACAAAGGAAGCCATCTTTTAAGATGACAAGTAATAAAAGCTGGCCTTTTACATAAATTCCAACCATCTTTATGCATCACTGTTTAGGATTTGGTGTCTGCCCTTGCTGACCAAAATCAGCAACATTCCGTGATTCCTGTCTCACCTTTACCTGAAGTTGCTGGTCCAGGCAATCAGAACTCTGTTGTAAACTGCAGTCAGGAATTCCTAATCTTATCATTTCATGAGATCAGAAGTTTCCATCCCATCCACAGCATAGAACATAGTTTTTATTCCCCCAGAGAAGCAGTGTCAGATATCTATAAGGAAGGTTCATCTTGTTCATACACTTGAGCTACATCAGGAACTCTCGTCTAATCTCTCCCACTCTTGACTTTTTAAGCTGGCTGGCATCTTCTCTGCCTCTGTGCGGCGCTTTCAACTATCGGGCCTGATCTTCAAGTATGCGATCTCCCCATGTGGCAGTGCTAATGTTACAAGTGATAATAGAGAAAGGAAATGTTCGACAACAGAACTGCAAGAATATGAAAAAGGAGAAAAAAGGTTAAGTGAAAAGTGAGGAGCAGAGTAAAAGAGAGAGAAAAACAAGAGTGATGTGGAGATTAAAAAAAAGGAGTGAGCAGATGAGCAGAGTGGGTGGGGGGGAACACCACTGAAGAGGAAAGGTAAAAACAGCAGGAGCGTAGGGCAGAGAAACAAGAGGCATACATCAACCATCTGCGATTTACAAAGACAGTCAAGCGTTTGGACCCCATGCGTCTGTTTGTACCACATTCAGGCTCCCAAATCAGCAAAGAATCAGATCCCAGATACTCGCATTCAAATTTCTGGGCTCTTGAGCTGCCCCATGAATTATTGTGGCTCAGCTTTTAACGTTCATGTGTTGCAGAATCACAGAATTCCCACTCGGTAGCTGAGGAGAAGTGGCAGCTCTGGTGACAAATGGAATGAGAAATTAATTCTTTAAATTATTCCCTTATCCTTTTATATTTTAGTTGAAGCAGCCTAATGAAGTGGTGTTTCTCTGTATTACTGATGCCCTTCTAACATAACCATCAACTATCCATGTTTTATGCAGTCAGGTTTTTGGACCCAGTGTTTGCTTAACCATGTTTGTATAAGACAGTCAGTCAGAAGGCTCATGGGATAACATCCATGCGATGAGGAAGGAGGAGGTGTGGGGGAAAGAAATTATATATCAGGTATTCATCTTTCTTTCCCCCTGTAAAGGCCACCATAGCTGATTTGTAATGCACATACACTGTCACGTCCTAGGTTACCCACATTTGGTGGGCCGGTCAAAATGAGAATCAGGATTGAACTTCCTCTGTGAAGTAGTTGTAGATAGGGCTGAGGCTACTACTTTCATGTTAAAATTGTTGTTTGCTGATATGAATTAATCAGCCTTTGGAGTCCAAAGGAAAGTCACAAATGTGAAAATACTTTTATGTATATATAATTTATAACTTTAGTTGGCAACTGAGGTGGAGTTCTGGCATCTCAGCACACTTGGAACCTGTCTCAGTTGCTAGCAGTGGACAATCGTATCAGATGGGTGAAAAGCAGAAAGAAGGTGGCAGTGCAGTCTCCCTGGATTCCCAAGTATTTGAACCAAGGTCTTGTGTGAAAGAAGGGTCTTGTGACACGGCCACAATGCCAACTAGTTGCTGAGTACGAATGCAGAAAGTAGTTCATAAGCAACAGTGGAGGACGAGTTGGGTCTGACCAGCTACTTGCCGCAGAAAGATGGGAACAGCATCTGCACTAGACTATTTACAACCCTGGACCAGTACCAGATGGAGGAAAACACCTTTCTTCCTGCCAGGTGCAGCTTCTCGCTAGAGAGCGCAGTAGGGAGAAGAGGGAAAGTTCCCAGGCCTACATGCTCCATCCATTATTTTCATGAGAAATATTCAAGAAAATAATATTGTTTGAGCAAAAGATTGCAAGTGTTGGACATCTAAGCCAAAAACAAAAATGCTGGACATCTCAACAGGTCAGTCAGCATTTGGAGCGAACAAATGAGTAACAGATAAGAAATCATTTTTAAAACTTGCAAAGTAACTGTGGGTATTTGGCCTGGATTTTGCTCTTGGTTGTGAAGGATCGCATCCGCCATTCACCTCACTGACAACTGCCCGCAGACTTGTCAGCAGAGGTTTCCACTAATTCAGCATCTTTTCCAGTACGGAGCCCTCTACATGGGATCTGTGAACAGGATAAGCAACAATGAAGTTCTTCAACCAATCAGATTGAAGTATCCTCACTGAGACATGCAGATTCCAAACCATGAAGTATAAAGCAGGAAATATAAATTAGATTTAAATAATGTACAGAGAACAAAATAAAGACTGGGAAATATAGATGGGATTAAGGAAGAGACATAAAAAACTTTAAAAAAAATTATTTTGAGGGAATGAGACTCCACACTTGTAAAATTAATTTTTCTGGTCCTGAGAGGTTGTTCAGGAGTCACTATGACTTATATCTGATTATCACTTATTCAGGAGTCATTATCACCAGTCCAACAAAAATCTCATGACCTAAAGAATAGATAGCGGGTGGAGAAATCACAGAAGATCCAGCAGCTGGCCGACAACCATAACGTGCAAAGATTCTTCACCGCAGTCAAGACCAATAATATCCCAAGTACCCAAGGCCCCACCCCACTGCTGGCCAAGAACTGAGAGACACTCATTAAGGGCACCGAGGCAGTCGGCCCGCTGGAAGGAGCACTTCGATGATCTCCTTAACCGAGACTCTGCCTTCGACGCGAGTGTCCTCGACTCTATCCCACAGCATGCTACCCGCCCACCATCTCAGCAAAACTCCAGCCTTGCACGAGGTAGAAAAGGTAATCCGTCAGCTCAAGAACAAGGAGGCATCAGGAGCAGATGAAATCCTTGCTGAGGCACTAAAGTATGGTGGAGAAGCACTATTGGCACGAATGCATGACGTCATCTCTCTTACCTGTAAGGAGAAGAGCATGCCATGATATCTCAGAGATGCAGTAATCGTGACCATTTTCATAAAAGGGGAAGTCCGACAGCAGCAACTGCAGAGGAATCTCCCTGTTGTCAGCCACTGGGAAAGTCATCGTAAGAATCCTCCTCAGCCGTCTTCTCCTTGTGGCTGAAGAGCTCCTCCCAGAGTCACAATGTGGATTCTGTCCACTAAGGGGTACAACGGACATGATCTTCACCGCGCGACAACTACAAGAGAAATGCAAGGAACAGCATCAACCCTCATACATGGCCTTCTTTGACCTCACAAAGAGCTTTGACACTGTCAACCGTGAGGGACTATGGAGTGTCCTCTTCCATTTCAGCTGCCCCCAAACGTTTGTTACCATCCTCCACCTGCTCCATGATGACATGCAAGCCGTGATCCTGACCAACGGATCCACCAGATCCAATCCACGTCTGGACTAGGGTCAAGCAGGGCTGTGTCATCGCACCAACGCTCTGCTCGATCTTCCTTGCTGCAATGCTCCATCTCACCATCAATAAGTTCCTCGCTGGAGTGGAACTGTACAACCAATGGGAACCTGTTCAATCTATGTTGCCTCCAGGCCAGATCCAAGATCGTCCCATCCTCTGTCATCGACCTACAGTACGCGGACGACGCTTGCATCTGCACACACTTAAGAGGCCGAACTCCAAGCCATCGTCAACATCTTCACCGTGGTGTATGAAAGCATGGGCCTTACACTAAACATCTGTAAGACAAAGGTCCTCAACCAACCTGACCCCGCCACACATCACTGCCCCTGGTCATCAAAATCCACGGCTCGGCCTTGGACAATGTGGACCACTTTCCATACCTCGGGAGCCTACTATCAGCAAGGGCAGACATCGATGACGAGGTCCAACACCGCATCCAGTGCGCCAGCGCAGCTTTCGGTCGCCTGAGGAAGAGAGTGTGACCAGGATCTCAAATCTGGCACCAAGCTTATGGTCTACAGGGCAGTAGTGATACCCGCCCTCCTATATGGCTCAGAGACGTAGACTATATACAGCAGACACCTCAAAGAGCCGGAGAAGTACTACCAGCGCTGCCTCCCCAAGATCCTGCAAGTCCACTGGGTGGATAGACACACAGCATCAGTGTCCTCGCCCACGACAACATCCCCAGCATCAAAGCACTGACCACACTTGACCAGCTCCGTTGGGCGGGTCATATCGTCCGCATGCCCGACATGAGACTCCCTAAGCAAGCGCTGTACTCTGATCTCCTATATGGCAAGTGAGCCGCAGGTGGGCAGAAGAAACACTTCAAGGATACCCTCAAAGCCTCCTTGATAAAGTGCAACATATCCACTGGCACCTGGGAATCCCTGGCCCAAGACTGTGACAGAGACTGTAATTCCCACATTAGACTTTACAGCCACCTGAGAACTCACTTTTGGAGTGGAAGCAAGTCTTCATCGATTTTGAGGGACTGCCTATGATGATCATTAATTACATCGCTAAAAACTCAAATACTTCTGAATGCAACAGCTCTAACTTTTTCCAAACACTTTTAGTGCGGACCTAGTGGACAAGTACAGCAAGTTCATGATGTTGCAGTCATTTCAGTGCCGAGGACTGCAACAGCCCAGCCTGTGGAGGAGTAGGATATCTCTGACAGCAACGTTGGATTTCCACATTTGCGCACGTGCATCCTCCAGACGTTGCTGTCAGATTTCCTCCATTGTAATGGTGAACACCGATAGCCTCACCATTAATCCCATCACAAATTTCGGCCCATTAAATTTGCATGTAACAGTATCCATCTTCCTTGAAATTGTGAATTTTTTTGAATATATAGTTTCCACATTGTCTAAAACTGAAAGGAATCAAGCCTAAGGATTGGTTACGAAGAAATGGTTGCCCACTCTAAGGGCCCAAGTTTCGAGCCGCGCCTAGAACGGCGCATTCCCGACCTGGACGCCCGTTTTTCGCGCCACAAAGTGCGCCTAAAAAAACCCTCCGTATTCTCCACCTCCCTGCAGGTCCTCTGGCCCTCGGCGCAGCGCAGCAGGAGCTGTAGGGGGCGGAGCCAGGTCCCTGCGTTGAAAACAGTGCCGGGACCTCTGCACATGCGCGCTACAGTGGGCACGCAAGTGCAGTAGCTCCAGGCGCCGAACTGTGTGGGAGGGGCCCGAAGCACGCAGCCCCGAGCCCTGGCCGAATGGCCTCACTGGGGCTGCGTGAATGAGGCTCCTCCCACGGCCAGCTCCCGCTTCCCCCCCCCCCACCCCCGGACCGGGCCCGACACCCGCTCCCCCCAGACCGGACCCGACACCCGCTCCCCTCTCCCCCCCGCCCGCCCCCAGACCGGACCCGACACCCACACCCCCCCCCCCACCGCCCCCGGACCGGACCCGACACCCACACCCCGCCCCACCGCCCCCGGACCGGACCCGACACCCGCTCCCCCTCTCCCCCCCGCCCGCCCCCAGACCGGACCCGACACCCACACCCCGCCCCACCGCCCCCGGACCCGACACCCACACCCCGCCCCACCGCCCCCGGACCGGACCCGACACCCGCTCCCCCCCCGCCTCCGGACCGGACCCGACACCCGCTCCCCCCCCCCCCGCCCCCGGACCGGACCCGACACCCGCTCCCCCTCTCCCCCCGCCCGCCCCCAGACCGGACCCGACACCCGCTCCCCCCCCCCCCCGCCCCCGGACCGGACCCGACACCCGCTCCCCCCCCCACCGCCCCCGGACCGGACCCGACACCCGCTCCCCCCCCCGCCTCCGGACCGGACCCGACACCCGCTCCCCCCCCCCCCCCGCCCCCGGACCGGACCCGACACCCACACCCCCCCCCACCGCCCCCGGACCAGACCCGACACCCACACCCCCCCCCACCGCCCCCGGACCAGACCCGACACCCGCTCCCCCCCCCACCGCCCCCGGACCAGACCCGACACCCACACCCCCCCCCACCGCCCCCGGACCAGACCCGACACCCACACCCCCCCCCCACCGCCCCCGGACCAGACCCGACACCCACACCCCCCCCCACCGCCCCCGGACCAGACCCGACACCCACTCTTCCCCCCCACCGCCCCCGGACCAGACCCGACACCCACACCCCCCCCCACCGCCCCCGGACCAGACCCGACACCCACACCCCCCCCCACCGCCCCCGGACCAGACCCGACACCCACACCCCCTCTCCCCGCCCCCAGACCGGACCCGACACCCACACCCCCCCCCACCGCCCCCGGACCGGACCCGACACCCGCTCCCCCCCCGCCTCCGGACCAGACCCGACACCCACACCCCCCCCCACCGCCCCCGGACCAGACCCGACACCCACACCCCCCCCCACCGCCCTCGGACCAGACCCGACACCCACACCCCCCCCCACCGCCCCCGGACCAGACCCGACACCCACACCCCCCCCCACCGCCCCCGGACCAGACCCGACACCCACACCCCCCCCCCACCGCCCCCGGACCAGACACGACACCCGCTCCCCCTCTCCCCGCCCCCAGACCGGACCCGACACCCACACCCCCCCCCCACCGCCCCCGGACCGGACCCGACACCCGCTCCCCCCCCGCCTCCGGACCAGACCCGACACCCACACCCCCCCCCACCGCCCCCGGACCAGACCCGACACCCACACCCCCCCCCACCGCCCCCGGACCAGACCCGACACCCGCTCCCCCCCCCACCGCCTCCGGACCCGACCCGACACCCGCTCTTCCCCCTCCACCCCCGGACCGGACCCGACACCCACTCTTCCCCCTCCACCCCCGGACCGGGCCCGACACCCGCTCCCCCCACTGCCCCCGGACTGGACCCGACACCCGCTCCCCCCCCCCACCCCCGGACTGGATACGACCTGACCTCCCTCCCCCCAACCTGACCTCCCTCTCCCTCCCTCCCTCCCCCCGACCCGAACCGACCTCCCTCCCGACCCGACGCCACCTACCTGTAAATCTGGTGCTGGGGACGAGCCCTGCCCGAAGTCTTGGGCCCGGCCCGTTCAGCCTCCCTCCCCCTTCTCCTTCCCCCCCCCGCAATCTCCTTCCCCCCCCCAAAATCTCCTTTCACCCCCCCAATCTCCTTTCCCCCCCCCAATCTCCCCTTCTCCCCCCCATCTCCCCATCCCTTCCCCTTCCCCCCATCCCTCCACCTTCTCCCCCTTCCCTCTCTCTGCTCCCCCCCTCTCCTCTCGCTGTCAGAAACACAGACACTGACAGACAGAGAATGAGAGACACACAGACAGACAGAGATAGAGACACTGACCGAGACACACTGAGGGGGGCATCCCAGCATGCTGCTGGAGGGCTCCCGGTGCTGCTGTCGGTAAGTAGAAAATGTTTTATTTATTGATTTTTTAAAAAATTATTTCTTATTGATTTTTTAAAAAATTATTTCTTATTGATTTTTTTTGATTGATTTATTGGTTGATTTATTGATGCATTTATCATTTATTATTGATGATGGCTCTTTATTTGTAAAACTGAAGTGTTTAATGTTTGTAAACTTCCCTTTAAACACCCCCCCCACACCATTCCCTACGCCTGATTTGTAACCTACGCCTGGTTTTCTAAAGTGTAGACAAGGTTTTTTCGAGCGTACAAAAATCTTCACTTACTCCATTCTAAGTTAGTTTGGAGTAAGTTTTCACTCACGAAACTTTGAAATCAGGCGTAAGTGGTCGGACACGCCCCCTTTTGAAAAAAAAATTCTGTTCCAAAGTGAAACTGTTCTAACTGACTAGAACTGGAGCAAACTGAATTATGAGAATTCCGATTTCTAAAATACTCCGTTCTACACCAGTTGCTCCTAAAAATCAGGAGCAAATCACGTGGAAACTTGGGGCCTAATTGTTCTGTGTATGGCCAGCTTTGAAAGAAATCTAGAGGATGAGAATAAACACGTGGATTTCTACATTACTGAGGCCATATACCCATGTTTACAAAAATACAAACAGCATGTACAGACGGTGCTTAAAACTAAGATACAGTTTGACAGCAGCCTGTGGTTTCAGTTGTACCCACATAAGTGACAGTTTTAAACATAAATAAATAAAGCACAATGTAAATAACCATCTTCGTAATTATAGAGTGGTTGCAGCTCCAACGAAATGCTTTCTCTCCACAATATAAGCTGATATTTTTGTAGAAAATTTGTCATTACTGAACAAATAAACTTAGAAATTAAATTCTTGGAAGTATTTTGTGAAAAGAAGAAAATAAATATATGCTTAAAGTTATTTTCTGCATCATTTTCCTGAGTTTGTCATCTGCAATGAACAAAAATGTCACCATCAAATTAAGGAAGGAGAAATACAGCAAACTAAGTCACCTAATTCTCAAGACAGGTTAGAGCTGACACATGACATGACTTCCATCTGGGCAGGTCGAGGTCTCAAAATCACAGGCAAGGTCAGATCTTCCAGAAAAAGTCTGAGGCGTACACAACAGATGCTGGCCTCGGTGGGCAGTCTCTCACCTCACCTTGGAAGAAAATCACTCATCAGCAAATGTGAGAAGGGCTAACCATTCATAGATTCACAGAATCTTACAGCACAGAAAGAGGCCATTCGACCCATTTTGCCTGTGCTGGCTCTTTGAAAGAGCTATCCAATTAGTCCCACTCACCTGCTCTTTGCCCAGAGCACTGCATTTTAAAAAAAAACTTTTTCAAGTACATATCCAATTCCCTTTTGAAAGTTACGATTTAATCTGGCTCCACCACCCATTCAGGTCATGCATTCCAGATCATTCACAGCTAGATTGCAGCAAAAACCTAGTTAGTAACTTCCAAATTAAACAAGACTGTAGCTGGATGTCAGGTAACCTGCTAAGCTATTACTTACTCAGAGGGTTATTTAATGCTGACGTTTGCAAATTACAGCTCATGGACCATTTGCGGCAGGCAATCCAGCTCAATAAGCCCAATGCATTCAGTTTCTATTTGTGATTATATTTCTTACTTGCTGGTCCATCCCGTTTTAATTTTGTAGGCCTGGAGGTTTGAAAAATGTCTGTTGTTAGTACTGGTGTCTCTTTGATGGTTAAATTTTCAGATCGGTTGGTGTGCACAACTCGAGATATAATGAGAATATTCATTCAAGCTTATATGAAGCCAATGAGGTTCCTAAGTGGCCCAGAAAGATTAAAAAGGTTGGATACTCCTGCTTTATAACACAAAATAAGAGAGAGGTTCCATCACCACCCCTCTCACCCAAGTATCCAACCAAGCTTAGAGAGATTCTCTCCTCCTCCTCCTGTACATTCACTAACCATTTCAGACACATCAATAATACTTGAAATCATGGGATACAAGTCCGAGCAAGAAAGAATCATATTGTCTACTTTGAACAGCAAATAGAATAGCTGTTCAACGGGCATCACGCTATGCAAAATCTTCAAATATGCATAGGAACACATATAGTATAAATAAGACAATACATGAGGATAAAACTGTAAACCTAAACCTACCCACTTCTCCATAATAGCATGGATATAGATACTCAATAATCCAAGATTAAATACGACAAAAATCATGGGTCTTGAGCAAAACCTCAAGGCACATTTCTCGGAGAAGACCGAATCTGCATGTCCACATGGCTACCTATGTCGAACCAAAACAAGGTTATGCTAAATTCTTTACTTCAGTCCCCTTTCCACCTAAAAGATACCTTTGAACAGTAACGCAAATTTACTGCACGAAGCAAGCTGGTGATATCCTTGCACAGTCCAGTAAGCAACTTAATTATTTCCTCAAACCCCAAATCACTGTTGCTCATATACTTCACTATGTCAAAATACTATGAATAGGACAAGAGCAACAAACTATATAAATCAGAAGTCCCACATAAGTACAAATGCTAACACAGGAGTCACACAACAACCAGTTCAACTGAAAGAAATGAACAACTAGAAAATATGGCTAGCCAACTATTACAATAAATACTTGCATTTATGTAGTGTCTTTAAAACATCCCAAGGCGCATCATCAAATAATGTTTGACACCGAGCCACATAACTATATTAGAACAGGTGACCAAAAACATGGTCAAAGAGATTGGTTTTACGTATAGAGGTTTATTGAGGGAATTCCAGAACTTGGGGCCGAGGCAGCTGAAGGCACTGCCACCAATAGTAAGCATTCCTTGTCATACAATTTTTAATAGGTATAAAATCGCAGGTTGGTGAATACAGAAGTAAAAACAACAATCCTGCTCAACCGTCTTCTCCCTGTGACTGAGGAGCGGCGGAGTCACTGTGCAGATTTCGTCCACTACGGGGTACAACGGACATGATCTTTATGGCGCAGCAACTGCAAGAGAAATGCAGGGAACAGCACCAATCCTTGTACATGGCCTTCTTTGACCTCACAAAGGCCTTAAACACAGTAAACCGCGAGGAACTATGGAGCATCCTCCTCTGTTTCGGCTGACCCCAAAAGTTTGTCGCTATCCTCTGCCTGCTCCACGACGACATCCAAGCCATGATCCTGACCAACGGATCCAACACAGACCCAATCCATGTCCGGAGTGGGGTCAAGCAGGGCAGCATCATCGCGCCAATTCTCTTCTCGATCTTCTTCACTGCAATGATCCACCTCACACTCAACAAGCTCCCCGCTGGAGTGGAACTAAACTACAGAACCAGTGGGAACCTGTTCAATCTTCGTCGTCTCCAGATCCAAGACCACCCCAACCTCTGTCGTCCAGTTACAGTACGCGGACGATGCCTGTGTCTGCGCACAGAGGCTGAACTTCAAGTCATAGTCAACATCTTCACTGAGGCGTACAAAAGCATGAGCCTTATCCTAAACATCCATAAGACAAAGGTCCTCCACCAACTTGACCCCGCCACACAGCACTGTCCCCCAGTCATCAAGATCGACGGCGCGGCCCTGGACAACGTGGACCACTTTCCATACCTCGGGAGCCTATTATTAGCAAGGGCAGACATAGAAACATAGAAAATAGGTGCAGGAGTAGGCCATTCGGCCCTTCGAGCCTGCACCACCATTCAATGAGTTCATGGCTGAACATGCAACTTCAGTACCCCATTCCTGCTTTCTCGCCATACCCCTTGATCCCCCTAGTAGTAAGGACGACATCTAACTCATTTTTGAATATATTTAGTGAATTGGCCTCAACAACTTTCTGTGGTAGAGAATTCCACAGGTTCACCACTCTCTGGGCGAAGAAGTTTCTCCTCATCTCGGTCCTAAATGGCTTACCCCTTATCCTTAGACTATGATCCCTGGGTTCTGGACTTCCCCAACATTGGGAACATTCTTCCTGCATCTAACCTGTCTAAACCTGTCAGAATTTTAAACGTTTCTATGAGATCCCCTCTCATTCTTCTGAACTCCAGTGAATACAAGCCCAGTTGATCCAGTCTTTCTTGATATGTCAGTCCCGCCATCCCAGGAATCAGTCTGGTGAACCTTCGCTGCACTCCTCAATAGCAAGAATGCCCTTCCTCAAGTCAGGAGACCAAAACTGTACACAATACTCCAGGTGTGGCCTCACCAAGGACCTCTACAACTGTAGTAACACCTCCCTGTCCCTGTACTCAAATCCCCTCGCTATGAAGGCCAACATGCCATTTGCTTTCTTAACCGCCTGCTGTACCTGCATGCCAACCTTCAATGACTGATGTACCATGACATCGACGACGAGGTTCAACACCGCCTCCAGCGCGCCAGCGCAGCCTTCGGTCGCCGAGGAAGAGCGTGTTCGAAGATCAGGCCCTCAAATCTGGCACAAAGCTCATGGTCTACAGTGCTGTACTGATACCCGCCCTCCTGTATGGCTCAGAGACATGGACCATATACAGTAGACACTTCAAATCGCTGGAGAAATACCACCAACGATGTCTCCACAAGATCCTGCAAATCCTCTGGGAGGACAGACGCACCAACATCTCGATCAGGCCAACATCGCAGCATCAAAGCACTGACCACACTTGACCAGCTCAGTTGGGTGGGCCACATTGTTCGCATGCCTAACACAAGACTCCCAAAGCAAGCACTCTATTCGTAACTCCTACACGGCAGTTGGGCGGAGGAAACATTTCAAGGACACCCTCAAAGCCTCCTTGATAAAATGCAACATTCGCACCGATACCTGGGAGTCCCTTGTCAAAGACTGCTCTAAGTGGAGGAAGAGTATCTGGGAGGGCGCTGAGCACCTCGAGTCTCGTCGCCGAGAGAATTCAGAAAACAAGCTCAGGCAGCGGAAGGAGCATGCGGCAAACCAGTCTTCCCACCCTTTCCTTCAACGACTGTCTGTCCCACCTGTGACAGAGACTGTAATTCCCATATTGGACTATTTGGTCACCTAAGAACTCACTTTTAGAGTGGAAGCAAGTCTTCCTCAATTTCGAGGGACTGCCTATGATGAAAAACAACAACAACTAGTATTTATATAGCGCCTTTAACATAGTGAAACTTCCCAAGGTGCTTTACATAGAAACATAGAAAATAGGTGCAGGAGTAGGCCATTCGGCCCTTCGAGCCTGCACCACCATTCAATAAGATCATGGCTGATCATTCTCCTCAGTACCCCTTTCCTGCTTTCTCTCCATACCCCTTGATCCCTTTAGCCGTAAGGGCCATATCTAACTCCCTCTTGAATACATCCAATGAACTGGCATCAACAACTCTCTGCGGTAGGGAATTCCACAGGTTAACAACTCTCTGAGTGAAGAAGTTTCTCCTCATCTCAGTCCTAAGTGGCTTACCCCTTATCCTTAGACTATGTCCCCTGGTTCTGGACTTCCCCAACATCGGGAACATTCTTCCTGCATCTAACCTGTCCAGTCCCGTCAGAATTTTATATGTTTCTATGAGATCCCCGCTCATCCTTCTAAACGCCAGTGAATACAGGCCCAGTCGATCCAGTCTCTCCTCATATGTTAGTCCTGCCATCCCGGGAATCAGTCTGGTGAACCTTCGTTGCACTCCCTCAATAGCAAGAACATCTTTCCTCAGATTAGGAGACCAAAACTGAATATTCCAGGCCCTGTACAACTGCAGTAAGACCTCCCTGCTCCTATACTCAATTCCCCTAGCTATGAAGGTCAACATACCATTTGCCTTCTTCACCACCTGCTGTATCTGCATGCCAACTTTCAATGATTGATGTACCATGGCACCCAGGTCTCGTTGCACCTCCCCTTTTCCTAATCTGCCGCCAATCAGATAATATTCTGCCTTCGTGTTTTTGCCACCAAAGTGGATAACCTCACATTTATCCACATTATACTGCATCTGCCATGTGTTTGCCCACTCACCTAACCTGCCCAAATCCCCCTGCAGCCTCTTAGCGTCCTCCTCACAGCTCACACCGCCACCCAGCTTAGTGTCATCTGCAAACTTGGAGATATTACACTCAATTCCCTCATCGAAATCATTAATGTATATTGCAAATAGCTGGGGTCCCAGCACTGAGCCCTGCGGCACCCCACTAGTTACTGCCTGCCATTCTGAAAAAGACCCGTTTATCCCGACTCTCGGCTTTCTGTCTGCCAACCAGTTCTCTATCCACGTCAGTACATTACCCCCAATACCACGTGCTTTAATTTTGCACACCAATCTCTTGTGCGGAACCTTGTCAAAAGCCTTTTGAAAGTCCAAATACACCACATCCACTGGTTCTCCCTTGTCCACTCTACCAGTTACATCCTCAAACAATTCTAGAAGATTTGTCAAGCAGGATTTCCCTTTCAAACATCCATGCTGATTTGGGCCAATCCCATCACTGCTTTCCAAATGCGCTGCTATTTCATCTTTAATAACTGATTCCAACATTTTCCCCATTACTGATGTCAGGCTAACCGGTCTATAATTACCCGATTTCTCTCTTCCTCCTTTATTAAAAATTGGTGTTACATTAGCTACCCTCCAGTCCATAGGAACCGACCCAGTCGATAGACAGTTGGAAAATGATCACCAATGCATCCACTATTTCTCGGGCTACTTCCTTAAGTACTCTGGGTTGCAGATTATCAGGCCCCGGGGATTTATCGGCCTTTAATCCCATCAATTTCCCTAACACAATTTCCTGCCTAATAAGGATTTCCTTCAGTTCCTCTTTCTCAATAGACCCTCGGTCCCCCAGTATTTCCGGAAGGTTATTTGTGTCTTCCTTCATGAAGACAGAACCAAAATATTTGTTTAACTGGTCCGCCATTGCTTTGTTCCCCATTATAAATTCACCTGAATCTGACGGCAAGGGACCTACGTTTGTTTTCATTAATCTTTTTCTCTGCTCATATCTATAGAAGCTTTTGCAGTCAGTTTTTATGTTCCCAGTAAGCTTCCTCTCATACTCTATTCTCCCCCTCCTAATGAAACCATTTGTCCTCCTCTGCTGTATTATAAAATTCTCCCAGTCCTCAGGTTTGCTGCTTTTCCTGGCCAATTTATATGTCTGTTCCTTGGATTTAACACTATCCTTAATTTCCCTTGTTCACCACAGTTGGGCTACCTTCCCCATTTTATTTTTACTCCAAACAGGAATGTAAAATTGTTGAAGTTCATCCATGTGATCTTTAAAATGTTTGCCATTGCCAATCGAACGTCAACCCTTTAAGTATCACTCGCCAGTCTATTCTAGCCAATTCACGTCTCATACCATCGAAGTTACAGAGTATTGTGAGGTAAATTAGGGCAGGTGACCAAAAGCTTGGTGAAACAGGTTTTAAGGAGAGTGTTGAAGGAGGAAAGAGAGGTAGCGAGGCGGAGGGAATTCCAGAGCTTAGGGCCTAGGCCACAGAAGGCATGGCCACCAATGGTTGAGTGATTATAATCAAGGATGTCCAGGAGGGCAAAATAAGAGTGCAGACATCGCGGGGATTTGTGGGGCTGGAGGAGATTACAAAAATAGAAAGGGACCATGGAGGGATATGAATACAAGGTTGTGACTTTTGAAATCGAGGCGTTGCTTAACCAGGAGCCAAAGTAGGCCAGCGAGCACAGAGATGATGGGTGAGCGGGACGTGGTGCGAGTTAGGACACGGGCAGCCGAGTTTTGGATCACCTCTAGTTTATATAGGGTAGAATGGGGAGACCAGCCAGGAGTGCATTGGAATAGTCAAGTCTGGAGGTAACAAAAGCATGGATGAGAGCTTCAGCAGCGGATGAGCTGAGGCAAGGGCAGAGACAGGAGGTGAAAATATGCGGTTTTAGTTATGCTGCAGAGATGTGGTCCCAAGTTCATTTCAGGGTCATATATGACACCAAGGTGGCGAACAGTCTGGTTCAGCCGCAGACAGAAGTTGGGGAGAGGGATGGAGTCAGTGGCTAGGGAACGGAGTTTGTGGTGGGGACTGAAAACAATGGCGTCGGTCGGTCTTCACAATATTCAATTGGAGAAAATTTCTTCTTATCCACAACTGGATGTCGGACAAGCAGTCTGACAATTTAGAGACCGAGGAGGGGTCGAGAGAAGTGGTCGTGAGGTGCAGCTGGATGTCATCAGCATACAAATGGAAACTGATGCTGTGTTTTCGGATGATGTCGTCAAGGGGCAATATGTAGATGAGAAATAGGAGGGCGCCAGTGATCAATCCTTGGGGGACACCAGAGGTAATGATGCAGGGGTGGGAAGAGATGCCATTGCAGGTGATTCTCTGGCTATGATTAGATAGATAAGAATGGAACCAGGCAAGTGCAGTCCCACGCAACTAGACGACGGTGGAGAGGCATTGGAGAAGGATAGTGGTCAACCGTGTCAAAGGCTGCAGACAAGTCAAGAAGGACAAGGAAGAATAGTTTGCCTTTGTCACAGTCACAAAGAATGTCTTTTGGACTTTGATGAGAACCTTTCGGTACTGTGGCAGGCACAAAAACTGGATTGAAGGGATTCAAACATAGAGTTCCGGGAAGATGGGCACGGATTTGGGAGGCAACAACACGTTCAAGGACTTTGGAGAGAAAAGGAAGGTTGGAGCTGGGGCATTTGCAAGGACGGAGGGGCCGAGGGTTGTTTTTTTTTGGAGGAGAGGGGTGATGATGGCAGATTTTAGGGAGAGGGAGACAGTACCTGAGCAGAGAGATTGTTAACAATGTCAGTTAACATAGGCGCCAGAAAAGGAAGTTGGATGGTCAGCAGTTTGGTGGGAATAGGGTCAAGGGAGCAGGAAGTGGATCTCATGGACAGGATAAGCTCGGAAAGGTCATGAAGGGAGATCGGAGAGAAAGTGGAGAAAGATGTGAAGTCAGGGCTAGAGCAAGAGGAATGCTTAGAGGAGGTTTGGCTCGGTGGGCTAGGGGAAGGAAGGGAAGAGACAGAGGTGGCCAAACAGCTATCTCAATCTCAATCTTAGCTCAATCCCCAGCTACAAACTGCCTGGCTGTCCACAGGCTATACATAAGTACACATTGACCAATATATTTTTGTCATGAAACAAAAGCTAATACTGTGGGGATGCTGGATATCTGAAATAAAAATACTTTTATCACATATATTTTGAGACAATAATATAGTGAGGTTTTTTATGTTCTCATTTGAAAATATTTTTAAAACCAAAATATAAAGATGTAACTAAAATGTTAGGATATTTAAATATCCAATTACATATCCAGTCACGTGTGCACAAGATAAATATTTTACAACTATCGGAATACAATATAACATAAATAAAAATATAAGAAAGGCACCACAGCAATGACACTGGGCCATACATTATAGCCTGTCCGGGTGCGTACGATGTGCGCCTGCGCCCGGAGAGGCCCCAAAAGTTCCAGATCTAGGTGCGCAAAGCAAATGCGCCTAAACCCGGCACTTCTAAACTGTCAAAATGTCTTTTGACAGATTGCACGCATCCCTGGAAGAAGGACCTCCGGGGATGGAGAATTGGGCTTTTTGCTCAACTCTTGCCCAGCGAATGTCCTTAAAACTCTTAACCAGCGTAAGAGTTTTAAAAGATATAAAAATTAAATCTTATCACAAATTTTTAGATTCAAAATCCTGTCCATTAAGGCAAGTTTATTTTTAACCTGATTAAAACATGTTTAAGACAATTTTTTAAAAATAAATTTTTTCCTAAAACATTTAATTTAATTCAATTTCAATAACATTTATTGTGTTGTGTTTCTGTGTTTTGGGGGGTATTCTCATTGATAGTAATGGAAGCTCATACAAACGGAACATCCCATTATCATCAATGAGAATATTACATTGTGATTGGTGTTCCAGGCCCACGTGATCCCAGAGTGCGCTTTCATTCCTGGGATGCGTGGGCCTCTGCCCTGGGCTGTGCATCCAGGCCTCGGACAAGAAGTGTTCGTGCCTCCGGGACCCCCAGGTACTTTCATTAAAAATGTTTTGGTCGGAAGCATCTGCCCGCGGGAAATCTCCAACCGCTATTTTTGGCCCACTATCATTTCATAAAACAAAGATACTAAGACCAGCAACATTAAAGTGAATTCTATGCCAAAGTAAGTCTCATCAGTCACTAAAGAGCATTGATACTAAAGGAGAACTACTATTTAAAAAGCTGACCTTAATATCAGAATGTAATCAGACCAGAGACAATTTTAAGATCAGGTACTGCTACAAAAATTTGTTCAGAAATGTAATATATTATATGTAATGTGCTCAAGATTTTATTGCAGTAAGGTTAAATACATTTAACTGCATTCTGTCTCCACTCCAAAGAAAATACATTGTGAATTTCTAGTCACGTCTGATTGCCGTTCTCATCCATCAACTTGTGCGCTGAAGGTACCTATCCATATAAAAATATGTATGAAAGAAGCATAAAATCATTCTGTATGCACGCAGTTTGGATAGTTGGCTCCCTAGATGCATGAAAACCCATTTTCTACTAACAGGTCTTTTACTGTCTCAGAATGGATAAAGTGTTCAAATATTCCTCATCAGTCATAAAGACCTCAGATTTAAACTGAATCTAATATTTTTGTTTACCAAAAGCATTTAAAATTGCAGATGACTTGATTCTAGCACAAACGTCCCATAAAAATGAAAAGAAACTGCCATCTGCAATTACATCCAGCAGCATGATTTGATTCAGATTTACATTTTGAAATTTAACAAAACAATTGCTATCTCAAATATAATTAGCAATTGAGCTCTTCCCTCATAACAAAAATCACAGTACTTATTGGTATGCCTGCCAACATAGTTAAATATAGCAGTGTGCAAGATATGGTAGTCAGTATTCTAATGCTAGATACAGAGCTCACATTACTCACAAAAGATTAAGACAAAACATGGCAACAGAGCAAGGAAAAGTAACACATAAAACCGTAACACATCAAATTCAACTTCCGTACAATTCATGTTTATTCCATCAGACATTAGTACTAAATTACTTGGGGTCAAGTTTTAATTGGGGGCATTTCTGAGGGAGATGAACTCTACCCTCTCTTATTCAGGACACAGTACCAACAGCTGTAATAATAAAAATAAAGAAAAAATTATAATATCTAGCAGATGCTTTCTACTGTAGCTCGAGAAATAGGATTTACCACTATATGGTGATCATTAAGTGAAACAGTTCAAGATTAAATACTGTATTTCATAAAGCAGAAAATATATTTCAAGGATAGATGTAAGTCTCATTGCAGCATAAGTTGCAATTCTGGAACAGGAGCTATATTATATCCTTAATATAGATAGAGCCAATGTTATTAGGTAGCACTTCCAACAATTCTTTGCTATATGATGTAAACTTCAAGAAATTCATAATGAGACAGGCTCCATTTAGACTTAATCATGATCCTTGACTTTCTCCTAAAATGCTGAGAGGCATTGAAATCATCTGTCTGGAGAGGTTAAATTATCTCATCAGCTTCTGCAAAGGAACGAAAGGTAAAGTGGAGACATCAATGAATTTATGGATGATAAATATAAATGCATGTCAGTCTCTGAAGAACTGTAGTTGTCTGATAATTCCATCAGATGATAAACCTACTATGGATAATAGCTATAATACAGAATTTTATAAAAGTGACATTGATTGCCTCATCCTACTACTCTCGGACATTTACAACCTGTACAAAGGAGGAACTCTAGGAAATTATAGAACTTGCTTGATCTGAATAGCCCCAAAAATGATTTATTAAACAGTGCGCATCTGCATGGACTTCCTATCTGCACAACTTGACTTCTTATTACATTGTTGCTAAACTGTTGTGTCAGGATTTCCCTTATAAATTCATATGTACTCAATTATGTTTTGCCTCTATAAACCAGTCACTATCTGGCTAAACAGAACATTGGACAAAATTGTGAAATTCAATCCCCAAAGCACCAGTAAAGGTACAAGAAAACTTAAAAAAAACATGACCTATTCAGTCAATGCAAATCAATGGACCAGATGTTATCCCCTACATAGCATCAATCATCAGCAAAGTGATGGAAGGTGTTGTCGACAGTGCTATCAAGCAGCATTTACTCACCAATAACCTGCTTACCGATGCTCAGTTTGGGTTCCGCCAGGACCACTCGGCATCAGACCTTATCACAGCCTTGGTCCAAACACGGACAAAAGAGCTGAATTCCAGAGGCGAGGTAAAAGTGACTGCCCTTGACATCAAGGCAGCATTTGACCGAGTGTCACCAAGGGATACTAGTAAAATTGAAGTGAATGGGGATCAGGAGGGGAAACTCTCTCCACTGGCTGGAATCATACCCAGAACAAGGGAAGATGGTTGTGGTTGTTGGAGGCCAATCATCTCAGCTCCAGGACATTGCTGCAGGAGTTCTTCAGGGCAGTGTCCTAGGCCTAGCCATCTTCAGCTGCTTCATCAATGATCTTCCCTCCATCATAAGGTCAGAAGTACGGATGATCGCTGATGATTGCACAATGCTCAGTTCCATTTGCAACCCTTCAGATAATGAAGCGGTCTATGCCCGTATGCAAGCAAAACATGGATGACATTCAGGCTTGGGCTGATAAGTGTAAAATAACATTCACGCCACACAAGTCGCAGGCAATGACTATCTCCAATAAGAGAGCAGCTAACCACTGCCCCTTGACATTCAAGAGGGGAGGGGAGGTTGCGGGGGGGGGGGGGGTCACCATTGACCAGAAGCTTAACTGGACCAGCTACACAAATAATGAGGCTGGTTATTCTGCGACGAGTGTCTCACCTCCCGACTCCCCAAAGCCTTTCCACCAGCTATAAGGCACAAGTCAGGAGTGTGATGGAATATTCTCCACTTGCCTGGATGAATGCAGCTCCAAAAGCACTCAAAAAGCTCGACACCATTCCAGGACAAAGCAGCCTGCTTGACTGGCATCCCATCCATCACCTTAAATATTCACTGCCTCCATCACTGGCGCACCGTGGCTGCAGTGTGTACCATCTACAAGATGCACTGCAGCAACTCGCCAAGGCTTCTTCAACAGCATCTCCCAAACCCACGACCTCTACCACCTAGAAGGACAAGGGCAGCAGGCACATGAGAACACCATTACCTCCAAGTTCCCCACTAAGTCACACACCATCCTGACTTGGAAATATAATGCTATTCCTGCATAGTTGCTGAGTCAAAATCCTGGAACTCGCTCCTGCACAGCATTGTGGGAGTACCATCACCATGATGCAGTGATTCAAGGCGGCGGCTCACCACCACCTTCTCAAGGGCAATTAGGGATGGGCAATAAATGCTGGCCTTGCCAGCGACACCCACATGCCAGCGACACCCACATCCCATGAATGAATAAAATAAACACCCCTATTGTCATAAAACAGAGTATCCTTTGACTCAGTGTGAGCAACTGAAGATTTACTACATCTTATTCAATCTTCTGTGGCATCGTGCATGGGGAGTCAAAACCTAGTGTAGCCTTCAAGTGAAGCGGGGTTAAAGGCTGTGAGATAACTGGTCTAAAATGTAGAGGTGTAGGTTTTAGCTGCAATGGGGACAGTCCTGGATTTGGTAGCATTGGTATAGGGTGTCTTAAAGGTTGGCAGCATGGAATCACGGTGTAGGAGTAACCCAAGGTTTGTTTGGTAGAACTTAGGGATGGCATTTGAGGCATGCTTCACTGGTGCATTTCTGAGTCTGTCAGCATTGAGGCGAGGTTAGGTGGAGGGTATGGTCCAGACTGCATTAGGTAGGGATGGGGAGTCCAAACTTTAGCAGGGTAATATCTGCAAACATTAAATTTTGTGTTTTATGATTGGTTTCAGAATGTTTCTCTGTGTATGTCTGTCTCTCTACAATCTCAATCTCTTTGTCGCATAGGTGTCCACAACTAGAATGTTTACATTATCTAACTATCCACCAAACACAGGTGATAATTATGAGGTTTTCTTTGCTTTCAAAATTCAACTCATTTGTGATGGGGTATTTTTAAATGAGGGGGGAACTGAAATTATGTTGGACATACTTGGGATAACACCCCTACTCTTGTGCTAATAACAGTTGTGCCATGGAATCTTTTACGTTCACCTGAAAGGATAGACGGGACCTTGGTTTAATGTCTCATACAAAAGATGACTTCTCTTACAATTATATCATTATAAGTAGATAATGGGCATGCAAGTTAAATCTGGTGTGTAGGAGGCATGGGGTCAACTTGCAGCAGTGACTAGTTGCTGCCACTGAACCCAAGAAAATATCTCGGACAGACCTGAAATTTTTAACAGCAGATTTATGTATAGTTTTTTTTGATGATCCATCTAAAGTTCAATTTTGGCATCTTTCAGCGGAAAGAAAACAATGATGTGGTGACCTGGAGAGTCTGGAGCTGGCTTAAGGGGCTAATATGATAGTAGCATTGTTTAATATGCTGATGTGATGTTATTCCATCACATGCAAGTCAGAATGACCTTTTAATGGATGCTGTAACTATGTCAGTAACAAGCTATTGTAATCGCAAGGCATGACGGGAAGTTTGGCCATTTGTAAGCTAAAAAATGTTAAAACTGCAGGCTTCAGCAGTTTAGAACAAAGGACAATAAAGTTGAACTTGTGACCTCAGATATGGTGGTTGAAGAACAACAGAAAGTGAGATGCAAGAGCCTTGAAACTGAAACATTTGAGATAATGGAAAGCATCTTTCAAAGCCTACGTGCTGGAATCTGTTCTAGTTATGGAAGAGACACAGGAGTAGTCATTAACCTGTCACATTGACAGGGCCAATGGTTGAGCAGCTGTCAGTCACAGATATATATGGACATATTTGGGACGTTTCTTATCTTTGTAAATTGTTAAGATTACGCTTTCACCCATTCATGTATAACATCTGATGTAATTGTTCGATCGGAGAGAGTCTTTGCTAAAGTTCTCTCCCCTGCATGCTTGTAATAACGTTTCTCACATCATCGCCTACCCATGACTCCGGGTGGTTTCTTTCCACAACACAATTATACCATTATAAGTAGATAATGAGCTTGCAAGTTAAATCGTGTGTAGGAGGCATGGGGTCAACTTGCAGCAGTGACTAGTTGGTGCCACTGAACCCAAGAAAATACAGACAGACCTGGCATTTTTAACAGCAGATTTATGTATAGTTTTCTTTGATGATCCATCTGAAGTTCAGTTTTGGCATCTTTCAGCAGAAAGAAAACAATGCTACATTCCACACCACAGGTACCAGCAATGATTGGTTATATTACCATTCACCTAAATGAACAATCCCAAGCTCATCAATTCTTGTAAGTCTGAAACTCTTAATGCAAGATAATTTGAAACTCTTAATGCAAGACAATTTGAAACTGTTCTGGGAACCGATGCAAACTGTCGGACACATAGGCCCCAAGTTTCCACACGCAGCGAAAAAGGCGTACCTCAGAGCTGGGCGCCTGTTTTTCGCGCTGAAAAAAAAGTGCAGTATTCAAGGAGCTCGATGTCTGCTTGGCGTGGCGCACAGGGGGCGGAGCCTACCACTCGTGCTGATTTTGTAAGTAGGAGGGGGCGGGTACAATTGAAATGAGGCTTCTTGGTGCCGGCAACTCTGTGCGTGTGCGTTGGAGCGTTCGCGCACGCGCAGTCTGAAGTAAACATTGGCACTCGGCCATTTTTAAAAGCGCTGCAGAAAAAGTGAAGATTTGTTTCTTGGACCCCTGCAAAGGCTTGTATTTTAATTTTCTTGATATTTCTGTGTGTGAGGGAGTGCTTTTAGCAGCACTGCTGAATAAATCACCTGCTGAAATCAGTGAGTTCAGCTTTTCACTGCTAAACTTGCAGAACCGTTGCCTGCAAATTAAGGACTGTGTGTTTGGAGAAATAAAAGTGCCAATTCAACTTTGCAATGGATCAACGTCCACCAAGAACAAAGAATTTCTTGCATGAGGAAGTGGAGATATTAGTCAACGTAATTGAGCAGAGATGGCAGGAGCTAGATACCAGCAACAGAGGTCGCATAAAAGTGCCACCAAAAGAAATGAAGAAACGCTGGAACCAAGTTGCAGAAGATTACTGCGCAGTGGTGCATACCAGGAGATCTGGAAGTCAGTGTAAAAAGAAATGGCACGACCTTGGTCAAGTATTTAGTGTAAGTAATATTTCCCATTTTTAATTTAATCGTAATTGTAACTTGGCTGTCTGTATGTCCCACCTTGCAGACTGACACACTCTGTAGAAAGTTATATTTTACTCTTTGCAGAAGAAATTGGCCCACAACAAAAGAGAGGCAACTCGGACATGAGGAGGCGTGCCCAATCTGCATCCACTGACACCCTTGGAGCAAAGGGTAGCTGCTATGATGAGTCGGACATGGAG
This sequence comes from Pristiophorus japonicus, assembly GCF_044704955.1. Classification (NCBI taxonomy): domain Eukaryota; kingdom Metazoa; phylum Chordata; class Chondrichthyes; family Pristiophoridae; genus Pristiophorus; species Pristiophorus japonicus. The sequence goes on along the minus strand of NC_091979.1, from coordinate 277,822,836 downwards.
TAAAGCAATCAGTACAGCACAAGCTGGGCCCGCACGCGAGGAAGAGGGTAAGTCCTGAAAATGCATCATGGCCCTTTAAATCAACCTGCTGCCTGGCCTGCTATGTGTGAGAGTACTCATGCCACCCACCCGGCCCCCTCCCTTGCTGTTAAGCATTTGACTGTTCTGATGTATTTTGCAGAACATGATGATGATGATGATGATGATGATGACGATGCTGCTGCTGCCAACCCTGAGGATCCTGAGGGTACAGAACAAGAACCAGTACAACCAGCTGCGGACGATCCAGACTGGATGATGGCAGCGATGACTGAAATGTCTGCAGGGGAGAGCTTCCAATTTAATGTTTATGAGCCCCCATCAAGGGGCATCAGAGTTTCAACCCCTAGCATAGTTCTTGGTTCCACCTTCCATGGTTTCGCTTCCGATGTTGCGGGTCCCAGTGGTGCTGCTGGTATAATGCAGCTTTCTACAGTCAGTGCACTACCATCCCAGCCTGCGCCTCCCTCTCGCATAGGTTCTGGTTCCACCTACTATGGTTTTAATTCCGACGCTTCAGGTCCCAATGTTGCTGCTGATATCATGGAGCAGTTTACACCCATTCGTCCAACATCCCAGCCCACGGCTCGCACTCGAGTGCTGTCATCTGCAACACAGAGCATCCCACCATTCCAGCCCGAGCCTCTCCGTCCAGTTCAGCCGTCTGGAACATAGAGCGTCCCACAGTCCCAGCCTGCGCCTCCCTGTGTAGTGGTGCCGCTTGCAACACCGAGCATCCCACCGTCCGTGCCCGCGCCTCCCAGTGTAGTGGTGCCACGAGGCAGACCCAGGCAGAGGAGAAGGAGATTGGAGACACGCTCTCCTGAGATGCAGCATGCAACAGATGCGGCTCAGGTTGTGGCATTGGGTATGGAGACCAATGAGCTTACCCGATCACTCATCAGTGGCGTCAATGCAGTAGGTGAAGAGTTGACGGTCCTGACGGGAGAAATAGCAGTAATGACACGGGAACTTAGGGAGGGAATGTCCGAGGGAGTGCAATCGACAGCACAGGCTGTCAGGGAAGGCCTGGTTGAGATAGCTGCTGCAATAAGGGCACACAGCCCGGCCAAACAAATGACACCCCCATGAGGAAGTGAACATTCACTGAGATATGGATGAGACATGGTTGCAGCCTTTCTTTGCTTCTTTTGTTCTTGTTCTCGATGTAGCTGTAGTAGCGTTTTTCAAATTGAAATTGTTTTGTAAGTTTTGTAACTTTACAACTTATAAGGGATCTTATGGTTTTTAAGTGATCTTATAGTGTAAATGCTCTCACATATTTTTGTATCTTATTTAATTTTGCACCTAAAAAGTGATCCTGAAGTTTAAGTGTTCTTCAGAGTGTAAGATTTTTCACAATGAAACTGTTTTGTAAGTTTTGTAACTTTACAACATATAAGGGATCTCAGGGTTTTCAAGTGATCTTATAGTGTAAATGCTCTCACATTCTGTAAATTATTTAATTTTGCATCAAAAAAGTGATCTTGAAGTGTAAGTGATCTTAGAGTGTAAAATTTTTCACATAGAAAGTGTTTTGTAACTTTTGTAACTTTACAAGTTTATAAGTGATCTTCAAGAGTCATATTAAAAAGTATAGTTTGATACAACAAATATTTTATTAGAGTGACGTTAACTTTTCAATAAAATATTTTTTCATTAAAACTGTTTCATGTTCCATTAACACAACACAACGTAGGAACAACTGCAAAGAATAAACATGTCCATATGCAAAAGTGGTCGCAGAGCCCTCAGGCATTAGTAGTTGAAGCATTCACGGATGAGCTGCTGGCGCAAGGCTCGAGCAATCGTTAAAGGGGCACGATGGACGGCCCTCCTCCGACCTCGTGCTCCGGCATCAGACACTTGCATGCTTTCCTGATTGTCATTATCATCCACATCCTGGTCTTCCGTAATACTATCATCATGCACTGGACCCTCACGTCGGTCTTCGGGTTCCACTACTAGCTCCTGCTGCCTCATGATGGCTAAGTTATGAAGCATGCAGCACACAACAGTGAAGTGACCGACCATCTCAGGAGAGTATTGCAACTGTCCTCCGGAATGGTCCAGGCATCGGAATCGCTGTTTCAATATGCCAATGGTCCTCTCAATGATGCTGCGCGTCGCAATGTGCGCCATGTTGTATTGATGGTCAGCTTCAGTCCGTGTCACGCGTAGGGGCGTCATGAGCCAGGTGGTCAGGCCGTACCCTTTGTCTCCCAGTAGCCAGCTCTGCCCTTCTGGCTGCTGCTCAAACATGTCAGATAGAACGCTGTCGCGTAGGATGAACGCATCGTGGGTGCTGCCAGGGTATCTCGCATCGACTGACATGATGCGCTGCTTGTCGTCACACACGAGCTGCACATTGATAGAGTGGAAACCTTTCCTATTTCGGTACTGTTCAGATTCCTCCACGGGTGCTCGCAAGGCTATGTGGGTACAATCAATGCAGCCCTGTACCTTTGGGAAGCCGGCAATCCTGAAGAAGCCCACAGCCCTCTCATGGATCGCTTGTGCGGTCATTGGGAAATTGATGAAGTCATTCCTTCGCGCATACAGTGCAGCCGTGACCTGGATAAACGCAGGCATGTATTGCACGTTGAGAGATGGCACACACATCTCCAGTTGCAGCTTGAAACGATCCCGAGGCATAGAAAGAAAGTGCAGCTGTTACCTGCACTTCAACAGACAAGGCAGTTATCCTTCTGCTTCTGGGCTGCAAATCTGCTCTCACCATATCACAGATCTCAGTGACAACTTCTCTGCGAAAACGCAGCCTTTTCACACAATCAGCCTCGCTCATGTCCAGGTACGAGCGCCTGGTTCGATATTGTCGACGTGGGTAAGGTCTCCTGCCCATCAACCTACGGGCTACGACGTTCCTGGTGCGGTGAGCTCGAATCAATTCTCTCCTATGCAGTGAATTGATGGAAAACCATTGCATAATTTGTAGTGTTGACAATGCAGCACCCATTCTGCAAATTTAAATATAAAACTGTCGATGTGGCTGCCTCTCCCTGTCCAAATGGCCTCAGTCCCCCTCACAGCTCGAAGGCTGCTGCTGTATCTTTGGCTGCCAGCCAGCTACTGACGCAGCCCCTAAAATGTGGCCGAATGGCCTCAAGAACCTTAATGAGCTGCGTGTGTCCTGCGTTGATTCTTCGGCTGCCGGCCAGCCACTGACGCCGCTGCAATCCCATGGCCGAATGGCCTCACGTCGGTCCGGGTGCTGCATCTTCGCGGGGAATGGAGGCCTGCCTCAAGCACTGCATCTCAGCACGAAGGCTGCTTGCTGCCTACCGCTGCCGTCAAGACACTGACGCCACACCCCTGCCTCAAGCACTGCAGCTCAGCTCGAAGGCTGCTTGCTGCCGCTGCCGTCGATAAACTGACGCCACACCGCTGCCTGAAGCACTTTCACACAGGTAGGAACATGGATTATTTAATCTTTTCTTTGCTTATAAATTTTTATTCAGGTTGGATTTATTTGTATAATATTTGTATAAGTATAACTAAGGATTGATTGTAGAATTTAATGACTTCCCTTCCCCCCCTCCTCGTTCCCTACGCCTAATTTGTAACCTGTGCCTGATTTTTTAAAGTGTAAACAAGGTTTTTTCAAGCGTACAAAAATCTTCACTTGCTCCATTCTAAGTTAGTTTGGAGTATGTTTTCACTGTGGAAACTTTCAAATCAGGCGTCAGTGGCCGGACATGCCCTCTTTTGAAAAAAAAATTCTGTTCCAAAGTGAAACTGTTCTACCTGACTAGAACTGCAGAAAACTAAATGTGGAGAATTCCGATTTCTAAGATACTCCGTTCCACACCAGTTGCTCCTAAAAATCAGGAGCAAATCATGTGGAAACTTGGGGCCATAATATTATAATGCATTCTAATGTGTGAATACTGATTTGTACTCCAAAGAATGTGTGGAATGTGTGAGGATATTTAGGATATTATGGTGGTGTGGGTGATGTTTTAACTCCCCTAAATTCTTTGGTATGGTTTATCCTGCCCTCCTCTCAAAATTGTCCCAACACATGGCTGTGCCTCTGCATTTAGAGAACAGAATTCAATGAGCTGAATATGATTCCTAAAAACAGAAATTGCTGAATATGATTGAGACCTTAAAATGGGTATCAAATATCACATAGCTTCTAAGCTTTCCATTCTATTTTTTAAAAAGCGGCAAATTTACAATACTCACATTTCCCCCCCCTTTTTCCCAAACAAGAACTTTGTTTTATCAGACCAGAGATTGATCAACTTTCCCTTGATGGAGAGGGAAATTTACAAAAAAGAAAGCTTAATGAAAATCCCTACAAAGCAGATGAATTGTTCCACGCCTAGCATGGTATTATGTACCATATTGTGAAATGCTGCCCCTCTAATTACAAAAGCCCTCTCCACTACTAGACCATGTTCAATTTCGGAGTCATGTATTTTAGACTCCCCATTGAAGTACTGTTTTGGATGGTCATTTTACGTCGGTCTATTCCTGACATGGAGCATTGTTTGATGAGTGTGGGTCACAGAATGAGACCGATAAATCTACAACCTGTACTACCATTTGGCTAAGAACCACGCCTGTAAATAAATACCCCTTGTAGTAGGAGATGCATTCATACTACATTATAAACATAAATTAAGTCAAATTAAAATGTTTTTGAAATCCCTGATTCATCATCATAGGAAGACCCTCGGAATCGAGGAAGACTTGCTTCCACTCGCAAAATGAGTTCTCTGATGGCTGAACAGTCCAATACGAGAGCCACAGACCCTGTTATAGGTGGGACAGACATTCGTTGAGGGAAGGGGTCGGTGGGGCCGGTTTGCTGCGCACTCCTTCCGCTGCCTGCGCTTGACCTCTTCACGTTGAGACTCAGAGCCCTTCCGGATGCATTTTCTCCACTTAGGGCGGTCTTCGACCAGGGTCTTCCAGGTGTCAGTGGTGATGTCGCACTTTACCAGGGAGGTTTTGAGGGTGTCCTTGTAACGTTTCCGCTGCCCACCTTTGGCTCATTTACCATGAAGGAGCTACGCATAAAGCATTTGCTTAGGGAGTCTCGTATCTGGCATGCGAACTATGTGGCCTGCCCAGCGAAGCTGATCGAGGTGGTCAGTGCTTCAATACTGGGAATGTTTGCCTGGGTGAGGGCACTGATGTTGGTGCGCCTGTCCTCCCAGGGGATTTGCAGGATCTTGCAGAGACATCGTTGCTGATATATTTCCAGCGACTTGATGTGCCTTCTATACATCGTCCATGCCTCAGATCCATACAGGAGGGCAGTATTATTACAGCCCTGTAGACCATGAGCTTGGTGATAGATTTGAGGGCCTGGTCTTCAAACACTCTTTTCCTCAGACGGCTGCACTGGCGCACTGGAGGCGATGTTGAATCTCCACATCAATGTCTGCCTTTGTTGATAAGAGGCTCCCCGAGATATGGGAAATGGTCCATGTAGTCGAGGGCCATGCCGTGAACCTTGATGATTGAAGGGCAGTGCTGTGCGGCGGGGACAGGCTGGTGGAGGACCTTTGCCTTACGGATGTTAAGCATAAGGCCCATGCTTTCATATGCCTCAGTGACTACATTGGCTATACCCTGGAGTTCAGCCTCAGAATGTGCACAGACGCAGGTGTCGTCCGCATACTGCAGCTCAACGACAGAGGTTGGAGTGATCTTAGACCTGGCCTGGAGGCGGCGTAGGTTAAACAGCTTCCCACTGGTTCTGTATTTTAGTTCCACTGCAGCGGGGAGCTTGTTGATTATGAGGTGGAGCATGGCGGCGAGGAAGATTGAGAAGAGGGTTGGAGCGATGACGCAGCCCTGTTTGACCCGGACGTGGATTGGGTCTGTAATGGATCCGTTGGTAAGGATCACGGCCTGCATGTCATCGTGAAGCAGGCGAAGGATGTTGACAAACTTTTGGGGGCATCTGAAACGGAGGAGGACGCTCCATGGACCTTCAAGTATGACAGTGTCAAAGGCCTTTGTAAGATCGAAAAAAGCCATGTATAAGGGCTGGCGCTGTTCCCATTTTTCCTGCAGCTGTCACGCTGCAAAGATCATGTCCGTTGTGCCCCGCAGGGGACGAAATCTGCACTGTGATTCCGGGAAGAGCTCCTCGGCCACAGGGAGAAGATAATTGAGGAGAACTCTTGCGACAACTTTCCCAGTGGCTGATAGCAGGGAGATTCCCCTGTAGTTGCCTCAGTCGGACTTGTGCACATTTTTAAAAAGTCACAATCACTGCATCTCAGATCTCCCGGCATGCTCTCCTCCCTCCAGATGAGAGAGATGAGGTCATGTATCCGCACCAACAGCGCCTCTCCGCCATACTTTAGCGCCTCAGCAGGGATTCCATCCGCACCCATAGCCTTGTTATTCTTAAGCTGTTTTATGGCTTTGCCTATCTCGTGCAACGCTGGAGTTTCACTGAGTTGGTGGCGGGTCGCATGCTGCGGGATGGAGTCAAGAACACTCGAGTCAAAGGCAGAGTCTTGATAGAGATCTTCAAAGTACTCCTTCCAACAGGCCCTGCCAGCCTCGGTGTCACTGATGAGTGTTTCCCCGTTCTTGGCCAGGGGTGGGGTGGGGCCTTGGGAGTTTGGACCATAGGTGGCCTTGACTGCAGCGAAGAATCCCTGCATATCGTGGCTGTTGGCCAGTCGTTGTATCTCCTGTGCTTTCTCCATCCACCACCTGTTCTTTGTCTCGGGTTTTTTGTTGAACCTGAGCCTTGAGCCGTCTGTAATGTTGTTTTGCAGCTCCCGAGTTGGGTTGTTGCTTGAGGCTCAGAAATGCTTTGCCCTTGCAATCTATTAGTTCTTCGTTCTTCGATCTCTTGATCACTTTCATCAAACCAGTCCTGATGTTTTCTGGTTGAGTGACCAAGTGTCTCTTCACAGGCACTGGTTATAAAGGCCTGGAGGGTAGACCAAGCACTGTGGGCATTCAGCATCTCAGGGTCATCAAGGCATGCCAGATTGGCTGTGAGACGCTGGCTGTTTAGGACTCTCTTAGCTGGGTCTCTAAGTACCCCGGCATTAACCTTTTTGTGGAACTGCTTCTGCTGTCCCCTCTGCTTTGGGGCTATGTTAATGTTGATGATGGATCGGATTAGGCGGTGGTCCGTCTAACAGTCGTCAGCTCCTGTCATGGCGCGGATGATGCGCACATCCTTGTGATCCCTGGCTTGGACGATGACATAGTCAAGCAGGTGCCAGTGTTTGGAGCAAGGGTGTTGCCACGATGCCTTGTATTTGTCCCTCTGGCGGAACAGGGTGTTGGTGATGAGGAGTTCATGTTCTAGACATCTTGTCAGGAGTACGGTATCACTGGATTTGGCTTTCCCTACTCTCCCTCTCTGCCAAACACGCCTCCGCAGAGGGCTGTGCCTTTGCCGACCCTGGCATTGAAGTCATCTAGGAGGATCAATTTGTTGCCCGTGGGGACGCGGGACAAGGATGTCTCGAGGTTGGAATAAAAACCCTCTTTAGCCTCATCCATTGCATCGAGTGTAAGTGCGTATGCAACGATGACTGTGGCGCATTGGTTCTGGGATAGGGCAAGACGAAGAGTCGTGAGGCGTTTGTTAACTCCACAGGGGGAGTCTTTGAGGCGGTCGACTAGCTCATTCTCGACGGCAAAGCCGACTCCATGAAGGTGGCATTCTGCCTCTGGTTTGCCTTTCCAGAAGAAGGTGTAACCTCCACCTTGTTCCTTGAGCTGGCCTTCCCCTGCCGGGTCTCGCTTAGGGCGGCGATGTCGATGCCAAAACGTCTGAGTTCCCAGGCAACTATGGTGGTGCGGTGTTCCTGTCTGTTGCTGTTGGAATTGTCCATGAGGGTCCTGATGTTCCAGGTCCCGAACTTCATACTGACGAAGTGGAAGATGCCTGTGCGTGAGTTCTTTTAACGTGTGGTGGCTGCTGCACACCGGCAACCACACGGGCTTAGCTGAACAAGGTCTTGGTCCAGTGGCAAGGGGGTCCAAGACGACTGGAGACCAGGCACAGCTGTATAAGCCTAACTGCCTACGGCGAAGAGTTGGCCACAAGCTCGGCGCCTTGTAGCGCCATTGATGGTAGATGGCCCGAGGCTCGGTTGGGGGGCAGACATTCGGAAGGTCGCTTCCAAAGTAATTTTAAAAGTTAAAAGATGATAAAAATTCTCAATTTGTTTAAAAAGTTTCTAAGAGTTGTTAAAAAGTCTAAGATTAGGATCAATAATAGGTTATAAAAGTTTCCCCAATTGTTTAAAAGTTAAAATTGATTAAAAGTTTTTTTTTTAAAAAAGAATTGAAAGTCGATTAAAAGTTTAAGGTGCAGGGGTCCCTTCGGGCTGAGGTAGAAACGGGCCGGTGCAGGGGTCCCTGATTAGAGGGTAATTAAAGTCATGAGTCTCTTTGATCAATAACATTCCATTCTTACAGCAGCTGAAAGATAAATATTGATTTCCAGTAAAATTGTTGGTGCACCAAGATTAAGGCGTCATTATGCAAACCCTGGCAGCAAATGGGGTGAGGATGATGCTATTTTTATGATTCTACACTATTAATAGAATTTATGAATATGAATTGGATTCAGTATTGCATTTCTTAATGTTCTAGGACAATTAGAAAATTATGATGGCTAATTTTACTTACGGCTTATAAGCAATTTTGGTCATCTGGTTCCACTAGTTAAAACTCTTAGAAAAATTGCTCGAGAGTTGTCATTCCAGCCTATTTAAAAACATTTCAAGCAGCTCTCTGCCATCTGCAAGATGGAGCTCTATGATGGATAAAACATTTTGTCTTGGGATGGATGAGAAAGAAAGCATGGAAAACCAAGGTTTAATGTACCTAGCAGAAACACATTTTCTGCTGGTAACAAAGTTACTTCTGATAGAAATAAATCCATGATCTGACACTGTCCCATAGGAGAAGGTACAGGGTTGCAAATTGTACCACATGGAAAAGTGAGGACATTTGGAGCAGAATAAAGTTAAAGATTTAAGTATTACAGTGCCTGCATGTCTTTCCTATATCTCCTCTTTCACCTGACAGTTTCATACGATTATTCCTGCACAAATTGACACGCAACTGTAGATAGTTCTACTGGAGATAAAGCCAAGGATTTAAAAAAATTAATTTTTTATTAGGTGTAAGTAGCTTTGTTCCTCCTAGTTCAAAAAACCACTATAAGAAGTCAACAGTTGATGTGGTTATACTGTCATTTTTAAGCCACTACAAAGTGGGTTCAGGTTCACATTGATTTCAAAGTAGTAATGTAGCTCATAAAAAGCAAAATACTGCAGATGCTGGAAAACTGAAATAAAACCAGAAAATGCTGGAAATACTCAGTGTAAGGTTGCATCATGACAAAAGGCCATCGACCTGAAACATTAACTATGTTTCTCGCTCCATAGATACTGCCTGACTAGCTGATTATTTCCAGCATTTTCTGTTTTTATTTTACTGTAGCTCATAAGTCTGTTTGCAATCTGGCCCTTCAGTGCACTGATGTTGGGCTTTCTGGAAAATGATAATTCTCCGACCTACAAGGCAGCAACAGTTTCCACATTGAGTCCAAACAAGAATGCAGAGTTAATTTTCAGCCAGAATCAGTGGTAATAGAACTAGTCTGCTTCACGTAGGGTTGCACTCTATAGAAATTAGATTGAGATGTTGTCTGTACTGTAACTGCAGCCTTAATTTGTGCTGCAGCCTTAATGTGTACTCTTGACAGTCAATCAAATAGATTAAAAAAACTTAATGGTTATTTATAGTAATGCAGCTAACAGTGAAACTCACTCAAAATCTGATTGCTATTAGAAAGAATTGATTTTCTTTTTAAAATATGTCTAAGTACTTCACTGTTTCTCCAATTATGAGTGTGTGGAATGTAGATTAGGCAGAACATATTGATGAAATAGTTATATACTGTAAAGCATTTGACTTAAAATAAATTTCTTTATGGTACAGGTAAAGTATGCTTCAAAGTTTAAACATTTAAGGATCACGTGGATGAACTTCAGCAATTGTACATCCCTGTCTGGAGTAAAAATAAAACTGGGAAGGTGGCTCAAGGGAAATTAAGGATAGTGTTAAATCCAAGGAAGAGGCATTTAAATTGGCTAGAAAAAGCAACAAACCTGAGGCCTGGGAGAAATTTAGAATTCAACAGAGGAGGACTAAGGGTTTAATTAAGAAGGGGAAAATAGAGTACGAGAGGAAGCTTGCAGGGAATATAAAAACTGACTGCAAAAGCTTCTATACATATGTGAAGAGAAAAAGATTAGTAAAGACAAACGTAGGTCACTTGCAGTCGGATGCAGGTGAATTTATAATGGGGACCAAAGAACTGGCAGACCAATTGAACCAATACTTCGGTTCTGTCTTCACAAAGGAAGATACAAATAACCTTCCGAATGTACTAGAGGCAGTGGGTCTAGTGAGAATGAGGAACTGAAAGATATCCTTATTAGGCGGGAAATTATGTTGGGGAAATTGATGGGATTAAAGGCCAATAAATCCCCGGGTCCTGATAGTCTGCATCCCGGAGTACTTAAGGAAGTGGCCCTAGAAATAGTGGATGCTCCCAAAAAATGGTGCAAATCACTGGTGCAAATTGAGCCCAATAATTGGCTGTCCCCCCAGAGAGGCTATAGGGGCTAGATGGCCTACTCCTGTTCCTAATTCTTATGTTCTTATACACTGGAGTTTAGAAGGATGAGAGGGGATCTCATAGAAACATATAAGATTCTAACTGGACTGGACAGGTTAGATGCGGGAAGAATGTTCCCGATGTTGGGGAAGCCCAGAACCAGGGGACACAGTCTTAGGATAAGGGGCAGGCCATTTAGGACTGAGTTGAGGAGAAACTTCTTCACTCAGAGAGTTGTTAACCTGTGGAATTCCCTGCCACAGAGAGTTGTTGATGCCAGTTCATTGGATATATTCAAGAGGGAGTTAGATATGGCCCTTGCGGCTAAAGGGATCAAGGGGTATGGAGTGAAAGCAGGAACGGGGTACTGAGGTGAAAGATCAGCCATGATCTTATTGAATGGCGGTGCAAGCTCGAAGGGCCGGATGGCCTACTCCTGCATCTATTTTCTATGTTTCTATGTTTCTATGAGATTACAGTTCAACAATACTAAGGAAACCAATTAATCAAAAATGTGTGTAAGTCATTGGTAATTCGATAGAAATTCATACAATCCAATCAGTGCATTAGACGAACCTTTCTGTGGTGGTGCCAAAAACCCTTAACAATTTCCAATTGATCATTTAATTGATGACAGAAATTAACTGCTTTAAACTTTTGGACCCAAACATCAATTTAACATCTTCACTGGAACCTACTGAAAATGGATCAAGTACAATTCACACAGTTATTACCTACACACTAAAATGCTGTAGGCAATATTAAGGTAGGTTTTCTCCCTGGTTACACCTGCAGTTCATGAAACTCAAGTTGAAATGCTATCCAATTAATTTTGTGATTTATTTTCGTAAGAGAAGTAAATGCTATTCAATGACATCACCATCGTCGAATCCCCCACCATCAAAATCTTGAGGTCATCATTGATCAGAAACTTAACTCGACCAGCCACATAAATACTGCACAAGCAGGTCAGAAGTTGGGAATTCTGCGACGAGTGACTCATTTTCTGACTCCAAAATCCTTTCCACCATCTACAAATCACAAGTCATGAAAGTGATGGAATACTCTCCACATACCTGGATGAGTGCAGCTCAAGAAGCTCAACACCATCCAGGACAAAGCCGCCCGTTTGATTGGCACCCCGTCCACCACCTTAAACATTCACTCCCTCCTTTACAGATGCAATGTTGCTGCAGTATGGACCATCTACAAGATGCACTGCAGCAACTCACCAAGGCTTCTTCGGCAGCATCTCCCAAACCTCTATCACCTAGAAGGACAAGGACAGCAGGTGCATGGGAACAGTTCCCCTCCAAGTCACACATCATCCTGACTTGGAAATATATCACCGTTTCTTCATCGTCGCTGGGTTGAAATCCTGGAACTCCCGCCGTAACAGCACTGTACCTTCACCATATGGACTGCAACTGTTCAAGGCGGCTCACCACCAGCTCTCAAGGGTAATTAGGGATGTGCAATAAATGCTGGCCTTGCTAGCGACGTCTATATCTCGTTAATTAATAAAAAAATCAAGTACCACACATCTTTTTCTTAACTCATTAGCTTATATTGACGTGCATCCATCATGCAATAAAGAAAAAAAATGGATGGACTATGCATCATCTATTATTCATATTATAAGTGCACATGGTGTGTGGAACACCTTTATGCCAGAGTTCTTCACGTTCCAATATATTAATGATGTTTTTTCTTTCAACAATATACTTCTGTGCATTAATTATCATGTTATGGATCAAACACAACACATTCAACCTATATTAATCGATTATTTGAATATTGGTATTTATTATTCATCTGACTCATTCAGATACAGTGAAAGCGAACTATTTTAGCTCTCAACAACTGGAAATAAATATAACAAGACCATTGACATCACATATAGCTTATGGTTGAATTTATACGGGAAAAAATGTTATTAGGTATCATAAATGTTTAATTTTTGGCTCATCAAATGTACTTTCATGTTATCTAGGACAACAGCTCAGGCCACCAGTGATATATTTTTTTTAGGTGTTTTCTACCCTTCTAAAATATAAGGGCCAAACAATCTATTGCGAAGATCACTCTCCTAATTCTGTTCAAATCTCTATGCTTTTCAGAATGTCTTAGCATCAAGGTAGAACTTTTGTTAAAGTGCCCAGGACAATGAATAGAAAACCTTTATGTCAATTATTTTTAAGATATTGGAATTATTCTTACGCCTCACATGATCTGTTGCTAGTGCTTGATAAGTGCGAGAACAGCATATTAGACTTAATTCTAGTTTTAAATTAAGCAAATATAGTAAATATTGAACAAGGAAGTAGGTAACAATAGGACATAAATATATAGATCATCCACCTCCCCAAAGGGAAAATTAACAAAAAGGTCACAACATTATATCTAAAGAAAGCGTTTATATACAGTTTCCTTACGAACTGAGAGCTAGCTAAAATCTATCTGCATCTCAGTGTAGATCTTAGTTTGTTTGACTCAAGTATACTCTGAGAACTCTGCTTCATATGCTCCTTTCTTATCTTATTGGAAATTCATAACTGCCAGCCTCATTTTAAATAGAACACCGTCATATTCATGAACCAATCACAAAGTTTATATATTTAAAAATTATGCATCATACTTCCTCTTAAGCCAGGGAGATTACAACACACTTCACAACATATGTAATGAAATAGGTTTGCGGCTATAAGTGGCTTTTTAAAATCTTGTGCCATCTTGCGCTCCTCGGACCAGAATCCTGATGATGTGCTCTCTCAGGATCACACCATTTCTGACTCCAGACCGGTCACACCGCCACTGCATCCAACCATGGCCTCACCCAAGCCAAGCCAGACTGAACCCTCCCAGGAGGATGTTGACCAGTCTGCAGCCGGCCCTTCCAGGCCCAAAACTGGTCGAGGGCGTCCTGGAAGGGCATTTGCAGCTTCCACACAAGAAACACAGCAGTCTTCCCAGGCTCATGATGCAGCCACAGGGGAGGACACTGAGGCGGAGTAGTAGGATAGGCACGCATATGAGGCTGGTGTGCAACGGCCATCACACATTAAAAAAATCCACGCACAGGCATCTTCTATCCTTCAACATGTAGCTCGGGACCTGGAATATTTAGGTCCTTCATTGAAACACCTGTGAACTCATCCCTTTTTGGCATGGAAGCAAGTTACCCTCGCTACAAGGTACCGCCTAAAAAGATGATAAGGAGATGCACAAGGGTGAGAAATGATATTTTTGTGTAAGTTTTTTGGACTATTTTTTGTATTGTTGGCTTTTTGCACTGATTTGGATGATGTCATAAATCTTTATTTTTTGCACATATCTGGGCAAGTGTATCATTTGAGAGTGGCAATTATGTGCGAAGGCACTCATTGGGATGGCCATGGAAAGTAGGGGCTAAAGGGTTATGTGGGGATGAGATTATGTGAATCGAGCACCAATAAAGCGTCTCTGGACCTCCCTTGTAGGGTTGCGATGGCATACGATGCCTCCTGGCTGGGTGGCGACAGGGATCCTGGTTCTCCTCCTGCGCCTCCTCCTTCTCAGGTGGTACTGCTGGCTCGACCTCCAGAGGCTGGCCCCTCATGAGAGCCATGCTGTGCAGCATGCAGCAGACCACCACGAACGTGGAGACCCGTTCAGGAGAGGACTGCAAGGTGCTACCAGACCGGTCCAGGCAACGGAACCGGTTTGAGGATCCCGATGCAGTGCTCGATGATGCATCTGGTGCCTGAATGAGCGTCGTTGTAGGCATGCTCGGCCGCAGTTCCGAAGTGGAGTCAGCAGCCAAGTGGACATGGGATATCCCTTGTCCCCAAGTAACCATCCCTTGGCCCAGTGAAGACGAAGGGCACACTTTTCTGGCGCAGGATGAATGAATCGTACCTGCTGCTTGGATACCTGGCATCAACTGCCAGGATGCTATGCTGATGGTCACACACCAGCTGCACATTGAGGGAGTGGAATCCCTTTCTGCTGATAAAGAGTTTGGGATGGTGTTGTGGCGCCCTCAGGCCAACGTGTGTGCAGTTGATGGCACCCTGGGGAACCCTGCAATCCGGACAAATCCAGCCTGCAGCTCCACCTGCTTCTCCCTAGTCATGGGGAAGGAGATATAGTATAGTCCACTCTTCTCCTATACAGAGCATCGGTCACCTGCCGGATGGCTCGATGGGCAGAGAATTGGGAGATGTTCGATATGTCTGCAGTTGCAGACTGGAAAGAACCCGTTGCGTAAAAGTTGAGAGCTATGGTGACCTTGGTCTCAACGGTGAGAGCTGTCCTGAGCCTTGTGTGATGCTCCAGATCTGGCCCCAGGACATTGCACAGCTCCCTCAGTATGTCCTTTCTAAATCGCAGTCTTCGCAAACATTGCTCATTACTGAGCTCCAGGAAGGAAAACTGCCATCGGTAAACCCTTTGACGGTAGGATCTCCTTCCACTAGATCTGTGCTGGGCCCCTCCAATGGCACCTGGCTGATCGCCTTCTCCCTGTTCCTGCTGATGGTCTGGAGCCTTTGCAGGCTGCTGCTGGCAAGCTCCAGGCCCAGTATTTGATGCGAGGGGGGGTGGTGGGTGGGGGGGCTGTGGGGGGAGGTCAGCGTACTTGACCCTCCTCTTCATACCATCTCCCTCCTTGCCACCCTCTCTACGTGGAGGTCTTCAGCCTTCTGCAGTCCCTTCTTCCCTGTTGGGCAGCCATGGCTGCTGCCTCACTTGCCAGCTGTCTCTGTACCCGTTGCTGATGCCTCACTTGCCAGCTGTCTCTGTACCCGTTGCTGATGACGCCACCTTCTCCTGTGTGCTGCCCTGCCTCTCACAGGGTGCACAAGGCATTGCCCTGCCAACACTGAGCCCATTCTGTCTGAAGGCTGGGTCCTCACAAGCAGGCCTGTGTGTAGCAGAGAATGAGGCCCACAGGCCACGACTAATCAGTAAGAATGAAAAAGCCATGATCGTATTAAATGGCGGAGTAGGCTCGAGGGGCCGGAAGGCCTACTCCTGCTCCTATTTCTTATGTCGTTATGTAAACTCATAAAAAGTTCTGTAAAGTCCGCTGCAGGTTTAGCAAATCTCCACAGAGAAATTCGAAAAAGTTTGGACTACAAATATCCGATCACACAAAATCTCAGTTTTCCTCCTCTGGCGGTCTCGAGCTGCCCGACAAAATGTACCGACCCAAAAAGCTGGCGGGGGCACGGTCAAGAAAAAAAAGCAGATTTTTTATACTGAATATAGGTGGCGTGGCCGCACGGCACCGGTGCCCACTCTAATGATGTCATCACGGCCGCAGGACCCATACCGCAGCGGAAGTCGGTGATGTGGGGTGGAAGTGGATACTACCCCAAAAACTCCCGTGCTGAATATGGGTCGCGGGTGGCCAGTCGACTGGATCGCAGCTGCCACTCGATTCCGCCGCATGGCCGCCGCAAACCCGCAGTAAAGGGCCTTATAGGGACCCTGAATTTCGGCCCCACTGTGTCCAGTCACTACTTAGCTGTAATGGCAAGTCTGAAGACATCATGCTGAATCGGTACAGTATTCTGATCAGACCACACCTTGAATACTATGTTCAATTTTGGTCACCAAGGTACTATGAAAACAACCAAATTCTAGAAAAATTCAGAGAAGGATCATTCAGCTGAAGACTAGCTTCAGAGGACCGAGTACAGGTTAGAAAAATACAGCCTCTTCGGGTTGAAAATGAGGTGAATGAGAAGAGAGCTTAAAGGTATATTATATGACTCCTTTAACATAAAAACATACCAAGATGTCTCACAAAATAAAAATAAGATACTAAATGGAATGAAAAAAGTTAATCGGGAGTACTATGACAAAGTAAGTCATGACTGCAGGGCAAAAGGACATTGGGATAAACTGGTAAAAAGGCAAATTTATGACTGATGTAGAAAAATGCCTCATGCAAAAAGTGAAGAGTCTTCTGGGGAGAGTATTGGAGGCACAAATTCTGGAATTATTCAAAAGCCGGTTAGATACTATGGGGCTCAATTGTCCCCAGTATTTACTCCATTTTTTTCCCCGAGTAGGCTGCTTTTTCTGGCCTAACTTAAAAATCCCTAGTTTCCCAATCAATTTGCACCAGAGTAACGGACTTAGTTACATTTTTTTTTAGGTGTTTTTTTTCCTCAAAAGGGGGCATTACCAGCCACCTACGCCAGTTCTGGCCAGTTAGGCAACTTTGGCCAACTAATAGTTACTCCATTTCTACTTAGGCCAGCGTATGTGGCCACTCGAGAAAACCCTTGCGGAGAGTTAAAGAAATCGGCACAGGTAAGGAAATTGGTGCAGGTAAGTGCAGCAGATCCCCGGACAGCAGCAGCAGAAAAGGTAAGAGAGAGGGGGAGAGAGGAATGGGTAGAGGGAGAGGGGGTGGGGGAAGCCTTTCGGGTGTAGTTAGGTGCGAGGACCGGGAGGGAGGAGACCACTCAGCCTGGGCTAGGGGCAAGGGAGTGAACCGGGAGGCCACTCGGCCTGGGCTAGGGGTGAGGGAACACACCAACAAGCCCTTCGGCCAGGACTAGGAGCGGGGGAGCAGACCGGGAGGCTGGGGGCGGGGCGGGGGAGCGAACTGGCCGGCATCGGGGGCCACAGAGGAGTTGGAAGGGACTGGAGAGGCTCGTGGGGGGGCGGGGGGCATCGGGGGCCACAGAGCGGCAGGAAGGCAGCGGAGAGACTCAGTGGAGGGACGGGGGGTGAGAGAGACTGTATGTTATAATCTGCAGCTTCTTGAAAGCTATTGCACTGGTTACTCACTATATGAAGCTGAAGGAAGTTTCCCAGACGTGGAGCTCTACTGCGCATGCGCGGCCATTTCAGCGACGTCAAGAACGTCACTTTTTTCCCCCGTCTGCGCAGAAGGCCCGGCTCCGTTTTCCTGTGCAGACTGCAGGCTCCACCCCCCGAGACGACTGGCCACGCTGCGCGGCTGCAGATTAGAGGCTAAACATCGGGGAAACTACGAAGATTTTTTCCTGGCGCATCTATTCACATAATTATGTGGTGCAACTCGGGCAAGTCTGCCAGAAAACGGGCTCGGGGAAAATTGAGCCCTATGATGGGGAATCCATGTTCTTTTTTTATAAAAGTATGAGCTAGATGGACCAACTGGCCTCCCTACTCTTACTTATTTTTGTGTAAGTGTAGAAGAACTTAGAGAAGCGTTTAGCACCTGTTATTGAACAACAGTTACATTTATCTTCTGCTGCGCAATTGAACTTTGATTAACTGTAACTTGGCCCTCCGATGCATTACCAGTTGAATATTACAACTGCAATATTCAGGTACGTTAAGGTTACTGCATTGCTTCATTGACTGACATATTAAACATATTAGGTGTCAGTAAAGGGAGAGTATTTAACCAAACCTATTCACTCCCATACTCACTTATCAGCAGTACAAGTTAGGGTAAGATTCTACTTTTAATTGATGACCAGTGAAATACTTCTTCAATGTGACAGTAAAGTACACTCAGATTCTCTGTGGCCAGCACTATCAAACTTCCCTATTATCATTCCACTTTATTTTGGTTGTCATACAATTTCAAAAGGAAAAAAAATGATTTCCCTTTTCATTTCTATCATTCAGCATGCTTCAGGCCATAATGAATGAGCTTCGTGACACAATTTTCTGAGCATTACCATCACAGCGTCCCTGAAACAAATCACTGTCTTCCTCATCGAGCAACATGAAAATTCTGTAGCATACAGATTAGCAGTAAATTTCTTCTCGGATGTGAATGCACGCCTGTATTCATTTCCTATTTTGTCCCATCACATATGCTAACCATATTCACTGCTTCATGCCTGTGTGGCTGTATTTCTACATTTGAATCATCTTGGGTTATGATAGAATTTTGTATTCTTCAACACATAATTATCTCTGGTTGATTCAATGTTACTTTCTCACCTTCCTGTTTTTTTTAAGAATATGTGCTATGACTTTATTCACAAGTATCATGGTATAATGCAAAACATTTACTGTATGATCCACAGCTAGTAATTTTTCACCAGTGGTATACAGTCTGCATAAGTACCAAGGCAGCCAGAAATCCTGTTCCTGATCTCAATACAGTGATCCTGCTACAATATCTGCATGTGTAAAATAAATTGAGGTTACATTTAGTTTGATGCCGGATAGTTGATTAGATGTCCACCACTTGCTGCTGAGGCTCATAACTGAAGAATGGTCATCTGGATGAGATAACAGAGGGCAACTGAAAGCTGTGGAACCAAACCCAAGCTTCAGATGTGACCAATGGGAAAGCTTCAGATGTGACCAATGGGAATGCTCCAGTTGGTTACTAATTACAGATAACAAAACTGAACAGCTAAGTGCTCCCTGTGCATAAATGTTTATGTGACACTAAAGCACTCATCTTGTACAGGTACCAAAATACTAGAAATTCCCTACTCTAGATTACCCAAGACTTTTTGTAGCTAGCCAGCTGACTGCAAGCCAGCATCTCACTGCAACATGATAATGGTACAACAGTTATTTTCAAAACTCCATACTACAGATCTGATTCTTTTATAAGGCTTTCAACAGAAGCAACATTACACAGCTTAATAAATCCAGTGTACACCTAAAAAGGTTATTGATCTATATGAACCAAGATCAAACCACTGCATACGGAAGGATTACACATTATAAAAAAGTCCAGTGGCAGTTAAACAGAGGAGATCACTATTCGTATCAGGCAATAAACATGCTCCGCTTTTAGTTATGCCTCAAATTCTACCGTGAGACCATTTACAAGTGACCTTTCAGCTGCTATGTTGAAGGAAACTAAAGTGTGACACATTGATAAATTTAATGACCAGTTTGCATATTAGATTTCATGGGTAAACATCTTTTGGGTGGGCTTTAAGACTGTAGACTAAGGTGACCATATTTTCTAAACCAAATCTGGGGACACACAGACTGGGGGAACAGCAAAGTAGCCAGGACAGAAAATGTAGGTTGCGCAGCGTAGCGCAGAAACATTTTTTAGTAGCCTATATTTTAACAGTTACACATATACATTACAAATGTGCATATAATTACCACAGATGTGACATCACACTATTGACTCCCCCTTGCGCCCCCCCATGACTGAGGTCGCACCTGACACTCACCCCCCCCCCCTCCCCCAGTGACTGAGGTCACACCTAGCCACCACTCCCCCATGACTGAGGTCGCACCTGACCGCCCCCCGCAGTAACTGTGGTCACACCTTGCCAGTACCCCACCACCCCGTCCCATGACTGAGGTCGTACCTGACCCCCCCCCCCCCCCCCACAGTGACTGAGGGGCACATCTGTCCCCCTCCCATCCCAGTGAATGAGGCCATACTTGGACTGAACACCACCCCTCACAGTGTCTAGGAATAGCCCGTCCTCTTTCTCCGTGGCAACTTCCTCACACGTTCCCAGGTACTTCCAGCCGGAAACACAGAAACAACAACCGGCACTTGTGCAGAAAGATCGACCAGTCACGTAGTGAGTCATTCTGCCATTGTGTAATTTAGCCTTTGAGCTGCAAATTGACAGCCCGTGAGGGTGTGTGGGTACACTCAAGGCACACTTCGGGGACAGGTTTTGTGAAACAGGGACTCTGCTTGCCCGGGGTCACAGTACCTCAGCCGGGGACTGTCCCTGGAAAATGGGGACATATAATCACCCTACTGTAGACTGATTCACCTGTTAATAATAATGAATAAATACTTTTCAAAATATTACACTAAAAGAGTATAAAATACTTGGAGAGAAATCAATCTTTTAAAGAAAAGTCACATAGTGAACTATATCTTCAAAAATGAGGTTAATGATCAAAATCAATTATGATAATCAGTTTCATATACTCGCCACCCAAATTTCTTAGCCATCTATATTTGGGATCACATCAATTTCTCCACTCAAGAGATCTAATCCACGATTGGATCAATAAACCTCCTCGAAGGAAATTTCTGACTCGTAAAAGTCCAATGATATGAGAAAAAAATTGGAGAAGCTCAGCTTGACATAAAAGTTTCATACTGTTTCCAGCTGTTTTAAAAATTTGGATGAATTCCCCTTTAAGCTTCACAAATCAGAAAGCACATTTGTAACTACCAGAAGTGGGAATTTTGCTGACATTGCTCAACAGACATACTGCGTAAGCATCATTACAGCACATTGTTTGGCTGGAGTAAATTATTTAGTAGTTTGATGTAGTGCCTATGACATTTTTACTTTTGCTTTTCTATCAGAAAATATATTATTAGCATGGGAAACACTGAAAATGTGGTATAGAGACCAAATAATATTAAAATGTATGATTCCAAATAAATACAAATCAATGAAATATAGATTAACATTAGATTAAAGTACAATAATATATACATACATTCAACAAAAGCTTAAATATCTTGGGGTGGAATTTCCTGTAGGGGCATAATCGAAACATTACATCAAAAATTACAGCCTGTGCCCATTTTACCGATGACTATTTAAACCCAAATTTCCTTCTAATCTAATTAACATACAGCAGAACATAAAAATGGGTGTAAACAAGCAGAAATCAGTGTAAACAATCGAGGAACGCGTGCAGCTCACCATACCTTATTAAAATATAAAGACTTGCGCCTTACACAACCTCAGGATGTCCCAAAGCTCCTTACAGTTAATGAAGTACTTTTGAAGTGTCCAGCCCTGATTTGAACTCCAGGTGGATTCCCCGCTCAGGTCCCAGTTAAAATTACAGTCGGGTTTCAATGATGTCATAGGGCTGCAACATGCATAGTTAAAGAAGGACCCTGTTGGCTCCGGGCACATGTCCTTGGTGCTTGCTGGAGAGAGCAGCTTAAAATTGCAGATGTTACGATCATGGCGGCTTTGGGACAGGTAAGAGCCAAGGCAATTTTAACTGCCACCTGCCAGGTTTCTGCTGAGTGAATATGGTTAAAATCAACCCCTAGTCTTTGCTGTAATGTAGTAAATGCAGCAGCCAATATGTACACAGCAAACAGCAATGTGATAATGACCTGATAATCTGTTTTAGTGATGTTGGTTGAGGGAAAATATTGGTCAGGACATCAGGGAAAATTCCCCTGCTCTTCTTTGAAATAGTGCCATGAGATCATTTTATGTTCACCTGAGGGGGCACCTTCGACAGTGCAACACTACCTCAGTATTCTACACTACCTCGTGGGCCGCCCTGACCTGTGTGAGAACACCACCGCAGGTCAGGGCTATAAATAGAGCTGGAGCACCAGGCCCTGAAACATCGTGGGCAAAGGTGCGGCGAATGAGGGTAGGGGGCCCAGAAGAGCCGAGGGCCCAGGGGCAGCACAGGCCTGCCCACACTGCGATGTATGTGTGCACTAGGTCCGTGCAGCAGAGCAGGTCTCCAACCGTCCTGTTTCAACCCTTGCCACTCGATAAAGGCCTAGCTCTGTCGAGCCCGTGTGGTGGCTGATGTACAACGGTCACCACATGTTGAAAAAATCCACGCACAGGCATCTTCCACCCCCTCAACTGGAGTTCAGGACTGGAACATCGGGTCCTTCATTGAAACATCTGTGAACTCTTGTGGAAGCAAGTCATCCTCGTTCGAGGGACCGCCTATGATGATGATGATGCACTGGATTGTCAGTCTACATTTTTGCTTTAGTCTCTATAGAGGCTTGAACCCACAACCTTCTGTTGTAGAAGCAAAAGTATGAAATTGTAAGTTTTAAGCCATCTAACCATCATTAATGCAAATTGGGAATGTCGGAGATTCCTCTAGGTTGCGCTCTTTTTTTCAGTGCAATTCGCAGGAAATCAACCAAACCAGTGCAAAAGATTGCGGGATTTCAAGCTCAAATCGAGTTTCCGCGATCTTTTGCGCTAGTTTAGAAGCATTGCGCTAGAAGCTGATGCCAGCCACAAAAGTGACCAGCCCTCCAGATCGAATTTATCACCATGGCAAGTTCCCGCTAATTGCACTCATTTGTGGGTCTTCGAGGAGGTTCTTAAAAGTAAGCTTTTTTAGGCGCAAGGAGCCTACTAGGCGTGTTTTAAAAGCTTTTGAATAGAATTTTTAAATATGTACTAAGAAACTGACTATTATACCCCAAGGTATAGTAGTCGCGGAGAGGCACGGGAGTTCAGAGGAGAGGCCTATAAAAGGCCCATCAGTCAGTCGGGCAGCGGCTGCATCGAGGAGAGGCACGGGAGTACGGAGGAGGCCTACCGATGCAGCTGCAGTGGGGAGAAAAGGCAAAAAAGTAGAAAGAAATTGAAAGGTGACATCACAGCCAAAGGGGTAAGTGATTGGCTGGTGATTGGCAAGTAGTTTTTCTTTTTCTTTTCTTTATCAGTAAGTAAACTTTTAGCATTGTTGTTTCCAAATTAAGTTTATCTAAGGGTTAAGTCATGGCAGGACAGCTCAGACACATGTTATGCTCCTCCTGTACTATGTGGGAAGTCAGGGACGCTTCCGGTGATCCTGACGACTACGTGTGTGGGAAGTGCATCCGCCTGCAGCTCCTGACGGAGCGCATTGTGGTATTGGAGCTGCGGGTGGATTCACTCTGGAGCATCCACGATGCTGAGGTTGATGTGAATAGCATGTTTAGTGAGTTGGTCTTACCACAGGTAAAGGATACACAGCCAGATGGGGAATGGGTGACCAATAGGAAGAGCAGTACAAGGAAGGTAGTGCAGGGGTCCCTTGCGGTCATCCTTCTGCAAAACAGATACACCACTTTGGGTACTGTTTGGGGGGGGATGACTCATCAGGGGAGGGCAGCAGCAGCCAAGTTCTTGGCACCGTGGGTGGCTCTGCTGCACAGGAGGGCAGGAAAAAGAGTGGGAGAGCTATAGTGATAAGGGATTCAATTATAAGGGGAATAGAAAAACGTTTCTGCAGCCGCAAACAAGACTCTAGGATGGTATGTTGCCTCCCTGGTGCAAGGGTCAAGGATGTCACGGAGCGGGTGCAAGGCATTCTGAAAAGGGAGGGTGAACAGCCAGCTGTCGTGGTGCATATAGGTACCAACGATATAGGTAAAAAAACAGGATGAGGTCCTCCGCGACGAATTTAGGGAGCTATGAGCTAAATTAAAAAGTATGACCTCAAAAGTAGCAATTTCAGGATTGCTACCAGTGTCACGTGCTAGTCAGATGTGGAATCACAGGATAGCTCAGGTGAATAGGTGGCTTGAGGAGTGGTGCAGAAGGGAGGGATTCAAATTCCTGGGACATTGGAACCGGTTCTGGGGGAGGTGCAACCAGTACAAACCGGATAGTCTGCACCTGGGCAGGACCGGAACCAAAGTTCTTGGGGGGGTGTTTGCTAGTGCTGTTGGGGAGGAGTTAAACTAATATGGCAGGGGGATGGGAACCCGTGCAGGGAGACAGAGGGAAGTAGAATGGGGGCAGAAGCAAAGGATAGAAGGAAGAAAAGATAAAGTGGACGGCAGAGAAACCCAAGGCAAAAAGCAAAAAGGGCCATATTACAGCAAAATTCTAAAGGGGCAAAATGTGTTAGAAAGACAAGCCTGAAGGCTCTGTGCCTCAATGCGAGGAGTATTCAGAATAAGGCGGATGAATTAACTGCGCAGCTAGCAGTTAACGGTGATGATGTATATGGCATCATGGAGACATGGCTCCAGGTTGACCAAGGCTGGGAACTCAACATCCAGGGGTATTCAACATTTAGGAAGATAGACAAAAAGGAAAAGGAGGCGAGGTGGCATTGCTGGTTAAAGCGGAAATTAATGCAATAGAAAGAAAGGACATTCACTTGGATGATGTGGAATTGGTATGGGTGGAGCTACGGAATACCAAAGGGCAGAAAACGCTAGTGGGAGTTGTGTACAGACCACCAAACTGTAGTAGTGAGGTTGGGGACAGCATCAAACAAGAAATGCAATAAAGGTACAGTAGTTATCATGGGTGACTTTAATCTACATATTGATTGGACTAACCAAACTGCTAGCAACGCGGTGGAGGAGGATTTACTGGAGGGTCGAGGACCCAACTAGGGCACTGGCCATTATAGACTCGGTGATGTGTAATGAGAAAGGACTAATTAACAATCTTGCTGTGCGAGGCCCCTTGGGGAAGAGTGACCATAACATGGTAGAATTCTTGATTAGGATGGAGAGTGACACAGTTAATTCAGAAACTAGGGTCCTGAACTTAAGGAAAGGTAACTTCGATGGTTTGAGGCATGAATTGGCTAGAATAGACTGGCAAATGATACTTAAAGGGTTGATGGTGGAAAAGCAATGGCAAACATTTAAACATCACATGGATGAACTTTAGCAATTGTACATCCCTGTCTGGAGTAAAAAATAAAACAGGGAAGGTGGCTCAACCATGGCGAACAAGGGAAATTAAGGATAGTGTTAAATCCAAGGAAGAGGCACATAAATTGGCCAGAAAAAGCAGCAAACCTGAGGACTGGGAGAAATTTAGAATTCAGCAGAGGAGGACAAAGGGTTTAATGAAGAGGGGGGAAATAGAGTACAAGAAGAAGATTGCCGGGAACATAAAAACTGACTGCAAAAGCTTCTATAGATATGTGAAGAGAAAAAGATTAGTGAAGACAAACATAGGTCTCTTGCAGTCAGATTCACGTGAATTTATAATGGGGAACAAAGAAATGGCAGACCAATTGAACAAATACTTTGGTTCTGTCTTCACGAAGGAAGATACAAATAACCTTCCGGAAGTACTAGGGGACAGAGGGTCTAGTGAGAAGGAGGAACTGAAGGATATCCTTATTAGGCGGGAAATTGTGTTGGGCAAATTGATGGGGTTGAAGGCCGATAAATTCCCGAGACCTGATAGTCTGCATCCCAGAGTACTTAAAGAATTGGCCCTAGATATCGTGGATGCATTGGTGATCATTTTCCACCAGTCTATCGACTCGGGATCAGTTCCTATGGACTGGAGTGTAGTTAATGTAACACCACTTTTTAAAAAGGGAGGGAGAGAGAAAGCGGGTAATTATAGACCCGTTAGCCTGACATCAGTAATGGGGAAAATGTTGGAATCAATTATTAAGGATGAAATAGCAGCGCATTTGGAAAGCAATGACAGGATTGGGCCAAGTCAGCATGGATTTATGAAGGGGAAATCATGTTTGACAAATCTTCTGGAATTGTTTGAGGATGTAACTAGTCGAGTGGACAAGGGAGAACCAGTGGATGTGGTGTATTTGGACTTTCAAAAGGCTTTTGACAAGGTCCCACACAAGAGATTGGTGTGCAAAATCAAAGCACATGGTATTGGGGGTAATATACTGACGTGGATAGAGAACTGGTTGACAGACAGGAAGCATAGAGTCAGGATAAACGGGTCTTTTTCAGAATGGCAGGCAGTGACTAGTGGAGTGCCGCAGGGCTCAGTGCTGGGACCCCAGCTCTTTACAATATACATCAATGATTTAGATGAAGAAATTGTGTATAATATCTCCAAGTTTACAGATGATACTAAACTGGGTGGCGGTGTGAGCTGTGAGGGGGACGCTAAGAGGCTGCAGGGTGACTTGGACAGGTTAGGTGAGTGGGCAAATGCATGGCAGATACAGTATAATGGCCCCAAGTTTCCACATGATTTGCTCCTGATTTTTAGGAGCAACTGGTGTAGAACAGAGTATCTGAGAAATCGGAATTCTCGTCATTTAGTTTGCTCCAGTTCTAGTCAGTTAGAACAGTTTCACTTTGGAACAGAATTTTTTTTTCAAAAGGGGCGTGTCCGGCCACTTACGTCTGTTTTCAAAGTTTCGTCAGTGAAAACTTACTCCATTCTAAGTTAGTTTGGAGTAAGTGAAGATTTTTGTACGCTCGAAAAAACCTCGTCTACACTTTAGAAAATCAGGCGTCGGTTACAAATCAGGCGTAGGGAATGGGGGGGGGGGGGCGGTGTTTAAAGGAAAGTTTACAAACATTAAACACTTCAGTTTTACAAATAAAGAGCCATCATCAATAATAAATGATAAAAACATCAATAAATCAACCAATAAATCAATCAAAAAAAATTAATAAGAAATAATTTTTTTTTTTAAATCAATAAATAAAACATTTTCTACTTACCGACTGCAGCACCGGGAGCCCTCCAACAGCGTGCTGGGATGCCCCCCCCCCCCCCCACAGTGTGTCTCCGTCAGTGTCTCTATCTCTCTGTCTGTCTGTGTGTGTCTCTCATTCTCTGTCTGTCAGTGTCTTTGTTTCTGACAGCGAGAGGAGGGGGAGGATGGGGATAGAGGGAGAGAGGCGGGGAGCAGAGGGAGGGAAGGGGAAGTAGGAGGAAGGATGGGGAGAAGAGGGAAGGGGGGGAAGAGAAGGGGAGAAGGGGATAAAGGGGAGAAGGGGGAGGAAGGAGATGGAAGGGGAGAAAGGAGATGGGGGGCAGAAAGGAGATGGGAGGGGGAAGGAGATGGGGGGGGAATGGAGATGGTGGGGGGTGGAAGGAGATGGGGGGGGAAAGGAGATGGGGGGGAAAGGAGATGGGCGGGGAAGGAGATTGGGGGGGGAAAGGAGATTGGGGGGGGAAAGGAGATTGGGGGGGGAAAGGAGATTGGGGGGGGAAAGGCGATTGGGGGGGGAAAGGCGATTGGGGGGGGAAAGGAGATTGGGGGGGGAAAGGAGATTGGGGGGGGAAAGGAGATTGGGGGGGGAAAGGAGATTGGGGGGGGAAAGGAGATTGGGGGGGGAAAGGAGATTGGGGGGGGAAGGAGATGGGGGTGGGGGGGAAAGGAGATGGGGGTGGGAAAGGAGATGGGGGGGGAAAGGAGATGGGGGAAGAAGGAAGGAGATGGGGGGTGTGGAAGGAAGGAGATTGGTGGTGGGGGGGGGGAAGGAGAAGGGGGAGGGAGCTGAACGGGCCGGGCCCGAGACTTCAGGCAGGGCCCGTCCCCATCACCAGATTTACAGGTAGGTGGCGTTGGGTCGGGTCGGGGGAGTGGTGGGAGGGAGGTCGGTTCGGTTCGGGTCGGGGGGAGAGGGAGGTCAGGTCGGGGGGAGGGAAGTCAGGTCGGATCCAGTCCAGGGGGAGGGAGGGGGGAAATGGGAGTCGGGTCGGGTCCAGGGGCAGGGGGTGGGGGAGTCGGGTCGGGAGGGGGGGGTAGCGGGAGTCGGGTCGGGTCCGGAAGCGGGAGTCAGGTCGGGTCCGGGGGCAGCAGGAGTCGGGTCGGGTCCGGAGGAAGCAGGAGCAGAGTGTGGGAGGAGCCTTATTCACGCAGCCCCAGTGAGGCCATTCGGCCAGGGCTAGGGGCTGCGTGCTTCAGGCCCCTCCCACACAGTTTCAGGCACCTGGAGCTACTGCACTTGCGCGCCCACTGTAGCGCGCATGTGCAGAGGTCCTGGCACTGTTTTCAGCGCAGGGACCTGGCTCCGCCCCCTACAGCTCGTGCTGCGCTGCGCCGAGGGCCAGAGGACGTGCAGATAGGTGGAGAAAATTTTTTTTTAGGCGCACTTTGTGGCGCGAAAAATGGGCTTCCAGGTCAGGACTGCGCCGTTCTAGGCGCGGCTCGAAACTTGGGCCCAATGTGGGTAAATGTGAGATTATCCACTTTGGGGGCAAAAACGCGAAGACAGAATATTATCTGAATGGCGGCAGATTAGGAAAAGGGGAGGCGCAACGAGACCTGGGTGTCATGGTTCATCAGTCATTGAAAGTTGGCATACAGGTACAGCAGGCGGTGAAGGAGGCAAATGGTATGTTGGCCTTCATAGCTAGGGGATTTGAATATAGGAGCAGGGAGGTCTTACTATAGTTGTACAGGGCCTTGGTGAGGCCTCACCTGGAATATTGTGTTCAGTTTTGGTCTCCTAATCTGAGGAAGGACGTTCTTGCTATTGAGGGAGTGCAGCGAAGGTTTACCAGACTGATTCCCGGGATGGCTGGACTTACATATGAGGAGAGACTGGATCAACTGGGCCTTTATACATTGGAGTTTAGAAGGATGAGAGGGATCTCATAGAAACATAAGATTCTGACGGGACGGGACAAGTTAGATGCGGGTAGAATGTTCCCGATGTTGGAGAAGTCCAGAACCAGGGGACAAAGTCTTAGCACAAGGGGTAGGCCATTTAGGACTGAGATGAGGAAAAACTTTTTCACTCAGAGAGTTGCTAACCTGTGGAATTCCCTGCCAGTTCATTGGATATATTCAAGAGGGAGTTAGATATGGCCCTTACGGCTAAGGGGATCAAGGGGTATGGAGAGAAAGCAGGAAAGGGGTACTGAGGGAATGATCAGCCATGATCTCATTGAATGGTGATGCAGACTTGAAGGGCCGAATGGCCTACTTCTGCACCTTTTTTCTATGTTTCTATATAACTCGCACATGGTTTTGTATTGTTTTTTTTTTTAAGTCCTTTTCAGTTCTTTGAAATCGGTTTACTCACAAGAAGTGGACTGGACACTCTGGTTAAAAATGTTTATTTTTGTGATAAACCAGTTATTACTCTTAAATATATCAGGGAATATATTTTTTAAACAATTTTTTTAAAAAGTTATGTTTTAAAACGCTGCCTAATTGCATAGGTTCATCATCATCATCATCATCATAGGCAGTCCCTCGAAGTGAGGATGACTTGCTTCCACGCCAAAAAGGTGTTTCAATGAAGGACCTAATATTCCAGATCCTGAACTACATCGTTAAGGGTTGAAGATGCCTGTGCTTGGATTTCTTTTAACGTGTGGTGGCCGTTACACACCAGCCACCACACGGGCTTGACAGAGTTAGGTCTTGGTCCAGTGGCAAGGATTACCCAAGACTAACTGGAGATCAGCTCTGCTGCACAGACCGAGCGCGCACACATATCGCAGTGTGGGCTGGCCCGTGCTGCCCCTGGGCCTTCGCCTCTTCTGGGCCCCAGATTCACGCCTCTCTTGGGCCTGGGTCACTTCCCACTACTAACTCATGCCGCTCCTTCGCCCCTCCTGCTGTGCCTGCCTGTACTGCAATCAGCGACCTGGCTTGGTAGCCATCGCCCCCCTGCAGCAGCACACGCTGCTCCCTGCAGTGGTATGCCGCCGCACGCTGCTCTCTCCAATGGCCTCGGTCTGCTGATGGTCTTGCAGGCCGGGACCGCGCCGATTTCCGGGCCAGGCCGCCGCACACTGCTCCCTCTAATGGCCCCGGTCTGCTGATGGTCTTGCAGGCAGGGACCGCGCCAATTTCCGGGCTAGGCCGCCGCAGACTGCTCCCTCCAATGGCCCCGGCCTGCTGATTCATAGCAGGTTCATCAATATGCAAATCAGTTTGAGCGAAAACTTGGGGGAAAAAACACTTCCCAAAACTAGTGCAATTTTGAGTGCAATTTGCACCCGGATCGCCGATTGTGCTCAAAGCAGAAACTCCAGCACGTTTAAGAAAAAGCAATCCATCCCATTAAATGTGACTTATATTAATGGCATAAAAATGCATTCACAGAAAAAGAAAATACAGTGCAGGACTTGATGATTTAAAAAAAATGCATTAAAATAGCAGAAAAATTACTGTTACTTGCAGCGCCTAAATTTCTGGGCTTGATATAACATCCTATTTTGAACTAGCACAATTGCAGCAGGTTTCCGTGTTTAGCTCTTTATCCTGGGGGCAGAGCCATAATAATGAGTTGAAATGCGTTGGGAAAAAGGGATGGGCATAAATGAGCGAGGAAAATTGGGCATAGCATAATTATATATGTAACATTCTTGTAACGGAGTTTCCTCGATTTTTTACGCTGGATATTTGCTTTATGCCCCGATTATGTGCCTTTGGGCACAAATATACAGGAAATTCCATCCCTTATTTTTCACATAGGTGAGTTCCGAAAATAACAGAAGCTGAAACCAATAAAAGTAGAATAGAATCGACTTTTGCCTAATGTTACAAAATGTAGAAGGAAAGTACAACATTGTTGCTGCACTAGCATTTTATAAGGGTATCAAGAGATGTGGAGAAAAGGCAGGTAAATGGAGTTGAGTTACAGATCAGCCTTGATCTAATTTAATAGCAGAACTGGCTCGAGGGGCTCAATGATGTTCTCCTGTTGCCATCTTTCTTTCTATGTTCCTATCCCATCTAATGCTGTCACTGCAATTCAGAAAGCAATTAATCGTGCTAAGTGTTCTGAAACATTTTGATGTAAAAAATGTCATGTAAATACAAGTATTGTTTATTACATAAACATGGGGATCTGGTATACAGCAATAAGTGCATAACAGATTGCACCCTGAAGACTTTCTTCAAAACAGGTTGTTTTTCTCCAACAGGTAAAGCTATAAAAAAAATCATAAGGGCAGTTGTGAGGCATTAGGAGCACTACATTGCAGCAACTATATATTTTAAAATTATTAAAAGCTTCCAGCTGCTCTCCTAAATATCCAGTTTTTAAGCTTTACTTCTACCTGAACTTCAAGTTATTTCCTATAGTAACAATATAAATCATTATTGACCAGGGTACAGATAAACTTTTACATTCACTGTCCTAATTTACAGAGATATGCAGCCATAATATATTTGCCTCGTGACAAGTAAAAGACAAAGTTAACACCCTTATATGTAGAGGTCTAGAGTCCTACTAGCAAGTTGAATAAACTGACAAATTGAAATCTATTTGCAATCTTTCTTCAATGTTTAAGTGCTTATTGAAATGCACCTTACAGCAGACATACTTTTGCGGGAAAATAAATCATAAATAATGTAAGGACCATAAGTAAAGGATGCTTTAGAACCATTATATTTAAGGGGCCCGCTAAACTTGAGAAATACCAAACTGTCAAATACAGCATAAATAAAAGGTTCATTTTATGTTCTGGAAATTAACAGCAGTGGCTAGTTGTAAAACACACTTACAATTAATCTCTGAGTTTCTGGGCAGAAGTTTGTTGGGAGGTACCAAACACTGGCCTGGACTGAATGTATAAAAACTGCTATTCCTTTTCTGCATTAAAGCACTATTTCAATGAAGAATTTTGAAATTGCACATTACAACATTTAAAACCAATAAGACTACATTACTTTCCCCTCACTTCAAGCTAATAATCATAAAAGTGTACAACAGGAAAAATCTGTGACTCAAATATTTCTCAACATCATGATTATGCAGATGTGACAATAGTAAATGTCTTCTGTTTCACATACATAGAATGCATCAGTTATTGCAGGTGTAGTCAGCTTGTTGCCTACAACTATTTACAGCTAAAACACTTGCAATCATAGTCATTCGTAACCATCTTGAACATCCACTTTGCAGGCGATAAAAAAAAATTCACAAGGCTCCTACTCTGAAACATGTTGTTTCAGAAGAGAGTCACTGAGCTACGATGCAACTTTAGCTCATGACAATATAAAAAATGATGCCAATCCAAGTTGGGACATTGATGCGATTGTGGAGACTTCTTCCTGGTAATTTATCACCTTTGAACCTCATTAATGGTCCCTTTCCTGGACTCTTTCGCACATGCAGAATGAATGGCCATTTATTTGAGCAAAGCACTCAAAGACTCATGGAACCATACCCACTTCAAGTCACTACCTTCAGGAAAAGAGCAAAAAGAAAGAAAACTAGAAAAATGCACAGCACCCCAGCTGAGTGATGAGACATGTTTTCAGATCATGATCCCAACATTGCTGAGGAGAGGAACTGAGTGGAAATAAGACTTTCCCTCACAGAGACAGAACAAATCTGAGTCATCCCTGGGTCACTCATGTGCACATTCTAATTGTCAGTTAAGAAATGCATAAGGAGAGGCCAGAGAACATACAGTGAAAACTAACTTACAAATCCTCACCAAAGAAACAGACACACAAACAGAATTATACAGTGGAGTATAAATGCATTCCCCATTTGGGAGGACGAGGATGACTTTTGAGTGAGTAAGTTGAGTGAATTAAATCATCTTCACTCCTTGAATGTGCCCCACATTTCAGTTTCCCATTAAGCACCTCATATTTATTATATATTGAGTCCACATAAGTCCTTCAGATATCAGCACATTATCAGCAATGTTCTAATACAAGCTAATTATTGTCAAGTTCCTACTTTGCACCTTACGTAGTTAGTAAACATAAGAACATAAGAAATAGGAGCAGGAATAGGCCATTTGGCGCCTCGAGCCTTCTCTGCCATTCAAAAGATCATGGCTGATCTGATCTTGGCCTCAACTCCACTTCTCCACCTCCTCCCCATAACCCTCGACTCCCTTATTATTCAAAAATCTGTCTATCTCCATCTTAAATATATTCAATGACCTAGCCACAATAGCTCTCTGGGGCAGAGAATGCCAAAGCTTTACAACCCTTTGAGAGAAGAAATTCCTCCTTATATCTGTCTTAAATGGACGACCCAATATTCTGAAACTATGCCCCCTAGTTCTAGATTTCCCCATGAGGGGAAACGTCCTCTCAGCATCTACCCTATCAAGCCCCCTCGGAATCTTATATGTTTCAATAAGATCACCTCTCATTCTTCTGAACTCCAATGTGTATAGGTCCAACCTACTCAACCTATCTTCATAAGTCAACCCCCTCATCTCCGGAATCAACCAAGTGAACCTTCTCTGAACAGCCTCCAATGCAAGTATATCCTTCCTTAAATATGGAGAGCAAAACTGTACGCAGTACTCAAGGTGTGGCCTTACCAATAGCCTGTACAGTTGTAGCAGGATTTCTCTGCTTTTATACTCTATCCTCCTTGCAATAAAGGCCAACATTCCATTTTGCCTTCCTGATTACTTGCTGTACCTGCATGCTAACATTTTTTGTTTCATGTACAAGAACCCCCTGATCCCTCTGTACTGCAGCAGTTTGTAATCTCTCCATCATTTAAATAGTAATTTACTTTTTTCTTTTTCCTACCAAAGTGGATAACCTCACATTTTCCTACATTATACTCCATCTGCCAAATTTTTGCCCACTCGCTGAGCCCATCTATATCCCTTTGTAGATTTTTTATGGCCTCCTCACAATTTGCTTTCCCAGCTATCTTTATATCAACAAATTTGGCTACATTACACTCGGTCCCTTCATCCAAGTCATTAATATAAATTGTAAATAGTTGAGGCCCCAGCACTGATCCCTGTGGCACCCCACTGGTTAGTTTGCCTTCCTGAAAATGACCCATTATCCCAACTCTCTGTTTTCTGCTAGTTAGCCAATCCTCTATCCATGCTAATATACTACCCCCAACCCAGTTAGTTCTTATCTTGTGCAGTAACCTTTCGAATACTTTCTGGAAGTCCAAATACACGACATCTACTGGTTCCCCTTTATCTACCCTGCTCGTTACATCCTCAAAAAACTCCAGCAAATTTGTCAAACATGATTTCCCTTTCATAAAACCATGCTGACTTTGCTTGACTGCATTTTGATTTTCTAAATTTCTTATTACTACTTCCTTAAAGATGGACTCCAGCATTTTCCCAATGACAGATGTTAGGCTAACTGGTCTAGTTTCCTGCTTTCTGTCTCTCTCCTTTCTTAAACAGGAGCTTTACATTTGCGGTTTTCCAGTCCTCTGGGTCCTCTCCAGAATCCAAGGAATTTTGGTAAATTACAACCAATGCGTCCACTATCTCTGTAGCCACTTCTTTTAAGACCCCAGGATGCAGGCCATCAGGTCCGGGGATTTGTCCACCTTTCGCCCCATTACTTTGCCTAGTATTTTTTCTCTAGTGATTGTTTTAAGTTCCCCCCCCACTCGCTCCTTGATTATCAGTTATTGGGATGTTTTTAGTATCTTCTGCCGTGAAAACGGATACAAAATATTTGTTCAAAGTCTCCGCCATTCCACTGTTAACCATTATCAATTCCCCACTCTCATCCTCTAAGGGACCAACGTTTAATTTAGCTACTCGCTTCCTTTTTATATACCTGTAGAAGCTCTTACTCTCTGATTTTAATATTTCTTGCTATCTTCTCTCTATCATTTTTTTTAGTCATCCAACTTTGGGTCCAACTTGGTGCAATAGTACAAGGGGATGCTCTGAGTTTAGGCTTGGGGCTCAGGTACATTACAGAAGGAATTTTACTCTACATCTGGTTGTGCTCCACCTGACCATGTGATGTTGTGAGTTTGTGATGTTGACAATGAGTGCCTGAAATGGGAAGATGCCATTTCCCTGAACTAAACTCTCTCACCTTGATAAGCAGCCAAAAAAGGTATTATGGATTCTGCTTCCAATACTGTCTTTAAAATTAACCACGCTGCCCCCATTTTTGTGTCCTCCACAAATTTGTATATATTTGCTCAGAATATTTACTTATATTAACATAAGAACATAAATAGGAGCAGGAGTAGGCTATACAGCCCCTCGAGCCTGCTCTACCATTTAATACAATCATGGCTGATCCGATCATGGGCTCAGGTCCACTTCCCTGCCCGCTCCCCATAACCCCTTCATCCCTTATCGGTTAAGAAGCTGTCAATCTCTGTCTTAAATTTATTCAATGTCCCGGCTTCCACAGCTCGCTGAGGCAGCGAATTCCACAGATTTACAACCCTCAGAAGAAATTCCTTCTCATCTCAGTTTTAAATGGGCGGCCCCTTATTCTAAGGTCATGCCCTCTAGTTCTAGGATTTTCCGGTCCTTTGCACTCCGGGTTTTGCCCCGGAGCAGCGTGAAATGGGGCGACGAGATCTCGTGTCCAGTCGCGATCTTTTGTAGCGGTGCTGGGAGGAGCTGCACCAGGTGTGCAAAGCCTCTCGTTGCGTCATTTTTTTGAGTTTTGACTTGAACCCGACCCGTACTCCTGGAATCGCGCCTCGCAATGACCGCCTGGGAAACCAGAGCAGTCTAGCCATGCCGGCGGCGCAAGGAAGTTAAAGTGCTGCAAAGGTAAGTGCGAGTGTTTATTCTTTTAATTATTTTAGCGATTTGTGTTGTGGTTGCGTGGTTGCAATGTTTTGGGAATGTTTTTGTGATTTCTTTTAAGGTTCTCCCCCCCCCCCCCCCACCACCTCTAAGGCCTTTCTCAGAGCGCACTTTAGATCGTGAGTTTCCCATTTTTGTGCTTCGAAAATTGTACAACGCCTCCCTTCGCGTTGTGCAACCTGGCGAAAATTTCTTACTAAAGCACAACCTATTCCCGGCCAGTAACTTCCCTGCCCCACCTCCGTTTCGCCCCGAAGACAGAAAAGCCTAAAATCCAGCCTAATGTCCATAACATTGTCCCCGGGTGTGGGGTGGGGGAGGAGGGAGAAAACACTGCTATTTGTATCTCAAAAACATCTATTAACTGCCGCTCTCTTTCAGTCAACTTCCTGTCCATGTAACCTTTAAAACTATGTGCCTTCATTTTATCATCAACACCTCAACAAATGCTTTTTGAATATATAAGCATATTTCATTGTTTTAGGATGATTTATATTTAGTTTGCAATACGACATAGTATTCCACTATTACAGGCCCATTCTGTGCATGGTTTAGCTTTTGATAAAGAATCATTGCCATCATTCTTCAACACAATAGAAACAATAAATGCAAGCACACAAGTCCTCTTGGAATCCAAGAGTTTTCCAGCTGTGCTTGCAGAAGTGATTATATAATCCAATTTATCATAATCAATAAAACAAATATGCTTATAATACTCTGCAGACAATGCATTTTGCCACTCTCATAAATGCAGAAGTTTAGTTTCAATCAGATAAAACAATGATGGTATTAGAGATTCCTAACTGTTCTAGTTACTGCAATCATTGAGATGCGATCTATTCACCCTTCATTAGCACTTAAATGTATGTGTTGTGGAAACTACATAGAGTTGCTTTTTTATTCAGTAGAGTGATGGAATAAGCTGGCTTCAGCATCTGCTTATAGAACGACTTAAACTAAAAGTAAAAAATATAAAAATCTAATCAGTTATCAAATATCAAGCCACTTTCACAGCAATATGGGCAGACGAGTAGGATCAGGTACCCAACTGTCTTCTGGGTTTGGATGAAGAGAGGTGCACAGCCTTTGAAGAAATTTAAAGGAAATTAAACGAAAGAGACATCATAAAAAAAGTGAGGGAAAAGAAAAATCTTTCGTCTAAATAAGATTAGAAAAGAACATGCATGGCACCATAGTACAAAAGAACACCAATATACAAGCATGGAGTCTCAAAATGTGGATTTGCATCCATAATTTCCCACATGATAAATCGCCGATCTCAGCCTTGCTTTTAAGGAAAGATATCAAGATATAAAGGAAGACAATTGAAGGGTAGATCACTTTTGAACACACCATTAACAATATCGAAGAATATTTTTATATAAACCATTTTGGTCATCAATATTGTTGCATTTTTGTGCTAACATCTAAAAAGACTCATTGAGTAGTCATAGTTGCTTAACTCATTGTAACCTACAACATTCCAGAAGGCTTGACTGGAGTTTACTTTACTTAGTATATACACTTTTTTAATAATCAAAATATTCAATTGCACTGTTTAAATTAGTATCTAAACTAATCAATTAACTAAGGAAAAAATACTTGTTCTTCCACAGATGCAAGTGTGAAACATATTTGTTCGCACTCAATTTTTGGTTCCACTATTATGGCCCCAAGTTTCGGCCCGTGCCAAAAACGACGCAACTCCGAGCTCGACGCCTGTTCTTCGCGCCTAAAAGTGCGCTAGAAAAAAACTTCGATATTCTCCGGCTCCTCGGCGCTCGATCTCAGCTTGGCGCGGCGCGCTCATCACAGCGGGGGGCGGAGCCAAACACTCGCGCCGATTCTGTAAGTAGTGGGGGGCGGCTCCAATTTAAATGAGCCAACGTGGTGCCGGCAACCCTGCGCGTGCGCGTTGGAGCGTGCGCGCACGCGCAGTGTCAAACTAACATTGGCACTCGGCAATTTTTTAAAAGGACTCGGCTGCCGTCGAGCCACTGACGCCGCCCCTTAAACGTGGCCGAATGGCCTCAGCCCCCTTGAAAAGCTGCGTGCGTCCGGTGTTGATCCTTTGGCTGCCGGCCAGCCACTGACGCCGCTCCTATCCCATGGCCGAATGGCCTCAGCCCCCTTGAAAAGCTGCGTGCGTCCGGTGTTGATCCTTTGGCTGCCGGCCAGCCACTGACGCCGCTCCTATCCCATGGCCGAATGGCCTCAGCCCCCTTGAAAAGCTGCGTGCGTCCGGTGTTGATCCTTTGGCTGCCGGCCAGCCACTGACGCCGCTCCTATCCCATGGCCGAATGGCCTCAACCCTCTTGAAAAGCTGCATGCGTCCGGTGTTGATCCTTTGGCTGCCGGCCAGCCACTGACGCCGCTCCTATCCCATGGCCGAATGGCCTCAACCCCCTTGAAAAGCTGCGTGCGTCCGATGTTGATCCTGCGGCTGCCGGCCAGTCACTGACGCCGCTCCTATCCCAAGGCCGAATGGCCTCAATCCCCTTGAAAAGCTGCGTGCCTCCGGTGTTGATCCTTTGGCTGCCGGCCAGCCATTAACAGAATGAAGGCCTGCCTGCAGCACAGCAGCTCAGCTCGAAGGCTGCTTGCTGCCGCTGTTGGGGCTGCCGTCGAGACACTGACGCCACACCCCTGCCTGTCTCCAACATGAAAGGCCTGCCTGAAGCACTTTCACACAGGTAGGAACATGGCTTATTTAATCTTTTCTTTGCTTATAAATTTTTATTCAGGTTGGATTTATTTGTATAATATTTGTATAAGTATAACTAAGGATTGATTGTAGAATTTAATGACTTCCCTTCCCCCCCCCCCCCGCCCACCCACCACCTCGCTCCCTACGCCTGATTTTCTAAAGTGTAGACAAGGTTTTTTTTGAGCGTACAAAAATCTTCATTTACTCCATTCTAAGTTAGTTTGGAGTAAGTTTTCACTGCCAAAACTTTGAAAACAGGCGTAAGTGGCCGGACACACCCCCTTTTGAAAAAAAAATTCTGTTCCAATGTGAAACTGTTCTAACTGACTAGAACTGGAGCAAACTAAATGCCGAGAATTTGAATTTCTAAGATACTCCGTTCTACACCAGTTGCTCCAAAAAATCAGGAGCAACTGAGGCCGAAACTTGGGCCCGATGAAACTATGTTATAAATATAAATTATTCTACCCCTCTAAATGTTGTAAATATTTGTAAGCAACACCTTACTCTTAAAACTTCACCAATCCAGGAATAATCTTCCACGTTTGTAAAATAGGAAACTTTAGGATTCAGGTACATATTGTCCTTCATTTCATCCTCACATTTTATATATGTTACTTTGTTGGATTTTGGGCTTTTGCGATGTCATAGTGTTAATCGCAGCGGGGTGGTAAAGATACTGCCTGAAAATAGTCTGTGCTCTTGACTGCAAGATTCGTCAAAAATTTAAGATGGAGGAGTGTTGGCATTAACTCAGGCATTGCACAACGGACTGTGTGTGCCCAAGCAAAAATTAACAGCGGTAGAGGTGGCGGCCATTTTACACATGCGTAGTTTTTTGTTTTTCCCAGGCGCAAACACTAATTCAGGGTGTGGCAGCTTATATGAACCATCCCACTTCAGTCACTTCTGCAGAGATGGAGGAGCAGGAGGGAAGGTAGCGTGCCAGGCACGTCTCAAATTAGGTCACTGAAGCATTAGTGCACTCTGTTGAGAGGAGGTGGTCCTCACTCCATCTTGCTGGGGGAGCCAGACCGCTGCCACCAATCTTTAAAAGGCTGTATAAGGAGATTGCCCAGGAGGTCTCTGCAGCAGACACTGAACATGAACATAATGTAGGAAAAAGTTTAACGACCTTACCAGCTTCATCAGGGTGAGTACCATTCACATTTATGCATGCCTCATACCCTTCTATCATGAATCTCAGACACTTTGTGAAGTCTTTCATGCATATGGTCCCTCTCAAAATTCTTGCAATCTGTAGGATGGGTTTCACAATGCATCAGAAAGATGAAGGCTGCCTTCTCTATCCATTGCCTCCTAATGATCGATGCATATAAGCTTGGTCCTTAATCATTGAGAACCCTCCTTGGAATACACGTCCACTGCTGCTTTGGGTTTCAAAGATCACCTGCAGCCCCCATATTATATCCTCCTAACAATCGCTCACAAATCTCATGCAACATGCACACAGATTGAAGTGAAGTCATTAGAACATTCACACAGTCTCACCTAATGAAGTATGTTAGGCATATGTGGAACAGGATAAGAACCCTTTCTGAATCCGTATTATTTTTCTCTCTGCAGTCAAAGCACTCTCACAACAGGAAGTAGCCATCATCATCATAGGCAGTCCCTCGGAATCGAGGAAGATTTGCTTCCACTCCTGAAGTGAGTTCTTTGGTGGCTGAACAGTCCATTACGAGAGCCAATGACTCTGTCACAGGTGGAACAGATAGTCGTTAAGGGAAGGGGTGGGTGGGACAGGTTTGCCGCACGCTCTTTCCGCTGCCTGCGCTTGATTTCTGCATGCTCTCGGCGTTGAGACGCGAAGTGCTCAACACCCTCCCGGGTGCACTTTCCCCACTTAGGGCAGTCTTTGGCCAGGGACTCCCAGGTGTCAGTGGTGATGTCGCACTTTATCAGGGAGGCTTTGAGGGTGTCCTTGTAACGTTTCCGCTGCCTACCTTTGGCTTGTTTGCCGTGAAGGAGCTCCGCATAGAGCACTTGCTTTGGGAGTCTCATGTCTGGCGTGCGAACTATGTGGCCTGCCCAGCGAAGCTGATCGAGTGTGGTCAGTGCTTCAATGCTGGGGATGTTAGCCTGGACGAGAACACTGATGTTGGTCGCCTGTCCTCCCAGGGGATTTGTAGGATCTTGCGGAGACATCGTTGGTGATATATCTCCAGCGACTTGGTGTCTTCTGTACATCATCCATGCCTCTGAGCCATACAGGAGGGCAGGTATTACAACAGCCCTGTAGACCATGAGCTTGGTGGTAGATTTGAGGGCCTGGTCTTCGAACACTCTTTTCTTCAGGAGAACGAAGGCTACACTGGCGCATTGGAGGTGGTGTTGAGTTCCGCATCAATATCTGCTTTTGTTGATGAGGCTCCCGAGGTATGGGAAATGGTCCACGTTGTCGAGGGCAGTGCCGTGGATCTTGATGATTGGGGGGCAGTGCTGTGCGGCTGGTGGAGGACCTTTGTCTTACGGATGTTTAGCATAAGGCCTATGCTTTCGTATGCCTCAGTAAATACGTCGACTATATCCCGGAGTTCAGCCTCAGAATGTGCGCAGACGCAGGCGTCGTCCGCGTATTGTAACTCAACGACAGAGGTTGGGGTGGCCTTGGACCTGGCCTGGAGGCGGCGTAGGTTAAACAGCTTCCCACTGGTTCTGTAGTTTAGTTCCACTCCAGCAGGGAGCTTGTTGACTGTGAGGTGGAGCGTGGCAGCGAGGAAGATTGAGAAGAGGGTTGGAGCAATGACGCAGCCCTGTTTGACCCCGGTCTGGACATGGATTGGGTCTGTAATGGATCCATTGGTAAGGATCACGGCCTGCATGTCATTGTGGAGCAGGCGAAGGATGTTGATAAACTTTTGAGGGCATCCGAAACGGAGGAGGACACTCCATAGACCCTCGCGGTTGACAGTGTCAAAGGCCTTTGTAAGGTCAAAAAAGGCCATGTATTAAGACTGGCGCTGCTCCCTGCATTTTTCCTGCAGCTGTCGCACTGCAAAGATCATGTCCGTTGTGCCCCGTAGGGGCTGAAATCCTCACTATGGCTCCGGGAGGAGCTCCTCGGCCACGGGGAGAAGATGATTAAGAAGAACTCAAGCGACAACTTTCCCAGTGGCTGATAGCAGGGAGATTCCCCTGTAAATGCCGCAGTCGGACTTTGTTCCCTTTATAAAGATGGTCACGATCACTGCATCTCTGAGATCTCCTGGCATGCTCTCCTCCGTCCAGATGAGAGAGATGAGGTCGTGTATCCGCACCAACAGCGCCTCTCCGCCATACTTTAGCACCTCAGCAGGGATTCCATCCGCTCCCGTAGCCTTGTTGTTCTTGAGCTGTTTTATGGCTTTTCCCACCTCGTGCAACGTTGGGGTTTCACTGAGGTAGTGGGATGGAGTCGAGAACACTTGAGTCAAAGGCAGTGTCTCGATTGAGGAGATCTTCGAAGTGCTCCTTCCAGTAGGCCCTGACAGTCTCGGTGTCCTTGATGAGTCCCCGTTCTTAGCCAACAATGGGGTGGGGCCTTGGGAGTTTGAACCGTAGATGGCCTCGACTGCGATGAAGAATCCTCGCATATGGTGGCTGTCGGCCAGTTGTTGTATCTCCTGTGCTTTCTCCATCCACCACCTGTTCTTTAGGTCCCGGGTTTTTTGTTGGACCTCAGCCTTGAGCCATCTGTAATGTTGCTTTGTTGCTCCCAAGTTGGGTTGTTGCTTGAGGC
Organism: Pristiophorus japonicus; assembly: GCF_044704955.1. Classification (NCBI taxonomy): domain Eukaryota; kingdom Metazoa; phylum Chordata; class Chondrichthyes; family Pristiophoridae; genus Pristiophorus; species Pristiophorus japonicus. The sequence goes on along the minus strand of NC_091979.1, from coordinate 277,780,843 downwards.
TCAGAACTGCTCTGCGCTTGCGATCTATTAGTTCTTCGATCTCCTGATCATGCTCATCAAACCAGTCCTGGTGTTTTCTGGTTGAGTGACCAAGTGTCTCTTCAGAGGCACTGGTTATAGAGGCCTGGAGGGCAGACCAAGCGCTGTGGGCATTCAGCAACTCAGGCTCATCAAGGCCTGCCAGGTTAGCTGTGAGGCGCTGGCTATATAGGGCTCTCTTAGCTGGGTCTTTAAGTGCCCCGGTATTGACTTTTTTGTGGCACTGCTTCTGCTGTCCCCTCTGCTTTGGGACTATAATAAAGTCAATGATGGATCGGATTAGGCGGTGGTCTGTCCAACAGTCGTCAGCTCCTGTCGTGGCGCGGGTGATGTGCACATCCTTGCGATCCTTGGCTCGGATGATGACATAGTCAAGCAGGTGCCAGTGTTTGGAGCGAGGGTTTTGCCACGATGCCTTGTATTTGTCCCTCTGGCGGAACAGAGTGTTGGTGATGAGAAGTTCATGTTCTAGACATTTTGTCAGGAGTAGGATACCACTGGAGTTGGCTTTCCCTACCCACTCTCTGACAACCATGCCTCCCCAGAGGGCTGTGTCTTTGCCGACCCTGGCGTTGAAGTCACCTGGAAGAATCAATTTGTCGCCCATTGGGACGCAGGACAGGGATATTTCGAGGTTGGAATAAAAACCCTCTTTGGTCTCATCCGTTGCATCGAGTGTTGGGGCATACGCACTGATGACTGTGGCGCATTGGTTCTGGGATAGAGTAAAGTGAAGAGTCATGAGGTGTTCATAAACCCTGCACAGGAAGTCTTTAAAGCAGTCGACCAGCTCTGTTTTGATGTCGAAGCCGACTCAGTGAAGGTGGCGTTCTTCCTCTGGTTTTTCTTTCCAGAAAAAGGTGTAACCTCCACCTTGTTCCATGAGCTGGGCTTCCCCTGCCTGCCGGGTCTCACTTAGGGCAGCGATGTCGATATCAAAGCGTCTAAGTTCCCGGGCAACTATGGCAGTGCGGCGTTCCAGCCTGTCGCTGCTGAAGTTGTCCATGGAGGTCCTGACGTTCCAGGTCCTGAACTTCATGTTAACAAAGTGGAAGATGCCTGTGCAGGAATTCTTTTAACATGGGGTAGCCATTGCACACCGGCAACCACACGGGCTTAGCTGAGCAAGGTCTTGGTCCAGTGGCAAGGGGGTCCAAGACGACTGGAGACCAGGCACAGCTGTATGAGCCTAATTGCCTATGGCGAGATGTTGGCCGCAAGCCCGTGCCGAGTAGCGCCCAAAGAGCTGCTGCGCACAGGCGGGGGTCCGACTCAACTTCTGCCGCTCACCGATGTTGAGGAACGGGTGTTGGCACATATAGGAGCACCAGCTTGGACATTTGCCGGGGGCAATACTGAGCCCCCTTCGGGTAGTGAGGGTATGTAAATGGGATTACGCGACTGAAGAGACTGCATTGAGACGTATAATGAAGTGGAGGCGGGCCTTCAAATAAACATGTGCAATGCCACCTTCCTCCCGTCACCCAGCCCCCTCCCCTGCTGCTAACCACACATGTTTTTTTGTGCTTACGGAACAGCCACAATCGCATCAGCCTTCCCACGATGCATCGACATCTGGCCATGGCGGTGATGACGAGGCTGCTGAGACAACTCAGATGACTGAGCTGCAGAGCCGACCAGTTGCTCCGACTCAAGACACGGCATCTGAGGACGATGACCATTTTCCGGGGTTCGAGTCTTGGGAGGCTCCTGACCCCAGTCGCCTACAGCAACGCAGTGCGAGAGGGGAATCTCCCCCCACCCACCAACACAGCAGCCCTCTTGCAGCTTTGCTGTAGACACTGAGGTCTCACTGAGGAGCAGCAGGCGTGGGAGTGGAATGAAGGAGAGGGGGGTGGGAAATATCTGTCAAAGAGCCATTAAGGGGAGGCACAAACTTGTGCTGATGTATCGCGGTACAATGAGTAGACATGTAAATAGTTGTCTCTTAACAATTCACTTCTTTTGGAATGACTTGCTGCAGAACACAGTTTATCGTTTTGTTTTATTTTGTTTGATCATTGTGTCGTTTCGGGTTGTTGGGGGGGGGGGGGGGGGGGGCATAGTTTCTTATGAATTTTTATAAAAATGTTTGTCTCATTCCAGAACTCAATGAAGATGAGCCTTTATGGTGGCATTGAGTCGCAAGTCTTCGCTGCATCCCCACCTTCCCCATTCAAGCAAACCGGTCAATTATGAGCTGGTGACAGTGCGGCTCTTGCTGCGGCAGTATCTCCACGCTGCCACCCCCGTGGATGTGTTGGCTCTGTAATCAGTTCCTCGCCAGATTCCTCTTCCTCCTGAGGTGGGCCTGCAATCCCCACTGGCAATGCTTGGTCCCTCAAGATGGCTAAGTTGTGTAGCATGCAGAACACCACAATGACCTCGGAGACCTGTTGAGGCGAGTATTGAAGGCAGCCTCCAGTGCGGTCCAAGCATCGGAAGCGCTGCTTAAGCACGCCTATTTTGTCTGTTCGATGATGTTGCAGGTGGCTGCATGGTTGTCATTGTAGCGCTGCTCAGCTTCTGTGGTGGGGTTGCGAAGGGGGGGTCATGAGCCAGGTGGCTAGGCCGTAACCTTTGTCCCCGATCAGCCAGCCCTGCTCTTGCCTGAGACACTGTTCTCACGCAAGATGAAAACATCATATGCACTTTCTGGATAGTGGGCATTCACTGTGAGGATGCACTGCGTGTGGACGTTTAGGAAGTGTTATCCCTTACGGTTTCTGAATACCTCTGCGTTGTGTAATGGTGCTTGCAATGCGACATGTGTGCAGTCAATGGCTCCTTGAACCTTCGAGCAGCCTATAATTCTTCCAAACCCTAAATCCCTCTCATTCTCGCTGTCCCGGCGCATTGGGAACTTCATGAAGTCCATTCTGTGGGCCTGCAGAGCCCTTGTAACCTGGCAAATGCAGCGTGTTGAGAGATGCTGCTTAGGTCTCCTGCTGCTGCCTGGAAGGAGCCGAAGGCATAAGGCCATCTTCACAGTCACCTTCACTTTGACGGGCAGCGCAGTCCCACTGATGCTGGTAGGCTGCAGGTCTGCATGTAGAAGCTGGCATATCTTTGTCAGCACTTACTTTCGGAAGCGCAGCCTTCTATCGCACTGCACCTCAGAGAGCACGAGGTATGTGCTATGGTCCCTGTAAATGCATAGGGAGGGGGGGGGGTAAGGCCTCCTCCCAACACGTCTGCGACCTCTTCTAATCTGTGGCCCGACATGGCCAAGAACCCTTCTTCCCGCTCGAAAGCAGCTGCCAAAATCAACCAGCATGATCGGCTGGTGAACTAGTATTGCCCACATTTAAATCCGAAGCAGTCAGTGACAACTGCTATGTCTGATCCACCAGCCTCCCTTTAAATGTGCCACCAATACCACCTGCTGCACCCTGGAACCTCCTGTTTTTTTCAGCTGTTTTCTGAGGCGGGCGTTGAGGCGTTAAGGCCAAAAGTTCCATCCGGGGTGCTAGTGCAACATTGTACAAAGAAACATAGAAAATAGGTGCAGGAGTAGACCAGCCCTTCGAGCCTGCACCACCATTCAATAAGATCATGGCTGATCATTCACTCAGTACCCCTTTCCTGCTTTCTCTCCATACCCCTTGAACCCCTTAGCTGTAAGGGCCATATCTAACTCCCTCTTGAATATATCCAATGAACTGACATCAACAACTCTCTGCGGCAGGGAAGTCCACAGGTTAACAACTCTCTGACTGAAGAAGTTTCTCCTCATCTAAGTCCTAAATGGCCTACCCCTTATCCTAAGACTGTGTCCCCTGGTTCTGGACTTCCCCAACATCGGGAACAATCTACCTGCATCTAACCTGTCCCGTCCCGTCAGAATCTTGTATGTTTCTATGAGATCCCCTCTCATCCTTCTAAACTGCAATGTATAAAGGCCCAGTTGATCCAGTCCCTCCTCATATGTAAGTCCAGCCATCCCGGGAATCAGTCTGGTGAACCTTTGCTGCACTCCCTCAATAGCAAGAACGTCCTTCCTCAGATTAGGAGACCAAAACTAAACACAATATTCCAGGTGAGGCCACACCAAGGCCCTGTACAACTGCTGTAAAGCCTCCCTGCTCCTATACTCAAATCCCCTAGCTATGAAGGCCAACATACCATTTGCCTTCTTCATTGCCTGCTGTACCTGTATGCCGACTTTCAATGACTGATGAACCATGACACCCAGGTCTCGTTGCACCTCCCCTTTTCCTAATCTGCCGCCATTCAGATAATATTCTGTCTTCGCGTTTTTGCCCCCAAAGTGGATAACCTCACATTTATCCACATTATACTGCATCTGCAATGCATTTGCCCATTCACCTAACCTGTCCAAGTCACTCTGCAGCCTCTTAGCATCCCCCTCACAGCTCACACCGCCACCCAGTTTAGTGTCACCTGCAAACTTGGAGATATTACACTCAATTCCTTCATCCAAATCATTGATGTATATTGTAAAGAGCTGGGGTCCCAGCACGGAGCCCTGCAGCACTCCACTAGTCACTACCTGCCATTCTGAAAAGGACCCGTTTATCCCGACTCTCTGCTTCCTGTCTGCCAACCAGTTCTCTATCCACATCAGTATATTACCCTCAATACCATGTGCTTTGATTTTGCACACCAATCTCTTGTGTGGGACCTTGTCAAAAACCTTTTTAAAGTCCAAATACACCACATCCACTGGTTCTCACTTGTCCACTCTACTAGTTACATCGTCAAAAAATTCCAGAAGATTTCCCCTTCATAAATCCATGCTGACTTGGACCAATCCTGTCACTGCTTTCCAAATGCGCTGCTATTTCATCCTTAATAATTGATTCCAACATTTTCCCCACCACTGATGTCAGGCTAACCAGTCTATAATTACCCACTTTCTCTCTCCCTCCCTTTTTAAAAAGTGGTGTTACATTAGCTACCCTCCAGTCCACAGGAACTGATCCAGAGTCGATAGACTGTTGGAAAATGATCACCAATGCATCCACTATTTCTAGGGCCACTTCCTTAAGTACTCTGGGATGCAGACTATCAGGCCCCGGGGATTTATTGGCTTTCAATCCCATCAATTTCCCTAACACAATTTCCTGCCTAATAAGGATATCCTTCAGTTTCTCTTTCTCACTAGACCCTCAGTCCCCTAGTACTTCCGGAAGGTTATTTGTGTCTTCCTTCGTGAAGACAGAACCAAAGAATTTGTTCAACTGGTCTGCCATTTCTTTGTTCCCCATTATAAATTCACCTGAATCCGACTGCAAGGGACCTACATTTGTCTTTACTAATCTTTTTCTCTTCACATATCTATAGAAGCTTTTGCAGTCAGTTTTTATGTTCCCGGCAAGCTTCTTCTCGTACTCTATTTTCCCCTTCTTAATCAAACTCTTTGTCCTCCTCTGCTGAATTCTAAATTTCTCCCAGTCCTCAGGTTTGCTGCTTTTTCTGGCCAATTTATATGCCTCTTCCTTGGATTTAACACTATCCTTAATTTCCCCTTGTAAGCCACGGTTGAGCCATCTTCCCTGTTTTATTTTTACTCCAGACAGGGATGTACAATTGCTGAAGTTCATCCATGTGATCTTTAAATGTTTGCCATTGCCTATCCACCGTCAACCCTTTAAGTATCATTTGCCAGTCTACTCTAGCCAATTCACGCCTCAAACCATCGAAGTTACCTTTCCTTAAGTTCAGGACCCTAGTTGCTGAATTAACTGTGTCACTCTCCAGCCTAATCAAGAATTCTACCATGTTCTGGTCAATCTTCCCCAAGGGGTCTCGCACAACAAGATTGCTAATTAGTCCTTTCTCATTACACATCACCGAGTCTAGGATGGCCAGCTCCCTGGTTGGTTCCTCGACATATGGACAAATCATCCCTAATACACTCCAGAAAATCCTCCTGCACCATATTGCTACCAGTTTGGTTAGCCCAATCAATATGTAGATTAAATTCACCCATGATAGCTGCTGTACCTTTATTGCATGCATCCCTAATTTCTTGTTTGATGCTGTCCCCAACCTTAATACTACTGTTTGGTGGTCTGTACACAACTCCCACAAGCGTTTTCTGCCCCTTGGTATTCCGTAGCTCCACCCATACCAATTCCACATCATCCAAGCTAATGTCCTTCCTTACGATTGATTTAATTTCCTCTTTAACCAGCAATGCCACCCCGCCTCCTTTTCCTTTCTGTCTATCCTTCCTAAATATTGAATACCCCTGGATGTTGAGTTCCCAGCCTTGGTCACCCTGGAGCCATGTCTCCGTGATGCCAATTACATCATACCCATTAACTGCTATCTGCGCAGTTAATTCGTCCACCTTATTCCGAATACTCCTCACATTGAGGCACAGAGCCTTCAGGCTTGTCTTGTTAATACACTTTGCCCTTTTAGAATTTTGCTGTAATGTGGTCCTTCTTGCTTTTTGCCTTGGGTTTCTCTGCCCTCCACTTTTACTTTTCTTCTTTCTATCTTTTGCTTCTGCCTCCATTCTACTTCCTTCTGTCTCCCTGCATAGGTTTCCATCCCCCTGCCATATTAGTTGATGATGACGATTGCTGTCATCATCACACTAAAAATGGATGGCTGGGTGGTAAGTTTTTGCGCCGGTCCTAACCATTGGCCGAATCCACCGTCCGGGTGGTAAATCCTGGACAGCCGGCATTATGCTCCAAAACAGCATTTACCACCCCATCAGGGCACAAACAGAGGCGCAAAAGAGACAGAAATCCAGCCCCTAGAATTCCAATGGACCAAATTTGAATCTATTCCTTCTCAGTGTTCGTCTGTGGATTGCAGTCAGTCACTCTCTATGAAACATACCTATAATGTAATTTAGGGTTATAATATGATTTATTTAGCATATCGTGGCACATGAAAGTCACTACAAATCAGTAGAAATTGTATAAAAGTCCCTTTTATTGATCAGCTTAATTATCTCCCACTAATATCACTGCACTAGCAACAATTCTGAAACTACTACTATCTCACCTTAGTGTTATATAGCTCAAACTCAGCTCTATCTCGACACCTTCGTCTGGATGAGCAAAATCTGTAACTCTTGATGTTGGATGCTATCCACTGTTCAAGTGAAACAATCTTAAAATTTCACAGTACATCTTCATACTTCACTAAAATCCTAATGGCAATACTCATTTTCCATTAAAAACTTGAAATGAGTTTTTATAGATATGCAGTGAACAGTTTCAAACTTTTCTGCTGACAGCCCTGGGGAAAGAGGTGGATGGTGAGCAGAATGTGTAGAGAATTAGATGGGGAGACCAATACAGTTGAAGAACTAGGTTTTCAAAAGTGCTTTTAACAGAAGGAAGTGTGACAGCAAGACCAAATGGTTTTGGAAGTGTTTCTAGGGCAGAGATATAACAGCAAATGTGTTATTAATGATGTAATTGAGTCAGTATTTAAATCTGATTCTGGCATCTTTCATATTGCCAGAAACCATCATAGTTTCACTAATTTATGTTCAAAGACAGATGATAGACAGAAATAGCAGCCAGTTTCAAGGGGCTGTAGGGCCTACTCCTGCTCCTATTTCTTATGTCATATGTCTTAGGTGGACTCTCAACATGTTTGGAGAGAGCATCTGGTCTAATAACATTTCCAGATCCAGTAATGTTACTGAAATATCATATTCTAATAGGCTGTAGTTATAGTATTGACACTAATAGACAAACCTTTTCCACTTGGAGCACTGTTGTCACTGCTGAAATCAAGTCTTCTGTCTCGCTTTCACATGGTAACTTTCAAGTGCAGTCACTGTTGCATTTTTGGAAATGCAGCAGACAATTCACATATAGCGAGATCCCACAAACAGCAATGAGAAAAATGACCAGATCATCTGTTATTGGTGGTGTTGGTTGAGGGATCATTTTTGGCCAGAACACGAGAACTCCCCTGCTCTTCTTTGAATAATGACATGGGATTTTTTTATTTCCACGAGAGGCGAGATAACGCCTCGGTTTAATGTCTCATCCAAAAGACAACAACTCTGACAGCACAGCATTCCCTCCGTGCTGAAGTATCCGTTTCCGGAAAGGGCTTGTGCCCCTGACCACCTTACCCAGAGGTGGGAGTGCTACCACTGAGTTAAGGTTGGCAGTCATCAATTCAATTTCACAACTTGCCATGGTTGGGCCCAAGGTTCCCCATGAGTTGCTCCTTTTTTTTTGGAGCAACTTGATTTTTCTGGACTATCTTTTCAGTTGCAATTCTGGTCATTTAATTGACGCCAGTGTAAGTGAGTTAGGTTTTTTTTTTAGTTCAGTTTTTTTTCAAAAGGAGGCGCTCCCGGCCCATCTTATGCGTTTGGCCAGCAAATAGTTGCTCCAAATTAACTTAGGCCAGCTTATGTTGTCACTTCTGTCCGCACAGAAAAACCTTACCTAGAGTTAAGGAATCGGCGCAAGTAACTACGTTTAAAGCACCAAATAAAGCACAAAAAGTAATAAGCAATTAATTAACAAATAAACTAGAAGGAACCCTGCACCTAAAGCACCAAGACCAAAGTAATAAGCAATCAATCAATCAATAACAAATAAAAAAATAGAAGGAACCCTGCACCTAAAGCAACAAAATCAATCAGTAAATAACAAATAAAAAATAAAAGTCCTACCTTAGGGAATGCAGCGGGCTGTCGATGAGGGAGCCCATTCGGCCAGGGCTAGGGACGGCGAGTTTTGGGCCCCTCCCACACAGCTTTTGCAGAAATGGCCTGCCAGTAGCTACTGCACATGCGCGCAGACTCTAGCCCGTATGTGCAGAGGTCTCGGCACTGTTTGCAGTACCGGAACAGGGATCCGTCCCCCAATCTATTGGGCCACACTGCACCACCACCGAGGAGAGGCTGGGGAGCGGCCAGAATACGGACATCTTTTTCGGCGCGCTTGGAGGTGGGCAAGAGCGGCGCACCTTGGGTGAGGATGCCAGAAAAACAGGTTAGGGAAACTCTAGCCCATAGACTCTCAACCTCTGGACTGCTCATACAATACCACTGGGCTACCTAATTCTACACTATGATCAAAGGTCTTGAATAGTGTCTTCTGGAAATCATGTGACAGGACCTAGGTTAGTTGGACACCTAAGCTGGAATACATTAGGACTCAGGTAGCAGATGTGCTAATTTAAAAAAAAAATACATTTTTAAAGTATGCTTCATATCTGGAAGTCAGCACTGTACAATGTATAGCAGATATCTGCACCTGGCTGAACTGTTTAATTTCATAAATTGGCATGGAAAATTACTGAAATACATCAAGGATTTTATAAATTAGACCAAATAACTTAGAAATACAAATTATCTGACATTTTAATTGCAGGTTGGAGATGATACAGGTTGAGCGTCCGAAATCCGAAGTTCCGGAATCCGGGCCGATCCGTGGCGGGTTCGTCCGGAATCTGGAAAATGTACCGAAATCCGGATCCCCCACCCCTTCCCAGACCTCCCCGCTCGGCCGCACCTCCCCTGTTCGGCCACCAGCCCAACCCCACCCCCTTTACCTCGGCCCAGGAGTTTCCGGATTCGGAGCGTTGGAAAGACATTCCGAAATCCGGAATTACGCGAACCTCGGTACAGGTGTTTCCGGATTCGGGACGTCAGAAAGACGTTCCAAAATCCTTAAATAACCAAAATCCGGAACGGTCTCGGTCCTGAGGTTTCAGGATTTCAGACGCTCTACCTGTAATATAATACACATGATCAAAGGAACACAGAATACCTTCAAAATGCGAGTATTACAATTTATTGGCCCCAGTCAGAAATTCTATGGAATCATTAACCAAAGAACGAGCTAACGTTCTTATAATTCTGTACTTTTAACATATGTAATGATACTGCTAAGAAGATCACAAACCCTGAAATACGTCTTGTAGTATGTGTCAAACATATGCTCTATTTCCAGAGGACATGCATGCTATACTTTATTAGCTTCAAAGACAAAAGGCTTCAAAAATTGAACTCTACAAAGGGTTATTTGCAACACTGTGCACTAGGTTCAGACTGAAGGTTTTCAAAAACTATTTTTTTTAAATAATTATTCAGCAATAGAGTTTGTAGTATTATACTAATCTGATCTTCTGAAAAATGTTTCCTCAAGGTTTAACATTATTCAGATTTGTTACTCAACTTCTAAATGGATAGGTGCAATATTACACCATTTAGTATTTTTCTAAGAAATGCTAGAGCTTTTCATGAGGAACTGTACACATTACCATCTTAAGTCTATTGCTTAAAGTTGCAACATCAATTTCCTAAATTCTACTTACTGAGCTGAAATCCAACCAGATGGTGATTCAGATTTATTAAGGACCGTTATTTTATTTTGTTATTCTATAAAATGTACATAGCTTCTGCATAAAGTATATAATCAAACTGAACTACAGAAATTCAAACAGCAAAATGTTACAGCTTTCCACCCTCTGAAACCTAACAGAAATGTAACTTACAGAACTTTAAATGGTTTTGTGCAGATCCCAAATAAGAATTATATAAACATTTAAAAAATTGAAGATGAGGACAAGACAAGCACACAAGTTGGCTGATATCAAACTGGTTGTAAGTACTCTGCCTATGAATCCAATCTCAGTATCACAGCATTCTCACAGCTTTGCTTTCATGTTTAAAGAGTGTTATGTTGTAACTGACACTGTTTGTAGTCAAATGATTAAGACTGTAATTTTACAAATCTATTGATGAAAATTTACAATGAAAAAAAATCTAATTTATGTGAAATAGATCAGCACTATTGCAATAATGCAGAACCAACACTGAAAATGTGGTTGGACTGATCAAACTGCAGTTGAGCATTGCCACCCACACATGACCTGACCTAATTTTCTAGGCCATGGATGGTACACCATAAGCTCATTACTGTATCTCACTACTCTAGCTGATCTGGGAGAAGGCAAGACTAGATGCATTAGGAATACAATAGATGCTTAAAATAATTAGATACTCCTTTCAAATACTAATCACAGCATATAAAATTAACCATACAGGACCTTTGTTTATTGAGAAAGTGATAAGGGTTAACATACAGAGGCAATTAAAATAATTTCTTACTTTTCAAACAGACTAAACGTTAAAGTACTGCAGTGAGTGCTTTCTGCATTTAATAATTTAGCAATAAATTTTAGCTTGGCACACTATCATGTAACATCCAGAAAGACAAAGCTAAATGTATCAGTAAAAGCATAGCAAATCCAAACAAAGAATCACTGAGTAAAATGGAACCTAGATGAAATGCTCACATTTAAGGATGACTGTTGATCGAATATCTCAGTCATAGCTCTTGGCCTCATGCTGGCCGATATTGTCGAATGTTCCCGCTCCTCAGATACCATTCTTCTCCCTTTCAAAACTGTTGTCATCACTACCCTATTTCCATGCTATTTTTCTTCTCCAAAGTCCTTGAACACTTTCTCATCGTCCCATCTCTGTGCCCATTCCTCTACAACTCCCTTTTCCAATGACCCAGTTCAGCCTTATTCTTCTCACAGCACTGTAATAGTTCTTGTCTGATATGTACCTCCATATTAGATATATGGAGATGAAATAAGCATAGTGAGGGAGGAAGTATTAAGGGGTTTAGTATCTTTTAACGTGAATAAATCCCCAGGCCCGGATGAAATGTAATCCAGGCGGTTAAGAAAAGCAAGAGAAGAAATAGCAGAAACTCTTGGCCATCATTTTCCAATCCTCTCTGGCTACAAGTGTGGTGCCAGAGGACTGGAGGACTGCTAACGTTGTACCGTTGTTTAACAAAGGAGAAAGGGATCGACCGAGTAATTATAGGCCAATCAGCCTAACCTCAGTGGTGGGAAAATTATTTGAAAAAATTGAGGGACAGGATAAATCTTAATTTAGAAATACACAGATTAATCAAGGACAATCAGCATGGATTTGTTAAGGGAAGGTCGAGTCTGACTAACTTGATTGAATATTTTCAGCAGGTAACAAGGAGGGTCGATGAGGGTAGTGCATTTGTTGCAGTCTATATGGATTTTAGCAAGGCTTTTGATAAGGTCCCACATGATACCCTGATCACGAAAGTAAAAGCCCATGGGATCCAAGACAAAGGGCCAAGTTGGATCCAAAATTGGCTCAGAGGCAGGATGCAAAGGACAATGGTCGATGGGTGTTTTTGTGACTGGAAGGCTGTTTCCAGTGGGGTTCCGCAGGGCTCAGTACTTGGTCCCTTGCTGTTTGTGGTATATATCAATGATTTAGACTTGAATGTAGGGGGTATGATTAAGAAGTTTGCAGATGTTACAAAAATTGGCCATGTGATTGATAATGAAGAAGAAAGCTGTAGACTGCAGGAAGATATCAATGAACTGGTCAGGTGGACAGAACAGTGGCAAAGGAAATTAAATCTGGAGAAGTAAGACGTAATGCATTTGGGGAGGGCTAACAAAGCAAGGGAATACACAATAAATGGTAGGACACTGAGAAGTGTAGAAGAAGAGACCTTGGAGTGCATGTCTACAGATCCCCGAAGGTGGCAGGACAGGTAGATAAGGTGGTTATGAAGGCATACGGAATACTTACATAGCATACAAGAGCAGGGAGGTTATGCTTGAACTGTATAAAACACTAGTTTAGCCACAGCTGGAGAACTGTGTGCAGTTCTGGTCACCACATTACAGGAAAGATGTGATTGCACAAGAGAGGGTACAGAGGAGATTTACAAGGATGCTGCCTGGACTGGAGAATTTTAGCTGTGTGGAAAGAGTGGATATGCTGGGGTTGTTTTCTTTGGAACAGAGGAGGCTGAGGGAAGACCTTATTAAGCTGTATACAATTATGAGGGGCCCAGGTAGAGTGGATAGGAAGGACTTACTTTCCTTAGCACAGGGGTCAACAACCAGGGGCCATAGATTTAAAGTAATTCGTAGGAGGTTTAGAGGGAATTTGAAAGGAGTTTTTTTACATCCAGAGGATGCTGGGGGTCTGGAACTCACTGCCTGAAAGGGTGTTAGAGGCAGAAACCCTCGCGCCACATTTAAAAAGTACTTGGATATGCGCCTGAAGTTCTGTAACCTACAAGGTTACGGACCAAGAGCTCCCGGAAAGTGGTATTTGGCTGGATAGCTCTTTGTCTGCTGGCATGACTCAATGGGCCAAATGATGTCCTTCCGTGCTGTAAATTCCTATGATTCTATGGGAATGCCCTCTTACAGTTCCAATCCTATTTTCTGAACATGGCAAGAGCATCTCCAAGCAGTAGCTTGTACTCACGTCCTCATACAGTCATCTCCAAGGTCTCCCAAAGATCTATCCTTCCTCTTCCTTGTCTCCATACTGCCCCGCGGCAACATCACCTACAGAGACAGATTCGCCTTCCAAATGTACGCCAATTACAGTACGTTATGGTGAAGGAGGAGGTAGTTGAGCTACTGGATGTGATCAAAATTGATAGAGAGCAGGTACTGGAAAGGCTGACTGTACTTACAGTAGATAAGTCACCAGGGCTGGATGGGATGCATCCCAGGATGCTGAGGGAAGTAAAAATGGAAATTGCAGAGGTACTGGCCAGAATTTTCCAGTTCTCCTTGGATACAGGGGTGATGCCAGAGGACTGGAGAATTGCAAATGTTATACAAGTATCCTTGTTCAAAAAAGGATGCAAAGATAAATCCAGCAACTACAGGCCAGTCAGTTTAACTTCGTTAATGGGGAAGCTTTTAGAAACAATAATCTGGGACAAAATTAAAAGTCACTTGGCCAAGTGTGGACTAATTAAAGAAAGCTGGCACAAATTTGGCAAATCGTTCTGTTATGTATGTAAACCTGTAAATACCACATCTAACCACCAGAGGGCTTATCCCCTGAGTCTTAAGGGATTCCACAATCCCTTGGGAGCACCTATATATAAGGAGGCCTCAAAGGCTGGAGAGGCACTCTGAGATCTGTAATAAAGGACTACGGTCACACCTTACTTTGAGCTTGCAGTATCTAGTCTGACTCTTTATTCAAGATATAACAACTGGCGATGAGATACAGATGACGAACCCCACTGCAACAATGCTTGGAACTGTGGGCATCCTGGAGAAATTTTCGGAGGGAGATGATTGGGAAACCTTCGTGGAGCGACTTGACCAATAGTTCGTGGCCAATGAGCTGGAAGGAGAAGCAAACACTGCCAAATGAAGAGCAATCCTCCTTACCATTTGTGGGGCACCAACATATGGCCTCATGAAAAACCTGCTCGCTCCAGCGAAACCCACAAATAAGTCGTACGATGAGTTGTGCACACTGGTCCAGGAGCATCTAAACCTGAAGGAAAGCGTTCTGATGGCGAGGTATCAGTTCTACATGTACAAGAGGTCTGAAGGCCAGGAAGCGGTGAGCTACGTCGCTGAGCTAAGGCGCCTTGCAGGATATTGCGAATTTGAAGGATACTTGGAGCACATGCTCAGGGACTTCTTTGTACTTGGCATTGGCCATGAAGTAATACTTCGCAAACTTTTGACTGTAGAGTAAAGCCATAGCGATAGCCCAGGCGTTCATCGCCACCAGTGACAATACCAAACAAATTTCTCAGCACACTAGTGCTGCTGGAAGTACTGTGAATAAAGTAACGTTGTTGTCTGCAGATGTCTCAGAGTCCACCATCAAGGGTGGTGAATACAAGGCCATTAACACCTTGTTGGCACTGCGGGATGATCATCGTTTCCATTCATGCCGCTTCAAAGGATACGTTTGCAAGGGCTGTGGAACAATGGGACCGCTCCAGCGCATGTGCAGGCGAGCTGCAAACCCTGCAAACCACCATTGTAGAGGAGGACATGTCCACGGTGGATCATGACGAACCAGAGCCTCAGACCGAGGAGCAGAGGTATATGAGGTGCACACATTTACCATACAATATCCCCCGATAATGCTGAAGGTTGAATTAAATGGACTCCCGGTGTCCATGGAGCTGGACACGGGCGCAAGCCAGTCCATAATGAGCAGAAATTATTTCGCTAAATTGTGCTGCAGCAAGGTTTCAAGGCCAGTCCTGACTCCCATTCGTACTAAACTGACAGCATACACAAAGGAACCGATTCCCGTAATTGGCAGCGCTACCGTAAAGGTTTCCTACGATAGAGCGGTGCACAAGTTACCACTCTGGGTGGTACCGGGAGATGGTCCCACGCTGTTTGGCAGGAGCTGGCTGGGAAAGATACGCTAGAACTGGGACGACGTCTGAGCGCTTTCGTCTGTCGACGACACCTCATGTGCCCAGGTCCTAAGCAAGTTCCCCTCGCTGTCGAACCAGGCATCGGGAAGTTCCAAGGAGCAAAAGTGCAGATTCATTTTATTCCGGGGGTGCGACCCATCCATCACAAGGTGAGAGCGGTACCTTACATGATGAGAGAGAGGGTGGAGATTGAGCTGGACACGCTGCAATGAGAGAGTATCATTTCGCGATCAAATTCAATGAGTGGGCCAGTCCGATTGTTCCAGTCCTCAAGGGAGACGGCACCGTCGGAATCGGAAAGTAACTATCAATTGTTTCTTGCTGCAGGATTAATACCCGCTACTGTAGGCAGACGACCTATTTGCGACGCTGGCGGGAGGGAAAACGTTCACGAAGCTGGACTTGACCTCGGCCTACATGACGCAGGAGCTGGAGGAATCATCGAAGGGCTTCACCTGCATCAACACGCACAAAGGTCCCTTCATTTACAACAGATGCCCGTTTGGGATTCGATCGGCCGTGGCGATATTCCAGAGGAACATGGAAAGCTTGCTGAAGTCGGTCCTGCGCACCGTGGTCTTCCAGGACGACATCTTGGTTACAGGTCGGGACACTGTCGAGCACCTGCAGAACCTGGAGGAGGTTCTTCGTCGGCTTAATCGTGTGGGGCTCAGGCTAGAACGCTCGAAGTGCGTTTTACTGGAGCCTGAAGTGGAGTTCCTGGGGAGAAGAATCGTGGCCCACCGATTCGAAGACGGAGGCAATCAAGGACGCACCGAGACCACAGAACGTGACGGAGCTGCGGTCATTTCTAGGTCATAGAAACATAGAAAATAGGTGCAGGAGTAGGCCATTCAGCCCTTCGAGCCTGCACCGCCATTCAATGAGTTCATGGCTGAACATGCAACTTCAGGACCCCATTCCTGCTTTCTTGCCATATCCCTTGATCCCCCCAGTAGTAAGGACTACATCTAACTCCTTTTTGAATATATTTAGTGAATTGGCCTCAACAACTTTCTGTGGTAGAGAATTCCACAGGTTCACCACTCTCTGGGTGAAGAAGTTTCTCCTCATCTCGGTCCTAAATGGCTTACCCCTTATCCTTAGACTGCGACCCCTGGTTCTGGACTTGCCCAACATTGGGAACATTCTTCCTGCATCTAACCTGTCTAAACCCGTCAAAATTTTAAACATTTCTATGAGATCCCCTCTCATTCTTCTGAACTCCAGTGAATACAAGCCCAGTTGATCCGGTCTTTCTTGCTATGTCAGTCCCGCAATCCTGGGAATCAGTCTGGTGAGCCTTCGCTGCACGCCCTCAATAGCAAGAATGTCCTTCCTCAAGTTAGGCGACCAAAACTGTACACAATATTCCAGTTGTGGCCTCACCAAGGTCCTGTACAACTGTAGTCACACCTCCCTACCCCTGTACTCAAATCCCCTCGCTATGAAGGCCAACATGCCATTTGCTTTCTTAACCGCCTGCTGTACCTGCATGCCAACCTTCAATGACTGATGTACCATGACACCCAGATCTCGTTGCACCTCCCCTTTTCCTAATCTGTTAGAGATGCAGGAAGAAATAAAGCCGTACCAGCGGCGCAAAGATGAAGTGTGTCTACAGGCAGACTGCCTCCTATAGGATAATTGGGTAGCTGTGCCAAAAAAGGGCAGGGACACCTTCATTAGTGATCTCTACAGCACCCACCCAAGCATCGTAATGATGAAAGCGATAGCCAGATCCCACATGTGGTGGCCCGGTATCGATGCAGACTTAAAGTCCTGCGTGCACAAATGTAATGCATGTTCCCAGTTAAGCAATGCACCCAGGAAATTGCCACTAAGTTTATGGTCCTGGCCCTCCAAACCGTGGTCGAGGGTCCATGTCGACTATGCAGGCCCATTCTTGGGAAAAATGTTTTTAGTGGTTGTAGATGCGTACTCCAAATGGATTGAATGTGTGATAATGTCGGCAAGCACGTCCGCTGCCACCATTGAAAGCCTACGGGCCATGTTTAAACCAGCATCCAACGGTCAGGCAGAACGAGCAGTTCAAACAATCAAGCAGAGCTTGAAAAGGATAACTGAAGGCTCACTGCAGACTCGCTTATCCTGAGTCCTGCTTAGTTACCGCACAAGACCCCACTCGCTCACTGGGGTTCCTCCCGCTGAACTTCTCAAGAAAAGAGCACTTAAGTCAAGGCTCTCGTTAGTCCACCTTGATTTACACGATCAGGTAGAGAGCAGGCGGCTTCAACAGAATACATATCATGATCGCGCAAATGTGTCACGCGAAATTGAAATAAATGATGCTGTATTAGTACTGAACTTTGGACAAGGTCCCAAGTGGCTTGCTGCCACTGTTTTGGCCAAAGAGGGGAGTAGGGTGTTTGTGGTCAAACTCGCAAATGGACTCACCTGCAGGAAACACTTGGACCAAACCAAACTCAGATTCACGGACTATCCAGAACAACCCACAATAGACTCTACCTTCTTCAACCCTCCAACACACAAACACAAGTGGCAACCAACCTAGCGGTTGACCATGAAGCAGAACCCATCACCCGCCCAGCAAGACTCACCACCCCCAGCAGCCCAGCAATGCCAGCTGTGCAGCAGCCCAGCGAAGGCCCAACAAACAACTCACCAACACCAGCATTTGCACCGAGACGATCAACCAGGGAAAGGAAGGCCCCAAATTGACTCACATTGTAAATAGTTACACTATTGACTTGGGGAGGGGGGGGGGGGGGAGGGGGAGTGCTGTTATGTATGTAAACCTGTAAATTCCATGTATAACCACCAGGGGGCTTATTTCCTGGAGTCCCAAGGGATCCCACAATCCCTTGGGAGCACCTGTATATAAGGAGGGCTCACAGGCTGGAGAGGCACTCTGAGATCTATAATAAAGGACTACGGTCACACCTTACTTTGAGCTTGCAGTATCTAGTCTGACTCTTTATTCAAAACATAACAGTATCACTTTTTTCTTCTGATTTCAGGTGCATTCCCCCTCCCTCAGCATCGTGGCATGGCCATCAGCCATCAGGGTCTTACTCTCTCAAATTCTCTGATGAAACCTCTCCATTTCTAACCTCTTTTAAAAACAAACTATAACAAACTTTATTTTCAAATGGAACATGAACCAATTTTACCTCTAGTGATGCTGGTAAAATAATGAGGCCAGATAATTTTAAAAAGTGGCTGAAATAATTATAGATATGCATTTTTTTTTTACACATTATTTTGATTCTGCATTTCTTCAGCAAATGCATCTGCAGCTGTTAAGGTACAGAGAACAACCAAAGCACATAAAGTTGGCCTGCTATGGCTGAACCAGACTATTTGGGGAAACGGTTGTCATTTTTTCCCCATCGCAATACTCCATTCATCTGAGTCCCCTCCTCCCTTCCCAGTGGATTTTCTGCAATTTTCTCATTTCCAAATTTATGTAAATTTAAGAACAAATTTGAAAGAGACCAGAAATTAGCTTGCATTATTGTATTTATCATGTCAAAGTGGCAGTAAATGTTTTATTAGAGTGTTTAATAGAACAAATTAAATACTAGATTGATAAAGAAATGGTGCTTCTGAAAAGATTATGCATGCAAAAGTCTGCAATTATTATCCTATAGAGAACCAAGTGCAATTGAACACATTCAATTTGACATTGATAACATGCATCCTAAAGTCCTTTAACAACCCTCATAATCCTTTCTGCTACATGTCAGAGCCTTCTTGAACATGTCGCCTAAGGAAGCTTTATAACCCGCACAAACATTAAGGCCTTCAGGAGAACAATCAATAAGACCCTTACAGACACAAATCATCAGTAACAATGACAAGCTCAAATGATTCTTGAACATAAACAAAAAGTGCCTATTCAAGAAGCTAACTGTCACTTTGGCCCATCTATCAAATTACATTTCAGTGCTCCACAAAAATTACAAACAATTGTAACACATATTTGCCAGTTCAGCACTGCTGAATACTTCCAAACTGTATTTTGCTGTAAAAGAAAATATCAATTTAGGTTATAATTTACTCAAAATTGAAGAGATAAATTGCAATGAAACATAATAGTGGGTTATTCATAAGCTGATCTACATTTAAAAGGTTACAATAAAAAAAATCCTGAACCTGGACAAAAAAAGGGCATTTGGATGGTCAAGTATAGAAATATTTTTCTGGGCAACATACATAATTTAGTTCCACATACATATAAGCGGGGGTAGGTACTAACAGGCGACTGTTCAAATGAAATGCGTCTAGTTTCTGCATGTTATGATTCCCCAGTAAGAAAATTCTCTAGAGTCACATTACAAGTCTAAGAGCAGTGACCTATTTAATGTCATTGAAGATGCAGCAATATGAAAAGAATTGCTTTTAGCTCACCAACTAATGATGGTAGTGCTCCCAACTGACTAAACTGATGAACGACTCCCAACAGTTCATATACTATATGCGTCAACTGATGCAGACAGCAGTCCCTTCGCAATTAAATAAAAGCTGCCAACTTTCAGTATGCACTGCTCTTACATGACCTCTAGCTTTGGAAATATACTGTTACTGTTTTATTTTATCTGAATGCAAATGAGATATGTGGGTTTTGGAACTTTGGTTAAAACAGATACTTCTAAAAGTAGCTTCACATTTTTTAAAACCTGAGTTTTACACAAATCTATATGGAAAAGAACTGTTTGGAATGAAACTGTCCTATCACAAAGTGGCAAGGGAAAACAATAATTAACAAAGCTGTCATGCAGCTTTAGTTAAACTAATAATGTGCAATAGTGCTCAACAGTCTGACAAGACTAGGAAATGCGTTAACTGAACAGCTATATTTTAGGGATTTTTTTGTTCAATGCTCAGTTGTGTATATTAGTACATAATTGTAGAATGGTCGAAGTGTCAGATTCAACAAGTTCCACATCAAAATTCAGCTGCATTGGGAGAGGAGTTAAAAACAGTAATATTCTAACTCTCCCTAGTGGGGAGCCAACAGCCCACAATACTACTGGAATTGATTGTTTTCTCTCAAATGTCAGCGTGGAACATGTAGGCAGAAAACATCCAATTAAAAAAAACTGCAGCAAAATATCATTTTTCACTCACTTCAAGAAGCCTGGAATTCAGTTTGTGTAATAGCTTGCTGCCATGTATCCACTATAAAAACATCTCAGCCAAGATGATAAGGAGGCGAGGTCTTGCTCTGCATGCACAGCTTGCCAGCAGCAGCTGATAGGAATTGGACTTCCCCGGCAGCCTGGAGAGCTTGCATACGGCAATCTCAGTAACAGGAAATTTCATAAGTGCGTGGCTGCCTCTAGCAAAAGCATCGTTGGTCACAGCTGGCTAAATGATTCACTGTTATAAAAAGAAAGGAGCCGACCAAATACTATGGAGGAGAGGGAACTTTAAGCAATAGCTTAATGCGCAGCTTGGAAAGTAAACTAACGCTTCATATTCTACAGTGCTGGATCATTACAGAAAATCTATTCCACATACACATGGATATTCACAACAGAAGCAGCATTCAGGCATTGCTCTTTCATTTCTAATTTACCTAAAGGTAAGTGATCATTTATACTATAATTGCAGAACTTTCTTATTTGATGCAACAAATATTTAAATGATTTCCCGATATATCTAATTTAAAAATGCAGCTTGTGAATATGTATATCATGGACTATAAATACAATATACTTAACAGATTCTGTTGAAAGGAAAATTATGTTCTACTTGCACTTTGTAACTGTAATAATTTCCAAAGTCTATTATACTTTTACATCAAATATAATTGGATTTATTTTGAAGAATTTACTAATCAGACTCTTGTACATCCAAGTCAAATGAGCTTTTTCACCTACATCCCCCAATGCAGTAGTTTTTCTATCATCAAATAATTTATAAGTGTGTGCTTGACAGAAATGTAATTTAGAGAACAGGCAAGCATAAAAACCTTGTGTGATATACTGTCCAGAGAGATCTAATGGTCAACAGTGACAAGTAGAAACTACCAGTCAATGATCTGAAATAATTAGAGCACTTCAGAATACTCATAGTACAGCTTGCTTTTTATTGCGTACATGTTATCCTGGAAATCCCCTTTAAAGATACAGCAAAGCACCATACCTCTATGCTACTAAAAAGATGATAAATAATTCTCATTGTTTATAATTCTTTCAAGCAAATGTTCCTTAGCCTAGCAACTTTACAAAAAATAATTATTTTTCTATACTACAAGCAACAAATTAGAAACAATGCCTTCAATATGAATTTTAATCCTGCTATGGTGATTTACAAAAGGATAGGCTCAAGTGAACAGTAGTCCATTTTACAGTCTGGTTTCATATCACTGGTTTGCAGCATGGAAAGAATTACTTCATTTTAACCCCTTCACTACCTCCTTAAAAGGATACTTTCCCACCAACTTTAGTGTTACATAAGATCTGTCCGATCAAGTTTGTTGGTGGGTTTTAAGGAGACTATCTATTTCTGTTTTCTCATCTTTAATGTTAAATGATAACAGAACATCCTGTGCATTCCAAATCCATACAGTAAGTCAGAATGCCTTCGTAATCTAAAAGATTACTAACCATTCTCATGTTACATGTATTTGTGTTACATGTTTGTTTGATTTAATTGATTTAGTCTGAGAAATAAATAAAGATTAACAGCCAAAGTTAGCCTCTATAAAAAAAACATATAGTTCACATAAATAACACTGACAATTTAAAACTAAGATCACATACCAAAAAATATCAGTTGGATTTAACAAAAAATGGTTAAAAGTACACTGTTTGATATTTAAATTGGCTATCCAACCAAGAAGAAAATGTTACGATCAAGTAAACAATGAATGATCAGATAATTCAGTTATCATTTTCTTACATCAGTAATTTGAGGAAAAACTTAGTGTTATCAATGATCAAGAGCACAATCAAGAAAATTAGAGATTTTCTTAGAGCCCCCTTAGCAAAGTTTAGTTCTCTGAAAATTTTAAGAACTAAAATTACTTTAAGATACTTCATCAAAATATTATTAATCAGAATTCCAACAAAATCCTCACCTAAATTTTTACAAAGCTGTTTTAGAGTAAGCATAAACAAAATAATAGGGAGATATTTATTTTCCAACATTTTTGAATATTATCAAGTATTGAACATAATTTACAATTTTGGGGATAATCTTCATGCAAGTGATATTGAAGGCTGTGCATGAGCTTTTAAAGATGTGTGTTTTTGTCAGCTATAGTATAAAATACTAGGAGGATTCTACTGATCAGTCAGTAATATTTATTTGTTTCAAAGAAAGTAATTTACAACCCTTTTCAATCTGGAACTGAATCTAAATAAAAATCAAGTCAGTCCAATATGTTCCTGGTCAGTTTATCATTGCTAAATTTACATACGATTTACTGAAATAAAAGAAGACTTTAAATAGATATTAGAATAGATAATAGATATTAGAAATCTATTCTTGGTGTATATATAAAGTAGGTTCATCTTAGAGAAATGAATAGTTTCTTATTTACACTGAATAAGAGTGATCATGACCAAGGTCTAAATTATGCCAGAAATCTGATCTGTAACCCAAAGATAACATTACTATGATGTATAATACCGCTTCAAACAGATGCCGCCAATTTTCTGCTTTTCTTTAAAAATGTTGTCACCATACCAAATTAATTTGTAGTTAACTTCATTGTTTCCAAATTGTATATCCTGGTCCCAGTTTTTTTGTTTTTAAAAAGTGAAACTTACAATTATCTGTGCTGCTAAATACAATCCAATATATATATGAGAACTTTACAGTACATCAAATAGTTTTTTTTAAAAGCTAACCAATTATGTTGCAAATGTAGTAATAATACTACAAGAATATTTAATTAAATGCGTTCTTTAAGCTTGCACAGTAAATCAACACTAATTACAAATTCAGAGATCAGGAACAATAACAATTAATAATATTTTTGATCTTTGGCTATGAAGTTTAATTATGAATCACTTTATATTCATCAACAAGTAACATGTACCATTTTTTATGCCATTTTATCTGCAAAGAAAACAATAGCAGGGACAAGAGGTAGTTTTGAAATATAGACCCCAAAAAGTCTAAGAGGATTGTGTGTCAGCTTACACAGTATATAATCCTTCAAATAGTTATACTAGAGATCCATTACATATATATTTGTAGAGCATCTATTTCTAGATTATGTTAAACATTTTATATAATTGTTATAGTACAAGTAAAATAGTTCAAGATATTCAAATTGTACTTTGCAAAACACCCTGAGCGATTTCCTTTGGATCTGGTGAAGAGGTATCACTGTCCTGGAACTAGTGATACTTGTCCACATAATGAAGCATGCGTTACATAAAGATGGTTTATAATCTTTCGTAAGCAATTGCACAAAACGACAAGTACTTTCCACTTTCAAGGCAGTTCTGACTGTGACAGAGATTATAACATTTCTCATAGCTGTCACACAAAACTTGAGAAAAAAAAATTAATGCCAGCTAACGGTTTCCAAATTTCACCATCTCACTTTAGTTACCTCTTAAATTAGCACTTTTTAATGATCTGCTACGACAAAGGCGCCCAGATGTTGTGTTCGCCAAGGCTCAGTTGTAGCACTCTCACCTCTGAGTCAGTGTCGTGGGTTCTAACCCTGCGCCAGACTTGAGCACAAAAATCTAGACTGACACTCCAGTGCAGCACGGAGGGAGTGTTGGAGGTGCCGTCTAGCGGATGAGACATTAAACTGAGACCCTGTCTGCTCTCTCGGGTGGACATATTTTGAAGAAGAGCTGGAGAGTTATCTCCGATATCCTGGCCAATATTTATCCCTCAAACAACATCATTATCATATTGCTGTTTGTGGGAACTTGCTGTGAGCAAATTGGCAGCAATTTTCTACATTACAACAGTGACTACACTTCAAACAGTCCTCCATTGGCAGTAAAGCAATTTGGAACATCCAGTGGTTGTGAAAGGCACTATATAAATGCAAGTCTTTCTTTTTAGATGTTATAAAATGTACCCTGAAAATAATGAATTGAACATATACTCTTTTGTAGGAAGTAAAAGGGTTGTATGTACAATGTCTGTTGCTATGATACACAATGATAAGTAAGATAAAATGGAAACATTTCGTTCTGGACATTGTAACCTTTTCTAATCAGATTTTTATTTCATATCATTTGAATAATCAGTTGTTCAGTAATATCTGACATATAGTTTTGTTTTTAAACTGCAGCGATAAGACAATTCACCCACAACTGGATCATTTAAAGGCACCGATATCCCTTTTTTGTTGAACTGCCTTGACTGCAAATCAGATACTTTCAATGTTTTTTCTTAAATCTGTTTCATACTTTTAATCATACTCAGTTTTTGACTTAAAAAATTTAAAGAAATAGAATTTGAATACTACAAATAATTCTGGAGTCGAACAAAGTTATTTGTCTAAACACCTAGATCAGCCTAAGGTTTAAGGAACGATGTCAAAACAGAATCGAACATTTTGAAAATCTCATCTATGGGATAAATTTTCGTGTGTCCGACTCCGCTAGTGGAAAGCAAGCATGGCGAGCCTGCCACCCGCCCGATAGCATTGGTCTTAGGCATGACCAATTTTCATGGCCTCATTAGAACGATTTTGGCAAGCTGTCATCTCTGAAGAAGCACTACGTGCAGTTTACCATTTGTGGGGGCGCCAAGAAATCCGAGTGTCCTTTGTGGAGCCAAGTGGGAGGCATTGAGATCCCAGCATAGCTTGTGAAAATTGTTAAAGGGACCAGGAGAAGCATTTGTGCTCTTCCTGGTTCCACAAAAATCAGTGCCATAGCGTTTCTCTTTGTGTTTTTGGAGCAGCCAGAAGCTGTTTAGGCCACTCTATGCCAAGTACCAATCGGTGGAATGTGCGCTGCTCATATTCCGTCTATTGGTACCTGAAAATTGCATCAGAATCCTGTGTATATATAGGACCTCAATTTACATATCTCCTCCCCCCCACCCCCCCCCCGACTGAAAGAGGTGAGTATTCCAGCACGCATTTCCAGGATCGGATGGAAATGGTGGCAGGAGGATCAGCAGCAGGAGTAGAGCACTGCCATTTTCTCTGCACTACTGCCCCATTACTGCCTGAAAACAAGGTTGAAAATTGGCCCATATGTTATAGATTCTTAGATTTGTATCAAATATTTTCACCAACAAATGGCTCACCAAATTGAATCCAAAAACCAACAGCAAGAGTCATACAAACAGCTATTTTAACTCCTGGTCCTCAGTAACATGCTGCCAGTCCACTTTCTGCCCATTGCTGCATTCCAGCACACTGGTAGGGCACAGAAAAGGTGGTTCCAGGAAGGTCTCATGGGAGGGAAGCGGGAGGTGGTCTAGGGCAGGAGAAACCTAAATTTTCCATGAGAGGCCCAGAGGAGCACTCCCTCTCCTCATGGCCGCAATAAGGAAATATAAAGGACTTACATTCTGGCCTCTTCTGGGGCTGATCCTCTTCTAACCTCGGTTGGCTTGGTGAGAAATCTGCAGAGGCTTCCACGCTCAGACCAGAGTTAAAATTGCAGTCAGGTCTTGATAACGTCACTAGGACTCAACATGCATATGTAAAGAAGGACCCCACTGACACTCAACAGGTGTACTTACCACCCACTCAGGAGAGCAGGTTAAAATTGCAGACAGCAGGATCGTGAGTAAGTAACTTGGGGCATGTTAACTGGCTACCCACATGTTTTCTGCTGGGCAGGTAGGGTTAAAATCATGCCTATGTAAAGTCAAGACATAAATATTAAAAACAGAAATACTAGACTGCCACATGAAAGATCAGTAAATAGGTCTATGGCTCCTGAAACACACACGGAACTTAATCATATCTGTGGTGCTTGTGAAACCTCACTCATATATCCCCATTGAGTTTATTTGGAAAAATACATTATTTTAGTCTTTCCTTTTGGGCCAAACATACTTATCAGTACACATATCATACCTTTCTGTTGTGATACAAAGAGGTAATTTTTTATTGAAGACTAATCTTGGTAAACAAACATTCTCAGTAGTCAAGAGTGAGATTTATTGAAACTCAGCCTGATAAATCTACACATAGAAAGTGCGTATTTTTTTATTATCAAATGCACACATCATTGCTGTCAAAGCAGTACTTGATTTCCGAAGCAGCTAAAGGCGTTTTGCCTGCTGGCTCCCTGAATTAATTAATCGTACCTGCTTGTACTTAGCTTGTGCACTCACCCAATCAAAGATCATATATGTCTTGTAAGGATTCTATCACTTCATTTCCAGCACTGGTTTCCATTGCAGATATACACTAATAAATACATATAGCTGTAAAAAGTTTCATTGCAATGAAACACAATCAAGAACAATTGTGTTGATGCATCCTGAAATATTTTTTCAAGAATTAAATACTTAAATTATTTTAATTTCATCTCTGTTCTTGGGGCCAGCCAGTCTCGCTCCAAAGCAATCGTGGCCCTTTACCGGTCCAGCAAAACCATCAGGTTTACAAAACTGTTTAATTCTCTCCTTATCATAATGTTTTAAGCTATAATGCATTGATATATGGAGAGAATTCTCCTGGTGAAATCAGACACTTGGCCCTTGGGTTGGGGTGGGGATGAGGGATGAATGAATTTTAAAAAAAAACTACATACCCTAAAATTAATGTTCAGTAACTTGCAGACATTTTTTCTGAAAGCTGGAGAAATTCAGTTGAGAATGTAGATGTTTATTTGTGTTACAAAATTAGTACTTTTAAATTGGTGTGACCAGAAATGGTTTCCTACCACCAATCATATTTTCAAATTACAAAATCTTGCTGCTATGGAAAGCATCTCATGGTGTCACAGCAATTTTGCATCATGAATTTTTATACTCATAATTCTTGACACATTGCAAATTGTGCTTAAAAAATTATCTCCATTGTTTTCAATTGTAGGTAAAACATGGTGAGTAAAGAACCAAGCAAATGCCAACTCACAAGCACAGAGAATGACGCTGAGCAAGCAGCTTCCCGAACACTGGAGATGAAATATGCACTGGATCCAAATAGGCAGATTAGAAAAAGAAATAAAGCTCTTCAGGTGAGATTTAAAGATATCCGCGAGGCTCAGAATGAACAGGAGAAGAGGCTTTCTGCAGCACAACAACTGGACAAAAAAACAATGAAAGCTATTTCTTATAAGGCAGCTTATCGCAAATACATGACAGTGCCTGCACGAAGGTCAATTCCAAATGTAACCAGAAGCACGGGTGTGCAGACATCACCTGACCTCAAAAAGCGCTATCAGACATTCCCCTTGGAAAGGAAGAAAGCGAATGTCATTAAAATTGCTCCCACTGTTGACACGTTCAGGAGACAAAACAATAGTTTGGCAGTTGATATTAAAGATAATAACCTCAATAAAGACTTAGGAGCACGTACTATTAGCAGTGCAAAGGGGAACAATGAAAAGAACCCAGATATCAGCTCACATACTAATAACTTCAGCAAATCGAATGAACAAGCTGGTAGTGACAGTTTTGACGATCCTAGCAGCAAAGATCCAGAAATACACAGTTTCAATGAAGAGCCCCGACACGTTTTAAATTTGACAGATTATAACCCAACTGAACAAAATTACCAGCTGTGCAATATGGCAAAGTATGATGAGGTGCCATCAGGAAATCAAAACTTTAATCAATCAGCACAGAGCGAGCTACAACTAACAGAGTTCACCTCCTCCCATTTAACAGAAACCAATTGTGAACTTACACAGCTTGATTCCTCTAATTCCTTTACACAGGATTCCCCACAAAATGTGACAGCACGGGAAATGCATGAAAGAACTTTGCAACCAGCCAGACTGCATTCTCAGTCAGTGAATGGTCAAGCCTGTTCACTACAGTGGCCACAAAGTGAAAAAGAGCCTTCTGAATTCATTGCGTCAAGCCTTGCACCTAGAGATGAAAATCAGCCTAATCAGACAGCAGTATCTGTAATGGAGTCAAATCAGCAAATCGTGCCTCTTACAGAAGTGGTGGATCTGAAAGCACAGCTGCAAATAATGGAGAACCTGATCAGTTCCAGTCAGGAAACCATTAAGGTGTTGCTTGGGGTTATTCAAGAATTAGAAAAAGGCGAAGCCCTCAGAGAAGGGTAAGACCACACAAAACTGTTTTATCAAAAAGGTATACATACATACTAGTTTAGAAATGAATGTCCAAATAACACAGGTCCTAGAAAACTGAGATAAGGACCAATGTCAAAATTACTAATGAAGTGCATACTGTATAAAATAGATTTGACTCATATGCAATATTGTGATCAGTAAAATTCATGGTGGATTCACATATATTTCTAAAGCTTAAGCTCTGCTAACACCAAAAGGACTAATGAATAACTTAAACTGCAGTTATCCTCCTCAGATCAACACCCAGAGAGTTCAATGCACAGCCAATGGACTGAAATTATACTGCCAACTGCTGCTCACTATAGGTTATACTGAGGTCACTGACGAAATAAACACTTCTTACACATGTTCTGCTCATGTGGCAGTTAATATTAGATAGGAAAGTATCCGCTTTCTTATAACATGAAAAAGATGGGGAACTCGTGCTTAAACTTTACCAAATGGTCCTGGACCATCTGGGGATTTAAAACAAATATGGCTATGCCTCAGGTTAGTGTTATACTACAGCCAGTGAGAACTGTAAGTGGTATAAGATAATCTGCTGGAGGGATATCACGTCTCGCAACTGAAGAGTCAGATCAGAACGTGACCAAAGTGTAAAAAGCAATGTTAGTTATGTTCCACCGCATTGGTTTCTCAAATTAAGGAAAATGTGTAATAGTGTATTTGTAAAAAAATTACATTCCGTTTTATATTTCTTTATTTCTGCATAGTTAGTGCCCTTTTCATTAGTAATCAACTTCAATGTGAACATTGGACTCTGACTCTCTTTCCCATCTAGAGCAATACAAGTCATTAAAAAACCCAGTAACAACAAAGTCTGGATTCTGCAGTTCTGGTGTGACACACACAGCCACGGTCCCTGTTTTGTTGCAGGTAGCACTTCATCTTCTCTCCATCCCAGCAAGCAGCATCAACATAGAGCACACCATAAGACCGGCACAGACACAATGGGCCGAATGGACTCCTTCTGTGTCATAATTTTCTACGATTCTGTAAGTCAACTCTATCAAAGCACATGGCTGAATAAAGTTTCATCAGGAGCAGTTGATGACTATCTCCTTTTTAAGCATTATAATTTGTAAACAATGTTGTAAGTGCCTTACTTTAAAAAAAAATCCTTACAAAATTGTTTTGCAAACTTCTCAGATTATGAATATTTTCTTTTATTTTGGATTTTAAAAAGCACATATTTGCCCGCTATGATGCCACCAGATGTCTGATGGAAATTCAGGAAAAATTAAATCCAAAAATTAGAGGGCCTGAACCCAAATGGAAAAGTAATTGCAACTATGTCCATTAAAACTAAGAATAGTTTGAAAAAAAGGATATTGCCGAGGCTATTTTAACACACAGGTTAATACCTGTGACAGCATTTTTTTTAAAAATCAGATCAGAAAATATGCTTTGGCATAAGATTAGTATGGAATTTTATGAGCCTAGACAAGGAAGAGAGATATTTTTTAGAAATGAGCTCTAAAGGAAAAAATGTTAATACCTGTAATACAAAAGGTAAAATTGACATATGTTGGAAACCCTGAAATCATCTCAGAACCTCATCTAATTTATAATTTAATATCCTCCATTACTTTTATATCAATAAATTATTGATGAGAATCAGACAGTAGGCAAGAAATTACTGCTGCCGCTACTAGTGGACAAACACTTCATGTGATCAGATAACATTCTTTCATCCAATATTGTAACCCCTTTATATATTTATTTTAAGTCTTTTCTGTATTCTACCCATGACATCATGATTGATTATTCACCAAAAGCAGTAATCATCTTAGCGTAGGCAGTAACCTTGACAATGTCGTTTTCCAAACAATCAACTTTTTCCAGCAGGAATTTTCAAGTTACAAATATTTAATTCAAGAAAATATTTGTAATGAAGCTTTCAAACAGTTGAAATAACCAAATGAAAATAATGTTTTTGCATTGTAAGAATAGGACAGCTTTTATAGAAAATATTTAATTTATTGTTAAGGTTAGGCCTATGCCTCAACTATGTGTGCATCATCCAACTAATGGTGAATTCAAGTCTACTGACCTCTGGTGTAACTAGCCTTTCTAATCAGGTGGTGTATTATTCACTAAAACCCTCAATGCCACCCTTGCATGCTTGCTCCCTTTAAAAGTTTAAACTGTCATTAAATCATTATCATCCTTTATATGTGGTCTTTGTTTTAAATTGCACCATTGGAGAAAATGGTCCCGATATTAGCTCGGAGGCAGGAAAGGAGCGGGGGCGGGGTGAGAGGTTGCTGTTTTGCTTCGGGAAAACAGGGAGAATGGATTTCCCTCAGGTCCTTGTGAATTTAACTGCCGACCTGCTTAACATTTTTTATCTCTGTTCGGCAGGCGGTAGGCCTTTGGCTTCAGGCCTCAGCCAGGGAGTGGGGGAATCGGAAGGGTCCGCGTGGCAATTGGAGGTTGCAGCCATGGAGCGCAGAGGAGGGATGGGAGAAAACCGGGGTTGGGGGTTGGGGTGTGGGGGGGGAAGAGAGAGGAAGTACTGGGGAGAACCTGTTTTAAAATACAATAAGAGTAAGAGGATAACTAAAGAAAGAGGTGGGCCTATTAAGGACCATAAAGGCAAAGTCTGTGTGGAGGCAGAAGGTGTGGGTATGGTTCATAATGAATACTTTCACAAAATAAAGGGGCGATGCAGACATTGCATCAGGGAGGAGGAGTATGAAATAAACATAGTGAGAGAGGAAGTACTAAGGGGTTAGCATCTTTGAAAGTGGATAAGTCCCCAGGCCCAGATGAAATATATCCCAGGCTGTTTAGAGAAGCAAGTGAGGAAATAGCAAAGGCTCTGACCATCATTTTCCAATCCTCTCTGGCGACAGGTATGGTGCAGGAGCACTGGAGGAGTGCTAATGTTGTATTGTTGTTTAAAAAGGGAGAAAGGGATAGACTGAGTAATTACAGGCCAGTCAGTCTAACCTCGGTGGTGTAAAAAGTATTGGAAAAAATTCTGAGGTACAGGATAAATCTGCATTTAGAAAGATAGATTAATCAAGGACAGTCAGCATGAATTTGTTAAAGGAAGGTAGTGGCTGATTAACTTGATTGAATTTTTTGAGGAGTTAACAAGGTCGATGAGGGTAGTACATTTCATGTAGTCTATATGGATTTTAGCAAGGCTTTTGATAAGGTACCACATGGCAGACTGGTCACGAAAGTAAAAGCACATGGGATCCAAGGCAAAGTGGCAAGTTGGATCCAAAATTGGCTCAGAGACAGGAGAAAGGGGTAATGGTCAATGGGTGTTTTTGAGACTGGAAGGCTGTTTCCGGTGGGATTCCGCAGGGCTCAGTATTAGGTCCCTTGCTTTTTATGGTATATATCGATGATTTGGACAAATGTAGGCGGTATGATTAAGAAGTTTGCAGACGATATAAAAATTGGCCATACGGTTGATAATGAAGAAGAAAGCTGTAAACTGCAGGAGGATAGCAATGGCCTGGTCAGGTGGGCAGAACAGTGGAAAATGGAATTCAATCCGGAGAAGTGTGAGGTAATGTATTTGGGCAGGACTAACAAGGCAAGGGAATACACAATAAACCGAGAAGCGTAGAGGAACAAAGGGACCTTGGAGTGCATGTCCACAGATCCCTGAAGGTTGCATTACAGGTAGATAAGATGGTTAAGGCGGCATACGGGATACTTGCCTTTATTAACCAAGCAGGGAAGTTATGCATGAACTGTATAAAACATGAGTTATGTCACAGCTAGAGTACTATGTGCAGTTCTTGTCACATTATAGGAAAGATGCGATTGCACTGGAGGGGCTACAGAGGAGATTTACGAGGATGTTGCCTAGACTGGGGTATTTTAGCTATGAGGAAAGATTGGCTAGGCTGGGATTGCTTTCTCTGGAACAGAGGAGGCTGAGGGGAGACCTAATTGAGGCGTATAAAATTATGAAGAGCCTAGATAGAAGCTCTGACCATCATTTTCCAATCCTCTCTGGCTGCAGGTGTAGTGCCAGAGCACTGGAGGACGACTAATGTTGTACCGTTGTTTAAAAAGGAATAGGAAGGACCTATTCCCCTTAGAAGTGGGATCAATAATCAGGGGGCATAGATTTAAAGTAAGTAGTAGGAGGTTTAGAGGGCATTTGAGGAGAAATGTTTTCACCCAGAGGGTGGTGAGGATCTGGAACTCACTGCCTGAAGGAGTGCTAGAGGCAAAAATCCTCATAGCATTTAAAAAGTACTTGGATATGCATTGAAGTGCTGTAACTTACAAGGCTACGGACCAAGAGCTGGAAAGTGGGATTAGGCTGGATAGTTCTTTGTTGGCAGGCACAGACACGATGGGCCGAGTGGCCTCCTTCTGTGCTGTAAATTTCTATGATTCTAAGCTAGATCCAGCAGGTAAATGGAAAGATGCTTACCTGCTGGATCGATAAATTTAAAACGGACATTAAATCTGAGGTATCCAGCCAATTTATAATATTTAAATGAGCAATTTGAAGAATTTTTAAAAATTTGTTCACGGGATGTGGGCGTCGCTGGCCACGCCAGCATTTATTGTCCATCCCTAATGACCCTCGAGAAAGTGGGGATGAACTGCCTTCTTGAACTGTTGCAATCCGTGTGATCAAGGTACTCCCTTAGTGCTCTTCGGGAGAGAGTTCCAGGATTTTGACCCAGCGATGATGAAGGAACGGCAATACATTTCCGAGTCAGGATGTCGTGTGACCTAGAGGGGAACTTGGTTCCCATGTTCCTACTAACCTCGTCCTTCTAGGCAGTAGAGATCGTGGGTTTGGGAGGTGCTGTCGAAGAAGCCTTGGTGAGCTGCTGCAGTGCATCTTATAGACGGTACACATTGCAGCCACAGTGCGCTTGTGGTGGTGGAGTAAATGGTTAAGGTGGTGGATGCAGTGTGCCATCAAGTGAGCTGCTTTGTCCTGGATAGTGCCAAGTTCCTTGAGTGCTGTTGGAGCTGCACTCATCCAGGTAAGTGGAGAGCATTACATCACATTCCAGACTTGTGACTTGTAAATGGTGGAGAAATGTTGGGCTGTTAGGAGGTGAGTCACTCACGGCAAAATACTCAGCCTCTGACTTCCTCTTGTAGCAACAGTATTTGTGTGGCTGGTTCAGTTCAGCTTCTGGTCAATGGTGACCTCCCAGGATTCTGATGGTGGGGGGGGGGTTCTGCGGTGGTAATGACATTGAATTTCAGGGGGAGGTGGTTAGCCCCTCTCTTGTTGGAGATGATCATTACCTAGCACTTATGTGGCGCGAATGTTACTTGCTACTTATCAGCCCAAGCCTGAATATCGTCCAGGTCTTGCTGCATGCGGGCACAGACTGCTTCATTATCTGAAGAGTTGCAAATGGAACTGAACACTGCAATTATTAGCGAACATCCCCACTTCTGACCTTATGATGGAGGGAACATCATTGATGAAGCAGCTGAAGATGGTGGAGCCTAGGACTCTGTCCTGAGGGACCCCTGCAGTGATGTCCTGGGGATGAGAAGATTGGTCTCCAACAAACACACCATCTTCCTTTGGGCTAGGTATGACTCCTGCCAGTGTAGGGTGTGAGCAATTTATTGATAAAAGTCACTTGATAGCACTGTCGATGACAGCTTCCATCACTCTGCTGATGATTGAGAGTAGACTGATGGAACGGTAATCGGCCGGATTGGATTTGTCCTTTTTGTGGACAGGACATTCCTGGGCAGTTTTCCACATTGTCAGGTAGATGCTAATGTTGTAATTGCACTGGAACAGCTCAGTTAGAGGAATGGCTAGTTCTGGAGCACAAGTATTCAGCACGACAGCCAGGATGTTGTCGGGGCCAATAGCCTTTGCTGTATCCAGTGTACTCAACTGCTCCTTGATATCACATGGAGTGAATCAAATTGGTTAAAAACTGGCTTATGTGATGGTTGGAACATGAAGAACAAGCCAAGATGGATTATTCACTCGGCACTTCTGGCTGAAGATGGTTGCATAGAAACATAGAAACCTAGAAAATAGATGCAGGAGCAGGCCATTCAGCCCTTCTAGCCTGCACCGCCATTCAATGAGTTCATGGCTGAACATGAAACTTCAGTACCCCCTTCCTGCTTTCTCGCCATACCCCTTGATCCCTCGAGTAGTAAGGACTTCATCTTACTCCCTTTTGAATATATTTAGTGAATTGGCCTCAACTACTTTCTGTGGTAGAGAATTCCACAGGTTCACCACTCTCTGGGTGAAGAAGTTTCTCCTCATCTCGGTCCTAAATGGCTTACCCCTTATCCTTAGACTGTGACCCCTGGTTCTGGACTTCCCCAACATTGGGAACATTCTTCCTGCATCCAACCTGTCCAAACCTGTCAGAATTTTAAACGTTTCTATGAGGTCCCCTCTCACTCTTCTGAACTCCAGTGAATACAAGCCCAGTTGATCCAGTCTTTCTTGATAGGTCAGTCCCACCATCCCGGGAATCAGTCTGGTGAACCTTCGCTGCACTCCCTCAATAGCAAGAATGTCCTTCCTCAAGTTAGGAGACCAAAACTGTACACAATACTCCAGGTGTGGCCTCACCAAGGCCCTGTACAACTGTAGCAACACCTCCCTGCCCCTGTACTCAAATCCCCTCGCTATGAAGGCCAACATGCCATTTGCTTTCTTAACCGCCTGCTGTACCTTCATGCCAACCTTCAATGACTGATGTACCATGACACCCAGGTCTCTTTGCACCTCCTCTTTTCCTAATCTGTCACCATTCAGATAATAGTCTGTCTCTCTGTTTTTACCACCAAAGTGGATAACCTCACATTTATCCACATTATACTTCATCTGCCATGCATTTGCCCACTCACCTAACCTATCCAAGTCACTCTGCAGCCTCATAGCATCCTCCTCGCAGCTCACACTGCCACCCAACTTAGTGTCATCCGCAAATTTGGAGATACTACATTTAATCCCTTCGTCTAAATCATTAATGTACAATGTAAACAGCTGGGGCCCCAGCACAGAACCTTGCGGTACCCCACTAGTCACTGCCTGCCATTCTGAAAAGTACCCATTTACTCCTACTCTTTGCTTCCTGTCTGACAACCAGTTCTCAATCCACGTCAGCACAATACCCCCAATCCCATGTGCTTTAACTTTGCACATTAATCTCTTGTGTGGGACCTTGTCGAAAGCCTTCTGAAAGTCCAAATACACCACATCAACTGGTTCTCCTTTGTCCATTTTACTGGAAACATCCTCAAAAACCCTTCGGCCTTGTCTTTTGCACTCATATGCTTTGCTCTGCCATCATTGAGGATGGGGATGTTGGTAGAGGTCCTCCTTTCGTTAGCTGTTTAATTGTCCACCACCGTTGACTGGATGTGGCAGGATTGCTCTGGTTATGGGATCGCTTAGCTCTATCTATAGCATGCTGTTTCCGTTCTTAACGTGTTTGTAATCCTAGGGGTTGGGGTCGCATTTGAGAATTTTAATGTTTTAACATCCCACCCAAGCCAAACCCACCTCAATAGTTCTTAAAGAATGTTAAATTACTGCAGACTAATTTTAAAAAATGTAATTCATTCTTGGGATGTAGGTGTTGTGGCAAGGCTAGGATTTATTCCCCATGCTTAGTTACCCTGAGAACATGGTGGTGGGCCACCTTCTCGAATCAGTGCAGTCAATGTGATGAAGGAGCAGCCAAAATGCTGCATTAATTTAATATAACTGAGTGGCTTGCGTGTTCACTTTTGCGGGCAGTTAAGAATAACCACACTGGTGTGGAACTGGAGTCACATCCATGCCCTACCGGGTAAGGGCAGCAGGTTTGCTTCCCTAAAGGACATTGGGCTAGAATTTCCCCAACCTAACGCGATTTATTCGCGTTAAAAAGTGCTTTTTTGTTCTTAAACTGAATTGCACGAAATTCCCCAAACCTTAAGAATGGCATTTTGAAAATATCGACAAAAGCGGATCGCCCTGGTGCAACGCGAAAAAAATTGCGAAAAAAAAATGCATCGTCTAGTTTGGCCATTTGGCGAACCCATTTTGGGAAGGAAAAAAAATGCACGAGAAAAGCAGGCGCTGCAGCCTCAGAAACGTCGGTAAGTAGGAAGACCTGTAAATAAAGTTTTAATTTTTTTTGCAGCAATTACTTAGTTAAGGGTCTTGTAAATGATTTGTGTTTTTTGATTTTTTTCTCCCCTCCTAAAGTTAGCGACATCACGGTTTTTAACGGCAATCTTTGTGCAACGCTGTTTTTTTTTAAGGACAGCCGTATTTTGTGGCCAAATTTACCCCCTTAAAAAATGGCAACATTTTTATTCTTATTTATTCACTATTGTATCTTTATTTATCAAATAACGACAGGCTGGGGAATTTCTAACCCTGCTGTGTTTTAATGACAATCTGACAGCTTTGTGGTCACGTTTAATGATACCAACATTTAAACTGAATTCAAATTCTGAAACTTCCATGGTGAGATTTGAACCTTCATGAATTCAATGTGACAAGACTGAACTTAAACAGAGGAACTGTTCAAGATAAGCTCAAAATGTAACTATCATCAATTTGGATTGTATGCCGCACGCAAACATTACTTTGGAGATAAATAGACCACTGTACCTTCTGCTGCCTTACATGATAAATGCAATTTGGCATTCTTTTTTAACACAGATCATGTCCCCTTTTCAGACAGGGGAGGAAAGAGAGAAAAAGTTGAATTCGGTTCACAAAAATATGTTTGCCCATGGTGTGAAAATAAGTAGAATATCTAACTAAGGTATGCCACTATTCAAACAGCATCACACTGCAACTTAGAACACAAGTACTGTTGATTACAATATAATTTTAGACAACTCTAATGAGCAAAAGTTAAAATAACTTGAGCATTGCAGCCTCAGTTGTATGCATGCAAAACCATACTAAAAACGTGTTGCAGGACTGAATTTTCTGGGGTGGTAGCAGGCGCGATTGGTGGCAGGTTGGGTGGGAAAGTTGTTGTTTTTGACAGTGGGTCAAGAACCCATTGTCATGTCACTCCCAAGCGCTTTTCTCACAAGCGCGCCTGCGATTGTGGAGTCGACCCAATTGAGATCATTATCAGGTCGTTGACAGGTACTTAAGAGTCTTTTTTCACTTACTTTTTAAATTTCCCTGCATGGCCATGGGATTCACATAGCTCGAGAACCAATCTCTCAACCTGAGGCGTGAGTTCCATGGCCATTGCTTCAGCTGATTACTCGACAGCATGGAAAATAAACCAAAATGAAATGAAAACATGTTGGTTACATCAGCTTGATGGAGATTCTGTTCTACTTGAAAAGCTACTGGTAAATGTTAATTCAGAAATTCCTGAAGGGATGTAAGTGCTACCCTGGATGGTGAGGGAAATACATTTTTCACTGGCCATTCTCGGCTGTTGCCTTCCAACTCAACAGTAATTGCAGTGAATTGATCTGCATTATAAAACATGACATATTCCATTTAAATACTGCTTCTGGTCAGGTTTTTCTCACAGTTACATGTTAAATCAAGTCAGCAACCATAACAATTTCATTCTCATCACTCATTACACGGTTCAATTTGCTTTTTGTCCCTGAATACAACTACATTCATTTTTCAGTCTGAGATTTTAGGGTGAATTTCTGCAGAGGTTCTTTCGCTTGCACATTGCTAAGTTCAACGGAAGAGCTGCAGAAATCCCAGAAACACATCGTAAGCATCACTTACCCTGTTTGTCAGGGATTCCGCAGCTCTTCCGCTGAACTTATTTAAGATTGTAAATCCACCCCGTTACAATTACATTTCAAATCTGCTTAATTTTATATATTACCGATAAACACACATCTTTTATTTGTAACAGTTACTGATACAAAAGCCTATAGATTTACAGAGAAATATCAAAAATAGGAGGAGTAGGCCATTCGGCCCTTCGAGCCTGCACCACCATTCAATAAGATCATGGCTGATCATTCCCTCAGTACCCCATTCCTGTTTTCTCTCCATACCCCTTGATCCCCTTAGCTGTAAGGGCCATATCGAACTCCCTCTTGAATATATCCAATCAACTGGCATCAACAACTCTCTGCGGCAGGGAATTCCACAGGTCAACAACTCTCTGACTGAAGAAGTTTCTCCTCATCTAAGTCCTAAATGGCCTACCCCTTATCCTAAGACTGTGTCCCCTGGTTCTGGACTTCCCCAACATCGGGAACAATCTACCTGCATCTAACCTGTCCCGTCCCGTCAGAATCATGTATGTTTCTATGAGATCCCCTCTCATCCTTCTAAACTCCAATGTATAAAGGCCCAGTTGATCCAGTCTCTCCTCATATGTCAGTCCTGCCATCCCGGGAATCAGTCTGGTGTACCTTTGCTGCACTCCCTCAATAGCAAGAATGTCCTTCCTCAGATTAGGAGACCAAAACTGAACACAATATTCCAGGTGAGGCCTCACCAAGACCCTATACAACTGCAGGAAGACCTCCCTGCTCCTATACTCAAATCCCCTAGCTATGAAGGCCAACATACCATTTGCCTTCATCACCACCTGCTGCACCTGCATGTCAACCTTCAATGACTGATGTACCATGACACCCAGGTCTCGTTGCAACTCCCCTTTTCCTAATCTGCCACCATTCAGATAATATTCTGTCTTCGTGTTTTTTGCCCCCAAAGTGGACAACCTCACATTTATCCACATTATACTGCATCTGCCATGTATTTGCCCATTCACCTAACCTGTCTAAGTCACCCTGCAGCCACTTAGCGTCCCCCTCACAGCTCACACCGCCACCCAGTTTCGTGTCATCTGCAAACTTGGAGATATTACACTCAATTCCTTCATCCAAATCATTGATGTATATTGTAAAGAGCTGGGGTCCCAGCATAGAGTCCTGCGGCACTCCACTAGTCACTGCTTGCCATTCTAAAAAGGACCCGTTTATCCCGACTCTCTGCTTCCTGTCTGCCAACCAGTTCTCTATCCACGTCAGTACATTACTCCCAATACTATGTGCTTTGATTTTGCACACCAATCTCTTGTGTGGGACCTTGTCAAAAGCTTTGTGAAAGTCCAAATACACCACATCCACTGGTTCTCCCTTGTCCACTCTACTAGTTACATCCTCAAAAAATTCCAGAAGATTTGTCAAGCATGATTTTCCCTTCATAAATCCATGCTGACTTGGACCGATACTGTCACTGCTTTCCAAATGCGCTGCTATTTCATCTTTAATAATTGATTTCAACATTTTCCCCTCCACTGATGTCAGACTAACCGGTCTATAATTACCCGCTTTCTCTCTCCCTCCCTTTTTTAAAAGTGGTGTTACATTAGCTACCCTCCAGTCCATAGGAACTGATTCCAAGTTGATAGACTGTTGGAAAATGATCACCAATGCATCCACTATTTCTCGGGCCACTTCCTTAAGTACCCTGGGCTGCAAACTATCAGGCCCCGGGGATTTATCAGCCTTCAACCCCATCAATTCCCCTAACACAATTTCCCGCCTAATAAGAATATCCTTCAGTTCCTCCTTCACACTAGACCCTCGGTTCCCTAGTACTTCCGGAAGGTTATTTGTGTCTTCCTTCGCGAAGGCAGAACCAAAGTATTTGTTCAACTGGTCTGCCATTTCTTTGTTCCCCATTATAAATTCACCTGAATCTGACTGCAAGGGACCTACTTTGTCTTCATTAATCTTTTTCTCTTCACATATCTGTAGAAGCTTTTATAGTCAGTTTTTATGTTCCCGGCAAGCTTCTTCACGTACTCTATTTTCCCCCTCTTAATTAAACCTTTTGTCCTCCTCTGCTGAATTCTAAATTTCTCCCAGTCCTCAAGTTTGCTGCTTTTTCTGGCCAATTTATATGCCTCTTCCTTGGATTTAACACTATCCTTAATTTCCTTTGTTAACCACGGTTGAGCCACCTTCCCCGTTTTATTTTTATTCCAGACAGCGATGTACAATTGCTGAAGTTCATCCATGTGATCTTTAAATGTTTGCCATTGCCTATCCACCGTCAACTTTTTAAGTATCATTTGCCAGTCTATTCTAGCCAATTCACACCTCAAAACCATCGAAGTTACCTTTCCTTAAGT
The DNA here is from genome assembly GCF_044704955.1 of Pristiophorus japonicus. Lineage (NCBI taxonomy): Eukaryota > Metazoa > Chordata > Chondrichthyes > Pristiophoridae > Pristiophorus > Pristiophorus japonicus. Next base: position 277,740,307 of record NC_091979.1, on the reverse strand, counting down.
TCAGGGCCCGAGTTTCTGAATTAACTGTGTCACTCTCCATCCTAATCAAGAATTCTACCATGTTATGGTCACTCTTCCCCAAGGGGTCTCGCACAACAAGATTGCTAATTAGTCCTTTCTCATTGCACATCACCTATTCTAGGATGGTCAGGTCCCTGGTTGGTTCCTTGACATATTGGTCTAGAAAACCATCCCTAATACACTCCAGGAAATCTTCCTCCATCGCATTGTAACCAGTTTGGTTAGCCCAATCAATAAGGTGACTAAAGTCACCCATGATAACTGCTGTACCTTTATTGCATGCATCCCTAATTTCTTGTTTGATGCTGTCCCCAATCTTACTACTACTGTTTGGTGGTCTGTACACAACTCCCACTAGCGTTTTCTGCCCCTTGGTATTCCGCAGCTCCACCCATACCGATTCCACATCATCCAAGCTAATGTTCTTTCTTATTATTGCATTAATTTCCTTTTTAACCAGCAATGCCACCCTGCCTCCTTTTCCTTTCTGTCTATCCTTCCTAAATGTTGAATACTCCTGGATGTTGAGTTCCCAGCCTTGGTCACCCTGGAGCCATGTCTCCGTGATGCCAATTACTTCATTCCCAATTACTTCATGCGCAGTTAATTCGTCCACCTTATTCAGAACACTCCTCGCATTGAGGCACAGAGCCTTCAGGCTTGTCTTTCTAACACACTTTGCCCTTTCAGAATGTTGCTGTAATGTGGCCCTTTTTGCTTTTGGTTTCTCTGCCCTCCAGTTTTACTTTTCTTCTTTCTATCTTTTGCTTCTGCCCCCATTCTACTTCCCTCTGTCTCCCTGCATAGGTTCCCATCCCCTATCCATATTAGTTTAACTCCTCTCGAACAGTACTAGCAAACACTGCGCCTAGGACATTGGTTCCGGTCCTGCCCAGGTGCAGACCGTCCGGTTCGTACTCATCCCACCTCCCCTAGAACCGGTTCCAATGTCCCAGGAAATTGAATCCCTCCCTGCTGCACCCACTCCTCAAGCCACGTATTCATCTGAGCTATCCTGCGATTCCTACTCTGACTCGCATGTGGCACTGGTAGCAATCCTAAGATTACTACTTTTGAGATCCTACTTTTTAAATTTAGCTCCTAGCTCTCTAAATTCGTCTTGTAGGACTTCAAACCTTTTTTTACCTATATCGTTGGTACCTATATGCACTCCCTTTTCAGAATGCCCTGCACCCGCTCCGAGACATCCTTGATCCTTGCACCAGGGAGGCAACATACCATCCTGGAGTCTCGGTTGCGGCTGCAGAAACGTCTATTTATTCTCCTTACAATTCAATCCCCTATCGCTATAGCTCTCCCACTCTTTTTCCTGCCCTCCTGTGCAGCAGAGCCACCCACGGTGCCATGAACTTGGCTGCTGCTGCCCTCCATGATGAGTCATCCCCCTCAACAGTACCCAAAGCGGTGTATCTGTTTTGCAGGAGGATGACCGCAGAGGACCCCTGCACTACCTTCCTTGCACTGCTCTTCCTGTTGGTCACCCATTCCCTATCTGGCTGTGTACCCTTTTCCTGCAGTAAGACCAACTCACTAAACGTGCTATTCACGTTATTCTCAGCACCGCGCATGTTCCAGAGTGAATCCACCCGCAGCTCCAGTGCCGCAATGCGGTCCGTCAGGAGCTGCAGGCGGATACACTTCCCGCACATGTAGTCGTCAGGGACACCGGAAGCGTCCCTGACTTCCCACATAGTACAGGAGGAGCATAACACATGTCCGAGCTAACCTGCCATTACTTAACCCTTAGATTAACTTAATTGGCAACAACAATGCTCAAGGTTACTTACTGATATTGAAAGGACCAATAACTTACCAATTAATGTACTTTTTCCAATGATGTTCTTGATCGTATTAGTACTTGTCACTCATATATATCTTTTATTATATTATTGTAGAGTAAAGCTTCAACAGCCACTATGTTAGATTAAATTAAAAATGTAATGTGGCCATGGTCCCTTTAACGATCCTGGCTGAAAATCTGTCATGACTGATGTCACCAGGCTTGCTCCATCTAATTGGGCCAGATAACACGCTGAGCAGGCCCCATTATGGTAAGTTCATTTTCTACAGCGGGATGGAGCCAGCAGTGGGGTCACAACCCTCCACGGACACCGGCCGCACCAGACCCGCCAAGGTAAAGAAAATTCCAGCCACAGTCACTCACTTTTCTGATAATCACATCTAATTTCCATTCTTATAACTTATATGAGGAATCTCATAGACATTAATTTACAATATACTTTATACAAAACCTCCTAGCTTTTTTCACTAATTTAAACAACTAATACCAGAGAAGCAACACTCTTGCTCTACTCAAACCAGCAACCAATATCTTCACTATTGCGAGCATTCAGGATGTCATTATATTGAGAGCCATTTCGGCTACAATAACATTATAGAGGAATACAAATATTTCTTTCAAAATACACATTACAGTTATCTTTTGCTGTTAGCAAGTTTCAACATTTCTAAAATCTTTAAGTTTCATTGTTGCCTGAGGGACACTGAAAATTGCACATGCAATATTGCTTAGGATATTACTATTTATTTGGGGAAATTGTTTTCAATTTCCAACCACAACAATCCCTGCGCTATAGAGAACAGAAAATAAGAACTTTGGAAAATAAGAACTTTAGAGTACAATTACTTTCATGCCCTTGCTTTTCACTTGTGTAAACTATTGAGTTTTTCTTATCCTTTAGTTTAGGCTCATTTACCAACAAAAAAGCATGTTGCTTGTTTTTCATTTGTAAACAACATAATGGGCCCAAGTTTCCACATGATTTGCGCCTGAATTTTAGGAGCAACTGGTGGAGAACGGACTATCTTAGAAATCGCAATTCTCCACATTTTTTTTTCTGCAGTTCTAGTCAGGTAGAACAGTTCTACTTTGGGACAGAATTTTTCTTCAAAAGGGGGCGTGTCCGGCCACTGACGCCTGATTTCAAAGTTTCCACAGTGAAAACGTACTCCAAACTAACTTAGAATGGAGCAAGTGAAGATTTTTGTAGAACTGAAAAAACCTTGTCTACACATTAAAAAATCAGGCGCAGGTTACAAATTAGGCGTCCAGAACGAGGTGGGGGGTGGGGGGGAAGGGAAGTCATTACATTCTACAATAAATCCTTATTTATACTTATACAAATATTATACAAATAAATCCAACCTGAATAAACATTTATAAGCAAAGAAAAGATTAAATAAACCATCTTCCTACCTGTGTGAAAGTGCTTCAGCCAGCCTCAAGTTCGTTCGTTCGTTCCCGACGGCGGGGGGGGGGGGGGGGGGGGGAGGAGGAAGACGTTCCCGACGGTGAGAGGGAGGGGAGTGCGGGCCCGCCCGCAGCGGGGAGGGAAAGAAGACGTTCCCGACGGCGGGAGGGAGGGGGGTGCGGGCCCGCCCGCCCGAACGCAGCGGGGGAGGGGGAGGAAGACGTTCCAGACGGTGGGCGGGAAGGAGACAGTGAGAAGGCTGCAGGAAGCCTCAGTGCTGATGGCAATGTGCTTTTATTAAAAAATATTCAAAAATTAAACAGCTACAAAGAACTACAAAAATGGCCGAGTGCCAATGTTTTCCTTCACACTGCGCGTGCGCGAACGCTCCAACGCGCAGGGTTGCCGGCAGGAAAAAAACTAATTTAAATAGTACCCGCCCCCTCCCACTTACAAAATCGGCGCGAGTGTAGGCTCCGCCCCCCTGGGCGCTGCGCCAAACAGACAAGGAGCTGCAGAGCGCTCCAGAATCGCGAGGTTTTTTTCCGGCGCCGTTTTAGGCGCGAAAAACGGGCGTCCAGCTCGGAGGGGTGCCCGTTTTTTATCGAGTGGAAACTTGGGCCCAATAATTCAAAAGAAAAATTATGATTTATAGCCAACTGCAGGCAAGATCTTACTTTGTCAAAAAAGACTGCATACTGTTAGGTTTTCTATTGATTTTTTTTGTAACCAAGCTTTTCCTTACATCTCATTGTTTGAGCTTGCACAAAAAATAAACAATATACAAAAATTGAAATGCTGAGTGACTGCCCCTCCATGTAGAGCCAATTAAATACTTTTGAAGTGTCGTGTGAACCAAATCTCAGTCGGTCGCTCAGTCATTTCTTTCTCCCATTTTATTGGACATCAGTATTTACTGGACAGTCCTATTGACACCGAGGTAAGAGATGTAACAAAGATTCAATCCAAACCAAATATACAAAGATTAAATATGGGATAGGAATTTGACATTGTTATACATATTGATACACAAAGTCTTGAATTTATATAGCGTTTTTCACAACCGTAAGATCTCCCAAAGCACTTTACAGCCTATTAAATACTTTTGAAGTGTAGTCACTGTTGTAATGTACAGGAGGGGGGGGGAAGGAGAGAAGGAGGGAAGGAGGGAAAGAGAGAGGGAAGGAAGGAAGGAAGGATTGCATTTACATAGCACCTTTCATGACCACCGGACGTCCCAAAGAGCTTTATAGCCAATGAAGTACTTTTTAAAGTGTAGTCACTGTTGTAATGCAGGAAAGGCAGCAGCCAGTTTACACACAGCAAGCTCCCACAAATAGAAATGTGATAATGGCTAGATAATCTGTTTTAGTGACATAGAATCATAGAAAAATGATGACACAGAAGGTGGCCCATTCGGCCCATCGTGTCTGTGCCAATCAAAAAAAGTCACCAAACGTAGCCCTGTAGGTTATTGCTCTTTAAGTAGACATCCAAGTACCTTTTAAATATGATGAGAGTTTCTGCCTCTACTGCCCATTTAAAACAGGAAATGAGGAGAAATTTCTTCTCTCAGAGGGTCACGAATCTTTGGAATTCTCTACCACAGAGAGATGTGGAGGCTGGGTCATTGAATGTATTTAAGGTGGTGATAGACAGATTTTTGAAAGATGAGTCAAGGGTTATGGGGAGCGGGTGGGGAAGTGGAGTTGAGGCCAGGATCAGATCAGCCATGATCTTATCGAATGGCGGAGCAGGCTCGAGGGGCCAAATGGCCTATTCCTGCTCCTATTTCTTATGTTCTTAGAGGCAGTGAGTTCCAAACTCCTACCACCCTCTGGATGAAGAAATGTTTCCTCATCGCCCCTCTGATCCTTCCACAAACTACTTCAAATCTATGTCCCCTGGTTTTTAACCCCTTTGCTAAGGAAAATAGGTCCTTCCTATCCACTATCTAGGTCCCTCATAATTTTATACACTTCAATTAGGACTCCCCTCCGCCTCCTCTGTTCCAAAGAAAACAACCCCAACCTATCCAATCTTTCCTCATAGCTAAATTCTCCAGTCCAGGCAGCATCCTTGTAAAACTCCTCTGTACCCTCTCCAGTGCAATCACATCTTTCCTGTAATGTGTTGAGGAAAACTGCACACAGTACTCTATCTGTGGCCTAACTCGTGTTTTGTACAGTTCAAGCATAACGGAAAGGTTCTTATATTCTATGCCTCAGTTAATAAATAACCACCTGCCATGCTACCTTCAGGGAACTGTGGACATGCACTCCAAGTCCTACCATTTATTGTATATTCCCTTGCCTAGTTAGCTCTCCCCAATTGCATTACCTTACACTTCTCCAGATTGAATTCTATTTGCCACTGTTCGGCTCACCTGACCAGTCCATTGATATCTTCTTGCAGTCTACAGCTTTCTTCTTCATTATCAACCACACGGCCAATTTTTGTATCATCTGCAAACTTCTTAATCATAACCCCTACATTCAAATCTAAATCATTAACATATACCACAAAAAGCAAGGGACCTAGTACTGAGCCCTGCGGAACCCCACTGGAAACAGCCTTCCAGTCACAAAAACACCTATCGACCATTACCCTTTCCTTCCTGCCTCTGAGCCAATTTTGGATCCAATTTGCCACTTTGTCTTGGATCACATGGGCTTTTACTTTCATGACTACTCTGCCATGTGGGACCTTATCAAAAGCCTTGCTAAAATCCATACAGACTACATCAGATGTACTACCCTCATTGAATATTTTGAGGAGGTAACAAGGAGGGTCAATCAAGTTAATCAGACATGACCTTCCCTTAACAAATCTATGCTGACTGTCCTTGATTAATCTGCGTCTTTCTAAATGAAGATTCATCCTGTCCCTTAGAATTTTTCCCAATACTTATCCCACCATCTCCGACAACATCTGTCATGCTGAAGGCTTGTGATCCATGCTTTCGTACGCCTCAGTAAATTTGTCGACTATGTCCTGGAGTTCAGCCTCTGAATGTGTGTAGACGCAGGCATCGTCCGCGTGCTGTAGCTCGATGTCAGAGGTAGTCTTGGACCTGGCCTGGAGGCGACGAAAGTTGAACAGCTACCCACTGGTTGCCATGCCAGACACGAGACTCCCAAAGCAAGCGCTCTACTCGGGACTCCTTCATTGCAAACGAGCCAAAGATGGACAGAGGAAACGTTATAAGCACACCCTAAAAGCCTCCCTGATAAAGTGCAACCTCCCCACCGACACCTGGGAGTCCCTGACCAAAGACCGTCCCGAGTGGAATACGTGCATCCGGGAACGCGCTGAGCGCCTCAAGTCTCATTGCTGAGTGCATGCAGAAAATAAGCGCAGGCAGCGGAAAGAATGTGCGGCAAACCTGTCCCACCCTCCCTTACCCTGAACGACTGTCTGTCCCACCTGTGGCAGAGACTGTGGTTCTTGTATTGGACTGTTCAGCCACCTAAGGACTCATTCGAAGAATGGAAGCAAGTCTTCCTCGATTCCGAGGGACTGCATATGACGACGATGATGATTGTGATCCAGAACTAGCCATTCCTCTAGCCAAGCTGTTCCAGTGCAGCTACAACATTGGCATCTACCTGACAATGTGGAAAACTGCCAAGGAATGTCCTGTCCACAAAAAGGACAAATCCAAACTGGCCAATTGCCGCCCCATCAGTCTACTCTCAATCACCAGCAGAGTGATGGAAGATGTTGTCGACAGTGCTATCAAACAACTTTTACCAATAATTTGCTCATTGATACTCAGTTTGGGTTCTGTCAGGACCACTCGGATCTCGACCTCATTACAGCCTTGGTCCAAACATGGACAAAAGAGCTGAGATGAGATGAGATGAGAGTGACTGCCCTTGACATCAAGGCAGCATTTGATCCCTTTGCTAAGGGAAATAGGTCCTTCCTATCCACTCTCTCTAGGCCCCTCATAATTTTATACACCTCAGATAAATCTCCATTCAGCCTCCTCTGGGCAGAAAAACCATCAAACCTGAGGGCTGGGAGAAATTTAGAATTCAGCAGAGAAGGACAAAGGGTTTAATTAGGAGGGGGAAAATAGAGTACGAGAGGAAGCATGTCGGGAACATAAAAACTGATTGCAAAAGCTTCTATAGATGTGTGAAGAGAAAAAGATTAGTGAAGACAAAGGTAGGTCCCTTGCAGTCAGATTCAGGTGAATTTATAATGGGGAACAAAGAATTGGAAGACCAGTTGAACAAATATTTTGGTTCTGTCTTCACGAAGGAAGACACAAATAACCTTCTGGAAATATTAGGGGACCGAGGGTCTAGTGAGAAGGGGGAACTGAAGAAAATTCTTATTAGGCGGGAAATTGTGTTGCGGAAATTGATGGGATTAAAAGCCGATAAATCCCCGGGGCCTGATAGTTTGCATCCCAGAGTACTTAAGGAAGTGGCCCTAGAAATAGTGGATGCATTGGTGATCATTTTCCAACAGTCTATCGACTCTGGATCAGTTCCTGTGGACTGGAGGGTAGCTAATGTAACACCACTTTTTAAAAAAGGAGGGATAGAAAAACAGGGAATTATAGACCGGTTAGTAGTGGGGAAAATATTGGAATCAATTATTAAAGATGAAATAGCAGCACATTTGGAAAGCAGTGACAGGATCTATCCAAGTAAGCATGGATTTATGAAAGAAAAAAACATGCTTGACAAATCTTCTGGAATTTTTTGAGGATGTAACTAGTAGAGTGGCCAAGGGAGAACCAGTGGATGTGGTGTATTTGGACTTTCAAAAGGCTTTTGACAAGGTCCCACACAATAGATTGGTGTGAAAAATTAAAGCTCATGGTATTGAGGGTAATGTACTGATGTGGATAGAGAACTGGTTGGCAGACAGGAAGCAGAGAGTCGGGATAAACGGGTCCTTTTCAGAATGGCAAGCAGTGACTAGTGGGGTGCCGCAGGGTTCAGTGCTGGGACCCCAGCTATTTACAATGTACATTAATGATTTAGATGAAGGAATTGAGTGTAATAGCTCCATGTTTGCCGATGACACTGAGCTGGGTGGTGGTGTGAGCTGTGAGGGGGACGCTAAGAGGCTGCAGGGTGACTTGGACAGGTTAGGTGAGTGGGCAAATGCATGGCAAATGCAGTATAATGTGGATAAATGTGAGGTTATCCACTTTGGGGGCAAAAACACGAAGGCAGAATATTATCTGTATGGTGGCATATTAGGAAAAGGGGAGGTGCAACGAGACCTGGGTGTCATGGTACACCAGTCATTGAAAGATGGCATGCAGGTACAGCAGGCGATGAGAAGGCAAATGGTATGTTGGCCTTTATAGCTAGGGGATTTGAGTATAGGAGCAGGGAGGTCTTAATGCAGTTGTACAGGGCCTTGGTGAGGCCTCACCTGGAATATTGTGTTCAGTTTTGGTCTCCTAATCTGAGGAAGGACGTTCTTGCTATTGAGGGAGTGCAGCGAAGGTTCACCAGACTGATTCCCAGGATAGCAGGACTGACATATGAGGAGAGACTGGATCGACTGGGCCTTTATTCACTGGAGTTTAGAAGGATGAGAGGGGATCTCATAGAAACATATAAAATTCTGACGGGGCTGGACTGTTTAGATGCAGGAAGAATGTTCCCGAAGTTGGGGAAGTCCAGAACTGGAGGACACAATCTTAGGATAAGGGGTAGGCCATTTAGGACTGATATGAGGAGAAACTTCTTCACTCAGAGAATTGTGAACCTGTGGAATTCTCTACCACAGAGAGTTGTTGATGCCAGTTCATTGGATATATTCAAGAGGGAGTTAGATATGGCCCTTACGGCTAAAGGGATCAAGGGGTATGGAGAGAAAGCAGGAAAGGGGTACTGAGGTGAATGATCAGCCATGATCTTATTGAATGGTGGTGCAGGCTCGAAGGGCCGAATGGCCTACTCCTGCACCTATTTTCCATGTTTCCAAAGAAAACAATCCCATCCTATCCAATCTTTACTCATAGCTTAAGTTTTCCAGCCCTGGTAACTGATATTGATTGAGAAATAAATATGGGCCAGGACATGGCGATAACTTCTCTGCTCTTCAAAATAGTGTTGTGGAAACCTTTACATCTACTTGACGGAGCAGACAGAGCCTCAGTTTAACTTCTCAAATGAAAGCCGGCATCTCTGACACTGTAGCACTCTCTCCATACTGCACTGGAGTATCAGCCCATATTTTCGTGCTCAAGTCTCTGAATTGGGACTTGAAACCACACAACCTTCTGACTCAGAGTTGAGGGTGCTACCCACTGATTGACACCAAGCTATTGATCATGAGTAAGGGTGACAATGCTTTGAATTGAAAACGATTGCCTTTTGTGGCCAAGGTTGATCTGGAAAGATTAGGGAAATGGCTAAAACTCCAGCAATTGTAGTATTAAGTATCACGGATGGCCTATTTCCACACCAAAAAGGGATGAGTTCACAGGTGTTTCAATGAGGGACCTGAAATTGCAGTTCCCAAACTACATCCTGAAGGGTAGAAGATGCCTGTGCGTGGATTTTTTTTTAAAACATGTGGCGGCCGTTGCACACCAGCCACCACACGGTCTTGACAGAGCTAGGTCTTGGTCCAGTGGCAAGGGTTAACCAAGACGACTGGAGGCCAAGCTCTGCTGCACGGACCTGGTGCGCACACATACTCTGACTGTCTATCGATCAAACTCAAATGTCTCTTCTTCCAAATGCTTTCAGGCCATTTGCCGGTGTGCAAGAAGGGATAAGAAAAGGAAGACACATACTTCGATTCTGTACACTTTGTGTTAATCTTAAACAGGGATACCTTTTTTAACTTGTTATATATGAACCACTGATATCTTTTCTTACTTAACTTGCCGGAAAACTCCAACTAACATGCACAAATACAGATTCATGGTCAAGTGAAAGGCAGCAGAACTCTGACAGGGTATGTCATTAATGGAACGCCCTTGCTGGAGTTGACATCAATTTTAACTTTAGTTTTTTAAAAAGTTACGGTGTCCATATGGATGTGCAATGTGCGGGGTGTCAAAGGGGATTCTATGTTAAATTGTCTTCAAATTAATTGTGTTTTTTTTAGTGTTGGCCTTTTCCATAGCAAAAAAACAAATAGCAAGATTATTTTTCTATCACAAAAATGGAAGAGACTTTTGATTAGTAAGTTTAATAACATATATATTATGAAAACTCTTAAAAATAACATTTGCATTAAATGGTGGTAATTTAATGTCAAATGAAAATCAAGAAATTAAATGTATAAAATTCTCAATTACTTTTCAACTATCCCTTCAAAATTAACCAAATGCACTTTTAGAATACAATGTTCACTATTATCTTTACAGACTCTCCTATCGAACAGGACAAGATACTGCAAACTGTGACACCTGTCGAAACAGTGCATGCATCATTTATAGGTAAGCTACTGAACAAAGCAAAAACTAAGTCACGATTGATAAGCTACAAGAAAATGGTTTCTCATCACATTTCTGATTTTGTCTCAAAAAACAGTATCATATTCTTTAAACATTACTTGACCACAACAAAAGTTAGTTCCCTTCAGTACTTCTTCTTCATTCTTTGAATGTATTTGAGTCTCTGTATAGAATGCACATCTGCCATCCCAATGCAAGAAAGCCCAGGACACTGTCCCTTTAGGATTCTGGAATCAGGCATCAGCCATACAAGCCCCTCGAAACAATAATGCATGATTATAGTATCACACACCACAGTACTTTTAAAAGTAGAGAGTTGACTTAATGGGGCAAATTTACAAAATCAAACTATGTCATCTAGTCGAGAAAAATCCCTTCAAGATTTTTACACCCAGGGGAGCAAGTGATGTTCTCCCACACTGGTGGATCACAGCCTCAATCTGAGGCAGATATTCTGTTCTTTGCCAGCAACAGCAACTGTGAGGCTTAAAGAACCAACGAGAACACTAAAATAATACAACTCCAAGCTCACTCCAGATCAGGTAAGAGAATGAGGGCTAAGCTGGGAGGGAAGTGTAAATGTGCAGGGTGAACTTATTTCAAAACAATAACATAGAAACGTAGAAAATAGGTACAGGAGTAGGCCATTCGGCCCTTCAAGCCTGCACCACCATTCAATAAGATCATGGCTGATCATTCACCTCAGTACCCCTTTCCTGCTTTCTCTCCATATCCCTTGATCCCTTCAGCCGTAAGGGCCATATCTAACTCCCTCTTGAATATATCCAATGAAGAGGCATCAACAACTCTCTGCGGTAGTGAATTCCACAGGTTAACAATTCTATGAAGATGGCTGTATCCATGGTAAGTAAATTAACATTCTTCTGCACTTATTCAACCTCCCCATATAAATAGGGCATGTTTGTAAGCTATAGGAAATAAATTCAATGAAAGACTGAAACTGGTTTTGAGAACCCTCATCTTTAGCTTGCAAAATAGTAGTATTGAGCTGTCAAGACAATAATGGCTGGTCAAATCATGTGGACTGTACCTGATTACTGCTTCAGTAGTGGGCAGGAAGATATCCTCACCCACACAGAAATAATGCATTGGAAATTCAAAGACTATCCACCAAATGTCTTTCAAGAGTATCAGATAGTACAGGAAATAAGTTCTGGCAAAGTTAATTTAACGCTTCATGAATTTATTCGATCTCATTATCTTTCTGTTTTTCTGCTTTTGTAATTAGCTTATTTGTAACTAAAACTTGCAGTTACTCAATTTAACAATCTGTTAGTACAGTATTTACTTCCTTCGGATTAGGTAGGAGAATAATATGGGCATCCCATGTGATCGTTGTTAATAAAGAGAAATTGTTAGACCATTGGCAAGCTATCCGATAGGTGGCACATTTAAGAGTGCAAGTTTTGATTCATGAGACTTGGGGAGAAATTCACATTGTTTGCGCCTACCGTTTTCTCGCCCGGTGGTGGGGTGGGGTGGGGTGGGGGGCAGGAGCAGGAGCAGGAGCAGGAGGAGGAGGGGTACCGCCACCCGCGAGATTGCGCGGGAGTTAGCGGAGGCGCAAACCAGCAGCACCCCGCTCCTGCCCTGGGCCACTGCGCCAGCAATGACGACGTCATAACCATGCGCAGCGACCCGCTTTCGCCCCAGAGTGGAAATTAGGTAGCGCCCCATGAGGCCGCCACGGGCGACGATCGCGCCAGCCTCGTGGGTCGCGAACCGGGCTGTACTCCGCTCGCGGGGCGAAAAGTAAAGAGGTGGTGCGTGCGGTAATTTTATTTTTGCCGATATTTCATTTAACATTTCGCGTGGTCTGAGCCAGCGATGGTGCAGCCCGGCACTCTGTTTTTGTACTGGGCTACGGCGCTCCACTGGCGTAGTTGTAGCCCCTCGCCCCACTGCAGAGCTCGCGCGCTTACCGCCCCGGTGCTACCCCCGATAGGAAGTAGAGCACCCGATATTTTGCGTTCCATTTCCTCTCAGGGGCGGTAACCCCAATTTCGCAGTCTTCCGTGTCAGGTGCAGTAAGTCCCGCCTCGACGCGGTTACCGCCCCCAAACAGGACACTACCGAATTTCGTCCCCTCAGTCTGCTTATCAAAACTACCTTTCTGCTCTGAACAATTTAAAACTGCTGGGAAACGCATGGATTGTAACACGAATCACTGCTTTTCATGTAATTTTTCCCGAATCATGAGTCAAAAGCAAATTGCAAAAGCCCTTCCTAAACAAGAAGAACCCAAAAATACTACAGCATAGAAAATATCAGGTTTATATATAATCTGCGGCTATGATGTTGGGATGTATTAAAGGTCGATATTGAACCGAAATAATGAGGTAATCCTGCCATTTTATAAATCATTGCTGTGACCACACTTAAAATACAGTGTACAGTTATGGTTGCAACAGTACAAAATTGTGCAGTTATTGAAAGGATATTATAGAAGAGAGCAACCTGAATGATTGAGGGTTGGAGGGAGTGGATTATGATGTTTTTAGGATTCAAAAGGGATTACATAACATAGACCATAATGTTATGTATGTAATAACTTGATTGACTGAATACTGTAAACTAACAGGTACAAACCTGGGTCTGCTTTATTAGGGCCCAAAGTGATTACATTACATGATGGCTTGCCTTTTATACCTGGGCGGCACACATGTGCGTACAGCCCAATGACCGCTGACAGTGGCACCACCTGGTGGCTAGTAACCCCAAGCATACAGACATAACAATATCCCCCTTTAAGATATAAGTAACAGTCTCTTTACAAATTAAGACGGTCCGGGGCTTTCCGCTCCCAAGTTGATTGTCTCAACTCCCACCTTGGGCGAGTGTTCTGAGTCTGTTATGACTGGGGGTTGGGTAGCCGATCTGATAGGAGTAGCAATGACCATGTCAGGGATTGAAAGTCCAGATTCATTGATGACAGCGGAGTCATAGAAACATACTTCTGATGACTGAGGGTAGGTTGGTAGGTCACTGATTGTGTCTTCCTCAGACTGTTGCGGTTCATCCGTGTGCCGCAGCTTTATCTGATCAACATGTTTCCTGCATGTTTGCCTATTCTTGAGCTTGACGATACCCTCCTTGGCCGCAACAGTACCGGCAATCCACTTGGGACCTTGACCATAATTTAGTACAGACACAGGATCGTTAACAGAAATGTCGCGTGACACGGCAGCGCGACCATGATTAATGCTGACTTTGGCGTCTGTATTCAACATGATCGTTCAAGTCAGGGTGGACAAGAGAGAGCTTGGTCTTGAGACCTCTCTTCATCAATAGTTCAGCAGGGGGGACCCCAGTCAGCATGTGGGGTCTTGTCCTGTAACTAAGCAATATGCGTGACAAGCGAGTCTGCACTGAACCTTGAGTTACATGGTTCATACTCTGCTTGATGGTTTGGACAGTACGCTCTGCTTGACCATTGGATGCGGGTTTGAATGGTGCTGACCTCACATGTTTGATACCATCGAGTTTCATGAACTCTTGAAACTCCAGACGAATGAAGCAAGGTCCGTTGCTGTTTACAACGATGTCGGGCAGACCATGAGTGGCAAACATGACATGAAGGCTCTCAATGGTAGCTGTGGATGTACTGGATGACATGATTATACACTCGATCCACTTGGAATATGCATCCACCACAACTAAAAGCATCTTTTCCAGGAAGGGACCTGCAAAGTCAATACAGATCCTGGACAATGGTTCAGATGACCACGACTATAGACTCAGCGGCGATTCCGCTGGTGCTTTACTTAGCTGCATGCAAGTGTTGCACTGATGCATACATGATTCCAGATCAGAGTCAATTCCAGGCCACCATACATGAGACCTGGCAATGGCTTTCATCATGACAATACCGGAATGAGTGCTTTGTAGATCATGTACAAATTTCTCTCTGCCTTTCTTAGGCATAACAACACGATTACCCCACTGTAAACAATTTGACTGAATGGATAATTCGTCTTTGCGATGGTTGTAAGGTTTAGTTTCATCACCCATTTGCTTGGGTATAGCAGACCAATCACCATTAAGGTCACAACATTTCACGAACGATAATATCGGGTCCTCGCTGGTCCAGGTCTGAACTTGTTGAGCCGTGACAGGGGTTCCTTCACTTTCGAAAGCATCCATAACTAACAGTAGGTCTGGCATCTCCACCTCCAGTATGGGCAACGACAGACGGTTCAGTGCATCGACACAATTCTCGGTGCCAGGTCTATGGCGAATGACATAATCATAGGCAGATAATATCAGTGCCCACCTCTGGATGCGGGACGATGCATTGATATCTTGATTTTCTGAAAACAATGAAATGAGTGGCTTGTTTCCAATTCAAACCAAAGACCAAACAGGTACTGATGCATCTTTTTAACCCCATACACACAGGCTGATGCTTCTTTTTCTACCATGCTGTAGGCTCTTTCCACCTTTGATGAACTTTTAGAAGCATACGCAACAGGTTGTAGTTTACCCGACTCATTAGCTTGTTGGAGCACGCAACCAACTCCATATGAAGCAGCATCACAGGCCAATAGTAAGGAGGGACATTAGCCTGGATGATGTGGAATCGGTGTGGGTGGAGCTGCAGAATACCAAAGGGCAGAAAACGCTAATGGGAGTTGTGTACAGACTACCAAACAGTAGGAGAGAGGTTGGGGACATCATCAAACAAGAAATAAGGGAAGTGTGCAATAAAGGTACAGCAGTTATCATGGGCGGCTTTAATCTACATATTGATTGGGCTAACCAAACTGGTAGCAATGTGGTGGAGGAGGATTTCCTGGAGTGTATTAGGGATGGTTTTCTAGACCAATATGTCAAGGAACCAACTAGAGAGCTGGCCATCCTAGACTGGGTGATGTGTAATGAGAAACAACTAATTAGCAATCTTGTTGTGCGAGGCCCTTTGGGGAAGAGTGACCATAATATGGTAGAATTCTTTATTAAGATGGAGTGTGACACAGTTAGTTCGGAAACTAGGCTCCTGAACTTAAGGAAAGGTAACTTCGACGGTATGAGGCGTGAATTGGCAAGAATAGACGGGCAAAGGATACCTAAAGGGTTGACGGTGGATAAGCAATGACAAACATTTAAAGATCACATGGATGAACTTCAGCAATTGTACATCCCTGTCTGGAGCAAAAATAAAATGGGGAAGCTGGCTCATTATTGATTGACTCGCACCCGTGTCCAATTCCATCCGTACCAGCACACTGTTAAGTTTCACATTAATCATTATCGGTTGGTTCTTTGTTAGGAATGAATACAGTCCATACACTTCCTCCTCTGGTATCTCGGATTGCATATCCGGATCCGCGCTATACTGGTCATCATCCTCCATGTGGTGTGTCGCAGCACGCTTGCTCAGTTGCGGACACATGTGCTGGAGATGCCCCAGTCTCGAACACTCTTTACAAATGACACTGATAAGGCCGATGATTGCCTCCACAATGCCAACACAGTGAAGTCAGATTCATTCTCGTTGGCGGACTTTAGGCAGCCACAGGTTTCGCATACGCAGTCGAGTAGGCCCTGCCATGTGCAGCTCTGCCAAACGACGATACAATCTTGTTTACAGTACTTGCCGAGTTCTGATTTTTCGATGATATCTGCTTTAACTTTTTGTCCGTTGTCATGCATGCCTGGGCAATCGTGATGGCCTTGCTCAAATCCAGCATCTCTGCCGCCAGCTTACGCGGGATCACCTCGTGGTTGATGCCAATTACAAAGAAGTCCCGCAGCATGTCTCCCAACGCGTTTTCAAACTTACACGGTCTAGCTAGACGTCTTAGGTCGGCAACGAATTCCGACACATGCTGGCCCTCAGAACGAACGTGCATGTAGAATCGATATCGTGAGATGATGCCGCCTTCTTCTGGTTTGAGATGGTCACGTACCAGAGCACACAATTCCTCATAGTCCTTGTCCGTTGGACTTGCAGGCGAGAGAAGATTCTTTATGAGTCCATAGATTTTCGGACCGCAAACCGTGAGGAAGACCGCCCTGCGCCTAACTGCGTCAGTGGGTTCCTCCATTTTGTTGGCCACAAAGCACTGGTCTAGGCGAGCTGCAAAATCTGTCAAGTCCTCTCTCTCCACAAATCTCTCCAGAATTCTAACTGTGCTCATTTTTGCATGCGAAGGTTCTTAAGTTACCTCATCGCCAAATGTTATGTATGTAATAACTCGATAGACTGACTACTGTAAACTAACACTGGTACAAACCTGGCTCTGCTTTATTAGGACCCACATTACATGATGGCTTCCCTTTTGTACCTGGGCCGCACACACGTGCGTACAGCCCAATGACCTCCGACAGTGGCACCACCTGGTGGCTAATAACCCCAAGCATACATGACACATAACAAGCTATTTCATCTCATCGAAAACAGTATAACCAGAGGACATGACTCGCACTTCAATGAGGGTAAATTCAAAACTGATCTGCGGAAACAATATTTCAGTGAGCAAGTGGTCAATCTATGGAACACACTCCCTGGAGAAATGGTGCAAGTATTGCCTTTTCAAATGTAAATTAGATAGATTCCTTTCCAAAAATAACATTTTGGTATATAGTATGCAAGTAATTTGAGACATGACAAATGGTAAGTGTACCCTGCTTGGGAGGAACAGGTGACTTTGTACCTATGGTTCCCAAAGCTCCCCAGCATTGAGGTTTTGCTCAGGTTATGTCTGGATCTGTTGTAGACTAGTTGATAGACTGATTAGTCAACAACTCCATTATCGTTGTATCATGCAACTATCAGGATGTTAGAAGGTGAACTAAGTGGACTGTGGTCTTTTTTCATCCAGCAATTCCTATCATAGAATCACAGAATAGTACAGCACAAAAGGAGGCCATTCTGCGCATCGAGTCTGCGCTGGCTCTTTCAAAGAGAAATCCAGTTAGTCCCACTCCCTCACTCTTTCCCCATATCCCTGCAATAAATCCAATTCCCTTTTGAAGGCTATTATTGAATTTATATCCACCGCCCTATCAGGCAATGCATTCCAAATCCTAACTATTTATTGCATAAAAAAGTATTTCCTCATGTCACCTCTGGTTCATTTACCAATCACCTTTAATCTCTTGCCCCTCATTATCGACCCTTCAGCCAATGGAATCAGTTTCTCTTTATTTACTCCATCTAAATCCTTCATGATTTAAACACCTCTATCAAATCTCTTCTTAGCCTTTTCTGCTCCAAGGAGAACAACATTGTTCATGGGGATGTGAGCGCGTTGCTGGCAAGGCCAGCATTTATTATCCATCCCTAATTGCCTTTGAGAAGATGGTGGTGAACCACCTTCTTGCACCCTGAAGCCCGTGTGGTGATTATACTCCCACAGTGCTGTTAGGGAGGGAGTTCCAGGATTCTGACCCAGCAATGAAGGAACGACGATATGCTTCCAAATCAGGATGGTGTGTGACTTGGAATGGAACGTGGAGGTGGTGGTATTCCCATGTGCTTGCTGCCTTTGTCCTTCGAGGTAGTAGAGGTCGTGGGTTTGGCAGGTGCTGCTGAAGAAGCCTTGTTGTGTTGCTGAAGTGCATCTTGTAGATGGTACACACAGCATCCACGGTACGGCGGTGGTGGAGTGGATGTTTAAGGTGGTGGATGGGATGCCAATCAAATGGGTTGCTTTGTCCTGGATGGTGTTGAGCTTTTTAGTGTTGTTGGAGCTGCACTCATCCAGACAAGTGGAGAATATTCCATCACACTCCTGACTTGTGCCTTGTAGATGGTGGAAAGGTTTTGGGGAGTCAAGAGGTGAGACACTTGTCGCAGCTTCTCTTGTCTACCCACTTAACTGTAATTGCTCATCCCAGGGATCATTCTAGTAAATCTTTTCTGTACCCTCTCCAAAGAAACATAGAAAATAGGTGCAGGAGTAGGCCATTCGGCCCTTCGAGCCTGCACCACCATTCAATATGATCATGGCATATCTTTTTTGCAACTTTAGTACCCTGCTTTCTCTCCATACCTCTTGATCCCTTTAGCCATAAGGGCCACATCTAACTCCCTTTTGAATATATCTAACGAACTGGCTGCAACAACTTTCTGCGGTAGAGAATTCCACAGGTTCACAATTCTGAGTGAAGAAATTTCTCCTCATCGCGGTCCAAAATGGCTTATCCCTTATCCGTAGACAATAATCCCTGGTTCTGGATTTCCCCAACATCAGGAACATTCTTCCTGCATCTAACCTGTCCAATCCTGTCAGAATTTTATACGTTTCCATGAAATCCCATCTCATTCTTCTAAATTCCAGTGAATATAAGCCTAGTCGATCCAATCTTTCTTCATATGTCAGTCCTGCCATCCCGGGAATCAGTCTGGTGAACCTTCGCTGCACTCCTTCAATAGCAAGAATGTCCTTCTTCAGATTAGGAGACCAAAACTGTACACAATATTCAAGGCCTCACCAAGGCCCTGTACAACTGCAGTAAGACCTCCCTGCTCCTATACTCAAATCCTCTTGCTATGAAGGCCAACATGCCATTTGCCTTCTTCACCGCCTGCTGTACCTGCATGCCAACTTTCAATGACTGAAGTACCGCGACACCCAGGTCTCGTTGCACCTCTGCTTTTCCTAATCGGTCACCATTCAGATAATATTCTGCCTTCCTGTTTTTGCAACCAAAGTGGATAACCTCACATTTATCCATAATATACTGCATCTGCCATGCATTTGCCCACTCACCTAACCCTGCAGCCTCTTAGCATCCTCCTCACAGCTCTCACTGCCACCCAGCTTAGTGTCATCTGCAAACTAGGGAGATATTACATTCAATTTCTTTGTCTAAATCATTAATGTATATTGTAAATAGCTGGGGTCCCAGCATTGAACCTTGCGGTACCCCACTAGTCACTGCCTGCCATTCTGAAAAGGTTTATCCCTACTCTTTGCTTCCTGTCTGCCAACCAGTTGTCTATCCACATCAATACATTACCCCCAGTGCCATGTGCTTTAATTTTGCACACTAATCTCTTGTGTGGGACCTTGTCAAAAGACTTTTGAAAGTCCAAATACATCACATCCACTGGTTCTCCCTTGTCCAGTCTATTGTTACATCCTCAAAAAATTATAGAAGATTTGTCAAGCATGATGTCCCTTTTATAAATCCATGCTGACTTGGACCGATCCTGTCACTGCTTTCCAAATGCGCTGCTATTATATCTTTAATAATTGATTCCAACATTTTCCCCACCACCGATGTCCGGCTGACCGGTCTATAATTCCCTGTTTTCTCTCTCCCTCCTTTTTTTTAAAAAAGTGGGGTTACATTAGCTACCCTCCAGTCCATAGGAACTGATCCAGAGTCTATAGAATGTTGGAAAATGACCACCTATGCATCCACTATTTCTAGGGCCACTTCCTTAAGTACTCTGGGATGCAGACTATCAGGCCCCGGGGATTTATCGGCCTTCAATTCCATCAATTTTCCCAACACAATTTGCTGACTAATAAGGATTTCCTTTAGTTCCTCCTTCTCGCTAGACCCTCGGTCCCCTAATATTTCCGGAAGTTTATTTGTATCTTCCTTAGTGAAGACAGAACCAAAGTATTTGTTCAATTGGTCTGCCATTTCTTTGTTCCCCATTATAAATTCACCTGATTCTGAATACATTTGTCCTCACTAATCTTTTTCTCTTCACATATCTATAGAAGCTTTTGCAGTCAGTTTTTATGTTCCCTGTAAGCTTACTCTCATACTCTATTTTCCCCCTCCTAATTAAACCCTTTGTCCTTCTCTGCTGAATTCTAAATTTCTCCCAGTCCTCAGGTTTGCTGCTTTTCTGGCCAATTTATATGCCTCTTCCTTGGATTTAACATTATCCCTAATTTCCCTTCTTTAAGTTCAGGACTCTAGTCTCTGAATTAACTGTGTCACTCTCCATCTTAATGAAGAATTCTACCATATTCTTCCCTAAGGAGCCTCGCACAACAAGATTGCTAATTAATCCTCTCTCGTTACACAACACCCAGTCGAGGATGGCCAGCTCTCTCGTTGGTTCCTCGACGTATTGGTCTAGAAAATCATCCCTTATACATTCCAGGAAATCCTCCTCCACCGTATTGCTACCGGTTTGGGTAGCCCAATCTATATGCAGATTAAAGTCACCCATGATAACTGCTGTACCTTTATTGCACGTATCCCTAATTTCCTGTTTAATGCCATCCCCAACCTCACTACTACTGTTTGGTGGTCTGTACACATTTTGCACTAGCATTTTCTGCCCTTTGGTGTTCCGCAGCTCTACCCATGCAGATTCCACATCATCCAAGCTAATGTCCTTTCTTCCTATTGCGTTAATCTCCTCTTTAACCACCAACGCTACCCCATCTCCTTTTCATTTCTGTCTATCCTTCCTGAATGTTGAATACCCCTGGATGTTGAGTTCCCAGCCTTGGTCACCCTGGAGCCATGTCTCCGTAATCCCAATTACATCATATCCATTAACAGCTATCTGCGCAATTAATTCATCCACCTTATTATGAATGCTCCTCACATTGAGACACAAAGCCTTCAGGCTTGTTTTTTTTAACACTCTTTGTCCTTTTAGAATTATGTTGTAATTTGGCCCTTTTTGATTTTTACCTTCACATCCTTCCTGAAGTGGGTGCCCAGAATTGGACACAGTACTCCCAAACTAGTGGATATATGGGTTTAGCACAACTTCCTGGCTTTTGTACTCTGTGCCTCTATTTATAAAACCCAGGATCTCATATGCTCGCTTAACTGCTTTGTTAACCTGTCCAGCCACCTTCAAAGATTTATGAACAGGTCTCTATGTTCATGCACCCCCTTTAAAATTGAACCATTTAGTATGTATGGTCTCTCCTCATTCTTCCTACCAAAATATATCACCTCACACTTCTCTGCATGAAATTTCATTTTTTTAAAAATTTGTTCCTGGGGTGTGGGCATCACCGGTAAGGCCAGTATTTATTGCCCATCCCTAACTGCCCTTGAGAAGGTGGTGGTGAACCGCCTTCTTGAACAGCTGCAGTCCTTATGATGAAAGTAATGTTAGGGAGGGAGTTCCAGGATTTCGACCCAGCAATGATGAAAGAATGGCGATATATTTCCAAGTCAAGATGGTGTGTAACTTGGAGGGAAACTTGCAGGTGATGGTGTTCCCATGCGCCTGTTGCCCTTATCCTTCTAGGTGGTAGAGATCGCGGGTTTGGTAGCTGCCAAAGAAGTCGTGGCGAGTTGCTGCAGTGCACCTTGTAGATAGTACACACTGCAACCACAGTGCGTCGGTGGTGCAGGGAGTGAATGTTTAAAGTGATGGATAGGGTGCCAATCAAGCGGGCTGCTTTGTCCTAAATGGTGTCGAGCTTCTTCAATGTTGTTGGAGCTGCACTCATCCAGGCAAGTGGAGAATATTCCAACACAGTCTTGACTTGTGTCTTGTAGAGGCTTTGGGGAGTCAGGAGCGGAGACATTCGCCGCAGAATACCCGGCCTTTGACCTGCTTTTGTAGCCACAGTATGTGTGTGGCTGGTCCAGTTAAGTTTCTGGTCAATGGTGACCCCTCCAGCATGTTGATAGCGGGGATTCCACGATGGTAGTGCCATTGAATGTCAAGGGGCGGTGATTAGATTCTCGCTTGTTGGAGATAGTCACTGCCTGGCGCTTTTGTGACATAATTATCAACCCAAGTCTGAACACCATCCAAGTCTTGCTGCATTTGGGTATGGACTGTTTCATTATCTGAGGAATTGTGAATGGAACTGAACACTGCAATCATCAGCGAACAGCCCCACTTCTGACCTTATGATGGAGGGAAGATCATTGATGAAGCAGCTGAAGATGGTTCGGCCTAGGACACTGCCCTGAGGAACTCCTGCAGCGATGTCCTGGGGCTGCGATGATTGACCTCCAACAACTACAACCATTTTCTTTTGTTCCAGGTATGACTACAGTCAGTGGAAAGTTTTCTCCCTGAATCCCAATGACCTCAATTTTACGAGGGCTCCTTGATGCCACACTTGGTCAAAATGCTGCCTTGATGTTCTTATGTTCTTATGTTCTTGATGTCAAGGACAGTCACTGTCAACTCACCTCTGGAATTCAGCTCTTTTGTCCGTGTTTCGACCAAGGCTGTAATGAGGTCTGGAGCCGACTGGTCCTGGCGGAACCCAAATTAAGCGTTGGCGAGCAAGTTATTGCTGAATAAGTGGCGCTTGATAGCACTGTCGACGACACCTTCCATCACTTTGCTCATGATTGAGAGTTGACTGATGGGGTGGCAATTGGCCGGATTGGATTTGTCCTGCTTTTTGAGGACAGGACATACCTGGGCAGTCTTCCACATTGTCGGGTAGATACCAATGTTGTAGCTGTACTGGAACAGCTTGGCTAGAGGCACGGCTGGTTCTGGAGCACAAGGCTTCAAGCAGGACAGCCGGGATGTTGTCAAGGCTCATAGCCTTTGCTGTAGCCAGGGTAGTCAGTCATTTCTTGATATCACATGGAGTCAATCAAATTGGCTGAGGACTGGCTTCTGTGATGGTGGAGACCTCAGGAGGAGGCCAATATGGATCATCCACTCAGCTCTTCTGGCTTAAGATGGTTGCAAATGCTTCAGCCTTGTCATCTGTCCGTCCGTTCCACTAGCCTATCTACAATGAATTGAAGTCTATTACTACCTTCCAAGCTTCGCAGATCTCATTTCGATATTATGCCCCATCATTAATGTACATTAAAAAACAGCAGTAAACAGTACTGAACCTTGGGAAAAGCCACTGTATATCTCCCTCCAGTCCGAAAAATAGTCATTCACCACAACTCTGTTTTCTATCCCTTAGCCAATTTTGTAAACATGCAACTACCTCCCCTTTTATCCCATGGGATTCAATTTTGCTAACAAGCCGAATATGTGATACATTATCAAACACCTTTTGAAAGTCCATATAGAAGTCATCAACTGGACTGCCCTCATCCAATCTGTTACCTCATCAAAAAAACTCAAATTAAGTTAGTCAAACACCATTTGGCCTTAACAAATCCATGCTGGCTGTCCTATGTTCCTATTTGTCAAGATACAACTTTGTCTTGCTCAATGTTTTTCTTGTGAAAAAATCTCCCATTTCTAATGATCTTGAGCTCCTTATGCACTATTTGCAGTGGGCAAGTAACCTACTCCCTGAAAGTAACATGGCCACAAAAAGGTGCAAGACAGCAACACATCAACAGCAACAATCTTTCCCTCCATGTAGGCAAGTGCCTAATCTATATTTAGCATCAGCCCAAATAAAGAACTCAGCGTGTAAAGGATTGCCCATACAAATCTGAATTCCACTCATCTGTGATGTTGGTTGTCCAACATGCTGTAATATCCTTAATCAATGTAGTTTTTCATTATGAATCTTGATTTTTTTTTGACTGAAAAGAATGATACAATTCAGGTACGTGGCTAACAAGTCTTGGAACTTTAATCACAAATTTGTTGATGTAGTTGGTTTTAAAACTGGAAGGATCAAGTAAACTTGAAGAAATTGATGTAAAATAACCTAACCTTCAGCACTGCTATCAATGTTCAACTACTACAAGTAATACAGAATAAAAGCTATGCTATACACAAATATATCAATTATTGTACTGATTGCTCAAGTACATCAGACAGTCAGTCCTGCAATAAATGAAGAAGCAGTGCATTGGAATTCTTAAACTAATTAATTTATTCTCCAGGCAATCTGTATTATATGAATACTAATGTGATGGAACAAATTTGTTATAGTCTAATGACTAGTTAATGCTTATTAGATAATTCAATATGCACAGGTACGAAATCTTTCAAAGCTAATACACGGCACTAAGTCCTTTTTGAACGCCAACTTATGTTAGACTTTACAGAAAGCTCAACATTTCTTGCAAGTGAGAGGAACAGCAACTGGGCATATATATATAATATATATATATATTATATATATGAATGAGATATAAAAATCAAATCACAACAAAAAAAAATTAAATATACAACCAAAGAACTTCAATGCTGTTTTCTGCCTTGTAATATAAAATGTGACATCAGGGCTACCTGTTTACAGTGAATGAATGAGTCAAATTGTATTTGTATTATATTGTGGGAGTGTTAGCAGTATGCTCAGGTTCACAATCAGTGCTAAATTCTATATTTTCAGGGAAATTGTAAATCAGTGATTTTGATTATTTTATAATGGCAAAATACCATGGATGCTGAAAATACTCAGCAGGTCAGTCAGCACCTGTGGTGAGAGAAAGAGACAACATTACAGGTCGAAGACCTTTTGTTAGAACTTGAAAATGTTACAGATGTAACAGGTTTTAAGTAAGTACAGAAGCAGAGAAAGGGGGAGAGGAGAAAGAACAAAAGGGAGTGGTATTAGGACAAGTAAAGACACAAAAGGTAGATCTCGAAACTTTTAGTCCCATTACCACTCCCTTTTGCCTTGCACTATCATGCCATGCCATTTAATCACTCCTGCCTTCCATCCCATCACAGACTTTCCCTTTTGTTCTTTATCCCTTTCCCCTACCTCTGAACTTGCTTACAACCTGTTACATTTGTAACATTTTCCAGTTCTGACAAAAGGACAACGACCTGAAATATTAACTCTGATTCTCTCTCCACAGATGCTGCCTGACTTGCTGAGTATTTCCAGCATTTTTTGATTATTATTTTTCTTCAGCAGTAACTCAGTTTTACATAATACCTTCTTAAAAAGCTCAAGATACAGGATACCTGAAAATATGGTAGGTATGAGGCATGTAACAGTATGACGGAGTTGGGGACTGGTAGTCGTATTGTTGGGAGGATAGTTCCTGGTTTGACAACACGAGAAACGGAAGGGTCTTTTGAGCTAGGGAGTGAGGTAGATTAGTGCTAATTCTCAAAGTATACGTAATTTAGAATACATCTTCACAGACTGCCACTCTGTGATTATCAGTTAGCAAAACTCCAGGGACTTGAGCACATAATCTAGGCTGACAGTTGAGTCAGTACCAAGGGAGCGCTACATTGTCAGAGGTGCCGTTTTTCCCAAGAGTCATTGAACCAAAACCCTGTCTGCCCTCTCAGGTAGACCTAAAAGATTCCAATGCCACTACTTCAAAGAAGAGCAGGGAAATTATCCCGGCTCTGGCCAATATTTACCCCTCAACCAATATCCCTAAAACAGATGGGGGCCAAAATTGCCCTCCGCCTGAAACGGGGCGCATACAACCCGTTTTGGGTGTTTTCACCGCTGCGGTGGTTGAGGTGACCTCTAGAGCGAAATTCCGCTCTTTGTTTTTTTTTTCCAAGCGGACCGATAGTCGTTCATAATGGGAGCAGAAGTGGGGCGTTGAGTGAACCAGAGGGGCGGATGTCGGGGGGGGGGGGGGGGGCGAGAGTGTAGTGACCGCTGTTGTCAGTTGTCAGCGTTGCACTGATGACGTCACCACGGCTCTCCCCTTCACTTAAAGGGGAAAGCTTGCACGATTTCTAAAGTTCGGTCCAAGGGCCATCAGGGAGGGTTTCGGCTAGGCCAGCGGTCTGGCACCCACGAGGGGGTGCCAGGCTGCCCATTGGTGGCCCGGCCTAACCCTGGGGCATAAATGTCAGGCCAACCTGGCAGTCTGCCGACAAAACAAAACTTGGCAGCAGTGCGTCCTCCCCTTTAATGGGAGCCGCACCGCCATTGCAGAAGGCGTCAGCCTCACTGGACCGCCGGGAAAAAGCAGGTTTTGGCACCGCCCAGTAGGAGGAAGACTTTCATCTTTCATGGCAGAATTTCGCCATCGGGGTTGGGGGGGTACATTGGTGGTGCACACTGTGATGATGCATTTAGCACAAATCGGCAGCAGTGGAGCGGTGGGATGGGTCACTGCTGGGATACCGCAGGAGTGGAATTTTGATAATGGCGGCCATTACACGAAAAACCGGCACCCATTGAACTCCGCAGCGTGGCGGCCGCTTTCCGGTGTTAAGAGGCTTTAAGGAAAGGGGCGATTTCGGCCCCATGATCTGGTCATTATCTCATTGGTGTTTGTGGGAGCTTGCTGTGCACAAACTGCCTTCTGTGTTTCCTACATTACAATAGTGACTACCTTTCAAAAGTACTTCATTGGCTATAAAGCACTTTGGGACATCCTGAAAGGCAGTATATATAAATGCAAGTCCTTCTTTTTCTTTCAAAACTGTCCTTTTGGTTAGGGTTTAAAATAAAATCACTGCATAAAGCATGCATTTAAATTCTTTCCCATCATAAATCATTTTTGTAGTGTAGTGAGCCCTTTTGCTGTTACTGTGGAGGCAGATACTGTGAATTATTGCTATAAAGACTGTCAGAAATAATTTATTGAAGTAGACAAAAGGGTTTTGTTCACAAAAAGGTCAACAACTTTCAAAAGTAATATCATGGTCATGTTTTCATAGAGGTCAACAGAAAGATTTATTTATATTCTATATCAGAATTATTACTATAAACACAAATTGTGAAGCTCAAGTCTTACCAATTTATGATTTAATTACAAGTAGATTTCTTTTAAAAAGCATTTAATTAGGTTCACAAATTTAAATAAACAGGTATGGATTATGCATGAAAGCTAAAATTTCTAGTGTTTTCTTTTTCAATTTGAGTGAAATAGCCAAAAGATCAATTCTGAACACAGCTAGTGGTAAACAAAGTTCCAACCTCCAGCATCAAGAACAATCAATTTTGGAAAATACCATTGGACAAATTTACCATATATCACACCCTCAGAGTATGCAAGTTTCACTACATTTTCAAAACAATTGGCTAATACAGAGATAGAAAGAGCACACCAGGTCAGAATAGTTGAAGCAAATAACACCTGCCATTTTTCTTTAATATAAAAAAGCAAATAGCGTCAGCCTATGTCCAACCACTTAATCCCAGATTTATGAAATAATTTCTAGTCAGAATATTACCTGTCACTATGGGAACAAAACTAATTATTCAACTCCAATATTCAGGAGTTAAATCCAAATCCCCAAAAAGTCAAACCATTATTTTGTTTTTCACTCCAAATGGTAGATTAATTTAGAAATGCTTCAATTACAAAAGTTAACCTTTTGACTGCTGGCAGGTCCAAGAAAAGGAGAAACTACTTGGTCTGACCAATTTGAGTTCACAGGCCGTGACACAAAAACAAATAAAATTACTCAAATGAAAGCAAAATACTGTGGATGCTGGAAATCTGAATTAAAAACAGAAAATGCTGAAAATACTCAGCAGGTGAGGCAGCATCCGTGGAGAGGAAAACAGAGGTAAACGTTTCAGGTCGATGACCTTTCAACAACAACTTTCATTTATATAGCGCCTTTCATGTAATACAACATCCCAAGGCACTTCACAGGAGCATTATCAAAAACAAAATTTGAAACTGAGCCACATAAGGAGATATTAGAGCAGACTGGTCAAAGAGGTAGGATTATGAGCATCCTAAAGGAGGAAAGAGCGGTAGAGGGGCAGAGACGTTTAGGGAGCGAATTGCAGAACTTGGGGCCTCGTCAGCTGAAGGCATGGCCATCAGTGGTGGAGCGATTAAAATTGGGGATGCTCAAGAGGTGAGAATTAGAGGACCGCAGTTATCTCGGAGGGTTGTGGGGCTGGAGGAGATTACAGAGATAGAGAGGGGCGAGACCATGTAGAGATTTGAAAACAAGAATGAGGATTTTTAAATCGGCGTGCTTGACCGGGAGCCAAGATATGTCAGCGAGCACAGGGGTAATGGGTGAATGGAACTTGGTGCGAGTTAGGGTACGAGCAGCAGAGTTTTGGATGACCTCAAGTTTATGGAGGGGATAATGTGTGAGGCCAGGCAAGAGTGCATTGGAATAGTCAAGTCTAGAGGTAACAAAAGCATGGATGAGGGCTTCAGCAGCAGGTGAGTTGAGACAGGGATGGAGACAAGTAATATTCCGGAGATGGAAATAGGCCGTTTTAGTCATTTACTTGCCAGTTACTTCATTGTCACTGGGTCAAAAACCTGAAACTCCGTACCCAACAACATTGTGGGAGTATCTACACCACACAGACTGCAGCAGTCAATAAATGCTGGACTTACCAGTGACATCCATATCCCAAGAATTAGGTATTTTTAATTCTATAAGAAGGCACTGGTCTGACCACATTTGGAGTACTGGACCAGATAGATTCCCTGGACCTGCCTGCAGTTAAAGTGTTGTAATAAAAGCATTTCTAATTCTACTACTGTACTACAGCAAGGGTATCCAGGTAGTAGGGTCAATGCAGAAAAGTGTATTTAAATCAATATCTAGTATAAGGCATCTGGGTACAAGAACCTGGGTTATTTACACTAGAAAAGACCAGGTGATAAATGTCCCTAGTTTTCAAGAAGACAGTGTAGATTTGATCACTTTACGCAGAGGGTGATGAATGTTTAAATGTACTGTGCAAAGAGGCAAAAGAGACAGAGTGTGGAAAGATTTAAGTGAGAATAGATATTAATACGAGTGGGTGATTGAGAGGTATGGACCAGGTGGACTACTTTACTTTCCTGTATTCCTAATGTCTCATCAGAAGGACAGCACCTTCAATAGTGCAGAACTCCCTCAGTACTGCATTGAAGTTATCATTGTCGATTATGCACTCAAATCCTGGATTGGGTCTTGAACTTACAAACTTCTGACCCAGAGACAAGAGATACAAGTTACTGAATCAAGCTGTTGAAAAGATTTGCTTTAATTTTAATTTTAAAAGAATATGTAATCAAAGGCCATGTGGATGAAGTGAAGAACTTTTCTGCATTGTCAAGCAGAAGGCTTGTATACTGTATCAGGTGTTATCAGCTCATGAGTTTCTTATTCGTCTTTACAACTCAAGCAATTCTCAAATTTTTATGTCAATGTTACTGATAGAGTAGTAGCTCAAAGTATTTATTTCTAATACAGTAATTCAATCTTGTGCATTTATCAAATGATGTAGTTATATAACTTTACAATATTTTCTCTTCCACTTAGCTGTGCTATTTTGTATTGTTCGGTTTGCTAAGAGATATGGTGCAGGAGTTGTATGTTGGGCAAATACGTATTTTTCAAAATTAATATGAAATGAAATTCTCTTGCACTGCCATGTTTATTTTGCCATAATACATGAAGAAAGTTAGATTCTGGTGCAATAGTATTTAACAACAAGATGTATTTATATAGCATCTTTAACATCGTAAAACGTCCCAAAGTGCTTCACAGGAGCGTTATAAAACAAAATTTGCCAAAGAGGTAGATTTTAAAAAGTGTCTTAACGGAGGAACGAGAGACAGAGACGTTTAGGGAGGGAATTCCAGAGCTTAGGGCCTTGGCAGCTGAAGGCATGGTCACCAGTGGTGGGGTCATTAAAATCAGGAATGCTCAAAAGGCCAGAATTAGAGGGGTGCAGATATCACGAAAGATTGTGGGGCTGAATAGGGAAGGGCGAGATAGGGAGAGGCAAAATAGGGAGAGGTGAGACCATGGATGGATTTGAAAATAAGAATGAGAAGTTTAAACTGAAGGCTCTGCTTAACCGTAGGTCAATCAGCACAGTGATGATGGGTAAACGGGCAGCAGAGTTTTGGCAGGGGCTGAGTCAAATTATATTCGAGAGATAGAAATGGGCAGTCTTAGTGAGGGCGCGGATATTTTATCAGAAACTCAACTCGGGGTCAAATAGGACACCAAGGTTGCGAGCAGTCTGGTTCAGCCTCAGACAGTTGCCAGGGAGAGGGCTGGAGTCGGCGGCTAGGGAATAGAGTTTGCGGAAGAGACCGTAGACAATGGCAGTCGTTCGTAATAAAATTTGTTCAGTGGTTTTCCATTGCAAGTTTCTTTTTTCTGATACACTGCTCATAAAATTGTCAAGAATGATTTCTGCAGGGTTATGATGGTAAATGGCACAATGAATGAATCTGAAGGAGGGCAGGAAGAATAACTTAAAAATAACTGTCAGGAAAAATGGCAGTATGATTTATGGAAAAAGTCTCTCAGTAAAGTTGGATTGGATTCCAAGAATTACCATTGTTGAAAATTACTTGGTAATTTAAAGGTCGACATTCACTTTTACGTATCATAAAATTTTGCGGTTCTCCAATTGAATTCTACACATTTGCATTAAAGTACTGCCTATGAAATAATATAGTAGTATGTTATTTATCTTTGCTGATCTGAGTCCAAAGGCTTTTGTAAACATGAGTCCCAAAATGAATTGCACATTTTTTGGATAGTTGGTTCCTTGTATAGTCTCATTTCCCAGAGCTGATCTTTCAAGGTAATTTGATGCAAAGTTTTAGATTCTTATTTTGGTTTTGAATGCTTTATGTGTGAGATGAGGTTTTCAGTCACAAGGCAACAATTTTTGTCTTTTAGTTGTGCATCCAATCTATATGTTCATCGTACAAAAATATAGGCCGAATCAGGCATATTATCTTTCTTGATAAAGGTAGTGAAATCTGTGAGACATTGGTTTAGAAGAATTTAATTTACTTGCCTGTTATCATTGCACTTAAAACCATCGGTGTGCTTAGGTATTTCTCCTTTATCTTTGGCTGTCAATGATTGTTGCAAGGCTTGGTGTAATTTTAACCTATTCTTTTGGTAGTATTGTAAAAATGTAATCTTTTACATTGCGCTGCAAAGGGAACGGAGTTTGTGGCGGGGACTGAAGACAATGGCTTTGGTTTTCCCACTATTTTGTTGGAGGAAATTTCTGCTCATCCAGTACTGGATGTCGGACAAGCAGTGTGATCATTTAGAGGGGTTGAAAGAGGTGGTTGTACGGTGCTCCCAGTGTACATGTGGAAACTGATGCTGTGTTTTGAGATGATGTCTGAGGGGCAGCATGTAGATGAGAAGAGATGTAGAGGAGGGAGCCAAGGATAGATCCTTGTGGGACACCAGGGATAACATTGCGGGAGCAGGAAGGGAAGCCATTGCAGGTTAATCTCTAGCTACAACTGGATAAGAATGGAACTAGGCAAGGGCAGTCCCACCCAGCTGGACAACAGTGGAGAGGCGCTGGATGAGGATGGTGTGGTCAACCATGTCAAAGGCTGTAAGACAGGTCAAAGATACCTGATTGGAGAGATTCAAACATGGAGTTGCGGGAAAGATGGGCACGGATTTGGGAGGCAACAGCACATTCAAGGAATTTGGACAGGAAAGGAGGAGAGAGATGGAGTAGTAGAAGGGAGGGGTCAAGAGTTGTTTTTTTGAGGAGAGGGATGACGACAGAAGATTTGAAGGTGAGGGGACAGAAACGTTAACAATATCAGCTAACATGGGGGCCATGATGGGAAGCTGGGCAGTCAGTAGTTTAGTGGGAATAGGGTCGAGGGAGTGGGAGATAGGTTTCATGGACAAGATAAGCGTGGAGAGGGCATGAGGGGAGATAAGAAATAAACTAGTAAAAGATGCAAGTTCAGGGCTAGGGCAGAGGGAAACCTTAGAGGAAGTTTTGCCCAGTGAGCTGCGGGAAGGGAGGGAAGCAGCAGAGGCAACTGAACAAATGGTCTCAATCTTAGTGACAAAAAAGTCCATGAGCTCCTCGCACTTGTTGTTGGAAGTGAGGGTGGAGGAGGCAGGGGAAAGGGGTTTAAGAAGACAGTTTGCATTAGAGGAAAGAAGCCGGGGTTATTTTTGCATTCCATGATAATCCTGAAATAGTGATCAGTTTTGGCAGAGAGCAGGGCCCGACAGTGCTTTATGAGTTCCAGCCAGATTTGCCAGTGAACGGCTAAGCCAGTTGTCCGCCATATCCATTCACGCCTGCGTTCTTTGGGCTTAAGGGAACAGAGATATGGGCCGTAACAGAAGAAATAACCGGGGTGAGAGAGATTCATCGGTTTAATGGGGACTACGGCATCAAAGGTGGAGGTGAGGGTGTGGTTGAGCAGATCAGTACCTGCAGTAATGTTGTGAATGGAGGGCCAAAGGCTGGCCAGTTGGAATTTTGAAAGTGCAGTTTGAAGTGAATTGGGCGAGAGGTTTTTCCAGGGGCAGATACAGAAGAAAGTAGAGTTGGGAGGGGAAGGAGGATGTGGGTTTACAACAATACAAGGAAATGATTAGAGATGGCCTTATCTGTGACTGACAGGATGGGAGTAACAAGGCCACGTGAGATGGCAAGGTCAAGGGGGAGGCAGTGAACATGGGTAGGGGAATTTATTTAGAGGGAGCTATTAAGGGAGGATAGGAAGACAGTGAACTCAGAGGGTGCATGATGAATTTAGATGGAGGTTGAAATCATCGCAGATGAGAAGTCGCTTGGTACAGAGGCTGAGGGAGGAAAGCAATGAAGAAATCTCTGAGAAAATTTTCATGGTACTTGGATGGGCAGTAGAGATCGAGGATTTTAAATGAGAGGCAAGAGGGGTGGAACATGGTGAGATGCTCAAAGGAGGAGAAGGTGCCAGAGAGGATCAGACCAAGGTGTGATTTGTTGATAAGAGCCACACTGCCACCATGATGGTTTGGGCGGGACAAGTGGCGGAAGGTATAGACAGGCAGCAAGGCTTTCGGGGAAGGTGTCATCACCTCTCAAGCCAGATTTCCATTAAGGCCATGATGACAATGCAATCATCCACATGGATGGCAAGGGCCTTGTTCACAAGTGAACGGACATTCTGGGGGAAGATGCGGCGAGGGGCATTATTGTTGATCCAGTGGCAGAGTCCATAGAGTCAGCATTGGGAGGGGAGAGTGGGACAGGAAGGAGGTAGGAAAGATTAGCTCTGAGTGGGCACTCTGGGTGGGAAAGTCAACGAGAGGGTAGGATGGGGCAGTTTGCTGCTCATAATGAGGCAGCAACGAGTGCCTGGATGGGCCCTTCGTAGGATGCCAAGATAGGCACAGAGGGAATGCATGGGGACACTCTGTACATATTACCACTCTTATAGACTCCCACCCACACCTAACTTCTGATAGACACCGCCAGCTACCCAAAGGAAACAGTACTTTCATTACAAAAAATGTTTTATTTCTTTACAGCATCGGAAATAATGTACCAGTAGTCAATAAATGCAGTGAATTCAAAAATATGATTCTCTCAAAGTCCTGGGATCTCTTTGCAGACCTCAGTTTGAAAACCAAAGCTACATGTGAACGAGCTGTTCCACATACCTGTTTGCTGTATATAATAAGCAATATTTTTCTTATATGTTTACTCAGTATGATTAACTTCATCAACTATAACTGACCACATTGATCTTTTGGAAGGCAACAAGAGGTATCCAGTATCATTAGTTGTTCTTCATAAATCCCATCTGATTCCGAAATGCTTCTTGTAACATTGATTAACAATAAGCAATCTTTTCTCAAGTACTTAAATCAATGAAAAGCATACACTCCCATGTTCCGCCACCAGGGAGCTCATCCCCTGAAGTCCCAAGGGATCCCAGCATCCCTTGGGAGCACTGTATATAAGCCGGCCCCTAAGGCCTGTTCCTCACTCTGAAGTATCTTATTAAAAACTGAGGTCACTGTTACTTTAAACTCCCTGTGTGCAGCCTCATCTGTGTTCGCAACACAATAATAATATTTATTCTAGAAAAAATATTTCCAACACCAATATTTACCCCGTTCAGTTCAGTGGATTTTAGAAAACTGCCATTACATTGCATAATACATGGGTAAATAAACTTGTTAAATTGTAATAGCTTATCTTAGTGCAGTAGAAATACTTGTGCGGTCCTTTTAATATTTCTGTTCAGGTCACAAATGCATTGAAATGCAAGTTACAGTACATTCATCAATTTCTCCACTTGTACAATGATGATCAATTTATACAACAACACAAGGAAATAAATTGAAGACTCTGTAATCTTCACACATATGCCAGGGATAAGGATTTAAATCACACTTTCAAATAATTCATGAGCAGCATATACTAATCCCCATGTTTCTTATTATAATTTCTGCTACTTACATTAATGCTCTTCGGTCAACAACAAAATACTACCACAATAAAGTCTCCTGGCATTATATTTATTTGGAATTATGTTCCAATATATCTGCTTATATATTTCATAATATTATTTAAAAGTTCAACATTTTCCAATTTAAACTTTGAAAATGTTATTTAAAAAAAAAAAAATTGGCGTCAGATAGATTATTGGATCCAATCTGGGCACCACACTATAGAAAGGATATCAAGGCCTTGGAGAGGGTGCAGAGAAGACTTACTAGAATACCAAGGATGGGGGAGTTATGTGTGGAGACTAGAAAAGTTGGATTGTTCTCCTTAGGGCAAATACGGTTAAGGGAAGATTTAATAGAAGTGTTCAAAATTATGAAGGGTTTTGATAAAATAGATAGGAAGAAACTGTTTCCACTGACAGGAGGGTCGATAACCAGAGGACACAGATTTAAGATCATTGCCAAAAGCACCGGGAGGGGGTGGGGGGGAAGGAAGAGAAAACATTTTATGCAGCGAGTTATGATGATCTGGAATGCACTATGTGAAAGGATGGTGGAAGAAGATTCAATAGTAGTAACTTTCAAAAGGGAATTAGTTGCTCTCCCTTGCTCTTTCACCATTGTCCTTCGAAAGGAAAAAAGGATGATGGTGAAAGAGCAAGGGAGAGCAACTAATTGGATAGCTCTTTCAAAAAGAGTTGGCACAGGTATGATGGGCTGCATGGCCTCCATCTGTGCTGTAAGATTCTATGATTCTATGTAAAGTCACATTCTGTCACGTACATTAACCGGTCATCACTGCAACAGTAAAAAGTATGAAATTTCCAATATCTTAACCAAACTGACTAGGTCAAATCAATAACCAATGATATCAACAAGAATCAGTAGATTTTGGACGATTATAGTCATCACAATTTATTTTTCTTGTGATACACTAATCAATTTAAAATTACCGCTTTTGACATTCCTGCAATTTTAGGCATTGGGACTTTATAGAAAGTAAAGTGCAGGGCTATTTATCTGAAACGAAGGGTGGTAGATTAGCCATCTTTTCAATTACAGCTTACATAGTACCTCAGAGAATGAAATCATAAATTATAAGGTGGTCGTCAGATGAATTTTTTTTTACAATTTTTTTTACAATATTCTACATGCAGCATTGACCTAACGTTTCGTAACCATGGCTTTGATGATTAGAAGACTTTTAACATGCTTTAATTCTGCTGTTCATATTCTAACACGCACCAAGTCTTATTCACCACCCGTGCTTACTGACCTACATCGGTTCTCGGTTAAGCAATGCCTCGATTTTAAAATTCTCGTCCTTGTTTTCAAATTCCTCCATGGCCTCGCCCCTCCCTATCTCTGTAATCTCCCACAACCCCACAACTCTCAGATATCTGCGCTCCTCTAATTCTGGCTTTTTGAGCATCCCCAATTTTAATCACTCCACCACTGGTGGCCCTGCCTTCAATTGCCAAGGCTCCAAGTTCTGGGATTCCCTCCCTAAACCTCTCAATCTCTTTCCTCCAGGAAGGTGCTCCTAAAAATCTACCTCTTTGACCAATCTGCCCTAATATCTCCTTATGTGGCTCAGTGTCAAATTTTGTTTTATAATGCTCCTGTGAAATGCTTTGGGACATTTTGCTACATTAAAGGCACTATATAAATACATGCTGTTAACCAGAATTGAACTTTCATGAATTATGGTATAATGTTCACCCATCACCTGTGCTCGCTGACCTACATTGGTTCCCGGTCCGGCAACACCTCGATTTTAAAATTCTCATCCTTGTTCAAACCCCTCCAGGGCCTTGGCCCTCCCTATCTCTGTAACCTCCTCTAGCCCAACAACTCTCCTAAATCTCTACGCTCCTTCAATTGTGTCCCCTTGCTCATCCCTCCACCATTGGCAGTCGTGCTTTCAGATGCCTAGGCCCTAAACTCTGCAATTCCCTCCTTAAATCTCTCCACCTCTCTACCTCTCTCTCCTCCTTTAAGACGCTCCTTAAAACTTAGCTCTTTGGCCAAGCTTTTAGTTACCTGTCCTAATATCTCCTTATGTGGCGGTGTCAAATTTTGCTTGATAACACTCTTGTGAAACCCTTTCGGACATTTTATTACGTTAAAGGTGCTATATAAATGCAATTTGTCGTTGCCACTACCTATCTGAGATCAGCAGCCACAGTCTGACTTTCAGCTGAACTGAATCTTCAATTGCTCTGTTTAAGAGAAAGTTTTACACATGCCTGGAAACACACAAGCAGAGCTGTCCCTCAAAAGTTAAAGTTTAAACATTTAGAGAGCAGTAAGGGGCAGGGGGGAGGAAGAGAATAATTTAAAATAAGTCTGGTTAGAACTAATAAAGAGCCAGCTCGGATTTGTTAAGGGAAAATTGTGTGTGACTAATTTGATTGAGCTTTTTGATGAGGTAACAGAGAGGGTGGATGAGGGCAGTGCAGTTGATGTTGTGTATATGGACTTTCAAAAGGCATTGGATAAAGTACCACATTAGGCTTGTTAGCAAAACTGAAGCCCATGGGATAAAAGGGGCAGTAGCAGCATGCGTACAAAATTGGCTAAGGGCTAGAAAACAGAGTTGTGGTGATTGACAGTTTTTCGGACTGGAGGGAAGTATACACGTGTTCCCTAGGGTTCAGTATTACGACCACTGGTGTTTTTCATATACATTCATGACTTGAATTTGGGAGTACAGGGCACAATTTTGAAATTTGCAGATGACACAAAACTTGGAAGTGTAGTAAACAGTGAGGAAGGTAGTAATAAATCTCAAGAGAACATGGATAGGCTGATGGCATAAATGGACACATGGCAGATGAAATTCAATGCAGAAAAGTGTGAGGTGATACATTTTGGTGGGAAGCATGAGAAGAGACAATACATGCTAAATGGTACAATTTTAAAGGGGGTGTAAGATGAGAGAGACCTGGGGGTGCTTGTCCACAAATCTTTGAAGGTGGCAGGAAAAGTTAACAAAGCAGTTAATAAAGCATATGGGATCGTTAGCTTTATGAAGAGGCATCAAATAAAAAAGCCAGGAGGTTATGCCAAACCTATATAACCACTATATCGGCCCCTACTGGAGCATTATATCCAATTCTAGGCACCGGACTTCAGGAAGGACAAAGATCATCCAGCAGCCTGTGTGAAATGAATTTATGGTTTCCTTAAGATGCTAACTTAACTCAAGTAGAAGTTTCAAAATCTATCAGATGACAAAGGGGGAGGACTTTAACCCCAAAAAATGGGTGGGTTGAGGTCAGGTGGGAGGTTAAAGTAAAAATGTGAATCCCGATCCCAACCTGCCTAGTTCCGGATTTAACAGAGGCAGGACATTGGGCGAGCAGCTTCCTGGAGGCGGTCTGGCACTTTAAATATTATAATGAGGCTGGAAACCTCGGATTTAACTGAGGATGGTTGGGGATCCTGGGTCTCGGGATTCCCGAGGCGAAGACCGTTGGGGAGCAATCCTAGTGGGCCGGGCAGAGCAGGAGTCATCGGGTCCCCACCATCAGCGGGGAAACCCTGATTTCCGAGTTTTCCACGCTCTACTGGGCCACCAGTTCCCAGCGGGTCTAAATGTTAAAATTCCAGCGAAAGTGGTAACACTATTTTCACAAGGTAAAAGGTTTACTAAGCTTTTACAAACCAGTCAGATCTATATATATATATATAGCTTATTATAATCCTGAAGAAAATGGTACAGTGGCAGAAACATTGCTAATATGTCCCACTTTTCTTCTTTACAACTGTGATTTATTAAGGTCACTTTAGGATGATGAAAATAGGTATCCCCATTCAAATGCAAACTGTTGCAGTATTGTTATGAGATCATCTCAATTTCAACACATTAAAAAAGCCTCAGCTAGAAAACTTCAATTTAAAAGATCCTACGTCAAAAGAAAATTTGCACCACAATGCAAATATATTCATAACGTTTCTCGCGTTGAAGTATGATGTTGGCAACTTGCGTGCCAACCTAGAAGTTAGAAAAGCTGATCAACAGTTTCAAAGAGATTGACAACTCAAAAACGAAACACAACTGAAAAATAGCCTAAATAAAAGTTTATAATACTGTTTCAAAGTGACGGAACAAGTTAAATTATTTTAATTACATCAGACATTAGTATTTGTATTAGTGATTTAGGATCACATTCCACAATTCAATTTGTTTCTCTATGAAAACTGACCTTGCACATGACCTACAAAAAGAGGTTCTTAAAATAGCAGTGCACTGGTTTATGAACTTGTCATGACTTAATACTCAGCCAACCCATAAGATGTTATATTAAGGAGAGTGCTTCATTTTTTTTCAATGACCAATTACCATCTAAGTGTGAGAAACTTAAATAAAACAGATTCTGAGATGTACAAAAGCAAAATACTGCAGGTGCTTGAAATGTGAAATAAAAACAGAAAATCTGTAAATACTTAGCAGGTCAGACAGCATCTGTGAAGCGAGAAACAGAGTTAATGGGCCCAAGTTTCCACAAGAAAAAAAACGGGCGCCCCTCCGAGCTGGGCGCCCGTTTTTCGCGCCTAAAACAGCGCCTAAAAAAATCCTCGGTATTCTCCACCTACTTACAGGTCCTCTGGCCCCCGGCGCAACCAGCACGAGCTGTGGGGGGGGGGCGGAGCCAGGTCCCGGCGCTGAAAACAGTGCCGGGACCTCTGCACATGCGCGCTACAGTCGGCACACAAGTGCAGTAGCTCCAGGCGCCGAACTGTGTGGGAGGGGCCCGAAGCACGCAGCCCCTAGCCCTGGCTGAATGGCCTCACTGGGGCTGCGTGAATGAGGCTCCTCCCACGGCCAGCTCCTGCTCCCCGCCCGACCAGACCCGACACTCGCTCCCCCCCCCCCCCGCCGACCAGACCCGACCCGACACACGCGCCCCACCTCCGCCCCCGCCCCCCCCCCCCGCCGACCAGACCCGACACCCGCTCACCCCCCCACCCCGACCCGACACCCGCTCCCCCCCCCCGCCCCGACACCCAAGACCCCCCCCGCCCCGACCCGAGACCCGACACCCGCTCACCCCCCCCCGACTGACCCGACCCGCGCTCCTGTTCCCCGACCCGACCCCCCCCTCTCTTCCCCCCCTTCCCTCTCTCTTCCCCCCTCCCTCTTTTCCCCCCGCTCTCCCCCTTTCCCCCCCCCCTCTCCCTTTCCCCCTCTCCCCCCCCCTCCCTCTCTCTCTCTCCCTCCCTCCCTCCCCCTCTCCCTCCCTCCCTCCCCCCCTCTCTCTCTCCCTCCCTCCCTCCCCCCCCCCCTCTCCCTCCCCCCCACTCTCTCTCTCTCTCTCTCTCCCCATCCCGCTCAGCGGCACGAATGGCTGCAGAATTCTCCCTGGCTGAAGCACTTTCACACAGGTAGGAAGATGGTTTATTTAATCTTTTCTTGGCTTATAAATGTTTATTCAGGTTGGATTTATTTGTATAATATTTGTAGAAGTATAAATAATAAGGATTTATTGTCGAATTTAATGAGTTCCCTTCCCCCCACCTCGTTCTGGACGCCTAATTTGTAACCTGCGCCTGATTTTTTAATGTGTAGAACAGGTTTTTTCAGTTCTACAAAAATCTTCACTGGCTCCATTCTACTTTAGTTTGGAGTACATTTTCACTGTGGAAACTTTCAAATCAGGCGCCAGTGGCCAGACACGCCCCCTTTTGAAGAAAAAATTCTGTTCTAAACTAGAACTGTTCTACCTGACTAGAACTGCAGAAAAAAAAATGTGGAGAATTGCGATTTCTAAGATAGTCCGTTCTCCACCAGTTGCTCCTAAAAATCAGGCGCGAATCATGTGGAAACTTGGGCCCAATGTTTCAGGTCGATGACCTTTTGTTAGACCTTTCTGTGATGGACTCTGATTTTACCAGGTAAGAGGAGAGAGATAAAGTTCAGTGATTCCCAGACTAGATGTTGTTACTGCCCACCTTCTCACCTACTCATTACAACCAGGGGCATCCCCAAAATACCCCTACCCTACAGACAATGAATCCATCAGAGCTCACTTTTACCAAGCTGAGATTGTAGAACTCATAAAAACATCAGGGGTTGAATCTAGAATTGTCCTGCCTTGTATGGCTCAATATGCACACCATGGTGCATCTATCTGCTGAGTACCAAAAAAGCTTTGCAACTTTATTATATGTTTTTTTTTTTAAATAGACAGTGCATGGCATATCAATTCTATGTAGTGAGATCTGCACATTCTAATTTTAAGATTATGCCGCCTTAATCTGGATTTCACCACCAGAGTAAATCGTTTGTGTGTCTAACCTATATCCCTTTATCAGCTTAATCAGCTCAATTAGATCGCCCCATAACCTTCAAATCTCCAGGGAATACAAGCCAAATTTATGCAACCTGTCCATTTAACGTAACCCTTTAAATCCACGTATCATTCTGGTGAACCTGTGCTGTACCCCCTCCAAGGCCAATATATCCTTCCCGAGGTGTGCTGCCTAAAGCTAAATGCAATAATCCAGATGGGGTCTGACCAATGTTCTGCAGCCAAGCTTAATCCTGGTCTAATAGAAACATAGAAAATAGGTGGAGTAGGCCATTTGGCCCTTCGAGCCTGCACCACCATTCAATAAGATCATGGCTGATCATTCCCTCAGTACCCCTTTCCTGCTTTCTCTCCATACCCCTTGATCCCTTTAGCCGTAAGGGCCATATCCAACTCTCTCTTGAATATATCTAATGAACTGGCATCAACAACTCTCTGCAGTGGGTAATTCCACAGGTTAACAACTCTCTGAGTGAAGAAGTTTCTCCTCATCTCAGTCCTAAATGGCTTACCCCTTAACCTTAGACTGTGTCCCCTGGTTCTGGACTTCCCCATCATCGGGAACATTCTTCCCGCATCTAACCTGTCCAGTCCCGTCAGAATCTTGTAAGATTCTATGAGATCTCCTCTCATCCTTCTAAACTCCAGTGTATAAAGGCTCAGTTGATCCAGTCTCTCCTCATATGTCAGTCCCGCCATCCCGGGAGTCAGTCTGGTGAACCTTCGCTGTACTCCCTATCTATCAGGGAGCGGAAACTCTGGCTGATTTGTTTCCCTCACTAGACCAGGGGAACTCTGAAGCCAATTGTGGCATCCCACTTATAACAAATAACTCCTTTGTTATTTAAATTTTAAATATTACAAGATTTTAAAAGGAAAATGATAGGATAGTTTAAAATTTCCAGTTGTAAACAAACTTGCACAATTATGAATTCTAATATAATGGGGCAAGGGACATCATCTCGATAGCAACATAATTCTCACACCATTAGTTAGCTTGGGTCAACTACAATCAGGTTGATTGTACACTAATCTATAATAACAGCTGCAACTAAGTAGAGGGTTTCCAGTAACGTAATACAAGAGTAAACCCAAGCAGTTTTCCAATGTCTGTAGAAAACAGACATAGAATTGCAGTTCTGAAATACCACCTATGTGCTGTTGAATGTTTTTCTTCATGTTACATGGGTATCATATTGAGTGCAGCTTGAGGTGAAGAATACAGAACACAGATGAAAGGATAATAAAGCTCATTGGGATAGCTGAACTGATGTGTGACACTGCATGATAAATGCTGCATTACACATTTTGTTATTCACAACAGCAGGATTACTAGTTAACATAATGTTTGTAATCTTTGTTGTTTTACCCAAAGTAATTTGTCTCCTGAACCTATCGTTTTGTTGCTAAAGTGGTGGTTATAAATTCTCAAGACAATGTTATGTTCATAATCTCCTGGAAAAGAAAAAAAAAGGTATTTCCCAATGTAACTTTCCTGATCCATACAGCTTCAAGTTATATCTCTTCATCCCAAAATCCCTGATGTACTAAAAAAACGGTCTGTAACACCTCAGTAACTAGACTGCAGCCTCCTTTAAAAAAAACTAAGATAAAGTAACAAAGAATATGAGGAATGATTCCCCAATTTTGTGTACCAGCAGACAGCAGTTCTCCCAAAACACCAGCGGGCCGAAATTCATCCCCGCCGGAAACGGAGCGCACTTACTGTGTTTCAGCTGTTTTCACTACCGCGGTGGCCTCTTGTGCGAAATTCAACTCTTTGTCTTTTTTTCCAGCGGGGCGGAAGTCAGTCATAATCGGGGCGAAAGTGGGGGTGGGCACGGAGTGTCCGTCAAACTGGGGACGGAAGTGGGGGGCGGGCGAAGTGTCCGCCGCTATCAGTCATCAGCGAGGTGCTGATGACATCATCACACTGGCGCATCACCACATCCTCCACTTTACTTAAAGGGGAGAGCCACTGCGGGCTCTGCGATTCTTTTACTTAGGTCCACTGGGCCACCAGGGAGGATTTCGGCCAGGCCAGCGGCCTGGCACCCAAGAAGGATTCCGGCTGTCTGTTGGCGGCCCAGCCGAACCCGGGGACATAATTGTCGGGCCGACCTGTCAGTCAGCTGACAATAAAAAATATGATGGCAGCCAAGGCAGTGTGCCCACCCCTTTAATAGTGGTCACACTGCCATTTTACACACAGTGCACCGACATAAAAAACTGTCGGGGGGCACCAAGCGGTGCCCGCAAGATTTTTCAAGGTAAATTTTGCTTCGGGGGTGGGGCGGGGGGATCAGTGGTGTGCGCTTTGATGACGCACTTTGGAGGGTTCGGCAGCAACAGGGCGGAAGTAGGGACCGATGGAAAAACCACTGAGGCGAATTTCGCGAGCGGTGACCATTCCGCAAAACAATCGGCTACCATTCGACACCGCCGCGTGCTGCCACTTTTCAGCGGTAACAGGCCTTATCTGGAGGCTGAATTTCAGCCCCCAGATCTCAATCACCCGAATGAAATTTACAGCACAGAACCAGCCATGCTGCTCATCAAGCCTGTACTGGTGCCAGCAGTCCAGCTGGAGATGTATATTTAACCCCACTTCTCTGCCCATCCTATATACTCTTGCTTTTCAAATATTTATCCAATTCCCTTTTAAATGCTTAAGTCATTTGTGGTAAAGCATGTTCTGAGAACTAAGTCAACAAATCTCTTCAGACGTCCTCCTTCATTCCTGAGTCGGTGTCCCCTTTGTATGTCTAATGTAAAATTGCAATTTTAAATATATGAAAACATATATTGTATAAGTATAGCTATACAAAAGACAGCCATTTGCTTCACTGCCACCCACCTGCCTCCGAGATGTCTGCGCTCCTCTAATTCTGCCCTCTTGAGCGTCCCCGATTATAATCGCTCAACCATTGGTGGCCGTACCTTCTGTTGTCTAGGCCCCAAGCTCTGGAACTCCCTGCCTAAAGCTCTCCACTTCGCTTTCCTCCTTCAAGACGCTCCTTAAAATATACCTCTTTGACCAAGCTTTTGGTCACCTGCACTAATTTTTACTTATGCAGCTCGGTGTCAAATTTTTATCTCATAATACTCCTGTGAAGCACCCTGGGATGCTTCACTACGTTAAAGGTGCTATATAAATACAAGTTGTTGTTGCTGTAGAAATACAGCACTACTTTTCTCTGAGCTCACAATAAATCTTTAGATCAATATTAAGTCCCACTTGTTTAGCTCAGGTTGTATTAACATATATTCTGGAAACAAACCATGTGGGTTACT
The DNA here is from genome assembly GCF_044704955.1 of Pristiophorus japonicus. Taxonomy (NCBI): domain Eukaryota; kingdom Metazoa; phylum Chordata; class Chondrichthyes; family Pristiophoridae; genus Pristiophorus; species Pristiophorus japonicus. The sequence continues at coordinate 277,696,051 of NC_091979.1, read as the reverse complement.
AAGTAATTTGGACAATATGACAACAGTGTTTCCAACATTCATCATCTAGAAGTACAGCATTTGATTAAAAAGTCTTCTAACAATAATAGACAGAAATAAGATAGTCCTCTAGTCACGTCACGCTAATTTAAAATGAGCAGAAACACTATGAAAAACATAGCAGTCCTGGAATAATTTATGTTGAAAGGGAAAATATATTTCTATTTGATGTCAGAAAGGATTTAAGTTAGTTGTAAATCTTCACTTCACCAATCTAAGGTTAACTGTGTGCCAGAGCATTTTATATTCTGATTGACCCAATGCACACAATGGATGATGTTTACATCTCGTTAGGATGTATGATTAATGAGAGTGTAGTCTCCCCTTAATTGCTTTAAAACTATATTTATTATTATTTTATAGCGTTGAACTGGATTTCAAGCAACAAGAGGACAAGTTTCAGCCCGTTATGAGAAAACTACATCCTACTGAAGAAACTCAGGTTTCAACCCTGCCTTACTCACAAGAATTCTGTTCATCTGCCTACCAAAAGCAAAAACCTAGCAAGACTGAATCAAAAAAGCATGGGAAATGGAAACTGTGGTTTCTTTAATTAAACCTATTAAAGTTTCTAAATCTTAATTTCATTCAACTGAAGTGACCCCTTTTTGACTGGTTTTGGAGTTGAGCTGAATACTCATTTACCAAGAGTTTAAAATCAGCCGTCAAGTCATTATTCAGGGCAGCATTCAGTTCAAACCATTCACTGCAAAAGATTTTAGTTCTAATCAATCACTACCATGCATGGGCATGAAATAACATACAATTTTTTATTTACAGTTCACAGAGAGAGAGCAAGTAATAATTTAAATGGATGTATTCTAACACTATTTTTATTAATCCTCCAAATGCTATGATTTGGCCTGTTAATGTCAAGCTGTCATTTCATGCTTTGCTAATAAGCCAGAAAGTCTTATGCCTTCATCCATTAAATAATGCAGCAAAGAAATAGAGAAAGTTACACTTTTATAGGGGTTTGCATTATTTATGTTTAGTTCAAGAATCTTAAGTTAAGAGCATGAAATTAATATTTTCAAGCACATTGCAGATTAGGGAGAAAAAAGCACAATTCTTCAAATAGGCACGCCCGACGATAAATGTCAGTGATGCTTGTCATAAGGCTTTACATGCCGAGTAATATCCCTGTAAATCTTCTTATAAAATAGAATCACATTTAACATTAATATTGCACAATGCTTTCCCAAATCTGCATTATGTACGAATGTTCATATGAAAAATGTGAACTATGCCCATGCATAAGCAGTGATATATCTTTAATCATTTTCAGTTGATAAGCTCTGGGCACAGGGTATATTTTTCTCCATTAGGAACATTTTAATCCACTGGTACTTGAAAACCGGGTTGATTTGAAATATTGATCACAGAGTATTTTATTTTTTGATCAGGAAGGGGAGAGAAGAACTATTAATGACCACTATAAAAGGTATAAAAGTTTTAAAAGAAACCTGTGCATAATGTAAAGTACAATATAGGAAGGTGCATAAAAATGCAACAAATGATGATTTAAATGCATAGAATATGTGTTTCATCGCTCTACATTACAAAACTAAATGTCACAAAGTAACCTTCACAGAACACATGAAATGGCATTTGTTACATTAGTTTTCACATTATAAGTACTTTGCACTACAAAAATACTTCATTTTCTTGTAAAAGTATGGTCACTTGAAGTCAAATATTAAGCTAAAGTAATGCAACAAGTGTATATTTATAGAACAGTATATATATGAAATGGTTTAACTGTAAACACTGATTAAATAAATCACTATTTCGTATTTGGTGCAATCTTGCTGGGAAATTATTTTAACATTTAATCTTTGTAAACTACTACAATAAATGCAATTAATTTTACATAAACTTAAATATTGCTTTCATTTGTAAATCTAATTTCAGTAGCTTTTGAAACCAATATATTTTAGTGAGCTAAGTTTTTTAGCATTATAAAAATCATAGTTTATCATTATTCCATTAAAAAAAACAAAAGGCTGTGTCAAGTGATTATTTTGAAAATCAAATTATGTTGTATGCTGAAGCAAATTAACTGTTTGAATTGAATATCCATTGAAAAAAGGGGTCAACCTTCAGGTTGATGCCAGTGTTCCTCAAAGTTCAGTACTTAATTTTAAACCACTTTCCAATTTCACTTTTAACTATTTAAATCTCAAAATAACTTTAATTTTTAAGATGCTGTAATATTTAGTTGACTATTTGTTTTTAAAGCTGTCCAATCACCGTGTTGGAGTATGACTTATCACATACTGCTGTAAAACTGAAGACTACTGTTCCAGTCACATTCATACGGAGAAGAGGGATTTCCTGTTTGCCATTTATGGCAAAATCAGAGGAAATCTTCCGTCATGATAAGCAGCTAGCTCTAAAAGGTAATCAAGTACATTTCCCATTACTCTCTCTAAGAACCAAACTGCCCACTTAAAGTTATCCACTAAAAAGGGCATTCGAAACATGATACATTGATTTTTTTTGTGTAGTATCCCAAGAATTTATGAAATGGGACTGAATGTCCCTCTAAATGACTGGACAATATGTAAAGTGAAAGGATGCATTACAAAATTTCACTTAATAAAACAATCCTCTCCTCAACGGGCATAATTTTCAGATTTCGGCAAAAGCGGTAGTTTTTCACCAAAATTACTGTTTTCGCTGCGCTACCGTTTTTAGGCCGAACTTCCAGCCTTTACGTCTGATCGGTAAAGTTGGCATTGCATGAGGATTCACGGCGCAAACTGAGAGTTTCGGCAACATTAGTCCGGGCTGGTAGTGCTGCGAGAGAGGCCTTGGGAGGGGGAAAAACAAAAAACAGAAAATTGCAACAAACATTCAAGAAACATTCACAAAACCCTTACCTACTAAATCGCTAAAAAGGAATTAAAAATAAAAACTTTAACTTACCTTTTTTGCAGGTCTTCATACTTACCGCTGCTGGCAGGGCTGCACCGAGAGGTTTGACCCTATCGGTATTCTGGGTGTAGAGTACAGGTCTGGAGAGAGCCGAAAGATTGACGGTAACGCAATCCGCGGCACTGCATGTTGTTTCACGTCAGCGCTCCTCCCCCCAGCGGTACGTGGAAGCACGCCGCAAAAAGGTGCCCGAGGATCCCACAACCGTGTTTTCGCCGCGGAGGGTCAAATCACGGCGACAACTTGGTCACAAAGTCGATGAAAATCCAGCCCCTGATCTTCATTACAGATCTCACTATCTTTATTCTTCATCTTTTTCCACTTATTTTTCTTTGGTCTTTCTATATTGCAATTTCCTCCCACTCCTGGGGCTCAATTTTCCCCCAGTGAATTGCGGCGTTTATTTGGCGCAGGCTGCTTTTCTTGGCCCAAGTTAAAAAATACAAGTTTCCCCAATCAACTTGCACCAGCGTAACTCAGTTAGTAAAGTTTTTTTAGGTTAGTTTTTTTTCAGTCAAACGGGACGTAATTTGCCACCCGCGCCAATTCTGGTCAGTTAGGCAAGTTTGGCCATGTCAGAGTTACGCCAGTTCTTCTTAGGCCAGCATATGTGGCCTCTGTAGAAAAACCTTTTGGTGAGTTAAGGAAATCGGCGCAGATAAGTAAATCACGCAGTAGATGCCCGGACAGCAGCAGCTGGAGAGGTTAGAGAGAGTGGGGAAACCTTTCTGGTATCGTTAGGTGCAGGGACCGGGAAAGAGGAGGCCATTCGGCCTGGGATAGGTGCGGGGACCGGTATCGGAGGCCAGTCGGCCAGGAATAAGTACGGGGATCGGGACCGGGAGGCCATTCGACCTGGGATAGGTACAGGGACCCGGACCGGGGGCCATTCGGCCTGGGATAGGTGCAGATATCGGGACCGGGAGGAAGCCATTCAGCCAGAGACAGGTGCAGGGATCAGGAGACCATTCAACCTAGGATAGGTACAAGGATCAGAATCAGGAGGCCATTCGGCCAGGGATAGGTGCGGGGATCGGCACCGGCACTGGGAGGCCCTTTGGCCTGGGATAGAAGCAGGGATTGGCACCGACATCAGGGGGAGGGGGGGAACTTTAATAATTTAATGGAGGTAAGTTGCTGTAATGTGCTTGTGCTTGGTAAGTTGCTGCAATGTATTTTAATGTGCTTGTGCAGGTTGCGAGTTGGCTGTATGTTTCACTTTCCAGCCTCAGCCCGCATTGTGTCCCTGATTACCATGGCAACCCGATCTTTTTGGCGCAGATCAAAGCTCCTCCCCCAAAACTAAACGACAGGCTAGGCGGTGCTAAAATGAAGAAATCAAACAGGGAAACTTGGAAGATTTTTTGGGGGGCTTACTTGGGCCCCCAAAGAAACGGGCGTAACTCTTCAAGTATGCCAAAAAACAGCTTTGGGAAAAATTGAGCCTTTTTTTTAAGCAGCAGGCAGATACTGAAGAGAGAAAGAGGCCAGGAAAGAGAACATAATGAAATATACAAAAGTTTAAAAAACTGGCCAGAGGTGTACAAACATAGCCAGAAGAAAAATTGGATGAAGAACACATGGAGACAATCTGTGAGGACAGAAATGCCTTGGAGGAAAGCAGAACATATGGAGAGGTAAGACCGCAGGAAATGGATCTCTTCAACAGGCACCTTTGATGCAATAGAAACCATCAGTTTCATTGCAGATAGTTGCACAAATTGCATTTTCATGGTAATGAAACTGGAGATAAATGCTTCAATTTCACAATTGTGGTTTCTTATAACACATATGCTATTTTTCTTTTCAATTACTAACAAAATCCTTTAAATATTGTTTCATGCCAAGATCATTAAACAGTTTGCATCATGTTGCTGCAATCATTATCTGAATTTCTTGCACCATTATTACTCAAACAATGATTAGATGGGTGTAGCATTTCATTACTGTTCAGAACAAGGCAAGAGAACTAAGTAGAAAAAAAAAGTGGTTTTGGAGGATCAATTTTGATGTTTGAAGGATTAAAAACATACTTTGGCTCAACTACTGTAGTGCTCACAGACCTGGAACATTCAAACAGGGAGCTCCTGTAAAGATGAAAATTGCTTGCATGCTAACTCATGGCTGATCTTCGACCTCAAACTCCACTTTCCTTCCCTATTCCCATATCCCGTGATTCCTCTGGAGTCCAAAAATTGAATATACTCAACAACTGAGCTTCCACAGCATTTTGGAGCAGAGAATTCTAAAGATTCACAACCCTCAGTGAAGAAATTCCTCCTCATCTCTGTCTTAAAAGGCCGGTCCCTAATCCTGAGACTATGCCCCCTAGTTCTAGACTCTCCAGCCAGGGGAAACAATCTCTCAGCATTTATCCTGTCCACACCACTCAGAGTCTTGCATGTTTCAATGAGATCACCTCTCACACTTATAAACTCCATGGAGTACAGCCCCAATTTACTCAATCTCCCATCATAGGACAACTCTCTCATCCCAGAAATCAATCTAGTATGTCTTTCCTTAAATAAGACCAAAACTGTGCACAGTACTCCAGGTGTGGTCTCATCAGAGCTCTGTACAATTGTAACAAAACTTATTTGCTCTTGTATTACAACCCTCTAGCAATAAAGGCCAACATGCCATTTGGCTTCTTAATTGCTTGCTGTACCTGCATACTAACTCTCTGCATTTCTTATACTTGGGACATCTAAATCTGTCTCATGTTGCTACAATCATCATCTCACCATTTAAAAAATATTTAATTTTTCTCTTCTTCCTACCGAAGTGAATAACCTCACATTTCCCCACATTATACTTCATCTACCATCTTATTGCCCATTCACAACCTGACTATATCCCTTTACCGGCTCTTTGTGTCCTCCTTACATCTAACTTTTCCACCTAACTTTGTGTCGTCAGCAAATTTGGATTCAATGCACTCGGTCCCTTCAAATTAAATATTGGAAAGATCGAAGCCGTTGTCTTTGGTCCCTGTCACAAAGTGCTTTCGCTGGCCACCAACTCCATCTATCTCCCTGGCATCTGTCTGAGGCTGAGCCAGACTGTTCGCAATCTGGGGGTTATATTTGACCCTGAAATGAGCCTCCAGCCACATCTCAGTGTCATAACTAAAACTACTTATTTCCACCTCCATAACATTGACCATCTCCACCCCTGCCTCAGCTCACCTGCTGATGAAACTCTCATCCATGCCTTTGTTACCTCTAGTCTTGACTACCCGAAAGCGCCCCTAGCTGGTCACCCCCATTTTACTCTATGTAAACTTGAGGTCATCCAAAACTCGGCAGCCCGTATCCTAACTCATACCAAGTCCCGCTTACCCATCACCCCTGTGCTCGCTGACATACATAGGCTCTCGGTTAAGCAACGCCTCGATTTCAAAATTCTCGTCCTTGTTTACAAATCCCTCCATGGTCTCGCTCCTCCTTATCTCTGTAATCTCCTTCAGCCTCACAACCACCACCGGACCTCCCTGCCCCATCCCCCCCACCCCGAGATATCTGTACTCCTCAAATCCTGCCCTCTTGAGCATCCCTGATTATAACTTTGTTTTGTCTTATAACATTCCTGCAAAGCGCCTTGGGGCGTTTTACTATGTTAAAGGCGCTATATAAATACAACTTGTTGTTTTTGTTGTTGTTCACCTAAGTCATTAATATCGATTGTAAATAGCTGAGGCCCAAGCACTGATCCTTGTAGCACTCCACTAGTTACGGCCTGCCAATCTGAAAATGTCCCATTTATCCCTACTCTGTTATCGGTTGGTTAACCAATCTTTTATCCATGCTAATTACATTACCCCCAAGCCTATATCTGTATCTTGCTTAACAGCCTATTATGTGACACCTTATTGAAGGGCATTTGGAAATCCAAATATACTATATCCACTGGTACCCCTTTATCTACCCTGCTCGTTACATCCTTAAAAAAACTCGAATAAATTTGTTAAACACCATTTAACTTTCATAAAACCATGTTGACTCTGCCTAATCATATTATGAGTTTCTAAGTACCCTGTTACCAATTCCTTAATAATGGGTTTCTGCATTTTCCCGATGGCTGACGTCAGGCTAACTGGCCTATACTTCCCTGTTTTCTATCTAACTCCTTTCTTGAATAGCAGGGTTACATTTGCTATCTTACAATCTGCTGGAAACATTCCTGAATCTAGAACATTTTGGAGAATCACAACCAATGCATCCATCATCATCATCATAGGCAATCCCTCGGAATCGAGGAAGACCTGCTTCCACCCATAAGGTGAGTCCTTTGGTGGCTGAACAGTCCAATACGAGAGCCACAGACCCTGTCACAAGTGGGACAGACATTAGTCGGGGGAAGGGGGGCCGGGACTGATTTGTCGCACGCTCCTTCCGCTGCCTGCGCCTGACCTCTTCACGCTCGAGGCGTTGAGATTCGAAGAGCTCAATGCCCTCCCGGATGCACTTTCTCCATCTAGGGCGGTCTTCGGCCTGGGACTCCCAGGTGTCAGTGGTGATGTCGCATCTCACCAGGGAGGCTTTGAGGGTGTCCTTGTAACGTTTCCGCCGCTCACCTTTGGCTTGTTTGCCGTGAAGGAGCTCTGCATAGAGCAATTGCTTAGGGAGTCTCATGTCTGGCATGCGAACTATGTGGCCTGTCCAGCGAAGTTGATCGAATGTGGTCAATGCTTCAATGCTGGGGATGTTAGCCTGGGCGAGGACACTGATGTTGGTGCGCCTGTCCTCCCAGAGGATTTGCAGGATCTTGCGGAGACCTCATCTATCGCAGCCACCACTTTTGGAACCCTAAGATGTAGGCCATCAGGTCCAGGGGATTTGTCGGGCTTTAGTCCGATTAGTTTCTCAAGTACTTTTTCACTAATGATTTGAATTACTTTAAGTTCCTTGCTCTCATTAGTTCCCCACTATTTTTGGTGTACCTTTTTTGTGAAGACAAATACAAAATATTTGTTTACAAAATTCTCATCCTTATTTTTAAATCCCTTCATGACCCTGCCCCTCCCTATCTCTGTAATCTGCTCCAGCCACTCACACGCCCACCCCCCCCCCCCCATCCCCGAGATGTCTGCGCTCCACTAATCCTCTTGAGCCTCTCTGATTATAATCGTTCGACCATTGGTGGCCATGCCTTCTGTTGTCTAGGCCCTAAGCTCTGGAATTCCCTGCCTAAACCTCTCCACCTCTCTTTCCTCTTTCAAGACGCTCCTTAAAACCTACCTCTTTGACCGTGCTTTTGGTCACCTGCCCTAATTTTTCCTTATGTGGCTCGGTGTCAAATTTTTTGTCTCATAATACTCCTGTGAAGCGCCTTGGGATGTTTCACTACATTAAAGGCGCTATATAAGTACAAGTTTTTGTTGTTGTCATTTCCTTGTTACATAAGAACATAAGAACGGGACAAACGAAATAGGAACAGGAGTAGGCCATACAGCCCCTCGAGTCTGCTCCGCCATTCAATAAGATCATGGCTGATCTGATCATGGACTCAGCTCCACTTTCCCGTCCGCTCCCCATAACCCCTTATCATTTAAGAAACTGTCTATTTCTGTCTTAAATTTATTCAAAGTCCCAGCTTCCACAGCTCTCTGAAGCAGTGAATTCCACAGATTTACAACCCTAAGAGAAGAAAATTCTCTTGTCGGTTTTAAATGGGCGGCCCCTTATTCTAAGATCATGCCCTCTAGTTCTAGTCTCCCCCATCAGTGGAAACATCCTCTCTGCATCCACCTTGTCAAGCCCCCTCATAATCTTGTACGTTTCAATAAGGTCACCTCTCATTCTTCTGAATTCCAATGAGTAGAGGCCTAACCTACTCAACCTTTCCTCGTAAGTCAACCCCCTCATCCCCGGAATCAACCTAGTGAACCTTCTCTGAACTGTTTCCACGCAGTATTCCAGGTGTGGCCTCACCAATACCTTTTATAGCTGTAGCAAGACTTCCCTGCTTTTATACTCCATCCCCTTCGCAATAAAGGCCAAGATACCATTGGCCTTCCTGATCACTTGCTGTACCTGCATACTATCCTTTTGTGTTTCATGCACAAGTACGCCCAGGTCCCGCTGTACTGCACCGCTTTGCAATCTTTCTCCATTTAAATAATAACTTGTTCTTTAATTTTTTTCTCCCAAAGTGCATGACCACATACTTTCCAACATTATACTCCATCTGCCAAATTTTTGCCCACTCACTTAGCCTGTCTATGTCCTTTTGCAGATTTTTTGTATCCTCCTCCCACATTGCTTTTCCTCCCATCTTTGTATCGTCAGCAAACTTGGCTACGTTACACTCAGTCCCTTCTTCCAAGTCGTTAATATAGATTGTAAATAATAGTTGGGGTCCCAGCACTGATCCCTGCGGCACCCCACTAGTTACTGGTTGCCAACCAGAGAATGAACCATTTATCCCAATCCTCTGTTCTGTTAGTTAGCTAATCCTCTATCCATGCTAATATATTACCCCCAACCCCGTGAACTTTTATCTTGTGCAGTAACCTTTTATGTGGCATCTTGTCAAATGCCTTCTGGAAGTCCAAATACACAAATATAATTTCTCCTATCTAAGCCTCTAAGAGACCAACACTTATTTTGCTACTGTCTCCCTTTTTACATACTTGTAAAAGTTCTTACAATGTTATTAATATTTTTGCTAATTTACTCTCATTCTATTTTCTCCCGTATCAGTTTTTTGGTCATCCTTTGTTGGTTTCTAAAGCTCTCCCAATCCTCAGGCTTAACACAATATTATCCTTAAATTTCTTTAATTAGCCACGGATGACTTACTTTTCCCGAGGCGTTTTTATTTCTCAATGCTATGTATATTCGTTGAGAATTTTGGAATATTTGTTTAAATGATTGCCACTGCTTACCTACTGTCACACCTTTCAATCTAATTTCCAAATCTACCTTAGCCAACTCGCCATACCCACATATTTGACTTTGTTTAAGTTCAAGACACTCTTGTCAGACTCAAGAATGTCACTTTCAAACTCAATGTGAAATTCTATCATATTATGATCACTCTTCCCGAGAGGATCCTTTACTAATTAACCCTGTCTCATTACACAAAACAAGATCTAAAATAGCCTGTTCCCTGGTTGGTTCCATGACGTATAATTCTAGGAAACTGTCTCAAATACATTCCATGAACTCGTCCTCCAGACTGCTCTTGCCAATTTGATTTGCTCAATCTGTGCGCAGATTAAAGTCCCCCATGATTATTGTATTACCTTTGTTACAAGCTCCTATTATTTCTTGATTAATACTCTATCCAATGGTATAGCTACTGTTAGGGGGCCTATAAACTACTCCTACCACTGTTTTCTGCCCCTTGTTATTTCTTATCTCCACCCATACTGATTCTACTTCCTGATCTTCTGAGCCAAGATCCATTCTCACTAATCCAAAAGCAAAATACTGTGGATGCCGGAATTTGAAATAAAAACAGAAAATGCTAGAAATCTCAGCAGGTCAAGCAACACCTGTAGAGCGAAAGAGAGTTAATGTTTTGGGTCAATGACCCTTCGTCAGGATCATCGATCCGAAACGTTAACTCTTTCTTTCCACAACTGCTGCCTGACCCACTGAGATTTCCAGCATTTTGTGTTTTTAAATCCATTCTCACTACTGTCCTTATGTCATCCTTAATTATTAGGGCTACCCCACCTCCTATTCCAGTCTGCCTGTTTTTTCGATACGTCAAATACCCTGGAATATTTAGTTCCCAACCCTGGTCACCTTGCAACCATGTCTCTGTAATGGATATGAGATCATAACCATTTATCACTATTTGTGCCACTAATTCGTCTATCCTGTTACGAATGCTCCATGCATTCAGGTAAAGAGTTTTTCATTTTAACCTTTTACCATTATTCCCTGCTTTCATCTTATTCGCTGATGCACGATTACCTTTAAACTCTCTGTCCCTTCCTGTCACACACTGCTCATCTTTACCCAAATCGCTACACTGCTCCATTGCCTTGACTTTTTTCTTTAAATTTCTAAATAACCCCTCGCCTGACCGCATCCCCACCCCACCCAAGGGCACATAATCTTAAAGTTAGCTATTTAGGAGCAAAATCAGGAAGCACTTTTTCACTTGCAATTGCAATTCTTCCCTCTCCCCTTTTCAACCTTGTTGGGACAATTGGAACGCTCAAGACTGAGATAGATAGATTTTTGTGAGGCAAGTTTATCAAGAAATATAGAGCAACGGTGGGAAAGTGGAGTTGAGGTACTTATCAACCATGATCTAATTGAGTGGCAGAGCAGGCCCAAGAGGCTGCCCCTAATTTTCCTATAAAGATGGTCCTTTGTTCTTTAAGACAACAGAGATAGGAAATACAATTTTTCTAAAAGTTAAACAAAATCAGTCTTTTTCAAATACAACTTCTTTGTCATTAAAGCACCACCTATACAAAAATGTCAAATTCTGTTATTTAAAGATGCAGTTCACACAGATATATAGCACTACAACACAAAAATGTCATGTGGAGCATACAGCACCTTGCATTCACATGATCACAATGTGCACTGTTCCATTGCACTTCCACCCCAGCAATCAAGGCAGCGCATCTTTATTTTCAAATTTAGATGGCCTTATAAAATATGATTAACAGGAATTACTTTGCCAATATTGACTTCTCTTTTAAATCGTGAGATTTATTCCTATGACATCCTGTAGTCTTAATAGATTAGACATGCCAATTGCAAAACTAAATAATAATGAAAATAAGTTTTAGCCAATAGTATTAAGCCATTGTTAATAAGTCTGCAAATCTCCCATATGTGCATGTTTTTCTTGTGACTTCCAGAATTCATTGCATGCCGTGTACCAAGATCATACACACAGAAATGGTGAGCAAACCAGATTGTTAATCAAATCAATGTCAATCAAAGCCACAAATTTGGGTCATCTTTCAGTAACTTCCACAGAAATGTACAATGAAAATTTATGTACAAAATATGCTCAACTTACCCAAGTAAATTACAGAAAAATACGATTGGTAAACTTGATTTCCTGTACTTCTACATAACTGGTATACAGAAAACCATTGTTAATCACAGAATGAAATTTTAGTTTAAAAAGTATGTGACACAAATTGATCTTGTCTCAAAATGCTGAAAATGCATTGCATGAAAATGGAAGTTGTTAAATCTATTTTTAACTAAGGATACATACCATTAGTTTCTGGCTTTTCAACTCATTCTTCCTCTCCAAAAGCAATGGAGCCCATTGTTAACATTTAGAAAATGAAAATCATCCAAACAGCTTCAGTGGGGAAAACAGAGTTATGCAGACGAGTGATTTCCCAGGTTTGATCGCTGATCTGTGCTGAATTAGCTAATCTCAACTCATAACACCATGTGACATTACATTTGGCCCCAGAGTCGTGGAGCAAAGCAGGAGATAAAAAACAGCCAGGAGTTTCTTCTGATCACCTTTCCAGTAATCCTCCTTGGAAAGTATGTGTGTGTGGACATCTGATGAGGATGTATTTAGGCTCAGCTGTGACAACCCGTGTATGTCAAAACAAATCTCGTCACTCAAGATCTGGTCTCAAAGGACCGTTATATCATTAAGGTATCAGCCCACGCAAGCACATGTAATTACAACAAGTAGAGATATGAAAAAAAACCCTGCAAAGAGCAGCAGGAGAGCAACTTATTTTAAATTAAATCCCTAATATTAAATGGCACATCAAGTTGATGTCCATGGCATTGCACACACAAGTCAAGATCAAGCATAGTCCATAGTGTTCGGGTAAAGTAGCATTAGGGCTTGGAGATAAATGATCCATGGCAGGCCAATATAATTTAGTCTGCATTTTGTCCTTAATGGTGTAATATTTAATTTGGTACTGTCTAACTATCATATATAAAACATCTTGCATTTGCATCATGGCATGAATTCGGGAATGTTGAGGTCAGGTGACTTTATAAGAATAAAAAAATGTACAGTACAATTTATTATTCTGTTAAGCTGCAACTGAGTTTAATCTAGCCTGTCCCTTTCAAGCCAAAGAGATGGACTGCCGATTCACTATCACCCCTTTTACACTGTCGCACAAGGTCAAAATTATCCCCAAAAAGTCTAATTGCTATGAATAGGCACATGTGAAAGTTAATGAAAGACTAATTTCAGTCAGCTTTCAACTAACCCCAGGATGTATTTAATTGTTATTTTCTTTCTGTGTACAAAGTGACTGCTGCAACTTACATGTAGTTTTTATGGGCCCAAGTTTCCACAGGATAAAAAACGGGCGCCCCTCCGAGCTGGACGCCCGTTTTTCGCGCTTAAAACAGCGCCAGAAAAAAAACGCGCTATTCTCGAACGCTTTGCAGCTCCTTGTCTGTTTGGCGCGGCGCCCAGGGGGGCGGAGCCTACACTCGCGCCGATTTTGTAAGTGGGAGGGGGCGGGTACTATTTAAATTAGTTTTTTTCCTGCCGGCAACGCTGTACGTGCGCATTGCAGCGTTCGTACACGTGCAGTGTGAAGGAAACATTGGCACTCGGCCATTTTTGTAGTTCTTTGTAGCTGTTTAATTTTTGAACATTTTTTAATAAAAGCACATTGCCATCAGCACATCAGCACTGAGGCTTCTTGCAGCCTTCTCACTGTCTCCTTCCCCTCCCCACCCTCCACGGCAACAAACGGCGGTTTCCTTCCCCTTCCTCCCCTCCGCGGCAGCAACAAACCGCTGTCTCCTTCCCCTCCCTCCCCTCCACGGCAACAAACGGCGGTTTCCTTCCCTATCCCCCGCGGGAACGAACGATGGCTGAAGCACTTTCACACAGGTAGGAAGGTGGTTTATTTAATCTTTTCTTTGCTTATAAATGTTTATTCAGGTTGGATTTATTTGTATAATATTTGTAGAAGTATAAATAAGGATTGATTGTAGAATTTAATGACTTCCCTTCCCCCCCCCACCTCGTTCTGGACGCCTAATTTGTAACCTGCGCCTGATTTTTTAATGTGTAGAACAGGTTTTTTCAGTTCTACAAAAATCTTCACTTGCTCCATTCTACTTTAGTTTGGAGTATGTTTTCACTGTGGAAACTTTGAAATCAGGCGTCAGTGGCCGGACACGCCCCCTTTTGAAGAAAAAATTATGTTCCAAAGTAGAACTGTTCTACCTCACTAGAACTGCAGAAAAAAAAATGTGGAGAATTGCGATTTCTAAGATAGTCCGTTCTCCACCAGTTGCTCCTAAAAATCAGGCGCAAATCATGTGGAAACTTGGGCCCTATGTCATTCTAACAGAGGACAGGATATTCAGCTCAACCATGCAATCTTATTGTTTATCCTCCCCACAAGCAGTAGTCATAATTCCATGTGTCTAGCCTGATCTCATATCCTTTTATTCTCTTTTCTTAAACCACCTATCTAATCTATTCTTAAATGTTAACATGCATTATGTTGTTGCTCATATTCTCAAATCTAAATCTCTTAATTTATAGTATTTTTCTACATTCCCTCATTCTAGACCCTTTAGTCTTTATCTATCTACTCTGTCAGCTCCTTTGATAATTTGATACAGCTCTATCAACTTACCCCATCCCTCTTTCGAAAGAAAAGAGCCTTGTTTTTTCTAATTCTTTGTTATATTTGTATTTCCTCATACCAGGCAGCATCCCAATGAAACTACACTGTGTATTCTCTATTGCCTGAAAATCATTCCTTTAGTATGGAGTCGAAGGGCGCAAATTTGGCCAGTACAGATTTCTGGCGCACGCACCAGAGGTGCGCCGCTTTTGTAGAACTCCAAGGGCGCCAAAAATCTTCGGACCGAGTTTGGCCGCTCCCCAGCCTCTCTTGGTGGTGGTGTAAATTGGCAACTGGATTTGGGGGCGGAGCCAGATCCCGCTGGGACCTCTGCACGTGCGTGCTAAGAGTGCGCGCCCATGCGCAGTCAGCTCCTCGCCCCCAGAATCTGTGAGTGCGCGCTGCAGGCTGTGTGGGAGGGGCCGAAGCGTGCCGCCCCTATCCCTGGCTGAATGGGCTCCCTCATTGGCAGCCTGCTGCCTTCCCTTCCAGTGTTTCAGTAGGATTTCTATTTGTTATTGATTGATTGATTGATTGCTTATTACTTTGGTCTTGGTGCTTTAGGTGCAGGGTTCCTTCTATTTTTTTATTTGTTAATTAATTGCTTATTACTTTTTGTGCTTTGTTTAGTGTTTTGCAAGTCTTGGTGCTTTAGGTGCAGGGTTCCTTCTATTTTTATTTGTTAATTAATTGCTTATTACTTTTTGTGCTTTGTTTAGTGCTTTGTAAGTCTTGGTGCTCGGTGCAGGTCCTCTCACTTCTTTGTATTTTTTATTTGTTATTGAATGCTTAATTTAGTGCTTAGTGCTTCAGAATATACTAATCTGCGCTGATTTCTTAACTCTCCACAAAGGTTTTCTGTGCGGCCACAAGTGGCCACATACGCTGGCCTAAGTTAGTTTGCAGCAACTATTAGCTGTATAAACTGGCTTAAATGGCCAAAACAGGCGTAGGTGGCTGGTAACGCCATCTTTTGAAAAAAAACAAAACTAAAAAAAATCCTAACTAACTCACTTACACTGGCGCAAATTAAATGTGCAAAATGGGGATTTTTAAGATACTCCAGAAAAATCAAGTTGCTCCAAAAACAAACGGAGCAATTCCTGGCCAAATTTGGGCTCTTCTAAAACTGCATACAGTACTGCAACTGTGGTTTTACTATGGAGTTACATAAATACTGTACATTATTACATTATTCATATTCTATCGCTCTCACCATAAAACTCAGTATTCCATTAGCTTTGTTTATGGCTTTATCCACTTGAGGTGTTGTTTTTAAAGTCTTGTAAACCTGACCCCCAAATCCCTCTGCTCTTCCACATCATTCAACTTTCACCAAAGCATTAGGGCTGGATTTTAGGCTTTTCTGTTTTCGGAGCAAAAACTGAGGCGGGACGGGAAAGTTACTGGCCGGGAATAGTTTATGTCTTGGTACTTAAGTTTGGGCTTCAGGGCCCTGCGTCAAGGGGCGCAGTGCTAAGGGAGGCTTTGCACACCTCTCTTGGCGCAGGGATGGGAAACTCGCGAACTAATGTGCCAGCCCGGGAGTGCTCCGAGAGAGGCCGGGTGGCGGGGGGGACGACTTTAAAAAGGAAACACAAAAACATTCTAAAAACATTGCCCACGCCATCACAACACAAATCGCAAAAAAAATTAAAACACTCCTATTTATCTTTGCAGTCCATTTCCTTCCTCACTGCCGCCTGCATGGTTGACCGCTCTGATTTCCCAGGCAGTCATTGTGGGTGCACTTCCGGGCGGACGGGTCGGGCAGGAGCTCAAACTCGCGCCGGTGTTGCACACCTGGCGTAGCTCTTCCTGGCGGTGCTGCTCAGCGCCGTCGCAAAACCCGACCGGAGGATCGCAGCGGGGTGCTGGAGACCTCACTGCCATCTTTCACACTCTGGGCGAAAAACAGGACTAAGAGGACCAGAAAATCCAGCCCTATGACTTGTGTGCTTGGATGGAAAAAAGCAGTATTAGCCCCTTGATCAGTGTAGTCACATTTCTACATCACAGTTCAGCGGTGTAGAATCTTTGGGCCCAAGTTTCGGCCTCAGTTGCTTCTGATTTTTTGGAGCAACTGGTGTAGAACGGAGTATCTTAGAAATTCAAATTCTCGGCATTTAGTTTGCTCCAGTTCTAGTCAGTTAGAACAGTTTCACTTTGGAACAGAATTTTTTTTTCAAAAGGGGGCGTGTCCCGCCACTTACGCCTGTTTTCAAAGTTTCAGCAGTGAAAACTTACTCCAAACTAACTTAGAATGGAGTAAGTGAAGATTTTTGTACGCTCGAAAAAACCTTGTCTACACTTTAGAAAATCAGGCATAGGTTACAAATCAGGCGTAGGGAATGGGGGGGGGGGGGGGGTTAAAAGGGAAGTTTACAAACATTAAACACTTCAGTTTTACAAATAAAGAGCCATCATCAATAATAAATGATAAAAACATCAATAAATCAACCAATAAAATCAAAAAAAAATTAATAAGAAATACTTTTTTTTTAAATCAATAAATAAAACATTTTCTACTTACCGACTGCAGCACCGGGAGCCCGCCAACAGCGTGCTGGGATGCCCCCAGCCCCCCAGTGTGTCTCTGTCAGTGTCTCTATCTCTCTGTCTGTCTGTCTGTGTGTGTCTCTCACTCTCTGTCTGTCAATGTCTGTGTTTCTGACAGCGAGGGGCGGAGGGGAGGGGGAGGAGGAGGAGGAGTGGTGTAGTGGGGGAGAGGGGGTGTAATGGGGGAGAGGGGTGACAAGGGAGGGGGGGGTGAGAAGGGAGGGGGGGTGAGAAGGGAGGGAGGGGTGAGAAGGGAGGGAGGGGAGGGAGGGAAGGGTGGGTGAGAAGGGAGGGAGGGAAGGGTGGGTGTGAAAGGAGGGAGGGGAGGGGGGGAGGAGAGGTAGGAGGAGGGAGGGGAGGGGGGAGAGAATGGAGGGAGGGGAAGGGAGGGGGGAGAAAAGGGAGGGAGGAGGGGTGAGAGAAGGGAGGAGCGAGGGGAGGGGGAGGGAGAGAAGGGGGGAGAGAAGGGGGGAAGAGAGAGAGAGAGAGAGAGAGAGAGAGAGAGAGAGAGAGAGAAAGAAAGGAGAGGGAGGCTGAACGGGCCGGGCCCGGCCGGGTCCAAGATTTCGAACTTAGACTTACCAGATTGACAGGGAGGTGGCATCGGGTCCGGGGGCGGCGGGAGATCAGTTGGGAGCGGAGGTCGGTCAGGGAGGGAGGGGGAAAGGTCGGGAGCGGGGGAAGTGGAGGTCGGGTCGGGGGGGGAGGGAGGGGAGCGGGAGTCAAATCGGGTCGGGTCCGGGGGTGGGGAGCGGAAATCGAGTCGGGTCGGGAGGAAGCAGGAGCTGGCCGTGGGAGGAGCCTTATTGACACAGCCCCAGTGAGGCCATTCGGCCAGGGCTAGGGGCTGCGTGCTTCGGCCCCTCCCATACAGTTTTGGGCGCCTGGAGCTACTGCACATGCGCGCCCAATGTACCGCGCATGTGCAGAGGTCCCGGCACTGTTTTCAGTGCAGGGACCTGGCTCCGCCCCCCACAGCTCGTGCTGCGCCGCGCCGAGGGCCAGAGGACCTGCAGGGAGCCGGAGAATCTGGAAGTTTTTTTAGGCGCACTTTGTGGCGCGAAAAACGGGCGCCCAGGTCGGGGCTGCGCCGTTCTAAGCGCGGCCCGAAACTTGGGCCCTCTGTTTCCACCAGAAATTGTCATGTATTATTTGAATCGATAGACATCACAAAAATTCTACTTCAAACAATTCATTCAAGGGTGAGATGAAGTAAGGGAAGGAGGAGGCTCGTTTGGAGCATAAACATCGGCATGGACCTTTTGGGCCGAATGGTTTGTATCTGTGCTGTAAATTCTATATAAAGTATAATTATTACTTTTAACAAAATGTACCACCTCACATTTACTGATACTGAATTTGATACATCACTTTTTCGCCTATTTCACCATGTTTTCAATATCTCCTTGCAGCTCCTTTTGGTATTTAATTATTTACTATGCCTCACATTTTAGTATTGTCTGCAAATTTGGATGGCAGTGCCTCTAGCCCTATGTCTAAATTATTGAGGTATGCAGTGAACAGAAGCAGTCTCAGAACAGAACTCTGCAATACCACTAACTCACTTCCAACCACTCGGAAAAACGGCACATAATTCCTACTCTTCTTTCCCTCTCTAATCAGTTTTGAATCCAATTTGCTATTCTCCTAATTCCAAACCCCTTAATCTTCTTCAATAGTCTTGTGTGTCGTACTTTGTCAAAAGCTTTGAAGGTCCATACACACCACATCCACTGCAATTCCCCCTCCACCAAATTGCTCATCCATCACCTCACAAAGAACTCCATCATGTTTGCCTACATAGCCACAGTAATTACCCTACGAAAAATAATTTAATCGGCGGTAAAGTGCTTGTGACATCGTGAGGACATGAAAGGTGCTATATAAATGAAATTGTTTTCTTTCATTCTATGAGACTGGATTTTGCCTGAGCTGGGGTTTTTCAAGCTCATATTTCTGTAATGTTAGATTAGCTTAACTTGCATGGCTGCATGCAACTTTTAAAATAATAAATGTTAGTCAGCAATGTGGACTGCTTTTCAATAGTTACGATTTGGAGAGTTAATTAGTACACAAAGTCTCAAGCATATTATGCCATTGGTAAAAGATAGCTCTCTCTTGACTACCTAAGAGTCTCGCTGTTGCTGCATTCAATTTGCATAGTAAAGGGTTTCATTAAAGCAGAAGCTGGGAAGCCTTGTGATCACAGATCAACTTTGATTATAGTTCAGTGGGCCAAGTTCCCTATCTCAGATTTAAGACAGGTGCAGAAGACTTTTGATCTCACTTTCAAACAGAATGATCTGTTGTTAGCAAGCAGTAGCAGAACACTAGCTGCACTTTAAGAGCCTTTGAAAATTAGCTGAGATAGAGGAATGAGCTAATATTTATAAAGTTAGCAAGTTGCATATTATTAATTTTCATCGCAAAGCATAGTTAAATGGATTTTTCCTACTATGAAAAATTTCAAGTGTTCATTATTTTATTTTATGCAAAAAACAAACAGCTGGTTTGAAACTGTGTCAGTCTTGATGGAGGCTTTCAGTCCGCCTTCCATAAAGAAAGAGAACGCACAGGGCAGGATGTGCAATATTTTAGCAGCAGATATACTGAGCAAGAATTCTCTGCTACAATCTCTGGATCCTGCCATCTTTTAACAAGATGTTGGGTAGTAAAGGGTGTAGTCCAGATCGTAGGACATGTGTGATCCACTCACATGAGAGACTGGTGACATTGAACTTAAGAAAATATCTAGCGCAAAAACCCAAATCTGTAACGCTCCCACATAGGTGTCTGCTTTCTGGGCCTAAGAAAGTTTCAATTGGTTCTAATCAAGTTCTCACATTTTGTGCTTCAGATGATCACAGTGCAACAAATGCATTTATCAGAAAATTGATCATTCCAATAAAAACGTGTGTCAGGATTAAAAAAAGGTATTCAAAAAAGATTCAGTACACTCATCATTTGCAAAAATAGTCTGCCAAATCAAGTGGTTATATGAATTAAATAATGTAAGAAAATTAGTAATATTCATTCAATTGTGTGGTTATAAAAACAATGGGTAACCAGGAGTTACAATGGGCTCAAATTTGCCCAACCCCTTTTTCTGGCGCCCTCACCCAAGGTGCTCCGAAAATCTTCCTCCCGATTCTGGCCGCTCCCCAGCCTCTCCTCGGTGGTGGTGTAGCGTGGCCCAGTGGATTGGAGGCGGAGCCAAGTCCCGGCACTGAACACAGTGCTGGGACCTCTGCACATGCTCGCTAGAGTCTGCGCGCATGTGCAGTAGCTCCTGGCAGGCCGAATCTATGAGTGCGTGCTGCAGGCTGTGTGGGAGGGGCCCGAAGCACGCCGTCCCTAGCCCTGGCCGAATGGGCTCCCTCGTCGGCGGCCCGCTGCGTTCCCTAAGGTAGGACTTTTATTGTTTATTTGTTATTGATTAATTGATTGATTGCTTATTACTTTGGTCTTTGGTACTTTAGGTGCAGGGTTCCTTCTATTTTTTATTTGTTAATTAATTGCTTATTACTTAGTGCTTGGTGCAAATGTACTGCTTTGTTTAGTGCTTGGTGCTTTAAATGTATTTATGTTTCTTTAATGTTGTTGTGAAGGTGTTTAGTGCTTTGCAAGGTCCCCTCCCCAGCCCCCCCCCCACATTATGGAAACTGCTTTTGGCATTGCAAGTTTTTAAGAATAGGGCTTATGTTTTTCTTAAGGAAAAACTAAAGTAAGGACATCAGGGAAGCCTAGCCATGATTATTCCTTAAAGGAAAGAAAGATAACTGGTATTCTATTAAAAGTGCTTCCAGCCCACAGCCTCCTAGAGCTCGCCACCTCAGGATCTCTCACTAAACACAACTCAGATTAAAATGAATTATCTATTTACAGCTCCCTATTACTATATCAAGGCAAACTGTAACAACACATAATGAACCTTCAATAAATGATTTAACTTTCAAATTTATGGATCCTAACATAGGTAAAATAGATCACGTCTCAAGAGCAGTGATAAGATGATATGCAGCCTTAAAGGCTTGGAAGTTTAGACCATCACCCTCATCCCCAACGTTCCCCTAAACTGACAAAAAGCTGGTATAGCAATATCTATTTTAATAATTATACTGATTTACTATGATTACATTACATCAGAAAATATAGCACTGGAAAGTATTCAAGTATGCTAATAATTGTGCATTTTATAATCTTTATATATGACAACTGGTCAATAGCTAAACATATCTTTTTAATATTTCAATTGTACTTGTTTCACAAAATAAAGTGTTTTTAAAAGTCTTTTCAAGATTCTATAAAGTCAACATAAAATAGGCTACAATTATGATTTGCGCTATTTAGCATTTAATCTGTTTCCATATTTGCATTAGAATCAGTGGGAAACAGGTTGCAAAGGTATGTACATCAACAACTACTTGCATCTTTCAATGTGGGAAAACATCCAAAGCGCTTTAGAGGAAAAATTTAAAAATAATTTAGTCTCAAGAATTTTCCAGAAATATAGTTGAAACACAGTGAAAAGATTCAGGAAGACAAGGAAGCTTAATGCACCGTGGTGACAGTTACAGAGAATGTAATTTGCTAGGACTGTCTCGGTGCTGTCAAGCCAGACTCGAGGGATTCAAAGAGTGTTTTGGGAGATATGGGCACAACACGTCCAAGGACCTTAAAAGAGGAAAATAAAGTTAGAGATGAGGGAGGCTGTTGGATGAGGAGAGATTGGTATTTTTGAGCAGATGGGTAATGATGGTTTTTGTTATGTATGTAAACCTGTAATTACCATGTCTAACCACCCCTGGCTTATCCCCTGGAGTCCCAAGGGATCCCACAATCCCTTGGGAGCACCTGTATATAAGGAGGCCTCATAGGCTGGAGAGGCACTCTGAGATCTGGAATAAAGGACTATGGTCACACCTTACTTTGAGCTTGCAGTATCTAGTCTGACTCTTTATCAAAGACATAACAGTTTTAACATTGTTTATAGCTTTCTTTCCTTGGGCAATGTAAATAAACATGGGGCCAGCAGAGGTAATTGATGGGCAGGAGCTAGATTGAGAAACCAGAACTTGAATCACATGGAAGAGATGGACAAGGAGGGTGGGAGAGTGGAGGAAAAGATGGGAGAAAAGTGGGACAAGTGATCAACAATGGGAGGGCTAAAGGGTAAATGGAAGCAAGGAAGGAAAAGTGCAGTGCACAGCTTAAATATATAGCAACTGAAATCAAAACATGCTTAAATCAAGATATAACCTTGTGGTAGGAAATTTTAATATCATCATCGGCAGTCCCTCGAAATCGAGGAAGACCTGCTTCCACTCTTGTAAGGGGGTAAAAAAAGTATACTTAAGACCAAAATAAGGGTATGGCATGAAATCAGGTTAAAGGGCGCAGCTCGTGCTTGTGTACTTATCTTTAAAAACTGCAGACCAAGCTGGAAAAGCCAGAGCAAGGTTAAAACTGTAGAACAACACACTCCAATAGACTGAGGCCGGCTCCACATACTATGGGGAGATGGAGATGCTGCGAAACCACTCAGCAGCCAGTCTGATGAGGGGTAACGAGTCAATGTAGCTCCGCTGATTACATGTAGGCCAACCGGGTGGTCGTAGATGATTGTACACGAGGACCTCACGCCTCAGAAACTGTATAACTGTGTGTGAAACCATCACTCGGGGAAGGTCCTGTCTTAGGCGGCTAAGACTGTGATGCTTCCCCTGCATATGCTTGAATAAAGATCGTAAAGTGAATCCAAGGTTTCGTCTGATTGATTCCGTGGTCGTTATAAGGGCTGGTGTCGATTCCTTATTTCATGGAATCCACCCTGAAGAAGAGAAGTCTTCTTTTTACCCCAACAATTGGCGTCACGAACAGGATTCAGACTCTCCGACCCGGATGATGTGGCAGCTATTGGGGTGAGTAACTCTTCTCTATCACTTACAAGTTAGAGCTGAAACATTGACGGGGAAGGAGGTAATCTGTATAAAGAACTAAGTTATAGCGAACCACGGAAGGACGGAAACCGAGCAATAAGAACTTCTTAGGTTATGAGTATATCCTGAAGCGTGACACGGAGTTAATACTAACGAACCTGTATTAACCGTGCGCGGCGCAAACAAGAAGGAGTACAATAGAACCTACTGGGGCGGCGGTGTGTGACGACCCCAGAGATCTTTTAAAAAATGGCCAACGGGATAGAATGGGGACCAGAGGGGTCTCTGGTATATATGCTAGCAGAGAAGAATGGGAAACTAAAAAAGACAACATTTATTGAGTGAAAGGGTGTCGTTTAAAAGTTTCAGTTTGTATGAAAGTGTGTGTGTTCGTGTGGAAGTTTTCTTGACTGTGGAATATTTGAGGTGGGAGTTAATGAATTTTTCATTTGTCTGAAAGCCTGTCTTTTAAAAGAGAAATGGTTGTCTGTATGTTTGTTTTAGTTCCCCCACTTTTCGGACTTGGAGCTGAAAGCTTTTTTAACCCTTTGTAATGTTGTATTGGATCTGGGAAAGTATGAATAAATTGAGTGTTAAAATGTTCATTATGTACCTAGAATTGAATTAGATTTTAAGTTAGAAACGCAGGTGCGGATTTATTTTAATTTACGGAGCCATGAAACGCACAAAAGATGGGTTGTTTAACAAAAGATAAAATTTCAGCCTTGAAGGTACAGTTGCTAAAAAAAATGAATTGAACGTATTAATTGGATTACAAAAAAAATTGCGATTGTCTTATGTAGTTTAAATTAAAAATGCGTGGTCTCGCTTTAAATCAATTTGAATCGTAACAAAGCACTTTCTTTTCAATCTGGTTATCAATTTGAACGTTTAAAAAGCACAGTCTTCCTTAGTGTCCCTCTTTTTAAAAAAAAAAGCCTGCATAAATTTCTCGGAGTTACAAGCTAAGGGAAGCTCCGCCCTCTTTTGCCTTCTGTGTAAAATGTGTTTGTGATGTTTGTTAAATACAAAAACTAATTCAGTATTTTTACAGTTCATTGGAAAGGCATCTGAAGAAAAGAATATGGGAAATGATGTAACTTACTGTGTGCTATTTTACTTGATTTTGTCTGCTCTGTGTTGTGTTTAGTTAATAACATATTGGCTATGAAAAAAAGATAGTGGTCTCAATTTAACTGAAATTATTGAGGGTAATTAACCAATGAAAACCGAACTTTCATTGTGACCACGGTGAAATACTGGTTATTTCGAAGTGTGAAGTCTCTAGTTCCAGATATGAGATTTTCACCACATCGAAAAAAATAATAAAAGACACTATGTTGATAATGATTTTTGCTCGGAAAAATGAAAGTTGCCGTCTGGTTATTTGGAAAATTTTATTTTAAATTATGGAAAAGTTCCTACTTCGGTAAAGGAGATTTAAATTTCGGGTTTGGAAACCTTTTTAAAATGAATGACACTGGACAGTTTGGAAATAATGCTAGAAAGTTTAGAGACAATCTAAAATGCCGCATTCTCTGATGAGAGACAGTTGTGCTCGAGGTAGGGAGATCGAGATGAATTGCAAGCACTTGTCTCTCATATCAGGGAAGATTTTTTTTAAATTACACGAAGACATGTAATGACGTCATATTTTCTTACAAACCTGCAAAGGAGTTAACCCTTTCCACTGACAGCTGTTTTATTTAGTTCACCAAACAATTTTAGCATCGCTGCATGAAATTTAAAAAATATTGGACATTATTAATTTAAGTTTCTTAATTGGAAGTGAATGTTTTCCCACATGCCACAAGGAAAATAAATTGTAACGATTATAAAGAATTAAAAAAAAATGTGTAATGACTGGGACCAAGTTAGAACGTTTGATCTATGTTTTCTATTGAGCATATACCATGGGTATGTCCATACAGATAGAACCAACATGATTCGATGTCCCAATGTTGGTGGTGGAAGGGAATGGGTAGAGATGTAGAAAACCATAAAGGTTAGGATGGGACATTACCCCTGACCAAAGGGACCCTGGGAAAACTTAGACAGATTTTACTGGACCGCTACCCAGCAACAAAGGGAAGTGCTTAGTTATAATAGATCAATTTACAAAGTGGGTAGAAGCTTTCACCACTAGGAATTGCTCATCAGAAACCGTGGCCAGAAGCTTAGCAGATAATACCCCGATGGGGAATGCCACTACAGCTGGACTCAGATCAAGGTACACACTTTCCAGGGAAGGTGATGAAACAGGCCTGCGCTTTACTAGGGATTAGACAGAAATTCCATATCCCATACCACCTGGAGTCGTCCGGATTAGTGGAACGAATGAATAGAAGCTTAAAGTCATCAAAAGCCAAGGCAATGAGACTGCCAGAAGTCTCAGTTACAGGAAGCGAGGACGTAGGGCCATATAAAAGACAGGATACGGAAGTTTGTGATGGAACTCTGTAAGCAGTTACATGACCTAAAAGCACAGGCTAGAGATCAACAAATAATCAAAGACAATACTCAGGAACAGAGGTCCAAATACCTCAAGTAGGCAGTTGGGTAATGGTGAAGATAAACCCAGAGAAACACGGGTTCTCACCAAAATGGACCGGACCCCATCAGGTAATTATATTCATCATAGGCAGTCCCTCGAAACGAGGATGACTTGCTACCATGCCAAAAATGGATGAGTTCACAGGTGTTTCAATGATGGACCTAATATTCCAGGTCCCGAACCACATCTTGAAGGATGGAAGATGCCTGGGCATAGATTTTTTTTTTTTTTTAAAACGTGTAGTGGCCGTTGCACACCAGCCGGGTTTGACAGAGCTCGGTCTTGGTCCAGTGGTAAGGATTACCCAAGACGACTGGAAACCAGCTCTGCTGCACGGGCCTAGTGCGCACACATATCGCGCTGTGGGATGGCCCTGTGCTGGCCCTGGGCCCTCGCCTCTTCTGGCCCCGAACTCATATCTCTCCTGGGCCCCGATCACATCCCTCTACATTCTCTCGCCGCTCCGTTGCCCCGACCTCGCCACTCCTGCTGTATCTGCCCACGCTCCAATCGCCGACCTGGACCCTGATGACGTCCCTCTTCGCTGTCGTTGCCCTCTTGCACCAGCTCTCGCTGTACCTTGAAGTCGTATGCCGCCACGTTGCCCATGGCCGCCGCTCACCGCTCCTTTTATGGCCTCGACCTGCCACTGATGGTCTCTCGCAGGTCGAGGCCGCCACGGTAATAATGGTAAGTGACACGTGCGCCTGCGTTGTTATAGGGGGTATTGGCAAATGGAAACACTGGACCCAGTTGAAAAGACATAGTCTCTAACTAACCAGTGATGACCGGGAAATATTATTTTATACTGGGTTGTGGTGCTCGTGGGAACAACATGGGGTAGCTCATCCTCATACCGAAGACAACCGGCTGAGGAACAGCAAGGCCTATATTACAGAGACTCGGGCGACATTAGTTGTGATAAACAATTAGGAACGCTGATGGTGACGGTCGGAGCAACACTGGGGATGGACCATCAATTAGGGTGAATAAGACCTCGGTGTGTTTTCTAAGGCCCACGAATGGTGTTGGAGGGTTAGTTCCCGAGATAGACCCACCACCACTGCCCCACCAACCACTTTAACAACAGTGAACACTACCAGGGTCTCGACCACGACACCCCCAGCGCCACCAACGTGTCCAACTATGAACGCTGGAGCAAAAGGGGGATTGGTAACAAGTAAAGTGAATCCAAGGTTTCATCTGACTGATTCTGTGGTTGTTGTAAGGGCTCCGCAATGATGTCTCCGTAAGATCCTGCAAATCACCTGGGAGGACAGACGCACCAACGTTTGCGACCTCGACCAGGCCAACATCCCCAGCATTGAAGCACTGACCACACTTGATCAGCTCCGCTGGGCAGGCCACACTGTTCGCATGCCAGACAAGAGACCCCCAAAGCAAGCACTCTACTCAGAATTCCTTCACTGCAAATGAGCCAAAGGTGGGCAGAGGAAACGTTACAAGGACACCCTCAAAGCCTCCCTGATAAAGTGCAACATCCCCACCGACACCTGGGAGCCCTTGGCCAAAGACCGCCCTAAGTGGAGGAAGTGCGTCCGGGAGAGCGCTGAGCACCTCGAGTCTCATCGCCGAGAGCATGCAGAAAACAAGCACAGGCAGCGGAAAGAGCGTGCGGCAAACCAGTCCCACCCACCCTTTCCCTCAACGACTATCTGTCCCACCTGTGACAGGGACTGTGGTTCTCGTATTGGACTGTTCAGTCACCTAAGGACTCATTTTTAGAATGGAAGCAAGTCTTCCTCAATTCCGAGGGACTGCCTATGATGATGATAGTGTCTATTCCTTATTTCAGGGAATCCACCTTGAAGAAAAGTCTTCTTTTTACACCAACAACTCTAAAAGTGAGTCCTCAGGTGACTGTACAGTCCAATATGGAAATTACAGGTGGGGCAGACAGTGCTGAAGGAAAGGGTGGTTGGGGCGTCTGCTTTGTCGCATGCTCCTTCCGCTGCCTATGCTTGTTTTCTGCATGCTCTCGGCGACGAGACTCGAGGTGCTCAATGCCCTCCCGGATGCTCTTCCTCCACTTAGGACGATCTTTGGCCAGGGATTTCCAGGTGTCGGTGGGGACATTGCACTGTATCAAGGAGGCTTTGAGGGTGCCCTTGAAACGCTTCCTCTGTTCACCTGGGGCTCGGTTGCCGTGTAGGAGTTCCGAGTAGAGCGCTTGTTTTAGAAGTCTCGTGTCGGGCATGCAGACGATGTGGCCCACCCAATGGAGTTGGTCGAGTGTGGTCAGTGCTTCGATGTTGGGGATGTTGGCCTGATTGAGAACAGTGACATTGGTGCGTCTATCCTCCCAATGGAATTGCAGCATCTTGCGGAGACTGCGCTGCTGGTATTTCTCCAGCACTTTGAGGTGTCTACTGTATATGGTCCATGTCTCTGAGCCATATAGGAGGTTGGGTATCACTACCGCCCAGTAGACCATAAGCTTGGTGCCAGATTTGAGATCCTGATCTTCAATCACACTCTTGCTCAGGCGACCGAAGGCTGCGCTGGCACACTGGAGGAGGTGTTGGACCTAGTCATCGATGCCTACCCTTGCTCCCAAGGTATGGAAAATGGCCCACGTTGTCCAAGGCCGCACTGTAGATTTTGATGATCGGGGGGGGGGGGGGGGGTGGGGGGGTGGGGATAGTGCTGTGTGACGAGGTCAGATTGGTGGAGGACCTTTGTCTTACGGATGTTTAGTGTAAGGCCCATCCTTTCGTACACCTCAGTGAAGATGTTGACGATGGCTTGGAGTTCAGCCTCTGAATGTACACGGATGCAAGTGTCGCCCACGTACTGTAGTTCGACAACAGAGGATGATACGACCTTGGATCTAGCCTGGAGGCAACGAAGGTTGAACAGGTTCCCATTGGTTCTACAGTTTAGTTCCACTCCAGCGGGGAGCTTGTTGAGAATGAGATGGAGCATTGCAGCGAGGAAGATCGAGAAGAGTGTTGGCGCCATGACGCAGCCCTGCTTGACCCCAGTCCGGACGTGGATTGAGTCTGCGGTGGATCCGTTGGTCAGAATCACAGCTTGCATGTCGTCGTGGAGCAGGCGGAGGATGGTGAAAAACATTTGGTTGGGGGCAGCCGAAACGGAGGAGGAAGCTCCATAGTCCCTCACAGTTGACACAGTGCTGTTCGCTGCATTTCTTGTAGTTGCCGCGCGGTGAAGATCATGTCCATTGTACCCCTTAGTGGACGGAATCCGCATTGTGACTCAATGGAACAAGAGTAACACACCACTCTATTGCTTGACCCTATCCTCACAATGATGGAAAGCCTAATAATAAATGGAATTTCAAAACATAAACCAAACCAAGGAGAATCTTTTTAAAATTTAAATGAGAAAAGTTGATGTAATGTAAAATTAAGTCTATTATTCTTTAATTAAAATAGCGCTTTTTTTTTTCCATGCAAAACACCACTGTCAATTTTTTTAAAACCCAAAGTTGTCAACACGCGGATTGGGAGATCCTTGTGCGGAGCATACTTTAGGGCCAGCAGCGACCACCTTCGCTTCGTTGTTGACCATAGATTCCGGGCCATTATGGTCCAACTAATTTAAAACTCAAATTCTATATAAACACTACACTATCCTATCCCTGCGATTTAATTAACAACAAAGCATGCATATCAAAGCAATGTATTAGCGCAATGCAGGTCTGAATGAGGTCATTAGTGTTTCATAAACATAGAAAATAGGTGCAGGAGTAGGCCATTCAGCCCTTCTAGCCTGCACCACCATTCAATAAGATTCATGGCTGATCATTCACCTCAGTACCCCTTTCCTGCTTTCTCGCCATACCCTTTGATCCCTTTAGCCGTAAGGGCCATATCTAACTCCCTCTTGAATATATCTAACGAACTGGCATCAACAACTCTCTGCGGTAGAGAATTCCACAGGTTCACAACTCTGAATGAAGAAGTTTCTCCTCATCTCAGTCCTAAATGGCTTACCCCTTATCCTTAGACTGTGACCCCTGGTTCTGGACTCCCCCAACATCAGGAACATTCTTCCTGCATCTAACCTGCCCAGTCCTGTCAGAAT
Source organism: Pristiophorus japonicus (assembly GCF_044704955.1). Classification (NCBI taxonomy): domain Eukaryota; kingdom Metazoa; phylum Chordata; class Chondrichthyes; family Pristiophoridae; genus Pristiophorus; species Pristiophorus japonicus. Next base: position 277,666,383 of record NC_091979.1, on the reverse strand, counting down.
TTTATATGTTTCTATGAGATCCCCTCTCATTCTTCTAAACTCCTGTGAATATAGGCCAGTCGATCCAGCCTCTCCTCATATGTCAGTCCTGCCATCCCGGGAATCAGTCTGGTGAACCTTCGCTGCACTCCCTCAATAGCAAGAACGTCCTTCCTCAGATTAGGAGACCAAAACTGAACACAATATTCCAGGTGAGGCCTCACCAAGGCCCTGTACAACTGCAGTAAGACGTTCCTGCTCCTATACTCAAATCCCCTAGCTATGAAGGCCAACATGCATTTGCCTTTGAAGGGTTAACAGCGTTAGTGCGAAATTGCTGTGCTTTAGAAAATGTACTATATGACAGAATGAGATAAGCAATTGCGAAAAGGTCACAAGACGCTGAGCAAGAAAGAAACTAATCACACCAGACGCTGGCCGAAGATAAGGAAATAAGCCGGCCAAAGATGAAAAAAACTTGTTGTGTAGACGCTTTTTGCAATGTTAGATGGAGAAGCAGTAACATGTGACCTTTGCGATTTACGGCTTTAAATATTCATTTTTTGTAAACCCAAATTGAGGTGATGCCTGGTTGAGGGACCTACATACAACTCCTCTGGTACCTTGTATTAATAAACTGTGTGTGTTTTCAACTCTCTAATGTAGTCTCAGAGTAGAATTATTTCTATCTCGGGGTTTTCCCCCAACAGTTTTGGCGCTGCGAGCAAGGTGTACCGGTAAGCCCTCCTGACCGAGACTCGAACGTACAGGGATAAGGTCGGAATTCACGACATCCCAGAAATTGGAACATCGAACCGGCAGGGGTGAGGTTGCAGGACACCCAACGAACAAGTGAGACTCGGAGAGGTTTTATAACAGACACAGTGAGTAGAAATTAAGATAAAGTAGAATATAAGTAAGATAAGTGGTGTGTAAGAGAAACGAGTGTCCCTGTCATTTCAATTGTCACAAACTATCTCAATCACCTAACGTGAGCCGGAATTAAGAGGGCAAATGCCCTCTTAAGTGATGGCCAAGGATTAAGGTCGAAGGGAACACCGGGAGGACAAATGACGGCGGAAACCTGTGAGTGACTGTGTGATACACATGAACTGGTGTGAGAGTTGAGGGATAATCCCATCGCAATAAATAAGTGACGGAGTAGAAGAAGGCCCACATGAAGAGACTCATTCGCAGAGGAAGCGAGGGACGGTCAGATCACATGATGGCGTCGGGGGAAGACCTTGAATGGGGGCCGGGAGGGTCTCTGAGTAGGTTCTATGCAGACGACCAGAAGGGCTTAATAGATAAAATGATTAAAGACGGGTGGGATCCCTCGGCTGTCCCCAAGGAGCAAAAGAATTGGTGGGAGAAACAGAAAAAGGCAAAGAAAGCCGGAGTACTTTTAGTATATCAGTTATGTGTGTTACAAAGTAAAACCAAACAATTAGTAGAGAAAAGTAAGGAAACAGAAGCCGAGAATAAGAAATGGAGAGAGCGGTATGAACAAACCGGCAAGTGGGGGAGGATCAGATTATGACCCCCCTCCGACTTATGTTGCCGCAGTAGCGGCCTCGGCTCCTCCCTTTGATGAGGAGACAGAGATGGAAGGGTCAAAATCATTAAATACAGAAAGGGCAGCCCCTCTTAGGGTAACTCAGGGCGTACAGGGAGGGACCCCCCGCTATCAATACTACACTTTCACCCCCACAAAAAAACAAATGATGAATCAGGATTTGGGGAGCCTATAACCATGGAAGAGAAATGTAGAATTTTGGCAAAAGTTAGAAGAATTGTATGAGACCCACGATATGCATGAGCGAGATGTCCACCAAATAGTTCGGGCTCAGTGTCCAAAGGACCGGTGGACAGGACTAGCACCCCCTCACAGTGACGGCACATGGATACCTGCCGTGGATGCCACAAGGGCACAACGGGACGCTGCCAGAACAGGGTTCGTCCAGGCTGTACAGGCCTTAATGTGAGCATCCACTCCAAATTGGGGATTGATAATGCAGACCCGCCAGAAAAAGGGGGAAAACGCCAATGACTACGGAGAGAGGTTATAGTTCCAATACCAAGAATCCTCGGGACAGGCGGCCCCGAACAGAGACGACCCAGTCTTTCGGCCGACCATTAAAAGATCTTAAAAATAGGGGTGGTAGTCACGGACACCTATGATCAAGCTGTCCAGTGGGCATGCCACATTAACTCTGGGGGAATAAAACAAGAAGCGGCTAAGAGTAGTAAGAGTGCGGGCCGAGGGGAATGCTGCAACTGTGGCAAGACGGGTCATTTTGCTGCCGACTGTAGGGGCCCCAAAAGACCAACCGTCCAACGTGACAATTGCGGGGAAAAAGGGACATGCCACTGATAAATGTTGGGCGCCGAAGGAGAAAAGAAAGAGTCAGTCAGGCCTTAGAGTAGAAGAGATGAACCGATAGCAGCTAATCACAGCGCTGAGGGACTTAGGAAGAGACTGAAGGCTAGCGGCCCCCGTAGGGCAGGGAGAGGATCCACGTATTCACATAACAGCGCTGTTAGGAGGCCAGCAGTGTGATATGTTAGTGGATACCGGAGCATCGGTATCTATGACAGATATTCCCTTACCCACACTAAACATGTAGTCCATATAACTGGCGTGGGAGGATTTGCCACCAAATCTCACCAGAGTGAAGTAATTCTATTGGAGGCAGCTGGTATTCTGATCCCGGCACAATTTTATGTATGCCCAAATGCAGAAGGGACCATATTGGGGATCGACCTCCTGGAATAGTTAGGGGCAATAATAGACTGCAGAAGAAGAGAATAGTTTGGAGAAATAAGGGAGGACGCAAAATCACGACGTACGGGGAACAGACTAATTTGCACAATCACGCAAAGGTTGGAAGTGTGCAACTTCTCACCCGAGATTGGGATACAGCAGGAGACTATGGCCCATTATGCGAATAAATGAGGGAAGTGTGGACTCAATCAAAACAGGATTGTGGGCTGGTAAAGACCAAGCCAGTGGTCATTCCTGGGCCCGAACACACTCCTCATAAGCAATACCCCATTAAACCTGAAGCCCGAGAGGCCATAAAACAAATCGTGCAGGACCTCTTGCGGAGCAGTGTCCTTCGGGAAGCCGAAAGCAGTACGAACTCGCCAACCTGGCCCGTAAAGAAACCAGAAACCATACCGATTGACTATAGACTATACGGCGTTAAATAAAGTAACTCCCCACCAGCAACTCATCGTAGCAAGCCCAGCGACCATATTTAATGGACTGAAACCAGAACATAAAATATTCACGGTCTTAAATATAGCTAATGGATATTGGTCCATACCATTAGCCCAGGAGTCCCAAGATAAATTCGCATTCACGGTCGGGGATAGGCAGTACACTTGGACACGAGTGCCCCAGGGTTTTCACAACAGTCCGGCCATATTTCACCGAATTATGAGTCGAGCCTTGGAGACCGTAGATTTAGCCCCCTACCGAAGTACCATCCTCCAATATGTGGATGATCTGTTGATTGCCTCAGAGGATGAGAGAGGACATATGGGGGCTCTAATAGAAACCCTAGAAGCCTTAAAGAAAGCAGGATTTAAGGTAAACCCCAAGAAAGCTCATATCGGATTGAAGGAGGTACAGTACTTGGGACACCAACTGTCGCAGGGGACAAAAACAATGTCCCACGACAGAAAGGAAGCAATTCGCATTATGCCCCAACCGAAAACAGTCCGAGGAGTGCGTAAAATATTAGGACTCTTTAACTACTGTAGGAACTTTATAGCCAATTTCGCGGCAATCGCGGAACCCATACAGAGACTAGTTAAGGGAGGAAAACCAGCTCTCGAAAGTGGGGAGTGGGACCCGGAACAAGAAACAGCATACGGCCAGATAAAGGAAGCCCTGATATCGGCACCAGGCCTAGGACTGCCAAATATGAACGCACCGTTTCACATTCATTGTGAAAACGAGGGCGGGTTTTACGGAGCAGTAGTTACTCAAATGCATGGAGACCGAGCCCGCCCAGTAGCGTACTATTCCACCCAACAGTCGCCCATGGCAGGAGACCTGTCAAGATGTGTAGCAGTCTTGGATTGCACAACGTGGGCGGTGAAAGTTAGTGAGCCAGTAGTAATGACAGGGGAGGTTATACTACATACCAAACATACCTTGGTGGAAATGCTCAACACCGGGAAATTGCGCTCCTTGTCCAACGTCCGCCGGGACAAATGGGAAACAGTATTACTTCCTTTAGATGGGTCCGTAAAAACTGTACGAGACACGGGGGAGAACCCGGCAGAGGGCCTCTTATCCATGGGTGAGCCTCATGAGTGCCAGTCACAGGAATGGGAGGACTCACCGGGACACATAAATGAGATTCCCCTTGAAAACCCCGAGCTGATCCTGTACATGGATGGGTCCCGGAAATATATTCGGGGGCCCCGCATATAGGATGGGCGGTGGTAGACGAAGCGCTAAACACTGTCCGAAAGGAAAGGTTAGACGGAGGACTGTCGGCCCAAGTAGCTGAACTCACTGCCCTGACTGAAGCCCTCCAACTGGCCGAAGGCCGGCGGGCAAATATATATATGGATAGCCGCTATGCCTTCGGGGTCGTTCATGACTACATGACTGCCTGGGCAAGGAGAGGGTTCGTCACTTCGGGCAGGGAGGCTATCAAACATGTGGGTCGAATCAGACTACTATTAGACGCCACCAGTAAACCCGCAGAGGCAGCAGTGATCAAGGTTAAGGCTCACCAGAAAGTAGTGAACAATGTCCAACGGGGCAATGAAGCAGCGGATAAAGCGGCACAGGAAGCAAGTATATCCTTAGAAGTGCAGGAAGAAGTTATATGTCGTATCATTACCAGGGAAGATATAGACATTGTGAGATTACATGTCGATGTAAGTGATGAAAAGAAAGATTGGGGCACAAAAGGAGGGAGCCAGGTTGATGACTTCGTTTGGAGGAAAGATGGGAAGGTGATAGCCCCGGCTTGTATTTGACAAATGCTCATGGAACTGCACCACGGCATCAGTCATGTCGGACGGAACGACATGATAACAAACATAACTGGGGATTGGTGGTGGCCAGGAATGGGACGGGACGTAGCTAAGTACGGTCAGTAATGTGTCACATGTGCCCAGCACAACCCAGGAAAGGCCGTTAAGGTTAGAATGGCCCACCAACCATGACCAAGCGGGCCATGGGAGTGTATACAGATAGACTTCACGGGACCTTTACCATCTTCAAGGGGCAAGAAATACTGTCTAGTAATAATAGATCAGTTTACACGGTGGGTAGAAGCGTTCGCCACGCGAAACTACACCGCAATCACGGTGACCCGAATATTGGCAAAGGAAGTAATCCCACGTTGGGGCGTCCCGATCCAAATCGATTCCGACCAGGGAACCCATTTTACCGGACAAATAATGAAGGAGGTGTGTGCTATGTTGGGTATTAGACAGAAGTTTCATATCCTCTACCACCCGCAAAGCTTTGGGATGGTAGAACGTATGAACAGGACACTTAAAACAGCCCTAGCAAAGGCCATCCAAGAGACGGGAGAAGCTTGGGCGGATTTACTACCCACAATTTTGATGAGACAAAGGGCAATTCCTAACCGAGTGACGGGATTAACTCCATATCAGTTGATGACAGGCAGGGCGATGTGCCTGCCGGAAGGAATCATAACTGGGGGATCCAACGTAGGACTCCTGAGGGATCAGATTAGAAATTACGTCTTGGAACTGAGTAAGCAACTTAAGGAATTGAGGAAGGAAATGAGGGAACGGCAAGCAGGCAGGGACGACCAGAAGGAATTGGAGGACCAGGGGGAGGTTCCGCAGGTAGGTGCGAATGGTAAAGGTAAAATGTCTGCCAGGACGAACGGGGTTTGCTCCCCATTGGTCTGGCCCATTTGAAGTCCTAATTAGCGGAGATACATGTGCCTGCATAGATATGGGTGGGGTTGGCCGATGGAAACATTGGTCTCAGCTCAAAGAATATGAATCCAACGACCCCAGCACAAGCGAACAAAACAAGTAACCCTGCCTTCATACACATTCTAGGAAACTGAAGGCGGACGCATCAGCAGAAAACGTCGGAAGAAATAAAGACGATCCAAGATGAATGTTACGCGATATTATGTGCAATTTGCTTTTTTGTGTAATTGTAATATGTAGCCTGGGGAGGACTCAGGCCAGAGTACCCCCACGGACCAAGAGAGACCAATGTTGCCAGCTGTTGGGTCCATGTCCCCACATACTCAGAGTAAGGAATCCCCCTACAATTTAGTGATAATAACGATTCCTATCTACCACCGTTCCTGAGAACAAGGTGTAAGAAGGGACAGAGAGGGGGGTCTATGTCTCACAAGGCAGGGACGACCAGAAGATCCTATTGTGGGGTACAGTAACTGCACATATAGTAACTGCACCTTACCTGCTGAAGGGGGTAGGATGACACTCCCGTCATTAAACGGAAACAGTGACTTTTCGGTCCAATGGGACCCCCCAGCGATAAGTAACTATACGCCCTACAAAGGGACTCATTTTGTGTGCGGTCACAGGGCCTACTCCTGGTTGCTCCGGGAATGGACAGGTTCTTGTTATCTGGCTTATATCGTACCCTACATGTATCACCTGGGTTCTCTGAAGGACCTCCACCGGAGAGCCAGACGAGCCATCACGGAGACTGAAAGATTCTAGGCCATTGCGTTTCCCTGGTATGGAGCGGGTAAATTGGCAAGGGAATCCATTAACATGGCTTCCGTCCTGGAACAGGTGGCCAACGATACAGCGAAAGCCCTAGTTAAGGTTAATGCAGAGATGGTAGCCCTTTCCACAGTAGCTCTGCAAAATCGGATGTCCTTGACTATGTGTTGGCAGAAAAACGGGGAACCTGTGCCCTCATCGGGGCTGAATGTTGTACATACATCCCGTACAGTTCGGAAGAAATTACCAATCTGGCAGAGCATATCCAAGAAGAGGTTAAAAAGCTTAAGCAACCACCAGCCTCCACGTTGTGGGACTGGTTCTCAGGGTGGTTAGGATCTATGGGAACGTCACTAATCCAAGGTCTGGTTACCTTTGTGGTGGTGGTAATAATGCTGTATTGCCTATGTATGTTACTTAAATGTTGTATGAGCAAAGCACTGTCATCTTTACTATCGAGCAGACCTGTAACCCAACCGCCCTCAAACTACGAGAACCTAGCGGTGTCTCGGAAGGTGGCGTACACACACCCAAAACACCTATATGATGAGGTTTTACAAGCAGCAGAATGAGGTGTGACAGGAGATGGGAACCTGGACCCCGGAGGCTCAGGAACCGGCACATCACATATGAAAAATTTCGGCCAAATGAGGGATTGAAGAGTTAATAGTGTTAGTGCGAAATTGCTGTGCTTTAGAAAATGTAATATATGACAGAATGAGATAAGCAATTGCGAAAAGGTCACAAGACACTGAGCAAGAAAGAAACCAATCACACTATACGCTGACCGAAGATAAGGAAGTAAGCCGGCCAAAGACGAAAAAAACTCGTCATGTAGACGCTTTTTGCACTGCCAGATGTATGCCAGATGTAGAAGCAGTGACATGTGACCTTTGCGGTTTACGACTTTAAATACTCATTTTTTGTAAATCCAAATTGAGTTGTTGCCTGGTTGAGGGACCTACATATAACTCCCCTGGTACCTTATATTAATAAACTGTCTGTGTTTTCAACTCTCTAACGTAGTCTCGGAGTAGATTTATTTCTACCTTGTGGTTTACCCCCAACACCTTCTTCACCACCTGCTGCACCTGCATGTCAACCTTCAATGACTGATGTACCATGACACCCAGGTCTCGTTGCACCTCCCCTTTTCCTAATCTGCCGCCATTCAGGTAATATTCTGCCTACATGTTTTTGCCACCAAAGTGGATAACCTCACATTTATCCACATTATACTGCATCTGCCATGCATTTGCCCACTCACCTAACCTGTCCAAGTCACCCTGCCGCCTCTTAGCGTCCTCCTCACTGCTCACACCACCACCCAGCTTAGTGTCATCTGCAAACTTGGAGATATTACTCTCAATTCCTTCATCTAAATCATTGATGTATTTTGTAAATAGCTGGAGTCCCAGCACGGAGCCCTGCGGCAACCCACTAGTCACTGCCTGCCATTCTGAAAAGGACCCGTTTATCCCAACTCTCTGCTTCCTGTCTATCCACGTCAATATATTACCCCCAATACCATGTGCTTTGATTGTGCACACCAATTTCTTGTGCGGGACCTTGTCAAAAGCCTTTTGAAAGTCCAAATACACCACATCCACTGGTTCTCCCTTGTCCACTCTACTAGTTACATCCTCAAAAAATTCCAGAAGATTTGCCAAGCATGATTTCCCTTTCATAAGTCCATGCTGACTTGGACCGATCCTGTCACTGCTTTCCAAATGTGCTGCTATTTCATCTTTAATAATTGATTCCATCATTTTCCCCACTACTGATGTCAGGCTAAACGGTCTATAATTCCCCGTTTTCTCTCTCCCTCTTTTTTTAAAAAGTGGTGTTACCTTCGCTACCCTCCAGTCCATAGGAACTGATCCAGAGTCGATAGACTGTTCGAAAATGATCACCAATGCATCCACTATTTCCAGGGCCACTTTCTTAAGTACTCTGGGATGCAGACTATCAGGCCCTGGGGATTTATCGGCCTTCAATCCCATCAATTTCCCGAACACAATTTCCCGCCTAAGGATTTCCTTCAGTTCCTCCTTCTCGCTAGACCCTCGGTCCCCTAGTATTTCCAGACGGTTATTTGTGTCTTCCTTCGTGAAGACAGAACCAAAGTATTTGTTCAATTGGTCTGCCATTTCTTTGTTCCCCATTATAAATTCACCTGATTCTGACTGCAAGGGACCTACTTTGTCTTCACTAATCTTTTTCTCTTCACATATCTATAGAAACTTTTGCAGTCAGTTTTTATGTTCCCAGCAAGCTTCCTCTCATACTCTATTTTCCCCTCCTAATTAAACCCTTTGTCCTCCTCTGCTGAATTCTAAATTTCTCCAAGTCCTCAGGTTTGCTGCTTTTTCTGGCCAATTTATATGCCTCTTCCTTGGATTTAATACTATCCCTAATTTTCTCTTGTTAGCCACAGATGAGCCACCTTCCCAGTTTTATTTTTACTCCAAACAGGGATGTACAATTGTTGAATTTCATCCATGTGATCTTTAAATGTTTGCCATTGCCTTTCCAACGTCAACCCTTTAAGTATCGTTCGCCAGTCTATTCTAGCCAATTCACGTCTCATACCATCGAAGTTACCTTTCCTTAAGTTCAGGACCCTAGTCTCTGAATTAACTGTGTCACTCTCCATCTTAATAAAGAATTGTACCATATTGTGGTCACTCTTCCCCAAGAGGCCTCGCACAAGATTGCTAATTAGTCCTTTCTCGTTACACATCACCCAGCCCTCTAGGATGGCCAGCCCTCTCGTTGGTTCCTCGACATATTGGTCCAGAAAACCATCCCTAATACACTCCAGGAAATCCTCCTCCAATGTACTGCTACTAGTTTGGTTAGCCCAATCTATATGTAGATTAAAGTCGCCCGTGATTACTGCTGTACTTCTATTGCATGCATCCCTAATTTCTTATTTGCTGCTGTCCCCAACCTCACTACTGCTGTTTGGTGGCCTGTTCACAACTTCCACTAGCGTTATCACAGTACTCTGGTCAAGGTTTCTCACTGATATGGAAGAACATTTCTACCCTATCAAAGAACAATGGGTAGAGTTTCCACTTTGGGTGCAATCAGTGATACCAATTACGTCCAAAATTGTGCAAGTTTCCACTCAAGCTTATTTGTAGTATCGCCGAACATAAAATCTGCCTGAATCAGCGCAATCGGGAGCATTTTAGAATTTAATTAAAAATTTAAAAAATTTGTGCAGTTTGATTAATACAGCTGAAAATGGGTTTAATCATCACAAAATAAGCATTTTTAATCGGAGTGTCTAGTCCACCACCTGTGTGCAACCCTATTTAAATAACTGAAAATGACTTAAAAAAAACTATACAGAACCATCAACCATATTGGTGCACAGCAATGTTTCTTTTTTTTGGGGCCCGTGTGGTCATTTAAAATTGCGCCATTTTTGTATTTAAAATCTGGCTCACTGGTTGCAGGGGACCTGCAGAGTGCTGTGCAGCTTAAAGGGAACAGTGGTGTACAGTAGTCAGTTTCTTCATTAATTAAAAAACATTATATTCAAAAGATTTTAAAGCATGCCTATTAGTGTCCTTGCACCCAAAAGAAACAGCTTAATTTTAATAGCCTCCTCAAAAGCCCGCAAACAGGCACAATTAACAGAAACCCGCAATAGTGATTAATTTGATCCGGGGGTGTGGCCAGTTTTGTGGGTGGGGCCAACTTCTAGTGCGATGTGTTTTAAAGTAGCACAAAAGCTCATGGAAACTCTTATTTGCGCTGGATGTAATTGGCACTTGAAATTCCATCATTTTTTTCACTGGTTTGGCCGAGTTCAGGCAAATTGTGCTGTAAAAAACAGCACAACCTAGCCAATGTCTTTATGCTTTGCCTACTATGTAATCACAATGATTGGTATTAACTGTTGTCAAGGATTTTCACATCATGCTAATGGAATACTTTGTCAAATTTCAGATGTCCATTTGTGCAATTAAGCATATTTACACTGGGCAGTGAACCAGCTCCAATATAGGTCCCCATTTAAAAAAAAATCATTTTAAATCTTGGGCATCATTTAAATGTGTCTGCATTGTCTCCCACCTGAAGCCAGAGGGAATGACGTCAGGGCCAGCAAGTGGGAGTGGAAAATCGGACAGGATGTCCCCAGCAAGGTAAGTGAAGAGGGAAGGAGTCAGAGGCGATTGTAGCCGGAGAAGTTGCAAGAAAGAGACTGGGGAATAGAAGGCCCAAAGTTTTTTTTTGTTGCTCATCCTGGGCTTAAGAAAATGTAAAAAAAAATGATCCGGGCCTCTTTTGAACAATGCTGATTGCCGCCAGCTTTTGCTGGCAAGTTCAGTACCTCGTGGGTCTCCCAACCCCGCCATATTCCCAATTTAAATTCTCTGGGAAGGTTGCAGTATTGGAGATAACCACATTCCATGGTGGAATTGGGATCTATAAATTCAGTGCAGGATGTATTACAGTACGGAAACTGCCAATTTCTACATTCCAGTCACACAATGTATATACAGACATAAACAATGTTGTGTCTCTGATCTTAGATTGAGAAACTACATTAAAAGGTATGATGGTAGACAAGCAATGGCTAGCATTTAAAGAATTAATATATAATTCACAACAAATGTACATTCCTTTAAGGCACAAAAACCCTACAGGAAAAGTGGTCCAACCATGGCTAACAAGTGAAGTTAAAGATAGTATTAGATTAAAGGAAGTGGCTTATAATGTTGCCAAAAAGAGCAGTAAGCCTGAAGATTGGGAGGATTTTAGAATTCAGCAAAGGAGGACCAAGAAATTAGTAAATGGAAAATAGAATGAGAGAGTAAACTAGCGAGAGACACAAAAACAGACGGTAAAAGCTTCGACGGGTATGTAAAAAGGAAAAGATTAGCAAAAGTAAATGTGACAGGAGAAATTATAATGGGGAATAAGGAAATTAAACAGAAGACAACACAAAAAACCTCCCGGAAATAGTGGAGAACCAAGTATCTAGCGAGAATGAGGAACTGAAAGAAATTATTAGTAAAAAATTGTACTGGAAAAGTTAATGGGACTGAAAGTCAATAAATCCCCGAGACCTGATGGCCTGCATTCCTAGGGTTTTGAAAGAAGTGGCTATAGAGATTGTGGATGCATTGATTGTCAGCTTCCAAAATTCCATAGATTCTAGAACAGTTCCCGTGGATTGGATGTAGCAAATGTAACCCCGCTATTTAAGAAAGGAGGGAGAGAGAATACGGGGAACTACAGGCCAGTTAGCCAGACATCAGTAGTAGGGCAAATGCTAAAATCTATTATTAAGGATGTGGTAACAGGCACTTAGAAAATAATAGTAGGATTGAGTCGAGTCAACACGGATTTATGAAAGGGAAATCACGCTTGACAAATCTGATGCCGTTTTTTTGAGGTTGTAACTAGCAGAGTAGATAAGGGGGAAACCAGTGGATGTGGTGTACTTGGGTTTTCAGAAGGCATTTTATAAGATGCCACACAAGAGGTTATTAAAAGAAATTAGGGCTCATGGGATTGGTGGTAATATATTAACATGGATTGAAGATTGGTTAACAGACAGAAAACAGAGAGTAGGAATAAACGGGTCATTTTCCGGTTGGCAGACTGTAACAAGTGGGGTGCCGCAAGGATCAGTGCTTGGGCCTCAGCTACTCACAATCTATATCAATGATGTGGGTGAGGAGACCAAATGTAATATATCCCAGCTTGCTGATGATACAAAGCTAGGTGGGAATGTAAGTTGTGAGGAGGATGCAAAGAGACTTCAAGAGGATATAGACAGGCTAAATGAGTTGACAAGAACATGGCAAATGGAATATAATGTGGAGAAATGTGAACTTATCCACTTTGGTAGGAAAAATAGAAAAGCAGAGTATTTTTTGAATGGTGAGAGATTGGGAAATGTTGGTGTTCAGAGGGATCTGGGTGTCCTTGCACACGAATCACTGAAAGTTAACATGCAGATACAGCAAGCAATTAAGAAAGCAAATGGTATGTTGGCCTTTATTACAAGAGGATTTGAGTATAAGAGTAAGGATGTCTTATTGCAATTATATAGGGCCCTGGTGAGACTACACCTGGAGTATTGTGTACAGTTTTGGACTCCTTACCTAAAGGAATGATATACTTGCAACAGAGGAAGTGCAACGAAGGTTCATCAGACTGATTCCTGGGGTGAGAGGATTGTTCTATGATGAGAGATTGAGTAGACTATGCCTATATTCTCTCGAGTTTAGAAGAATGAGAGGTGATCTCATTGAAACATACAAAATTCTTGCCGGTTGACCAGGTAGTTGCAGGGAGGATCTTTCCCCTGGTTAAGGAGTCAGGGGTCACAGTCTCAAAATAAGGGTTCAGCCATTTAGAACTGAGATAAGGAGAATTTTTTTCACTCAGAGGTTGGTGAATCTTTGGAATTCTCTACCTCAGAGGGCTGTGGAGGCTCAGTCATTGAGTATATTTGAGACAGAGATTGATAGATTTAAGGCTATTAAGGGAATCAAGGGATATGGGGATAGTACAGGAAAGTGGAGTTGAGGTAGATCAGCCATGATTTTACTGAATGGCGGAGCAGGCTCGAGGGGCCGAATGGCCTACTCCTGCTCCTAATTCTTATGTTCTGAAGTTAACAACTTGTAATGCAAATCAGAAATTAATTAAACCACTATCTGAATGCAGCAGTTAAATTAAAACCTGTATGAAAGCAGCAAGTAAAAAACATCCTGCAAGGTAGGAAGTTGAAAATCAAATTAATCAGTCAGCTTAATACACCTTACCTGAATATAGATTGGAATACTACGCTTTAAATATTGGTCCCTAAAAATTTAACACAGATCAAAGTGTTCCCTCAGTTGTTGTGTAACTTCAGCAGCTGCTACATCAAACCATTACCTTCAATTACCTTTTATGGAAATAACATTTTAATAACAGCTTTCATTGCTCAAGGTAGCAGCTAGAATAAAAAAACATTTCTTTTATGCAATCATTTGTGCAAAAGAACTTAGTTCTGCACATAGTGCAGAGACTTAAACAGTATTCCAGCCATATATTTTTAAAATTCCAAATTACTTTCAATAGAAAATGAGGTGCAACGTCAAAAATTTTCATCCATCTGCATGACATTATAAACAGCAATTTTCTGTTTACCTAGAAAATTTACGCTGGAGGCACATATTCGTATATCCTTCTTCAATTATGGTAATAAAGCACGATATTCAGGGAGGCTATACAAGATGACGATGAAGAATTTCTAATCTTAAAGCTGAGAATCTATCATTTTCTTTCTTACTTTGAACATTTTTGATTACTACTCATCTCAATTCTGCTCAACACAGTTTGTGCAAAGTGAAGCAAGGAAATGTCAAACAGGTCACCAGTCACAACACGAGTGAAAATTCAGAATACAGAACGGAGAGATAGACAAAACTAATGAAAAAGTCCTGTAAATTGAAAGGCTGCAAAAAGACCAAAAATTGAAAATGGTGAGAAATAACATAACAGGATTAAAAATACTGAATTTCAACTACATGTACAGCAGACAGATAAATATCTAGATCTGACTACACAACCCCAAATCTCATGTGTAAGTGCAGTCACATTGTAGTGCTCCCAGCAATGATTTATATCGAAATCTATAAGATCAATGGGCAATATGGAAGAATTGTCATGGCAGTTATGAGCTCAAAACATAAATTACCTAGAAGTTTAGCCTGTGCCCAAGCTCTGTACAATGTAGAAATATAGGGCTCAAGCTTTGGCTCAAGTTGCTCCTATTTTTTTGGAGCAACTAGTTTAGAATGGAGTATCTTAGAAATTGCAATTTAGGTTGCTCCAATTCTAGTGAGTTAGTTAGTTAGAATAGTTTTGTTTTAGAACAGTTCTTTTTCCCAAAAGAGGGCGTTACCAGCCACTTACGCCTGTTTTGCAAGTTTAGGCAGCGAAACCTTACTCCAAACTAACTTAGAATGGAGTAAGTGTAGATTTTTGTACGCTCAGAAAAACATTGCCTACACTTTATAAATTAGGCGTAGGGAACGAGAGATGGTGAGGGCATGGGGTGGGGGGGGAGCGCGGTGCAGGGAGGGAAGTTATTAAGCATTAAACACTTCACTTTTACAAATAAAGAGCCATCATCAATAATAAATGATAAATAAATTTTTTTTTAAATCATTAAATTAAAAATTAAAAATTTCTATTCACCTACTGCAGCACTGGGAGCCCTCCAACAGCATGCTGGGACGGGCCCCTCCCCCCCCCCAGGAGATGCCGGTCGGGCGGCCCCGTCACCGACCAGGACTTCGGGCGGGGCCCCCTCACCGACCAGGACTTCGGGCGGGGCCCTGTCACCGACCAGGCCTTCGGGCGTGGCCGTCACCGACCAGGACTTCGGGCGGGTCCCCGTCACCGACCAGGACTTCGGGCGGTGCCCTGTCACCGACCAGGACTTCGGGCGGGGCCCTGTCATCGACCAGGCCTTCGGGCGGGGCCCTGTCACCGACCAGGCCTTCGGGCGGGTCCCCGTCACCGACCAGGACTTCGGGCGGTGCCCTGTCACCGACCAGGACTTCGGGCGGGGCCCTGTCATCGACCAGGCCTTCGGGCGGGGCCCTGTCACAGACCAGGACTTCGGGCGGTGCCCTGTCACCGACCAGGACTTCGGGCGGGGCCCTGTCATCGACCAGGCCTTCGGGCGGGGCCCTGTCACCGACCAGGCCTTCGGGCGGGTCCCCGTCACCGACCAGGACTTCGGGCGGTGCCCTGTCACCGACCAGGACTTCGGGCGGGGCCCTGTCATCGACCAGGCCTTCGGGCGGGGCCCTGTCACAGACCAGGACTTCGGGCAGTGCCGTGTCACCGACCAGGACTTCGGGCGGGGCCCTGTCACAGACCAGGACTTCGGGCGAAGCCCTGTCACCGACCAGGACTTCGGGCGGGGCCCTGTAACAGACCAGGACTTCGGGCAGTGCCCTGTCACAGACCAGGACTTCGGGCGGGGCCCTGTCACCGACCAGGACTTCGGGCAGTGCCCTGTCACCGACCAGGACTTCGGGCGGGGCCCTGTCACCGACCAGGACTTCGGGCAGTGCCCTGTCACAGACCAGGACTTCGGGCGGGGCCCTGTCACCGACCAGGACTTCGGGCAGTGCCCTGTCACCGACAAGGACTTCGGGCAGTGCCCTGTCACCGACAAGGACTTCGGGCGGGGCCCTGTCGCTGACCAGGACTTCGGGCGGTGCCCTGTCACCGACCAGAACTTCGAGCAGTGCCCTGTCGCCGACCAGGACTTCGGGCTGTGCCCTGTTGCCGACCAGGACTTCGGGCGGTGCCCACCGCTGCCGTCGAGGACTTCGGGCGAGGCCTGCCCCCAGATGACGGACCGCTGACCAGGACTTCGTGCAGACCCCGCCGCCGACTCGGAGTTCGGGTGGGGCCTGCCCCCAGGAGATGCCGGGCGGGCCGCCGCGGTAGAGGTAAGTACTGTCAGGCCACTCGGCCCGGGATAGGGGCGACGTCCCTTCGGCCAGGGATATGGTCGTCGCCCGGAGACAGGACGCACTGGGAGGGCCAGGAGCTACTGCGCAAGCGCGCAGCTGCTGCCACTGTTTTTGGCGCAGTGCTGTAGCTCCACCCCCAGCAGCTCCTGCTGCGCCGCGCCAAGCTGGAAACGGCCCTACAGATATCGGACAATCGCGAGGTAAGTATTTGGCACTTTTTCAGTTCTACAAATTAGGCGGGCCTCTCTGATGTGCGCCATTCTAGCGGGGGTTCCGAAACTTGAGCCCAGTTTCCCCGCCTATCCTCCAAAGATTCATGAGCACAACATAAGGATCAAGAATGCTGCACAGTAAACCAAAAGTAAAATTTTATCCACTATTGATTCTCCCTGCGATATTCTCCTACACAATGTCACCTAAACCTCTGTCCTTTCTACACAAAACTATAACTACATAATTAAACATTATCTGCAGCCACATTGTATGAGCATACAAGGGAAAGCTCTGGCTTGTCAATTTGTACACTCCCAAATTATTCCTGCAGTGTCAATAATCACGGAGTTCAATTACATGTCATTATAGTATCAACAACAACTTGTATTTATATTGCACCTTTAAATAGTAATACATCCCCAGGTGCTTCGCAAGAGCATTATAAAACAAAATTTGACACCACACCACATAAGGAGCTATTGCGGCAAGAGGGGTAGGTTTCAAGGAGAGTCTTGAAGGAGAAAAGAAAGGTAGAGAGGCGGAGAGGTTTAGGGAGGTAGTTCCAGAACACAGGGCCTCGGAAGCTGAAGGCACAGCCGCCAATAGTGGAGTGATTAAAATCAGAGATGCGCAAGAGGCCAGAATTGGAGGAGCACATCTCTCGGAGGGTTGCAGGGCTGGAGGAGGTTACAGAGATATGAAGGGATGAGGCCATGGAGGTATTTGAAAACAAGGATGAGGATTTTAAAATCGAGGCGTTATTTAACCGTGACCCAACGTAGGTCAGTGAGCACAAGGGTGGTGGGTGAACAGGACTTGGTGCGAGTTAGGATACGGGCAGCAGGGTTAACATCTTGTTATACCCTGTCAATATGAAACCTAATGCACAAAACACAAGGGCACAATCTTGATCTCACTCTCTAACTCATTCACATGTATTCACAACAGAATGCAAGTAAATATATAACAAAAGTGTACTCCCGAAAAGGTCATCGACCTGAAACATTAACTCTGTTGATTCTGCCTGACCTGCTGAGTATTTTCAGCATTTTCTGTTCTTACTTCAGATTTCCAGCATCTGCAGTATTTTGATTTTACTTCTCTTCCAGGAGTAACAAAAATAGTCTGTGTTACAAAGATTTCTTGTAAAATGATCCACTAGATCACTGGAGTGCAAGCAACATTATGTACAAAGCTCTGGTACACTGACCAAAATTTTCCCTCAGGCAACACAATCAAAAACAGATAACCTGGTCATTCATTTAATGTTGTTTTGTGGAACCTTGCTCTGTACAAATTGGCTACCATGTACCCGGCATAACAACAATTACAACATTTCAAAACCAATCTTTGTTGTAAAGCACTTTGGGCTGTTCGCCCGTTTCTGGACGCAATTCGCGGCAGAGCCAAAACTTTAGCGCCAGGTTAACATTAGCGCCAGAGCGAGAAAATTTTGCGAAACGAAAGTTCACGAGGAGCGTTGGCGTTAACTCTGGCATTGCACCACCGACTTTGTGCACCGGAGCCAAAAGTTACAGCGCTGAAAAAAATCGTCCGTTCTGCGCAGACGCAAATTTTTTCAATTTTTCCCGCGCTTCTGGTCTAGTCTCCAGTCGCAAATGCTAAAGCAGGGTGCAGCCGCGTGCATGCACAGTACAACCACGGCTGAATCAGCCATTTTACATTTAGATTTTGATCATGGAAGACGACGATTCCAGACAGCATGCCAGGCGATTCAGCCACGAGGCTAATGAAGCTCTAGTGGGGGCTGTGGAAAGAAGATGGCAGGAGTTGTATCTTCGGGGTGGATACAGATCACTGCCATCCATATTTAAAAGGATTTGGAGGGAAATCGCTGAGGAGATCTCTGCCTCAGACACTGTGGTCAGGACTGGCACACAGTGCTGAAAGAAGTTTAATGATCTGACAAGGGTCATTAGAGTACAATTTTAATTCATGCACTGCTTCATTACTTCAATTATAAATCTGACACACTATTTGTTCTCATGCTGTTGCTGCCTCTCAGCACTCGGTGGGTTATCTCCGAAAATGCATGACACACAGGTAGGCTTCGTTTGGCACCCTATTTGCCATGAATTATCTTTACACAGAATTAAGATTGCTTTCTGAGATCTCATAAGATTGCTCCCGACTTCCATGTCCTCCTGGTGAACCATGTGCAACGTCCGAGGCCATTAAACAGAGGACTGTATTACATTCAGACAGTATGGTAGAAGTGCTTTGGTGGCTATCTGTGCCACAAGAGCAGATGGACCCTCTTAGAACCATTCACATTTTCATCTTTGCAATCAAGAGGTCTCATAAGCGCCGTGAGCAGGTGTGGACAGGCAGCGGTCCGCCTCAGACCCTGCCACTCACTGACATTGAGGACAGAACGGCAGGCCACATCGGCATCACAGGTTGGGCAACTGTCACTGGGGGTGCTGATCTATTCGGACTGAGGGTAAATCCTGCAGACACCCTGGGATAGGTTGGGGCAATGTCCTGCAGTGTCTCTGGACTAGATATAATGGAATAGCAGCAGTCCTTCAAATGAACCTGTGCTATGCGACCTTCCTCATGTCACTCTGCCCCCTCCACTGCTAACCACTTGTCTGTTGCTTTCTATTTCCAGATGACCAGCCACAGGCTCAGCATCCCTCAAGGGACCACTCCACGTCAGACCATCGTCTGGAGGAGGAGGAAGGAGTATACCAATGAGCCGACTCCGGCGCAGCATCAATCCACCCCATTCCACCACTGGCACTCAGCTCTGCTGAGGACAACGTAACGTTCTCGGGGTTCGATGAACAGAGGCTCCCCGACCAGTGGTGTGCAGCAACACAGTGCTGGGGTTCAATCCTACATGCCATCTCGCCAGAGGGCGAGATGACAAAGTTTGTCTGCTGACAGACAGGCAGACGTAGAACTGGACATGGTGGGAATATCCAGGGAGAGCATCCAGGTCATCAGTCTGGGTAGGATTGTCTTGGGTAGGATTTCCACGAGCATCAACAGTCTGAAAGCAACCATTACAGAGGTAGGGTCGCAGATTGTCAGTGCGAGCCATGATACCAGTGAGGCCATCAATGCCCACATGAGGCTGGTGGCCTCCAGCAGTGACAGCGCAGTCCCGGAGAGTGTGGCGCGAACCCTTGCAGAATATGGCGCATCGGAGGCACAAGCTCTGGCAGAGGCATCAGCTTGGGCAGGTGATGCAGTCCATGCCTGCCACCATACTCTGTCTGTTCCCCACTGTCACACCCAAACCACCTGTGACTGGCGACACCGATGAAGAGGCTAGCCAGTCAGAAGCCGGGCCTGCCACACCACAAGCTGTTCCAGTGCATCCCCAGATGGCATCTCCATTGTCTCTCCCCCAACACAGCAGCACTCTGGCAGCTTTGACTAGGAGCAGCCAGCAAGGGAGGGTGATAAGGGGAAGGGGGTCAAAAGACGGTGAGAAAAAATAGTGGTGCAAGATATGATGTTGCTGTATTATGTTGTTGATGCTGGATGCATCGTATGTTTTATGTTACAGTATTATGATGTTACAGATTATGTTAAAGTATCACACTGGATTATGTTGTTGAATTATCACACTGCTGGATGAAGCTCATTTTATTTAAGTCTCATAATAAAGGTTACAAAGTTTACAATGTTACAATGTTTAATACATTTTTTTGTTCACCTTAACCAGTTCTGTGTTGTGTCTCATTTGCAGAATAAGAGGGGGAATAGTCAACATGGTGGGATAGAGTGGCCAGGCAACGCTCAAATGTGTCGTTCACTCTTCAAGCAAAGCATTCTATTATGAGCTGCCAAAGTAAGGCTTTTGCAGTGGCGAAATCTCCTCGATGCCTCCCCTGTCGTTGTGGTGGTGGCATGGGTTCCTCACCAGGCTCTTCTTCCTCGTCTTCTTCATTCTCCTCCCCCTCTTTCTCCTGTGGTGGTCCTGCAATCACCATTGGCAATTCCTGTCCCCTCATGATGGCTAAGTTGTGTAGCATGCAGCACACCACAATGAACTCAGAAACTTGCTGATGGGGGGTATTGCAGGTAGCCTCCAGAGTGGTCCAGGCATCAGATGCACTGCTTGAGCACTCCAAATTGTCTGTTCGACGATGTTGCGTGTGGCTGCATAACTCTCATTATAGCGATGCTCGGCTTCTGTCTGAGGGTTCCGGAGGGGCGGTCATGAGCCAGGTGGCGAGGCAGTAACCTTTGTCCCCGAGAAGCCAGCTCTGGCCTTGTGGTTGAGGCTGGAACACTGCTCTCACCCAAGATGAAAGCATCATGGGTGCTCCCTGGATATTGGGCATTGACTGCCATGATGCGTTGGAGTATGGTGCAGACGATCTGTACATTCATGGAGTGGAATCCCTTTCGGTTTTGGAAAACTTCTGCATTCTGTAAAGGTGCTCGCAGGGTGATGTGCATAGAGTCAAAGGCACCCTGAACCTTGGTGAAGCCAGCAAGTTGTCCAAAACCTTCTCTGGTCATTGGGAAGTTTATGAAGTCCATTCTGGGTGCGTACAGTGCATGGCGAATGCAGCAATGTGTAGCGGCTGGGAGATGGAGCATATGTCCCCTGCTGATGCCTGTAAGGAGCCGGAGGCATAGAAGGCAAGTGCCACAATTACCTTCATGTCGACGGGCAGTGCAGTCCTGTTGGCACTACTAGGCCTGCCTGTATGAGCTGGCATATCTCTGTGACCACCTCTTTTCGGAATCGCAGCTTTCTAACGCATTGTGCCTCAGAGAGCTGAAGGTATGAGCGATGTTCCCTGTAAACTCGTGGGGGGTAAGGTCTTTCCCCCCCCCCATACGTCTGCAACCTCTTCGATTTTGTTGCAAATGATCAACAATAAGCTTTCTTCCACTTTGAAGCCGTATGACAATAGCAGCCAGGATTACTGGCTCCCGACCTAGCATGGCCCCCATCTTTTAAAATGTCCTTAAATGTTCTTTAAAAAACAAACTAGAAACTCACATAAACTTCACAATCAAAAATATGCAGTAATGCAGCGTTCTTCTCCAATGCTTTTAATCACTAACAGCGACGTTCTCCTCCACTGTCAACATGGTGCCGTTAGTGCCTGGTGCACCCTGGATCCGTCTGGTTTTTCTGGGCGGGTGCTTGATCAGACGCTAAATCGGGCAAAATGCTCGAAAGTTCCGCCTGGGGCACTAGCGTAGCAATTACGCCATCCAAATGGTCAAAACAGCAGTGGAGCGGTAAGTTTTAGTGCCGCTGCAAAACCATTGGCGAAAGTTCCGCCCAGACGCAACTTCTTGTGCACCTCGTTTCACGCTCAAAAAAAATCATCTTTGCGCCCCGCCGAGGCACTGAATGGGGCGCAAATCAGCTGAAAATCCAGCCCTTTGTCTTATCTTGATGATGTGATCAGATGTGTGTGTCTGGATTATCAGTGAAAAGCAGCTGAACATATACTGTGAGTGAGGCAGAATAGTTATAATTCTATCCGAAACCCAGCCTGTTCTGGATAAGGGATTTATCCGGCAAGGGGTGGTCACGTTAAATTGGGTGGTACAGGTAATGAGCAAGGGGATATCGGGACTGGCTGGCTTGGGGCTGGGAGTGTAGCAGAGAGATCATGCTGGGGGCAGGGCGGTGGATCATGGGGTCAGACCAGCGATTGAGGGAGTTGGCAGCGAGGAAGGACTTCAATTTGTTCATGTCGGAGTTCTGCGCATCCGCCACCTGGTGGCCGGGAATAGTTCCGGACAAGGGGTGGTTCCGGATAAGGGAGATTCAACCTGTATCTCTAAAATGTTACCGAGATGTACTCATAAGAGCAGTAAAATTGTCACAGTCTGCCAATGACAAGAATAGACAGACCATGGTCATGGCATACAAAACCTTAAGGAATTAGCACAGTTTCTATTACAATAAATGTCTTATTTTTGAAAACAACACAGGTAAGCAGGCAGACACCTCTTGGGGAACTTTAATATATTTAATTGGCTCTCAGGATAAGTAAGGGATTAGAATACACAGTGGAAAACTATTCGACTATCCATTTATCCTCCAATATGGTTTTATTCCCATCTTAATTAAGTCTGACATTATCAGCCAAAACATTCTGGCATAATTCTTCTCATCCCATTCTCTCTGCTGTGATGCATCCTGTTGTAGAAGCTTCTGATTCATTTTAAAATTCCTCCAACAGCCCCAGATTGAGAATCACAGGATAACATACTACGAGATATCTGGACAACCTTGAATCAAATTGCAGTTGGCTCTATTTAATTCCATTTTCTTAACTATGTAACCTTTTATGGCACCATTGCCAAATCACATACCAAATGATAGCTTTAAAAAAAAGTTCTCTCCTATTTCAAAAAGTTTCTTTTTATCCAACCAAGTACAAACTGAATTTCTGAGCATGCTTAGTCCAAAGCATAATTCATCCACAATCAATCAGCATTACAAAAAAGAACTGCAAGAATGATCTGATTTGGCATTTCAGAGCCAGAGTTATTTTTTACATTGACACCTCAAAGTTTTTGCCTACTATTCTGAATAGAAGAGAGCATTACAAAATCACCAATAAATTATAAGACCTAATGGGAATCAATGCTCCTCAGTAAAGAAAAGCTATAGGCAATGCATATATATTATTGGGAAACATTGTTTGGCATGGTACAACATCCAGGACAATTGCCCAAAATCCAGCAATGTACATCGGCTAACCAGTTGTAATAGAAATTTTAGATTTTGATCTTTTATCTATCTCTTTTGTAGCAAACAGGAGTCAAATGAGATTTTCTATTATAAATGGTATGATCTTAAAAAATCACAGCAGCAATCTAGGCTTTGTAGGAGAGCATGTGATCACACTTGACAAACCTGTTTAGAGTTCTTTAAGGAAATACCAGAGCTTGTAGTTAAAGAGAATTACAATGGTGGGGCAGAGGACTGGCGCAGACCTGCACTGCTTGCAAACGATCTGGATGTTGAGGGAGTGGCATCTCTCTCGTTGACGATGCCGGACTGATGATTGGGAGAATACAGGGAAATGTGAATGCAGTCTATGATCCCTTGGATCCTGGAAAGCCTGCAATTCTTGAGAACTAGTGCTCTCTTGCCCTGCTTCGCTTGGTCCATCGGAAAGAGATGCAGCTGTTCTTCCTGGAGCAGACAGCCTCGGTCACCTCCCTGAGGCAGCAATGTAAAGCGAACTGGGAGATGTTGCAGATGTCACCTGCCACAGCCTATAACAACTCCATGAAGTAAAAATTAAGGGCAACCATAACTTTGACAGCCACAGGCAGTGCTAGCCATGCTGTGGTTTAGGGCTCCAATTGTGGATGCATCAGGTTATAGCACTCCATTACAGCTTCCTTGTTGAAGAGCAGGTGTCTTGCACATTGCTGCTCGGTTACTTTGAGATAGGAAAAGTATTCCCTGAAAAGCTGCTGTAGGCAGGGCCTCCTGCGGAGTGCACTCCTCCTCCCACTTCTCCTAGATGGGCCTGCTTTCTCCAGTCCTCTTTGCTGCTCCCTACTCTTCCAGCCCCAAAGGCAGACCTAATAGACCACCCATGAGTGATATAAAATATTTCTAAGGCAGCCAAGCAGTCCAGCACTAGCAAATAGTTGTTTCCCAGAACTCATCAGTAGTTGAACAGAGGAAGTAGCCAAAAATGGCCCAGAAGTTGACCAGCAGTCTAGCAAGGCAAACCAGCAACTAACTTGTATGAAGGAAATTAGCCCTTTAAATAACGCTCCTGGAGGATCTTTGCTGACTGTTAATGTTATGACTTGCTGGGTGAGTTTATCACATGGCAAGTCAGGCACGAGGGCAGAAAAACTTCACAAAGTGTCCTCCAACTACCGTAGAATCCCTACTTTATTATAATGAGTTTTTTTTAAATATACCTACAAGTGGCCCGACCAATCCAATATGGCGGACGGCGCACTTCTGGTGCAGCACGGGCCCGCGCCACCTGCCATATTGGACCCTTAGGTGCCCACCTTAAAAATAGGGTAGCAAGATCCAATTACTAGACCTAGGTTTCTGGGTAAAACTAATTTCAATGTTATTCCCACCTACAAAATGGTCAGGACCCTTGAGGCTCAAAAAACTGAATATTCTTAAAGTTTAAGTTAGACAAAATAGACATAGTGCAGGTTGAACCTCCCTAATCTGGCACTCTTTGGCCAGCAACGTCCTTTGTCCGGCATCATTCCCAGCGAGGGGTCGTGGCCTGCGCTGTGTTCTGTGTTCATCAAGTTGAGTAATTTTTAAAGAGTATGGATGGTAAGAAAGACAGGGAAAGGCTAATTGCTGTATTTACACAGATCCCTATATGTGATAAAGCACTTGGGTGCCCACGAAAACCGATTCCTCCAAATGGCGCAGACATCAACCAAAGCAAAACAGGCCGAAAGCTGCC
This sequence comes from Pristiophorus japonicus, assembly GCF_044704955.1. Lineage (NCBI taxonomy): Eukaryota > Metazoa > Chordata > Chondrichthyes > Pristiophoridae > Pristiophorus > Pristiophorus japonicus. The sequence goes on along the minus strand of NC_091979.1, from coordinate 277,641,539 downwards.
ACAGATCTGGGGCACAAATGCCAGTGAGCAGCCCTCGAACCTAGTGACATCGTTGCTGCCCCCTCCCAACACTCCCCGCCCCGAGCTACCTTCTCACCTTTTTGATGTTGAACTTGGAGGCCGGATGGAAATCCTTTTTATACAAGAGATTTGTGAATGATTTTCCCATGTCCACGGGAACCGCTTCACAGCCGTCACGCCTGAAAATGGGGTCGGGATCAGGAGCCGCGGGTTCCCATAGGGACAGAACGAGGTAGTACAGAGCGGGTGGGAGCACTGCTGGGTCAGAGAGGAGGTGAGGGCTCGATTGGGTGTCAGGTGAGGGGATCTTAGTGTTTATTTAAATCAGGTACTGCTGACAATGCTGCTGACAACGACCTGGCCGGGTCATTATCAGCAGCGTTGTCAGATGTCTGTGATGGAATCAGCCATCTCCACGACCAAAACAAAAACAGACGCTGGCATACGGCGCCAGGAGGAGCCGCCGTATTCCTACATAGCCCTGATTGTGGTGGCTATCCAGAGCTCTCCCACCAAGCGGCTGACTCTCAGCGAGATCTACCAGTTCCTCCAGAGCCGCTTCCCCTTTTTCTGAGGCTCCTACCAAGGCTGGAATCCGTGCGTCACAACCTCTCCTTGAACAACTCATTCATCAAACTGCCCAAGGTCTGGGCAGACCTGGCAAAGGCCATTACTGGACCATTGACCCGGCCAACGAGTTCATGATTGAGGAGAGCTCCTTCAGGAGCAAACCGAGAGGCTTTTGCAGGAAATGCCAAGCCCTTAAGCCCATGTACAGCATGATGAATGGATTCAACCACATCCCAGAGACCTGTAACTTCCAAGGGTCAAGAGGACCCATCTCCTGCACCCCCAACGTTCTTTTTATAAATAGTAGCATCAGCATGATGAATAGACATTTGCCCAGCAACGTTGACGGGATGAGTTTACCGGGACATTCTTTCTCTCATCTCTCGGCCAACAATGGTCACTATATGGGAAGCTGTAAGGGATCTTCGGTCAGGGACTACCCTAACCACACCGACAGCTCACTTCCCGCGTCTCCCTTGCTGACCGTCGGTGGGGTGATGGAGCCACACTCCTTGTACACTACCTCGGCTTCAGCATGGGCTCCTTCGGCCTCCGCGCTGAACAACAGGGCTCCTTACATCAAACAGCGGCCCCTCTCGCCGTGCAATCCATCGGCGAATCTCACTTCCAACCTGTGAGCACACTCCCCAGAGCCATCCTATTTACATCAAAATAGCCACAACGTGGCCGATATACAAGGTACGGAGCCCATGGTACTACAGTTACAGATAAGCAAAAATAGCTTTTGTAGGAAGCAATTCTAAAACTTTGCTGACAGTGGGATTTTTAAGTCTGGGGTCAGCGTGACCTCCCGTGGTCCGGCAAATTCTCTGGTCCAGCAGAGGCCAGGTCCCAAGGGTGCCGGATTAACCTGTACACTAGACTGAAACAAAGTGAAGGTCTAGATAAAATTATAAAATGAGGAAACGGAAGATAAGCAAGAGTTACATTTATATTTTGATTATTATTATAAGATTCACTCTATACAAAGGTACTCCTTACATCTGAATAACTTTGTTACTGAAATATTAGAATTTGTTTGTCTCAAGAGTGTGAGCGAAACCATTAAATAAAATGCTTGGCATTTCCCTGCTTTGAAGGCAAGTCACAGGTTAAGACAAAATACTTACTGACTTAAACTTTAACAAATTTAGATTAAGGTTTCAACTATTTTACACCCCATCAATTATTCAAACTAGCCATCGTGACTTAGTTACAAGTAGTTCTGATAAAGATTCAAACATTGATTTCCACAGGAACTTACAATTAGATCAGAATCACGTCCCATGGAGATGACGGTCCTGTTTACAGTTCTCAGTAGCTTCTCCATAATTATCTGGACATGTCGCTGAGTTGGTCCCTAGGTTAGAAATCAACCAATGGAGACTGTTACTAATGACAACGAACAAAATAAAATGCTGATGTTTATCTTTAAAATCCATTTTCGTTCGAAGAAATCAATTATAATTGTACTCAAGTTCAAGACAACAGAATGAATGTTCCAATGCCAAAAGCAAAGTTTGCAGGATAAAATGCAGCGGTTATTATTAATCGCACTTTGTTGCGATGAATTCTTACCAATTGCCACTTCTACAATCAACAGCAAAGAAGTAAATCATATCAAGAGAGTTGTTAAATATACAAAAATGTGCACCTTTTGGGAGTCATTTTGAAAGCACAATTGAAATGACCCGGAAATGTAAAAATAAGGGCCCGGAATTTGCGGTGGATAATGAAGCGTCAGAGAGATTGCGAGATCTCTGTGGGCAGCTTTCTTCGGGCCAGCGGCAAGCGTCTTTGCATTGCCACTGACCACAAATTACAGGCCAAGAAGTCATAAAATCCAAACTTTATTTACAAATGGGGCTTATCCACTTGTCAATATAGGCTATGTACCATCTCCAACTGTACAGTACCCTGCTCCCAGTGCTACACCAATGCACACAGCCTTAAGTACCTAAGGGAAGGTAGCTTGGTCTGCCTGATTTTCTATCTGAAATGGAGAGCTCCATAGAAGGTGAAATGATGACATACTGATTATCAGTTGTTTGTATGATCTTCCTCATTCTTTGAACAAATTTCAATCTTCACATACAACAACTTGCATTTATATAGTGCCTTTAAAAGGCTACATGCTGAGTCATAGATTTAATTATTCAGCAAAAGAGGAAGGAATGAGCTCCTGAGAGCAACTAAATAGGTGAAGAGATTAAGCAGCACCAACTAGTATGTAGTCAAAAAAAAGAGAGAAACAAGGAATAAGATAGGTGGCAGACTATAAAGATTGAACTTGATTCAAAAAATTAGCTTGAACCGAGTGGAGCAGTGGCCAGTCACCTCTAGTCCTACGTAAAATGCATTTGAGCAGTCTCAATCCAGTTTGCTATAGGCATGGGCCTACTCCACATGTGTCACTCCCAAATCAGGCCCCCAAGATCTTTGACTTCCCTCCCATTCCCACTACTGAAAGTGCATCTGTCTTCTTGTCCCTCTCCTCTTTCCATTCCCCAGGCAGTAGTCACCGAGTTCATTTATCAGAGATGGAATGTGATGCATGCATAGATAGAACCTGTTGTTGTTATAGAAAAATAAAGTGTTCCTCAGTGCATTGCAGGCGTCTATTCAAGAGGATTCCTACAAAGCTCATTTCTTCGCTTATATCACAGCCATTTTATCTAGCCTCTGAGCATGCGGAATCAGTGAAGCAGAATGCGTGGGAAAGGTAAAACGGAGAAGCAAGGTGTTCAAAGGCCCAGCAGAATGCATGATACTGTTTTTGAATATGGGATGGGAGGGGAGGTGGTGGGGGGGGGCGCAAAGAAAAGTAGTTGTAGCCTAGTTTTTGAGTGTGTGTGAATTTTTATGCATTTATTTTTAAGCGAATATAGAAACAGTCATGGAAACTTTTTTAATTTCATCTCGGGATGTGGATGATTCTCAAGGCTCCATTTATTGCCCATCTTTAGCTTCCCTAAGAATATAGCAATAGATCTCCTTAAACTGCTGCAGTCCTTGTGGTGATGGTACTTGCACAATAGTGAGATGTTGGCAAATTCTAGGATACTGCCAGAGATGATGAAGGAACAGTGATATATATCCAAGTATGAAGCGTATGTGACTAAGAAGGGAGTTTGAATGTGATGATGCTCACATGACGTTGCTGCTCTTGTCCTTGGTGGTAGAAGTTGTAAATGAGTGCTGTCAAATTAACTTTGGTGAGTGCTACAGTGCATCCTATAGCCACAATGCATCAATAGTGGAAGGGATGGATATCGAGTCCAGTGGTTGGGGCACCCATCATGCAAGCCTCTCTGACCTGGTCGGTGTCAGGTTTTTTGTGTGTTGGTGTTACTGCATCCATCCTGACTTGCACTTTGTAGATGATGGAGAGGCTTTGCATGCTCAGATTATTAGCCTGCTCAGCGTTGCTCTTGTAGCCATGGTATAGCTGATCCAGTTGAGCTTCTGGTCAACGGTAACCCCGAAGATGTTAATGGTACAGAACTCAGTAATAGTGGTGCTGTTGAAGGTCAGCACAGATGGCTGGACTTTCTAGTGTTCAAGATGGTCATTGCCAGGCACTTATTTGGCACAAATATTACCTGCCACTTGCCAGCCCAAGCCTAGATGTTAATCAGATCCAGCTGTAGGCTGGTATGATTTGCTTCATTATTAAAGAAGTTGTGACTAGAATCATCAGCAAACAGCTCTACGCCTGATCTGATGGGGAGGTCATTAATGAAGCAGCTGAAGATGGCTGGCAGAGGACGCTTCCTTGAGGAACTCCTGCAGTGACGCCTTGGGTCTGGGATAACTGTCTTTTGAAAACCACAATCATCTTCCTTTGTATCAGGTATGATTACAGCCACGGAGGGCCCATTATTATTATTTTACATGTGCAGACTCGGCATATTATTCGAGCCATCTTGAAACAGTCATCACTGGCATTAAAAGCGCATGGGTCACCAGATAATTTAGTTAGTGAGCATGATACAGCGACATGAGATATGGTTTGTATCTGGCAAGGACATTTTTCACTATCATAAAGACCCCATAAGTGAAGATTTATGGTGCACTGTCCCTATTCAAAAGCAGTTGAGAAGCACCAACTACAACGTGACCAGTTGAATCCTGGTTTACAGTCTGCTGGTTCAGAGATGAAAGGATTTATAGGAGCATCTGCTGTCCACTCTTCGTGCCAACGAGTTGGTATGGAAAAGTTAACGGAATCAGGAATGGTTGACCATATTGGGTTGGTGGACAGAATAAATCAGTGAATTGGCAATATGAATTTGTCATGAGAATTATTCACTAATTCTGCGACTCAATTTGAACAGCAAAGGCATGGAGGAGCTATGTTGCAGAGGATTGGTATCCATGGAAAGGGAGTAGGGTGCCTTGTTGGGCTGGCCACATTGTTTGCATGCCTGACACAAGACTCCCAAAGCAAGCGCTCTACTTGGAACTCCGACACGGCAAGCGAGCCCTAGGTGGGCAGAGGAAACGTTTCAAGAATACCCTCAAAGCCTCCTTGATAAAATGCATCACCACCACCGAAACCTGGGAGTCCCTGACCAAAGATCGCCCTAAGTGGAGGAAGAGCATCCGGGAGAGCGCTGAGCACCTCGAGTCTCGTCGCCGAGAGCATGCAGAAAGCAAGCACAGGCAGCGGAAAGAGCGTGCAGCAAACCAATCTTCCCACCCACCCTTTCCTTCAACGACTGTTTGTCCCGCCTATGACAGAGACTGTAATTCCCGTATTGGACTGTTCAATCACCTAAGAACTCACTTTTAGAGTGGAAGCAAGTCTTCCTCGATTTCGAGGGACTGCCTATGATGATGAGGTCCTTCTTCGACCTTACAAAGGCCTCTGACATTGTCAACCGCGAGGGTCTATGGAGCGTCCTCCGTTTTGGATGCCCCCAAAAGTACTTCATCGTCTTCCGCCTGCTCCACGACGACATGCAGGCTGTGATCCACCAAAGGATCCATCACAGAGCCAATCCACGTCCGGACTGGGGTCAAACAGGGCTGCGTCATCGCCCCAATCCTCTTCTCAATCTTTCTCGCTGCCATGCTCCACCTCACAGTCAACAAGCTCCCTGCTGGAGTGGAACTAAACTACAAAACCAGTGGGAACCTATTCAACCTGCGTTCCCTCCGGGCCAGGTTCAAGACCACCCTAACCTCTATCGTCGAGCTACAATACGCGGACGATGCCTGTGTCTGCGCACATAGAGGCTGAACTCCAGGACATAGTCGACGTATTTACGAGGCGTACAAAAGCATGAGCCTTATGCTAAACATCCGTAAGACAAAGGTCCTCCACCAGCCTGTCCTCGCCGCACAACACTGCCCGCAGTCATCAAAATCCACGGCGTGGCCCTGGACACCGTGGACCACTTCCCATATCTCGGGAGCCTCCTATCAACAAGAGCAGGCATCGAAGACGAGATCCAACACCGCCTCCAGTGCACCAGTGCACCAGTGCAGCCTTCGGCCACCTGAGGAAAAGAGTGTTTGACGACTAGTCCTCAAAACTGCCACCAAGCTCATGGTCTACAGGGCTGTAGTAATACCCACCCTCCTGTATGGCTCAGAGACATGGACCATGTACAGTAGACACCTCAAGTCGCTGGAAAAATACCAACGATGCCTCCGGAAGATCCTACAAATCCCCTGGGAGGACAGGCACACCAACATCAGCGTCCTCGTCCAGGCCAACATCCCCAGCATTGAAGCACTGACCACACTCGATCAGCTCCGCTGGGCAGGCCACATAGTTTGCATGCCAGACACGAGACTCCCAAAGCAAGTGCTCGACTCGAAGCTCCTTCATGGCAAACAAGCCAAAGGTGGGAAGCGGAAACGTTACAAGGACACCCTCAAAGCCTCCCTGATAAATTGCGACACCCCCACTAACACCTGGGAGTCCCTGGCCAAAGATCACCCAAAGTGGAAGAAGTGCATCTGGGAGGGCGCTGAGCACAATACCGAGAGCATGCAGAAATCAAGCGCAGTGAGCGGAAAGAACGTGCAGCAAACCAGTCCCACCCACCCCTTTCCTCAACGCCTATCTGTCCCAACTGTGACAAATTCTGTGGCTCTTGTATTGGACTGTTCAGCCACCAAAGAACTCACTTCAGCAGTGGAAGCAAGTTTTCCTTGATTCCGAGGGACTGCCTATGATGATGATGAGGATGCAACATGCCAGACACATGTTGTATAGTAGAATGCAGTTGAGTATTCACCAGTTTAATGTGCAGTGAGCAAGCCCAAATGGAAGTGCAATATCTCACAACTAAATAGTGCAGTTGAGAGCAGCTGAGCGTAAAGTGGAGGCATTTGTTCTCTAGGCAGAGGTGCCAAGTTTGGTTATTTCAGGTTTTGACTTTCTCAGCAGTTTTCAGTAGATGTTTTTTATAGGCTATTGAGCAATCGTGAAGTTCAAGTAAACATGGTGAGCACCATGTTTAAGAACTTGACCATTGAGGATAATAATGAGGGTCCATTGACCTCCACTGAACAGTTTTGCAAAGGCTCCTTGGTGCTATATTAAATCAAATACCTTGATGTCTAGCTGTTTTTGCTGAAACATCAGTTTTTTAAAAAAATATAATTAGATTCTATAGAATTATTTTTTGGCGGAATGCAATTGGGAAGAAAGGTTGGCACGATATGATTGGCAAAGAAGAAAGTAGCCAATTATAAGAGAAAAAACATTACGCAATGAGAATAAAAAACTGAGATTCTCTCAACAGTCATAGAATAGTCAGACTATAGCGCATAAACAAGAATATTTTAAATGAAAATTAATTGAAATATAATTTAAAGTACAAGTTGAACCTCCCTTATCCAGAACTCTCTGGAGTTGCCTGTTCCGGAGAAGGGATTTTTCCGGACGAGGGGTGGTCATGTTAAATTGGATGGTACAGGTACAGGTACAGAGGGCCCAAGTTTCCACAGGATAAAAAACGAGCGCCCTTCCGAGCTGGGCGCCCGTTTTTTGCACCTAAAACGGCGCCAGAAAAAAAACGCGCTATTCTCGAGCGCTTTGCAGCTCCTTGTCTGTTTGGCGCAGCGCCCAGGAGCCTACACTCGCGCCAATTTTGTAAGTGGGAGGGGGCGGGTACTATTTAAATTAGTTTTTTTCCTGCTGGCAACGCTGCGCGTGCGCGTTGGAGCGTTCGCACATGCTCAATGTGAAGGAAACATTGGCACTCGGCCATTTTTGTAGTTCTTTGTAGCTGTTTAATTTTTGAACATTTTTTAATAAAAGCACATTGCCATCAGCACATCAGCACTGAGGCTACCCTTCTCACTGTCTCCTTCCCCTCCCCACCTTCCACGGCAACAAACAGCGGTTTCCTCCCCCTCCCTCCCCTCCGCGGCGGCAACAAACCGCTGTCTCCTTCCCCTCCCGCCCCTACACGGCAACAAACGGTGGTTTCCTTCCCCTCCCTCCCCTGCGCGGCAACACACCGCTGTCTCCTTCCCCTCCCTCCCCTCTATGGCAACAAACGGCGGTTTCCTTCCCCTCCCTCCCTACCGCGGCAACAAACCGCTGTCTCCTTCCCCTCCCTCCCCTCCGCGGCAACAAACCGCTGTCTCCTTCCCCTCCCTCCCCTCCACGGCAACAAACCGCTGTCTCCTTCCCCTCCCGCCCCTCCACGGCAACAAACGGCGGTTTCCTTCCCCTCCCTCCCCTCCGCGGCAACAAACGGCGGTTTCCTTCCCCAACCCCCGTAGGAACGAACGATGGCTGAAGCACTTTCACACAGGTAGGAAGATGATTTATTTAATCTTTTCTTTGCTTATAAATGTTTATTCAGGTTGGATTTATTTGTATAATATTTGTAGAAGTATAAATAAGGATTGATTGTAGAATTTAATGACTTCCCTTCCCGCCCCTCCCCCCCCCCCACCTCGTTCTGGACGTCTAATTTGTAACCTGCACCTGATTTTTTAATGTGTAGAACAGGTTTTTTCAGTTCTACAAAAATCTTCACTTGCTCCATTCTACTTTAGTTTGGAGTATGTTTTCACTGTGGAATCTTTGAAATCAGGCGTCAGTGGCCAGACACGCCCCCTCTTGAAGAAAAAATTCTGTTCCAAAGTAAAACTGTTCTACCTGACTAGAACTGCAGAAAAAAAAATGTGGAGAATTGCGATTTCTAAGATAGTCCGTTCTCCACCAGTTGCTCCTAAAAATCAGGCGCAAATCATGTGGAAATTCGGGCCCATTGAAAGGGGATTTTGTGCGGGCTTGGGGCTGGGAGTGCGGCAGAGAGATCATGGGGGGGGGGGGGGGGGCTGGTGGCAGTGGATTGCGGGATCAGACCAGCGATTGCTAGAGTCGGCAGCGAGGAAGGACTTCAATTTATTCATGTCGGAGTTCTGCGCATGCGTCACCCAGGGACCAAGATTGGTTCTGGACGAAGGATGATTCCAGATAAGGGAGTTCCGGATAAGGGAGTTCTGGATAGGGGAGGTTCTACTAGAATATATAAAAAGCTGCAAATCCATACAGCAAAGTTTAATTGCATAGTTATATTTGACAAACACAGGATGAATCTACTAACCCCATCATTTCTGTAGAGTACTTCAAGGATGTTGCTAAGCAGATGGCAGCATGCTTCCAGTTCCTCTTGTTTCTCTAAATGATACTTCAGCTGTTCAGTCATCATTGGTAGAAGGATGTCTCTGCAGTCTAGCCAGTGAAAAGCACCATTCAAAATAATTCAAAAACTCGTTAGATAATAAGAGTTTTATTTTTCACTATTGTGTTTCTTAAAGCTAAAAACACCCATACGGCAAATGTATTTATCAATAAATATATTATCCTTGCAATACCTGCAAACCGTAGCTTTATCATTTTACTGGTAATAAAGAACACTTGCTCCTTACTTTCTTTGTTCCTTATTGACTTGCATTCAGATCACCAATACTGTATTTCAAACCAACTCATAATCTATGTAAATTCATTGATGTTTAGTCTTGCTACAAGAATGAATCAAGGATTTGGATATATACAGATGTGATGAGAGGAAAGAATATAGTGTAATCTGTCAGAAAGAAGAGATCAGTACAAATATGAACCCATCAATGTACAGTGTAGAACCATAGAACACAAGGCCAATTTTCTGGCAAGTGCATAAGAACATAAGAAATAGGAGCAGGAGTAGGCCATTTTGCCCCTCGTACCTGTTCTGCCATTTAATAAGTTCATCGCTGATCTGATCATGGACTCAGCTCCACTTCCCTGCCCACTCGCCATAACCCTTTATTCTCTTATTGCTCAAACATCTGTCTATCTCTGCCTTAAATATAGTCAATGACCCAGCCTCCACAGCTCTCTGGGGCAGAGAATTCCATAGATTTAAAACCCTCAGAGAAGAAACTCTTCCTCATCTCAGTTTTAAATGGGCGGCCCCTTATTCTAAGACTATGTCACCTAGTTTTAGTTTCCCCTATGAGTGGAAATATCCTCTCTGCATCCACTTTGTCGAGCCCCATCATTATCTTATATATGTTTTGATAAGATCACCTTTCATTCTTCTGAACTCCAATGTGTATAGGCCCAACCTACTCAACCTACATAAGTCAGCCCCCTCATCTCCAGAATCAACCTAGTGAACCTTCTCTGAACAGCCTCCAATGCAAATATAGAAACATAGAAAATAGGTGCAGGAGTAGGCCATTCGGCCCTTTGAGCCTGCACCACCATTCAGTAAGATCATGGCTGATCATTCACCTCAGTACCCCTTTCCTGCTTTCTCTCCATACCCCTCGATCCCTTTAGCTGTAAGGGCCATATCTAACTCCCTCTTGAATATATCCAATGAACTGGCATCAATAAATCTCTGCGGCAGGGAATTCCACAGGTTAATAACTCTGAGTGAAGAAGTTTCACCTCATCTCAGTCCTAAATGGCCTACCCCTTATCCTAAGATTGTGTCCCCTTGTTCTGGACTTCCCCAACATCAGGAACATTCTTCCCGCATCTAACCTGTCCCATCCCATCAGAATCTTATACGTTTCTATGAGATCCCCTCTCATCCTTCTAAACTCCAATGTATAAAGGCCCAGTTGATCCAGTCTCTCCTCATACGTCAGTCCAGCCATCCCTGGAATCAGTCTGGTGAACCTTCGCTGCACTCCCTCAATAGCAAGAACGTCCTTCCTCAGATTAGGAGACCAAAACTGAACACAATATTCCAGGTGAGGCCTCACCAAGGCACTGTACAACTGCAGCAAGACCTCCCTGCTCCTGTACTCAAAACCCCTAGCTATGAAGGCCAACATACCATTTGCCTTCTTCACCGCCTGCTGTACCTGCATGCCAACTTTCAATGACTGATGTACCATGATAACCAGGTCTCATTGCACCTCCCCTTTTCCTGATCACCTTCCTGACTATGGGCCTAGATTGCCTGCCAGTCACCCGGGCCCAGCCAACAAACAACCAGATGGCCCCTGAATGACTTCGCAGTCAATCCCACATTTGTTAAACCACCAACTGCTTTTGCTCGCCCTTCTCGATGAGCTTTATTGTAGATTTGCTTAGTCATGCATCGTAATCCAGCTTGTACATATAACTCAAAAAACACTACTGTGTCCACCTGAGTATATGTTTCAGTTTGAGCTCAGAACCTGAGCTACCCCCACCCACCCTCAAATTGCCACAGGAAGCCTTTCACTCTTGCTTTCTTCCCCACCCCTCACATTATCCACTTTACTGCATTATATTCCACTTGGCCCTTGAATGTACTTGCTGCTGATTTCTTTTCTTGCCACTACCCTAGAATTGAATCCCTCTAGGCAGCTCATGACTACCACAAGCAATCTCTCCTGTGGTAGTCCTGAGCTGCCTATCTGCTACTTGTTTCCCAAATCTGATTCAGCCAAAGCAGCAACTCACACTTTCTTATTCTCCTCCACCAGCATAATGCTTGATTTCCTTGAGCAAACCTCTACAACCTCCTCCCCATCAATCTCTTCTGTACTCTCCATTAGTCTGTTACTCACCCATTCTACATTGCCCTAAACAAGGTCTGCCGCGTTGCAAATAAAGCTTTCACAATGCACACCTCATCACAATCCACACTTCACGCTGGATGAGTCCAACAACATTCTTTACTGATGGTGTTTAAATCTCCTTCAAAGCCACATGCTCGGCAATTCGCTTTATTAAGTCATGATATCAGCATGCCTCTCACTACCACGTCAATCTGTCTCCTGCTCCTCTGGCACCATTTTCTTTGAACATGTCTCTGTACCACCCCTCCAACAAAGTCCTCTTTATTTATCGATCTCCCAAGTCACCATTAGAATCTCCTCTCCTTTGCACCATGGTAAACAAGTGAATACAACCTTCACCCAAACTCTCTTCTACTTAATTCTCTCCATTCTTGTCCTCACTCAACCTCACCCTGCACAACATCTCCTCCTTCCAACCCCCACCCCCTACCACAACCTTACCATCTCCAAGGTTTCAACTACACGATTGCCTCCTTGTTTATCCCAATCTCCAGAACTCCCTGCTCGTCTCCAAACCTATTAATCAACCTCTCCTATTGGGAAAAAAAAATATTCTCCAACTTCCAATTTCTTCTCCAGCCACCACGACATCACTGTCACAGTTGCACTACTCAACAAGCTACTTTGCTTTGGCCTTCAATCTCCCAAGCCAACAATTCCCCTGATAAAATTCCCACCTCCATAGCCTTCAATTCACAGCTTTGAGTGGACCAGCATAAGAACAGCCTGGTCATCTACTGACAAGGTGATCTGCCTATACCATCTTAAGCGATACAGTGGCCCAGAAATACCAGCCTCCCCGGTCTGTACAGAATGTACATGGACCCGGGAAGACATTGCAAAAGCCGGTTTTCAGCGCACGATGCGCATGCGCTGAAAACGGGCTTTTCCGATCTGTCAAGATCCTCCGTATCTCCACAGCCAGAACATGCACATGGGCAAGATTGTGGTATTTGCCCATATCTAGCCCAGCGGATGTCCTGAAACCTCTTGCACCTGATAAAACCAGGTGCATGACCTACTTTTACAGGCGTAAGAGTTTTAAAACACACAAAAACCTAGTAAAATAAAATTTTAAAAACACATTTTATTGTTTAAAAACCCTGCCCACTACGGTAAGTTTATTTTAAACCAAAATTAAAAAAGCTTTCTTAAAAGTCGAGAAAAAAAATTAAGACATTTATTAACTTTAATTTCAATTAATTTTAATTATGTGAGTTGTGTTTTTTCTTTTTTCTTATGGTGTTTAGTGTGTTTTTTTTTCTCGTAGATACGGAGTTCTCATTGCTATTAATGAGAAAGCTGTGGAATACTGTACCTGAATGGTTGTGCAGTCACACGTGACTGCACCTTCTGCGTCCGAACCTGGAGGATAGGAGCGCACTTCGCAGCACGGGAAGAGAAGGCCTCCTCACCGGAATCCCAGGCGCCTCCAAGACCACCAGGTAAATTCATTAAAATTCTCCGGTCGGAGGCGTTCGTCTGAAAGAAGCCTCCGACCGGAATTTCAAGGCTAGCATCTTTTACTCGATCCTCCTACTAATGAATTATTCTCGAGGAAAAGAACAATTCCAAATTCCTCTGTGATGACTGCCTCCTCCAACTGTCTTTCTTGGTTTCCTCCTTCTTTACCTCGAATGATGAGGAATTCATGGATATTTTTCCTTTATGATTATTCATGGCTGCCTCAGTCTTCTCTCCTCCTTTCCCTGTGGTATTTAATATGTTTGACTATTTCATCCTCCTCCAACATCTCTCCATTGTGGTCCAACTCTGTGGCACCTGCCTCACTTAATTCCATTACTATCTGTCCCAAAGAAGCTAGCACACCAGCTGCAATGGCAGTGTTATCTTGGGGTGCCTCAAAGGTTCCACATCCTTGGTTCCTCAACTATATGTTGTCTTCATCCATATGCTGGGGTCAGTTTACATATGTAGGCTAACGACACCCATCTCTACCTCTCCAACACCACCCTGATTCCACCATCACCTTGTGCTATCTGACTGCGTGTCGATATAAAGCCATGGATGATCCTGAACTTTCTCTCCAACACTTGCCAAAAACTTTACACCTAGCCCCAATTTTATGCCCCTTCCTGCGTGCCAACTTAGCCTCTATGTCTTTTGCAATCCTGAACTGAGCTTCCAACCCTATATATTCTCCCCATCATGATTGCCTATTTCCACTTCTGCCTTTACCCTAACCCACACCGCTACTAAAATAGTCATCCTCCTCAGCAACCTCCAGTTAATTCAAAACTCCTCTTCCTCCATCGTGTCCCACACCAAGTCCTGTTCCCGGTTACCCCTTTCCTTGCCAACTTCCATTGACTCCCAGTCCCCCAATGCATTGAATTGAGAATCTTTGTCTGCATTTACAGATCCTTCCATGTCACTGCCTCTCCCTTCCTCTGCTCCATCTTATGGAACTTTCACTCAGAACCACTCTCCTTGCTCCTCCATCTCCCTACATTCAAAAATCTCCTCAGAACTGAGCTCTTCAACCATGCTTTTGGTCACGTGCTCAGCAAACCCACAGTTTTGTGCCTACTCTATTCTGTCCAAAAATCATTTGAATGTTGATCATTCTTTCTATGAAGAAGTTTGTAATGACATCCATCTTAAAATTGACATTGCTCCCATTTTAGCCTTGATTCCATTTCTTCACTTGCCTTAATGTAGTCCTCCTGATTTTACTTTATCTACATAATTTTACCTTATCCATTTTATACAAAATGCCCTCTAAGTCATCCTGTTTCAATGCTAAAGAAAGACATACATTTATGTAGTGCTTTTAATGCCCACAGGACATTCCAAATTGTTTTGCATTTCATGTATTACTTTTTAAGTCATTGCTGCACCTTCAGCAACACAGCACTCCCTCAGTACTGCACTGGAGTGTCAGCCCAGATTTGTGTGCTCAAGTCTCTTGAATGGAACTTGAATCTACAATTTTCGGACTCAAGAGGCAAGGGTGGGACCAACTGAGCCACTGGTTGACACACCTGGTGACTTGCGACTAAACCTGGACCTACTACTTAATGTGCAATCTTACAAGTGCACTATGGGCCACCCTAGTATATGCTTTCAGGCACCTAAATGCCCAATAATGATCAAGAACATTGGTTCAGCTCTTATAAGAGGGATTTGATATATTCCATGCCCTACTCCGATATGCAGGTTTATGGCAACACCGTCCGATTTCATCCCCCGAGGTGCCCATGTAAAGAAGGCATTAGAGTATAAGAGAAGAGAAGCATAATTGTAAGACAAGCAAGGCACCCAGTAAACCAATACAAACCTATGCATTGAAGGGGAACCATATCAATTGAAACAGGACAGAGAAGGTCTGCCCATGTGCAGATGTCAGTGCACAAGTAAAACCCATCTCTTGGACTTTATCACTTCAGTGTCCAACAAGTCATTCGAACCTGAACAAAAACAAACTAATTCTATCAAAAGATAAATGATTTTGATATTGATTTATTTTTAAAAATTCGTTCATGGGATGTGGGCGTCGCTGGCAAAGCCAGCACTTATTGCTCATCCCCAATTGCACTTGAGAAGGTGATGGTGAGCCGCCTTCTTGAACTGCTGCAGTCCAGGACGAATAAGGAACGGCGATATATTTCCAAGTCAGGATACTGTGTGACTTGGCGTGAACTTGGTGTTCCCATGCGCCTGCTACCCTTGTCCTTCTAGGCTGTAGAGGTTGCGGGTTTGGGAGGCGTTGTTGAAGAAGCCTTGGCGAGTTCCTGCAGTGCATCTTTATAGATGGTACACATTGTAGCCACGGTGCACTGGTGGTGGAGTGAGTGGCAATCAAGCAGCTGCTTTGTGCTGGATGCTGTCGAGCTTCTCGAGTGTTGTTGGAGCTGCACTCATCCAGGCAAGTGGAGAGTATTCCATCACACTCCTGACTTGTGCCTTGTAGATGGTAGAAAGGCTTTTTGGAGACAGGAGAGTTGCTCACCGCAGAATACCCAGCCTCTAACCTGCTCTTGTAGCCACTGTATTTGTGTGGCTGGTCCAGTTAAGTTTCTGATGTTGCTGGTGGGAGATTCAGCGATGGTAATCCCGTTGAATGTCAAAGGGAAATGACTGGACTCTCTCTTGTTGGAGATGGTCATTGCCTGGAACGAGTGTGGTATAAATGTTACTTGCCACTTATCAGCCCAAGCCTGAATGCTGTCTTGCTGCAAGTGGGCATGGACTACTTCATTATCTGAGGAGTTGCAAATGGAATGGAACACTGCAATCAATGAATATCCTCATTTCTGACCTTATAATGGAGGGAAGGTTACTAATGAAGCAGCTGAAGATGGTTGGACTGAAGACACTGCCCTGAGGAACTACTCCAGTGATGTCTTGGGCCTGAGATGATTGACCTCCAACAACCACACGATCTTTCTTTGTGTTAGGTATGACTCCATTGACTTAAATTTACTAGGGCTCCTTGGTGCCACACTCGGTCTATTGGTGCCTTGATGTCAAGGGCAGTCACTCTCACCTCACCTCTGGAATTCATCTCTTTTGTCCAAGTTCAAACCAAGGCTGTATTGAGGTCTGGAGCAATTGATCCTGGCGGAACCCAAACTGAGCATCAGTGAGCAGGTTATTGCTGAGTAAATGCCACTTGATAGCACTAATATTCGACTTAATCAATTTATATTAATCTAATACAAGAATCTTTAAAAATCACAAACTGGCAGCTTTAGCTGGTGTGGATAATGATTACAGTAATTGTGAACTATCGTTGCTGAAAATTAAATCTTGCAAGTTGCAAAGTGATGAAATCTTTATAAAGAAGACATCACAGAAAAGTAGAATTCAGTTACTTCAAATATAACAGTAACAACCACACTAAATAGTCAGAGGCAGGACACAAACTCAGCTTTCCATCTTATAGTGGAAGCAATTGTCTTCACTAACGGGGAGGTCTACTGCTCCAATTTTTTCAGAAAGCAAGTGATTAATGGTTCTGCTGTTGCCATTTCATCATCATAGGCAGTCCCTCGAAATCAAGGAAGATTTGCTTCCATTCTAAAAGTGAGTTCTTGAGTGACTGAACAGTCCAATTGGAGAATTATAGTCTCCGTCACAGACCGGATAGATAGTCGTTGAAGGAAAGGGTAGGTGGAACTGGTTTGCCGCACCCTCCTTCCACTGCCTGGGCTTGTTTTCTGCATGTTCTTGGCAACGAGACTCAAGGTGCTCAGCTCCTTCCCGGATGCACTTTCTCCACTTAGGGCAGTCTTTGGCCAGGGACTCCCCAGGTGCGGATGTTGCATTTTATCAAAGAGGCTTTGAGAGTGTCCTTGAAACATTTCCTCTGCCCACCTTGGGCTCGCTTGCCATGTAGGAGTTCCGGGTAGAGTTTGCTTTGGGAGTCTTGTATCAGGCATGCAAACAATGTGGCCGCCCAACGGAGCTGGTCGAGTGTGGTCAGTGCTTCAATGTTGGGGATGTTGGCCTGATCGAGGACGCCAATGTTGGTGCCTCTGTCCTCCCAGGCGATTTGCAGGATCTTGCGGAGACATTTGGTGGTATCTCTCCAGTGATTTGAGGTGTCTGCTGTATATGGTCCACGTCTCTGGGCCGTACAGGAGGTATCACTACAGCCCTGTAGACCATGAGCTTGGTGGCAGATTTTAGGGCCTGATCTTTGAACACTCTTCTCCTCAGGCGGCCGAAGGCTGCGCTGGTGCACTGGAGTCAGTGTTGAACCTCGTTGTCGAGTCTGCCCTTGGTAATAGGCTTCAGAGGTACGGAAAGTGGGACACATTGTCCAGGGCCGTGCCATGGATCTTGATGACTGGAGGGCAGTACTGTGTGGTGTAAGGCCCATGCTTTCGTACGCCTCAGTGAAGATGTTGACTATGATTTGCAGTTTAGTCTCTGAATGTGCACAGACACAAGCATCGTCCGCGTACGGTAGTTCGACGACAGAGATTGGGACAGTCTTGGATCTGGCCTGGAGACGACGAAGGTTGAACAGGTTCCCACTGGTTGTGTAGTTTAGTTCCATTCCAGCGGGGAGCTTGTTGAATGTGAGGTGGAGCATTGCAGCGAGGAAGATCGAAAAGGGGGTTGGCGCGATGACGCAGCCCTGTTTGACCCCGGTCCGGACGTGGATTGGATCTGTGATGGATCGGTTGGTCAGGATCACAGCTTGCATGTCATCGGGGAGCAGGCGGATGATGGTACGAACTTTTGGGGGGGCAGCCGAAATGGAGGAGGGCGCTTCATAGTCGCTCGCGGTTGACAATGTCAAAGGCCTTTGTACGGTCAAAGCTCATGTACAAGGGTTGGTGCTCTTCCCTGCATTTTCTTTGCAGCTGTCACACCGTAAGAATCGTGTTGCCATTTACAGCTCCTCTAGACCCATCTTTTGTTCCTTTACTTGTCCCAGTATCCTCTTTTGTCTTGCGCCATCATCCCTTTTGTCAATTAGTCACTCCTGCCCTTCACCCGGTCACAGACCTTCCCTTTTGTTCTGTACTTGCTTAAAAAGTGTTATATCTCTAACTTCTGATGAAAGGTCAGTGACTTGAAACATTACAGATGTTGCCTGACCTGCTGTGTATTTCGGAAAGCAAGTGATGGTAATGGTTCTGCTGTTGCCTTTTACAGCTCCAATAACCCCATCTTTTGTTCCTTTACTGGTCCCAATACCACCCCCTTTTGCCTTGCACCACCATCTGAAGCATTTTTTGTTTCAGATTTCCAGCATCCCAATATTTTGTTTTTGCTTTTCCAATAGGACCAAGTGGTTTAGCACGTTAAGTCCAATGCCCTTTTTTCTCTGAATCTTGGGTTCAAATCCAGCCTAGGCTAATTGAAAGGAAATGTACACACTGCTTGTTGCAAAAGCCGTAAGGGAAATGAGTTGGGGCCCTCTCAACCCAGATGCTAGTGTGTGAATGCCGTAAACACAAAATTGTCCATAATTCACCAGAAGCTGACATTCTTGATCAGAAAAACGAGAATATATCGCTCGTGTGGGAAGTAGAAACAAAAACAAACTGGAACACAGTTCAAATCATCTTTGAAGAATGGGATTTGGATGCATTATTGCTGCAAACTAGAAGATACGTTACTTAGTATTTGATTGACTTTGGGCACACAAAGTGGAAAATGTTTTTTTTTATATACATATATACGCAAAAATTATAAATTAAACAAGGAAGAAAAAAAATAAAATCCTTAGAATTGAAATAAAAATCAGGCAAAATGAAAGTTTTGTTTATTTGGTTAGCTCAGGTCGTACATTTATGAATCATTTGTTACTCCTGAGCTTTAATGCTAACCTGGAGAGTTAGCTTCATTAAGCACGAGGCAAACAGAGAGGTTCTACTGAGGGATTATGAACAGCTAGGGGCCAAATTAAAAAGCAATGGTAATAATCTCTGGATTACCTCCCGAGCCACGTGCAAATTTGTATAGGGTAAATAAGATCAGAGAGTTAAACTCGTGGCTCAAAGACTGGTGTGGGAGAAATGAGTTTTGGTTTGTGGGACACTGGCACCAGTAATGGGGTAAGAGGGAACTGCTCTATTCGGATAGGTTCCACTTAGACCGTGTTGGGACTAGGGTCCTGGCGAATCAAATAACTAGGGCTGTAGAGAGGGCTTTAAACTAATTAGTGGGGGGATTCAGGTGAGCGAAAATTTAAAAAGTCAAAGAATAAGGAAAAGGCAATAGAGCAGGGTAGTACTGGGGCAAATGAAAACTAGAGCATGCCAGGAAGGGACAGAATCAGAAAATGGGGTCAAAGCAGGAAAAAATGGTAAAAAAGCAATTTAAAAGCTCTTTATCTGAATGCACATAGCATTTGTAACTAAATAGATGAGTTGACGGCATAAATAGATATGAATGGATATGATCTGATTGCCATTACAGAGACTTGGTTGCATGGTGACCTGGACTGGGAACTAAATATTCAGGGGTATTTGACAATTCAGAAGGACAGACGGAAAGGAAAAGGAGGTGGGGTAGCTCTGTTAATAAAGGAGGAGATCAGTGCGTTAGTGAGAAACGACATTGGCTCAGAAGATCAAGATGTTGAATCAGTTTAGGTGGAGATAAGGAATAATAAGGGGAAAAAGTCACTGGTGGGCTTAGTCTATAGACCCCTAAACAGTAGCTACACTGTTGGATGGAGTATAAATCAAAAAATAATGGAGGCTTGTAAAAAAGGAACGGCAATAATCATGGCAATTCATATTGATTGGACAAAGCAAATTGGCCAGGGTAGCCTTGAGGAAGAGTTCATAGAGTGTATCCGGGATAGTTTCCTTGAACAGTAGGTTGCAGAACTAACCAGGGAGCAGGCTATCTTAGATCTGGTACTGTGTAATGAGACAGGATTAATAAATGATCTCCTAGTAAAGGATCCTCTAGGAATGAGTGACCATAGCATGGTTGAATTTCAAATTCAGTTGGAGGGTGAGAAAGTTGTTTCTCTAACCAGTGTCCTTGGCTTAAATAAAGGAGACTACAAAGGTATGAAGGCAGAGTTGGCTAAAGTGGACTGGGAAAATAGATTAAAGTATGGGATTGTTGATGAGCACTGACAGACATTTAAGAAGATATTTCATAACTCGCAACAAAAATATATTCCAGTGAGAAGGAAAGACTGTAAGAGAAGGAATAACCATCCATGGCTAACTAAGGAAATAAGGGATGGTATCAAATTGAAAACAAGGGTATACAATGTGGCCAAGACTAGTGGGAGGCCAGAGGATTGGGAAACTTTTAAAAGTCAGCAAAGAACGATTTTTAAAAATGATAAAGCAAGGGAAGATAGATTATGAAAGTAAACTAGCATGGAATATAAAAACAGATAGTAAGAGTTTCTAGAGGTACATGAAAAGGAATAGAGTGGCTAATGTAAATGTTGGTCCCCTAGAGGATGAGACTGGGGAATTAATAATGGAGAACAGGGAAATGGCAGAGATGCTGAACAAATATTTTGTATCGGTCTTCAGAGTAGAAGACACTAAAAGCATCCCAATAGTGGATAATCAAGGGGCTTTCAGGAGGGAGGAACTTAATACAATCACTATCACTAAAGAAGTGGAACCCGGTAAAATAATGGGACTAAAGGCGGACAAGTCCCCGGGACTTGATGCTTATATCCCAGGGTCTTAAAAGAAGTGGCTGCAGAGATAGTTCTACCAAAATTCTCTGGATTCTAGGGAGGTCCCAGCGGATTGGAAAACTGAAACGTAACGCTCCTATTTAAAAAAGGAGCTCGACAAAAAGCAGGAACCTTTAAACCAGTTAGCCTAACATCTGTCGTTGGGAAAATGCTGGAGTTCATTATTAAGGAAGCAGTAGCGGGATATTTGGAAAAGCATAATTAAATCATGCAGAGTCAGCATGGTTTTATGAAAGGGAAATCATGTCTGACAAATTTGGTGGAGTTGTTTGAGGATGTAACGAGCAGGGTGAATAAGGGAGAACCAGTGGATGTGGTGTATTTGGATTTCCAGAAGATATTCAATAAGATGCCACATAAAAGGTTACTGCACAAGATAAAAGTTCACGGGGTTGGGGGTAATATATTAAGCATGGATAGAGGACTGGCTGACTAACAGAAAACAGAGAGGTGGGATAAATGGGTAATTTTCTGGTTGGCAAACAGTGACTAGTGGGGTGCCGCAGGGATTGGTGCTGAGGCCTCAACTATTTACAATCTATATTAATGACTTGGATGAAGGGACCGAGTTAATGTAGCCAAGTTTGCTGATAATACAAAGATGTGTGGGAAAGCAAATTGTGAGGAGGACACAACAAATCTGCAAAGGGATATAGACAGGCTAAGTGAGTGGAAACATTTTTGGCAGATGGAGTATAATGTGGGAAAATGTGAGGTTATCCATTTTGGCAGAAAAAATAGAAAAGCAAATTATAATTTAAATAGAGAAAAATTGCAAAGTGCTGCAGTACAGAGTGAACTGGGGGTCCTTGTGCATGAAACACAAAGTTAGTATGCAGGTACAGCAAGTAATCAGGAAGGCAAATGGAATGTTGGCCTTTATTGCAAGGAATAGAGTATAAAAGCAGCGAAGTCCTGCTACAACTGTACAGGGTATTGGTGAGGCCACACCTGGAGTACTGTGTACAGTTTTGGTCTCCGTATTTAAGGAAGGATATACTTGCATTGGAGGCTGTCCCGAGAAGGTTCACTAGGTTGATTCCACAGAAAACGGGTTGACTTATGAAGATAGGTTGAGTAAGTTGGGCCTATATTCATTGGAGTTCAGAAGAATGACAGGTGATCTTATCAAAACATATAAGATAATGAGGGGGCTCGACAAGGTGGATGCCGAAAGGATATTTCCACTCTTAGGGGAAACTAAAACTAGGAGACATAGTCTCAGAATAAGGGGCCGCCCATTTAAAACTGAGATGAGGAGGAATTTCTTCTCTCAGAGGGTTGTAAATCAATGGAATTCTCTGCTCCAGAGAGCTGTGAAGGCTGGGTCATTGAATATATTTAAGGCAGAGATAGACAGATTTTTCAGCGCTAAGAGCATAAAGGGTTATGGGGAGCGGGCAGGGAAGTGGAGCAGAGTCCATGATCAGCCATGAGATTATCTTATTAAATGGCGGAGCAGGCTCGAGTGGCCAAGTGGCCTACTCCTTCTGCTATTTCTTATGCTCTTATGGCTTGCCAGCACAAGCCCATGGAATAAAGCGGAGAGTGGAAGCATGGATACGAAATTGGCTAAGTGACAGGGAACAGAGAGTAGTAGTGAACGGTTGTTTTTCAGACTGGAGGAAGGTATACAGTGGTGTTCCGCAGGGGTCGGTTCTAGGATCACTGCTTTTCTTGATATATATTAATGACTTAGACTTGGGTGTACAGGGCACAAAACTTGGAAGTATAGTCAACAGTGAGGAGGATAGTGATAGACTTCAAGAAGACACAGACAGGCTGGTGGAATGGGCAGACTCTATGATTTCTGATTATGGAAGCCATTCCCATGTTCTCCCCTGCCACCTTCAACAATTTGTGCATATATACCCCCAGGTCTCTCTGTTCCTGTACCCCCTTTAGAACTGTACCCTTTAGCTTTCTCTCATAATACTCCTGTGAAGCGCCTTGAGATGTTTCACTATGTTATAGGCGCTATATAAATACCAAGTTGTTATATTACCTAGTGGAGGTCTCTCTGTACCAAGACCCAAGCTTCAAAGTTTTTGTAATCAGGGCCACATTTCAACTCATGAGTCAATACTGTTAAACCATTGTGCTGAATCCAAAGCAGGCGTCACATTTCACAATTGCAGTGACAAAAGACAGATGTTGTGCAAGTTAGTTACTGAAAGTAAACTTTAAAGCTAAGAGTTGCCATCAGTCTTGTGCCACAGACTGTTGAATGGGGACATCCCAAACAGAGGCAGTCACAGCATACCACAACACAAAATGTCATGAGTGGGGAAAAAATGATAGAAGAAATTTTGAAAATTTGGACATAAAAATAACTGAATGAACCTTATAAACTATGAAGATGGCCTCCTTTTCACTAACTGGTCAATAATGACAAATGGCATTTCAAACTGTTACCACTGTGGGAATTAACGGGGAGGTCTGCTGCCGCTAAAAGGACAGAGAATAATACACATCTTCCCAAAGAATGTGTTTGCAGTGAGGCAAAATATTGTGCCCACCTAACAACTTGCATTTCTATAGCATTCTTCATATGCAGCAATGTTTCAGAGTGGTTAAGAATGAATAGACACAGAACAGAGCAGGAGAGGGATAGGGGAGAAAATTCACATGGGACTAAAGCAGTCAAAGACAAGGACCTGAAGATTAGATTTGAAGCTACGGATACAAGTAACAAGGCAGAGGAGCAGGAGTACAAAAGTTTCTAAGGATAGCACGGTGGTCGAAGGAGAACCCCCAATGGTGAAGAAACAAAGAGTAAGCCAGTGTTGAAGGTGCAGTGGGTTTTATGCAAGGATGCAGAGCTAGAAGAGAAAATGGAGGTGGGTTGTGCCAGGCCATGAAAGAATTTGAAAGCTGAGCATAAAGCCAATTAACTGGGGGTGGCGAGGTGGGAGTGGGGGTGGCGAGAGAGAGAGAGAGAGAGAGAGAAAGAGAGAGAGAGAGAGAAAGGTGAAGGGGAGAGAGAGAAGAGTGAAGGCCTTGGTCTGGATGAGAACGCAGGCCATGATGTTTTGGTTATTAAGTACCTTAAAAGACAGCTCCACGAGATGCTGGCATTATCCTACACCAATGTGGAACTTGAATAAATGAGGAAGAATTAATAATTCTAAGCACTGATGCTCGATACTTCAACCTTCATCATTTCGCCTGTTACATGCAATGAACTAGCATTGATTGTACAGTGACCTTGATAAATCAATAGTCTAACAATTTTTTGTGTTCCAAAAAAATCTCTCCAGATAACATTGCTGAGAATCAGCTATCAGTTCGTAAATATGATGCACGATGATGCCAAATAACAATGATTTCATATCCGTTCATTCCATTTTGCGCTGATACAAACTTGAATGATTAATATGCGCATTAGGCGGAGTGACCTAATAGAAGTCTTTAAAATTATGAAAGGTTTTGATAGAGTGGATAGAGAGAGAATGTTTCCACTTGTGGGGAAGAGCATAACTAGAGGCCAGCAACGTAAGATAGTCACCAAGAAATCCAATAGGGAATTCAGAAGAAACTTCCTTACCCAAAGAGTGGTGAGACTGTGGAACTCGCTACCACAGGAGGTGGTTGAAGCGAATAGATTAGATGCAGTTTAGTTAAGAGGAGGCTGGACAAGCATATGAATGAGGGAGAAGGGAATAGAGGGTTCCGCTGAAAGATTCAGATGAGGAAAGACAGGAGGAGGCTTGAATGGAGCATAAACGCCAGCTTGGACTGGTTGGGCCGAATGGCCTGTTTCTGTGCCGTATATCCTATGTAATCCTATGTGTTATGCATTCTCAATGTTTTATGAAGCTTTATAAAAGAACATGTCAACAAAGTTATATATGTTGACCATTGGTGTATGAATAGCCAAGAAAGTAATCTAAGTAGATCTAAAGTGTCATAATCTACAGGACTAGGAACCAAGGGCTATAAAGTGGGATTAGGCTAGACAGCTCTCTTTTAGCCGCACAGACACGATGGGTCGTATGGCCTCCTTCTGTGTTGTAAACTTTTATGATTCTATGACAGCCTCATTTCAAAAAGGCATAATGTGCCAAATGGAAAATAAATGGTGACTTCACATCATACAAATTTTCATGTGGAGTGGAATTTTGTTCATATGCAATAGTTCAAGAGAATTTTGCATACAAGGCTGCCCATGAAACTATTGACTGCATAAGCTGCAAAATTGAGACTTGGTAACAATTAGCCGCTATTAATGCCACAAATTTGATTATTTTTATGTATTATAACACAAATTTTGTTACATCAGGACAGCAGGATTGTAAATGTAACTGTATAGGGTTCTATTACAGCATTATTAACAGCACAAAATTAAAGACATGCTCTCCATACATGCACTTCAAAATAGTTACACTTAAGTTAATCGACAAAATTGTTAAAACTTCCACAGCATTTGCTACAGTAACAAAAGATGATAGAATAATTTTTTACCACAGAAACACAATGCAGTTTAGACATCATGGAAAATTAAATATTTTTCATACACTCAAGCAATAACTTCATGTCCTTGATCTGAATTTAACATGAACCCCAAAACTGTGATCATTTATATTTTAATCAATTTTTAATGTTAATTTGAAACCCAGTAGTAACATGTGATTAGTTTACTCGTTACCTCTGGAACGTTGAGTTTTTTTTTTAAACATAAAGCTTCAGGGACTCAGAGGTTTATTGGCACAAAAGCATTTTCCTTGAGCTTCCTCGGACAGAAAACTATAGTAGAAGCTGTAATAAAGGATATTGCTGCTCTCGTGGAGTTAATTTAATTGGCACAAACCCCTACTACTTTCATAGTAGAAACATAGATCAAAGCCTAGCAGAAGCCCTATCAATCACAAGAAAAAAATGTCACTTTAATTACCAGAAAATCTTACTCACCATGCTGTGTGAAGAGGTCACTGTGCACTATTTCTATCAAACAGTACAGCTTCTGACGCACGAGTCTGCCCGGTGGAACATTGTGGATAAAGTCTGTAAACAGTTTGCTGTACAGAAAGGCAATTAGACAAGCCATGAGTATACTATGATCTAATTAGGGCCTTAAATATACTATCAAAAAATCACTTTATATCCAAAATTCTCTTTTAATGAGGTTCACCACAAGGAGCACAGACCCCTATGTAATTGCAATTCCCCATGAGATTCTGCTGACAGAAATACAATTTTCAATTTTGTGGTTTGGCAAGATGTTACTGAATGAATTACAGATTATTATAACTCGATGGACTCAATTTTCCCCAAAGCTTTTTTTTGGCATACTTGTTACGCCTGTTTTATTGGGACCCCAAGTACGCCAAAACAAAATGTTCTAAGTTTCCCCGTTTGATTTCTTCACTTTGGCGCAGCCTAACTTGTCCTTTAGTTTTGGGGTGGAGCATTGATCTGCGCCAAAAAAGATCAGGTTGCCACAGTAACCAGGGTCACAATGCGGGCTGAGGCTGGAAAGTGACACTTACAGCTCAGCTCACAACTTGCACCTTAACATATATTGCAGCAACTTACCTCCATTAAATTATTAAAGTTCCCCCCCACCCACCCCATGCTGGTGATGATCCCCGCTCCTATCCCAGGCTGAAGGGCCTCCTGGTTCGCTCCCTCGCCACTAGCCCTGGCCGAGTGGCTTGCCGGTCCACACTCCCGCCCCTAGCCCAGGCCGAACGGCCTCCTGGTCTGTCCCCCCGCACCTATCCCAGGCCGAACGGCCTCCTCCCTCCCAGTCCCCGCACCTAGCTATACCTGAAAGGCTTCCCCCCGGCCCTCTCTCTTACCTCTCCTGCTATTGCTGTCCGGGCATCTGCTGCACTTACCTGCCCAATTTCCTTACCTGTGCCGATTTCCTTAAATTTCCAGAAAGTTTTTCTACAGAGGCCACATACGCTGGCCTAAGAAAAACTGGAGTAACTCTCAGCTGGCTAAACTTGCCGAAATGGTCAGAATTGGCGCAGGTGGCAGGTTACACCCCTTTGGTTGAAAAAAAAACGTACCTAAAAAAATCGTAACTAACTGAGTTACGCTGATGCAAATTGATCGGGGAAATTGTTTTTTTTTAAAACTTGGGCCAAAAAAAGCAGCCTGTGCCAAAAAAACAGTGCAAATCACTGGGGAAAATTGAGCCCAATATTTTAAAATTTGTTGGCTAAATTGTTTTCCAGCAAGTACAAATAAAGGATTCTTCAGGATATTTAATCTGGCTATTTGAAGTTTATTCATACACACACACATATATACACAGCTTTGCAGTTTAACCGTCAAACAAACATGCCAATCAGGAAGTATTTAAATACCATACACATTTTCACAACACTTCCAAGCTTAACAAACACTTTCTTCTCCATATAATAGATTAGCAATTACTATTTCAACCTACAAGCATCATGCACATTTCCTAACTGTAAAAGATAGATACGTTCGACTACTGGTACGACAATAACGAGTAATGTTCCTTGCTCCTTCAGATAGAGTTTATACAAATGAACAGACAAACACAGCTACTTAATTTAGGAAAGATTTGCCAACAAAAACAAAAAAGGGTTTAGAAACTGCCAAACCCACAACAATGGATAGATCTTTTGAAGATCAGTAGAATGTGTAGCAATGAAAAAACACATCATTAATTCAGGAACTGTCAGTCAGATAGTCCCACTACAGAAATAACAATTTATCTTGATGTACATCATTGACAAAGAATCTCAGTGCAAAACCAGAAAACACATGATCCACAATTTTATGATGCTGGCAAAATCTGTACTGCATCAACCAACAGTGCATACGGGTTTCCTCCCAAATCTAATAAACTCCCCATTTTCTATGTGCAGGAAGGTTGGCCCGCAACACGATAGGCTTGGAGATAGAAAATCAAGTGAGGATATTTAATCTGGCTATTTGAAGTTTATAAAGAGGTCCATTACAAAAAAAAAATCACTTTTCTGATAAGGATAATGGGAGGCAAAGAGGAAACTGGAATAAACTCACTTTATTTTAGGATTGCATCTTGGAAATCCTGCTGCAACAGATGCAGCAAAGGCGGGCAATCCTGTTTTGAGATCTCTGTGGCACACACATTAGCTCAATAGCTGGGCCAGCCAGGTCCCACAGTACTCCAATTAATGTATGACCAGCCAGATTGGTTGACTAATGGAACCTGGATGGGTAAACTCTAAAACATAACTGACAATCCCAAATAGTCACATTTTATATTGCACTCAGTAAAGGAAAAATACTTCGATAATTAAAAATTCATTGGGACAACCCATTTCTTACCTAAGTTCCTTGGGATCAAACACCAGCTTCACATCATTGACAATTGTCGGTAGATATTTTAAAGCTGCCCCCTGTAAACAACATAGATAAGTTCATTTCCAAAGAGAAATTGGCACCTTTCAAATTCACTGCATTAAAAAAACTGAACATTTTGATAAACAATATAAAAAGTAGCTCACATATTAACTTCTTTGCATCAATTAAAAAATTTTTTAATGCAAGACATTAACTTGTTCAGAATTTGCAGCCAAGATGAGGGCGAACTGGCCGCGTTCGCTGTCATTCCACCTTTGAAACTGACCGCAACGTCAGGATTTGGCACACACGCATGCAAGAATCCCGAAGTTGCGGTCAGTCATTGACAGCTCTGAATCTGGCTGCACTGTGTACGCGCCCATCCCCCCTCCACCCCCCCGACAGAGCCAGAACTATGTTTTTTCAGCCAAATCATTGAAATGGAAAAACACTTTGGCTCTTCCACACCACAGTAATTGTGCTGTTGAATTCCCCACGAAAAGTTAGATACGAAGGGATTAGGTGTAACTGGGGTTCTTTCAGCGTTATTGCTGCTAAACAAATATTAAGGGCCTGGAAATTTTAATTTTGTGAAATGTGTCCATTTTAATAAAAATTATAATTTAAAAAAATAATTTTTTCACTTTTTAAAAAAGTTTATCCATCTTTCAGATTTGCCTTTTCCCCATGAGAGAGCCCCAGTCTTCGTTTTGCTCTCTAACATTTTTTTAAAGTTAGAATGTTAAGAAATTACCCAGTTCCTTGATTGTTATCTGTGAGAATTCTGCATTTTGACTGGCTGCTTAAGATAGTCTGTTGACGACATAGCAGTTCGCACAAGGGAATCCCCACTAACTTCCGTTGATTTGAATTGAAGGTCGGAAAATCTAAAGTTCTCGACACAGGGATCATGAGATCCTTGTGCGAAGTGTACTTCGAGACCAGGGCTTTGCTTTGCAGCTGACCACAAATTCCGGGCCAATAAACCTCAATTTTCTCATTAGAAAAATGGATTGTAGCAAATTTAATAATGTCCAAAAAACTGTCACTGGCTAATTAACAAATTTGTGCAGTACCATGTTACTTCACATTAATTTCCCCCCAACTTATCAACTTGTATCCCTCCTCCATTGTAACTCAAAAGCTCACATTCTTCCTTCATGACGAGACAGCCAAATTACCACATGAAATCCCAATTGCTGCTGATGCCACTCTTATTCAATAAAAATCCCTTTTAATAGTGAGAAAAATGAAGGGTCTCAACTAAAACAACAGCAACTCTTTCAGATGCTAACTGATTTGCTGTGCATTTTCTGAATTTTTATTGGCGTAATTTTACACTACATTGAGAATAAAACATTGACGCAATATAGACCTAAATATCTGAAACACTGAACTTTATTAAAGTTCAATGGATGAGAGCAGAATCTCACTGCTAGTTGTTACAGAGATGCAGCGGGAATCAAAATGGGGGTTGGGGTGGAGGATCTTTTATGCACAAATATTTGTTTTCCTCAAGCTCCCTCGCATTTAAAGCCATGCTTAGTTAGGATCCCTTCCCTTAACAGACAAATTGTCTGGTGGAGTTTAAAAACAGTGAAGTCATATACTTTGTTCAAAATCCTTGCTTTCTGAAATTGATCGATTTGACTTATTTCACATGTAGATCAAAAGCGTTTGTGCTCATTTTCTTAAACAATCCTTTCCAATGCCCTTTCACTACTTTCTTGCAACAGAAATAACACTAAAGGAAAAAATACTCGTAAATTGATTTGGCATGATTGCACAAAATCACTTTTATATAAGTGTGTATGTATATGTATATATAAAATATATACTGTTGTTGTATATGTGTATACATATATAAATAAATGTATGTGTACATTAAAAATATCTAAATATATAAACTATAAATACATACAATTAAGTTAAAAGTATTTTACAGTTGTTTACTCAGTCTGGGTTTTCAGAAAAAATCTTAAGCTTGTTAAGTAATGCACACCCATATGCAATCCTAGCTTAAATAAATGCAGAAGCCTTCACTATCTTAAATTTGCAATTAAAACATACCTTAACTATTACTGTCTGATCTGAAGTGCTGCTCATCATGTCATTGATTGACCTGAACAGCTCCCTCAAGGAATCCATAAAGTCAGTTTCTCCTTTGTCTTCATACAATCTTAAAGAAAACAGAAACAAATCTGATCAATGCCTTACGATTCAGTTAAAATTTGGAAAGAAAAAAACAGCAACTATAGGTGATTAATTTATTTGTCTCCTAATTATAAATATCATTCCATGATGAATTCAACAAAACTTCTGGATATATTATACATGCATAACATAGAAACATAGAAAATAGGTGCAGGAGTAGGCCATTTAGCCCTTCGAGCCTGCACCACCATTCAATAAGATCATGGCTGATCATTCACCTCAGTATCCCTTTCCTGCTTTCTCTTCATACCCCTTGATCCCTTTAGTCATAAGGGCCATATCTAACTCCCTCTTGAATATATCTAACGAACTGGCATCAACAACTTTCTGTGGTAGAGAATTCCACAGGTTCACAATTCTCTGAGTGAAGAAGTTTCTCCTCATCTCGGTCCGAAATGGCTTACCCCTTATCTTTAGATTGTCATCCCTGGTTCTGGACTCCCCCAACATCGGGAACATTCTTCCTGCATCTAACCTGTCCAGTCCCGTCAGAATTTTATATGTTTCTGTGAGATCCCCTCTCATTCTTCTAAATTCCAGTGATAACAGGTCCAGTCGATCCAGTCTCTCCTCATATATCAATCCTACCATCCCGGAATTAGTCTGGTGAACCTTCGCTGCACTCCCTCAATAGCAAGAACGTCCTTCTTCAGATTAGGAGACCAAAACTGAACACAATATTCCAAGTGAGGCGTCACCAAGGCCCTGTACAACTGCAGTAAGACCTCCGTGCTCCTATACTCAAATCCCCTAGCTATGAAGGTCAACATGCCATTTTGCCTTCTTCCCCTGCATGCCAACTTTCAATGACTGATGTACCGTGACACCAAGGTCTCGTTGCACCTCCCCTTTTCCTAATCTACCGCTATTCAGATCATATTCTGCCTTCATGTTTTTGTCACCAAAGTGGAAAACCTCACATTTATCCACATTATACTGCATCTGCCATGCATTTGCCCACTCACCTAACCAGTCCAAGTCACCCTGCAGCCTCTTAGCATCCTCCTCACAGCTCACACCGCCACCCAGCTTAGTGTCATCTGCAAACTTGGAGATATTACACTCAATTCCTTCATCTAAATCATTGATGTATATTGTAAATAACTGGGGTCCCAGCACTGAGCCCACGAGTCACTGCCTGCCATTCTGAAAAGGACCTGTTTATCCCGACTCTCTGCTTCCTGTCTGCCAACGAGTTCTCTATCCACGTCAATACACTACCGCCAATACCATATGCTTTAATTTTGCACACTAATCTCTTGTGTGGGACCTTGTCAAAAGCCTTTTGAAAGTCCAAATACACCACATCCACTGGTTCTCCTTTGTCCACTCTACTAGTTACATCCCCAAAAAATTCTAGAAGATTTGTCAAGCATGATTTCCCTTTCATAAATCCATGCTGACTTGGACAAACCTGTCACTGCTTTCCAAATGCGCTATTTCATCTTTAATAATTGATTCCAACATTTTCCCCACTACTGATGTCAGGCTAACTGGTCTATAATTCCCCGTTTTCTCTCTCCCTCCCTTTTTAAAAAGTGGTGTTACATTAGCTACCCTCCAGTCCATAGGAACTAATCCAGAGTCAAAAGACTGTTGGAAAATGATCACCAATGCATCCACTATTTCTAGGGCCTCTTCCTTAAGTACTCTGGGATGCAGACCGTCAGGCCCCGGGGATTTATCGGCCTTCAATCCCATCAATTTCCCTAACACAATTTCCTGACTAATAAGGATTTCCTTCAGTTCCTCCTTCTCGCTAGACCCTCGGTCCCCTACTACTTCCGGAAAATTATTTGTGTCTTCCTTTGTGAAGACAGAACCAAAGTGTTTGTTCAATTGGTCTGCCATTTCTTTGTTCCCCATTATGAATTCACCTGATTCTGACTGCAAGGGACCTATGTTTGTCTTCACTAATCTTTTTCTCTTCACATATCTATAGAAGCTTTTGCAGTCAGTTTTTATGTTTCCAGCAAGCTTCCTCTTGTACTCTATTTTCCCCTTCCTAATTAAACCCTTTGTCCTCCTCTGCTGAATTCTAAATTTCTCCCTGGCCTCAGGTTTGCTGCTTTTTCTGGCCAATTTATATGCCTCTTCCTTGGATTTAACACTATCCCTAATTTCCCTTGTTAGCCACGGTTGAGCCATCTTCCCCGTTTTATTTTTACTCCAGACAGGGATGTACAATTGTTGAAGTTCATCCATGTGATCTTTAAATGTTTGCCATTGCCTATCCACCGTCAACCCTTTAAATATCATTCGCTAGTCTATTTTAGCCAATTCACGTCTCATACCATCGAAGTTACCTTTACTTAAGTTCAGAACCCTAGTCTCTGAATTAACTGTGTCACTCTCCATCTTAATAAAGAATTCTACCATATTATGGTCACCCTTCTCCAAGGGGCCTCGCGCAACAAGATTGCTAATTAATCCTTTCTCATTACACATCACCCAGTCTAGGATGGCCAGCCCTCTAGTTAGTTGCTCGACATATTGGTCTCGAAAACCATCCCTAATACACTCCAGGAAATCACTTAGCTACAAACTATTAAAATAAATAAGTCTACAAAAATGAATACTGGAATGTTATCTATTCTAACTCCTGTCCCTTTCCAGTACCAATGGCAAAGGATTACATACATATGACCATGTGTTAGAAACTAAAGATGCCTAAAAATGTATATGGTTATGTGATTAAAACGGTGATGCGAAAAATGCTGTGTTTAAATGGTTATGTTCGAATTGCAGATGGAAAGTCTCCTCGGACCAGATAGATGCTTAGGCGTGCTAATTTTGGTTTTCGATGGAGGGTATAGTACTATATACAATCTCCCTGTAGCTGAGCAATTATCTGTTGTTTTTAATTTAAAACTTGTACCTTGTTTCTGTATTTTCTGTACAATGCCAAGGATTTGAAGTTAGCTTAACAGAACTGCTTGCGACGATAATGGAAGGAAGTTTGGGGAAGTTAACAAACATTTGCCACGTAATAAAGGAGGTAACAATCTGAAGCAAACAGGTTTGTGGCTTCGGCCTCATGAGATCAAAGAAGGATACGGACAAAATAGATAAGACATGAATTCCACAGGAAGAAAACCCTGGGAAAATATAAACAGAGAAAGACATGTGACCAAAATCATAAGATATCTTTAGGGCGAGCTTTGACACAATAATCGAGACAAAGAACAAGAAGTCCCATTGGATATTAAGGTTTTTGGGAACCTCTATAGATCAAAAGGTCTTGTCAATATCCCAGTTCAGGCCCACCCCTAAAAATAGACTAAGAGTGACCTCCCAAAAGTTTGTGCTCACAGACGAGAGAGAGAAAGAGAGACAGAGAGAGAGAGACAGAGAGAGAGACAAAGAGAGAGAGAGAGACAGAGAGAGAGACAGAGAGAAAGAGATTGTCCTCACAGATGGGAGAGAGAGAAGTTCTAGACGAAAGGAAGAGATGTGCTCACATGTGTCAACCGTCTGTCCGATCGAGATCGGTATATTCCGTCTTAAACTCTGATTAAACACTATGGGCCCAAATTTCCCCAACCCCTTTTTCCGGCGCACTAACCCGAGATGCGCCGACTTTGTGCGCTCAAAATGGCACCAAAAAACTTACTCACGATTCTGGCCGCTCTGCTGTGTGTCCCGGGTCCTGGTGCAGTGGCGGGAGGAGCTACAGCCCTGCGCCGAAAACAATGCCGGCAGCTGTCCGCATGCATGGTGGAATCTGCGCACATGCGCAGTAGCTCCTCACCCTCCCAGCGCGTCCTGCAGGCTGTGAGCGAGACCCGATGTTCGCCGCCCCTATCCCTGGCTGAATGCTCTCCCACACCATCCCGTGAGCTATTGAACAGATGGAAACCTGCTGTGCTAACTTGTTTCTGGCAAAAATATGGGGAAGTTGTTTCCAATTTACACATCTTTTGGGAGTATCTCGGCATACAGCCTTTGGAACCAGTTACTTAGAGAATGGAAACATCGCTCGGCTTAATTTGTTTTAGGGAGATCCTACAGGTAAAAAAATGATTGTGAAGGAGACCTGTAAAAATGTGCAAAGTAATGAGTGACATGAAAAAAGCCCTGTACATTTAAGTAGATGCTTGTGTTGTTTAAACTACTGGTGATTGTGTGTTTGCAGAGTTCCTTTATTTTCTTTTACTCTTTCCTTAAAACTGTGTAAGTCTTGGTGCTTTAGGTGCAGGTCTTCTCTGCTTCCTTCTATTTTTTTTTATTTGTTATTGAATGCTTTTTGTGCTTTGTAAGTTTTGGTGCTTTAGAATGTACTAACCTGCGCTGATTTCTTAACTCTCCGTAACGGTTTTCTGTGCGGCCACAAGTATCCACATACGTTGGCCTAACTTAGTTTGGAACAACTATTCGCTGTCCAAACTGGCTTAAATGGCCAAAACAGCTGGTAACGCCCCCTTTTGGAAAAAAAAAAGAATCTAAAAAAAATCCTATAACTCACTTACACTGGCGCAAATTAAATGTGCAGAATGGGGATTTTTAAGATATTCTAGAAAAATCAAGTTGCTCCAAAAAAAATGGAGCAACCCCTGGGCAAATTTGGGCCCAATATGCCCACCATATTGGTTTGCACTTGAACCTGATTATTTAAAGTGATCAGAGATAGCCGTAAAGAGGTTATTTCGAACACATGCAAGATGAACAGACCTTGTACAACTTGATGGAATTGCTGTGGATAAGGTACAGCATTCTTAGTATAGAAGTTTGAATAGAAATTCTTGTTACGTGCTCTGCATATATAAGAATTGTAAACTGATGTACTCCATCAAGGAATCTTGGCTTTTGATGGCAAAATCTATAGACTGCTGATGTAAATATTTATTGAAAGAAAGAAACCTCTTTGTATTATAAAAAATGAAAAAATATAATCTGTTCTATTAACTGAGACCAAAGTACAGATAATGAAGAGTGTATTTTTAAATTGAAGATTAAATGAAGCATTAAAAATGATGTGCCTTACTAAAAACTCAACCGTAACCCTGCAATAGATTGTTCTATGAAATTTTGGTTTCACTGATTCCTTGAGTGATAGCAAAACATTTATTCTCCACTTCCTATTTGTAAATGGCAATTATTAATACAAAATCTGGGATGTCTTCTTGTGTACGAGAATGAAATGATAACAGGCAGTAAGTGCCTGTAATGACTTGCTTCATGGGTTCTTTGGCAAAGAATTCATAGCAACACATTGCTATCAAGAACTAACTGGTTGGTTTATTAAAAAGGTTTAACAATCACACTACACATTACCAGTTCATCCACTAGGCTCACAACTGCATACCTCATCGTGAGTGACTTAAACCCGACTGACTGGGTTTTTGTTGAGTCTTGTGAACATCACGTGACTGGCAAAGCCACTCACAATGCAACAGCTCTACAGTGCATACATTACAGTTCCCTTCATAAATGAGGTAAATGCTCTCTCTTTTTGCATTGCTTTATGTTCAGGATAAGAAATGTCATCGCCAGGAAATTAGAGCGCAATTAGTGCCAAATGATGAGTCCTTTGGTGCTGTGAATTCATGTCCTCTAGAAAATGGACATAAGTTGCAGAAACTCGGATCTCTTAGTACTTTTTGCAGGCATCAGAGGCTAATGGACATTGTTGCACTTGAAAGGGAGGAGAGGTCTGAAGTCTGGTGCATAGAGAGAATGTGAGACTTGCAAACTAGCACCAGGGAGGAGTGAGAGATGGAGCACATAGATAACATGATAGCAAGTAGAGCTAACAGTGAATCAAAGGATTCACAATTTTGTAACAATAGGGATGTTTATGCCACATTCGGAATATCAGTGCCATTAATTTACAGTGACCGAGTAAGTAAATATTCAATTTTTATTAACTGACATTCTAGGCATTTTTCCTGATGTTTTAGGGATTGAATCCCACAACATTCTCCGTTATTTTGTGTAAA
This sequence comes from Pristiophorus japonicus, assembly GCF_044704955.1. Taxonomy (NCBI): domain Eukaryota; kingdom Metazoa; phylum Chordata; class Chondrichthyes; family Pristiophoridae; genus Pristiophorus; species Pristiophorus japonicus. The sequence goes on along the minus strand of NC_091979.1, from coordinate 277,605,284 downwards.
CTGTGATAATGGCCCCAAGTTTCCACATGATTTGCTCCTGATTTTTAGGAACAACTGGTGTAGAACGGAGTATCTTAGAAATCGGAATTCTCCACATTTAGTTTGCTCCAGTTCTAGTCAGTTAGAACAGTTTCACTTTGGAACAGAATTTTCTTTTCAAAAGGGGGCGTGTCCGGCCACTTACGCCTGATTTCAAAGTTTCGTGAGTGAAAACTTACTCCAAACTTAGAATAGAGTCAGTGAAGATTTTTGTACGCTCGAAAAAACCTTGTCTACACTTTAGAAAATCAGGCGTAGGTTACAAATTAGGCATAGGGAACGAGGTGGGGGGGGGGGGTGGGGGGGGAAGGGAAGTCATTAAATTCTACAATGAATCCTTAGTTATACTTATACAAATATTATACAAATAAATCCAACCTGAATAAAAATTTATAAGCAAAGAAAAGATTAAATAAACCATGTTCGTACCTGTGTTAAAGTGCTTCAGGCAGGCCTTTCATGTTGGAGACAGGCAGGGGTGTGGCGTCAGTGTCTCGACGGCAGCGGCAGCAAGCTTCGAGCTGAGCTGCAGTGCTTGAGGCAAGCCTTCATTCTCTTCGTGGCTGGCAGCGAAGAAGCAGCACCGGACGGACCCGAGGCCATTCGGCCATGAGATATCAGCGGCGTCAGTGACTGGCCGGCAGCCGAAGAATCAGCGGACCGATGTGAGGCCATTCGGCCATGAGATAGCAGCGGCGTCAGTAGCTGGCCAGCAGCCGAAGAATCAACGCAGGACACACGCAGCTCATTTAAGGTTCTTGAGGCCATTCGGCCACGCTTTAGGGGCGGCCGTCAGTGGCTGGTCGGCAGCCAAAGAATCAGCAGCGGACGGACGTGAGGCCATTCGGCCATAGCATATCAGCGGTGTCAGTGGCTGGCCGGCAGCCGAAGATACAGCAGCATCCTTCGAGCTGTGAGGGGGACTGAGGCCATTTGGACAGGGAGAGGCAGCCACATCGACAGTTTTATATTTAAATTTGAAGAATGGATGCTGCATTGTCAACACCACGTATTATTGCAAAGTTGAATTGGCACTCTTATTTCTCCAAACACACAGTCCTTACTTTGCATGCACCAATGCAGCACCGGTTCTGCAAGTTTAGCAGTGAAAAGCTGAACTCACTGATTTCAGCAGGTGATTTATTCAGCAGTGCTGCTAAAAGCACTCCCTCACACACAGAAATATTTAAAAAAATTAAATTACAAGCCTTTGCAGGGGTCCAAGAAACAAATCTTCACTTTTTCTGCAGTATTTTTTAAAATGGCCGAGTGCCAATGTTTGTGTGAGACTGCGCGTGCGTGCACGCTCCAACGCGCATGCGCAGGGTTGCCGGCACCACGAAGGCTAATTTAAATTGTACCCGCCCCCTGCTACTTAGAAAATCGGCGCGAGTGTTAGGCTCCGCCCCCTGCTGCGATGAGCGCGCCGCGCCGCGCCAAGCAGACAGAATATCGGACTTTTTTTTAGGCGCAGTTTTCGGAGCGAAAAACAGGCGCCCAGCTCGGAGGTGTGCCGTTTTCGCCGCGGCACGAAACTTGGGGCCAATGAATGGCATATTATTTCCTTTATCAGTTTTTAATCCATCAACAACTTTAAAACTGAGAATTCACAGCAAGTTGGTATACCCTGTTTAAGATGCACCAACTCGAGGTAGATATCTGGTATTTAATAAAAAAGGAGCAGGCAATGGAAAATTAAATGAAGAGAGAAATGTAAAGTACTGTACATAGAAGGGATTTCCCTGAGAAGTTAACTTGTAGAAGTACATAAAGTAGTAAATTGTATTGAAAAGGTAAATCCAGAAAACTACTTTAAATGAAATTCAAAGAGAAGGACAAGGAGACCATGGAATCATTTAACGACTTTAGGATCATTTTGGATGGATGAACTAAGATGAGCCAAATGGTCTTCCTTATCCATAATTATCTTGTGATCGAGCAGTACCATTTTCTAAATGGTGGGAAACGAGGAACTGTAGAAGAACAGAGAGGTTGAGGAATCCAGGTACAGAAATGACTAAAACCACTAAAAGTGGACAGGCAATGTTCCCTTTAAGCTGCACGGCCGCACAGCTCTCTGAACTTTCTGTGCAACCGGCTCTTCAATGGGCCGCGGTATTCTGAGCGTACCGCGTAGCCCCTTCCAAAGAAAATTAATGGGAACATTCTGGACAGGTACAAAATATAATTTGAAAGGCTAGTGGACTGTTGGCCTTTATCTCAGAGGGCTGGAAGTTATGTTGCAGTTCTATAAAGCTCTGGTTAGACCCCATTTAGAGTACCGCGTTCAGTTCTGGCCACCACATCTCAGGAAGGGATATATTGGCATTGGAGGGGGAACAGTGCAGATTTACCAAAATGATACCTGGGCTCAAAGAGTTAAATTATGATAACAGGTTACATAGAGTAAGTTTGTATTCCGTTAAGCGTAGAAGACAAAGGGGTGATTCAATTGGATTTGACAGGGTAGATAGAGCAAAACTATTTCCTCTGGTGGGGGAATACAGAACAAAGGGCATAACCTTAAAATTAGTTCTAGGCGGTTCAGGAGTGATGTCAGGAAGCACACAAAGGGTAGAGAAATTCTGAAACTCTTCCCCCACCCCTCAAAAAAGCTATTCAGGCTCGGAAAATGTAAAAACTGAGATTGATGGATTTTTATTAGGCAAGTGTATTAAGCGTTATAGAACAAAGGCAGATCGATAGAGTTAAGATACAGATTACCCATGATCTAAATGAATGGCAGAACAGGCGCGCGTGGATGAATGGCCTAATCCTGTTCATATGTTTCTATGATTACTGGCACAGATATCAAGCTTAGTAGACAGCAAATATAGAACATAGCACAGAATAGTTAGTGTCTTACACTCAAGTATTCAAACACTGGAGGCGGGGAGGAAGCAGGGGGGGTCTGTAATGCAGTCGGGAAATCCAGGGGAACGGGTTTCCCGCAGGCCGTGCCAAATTTAATGGCAGGGCCTGATTAGCATTGAGAAATATTGTTTCCCGCTGGCTGGCTGGCGATCGGGCGGGTAGGCCTGCGGCACCAGGCCGCAGAGAGGAAGGAGGGAGGGAGGGAGGGATCGGAGAGGAATCAGAGGCCAGAGGTGGATCGAGAGCTGGAGGGGGAGGTCAGAAGGCCAGAGGAGTGAACAGGGGGCAGAGGGGGAGTACCTCTCCAAGACATCTAAAATTCCACCCTCCCATTATCTCTGAACTCCTGTTCCTATCTTCCTTCTTATATACTGGGAGGGGAATGATGCTCAGCTGCACTTGGGGCAGTCTTACACGTTGGTAGAAATTAGGGTCAGCCTGGGTTCTGGTAATGGTGGTGGCAGGGAGGATGATCTGTTAATCTGGGATTCCTGTACAGGGGAATCTAGGATTTGACATAACTATGGAAGGTACAGCTGAGGGTTGGTACAAGTGGAGGTGGAGTGTAAGGTTTGGTTCTCTAGTGCATTACTGTTTTTTAATCAGCATTTAGAAGAGAGATAGGGAACTCCTCATCTGGCACCACTGGTTTGTGATTTTCTACAGGATATATATAATTATGAATTGGTGTTTTGTGACTGGTTCTTAGACATGTAGCTCTGTGCTCCTCCGTGTGTGTCTCCCTCACATGCAAAGGTAACCAAGAGTGATCATTTTAAAAATGAGCTCAAATTAAAACGAGGGAAGGTACTCTGACCCTCTCGGTGGCTCACAGATGTCATTAGTTAGAAGGTTACAATTTTCTAACTACTGACATAACTGGTGATGATCAGGTTTAAATTAGAGGCTGTTTGTTTCAAAATTTAAATTGGATTTTGCTTTAAAAAGTAACTCACGTTAGGGTGAGGAAAGACACTCAGATTAATGCATTTCTGAAGTTTTCAGAACACAAAACAAAGGTGACAACAGGTCTCTAATCAGTATGCTCTTATTTCTCTCTGTTTAAAAACCACTTAATATGAACTTTTGATGAAAGGTCATCGACCTGAAACATCAACTTTGTTTTTCTCTCCACAGATGCTGAGAGACCTGATGAGCATTTCCAGCATTTTCTGTTTTTATTTCAGATTTCCAGCATCCACAGTAGTTAGCTTTTGTAGTATGAACTTCAGCTGAATAAAGTTTTTGAAATGTGCTCTCTTAATTTTTAAAAAATGATCAGAATCTGCCAGAAGCTAAAGAAAAATAAACAGCAGGTTCACGACTGAATGGCAGCGATGATCCCAAGCAACTAGGTATGCTTAGATTCAGCTAACATCAGAGCAATGAACAAAAATATGAAACCCAAGCCCAAACTCTTAGGAGAGACTGATGTTTACAAGGACAAACTTTAACAGAAATGGTGAAAGATACAAAAGACAATTCACAAATATAATGTTATTGTGAATTGTGTAATTATTGAAATGGGTTTTTAAAATCCTCTTTCCAAATTCTTTCAGGGCAGATGTGCACCCGTGTTCCATTTCCACATCCTAGCATTCCCTCCTCCCCACGAAACAACATAGTCTCTGATTCCCAATGAGAGATCTTCTCATCCATTGAGCTTTACATACAATTAATGTTTGAAATTTGTAACATAGCACAATATGCACTTTCATAAACAAATCTGAAGGAAACCTTCAGAAAACATAGTTTGCAAATTATACCTTCAAGACATTCTTATTATCTAATTATAAGAATGTGATCTATATACCAATGCAACTTGCTAGTTTTTAACCAAAATGATAAAATAGGAAATATGATATGCATCATACATTAAGTATTATGGTATTTAAAATGCATAGTGGGATGGCACTATCAAATATTAAAGTATTGTACTGTAGCAAGAGAGTATAGCTGTCATACTGAATGTGCATTGAAACAAGGGGAGGGGGGGGAAGTATCGGCAGTGTAAATCACTGTCAGCTTGAGTTGTATGGAAAATTACACATGCAAACTTGTTATAATTGATAAAATACAAAACTGAGCTGCAAACAATATGATGGATATAGTTAAATCAATATACATTTTTGGCAATCTTCATCCCTAATCTAAACAATATGTTGCAGATCAACTGTACTCCTGAAGCTAAAAACAGCAGTGCATGCACTTTCTTAAGTGCATTTTAGAAATGATGATGTTGGTAGCACGCCAGAAGATTACATCCATTACAATTAAAATCTACACTTTGGGTTCCCTTGATGCTTCAATGGACAAATGTACCAGCTGGTGTGCTACGGAGTCATACTAAGAAGGTCTCGGATCTGATGTATCTGATCTCACCCAGAGTGACAGTAGAGATACAACAATTAACGTAAGCAGCCATGGGGTTGGGAGAAAATGTTTTAAAAATAAGCCAGAACTCCTCATCCTGATGTAGCTGGAAAGTATGCATGTATAGACAGCAGTTGAGGAGGGGATTGGACTAGGCTGTGATGTATCTGATTAGTTAAATAGCATACCATAACTCTCTGTCTAGGTTTACGAGTGAGATAAATAATCAGTTGCAGCAAGTGATTTATTACCCAATCTGTTAAGCAGCTACTATTTTCAATATTGTCAGGATTTCTTGTGCAAAATTGCGGTACTTGGATAGCAAATTGTACTAAAGCAGCATTTGTCGCAATTACCAAGTCATTTGCCCTTCATATGTAGAACACAGCCACTCGGATGACAAATTGGGAAGTTGCTGATATCCATGGAACTGCACCCCAGCCTGAGTCAATACCATGGGCTCAATTTTGCCCAAGCCCATTTACTGGTGTATTGCTGCAGTTACGCCCGTTTTTCTAGGCCAGAAATGTGCCAGAAATATTTTGCCAAAGTTTTCCCAATGTATAATTCAAATTTGGCACCGCACAGTGTATCCAGTCACCTCAGGGGGTGGAGCTTGCTGTCTGCGCCGAAAAAACAATACCGCACCTTCTGTGCATGCGCGACAAAAAAAGTGACGTTTTATCATTATTTCAATGGATGCGCATGTGCAGTACAGCTCCGGGTTGGCAATCAGCCATTTTTAAAGAGCCAGTTGTGTGTGTGAGGAGGAGTGCTGTGGAAAAACTGGATCTGCAGCAATAAAGATGCAATGCAGTGCAAGGACCAAGAATTTCTTACAGGATGAAGTGGAGGCACTAGTTACTGTGATTGAGAACAGATGGCAGGAGCTGGACACCAGCAAAGGTCACATAAAAGTTCCACCCAAAGAAATGAAAAAACACTGGAACAAAGTTGCAGAAGATTACTGCGCAGTGGTGACCACCACGAGATCTGGAGACCTGAGATCTGGAGTGTAAAAAGAAGTAGCAGGGCCTTCGTCAAGTAGCTAGTGTAAGTAATATTTTCATTTATTCAATGAAATTGCAATTGTAAATGTGGCCAGCTGTATATGTTCCACCCAGCATAACGACACCCTCTCTAATGCGTTGCATTTTCATCTTTGCAGAGGAAGGTGGCACATAATAAAAGGGAAAGAACTCAAACAGGAGGATGGCCGGCAAATCTGCACCCACTGACACCATTGGAAGAGTGGGTCGCTGCTTTGATGGGTCCTGCCTGGAGAAAAGCAACCACCACTGCACAAGCTGGGCCCACAGTCGAGGAAGAGGATAAGTCCTGCAAATTTCACAGTCTGTCTTTGCTGAATGTTAAGTACTGCGCGGGCTAGCCATGCTTCAGTTCCTGGGGACGTCTCCGTCGGCTACGCTTCGGTTGATGCAATGTGCTATCATTCATCGTGGTCCTTCAAATCAGCCTGCTCCCTGCACTGTGAGCGCCTATTCATGCCACCCATCCCTTTTCTGCTGCTAACCATGTCGTCTGTGTTCTGTTATATTTTGCAGAACTTGAGGCCAACCCTGACGATGCAGATGATGATTCAGACGAGGATGAGCCTGAAGAGGAGAACATCTTCTAATCCCACCCTCCAGACAAAGAGCATGGGAGTGAGGGGGAGAGGGAGGGGATGGAGATGGATCAAGCCTCCACTGTTTTACTGACTTTGATGAAGGTGGAGGTGCAGGTGCCGCCCATTGAGGTGCCAGCACCTTCCATGACTAACGGTTTGAGTGCTGGTGGGACATTCCATGGTTTCCTAATGTCCGAGGTTGCGGGTCCCAGTGGTGTGGTGCAGCGAGGCACACCCAGGGCCCCACCTTCCAAGGCTGCGGGTCCCAGTGGTGGGGTGAGAGCCACACCCGTGGGGAGGAGGGGAACGAGAGCGCGACCATGCTCTCCGATCACCACCACTCTACCGAGCTTGTTTTCCAGCTGAGCCCCGAGCCCGTGTCCAGGCGCAGGGCATATTCTGATGGCCAACGCTATGATCCCCCTCCAGCCCTGCTTGAAGATGTTCGCTGGTGGCATGTGAGTAAAAAAAAAAATGAAAACTTCAGAAATCCAAGATACTTTCATGTACTCCTTTGAAAGGTAAAAAAAATAAGTTGAACATTTTTATGGATATTTCAAGTGTTACAGACTCCCTCCAAATACTTCGATGAAAAACAATGGCATCTTTCAGCGCCGTATTTTCAATGTGCGCTGCTTTCTGTTAACTCATCAGAAGTTTTTTCGGGAGTGGCCAGACCTAGGATAAAACGTTTTGGGGCAAACTGCGAAAAATGCTGAAAACTAGCGCAAATATGAGGGAACTATGATGTCAAAAAAACCTAACATAGAAAAATCCTAACTAAAGCAGTTACGCCAACACAGATTCCAGGGGAAACTTTGAATTAAATAATTACGCCATAAAAAATGGCACGCACCAAAAAAACAGCGCAAATGACCTGGGAAAATTGAGCACCTTAAGAGGGGTGAACATTGAAAGGTTAAGAAAGGTGGAAAAGGAAAACAAATCCACATTCAAAATAAGGATTTTAAACAAAAAATAAATAAACCCTACCAATATATATGAAGTAGACATAGATCAGCCATGATCGTATTAAATGGCGGAGCAGGCTTGAGGGGTCGTATGGCCTACACCTGCTCCTATTTCTTATGTTCTTATCCACTAATAAGCATACCACGAACATGTTCAAATGCAAGGCCAAAAATAAGTCACATATATAATACAATAAAGTTTTATTGCAGAAATGTAGTGCTCCCAATTTTGCCCAAAGCCGCTTTTTGGCGTACTGCCAGAGTTACGCCAGTTTTTCTAGGCCACAACTGCTCCAAAAATAAACATGGCACATTTCCCCGCTCTATTTTTTTTAATTAGCGCCATGCAGTGTATCCTGTAGCCTCAGGGGATGGAACCGATGTCTGCGCCAAAAAAAAAGCTACATTTGATGCATAGGGCAGGCTTCTGATGCCTTCCGTATGCATCCACAGCCACAACCCCCGAGCTTTTTTTGCAGTATAGCCCAGAGCCCTTGTCCGGCGCAGGACCGATTCTGCCGGCCAACACTCCGAACCTTGAGCCCTGTTTGCAGACGTTCGGTGGTGACGCGTCAGTTGAAAAAAAATGAAAACTTACAGAATTCCATCAAACTTTCATTTACTGCGTTATGATGTAAAAAAAATTAATCTTTATTATGCATATTTAAGTCTTCTTGACTCCCTCCAAAACTTCGCTGAAAAACAATGGCGTCTTTCTGCGGCAATTTTTCAATGTGCACTGCTTTTTCTTAACTCACCAGAGGTTTTACGGGAATGGTCACATATGCTGCTGATCTAGGAGAAATTTCTTTTGGGCTAACTTACATAATTGACAAAAACTGGCACAGACATCAGGTTACACTCCCTATGACGCATAAAAAAACAAACCTAAAAAAATCGTAACTGAGTTACGCTGGCGCATGTTCCTTGGGGAAACTTTAATTTTTTAAAGTTCGTCCAAAAAAAGCGGCGCCGCCAAAAAACGGCGCAAATCACTGGGGAAAATTGAGCCCACTATTTCCACATTTTGTTATTTGTTACTCAGACAATAAATATACAATTTATAAAATAACCTAACTTGGTTCTCAAAAGAATAATCCAGATAGTTTACCGTCTAAATTCAACTTCTAGTTCTTTACCATGAGACAAAATTGTATCCAATAATCTTAATAATCACACACTAAGGGCCCAAGTTTCGGCCTCAGTTGCTCCTGATTTTTAGGAGCAACTGGTGTAGAACGGAGTATCTTAGAAATCGGAATTCTCGGCATTTAGTTTGCTCCAGTTCTAGTCAGTTAGAACAGTTTCACTTTAGAACAGAATTGTTTTTTTCAAAAGGGGGCGTGTCCGGCCACTTACGCCTGTTTTCAAAGTTTCGGCAGTGAAAACTTACTCCAAACTAACTTAGAATGGAATAAGTGAAGATTTTTGTACGCTCGAAAAAACCTTGTCTACATTTTAGAAAATCAGGCGTAGGTTACAAATCAGGCGCAGGGAATGGGGGGGGGGGTTTAAAGGGAAGTTTACAAACATTAAACACTTCAATTTTACAAATAAAGAGCCATTATCAATAATAAATGATAAAAACATCAATAAATCAACCAATAAATCAATCAAAAAAAAATTAATAAGAAATATTTTTTTTTTAAAAATCAATAAATAAAACATTTTCTACTTACCGACTGCAGCACCGGGAGCCCTCCAACAGCGTGCTGGGATGCCCCCCCCGGCCAGTGTGTCTCTGTCAGTGTCTCTATCACTCTGTCTGTCTGTCTGTGTGTCTCTCTCACTCTCTGTCTGTGTTTCTGACAGTGAGGGGAGGGGGAGGAGGGGGGTAGAGGGAGAGAGGGGGAGCAGGGGGTAGAGGGAGGGAGAGAGGGAGGGCAGGGGGAGGGGATGGAGGGAGGCAGAGGGGGAGAAGGGGGAGGGGAGAAGAGAAGGGGAAGTGGGGGGGAGAAGAGGAAGGGGGGGAGAAGAGGAAGGGGGGGAGAAGAGGAAGGGGGGGAGAAGAGGGGGGGAGAAGATGAAGGGGGGGGAGAAGAGGAAGGGGGGGAGAAGAGGAAGGGGGGGAGAAGAGGAAGGGGAAGAGAAGAGGAAGGGGAAGGGGGGGAGAAGAAGGGGGAGAGGAGGAGAAGGGGAAGAGAAAGGGGGGAAAAAGGAGAAGGGGGGAAAAGGAGAAGGGGGGGAAGGAGAAGGGGGGGAAGGAGAAGGGGGGGGGGGGGAGGGGGAGAGAAGCTGAACGGGCCGGGCCCAAGACTTCAGGCAGGGCCCGTCCCCAGCACCAGATTTACAGGTAGGTGGCGTTGGGTCGGGTCCGGGGTCGGGTGCACAGGTCGGGTCGGGGGAAGCGCGGATCGTGGTCTGGAGCGCGGGTCGGAGCCGGTTGAGAGCACGGGTCGGGTCGGGGGAGGGGGGGAGGAGGTCGGTCGGTTCGGGTCAGTTCATGTCGGGGGCGGGGGGAGGGAGGTCAGGTTGGGTCGGGTCCGGTCCGGGTGCGGGGGTGGGGGTCGGGAGCGCGGGACGAGGAGGTGGTGGGAGGAAGGGAGGTTCGGTTCGGGTCGGGGGGGGGGGGGGAGCGCGGGTCGGGTCCAGTCCGGGGGGTCGGGTCCGGTCCGGGGGCTGGGGGGTGTGGGGGTGAAGCGGGAGTCGAGTCGGGTTGGGAGGAAGCAGGAGCTGGGCGTGGAAGGAGCCTTATGCACGCAGCCCCAGTGAGGTCATTCGGCCAGGGCTAGGGGGCTGCGTGCTTCGGGCCCCTCCCACACAGTTTTGGGCGCCTGGAGCTACTGCACATGCGCGCCCACTGTAGCGCGCATGTGCAGAGGTCCCGGCACTGTTTTTAGCGCAGGGACCGAGCTCCGCCCCCCACAGCTCGTGCTGCGCCGCGCCGAGGGCCAGAGGACCAGCAGGGAGCCGGATAATCTGGAAGTTTTTTTTAGGCGCACTTTGTGGCGCGAAAAACGGGCGTCCAGGTCGGGGCTGCGCCGTTCTAGGCGTGGCCCGAAATTTGGGCCCTAAGAATGTAGCAAATGTAAGTTATAGTGACAGCAGCCTTTTACACTTGTATACAAAAAGATAGAACTCAGCTGATAGAAATAATGCAGAGAACATCAAAGAGCAATTAATTTAATTTGTTTCATTCTGGTTGACTGCCAATCAGTTACACTATCTTGCGAATTAGTTGTACATCTATCCCAAAGAGCAACAATCAAAATGCAGACATTCAATTAGAACAAGAACATAACTCTAGACCTGAACATCATTGATCAAGATATAAACACAGACTGTTGAATTAGGTTTCTGTGCTTCTATGGATTCATCATCATAGACAGTCCCTCGGAATCGAGGAAGACTTGCTTCCACTCTAAGAATGAGTCCTTAGGTGGCTGAACAGTCCAATACGAGAACCACAGTTCCTGTCACAGGTGGGTTAGATACTCGTTGAGGGAAAGGGTGGGTGGGACTGGTTTGCTGCACGCTCTTTCCGCTGCCTGCGTTTGATTTCTGCATGCTCTCAGATGCACTTCCTCCACTTAGGGCAAACTTTGGCCAGGGACTCCCAGGTGGCGGTTGGGATGTTGCACTTTATCAGGGAGGCTTTGAGGGTGTCCTTGTAACATTTCCTCTGCCCACTTGCTGTGAAGGAGTTCCGTGTAGAGCGCTTGTTTTGGGAGCCTTGTGTCTGGCATGTGAACGATGTGGCTTGCCCAGTGGAGCTGATCAAATGTGGTCAGTGCTTCAATGCTAGGGACGTTGGCCTGGTCGAGGTTGTTGCGTCTGTCCTCCCAGGGGATTTGTAGGATCTTGCGGAGACATCGTTTGTGGTATTTCTCCAGCGACTTGAGGTGTCTACTGTACATGGTCCATGTTTCAGAGCCATACAGGAGGGCAAGTATTACTACAGCCCTCTAGACCATGAGCTTGGTGGTGGATTTGAGGGCCTGGTTTTCAAACACTCTTTTCCTCAGGCGGCCGAAGGCTGCGTGGCGCACTGGAGGCGGTGTTGAATCTCGTCGTCAATATCTGCTCTTGTTGATAAGAGACTCCCGAGATATGGGAAATGGTCCATATGGATTAAATTAACATTAGCAAGCCAAGTAAATGAGTTATAAAAATACCAATGGATCAAATTGACAAAATTATTGGAGATATGCACCATACTGCTTCAGTCAAAGTCACCAAGAACAGCCTCTGGCTATGGCAGTCAGTGAGATATTTTAATCATTTCCCACACCATCAATTCTTGCCATTTCTAGGTAATAGTGTCAATTAATATTGAATTGAGAGTTTTATTCTGTGGGCCCATGCCCACTAGGAGCTGAATTAAGACTGCCCAAACTTATTAGACGCAGGACACTTATACCAGAGAGCAGAGCGATTTGTGAGGGGTGATGATCATTATGACAAAGTCACTAGACACTGGGGAGGTGCCAATAGATTGAAAGAAGTCAAATAGAACCCATTTTCAAAAATAACAAAACAGATCTACACAAAACTGCAGACCAATATGGTAGTCTTAATTCAATTCTGGGTAAAATAATGGAATCAATTATTCGAAGTAAAGTTGAGGATTATCTATACAATAATCACTTAAAACAGCAGTCAACATATATTCAGGAGGTGGGGAGGGAAGAGAGGGGAAGAGACCTTGCCCAATAAGCCTCCTTAAAAATATCCATAAGTGGGCATAACAATGTCAGCTGAAATTTAATACAAACAAATGTAAATTACTGCAGATTGGGAGAAAGGTGTTGAAATGGCTAAGATGGAAAGTGAACGAGACCTAGCCGTCTAAGTTGACTAGACACTCAATAAATTCAACCAATGCTGAAAAGCAAGCAAAGTCAAGGAACTGAAGACTATGAGTCAGAGAAAGTCATGATCAAAATATATACTGCTTTGGTCACATCATGCCTTGAGTATTGTCGCCGGTTCTGGACAATAAGACACAAAAGAGACATTTATGCACAGAAGGTAGGAGAGAAAGAGATAAAGGGCCCAAGTTTCGAGCCGCGCCTAGAACGGTGCAGTCCCGACCTGGACATCCGTTTTTCGCGCCACAAAGTGCGCCTAAAAAAACCCTCCAGATTCTCCACCTCCCTGCACGTCCTCTGGCCCTCGGCGCGGCGCAGCAGGAGCTGTAGGGGGCGGTGCCAGGTCTCTGCGCTGAAAACAGTGCCGGGACCTCTGCACATGCGCGCTACAGTGGGCACGCAAGTGCAGTAGCTCCAGGTGCCCGAAACTGTGTGGGAGGGGCCCGAAGCACGCAGCCCCTAGCCCTGGCCGAATGGCCTCACTGGGGCTGCGTGAATAAGGCTCCTCCCACGGCCAGCTCCTGCTTCCTCCCGACCCGACTCCCGCTTCCCGCCCCCCGCCTCCAGACCGGACCCAACTCCCGCTCCCCACCCCGCCGCCTCCGGACCCGACCCGACTCCCGCTTCCCCCCTCCCCCCCCCGGACTGGATCCGACCCGACTCCCGCTCCTGCTCCCCCCGGACTGGATCCAACCTGACCTCCCTCCCCCGACCTGACCTCCCTCTCCCTCCCTCCCCCCGACCCGAACCGAACCGAACCGACCTCCCTCCCACCTCCCCCCCGACCCGACCCGACCCAACGCCACCTACCTGTAAATCTGGTGCTGGGGATGGGCCCTGCCCAAAGTCTCGGGCCCGGCCCGTTCAGCCTCCCTCCCCCTTCTCCTTCCCCCCCACCCCCCCATCTCCTTTCCCCCCCCTTCCCCCCCCCAATCATCCTTTCCCCCCCCATCTCCCCTTCATCTCCTTTCCCCCCATCTCCCCTTTATCCCCCTTCTCCTCCCATTCCCCCTTCTCCCCCCCTCTTTCCCTCTACCCTCGCTGTCAGAAACACAGACACTGACAGACAGAGAATGAGAGACACACACAGACAGACAGAGAGATAGAGACACTGACAGAGACACACTGGGGGGGGGGGCATCCCAGCGCGCTGTTGGAGGGCTCCCGGTGCTGCAGTCGGTAAGTAGAAAATGTTTTATTTATTGATTTTTTTAAAATTCTTTCTTATTAATTTTTTTTGATTGATTTATTGGTTGATTTATTGATGTTTTTATCATTTATTATTGATGATGGCTCTTTATTTGTAAAACTGAAGTGTTTAATGTTTGTAAACTTCCCTTTAAACCTCCCCTCCCCCGTTCCCTACGCCTGATTTGTAACCTACGCCTGATTTTCTAAAGTGTAGACAAGGTTTTTTCGAGCGTACAAAAATCTTCACTTACTCCATTCTAAGTTAGTTTGGAGTAAGTTTTCACTGACGAAACTTTGAAAACAGGCGTAAGTGGCCGGACACGCCCCCTTTTGAAAAAAAAATTCTGTTCCAAAGTGAAACTGTTCTAACTGACTAGAACTGGAGCAAACTAAATGACAAGAATTCCGATTTTTTAGATAATCCGTTCTACACCAGTTGCTCCTAAAAATCAGGAGCAAATCATGTGGAAACTTGGGGCCAAAGAATGGAAGAAAGAAAGAGAGAAAGAATGAGAAAGGGAGTGAGAGTGTGAAAGAAAAAGAGACAGAAACTAACTTGCATTTTTATTTTGGCTTCCCAACCTCAGGACATCCCAAAGCGTTTTACAGTAAATGAAGTATTTATGAAGTATACTCACTGTTGTAATGTAGGAAATACTACAACCAATTTGCGCACAGTAAGGTTCCACAAACAGCAATATAGTAATAACCAAATAATCTGTTTTAGTCATGTTGGTAAGAGCATTAAATATTGGACAGGACACGGGAGAGAATTCGCCTGATCTTTTTCGAATAGCGTCATGGGATTTTTACGTCCATCTGAGAGAACAATTTAACATCTCAGCAGTAAAAAACAGCACCCCCTTAGTACTGCACTGAACTGTCAGCCTGGATTATGTGCTCATGGCCTAGGGCCTAGATGACTGAATGCTTGCGCGCATATGGAGAAGGGGGCGAAAGGTGTGAGGAATTCACAAAAGGCCAGATCTGAAGGATCGCAGAGTTGACGTAGGGTTGTAGAAAGCTACAGAGATGGGGGTGAGGTGGGGCAAGACCACAGGAGCCAATTTAGGTCAGCAAGTACAGTGGTGATGGGCGAGCAGTATGAGCTCAAGTTTATGAAATGTGGAAGAGGGAAGGCCGGCCAGGAGAGTACTGAAAGAATCAAGTCCAGAGGGTACATTTCTTCTTTATGTCTGAAAAAGTTTAAAGTTTCAACTCATTTAACCACGAGTCCTGCACATCAGGCACAGCATTTTTACAAACCTGCAATCGGGGAAACTTCTTCATTTTAATGTGACTTATACTTTGACATAAAGATGCATTGAAAGAAACAAATAATACAAAGCAGGTCTTGGTGAGGAATATATATATTTTTTTTAAAAAATACCCAAAAAATTGGAATTAAAAGCAGAGAAAAATGCTGCACCTGAAAATCTGAACACAATGTTGAGACTCTCGAACAGGCACAATTGGAGGATACACACATTTGAAAGTCGGGGCGCAGGCGGACAGTTTTCTGGACGGAGATTCATTTGGACAGAAGGTTTGATGGATGGACATAAAAGAGCACGGAGACTTGGACATAACTGAGTTATGGATGAAACTCACTCACACCCACAATTCAGCGATCTTTTAAGCCACGTAGTCTGGGCGCAATTGCGGAGGCCTACGAGTTTTGAGTAAAATTAGGTAGCTGAGGATACCTTCAGTTCAGAAAATGTAATTAGTCAGAAACATCTTAAAATATATTTTGAAACATTTTCTATGGGTTCATGAGTACATTAGCAAGAATAAAGTCATGACAGCAAACTTAATACTTACTGATTGAAGAGTATTCTCGAACGAACAATGAATTTGAAGACATATTCTAAGGATTTCATTGCTTTGAAGAGTTGGTCTGTCACATTAGGCTTCTCGGAGTTGTCCACGTAGTTTTTCAATACTGTGGTAAGTTTCCTGTTTAAAAATGACGACTTAATCAGGTCAAAGCATATCACTTCTACATATTGTGCTGTTTTAGCAAATTAATCCAAACATTTCATTATATATAAAATCTGCAAGAAGCCTGACTTGCAGCCTCTTCCCACCAACCTTTTCCCCAAAACAAATTTTCTACTGCTGTTAGGCCCCTGGAATATGCACCTCTTGTGTTAGATGGTGACCCGCTTTCAGGCAGGTAAGCAAGTGATGTATAAGTGAAGTCTATTGCGAATTTCACAGCAAACTGGCAACTCAGTGCCCCTCTACTTCAGGGCATCTCTTTTGAGCAAAAATATTGCCCACAATCTAAATAACTACAAGTATGTTTACATCATTCAAAACATTTTTTGTGAATTTTTGCAAAGGATGTTAGCGCTGGAGAATGGAACATTTAAGACTTTTTATATTCAGTTTCAGCTCAAAGCACGCGAGTCTGATGCAGATTTATTTACTTTGTCGAATCAATTTATCTTAACCCTAGCCTCAGAGTTCTGGTCTCAAAATGACAATAAGAATATAGAGACACTGGAGTAGGTGCAAAAAAGATTTACTAGATACCAGAACTGAAAGGTTATACCCATCAGGAAAGACTGAACAAGCTGGGAATCTTTTCTCGAGGAAAGGCAATACTGAGGGGAGACCTGAGAGAGGTCTTTAAGATTAGAAAATGATTTGAGAGGGTAAATGTAGAGAAGATGTTTCCACTTGTGGACAAGACCAAAACTAGGGACCATAAATTTAAGATAGTCACTAATAAATTCAATAGAGAATTCAGCAGAAACTTCTTTACCCAGAGATTGGTTAGAATGTGGAACTTGCTACCACAAGGAGTAGTTGAGGCAACTAGCGTAGATGCAGTTAAGGGAAGCTAGATATGAACATGAGGGAGAAACGAATAGAAGGTATATTGCTGGGATTAGATGAACAAGGATGGGAGGAGGCTCATGTGGAGCATAAACACTGGCATGGACCTGATGTGCCAAATGTCCTGTTTCTGTGCTGCAAATACTATGGGCTCAATTTTGCCCAAAGCCATTTTCTGGTGTATTGCCAGAGTTACGCCCGTTTTTCCAGGTCAGAAATACTCAAAAAATAGTTGTGTCAAATTTCCCCGCTGTATTTTTCAAAACTGGTGCCACAAAGCCTGTCCAGTTGCCTCGGGGCGCGGGTGGGGTGGGTGGGTGGAGCATGCATGAAAAAAATACATTTTTGATGTTATTCTTATGGGCGCGCATGCGCAATGCAGCTCCTGGTCTGCAATCGGCGATTTTTAAAGAGCCAGTTGTGTGTGAGAGAACGCTGAATGCTGTGTGAGAACATTGGAAAAATCAGAGCTGCAGCAATACAAGATGCAACGCAGTGCAAGGACCAAGAATTTCTTACAGGATGAAGTGGAGGCACTAGCTACTGTGATTGAGATCAGATGGCAGGAGCTGGACACCAGCAGAAGTCACATAAAAGTTCCACCCAAAGAAATGAAGAAACGCTGGAACCAACATGCAGAAGATTACTGTACGATGGTGACCACCCCAAGGTCTGGAGGCCAGTGCAAAAAGAAGTGGCAGGACCTTGGTCAAGTAGTTAATGCAAGTAATATTTTAATTCATTCAATGGAATTGCAATTGTAATGTAAATGTGACCAGCTTTTTTTGTCCCACCTAGCAGAAAGACACCTTCTCTAAAAAGTTGTATTTTCATCTTTGCAGAGGAAAGTGGCACATAATAAAAGGGAAAGAACTCGAAAAGAAGGAGGTCCGGCAAATTTGCAACCACTGACACCCTTGAAGCTGCTTTGATGGGTCCTGCCTGGAGAAAAGCAACCACTACTGCACAAGCTGGGCCCACACTCGAGGGAGAGGCTAAGTCCTGCATATTCTACAGTCTGGCTTTGCTAAATGTTAAGTACTGCGCGGGCTAGCCATGCTTCGGTTCATGGGGATGTCTCCGTCAGTTGATGCAATGTGCTATCATTCATCGTGGTCCTTCAAATCAGCCTGCTGCCTGCGCTGTGAAAGCCTACTCATGCCAACCAACCCCCTCCCTCTGCTGCTAACCATTTGACTGTTCCATTATATTTTGCAGAACTTGAGGCCAACCCTGACGATGCAGCAGATTCAGACAAGGACGAGCCTGAAGAGGAGAACATCTTCCAATCCCACCTTCCAGACCATGGGGATGTGGACAAGAGGGAGGGGGAGGGGATGGATGAAGCCCCCACTGTTGTACTCACTTTTGAGGAGGTGCAGGTGCCACTCCTTGAGGTGCCAGCCACTTCCCTGACTAGTGGTTTGAGTGTTGGTGGGACATTCCATGGTTTCCCAGCATCTGAGACTGGGGATTCCAGTGCAGTGCATCGAGATACATCCAGGGCCCCACCGTCCAAGGCTGCGGGTTCCAGTGGGATGCAGTGAGGCACGTCAAGGGCCCCATTGTCCGAGGCTGCGGATCCCAGTGGGATGCAGCAAGGCACACCCAGGGCCCCACTGTCCGAGGCTGCGGGTCCCAGTGGGATGCAGCAAGGCACACCCAGCGCCCCACTGTCCGAGGCTGCGGGTCCCACTGGGATGTTGCGAGCCATACCCAGGGTGAGAAGGGGAAGGAGAGCTCGCTTGAGATGCAGGATCTAACAGATGTAGTTCACATGTTAATGAGTGCGGAGAGCATTGACCTTACGCGATCACTCCTGGACACCATCAGTGGGGTGGGTGATGTGGTATCGGGACTGTCAGGAGAAGTAATAACACTCTCACAAGAAATGCGAACGATGTCCAGGACCATGAGTGAGGGAATATCTCAGTCACCTAAAACCATGTCAGTGAACATGAGGGAGGGACTGTCACAGGTAGCTGGTGCGCTGTCAGTGATCATGAGGGAGGGAATGTCACATAGTTCAAACACTCTCAGTGAACATGAGGGAGGGAATGTTGGAGGTCGTTGAGTCACTGTCAGAGCACATGAGGGAAGACATGTTGGAGTTAGCTGCTGCAAGGGAACACAGCCAGACCCCGCGCCCATTGACAGAATCAACTGCCACTCCCACTCCAATCCCCAGGCCAGCCTCTGAAGACTCCCAAGCCGAGCCCTCCACATTCCTGCCTGCCCCCACCCCCCTCCCCCTCCTTCAACAGGTGCGCATTACCAGAGATGTTAGAAAGAATAAGCTCGGTACCAACCCCAGAAACACTGTGCCACCGCCTGCGGGAAGGGATGGTGGAGTCACCAAGAACAAGCGCGGCGGGCAGTCTTAGAATAAGGTGGGTGCAGCCTTTCTTTGCTGCTGCTGTTATTATTGTTGTTACTGTTGTAACTGTTGTTCACAACTTAAAAGTTTTTTGTAAGTTATGTAAATTTACAAGTTTAAAGTTAGTAAGTGATCTTAAAATTAGGAAGTGATCTTAACTGAAAATTTTGAAGTTTGAAATTAGAATATATATCAAAATTAAGTACAAATGTTTGTTAAAGTTTTGAATAAAATATATTTTACATTATAACTGAATAATTTACATTATTTGTTCAATTAACAACACAACTTTTGAAGTAAAGAATAATAATATCATAATTTGTTCCATTAACACAACTCAACATTACGGAACAGGTCCTAACAGTAAACATGATCCATGTGGTATAGTTGACGCTGAGCCTTCAGGCAGCAAAACGCTCACGGATGAGCTGTTGGTGCAAGGCTCGAGCAATCGTTAAAGAGGCACAATGGCCCGCCCTCCTCCGTTGTCATGCTCCGGGTTCAGGTACTTGCATGGCATCCTTGTCCTTCTACTTATCAGCTGCATCTTCCTCATCATTATCATCAGCCACTCTCACCGCAGGTGGGTCTTCTATTACCAGCTGCTGCTGCCTCATGATGGCTAAGTTATGCAGCATGCAGCACACAACAGTGACCGACAATCTCAGGAGGGTATAGCAAGTAGCCTCCGGAATGGTCCAGGCATCAGAAACACTGTTTCAAGATGCCATTAGTTCTCTCTATGATGCTGCACATCGCAATGTGCGACATGTTGTATTCCCGGTCAGCTTCCATTCGGATTACGCGTAGGGGCGTCATGAGCCAGGTAGCGAGGCCGTACCCTTTGTCTCCCAGTAGCCAGCACTGCCCTTCTGGCTGCTGCTGAAACATGTCAGATATAATTGTTCTCCCATAGGATGAACGCATCATGGGTGCTGCTAGGGTATCTTGCATCAACTGACATGATGCAATGCATGTCGTCATACACAAGCTATACATTAATGGAGTGGAAGCCTTTTCTGTTCCTGTACATCTCAGAATCCTTCAAAGGTGCTCACAAGAAGACGTGGGTACAATCAATGCAGCCCTGTACCTTTGGGAAGCCAGCAATCCTGGAGAAGCCCACAGCCATGTCACGCATTGCCTGGGCGGTCATGGGGAACTTTATGCAGTCATTCATGCGGGCATATAGTGCAACAGTCACCTGCCGAATGCAGACATTTATGGCATGTTGAGAAATGGCGCACACATCCCCAGTTGTAGTCTGGAAGGATCCAGATGCATAGAATGAAAGTGCAGCTGTAATCTTCACTTCAACTGACAAAGCAGTCCTCCTGATGCTTCTCGGTTGCAGGTCTGCTTTCACCAACTCACAGATCTGTTACAAATTATTTGCAGAAACGCAGCCTTCTAACACAGTTTGCATCACTCAGGTGCAGATACAAATGCCTGTCTTGATATACCCGAGGTGGGTAAGGCTTCCTGCCCAGCACCCTACAGTCTGAGGTTCCTCATGCGATGACACTGAATCAATCGTCTCCTCCGCAGCATCATGATGCAGAAGGCTCGCACAAGGTATGGAATTGTCAGTATTGCCCCCATGCTTAAATGTTACCTTTGCAAGAAGCTCAAAACGGCAGGCAGGTAGGACAGGCTCTTTGTTCTCTCTCCCCAAGGTCTCATGGACCACACCCAGGCCTGAGCAAGCAGTGTGATTGGGAAACCCCCCCCACCCCGCCCAGACTCATTGTAGTCTTGTGACTTCTTCCCCTCCCCCCCCCCTCAACCCCCTGGGCTCATTGCAGTCTTGTGACTTCTTCCCCCACCCCCACCCCCCAGGCTCATTGCAGTCTTGTGATTTCTTCTCCCCACCCCCCCCCCCGCCCCCGCAACCGCCCGGGCTCATTGCAGTCTTGTGACTTCTTCCCCTCCCCCCCTCAACCCCCCGGGCTTATTGCAGTCTTGTGACTTCTTCTCTCACCCCCCACCCCCCCCGGGCTAGTTTTGTAGCCAAGCCCCGAGCCTGTGTGCGGGCCCGATTCTGCCGGCCAACACTGCGACCCTCCAGCCCTGTCTGAAGACATTCGGTGGTGGTGCACGAGTTTTAAAAAAATCAAAAAGTTCAGAATTCCATCAAACTTCCATCTACTCCGTTGCAAGGTTAAAAAAAAATCTTTATTATGCATACTTAAAGTATTCTAATCTCCCTCCAAAACTTCGATGAAAAACAATGGCATCTTTTTTTTCAATGTGCGCTGCTTTCTCTTAACTCACCAGAAGATTTTTCGGGAGTGGCCAAATACGCCAAACCAGGAGAAAATTTTGGGGGCAAACTTTGAAAAATGACGAAAACTGGTGCAGACATGAGGTAACGCCAAAAAAAACTAACCTAAAAAAATCGTTAGTAACTCAGTTATGCTGCCACCTTGGGGAAACTTTAATTTAAAAACTTACGGCAAAAAAAGCAGCAGCCACCAAAAAAACGGTGCAAATGACCAGGGAAACTTGAGCCCAATGTAATAGCACATGTGTCTCAATGGTGCAGCATTTCAATTTCTCATACCAGGCATCCATTTGGATTCTTTAAGGAAGACAATTAATTTTAGACTAAAATATGGAACGTTTTGGGCCGCGGACTCGCCTACTGGTTTGAAACTACCTGATTTATATAGGCTCCTAATGCCTCGCAGAAGAAAGAAAAGTTAATTCCATCCGTATGAGCAATAACATTGCATTGACACCAGAAATAAAAGGATTCTGGGTCTTCAAAAATCTTTGAAAGTAGTTCAACATTCATAAATACTCCATCACAGAATCCAACCACTCTCTGCACAACCTCAACAGCTTGCCATCTAAAGAATCAAATCCAAATCTATGGGCTCAATTTTGCCCAAGCCCTTTTTCTGCCGAATTTTGAGAGTGATGCCCGTTTTTCTAGGCCAGAAATGTGCCAGAAATATTCTGCCAAAGTTTCCCCGATTAATAATTCAAATCTGGCACCGCGCAGCATGTCCAGTTGCCTTGGTGGGTGGAGCCTGCTGTCTGCGCCGAGAAAACGATGCCACACCTTCTGCGCACGCGCAACAAAAAATAGTGACATTTTTGACATTATTTCAATGGACACGCATGCACGGTACAGCTCCGGGTTGGCAATCGGCCATTTTTAAAAAGAGCTAGTTGTGGTGAGGCGGAGTGCTGTGTGAGAGCATTGGAAAAATCAGAGCTGCAGCAATACAAGATACAACACGTTGCAAGGACCAAGAATTTCTTACAGGATGAAGTGGAGGCACTAATTACTGTGGTTGAGAACAGATGGCAGGTGCTGGATACCAGCAGAGGTCACATAAAAGTTCCACCCAAAGAAATGAAGAAACGATGGAACCAAGTTGCAGAAGATTACTGTGCAATGGTGACTACCACGAGATCTGGAGGCCAGTGAAAAAGAAGTGGCAGGACCTTGATCAAGTAGTTAGTGTAAGTAATATTTTCATTTATTCAATGGAATTGCAATTGTAAATGTGACCAGCTTTTTATGTCCCACTGAGCAGAAAGACACCCTCTCTAAAAAGAACATCTTCCAATCCCACCCTCCAGAACAAGAGCATGGGGGGTGAGCGGGAGGAGATGCAGATGGAAGCCCCCACCACTTTACTGACTTTGGTGGAGGTACAGGTGCCACCCTTTGAGGTGCCAGCACCTTCTGTGACTAGTGGTTTGAGTGTTGGTGGGACATTCCATGGTTTCCTAACGTTCAAGGCTGCGGGTTCCAGTGATGGAGTGCAGCGAGGCACACCCAGGGCCCCACATTCCGAGGCTGCGGGTCCCAGTGGTGTGGTGCGAGCCACACCCGTGGAGAGGAGAGAAAGGAGAGCTCAACTGCACTCTCCTGAGGTGCAGGATCTAACAGATGTGGTTTAGATGATGGCAATGAGTGTGGCGAGCATTGATCTTACGCAATCACTCCTGGACACCATCAGTGGGGTGGGTGATGAGGTAGCGGGACTGTCGGGAGAAGTAACAGCAATCTCACGAGAAATGGGAATGATGTCCGGGACCGTGAGTGAGCGAATATCTCAGTCAGCTGACACCACGTCAGTGACCATGAGGGAGGGAATGTCACAAGTAGCTGATGTGCTGTCAGTGAACATCAGAGAGGGAATGTCAGAGATGGTGCAAACACTATCACCAATGAGACAGTTTTGCTCAACATGAGGGAGGTCATTGAAACAGGGATGGCATGTTGCAGTTAGCTGCTTCAATAAGGGAACACGTCCAGACCCCGTGCCCATTGACAGAATCAACTGCCACTCCCACTCCAATCGCCTCTGAAGAGCCCCAAGCTGGGCCCTCCACATTGCCGCCTGCTGCACCGTGCCCCCCCCGCCCGCCCCCCTCTCCATCAACAGGTGCGCACTACCCGTGATCTTACAAAGAATAAGCTTGGTACCAACCCCGAAACACTGCACCATGCTAGAAAAAACGTCGCGCGCCAAAAAAACAGCGCAAATGACCCGGGAAAATTGAGCCCACTATTCTAGCAGTCTATAAGACTGGAGTATTTACATACTAGACTGCCTTATTAATAATAAACTTTATATGATCCTCATTAAGTTTTCTTTGTTAGGATTTGTAAGCAAGCTGGGTCTTTCCAACATGCCAAGATAATTATTGTCATAGAATAAAGAAAGCTATGTTCAGTAAGGCTAGTCCTCAAGAGTCATCAAGTGCGAATCACAAATACTATTTTTATTTTGGTCAACAAGGCGTCTGACACACCATGGAAACCTATCAATGTTTAAGAGTTTCAAGATCAAGTTACTGTGAAATCTAGTAGGATGTCCAAGTTAAAATGGCATGTAACTTGGAGAGGAACTTGAAAGTAATGGTGTTCCCACAGCATTGCTGCTCTTGTCCTCATGGGTGGTAGAGCTCACGAGGTAGAAGGTGCAGAATGAATGAAAGTGCAGGGAGCTAAATGTGAGCGGCAGGATTTCCAGTGAAGTAGTCATCGTCATCATCATCATCATAGGCAGTCCCTCGGAATCGAGGAAGACTTGCTTCCACTCTAAAAGTGAGTTCTCAGGTGGCGTCCAGTCCAATACAAGAACCACAATCTCTGCCACAGGTGAGGCAGATAGTCGTTGATGGAAGGGGTGGGTGGGACTAGTTTGCCGCACGCCCTTTCCGCAGCCTGCACTTGATTTCTGTATGCTCTCGGCAACGAGACCGGAGATGCACTTCCTCCACAGGGCAGTCTTTGGCCAGGGATTCTCAGGTGTCAGTGGGGATGTTGCACTTTATCAGGGAGGCTTTGAGGATGCCCTTGTAACATTTCCACTGCCCACCTTTGGCTCGTTTGCCGTGAAGGAGTTCAGAGTAGAGCGCTTGCTTTGGGAGTCTCGTGTCTGGCATGCGAACTATGTGGCCTGCCCAGCAGATTTAATCAAGTGTGGTCAGTGCTTCAATGCTGGAGATGTTGGTCTGGTCGAGGATGCTAACGTTGGTGCATCTGTGCTCCCAGGGGATTTGTAGGATCTTGCGTAGACATCGTTGGTGGTATTTCTCCAGCGACTTGAGCTGTCTACTGTACATGGTCCATGTTTCTGAGCCATACAGGAGGGCAGGTATTACTACAGCCCTCTAGACCATGAGCTTGGTGACAGTTTTGAGGGCCTGGTCTTCAAACACTCTTTTCCTCAGATGGCTGAAGGCTGTACTGGCGCACTGAAAGCGGTGCTGGATCTCGTCGTCAATGCCTGCTCTTGTTGATGGGAGGCTCCCAAGATAAGGGAAGTGGTCCACGTTGTCCAGGGCCGCGCCGTGGATCTTGATGATTGGGAGGCAGTGTTGTGCGGCGAGGACAGGCTGGTGGAGGACCTTTGTCTTACTGATGTTTAGAGTAAGTCCCATGCTTTCGTATGCCTCAGTAAATACGTCGACTATGTCCTCAAGTTCAGCCTCTGTATGTGTGCCGACGCAGGCATCGTCCACGTACTGTAGCTCGACGACAGGTCTTGGACCTGGCCTGGAGACGACAAAGGTTGAACAGGTTCCCACTGGTTCTGTAGTTTAGTTCCACTCCAGCGGGGAGCTTGTCGACTGTGAGGTGGAGCATGGCAGCGAGGAAGATTGAGAAGAGGATTGGGGCGATGACGCAGCCCTGCTTGACCCCGGTCCGGACGTGGATTGGGTCTGTGATGGATTCGTTGGTAAGGATCACGGCCTGCATGTCGTCGTGCAGCAGGCGGAGGATGGTGAAGTACTTTTGGGGGCATCCGCAACAGAGGACGCTCCCTAGACCCTCACGGTTGACAGTGTCAAAAGCCTTTGTAAGGTCGAGAAGTAGTAGCTCTTAAAGGAATGCTGCTTGCACTTAAAAGGGAGCTGTATTGAATATCTGCCAAATTCAGAATCACTTCTAGCGCAATGGAGGGCAGAAAACACAGAAGCAGGTTGCTCAATTTGAAGTGCTGCCATCGGGGTGCGACTCCAGCCAAAAAGCTTTACTCCCTTTGGAGCGGAAGGGCAATGAGACATGCTTGGGGAAGGGTGCAGAACAAGTGAAGCAAACTACAGGAACCTCTCCAAAGTTATACAAGTCAACTGCATCATTTTTATCATGCCATCATTTGTTAATTACTCTTCTTCCCCCAAGCACATAATAATTTGCCAAGTAAGCTCTATTTGAAGAGGTGTATTACTGAAACATTCAAACAGGTTTCTCTTCAGTTTCTACTGATGTCTGGGGGAAAAACTGATCCAGAGGTCTCGTCAGCACTTCACAGCAACTTACATCACTCTATCCAACAGTAGTAAGCACCAGTACAAATATACCAACCCCAGAGAGTTCAGTTAATGAGTTGCACGATGGAGCACTTGATGAATTATAAAGCACAAATTAAGAGGAACAATTGGTGATGGCAGTGGGGATTAGCCAAACAGTCAGCTCAAGAACTCCTTCAGCTGCAGATGCCAGTAATGGGAACTTTGTCAAGGCCATAGGATGATGATAGGAGCCCAGATGGCCACATTTTTTATATCTACAACACCCTGCACTTCGGGGAAACTTGCCAAACAGAAAATAAACAATGCTGTCTTGTGTGGCTGGTAGCTTTCAATGGAGGGAATGAAAAAAGTGTTGTACTATGGCTGTGGTCATCTTCATGACACAGAAAGAGCCATCCATTATTGATCTTATCTGAAGGTTCAGCTCAAGAATGTAACTTCTCCTTTATACTTTCCTGGTGAATCACAAATGGTGAAGGCAGACCTCTTGGTGAAGCCAAGTTTCTGTTCCTTCGTCCACAGACACAGATGGTTGAGTAAAGGCAGGTAAGAACAATCTTGTATAAATGGATCTGCCTCTTCTAATTCCTCCAAAACAAGTAAATTAAAAAGAATCCATAGGAGAATTCCCAGCTCCAGAATTTGGTTGCTACAACTGAAAATGCAGCTCACAAATAGCCAGAAATGGAAAATACTGAGGCCAAAAATTAACAAAAATGCAAAAACCATGGCGGAATTTAAGCTAACAACAAATGTAAGGGGAAAAAAATCAAAACAATAAGCAAAATATTGTTAATCATATTTATGAGCACAAGCTTTACAATAGCAGAATATGCCTTACCAGAAGTACCAGTTTAAAATCTGTATTGAAAGCATTATGTGGATTTCCAGCAAGAAAATTGGCAAAAAGTACCACCAGGTAATTTACATATTATTTGGGCACTTTTTGTATGAGGCTTCAACACTAACAATTTTTCAATGTTGGGAAATCACAGCTGGAAGGACTACTCATCCAATTTTCAGACCCCATTAGTGTGGTCCTCACCAACACAGCCAGCTACAACAACTAGAAGATCTACATTCAGGTGTTTCTGCATTGTCAAAAATTGAGCTGGGGGGGTCCCGGTCACTAGAATAGGCTTTCAAGCGTTCAGTGACCAACAGGGTAGATTCAAGTGAATCAACAAACCCTTTTGTTGAGCATGAAACAAAATAAGAAAAGCATCTGTCACTGGGGAAAGATGCAAAACATTTTACACAAATCTTGAAGCCATAGACGAACTAAAGACAGAAATGAGTCAACTAATTAAAATGTACTAACTTAATGTAGATTTTAAAGAACAGATCTCTTGAAACACTCACGTGTAAGCCAAGGTTGCGCTAAAGTGCTTTTTGATATACGTTTCAAGAACAGGGTTGAAATGCTGGAATTTTCTATCAGCAATCAGTCCAATAATAAATACCTGTATTTTGGAAAAAAAAATGGGTTGAAACAAATAGGATTAATTCACTGAGACTGCAGCTTGAACGAGTCTGTATCTAATTCTTCAACATTGCATGGTTGGCAGATTCTACTGCACTGAATAAATACAACAATAAACTGGTAACTCCAAATACTGAAATTGATCTTAAATTAATTTTGCCATAGTTTCAACATTATTTTGCTAACTGAGGCTGACAAAAGATTCTGCTGCTTAAGGTAAATGCAAAACAGAAAAACACTACAGTAAATAACCATATACAACAACTTGTATTTATATAGCACCTTCAACGTGGTAAAATGTCCCAAGATATTTCACAGGAGCACGATCGAACAAAATTGACATCAAGCCACATAAGGAGATATTAGGACAGATGACCAAATGCTTGGTCAAAAAGG
Source organism: Pristiophorus japonicus (assembly GCF_044704955.1). Classification (NCBI taxonomy): domain Eukaryota; kingdom Metazoa; phylum Chordata; class Chondrichthyes; family Pristiophoridae; genus Pristiophorus; species Pristiophorus japonicus. The sequence goes on along the minus strand of NC_091979.1, from coordinate 277,577,506 downwards.
TAGGTTTTAGGGAGTGTCTTAAAGGAGAGAGAGCTGGAGAGGCGGAGGGGTTTAAGAAGGGAATTCCAGAGCTTAAGTCCGAGACAGCAGCTGAAGGGACAACTGCCAATGGTGGAGTGATTAAAATCGAGGGTGAGCAAGAGCCAGAATTGGAGGAATGCAGAGACCTCGGAGGGTTATATGGCTGGAGGAGGTTACAGAGAAAGGGAGGGGTGAGGCTATGGAGGGATTTAAAAACAAGGATGAGAATTTTAAAATTGAGGCATTGCTTGATCAAGATCCAATGTAGGTCAGCGAGCACAGGAGTGATGAGTGAACAGGACTTGGTGGGAGTTAGGATACGGGCAAGAAAGTTTTGGATGCGTTCAAGTTTATAGAGTGGGAGGCCGGCCAAGACATCATTGGAATAGTCAAGGCATGGATGAGATGCATTGTAAGCAAGATCAGTGGAATAGTGGAGCAATGAAAATCAGAGATGTAATGATAGTTTAAGAATTTTGTAGGGTCTTCCTTATTCTTGAAATTCATACATCGTAGAATCATAGGCCCCAAGTTTCGTCCCACGGCGAAAACGGCGCACCTCCGAGCTGGGCGCCTGTTTTTCGCACCGAAAACTGCGCTTAAAAAAAGTCCGATATTCTCGAGCTCCTTGGAGCTCGATGTCTGCTTGGCGCGGCGCGCTCTTCGCAGCAGGGGGCGGAGCCTAACACTCGTGCCGATTTTCTAAGTAGCAGGGGACGGGTACAATTTAAATTAGCCTTCGTGGTGCCGGCAACCCTGCGCGTGCATGTTGGAGCGTGCGCGCATGCGCAGTCTCAAACAAACATTGGCACTCGGCCATTTTTAAAAGGACTGCAGAAAAAGTGAAGATTTGTTTCTTGGACCCACTGACGGCGCTCCATAAACGTGGCCGAACGGTCGAAAGAATCTTAATCAGCTGCGTGTGTCCTGTGTTCTTTCTTCGGCTCCCGGCCAGCCACTGACACCACTGCAATCCCATGGCCGAATGGCCTCAAGTCCGTCCGGTTGCTGCATCTTCGCGGGGAATGAAGGCCTGCCTCAAGCACCGCAGCTCAGCTCGAAGGCTGCTTCCTGTCGAGACACTGACGCCACACCCCTGCTTGTCTCCAACATGAAAGGCCTGCCTGAAGCATAGCAGCTCGAATGCTGCTGCTGTTTCACATAGGTGGGAAGATGGTTTATTTCATATTTTCTTTGCTTATACATTTTTATTCATGTTTGATTTATTTGTATACTATTTGTATAAGTATAACTAAGGATTGATTGTAGAATTTAATAACTTCCCTTCCCCCCCTCCCGCCCCCCCCCCACCTCGTTCCCTACGCCTAATTTGTAACCTACGCCTGATTTTCTAAAGTGTGGACAAGGTTTTTTCGAGCGTACAAAAATCTTCACTTACTCCATTCTAAGTTAGTTTGGAGTAAGTTTTCACTGACGAAACTTTGAAAACAGGCGTAAGTGGCCGGACATGCCCCCTTTTGAAAAAAAAATTCTGTTCCAAAGTGAAACTGTTCTAACTGACTAGAACTGGAGCAAACTAAATGGCGAAAATTCCGATTTCTAAGATACTCCGTTCTACACCAGTTGCTCCTAAAAATCAGGAGCAAATCATGGCGAAACTTGGGACCATAGAAACATGACGACACAGAAGGAGGCCATTCGGCCCATCATGTCTGTTCCGGTCGAAAAAGAGTTACCCAGCCTAATCCCACCTTCCAGTACTAGGTCTATAGACCTGTAGATTATGGCTCTTTAAGAGTACATTCAAGTACTTTTTAAATGTGATGAATGTTTGTGTCTCTACCACCTTTTCAGGCAGTGAGTTCCAGACTTCCACCATCTCATCTCCCCTCTAATCCTTCTACCAACTACTTTAAATCTATGCCCCCTGGCTATTGACACCTCTGCTAAGGGAAATAGTTCCTCCTTATCCACTCTATCTCGGCCCATCATAATGTTATACACCTCAATTAAATCTCCCCTCACCTTCCTCTGTTCCCAGGAAAACAACCCCAGCCTATCCAACCTTTCCTCATCGCTAAAGTTTTCCAGTCCTGGCAACATCTTCATATATCTCCTCTGCACCCTTTCAAGTGCAATCACATCCTTCCTGTAATGTGGTAACCAGAACTGCACGCAATACTCTAGCTGTGGCCTAACTAGTGTTGTATACAGTTCTAGCATGACTTCCCTGTTCTTGTAATCTATGCCCTGCTAATAAAGGAAAGAATTCCGTATGCTTTTTTTAACTACCTTATCGACCTGTCCTGCCACCTTTAAGGATCTGTGGACATATACTCCAAAGTCCCTCTGTTCCTCCACACCTCTCAGTATCCTCCCATTTATTGTGTATTTCCTTGCCTTGTTGCCCCTCCCCAAAATGCATTACCTCACATGTTTCTGGATTGAATTCCATTTACCACTTTTCTGCCCAACTGACCATTTCATCGATATCTTCCTGCAGTCTAGAGCTTCCTCTTCACTGTCAACCACACGGCCAATTTTTGTATCACCTGTAAATTTCTTTATCATGCCCCCTACATTTAAGTCTAAATCATTAATACATACTACAAAAAGTACTGAGCCCTGTGGAACCCCACTGGAAACAGCCTTCCAGTCATAAGAACTCCCCTCAACCATTATCCTTTGCTTCCTGCCACTGAGCTAATTTTGGATCTAATTTACCACTCTCCCTTGGATTCCATGGGCTGGATTTTCGGTTCTGCTCGTTTCGGAGCAGTAAAGTTTACGCCCGCAAACAGTTTGCGCCTCGGTCAGCAAAATTCATCAACTGGGCCCTGAGTGTGGGGCAGAGTGCTCAGGGAGGCGTTACACACCTCTTTTAGGGCGCTTGGCCGACTGAGCAAGTGAAAATCCCAAGCTAAACAGCCAGCCTCGGAGTGCTCTAAGAGAGGCACAGGGGGAAAAAACCTGAAAAAAACCCACCAAAACATTCCCAATAACTCACGCCACCACAACATAAATCGCAAAAAAAAACAATCACACTTACCTGAGGTCGACATTACTTTCCTCACTGCGCCTGCTACAACTCGAACCGCCAGCTTTCACAGGCGGTCCCAACAGGGCGCTCTAAAGAGTGCTACGGATCGGGCAACAGCCAAAAATCGATCCAGTGTTGCAACCAGGAGCGTTGCACACCGGCACGCCTCTTCCGAGCGGTAATGTTCTGCGCCCCATTGAAACCGGCACCAAATGTCCCGGCGGGGCACTGGAAGCTGGTCGCCCGCCCAGAAGTACTTACTGCCGCCATTGCTGCCCCTCCAGGGTGCTAACAGGGGCGGCAGAAGACCAAAACTCCAGCTTTTACTTTTTTGATCAGCCTATGTGGGACCTTGTCAAAAGCCTTGCTAAAATCCATGTAAACTACATCAAACGCACTGCCCTCATCGACCCTTCTTGTTTCCTCCTCAAAGAACTCAAGTTAGTCAGACACAACCCTCCCTTAACAAATCCATGCTGACTGTCCTTGATTAATCTGTGTCTTTCTAAATAAAGGTTTATACTGTCCCTCAGAATTGATTCCAGTAATTTGCCCACCACCGAGGTTAAACTAACTGGTCTGTAATTGCTCGGTTTATCCCTTCTTCCATTTTTGAACAATGGTACAACGTTAATAGTGCTCCAATCCTCTGGCACAACTCCTGTGGCCAGGGAGGATTGAAAAATGATGGTCAGAGCCTCCACAATTTCCTCCCTTACTTCTTTTAATGGCATCGGATATATTTCATCCGATCCTGGCTATTTAACTACTTTCAAGGATGCTAAACTCCTTAATACTTCCTCTTTTATTATGTTTATCCCATCCAATATTTCATTATCTTCCTCCTGAACATCAACGTCTGCATCGTCCCCCCCTTTTGTGAAGACAGCCGCAAAGTATTAAGTACCTTACCCACATCCTCTGCCTCCACACATAGATCACCATTTCGGTCCATAATAGGCCCTACTCTTTCCTTAGTTATCCTCCTGCCCTTTATGTAATTGTAAAACATCTTTGGGTTTTCTTTGATTCTACTTGGCAGTATTTTTTCATGCCCTCTTTTTGCTTTCACCCCTGCATTTTCTATACTCTTCTAGGCTTTCTGCAGTATTGAGCTCACGATATCTGATATAGACCTTATCTTACCCTGTATGCACCACGTCATCCAGGGAACTCTAAATTTGGCAGTTCTACCTTTTTTTGGGGGGGGAACATGTTTACCCTGAACTCCATGTACCTCCCTCTTGAATGCCTCCCACTGCTCTGGCACTGATTTACCTTCAAGTAACTGTTTCCAGTCCACTTTTGCAAAATCACTTCTCAGCCTAGTAAAATTGGCCTTCCCCCAATTCCCCCAACCATATGGAGTTCTGGGGAAATTAGATGCTTAGCGCTCAAATATAAATCTCTGATTTTGCACGTAGCTTTGTCCCAACCTCCTATAAAGCCCCACTACTCCAGCTCATCTTGAAGTTGAACTGAAACCGACCACCAAACTCCTAACACCAAAAACCTATATCTCTGCCTAACTTGAAGGTTGTATGGGTGGGATTGTAGTGTGTAGAATATGCCTTCATTAGAAGAATGATCTTTAAAAGTCTATCATTCTTCATGCAAGTATCCTTCACACATAGTTAGAGCATACCAAAATGGTGCAATTCAGGAGGGTACAGGCCACTGTAGACAATGGGGTGGAAAATGCGGTTTGAGGCTTGCCGCGGTCGAACACTGCTGATCCACAAGAAATCTCCACACCTACCGGATTGCTCCAGATCTTCGAACACTTGTACTCCTGGGTCAGCAGGCGTACATCTGCACAAAGGCCCACGGATTCCAGGGGCACATGCAGTTTGTGGGGACAGCTCAACCAATTACAAAGGGCATTCCTATTCATCATCATCATCATCATCGACAGTCCCTCGTATCGAGGATGACTTTCTTCCAGGCCAAAAATGGATGAGTTCAGGTGTTTCAATGAAGGACCAAATATACAAGTTCCGAACTACATCCTGAAGGGTGTAAGATGCTTGTGTGTGGATTTTTTTTTAAACGTGTGGTGGCCATTCCACACCAGTCACCACACGGGAGGCGTTCCTATTATGCTTATGGGGATTCCATTTACGTACAAAATCCCCATAAGCATAATAGCAATCCCCCTAAAAGCACACACTTTCACAGCACTTAAATAAAAATAAATCATCACATGTTCAAAATGAATTAAAACACAATTTAATTAAATGTTTAAAACAAAAATGTAATTTTTTGAAAAATAAATATTTTTAATGGGGCCAAAAGTAACCTCAAATAATTTTAAAGGTTTTTGTATGTTTAAAATTATTTTTTAAAATTATTTTAATATTTATTTAAACCCTCACGCTGGTAAAGATAGCCTTACATGGGTTTGGTGGGTATCCGCTGGGCAGTAGTTGGGCAAATAACCTAACTCTGCACCAGCGAATGTCAATTTTCTGTGGATTCGTATGATCGGTCAAGAAGAATCCTCATCCATCGCAAGTTCCGGATTTTTGTGCATGCGGAAACCTGTAACTTGTGGGTACTTAGCTCCAGAAAATCCGGGCCCAGAAAATCCGAGCCATTACATGACAAGATCTGCTAATAATATCAAAAGTGTAATAGTCAAATCCAGACACTAATGCATAGCAAACCATAAGGATTATTTCTTGTGGCAGTCATGCAAATACTATCAACTGGGACCTACAGTGATGCCTTCTCCCTTGCAAAATGCCAACCATTCAGAATGCACAGTGTATCTAAACTGATTATTGCAGCATACAAAACAAATAACTATTGAGACTTCCAAACATGCTTTGCAGAAAGCAATATTAACTTTAGGCTCAATGATCATGGACATATACAAAACTCCACCTACAACTGGTGTGATGACACAATTTAAACATGGAAAAAACACAGATTAGAAAAAGACGATTTGACTCATCAAGCTCATCTCTCGAGTATTCCAGTTCACCCATCCTAACATTCAATTGCAATTTGAATGCCTCTAATATCTGATTCCATTGTCTTCTTTAATAGATTAGTCCAAATGCTCATCATCCTTTTAATGTAGAATTAGTTTCTAAAGATTTGTTTTAAATATATTTGTCTTACCAGCCCAACTTACTTTTAATTCTGGGTTGATAGTGCCATGGGATGTCCAGTGTTAAGTAAGCGGAGTACAAATAGGCTGGTGTATGATTTTGACGTTTAGATGCTAACCTGGCCTGTTCTTTTTAACACCATTGCTCCAGTACATCCTGTGGATAACTGGCATATCAAGGTAATTGTACCTGCTTGTAAAAGCTTAAGCTCATCACTGGGCATTTGTAACTGCTTGCAAATTTCTGGCTCCAGGTCAAAAGAACCCATAATAAAACCAGCTTCTTTTCTTTTTTTGTGTGTCAAGAACAACCTCTTGAATGAATCAATGCCTTCAGGCAAGGCAAGGCAAGGCAAGACTGAAATAGAAAAAAGGTATTTTCAAATAATTTAAAAAATATTAAAGCTTTCATTTTGCATCTAACAAAAGGTGGCAGATCTGCATTAGCTATTAAATCTATCGACCAGGCCAACATCCCCAGCATTGAAGCACTAACCACACTTGATCAGCTCGGCTGGGCAGGCCACATCGTTTGCATGCCAGACACAAGGCTCCCAAAGCAAGCACTCTACTCGGAACTCCTTCACGGCAAGCGAGCCAAAGGTGGGCATAGGAAACGTTACAAGGACACCCTCAAAGCCTCCCTGATCAAGCGCAACATCCCCACCGACACCTGGGAGTCCCTGGCCAAAGTCTGCCCTAAGTGGAGGGAGTGCATCCGGGAGGGCGCTGAGCACCTCGAGTCTCATCGCCGAGAGCATGCAGAAATGAAGCGCAGGCAGCGGAAAGAGCGTGCGGCAAATCTGTCCCACCCTCCCTTACCCTCAACGACTATCTGTCCAACCTGTGACAGGGACTGTGGTTCTCGTCTTGAACATCGAAGGACCGATTTTTTTTTTTTAAAAGAGTGGAAGCAAGTCTTCCTCGATTCCGAGGGACTACCTATGATGATGATTAAATCTATCAATATAAAAATCCTACATCTGTGTGTACTTCCTGTATACAAAGCTTTATTTATCATGTTTCTGTGAAAACCTCTTTCTCTCCACAGATGCTGCCTGACCTGCTGAGATTTCCAGCATGTTCTGTTTTTAACCCATTATAAATATCTTTGTTCACATTATAATGGAAATTGGCTATGTATACTTGTACCGCCCTTCCGCCAATGGTAGTGCTATAATCGCTCATCATCACTGTGCTCCAACCAATTCTACTTCTGTGCATTCCAAATTCCGGTAAATTTTGCTATTTAGTTATGAATAAGAATGGCCCGGATTGTGCGGTCAGCGCGAAGTGACAGCACTCAACACTGACCTTGAAGAAAGCTGCCCACAAAGATCTAGCAATCTCTGTGGCATCGATTTCACATTTCCAAGCTTTAATTTCATTCGGCGCTAACTATAGGGGATAAGAACATAAGAAATAGGAGCAGGAGTAGGCCATATGACTCAGCTCCACTTCCCCACCCGCTCCCCATAACCCTTTATCGTTTAAGAAACTGTCTACTTCTGTCTTAAATGTATTCAATGTCCCAGTTTCCACAGCTCTCTGAGGCAGCGAATTCCACAGATTTACAACCCTCAGAGAATAAATTTCTCCTCATCTCTGTTTTAGATCTCCAGCGTCCAGCAACAGTGATGACATCAAGCAGGCTAAGCAGCCAATCACATTAAAGAATTCTCAGACAGCAAGTCAGGAAGTAAAAAGCACTTATTATCCTTCACTTTTTATAAATTTTACAGAAAGCAAAATAAAGATTGGGATATACACATGGGATTAAGGTAGAAGCTGAAATATAATTAAAAAACAAAAAAAATAACTTCTAGTACATTAAAAACCTATGGAATTATAATGGAAACATTTGACATTCCACAAAGATAATATTATTTTTTCAGGACCAGAGAGTTTGTTCAGCAGTTGTTATGATTTACTACGTCATTAGCAACCTAGTTACACCTCATTTAACAAGGCTTAACTTTTTCATTTTTTTTTTAAAACAGCGATATTACAGTGTAAAGGGGAAGTTCAGGTCAGTTCAATTGATTTCTGAAGATTGCCGTCAGCAACTGTCCCGGTGGAGGAGCAGGAATCACTAACAGCAACTTCTGGATTTTCATGTTTAAGTGCACATGTGCAGACAGCAGAAGTTGCTGTTAGTTTCACAGAGTAATGATAGCAAACACTTACAGTTTCGTCGTCATTACCACCACAAAATCTGGGCCAATATAAAATCATAGTATTGTTTCAAAATTAGTAGTATTAGTATTAGGCAGTCCCCATGAATTAAATTAGGAACTGAATTATATTTTGCAAAGCTTGGTCCAATTATCCCCTGCCCTTTAATCTCATTTCACCTGAGACTACGCTTGGTCTCAACTCCCCATGCACAATGTCACTTAATTAGTAATACAGGTACAACATCGCAAATCCGGCTGTCCGAAAGTCGGAATTGTCCGAAAACCGGACATTTAGTCCAGAATTATTGTCCAAAAACGGGCAGACTGGACTAGTTATCAGCTTCGGGGATGCGGAGGATCCTATTCGGAGAAATCTTGTCAGATCGGAAAAGCCGGTTTTCGGCGCATGCAGATCGTGTCCCAAAAACCGGCTTTTGCGAGGCTTCACCGGTTCCATGCGCACTTCGTGGAATCTTCGGCTCGTAGATTTTCTTGTCCGAAATCTGAAAAAATCCGAAAACCGGCACGGTCTCAGTCCCGAGGTTGCCAGATTTGAGACACTGTACCTGTATATTAAAATTCTTTAGACTTCCCAAAAGTGATGCATATTTCCTGCCTTCACGAATTTGTTACTCTTTAGCCATCCTTTTGTAACTAACATTACTTTATATGGGTAACACTACAATGCTTATTAAAACTACCATTGTACTTGCCTTTCATTGCATTTCAACCCTCTAACCACTAGTGGCGCTTTGGCACAAGTCATCCAGTTCTGCTTGCCATTTTCTTTTTGCCAAATGTCCCATTTTTTCAGTAACGTTTTATTTAATATTTTTCTTTTCTTCTCCAGTTAACCTACCTCTTTGGCCATCCAACCTTTTCCCATCATCTCCATATGACAAAAAAACTTACACTTAAAATCAGGGCTCATAATTTAGTGCTAACATTTTTTTTTTCTTCACCACTGCCTTTCTTCTGCAGGCAAGCAAATTCTGCTCCCCGACCCTTCAAGGCCAACTCCCAGATCTAACCTGAGCCCCCATTTTTTTGCTATCAAGTTGTTTTTTAAGCTTTACAAGCCATTACTGCTCCCTGAATCTCTAAGCAGGTCCCCATGCCCTCAATGTATTCTTTCTCCAGCTGCAACACTTTCTTAATCAAAGTAAAATAGTAGAAAATCAGAACTGAAGAGTTAGGGAAGCCACCAAGAAACTACTGAGGACTTAAGGAAAACAACCAATAAATGATCAATCAGGAGAATCTACCAATAATAGTTTAAAAAAAACAAAAAAGGTGCAACAGTGGGATGACTCAAAAAAAAATTTTCTCAATGAATAAAAGTTTTGCGGAAAGCCTTGATCCTGTTTGCTGAAGGCAGAGCCTGCTGCCTAAGTATGTGTAGTGGCCACAATTTCCCAGTGTGCATCGGTAGTCTCAGCACAATTGCTATACTGTTTTGTCTTCAGCGTCCAGCAGTACCTATTGGCTGCTGTTCAAAACTGATTTAAGGTTAAGCTAGGGGACAAATTTCAAATGCTTTTTTCAGGTCAATTTTATTGATTGTCTTGAGTAATTCACAATTTTAGCAGAAGGTTATAATAAAGCTTACAGCATCATTTATAATAAAAATCTAAAATGCAACACAGAAATTAATGTAAGTTAATTTTTTTAAACTCCCAACACAAAAATCTGTACATTGATTCAAAAGAGACAGAATAGGGCCTTATTGCCTTAATTCAAAATAAATCTTTACAAATCATCTCTGCTTGTTCCAAAATCTTCCATGTGTTCATGACAAATACTAGGAGGAGAATTAAGTGAAAATTCTAAACTATATACTGTATCCTAGAAAAGTGCCAATGAAGTGGGTACGAGACAGGTTCCATTCAAAAACACTTGCATATTTATAAATTCAGTTTAGGAAACAATGATCATCCCTTTAGTCCTCAAACAATTTACAATGCCATCCATAATATTAGCATCTTATAGTTTACAATAGAAGGGGAGGAAAAGAGTGTTTAACATTAGTGAAATTACAGCAAAGTGTACCTATATCAATCTACTAAGAACATTATTCAAAGAGATTAATGATTAAACGACGAGCCAATTCATAACTATCTGAAGTTCTGATTTCGTTTAATAGGATTGGGGTAAAAGGAAATTAAAATAGCTCCAAAAAATGAAACTTACCAGAGAATCAAAAACTAATGTGTCAAAAGTGTCGCTGTCAGAATTCTCCATCATGATGTTAAAAAGGGCATCAAGTGTATCTTGCAAAAACTGAAAGAAAAAATGTTTAGGTTTAAACATACACAAACCAATACAATATTAAGTGCTCATTGTTGATTTTTTTTCTTTTATATTACAAGAATATCTTGTGACAAAGAACCCAAATGTTTTTTGGGAGAGCATCACTTGTGCTAGAAAAAAAACTGTATATTTTTTCATTGCTCACAGAAATTTCAAACACAGGAGAAAGCCATTTGGACCATCGTGACGATGCTGGTGCTAGTTCCACTCTATTCCCATTTCCCTGCTTTTTCATTATATCCTCCAATATTTTATGTACCATTTTGAATCAATTTTCCTCTTGCATCTCACGATTGATTTGGCTTCAATAACCACTTAGGGCAATACATTCCATATTGCATGAAAAAGATCTTCTGACTCCTCCTTTATGTTTCCAGCATTAACCTGAATTTTTTGCTTTCTAGTTACTAATTAAACAACTAAAGGCAATAATCTCTCACTATTTGCCATTTTAAACCCCTTACATAATTTTGAGCATTTCTCCTAGATTGGCACTTACTTCTCTACTCAAGTGAATAGCCCTCTAGATTTTTCCATTCCATCGTAACTTTATTCTCTTATCCCTGCTATCCTCATATTGATTCTATATTGGGCCTTTCCTTCCTATAATGAGTGCATAAAATAGCTGGCGGTACTCCAATTATTGCCCAATCAATGTTGATTTATCACTTCCTTGTTTTTGTATTCAATTCCCCGCGATACAATATTCAAAATATTATTAATCTTATTATGGCTTTTCCCACTTGCATTCGTCCATTTTTAAAGATCGCGGTGTCTGCACGCCTAGATAATGCATAGAGATGTATTTTATTATACTATCAAATCTTCCATAACATCACTGACAGTTATAATCAGAGGGTACAATGTTTTATGAAGAACAGGAACTTGATACATTGTAAGCTCAATGTATTATTCTGCTGTTAAAGTGTAGGCATGTGGCTCTTTAAAGCCTCAAGAAGAAATTGTTCTGCATTCTTGAAATGAATGGGTCAATTACAGGTCAGGCTATAAATCATAAATGATTCTTTTTTAATTGGTTAAGTTCAAACCGCATTCAGTCTGCTCCAACTCCAAGTCTGCCACTTTGCGCCTGACCCTCAAGTCTTGCTGGGCTGCCCAATCCACATCATCCCCATCCCAGCTCTAGTACAATCCAACCTGCGCTACCCCCATTTCTCCCACCACACAATGCCCGCAGCTGTGTAGCATGGCTGTTATTTTATCCCCACCTGTCCAGTGCATTCACCCCTGACCCCTATGTAAAAATAATGAAGCCATCAGCTCCTGGATGTGGGATTCATGGCAGAAGGAAGAGAAAAGTGTCTTCTGGAGTGTGGTGCCTGGAATTGGATACACGTCAGAGACTAGACCCAGGGATGGGAGAACGAGCAAAGGCTGCCACATGTGGCAGGAATGGGAAGGTGAACTTTAGATATAAGCAGTATTGGGGAGCTGCTGCAAGGTGTGGAACGACAGGGAGCGAAATCCTCAGTGTAGGTGAGAATAATGAAGCGGATTGTAGAGAGCTCCTGACAAAACTGCGATGACAGGGATTTTCTCGGGATGGGTCGGTAGTAGGGAAGGTGGCGTGGGAGCAGCAGGGAGGGAATCTTCAGGTACTTAGGATGGGCAGAATATTAGCACAGAGAGGTTGCTGCAGGGAGCAGGAGGAAATGTTTGGTTCTTGGTGTGGGGCAGGAGCAACAAGGGACAGCAGAGTGTGGAAACTTGTATTACTTAAAATAGATACTGCTTGGTATATATTTTAAATAGAGGTATCCTTAACACTTTGAGCAAGCCTCTATTATTTAAAATGCATTCACTTTTGGGAATCCTGCCCTTATCACGGGAAAAGCTGCATCCCTCGCCATTGCCGCCAACCAGCTTCTAGTTCTTTAAACATTTACTGCACAATTTTAAAAGCACAGAAGATGGTTAATAAACTTTAAACCAGATTCTGACAACAGCAGGAATGTAGTAGGTAACACTGTGAAATGCATTTCTAAAGTCTCAGAACAGGGTGGGTGACAGCAGAATGGGGGAGTGGGGGTATGGCAGATAAGAGGTAGTAGGCTACAGGCCTGATTTTAGAAGCTGTACTGTATGTGACGCCACAGCACTACCTATGTGAAATGTAAGATGGAGCTGGGAAGTCTCAGACTATACTGACGATCAAGATTGGAGGACTAAGGTTAAAAAACTGAATAGTAACTATAATCGTGGCAGAAAAAGTGACTGTGTAACAGAAATGACATGGTGGAAATGGCGTGACAGAAAATGTTATAGGAAGTAAATGTGATACTAGCAGTGGATGCTATATGAGTTTTAATACACTCGAAGTAAATTGCCCATAGTGTTGCCCAGTCAGTTGCTGAATATAATATTTTTTTAATATACAAGATGGTACCTGGAATCGGAGACTTCAGAAATTTACTTCACAGCATCACCTACTAGCAAGATTCTGCAACCACACCATTATAGCCAAATATTTCCATCCACATGTTTACAAACAGAGCTTTAATGTTAAATGTTGACATAACAGCATGAACAAGAATCATGACAGCAAGAAGTGCATGCATATGCAAATGTTCACCCAGACTCCCTCTTGACATACACCCAAATCTACGGCATTTTGCCAGAAAAGTGCATTCTAAAAATAGTCTTTTAATTTCTCTTATGAACAACTTTTAATGTTATTAATTTTCATTCAGTGTCTATTTTCATTATTAACTGTTGTTTATTAATTAACCTCTAAATAAATCTAGTGGTTTTAGCCTGGATGTATTAGTTTGCTAGCCTGGTATTTTTCACTTTTTGGGAGAGACTGGAGAACACAATGGGCATTGCACATCCTCTCCAGTGAATTGTTAAATCTGGGCATATTAACTCATACATGGTGCAGGTTCAGATCATGGGAGATCGAGTTTCATTGGTATGAACAAGACTAAAGTGTTAAGAAAATGCCTGAACCATAACAACCCTTTCCTGAATCAATGGAGTACATTGATTAACTGGTACAATTTGTTTTTAGCAATCTCTCCTGAAGGCATTTGACCTGGAACTAGAGAATTTCTCTTGGAAGGCCAAGGCTCAAGCTTTGCTATGGAAGGATCAAGTTCAAACATTTTATTAGTATGACACCTTTCAAGTGAATCATGATGAGCACTTGATGAGTTTGGACCAGGTGCAATGCCTCTAAAAGTTACACAATATCAGAAGAAATACAAAGCAGGTACTGTGAATATCTATAAAAACAAAAATTGCAAAAATTGGAAATCTGACGCAGCAACTGAAATTTAATGTAGAGAAGTATGAAGTGATGGATTTTGTAAGAAAGAATGAGATCAGGCAATATAAACTAAATGATACAATTAGAGAGGGGATGCAGGAACAGAGAGGCCTGGGGTTCACAAATCTTTGAAGGTGGGAAGACAATTCAATAAGACTGTTAAAAAGGGACATGGGATCCCGGACTTTATAGATAGAGGCATAAGATACACAAGCAAGGAAGTTATGCTGAACCTTTATAAATCACTGGTCATGCCTCAGTTGGAGTATTGTGCCCAATTCTGGGCACCACACTATAGGAAGGATGTGACATCCTTGGGAAAGGGTGCAGAGGAGATTTGCTAGAATGGCATCAGGGATGAGGGCCTTCGGTTATGTAGAGAGACTTGAGAAGCTAGGATTGTTCTCCTGAGAGCAGTTATGGAGAGATTTAATAGAAGTGTTAAAAATTATGAAGAGTTTTGATAGAGTAGATAGGGAGAAACTGTTTTCACTGGCAGGAGAGTTGATAACCAGAGGACACAGATTTAAGATATACAATTATGTAGACGAAAAGGAGCCAAAACTACAACTGAAATGAGTGAGAGCAGGATATATGCTTTATAGTCCAGCATTTCCATTTAGGAAATTATTAAACAGCAAGGAAGTTAGGGGCTAGGGATAGATCATTTTTGGACCATACTGTTCTCAGGTTATAGAAAAAAACATGCCAGAGAAGAAATAGCAGGTAACTCGGATAAAGTTGCTGAGAATATTCAAAATATATGAGGAATTTTAACACAGGCAATAAAACACCTAGAACAAATAACAGACGGTCTTACATCAGCAAAAATATTAATTGAAATGCAAGAAATCCAAGGAATGAGTAGCAAATGAAAAATATGAAATACCCTGTAGTAAGAAACTAGCAGATTTTTCATGCTGGAGATGTAGATTTTCTCAACTGCAAATGCTGTCATCTTCATTTTATTTATGTGACCACTAATCAACTGATCAATTTAGCATGGTTTCAGTAGATACAGAGATTAGCTACGATATTTTGCCAGAATGTACATGTAATGAAATGTAACTCCTCTATTCATTAACTAGCGATAGATTTTTGTGGTTAACAACAGATCTGACAAGAAAAACTGAAAACTGGAAGATAATTTGAGAGAAAAATACTTCCATGCTCTGAAGGCAAAGTTGGCCTGGAAATTGCAGTCAGTGGCAAAGTAAAGGCATTCGCCGCTGGCCCTAAGGAAACTTCGCACAAAGATCAGAAGAGCAGAAAGAGAATAAAGAACAAATTCTAGAGTGTAAATCAGTGGGTGAGGGATAACTCGGAGCAGCTCTTTACATTCTGTAGTTTTTTTAAATAGTGACAATGACTGCCTTCTTAATATTTATAGTCCAAACTCAAAATTAATAATTGCTCATATAAACAAATGGCAACGTCTAGAGGGACTGTATCATTATTTAAGCAAGAAGGGAAATTCTGAAAGTTCTTATTTAAACATGCATGTTTAAGGCTCTATTTTCCCCAGTGATTTGCGCTGTTTTTTTGGAGCTGCCGCTTTTTTTGACCTGTTAAAAGACCAGTTTCCCCGATCAATTTGCACCAGCGTAACTCAGTTAGTTACGATTTTTTTAGGTACTTTTTTTTTCCAGCCAAAGGGGGTGTAACCTGCCACCCGAGCCAATTCTGGCCATTTAGGCAAGTTTGGTCAGCTGAGAGTTACTCCAGTCCTTCTTAGGCCAGCGTATGTGACCTCTGCAGAAAAACCTTCTGGAGAGTTAAAGAAATCGGTGCAGGTAAGGAAATCGGCGCAGGTAAGTGCAGCAGATGCCCGGACAGCAGCAGCAGGTAAGGGAAAGGGGAGAGAGAGGCAGGCGGGGGGAGGGGTCGAAGAGGGGGGAGGTGGAGAGATGGGGGTTTGTGAGGGGAAGCCTTTTGGGTTTAGTTAGGTGCGGGGACCGGGAGGGAGGAGGCCATTCGGCCTGGGATAGGGGCGGGGGAGCGGACCGGGAGGCCACTCGGCCTAGGATAGGAGCAGGACCGGCAAGGCATTTGGGTCTGGGGTGGGGGGGGGGGGGGGGAGAAAGGAACTGGAAAAGCACTCGGGGCTAGGGTCAGGCGGGGGAGCGGGATCGGCACCGGCAAGGGACTGGGGAGCGGGACCGGCAAGGCACTCGGGGCGCGACGCGGGCGGGGAAGCTGTGGGTGCTGTACCGGCACCTGCAAGGGGCTCATGGCGGGCTAGAGAAGCTGAACGGCAAGCTCTTCAGCCAGGGCTAAGGGCGGGGGAGCGGGACAGGCATCAGCAAGGCACTCGGGGGGGGGGGGGGGAGAAATTGGGGCGAGCTAGGGAAGCAGACCGGCAAGGCATTTGGAGCGAGCGGGGGGGGGGGGGGGGGGGGTGGAAGCAGACCGGGAGGCCGTTCGGCCTGGGATAGGGGCGGAGATCGGCACCAGCATCGGGAGGGGAGGAACTTTAATAATTGGAGGTAAGTTGAGGCAATGTGTTTTTAAGTTAATGCAATGTGCTTTAATGTGTTGGGAACTGGCTGTATGTTTCACTTTCCAGCCTCAGCTCGCATTGTGTCCCTGGTTACCATGGCAACCTGATCCTTTTGGCACAGATCAAGACTCCACCCCCAAAACAGGTTAGATTGCGCCAAAATGAAGAAATCCAACTGGGAAACTTAGAAAAAAAATTTTTAGCGTACTTGGGTCCAAAAAAAACGGGCGTAACTCTTCAAGTACGGCAAAAAAAAGGCTTTGGGGAAAATTGAGCCCAATATTTTAGTAACATGAAGTACAGTTTCAGAGAAAAATGATACAGGAGAAAATCTGCAATGTAGTTGAATCTTTTGTAAAGTTTTATATATTTCTTAGTACTTGCAATAAAAGGCCACATCTTACACAGTAGGATAGATTTATTGTATTTTTTTAGCTTATAGTGAATAAAAAGAATATATTTCCCAGAAATGAATTAAATACAATTGCGTCATCGTCAATGGGGAGATATCTTATAAACTTCTTTGTAAATTATTTCACTTAAATGCACACGCTCACATCCCACTCTCTTTGCAACAGCATGATTCAGGATGAGCAACATTATGGAAGGTCTGCTAGTTATATATGAAACACAGCTCCCAAATACTATACTATTCCATCAAGACTATTGCAGGATGCACAGCATACTGTAGATTCACTGTAGTACTCATACTGCAGTACTCCCTCAGTACTGCACTGAAGTGTTGGTCTGAATTATGTGCTTAAGTCTCTAGAGTGGGAGTCTACGTTCTGATTAAGAGAGAGTGCTACCACTGAACCTTCTGAAAGTGTTGTGGATAACCTTAGCAATATTTAAAATAGCTTCCTGTTATCTTAAATTATTTTCACAGATCCACGCATGTCTTTTTCAGGCTTGCACAAGTTTGGGCAACTTGATAGACAGATATCGTACTTCAATATAAAAAAACGAAGCTAATTACCTTAACAACCTCTTCTCCATCCACTTTCATCAGCTGTCTCAAATTCTGCTGCAGCAAATTTGTGTTCGACCGCCATTTCAAAAGTCCCAGGAGGTCCACTGTAAACAGACCAGACATATATAACTTCTTTATTGATCAATGTTAAGTTAAAAAGCCAAACTAGCCCCAAAGAATAAAACAGCACAAAGGAAGTTGCATGCAGCTACAGCTTCATTTTACTACTACATTTCATGTGGCGGTTACGAGTAATTTGTTTTGGGCACAATGATCCATTGTAGACAAAATCAATGCAATTTAAAATGCCAAATGTTTTTTCACACAGAATAATTAAATGATTCACTTTTGCTGGGTTTTTAATGAATACTAAGCTTAAGCCATTACAACAAAATAACCTTAAGTTAGTGGGCTTAGGAAAATATTCATTGTGAAATAAAACAGAGATAGTAAGTAATCCAGTTTCATTTTAGATTTCCAAAGACAGTTTCATTTGAACCATCTACTGATGAGTATTTTGAGACATTTGGGATTGAAAGGTTAAAATGGGATTCTGATCTTTACTTCAGTTTATGAAATCAAAGCTCAACATTTAAGTGGGAAGACTGTAACAAACATTGAAAGAATGTGTACTTAGTGTGATATTGTAAAAGTGTTATGTTTAGCTTCAGTGTTATGTTTAGCTTCAGTGCCATAATAGAAGTTGAGCTAGAAACGTCATCATCTTTAGATAAGCTGCATCAAGCCAGACAGACATTATAAGCAGATTTGGAGTGAATTTTGTCCCCTGTATAGACCTCCAGTGTCTGTTCAAAGAAACAATTATCTTGCTAATTTCCATTTCCTGAGGCTCCTCTGAATGGCATTGCTAATTTTGTCCCAATTAAGAGTTTGTTTTGTGCTGCAAGCCCACTAGACACTGAATTGACATCAGCCAGCAGAGAGAGACCTTTATCCATCAATCTGAACTTGATTTTAGCTCTGGTCCCAGAAGTGAACGAGCAATGTCTATCAAAGCCACCCACTCACTAATATACAGCAAAGCAATCTTGAGATGACCAAACCCCTGATAAACAAACTGGTTCTACGTCTCAATTTCTTTCATCACATATTTAGTACTGCTTTTTCCATCCTCATTTATTCCATAAAATAGGTTTATTCTGTGCATCCATATTGTTCATATTTGTAATTCCCAAAGCACTTAATGATAGGATTTTAAAAGGAAGAAATCTTTTGTTATGTGGTCATCATCATAGGCGCTCCCTCAAACCAGGATGACTTGCTTCCACGAGTTCACAGATGTTTCAAGGAAGGACCCGATGTTCCAGTCCTGAACTCCAATTCAGGGGGTGGAAGATGCCTGTGCGTGGATTTTTTTAATGTGTGGTGACCGTTGCACATCAGCCACCACACGGGCTCGGCAGAGTTCGGCCTTTATCCAGTGGCAAGGGTTGAACCAGGACGACTGGAGACCTGCTCTGCTGCACGAACCTAGTGCATACCCATATCGCAGTGTGGGCTGGCCGTGCTGCCACTGGGCCCACGGCTCTCCTCATTCGCCACACCTTCACCCACGATGTTCCAGGGCCCGGCGCTCCAGCTCTATTTATAGCCCCGACCTGCGGTGGTGTTCTCACACAGGTCGGGCGGCCAATGATGTTCCAGGGCCCGGTGCTCCAGCTCTATTTAATCTGGGGGATAGCATGCCCATACAGGAGGACGGGTATCACTACAGCCCTGTAGACCCTAAGCTTGGTGCCAGATTCCATCACTGCTCGATCCACATCATCACATCTCTGCTTTTTCACTTAATCATTTCCTTATGAACATCACTTTCCGCATAAAACTTCATGAGCTGTTTCTTTCTGTTATCATAGATGGTGGAGAGTCCCAACGCCATACTCCTCACTCAATCTTCTCACTGAAGCACCTCTATCTAATCTCTGGAGTATCTCCATTTTCTTGGCAATTGAAAGTGAACTATGCTTCCTCTTTCCTTTATTTGAATCCACTGGGGTATCTGTGGCCTTTTTCACATGTTTGCAATGACACAACACAAATTCATAATCTTTACCTGTGTAGATGTTTAAACACGATTGAGTCAGGTTGGGTGCTATCATGGGATGTAGGTGGGCCAGGTGGGGTAGCCCTATAATGTTTAATGCCACTAAAATATTTTTTAAATGCTGAATTTAAAAGTGCATGTGCAGTACAGGTATTTTTTTATTACAGATACGGTGTGCAAACTTAAAATCGAAATCTGGTCGGGTCAGCTTCGCTCGGGGTCATGGGGCGTTGCGATCCAATGGCACAGTTGCTGCTTTGGGGAGCTGCAATGTGCTGTGCAGAGTTTGATTTTAGCTGGGGACTTGCACGCGGAGCTTGGTTGGTTCTGGCCGGGGACATGTATGCTGTGCAGAGTTGGTTCTGACTGAAGGGACTTGTGTGCTGTGCAGAGTTTGATTTTGGCCGCGGACTTGTGTGCGGAGCTTGGTTGGTTCTGGCCGGGGACTTGTGTGCTGTGCAGAATTGGTTCTGGCCATAGGGACACTTGCAGACCCAGGAGCAGCGGTGCGGTGACTGAGAAGACCTGGCCTGGATTGGAGTTTTTATTCTTGCAATTTTTGTTACTGTAGTTGGATTTCATTTTTTGACTTTTCCCTGGGCCCGGCTGGCAGTGATAACAACTTGGCAGGGTGTCCGGATTCCGGAACATTTTGCAGATTCTGGACGACCCTGCAGCGGATCATCCCGGAGTCCGGAACGTTCTGGATTTTCGACCCTGCACCTGTACATCCACTGGTTCACCCTTATCCATCCTATTAGTAACAACTTCAAAAAACTCTAATAAATTTGTCAAACACGATTTCCCTTTCATAAAACCCATGTTGACTCTGTCTAATCATATTATGATTTTCCAAGTGCCCTGTTACCACATCCCTAATAATAGATTCTAGCATTTTGCCTTCTAATGTCAGGCTAACTGGCCTATAGTACCCCATTTTTTTCTCTTCCTCCTTTCTGAAATAGTAGGGTTATGTTTGCTACTTTCCAATCCTTGGGGACTTGTTCTGGAATCTAAGGAATTCTGGAAGATTAATATCAGTGCATCCACTATCTCTAGAGCTACCTCTTTTAAAACCCTAGGATGCAGGTCCTCAGGTCTAGGGGATTTGTCGCCACTTAGTCCCATTAATTTCTCCAATACTTTGTCTTTACTTATACTGATTTCTTTCAGTTCCTCAATCTCTCGATCCTTGTTCCCCATTATTTCCAGAATCTTTATGTTTCTTCTACTGTGAAGACAGATAAAAAGTAGTGTTTAATGTCTCTGCCATTTCCTTATTGGCCATTATAATTTCTCCTGTCTCTGCCTCTAATGGGCCCACGTTTACTTTTACTAATCACTTCCTATTTACATACTTATAGAAACGTTCACAATCTGTTTTTATGTCTCTTGCTAATTTACTCTCATTCTTTTTTTCTCTTTCCGTATCAATTTCTTGGTCCTCCTTTGCTGCATTCTAAAATCCTCCCAATCCTCAGGCTTACTGCTCTTTTTGCAACATTATAAGCCTCTACCTTTGATCTAATACTATCTTTAACTTCTCGTTAGCCATGGTTGGACCACTTATCCTGTGCGGTTTTTCTGCCTTAACGGAATGTATATTTGTTGTAAATTATGTATTAATTCTTTAAATGCTAGCCATTGCTCGTCAACTGTCATACCTTTTAATGTAGCTTTCCAATCTACCTTAGCCAACGCGCCCATCATACCTATATAGTTTGCTTTGTTTAGATTTAAGATCCTAGTTTCGGCTTTAACTAAATCAATTTCAAACTCAATATAAAGTTTTATTATGGTAACTCTTCCCTAAAGGTCCCTTTATGACATCAGCAACTAAAAAAAACAAGATTAATACTGTAATATAATTTCTGAAGCCAGTTCTGTGATATTAATCACTGAAAAGCTTTTTAAGTTTTGGCAGTAACTGCCATAATCTCTGAACAAAAAGTTTAAGAGTAAGATTTGGATTTTTCTGGTACAACAAAGGAAACTCTCCAAGAGTCACTGCACTGCTTTTAACACAAATCAGAATTTCAACATGACTTTGAAATTTTCCACAGTAGAAGAGGATTCTGCATAGAGAGGGATGTTATACCATCAAATTCAATTTATATCAGTACTTTGGACATGTATCCACACAAAAGTTAACAATCAGAACTCACATTACTTCTGAACCATATAATAATTAGAGGAGATGGATTTTCTTTATACATTAACTCAGATAATATTTTAACTTAAGATATGTTCCACAATTCTGCAGCTTTCACTTTGAAATATCAAAAAGCTGATTTTATTTCTTCTCTCTTTTCTTCCTTCAGCTCCTGAAGGTGTCCTTGTTGTTCCATAAGTGCCATCCAAATAGTTACTTCATCTGTGAGCCCAGGCAAGGAATCTTGGCAGATCTTCAACCATTATGGTTGCGGCAGGACGAGAAGAGAAATCACAGATAATAAGGAAAAGAACCCCTATCTAAGCTGGGAATGCTAAGACAATTATACTAGCAATCATTGCAAGTCCCCACTCAACGTAAGCTTGTTGACAAGACAAATCAAGCACTGGGATATGACTTGACAACTTCAATTAAAAGCTGAAACAGCCAATTTTAACACTACATAACTTACTGGTGAGCTCACATTTACAATATTGTGAGCAATTTCCTCAACTTCAGGCACAGTTACATTGAGAGGGTACTCTCGGAGTCTTAGGACCAGAAGTTAAAAAGATTCAAAACTCAGGTTTTTAAATTATAAGCATTTTTGGCCCAATCAATAAATGGATAGCAAAATCTCCCACAATAATTTTGTTATTCCTCCTCATTTCTCTAACCTGACTTCCATTCCCTCCTCGTTTCCTTAACCTGACTTCCATTTCCTTCCTACAATTGAAGGCCTATAAAATACCCCTACAAATGTAACAAGGCTTATCTTATCTTTGAGATCCAACCATACTGACTCTGTACCAATTCCTTGGGCTAGAAATTTGGTTCTCAGCGATAACGGTTTTTATTCGCCAAAATTTCCGTTATCCCTTCGCTATCGCCATCAGGTCTGAAATTCAGCCTTTAATTTGCGCAGCGGTAAAAAAAAAATCGGCATTGCACGAGGATTCGCAGCACAAACCACGATCCTCACCAACTTTAGTCCAAGGCCGATACTGCTGCGAGTTTGGCCTTGGGGAGGTCGGAAAAACACCTAAAAATAAATTGGAAAAAACAAACAAAAAAATTCACAAAACATTTACAAGACACTTATCTATCGAATTGCTGCAAAAGAATTTAAAAATTGAAACTTTAACTTACCTTTTTTGCAGGCTTTCATACTTCCCGCTGCTCCAAGGGCTGCAATGCAGCTTTTTACATGTCGGCATTTTTCGCACAAAATACAGGTGCAGAGAGCGGCAAATTTTTGGCGAAAGCGATATTTCGAGTCTTGCACGGCGGCCCTCCTCTCTCCAGCGGTATTTGAAAACTGCCGCCGAAAAACATTACCGAATTTTCCGACCAGATTTTTGCCAAAAAAGGTGAAATAGCACCAAAAACCGGTCGCAAAATCACCCAATTTCCGGCCCCTTATCAGAACAAAGCTCTCCATAGCATGTGTTCCCTATTTAATCAATATTGCCTTTCCCTCTCCTGTTTTGCCGTTTGGAACCCTCTTAAATATATGATATGCTGATACAATTATTTTTCACTTTTGTACAGTTTGCAGTCAGGTTTCTGTTATCTTCCTGTAAAATAACTGTTTCCTGTTCCCTCAGTTTATTTCCCACACCCTGTGCATTATAATATATGCTTTTTAATCATTGAATGCTTTTTTTAAAATAAAAGGCACTACTCATTTTCTTAGGATTTTATTTGTCCCTACACTCCCTACTTTCACTGTCCTCGTTAATAACATCCATTAGATTTATTCCTATTTCATATCCCTCTTGCTAAATTGTTTTTCGCCTCAGATCCTGAAGGGCAGTGGTTCCAAAATTGGGGGGCATGAGGAGGTTATCAAGGGGCTGCGAGGAGGATGAGCTAGATTGCTGGTCACTTAATGCACTTTTAGCTTCAAATTCGCTTTTGTCTGTTTAATTTTATTCAAAACCTGTTCCATTTGTTTTTTGTCCACTTTTCCGCAAATGACAGCAGGAGGGATACTGGGGTGATTGGCAATGTTAAGGCTGCTCACCTCCCCCTCCAAACACCTGTCACAGCTGCCAGGGAGGTTGCATGCCAATAGGTAACGAGTGTGAGTGAAAGGCACAGATAGGTGGTCTCCGTGGCCTTGCTCAACAGCACATTGCAGAAAGGAGTCGCAATTTGAATCCATTGATTTAACTGCAAACCTGGACCAGCAAGCTGCCAGTCAAAACATTTCAGAAAGACCATCAGCCCACTGTCCAGGCTGAAATGTGAAAAATGGTCACTTGGGCAACATACAAGAAAACAGGTGGTGCCTATGGAACTGTACCCCAGTGCAAGTTGCTACCTTAAGGAGAGAGGGTATAAAATAATTAAACCCTAAACATAAAAAAAGTTTAATCTACCCACCATTGCTACCATTTATAAACCTCTAGCGTCAAGTATTTTCTTCTTCAGGTATGATTTTTTTTTTATTCGTTCCGGGATGTGGGCGTCGCTGGCACGGCCAGCATTTATTGCCCGTGATAGTTACTCTTCATGCCAGATTTAGAATTAGGTCACTAAACACACTAATTAGTCAATTTATTAAGCTTGCTCAAATCACCGAGATAAAAACACTACACAATCATTAAAAAGCAGTTAAGGGAGTTGGGTGACACACTGATTTACAGGCTGGCCTTTCACCTCTTGAATCTGGGTTGAAATCCAGCCTAGATTGATCAAATACAAGGCTCCAAAGATTCTATTTTAAATAATTTGTGCAATCTTAGCCCAACTCCTTGTGGATATAAGTACACAGCACAAAATTGCTTCTATGTGTTGGCATGAACTGGCAGTTTCACTCACAGAGGTGAAAAGATGTAGAAAATGGAAAATGTTAACACTGGCACATGTAGTGGTTCTCTTTTGAGGCTGAGCTAAGATAATTAGTTGATGCAACATTGAGGGAGCCTTCTAACTATACTATATCAAGAAAAAACAGATGTTATGTAGAATCTTCTGGGAGCTAGCTAGGTATTTAAGGGCAATATCACCTAATGAGCCAATGGGAGGAGACAAAAACTCAATGCCCAAAAAGGATCTATACTGAGGGAGATATCAGACTTAACCTTGATCTAAGATGTCACAGCAAAGACTCAGGACACAAAAAACTGTTTTATCTACTTGCTTGTACAGAAGAAAAAAATATACAGCTGTTAAACAGATCAATGATTACACAAAGAATCTGAGCCTTATATGTCAATAATCAGTATCAGCAATGCAGGTTGGGCTGTCTTATGGACTTGCTCTAGATACTAACTATTTCAGCAAATTTCCAAAAAAGCCATGTTCCAACTACAAAATGGAGTCTTTGATACAAAATGAAATCCGAACACAAGTTCACCGAGCATAACTTCTCTGACACCTCTGTGTTAGAAGATTGTGGATTCGAGTCTCAACTCCAGGAATTGAGCACATAATCTAGGCTAATACTTCAATAAAACACTGAGGGATTGCTGCATTGATGGAGCTCCCTTCTATCAGATGAGATGCCAAACTGAGGGTCCCATCCATGGCATGCATAAAAGATCGTGGCATTATTTCAAGAGGAGCAGAAAGCCCGGCCAGTGTTCCCCCCTGAAGCACCATGTGTCAGCTGTGGCTCAGTGGGTAGCACACTCGCCTCCGAGTCAGAAGATTGTGGGTTCAAATCCCACTCCAGGGACTTGAGCACATAAATCTAGGCCAACACTCCAGTGAAGTGCTGAGGGAGTGCTGCACTGTCGGAGATACCGTCTTTCAGATGAGACATCAAATCAAAGTCCTGTCTGCCCCCTCAGGATGTAAAAGATCCCAAGGCATTATTTCAAAGAGGAGCAGGGAAGTTACAATATTTATCCCTCAATCAACATAACAAAAACAGTTTATCTGCTCATTATCACGTTGCTGTTTGTGGGAGTTGCTGTGCGCAAAATTAGCTGCTGCATTTCCCACATTCCAATTTCAAAAGTACTTCATTGACTGTAAAGTGCTTTGAGATGTCTGGTGGTCGTGAAATGCACTATATAAATATAAGTCTTTCTTTATCACTACCACCACATATTTGCTGTCTGTGAGACTATGCTGTGCTCAAATTGCCTGCACAAATGCCTCTTTCTCCAATGTATTGGACATCTCTTGTGTTTTGTAGATCAGGAAGGAAATAATTAGAACAATCTATTTTCTTTTTTAAATCTCTTACAATAAACGATGGCAAATTCAGCAGTAAAAGCAAAATAATATAAGCCTAACTTGACCCAGACACAAAATTGCAATGTACCAAATTATACAAATTGCACACGTTATATGAAATTATCTCAGCCAATATTATCTGTTCCAATAATTTATGTAAGCGTTGCTCAGAGAGCAGTGATATTGTTACAAATTAGCTATAAAGCGGTTTATCAATATCCAAATGTAATTATAGGATATCTTGGTAAAGATGTTACCTTTTTCAATATAAATATTTTACACTTCAGTATAACAACTAAATTATTTTTCCTCAGTATCACTTCCGAGAAGTGAATTCCATTAAAACCGTCAAAACACATCTCAAACAAATTATATTATTTATTACTCTGACAGATATTGTGGGCAGATAAATAAATATTCAAGTGCTCAAATAGCTAGAAGAGGCTACACATTTTCAATTTCTAGCTGGCAAATTAGTAAAGTACTTTGTTTTAAACTGAACATCCCCTCTATTGGACCTGCCCCAGCCAAGTTAAAAATACTGAAGTGTTCCATCTTATAATTTCATTATAATCTTTATAATTTCATATAAAGTGTTCTATTAGAAGCTTCTACAAAGTGATTGGCAGCATCTGATAGCTGCCATTTCAATTTTTCTTCCCTGTCTGTGGGGAAGCACTATTGTCTCCATTCAGTGCTTCCAAACAATATTAAATATGTAGTGAATTGTTTACACAAAGCTCATTTTACCATTCTGCGGTACAGTACATTACAATGTTAACATGCTACCCAATTATGCAGTACAGGGTATTTCTTAATTCATATAATTCTCATGACAATGTTTTGAAAATTCTCATTTTAGATAGAAAAATCCTGCTTTCAAATAGTTTGTGGGCTATTGTTGAACTCCTGGTGACAAACATTTTTTTCTGTACTAAAATCATAAAACTGAATGGTTTGGTTTATTCATAGAAAATTAAATCAAACCAGAAAAGCATCAGCAGGGTCTGGAAATATGTCTCCAATCTCAGTGGAGATTTTTGTTTAAATAGAAACATAGAAATTTACAGCGCAGAAGGAGGCCATTCCGGCCCATCGTGTCCACACCGGCCAACAAAGAGCCACACAGCCCTCGGTCAGCAGCCCTAAAGGTTACATATAAACCTATGAACAATGACGGAAAGGCAAAGCGCACCCAGCCCAACCAATCCGCCTCACACAACTGTGACACCCCTTCTACTGAAACCTTCTACACTCCACCCCAACCGGAGCCGTGTGATCTCCTGGGAGGGGCAAAAACCAGATAAAAACCCAGGCCAATTTAGGGAGAAAAAATCTGGGAAAATTCCTCTCGACCCATCCAGGTGATCGAAACTAGTCCAGATCACCACCCTGGCCGTATTCGATTCCCTGCAGTACTTACCATTATATCTGTGTCGTCCAACAAAAGGTCATTCAGTCTAATCCCAATTACCAGCTCTAGGTCTGTAACTGTGCAGGTTACTGCACTTTAAGTGCCCATCCAACCATCTCTTATAAGTGGTGAGGGTTTCTGCATCCACCACTCTTTCAGGCAGCGAGTTCCAGAGCCCCACAACCCTCTGAATAAAGAAGCCCTCTCTCAAATCCCCTCTAAACCTTCCATCAACCACCTTAAAACTATGCCCCCTCGTAATAGACCCCTCCACCAATGGAAATAGACCCTTACTATCCACTATGTCCAGGCCCCTCAATATTTTGTACACCTCAATGAGGTCTCCTCTCAACCTCCTCTGTTCCAATGAGAACAAACCCAGTCTCCAATCTGTCATCATAACTAAGATTCTCCATTCCAGGCAGCATCCTAGTAAATGTCCTCTGCACCCTCTCTAGTGCAATCACGACCTTCCTATAATACGACGACCAGAACTGCACACAATACTCCAGCTGTGGCCTAACCAAAGTATTATACAATTTAAATCTTGGACTCTGTGCATATCTACAGTCATAACATTAATCAACAATCCAATGAAAAATCTTGAGACAATATAACTAAAAGTTTTAGGTGTTAAAAAAAGATAGTGGAAGAAAGTCAATATGCTGAAAACTTACAATAAATATGATCTATTTTAAAATCACTACTTTCAAATCTGAACAGCACAATTAACCCACAAGTCATTTTTTTCTCCTCTTAATATCTTACCATTTTGTGTGAGTTTTGTTGAACAGACCAAAGTGGAAATCTGAAATGAATCCTTGCTGATAGCAAAGTTTCCAAAACTGTGCATATTTTTCCCAGTCATTGTGTAGCCTTTCTCCTCAAGTGCCGATTTAGTTGCTGGCAGATTTAAATATGGTGATGCATCTTCCAGTTTTTTGGCATCCCACTGTTCAGAAGAAAAAAACCTTAGACTCCATAATGTTTTATATTTCAACATACATATTAAAAGCACAACTCTATTAGATTATCCAGCTTTTAAGCTTCTTCAGTGGTGCCAATGTGTGTACACAAACCATTATAAACCAACATACCTTGTATACAATTAGGTCATGTTCTCCATCTCTCAGTGTTGTTCCATCATACCTCATTAATTTCACAAATGCCAAAGCAAATATCTTTTCAGATTTGTCTTTAGCTAAACAAAGAAGGAAGCACAGAATTTTAAATAATCCGTGTTATTATATGTGAAACACCAAAGTAAAGATTTATCTTAAACAAAAACAAAACAGTTAACGCCCAGCCCTACATTCACTGAACACAATATAAATTTTACAACTAAAGAAAGAACTACCGTGTGCTGAGCATAGGCCTTATCTTTGTGCATTGGAATGGTACCACAAAAAAAAAGAGGCAACTAATTTGCCTATGTAAAAATACAGAGAAAATGTGATCTACATTTAATGGAGAAATATCTCTGATCCCAAAGACAACATTTTTCTTCTTTTGGAAAAATAAAAATGTCCAGAGTTTCTAATTTTATCATGCATTTATGTTTGAAATGTATTCAGAACTGTTAGCAAATAGTAGAAATTCTTGCTTTCAACAACTTGTATTTATATAACGCCTTTAATGTAGTAAAACGTCCCAAGGTGCTTCACAGAAGTATTATCAGACAAAGATTTGACACCGAGCCACGTAGAGAGAAATTAGGGCATATGACCAAAAGCTTGGTCAAAAAGGTAGGTTTTAAGAGCGCCCTAAAGGAGGAGGTAGAGAGGCAGAGAGATTTAGGGAGGGAGTTCCAGAGCTTAGGGCCTAGGCAGCTGAAGGCATGATTATAATCAGGGATGCAATCGAGAGGGCAGAATTTGAGGAGCGCAGATATCTCGGCGGGGACGGGAGGGGGGGGGGGGGATTATGGGGCTGGATTGTGGGGTTGAAGGAGATTAAAGAGATAGGGAGGGGTGAGGCCATGGAGGGATTTGAAACCAAGGGTGGGAATTTTGAAATCGAGGTGTTGCTTAACCGGGAGCCAATGTAGGTCAGCGAGCACAGGGATGATGGGTGAGTGGGACTTGGTGCGAGTTATGACACAGACTGCCGAGTTTTGAATGACCTCAAGTTTATGTAGGGTAAAAGGTGAGGCCAGCCAGTGTGTTGTAATAGTCAAGTCTAGAAGTACAAAGGCATGGATGAGGGTTTCACCAGAAGATGAGCTGAAGCAGGGGCGGAGACGGGCGATGTTACAGAGGTGGAAATAGGCAGTTTTCATTATGTTGCGGACGTGTGGTCGGGAGCTCATTTCAGGGTCAAATATGACACCAAGGTTGCAAATAATCTGGTTCAGCCTCAGACAGATGCTAGGGAGAGGGATGGAGCTGGTGGCTAGGGAACGGAGTTTGTGGCAGGGAACGGCGTTTGTGGCAGGGAACGGAGTTTGTTGCGGGGACTGAAGAAAACGGCTTCAGTCTTCTCAATATTTAATTGGAGAAAATTTCTGCTCATCCAGAACTGGATGTCTGTCAAGTAGTCTGCCAATTTAGAGATCATGGAGGGGTCAAGAGAAGTGGTGGTGAGGTAGGGCTGGATATCATCAATGTACATGTGAAAACTGATGCCGTGTTTTCAGATGTCGC
Source organism: Pristiophorus japonicus (assembly GCF_044704955.1). Classification (NCBI taxonomy): domain Eukaryota; kingdom Metazoa; phylum Chordata; class Chondrichthyes; family Pristiophoridae; genus Pristiophorus; species Pristiophorus japonicus. The sequence continues at coordinate 277,547,656 of NC_091979.1, read as the reverse complement.
CGCCAAGGGGCAGCATATAGATGAGAAATGGGAGGGGGCCAAGAATGGATCCATGGGGGACCCCAGAGGTAATAATGCGGGAATGGGAAGAGAAGGAAATATGTGCCAGAAGGTGGACAAGCTCAGCATAGCAATTATGAACACAGGATCATCTCGGGAAATTGTAGGTGGGCCATCTGAATTCCAATCAGCTCGCACTGAAAGCCAGCAGCCAGCCTCCACACTTACCTCTTTCATTGAGGAATCACTGAGAAGTCACAGGTTAGGAGTTCGAAGTTGCAAACAATACACCGGTACTAAAGGTTAGTACTGTGGCAAATGACACTATCATCATAGACACATAACATAAAGCAGGTGAATCAATTGGTTGCCTGGCGATGCTGAGGATGTTGTGAATAGCATGTTTAGTGAGTTGGTCACACGACAGGTAAAACTTACACAGGCAGAAAGGGAATGGGTGACCAGCAGGAAAATCAGTGGAAGGTAGTGCAGGGATCCCCTGTGGTCACCTCCCTCCAAAACAGATACACCATCTTGGGTACTGTTGGTGGAGATGGCTCATCAGGAGAGGGCAACAGCAGCCAATTTCATGGCACCATGGGTGGCTCTGCTGCGCAGGAGGGCAAGAAAAAGAGTGGGAGAGCTATAGTAGTAGGGCTTGTTTTGTAAGGGGAATAGATAGGCGTTTCTACAGCCGCAAACGAGACTCCAGGATGGTATGTTGCCTCCCTGGTGCAAGGGTAAAGGATGTTTCGGAGCGGCCGCCAGGCATTCTGGAGGGGGAGGTTGAACAGCCAGTTGTCGTGGTACATATAGGTAAAAAGCGGAATGAGGTCCTACAAGCTGAATTTAGGGAGCTTGGAGTTAAACTGAAAAGTAGAACCTCAAAGATAGTAATCTCAACATTGCTACCAGTGCCACGTGCTAGTCAGAATAGAAATAGCAGGATAGTTAGGATGAATAAGTGGCTTGAGGAATGGTGCAAGTGAGAGAGATTCAAATTCCTGGGACATTGGAACCGGTTTGGGGGATGTGGGACCAGTACAACCCGGACAGCCTGCACCTGGGCAGGACTGGAACCGATGTCCATGGGGGAGTGTTTGCTAGTGCTGTTGGGGAGGATTCAAACTAATAGGGCAGAGGGATGGGAACCGATTCAGGGAGACAGAGGGAAGTAAAATGTGGCAGAAGCAAAAGCTATAAAGGAGAAAAGTAGAAGTGGAGGGCAGAAAAGTCAAAGGCAAAAATCAAAAAGGGCCACATTACAAGATAATTCTGAAAGGACAAAGAGTGTTAAAAAAACAAGCCTGAAAAGCTCTGTCTCAATGCGAGGAGCATTCGTAATAAGGTGGATGCATTAACTGCGCAGATAGCTGTTAACGGATATGATGTAATTGGGATTATGGAGATATGGCTCCAGGGTGACCAAGGCTGGGAACTCAACATCCAAGATTATTCAATATTCGGGAAAGATAGACTGAAAGGAAAAGGAGGTGGGGGTAGCGTTGCTGGTTAAAGAGGAGATTAACGCAATAGTAAAGAAGGACATTAGCATGGATGAAGTGGAATCTGTATGGGTAGAGCTGCGGAACACCAAAGGGCAGAAAATGCCAGTGGGAGTTGTGTACAGACCACCAAACAGTCATAGTGAGGTTGGGGATGGCATCAAATAGGAAATTAGGGATGCATGCAATAAAGTACAGCAGTTATCATGGGTGACTTTAATCTACATGTAGATTGGGCTAAACAAACTGGTAGCAATACGGTGGAGCAGGATTTCCTGGAGTGTATAAGGGATGGTTTTCTCGACCAATATGTCAAGGAATCAACTATAGAGCTGGCCATCCTAAACTGGGTGTTGTGTAATGAGAGGAGATTAATTAGCAATCTTGTTGTGCGAGGCCCCTTGGGGAAGAGTGACCATAATAATGTAGAATTCTTCATTAAGATGGAAAGTGACACAGTTAATTCAGAGACTAGGGTCCTGAACTTGAAGAAAGATAACTTCAACAGTATGAGACGTGAATTGGCTAGGATAGACTAGCGAATGATACCTAAAGGGTTGACGGTGGATAGGCAATGGCAAACATTTAAAGATCACATGGATGAACTTCGACAATTGTACATCCCTGTCTGGAGTAAAAATAAAATAGGGAAGGTGGCTCAACCGTGGTTTACAAGGGAAATTAGGGATAGTGTTAAATCCAAGGAACATATAAAGTCGGCAAAAAAAGCAGCAAATCTGAGGACTGGGAGAAATTTAGAATTCAGCAGAGGAGGACAAAGGGTTTAATTAGGAGGGGGAAAATAGAATATGAGAGTAAGCTTGCAGGGAACATAAAAACCTGACTGCAAAAGCTTCTACAGATACGTGAAGAGAAAAAGATTAGTGAAGACAAATGTGGGTCCCTTACCGTCAGAATCAGGCAAATTTATAATGGGGAACAAAGAAATGGCAGAGCAATTGATCAGATACTTTGGTTCTGTATTCACTAAGGAAGACACAAATAACCTTCCAGAAATACGCGGGGATCGAGGGTCTAGCGAGAAGGAGGAACTAAAGGAAATCCTTATTAGTCAGCAAATTGTGTTGGGAAAATTGATGGGATTGAAGGCCAATAAATCCCCAGGGCCTGATAGTCTGCATCCCAGAGTACTTAAGGAAGTGGCCCTAGAAATAGTGGATGCATTGGTGGTCATTTTCCAACATTCTACAGACCCTGGATCAGTTCCTATGGATTGGAGGGTAGCTAATGTAACCCCACTTTTTAAACAAAGGAGGGAGCGAGAAAACAGGGAATTATAGACTGGTTAGCCTGACATCGGTGGTGGGGTAAATGTTGGATTCAATTATTAAAGATGTAATAGCAGCACATTTGGAAAGCAGTGACAGGATCGGTCCAAGTCAACATGGATTTACGTAGAGAAATCATGCTTGACAAATCTTCTAGAATTTTTTGAGGATGTAACTAGTAGAGTGGACAAGGGGGAACCAGTGGGGATGTGGTGTATTTAGACTTTCAAGAGGCTCTGACAAGGTCCCACACAAGAGATTAGTGTGCAAAATTAAAGCACATGGTATTGGGAGTAATGTACTGACGTGGATAGAGAACTGGTTGGCAGACAGGAAGCAAAGAGTAGGAATAAACGGGTCCTTTTCAGAATGGCAGGCAGTGACTAGTGGGGTACTGCAAGGTTCAGTGCTGGGACCCCAGCTATTTACAATGTACATTAATGATTTAGACAAAGGAATTGAATGTAATATCTCAAAATTTGCAGATGACACTAAGCTGGGTGGCAGTGTGAGCTGTGAGGTGGATATCAAGAGGCTGCAGAGTGACTTGGACAGGTTAGGTGAATGGGCAAATACATGGCAGATGTGATATAATGTAGATAAATGTGAGTTTATCCACTTGGGTGGTAAAAATAGGAAGGCAGATTATTAGCAGAATGGTGACAGATTAGTAAAAGGGGAGGTGCAACGAGACCTGGGTGTCATGGTACATCAGTCATTGAAAGTTGGCTTACAAGTACAGCAGGCAGTGAAGAAGGCAAATGGCATGTTGGCCTTCATAGCGAGGGGATTTGAGTATAGGAGCAGGGAGATCTTATTACAGTTGTACAGGGCCTTGGTGAGACCACACCTTGAATATTGTGTACAGTTTTGGTCTCCTAATCTGAGGAAGGATATTCTTGCTATTGAGGGAGTGCAGCAACGGTTCACCAGACTGATTCCAGGGATGACAGGACTTGCATATGAAGAAAGACTGGATCTATTAGGCTTATATTCAATGGAATTTAGAAGAATGCGAGGGGATCTCATAGAAACATATACAATTCTGACGGGATTGGACAGGTTAGATGCAGGAAGAATGTTCCCGATGTTGGGGAAGTCCAGAACCAGGAGTCACAGTCTAAGGATAAGGGGTAAGCCATTTAGGACTGAGATGAGGAGAAACTTCTTCACTCAGAGTTGTGAGCATGTGGAATACTCTACCACAGAAAATTGTTGAGGCCAGTTTGTTAGATATATTCAAAAGGGAGTTAGATGTGGCCCTTACGGCTAAAGGGATCAAGGGGAATGGAGAATTGAAGTTGCATGATCAGCCATGATCATATTGAATGATGGTGCAGGCTCGAAGGGCCAAATGGCCTACTCCTGCACCTATTTTCTATGTTTCTATGGTGTTTGAACTTCATCAAAAGAGTTTATTTCTAAAAGTGTAGACGGCGACAGCAGCATAGCAAAGGTAGGAGATTGACGTTCAGTGAGGAAATACAGAAGACAGTTTTGCAGAAAGTGTTTGAGACCACTTTGTAGTGGATGAAGTATTAGGAGTTCTTAAAGAGGCACCTCAGACACATTTCTCTTAGATGAGAGCATGGTGCATCAATCTTCCTGGCTGCATTGGTGCTGCTGCAACAATGTGCTTTTGGTCACTGTCTGTGTCCTGCTCTGGCCTTGCTTGCGCATTGGCCTCCCCTATGCTGTGATTAGGGTCCTTTGTATCACAGTGTGGTGGAATATGCAGCAGATGATGGTGATAATCTTGGAGACACTGACATGGTCTGTCAAGATATCTGAGTGTTTCACAATGCCAATGATGCTCTATAATTATCCTGGTTGCTGCAAGGGCCTCATCATATCTGTAATCGGCTTCTGTCCATGGCCATTGAATTGTATAATATGATTTTGGTGATCCTTGACTAACTACAAAATGATGCATTAAAACAATTTCAGTTCAGAGATTGTAGCATTGTGCCTTGGAGCCTGGATGGCCACAAAGGTGGCATCAATGATCCTGTAGTTTGATGAAATTGGATAGCACTGTCATGTTGTTGTTGAGTAAGGATCCCTTTTCAACAGACGAGAACCTGTTTAGCTTCTAATGGCCATTTGTAATGGGTAAGCTAAGTGCAGTACTTGTGCTGTGGAAGAAGAGAGTCGTGGAGCAGGCAGAAATTCAGCAACTTCCTGAAATAATTTTCTGGTCCTCACTTCAACAGTTTCCACTGGCAGGAGTTTGTTGGTCATATTCTCATTGTGCTGTTCAAACCAAATGCTTATTATACAACAATTTCATATCAATTGTTCTAAAAATATTGAGCAAAATGGTTGCAACTGATTTAAGATATATCCTGTTCCAGATCAGAATAATGTTATTTTTTTAAACTTGGAATTGGTAGCTTGCCAGTATGTGACAATTTTTAAATCTTCTTCTGTGTCTACTTTTGAAAAAGCTGTGGGAACTATGCCCAAGTCAAATTAGTTTTATTTCTTAAGCAAATATATATGTAACAGGACAAAGCTGGTCATATTGCCCAGCAAATAGTAGTAGGCATAAAGTACGTCCAAGCGATAAAAATAATTAGCATTGATCACTGGGCTATCAATTGCCTGCTGTCTAATTGTAGACAATATTATCTGTATTGGAGATCATCAAGGGAGGCAGAAGCAAGGGTGGGGAGACTTTCATCCAATGTGAGAGTGTTGCTTTGTTCTAAAGGTATGGAAATTGAATCAAAAAACCTGAAAGCCAGCTTTTGAACTCTTTTAATTGACAGTTTTGATAAATAAGTACTTTGTCTTAATCTTCCTTCTGTACCAGCCTGAAGCAAAACAATATATATATATATGCATGTATAAAAGAGACGAGAATCTTTGCTTCCTTGTTGCATTGCTTTCGGGGCCAGATGTTACAGCGAACTCTGTCAAGTGTCTTACACACTAAAGCTTTTCAGCAAATATATGTGGTCCAAATAACAAATATTTACTGCTGAATCCTGCTAGTGATTCTCAACATTTGCTTTCGAACAGGTACTGTTAAATTAAGTGAAATACTACAACTTATCTAAATCCGCTAGTGCATTAATTTACATCTGTGCTATTTTTATCTCCTGATAAACAATCATCAGTAAATTTTCAGCATGAACCATATGATCTGTCAGCATGTTATTTTCTGCCAATTTTGGAGAGATCAGGAGTTGAGGTATATGTACATACCAACATTAAAAGTGTTAACTGTTCACCTTGTGCATACTCATCATCATAGGCGGTCCCTCGAATGAGGATGACTTGCTTCCACAAGAGTTCACAGATGTTTCAATGAAGGACCTGATGTTCCAGTCCTAAACTCCAATTGAGAGGGTGGAAGATGCCTGTGCGTGGATTTTTTTAACGTGTGGTGACCATTGCACATCAGCCACCACAAAGGGCTCAACAGAGCTTGGCTTTTATCCATGGCAAGGGTTGAACTACATCTTAGGTTAAAAGTGAGATGAAGCATTGCAACGAGGAAGATTGAGAAGAGCATTGGTGCAATGACATAGCATTGATTGATTTGTATTGGGACTGTGGTGGATCCGTTGGTAAGAATCACGGTCTGCATGTCATCGTGAAGCAGGCGGAGGATGGTGACAAATTTTGAGGACAGGCGAATTTGAGTACACGCCATAATCCATCACGGTTGACAGATTTAAAGTAAGGTCAAAGAAAGCCATGTGCAGAGATTGATGCTGCTCTCTACATTTATCTTGGATTTGTCACGCGGTGAAGATGATGTCCATTGTGCCGCTCAGTGGGCAGAATAGTTAAATAGTTGGGAATCTTTCAGGTTTAGGCAGAGAAAAACAAGATAACTCTCCAGTAGGAGGCAATTAGCAGCTAGTTAAAACCAGTTCTGTAAACGACTGACCAGTACTGAGTCATCTGACCTAGATACAGTTTAAAAAGAGGCAGCTCGTGCAGAGCACGGAGTGCATCAGCATAGAGTGGCATTTGTGAGTTTGGTAAGTGGGTGAGTTCAGGCAAGTGGGGGTGGCAGGTGCTGTTTTGTCTTGTTTTTCCTACCAGTGCTGACACGAGAGCAGCTGATAAGGAGTGCGAGAGTAGGAGACGGAGGCCCAGAGACCAGCCCAACCAGTTGCAGACAAAGGTAGAGGGATGCGAAATCGAGAGGTGACGTCACAGCCAAGCTAGTAAGTGGTTGGCTGTTCGACTGGTAAGTATAGAAACATAGAAACATAGAAAATAGGTGCAGGAGCAGGCCATTCAGCCCTTCTAGCCTGCACCGCCATTCAATGAGTTCATGACTGAACATGAAACTTCAGTACCCACTTCCTGCTTTCACGCCATACCCCTTGATCCCCCGAGTAGTAAGGACTTCATCTAACTCCCTTTTGAATATATTTAGTGAATTGGCCTCAACTACTTCCTGTGGTAGAGAATTCCACAGGTTCACCACTCTCTGGGTGAAGAAGTTTCTCCTTATCTCGGTCCTAAATGGCTTACCCCTTATCCTTAGACTGTGACCCCTGGTTCTGGACTTCCCCAACATTGGGAACATTCTTCCTGCATCCAACCTGTCCAAACCCGTCAGAATTTTAAACATTTCTATGAGGTCCCCTCTCACTCTTCTGAACTCCAGTGAATACAAGCCCAGTTGATCCAGTCTTTCTTGATAGGTCAGTCCCACCATCCCGGGAATCAGTCTGGTGAATCTTCGCTGCACTCCCTCAATAGCAAGAATGTCCTTCCTCAAGTTAGGAGACCAAAACTGTACACAATACTCCAGGTGTGGCCTCACCAAGGCCCTGTACAACTGTAGCAACACCTCCCTGCCCCTGTACTCAAATCCCCTCGCTATGAAGGCCAACATGCCATTTGCTTTCTTAACCGCCTGCTGTACCTGCATGCCAACCTTCAATGACTGATGTACCATGACACCCAGGTCTCGTTGCACCTTCCCTTTTCCTAATCTGTCACCATTCAGATAATAGTCTGTCTCTCTGTTTTTACCACCAAAGTGGATAACCTCACATTTATCCACATTATACTTCATCTGCCACGCATTTGCCCACTCACCTAACCTATCCAAGTCACTCTGTAGCCTCATAGCATCCTCCTCGCAGTTCACACTGCCACCCAACTTAGTGTCATCCGCAAATTTGGAGATACTACATTTAATCCCCTCGTCTAAATCATTAATGTACAATGTAAACAGCTGGGGCCCCAGCACAGAACCCTGCGGTACCCCACTAGTCACTGCCTGCCATTCCGAAAAGTACCCATTTACTCCTACTCTTTGCTTCCTGTCTGACAACCAGTTCTCAATCCACGTCAGCACACTACCCCCAATCCCATGTGCTTTAACTTTGCACATTAATCTCCTGTGTGGGACCTTGTCGAAAGCCTTCTGAAAGTCCAAATATACCACATCAACTGGTACTCCTTTGTCCACTTTATTGGAAACATCCTCAAAAAATTCCAGAAGATTAACTCTCTTTTAGACTGACTTTTAGATTGGTTTAATTGGCAGCCAACCAATAAGTAGCTGTTTGGTGTTTAAGTAAATTTTAGTAAGTAAATTAATTTAAGGGTTAAGTCATGGCAGGAGAGCTCGGACCCGTGTCATGTTCCTCCTGTGCTATGTGGGAAGTCAGGGACGCTTCCAGTGTCTCTGACTACTATGTGTGCGGTAAGTGTGTCCAGCTGCAGCTCCTGACAGACCGCATGACAGCACTGGAGCTGCGGATGGACTCACTCTGAAGCATGCGCGATGCTGAGAATGTTGTGGATAGCACATTTAATAAGTTGGTCACACCGCAGGTAAGGGTTAGGACAGATAGTGAATGGGTGGCCAAGAGACAAGGCAAGAGCAGGAAGGTAGTGCAGGAGTCCCCTGCGGTCATCTCCCTCCAAAACAGATATACCATTTTGGATACTGTTGGGGGAGATGACTTACCAGGGGAAGGCACCGTGGGTGGCTCTGCTGCACAGAAGGGCGGGAAAAAGAGTGGGAGAGCTATAGTGATAGGGGACTCTATTGTAAGGGGAATAGATAGAAGTTTCTGCAGCCGCAACCGAGACTCCAGGATGGTATGTTGCCTCCCTGGTGCAAGGGTCAAGGATGTCTCGGAGCGGCTGCAGAGCATTCTGGAGAGGGAGGGTGAACAGCCAGTTGTCGTGGTACATGTAGGTACCAACGATATATGTAAGAAGCGGGAAGTGGTCCTACAAGCTGAATTTAGGGAGCTAGGAGTTAAATTAAAAAGTAGGACCTCAAAGATAGTAATCTCTGGATTGCGACCAGTGCCACGTGCTAATCAGAGTAGAGGGAGCAACATAGTTAGAATAAATACGTGGCTTGAGCAGTGGTGCAAGAGGGAGGGATTCAAATTCCTGGGACATTGGAACCAGTTCTGGGGGAAGTGAGACCTGTACAAAAGGGACGGTCTGCACTTGGGCAGGACTGGAACTGATGTCCTGGGGGCAACATTTGCTAATGCAGTTCGGGAGTGTTTAAACTAATATGGCAGGTGGATGGGAACCTATGCAGCAAGATAGGGCAAAGTAATATGAAGTCAGAAACAGATGGTAGAAAGGTAAAAAGCAATAGTGGAAGGCCGAGTAAACAAAGGCAAGAAATAAAAAGGGCCACACTACATCATAATTCTAAAAGGGCAAAGGGTGTTAAAAAAACAAGCCTGAAGGCGTTGTGTCTTAATGCAAGGAGTATCCGTAATAAGGTGGATGAATTAACTGTGCAAATAGATGTTAACAGATATGATGTGATTGGGATTACAGAGACGTGGCTCCAGGATGATCAGGGCTGGGAACTCAACATCCATGGGTATTCAACATTCAGGAAGGATAGAATAAAACGAAAAGGAGGTGGGGTAGCATTGCTGGTTAAAGAGGAGATTAATGCAATAGTTAGGAAGGTCATTAGCTTGGATGATGTGGAATCTATATGGGTAGAGCTGCAGAACACCAAAGGGCAAAAAACGTTTGTGGGAGTTGTGCACAGACCTCCAAACAGTAGTAGTGATGTTGGGGAGGGCATCAAACAGGAAATTTGGGGTGCATGCAATAAAGGTGCAGCAGTTATCATGGGTGACTTTAATATGCACATAGATTGGGCTAACCAAACTGGAAGCAATACGGTGGAGGAGGATTTCCTGGAGTGCATAAAGGATGGTTTTCTAGACCAATATGTTGAGGAACCAACTAGGGGGGGAGGCCATCTTAGACTGGGTGTTGTGTAATGAGAGAGGATTAATTAGTAATCTCATTGTGCGAGGCCCCTTGGGAAAGAGTGACCATAATATTGGTGGAATTCGACATTAGGATGGAGAATGAAACAGTTAATTCAGAGACCATGGTCCAGAACTTAAAGAAGGGTAACTTTGAAGGTATGAGGCGTGAATTGGCTAGGATAGATTGGCGTTTGATACTTAAGGGGTTGACTGTGGATGGGCAATGGCAGACATTTAGAGACTGCATGAATGAACTACAACAATTGTACATCCCTGTCTGGCGTAAAAATAAAAAAGGGAAGGTGGATCAACCATGGCTATCAAGGGAAATCAGGGATCGTATTAAAGCCAAGGAAGTGGCATACAAATTGGCCAGAAATAGCAGTGAACCCGGGTATTGGGAGAAATTTAGAACTCAGCAGAGAAGGACAAAGGGTTTGATTAGGGCAGGGAAAATAGAGTACGAGAAGAAGCTTGCAGGGAACATTAAGACGGACTACAAAAGTTTCTATAGATATGTAAAGAGAAAAAGGTTAGTAAAGACAAACGTAGGTCCTCTGCAGTCAGAATCAGGGGAAATCATAACGGGGAACAAAGAAATGGCAGACCAATTGAACAAGTACTTTGGTATTCACTAAGGAGGACACAAACAACCTTCCGGATATAAAAGGGGTCAGAGGGTCTAGTAAGAAGGAGGAACTGAGGGAATTCCTTATTAGTCGGTAAATTGTGTTGGGGAAATTAATGGGATTGAAGGCCAATAAATCCCCAGGGCCTGATGGACTACACCCCAGAGTACTTAAGGAGGTAGTTTTGAAATAGCGGATGCATTGACAGTCATTTTCCAACATTCCATAGACTCTGGATCAGTTCCTATGGAGTGGAGGGTAGCCAATGTAACCCCACTTTTTAAAAAAGGAGGGAGAGAGAAAACAGGGAAAACTGGTCAGCCTGACATCGGTAGTGGGTAAAATGATGGAATCAATTATTAAGGATGTCATAGCAGCGCATTTGGAAAGAGGTGACATGATAAATCCATGCTGACTTGGACCTGTGAAAGGAAAATCATGCTCGACAAATCTTCTGGAATTTTTTGAGGATGTTTCCAGTAGAGTGGACAAGGGAGAACCAGTTGATGTGGTGTATTTGGACTTTCAGAAGGCTTTCAACAAGATTAATGTGCAAAATTAAAGCACATGGGATTGGGGGTAGTGTGCTGACGTGGATTGAGAACTGGTTGGCAGACAGGAAGCAAAGAGTAGGAGTAAATGGGGACTTTTCAGAATGGCAGGCAGTGACTAGTGGGGTACCGCAAGGTTCTGTGCTGGGGCCCCAGCTGTTTACATTGTACATTAATGATTTAGACGAGGGGATTAAATGGAGTATCTCCAAATTTGCGGATGACACTAAGTTGGGTGGCAGTGTGAGCTGCGAGGAGGATGCTAGGAGGCTGCAGAGTGACTTGGATAGGTTAGGTGAGTGGGTAAATGCATGGCAGATGAAGTATAATGTGGATAAATGTGAGGTTATCCACTTTGGTGGTAAGAACAGAGAGACAGACTATTATCTGAATGGTAACAGATTAGGAAAAGGGGAGGTGCAACGAGATCTGGGTGTCATGGTACATCAGTCATTGAAGGTTGGCATGCAGATACAGCAGGCGGTTAAGAAAGCAAATGGCATGTTGGCCTTCATAGCAAGGGGATTTGAGTACAGGGGCAGGGAGGTGTTGCTACAGTTGTACAGGGCCTTGGTGAGCCCACACCTGGAGTATTGTGTATACAGTTTTGGTCTCCTAACTTGAGGAAGGACATTCTTGCTATTGAGGGAGTGCAGCGAAGGTTTACCAGACTGATTCCCGGGATGGCAGGACTGACATATCAAGAAAGACTGGATCGACTGGGCTTGTATTCACTGGAGTTCAGGAGAACGAGAGGGGATCTCATAGAAACGTTTAAAATTCTGACGGGTTTAGACAGGTTAGATGCAGGAAGAATGTTCCCAATGTTGAGGAAGTCCAGAACCAGGGGTCACAGTCTAAGGATAAGGGGTAAGCCATTTAGGATCGAGATGAGGAGAAACTTCTTCACCCAGAGAGTGATGAACCCGTGGGAATTCTCTACCACAGAAAGTTGTTGAGGCCAATTCACTAAATATATTCAAAAAGGAGTTAGATGTAGTCCTTACTAGGGGGATCAAGGGGTATGGCGAGAAAGCAGGAATGGGGTACTGAAGTTGCATGTTCAGCCATGAACTCATTGAATGGCGGTGCAGGCTCGAAGGGCCGAATGGCCTACTCCTGCACCTATTTTCTATGTTTCTATGAATCCTCATTGCGACTCTTCAGCCACTGGGAGGAGACAATTCTGGAGGATTGCTGTGATGATTTTCCCTGTGGCAGACAGCAGGGAAATTCCTCTGTAATTAATCTACAAGACAAGCAGGAAATTGTTCAACCTCCGACACCTCCAGTCCAGATACAAGGTTGTTCCAACCTCGGTCATTGAATTGCAATATGCAGATGACGCTTGAATTTGTGTACACTCGAAGTACGAACTCCAAACCATCATTGAAACCTTCACTGAAGCGTACGAGAGTATGGGCCTTACATTAAACATCAGTAAGACAAAGGTTCTCTACCAACCTGCCCCCGCCATACAGTACTGCTCCCCGGTTATCAAGATCCATGACGAGACCTTGGGACAATGTGGACCACTTCCCATACCTTGGAAACCTACTATCAGAAAGGACAGATATCGATGACGAAGTCCAACACCGCCTTCAGTGTGTCAGTGCAGCCTTCGGTCGCCTGAGGAACAGAGTGTTCGAAGACCAGGATCTCCAACCCGGCACCAAGCTCATGGTCTACAGAGCCGTAGTGATACCCGCCCTCCTATATGCTTCAGAGACTTGGACTATGTACTGTAGGCACCTCAAAGCACTGGAGAAGTACCATAAACGCAGGCGCCGTAAAATCCTGTAAATCCATTAGCAGGATAGGCACATCAACGTCAGCGTTCTCCTCAGGCCAACATCCCCAGCAGAGGCATTGACCACGCTCGATCAGCTTCGATGGATGGGTCATATTGTCTGCATGCCCGATACTAGACTCCCAAAACAAGCACTCTAATCCGAGCTACATCACAGCAGGCGAGCCCCTGGAGGGCAGAGAAAACACTTCAAGAACAGCCTCAAAGTCTCCTTGAAAAAATATATCACCACCGACTCTTGGGGATCTGTGGGCCAAGACCGTTCAAAGTGGAGGAGGAGAATCCGAGAAGGCACTGAACACTTCGAGTCTCTTCGCCGGGAGCACGTGGAAACAAGTACAAACAGCGGAAGGAGCGTACGACAAATCAAGCACCCATCCATCCGTCCCTCCAACCACCATCCGCCCCACCTGTGACAGAGACTGTAGATCCCACATTTGGTCTCAGTCACCTTCGAACTCATTTTAGTGTGGAATCAAGTCATCCTTGACTCCGGGAGACTGCCTAAGAAGACATCCTAGGTAGTTAATGCACAAGGTCAAGTTTCTGATCATAAGAAGCATGGATTCACCTAATGAAAGAGGGCAGGTCTTACATCAATAAACTTAAACATAAAGAAGAACTTCACTATTTAAGGCATTATATTAAACAAAAGTCAGTTGAAGTACTTACAATCCTGAGATGATCGATGTCGGAATGTGAACCTTAAATGGCTACGATTTACATCTTCAATCGGGATTGCCACCTACAAAATAAGACCATTATATACTCAAGCTAAGGCTTAAAAAAGGATTGCTCTTGGACTTATTTTAACTTTTGCAATTCCAACTTGTAACAGGACATACCTTTACCGTCTCAAACCAACGGGGCTGCTTCACTTGATAGTAAATAACAGATTTATATTCAGAGATACCTTCATCTCCCGCACCAGGAAAAATTACACTCTTTTAAAAACAAGAGGCAGATATCAGTACAGTTTTAGAAATGTAATAAAACATTTTAGGAATTGAAAAGTTACTGAAGAACATTCAAGACAAAATCTATCTAAGACTTAAGACAATTTTCATGAAATTCTTACTCAGCATCATCCCATGTTCAGGACATAATTCACACAAAGACACAGTCGAAACAACAATAATTGTTAAAAAAAGAAAAACAGCACAAAAGTTCGAGACTGAATTCTCGAAAATGTTAAGTGTTCCATACATATCAACCCAACTCGCTTTCAGCCCCACAGCTGATTCATCCCCAGTAGTCATACCTCCAAACGCTTGCCTTCTTCATCATATACCATCATTGTGACCTCGATATTCTTGGAAGTTGTTTTGTTGCCTTTGTCAAACTCCCCTAGCACTAGTGTAACATAGATGTCATTACGAACATCACCTTGATGAGGAAATAAGGATAAACGTTCTTAAGCTACTCATGTTTTAAGATCATTGTAAGTAAAAGAAAAATTATATTCCTGTATAAGCTCAAACAATTTTAGATCATTTGCTAGAGTTATGATCGTTTGAAAATAAACTTCACCTGCAAATTGAAATTGCCATCACAACACAATGGGCTCAAAATTGGCCCCTGCCGATTTTTGGCACTCACACCCGGGGTGCGCCTCTTTTCCATGACTCCAAGCGCGTCGAAAATCTTCCTCCCGACTTTGGCCGCTGTCCGGCCTCTCCTCGGTGGTGGCGTAGCGTGGCCAATGGATTGGGGGCGAAACCAGTGTCCCAGCGCTGAAAACAGTGCCGGGACATCTGCACATGCGCGTTCGAGTGTGCGCGTATGCGCAGTAGCTCCTCACCCCCAGCGCGTCCTGCAGCCTGTGTGTGAGGAACCTGATGCTCGCAGTTGCCGCCCCCTATCCCTGGCCGAGAGCTCTCCCGCACTGGCCCGCTATGTAAGTAGCTGCTTGTGTTCGTAGTTTAAACTACTGTGATTAAGATGGCCAGGGTCAATGTCAGGAAGAGTAGTGTTAAATAGGTTTTAATTAAGCCTTGTTGGGGTTGAATAGAAAGTTTAATCGTCGGTGTTTGATGAATAAGGGTGCTTTTTGGTCCAATTTTTTCATTTCAGGTTTGGTCGGGCGGGACCTCTTATAATAGTAAAGCAAGAGGCGATGTTTTTGGGTAAACAGGCGGAGTTTATGTTTTCCGAGTTCCTTTATTTTCTTTTAATCTTTCCTTAAAACTTTGTAAGTCTTGGTGCTTTAGGTACAGGTCTTCTCCGCTTCCTTCTATTTTTTATTTGTTATTGAATGCTTATTACTTTTTGTGCTTTGTATGTCTTGGTGCTTTAGAATGCACTAACCTGCGCCGATTGCTTAACTCTCCGCAAGGGTTTTCTGAAGTGGCCACATACGCTCGCCTAAGTAGATTTGGAGTAACTATTAGCTGGCCAAAGTTGCCTAAATGGCCAAAACTGGCGTAGGTGACTGAGAATGCTCCCTTTTGAGAAAAAAAAACTAAACTAAAAAAAATCGTAACTAACTCAGTTATTCTGGGGCAAGTTTATTGGGGAAAGTGGGGATTTTTAACTTACGTCAGAAAAACCAAGTTACTCCAAAAAAAGCGGAGCAACTCCGGGTCAATTTTGAGCCCATATGATAAATAAGGTCCAACAAACTTTAATCCACTGACCAGAAGAATTAGCATTAAAACCATAAACATTCAAAAGTAGGTCAAGCAACATTTAGTTACAAAGTGAATTGAGGCAACCATCAAGTAACAGCTTTTGAAGTACAGGTTGAACCTTTCAAAATACTGAGAAGGTCACACCTGTCACACAAAGGCACCAGTAATGGCACCTGACCTTCTCTGGAAGACCCTATGCTCCCAGGGTATAACACAGGATATATATTCCACCACACAAATTTCTTGTCCTTATCCAGTGATCAGAGTTATCCATAGAAAGCTATAGTTCTGTGTACATTAAAAAAGCAGCAGTTCCTTTCAACTGAAGAAATCTAAGGCAGCGCTTCAATTTCCTGAGACAATTGAAATTCAAACAATTTTTCACATGCTGATGGATATAGTCTGAGAACAGTCTGACCCGTATGCCAAACAAAATAACATCAGTTCACCACAAAGTACAAGTCATTAATATTCAAATCCCAGACGCTGATAAATAAATGGCTGTATCAGCCAGGTCAAACCAGGATATTACAGAATTCTTCATACACCATTCCTGTTGGTAATAAATTGTGAACTGCAGAAACGTGAACTCTCAACAAGCAGAAGGCATGCCCTTGCCCTAGCAAAATTTGCAAGATAGACATTTTTGCAATCCCATAACCCAACAAGGTTATAATGCAGTCTTGATATCAGTAGGAAATTCTCTTGGATATGAGGAGGATAGATATTACCTACTTCTGGGAAATCTGGGTCTCTAAGCCAGCCCTCAATATGCAATCAGCAGATGTTTTTCAGGTTGCTTATTCATATCTGGTCCTTCTTTGAATCAATAGATCCTGTCTATACAGGATCCTTCAGTGACAATTGATTGTTCACAAACTGATTGTAGCAGAAAGTCCACAAACTTAACAACTTCACCCAATGGTGGGGAAGGGGTTAGGGAGCTCCTGGACATCACACAACAAAGATGAAGCATTTCTGTCTCGTTTTAACTTGGTATTTGCATCTTTGATTCAGTCACAGTACATAGAGTCAAAAACTCATTGTACTCAGATTACATATCCCAGTCTAACTTAATGTTGCAATGAGTATGGTTTTTTCCAGATAATTGTTTGAGAAAGCAGCCAAGCTACGCAATTCAAACATAAATATACATTCTGATTAGCTTTGTTATGTTCCTGATTATTTTTGAATTTATTTCACAATTATTGAAATTCGCAAAGCCCCAACAACTACATTTGTATTAGTCTGGACCGTTCAAACCAAAGTATTGGTGTGGAACGATCAGAGACTACGTCAGGCCAGGTAGCTCCTGTGGATGCGAAGGAAAGAACTTGGTATAAAAAGTTATTGAGCACAGATATTAAAAACTTTGATTTCCTTATATGGAGAGGTAGCATAGTATATATACTTCCTGTCTGCAAAACCTTACTTCCTGGTGTTAGATTATCAGCTCTCTCATTACAAATTCCCATGTTCATATTTTTAATGGAAACTGCCTGGATAACGTCACACAGTAATTATACACTCCCACCAGTGATGGCAATTTAGCACCTCAATTTTGCATTGCCCGCACCTAAGCCTGTACTGCAAAGAAACTCCTATGCTCCAACCAACTCTACTTCTCTATGTTACAAAGTAGCATTTGTGTTACTATTTTACTATAAATAATATCAAACCCAAGTGTGGTAAATTAGTTATTGCAACAAAACAAAAATCACTCTGCCATTTCATAGAATCATAGAAATTTTACAGCACGGAAGGAGGCCATTTCGGCCCATCATGTCCACGACAACCAACAAAGAGCTATCCAGTCTAATCCCACTTTCCAGCTCTCATTCCATAGCCATGTAGGTTACGGCACTTTAAGTGCATATCCAAGTACTTCTTAAATGTGGTGAGCGTTTCTGCCTCTACACCCTTTCAAGCAGTGAGTTCCAGACCGCCACCACCCTCTGGGTGAAGAAATTTCCCTTAAAGTCCCCTCTAAACCTCCTGCCAATTACTTTAAATCTGTGCCCCCTGGTTCTTGACCCCTCTGCTAAGGGAAATAAGTCTGTCTTATCCACTCTATCTAGGCCCCTCATAATTTTATACACCTCAATAAGGTCTTCTCTCAGCCTCCTCTGTTCCAACTACAATAACTTTTATTTATATAGCACCTTTAACATAATAAAATGTCCCAAGGCGCTTCACAGCAGTGTTATAAGACAAAACACATAAATTTGACACATAAGAAATTAGGGCAGATGACCAAAAGCTTGGTCAAAGAGGTGGGTTTTAAGGAGCGTCTTAAAGGAGGAAAAAGAGGTAGAGGCGGAGAGGTTTAGGGAGGGAGTTCCAGAGTTTCGGGCCCAAGCAGCTGAAGGCACGTCCACCGATGGCTGAGCAGTTATAATCAGGGATGTTCAAAAGGGCAGAATTTGAGGAACGCAGACATCTCGTGAGGTTGTGAGGCCGAAAGAGATTACAGAGATAGGGAGGGGTGAGGCCAAGGAGGGATTTGTAAACAAGGATGAGAATTTTGAAATTGCGGCATTGCTTAACCGGGAGCTAATTTAGATCAGCAAGCACAGGCGTCATGGGTGATCGGGACTTGGTGAGAGTTAAGACACGGGCTGCCGAGTTTTGGATAATCTCAAGTTTACATTATGTAGAATGTGGGAGGCCAGCCAGGAGTGCGTTGGAGTAGTCAAGTCTAGAGGTAACAAAGGCTTGGATGAGGGTTTCAGCAGCAGAAGAGCTGAGGCAGGGACGGAGGCGGGCAATGTTACAGAAGTGGAAAGAGGCAGTTTTAGTTATGCCACGGATATGTGGCCAAAAGCTCATTTCAGTGTCAAATATGACACCTAGGTTGCAAATAGTCCTGTTTAGCCTCAGACAGATGCTAGGGAGAGGGATGGAGTCAGTGGCTAGGGAACGCAGTTTGTGGTGGGGAGCAAAGACAATGGCTTTGGTCTTCTCCATATTTAATTGGAGAAAATATCTGCTCATCCAGTATTGGATGTCAGACAAGCAGCCTGACAAGTTAGAGAGCATGGAGGGGTCGAGAGAAACGGTGGAGAGGTAGAGTTGGGTGTTGTCAACGTGGAAACTGACTCCGTGTTTTCGGATGATATACAATGAAAACAAACCCAGCCTATCCAATCTCTCCACATAGCTAAAATTCTCCAGTCCAGGCAACATCTTCGTAAATCTCCTCTGTACCCTCTCTAATTCAATCACATCTTTCCTGTTATGTGGTGACCAGAACTGCATGCAGTACTCTAGCTGTGGCCTAACTAGTGTTTTATTCAGTTGAAACATAACCTCCCTGCTCTTGTATTCGATGCCTCGATTAAGAAAGGCAAGTATTCCGTATGCCTTCTTAACCAACTGGCCTGCTACCTTCAGGGATCTGTGAACATGCATTTCATTTATTACTTGCTTTTAATGTTACATATTTAGTGAGTAAAATACTGACTGATGTAGTATTTACCATATTTAAATCACTCGCATTCAAACTCACCGGGCATTATTATTTCAGGGAAACCCATTTTTCTTGCAACTGCTGTAGTTCTGTCAACTAGGTGTGGAAAATCTTTTCGAATCTGATGAACATCACCTAAAAGCAGCTTCATTGTCACCCACAAACCTAGGTGAATAAAATAAAGGGGTTAAAAAACCAAAATCACACTTCAAACTTTTATCTAATAGTTCAGAAGATTTATCTTCACAATGGAAAAGGAACTCACTTTTAAAATTCAATGATACTACTGTTGAATTCTAAGGGACAATAACAGTTAACTAATATATGTTAATCGTAGTCCAGGATTTTTATGAACTGCAGATAAGAAATTCAATCTACAAATATTTCTACTATATCCATTCAAATAAAGAGGTGTTCGGAGACAAGCTGAGGTGGGGCCTGGAGTTGAGATGTGGACCTCTGTGGATACAAGTGCAGCTAGGTGGGACAGCTTTAGTGAGGGGGAAGGGGTAGCTGTCGAGGAGCAAGATATCACTCAGGCAACATGATTCAGGTGCACACATTGAATTCGCAGATCGGAGGGCCTTGTTCCAAAAAAGTGGGAAAATGATAGTGAGAGATCTGATAGGAGAATATGTGCTGAAAGAGGAAGAGGAACTGGAGAAGTTGCTGCTTCCCCAGGGAGCACAGAGGGTGGCACCTGCAATGGGGGCAGGGATTGAGCAGTTCATTTGGCTGCTCTGGAAGAACCAGTGGTATGAGCTATGGTGGAGAATTTAAAGCAGTGTAAAGCCTTGGACCAATCCAGCAGTGATTCAAGCTTGGGATGGCTGAAGCTCAACTGAGGCATAGTGACAGATGGAGAGTCAGAGATCGGGAAGGATGGAAAGTGTGAGTGTCAGAATGGTGAAAGAAAATGGGGACTGAAGACAACAAAGGAAGAAAAAGCTGCCAGACTAGGATTAGGAGATGATGGGCAGGGAAACTCAGGTCTGGAGCAGTGGTCAATATGAACATACAAATAGACACAGCGGTAGCCCTGGCTTAAATATACAGACCATGAGATGACCTGTACATGAATGCCAGAGTCCTTTAAACAGTAACTTGAGACTGGTCCATCAATTGGGCCTGCCTAGCCTTCAGAAAGAGCCGGGCCTGCCTGGCAGTAGGAAGCAGCCTGGGTTTGCCTTGTTGTCAGAAGTCATCAAAGCATCGTCATCACTCAGAACCTCCAGGGAACTTGAAAAGTAATTTTATAACCTTTTTAATGTTTTATTTATACGAGAAAGCAAACATTGTCGCCCACGCTCTCCTATGCAAGAGGCAGAAATAGTTCTAAAGCTTTTAACTTTTAAACTTTCTAACAATCCCATTTTCAAAAGGAACATAGGGTATTTTGAGAGGTTATGGGTCAGATGATCCCAATTGAGTGTAGCACTTTCCTTGCTGGATAGCTAGCAAAAACTTATGAATAGAAACCCTAGCTGATTTTGTTTCTTCCCTAGCTCAGTAGCCCAAGGTACGGCCGCCCTGGCCGAAATGATCACAGGCTGAGGAGTGAACCTGGGACCTTTCCCATCTGTATCACTCAATACTAAATTAGACAATCCATTTGCCCACTAAGCCATTGGACGAGCTGAAAAAAAGACTTTTTAATATTGTGGCCTTTCCGTTGGAAGACATGGTTGCCTCCCGAGTCATTCATTTGGAGAAACCTCTAAATATTGCATTAAAATACAGAACAATTACCTCTACTTTAGATGGAACAGATTTTCCCCTCTATACTGATAATTAGGAAAGTGATTAGCCCAATGCATGGGTGATAATGACCCATTTAAGATTGTTCAAATTCTGCTTGTATTTGTGTATGTCTTCCATTGTCTGGATTACAGATTAGTTGTCAACCCTCCATTTCCAGTATAAAGATGACATGTCACAATCCTGATTATATATCACAGCTGACTAAACACCTTTCCAATATTTTACAAGTATCATTTTGACAAAGCTGTGTTTATTCCTCCTCTGTTTCTAAAGGTTATAAAATGTTAGCTTCACCGAGCTTCAACAGTATATTTAAGGAATACACTGACTGGGTGATGGGAGATGGTTTCACTGCAAAGAAGTTCACCTAGAATGATAGAAAGTATTATGTTTTGGACAGGGTCAAATCCAGTTCCAGTTATCATAGGCCCACAGTAAAAAAAAACAGCAATTTTAATTAGGCCAGAGGACAACCTGATATAAAAAAAACTGTACATTGGTGTAATAGGAAATGCTCTTTTTAAAATGGGTTATTTCATGAGAATTTCCCATTTTGTACCCAGGCCATTGGTTTTTTTGTTAAAATTAGAGCATTGTTCACAAAATTCAGAATGTTCCGCTCAAATAAAAGATATTTTAATAACAGCACAATTTTACACAATTATATTTTGTAACAATACATCACTTACCTTGACCCTTGTGGTTTATTTCCTTGGCAGCAATGACTTTATTGATCACAGTCTGAAGGAAGTCATTCTCCCCTGCTACCCTGGGTGAAAAACGGGATGATATGTTCAGCTGCTTATGTCGAATGGCGTCATCCAATGCTAGCCTGGAGGATGCACATGACGACCAACACACAAGAAACAGAAGGACCACACAAACCAGAAGTCACAGTACAAGGGGACACAAAATATAATTGCATAAATGCAACAAACGGTTATCATCAGCCAACGCAAGGGACAGGACAGATGGATAAGAAGAAAGACAGGAAGATCATTAATCGAGAAAATGCTAATTGTACAATAATAAATGAAAATCTGCATCACTATTACCAACATCTTCATGCACCACCTTAAGCCCTTCCCCAGCAGTATAGTGAAAAGAATCACGTAGTATGCACAGAAAATACATGTATACAAGAGTGCTGTCATAACACAATGGAGCCCTCCTAAAATCAATTCTAAAAAAAATCTTCCATGTAATTTGAACTAAATGGAACACTCTAGTGATTAATTAGAATTTTCTTTAAAAGGTTCCTGCAAGAGTTGTCACTAGATGCTGCTAGTTCAGTTCAGTAAATTATAAACTCTAACATTCTCAGTACATTAGATATCTAGTGATGGTTAAATCACTGAATATTTAAAGCACTGCCATTAGTCTCTTTAATCATTGGGGAAAAAAATGGGCTAACTACTCAGAAGTGTTCACATAAACGTCATTTACAGTACTAATTGGGGTAGGAAGAGAGAACTAAAAGAGAAACTCAAGAGAAACTAATTTTATCTTTTGGCAATATTTGATCGACCACCCATTATACACCATGATGAATTTTCTTTTCCACTGAATTAAATCGGGCAGAGTGTATAAAGCTAAAATTACCACAAAGGAGTTTAAATTGAATTTAGGTGCAGAATTATTGATTTTAACTCAAATAAAAAATATACTAATAGTAACACATAATTTATATTGGCCTACACTTGTAGGATTTTATAAATTAATTAATCTTTGCCATTAAAATTTGATTTTTTTTTATTGTCCAACTTCCCCAAACTAGCCAGACAATCAGCTGAGATGCTTTTTGTTGTGGTGACAACATAATTCTATAATAGGGACAATCTACTAAATAAATTGGCAATGTCTAATGAAAGTTATTGTGCTATTTTTAAAAATTACTTAATGTTCCTCTGAATGTATTTCCACAATTACTCCAAGATGTCAAGGCAAATGTCACTTAGTGTGAGCAAGTGCTGAATAGCCAGCCATTGAGTAGAATCAGTTTCACGAGCTGTATCTTTGAATAATGTCTTCCCTCAGATTATGGATAATCAACAAAAGGTTCTAAATAAAAAGTTTTAGTAGCAAACTCTAGTAGATTCTAGATTGGTTCCCGCAGATTGGAAGGTACTTAGTGTAACCCTGCTATTTAAGAAAGGAGGGAGAGAGAAAACGGGGAACTACAGACCAGTTAGCCTGACATCAGTCATAGGGAAAATACTAGAATATATTAAGGACGTCGCAACAGAGCACTTAGAAAATAATAGGATTGGGCAGAGTCAATATGGATTTATGAAAGGGAAATCATCTTTGACAAATCGGATAGTTTTTTTTTTGAGGTTGTTAACTATTAGAATGGATAATGGGGAACTAGTGAATGTAGTGTATTTGGATTTTCAAAAGGCATTGGATAAGGTGCCACACAAGAGGTTATTAAACAAAATTAGGGGTTAGGGGTAATATACTAGCATGGATTGAGGATTGGTTAACAGACAGAAAACAGAGAGCAGGAACAAATGCGTCATTTTCGAATTGGCAGGCTTTAACTAATGGGGTGCCACGAGGATCGGTGCTTGGGCCCCAGCTATTCACAATCTATATCAATGATTTGGATGATGGAACCAAATGTAATATATCCAAGTTTGCTGATAATACAAAGCTAGGTGGGAATGTAAGTTGTGAGGAGGATGCAAAGAGACTTCAAGGGGATGAGCAAGAACATGGCAACTGAAATATAATGTGGAAAAATGTGAACTTATCCACTTTGGTAGGAAAAATAGAAAAGCAGAGTATTTTTTAAATGGTGAGATATTGGGATATGGTTGTGTTCAGAGGGACCCGAGTGTCCTTGTACACGAATCAGTGAACGTTAACATGCAGGTACAGCAAGCAATTAAGAAAGCATATAGTATATGTTGGCTTTTATTTCAAGAGGGTTAGAGTTCAAGAGTAAAGACATCTTATTGCAATTATATAGAGCCCTGGTGAGACCGCACTTGGAGTATTGTGTACAGTTTTGGTCACCTTACCGAAGGAAGGATATACAGGTTGAACCTCCCTTATCCAGGACTCCCTTATCAGGCACCAACCCCTCATCCGGCACCATTCCCGGCCACTGGGTGGCACATGCACAGAACTTCAACAGGAACAAATTTAAGTTCTTCCTCACTGTCGATTCCCGCAATCACTGGCCCCCCCACCCCCACAATCTCTCTGCTGCACTCCCAGCCCCAGTATCCCCTTGCTCAGTACCTGTACCATCCAATTTAACATGACCACCCCTTGACAGCAAAGTCCCTTATCCGGCACAGGCCAGATCCCGAGGGTGCCGGATAAGAGAAGTTCAACCTGTACTTGCCATAGAGGGAGTGCAACGAAGGTTCACCAGACTGATTCCTGGGATGGGGGGGATTATCCTATGAGGAGAGATTGAATAGACTAGGCCAAATTCTCTAGAGTTTAGAAGAATGAGGTGTGATTTCATTGAAACATACAAAATACTTACAGGGCTTGACAGGGTAGATGCAGGGAGGGTGTTTCCTCTGCCTGGGGAGTCTAGTCTTAAGGGTCACAGTCTCAGAATAAGTGGTCAGCCATTTAGGACTGAGATGAGGAGAAACATCTTCACTCAGAGGATGGTGAATCTTTGGAATTCTCTACCCCAGTGGGCTGCGGAGGTTCAGGCTTTGAGTATATTCAAGATGGAGATTGATAGATTTTTGAATATTAAGGGAATCAAGGGATATGGGGATAGTGCAGGAAAGTGGAGTTGAGGTGGAAGATCAGACATGATCTATTGAATTGTGGAGCAGACTCGAGGGGTCAAATGGTCTATTCCTGCTCCTAATTCTTATGTTCTTAAATGTATTTGCTTCAAATGTCTTCCCCACTGCCTCAGGCAGTCTTTTTTTAAATCCTTCATTCAATGGCAATACCTTTGATACTGAAGTTCAGCCACTCTGAAGAGAAATTAATCTTACATAATTGTCTTGAAAATATTACCTTATATGTTGCAGTAAGCATCAATTGTTTCATCCATTGACCATTTGATCACAATAACTGTATACACACAAAGGTCCATTCACCTACATCCACTGCATCGCTTTTTAGATCAATATTGCAACTACTCAATTCTGTTCTATTCCTACATTTCATGCACAATATTGAAGTTCCAAATGTTCTAGATATTGATTAATCAAAGTTTAAACACCCATACTTCCGCAGCGCTAGGTAATAAATTATTTCATTCAAGTTTTTTCTCTCTGCTTAAACGCAACTGCACTTTACATGGAAACCCGCTAAAGCTGGTTCTACCGTCCACAAATCAGGCATAATAGTGAGACTACTGAGTGGGCAAAGAATCAGAAACACCCTGAATATTTTGAAAGGCAGTTCACTGCAGAGGTAGAGGAAAACAAAGAATACCTTATAACACTACTCCTTACACTTCACTGCATATACAGGGCCCAAGTGTGCCCCTCCGGTTAAAACGGCGTACCTACCCTGAGGTGCGACAACTTTGTACATGAAAAACGGCGCCGAAAACTTACATCGGTATTCTGCCCGGTCCTTGGAACGTTGTAGGCCTTGGCGTGGCGCAGCACAAGCAGTGGGTGGGCGGAGCCTCAGTGCCAGGACCTCTGCACATGTGCGCTAGAGTGTGTGCGCATGTGCAGTAGCTCCTTGCCCCCAGAATCTCTGCGTGTGCTCTGCAGGTTGTGTGGGAGGGGCCCAAAGCACACCGCCCCTAACCCTGGCCAAATGGGCTCTCTCATCAGTGGCCAGAGTGTGCAGAGCTTGCTACAGACTGTGCAATAGTCTGCAGTAGTTTGCTGAAGGTAGGACTTCTATTTTTTATTTGTTTATTTATTTATTTAGATTGGTTGTTTGATTGATTGAGTGATCTTAAATTCTTGTTTGATTTACATTCAAGTTTACTCTTCATCTGCTTTCAAAAGAAATTCTGTAAAATAGTTTGGCTGAAACTCTTATTTACAGGACTTGCTATAATGTATTTGCTAATTTACCAATCCATTATTAATCTAGTTATTTAGTGCTTTGTAAGTCTTGGTGCAGGTCTTCTCAGCTTCCTTGTATTTTTTATTTGTTATTGGATGCTTATTTTTGTGCTTTGTTTAGTGCTTGGTGCTATAAATGTACTGCCTTGTTTAGTGCTTGGTGCTTTAAATGTACTTGTGCTTTTTTAATGTTGTTGTGAAGGTGTTTAGTGCTTTGCAAGGTCCTCTCACTTCCATTTCCTCCCCGCCCCCCACCCCCCTCGCCCCCAACCTCTGGCTACCTGCGCTGATTTCTTAACTCACCGCAAGGTTTTTCTGTGCGGCCACATACGCTGTCCTAAGTTATGTTGGAGTAACTTTTAGCTGTCTAAATTTGCTTAAATGGCCAAAACAGGTGTAAGTGGCTGGTAACGCCCCCTTTTGAAAAAAAAACGAAAAAAAAACTAACTCACTTACACTGGAGCAAATTAAATAGGCAGAATTGCGATTTTTAAGATACTCCAAAAAAAATCTAGTTGCTCCAAAAAAAGAGCAACTCCTGGGCAAACTTGGGCCCACGGTTTGCACGGTTAACTGATGGTCCACACTGTGGTGACAGTTTGAAGAGGATTGTCCACTTGCATGCCAAATCAATTCCTTACAACACAATAAATTACTTTGTGTTCACATAGAATGCCAACTGTCAATTAGCCAAGTTTAAAATC
Source organism: Pristiophorus japonicus (assembly GCF_044704955.1). Classification (NCBI taxonomy): domain Eukaryota; kingdom Metazoa; phylum Chordata; class Chondrichthyes; family Pristiophoridae; genus Pristiophorus; species Pristiophorus japonicus. Next base: position 277,521,049 of record NC_091979.1, on the reverse strand, counting down.
TCTCTCAGTTTCTTCTCTGCTGCCACGACACAACTTGCTCTTCTAGAGCTTCTGATGAATAAACTTCCATTAACTAGGTTATAAACACTATTCCAAGACAGTTAAAATCAAAAGCTTCAAAAATAATTCCTGTCAAACTTCCACTCAGTAATGTTTCCTACCTTGAAATATGTCCAGTTACAGTATATTTTGTGTTTTTTGCTGTCCAATTTTTTAGCTAATTTGCAACTTCAACACAAAATCGAGATTTTTCACAAGTCTATCCAAAGCCCAAATATATATTTCAAATAAACTATAGCCTGCTTTAGATTATACCAGCACTTTACAAAATAAGTGCCGTCAAGATAGTTACTATGTTTGAAAGGACATCTATTTGCTTTCAAAGATCCTCATCTTTTCACCAACCATTCTCCTCTCTGATCACTCGACTGAAGCTCCCTAGCACTTAAAAAAAACATCTCTGAAAATCAGGAAGAAAATTAATTAAAAGTTCTGGAACCTCCCTTTCCCCCTCACCCCCCAAATACACACACACCACACACCCCCACCACCTCCAATTTTCCAGCAGTCCTTCATTATGTCCCTTTGATATTAAGTTCTACTCAAGATGGCTATGAATGAGAGCTAAGCTTAAAATGGGCTCCAAGATTTCAGGTAGCTTTTATAACATATAAACAAAAAGCAAATAAAAAGAATCAGAAAAGACACATGGCAAGAGTGTCCCACATATATGCTAAAATAGCCATAAACAAATACACAAACACATAATAAACTCAAGAATATACAGAAGGTCCAAACCTTGGAAGAAATGAAAGATTTATGTACCCAGCATAAGCCAAATTAATTGAAATGTAGTTTACTGCAAGCAAAACAAATGTGAAGTGTGTTTTTAAAACTATTTAGTAAAATATCATACTGTCTCACTTATCTTCATTAGTATAGGTTTTTAAAGGTCATAATTTTATGTATACCCTTAATGTGACAATGGACAGCTGTTGTTTGATGGAGTATCTGGTCCTGAATTTCTGAGATCTGAACTAGGTAATCAGATTTCTAGTTTTCATTGCTATCATCTTACGTCACAATTGTTCTGTAAAATTACTCAAGTGCTGCATTCTTATAGCTGTATTTACTCAAGTCTCTTCTAACTGAGCCAAAACCTTTAGAATATGCTGTATAAACTGAGGTACAAGTAGAAATGACAATTTAGAGAAAAGTGGTCAGTATTTTTCCAGTTGGTAACCTAGTAGAGAAGTTGTGAGTAGACCAATATACTGGATTTGATAGTATGTGTTTTGCTGACATTACAAATCATCTGCAACTTCATTTATTAAATATGAAGCAAGTAATGCACAAGTGCAGATTTCCAAGCTGGAGCTTCTTAAACTTAATGTTTTATATTCAATGTAATTTACGTGCTTGTATATCTAAATTTATATTTACTCAATATTTTGTGACACCTGCAACAAAAAAAGCAATTCTTATATTTTGGGTTCACAAAAAAAGTAATTGGTTTCTATAGATTTAAAAATATTTTATACAGTGCAACTGCATCTAAGATATTCCTTCTCTGGCTTCAATTCAGGCTGAACCGTCCTCCTTGCCAACCCTTCTTTCATAAATTCCAATTTGGCCAAAACTCAGTTGTACATTTCCTGTCCTCCATGAAGTCTCTCTTGCCTATTATTCTCAAGGATCTATGTTAGCTCTCTATCCCCCACACATTAAATTTCAAGTCCTTGCATTTAAACCCCTCCATGGCATCACACTACCCTCTGCAACCTCCTTCAACTTCACATTCCTTCTCCCATCTTTGGACCTGACTTTGGTCATTTGTGCAAGCTCCCCTTCGATCACACCACCATTGGTTGCAAAGCCTTCATCCATTTTAAGCCACCACTCTGGAGCTCCCTCCCCAAACCCCTCGGATCTCCAGTTCTCAAAAAACAACAACTTGCATTCATATAGTACCTTTAATGTAGCAAAACGTCCCAAAGTGCTTCACAGGTAGACTGGTCAATAATCAATTCTCTGGACTATTGCAGATCTGCCTAGATTAGGTATCAGATAAAATTTTTCCAGTGTTGACTTACTTCTAAAATTCCAATGCCAGGCATGTCAACACCTTTATGGCCATGCTCTTCAGGGGTTTAGTCATGAATAGTGCAATGAAATCTACCTACTGTGCAGGAAAGATTTAACTCCAGGGTTCTGGACCCTTGCAGCCAATACACTGAGGCTTTGTGCAAATTTTACATTAAATTCCTGTGTATTTGAACAATGTGCGGTCAGGGAATTAGTCACAGTCTGCCTCCAGTATCCAGGTCAACATTCGTTCCTAAACCAACATCAGCATAAAGCAGATTATAGGGTCCTTATTTTATTTGTTGTTTGTGAGGCCTTGCTGTGGACTAAAGTGGCTATTGTGCCTGTCTTCATAACACCAGTATCTGCACTCCAAATGCAAACTCTGGGACATACTAATAAATTGATAAAGCACTAAATAAATGCAAGTCTTGCTTTCTAACAGCTGAGAGCACTAAAACAGAAGCTATCCAGCCCAATGAACGGCATACTGGGGTACCTAAAGCAGTTTTCCCAAATCCTAACCACTCGTCACGTTAAAAAGTTTATCCTCATGTTGCCTCTGGTTCTTTTGCCAATCACCTTACATCTGTGCCCTCTGGTTGTCAACTCTTCAGCCACTGGAAATAGTTTCTCTTTATCTACTCTATCTAAATCCTTCATGATTTTAAACACTTCTGTCAAATCTCCTCTTAACCTTGCCTGTTCCAAGGAGAACAACCCCAGCTTCTCAAGTCTATCGACGCAACTGTAATCCATCATCCTTGGAACTCTTCAAGTAAATCTCTTCTACACCTTTTCCAAATCCTTCACATCCTTCTTAAGGTGTGGTGCCCAGAATTGGACACAATACTCCAGATGGGGCCAAACTAGTGGTTTCTATAGGTTCAGCATAACTTCATGGCTTTTGTAGTCTATGATTCCATGAATAAAGCTCAGGATCCCTTATGCTTTATTAACTGCTTTGTTAACCGGTCCTGCCACCTTAAAAGATTTGTGCACAAGCACCCCCAGGTCTCTGTTCTTGCACTCCCTTTAAAATTGTACCTATTAGTATGTATGGTCTCTCCTCATTCTTCCTACCAAAATGTATCACCTCACACTTTTTCTGCGTTGAATTTCATCTGCCACGTGTCTGCCCATTCCATCAACCTGTCTATGTCTTCTTGAAGTCTATTGCTATCTTCCACACTGTTTTCGACACTTCCAAATTCTGTGTAATCTGGAAATTTTTAAATTGTGCATAGTACCAAGTTATGAATGTATCAAAAACAGCAGTGGTTGGAGAATTGAACCTTAGGAAAAGTGTACCTCCCTCCAGTCCGAAAAACAGCCATTCACCATAACTTTCTGTTTTCTATCCCAAAAAAGAAAAAACGTTTTTTCAAAAAACATCAAATTCTAAACACTTAATTTGTCAGTACCTGCCAGAATTTTTTGCTCCAAACATCGTCCGGAATTTGTGGAGGAATGTGGGTTGAGTTCAGTGGGGCTCCAAGATGGTCGGGAAACCTGGGTGGCTGGGCCTGATTTGCATGCGAGGCCTCGATTTCCTACCTGCAGCCAGAAAAACTGAGAGGCTGGCTAGCTGCGGGTGGGTATGCCTTCGGCTGCACAGAGAAGGGAGGATTCACGTGGGGGCCAGGCTGTTAAATGAATCCGGAGGGGGGGGGGGGGGGGAAAAAGAGAAGACCAGGGGTCAGGCAGACGATCGGGGGCGGGGGGGGGGGTGGTGGTAAGAGGATCAGGGGTTGTGTCGGGTTGTTAATTGGAGCAGGCTGGGGGCTGGAGAAAAGAGGGAGAGAATCGGGGCCAGATGATGTCTGTCCTCAGCAACATCGCTGGGCGGAGGGGGGTGGATCAGAGGCCTCGTGGCAGGTGGGTGGGGGGTGCAGTGATCTCAGATCGCATGGCGGGTGGATTAGGCAGGCACCCTGGATCCAGGTGGTAGGTACAAAGGCACTTACCTCCTGGATCCAGCAGTTCCCATCTTGCTGTAACAGCCAGGTTTCACAAATTGTGAGAAACCCGTCGACATGCAGTTAAAAACAGAATGCAGGTTTAAAAAAAAAGGCTTCCTGCTTCAGTATATTTAAATTGGGATTCCAACCCCTGGAAACGGGTTGGTCGACCGCCCCATCCTGTCTCCGTTAAAATCGAAGGCGGGATCAGATTTTTAACAATTTAACTAACCCTACGCTCCAAACCCACCTGTTTTTTTTTAAGGTTAAAATTCTCCCTCATTGTATCATTGCAAAATCTCTTGATTATATTTCATTTTCTTTTCTTGCAGACAACAGTGTAGCGTTTGGTTTGTTATTTGTACTGATCTTCATTCCCATGCATAGGATATTACTGTACCATATATGCCAACCAAAGCTCGAGTGTGCTCAGCTATCCACCAGGGAAAGTCCTCCCTCCCTATTATGGATAATCGAGGTTCTGTTGAACTAAAAATAGGCCATTTTGATTTAACAAACTACAGCATAAAATAGATTAGCTACATCATTTTAGTTTCTGAGAACTAATAAGAAATAATTTCAATAATTTTGCCTAGTACAAAGAATAATCACCATAATCGCTGATGTATTGTAATGCAAAAGCCTGCAAATATCCTCAAAAATACAAGATTGTTGAATATATATACAAAATGCACATAAAATACAAACTGGAGAAAGATCGTAACTCTTGATAAGGTTATGCGAACAGAATAAATATTTAAGGTAACTTCTGCTGTCAGCAAACATTCTGACTGAAGATTGTGAGCTACCAAAACTTAAGACTACTTACGGTTGGAATGGGATGAAGTGCTGTTTCTCCTCGTCATCCACTTTCCCTGTAATTATGTCAGTGACATCCATAACTGAAATAATAAGAAAAGTGTGTCCGTCTTCATACAAAAAAAAGTTCTCCTTCAATTATTAGAAAAGTATGAGAAATGTTGCATGGAACTGGTGATACACAAGCTGACAGTTCAACCAACCCGAGTTTCAGCACACTATTTACACAAATTTACTCCTTTTAGACAACCACTTTTTGGATGTCTCTTGATGTCTCCAGCAGGTCAGAAAAGAGAACTCTAAAATAGCATTGGATTCTGCTCGAGATCCTTATACAGGTATATGTCTATATTTTTAAACTGCATCATGCTATCCTAGTCCTCCTGCAAAGGGGAAAATAATGGCACATCTCGTCTTCATTCCTTTATTCTCCCTACCCCAACTTCAGCAAAGAACACAGCAGATTAACACAGACCAAGCAGACTTGGTCCTTAACAGCCAAGCTGGATGAAATAATCGCCGAAGTTGAAAATGATTAGCCAATCCATGATGTAGAAGCTCACAATGGGGAAGACAAATCCTTTTCAATGAAGGCTGGATTATAATCACATGTCTCTCTCTCTCTTAGGCAGTCCCTCGGAGTCGAGGATGACTTGCTTCCACATTAAAAATGAGTTCTCAGGTGACTGATGAGTCCAATGCGGGACCTACAGTCACTGTCAAAGGTGGGGCAGACAGTGGTTGAAGGGACAAGTAGGTGGGGTGCTTAGGTTGCCGTGCGCTCCTTCCACTTAGCTTCAGCTTGCTCCCGGCAAAGAGACTTGAGGTGTTCGGCGCCTTCCCAGATGCTTTTCCTCCACTTTGAGCGGTCTTGGGCCAGGGATTCCCAGGTATTGGTGGGGATGTTACATTTTTCCAAGGAGGCTTTGAGGGTGTCCTTGAAGCGTTTCCTCTGCCCACCTGGGACTCGCTTGCTGTGTCGAAGCTCGGAGTAGAGCGCTTGTTTTGGGAGTCTCATATCGGGCATGTGGATGATGTGGCCCGTCCAAGCGGACGATGTGGCCCGTCCAACAGAGCTGATCGAGCATGGTCAATGCTTCGATGCTGGGGATGTTGGCATACGCGAGAATACTGATGTTAGTGTGCCTATCCTGCCAATGGATTTGCAGGATCTTGCGGAGGCAGCGTTGGTGGTACTTCTCCAGTGCTTTGAAGTGCCTGCTGTATATAGTCCATGTCTCTGAAGCATATAGGAGGGCGGAAATCACAAGTAGATCAATGGTGAGGTCACTTTTGGCGCACTGCTTAGTTTTAGGCACCTTAACAATTATGCTTTGAAAAGTATTCAGAGAACAATAAGAGTGAATCCATGCCGATCTTTCCCGGAACTCCATGTTTGAATCCCTCTAATTAGATTTCCGCCTCTGCCACAGTACCGAAACGACTCTCAACAAAGTCACAAATGACATGTTTTGTAACTGTGACAAAAGTAAACTATCTCTCCTCATCCTTCTCGACCTGTCTGCAGCCATTGATACGGTTGACCACTCCATCCTCCTCCAAAGCCTCTCCACTGTCGTCCAGCTGGGTGGGACTGGCCTTGCCTGATTCCATTCTTATCAATCTAATCGTAGCCAGAGAATCACCTGCAATGGCTTCTCTTCCCGCTCCCGCTCAGTTACCCCTAGTGTCCCCAAGGATCTATCCTTGGCCCCCTCCTATTTCTCATCTACAAGCAGCCCTCTGATGACATCATCCGAAAACATATCAGTTTCCACATGTATGCCGACGATACCCAGCTCTACCTCACCACGACTTTTCTTGACCCCACCACGGTCTCTAAATTGTTAGACTTCTTGTACGACATCCAATTCTGGATGAACAAAAACTTTCTCCAATTAAATACTGGGAAGATCAAAGCCATTGTTTTGGGTCCCCATCACAAACTCCGTTCCCTAGCCACTGACTCTATCCCTCTCCCTAGTATCTGTCTGAGACTGAACGACACTGTTCACAACCTTGGTGTCATATTTGATCCTGAAATGAGCTTCCAACCACATATCCACGCATAACTATGGCCACCTACTTCCACCTCCGTAACAACGCTTGTCTCTGCCCTTGCCTCAGCTCAGTCGCTGCTCAAACCCTTATCCATGCTTTTGTTACCCTCTGGACTTGACTATTCCAACTTACTCCTGGCTGGATTCCCACGTTCTACCCTACGTAAACTTGAGGTCACCTCAGCTGCAGCCCACAACCACCACCTCCGAGATATCTGTGCACCTCTAATTCCGCTCTCCTGAGTATCACTGATTATAATCGCTCAACCATCGGTGGCCGTGCCTTCTGTTGCCTCAGGCCTAAGCTATGGCATTCCCACCCTAAACATCTCTTTCCTCCTTTAAGATGTTCCTTAAAACCTACATCTTTGACCAACTTTTTTTAGTCATCTGCCCTAATTTCTCCTTATGTGGCTCGGTGTCAAATTTTGTGTCGTATAATATTCCTCTGAAGCGCCTTGGGAGTTTTACTGTGTTAAAGGCGCTATATAAATACAAGTTTTTGTTGTTGTTGATATAAGGACTCAAAAAATAAGACGATATAAATGTAGAACTCAGTTTTTAGTGGAGTTCTGCGAGTGTGCCTTCACATCGATGCATGATTTGGGACTTTATCATATTCACATTCCAGCAAACAAACGCAGGGCATATCACTCCCAAACTCGTATAAGGTTTGGAGAGCCAATTCATTCCAGCATCTCCAAGACTTAACCTGCTCTCTCGGTTTGAATAACCTTGAAGACAGTTAATATTACTGCATTATATTAATGATAACCATAAACTACATAAACTTGAACATCCAAAACTCTGCTGCCCATATCTTAACTTGCTCCAAAGTCTCATTCATCCATCACCCCTGTGCTTGCTGACCTACACTGGCTCCTGGTTCAACGACGTCTCAAAACCTCCCATGGTCTCATCCCTCCCTATCTCTGTAACCTCCTCCAGCCCTACAAGCCTTTGAGATCTCTGCGCTTCTCCAATTCTGGCCTCTTGTGCATCCCCGATTTTAATCACTCCACCATTGGCAGCCATGCTTTCTGCTGCCTTGGCCGTAAGCTCTGCAATCCCTCCCTAAACCTATCCACCTCTCTCTCCTCCTTAAAACTCTTTGACCGAGCTTTTAGTCATCAGTCCATATACATATATGTATATCCTTCTGTGGCTCGGTATCAAAACATTTTTTTATTGATATCACTCTTAAGCACCTTGGGACGGTTTGCTATGTTAAATGCGCTATATAAATGTACGTTATTGTTATGTCAGCATGATATCACAACATATGCACAGAGCACAGTATCATAAATTTAGGAAATTGAGAAGATCTTTATTATCCCCAGGAAGGACAACCGCCTTGGTATGGATTTTTCAATTAATTTCGATTTTTTTTTTCCTCCTATGCTTCCAAATTCTTACCCTGCACTATTCTGCTTTGGAACTCAAACTGCAGAAGACTGTGTTAACACGATCTGCAGATTGATTTTATCAGTCATTACCATTTACACATCATTCGTGTTCAAAACTGCTTTGTCATGACATCAAAATAATGTGTGAATCCAGTGTTAAATACTGAAGTATGGACGATGTAAGCAGGCTATTTGACTCAAACTGAATACATAGCAAGAGGACAAAAAGGGTACAAAATGAATTTGGCGGGAGACAAGAGATTAAAAAATTCAAACATACACACCCTGCAGACTTTACACTTCTAGTTTTTTTGGACCAAACATCTTCCAGGGAGGTAGAGAGACTCTTCTAACTCGCCCTATCTTGAATCTTAAATTAGCTTGGGCATCAACAGACAAAAAAACTGCAGTATGGTTGAAGAACCAGCTATCCTTTGAAGGTAGGAAAATAGTAATTTTCTCATGTGATACAGTTTTCACCTAGAAGCTCAAGAGTCTTTAGATAAATTTTGTTTATAAGTTGAGATGTTAAGTTACTACACTTTGGCTACCTGGAGAAGGTGAACCGATTTCTGATATAGGCACCATAATTCAGGTCAGTCAGAGTAGTTTGCAGACTTGTCCGGCAGCTGATAAGTTTTTTCTGTTTGATGCCTTTTGATGATTACCAAGACTTCTTATGATAGCCCTCAAATTTGGAGCAAGACAAAAACTGTAGCATTAAATTTACTTATCTAGGTCCAATATAAGCCCTGTTTGAATATTGTAATTGGCAGTGGCAAAAGGTTTTGTTTACTATATATTTTATCTTGCATCTCTAACCTAATTAAGCTCATTTTAAAAATCTATTAAATTCCCCTCTTTTCAACTACTGAGACATTTTCTCTGTTTTATTCATAAGAATGCTTTGCACAGCTTTGAATCTAAAGCCCACATTCCAATTCCTAGTTCTGTTAAAGTTCAGATTCCAGGGCAAACTCCAGGGCCACTTCCTCAATGCTGCAAACCCCATGACCCTCCCCACTTACTGCTAGTTCCCAGATCCCTTCCCCCAGTGTTACAAACCCTAAATCACACTGCTGGTGAGCAGGGTCATTAACTGCTATAAAACCCCAGCATTGTTAAACTCCAGGACTGCCCCATGCTGCAAAATCTCAGCAACTGCAAAGTACTGCCAACTCTGCAACCATTCCCTTCAGTGCTAATACCACATGAACAACCCACATTAGCTCCAGCCTGGCATACATTGTTGTTATGTATGTGTGCTTTACAAAAACTGATTAAAAAAAAATTGAGTACAGAAGTAAAGCAACCAGCATATCTTCCAACTCATTGCGAACATCATCGTCATAGGCAGTCCCTCGAAATCAGGAAAGACTTGCTTCCACTCTAAAAGTGAGTTCTCAGGTGACTGTACAGTCCAATAAGTGAATTACAGCCTGTCACAGGTGGGACAGACAGTCGTTGGAGGAAAGGGTAGGTGGGGAGTCTGGTTCTTCCACTGCCTGCGCTTGTTTTCTGCATGCTCTCGGCGACGAGACTCGAGATGCTTAGCGCTCTCCCGGATTCACTTCCTCCATTTAGGGCGGTCTTTGGCCAGGGACTCCCAGGTGTCGTTGGGGATGCCGCACTTTATCAAGGAGGCTTTGAGAGTATCCTTGAAACATTTCCTCTGCCCACCTGGGACTTGCCTGCCGTGTAGGAGTTCCAAGTAGAGCGCTTGCTTTGGGAGTCTTGTGTCGGGCATGCGAACAATGTGGCCCCCTCAACGGAGCTGGTCGAGTGTGGTCAGTGCTTCGACGCTGGGAATGTTGGCCTGATCGAGAACACGGACGTTGGCGCATTTATCCTCCCAAGCGGATTTGCAGGATCTTGCGGAGACATGGTTGGTGGTATTCCTCCAGCGATTTGAGGTGTCTACTGTTTATGGTCCACGTCTCCGAGACATACAGGAGGGCGGGTATCACTACAGGAGAATGGGATTTGGTGGAGAATCTGTGTCCCCAAATGTTGTCCCTCCCATCTGGTGTAGCAATCCCCTCAGCACAGGAATGGAGACAAATCCAGACCAAAACTGTACGCAGTTCTCCAGGTGTGGTCTTACCAACGCCCTGTACAGTTGTAGCAGGACTTTTCTACTTTTATACTCTATCCCCCTTGCAATAAAGGCCAGCATTCCATTTGCCTTCCTGATTACTTGCTGTACCTGCAGAAGGAGCAGCATGTGGCCCAGAGTGCAGCGTGGAGGCCCCGACCTGCGAGAAACCATCAGCAGCAGGTCGGGGCCATAACAGGAGTGGCATGCGGCCCAGGGAGCAGCATGAGGCATGCCACTACAGGGTCCAGTGCGAGCTGGTGCAGAAGGGCGACGGCAGCAAAGAGTGATGTCAGCAAGGTCCAAGTCGGTGATTGGAGCGTGGGCAGTTGCAGCAGGAACGGCGAGAGACTGTGGAGGGATGTGATCAGGGCGCAGGGGAGGTGTGAGTTCAGGGCCAGGGACCCAGGGGCAGCACGGGCCAGCCCACACTGCGATATGTGTGCACACTAGGTCCGTGCAGCAGAGCAGGTCTCCAGTTGTCTTGGGTAATCCTTGCCACTGGACCAAGACCTGGCTCTGTCAAGCCCGTGTGGTGGCTGGTGTGCAACGGCCACCACACTTAAAAAAAAAAATCCACGAACAGGCATCTTCCACCCTTCAGGATGTAGTTCAGGTTCTTCATTCGAAACACCTGTGAACTCATCCTTTTTTTTGGTGTGGAAGCAAGTCATCCTCATTTCGAGGGACTGCCTATGATGATGATTCCCTTAGGCAAGGTGTAATGTGTGAGAGTGTGTGTTTTTTTTCCAGCTGTCACTTAATGGACTCGCACAATGGCCACTGAGCATCCGCCTCCACTTCACAGACGAGGTTCCAGAAGTGCCTGAATCCCGTGTATTACAAGTTAAAGCTGAAACCTGAGGTTAAAAAGGCAGTTAGGGGTCTGTAAACGAGCAGTTAAGTACTTCAATGAGGTTGTCCCCTCTCCCGAGCATGTCCGTGACCCACCCCCAAATCCACACGCTCAGCAATGGGAAAATTCTGGCCATGATGTCATACAGAAACCATGTAAAACTTTAAAAACAGTAAACAGTTGCAATTTGTAAGGTGCAATGTCACTAAGTTCTTTTGAATAAATATAGGTCAAATGTTCTCCTAAATGGGCAGTAAACAGTTTTTCATGTGCCCAGATGAATACATTTAATGTCATATTCCACTTTATTGAGTAATTATAATTGCTGCGAGGCACATTGACAGGTCCCTGCTGAAAACTACAAATCACTTGGATTTCTTGTGAAAATCTTGAAACCTTATTAAAATGGAAAAGCTGTGGTCACAGATATAAAGATAACTGAAGAAATCTTATAAATCCTTCATCAAGTTTAAAAAATGTATTTACAAACTAAACATATGTTTTGGTATTATTGAAGGGAGAGCACACGATTTGTTACATCATTTAAGTTGCAAGTTGGGCCGAGCTTTCTTGAGGAATCCTTTTCTTTTACCGTTTTTTCCAGTCGTCAACCATTAGTGATGGTTTTCTGGAAAAATTGGTGGCCGCCTCGCTTCCGGCACGGGACAGCATTGGTCTATGAAATGTAAATTAGCAGATCGTGACGTCAATCGGCGTGCAACACCTGACTTAGACGCCGTGACTGCGAACTTGGACATTTTTGCTCATCGTTATTCTGGGTCCTAAGCACTCAGAGAAAAGTGTGCTTGAAGCAGCCCTGCAGAGAAGCGGTCAGCATTTCTTAAAGGGACACACACACATCTTTCAGTTAAGTTTGGATTTAAGCTTTTGGACTTTTTAAATAATATTTTATTCAAGTAGTGGCTTGGTGCAATAGATGTTAAAAGTTTTTTTTAAGTGTGCAGTGAGTGCTGCTGGACACTTGCAAGGATTCAGAGGGTAAAGGAAGGCCTCTCAAAAGTCAGAAAATGCTGGAAATACTCAGCGGGTCAGGTAGGGAGAGAAATAGAGTTAATGTCTCAGGTCAAGATGCTGCCTGAGCTGTTGAGTGTGTCCAGCATTTTCGGCTTTTATTTCAGATTTCCAGCATCCACTCAGAGGGGAAGAAGCAAAAGGAAGAATGCAACCCAGACAGCCCCTTTCTGGCCGGGATATCCAGGATGGAATTATCCATCTGCAGTACCAGTGACCACAACACTAATTCCCCTTTTAACATTTGTCCCACAACTTGCCTTCCCTCTGTTACTGACCATCATAACTCCCTCTTGGCCACATGCTGAAATAAAAGCCACCACAAAACAAACTTTCCAAACCAACTTTATACCTCTAGCCATTCAATATGACATCAAGAAATTAACTAAATATCCTTGTGCATTCCAATGGTGACTGACTTGTGTGTGACTTTGCCTACCCTACCGATATCACGCAGTGCAATGAGGCATGCTATGAGGTATGCCTCGTGTTTGCTGCAGATGTTGCTAGATGGGTGATAGCTGGGGGGGGGGTGGGCGGAAATCATGCAATGAGCAGTGTGTGAGACTAGTGGTGAAGTTGGTAGGAGATGGCTTTTGAATATGCATTCATTGATCTCGACCACTGATCTAAGGTCATGAAGCTTCTTTTGGCACTGGGGCCAGGTCGTGGAGACTACCAGCCGAAACAGCACATTACATTGTAGGTTTTGTGCTGTGCTAATGTAAATCAACAGGCAGCTATAATACAGGTGCTACCTGAGCTCTTTTGTGGGCAACCATTAACTTCAGCCCACAATGGCATGGCAGGTTTTCGGCCTACTCAAATTTCTAGGCCATAGATGTTATAACACGGAAATATGCCATTTGGCCCAATCAGTCCAAGCAAGCAAATAGCCCTAATCACATTTACCCACTCCGTTCCCATATTCCTTTAGCCTGTTTTCCTCTATTCATCTATCCAATTAGCTTAATTGAGTGAGCTGATTATTTCCTTTGTCAACTTAAGGCTAAACACTGCATTGCCTGTGGCTAATTGGCAAGTGACATTCATCATCCATAAAAACCTTGAAAGATTTGAATTCTACATATACTCCTACCAGCTGTAATGTTTATTAATCTAGTTGAAAATTTGAAACATGCCTAAGGGAGGAAAAAGAAAGAGCATATATAGTACTTGGTAATCCAAGTTTTTCAAATAATTCTATATGTTCGGATATGTATTTTATAGCTCAACCTTTACCTGCAACTCCAAAAGGTCTTCTCAGCCCTGTGGTGAATTTCTTGGTATGATTGTCCTTCAGCTCCATTCGACCCACTCTGACAATTTGGCACACAAAGCTAATTTTTTCTCTTTTAAGATCTTTGCTGCCAAGGTCCTGCCAAAGAAAAACATGGATATATCCCAAATAAAATATTCCAGTTCTGAAGAAGTGCACACACTCAAAATGTCATAACCTCTCTTTTCTCTTTACAGATGCTGACTGACCTATCTATTCCCAGCATTATTTTTTAATTGAGACAAACTAGTATACTCAAGATAGCTTTAAAAAAAAAAGCCTGAATTAATATTCTAATTTAAATGCAACATTAACGTTGACCTTTAATTATTTCTACAGATGGTCTGAAAAATCACTTGACGTTGTTTTCAGCTGAGCAATTATGTACCTTACCAGGGGATTAAAGCTCTACCTTTACCTCGAGAGGTCATGGTGAGAACGAGTACGTAAATTTTGTTTGGTAAGCAAACCCTACGCTAGAAATAGAAAGTTTTTAAGTGCCCTTAATTTTTCATGTCAGACAGTAAAGATCATCTGATCATCATCTGTGCAGAATTAATATGGAGTAACAACTACGTCAGGATGAAATTACTTGTCCTCACAAAAACATATTTCTGAGCCAAGCCTAAGTGGGCAACTTGCAGTTTTCAGCACTATCACTGCCATTTGATTGCAAAAATGCTACTGGAAAATGAATAATTTGATGAAAGATGCCTTTTTGTCTGTTCAACATCGAGCAGTTTTCCAGTGTAACAACACCTCCAAGACTGCCTGTTGCAGACTCATAAGCCACGGTCTGGAACTACTAGTATAGAAATACACTGAGACTTGATGTATCTGCTGCAAAGGAAAATGGGAAAGGGCCCTAACCTGAAGTCTTTGTTTTTCTACAATAACTGATAAATCTGATGTGTAAAATTATCTCTGCTTCTTACAATCTCTGAACTGAATATATGTGTAAATAAGGAATGGAAATACTGTCTTACGAATTACCTCATTATTGAACTATAGTGCAGCTGAACTACACTGCTTTTGACTGCATCTCTCTCTTTCTAGATTCTGACCACATAAATGTATGCATCTCCTGAGGTGCAGTGCCCTCTGTACCATGACAGTCTCTTGGAGCTTATTATTGAATGTAGTATATCTAATCTGAATGGCTGACTACTTGCATATTTTCAATTAGTTAGAAAGTATGACATTTTAAAAATCATCATTGTTTTGTCTTAAAGCTTTCCATCTAATTTTAATTCATTACTCTCGTCATATTATACTGGCTTTTCTTCCACTTCTCCATCTTAGATGTCAATACTTGCATAGATAACTTTTCTTTTAAAAAAAAACTGATTGTGGCATTTCAAGACTTCGAACCTAAATCCAACCCAAAAAGAACACCAAATTCAAACACAAGGAAGCCAGTTCAAATTCAATCTAATTTTCATTTTTTAATCAATCGCAAGGGATAAGCTCCATCATTAATCCCTGCAATTCTGTGATGTGCAATTCAAAGTAAAAACCAGGTCATTGTACTAACAATTACTTGGAAAAAATTAAAAGGTGAAAATAGCTTACTATAAATACAGCTCTTAGGTTGTTTAGCCGGTCTATGTCTTTTGGAAGGCCTGAGCTCGCCCATCGAACTAGGTAGTTTTCACTGTAAAAACAAAACTAGTTTGTAAATGTTGTTACTTCCAACACACTCACTAGCAGTCCTCACTGCTCCTTCTATCCATTAGTAGATTAGACAGCAAATGAAAATATGTATTTTTATGTAGATTTTAGCAGAAGGAATCATTATGAAGTTAAGCTAACAGTGGTAAAAATGAACTGTGGCATGCTAAGCTTTATGCAAAAGATACTTTCTCAAATTCATGAATGCTATTAGAGAGTAGATATGTGAACTTGTAACAAAACTACACATTTTAAATGCACTCTTCATTGCCACATCCAGAATACAATTCACTTTAGAGACTGAAGGTAGGAAGCAAAACAGTGACAAGTACTATGGATGAGAAGAATCATGAATTAATTGTAGGTTTCTCCAAAGGTAAACAAATTAGTAATTAAGTATTTGGGAATTGTGTGTGTAGTACATAGTATCACATAGTATTTACGGCACAATAACAGGCCATTCGGCCCAACAGGTCCATGCCGTTGTTTATGCTCCACGTGATCCTCCTTCATCTAATCTCATCAACATATCCTTCTATTCCTTTTTCCCTCATGTGTTTATCTAGCTTCCCCTGAAATGTATCTATACTGGTCATCTCAACTACTTCTTGTGATAGTGAGTTCCACATTCTAACCACTCTCTGGGTAAAAAAAAAGTTTCTCCTGAATTCCTTATTGGATTTATTAGTGACTATCTTATATTTATTGCTCCTAGTTTTGGTCCTGCCCACAAGTGAAAATATCTTATCTATGTCTACTCTATCAAATACTTTCATAATCTTAAAGACCTCCATTAGGTCTTACCTCAGTTTTGTCTTTTCTCAAGAAAAGAGCTCCAGCCTGTTCAATCTTTTCTCATAGGTATAACCTCTCAGTTCTGGTATCATTCTAGTAAATCTTTTTTGCACTCTCACACGTGCCTTTATATCCTTATTATAATATGGACCCAAACTGTTCACAGTACTCCAAGTGTGGTCTAAGGTTCCATTCAAGTTTAATATAAGTTCTCTGCTTTTCAATTCTATCTCTCTAGAAATGAATGCCAGTGCGTAGTTTGGTCTTTTAATTACCTCATTAACCTGCATCACTACTTTGTGATTTGTGCATCTGTACCCCCAAATCGCTCTGTTCCTCCACCCTACTTTGACACTTATTTACCAAGCAGTAAGTGGCCTCTTTAATCTTCCTACCAAAATGTACTACCTCACACTTGCCTATACTGAGGTTGATTTGCCAATTACACACCCATTCTGCAAGTTTAATAACGTCTTCCAGTATTTTATCATAGCCCTCCTCTGTATTAACTATACCCCCAATTTGGCATCATCTGCAAGTTTTGAAATTGTACCTCAGATTCCAGAGTCCAAATCGATTATGTAAATGGTGAACAATATGGTCCCAGCACCAGTCCTTGTAGAACACCACTTCTCAACTTTTGCCAATCTGAGTAACTACCCTTAATCCCTACTCTTTATTTTCTGTTTTATAGTCAGTTTGCTATCCATTCTGCTACTTGTCCCCTAACTCCACATGTTCTGACCTTAGTCCTGAGTCTACGATACGATACCTTATCGAAGGCCTTTTAGAAATCCAAATATATTACATCTATTACATTACCCTTATCTACCCTTTCTGTTATTTCTTCAAAGAATTCACTAAGTTAGGTCAAGCATGACTTTTCCTTTTTGAATCTGTCCTAACTACTCTTTATTATATCTACAGTTACAGCCACATAAATACTGTGGCAACAAGAGCCGGTCAGAGGTTGGGTATTCTGCGGCGAGTGTCTCACCTTCTGACTCCCCAAAAAACCTTTCCACCATCTACAAGGCACAAGTTAGGAGTGTGATGGAATGCTCTCCACTTGCCTGGGTGAGTGTAGCTCCAACAACACTCCAGAAGCTTGATACTATCCAGGACAAAACAGCCCAATGACTGGCACCCCATCCAACACTTTAAGCATGGTGGGCAGCTAATGTGATTCCTATTTTGAAAAAGGGAGATAGAACAAGACCAGGTGGTCGGAAAGATAGTGGAATCCTTACTTAAAGATCTAATAGAACAACACCTAGCAACTTTATTTTATTCGTTCATGGGATGTGGGCATCGCTGGCAAGGCCAACATTTATTGCCCATTCCGAATTGCCCTCGAGAAGATGGTGGTGAGCCACCTTCTTGAACCGCTGCAGTCCGTGTGGTGATGTTAGTCCCACAGTGCTGTTAGGGAGGGAGTTCCAGGATTTTGACCCAGCGATGATGAAGGAACAGCGATATGCTTCCAATCAGGGTGGTGTGACTTGGAAGGGAACATGGAGGTGGCTTGCTGCCCTTGTCCTTCTAGGTGGTAGAGGTCGCGAGTTTGGGAGGTGCTGTTGAAGAAGCCTTGATGAGTTGCTGTAGTGCATCTTGTCAATAGTACACACTGCAGCCACGGTGTGCCGGTGGTGGAGGGAGTGAAGGTTTAAGGTGGTGAATGGGGTGCCAATCAAGCGGTTGCTTTGGCCTGGATAATATCGAGCTTCTTGACTGTTGCTGGAGCTGCACTCATCCCGGCAAGTGGGATTAATTCCATCACACTCCTGACTTGTTTTTGTAGATCGTGGAAAGGCTTTGGGGAGGTGAATCACTCGCCACAGAATACCCAGCCTCTGACCTGTTGTTGTAGCCACAATTATTTATGTGAATGGTCCAGTTAAGTTTCTGCTTAATGGTAGCCCCCCCCCCCCACAGACATTAATGGTGGGGATTCAGTAGTGGTAATTCCATTGAATGTGAAGGGGAGGTGGCTAAACTCTCTCTTGTTGGAGATGGTCATTGCCTGGCAGTTGTGTGGTGCAAATGTTACTTTCCACTCATCAGCCCAAGCCTGAAAGTTGCCCAGGTCTTGTTGCATGCGAGCACGGACTGCTTCATTATCTGAGGAGCTGCAAATGGCACGGAACACTGTGCAATCACCAGCAAACATCCCCACTTCTGACCTTATGATGGAGCGAAGGTCAGTGATGTAGCAGCTGAAGATGTTTGGGCTTAGGACATTGCCTTGAGGAACTCCTGCAGTGATGTCCTAGGGTGGAGATGATTGGCCTCCAACAACCACAACCATCTTCCTTTGTGCTAAGTATGACTCCAGTGGAGAATTTTCCTGTTTCCCATTGACTTCAATTTTTCTAGAGCTCCCTGACTCCACTCTTGGTTCAGTATTTTAGCCTCCCTGGTAAATACCGAGGCAAAGTCATTGATTTATATTTCTGCCATTTCACTTGCATTTCCTGAGAGTTTATCGTCTGTATCCCTTGGTGGCTCGATTCTGATTTTTCTTTTGTTATTTGTGTGTCTGTAGAATATTTTACTATTTCTTTTTATATTCCTTGATAATTTAATTTTGTAGTTTCTCTTTGCTTTCCTAATTGTTTTTCTTTACTTCTTTCCTAACCTTTTCATATTCTTTTTTCATCCTTTCCTTTGTTGTCTATGTATTTAGTATATGCCTTTTTCTTTAGTTTCAATTGTTTTTTGGTGGGCTGTATTTCTCCTGGACTTTATTGATCGTCATTTTAATTATTTCCTACTGCTGTTCTATCTTTGTCAGTAACTTTTTCCAGTCTATTTTCCCTAGTTCCATGCTCATACCCTTAAAATCAGCTTTTTCTTACTTAGTAATAACAGGTTCTTGCTTAGATATCACCACCTTCTTCTCCTACCCCACCGTTGCACTCTGGATATCATTTGTTCCATTTCACATGTAAAGTTTACTGTGCATTTTGGCTGCTGCTCTGGATTTGAGCCCATGACTTCTATCTCAATTTTTTTTTTTTAATTTTCAGCCCCTTTTTTGCCCTTCTTTCCTCTCCCCCCATCCTTCCCCTCACCAGGCTATGCTACCTATCAGCTCTCCCATCTCAAGGTATGTCGTTCTTAATCCTCATCCCAATTCATCATTGCACCTCAGCTTTCTTTTCCTCCTGCCGCCATCCAGGCTTAAATCCGTATTAAACAAGCCCATGATTATCCTCTTCTTAAGAGCATTAACTCTCAACTGCCCTATTCTCCTCTCTTGCCAACCCCCAATCAGCACACCTGCTCACTGAGTTCATGTTTTGCTCATCATCCACCACTGCACCCCTGGATTCTGCCAGAAATTTTCAAGACTGAGATCAATAGATCTTTGTTGGGTAAGCGCATCAAAGGAAATGGATCCAAGGCTGATAAATGGAGTTGAGGTATAAATCAGCCTTGATCAAACATGATTATTACTATGCTATATTTAAATATATAAAAGCAACTATGCTAGTCTCATGTAAATAGCAAAGAGACTGCAGTCATCTATCCTGATGGTCTTGCTGTGGAGCCATCAATTATACAGATGCTCTTAGCTGGACAATTTGGATTAAAGAAAATGGATAAATAGATAACTGAAAAGTTATACAAGATGTCATTAAGTTACCTCCACATAAATTTAGGCTGACTACCAACCTGATAAACCTGGACATAATAGGGTCATATAAAGACATCAAGACTTCGGCATCTTCTCCTATTTTGCAGACAACATTCTTCAGAGTTACAAACAGACAGAAAGAGGGTGTGGCAGCAAACTTCGCTTGTCTGTTTATGTCAATGTTATGCTTCTGAGACTGTAAATAAGACAGACAAGAAAGTTATTTGAGACAAAGTTACTATCTACTCCCCATTCAGTATTTCATCTACACATTATACTTAAATAAATACAAATACTGCCAAAGTTCAACTTTAAAAAGTTAAGTCTCAGGAGAATTATCATATAATGTGAAGAACTGTGTACCCATTCTTCAGTTTATTTATTTCCACCATTATAGGGCATAAAGAATCAGCATTGTTTCCTGGAGCTAATTAAAGGTTCAAAAAGGAAGTTACAATTTTATCACCACATTATCCCTTTTCTGTCTGAATGTAAAAACTTAAAACTTGCAAAGTCACAAATGATAATTTAAAACATTCTTGCAAGCTTTATGTTTCCAGAGTCATACAGGAACCTCCCCATTAACACATCTCTTTTCCAAGGTATAGGAGCCATCGCCCCATCTACCAGTCTGTTTACAATGTTGATTGCATTTAAAATAGTCAAACTAGAGTTTATTTTTTTCTTCTCATTTAATTGTAGAAATGCATATTCAACTTAAAAATAAAAGCATTTTGGTTAGGTTATATTTTTAAACTACAATTTAAAAATTCATGCAGCTGCAACATTGCAGAAATTTCGAACAAAAACATAATTCAACATGCGGAACAGCAAATTGTACAAGGCTTGGGGTGAATAAGGCTGCTTTTAACTAAACTTGTTAATAACAGTAATGGCTGCATTAACAATAACAGGAACTTCTATTATAAAAGCCAAATACTGCGGATGTTGGAAATATGAAATAAAAACAGAAAATGCTGGTCAGGCAGCATCTGTGGAGCGAGAAAAAAAGTTAACGTTTCAGGTTGATGACCCTTCGTCAGGACTTATTTATAAAGCTTTGGCAGTCTCACAGGAGAGACTGTTTCTACTGGCAAAATCTGTCAATCTGACAGCTGCACAACAAACTGAACTCCTGCTCCAAGCAGAATCCCAAATTCCATATTGCAGTTGAGAGAGATGATTAGAATAGCATACATAATGGCGCGGGAGGAGGAAAATCTTTTTCAATTTCCATTAATAGGGAATAAGCTTGAGTTCCATGCAATATCTCATGGTGGCAGATCTGGTATCAGCAACCCATATTGGAAGAAGACTTTTGCAGTGCACTATTTGTAATGAAATCATAAATCTGTTGATAAAGAACAGGTTTATAATTTCTCCACAAATAGTAAACAAAATGAAACTTCTCGCCCATTAGTCAATCTGATGAGTGAAGCTATTTTCCGTGGCACAACACACTAGAACTCCAACTTTCAGCATGCAAAGTTTAAAAAATTCGTAAGTTTAAAGCTAAATTCTCCTCGTCCCATTTCTGTTCAAGCCTTCCCACATCAGGCACCATTTCCACAAATATGCTAAGAAAAGTCAGTTTAATTTTTTTTCCCTTCTTTCTCATCCAATATGGAATCAGCTAACTTTCATTTGATGCCTCTCATTGGGCAAAATTGAGCCCAAAGCCGTTTTTTGGCGTATTGTCAGTTACGCTCATTTTTCTAGGCCACAACTGCTCCAAAAATAAATGTGCCACATTTCCCCACACTATTTATTAAAATTGGCGCCGCGCAGCCTGTGCTGCAGCCTCAGGGAGTGGAGCCAAATGTCTGCGCCAAAAGAAACGATGCCGCCCCGTCTGCGCATGCACGGAAAAAAAAGTGACATTTTTGACGTGATTGCTATGGGCACGCATGCGCAGTACAGCTCCCGGTCTGCAATCGTCCATTTTTAAAGAGTCAATTGTGTGTCAGAACTTTAATTCTCATTAGAAAAAAATCGGAGCTGCAATACAAGATGCAACGCAGCGCAAGGACCAAGAATTTCTAACAGGATGAAGTGGGGGCACCAGTTACTGTAATTGAGGGCAGATGGCAGGAGCTGGACACCAGTAGAGGTCACATAAAAATTCCACCGAAAGAAATGAGGAAACGCTGGAACCAACTTGCAGAAGATTATGGTGCAATGGTGACTATCCCAGAGGTCTGGAGGCCAGTGAAAAAAGTGGCAAAACCTTAGTTAAGTAGTTAGTGTAAGTAATCTTTTCATTTTTCAATGGAATTGCAATTGTAAATGTGACCATCTATATATGTCCCACCCAGCAGAAAGACACCCTCTCTTTAAAAAGTTATATTTTCATGTTTGCAGAGGAAAGTGGCCCACAACAAACGAGAAAGAAATCGAACAGGAGGCGGCCCAGCTAATCTGCACCCACTGACACCCTTGGAAGAGAGAGTCGCTGCTTTGATGGATCCTGCCTGGAGAAAAGCAACCACCACTGCACAAGCTGGGCCCACAGTCGAGGGAGAGGGCAAGTCCTGCAAATTCCACAGTCTGGCTTTCCTAAATGTTAAGTACTGCACAGGCTAGCCATGCTTCAGTTCATGGGGATGTCTCCCTCAGCTACGCTTCAGTTGATGCAATGTGCTATCATTCATTGTGGTCCTTCAAATCAGCCTGCTACCTGCGCTGTGTGAGCCTACTCATACCACCCACCCTGCCCCCTCCTCTGCTACTAACCATTTGTCTGTTCTGTTATATTTTCCAGAACTTGAGGCCAACCCTGACGATGCAGAAGATTCAGACGAAGACGAGGAGGAGAACATCTTCCAATCCCACCTTCCAGATCAAAAGCATGGGGGTGAGGGGGAGGAGATGGATGAAGTCCCCACTGTTGTACTCACTTTGGAGGAGGTGCAGATGCCACCCATTGAGGTGCCAGCCCCCTCCCTGAGTAGTGGTTTGAGTGTTGGTGGGACATTCCATGGTTTTTCACTGTCCGAAGCTGCGGGTCCCAGTGGGATGCAGCGAGGTATACCCAGGGCTCCACCGTCCGAGGCTGCGGAAGGCACACCCAGGGCATGAAAACTTTAAAGTTTGATACAAGAATATGTTTATTAAAGTTAAGTACAAACAAATGTTTGTTAAACTTTTGAATAAAATATATTTTTAAATTATAACTGAATCATTTACATTATTTGTTCCATTATTAACACATCTTTTGGAACTCAAAAAGAATCATTTCCATTATTTGTTCGATTATTAACACAACTTTTTGAAGTAAACAAGAATCGTTTCCATCATTTGTTCTATTAACTCAACGCAACATTACGGAACAGGTCCAAACAGTAAACATGGTCCATGTGGAATAGTTGCCGCTGAGCCTTCAGGTAGCAAAGTGTTCACGGATGAGCTGCTGGCCCAAGGCTCGAGCAATCATTAAAGGGGCATGACGGCTCGTCCTCCTCTGCCATCGTGCTCCGGGTTCAGGTATTTGAATAGCTTTCTCGTCCTCCTCCTCATCATCTGCATCTTCCTCATCATTATCATCAGCCACTCTCACCGCAGCTGCGGCTGCCTCATGATGGCTAAGTTTATGCAGCATACAACAGTGAACTGACCGACAATCTCAGGGGAGTACAGCAAGTAGCCTCCGAAATGGTCCAGGCATCGGAAACGCTGTTTCAAGGTGCCAATGGTCCTCTCTATTATGCTGCGCATCGCAATGTGCGACATGTTGTATTCCGGTCAGCTTCCGTCCGGATTTCACGTAGGGGTGAGGCTGTACCCTTTGTCTCCCAGTAGTCAGCACTGCCCTTCTGGCTGCTGCTGAAACATGGCAGATATAATGCTCTCGCGTAGGATGAATGCATCATAGGTGCTCCCAGGGTATCTTGCATCAACGAGTTGCACACTAATGGAGTGGAAGCCTTTTCTGTTCCTGTACATATCGGAATCCTCCAAAGGTGCTCGCAAGGCGATGTGAGTATAATCAATGAAGCCCTGTATCTTTGGGAAGCCAGCAATCCTGGAGAAGCCCACAGCCCTGTTATGCATTGCCTGGATGGTCATGGGGAACTTTATGTAGTCATTCCTCCGGGCATATAGTGCAGCAGTCACCTGCTGTATGCAGACATGTGTTGCATGTTGAGAAATGGCGCACACATCCCCAGTTGTAGCTGGGAACGATCCAGATGCATAGAATGAAAGTGCAATCATGCTGGACGAATCTTCTGGAATTTTTTGAGGATGTAACTAGCAGAGTGGACAAGGGAGAACCAGTGGATGTGGTGTATTTGGACTTTCAAAAGGCTTTTGACAAGGTCCCGTACAAGAGATTGGTGTGCAATATCAAAGCGGATGGTATTGGGGGTAATGTACTGACGTGGATAGAGAACTGGTTGGCAAACAGGAAGCAGAGAGTCGGGATAAATGGGTCCTTTTCAGAATGGCAGGCAGTGACTAGTGGAGTGCCGCAGGGCTCAATGCTGGGACCCCAGCTCTTTATAATATATATTAACTATTTAGATGAAGGGATTGAGTGTAATATCTCCAAGTTTGCAGATGACACTAAACTGGGTGGCGGTGAGAGCTGTGAGGAGGACGCGAAGATACTGCAGGGTAACTTGGACAGGTTAGGTGAGTGGGCAAATGCATGGCAGATGCAGTATAATGTGGATAAATGTGAGGTTATCCATTTTGGGGGCAAAAACACGAAGGCAGATTATTATCTGAATGGCAGATTAGGAAAAGGGGAGGTGCAACAAAACCTGCGTGTTATGTTCATCAGTCTTTGAAAGGTGGCATGCAGGTACAGCAGGCGGTGAAGAAGGCAAATGGCATGTTGGCCTTCATAGCTAGGGGATTTGAGTATAGGAGCAGGGAGGTCTTACTGCAGTTGTGCAGGGCCTTAGTGAGGCCTCACCTGGAATATTGTGTTCAGGTTTGGTCTCCTAATCTGAGGAAGGACATTCTTGCTATTGAGGGACTGCAGCGAAGGTTCACCAGACTGATTCCAGGGATGGCTGAACTGTCATCCGAGGAGAGACTGGATCAACTGGACCTTTAGTCACTGGCGTTTAGAAGGATGAGAGGGGATCCCAGAAACATAAGATTCTGACGGAACTGGACAGGTTAGATGTGGGAAGAATGTTCCCGATGTTGGGGAAGTCCAGAACCAGGGGACATAGTCTTAGGATAAGAAGTAGGCCATTTAGGACTGAGATGAGGAGAAACTTCTTCACTTAGAGAGTTGTTAACCTGTGGAATTCCCTGCCGCAGAGAGTTGTTGTTGCCAGTTCATTGAATATATTCAAGAGGGAGTTAGATATGGCCCTTACGGCTAAGGGGATCAAGGGGTATGGAGAGAAAGCAGGAAAGGGGTACTGAGGGAATGATCAGCCATGATCTTATTTGCAGGCTCGAAGGGCCGAATGGCCTACTCCGGCACCTATTTTCTATGTTTATGTTTCTATGCAACTGTAACCTTCACTTCAACTGACAAAGCAGTCCTCCTGATGCTTCTAGGTTGCAGGTCTGCTTTTACTAACTCTCAGATCTTAGCTACAACTTCTTTGCAGAAATGCAGCCTTCTGACATAGTCTGCATTACTCGGGTGCAGCTACTAACGCCTGTCTCGATATACCCAACATGGGTAAAACCTCCTGCCCATCACCCTTGGGCTCGGAGGTTCCTCATGCGATGACGTCGAATCAATTGTCTCCTCCGCAGCACCATCATGCACAAGATATGGCATTATCAGTATTGCTCCAATGCTTAAATTTTACCTTTACAAGAAGCTCAAAAGAGCAGGCAGGAGGACAAGGTTCTTTGTTCTCTCTCCCCACAAGGTCTGTATGGACCACGCCCAGGTCTGAGCAGGCACAGTGATCGGGAACCACCAACTCCCAGGGTTTTGTTTGATGTGCAGTTCAGGCTTCTGATGCCTTCCGTATGCCTTCCACTGCCCGCCACACACCCGGGCTTGATTTGATGGGTAGTGCAGGCTTCTGATGCCTTCCGATCGCCTACAACAGCCCCCCTCCCAGCTTCCTTTTGCAGCCAAGCCCACAGCCCTTATCTGGGCGCTCGACCGATTCTGCCGGCCAACGCTCCGACCCTCGAGCCCTGTTTGCAGACGTTCAGTGGTGGTGTATCAGTTGAAAAAAAATGAAAACTTAAAGAATTCCATCAAATTTCCATTTACTACATTATAAGGTAAAAATGCATATTTAAGTGTTCTCGACTCCCTCCAAAACTTCGCTGACAAACAATGGCGTCTTTTTGCGCCGATTTTTCAATGGGCGCTGGTTTTTCTTAACTCAGCAGAAGGTTTTTCAGGAGTGGTCACATACGCTGACCTAGGAGAAATTTTTTTGAGGCATACTTCCATAATTGACAAAAACTGGTACAGACATCAGGTTACACCCACTATGACGCAAAAAAAAAACTAACCTAAAAAAATTTATAACTAACTGAGTTACGCTGGGGCACATTCCTTGGGGAAACTTTAATTTTTTAAACTTACACGAAAAAAAGTGGCGCGCACCAAAACACGGCACAAATCACTGGGGAAAATAGAGTCCTTAGTTAGCAAGGGTGAAATCAGGACCATATATGCAAGAGATATAAACGTGTGCATTACCACTCCATGGGCTGGAATTTGCAGTAATACCGCTATCGCCTGAATCTTAGCGGTATTCCGGCGGTTGCGTCTTTAGAACCGCCGGAATACCTCGAAGATCTGAACCCCCAAGTTTCGCCTATTTTTTCGGCGGTAGCGTTACTCCCGTGGCGGCAGTGCTCCTTTTCCTTTAGTAAGGCTGGTGCGTCCCTAGCAACAGGAGTCTGAGCATGCGCAGAGTTTTTCCCGTGATCTCGGGGGTCAAGGGTGAACCTGCGCATGCGCAGAGGAGAGGAGACAAGAGAGAGAGAAGTTTAGAGAGAGACAGCGAGGGCATTTTGAGCAGCAAGGTACTAAAATATAAAATAAAGTATAATAATAAAGAATAAATAATATATAAATCAAACAGAAAATATATAAAATATATAAATATATAGATAATGCAAGGAGAAGTGATGGAGGGAGAGAGAGAGCTAGGTGAAAGGTGGGCCGTGCGCTTCTCAGAAGCACAAGCAGCACTGGTGCACATGGTTGAGGCTCGATGGGAGCAATTGACCCAGGGTGGGCGCGGAAAACCCACCCCTCTTGTATATCAAAGAATCTGTCTGGCGAGAGATCACAGAGGCGGTGTCATCTTCCGCACCAGTCATGCAGGGGGCAAACCAGTGCCGCAAGAGGCAGAACGATGGGTTGGCGAGAGTAATAACTTTTAGCATGCACTGACTAATTAACTCTTAATGTACATCTGCCACATTTTATGATGTTGTAAAGCTTGGTGTCACGCATTATTTCCCAACATCGCTTTCATTGCGCTAGTCTTCTGTACTTAGATATGTTCAGCATGCACCACTTGCGTCCTATTGGTACATAAACGGTCCATTCATTGAGGAAAGGACTGGAGACGGTAAATTGGGGATGTCTATGTGTTCCATAACAGTAACTGTGAAATTAGTTTACACATAGCTTTTGTCACCTTTGCAGAAAAAATTAGCCAGTAATCAGGTCAAGCTCCGCAAGACGGGCGGAGATCCACCGAAGACAGTTGAACTGACGGACCTGGAGGAACGTGCTGCAGCCCTGACGGGTGCACATGATCATTCGGCCATGCGTGTTGGTGCTGAACCGGTGCTCGCGGAGGGCAAGTCCTGCATAATCCCCGGGCTGTGCTGCCGTCGTGTAATTCAATGTTATGTCAATATAATGTAGAATGTAATGTAACGCTGGGAACACGAAATGTTGTTGGCTCTGATATGAACCGTAACTTTTGGCTGATCACACTCTGCCACTTGGAAAACAACATACCGTTTGAGACTTCAAGTTTTTGTTATGTCATGCAGTATATGTCTACTGTTTGATAGTTTCATGTAATGATTCTCGGTAATATATGATGCAACGGTGTTGCTCCTCGACATAAGCCTGCGCAACATGAGTGTACTCAGGTCACCTGACCCCAACCCCCCCCCCCCCCCCCCGCTGCTGCTAACCACTATTATGATGTTTTACAGTTGCACAGGAGAAGGAGCAGCAGCAGCCACCGCCTGCACCAACCGCCCCTCCCATAAGAGCTGCAGGAGAGGACTTAGCCGAGGAGGAGATGGAAGAGGAGGACGTACATCATGTCGATACTCCTCAAACATTTGTGGCGGTGGTGGTAGAGGAGGGCGGGGTGGCGGGTTTTGAAGGGCCCTCTATCCCTGCGGCCACCAGTTCCACATCCAAATCCAATTTTCCTGGATTCCGATTCGAGGAAGCGGGACCAAGCCGCATGCAGCGGCGCACACCGAGTGTTCCGACCCCCGTGCTGAATCCGCGGCGAATGATCCGGCAAGGCAGGAACGCTACACGACAGGCAGATGCTAACCTGGACATGGTGGGACTGTCCAGGGCGAGCATCGACATAGGTCGAGAACTCCTCCAGGCCATTGGTGGGTTGTCCGACAACATCACCGCATTAGCAGCCCGTCAATCAGAGGACGTGGTGGAGCTGATTACGGTGGTGAGGGAGAACGACGAGTCCATCAATGCCATGCGGCAATTGATGGCGTCGGGATATGGCACTGCACCCCAAGGTGGCATACGACCAATGGTGACAGTACCTGATCGTTGGGAGGAAGTAATTTCTTCCGACTTTGAAGACCGGACCTCAGCACCCACAGCTTCTCCAGAGCCCCTAGACATAGCACTGCCATTATCGCCCTCCCCACCCCCACTCCCTCAGCAGCTGCGCTCGAGGTGCTCTGCTGCACGACACCCTGGTCCCGACGTAGGCAGGGCCATGGGTAGTAATAATGGGAGGAGGAGGGCAGGGCCAAGGGTCGGGGGGGGGGAGAGGAGAGAGGGGTTGGGGAGAAAAGGCGTTGGGAAAGGTGGCTGTAATATATATAGCTCCATCTGTGGACTACTGTGGTACTGCAGCCAGTGTTGTGTACAAATAAAGAGGGAACAGGTCACCTGACCTGAGTTCCGGAGTGTTCTGCCATCTTAAGGTTTGTGTGTGTTTGGGAGTTATACTGAAGATATAACATTGGCGATGAGAATGGGATAATCGGGGGGGAAAAGCTGCAATTTTTGTAGGTGGAGGATTCAGCCAACCGACAGGGAGCCTTTGAGCGCTTCTCTGTTTTGATTAACAGCTACAAATCCAAGGTAAATTACAAGCACACTTGTTTGTACTGCCTGGGTCCAGATGGCCGTGACTACGAGAATAATAGGCCATTTGGGAGTTTCAATGCGACCGTGAAAGTTTCAGAGCGTATGTTTTTCACTGCAAGTAATATCATCGAAGTCCCCAATGATGAAAACCATAACAGGGTGGTGTTGGAACAACAAAGGGCTATTTTCTTAACTGAAGCAGGGCCTGAGGTGCACGAAACCCTGAAAAATGTTCTTGTGCCTGTCAAGCCAAAGGACACAACTCTTAAGTAGATTCAGCACTACAGTCCTGAGGCCATGGAAATTGCTGAGTTATTGTTTCAGAATACGAGATCAATTAACCGAAGAAAATATCAGAGAGTACATTGTAGCATTAAAAAAGCTATCCATTCACTGTAATTTCAGAAACTTTCAGGACCGAGCATTGCGTGACCGCTTTGTTTGTGGGATGAAAAATGATGCGATCAGAAGAAAGTTATTGACAACTCCTAACTTGACTTTTGATTTAGCTTGCCAGACAGCTATGTCAATGAGCATGACCGACCAATATCTCCCAGAATTTCATACTATTTCCAGTCGTCAGACAACCGAGGTAAATCGTCTGCAGGTTAAAAGTAAAAGGCAGTTGGGCCCCAAGGTCTCAGAAACTGGCAATGGTAACAGAGCATTTAAGTCCTGCTATCGGTGCCTGGGACAACACATTGCCTTCACATATGGACAACTTTGAGCAGAGTGTTTTATCTGCAGGAAAACTGGGCATCTTGCGAAGGCACGTCGACTAAAGGGTAAACCAGCTTTCAAAGCTATAAGTAGAAATCCCCAGAGACTACATAGCATGGAAGAAAAACAACAGGACGGGGAGGTTTTAGAGCTACACATCATCAGGAGCACGAGGTTAACTAACAGCGATTCGAAAAGTATCATCCACATAGGTGTTGCAGGAACCAAGATAGCCATGGAAATCGACACTGGTGCATCTATGAGTGTAGTACTGGATTCACTATACCTCGATAAATTACGGGATTTCCCATTGGAGAAATCCAAGATGGAGCTGCGAGGCTACTCGGGAGAGAACATTCCTGTGGTAGGTCACATCACTGTACCAGTGAAATACAAGGATCAATTTCAGAGCTTGCCTCTAATAGTAGTGGCAGGAGACAAGTCTGCCCTACTAGGAAGAAATTGGTTGGGATCACTGAAGTTGGATTGGAGTGAGATTTTTCGTTTTGAAACGAAATTTGCATCAAAGGATGATGTCATCAAGAATTATGCGAAACAGGCAGTCCGATCCAAGGCTTCAAATCGAGTATCAGGGTACAGAAGGACGCGACATCGGTTTACTGCAAACCACATCCCGTACCATTTGCACTCAAGGAGAAAGTTGAGAAGAACGCAAAAGATCAACGTAATTGGGCTACACCCATTGTTGTACCTAAGTCCGATGGTAAGGTAAGATTGTGTGGCGATTATAAAGTAACCGTAAACCAGGTTCTAGAGGGTAATCTTCCCAATACATTGCCAAGTGTAGAAGATTTGTTCACAACACTAACAGGTGGTCAGATCTTCTCAAAGTTGGATCTTGCAAATGCCTACTTACAACTTGAGCTAGATGAGGAGTCCAAGTCATGCTTGACTATAAATACTCATCTAGGCCCATATCAATTTAATAGGCTACCATTTGGAGTGTCTTCTGCCCCTGCCATATTCCAAGGGGTGATGAACCAGATTTTGCAAGGTACTGAAGGGGTAGTATGTTATTTAGATGACATTCTAATTTCAGCATCAAACATAGAAACATAGAAAATAGGTGCAGTAGGCGGCCATTCGGCCCTTCTAGCCTGCACCGCCATTCAATGAGTTCATGGCTGAACATGCAACTTCAGTACCCCATTCCTGCTTTCTTGCCATACCCCTTGATCCCCCTAGTAGTAAGGACTTCATCTAACTCCTTTTTGAATATATTTAGTGAATTGGCCTCAACAACTTTCTGTGGTAGAGAATTCCACAGGTTCACCACTCTCTGGGTGAAGAAGTTTCTCCTCATCACGGTCCTAAATGGCTTATCCTTAGACTGTGATCCCTGGTTCTGGACTTCCCCAACATTGGGAACATTCTTCCTGCATCTAACCTGTCTGAACCCATCAGAATTTTAAACGTTTCTATGAGATCCCCTCTCATTCTTCTGAACTCCAGTGAATACAAGCCCAGTTGATCCAGTCTTTCTTGATAGGTCAGTCCCGCCATCCCGGGAATCAGTCTGGTGAACCTTCGCTGCACTCCCTCAATAGCAAGAATGTCCTTCCTCAAGTTAGGAGACCAAAACTGTACACAATACTTCAGGTGTGGCCTCACCAAGGCCCTGTACAACTGTAGCAACACCTCCCTGCCCCTGTACTCAAATCTCCTCGCTATGAAGACCAAATGCCATTTGCTTTCTTAACCGCCTGCTGTACCTGCATGCCAACCTTCAATGACTGATGTACCATGACACCCAGGTCTCGTTGCACCTCTCCTTTTCCTAATCTGTCACCATTCAGATAATAGTCTGTCTCTGTTTTTACCACCTAATTGGATAACCTCACATTTATCCACATTATACTTCATCTGCCATGCATTTGCCCACTCACCTAACCTATCCCAATTAACTCTGCAGCTTCATAGCATCCTCCTCGCAACTCTCACTGCCACCCAACTTAGTGTCATCTGCAAATTTGGAGATACTACATTTAATCCCCTCGTCTAAATCATTAATGTACAGTGTAAACAGCTGGGGCCCCAGCACAGAACCTTGCGGTACCCCACTAGTCACTGCCTGCCATTCTTAAAAGTACCCATTTACTCCTAATCTTTGCTTCCTGTCCTGTCAAATAGGCAAATTCATAAAATATTGAATGATGCCCTCAAACGGCTAGTGATGCACAAAGTACGAGTGTTTGCTCGCAAGTGTTAGTTATTTCAAAACTCCGTGGAGCACTTAGGGTACAGAGTAGATAAAGATGGTTTACATCCAACCAAGGGAAAGCCGAATGCAATCAGAAATGCACCCACTCCCAAGAATGCACAGAATTTCGGTCATTTTTGGGCCTTTTGAACTATTATGGGGAGTTCCTACCAAATTTGGCCACAGTATTACATCCACTGAATGAACTATTGAAAAAACAGGTCCATTGGAAGTGGTCAGAAGAATGCAATACAGCATTCAAGGAGTGTAAAAGCAAATTGGTAGAGAGCACGTTAGTTCATTATGACGTATCTAAGGAGATCAAGCTTAGGAGAGCATGTGATGCCTCTCCATACGGAATTGAGGCATTGATCTCTCATGTATTACGTGATGGGGAGGAGAGCCCAATTGCTTTTGCTTCATGCACTCAGTGCCAATGAGCGTAATTATGCGCAAATCGAAAGGGAAGCTTTGGCATTAATTTTGGAGGTCAAGAAGTTCCACAAATATTTGTATGGTCGTAAGTTTACCATCGTTACGGACCATAAGCTCCTGACAGCAATCCTCCATCCAAAATCCCCAGTTCCAACATTAGCTGCAGCCCAAATGTAGAGATGGGCTTTGATTTTGTCAGCATATACATATGATATTGAATAGATGATCAGCTGATCACAGTAATGCTGATGCTATGTCTAGATTGCCTTCACCCATCACAAGTTACACCCGATAGGGAAGAAGTGGTCTATTTTTCATACATTGATGAACTGCCAGTCACAGCTGAAGAGATTGGTAGAGCAACCAAACGTGACCCAGTTATGTCAAAGGTGTATGAGTATATTGCAAATGGCTGGCCAAACCAGGTAACAGACAAAGATATTCAGCAATTTTTAATTCGTAGGAATGAATTATCAGTCAATAAAGATTGTATCATGTGAGGTGCAAGAGTGGTTATACAAAATAAATTCAGGTCCAAATTATTAGGAGACCTCTATGACCAGCACTTGGGAATGGTGGGTGGCATGAGTTCATCGCTAGGCTCCTCGACTTCATCCTCCTCCATGACCCTTGTATTCCTCCTCCTCCTCCTCCTCCTCCTCCATCCCTCTCTCCTGAGGTGGTCTGACAGTCCCAATCTGGCAATTCCTGTTCCCTCTTGACGGCTAAGTTGTCAACATGCAACACACAACGAACTCAGCAACCTGTTCAGGATGGTATTGAAGACTGCCTCCGAGAGTGGTCCAGACATTGGAAGCATTGTTTTAACACTCCAATTGTCATTTTGACGATATTGCATGTGGCTATATGGCTTTCGTTGTAGCGCTTCTGGGCTTCTGTCTGAATCTTCCGCAGGGGTGTCATGAGCCAGCTGGCAAGGCCATATCCTTTATCCCCCAGCAGTGACCTTGTGGCTGACTCTTAAACAGGTCCGAGACAGTGCTCTCACACAAGATGTATGCGTCATGGATGCTCCCTGGAAAATTGGCATTCACTGCCATGATATGTTGCGGTGGTCGACGACGAGATGCACATTCAGGGAGTGGAATCCCTTTTGATTTCGGTACAACTCCGCTTCCTCTAAAGGTACGCGCAGGGCGATGTGCGTACAGTCTATTGCACCCTGGACCTTGGGGAAGTTTGCTATTATCGAAAAACCCAAAGCCCTCTCACTCTGTGCCTCCCTGGTCATTGGAAAGTTAATAAAGTCCATCCTGCGTGTGTAAAGCGTATCAGTTATCAGACGAATTCAACGATGCGTGGCGTACTGAGAGATTCCGCATATGTCACCAGCTGATGACTGAAATGAGCCCAATGCATAGAAAGTGTTGCAGTCACCTTCACCTCGACAGGCAGTGCGGTCCTAATGGTGCTTGTAGGTTGCACGTCTGCCTTAATGAGCTGGCATATCTCAGTGATGACCTCTTTTCGGAAGCACTGTGTATCGGTCAGGTGCAGGTACGAGTGGTGCTCCTTGTAATTTCGTTGAGGGCAAGGCCTCCTCCTCAAGAGTCTGTGTCCTATTTGATTGGGCATATAGTGCTCTTCAACGAACCTTCTTCCAGCTCTATTCTGCATCATGTAAGTAGTTAGCAATTTGGCACTGAAAATACAGGCCCCATTTCTTTTTAAATACTCAAAAATTTTCACATATCCACAAATTTTCTTTGAATTAAAGTCAATGCTTTTATAATCCTAAATATAATCAAAATCCCTTATAAATTACTCCAGAAATTACTCACAAATCAATTTTAGGCTGGTGGTGACTTGACACAGCCTTTTCCTTAAAGAATGATCGATTTTCAAAAATGGCATCATAACGGCGAGATAAAGTCAGGTAAGTCTTTGAAAAATGGGCGGTACGTTTCTCCAGTGGTAATGAGCGGTAAAAACGGGTTTAGCTAAATTTCATGCTGGGGTGAATTTTGGGCAGTATTTGGGCGGTAGATGAAGGCGAGCGGTTTCATTCAACGCCAGCGGTAATTGACAGCTGAAATTACCGCTGGCGATATTCAGGCGACAGTTTTCACATTTGTCATTTCGGGCGGTAAACGGGTGGAAAGGAATGGAAATTCCAGCCCCTTGTATAGTAGCATTCTCAGACTGCAATCCAATAGCATCAACCTTTATATTATTTTGAGTTGTTTGCAATTCATTCATTCATTCATTCATTCAAATTGCCTGCATATACTAGCCTCGAGGCATATACAACATGGGGTCGGTGGGGGTGGGGGGTGGAAGAGGGGATGGAGAAACAATGCTTACAAAAATATCCATGTTTTTATTAAGCTGGTTAAAATAGATACTCAAAAGAATATCCAGCTATGTTGACCAAAATTATACATTCATTAGGTTTAAAGATCAGTAAAACTGTCAAGTTGACCATAATCAAAAGATGTTAATATTAACTGATTGATCAAGTAAGCATCTTAAAAAATTACTTGTGATCTTGTCATGCAAATCATCTTCTACAACAGACTATGTTATGGCAAGAATCACCAACACACCAGCCAACGAATTGGCTTGCAGTTTATTAACTAGACAATTATTAGTTTAAAATGTAAACTGAATGAAGGGGTTACTTGAGTGTGTCAACACATTCAAACAGAATATTAACGAAGACATTCTAGCACTTTACTATTAGCTAAGCTGGATACATTAAATCATTTCAGAAATCAATAGAATATTCAATTGCTAAATGAATCAGTTGGCACGTCCCTGAAGCCAAGCTTTCAGGCAGTTAAAACCAATTTACTTCCCCAGCATTTTTGATGACTGTTACTAAGATCGGATTTTACTGCTCTACAAATAAAATCTGCTATTAAGCTTTAGTAATAAAGGTGCGGCCTAAAGGCAAACAGAGCAAGATTTCTACTGTTTCCTATTTTTAGCAAAATCACAAAAGGTTTATATAAACTGCTTCATTTTGCTGTAATTTTGCAAACAGCATTCCTCCATCATTTCGCTATTTATTGAATTGACCCAGGCCTCAGTAAACAGCAGACTGAAAGCAATATCCAATATGGCTGTTTGCTTTGAAGGGAACCAAGATTAAAAAAGGAAGCCTCTTATCCTACAAAATTTCAAAAACATTTTTCCCAAATACAGTGGAACATGTGTAAAATCTTTTTGCAGATCACTTGTCAAGGCTTACACATAAATGAATAAAACTTGGTTTCATAAAATGTCACAGCACTATAAGCTACTCTGAATACATATATTGTTTGGTTTTAACAACAAAATGTAAAAAATATATCGGCTGGGATAGATAAGCAACTACAAATTTCAAAAGCAATTGGAACAGACCAAGGCAGATGCTTTCAGAAAATCTAAATCTAGCTGCATGGGACTAGCTCCTTGAGACGGAAGATTTTCTTTTTTTTAAGTTCTATTTAGTCACTAGCATACTGTTCATTTATCATAAAAATTCCAAATATTAACATTTTCTGACTGAAATAGCTGTCAACTCATGAGGGCACCTGGTCTTCTACTCAAAACAATACTCTGTTGTCTGTCTGGATAATCAGAACAGAGGGCAACTTAAAAGCAATGAACCATTTGTGTCATCAGCAATCACTTATTGACAACTGGAGCATGGGCCCTGGAACATCATGGGCCACCCCACCCTGCACCATCTCCAATCGTCCTGGTTAATCCTGGTCACTGGATAAAGGCCTAGCTGTGTCAAGCCCATGTGGTGGCTGATGTGCAACGGTCACCACATTAAAAAAAACCACGCACAGGCATCTTCCACCCCTTCAATTGGAGTTCAGGACTTGAATATCATGTCCTTCTTTGAAACACCCGCGAACTCGTGTGGAAGCAAGTCATCCTCGTTTGAGGGACCACCAATGATGATTGACAACTGTTTAAAAGAACATAAGAAATAGGAGCAGGAGAGGGCACCATGGCCCCTCGAGCTTGCTCCGCCATTCAATAAAATCATGGCTGAACGACTTCAACTCCACATTCCTGCAATGTAACTTGATTCCCTTATGTTTGATGCAAATATTTAAGGGGTAAAAGTCCATAATTTAATCTGCCCAAGGAATGTCAGTAATTTATACACTACAATTGTTGTTTGTAAAGTCAATCATAATTTTTAGTTCTATAGTGGATGTTGTTAAATAGCTGCTGCCACAAATGTTACACTTCAATGCAGCTAGTTTGAAACTGAAGCTTCATTTTGAATATCATTGGTCTAAAAGTGTTAACTTTTTAGGCTGCGAAAAGATCAATAAGCCCCATAGATGCTTGTGGCATTTATATTAATGTAAAAGCAGAGCATCAAGCAGTCAGCTGATGACTTTCCTTTATCCTTGGAAGATGGTATTGATTTTTCTCTCGAAACTTGACCTTGAATTTAAAATCCCGAATTTGACTCAATTCATATTGGCTGTTTCTAAATCTATCAAAGGTTTCTCTAATTACAGGAAGGCTGCCTCAGTGTAGGGCAGTGAGTTCATTTGTCAACATGTTGTGTCTTTGGTGATAGCATATGGGCTTATACACTCAACTTTCCACACCGGTTCAAAGCAAATTTAGGACGAATATCAGGAGATTCTTTGCAAATATGTGGTAACTACATAGAATGAAATTCAAGGTCGAGTAGTGGAGAAGAAATTCCCAAATAATTTTTTAACATTTTATATTTCCGGAACTATTGCTCTTCCTGGTTTTATTACATCTGCAAATCTACGCAAGTTGCTTCAAGTTTCTGAATCTAACTTGATATAAATTAGAAATAATAGTTATCCCAAAACTGATTGTTGGGGTAAACAATCATCACTTGCCCCTCATTTCCGCTCCACTCCAACATGTCTCCAAGGTTTACCCTGAATCTCCAAAGCTTTGAGTCCAATAAGTAGCCTTTGTTTAGGAGCCAGATTAATAGCCCTAGGTTGTTACAGATTAGGGCTCATGGGATTGGGGGTAATATATTAGCATGGACTGAGGATTGGTTAACGGACAGAAAACACCAGAGTATTGGAATAAGAGTGTCATTTTCAAGATAGCAGGGTGCAACGAGTGGAGTGCCGCAATGATCAGTGCTTGGGCCTCAGCTATTTAAAATCTATAACAATGACTTAGATAAGGAGACCAAGTGCAATATATCCAAGATTGCTGACAATACCACAAAGAGGCTGCAAAGGGCTATAGACCATTTAACTGATTAGACAAGAAGGGAGTATAATGTCAGGAAGCGTGAAATTATCCACTTGGTAGGAAGAATGGAAAAGCAGAATAATTTTTAAAAAGATGAGAGACTAGTAAATGTTGGCATTCAGAGGGAATTAGGAGATCCTTGTACACGAATCACGGTAAGTTAACATGCACTTACAGCAAGTAATTGAAATGGCAAATGGTATGAGCCTTTATTGCAAGGGGAGTGAAGTGCAAGAGGAGTGAAGTGCAAGAGTAAAGGAAGTCTTGCTGCAATTATATATGGCTTTGGTGAGATACAGTTTTGGTGAGATACAGAACTGTGTACAGTTTTGGTCTCCTGACTTAAGGAAGGATATACCTATACTTGCCTTAGAGATGCAGTAACGAAGGTTCACTAGATTGATTCCTGGGATGAGAAATTGTCCTGTCAGGAGAGATTGAGTAGAATGGGCCTGTATTTTCTGGAGTTTCAAAGAAGAAGTGATCTCATTGAAATGTTTAAAATTCTTAGAGGGCTTGACAGGGTAGATGCTGGAAGGTTGTTTTCCCTGGTTGGAGTGTCTCGAACTAGGGGTCATAGTCTCAGGATAAGGGGTTGGTCACTTAGGACTGGGATGAGGAGAAATTTCTTCACTCAGGGTTGTGAATCTTTGGAATTCTCCACCCCAGAGGGCAGTGGATACTCAGTCGATGAGTCTTTTCAAGATTAAGATCGATAGATTTTTGGGTATGAAGGGAATCAAGGATATGAGGATAGGGTAGGAAAGTGGAGTCGATGTAGAAGTTCAGCCATGATATTACTGAATGCTGGAGCAGGCTCGATGGGCTGTATGGTCTACTCCTGCTCCCATTTCTTGTGTTCTTGTGCAGAATTTTGTCATACAACACATAAGAAGTAGGAGCAGAAGTAGGCCTCTTGAACCTGTTCCGCCATTCATTATCTTCAATTCCACTGCCCTGCCCTCTCGTCATAACCCTTGACTCCCTTATCATTCAAAAATCTGTCTGTCTTAAATATATTCAATAACCCAGCCTCCACAGCTCTCTGGGGTAGAGAATTCCAAAGATTCACGACCATCAGAGAGAATAAATTCCTCCTCATTTCTGTTTTAAATGGGCGCCCCCTTATTCTGAGACTATGTCCCCTAGTTCTAGATTCCCCCACTAGAGAAACATCCTCTCTGTATCTACCCTGTCAAGCCCCCTCAGAATCTTATACGCTTTAATAAGATCACCTCATTCTTCTAAACGCCAATTAGGATAGGCTCAATCTGCTCAACCTTTCTTTATATGACAACCCCTACATCTCAGAAATCAACCTCAGGAACCATTCTCTGAATTGCATCCAATGCAAGTATATCCCTTCTTAAATAAGGAGACCAACACTGTATGCAGTACTCTAGGTTTGGTCTCACCAACACCCTGTACAGTTGTAGGACTTCCTTACTTTTATACTCCATCCCTTTTGCAATAAAACCAACATTCCATTTGCTTTCCTAATTACGTGCTGTACCTGCATGCTAACTTTTTGTATTTCATAGACAAGGATCCCCAGATCCCTCTGTACTGCAGCATTTCGTAGTCGCTTTCCATTTAAATAATAATTTGCTTTTAATTTTTCCTACCAAAGTGGATAACCTCACATTTTCCCACATGAGACTCCATCTGCCAAATTTTTGCCCACTCACTTAGCTTATCTATGGGCTCAATTTTCCCCAAGCCTGGTTTTTGGCATATTGCCAGAGTTGCGCCACTTATTTAGGTCCAGAAAAACATGTCTGAACTTTCCCCAATGTTTGTACTACAATCTGGAGCCATGCAGCATGGCCAGTCGCCTAGCGGGGTGGAGCCTGCGGTCTGCGCCGGAAAAAGCAGCCGGGCCTTCTGCGCATGCGCAGTGGAGCTCAGAGTTGGGAATCAGCCATTTTTAAAGAGCAAGTTGTCTGTGTGTGTGCCAGAAGGAGTGCTGTGTGTTGAAAAATTGCAGCTGCATGCAGAAGCAGTGCTGTGTGTGTCTGAGAGCATTTGAAAAAGTGCTGTGTGTGTCTGCGAGCAGTTGCAGCAATACAAGATGCAACGCGGATCAAGGACAAAGAATTTCTTGCTGGAAGAAGTGGCGACACTAGTTACTGTGATTGAGAACAGATGGCAGGAGCTGGATACCAGCAGAGGTCACATAAAAGTTCCACCAAAAGAAATGAAGAAATGCTGGAACCAAGTTGTAGAAGATTACTGCGCAGTGGTGAACACCAAGAGATCTGCAAGCCAGTATAAAAAAAATGGCAGGACCTTGGTCAAGTAGTTAGTGTAAGTAACATTTCCATTTATTCAATGCAATTATAAATGTGACCAGCTGTATATGTCCCAACCAGCAGAAAGACACCCTCTCTAAAAAGTTGCATTTTCATCTTTGCAGAGGAAATTGGCCCACAACAAAAGGGAAAGAAATCAAACAGGAAGAGGCCCGGAAAATCTGCACCCACTGACACCCTTGGAAGAGAGGGTCGCTGCTTTGATGGGTCCTGCCTGGAAAAAACAATCAGTACTGCACAAGCTGGGCCCACACTGGAGGAAAAGGATAAAAATTCATCGTGGCACTTCAAATCAACCTGCTGCCTGGCCTGCTACATGTGAGCCTACTCATGCCACCCATACTGCCCCCTCCTCTGCTACGAACCATTTGACTGTTCTGTTATATTTTGCAGAACCTGAGGCCAATCCTGAAGATGCAGACGCGGACGAGCCTGAAGAGAACATCTTCCAATCCAACCCTCCAGACCAACATGGGGGTGAAGGGGAGGGAATGGAGATGGACGAAGACCCCACTGTTTTACTGACTTTGGAGGAGGTGCCGCTCCTTGCGGTGACAGCCCCTTCCGTGACGAGTGGTTTGAGTGCTGGTGGGACATTCCATGGTTTCCCACCTGCCGAGGTTGCGGGTCCAGTAGTGGGGTGCAGCAAGGCACACCCAGGGCCCCATCGTTCCAGGCGCTCGCCCCAACCCGAGTAACAGCCCCCGGAGTTAACAGACAGAGACGAATGGCAAGGTATAACGATCTTTTATTACGAACGTCCGGGAACACACCTCATCACAGCCGCCTGTGAGTCGAGATGCTCTCCGGACAGCAAAATCATACAACTTTTATACATTTCAAAAACCCCTCCGCTCCCAGGCAAGACCTCCCTAGATCTCTAATGGGACTACCTTATCAGTACTACTTCTTTAATTGGACTACCTTATTAGTGCTACTTTGGATTGACAGGCCAAGACCCTTGTGACCACCTTAGGCCGTGACTAGAATGACTTCATTAGGTCAGAATTTGTTGATTCTCCTTGGTGCCCGTGAGTCTGCCTCGAGCCTCTTCACAAGGTCTAATCAATGTCTGTTTAGGTTCTCACATCGTATCCTGTCGGAATATTATTAAATTAATAACTTCTGGAGCCTTGGTAAAAGGCCGAAGAGAGGCCTTTTACCTCCTTATGGATCGGTGCAGCAACCATCACTTTAACCCTTGTCCCGTCGGTACCCCTAATGCCAAATTTCTCTTACACCACATACGCTGGCCTAAGCAGAAATGGAGTAACTATCAGCTGGCCAAAGTTCCCTAAATGGCCAGAATTGGCATAGGTGGCTGGTGACGCCCTCTTTTGAGGAAAAAAAATGTACCTAAAAAAGACGCAACCAACTGAGTTACGCTGGTGCAAATTGATTGGGGAAACTGGGGATTTTTAAAGTTAGGCCAGAAAAAGCAGCCTGCTGCAAAAAAACGGCGCAAATCACTAGGGAAAATTGAGTCCCATATCCCTTTGCAGATTTTGTGTGTCCTCCACACAACTTGCTTTCCCACCCATATGTCTAATCACTATCCACTTGTGATGTCACATCCTCAAAAAGAATCAAGGAATTTGGTTAGGCAGGATTTCCCCCTTCTAAATCTATGCTGATTATTTCTTAGACTATTATTGTAAAGAGTTTACTGATAATCAACTATTATTATTTTGCATAGCATTGAAGACTAATGAGATCTGTAATAGTCGACAGCTCTTTTGTCAATCCTTTTTGAAAATGAGCAGCACATTATCCTGTTTCCAGACTATTGGTATTTCTTGGTGTTCATGGAGGCATAACTTAACACAAGGACCAAAGGATGTGCAAGATGTAAGTACATATGCTATCTTAAGGACATTGCACGAAATCATACAGCACATCTGTACGGACAAGTTGAAAAAAATGCTTTTGAATTCTGCAACAAGTGAAGAATAATCTTACTCCCTATCTAATCACTGTTGATGTTGCATAATGAAGTGGCTGCTTTGTATATGTTCTTCATTGGAGAATCATGAGTAATTTGCATTGTATCATTTCATTTTAAGTTATATCAATTCTACCTTAAAACAAAACTAAATTGGGGCAACAAAGAATGCAATTAATATTTTTCATGTGGAAAGTACTCACGTGGTTATAAAAATCATCTGCAAAGCAACCTTCAAATGACAGGAACAAAACAGACTAGAACTATCACTTGAAACAGAAATTCTACAGTTGGGTTACATGCTCACATAATGCAGTCTTTGAAGATTGAATTGTGTGGCATAAAAAGATGACTGTGCCACTGTACCACTGCAGCTGGAGCTGGAAAATATTAATTTCTACAAGTCTTTGATTCTTAGCGCAGCTGTTTGCAAAAAGAGCTATGGTCTTGATGAGAAAAATTCCCTAATATTACACATAATTTATAATTGTCACTGGGAATACCACCCATATGTTCAGTACTAAATTGAAAAATAACCTGAAACTTTGACACGATTGTTTGGCAATGCATTTACATTGTAACTGGACAGCCATTACCAGGCTTATGTAATATAACTCCCAGAAGGTGGCTGAATAGCACAGGATTGGGAAATGGTTGCTTACCTTTAAGAAACAGAATGGAGAGCCAATAAAATCCTGAATATATTTATTCATCCCTTTTTAATCCCCCAAGAGTTCTGAATTGGTGCTCATGGAAAGATAAGTGGTAAGCTATCAAACAAAGCTTATTGATGATCATCTTTCTCTACTGGGCGTGGGGGATATGAGAAAGCGAGAGAGAGAGAAACATGGCCTCAGCTCCCCATGTGCTAGTTAACCTTTGGGTAATTTATTTTAACTTTTCTTTTAGAAAATCTTTGCTCAAACATGATGCAAATTTTTCACCAATGTAAAAGCCTAATGCTCTCTTGTAATCCACAAAATAATGTTTCCTTTCAATGGAAGGCAGGTGATTTGGCAGCGCACCGCTCCGCCCCTTAAATAGCATGAGAGAGGTATTAATATTCTATTTCCCTCTACCTCACAATTAGGTACTGCTGCTGGTACTCGGTCATTCTTTCCCTCAGCCTCCATGCCCTCGGTTATGAATACAGGTCTGTTGCAGGTAGCTACTCAGGTTCAGTGGTGTCAGTCGCTCCCTTAAGCATACTGGTTGCCATGCAGAAGTGGATTAACCTGCTCTGTTGCAAAGAAAATAGTCCTAACTTTTCCAACCTTTCCTCATAACTGAAGTCCCTCATCCCTGGTAACATCCTGGTGAATCTCCTCTGTATCCTTTCCAAGGCCTTTACATCTTTCCTGAAGTGTGGTGACAGAATTGTCCACAATACTCCAGCTGAGACCAAGCCACTGATGTATAAAGTTCCAGAATTATCTCTTTGCTTTTATATTCTATACCTTTATTTACAAGTTCAAGTAAACCAAATGCTTTTTTAGCCAACTTATCAACTTGCCCTGCCACCTTTAAGGATGTGACTTTTTGGACACGAAGGTCTTGCTACTCATCTACACTATTCAAAATTTTGCCATTTATAGTACACCTCCTTCATTACTTTTGCTATTGGCCTCAATCTGGTCCCTGCAATTTTTGTGATAGTTCTAATTTTACTGGCGTTTATAGCTTGTGTTTCCACTTTTCGGGAGTCCAAAAAGGAGACCATGAATAGAAGGTAGTCATTAACAAATCCAATAAGGAATTCCGGAGAAACTTCTTTACTCAGTGTGGTGAGAATGTGGAACTTGTTACAACATGGTGTGGTTAAGGTGATTAGCATAGATGTATTTAAGAGAAAGCTAGATAAGTACATGAGGGAAAAAGAAATTGAAGGAGATGTTGACAGGGTGAGATGAAGTAAGGTGGAAGGTGGCTTGTGTGGAGCATAAACACCATCATAGACCTGTTGGGCCGAATGACCTGCTTCAATGGTGCAAAATTCTATGTAGTCTGAAACACCTGATAAATGGATAGTGGGTAAAATTTTTCCCATAAATGTTCGGAGACAAGTAAAAATTAACTTTTGGGGGGACAGGGGGACTGGGGGGGGGGTGGCATTCAAGGCATCAGAAACTCCCTGACTGAAACCAAAAAGATCCACCACCAAGTTATGTAGCTCGCTAACCCTTTGTGCTGAAATGAGAACTAGGAAAGTAAAGAAAGGGCTGAAAGAAATAAACTTTAGGTCACAAAACCCACGGGTTCAGTGTTCAGACATCAGTTTGCTCATAACCAAATTCAAATCCTGCAAAAAAGTATAAACTGAGGAACAAAGTGTTACAATTAGCTTAGAGTGTTTCCTTGACCTGGCAACACTTACAAATATAATAAAATTGCTTGTGCATCATGATCCAATTCAAGCCATGGTCCTGACAATAGTGGATAAAATGTTTGCACTTAGCACATTAAGCTGTGCTATTATCCAATTTAGGAAGGCTGCTACGAGGTTTGTTTTTAAAATACTATTTTTATTGTCTCCTCTTTTATGTTTATTATATAAATGCTTTCCGACTGGTTTTTTATTTAAACACCCCTACTTGAGTTTTTTTTTTAAGGCAATCAGAAACTGGTGATTTCAACATATTAAAACTGCACTTCAAAAGTACTTCATTGGCTGTCATGCGCTTTGGGACATACTCAGGTCGTGAAAGGTGCTATACGTGCAAGTCTTTCTATCTTTCATGAGGTATTGCCAGCAATGGGTAATTCATGCTGATATCACTTTTCCTTTTATTCTTCCTCATGCAAGTGTTGCAATAAGTTCTGTCTGATTAATGGAAAATAGTAAGCGGAAAGAAATGTAAATGATCTTTCTAATACAATA
The DNA here is from genome assembly GCF_044704955.1 of Pristiophorus japonicus. Taxonomy (NCBI): domain Eukaryota; kingdom Metazoa; phylum Chordata; class Chondrichthyes; family Pristiophoridae; genus Pristiophorus; species Pristiophorus japonicus. The sequence continues at coordinate 277,476,348 of NC_091979.1, read as the reverse complement.
TATTACACTCCCTAGTCGTTTCCTCCGTATCTGCCAGCTTGAGGACATTAAAATACCACTAGTTCGGATGGGAGAGAAAAATAGGGTGACATTATCCCTTCCCACATCTTTTTCTCTTGCTCCCTCTCTGTGGGGAGAACACCGATGGATTGAATTTAGTGTGTGCTGTTATTAGCAGTTCTGAATAATAATTGCCCAACTGATTAACGCCGGTGTTTATGCTCCACACGAGCCTCATCACATCCTACATCATCTCACCCTGTCAGTATACCTTCTATTAGTGGGGAAAATGTTGGAACCAATTATTAAGGATGAAATAGCAGCGCATTTGGAAAGCAGTGACAGGATCGGTCCAAGTCAGCATGGATTTATGAAAGATTTGTCACACGTGATTTCCCTTCGAATTTTTTGAGGATGTAACTAGTAGAGTGGATAAGGGAGAACCAGTGGATGTGGTGTATTTGGACTTTCAAAAGGCTTTTGACAAGGTCCCGTACAAGAGATTGGTGTGCAAAATCAAAGCGCATGGTATTGAGGGTAATGTACTGACGTGAATAGAGAGCTGGTTAGCAGACAAGAAGCAGAGAGTCGGGATAAACGGGTCCTTTTCAGAATGACAGGCAGAGACTAGTGGAGTGCTGCAGGGTTCAGTGCTGGGACCCCAGCTCTTTACAATATACATCAATGATTTGGATGAAGGAATTGAGTGTAATATCTCCAAGTTTGCAGATGACACTAAACTGGGTGGCAGTGAGAGCTGTGAGGAGAATGCTAAGAGGCTGCAGGGTGACTTGGACAGGTTAGGTGAGTGGGAAAAGGCATGGCAGATGCAGTATAATGTGGATAAATGTGAGGTTATCCATTTTGGGGGCAAAAACACGAAGGCAGAATATTATCTGTATGGCGGCAGATTAGGAAAAGGGAAGGTGCAACGAGACCTGGGTCTCATGGTACATCAGTCATTGAAAGTTGGCATGCATGTATAGCAGGCGGTGAATAAGGCAAATGGTATGTTGGCCTTCATAGCTAGGGGATTTGCGTATAGGAGCAGGGAGGTCTTACTGCAGTTGTACAGGGCCTTGGTGAGGCCTCATCTGGAATATTGTGTTTAGTTTTGGTCTCCTAATCTGAGGAAGGACATTCTTGTTATTGAGGGAGTGCAGCGAAGGTTCATCAGACTGATTCCAGGAATGGCTGGGCTGTCATATGAGGAGAGACTGGATCAACTGGGCCTTTATTCACTGGAGTTTAGAAGGATGAGAGGGGATCTCATAGAAACGTACAAGATTCCGACGGGACTGGACAGGTTAGATACGGGAAGAAAGTTCCCGATGTTGGGGAAGTCCAGGACCAGGGGACATAGTCTAAGGATAAGGGGTAGGCCATTTAGGACTGAGTTGAGGAGAAACTTCTTCACTCAGAGAGTTGTTAACCTGTGGAATTTCCTGCCGCAGAGAGTTGTTGATGTCAGTTAGATATGGCCCTTACGGCTAAGGGAATCAAGGGGTATGGAGAGAAACCAGGAAAGCAGTACTGAGGGAATGATCAGCCATGATCTTATTGAATGGCGGTGCAGGCTCGAAGGGCCGAATGGCCTACTCCTGCACCTATTTTCTATGTTTCTATATGTAAAGACTCTACGTTCTAACACTGCTTCTCATTATCCTCTGCCTCAAAACTGCACTCACACTTCACTTCAGAGTTTGTATCATTTCTTTCCTCCTCTAGTTGGCAGACAATTCTAGCAGAACAGATATCGTCCTTGAGGGACTGATACTGTGTTCCTTGAACAAAATGTAACTACCTTCACTCACCTGGATTGTATTTGTTGCAAATTGCCCAGTCATTTTGAATTCATACTGACCTTTTCCAATTCTTGTCAAGAGTTTCATCTGTCATTTTCCTCTTCAAATTTGCACTGAAACTCCTTTTCCACACTGATTTTCTCTGATGCCCGTCTTCTTGAGCTCACGTTGTTCCTCCACAGCCTCCAGTTTAAGCAATGATAACTGATAAGCACATTTTTGTCCTCTCTTTCCCAAGTTGCTTGCATATTCCCACTTGTCTTTGCTGCTTTGGGAAAACCAGTCTCACTTCCACTTACAAATTTGAATAGCATATCTTTGGTCACCAATTCGTTAACCACAACATTAACATTTCTGCGTTGTACTCAGCTCTTTCTTTAAAGTCTAATCCCAAAGCACACACACATAAACAAGCCCTCATTGCTTACACATACATATCTTTCTACACCAAATATCTTTCGATGTGCACAAACCCAGGGGTCAAATAGAAATCCTCATCACTGTACTTAATAATCGAATACATCATGAGACCTTTTGTGATCTTCCAGACTTGAGAAAGCAGTAGAATAAACACCATCAGACCATGGTTTAGATTGCAAACTATGGAATAGGTTTATTAAAAATAGCAGATAAGCAGTAGCAATATAGAATACAGATTAAACAGAACAGTCCTCGAATAGAGAAAATAATAAGCAAACACAACCCTGCACCAACAGCTTTAGCAATACCAGATCTGAGCTAGCATTCTTTAACAATTACATGAGATTTGTGCTCATTCCTCCAAAGAGCCACCGGCCTTTCTCTTGATGGCCTCAGAAGAACTGCTGCAGACTTATTTGTAAAATATACTTTCCATTGCCTTTGAAGCTCAAATGGAAACCAAGAAAATCAAATAAGAATCTTTCAAAACAAAAAAGCTGCCAAGCATACATAGAATAGAAGACAGAGAATGTTGAGAGTGGCAACAGATTCTAAGTAAAGGTAGTCAACACAAATCTATGTTATCTGGCTGCAAACCTTCATTCACTGAACAAAGGCAGTAGCTATCAGGAATTGCTTCTGATGTCATCAACGCAAATGATTTTGCCAATAATGAATATTAGCACCTAAAAGCCAACTGGTCTCATCCCAGCCAGTTTCTGTCAAGTAGGGGATGTGCTAGCACAATGAAATGCACAGCTCCAAAACTAGGTTATTTCTTTAAATGATCCTGGTTTAACCCTGGGAGTAGCATGAAAAAAAAACACACCAGGGATAGGTCGAGCTTTTTTATGCCATTTGTAAAAACCAGTTGTGCAAAACAATTTATATGACTGCCCACTGAATTTTCACATGGAGAAATTCAGAGGTACCCAACATGTACTCAGATTATTAAGCATAACTACAACATTCAAACCAGCATTACAATGAGAATTCAAAACTGGCGCAATACAATGACATTTATCCAAGTCTACAGTGACTCATGATAAATGAGTCAAATTCAGTTTTGCCACTTGACAGAAAATTCTGCAGAAGGTGGGTACAATGCCAAAAATTGTCACATTTTAGCTCTGTACTTTAAACTCCCTCAAATCAATCCCATCAAGTCTCATGAGGAATAATGAGCAATTGCTGGAGCTTACCTACCGTTAAACTTTTCTTCTAAATTTTATTTCAAATTAGCAAACTTTTTAAGACGTTTAAAAAGCTTTTAAAATTACAACATTTTAAAAATTAAATTGCAGAAAATAAGTAGAGTCCTTTTTCAATGGTTTTATGCATGGGCAAATATATGAATGAAATTGGAGATCATGTGAAACTGGAAGAATGTGGGATACCAGCAATGTTATAATGCATGGTCAGATAGAATGATCATCTGCGCTATTTGCCAAATTGATCACTATACCTGGATGCTGCAAGTAACTTAGCCAAATTATGTTCATTAATTGAAAAATTTCCATTATTACCTCAAGTAATAATTAATCTTACAACAATTACCACACTTAATCTTCATTTATGAAGAGGGTGTGGAAGGTTCAGAGAAGACATCATGGGTCAAAAATTGCAGCCTCGCCGGATGCGTTCGATTTGCGGATGCATCCGAAGAGGCCTCGCAAATGGCGGATCTCGGCACGCAATGCGCATGCGCTGAGAACTGGCTTGTCCGATCTATCAATTTTGACAGATCCAACACATCCCCGGGAGAAGGACATTCGCGGGGCAGAGATTGGGCTATTTGCCCAACGAATGTCCTGGCGAATCGAATAATTAGGACTGTAGAGAGGGCTTTAAACTAATTAGTGGGGGGGAGGGTTCAAGGTGAGCAGAAACATAAAAGGTCAAAGAATAAGGGGAAGGCAATAGAGCAGGGTTGCACTGGGGGAAATGATAACCAGGATGTGACAGGAAGGGACAGAATGTATAAACATAGAAGTGCATCAAAAAGTGGGATCAAAGCAGAAGAAAGTAAATTAAAAAAAATGTAAGCTCTTTATCTGAATGCAAGCAGCATTCGTAACAAAATAGATGAGTTGACAGCACAAAGAGATACAAAATGGGCATGATCTGATAGTCATTACAGAGACGTGGTTGCAAGGTGACCAAGAAAGGAAAAGGTGGGATAGCTCTGCTAATAAAGGATGAGATCAGTGCATTACTGTTAGATGGAGAGAGAGAGAGAGAGAGAGAGAGAGAGAGGGAGAGGGAGAGAGAGAGAGAGAGAAAAAGAGAGAGAGAAAGAGAGAAGGAAAGAGAGAGAGAAAGAAGGAAAGAGAGAGAGAGAGAAAGACATGAAAGACAGACAGACAGAAAGAGGGCTTGTAAAAAAGGAACAGCAATAACCATGGGCGATTTTAACCTTCATATTGATTGGACAAAGCAAATTGGCCAGGGTAGCCTTGAGGAAGAGTTCATAGAGTGTATCCGGGATAGTTTCCTTGAACAGTACATTACGAAACCAACCAGGGAGCAGGCTATCTTAGATCTGGTACTGTGTAATGAGACAGGATTAATAAATGATCTCCTAGAGAAGGATCCTCTAGGAATGAGTGACCATAGAATGATTGAATTTCAAATTCAGTTGGAGGGTGAGAAAGTTGGATCTCAAACCAGTGTCCTAAGCTTAAATAAAGGAGACTACAATGGTATAAAGGCAGAGTTGGCTAAAGTGGACTGGGAAAATAGATTAAAGAGCGGGACGGTTGATGAGCTGAGCTGTGGCAAACATTTAAGGAGCTATTTCATAACTCACAACAAATATATATATTCCAATGAGAAGGAAAGATTAAGAGAAGGGATAACCATTCCATGGCTAACTAAGGAAATAAAGGATGGTATCAAATTAAAAAGGGCATACCAAGTAGCCAAGATTTGTGGGAGGCCAGAGAATTGGGAAACTTTTAAAAGCCAGCAAAGAACGACTAAATAAATAATAAAGAGGGAGAAGATAGATTATTAAAGTAAACTAGCATGAAATATAAAAACAGATACTAAGAGTTTCTACAGCTAGATAAAAAGGAAAAAAAGAGTGGCTAAAGTAAATGTTGGTCCCTTAGAGGAATTAATAATGGGGAACAGGGAAATGGCAGAGATTTTGAACAAAGATTTTGTATTGGTCTTCATGGTAGAAGACACAAAATATCCCAATAATAGATAATCAAGGGGCTATAGGTAGGGAGGAACTTAATACAATCATTATCACTAAAGAAGTAGTACTCAGTAAAATAATGTGACTAAAGGTGGACAAGTCCCCTGGACCTGATGGCTTGCATCCTAGAGTCTTAAAAGTGGTGGTTGCAGAGATACTGGATGCATTGGTTGAAATCTACCAAAATCCCTGGATTCTGGAGAGGTCCCAGCAGATTGGAAAACTGCAAATGTAATGCCCTTATTTAAAAAAGGAGGCAGACAGAAAGCAAGAAACTATAGATCAGTTAGCCGAACATCTGTTGGTGGTAAAATGCTGGAGTCCATTATTAAGGAAGCAGTAGCGGGACATTTGGAAAAGCATAATTCAATTAAGCAGAGTCAGCATGGTTTTATGAAAGAGAAATCATGTTTGACAAATTTGCTGGAGTTCTTTGAGGATGTAACAAGCAGGGTGGATAAGTCGGAACCAGTGGATGTGGTGTATTTGGATTTCCAGAAGGCATTCAATAAGGTGCCACATAAAATGTTACTGCACAAATAAGAGTTCACAGGGTTGGGGGCAATATATTAGCACTGATAGAGAATTGGCTAACTAACAGAAAACAGAGTCAGGATAAATGGATCATTTTCCAATTGGCAAACAGTAACTAGTGGAGTGCCGCAGGGATCGGATGAAGGGACCGAGTGTAATGTAGCCAAGTTTGCTGATGATACAAAGATGGGTGGGAAAGCAAATTGTGAGGAGGACACAAAAATAATCTGCAAAGGGATAGACAGGCTAAGTGAGATGGCAAAAAGTTGGCAGATAGAGTACAATGTGGGAAGATGTGAAGGTATCCACTTTGGCAGAAAAAATAAAAAAGCAAAATACGATTTAAATGGAGAAAAATTGCAAAGTGCTGCAGTACAGAGAGACCTGGGGGTCGTTGTGCATGAAACAACAAAAGTTAGTATGCAGTACAGCAAGTAATCAGGAAGGCAAATAGAATGTTGGCTTTTATTGCAAGGGGGGTAGAGTATAAAAGCAGAGAAGTCCTGTTACAACTGTACAGGGTATTGGTGAGGCCACACCTAGAGTACTGTGTTTAGTTTTGGCCTCCATATTTAAGGAAGAATATACTTGCATTGGTGGCTGTTCAGAGAAGGTTCACTCGGTTGATTCCAGAGATGAGGGGGTTGACTTATGAAAATAGGTTGAGTAGGTTGGGCCTGTACACATTGGAGTTCAGAAGGATGAGAGGTGACCTTATCGAAACATATAAGATAATGAGGGGCCTCGACAAGGTGGATGCAGAGAGGATATTTCCACTCCATTCATAGGGGAAACTAGAACTAGGGGGCATAGTCTCAGAAAAAGGGGCCGCCCATTTAAAACTGAGTTGAGGAGGAATTTCTTCACTCAGAGGGTTGTAAATCTGTGGAACTCTCTGCCCCAGAGAGCTGTGGAGGCTGGGTCATTAAATATATTTAAGGCGGAGATAGACAAATTTTTTAGCGATAAGGGAATAAAGGGTTATGGGGAGCGGGCAGGGAAGTGGAGCTGAGTCCATGATCGGATCAGCCATGATCTTATTAAATGGCGGAGTAGGCTCGAGGAGCCAAGTGGCCTACTCCTGCTCCTATTTCTTATGTTATGTTCTTACATAGTGATTGGTAATCCAGCCCCATGTGATTCCAGGATATGAATACGTATGCCGCACAGCAAATGGAGGCCGCCGTCCAGAATCCTACATTCCTTCAGGACCACCAGGTATTTCCGTTAAAAAAAAGTGCGTCAGAGGCATTCGTTGAAAGAAGCCTCCGACTGCAATTTTCTTCCCCATGTATTTCTTATTTTTCTAAACACATCTCAAAATCATCCAATATTAATTTAAGTATTATAAACAAAAAATTTACAGCAAATTTGACAAGACATTTTCAAGGTCTCTGGCACACAATCATATTTAATGGACAATGCATAAACACTAAAACCAGACAGAAATTCAGAACAGCAATTAACTACAATTGACCATTTATTTTAAATCACCTTTTCTTCCTGGATTCTTTCTTCTATCCTTTTCAATGCCATCTCATGAGCTCTAAACAGACTGATGGTGCTAGTTTGGTCAGGGTCTAAAATATTGCCATCTTCATCTCGTACCACCAAATCCAGATCAAGGATTCTGGAAATTAATCAAAGCAGAACTGTAATAAATTAATCAAAGGATACAACTCTTTCTAAAACTGCCCAAATAACTCCAGCAAAAGCAAAACCAATGGTGATATATGACATTTCTACTATACACAATATGCCCCCCATAAGTGAGTCTGCAAATTTAGTGGCCAACTTTGTGCTGTGGGCATGTGCCCACAAGAACCTGGACAATAATATTATATTATACCATTACATATCACTTCATATTTTGGTGGTTTAATAATCATGATACTAATGATGATCTTCCTCATTGATCGCTACTGAGACTAACCCATTTTGAAAACAATTATATATATTTTATACACAATCACCCACTCTCATATTTTTGCCTACTATCTGGGCCAAATTGCAAGTATATAAAAAAATTGACTATTTATGAACAGTGTTATCAGTGATGAGTACATTCTATTGGGAATAAATACATGGAACAGCATCCCTGTGTTCATTTGGTGATGCTGTAAATAATGACTAGTAATGTAAATAACATGGGAAGAAATTCATTCTACCAAGTACTTTGCTGTAGACATGGCTGATAGCATTAACATTGGAGCACATTGGTAATTTTCTCTTTCTTGTGAATTAGCTGGGCCCATTATATCAAACAATATCAAAGCGAAGGGAGAAATGGCCCTGAATTCGCAGCCCCTGCGGGTGCGTACGATGTTCGCACGCGCCCATAGGAACCCGCAAGTTCTGGATTTATGCAAAGCCCCTGCGCCTAAACCCGTAACTTGTGATCTATCAAGAATACTCTTGCTAGATCGCACGCATCTGGAAGTAAAGGGCCTCCGCAGGCGGAAAGTTAGGCTATTTGCCCAATTTCTGCCCAGCAAATGCCCTTGAAATTCTTACGACTGATTAAAGCAGGCTTTAGACGTAAGACTTTTAAAGGCCTTTAAAATACTTTTTTTCAATAATTTAAACATTTAAAATCCTGTTAAATAAGATAAGTTTATCTTTAGACCTGTTAAAATATTTAAATGTCAAAAATGTAAAATGTTATTTTAAATAATTAATTAAATTCCATTTTGATTAACTTTAAATAAGTGATTTAAAAAAAAATTATTTTAAGTGTTTGTAGGGTATTCCCATTCATATTTATGGTGATTCCGTACAAACGGAACTCACCACAAGTATGAATGGGAATACCCCTACTTGGATTGGTTGATCCGTCCCACTTGATCCCAGGGACGCATAGGAAGCTCTAAGTCCCTGGGATACGTGTGCCTCTACGCAGGCCTTCACATATAGGACAAGGACCGCAAGTCTCCGAACCTTGCGGACCACCAGGGAGATTCGTAGAAATTTTTCAGCTTGGAGGCATCCACCTGCGGGAAGCCTCTAACCGCAATTTCGGCGTCATTATTTACAAAGAAGACTTTAGAAATTCATTAATTTCATAAACTTTTAAGCATTAAGATCTTCTTTATTTCTGGAATTAATCAATACATTCCATGGTTCCCCATCTGTTGTCCATTAAAACAGCAGTTCTAGCAATTGTCAAATCATTTATGTGTGTATTGTCACAAATCTTAACATGTAAATTTATGCCACAAAACAGCCTATTATGCAGTTTCACAACGCAAGCATCTATTGTCATGAAATTATTCATCTCTGTTCTCTCCGTATTTCTGAAGGTCATCATACTATTGGGACATGAGCATTTTAAAAATAGTTTTAAAAAATGAATAGAAATTTGCATATTCATTTTAGAAGAAAAGATCATTGTGCTGACTGAGGATATAAAGATAATGTTTATGGCATGTATATTGAGAACTTGGTTTCAATACATTCATTACAAAGGCAGAAAATGTAACTAATGTACAAATTTACATATAGTTTGAAGTTGAAATATGTGCATTACCTCTCACTTAATCATAGCATTAATAAAGTCTAACTTCAGTAATGTATTAGGAAGAACTTCACTCAGAATCTTGGACCTCATCACTCAGACTAAACCAATGGTTTGGTCAGAACTTTCTAAATGATGGATAATGGGTAATTTAAATGTCGACATCGACACTCATAGCTTTAAAAACTACCAATGCAAAAGCAAGAGTATGATAGCTTGAAGGGCAAGAGGAATTTCTACTGAGGGATAAAGTGAACAAATACAAATGCCTAAGAAGATTTGGTGGACAAAGAAGTAGAGACTGAAGAGGTGGAATAGGATAGAGCCAAGTACAAAAGCACGCATCTTGAAGACAATGGACTCCTATCCATTCCTCATTCAGTTACTTTTTACAATTGATTCTTAATTATGGAATTAATCCCATAACCTAGCTTCCTACATTCAGTCTTTGGTCAAGTGGGATAACCAACATAATAGTAAACTTATCACTTTTAAAACTACCACAAAATGCCTGGAAAACTGTATAAAGCTACAGATGGGCATAAATATTCATAAAATGTCTCACACAAAAAGAGATGACCAGCAGAATAAGTAATCCATTATAAATAAATGGACAAATTACATGTTTAAGTTGCACATTAATGATTAGCAATACCAATATTTCACTTAGACTAAAAGAACCTATTGTTCTTCACATCAGAAAGAGTTAGTTTAACTAGATCTATTATATTATGCAGACCTGTTGCCATAATCTATTTTGGCAGTGACTTTCTGTTTCAGTTCCTTCAACTCGTCTTGTGGGAGTGTTCCAGAAAGTATCTGTGATCGCCATTCAATAAGATCATACATCATATTCTTAACTCGGCTGAACATCTCTCTGTTGTCATTCTGAAGTAAAATAGAATTGAGTAAGAAATTAATTCATTATATAGGAAACAAGTAGTTTTAAAAAAATAATTCTTATCATTCAATATTACTGCTTCACAACTTAATCTCAACAATGAACATCATTGTTCAATTTAACCTTTGAGTTGCACAACTATAAAATCTGTTGTACAAATTGAACTTCTTTACATGCATTTAAGTGTAGAGGAGGATCGTCTACATTGACACGAATCATAGGTGCCAGGATAAGGGAGATCACGGAGAGGACGCAGAACATTCTGTAGGAGGATTGGGAAGAAGTCATGGCCCATGTCCTGCAATCAGAGTTTAAGGCACTGTAGAGGAAGTTAAAAAGCAGATCATCAAAAGATAGTCATCTAATCTCTGGATTCCTCCCAGTGCCAAGCGCTAGAGAGAGTAGAAATAGGAGGATATTGCAGGTTAATGCGTGATTAGAGACATGGTGCAGGAGGGCGGGCTTCAGATTCCTGGGATATTAGGACCAATTCTATGGCGGGGGGGGCGGGGGGTACCTGTTGCACCTGAACGGAGCTGCTGTGGGGGAGATTTTAAGCTAATTCGGCAGGGGCTGCGCACCAAGATATTGTATTAAAAAGTAAAAACAAGGTGCGCAGACAGTTAGTTAGAAATAATGCAGAATTAGGAAGGATTATAGAAAATATAAAGAGGTCTAAGTTAGGTTTGGAGTGCATGTGTGTAAATGCACAAAGTGTGATTAAGGTTGATGAGCTGCAGGTGCTGGTTTGCTTACTGGTTTACTCGTCCAAAGAGCTGGTGCAGACACGATGGGCTGTCTTCTGTGATTCTATAGGATTTGCATCGAACCATGGCAGAACAATGTGTTGAATGCATGGATTCCATGAAATAGTTACAATATAGAGTCATATACGAGAAGAACCATGCCCACCTACATAAAAGTTAGAGCCTATTGCAATTTGTTATTTTGTATAGTGCAGTACTAGAGGAGACGTCTTCTCACTAAACCCTCAGTCCCCTAGTATTTCCAAAAGTTTATTTGTGTCTTCCTTAATGAAGACAGAACCAAAGTATTTGTTCAACTGGTCTGCCATTTCTTTGTTCCCCATTATAAATTCACCTGAATCTGACTGCAAGGGACCTACGTTTGTCTTCACTAATCTTTTTCTCTTCACATATTTATTGAAGGTTTTGCAGTCAGTTTGTATGTTCCCAGCAAGCTTGCTTTCATACTCTATTTTCCCCCTCCTAATCTAGCCTCTAGTAGAAAGGAAACTGAATGGCTAAATATACCATGTAGGATATCTACCAAGTAGCCACATAGAGCATAAGCAGTCACATAAATTAAAGATTAATGTGAAAAATGTATTTTGTTGCAATGCTTCACAATAGGAACTTAGAAATGTACAGAACCAGAAATTACAATTGCTGTCTATCTGACCGGTCCCAGTCTCTAGGAAATATCGTAACTCACGAAAGCTCTCATAGGCTGCAATAACATTTTACAACAGGCACTTACCCAACTCTCTCTCGAATTTGCTATACAATCAAGGCTCCTATTTTTAATGGAAGTAGGATAGGAAAACCAGAAAGAATTCCAATGAATGCCTGATTATCAACAAGCTTCCTGCCAATGTAATTGGACATTCGCTTTACAGTGACTCCAAAGGTCATAATCTTGCAGACTTTCTGAAATTTTGAGGCAGCTTGTGCAATGTACATTATCTTGGATCTGGAACTACAGATACTGCACTCAAGGACTGAAAGTAGAAGTAAGAAAAATCAAAAAACAAATAAACAACAAGATGAAAGAGAAATCAAAGAATAACAGAAGTACCACTAAAGCAAGCAAGAAACAGCAAGTTATAGTTGCCAGATTAATATTTTCCTACACATGCACACCAAGAACAGTAACAGTTTTATTTTAAAAACAATTAAGTAGTTTTAATATTCCCTCCCCCCTCAAGGTGCTCAAATTCAGGGATAAAATAAAAATGCGCAGAAAACAAAGCTAGAAAATCTAAAGTTCAGCCTGTAGTTCATCTGATTGAGATATAGGGGCACTATCAAATTGTCTAAACACCAAGAGGGTCATGGTAACCTTTGAAACTTAATGTATTATGTGGTCCTCATTACTGTGCTTCATGTAATTTCATACCACTTTAGAAAACCAAAGTGCAGTGTAAAATATAACAGCTCAAAACCATGAAAGTGTGAAAAAAATTCTTAACATTGTATTTCACTCACAACGTACAACTGCCGCCATATACTTGACCATTCTCGAAGGGTTGTCGTGACTTCCTGAACCAATGGAAGCTCATTTGGTATAACGGTTTCATGTTGCCTTGAATGAAACGCAGAACAGTATGATTATATTCTGATTGCCAACTTACTTTCCCAATTTAGGTTTTTTGTTTCAAAAAAGCAGATCAGATTTCATAGAAAACATTACATCTGTATCTTATTAAAAATGTTGTTTATGTGTATTTCCTTTCCACAACCTTCACTTCCTGATGTCAGGGCTTCCGTCACACATTTTTCAACATTTAATAGTGAAGTTCACAATGTCAACATATAATTCAATTTCTTTATGTAAACTGATGTCCATAACTCTTTAATGAATCAAAAGAATCACTCAGAATGCTACTTAAAAAAAAATTATGGCATTTAGATCCGATTTTAATTCCAGGTAAATTACTCGCTCAGGTGAGTTAAAATTACAGTCAGGTCTCAATTATGTCATCGGGCCGCAACATGCATATGTAAAGAAGGACTGTGCTGGCTTCGGACGCATGTCCTTGCTGCCTGCTCAGTAGAGCAGGTTAAAACTGAAGATGTTGCGATCATGGCGGTTTTCGGAGAGATACGTTCCAGAGCAATTTTAACTGCCCACCCGCCAGATTTCTGCTGAGCAAGTAGGGTTAAACCTATATATCTCAAAATAAGGCTTTAAACAAAAAGAAAAATTTAAATTTAAAATTATTTCAATACAGGATTAAATTTACACATGAAATTGATTTGTATCTTTTAATACCTTCATTCAAGTTTTTAATACAAGGCCTTAAGCCTGACTCAAAAGCCTGGGCTTAAACTGGATATTTTTAACTATTATAATGTAAGAAAAAGGTTTCAATCATATCTGCGCATTCAGAGCACAAGCAATTTGCAGAAACACCCGGCAAGCAATCTGTACACCAACAGGAACTGAAGGACATATCTCTTCATCCTCGGTTATCTTTGATTTTGTCAAAAGGGTTTGATTGAAACTGGATATTTTATATCCAAAAAATATAAAATTTAAATAAATGTATAAATAATTGAGATTTTCTGTTATGAATGCCTCACAAACAAGAGCAAGTACACATGAACAGTAACACCTGTTACCATGGGTTTTGTTGTTGAAAAAGGTAACCAAGATTATTGAGAGAATAGATTGTTTTTAATCAATCATGACTTTCGATTGAATATGTGCAGTTAAAGAAAAATTACTTCTGAATAATGAGGCTAAAGGAATTGTTTTAATATAAAACCATGGAAACTGCATGAACAATGAACCATTGAGAGCTTGTAGGTAATGCTTTGCTTAAAGAAATTTATGTTTATTAAAGACTGTGTAAGTCAACAAACTCAAGAGCATATCAGGAAATTGCACAACCCCAGTAAGTGATTTTCCATCCATTAATTTTAAGAAGCAAAAATTTATGTTTAAATGCTTTAAGGCATGAACGGAAATTAGCCGACAATGGGCAAGGGGGTGGGTGGTAGGGATACCCAAGGGCAAAATGAGACTAGACAGGCTGACGGGCAAAACCAGATGGAGGGATAGAGCCTGATGGTTTGAACGGTTCCACTTTTAAACAAACCTGCTAGATTCTGATCCTCTCAATACTTCCAGATCATAAAACTGCAAGACTCTGGCTTACCAATGCTCCAGAACCTCTTCCCCAGTACTACTAAACCCCAGGCACCCGTCCCATTCCCAGACATTCCTCCCCATTTCCAAAACCAAGGGCTTCTTTCTCCTGCTCACAACTATATTACATTTCCAGTACTCCCTGGTCCAGTGCTCCCAGGCTCCGGGACACACCACCAGCCCTCCCCCCGGCATCACAAAAAAAAGCAACTTAATGCTGAGACCCCATTCAAGTACCGTCAGACTCTATGCTTTCAGATCTCACAGATAGCAGTGTCACTGATATTATTTGGCACAACACCGCTATTCCTATGAAACTTCTGATTCATTGTGAGCAATGTCACGGCTAATTTGCTTTAATTTCAAAAAAGTAACTTTAAGAACGTGAGAAAAATGCCCCAAAAAAACGAGAAAAGTACTTCTCTCATAGGTTAGGGAAGAAAAGAAACACCGTGAACTCAGCTTAGCCTCCCATAGCTCCAAATAAACCACTTCAGAGATAAACTGAAAGTACCTCGAAGCAGAATGAAGGCTAGAGGTGAGTTCATGGGAAGAGATGGATTTTGCCAAACCAAAATCTAAGTTTAAAAAAAATGTTGTCAAAGACCTAATGGAGGGGCATATTTTGGGGTTAACGATAAAGGGAAAACAAGTTCCACAGCATTCAAGCATAAATTATATCACAGTTACCACTTAAGATGAAATTAGAGATGAAAATTAGACTACAGTCTTCTCCTGTCAACTCAACGTCACAAAATATTATCCAGTAGTGTGAATTAAGCAAATAAACCACAAGAGGCATTGTTTTGCTCAAAATATGAAGTTGCTGAATACAAATTTAACAGTGGGCTGCAATTAAGTCTGTGGACTCTGCCCGAAACAGAGAAAACTGTTGCCAATTTTAAATCTAGTTTATGGATCCCATAAATTATAATATACTAAACAGTGATTTCCCACTAAGCCACTGTGGATTAAACTCTGCTAATATTACAATGATTATATCAGAATGTAATTGTCCAGGGATGACATTACATATCAACTAAATGGTGATTTCTTGCTAGCACACCAATCATTATCATTGAGTGGGGATTGGGGTGGAGGGAATGAAGTCAGTCTCACATTGAAATTGTTGAAAATAAAACTGTACTCGAGGTCCAAGAAGAGAAGCCATTACAATGACAATCTCAGCTCCAAGTTTGGATGGCAGACCGCTTGCACTTTTCTCATTTTCTGTGTTGCATTTCCAAGAGTACATAAACTGAATAAACTATTAAGATCAATTTTAGTTGTCAGAAAGCTAACTGGCAGAATTGGCTTTCCCATAAACTGAAATTAGTTTTTTGCATATTTTATGTATGCTACAGATATGGTAGTCAAAATATTATTTCAAGTCATACTTGTCTAATAAAGTACAGGTACAACCTCCGAAATCCGGAAACCTCGGAACCAAGGCCATTCCAGTTTTCGGGTTTTGGAACAGAAATCAGACGTCCCGAATCCGGAAACCCCTGGGTCGAGTTTCAGGTTTTTCCGGATTTCGGAGACGAAATCAAATGACCCGTTATGCGAGGCCACTTGGGGAAGAGTGACCATAATATGGTAGAATTCTTTATTAAGATGGATAATGACACAGTTAATTCAGAAACTAGGGTCCTGAACTTAAGGAAAGGTAACTTCGATGGCATGAGGTGTGAATTGGCTAGAATTCACTGGCAGAGGATACTTAAAGGGTTGACGGTGGATAGGCAATGGCAAACATTTAAAGATCACATGGATGAACTTCAACAATTGTACATCCCTGTCTGGAGCAAAAATAAAACGGGGAAGGTGGCTCAACTGTGGCTAACAAGGGAAATTAAGGATAGTGTTAAATCCAAGAAAAAAAGCAGCAAACTGAGGACTGGGAGAAATTTAGAATTCAGCAGAGGAGGACAAAGGGTTTAATTAAGTGGGGGAAAATAAAGTACGAGAGGAAGCTTGCCGGGAACATTAAAAGTGACTGCAAAAGCTTTTATAGATATGTGAAGAGAAAAAGATTAGTGAAGACAAATGTAGGTCCCTTGCAGTCAGATTCAGGTGAATTTATAATGGAGAACAAAGAAATGGCAGAACAATTGAACAAATACTTTGGTTCTGTCTTCACGAAGGAAGACACAAATAACCTCCAGAAATACTAGGGGACCGAGGGTCTCGTGAGAAAGAGGAACCAAAGGATATCCTTATTAGGCGGGAAATTGTGTTAGGGAAATTGATGGGATTGAAGGTCGATAAATCCCCGGGGCCTGATAGTCTGCATCCCAAAGTACTTAAGGAGGTGGTCCTAGAAATAGTGGATGCATTGGTGATCATTTTCCAACAGTCTATCGGCTCTGGATCAGTTCCTATGGACTGGAGGGTAGCTAATGTAATACCACTTTTTAAAAAGGGACGGAGAGAGAAAGCGGTTAATTATAGACCAGTTAGCCTGACATCAGTGGTGGGGAAAATGTTGGAATCAATTATTAAGGATGAAATAGCAGCACATTTGGAAAGCAGTGACAGGATCGGTCCAAGTCAGCATGGATTTATGGAAGGGAAATCATGCTTGACAAATCTTCTGGAATTTTTTGAGGATGTAACTAGTAGAGTGGACAAGGGAGAACCAGTGGATGTGGTGTATTTGGACTTTCAAAAGGCTTTTGACAAGGTTCCACACAAGAGATTGGTGTGCAAAATCAAAGCGCATGGTATTGGGGGTAATGTACTGACGTGGATAGAGAACTGGTTGACAGACAGGAAGCAGAGAGTCGGGATAAACTGGTCCTTTTCAGAATGGCAGGCAGACTAGTGGAGTGCCCAGCTCTTTACAATATAAATCAATAATTTGGATGAAGGAATTGAGTGTAATATCTCCAAGTTTGCAGATGACACTAAATTGGGTGGCGGTGAGAGCTGTGAGGGGGACGCTAGGAGGCTGCAGGGTGACTTGGGCAGGTTAGGTGAGTGGGCAAATGCATGGCAGATGCAATATAATGTGGATAAATGTGAGGTTATCCACTCCACTTTGGGGGCAAAAACACGAAGACAGATTATCTGAAAGGCAGCAGATTAGGAAAAGGGGAGGTGCAATGAGACCTGGGTGTCACGGTTCATCAGTCTTTGAAAGTTACCATAGAGGTACAGCAGGCGGTGAAGGTGGCAAATGGTATGTTGGCCTTGATAGCTAGGGGATTTGAGTATAGGAGCAGGGAGGTCTTACTGCAGTTGTACAGGGCCTTGGTGAGGCCTCACCTGGAATATTGTGTTCAGTTTTGGTCTCCTAATCTGAGGAAGGACGTTCTTGCTATTGAGGGAGTACAGCGAAGGTTCACCAGACTGATTCCTGGGATGGCAGGACCGACATGAGGAGAGACTGGATCAACTGGGCCATTATACATTGGAGTTTAGAAGCATGAGAGGGGATCTCGTAGAAACATAAGATTCTGACGGGACAGGACAAGTTAGATGCGGGTAGAATGTTCCTGATGTTGGGGAAGTCCAGAACCAGGGGACACAATCTTAGGATAAGGGGTAGGCCATTTAGGACTGAGATGAGGAGAAACTTCTTCACTCAGAGTTGTTAATCTGTGGAATTCCCTGCCGCAGAGTGTTGTTGATGCCAGTTCATTGGATATATTCAAGAGGGAGTTAGATATGGCCCTTACGGCTAAGGGGATCAAGGGGTCTGGAGAGCGAGCAGGAACGGGGTACTGAGGGAGTGATCAGCCATGATCTTATTGAATGGTGGTGCAGCCTCGAAGGGCCGAATGGCCTACTCCTGCACCTATTTTCTATGTTTCTATGTAATCCAGAAACCCCCATTCCAGGTGCATGCGGTTCTGGGGAGGAAGGGCCAGGCAGGCTCTCACAACGCTTTCAATGTGGTCCTTTGCCCGAAAAGTGAGCCAACGACAGGACTTCCATCTGGCACCAACGGGGCCCCACAGAGGCAGCTGAGGACCGAGAGGAGACCGTGGAACGTCCGGAATACTGGATCTGATTCGGCTCGGAACACCATCTGCTGGCAGAGCTCAGCCAGGACCACTAGGTCCAGAATAAGAGGACCGGCCAGCTAGGAATCCTCATAGGCGCCATAGAGGACGATGGTGTCGGTGCCGACCCTCGATTTTTCAAAAAAAATCTTGCAGTTGAATTCCATCACCAGCCCCATGAATGGAAGTGATTTATTTTGTATCTTTTTAATGTTCCAATTAATAACTTTTTTTTCTAAATGAAATTAATTTCAGGGTCCAAAAAGTCTGGTTTTCGGAATATATTTCCAGATTTCGGACAACTCCTCCGATCTGCGCGCTGTCCGGTTTTCGGAACTCCGGATTTCGGAGGTTGTACCTCAATTATCCCTTAGAGAACTGTACCACAAACATAATATCACTGTGTTCTCTCTGTATTACCATGATAAATCAACATAGTAAATTTACAATGTGCAGAAGATTTTAATCACAAAGATATGAACAATATCAATATAACTGCTGCAGCACTAAAAAGTAGATACATTACAGCATAAACACAATAAAGGATCTTTCAAGTGATTTCCATTTCTCAAAGCACATTTTAAAAAAAAACAGACACATCCTAAATTATTAAATTGCAATTTTTAGTTCAGGAAAAACTATAGAACATTTTCACTGGCAAAGAATAGTATTTTAGTTTGAAAGCATCAACCTAGCTTTTCATTAATATTGTTGATCTCTGTCTGGTTAAATCAATAAAACCTTAAGCTGTTCGCTACTGAGCGAGTGAAATGAATGCAATTTAATAAGCACTTTTAATACTCAAATATTAAAATTCAAAAAGTTAACTTCACACAAACAAAACACTGCACCACAAAGAAACCTTCTACAAAGCCAGAATTGGCCCAGAACAGTAAACAAAAACAGGTGGTTA
This sequence comes from Pristiophorus japonicus, assembly GCF_044704955.1. Lineage (NCBI taxonomy): Eukaryota > Metazoa > Chordata > Chondrichthyes > Pristiophoridae > Pristiophorus > Pristiophorus japonicus. Next base: position 277,457,152 of record NC_091979.1, on the reverse strand, counting down.
AATGTAGTACCATATTTAGTAGCATGTTCTCAATTATCCCTTAGAGAACTGTACCACAAATATAATACATTACTGTTTTCTTTCTGTATTTCAAAAGGTCTGGTTCCTTTTAGGAAAGTCATTCTATTGTTTTCAAATGAGAAGCAACAAATAATAAGTTTTGTCCTTAGCTGTCGTATCCTTGGAGACTGCCACTATTTATTAATTATGACTTTATGCTGCATATTATTAACAAACCACCATCTACTGTTTAACCACCTTAAACTATCAGCTTTCAAATCAACCTATAAATGCAGTGTTAATCTGCGGAGAAAAATCAACCCATATACCTTAGGAGTCATTTTCACTTTGGATACCAGCAGAAAACTAGCAGTTGCAATCGGTTAGTAATACACCTTGCCCGATTTTCCTTTCCACCAATGGCTGATCCACAACTGCCAGTCTCCACCCACTGAATTCTCTATCACTTAGTATTCCCTTTGACCATCCACCCGTGCAGAGTCCATCCTCAGCTAATACTAGTACGAGCCACTCAAGACTATTCTTTGGTTCTGAAGTAATCATCGAGTCACTAACTCGGTCGTCTCTTCCCCATACTTTGTTCCCATCACCCACCTCACAGCCTTCAGACTTACTTCTTCCATGAATACTCCAGGTGTTCTTATGACCACCTTCTAACCCAGATCCTGACCACCTAATCTCCTCTTCTCCGAGCACAACTGCCAACATAATCACCTTCTGATCATTCCCACTTACATTTCAAAACCACCATTATTGTCTTTCTTAAAGGCAACCCAATGGGCCCCAAGTTTCGGCCTCAGTTGCTCCTGATTTTTCGGAGCAACTGATGAAGAAGGGAGTATCTTAGAAATTCTAATTCTCGGCATTTAGTTTGCTCCAGGTCTAGTCAGTTAGAACAGTTTCACTTTGGAACAGAATTTTTTTTTCAAAAGGGGGCGTGTCCGGCCACTTACGCCTGTTTTCAAAGTTTCGGCAGTGAAAACTTACTCCAAACTAACTTAGAATGGAGTAAGTGAAGATTTTTGTATGCTGGAAAAAACCTTGTCTACACTTTAGAAAATCAGGCGTAGGTTACAAATCAGGCGTAGGGAATGGGGAGGGGGGGGGGTTTAAAGGGAAGTTTACAAACATTAAACACTTCAGTTTTACAAATAAAGAGCCATCATCAATAATAAATGATAAAACATCAATAAATCAACCAATAAATCAATCAAAAAAAATTAATAAGAAATATATATATTTTTTTAAATCAATAAATAAAACATTTTCTACTTACCGACTGCAGCACTGGGAGCCCTCCAACAGCGTGCTGGGATGCCCCCCCCCCAGTGTGTCTCTATCTCTCTGTCTGTCTGTGTGTGTCTCTCTCTGTCTGTCAGTGTCTGTGTTTCTGACAGCGAGGGGAGGGGGAGGGGGAGGGATGGGGGAGAAGGGGGAGGAGAGAAGGGGGGGAAGGGGGAGAAGGGGGGAGAGATGGGGGGGGGAAGAAGGGGAAAGGGGGGGAGATGGGGAGAAGGGGAAAGGGGGTGAGGAGGGGAGAAGGGGAAAGGGGGGGGAGGAGGGGAGAAGGGGAAAGGGGAGGAGAAGGGGAAAGAGAAGGGGGGAAAAGAAAGGGCGGGGGAAGGATAAGGGGGGGGGAGGAAGAGAAGGAGAAGGGGGGCGGAAAGGAGAAGGGAGAGGGAGGCTGAACGGGCGGGGCCCGGCCGGGCCCAAGACTTCGGGCAGGGCCCGTCCCCAGCACCAGATTTACAGGTAGGCGGCGTTGGGTCGGGTCGGGTCGGGTTGGTTCGGGTGGGGGGGGGGGGGGGGGGTCGGGAGCGCGGGTCGGGAGTGGGGGGGGGGGGGGGGGGGAGGTCAGTTCAGTTCGGGTCGGGGGGAGGGAGGGAGAGGGAGATCAGGTCGGGGGGTGGGAGGAGCAGGAATCGGGTCGAGGTCGGGGAGCCGGAGTCGAGTCGGGTCGGGAGGAAGCAGGAGCTGGGCGTGGGAGGCAGCCTTATGCACGCAGCCCCAGTGAGGCCATTCGGCCAGGGCTAGGGGCTGCGCGCTTTGGGCCCCTCCCACACAGTTTTGGGCGCCTGGAGCTACTGCACATGCGCGCCCACTGTAGCGCGCATGTGCAGAGGTCCCGGCATTGTTTTCAGCGCAGGGACCTAGCTTCGCCCCCCTACAGCTCGTGCTGCGCCATGCCCGGCTGCAGAGGATCAGCAGGGAGCCGGAGAATACGCAAGTTTTTTTTCGGCGCACCTTCTGGCGCGAAAAACGGGCTCTACGCGCAGCCCGAAACTTGAGCCCTTAGTCTTTATCTTCTCAAAGTATCAGTGTCTCTGCACCATCCTCTCTCTCCTTCAACACATCATTGCTACTCAACTATGTGCTCACCACATTCCCTTTAGCCTGTTTGAGTCCCCCAGTTGGTTGCCAAAGCACCATGATCAGCCTGGTTAAATTCAGCAGTGACCACAGCTCACTATCCCTCTTGGACATGCTCAAACTCTATGCTAGCTTTGAGAGTTAATATCCCCCTCCACCATCTCTCCTTCCACGGTTCACCTCTACAGCACTGCTCTCTCCTGGGTCCACTCATTCTTGCTACAACACAAACAATTTACCCCCTTCAAAGACTTTTCCCCTCATGCACAAGGTGATCGCTGGTGTACTCCGGGCCTCCAGCCTTGAAATGCCTATTATTGATCATCTACAAAAGTCTGAAAATGTGCTAACACCACCCACATCTATCTCTCTGCCATCATCATTGATTTGATGGCTGCTAGTATACTATGTGGTTGCCTGTCTTACCACAAGCCCTGAATGACACACAATTTCTTAAAACTTAGACAAGACTGAATCTAACTAGTTTGGCTTTCGTAGGTCAGATAAGACTCCATCAACCTCCCTGGCTGAACCCAGCAGTGCATATTTTCTCATCCCCAAAGTCAAGCACACATCACAGTCATTGTCACCAAGTTCCATTCATTTTTTTTAATGCTCCAAGGTTTCTATTTCAAGGTGCTCATTCAATATCTTAAAGTTCCTCTGCTCCCTCACTCCATCCTTCCAGGTAATCTTCTCCAGCTATGCATCTCAGACTAAATCATTTGTTCCCATAACTTTGGACGACTGCTAGTTCCTCTCTACCTCTACTTCACCATAAGCTGACAGGCTTTGAACCTGACTGTATAGAATTTTCTTCCACAATACACTTTACCTTTTTATCTTTCTCACTTCAAAGGAGTCTTGGATCTTCTCCACTAAATTGCTGCACCTCCTGGTCTGCTTCCACAAGCTTAGTTTCCACTCCATCACTGGAACTCTCTACTCACTGCTAGAACATCTTGGATTTGCTTCTGCGGGCTCCCATCTTACTCTGGATGCAGCTGAATGATTTCCATCCTGCAGCTATACTCTTACTTCCTATGGCCACTGATTCTCTTCTAATTAGCTCTGCCTTCAGAATTTGTCCAACACTCTTCGCTGGACTGGCTTCTGTTGCAGTTCCTGATCGAATTTGCTGATCTCTTCAGCTGTTCCTCAGATTATCTTCCTGATCTGCACACCTGGAGTACTGTGAGCAGTTCTGGACATCACACCTCTGGAATGCTATATAGCCTTGGAAGGAGTGCAGCGTAGGTTTATCAGAATTATACCTGAACCATGGGTTAAATTACGAGGACTACACAAACTAGGGTTGTAGTCTCTGGAATTTACACTATGGGGTAATTGGATCGAAGTTTTCAAGATATTAAGGGGAACAGATCGGGTCAATAGAGAGAAACTATTTCTGCTGGTTGTGGAGTCTAGGACTAGGGGGCATAATCCAAAAATTGGAGCCAGACCTTTCAGGAGTGAAATTAGGAAACACTTGTACACACAATGGCCGGAATCTTCCCAGCCCTGCGAATGCAGGTTTGGAGGCGGGCCCGTGGTCAAAATGACCCCGATTGAAAGCGGGTCAGGATCCCAGTCTGAACCCGCCTCCGTGAGCTTCTGACCTATCAGATCTGCGGTCGCATAGCAGACCTGACAGCAAGCAGCGGGACGAGTAATTATCATTAAACGGTACTTAAATGCTAATTAAGACGCTTAAAAGCAGGCACGTACAATTTTACCAACCTTTTGACGGGTTTGCCATGCCTCGGAGAACACGCCAGGTAAGTGGAGTCGGGTTCTCACTGACTCTCTATTGCTTTGGCTAGTTGACAGCTGTAGAAGTGGTATAAAAGCTACAATTTCACAGCTGTTCACTTTCCAATGTCAGAAGCTGAAGTTTTCAGGTTTTGGAAGAGATTTTTGAGCTGTATGCACTTTGGAAGTGTTTGCAGTGAACTCTCTATCCACTGTCACCTCCTTGGAGCAACCTCTCTCACCACTGACAGGGTGCTTCTGTCATCTCAACCTCAACTGCAATCTATTCCAGCAGCATCGGTACCCTTGAAAAAATCTCACCTTGGTCCTCAGAATCCCACTACGATCAACCCCAACACCATCACCACCACCACCAACAGCAAGCTCTCTGCAATCACCTGATGCTGCACAGTACACAGGGCATCAGCACCTGACTACATTGCTGCCCAGGAGGCCAGTGATGGCTTCACCATGGCCACATTTACTTCACTTCATGCTGTACATATTGACTGCGACACGATGCACCAGTTTGGCACCGCCAACCAACTTCATAAAGCATCCCTGCAATGTCCAAACATTCCTTTCACACTCATCACCATTGAGGAGGTATCCTTATGTCTGACCATTCACTACAACTTACGAAGCCACTTCCAAAGGTTCCCACAAATCTATCCAAGAGGGCAAAGTGCTGAAAATAAAGATTTCAATGTTTGACAACACATCACCATTAACTATACATGAACATTGGCTAAAGGACCCAAGTGCCTACCCTTGTGTGTTGTTAGTTGGTATGATTGGACAAGAATGAGGGTGAGTGTGAGGGGTGGCTAGTGAATTGGGGAACTAACAATGTAGCTAGAGAGAGTGATGGGTGGGGGTGCAAGGTAAGTTGGTGTGAGTAAGGATATTCAGGGGTAGAGTAGGGAAGGTAGAGTGATGGAGATATGATGAGTGGCACACAGGATGAGGTTGAATGTGGCTTTGCAGTAACGTTTTGTGATCTACTGAGATCATTGAAATGTTTGTGCCACTGTAGCTTGATCCTACTGACGATATCCCTGCTTGTGCCCTCCCTGTGCAATGTGCAACCAGGCTGCGTTGGTGCCCTGGGGAGGTCTCTTCCGCCCATGGGAAGGGAAGAGGACCTCCCTGTATGCTGTGACTCCCTCCATAAGTATCTGGAGGAAGTCATGAGAACCTGGGTGCAGCCGTGCACCTCTGCATAGTGCTCGTCAGTGTTTGCAGCACCTCAATGCTGCAGAACAATGATAGAAGAACTGTCAAAATCATTGTTGGCATAGTCCCTTTAAGGAAACCGGCTGATGATATGCCATCAAATGACATCAGGCTTCCTCTTAAATCGGCCAGGAAGCCCACAGGATGGGCTTAACAAGTCCAATCATCGGAAGATTCGGGACAAAGTGCAGGCTCGAGGCGGGAGCGGGCTTACCACATGACACCAACCTCGGCCGCATCGATCCCACCAATTGTGGGGAAATTTTAGGCCAATGGGTGGTAGAAGTTTGGAAATCTCTTCTGCAAACGGCAATTGATACTAGATCAATTGTTAATTTTAAATCCCAGATTGATAGATTGTTAACCAAAGGTATTAAGGGATATGGGCCAAAGGCAGGTATATAGAGTTATGTCGAACATCAGCCACTGAATGGCAGAACAGGCTCGAGGGGTTAAATTGGTCTACTCCTAGGTTCCTATGCACAGATCCCCTGGATTTACCCTTCAGCCTTCCGTGAAGGGTAAATCCAAGGGATTCAGACTTCCTGGTCTTTATTGCGCTTGGTCCCCAGATTTCACTCCCACTGCATCTCACTCCTCTGCTGATCTGGTGGATCCGTTGGTGCACAATACCCAATGCTAGATAATTCTATGCACCTCTGCAGAACCCTGTGATCATTCTTTCCAGTCTCCTGATTAATGTTCCGCTCCTCCTTGGCTCTCTGAATCATTGAATTATCTCTACCAGTGCCTTAGCCAATTCTCTGCCCTTCTAACAGCTATTGGATCCTTGTTCTCTACACTACCAACTCCAAACCTGGAGAGCCTGGATTGGGATGCCAGTCAGGTTCTATTCATGTCAAAGTGGTCATCTGACTGAGCCATATGTCCAAAATAGTTGCAACTAATTTCAACAAAGTCTAACAATTTTTTTTAAAACCACAGTACAGGCAGAGTTAGGATCGTGGTGGTATCAAATGCTTCACTTTAGCAGTCAGCTCTGTAAGAAAAGGGCAAATCAGATTAGCAGAATTCTGCAAATCTTGCAGTAATGCTAATACCTTTGTTTGTCAAGTAGGTAGAAAGACAGAAGTTGTAATGGCTTAAAATAACTCATTGATGATAGATTTGCTGTGTAGCTGTACAATTGTAAGATGGTGACCATTGAACCTTGGAAATAAGACTGACCTATACAGCACCTGCAGTTTTAATATGCTTGTGTGAAGTAAACACCTCACAGAATGTGTCTAAATGGGATAAGCTACTTAAAGACGTGCCTGTGTGTGCTATTCCCAAATTTGAGGAAACGGCAATCACTAATCTTGATTAAAGACGTTAGTTACTCCCGCAGAAGTGTATATAGTGTGGTCAGTACTGAGGGGTGCAGAAACAAAAACAAGTTATGGCTGAACAGGAAAAAAAATACACAATTAGATTTTTAAAAAGGCGGTGGACTGATCTCATTAGCTCAACAGAAAAGGAGATCAGTGAGATCTTCAGCATATTAACAGATATTAATACGGTATAGATTTTTTATTAGTTCCTCCTTATATGGAGTTGTTTTTAACTTTTAGTATAACCATGTAATGTAAAGACCTGCTGACTGTCACGTAATACAGGTTAGAAAAAGGTATAAAAGTAGAAAACTGTACCACAAATTTAGATTTGACAATTTAATCAACCTGAATGCTGAGCTCAGAACCATCACACGTTGATTTCCCAATCAACACCGCCCCATGTGGTTGCAAGTACTAATTCAAGTGTATGCTTAAGTAGCATGGCAAGTACGTCGTACTTAATAAATCTATGAGCGCTTGATCGTAATGTTTCACAAACTTTGAGTATGAGAAATAGACAGAACATCTAATCATAAATAAATGAGTCCTCTTAACAGTCTGATGTTATTGGCTGTGCTATCTGCTGCAACAACCTTGATCAAGGATCTTGTACTACTACTAGCAGGATCTATACAGAAAGCTGGAAGTCAAAATTCTTAGATTAAGTCAACGGAGACATGCTGTGAAACTTCAATTAGGGTCATAACTAGTAATTTTCAGAGTAAGAAACTAGAAGAAGAAATGATTGCAGCTGCAAGACATGTTCTCAGATTCCTCAATCTAGTTGTAGTGCACAATCTATCTCAGCGACACTGGGAATACTTATCGCAAAATTTCTTGTTTTTCTCCTTAAGAGTTTCTACTGAGCTGCCTCAGACAGATAAGTACAAGTCACAAGTTTCCACAAAAGCAATCAGACATCATGGAATGGAAAAGTACACTATAAAGTCCCTTCAGAACATTTGTCAGCATCACATTTTCCCCAAAACTCACCAATGTTTAGTACATAAAAATATGAATACATATTTTTAATCTAGAGAACAAATTTAAATCATTCTTAATTTTGAAAGCATTCTTTTTCATAAAGCACTATATAATAACAATTTAAACCATTTAATTATAGCAATAACCCTAACATAGTTTACAAGACTGTCAGAATATAATAAATGAACAAGCCTCCTGTTGAACAAAAAGAAAAATTCTAATTTCACAGCGTCGTAATGTCACTAAACCAATGAAATCACGGTTAAACTATTTTGTTCGACATTTTCAAATCAATTTAGAAGTATTTACACAAAGCATAAAGTACATTATTCAGAATAAAAGCTTGATACCTGCAAAAACGATTTTGGGTGAATTTTTGCTCTTTTTCCATCAAGGTGTTACCACATGTTTGTTTGATGCTGCCGAAGGACTCAGAAAGCAGTGTCCATGATCAGATCAGCCATGATCTTATTGAATGGTGAAGCAGGCTCGCAGGGCCGTATGACCTACTCCTGTTCCTATTTCTTATGTTCTTAAAACAAAGGACCCATTCCTCAACATTAAACATCTATTGAATGGATGAGCACAAAATTGCATGTTACCACTGGAAAAAGTAATATTTTCCCTATTCCAGTCACCTGGGCTTCAAACCTGCTCAATTCAGGGACTGCATGAATTTACGGTAGAGTAAAATTCTCTCAAATCTGTGCTAACCTCTAAGGAGCACCCTATATTGTACTGGTCTGACATTTTCCATTCTTTACGCCAGGCATCCTTATAACTTAAGAGAGATCACTACTTTGAGGACATTTCTGCACTGTGAAGCTGAAGAATTGAAACTGCCTAAAATTATTTCAAATAATACTCTTACAATTGGTAAAGATTTCCAACCAATTAGTCTAGGTTGGATTCAAATCCAGGTCCCAGAAATGAAAGGCCAGTATGCTAATGCAGTCACCAATTTCATCCCCCTCCCTGCCATTTTGTTTGGCTTAAATTAATACATTTTGTGCTCATGCAGCTGATGAATATTAAATGTTGGGAAAAGAATCAGTTTGCTCTTTACATCCACATAAACCAACCAACAGATTAGTGGATTTTACAGTTGCTTCTACATAGATGTTAGCAGCACAACAGACCATCATTTAGCCCATCTTGTCTGTTCCTGCTCCTTTCTACAGCAATCCAAAACTAATCCCACTGTTCTGTTTCAAGTAATACTTCTTCTCTCATCACCACCACCCCCCACCAAAGCATTTCATGTTCCAAAAATCTGCATGAAGTAATTTCTCCCACTCTGAAAATTTTAAATTGATGACTCCTTGCCACTAATTCCCCAAACTTTCCCTATTTATTCTATCAAAACCTTTAATACTAATTTTTTAAATCTCTATTTAATTTTCTCTTCATCTGCTTTGCTCAAGTGTAACAAGGCTTAGCATCTGCTATTCCTTATAACTAGTTTTGTATCTCTAGCATCAACCTGGTGAATGTAGGTTGTGTGCACTCTATAGCTGTATTGTCCTTTCTATAATGGAACAGCTAAAAACAACAGAGTTATCTAGCTGCAATATTCAACGAGTCACGAGATAAACTCCTTGAGCCATCAGGATATCTGAAGGATAATGTTGTAAGTACCACCTTGTTGCAAGACAATTCTAGCTCACCCTTTGCCTTCAACTGTTGCTTCCTTGAGTTGAATATATGTAGCAGGAAAAATACCCTGTAAGAAAACAATGTTTAATCAGAAGAGTGGTATTTTGTCATCAGAAATGGCATTTTATTATTAATTTTCATATTTTAAAAAATACTTCAGAACTTTGCCAAGATCAGTGCATACAAATGCTCACTGCAAATTGAATTAGCACAGATGATGATATATCAGGCTGTTAACATATTGCTGTACACTACTGTCGTATTCCACTCACAAATGTATTCTTTAATACACCACAGTTTCAAATTAATCACATGCCATAGTCAATGTTCCAAAACTGCAATGAGACCATTTTATAATGCCAATAAGCTCAGCTGGGTAACTGCATTACAGAAAACTACTTTCCCCAGACTAATAGCAGAACTTAGACGTGCCAGTAATGCATTGGGGTCTTTTGAAAATGCATAAAAGAAATGAACACTAATGAACCATAAATCACAACATTGTAAACTCTTAGAATTACCTACCTTAATTGTTTCCACTGCAGATCTAGAAATTTAATGGTAAGCACAAGGTGCTGGCTGTCGGAAAATTTCAGTTGATACGGCAAAACACATAATTGCAGGGCTACAGGGATAGAGCAGGGGAATGGGACTGACTGGCACCGGAATGGACTCGATGGGCCAAATGGCCGCCTTCTGTGCCCTAATGACTATGACATCAATTCACTGTGGCTTAAGATTTAATATCCAAAGTCAAAGTCTAAGTAAATCAAATTCCACCGTCTCTTCAGTTTATTTTCTTTTTAAAATCGATATAGTTGAAGTGTATCCATACTTGAAATGGAAAAAAAAAATCAAGTGTTCTGAAACCAGGTTTGTTGAAATTCCATGTTGCTACAGCATAATTTTTTTTTTTTTAAAAGAGCACAGTACTTGAATATTGTGTTCCGAGCTATATGCAGGAAAACTATTTTTTAAATTTAGGCTCCTTAGTTTATGTAAATCATTCCATTAGTGTAATTTTGCAATGTGTTCTCCCTTTTAACATAATGAGCATACCCAGGACTTAAAAAGACAAATTCTGATTTAAGTTATTAAAAGGAATGGAAATTTATGCCAGCCACACAACTTCCTAGCTTTCCCTTTTTCATGTAAAACAAAGTTATAAAGTATAAGTAAGCGAGAGAGGTATCTTAAATATTTAGTGATTACAGAGAAAAAAGTGGGAAAACGTCCGAGTAACATCGATCTGCACCATGTAATGAGCAGTCCTTGTACACATTAGCTAGGAGGTTGTGATTTAATCTTTGGCACGTGAATAATGTTTTATATTGTTAAATTTGAGGCAGGATTTGCTGCTGACAAAGTGAAGATGACGTTAAAAGGACTGTATACGCAGAAATCAAAAAGACTCACATCAGATGTTGTTCAGTATTAGGAGTGGAATAGATGGAGACAGACTATTTACTTTTGATCGCACCAAGTCCCGCTCACCCATTACCCCAATGCTCGCTACATTAGTTAAGCAACGCCTCGATTTCAAAATTCTCATCCTTGTTTTCAAATCCCTCCATGGCCTCGTCTTCTGTAATCTCCTTCAGCCCCACAATTCTCCCCCCACCCCCGCCCCGCGATATCTGCTTTCCTCTAATTCTGCCCTCTTGAGCACCCCTGATTATAATCGCTCAACCATTGGTGGCCATGCCTTCTGTTGCCTAGGCCCTAAGCTCTGGAATTCCTTGCCTAAACCTCTCCGCCTCTCTTTCCTCCTTTAAGACGCTCCTTAAAACCTACTTCTTTGACCAAGCTTTTGGTCACCTGCCCTAATTTTGTATCATCATCATCATAGGCAGTCCCTTGAAACAAAGATGACTTGCATCCATGCCAAAAAGGGATGACTTCACAGGTGTTTCAATGAAGGACCTAATATTCCAGGTCCTGAACTACATCTTGAAGAGTGTAAAGATGCCTGTGCGTGGATTTTTTTTTAAACGTGTGGTGGCCGTTGCACACCAGCCACCTCACGGGATTGATAGAGCTAGGTCCAGTGGCAAGGATTAACCAAGATGACCGGAGACCAGCTCTGCTGCACGGACCTAGCGTGCACACATATTCGCAGTGTGGGCTGGCCCGTGCTGCCCCTGGGCCCTTGTCTCTTCTGGACTCCAATCACGCCCTCTACGAACTCTTGCCGCTCCTCCGCCCCAACCTCGCCACTCCAGCTGTGCCTGCCCGCACTCTTGTGAAGCACCTTGGGACACTATATAAATACAAGTTGTTGTTGATGCACACACTCAACAAATCCTATAAAATTATAAAGCTGAAAATCTAAATCTTTTATTTGAGTTACTCAGCCAAGCAAAAAGTCAATTTTCTTTATAATATAAGCTTCAAATCAACTATGCCCTGCATGTAATTATCTCACTGAAAATAAAAAGAATTCATAAATGTTTAAAGTGCATTGAACTTCAAAGATTTTGGACTCAGATGCCACATTCAAAAATAACTGGACAGAACTGTAATATCGAAGTAACAAATGCTTACACCAAGATGGAGGGAAAGTGATCTGAACAGTTCCTGCTCACAAACCTAAAAGACAAGGCAAGCTATGCAACCAGAATGTTTTTTTCTAGTTCATAATTTAATGCTCTTGTAATATTTTAAAGTTAAAAGACATTTTTTATATCCCATTCACCATGATTTGCAGTCACTAAATAAATTAAATCAGTTTTTCTTGCAAAGGATTCTGGAATTTTTGCTATTGTTTTGAAGATCAGAGAGGCAATTTTAACTCCTTCCACCCAATGAAAACAGGCAGTAGAGTTAAGAATCGAGGTGGTTCACTTACCAGCCTGTTCCGCCGCAATTTTAACTCGGCCTTCTGCTCGGCAACCCAGTGGCCTGCCTAAATCAGGTGGGAGCTTCATTAATCTGTGTAAATTGGGATCCTATGATGTATATAGGGCCTCAATACAATTTAGAGGGCCTACTGTGTGATGCCTGTGCTACAGAGGCTCTGCTTACTAAAACTAGGTGGCCAGGAAGAAGCTTCAAAAAGATAGTTTGAAAATTAGTTTATTGGTGCCAGGAGGAGCGGCAGTGTTCCTCCAGGCTTCAAAACAGGCCCACCCCACTCCTCATTTCCCTAGAACCTGCCTTTCTGCCAGACAGACTGCCCAATATTGCACGGCAAGTTACTGCAGGACACCTGTTGGGTCGTAAAGCTCACCAGCAGCATCTTGCCCGGGCTCGGCCCTCAAAATGGACTTGGTCTCCCACCAGAGGGGTCAGGCGGCCAGCACAATATTTAAAATCACCTCTCACATTCCTCAATTCCATCTGTTTATAATTAGGGTCACTGGTTTATGCGGATTAAATCAAATTCCATTAGTGCAAAGGATTCTGGAATTTTAATGGATTGAATTCCACAATTTCATCCATTGTTCTGTAAAAACAGTAAACTTAATCATGAAAGCTGCCATCAAAACTAATCTGTCAAAACATTTTAGTGAGTGAGTGGTAAATCTATGGAACAGACTCCCGTGGGAGATGGTGGAATCAGACAGTACTCATTCATTCAAATGCCAATTAGAAAGATTTCTTACAGAAAACAATATCTTGGAATACAGTACGAGTAATTTGACACATGACATATGGTAAGTATAGCATGTTTGGGAGCAACAGGTGACTAGAAAGGTCTTGGGGCTGGATTGTCCGCTGTTGTCCACCTCTGTTTTCACCCCGGAGGGGTGGCAATGGTGGCGGTGAGCTCTTCTGGACAGTCAACTTCCAGCGCCCCATTGGGGTTTTGAGGGCCGGTTTACATAGAAACATGGAAAATAGGTGCAAGAGCAGGCCATTCAATATCATCATGGATGATCATGCATCCTCAGTACCGCACCCCTGCCTTCTCACCATACCCCCTAATCCCTTTAGCCGTAAGGGACACATCTAACTCCCTTTTGAATATGTCCAGCAAACTGGACTCAACAACTTTTTGTGGTAGAGAATTCCACAGGTTCAAAACTCTCTGGGTGAAAAATGTTCTCCTCATCTCGGTCCTATATGGCTTACCCCTTATCTTTAGACTGTGACCCCTGGTTCTGGACTTCCCCAACATCGGGAACATTCATCCTGCATCTAATCTGTCCAGTCCCGTCAGAATTTTATAAGTTTCTATGAGATTCCCTCTCATTCTTAATCAGTCTGGTGAACCTTTGCTGCACTCCCTCAATAGCAAGCACGTCCTTCCTCAGATTAAGAGACCAAAACTGCACACAATACTCAAGGTGTGGTCTCACCAAGGCCTTGTACAACTGCAGTAAGACCTCCCTGCTCCGATACTCAAATCCCCTTGCTATGAAGGCCAGCATGCCATTTGCTTTCTTTACTGCCTACTGTACCTGCATGCCTACTTTCAATGACTGATGTACCATGACACCCAGGTCTCGTTGCATTCCCCTTTTACTAATCTGTCACCATTCAGATAATAATCTGCCTTCCTGTTTTTGCCACCAAAGTAGATAACCTCACATTTATCCACATTATACTGCATCTGCCATGCATTTGCCCACTCACCTAACCTGTTCAAGTCATCCTGCAGCCTCTTAGCATCCTCCTCGCAGCTCACACTGCCACCCAGCTTAGTGTCATCTGCAAACTTGGAGATATTACATTCAATTCCTTCGTCTAAATCATTAATGTATATTGTAAATAGCTGGGGTCCCAGCACTGAACCCTGCGGCACCCCACTCGTCACTCCCTGCCATTCTGAAAAGGACCCATTTATTCCCACTCTTTGCTTCCTGTCTGCCAACCAGTTATCTATCCATGTCAATACATTACCCCCAATACCACGTGCCTTAATTTTGCACACGAATCTCATGTGTGGCACCTTGTCAAAAGCCTTTTGAAAGTCCAAATACACCACAGACACTGGTTCTCCCTTATCCACTCTACTAGTTACATCCTCAAAAAACTCTAGATTTGTCAAGCATGATTTCCCTTTCATAAATCCATGCTGACATGGACCGATCCTGTCACTGCTTTCCAAATGAGTTGCTATTTCATCTTTAATAATTGATTCCAGCATTTTCCCCATCACCAATGTCAGGCTAGCCGGTCTATAATTCCCTGTTTTCTCCCTCACTCCTTTTTTTTTTAAAAAGTGGGGTTACATTAGCTACCCTCCAATCCATAGGAGCTGATCCAGAGTCCATGGAATGTTGGAAAATGACCACCAATGCATCTACTATTTCTAGGGCAACTTCCTTAAGTACTCTGGGATGCAGACCATCAGGCCCTGGGGATTTATTGGCCTTCAGTCCCTTCAATTTCCCTAACACCATTTCCTGACTGATAGGAATTTCCCTCAGTTCCTCCTTCTCGCTAGACCCTCGGTCCCCTATTATTTTCCGGAGGTTATTCGTGTCTTCCTTAGTGAAAACAAAACCAAGTATTTGTTCAATTTGTCTGCCATTTCCTTGTTCCCCATTATGAATTCATCTGATTCTGACTGCAAGGGACCTACATTAGTCTTCACTAACCTTTTTCTCTTCTCATATCTATAGAAGCTTTTGCAGTCAGTTTTTATGTTCCCTGCAAGCTTACTTTCATACTCTATTTTCCCCTTCCTAATTAAACCCTTTGTCCTCCTCTGCTGAATTCTAAATTTCTCCCAGTCCTCAGGTTTGCTGCTTTTTCTGGCCAATGTATATGCCTCTTCCTTGGATTTAACACTTTCCCTAATTTCCCTTGTTAACCACTGTTGAGCCACCTTCCCTTTTTTATTCTTACGCCACACAGGAATGTACAATTGTTATAGTTCATTCATGTGATCTTTAAATGTCTGCCATTGCCTATCCACCGTCAACCCTTTAAGTATCATTCTCCAGTCTATCCTAGCCAATTCTTGTCTGATACCATCAAAGTTTCCTTTCTTTAAGTTCAGGACCCTAGTCTTTGAATTAATTGTGTCACTCTCCATCTTAATGAAGAATTCTACCATATTATGGTCACTCTTCCCCAAGGGGTCCCGCACAATCAGATTGCTAATTAATCCTCTCTCGGTACACAAGACCCAGTCTAGGATGGCCTGCTCTCTAGTTGGTTCCTCGACATATTGGTCTAGAAAACCATCCCTTATACACTCCAGGAAATCCTCCTACAGTATTGCTACCAGTTTAGTTAGCCCAAATATGTAGATTAAAGTCACCCATGATAACTGCTGTACCCTTATTGCACGCGTCCCTAATTTCCTGTTTGATGCCATCCCCAACCTCCCTACTACTGTTTGATGGTCTGTACACAACTCCCACTAACTTTCTGTCCTTTGGTGTTTCGCAGCTCTACCCATATAGATTCCACATCCTCCACGCTAATGTCCTTCCTTGCTATTGCGTTAATCTCCTCTTTAACCAGTAATGCTACCCCACCTCCTTTTCCTTCCTGTCTGTCCCTCCTGAATATTGAATACCCTTAGATGTTGAGTTCCCAGCCTTGGTTACTCTAAAGCCATGTCTCCGTAATCCCAATTACATCATACCCATTAACAGCTATCTGCGCAGTCAATTCATCCACCTTATTACGAATGTTCCTCGCATTGAGACTCAGAGCCTTCAGGCTTATTTTTTTAACACTCTTTGTCCTTTTAGAATTATGTTGTAATGTGGCCCTTTTTGATTTTTTTCCCCTTGATTTCTCTGCCCTCCACTCTTGCTTTTCTCCTTCCTACCTTTTACTTCTGCCCACTTTTTACTTCCCTCTGTCTCCCTGCATAGATTCCCATCCCCTGCCATTTTAGTTTAAACCCTCCCCAACGGCACGAGCAAACACTCCCCCGAGGACATTGGTTCCAGTCCTGCCCAGGTTCGGGGCAGCGCGGAACATTAAGCCAGTGTGCAATGTCCCTGGTTGAGACATCGGCTCGATTCTTGACTCCTGCCGACCCGTAGCGCCCCGCAGTGCACGCTGGTGGAAACGCCTGTGAAAGTGGGCGGTCTGAGCTGTAGCGGCTGCAGTGAGGTAAGTAATGCCGATCTCAGGTAAGTGTGATTGTTTTTTCTTTTATTATTTGTGTGATTTATGTTGTGGTGGCGTGGGCTAGGTTTTGGGAATGTTTTTGGTGTGTGTTTTTTTTCTCCCCAGACCGCTGAGCGCTCCCAGGTCGGCTCTTTAGCTCAGGATTTGCGCATGCTCAGCCATTCTAGCGCCCTGAGAAGGGTGTGCAACACGCCTCCTTTACCGCTCTGCCTACACTCAGGGCCCAGCTGCCCAATTTTTCTGACTGAGGCGCAAACTTTTTCCAGGCAGTATCAGGACCGCCCAATCATCATTATTGCCCCGAAATCTTAAAAGCCAAAAATCCAGAACTTGGTCTTATCATGGCTAGCAATTCCTATATTCTAGCACGTTAATTGGATACTTTTCGCAATCGATCGCAATGCACAAAGAAATAGCTATGTAAATCCCGTAACAGATATATTTATATAAACTTTAAATTGCTCACCTTTTTGGCTTTGCGCCGATGTGTGTATCCTCTATACCAACCTAAAATGAAAAATATACTGTTAAATACAGCTAATGTGAAATTATAGTGATCATTTTTATTTAGTCATTATACAGGATATCTGAATTTAGCTAATCACTTCAGAATGGATGGGATTAATAGTCTATACAAAACAAAGCCGTCAAAATAAAGAAACAAGGAAATTCACTATTGCCGCTGTTTTGAATGGAAAGGAGGAAGTACTATAATTAACTTTAACCTGTTTCAGCGAGGGTCACAGTGCAAATGGTGCACAAAAAACACTAGCTCATTTCCAGTTTTTCACTTTTTATCAGAAACAAACATGAAAAAATTTATTGAATGCATGCACCACTTAATGGTGAATTTATCACTCCCGCCTCCGAATTTTAATTTTGACTGCATTACTGCAAGGAGTACACTCAACTGCACAAAGACCAGCATGGCTAGTAAAAAGAGAAAAGGCCTGTAGAAAGTAGGCATAGCATACGACATTTTAGCTTCTCGAGAAGCTAAAATGGAGCAGGGCCCCAGCGTCCCTCAGCCCCACCTCTCATCACCTCTCAGATCTCCCACCACCTCTCCTGAAGGCGCTGCCGCCCAGTGCCGAGCTTACGGCTCACATCCCACCATAGGCAACTAAGCCCATGCAGTAGAGCCTGGTCTCTAGTCGTCTTGGACCCCCCCTTACCCCAGGTTAAAAGAACACATGTACAAGCATCTTTCACCCTTCAAAATGAAGTTCGGGACATGGAACGCCAGGACCCTCATGGACAACCCCAACAGCGACAGACATCACACTGCTATCATTGCCCGGGAGCTCATACGCTTCAACGTTGATATTGCCGCCCTGAGACCCAGCGGGTAGGGAATGGCCAGCTCAAAGAATAAGGTGGTGGTTACAGTTTCTTCTGGAAAGGCAAACCAGAAGAAGAACGTCGCCTCCATGGAGTTGGCTTCGCCATCAAGGATGAGCTGGCGGGATAAGCGAACATCTCATGACTCTCTGACTCACCCTAGCCCGGACATCAGCGCGTGCGCCCCAACACTCGACGAAACAGAGCAGACCAAAGAGGAATTCTACTCCAGACTCGAACATTCGCTGTCCTGAGTCAATGGCAGAATTGGTAAGGACACAGACCTTTGGGGAGGCGTGATTGGCAGAAGGGGGTAGGGAAACTAATTCCAGCGGTACTCTGTTCCTGACTAAATGCCGAGAGCATCACCAATATCTTGTTCCGTCAGAGGGACAAGTACAAGGTATCATAGCAACAAGCACTGTCATCTGCTCGACTAAGTCATCGTCTGAGCAAGGGACCCACGTCATGACAGGAGCCAACGACTGCTGGACGGACCACCGCTTAATCCGCTCCGTCATTATCAATATAGCCCCAAAACAGCAAAAGCAACAGAAACAATGCCGCAGAAAAATCCAAGACCCAGTTAAGAAAGCCCTATACAGCCAGCGCCTCACTGCCAACCTGGCGACCCTCGATGACCCCGAGACGCAGAGTGCCCACAGCGCCTGGTCTGCCCTCAAGGCCACCATAACCAGCGTCTGCAAAGAGACGCTTGGTCACTCAACCAGGAAACACCAAGACTGTTTTGACGAGAACCAGGAGATCCAGGAACTAATTAGCCGCAAGAGCAAGGCATTTCTGAACCTAAAGCAGCAACCCAATTAGGGAGCAGCAAAGCAACTGAAGGCTTTTCTTGATCTTCCTTACTGCAATGGTTCATCTCACACTCAACAAGCTCCCCACTGGTGAGGAACTAAACTCGTGACCTAAAGAATAGTAGGTGGGTGGAGAAAGCACAGGAGATCCAGCTGGCGACAACCACGACGTGCGAGGTTTCTTCAGCACAATCAAGTCCACCTATAGCCCAAGCACCCAAGGCCCCACACCACTGCTGACCAAGAACGGAGAGGCACTCATTAAGGACACCGAGGCAGTCAGGTTCCGCTGGAAGGAGCACTTTGAAGATCTCCTTAACCAAGACTCCCTTCGACGCGAGTGTCCTCAACTCCATCCCACAGAATGCTACCCGTTACCATCTCAGCAAAACCCCAGCTCTGCACAAGGTAGAAAAGGCCATCCATCAGTTCCAGAACAACAAGGCATCAGGAGCAAATGGAATCCCTGGCAGAGGCACGAAAGTATGTCAGAGAAGCACTAATGGCACGAATGCATGACTTCATTGCTCTTATCTGGAAGGAGGAGAGCATGCTAGGAGATCAGAAATGCCATAATCGTGACCATCTTCAAAAAAGGGGACAAGTCCGACTGCAGTAACTACAGAGGAATCTCCCTGTAGTCGGCCACTGGGAAAGTCATTACAAGAATCCTCCTCAATCATCATCTCCACTTGGCTGAAGAGCTCCTCCCAGAGTCGCAGTGCGGATTCCGCCCACTTAGGGGTATAACGGACATGATCTTCACCAAGCGACAACTACAAGAGAAATGCAGGGAACAGCATCAACCCCTGTACATGGCCTTCTTTGACCTCACAAAGGCCTGACACTGTCAATCATGAGGGACTATGGAGCATCCTCCTCCATTTCGGCTGCCCCCAAAAGTTTGTCACTATCCTCCGCCTGCTCCATGATGACATGCAAGCCTGACCAACGGATCCACCACAGACCCAATCCACGTCCGAACCGGGGTCAAGCAGGGCTGCGTCATCGCACCAACGCTTTTTTCGATCTTCCTTGCTGCAATGCTTCATCTCACTCTCAACAAGCTCCCCGCTGGAGTGGAACTAAACTATAGAACCAATGGGAAACTGTTCAACCTTCGCCGCCTCCAGGCTAAATACAAAGTCATCCCATCCCATCATCGAACTGCAGTACGCGGACGATGCTTGCGTCTGCGCACACTCAAGAGGCCGAACTCCAAGCCATCGTCAACACCTTCACCGAGGCGTACGAAAGCATGGGCCTTACACTAAACATCCGTAAGGCAAAGGTCCTCCACCAAACTGACCCTGCCACACAGCACTGCCCGCCGGTCATCAAAATCCACGGTGAGGCCTTGGAAAACGTGGACTATTTTCCATACCTCGGCAGCCTACTATCAGCAAGGGCAGACATCGATGACGAGGTCCAACACCAACTCCAGTGTTCCAGCGCAGCCTTCGGTCGCCTGTGGAACAGAGTGTTTGAAAACCAGGACCTCAAATCTGGCACCAAGCTTATGGTCGACAGGACAGTAGTGATATTCGCCCTCCTGTATGGCTCAGAGATGTGGACCATATACAGCAGACATAAGAACTTAAGAGGAGCAGGAGTAGGCCATTTGACTCCTCGAGCCTGCTCCGCCATTTAATAAAATCATTGCTGATCTGATCATGGGCTTAGCTCCACTTTCCTGCCCGCTCCCCATAACCCTTTATTCCCTTATCGCTCAAAATTTTGTCTTTCTCCGCCTTAAAAAAAATTGTGACCCAGTCTCCACAGCTCTCTGGGGCAGAGAATTCCACAGATGTACAATCCTCAGAAGAAATTCCTCCTCATCTCAGTTTTAAATGGGCAGCCCCTTATTCTAAGACTATGCCCCCGAGTTTTAGTTTTCCCTCATTCTGAGACTATGCCCCCTAGTTTTAGTTTGCCCCTCCCCCCCCCCACCCCATGAGTGGAAATATCCTCTCTGCATCCATCTTGTCGAGCGCCCTCACTATCATATATGTTTCGATAAGATCACTTCTCATTTTTCTGAACTCCAATGAGTATAGGCCCAACCTACTCAACCTTTCCTCATAAGTCAATCCCCTCATCTCCGGAATCAACCTAGTGAACCTTCTCTGAACAGCCTCCAATGCAAGTAAATAACTTCCTTAAATACGGAGACCAAAACTGCATGCAGTACTCCAGGTGTGGCCTCACCAATACCCTGTACAGTTGTAGCAGGACTTCTCTGCTTTTATACTCTCTCCCCCTTGCAATAAAGGCCAACATTCCATTTGCCTTCCTGATTACTTGCTGTACCTGCATACTAACTTTGTGTTTCATGCTCAATGACCCCCAGGTCCCTCTGTACTGCAGCACTTTGCAATTTTTCTCCATTTAAATTATAATTTGCTTTTCTATTTCTGCTGCCAAAGTGGATAACCTCACATTTTCCCACATTATAGCCCAGTCACAGCCTGTCTATATTCCATTGCAGATTTTTTGTGTCCTCCTCACAATTTACTTTCCCACCCATCTTTGTATCATCAGCAATCCTGGCTACATTACACACGATCCCTTCATCCAAGTCATTAATATAGATTGTAAATAGTTGAGGACCCAGCACCAATCCCTGCGGCACTCCACTAGTTACTATTTGCCAACCAGAAAATGACCTGTTTATCCCGATTGGTTAGTTAACCAATCCTCTATCCATGCTAATATATTACCGCCAATACCATGAACTTTTATGTGGCACCTTGTCGAATGCCTTCTGGAAATCCAAATACACCACATCCACTGGTTCCCCCTAATCCAACCTGCTCATTACATCCTCAAAGAACTCCAGCAAATTTGTTAAACATGATTTGCCTTTCACAAAACCATGCTGACTCTGCTTGATTGAATTATGCTTTTCCAAATGTCATGCTACTGCTTCCTTAATAGTGGACTCCAGCACTTTCCCAACGACAAATGTTTGGCTAACCGGTTTATAGCTTCCTGCTTTCTGTCCGTCTTTTTTTTTTTAAAATAGGGAAGTTGTATTTGTGGTTTTGCAATCCGCTGGGACCTCCCCAGAATCCAGGGAATTTTGGTAGATTTCAACCAATGCAACCATTATCTCTGCAACCACTTCTTATAGGACCCTAGGATGCAAGCCATCAGGTCCAGGTGATTTGTCCGCCTTTAGTCGCATTATTTTACTGAGTAATACTTCTTTAGTGATACTGATTGTATTAAGTTCCTCCCTCCCTATAGCCCCTTGATTATCCATTATTGGGATGTCTTTAATGTCTTCTACTGTGAAGACCGATACAATATATTTGTTCAAAGTCTCTGCTATTTCCCTGTTCCCCATCTCATCCTCTAGGGACCAACATTTACTTTAGCCACTCTTTTCCTTTTTATGTACCTGTAGAAACTCTTGCTATCTGTTTTTATATTTCTTGCTAGTTTACTTTCATAATCTCAAAGCGCTGGAGAAGTATCACCAACGCTGCCTCCACAAGATCCTGCAAATCCACTGGGAAGATGGGCGCACCAACGTCAGTGTTCCCGCTCAGGCCAACATCTCCAGCATCGAAGCACTGAGCACACTCAACCAGCTCCCTTGGGCAGGCCACATCGTCCGCATGCCCGACACGAGATTCCCTAAGCAAGCGCTGTACTCTGAACTCCTACACGGCATGTGAGCCCCAGGTGGGCAGAGGAAACGTTTGAAGCTCACCCGCGAAGCCTCCTCGATAAAGTGCAACATCTCCACCGGCACCCGGGAATCCCTTGCCTAAGACCGCCCAAAATGGAGGAAGAGCATCCAGGAGGGTGCTGAGCACCTCGAGTCTCGTCGCGAGAGCATGAAGAAATCAAGCGCAAACAGCAGAAGGAGCGTATGGCAAACCATATACAGCACCCACCCTTTCCTTCAACCACTGTCTGCCCACTTGTGAGAGAGACTGTAATTTCCGCATTGGACTGTACAGCCACCTGAGAATTCACTTTTAGAGTGGAAGCAAGTCTTCCTTGATTTCGAGGGACTGCCTATGATGATGAAGCAAACAAGAGAAAAAGTTGTGTTTTTTTAAAAACAAATGAACTGATCAGTTTTCAGGCCAACCATTCCAAATGATCAGCAGCAAACAATTCTACTTGAATAACTGGAAAAAAGGTGACGGCCAACCCTGTCCATAACAGACACACTTTGGGCCCAAGTTTCCACATGATTTGCGCCTGATTTTTAGGTGGAGAACGGACTATCTTAGAAATCGCAATTCTCCACATTTTTTTTTCTGCAGTTCTAGTCAGGTAGAACAGTTCTACTTTGAAACAGAATTTTTTCTTCAAAAGGGGGCGTGTCCGGCCACTGACACCTGATTTCAAAGTTTCCACAGTGAAAACGTACTCCAAACTAAGTTAGAATGGAGCAAGTGAAGATTTTTGTAGAACTGAAAAAACCTGTTCTACACATTAAAAAATCAGGTGCAGGTTACAAATTAGGCGTCCAGAACAAGATGGGGGGGTGGGGGGGGGGGGGGAGGGGAACTCATTAAATTTTACAGTAAATCCTTATTTATACTTCTACAAATATTATACAAATAAATCCAACCTGAATAAACATTTATAAGCAAAGAAAAGATTAAATAAACCATCTTCCTACCTGTGTGAAAGTGCTTCAGGCACGGAGAATGCTGTAGTCAGCCTGAGGCGCCCGTTCTTCCCGCGCGGGGGGAGGGGGAGGCGCGCCCGTTCTTTCCCGCGGGGGGCGGGGGGGAGGGAGAGAGAGGAGGCGCCCGTTCTTCCCGCGGGGGGGGAGGTGCCCGTTCTTTCCCGCGGGGGGGTGGGGGCGCCCGTTCTTCCCGCGGGGGGGGGGGGAGGAGACAGTGAGAAGGCTGCAAGTGCTGATATGCTGATGGCAATGTGCTTTTATTTAAAAAAAATGTTCAAAAATTAAACAGCTACAAAGAACTACAAAAATGGCCGAGTGCCAATGTTTTTTTCACACTGAGCATGCGCAAACGCTCCAACGCGTACGCACAGCGTTGCCGGCAGGAAAAAAAACTAATTTAAATAGTACCCGCCCCTCCCACTTACAAAATCGGCGCGAGTGTAGGCTCCGCCCCCCTGGGCGCCGCGCCAGGCAGACAAGGAGCTGCAGAACGCTCCAGAATCGCGAGTTTTTTTTTTAGGCGCCGTTATAGGCGCGTAAAATGGGCGCCCAGCTCAGAGGGGCGCCCGTTTTTTATCGTGTGGAAACTTGGGCCCTTTGAATCAGTCTATTCAGAGGATAGCAGTGATGCCAGCCTTCAAATTGAAAGCACATATCAGCTTGTTTGCATCCTGATCACTACTACCCTCCCTCAGCAGCCTAAAAGGACACGTGTGTAACACTAGCAGAATAATTAAACAGCTAGCTTACCTATTTCTTTATAGCAAATACTTCCTACTTTAAGCTGTAACATTAAATTATTGAACAGAGTTGCTCAATTTTAATAACAAGGATGTGAACAGGATAGCATTGCCCTTTTAAGATACATGGAGCATGCTGAAAAAATAGTAGATGCATTGTGTAGAAGCTGCAGGTTTGAAATAAAATGCAAACTTGTAGTACCTCCAGCCTTTATCATCATCATCATCATCATAGGCAGTCCCTTGAAACGAGGATGACTTGCTTCCACGCCAAAAATGAATGAGTTCACAGGTGTTTCAATGAAGGACCTAATATTCCAGGTCCCGAACTACATATTGAAGGGTGGAAGATGCCCGTGCATGGATTTGTTTTAATGTGTAGTGGCCATTGCACACCAGCCACCAGACAGGCTTGACAGAGCTAGGTCTTAGTCCAGTGGCAAGGATTACCCAAGACGATTGGAGACCAGCTCTGCTGCACGGGCCTAGTGCTCACACATATCGCAGTCTTTATAGGATTCTCCTAAGAGCATATAGTGTTGTAAATTCTCATATAACAGCAGCTTTAAATTTTCAAAGGGAGGCTGAGGGAGATATTAAACTGATCATAGTGAATGTGGTTTACTGGCATAATCCCTTGTCCATTGTACTTCTTATAGTTCTATCAGGATCATCCACAACACGGCTGTCCGTATCCGAACACACACCATCCCATTCACCCATCACTGATGTGCTCACTGGTTCCCACACCACCAACACCTTGATTTTAAAATTCTCACTCTCATTTTCAATACCCACCATGGCCTCGCCCCTCCCTATCGGTGTAACCTCCTCCTGCCCTACAACCCTCCGAGAAATCTGCATTCCTCCAATTCTGAGCTTTTGTGCATCCCCAACTTACTTTGCGGCCATATATTCAGTCGTCTAGACCCAAGCTCTGGAATTGCCTCCCTAAACCTCTAGTTCTTTTTCCTTTAAGACGCTCCTTAAAACCTCTCTCTCAGACAAGCTTTGGTCATTTGTTCTAATGTCTCCCCTCTTTGGCTCAGTGTCAATTTTTGTCTGATTATGTTCCTGTGAAGCACCATGGGAAGTTTTACTATGCTAAAGGCACTATATAAATGCCAATCGTCGTTGTTGGATATATTGCCTTCTTGGCTTTGCTTAACTCTGCCCCGATTCAGTGATTCATATCCCAGCACCATTACTGATCCTCCAGCTTGCTAACCTCATGTTAACCAAGCTCCATCCTAATGGCCATTCTGTGACCTATTTCTTCACAGGAGAAAAAAAAAATGTAACACACTAGAGAAAAATTGCAAAATTTTCAAGTAGAATTATGCTGTTCACTGAAAAATCAGACAAGAAACAGTAGGTCACAGGAAAAAAATAGCTGATGAGTAATAGGCCTAAAGGGAACGATGTCAAAATTTGAAATTGATATCAAAATAGGTTAATTCTTTAGAAGACTAAAGGAAACTGCAATTGGATATTGATTAAATAGGGGAATGGGCTAGAAAGTGGCAGATGGAATTCAATGTCAGTAAGTATAAAGTGATAAATTTTAGCACAGCAGTAATTAAACTCAAGATGGAACTGGGCAGTGTTGTGGAAGAGCAGAGACATTTGCGTGTACCGGTTCACAGAACATTAAAAGCAGCACCTCTGGTTGATAAGGTTGTTTAACAAGAGATATAGGGGCTGAAATTGCCCACCGTCCGAAACGAGTCGCACCCACCGCTGTTGAAGTGTTCCGACTGCCCCAATGCATGGTGCAGCCAAAACTGGAGAAATTCAGCACTTCATGCTTTTTTTTGGAGCAGGGCGGAAGTGGCTTCATCATCGAGGCGGAGTGGCCATCACTAGCGGGGTGGAAGTGGGGCGCGGCATAGTGGCCAACGCTGCAAGTCATCAGCATGGCAGGGCAATTTTCAAAAGGGGCAATTGCAGGAAGGGGTCACAGCCGTTCGGTCAGTGGTCGGCAGGTGCACGCCGCAGCGAGAAAACAGGCGGAGCAGTCCCCTACCACCGCTCCAAAACTGAGGACGGGCAATTTATAAAATGGCAGCCTCTCCGTGGAGATTCGGCGGCCAGTCCGCACCGACCCGTGCGCAGCCATGGGCCTTATAGAAAGGGGCAATTTCAGCCCCAAAGAATCTCAAGAGATGTAGAATATAAAAACAGAAGAGATAATGATGTGTGGATTTGAAACCTGAAGATCTCACTGTACAGTGTGAAGTATTGGGCTATTGGTACTATTATTACACAAGTCGGGTATTACTTCAAGGTAAGTCAAGCCAGTAGGACCAGACAATAAAATTTAAATAGTGAAAAGTAAATTTAAAACAGATGTTGGGGAAAAAAAAAATCTATATTCAACTCGAGTAATTTTACAGATTCGCAGTGGGAATTTTGGGTACAAGGTGAGTGGACTTAGCCAACACCAGAATTTTCAGTCATAATACGGATTGTTCCTATTGCTCTTCTGTGCACTCTTTCCAACATACGCAAGTCCCTTTTGAAGCAAGGTAACCAAAGCTGTACGAAGTGCTCCAAATATACTGGTCGAAACAGTATGTTATCAACTATTTCATACCGCAATGTGTCCCTGATGGAAGGAAAATCCTGCAGGGCCCACAGATCTTCTCGTCCAAATTCCCAATATGCACTCTCCGTGGGAAAAGCTGCACACCAGGACAGCATATTGGTTTTAAAAATTACCCTAAAAGGCAACCAATGTTTAGAATAATTTACCAGATAAGGTACAGGTTGTAGAAACATAGAAAATAGGTGCTGGAGTAGGCCATTCAGCCCTTCAAGCCTGCAGCACCATTCAATAAGATCATGGCTGATCATTCACCTTAGTACCCCTTTCCTGCTTTCTCTCCATACCCCTTGATCCCTTTAACCGTAAGGGCCATATCTAGCTCCCTCTTGAATATATCCAATGAACTGGCATCAACTCCCTGTGGTAGAGGAATTCCACAGGTTAACAACTCTGAGTGAAGAAGTTTCCCCTCATCTCATTCCTAAATGGCTTACCCCTTATCCTTAGACTGCGTTCCCTGGTTCTGGGCTTCCCCAACATCGGGAACATTCTTCCTGCATCTAACCTGTCCAGTCCTGTCAGAAATTTATGTTTCTACGAGATCCTCTCTCATCCTTCTAAATTCCAGTGAATACAGGCCCAGTTGATCCAGTCTCTCCTCACGTCAGTCCTGCCATCCTGGGAATCAGTCTGGTGAACCTTCACTGCACTCCCCCAATAGCAAGAATGTCCTTCCTCAGATTAGGAGACCAAAACTGAATGCAATATTCCAGGTGAGGCCTCACCAAGGCCCTGTACAACTGCAGTAAGACCTCCCTGCTCCTATACTCAAATCCCCTAGCTATGAAGGCCAACATACCATTTGCCTTCTTCACCGCCTGCTGTACCTGCATGCCAACTTTCAATGACAAAGAACAGTGACCCCGACCCGACCTCTCCAGTCCGAGACTTTTTGTTCCGGCAACATCCCTGGTCTGGCATCATTCCTGGCGGGGGGTCGCGACCCGCACTGTGTCCTGGGGCTGGCTGCTCCTCTTCTCCCTGCTGCCTCCGGTGCCCCCTCCTTGGTCGCGTCGGCACGAAGAGGAAGCGAGGTGCGTGGCAACTGACTGAGGCGGCGAATCTGGGCCTGAGAAATGCTGCGCACCACATGCGCAGAACATGGCTGGGTCGTTGTCAGCAGTACCCGGTCAGTCTAAGGTACTACTGACAACGCTAGGGTCGGCGTGACCTCCCGTGGTCCGGAAAATTCTCTGCTCTGATAGCAGTCAGGTCCCAAGAGTGCTGGATTGGAGAGGTACAACTTTATTTCAAAGATATTAGGGATATTCAAAATGTAGATGGTTACTGGATTGGAAAAGTCAGAGTACTGGTGGGACAAGCTTCAAAGTGCTGAATCGCCTTCATTTGTCCTTACATTTTTCTTATATTTTAATAAAGTCCGCATATGTAATGACTGCTACCAATTGAGTGGGAGTGAAACAATTGTAAAAATACATAATTGATTTCACATATTAGAATACATTACTGTTCAGTAGCAGAATATTATGATGGCCCTAGGTAAATTCCAAGAACTTGGTTACAATGCTGAACCATTTAACTGGAGTACTGTGCCTTGGTTATCAGCAGATCGTAACAAAAAGTACGTTAACATTTAATTTTTCACCAAATATGGAAGAACTGAAAATAAAAAAAGTTAAATTAAAGGGCCTTCCACAAAGTTAATTTTGTAATTTTACTATTTGCCAGGACTCCATATTTTTTCCTAATTTTTTTTTAAAACTTTCTACAAACAAGTCAAACAGTAGAATCAGTACTTCTCTTCTCATGCAGTCCCCCAGAGTGGAGGATGACTTGCGTCCATACTAAAATGAGTTCTAAGATGACTGATGAGACCAATGCGGGAATCTACAGTCTCTGTCACAGGTGGGGCAGATGACGGTTGGAGGGACGGGTGGGTGGGGTGCTTGATTTGTCGTACGCTCCCTCCGCTTTTTGTGCTTGGCTTCTGCATGCTCCCGACAAAGAGACTTGAAGTGTTCGGCGCTTTCTCGGATGCTCCTCTTCCATTTGGAGCTGTCTTGGGCCAAGGATTCCCAAGACTCGGTGGAGATGTTACATTTTTTCAAGGAGGCTTTGAGGGTGTCCTTGAAGTGTTTTCTCTGCCCTCCTGGGGCTCACCTTCCATGACGTAGTTTGGAGTAGAGTACTTGTTTCGGGAGTCTAGCATCAGGCAAGCAATGTGGCCCACCCACTGGATCTGGTTGAGCGTCGTCAATGTCTCGATGCTGGGGATGTTGACCTGAGAGAGAACACCGACGTTTAGAATGGAGTATCTTAGAAATTTGAATTCTCGGCATTTAGTTTGCTCCAGTTCTAGTCAGTTAGAACAGTTTCACTTTGGAACAGATTTTTTTTTTCAAAAATCTGGCCACTTACGCCTGTTTTCAAAGTTTAGGCAGTGAAAACTTACTCCAAACTAACTTAGAATGGAGTAAGTGAAGATTTTTGTACATTTGAAAAAACCTTGTCTACACTTTAGAAAATCAGGCATATGTTACAAATTAGGCGTAGGGAATGGCAGGGGGGGGGGGGGGGGGCGGTTTAAAGGGAAGTTTACAAACATTAAACACTTCGGTTTTACAAATAAAGAGCCAATGAATTTGCAGGATCTTGCAGAGGCAGCGTTGGTGGTACTTCTCCAGTGCTTTGAGAGGCCTACTTTACATAGTCCATGTCTCTGAAGCATACAGGAGGGCAGGTATCACTACTACTCTGTAGACTATGAGCTTGGTGCCAGGTTTGAGATCCTGGTCTTCGAACACTCTTTTCCTCAGACGGCCGAAGGCTGCACTGCCACACTGAAGGTGGTGTTGGACTTCGTCATCAATGACTGCCCTTGTTGATAGTAGGCTCCCAAGGTATGGAAAGTGGCCCACATTATCCAAGGTCTCATCGTGGATCTCGATAATCGGGGAGCAGTACAGTGTGGCGGAGGCAGGTTGGTAGAGGTCCTTTGCCTTATTGATGTTTAATGCAAGGCCCAGACTCTCATACACTCCAGTGAAGGGATCAACGATGGTTTGGAGCTCGGACTCCAAATGTGCACAAACGCAAGTGTCATCTGCATATTGTAATTCAATGACAGAGGTTGGAGCAACCTTGGATCTGGACTGGAGGCGTCGGGAGGTTGAACAATTTCCTGCTTGTCCTGTAGATTAGCTCCACTCCAACGAGGAGCTTGTTATGGGTGAGATGAAGTATTGCAACGAGGAAGATTGAGAAGAGCGTTGGTGCAATGACACAGCCTTGCTTGACCCCAGTCTGCACTTGTATTGGGTCTGTGGTGAATCCGTTGGTAAGAATCCGGGCTTGCATGTCATCGTGAAACAGACGGAAGATGGGGACGAATTTTTGAGGACAGCCGAATTTGAGAAGGACACTCCATAATCCCTCGTGGTTGAGAGAGTCGAAGGCCTTTGTGAGATCAAAGAAAGCCACGTAGAGATTAATGTTGCTCCCTACATTTTTCTTGGATTTGTCGTGCGATGAAGATCATGTCCGTTGTTCCCCATAGTGGGTGGAATCCACATTACAACTCTGGGAGAAGTTCTTTAGCCACTGGGAGGAGACGATTGAGGATTATTGCGATGCCATGTTGCATCTTATCCATCTGATGGCAATTTATAGCTTGACAAATTGAAGATAAATAATACGGGGTAAAGCAGGTACAATCTGCTTCTAGCTTTGAAAGAAAACATGATAAATTGCTTTGATTCTACACTGTCTATATGGGTTTCATTATAAATGAGCATTCTCAAATTATTCAATTGTAGGGCAATTCAGGTTAGAAACAAAGGCCCCAAGTTTCCACATGATTTGCTCCTGATTTTTAGGAGCAACTGGTGTAGAACGGAGTATCTTAGAAATCGGAATTCTCGTCATTTAGTTTGCTCCAGTTCTCGTCAGTTAGAACAGTTTCACTTTGGAACAGAATTTTTTTTTTTCAAAAGGGGGCGTGTCCGGCCACTTACGCCTGATTTCAAAGTTTCGTGAGTGAAAACTTACTCCAAACTAACTTAGAATGGAGTAAGTGAAGATTTTTGTACGCTCGAAAAAAACTTGTCTACACTTTAGAAAATCAGGCGTAGGTTACAAATTAGGCGTAGGGAACGAGGTGGGGGGGGAGGGGGGGGAGGGAAGGGAAGTCATTAAATTCTACAATCAATCCTTAGTTATACTTATACAAATATTATACAAATAAATCCAACCTGAATAAAAATTTATAAGCAAAGAAAAGATTAAATAAACCATGTTCCTACCTGTGTGAAATAGCATCAGCCTTCGAGCTGCTGTGCTTCAGGCAGGCCTTTCATGTTGGAGACAGGCAGGGGTGTGGCGTCAGTGTCTCGACGGCAGCGGCAACAAGCTTCGAGCTGAGCTGCAGTGCTTGAGGCAGGCCTTCATTCTCTTCGTGGCTGGCCGCGAAGAAGCAGCACCGGACGGACCCGAGGCCATTCGGCCATAGGATATCAGCGACGTCAGTGGCTGGCCGGCAGCCGAAGAATCAACACCTGACACACGCAGCTCTTTATGGTGCTTGAGGCCATTCGGCCACGCTTTAGGGACGACGTCAGTGGCTCGACGGCAGCCGAAGATACAGCAGCAGCCTTCGAGCTGAGGGGAACTGAGGCCATTTGGACAGGGAGAGGCAGCCACATCGACAGTTTTATATTTAAATTTGCAGAATGGGTGCTGCATTGTCAACACCACGTATTATGCAATGGTTTGCCATCTTTGTTTTTGATGGGCGTTGATCCATTGCAAAGTTGAATTGGCACTCTAATTTCTCCAAACACACAGTCCTTAATTTGCATGCACCAATGCAGCACCGGTTCTGCAAGTTTAGCAGTGAAAAGCTGAACTCACTGAATTCAGCAGGTGATTTATTCAGCAGTGCTGCTCAAAGCAGTCCCTCACACACAGAAATATCAAAA
This sequence comes from Pristiophorus japonicus, assembly GCF_044704955.1. Taxonomy (NCBI): domain Eukaryota; kingdom Metazoa; phylum Chordata; class Chondrichthyes; family Pristiophoridae; genus Pristiophorus; species Pristiophorus japonicus. Next base: position 277,425,657 of record NC_091979.1, on the reverse strand, counting down.
AAAATTAAATTACAAGCCTTTGCAGGGGTCCAAGAAACAAATCTTAACTTTTTCTGCAGTATTTTTAAAAATGGCCGAGTGCCAATGTTTGTGTGAGACTGCGCGTGCTCGCACGCTCCAACGCGCACGCGCAGGGTTGTCGGCACCACGAAGGCTAATTTAAATTGTACCCGCCCCCTGCTACTTAGAAAATCGGCGCGAGTGTTAGGCTCCGCCCCCTGCTGCGAAGAGCGCGCCGCGCCAAGCAGACAAGAATATCGGACTTTTTTTAGGCGCAGTTTTCGGCGCGAAAAACAGGCGCCCAGCTCGGAGGTGCGCCGTTTTCACCGCGGGACGAAACTTGGGGTCAAAGGGACCAAGTTTCGGCCTGAGTTGCTCCTGTTTTTTTGGAGCAACTGGTTTAGAATGGAGTATCTTAGAAATTTGAATTCTCGGCATTTAGTTTGCTCCAGTTCTATAGTCAGTTAGAACAGTTTCACTTTGGAACAGAATTTTTTTTTCCAAAAGGGGGCATGTCCGGCCACTTACGCCTGTTTTCAAAGTTTAGGCAGTGAAAACTTACTCCAAACTAACTTAGAATGGAGTCAGTGAAGATTTTTGTACGTTCGAAAAAACCTTGTCTACACTTTAGAAAATCAGGCGTAGGTTACAAATTAAGCGTAGGGAATGGGGGGGGGGGGTTTAAAGGGAAGTTTACAAACATTAAACACTTCAGTTTTACAAATAAAGAGCCATCATCAATAATAAATACATCAATAAATCAACCAATAAATCAATCAAAAAAAATTTATAAAAATGTTTTTAAAATTTTTAAAAATAAAACAAAACATTTTCTACTTACCGACTGCAGCACCGGGAGTCCTCCTACAGCATGCTGGGACTGTCCCCCCAGTGTGTCTCTGTCAGTGTCGCTATCTGTCTGTCTGTGTGTGTGTCTCTCACTCTCTGTCTGTCAGTGTCTGTGTTTCTGACAGCGAGGGGGAGGGGGAGAAGGGAGGTGGAAAGGAGAGAAGGGGGTGGGGGGAGGGGGAGAAGGGGGAGAGGATGCAGGGAGGGAGGGAGAGAGCATGTAGGGAGGGAGTGAGGGAGGGAGGGAAGGAGAGAGGAGGGAGGGAAGGAGAGAGGAGGGAGGTAAGGAGAGAGGAGGGAGGTAAGGAGAGAGGAGGGAGGGAAGGAGAGAGGAGGGAGGGAAGGAGAGAGGAGGGAGGGAAGGAGAGAGGAGGGAGGGAAGGAGAGAGGAGGGAGGGAAGGAGAGAGGAGGGAGGGAAGGAGAGAGGAGGGAGGGAAGGAGAGAGGAGGGAGAGAAAGAAGAGGAGGGAGGGAAAGAAGAGGAGGGAGGGAAAGAAGAGGAGAGAGGAGGGAGGGAGGGAAGGAGGAGGGAGGGAGGGAGGGAAGGAGAGAGGAGGGAGGGAGGGAGGGAAGGAGAGAGGAGGGAGGGAGGGAAGGAGAGCGGAGGGAAGGAAGGAGATGGGGGGGGGGGGGGGGGAAAGAGAGAAGGAGGCTGAACGGCCAGGCCCAAAACCTCGGGCTGGATTTACAGGTAGGTTGCGTCAGGTCTCGGGGGGGGGGGGGGGTCGTCGCTGAGGTCCGGGGTGAGGGGGGGGGGGGGGGAGAAGAGAAGAGTCGCGGAGGTGGGAGGAGCCTTATTCACATAGCCGCATTCACGTAGCCGCAGTGAGGCCATTCGGCCAGGGCTAGGGGCTATGTGTTTCGGGCCCCTCCCACATGTGCAGAGGTCCCGGCACTGTTTTCAGCGCAGGGACCTGGCTCCGCCCCCCACAGCTCGTGCTGCGCTGTGCCCAGCTCCAGAGGACCTGCAGGGAGCCGGAGAATAGGTAAGTTTTTTTTAGGCGCACTTTCTGGCGCGAAAAACGGGCGTCCAGGTCCGGGCTGCGCCATTTTAGGCGCGGCCCGAAACTTGGGCCCAATGATTTTTCAAATTTAACATAAAATCGAAGCATATATCTAAAAGTCGTCACTATTCTCTGAGCAGGACTGGAAACTCATTGGTAACTTTATATTCAAAATGTACCACCAATAATTCACACATGGGAATACATATTAGTCAACAGAAGTGCAGAGTAATATAGAATTTAAAAGATGTACTTAATATTCTACCAGGTTCTCTACAACAGCATACGTAAACAAAGCCCACCTTGTACTTAAGATAACCTGTACTTGTGGTAAAACAGCAAAATGAGAAACTTACATCTGTGTCACTCCTAAGTTAATGATTTTTCCACATGATGTGGTGATGATGTGGTCATAGCAGCCAACTGTAAGTTGGCCACATTATAAAGAAAGAAAATACTTGCTTTTATATAGCTTTTAAGACTTCAGGGCGTCCCAAAGCGTTTTATGGTCAATGAAGAACTTTTGAAGTGTAGATACTGTTATAATGTGGGAAATATTGCAATCAATTTATACACAACAAACTCCCACAAACAGCAATGTATTTATGACCAGATCATCTGGGTTTTTTTTTTTAAAGTGATGTTGATTGAGGATAAATATTGGCAGGACACTAGGATAACTCCCTTGTTTCTCTTCAAAATCTTTCATTTACATCCAAGAGCCCCAACAGGGCCTGTTTTAATGGGCTGGATTTTACCAACTTCGGCGGGTGACGTCAGTGGCAGCTCCCGGCCTCACTGCTGGCTCCAGCCCATTGTCCATAATGATTTCTACCTGATCGGGTTTGTTAAGCCCACCCAGTGCATTTGCCGGCCAACTGAAGGAAGCGGGTCGGATGATGTCATTTAGTAAAGCTTCATCAGCCAGTTTCCTTAAAGTGACCTCGCACAAATTAATTTTGACATTTGTGCTGTCAGTGTTCTACAGCATTGAGGTGCGGTAACCACTGACAAGCACTGCACAGGCTCTCCCATGACTCCCACCATATGCTTATGGAGGGAATCACGGCACACAGGGAGGTTATCTTTCCTTCCTATGGGCCGAAGAGACCTCCCTAGGAGACAAACAGCAGTGGTGCAAACCATTCAATGGTCTCAGCAGATCACAAAATGTTACTGCAAAGCTACACTCAACCTCAACCTGCTGTGCCACTCAACACATCCCCATCACTCTGCCTTCCCTACCCTACTCCTGCACATCCTTACATACACCAACTTACCTTGGACCTCCACCCGTCCCTCTCTCTATCTAAATTATCACTCCCCCATCTCACTATCTACCCCTCACACTCACTCAAGTCCAATCATACCAACAACACACAAGGGTAGGCACTTGTGTGTTTTAGCTAATTTTCATGTGGAGTTTCTGTTAATGCGCTGTCAAATATTGAAATCTTTATTTTCAACACTTGGCGTTCTTGGACAGATTAGTGTGAACCTTTGGAAGTGCCTTAGTGAGTTGCAGTGAATGGTGAGACATAACTGTGCCCCGCCCCCCCACCCCAACTATGCTGATGAGTGTGAAGGGAATAGCTTGGACATTGTAGAGATGCTTTCTGGTGTTCGTGTTGGTGTGGAGTGAAGTAAATCTGGCCATGGTAAGGCCATCCCTGGCATCCTGCGCAGCAATGTGGTTGGGTGCAGCATCAGTTAATTGCGGAAAAGGTTGCTGTTGTTGGTGTGGGGGCTGATTGTGTTGGATTCTGAGGACCAAGATAAAACAGTATAAACTGTAGCCATTCTGATGTAATAGATGGCAGGTGAACTTGAAATGACAGAAGCAATCTGTCAATGATGAGAGTTTGTTCCAATGAGGTGGCACTGAATAGAGAGTTTGTTCCAAACACTTGCAACCTGCATAAAGTTCAATCTGTCTTCCAAATGCAGTAAGCAACATCTTCTGAGCTTGGAACGTGAACAGCTGTGAGAGGGGAGCTTTTATTGGACATTTGCAGCTGTCAAGTTATTAGATGATTCCATGACCATTCAACTCCCGCCTTGCTTATCTGGCGTGATCCCCAAGTAGCGTAGACCCCGTGGGCAACTTGGTAAACTCTGGACGAGCTTAAAATAGTTGTTAATTCTCTTAACAAGGTCATAATGAGCTGAATTGCCCCCCGCCACAGAGTGTTGGGGGAGGCAATTCAGGTCTGCTCAGCAATGACAGACCCGACATTTGGGAATGGCGCATGGCAGCAGGGTCCCGACCCGCTGTCAAAAAAAAATGTTCCCACCTGACCCGCCACCGATCGCCTGCCTGCAAAATTCTGCCCAATGTTTCATCTGAAAGATGAAAAGAGCAGCATTTCTTGGCTTGGTTACTAAGATAATCTTTTGACTGCAGCTCACAATTTGATCTAGGATTATGAAGCTGAAATAAATTCAGATCACTATGCTCAAGTAATTACTTCTGTCTCTAGTTTTCACTTCTTCACCCAAAAGCATTGAGTTATGTTGGGATGCAGCTACACATACTGGTACCCACCAGTATCTCACCCAGATGAATTTTCTTCATGAGACAGAGTGAGCACCACCAAGTTTTTAAATATAGAGAACATCACAGCTGTACTGTATCCTTACAAATGCATTGCCTTCTGTAGGAGTCACTGGATAGCAATATTGGGCCCAAGTTTCCACATGATTCGCGCCTGATTTTTAGGAGCAACTGGTGATGAACGGACTATTTTAGAAATCGCAATTCTCCACATTTTTTTTTCTGCAGTTCTAGTCAGGTAGAACAGTTCTAGTTTAGAACAGCATTTTTTCTTCAAAAGGGGGCGTGTCCGGCCACTGACGCCTGATTTGAAAGCTTCCACAGTGAAAATGTACTCCAAACTAAAGTAGAATGGCGCCAGTGAAGATTTTTGTAGAACTGAAAAAACCTGTTCTACACATTAAAAAATCAGGCGCAGGTTACAAATTAGGCGCCCAGAACGAGGTGGGGGGGAAGGGAACTCATTAAATTTGACAATAAATCCTTATTTATACTTCTACAAATATTATACAAATAAACCCAACCTGAATAAACATTTATAAGCCAAGAAAAGATTAAATAAACCATCTTCCTACCTGTGTGAAAGTGCTTCAGCCAGGGAGAATTCTGCAGCTGTTCGTGCCGCTGAGCGAGGGAGGGAGAGAGAGAGAGGGGAGGGAGGGAGAGAGAGAGAGGGGAGGGAGGGAGAGAGAGAGCGCGCATGTGCAGAGGTCCCGGCACTGTTTTCAGCGCAGGGACCTGGCTCCGCCCCCCCCCCACAGCTCGTGCCGGCTGCGCCGAGTGCCACAGGACCTGTAAGTCGGTGGAGACTACCGAGAATTTTTTTAGGCGCCGTTTTAGGCGCGAAAAACGGGCGCCCAGCTCGGAGGGGCGCCCGTTTTTTTTCTTGTGGAAACTTGGGCCCATAAAGTGGGAATTCATGCCAACATCTTGGCTGAGACGAACATCCCAACACAGAATGGGAATCAAATCTTTGAACAGAAGGACTAAGATCATCAATATCACAGCTGGTTATACAGCTGCCCAATGAACCGCTAGAGGAGCTCAGACAGAAAATGCTCAAAGAGTATAATATTCCACTCTTAAATGTCTTGACCATATTTTACTGTGTGGCCACATTACTCTATCTAAATAATACAAATAGGTTAAAGACCAGTCTCTGACATAGTCCTACAGTTCTTCACTCAATGATGGAATACCAAATTACCTTCTTTGATCTTGGACAACATTTTAAAAAGCAACAATTTCCAATGCTTCAAATCAAAAAAGGTCCATACGTTTTGAGACAAAAGTGTAAGGGATTTGGTGCCCTCATCAGTTGAAACACTTCCCCATTCAATTCTGCAGCTGGATTCCATCCAGTCCCAGGTTTCTCACAAGAAAATAAATCGCTCTCTCAACTTCAAAGTTCCAAAAACTGTTAGTCTGAATGCAGTTTATGAGAGAACCACAGTATAAAAATTATTCAATAAATTGAGCATCTTAGAGAGACAACAAAGGTGACGGTTGTGGGAAATTAAAATGGCACAATGGTACAGTAGCAGATACTATTCTGAGGCACTGGATTAAGACACAATATTGGTATTGTGTAGAAGGAGCATTCAGCTACATGCAGTCATTCTATTTCCATGTTTAATGCAGCTGCAAATTAGAGAAAAAATATCTATTCCCAAGCATGTCACATTAAGAATTGCAATTATAAGTTGTACTTATACTGGCAACACTCCCATACGCACCCCCCACTCCTCCTCCTCCTCCTCCTCCTCCTCCTCCCACCACCGATTGGGTGACTGCTATAATCTGCAGCCAATCCAAAATGACGGATTTTCAACTTGCCACCTGGGCATAAAATTATCATAATGCTTTAATCTTGTTTCTTTTCCAAAATGTTGTTTTATATGAAAGTTACAGAATTAAGAAACTAGTCATCTACATCAGAGTTACTGGATTGAATGTTTCTACCTTCTTACACAAAATATAGGTTTTAGACCTTTCACTTAGAAATGCCAAGGTCCACACTGGCCCAGGCAAATATTTAGGAAATTAAGTTTAGAAAATTACAGATCAGGAGAATTATCTACATTGTGTGTTTTACATCCACATCAATCTGAACTTGGAACAACATTGCCATAGATTTTTTTTTAAACCAATAAATGATCAATAACCAAGCACAAAAAAATCCAGTACCTAAGGTGAACATGTTAAGTGGGTTTCACTGTATATAGGGATCTATAACGACTTTACTCCAAATGGAACGGAGATGGAACGTGGTAAAAATTAATGAGAAGAATGGGGTAAAAATTAGAGAAGCATTAAAAAAGCGTCTCAAATAGGGACGCAACATTTCTTTTCTTTTGGAAAAGGCACCTTATTTAATTTTCTTCCCCGCCACACACATCTCTAATCAAGACAGAAGTACTGCGGAAAACCAGTACACAATGTGCACGACTTTCCAAGGTGACTCTCCTTTTGAGGACAAGCCTGCCCTCTGCTCATATCTCCCGTGGGAGTGCCAGCGAAGTCTAGAACGGACAGTGGGGAACCTCTTACATGAACCAACATCTTACAACTCTTTGGCAATGTTATCTTCACATATTAGAATAAGTTAAAAAGTTAAATATGAATGTCAGTTCAAATGAATCTTTTTAAGGTACAGGGTACTGTCAAAGCTACAAATTTTAATCAGAAAGGAATACAGAAAGCAGATCACGATCTCTTGATTTTAAACAACCACTTTAGAGTTCACAAAATATTTGTACTTGCCTTCATAGGTTTCCAATATGTGCACTGTATCACCAATCTGCAGAGGAAGTTCCACATCCTCTCTGGAGTCGTAATTGTATATTGCTAAAAAAACAAAAACAAAAAAATCACTGAATGGCAAATATTTAAATTCAGTTCCATTTAAAATATAAATATTACACAAATTTCTATCAATGCAAAATTCTTTATAGCAATTCTTTGCTTAAAATATGAGACTTCAACAATGTAAAACAATCCTTCAAAGGTTGGCAGCATTTCTTAAATCACAGCAGGAACAAGAGGGAAGAGAAAGAGAGAAAGAAATGTAAGGAAGCAAGGACAAACGAGCATAAAGAACAATGAGCCAACCTATAGAAATAGGGGCGGAAATGGAGGATTTAACACAACAGCTCAGCTTGACCTCAGGAAAATGAAAGAAGCCTCACTGATTGAGGATTTTATTGCACGTCTGTGATAATTGTATTGGTTCTTTCTTCAGGTGAGACATGGAAGACAAAATAACTTCAGCAGGTTCATTTTCTTGTAAAAAATAATTTCACCGAACATGCTTCTAGTTCAGGGTTTTCCTTCCTCTCTATTGTCAGTAATTGGCCCAATGGGGCTCAATTTGTCCCACTACTTCTGGTCCTCTATTCTTTCAACTAGTTTTTTCTGTTTACCATTTTTGGGGCTAGAATTTCGCCGACTTTGCGACCAGGTTTTCTCGCCGCGAGAAAAACAGTCGGCGGGATCTTCAGGCACCTTTTTGCAGCGGAGCTTCCACGTACCGCCAGGGAGAAGTGCACCAACGTGAAACAACGTGCAACGCTGCAGATTGCGTTACCGTCGTACTTTCGGCACTCCCCGCCACGCCCAGGATACAGACAGGTCAAACCTGTCGGTGCAGCCCTGCCAGCAGCGGTATGTATGAAGACCTGCAAAAAAGGTAAGTTAAAGTTTTTATTTTTTTTATTTTCTTGCAGCGATTTAGTGTTTTGTGAATGTTTTTTGCAATATTTTTGTGTTTTTCCCCCTCCCAAGGCCTCTCACGCAGCGTTACCGGCCACGGAAGTTGCCGAAACTAGAGTTTTGCACCGCGAATCTTCATGTAACACCGACTTTACCGAAGTAAAGGCCGAAATTTAGGCAGCTCAGTGAAAACAGTCATTTTGGCGTAAAACCTGTTTTCGCTGACAACCGAAGTTAAGGGGTCAAGTTTCGGCCTGAGTTGCTCCTTTTTTTTTTGGAGCAACTAGTTTAGAATGGAGTATCTTCCAAATTGCAATTCTCGCCATTTAGTTTGCTTCAGTTCTCGTGAGTTAGAACAGTTCCATTTTAGAACAGATTTTTTTTTCCAAAAGGGGGCGTATCCAGCCACTTACGCCTGTTTTGCAAGTTTAGGCAGCGAAAACTTACTCCAAACTAACTTAGAATTGGGTAAGTGTAGATTTCTGTACGCTCAGAAAAACCTTGCCTACACTTAGAAATCAGGCACAAGGAACGAGAGAGTGGGGCGGGGGGGGGGGGGGGGGAGGGAAGTTTACAAACATGAAACACGTCACTTTTACAAATAAAGAGCCATCAATAATAAATGATAAATCAATAAATCAACCAAAAAAATAAAAAATAAATAAATAAAAAATTAAGTTTCCACTCACCGACTGCAGCACCGGGAGCCCTCCAACAGCATGCTGGGACGGGCCCCCCCAGTGTGTGTCTCTCTCTCGGTCTGTCAGTGTCTCTCTCTCTTTCTGTGTCTGTCAGTGTGTGTGTCTCTCTCTCTCTCGGTCTGTCAGTGTGTCTCTGTCTCTGACAGCGAGAGGTGGGAGGAGGGGGAGGGAGGAGGCGGGGGAGGGAGGGAGGGAGGGAGGGGAGGGAGGAGGCGGGAGGAAAGAAGGGAGGGGGAGAGGAGAGGGAGGGAGGGAGGGAGGGAGGGAGGGGAGGGGAGAGGAGGCTGAATGGGCCCGGCCGATGAGAGGAAGCAGGGTCGAAGACTTCGGACGGGGCCCACCCCCAGCAAGATGCCGGGCAGGCGGGCCCTGCCGAGGACTTGGAGGGAGGGGGGACGGCTGAACGGGAGGGAGGGGGAGCCGGAGCGGGAGCTGAACTGGGGTGGTGTGTGCGGGGGTGGGGGAGGAAAGAGAAAGAGAGCCGGTGCGGGAGCGAGAGCTGGCCCGGGGGGGGGGGGGAGGGGAGCAGGAGCTGAAGATGAAGAGGAGGGAGGCCAGAGTCCGATCTTCGCCGCCCCAGTGAGCCCATTTGGCCAGGGCTAGGAGCGGTGTGCTTCGGGACCCTCCCACACAGCCTCGGCGGCCTGGAGCTACTGCACATGCGCGCACACACTAGCACATATGTGCAGAGGTCCCGGCACTGTTTTCAGCGCCAGGACTTGGCTCCGCCCCCCACAGCTTGTGCTGTGCTGCGCCAAGGACCTGGAACGTGCCAGCAGCGGGGGGGAATACAGAGATAAGTTTTAGAAGTTTTAGGCACGGTTTTGAGCGCGGAAATCAGGCATGCCTCGCGGGGTTGCGCAGTTCTAGGCGCGGATCGAAACTTGACCCCATAATCTCAGAGATATCAACACAAAATAATCCCCACACTTCATATGTAAACAGCATGCATTCCAGCAGATTTGATTTGATTTGTGAGAAAGACGTTCCTCACAACTGTGAATTTGTTGCTTAAGCTTTTAATGATTCCCTTATATATAAGAACATAAGAAATAGGAGCAGGTGTTGAACATTTGACCCCTCGAGCCTGCTCCGCCATTTAATAAGATCATGGCTGATCTGATCATGGACTCAGCTCTGCTTCCCTGCCCGGTCCCCATAACCTTTTATTCCCTTATCTCTCAAAAATCTGTCTATCTCCACCTTAAATATATTCAATGACCCAGCCTCCACAGCTCGCAGGGGCAGAGAATTCCACAGATTTACAACCCTAAGAAATTCCTCCTCATCTCAGTTTAAAATGGTCGGCCCCTTATTCTGAAACTATGTCCCCTAGTTTTAGTTTCCCCTATGAGTGGAACCATCCTCTCTGCATCCACCTTGTCGAGCCCCCTCATTATCTTTTGTTTCGATAAGATCACCTCTCATTCTTCTGAACTCCAATGGAGTATAGGCCCAACCTACCTTCATAAGTCAACCCCCTCATCTCCGGAATCAACCAAGTGAACCTTCTCTGAACAGCCTCCGATGCAAGTTAAATATGAAAACCAAAACTGTACACAGTACTCTAAGTGTGGCCTCACCAATACCATGTACAGTTGTAGCAGGATATCTCTGCTTTTATACTCTATCCCCCTTGCAATAAAGGCCAATATTCCATTTGCCTTCCTGATTACTTGCTGTACCTGCATACTAACTTTGTGTTTCATGCACAAGGACCCCCAGGTTCCTCTGTTCTGCAGCACTTTGTAATTTTTCGCCATTTAAATTATAATTTGTTTTTCTATTTTTTCTGCCAAAGTTGATAACCTCACATTTTCCCACATTGTACTCCAGCTGCCAAATGTTTGCCCACTCACTTAGCCTGTCTATATCTCTTTGTAAATTTTGTGTCCCCTCCTGACAATTTGCTTTCCCACCCATCTTTGTATCATCAGCAAACTTGGCCACATTACACTTGGTCCCTTCGTCCAAGTCTTTAATATAGATTGTAAATAGTTGAGGCCCCAGCACCGATCCCTGCGGCACCCCACTAGTTATTGTTTGCCAACAGGAAAATGACGTTTATCTCGACTCTCTATTTTCTGTTAGTTAGCCAATCCTCTATCCATGCGAATATATTACCTCCAATTCTATGAACTTTTATCTTGTGCAGTAACTTTTATGCGGCACCTTAATCGAATGCCTTCTGGAAATCCAATTACACCACATCTATTGCTTCCCCTTTATCCACCTTGCTCATTACATCCTCAAAGAACTCCAGCAAATTTGTCAAACATGATTTCCCCTTCTTAAAACCATTATGACTCTGCTTGATTGAATTATACTTCTCCAAATGTCCTGCTATTGTATCCTTAATAATGGACTCCAGCATTTTCCCCAATGACAGATGTTGGGCTAACTGGTCTATAGTTTCCTGCTTTCTGTCTGCCCCCTTTTTTTTTAAAAAAGAGGGACGTTACATTTACGGTTTTCCAATCCACTGGGACCTCCCCAGAATCCAGGAAATGTTGGTAGATTACAACCACTGCATCCACTATTTCTGCAGCCACTTCTTTTAAGACCCTAGGATGCAAGCCATCAGGTCCAAAGGATTTGTCCGCCTTTAGCCCCATTATTTTACCGAGTACTACTTCTTTAGTGATAGTGATTGTATTAAGTTCCTCCCTCCCTATAGCCCCTTGACTATCCACTATTGGGATGTTTTTAGTCTCTTCTACTGTGAAGACCGATACAAAATATTTGTTCAAAATCTCTGCCATTTCCCTGTTCCCCATTAAGTAATTCCCCAGTCTCATCCTTCAGGGGACCAACATTTACTTTAGCCACTCTTTTCCTTTTTATGTACTTGTAGGAACTCGTACTCTGATTTTATATTTCGTGCTAGTTTACTTTCATAATCTATCTTCCCTCTTTATTATTTTTTTAGTTGTTCTTTGCTGGCTTTTAAAAGTTTCCCAATCCTTTGACCTCCCACTTATATTTACAGATACACGGATTATTTACAGTATCCGGGATATTCTATTTATATCCATGATATATTTCTCGTGTCATTAGTTAAGTAGTGATTTAGCAGAGAAATAAAAGATTACATTCTAAGTTTTTGTTCTTCAATGCTTATATAAAAATATAGAAATTGACTGCAGTATAGTTGAATATCTGTACCTAGGTCGAAATTTGCACTGTACAACAGAACTATAATGCATATTTTAAATCAACATTTTTATACAGGTGCAACGTTCGAAATCTGGAATCCTCAGGACGGAGTCTGAGCCGGTTTTTCGTCCCTTTCGGATTTCAGACAAGATAATCAATAGTGCCGGGTTTTGAGCGGCAAGGTCCGAAATCTGGCACGGGTTCAGTCGAGGATTCTGGATTTCAGACTATTGATTTTCTCATCTGAAATCTGGAATCCTCGACTGAATCCGTGCCGGATTTTGGGTTTTGCCAAATTTCAGACCTCGCCGCTCGCCGATTCACTCCGCTCCGCGCCACCCACCAATTCCTGCTGCCCCCCAGCTCTGCGCTTTTTACCGGCAAGTAGCCTCCTTATTCCTCCTACCAAACTGAACCACCTCAAAAATGTCCAGTTTTTGGACAATAATTCCAGATGACTCCATCTGGGATGCGCAAAATGTCCAGTTTTCGGACAACTACGGTTTTCGGAGTTCCGGATTTGGAACGTTGCACCTATACTTAAAAATGACACGAGTAACTTTACAATTTACAAATGAAACTGCACGAATAATATAAGCAAAACATTACATTCACTACCACACAACTTCCATGCAGTGATAATCATATATTAATCTACTGTAATGTCAACCCTATTAAGAAGGACTTGCTGATGAAATATTAGACTACAGCCAGTGTGGAAAAATCAAGCCATGTGAAAACATTGTTTCACAGAATAACTCTTGCCTACAGTAACTTAACCTGCTAAATACCAAAGGGGAAAATTCTGCAGTGTTCAGTTTCATTTACAACTCATCAGTATCAGCTGTGGCTCAGTGGGTAGCACTCTTGCCCGAGTCAGAAGATTGTGGACTCACGTCCCATTCCAGGGACTTGAGCACAAAAAAAAATCTAGGCCGACACTGCAGTGCCGTGCTGAGGGAGTGCTGCATTGGCGGAGATGTCGTCTTTCGGATGAGATGTTAAACTGCTCTCTCAAGTGGGCATAAAAGATCCCATGGTACTATTTCGAAGAAGAGCGGGGGAGTTATCCCCGGTTCTCTGTTCTGGCCAATATTTATCCCTCAATCAACATAACAAAAAAAAAGTGTTTATCTGGTCAGTATCACATTGCTGTTTGTGGGAGCTTGCTTGTGCGCAAATTGGCTGCCACGTTTCCTACATTACAACAGTGATTACACTCCGAAAGTACTTCATTGGCTGTAAAGCGCTTTGAGACGTCCGGTGGTCGTAAAAAGCGCTATATAAATCCAAGTCTTTCTTTCTTTCAACAATAAAGCAACCCATGCCATCCTACAGCAGGGCTTGGACAGCACTGAGACTTTGGCTGACAAGTCACAGGAAACATTCGCACCATGCAAGTCCCAGGTAATGATCACCTCAAACAAGAGCCCAGTCCTTTGCCCCTGACCTTCGACACCACCCTCATCAAGATCTTGGAAGGAGGTCACCACTGGCCAGTAGCTGAACTGAACCAACCATTGTGACCTTTCAAAAGATTCTTCATAATCTACAAGGTTCACGTCAGGAGTGTGATGGAATATTCACCACTCGTCTGGATGGGTACAGCCGCAACACAATTCAAGAAGTTTGACATCATCCTAAACAGAGATCTCCTTTGGACTTGATATCCACCCGCTCCCTCACCGGTAAACTATGGCTGCAGCTGTACGATCTGCAGGATACACTGCAGCAACTCATCAAGATTACTTCAACAGTACTTCCCTGCCCTGTAGCCACTTAAATGACAAGAGCATCAATTTCATGGGAAGACCATCCTGATTTGGACATATAACATCATCACAAGGTCAATATCCTAGAATTCGCCAACACCATCACGGGAGCACCAACACCACAAGGACTGCAGTATTCAAAGAGCAGGCCCACCACCACCTTCTCATGGCAGCTGAGGATGGGAAACAAATGTGGCCGTACCAGTATTATACACATCCAGGAACACCAAAGATTTATTTTTTTGCTGAAAAATTCTCAGAGTGGTGTGACAAAACAGCACTAGAGAAATATACGAGATCTAAGAAAAACTCACATTTTCTGAAACACAAAATAACAACTTGAAAGTTTGGACTGAAATGATAGTGGTCTTCAAAAGAACACTCCAGGCAAGCATTTTATTTTGAGTATACATCTAAAAGACTATTTAAAAAGCCAACAAAACTAACGAAGGGTCATCAACCTGAAACATTAACTGTTTTTCTCTTCACAGATGCTGCCTGACCTGCTGAGATTTCCAGCATTTTCTGTTTTTATTTCAGATTCCAGCATCCGCAGTATTTTGTTTTTGTAACATTATCTTTTATTTTGTGCACGTTTCCTTTCCATCTGCATAATACATCAGTAACTCAGCATGGCACAGAGCTGTTCAAAGTGGACATGCATGTGATTCTCCATGCAAGTACATTACCAATCTCAATCTATTCAACACGAAACACCTAGTTCAAACTAGAGAAAGTGAAAGGTAGAGTCACCATCCCAAGAAATTCACAGTTATCAGTTCAGAATATTACAAATTCTGTCTGAAGAAAGAACTTGTGCACTCAATTAAATCATGTCAGATTTCCCAGCATTAGCAGTCATTGCTCCTTTAGAAACAGCAGATTTTGCACATTAGCAGGCTGAAAATTGTACAGCATAAATACCTTTGTTTAAAAAAAGGCCCACTGTGCACATTCAGTTCCGACTGCCGATTGACCATGTGATTTTCTAGTCCCTGCCCCACCCACCCCCACTCTCCTGAAGGCAATAACATGCTCTAGCATGGTTTCACATGTTGCAAACCTTACACAAGTGTCATTCTTCATTGTGAAAGCTTGGACAGTGCCTAGCCAGTGCTTGGATAGTACATGTTAGCTATTCAATCATGGAGAGGAGTTTGATCCTGTCCTCATCTGGTATTCCCACACACAAACTTCCCAAAAACAATCGGCAGCAGAAACCCCAACCGAATTTCCACTACTGGCCCATGGACATCAAGGTCAATACTACCACCCCATTGCCACTCCAGCTGGGAGAAGTATGTAAACTCAGTGGAGAGCAGGGATTGAAGTGATCTGGTCTGTACGGCCCATCATCACACCAAGCAGCACATTTTCAAACTGAACCAGGGGATAGCTTTCCTCTATTTTAAGTCAAAATATTCTCAGGTCCCTCAGAAATTCCTTCTACCCTAACATTCTCTTTTAACTTAGAAATAAGTGATTAGCTTCAGACATTAGCCCTCCACATTGAACCTTATATTTGCTAGATTACAGATAATAGTAAACCACACAGTTGTGGGTCACAGCATATAAATCACAATAATAGAGGAGCAGGAGATAGAAGTGATGTATATAATTGCTCCCAATTATTTTCCATTAGTCTTTAACAGATGAGCAACACTTCGGGTGACTATTCCACAAGAGCAGAAGTAAAACAAGGACACACACCCTGGATCTTTCATGAAATATTTTGATGATGAAAATAATTTAAAGTAAAAGAACGTGTGTACAAATATGCTACAGAGTACTTTAGTTGCACTCGCACTGCAACTATAAAAATGTCATCCGTGGAACGCAACTGGTGTTGGTGCAAGGTAACTACGGTTTCGTAAAATCAGAAATATACAGCACAGAAGGAGGCCATTTTGGCCTATCGTGTTTCTTGGAATTCATGCTTGAACACTTGGGAGTCAAGGAAAAAAAACTTCAGATTCTTTCTTCTTGTAAGTTTTACTTAGTGACCAGTACCATAACCACTGCACAACCGTACTCAATATTCACGTGTCCATACTTGGTTGCATTATTTTCTTGATATCTCAAGAGTAAACCACACAGGCTTGCCCTTGTGTCCCAGTTTTAGGGGAGCATCCAACACATGCAAGATGAAAATCAGAAAAATTACCCTACTGAATTTGCAACAAAGCTATTAGATGTTAGGGTGCTCAAAGCAACTGATACATATTAGTGGGATCACCTCTATTGCACAGAAGTCGGCAACTTACAGAAAACATTTTAGTCCTATTAAAAAGATCCTACCAATGAAGGAAGTTCAGTTGAGCAAAGGGAGCTCAAATTGTCCAATACCCAAAAGGGGCAAGACTAAGGGATCAGAATATTCAACTAAAGCCCCATTTATGGTTCAATCCAGATCCTTGTTGGATAAGGGACATCAGAATTTACACTAAGTTTATATGGCATGTCGTACAAGGCTCGCTCGAAATCTTCAAACATAAATGTAAATCAAAATTAAAAGATCAAATTCTATTCGGCTACTGACGGGCATTGCTTGAGGAAGAGTACCCACCGTTTATAGTGGGAGCATTGATATGAACGCAATTTGCCCGCTATATACGATGGCCGGTAAAACATTTGACAGACTTTTCAATGGTTTTTTATTGTATCAATCACGTTCGTTCTGAAAATGCATCATCGAAGCTGGTCTATTTATGGTAGTGAGGCATTCTGCTCTCTCACAGTTCATACCTTGAAGTGTTCTAACAAGCCTTACATAAAACTAGCACCCCTCCTGCCTCAAAATTTGCCATACTGTTGACCTTTATAAAGTACAAACAATTCCCTTCAT
This sequence comes from Pristiophorus japonicus, assembly GCF_044704955.1. Classification (NCBI taxonomy): domain Eukaryota; kingdom Metazoa; phylum Chordata; class Chondrichthyes; family Pristiophoridae; genus Pristiophorus; species Pristiophorus japonicus. The sequence goes on along the minus strand of NC_091979.1, from coordinate 277,409,065 downwards.
CAGGGACCAAAGCCACACCACCTTTTACTTCGGAGGAAACATTGCGCCCATCTCCAACATCACTGAGAATATACGGTTCTGATCGCAAGCTTTTCATGATCCAATCATATCTGACGTCCATTTCAACAGTGAGCATTACCGCCACTGTAGGCTTACATCACAAAAATGTCTTTAGTGTCTGCAGCGTAAAAGGGCTAAGCATGTTAAAACTTACCTGTCGATCTTTGATCTCTCAGAACAGTCGAAATCTTGGAGACTCTGTATTTCATGCACGTTATCCAGTTTGTTTAACATCAATTTCAAGCAGTGCCTGTGTATGTAACGTCACCGCTTTAATACTGATTGAAGGAGTGAATAAAACAATCTCTGAGCAGCCAACACTCCTAATGAGATGATTATTGTCGGGTTGAGCGAACTAGAGAATAAGCACAGCTATAACTGGAAACTTTGAAATTGATGTTAATGTAAATGGATAACAGTTATTGCTTTTCGGTTGATATAAGCAACTGCCCATTTTAAACCTAAATGTTTCACATGGTGGATACTCTATCATTTAACAGTTATCAAAGACTACAAAAACACTTTGGGCTGGATTTTTGGCTTTTTGCGTTTTCACCTGTTTCCGGTCACAATTCGCGGTGGATTCAAAAATTTAGCGCCGGGTTAACATTAGTGCCAGAGCAAGCTCACGAGGAGCGTTAGTGTTAACTCCGGCATTGCACCACACAATGTGCGCGCCGGAGCCGAAAGTTCCGGCGCTAAAAAAAAAAAATCGGCTGTTCTGTGCATATGCAAATTTTTTTTCTTCTTCCCGCGCTTCTGGTCTGCTCTCCGGTTGCAAATGCTAATGCAGGGCGCGACCGCGCGCATGTGCAGTACACCCGGGGCTGATTCAGCCATTTTACATTTGGATTTTGATGAAGGAGGACGACGATTCGAGACAGCGTGTCAGGCGATTCAGCCACGAGGCGAATGGGGGCTCATGTCACCCTGCCCCCTCCTCTGCTGCTAACCACTCGTCTGTTGCTTTCTACTTCCAGGTGACCAGTCACAGGCGCAGCATCCCTCAAGGGACTACTCCACGTCAGGCCATCGCCTGGAGGAGGAGGAAGAGATGGAGTATACCGATGAGCGATTCCAGCGCAACATCAATCCACCCTGTTCTACCACCGACACTAGCTCCTTTGAGGACGACGGTCCTGAGGGTTTGACAACTCCGAAACTCCCGGGATCAGTGGCATCCTTAACACAGTGCTGGGGTTGAATCCCGCATGCCATCGCTCCGGGGGGGTGAGTCGGCAAAGTCAGTCTGCTAACAGACAGGCAGACGTGGAATGTCCAGGGAGAACACCCAGGTCAGCCGTCAGCTCCTTGATGTCCTGGGTAGGATTCCCGCGAGCATCGACAGTCTGAAAGCGATCATTACAGAGGTAGGGTCGCAGACTGTCAGTGCGAGCGAGCTGTTTTACCTGCGAAGCCATCAAATGCCCACAAGAAGCTGGTGGCCTCCAGCAGTGGCAGTGGAGTCCCGGAGAATGTAGCGCGAACCCTTGCGGAATATAGTGCATCACAGGCACAAGCTCTGCATCGGCTTGGGCAGTTGATGCAGTCCATAAAGCCTCTCGCCATACTCTCTGCGTTCCCCACTGTCACACCCAAACCAAAACCATCTGTGACTGGCGACGCCAATGAAGAGGCTAGCCAGTCAGAAGCCAGGCCTTCCATGCCACGAGCTGTTCCAGTGCGTCCCCTTCACTAACTCTCCCCCAAACACAGCAGTGCTCTGGCAGTCTTGCTGCCCGCCCATCTTGGTGCCACTTTGGATAGGAGCAGCAGGCAAGGGAGGGTGATAAGGGGAAGGGGGGCAAAAGCCGGTGGGAAAAAATAGTGGGGCAGTATATTATGTTGTTGATGCTGAATGCATTGATTGTTTAATGTCACAGTATTATGATGTTCTGGATTATGTTATTGATAATGTTGAATGATCACACTGCTGAATGCAGCTAATTATTTTATTTTATTAAAGTTTCACAATGAAGGTTACAAAGTTTACAATGTTACAATGCTTAATAAACTTTTTGGTTCACCTTAAACATTCCTGTGTTGTGTCTCATTTGCAGAATAAGAGGGGGAATAGTCAACATGGTGGGATAGAATGGCCAGGCAACGGTCAAATGTGCCGTTCACTCTTCAAGCAAAGCCTTCAATTATGAGCTGCCGACATAAGGCTTTTATAGCGATGAAAACTCCACGATGCCTCCCCTGTGATTGTGGTGGGGGGTGCTGGTGGCATAGGTTCCGCGCCAAGCTCCTCTTCCTTGTCTTCCTCCTCCTCCTCCTCCTCCTCCTCCTCTCTGTCTCTCTCTCTCTCTCGGTGGTCCTGCAATCCCCATTGGCAATTCCTGTCCCCTCATGATGGCTAAGTAGTGGAGCATGCAGCACACCACAATGAACTCAAATTTACTGAGGTGGGTAATGCAGGCAGCCTCCAGAGTGGTCCAGGAATCGGAAGCGCTGCTTGAGCAGTCCAATTGTCTGTTCGACAATGTTGCGTTTGGCTGCATGGCTCTCATTAAAGCGATGCTCGGCTTCTGTCTGAGGGTTCCGGAGGGGGGTCATGAGCCAGCTCTGGCCTTGTGGTTGACGCTGGAACATGCGTTAGACACTGCTCTCATGCAAGATGAAAGCATTATGGATGCTGCCTGGATATTTAGCATTGACTGCCATGATGCACTGAGTATGGTCGCAAAGACGATTTGTACGTTCATGGAGTGGAATTCCTTTCGGTTTCGGAAAACCTCTGCATTCTGTAAAGGTGCTCGCAGGATGATGTATGTACAGTCAAGGGCACCCTGAACCTTGGGGAAGCTAGCAAATCGTCCAAAACCTACAGCCCTCTCATTTTGGGTCTCTCTGGTCATAGGGAAGTTTATGAAGTCAATTCTGCATGTGTACAGTGCATTAGTCACCTGGCGAATGCAGCAATGTGTAGCGTGCTGCGAGATGGAGCATATGTCCCCCTCCCTGATGCCCGAAAGGAGCCGGAGGCATAGAAGGCAAGTGCCAGAGTCACCTTCAGCTCGACGGGCAGTGCAGTCCTGTTCCGCTGGTAGACTGTAGGTCTGCCTGTATGAGCTGGCATATCTGTGATCATCTCTTTTCGGAAGCACAGCCTTCTAACGTATAGTACCTCAGGGAGCTGGAGGTATGAGCGATGTTCCCTGTAAACTCGTTGGGGGCAAGGCCTCCTCCCCATACATCTGCGACCTCTTCGATTAAGTTGCAAATGATCAACAATAAGTCTTCTTCCAGCTTGAAGCCGTATGAATATAGTAGCCAGGATTACTGGCTCCCGACCTAGCATGCCCCCATCTTTTAAAATGTCTTTAAATGTCCTTTATAAAACAAACTAGAAACTCACAAACTTCACAATCAAAAGTATGCAGTAACACAGCGTTCTTCTCCCAAACCTTTTAATCATTCACACGGTGACTTTCTCCTCCATTTTGAACATGGCGCCTGGTGCGCCCTGGGTCCATCTGGTTTTTATGGGCGGGTTCTCAGGCGGTCGCTAAATCGGGCGAAATGCTGGAACATTCCACCCGGGGCGCTAGCACAACGATGCACGATGATTTATGTCATCCAAACAGTCAAAACAGCAGCAGGGCGGTAAGTTTTACCGCAAAATCAATGGCGAAAATTCCACCCGGAAACAAAATCTTGTGCGCCTCGTTTCGCGCCCAAAAAATCATTTTTGCGTCCTGCCGAGGCACTAAATGGGGCACAAATCAGCCAAAAATCCAGCACTTTCACTTTTCTTTTAAATTAAAACAAGATAATATTTCCAATGTAATCATTACAACCAACAGTTTAGTTCAAGATGACGGCAACATAACTTTAGCTTCACAACATAAAACTTAATTTTACACTACTTTGTTACCTCCTAGAAAGAGCAGGTAACATTGAGAAGCTCCAGAAAGATTTGTACAGATAACCAGTTTAGCAACATTCCCAACGTGACTGCAATAAGAGCCAAATTATTGTACATGTTTTTTCACATATCCAGAAATGTAGTACGCCAGTGCAGTCTTCGGCCGCCTGAGGAAAAGAGTGTTTGAAGACCAGGCCCTCAAATCTACCACCAAGCTCATGGTCTACAGGGCTGTAGTAATACCCATCCTCCTGTATGGATCTGAGGCATGGACGATGTATAGAAGGCACCTCAAGTCGCTGGAGATATATCACCAACGATGCCTCCGCAAGATCCTGTAAATCCCCTGGGAGGACAGGCGCACCAACATCAGTGACCAGGGTACATCCCCAGTATTGAAGCACTGACCACACTCGGTCAGCTTCGGTGGGCAGGCCACATAGTTTGCATGCCAGATACGATACTCCCTAAGCAAATGCTTTATGCGGAGCTCCTTCATGGTAAACAAGCCAAAGGAGAGCAGCGGAAACGTTATAAGGACACCTCAAAGCCTCCCTGGTAAAGTGCGACATCACCACTGACACCTGGGAGACCCTGGCCGAAGACCGCCCGAGGTGGAGAAAGTACATCTGGGAAGGCGTTGAGCTCTTCCGAGTCTCAACGCAAAGAGCATGAAGAGGCCAAGCGCAGGCAGCGGAAGGAGCGCACGGCAAACCAGTCCCACCGACCCCTTCCCTCGAGGAATGTCTGTCCCACCTGTAATAGGGTCTGTGGCTCTCGTATCAGACTGCTCAGCCATCAAAGAATTCACTTTGGGAGTGGAAGCAAGTCCTTCTCGATTCTGAGGGACTGCCTATGATGATGACATTTCAGCAGAGACATGTTGCACATCACCTTCAATTCTGACCTGTTGCATCTGCACTGCAACCAAACTAAATTGTTCATCAAACCAAAACCCACTCTGAAGGAGCTAGATCTACACCAGATCTCATTTACTACAGAAAGGGATATACAATTCAGACATCAGTTCTCATGTTTGTTCATAAAATTGGTCCATTTCTCAATGCAGCCAACAGGAAAAAAAAGCTTTGAAGAGAACAGGTCAAGTAGCTGATAGGAACTTCAAGTATTTTTAGGTGGTAGCTAACTTCTTGTGCACTTCTGTATGTGTTCTGGTTTGACAAGATTCCAAGTTATGGATCAAACGACATAAAGATTAATTCAGCAAGCTAAATTGTTTCACTGAGAAAGTTGAGAGATGTAGAATAGTGGTGAGAATTAAATCAAATGGATGCAGAAGAGGCACTTGATGCAACACCAGGCACTATGAATACAAACTAAAGAAATCAGAATGTGAATGAAGCAAAAGGTATAACCCAACACTTGCGGCACTTTCATAATGGTGCTCGTGTAGCTTGAATTGTACAGGAGCGCTGCCTATCCATTGGCTCCACACAATCACAGTGCCAAGTCCGCTTATACAATTGCAGCAGAATGGTAAACCAATGAAAATTGTGGGTGTGTGATTTTGCTGCCATGATAAGCATATTTAGAACTGCAAATACAGATGTTGGTGTCCATCGATCCAAACTAAATAAATGCCAAGGAGTTAAATTATGGAATTAACTGCCACCTACTAATGTCTAAGCTTAAGTATTAAATTAGAATTGGGCATATCCCAAAGTCAGTAAAGAGAAAAATTATGTTTTTGATCAGGAGATGAAAGTCAGCATAGGCCTTGAAAAGGAGAACTTTAAAAAAAAAATGGATGAGCTTAATGCCCTTTCTTATTCCTACATTCTTGCATATTTCTAGGTTGATTCATTTAAGGTTATTGCTTTCATTAATGCCAATTACAGGATTAACAAGCAATATACATTTATCTCCACATTTTACTCCCAAAGATCATGGGAAATAATGTTTACCCAGTAATAACAGAAATACATATAGCTTCAAAAATGCAGTTCCTAAGTTTTTAAACCACACAATATCTTTCAATCGCTGAGTTGATTTAACATACAATTCAAATAATTGAATTTTAGATAGAAAGTATAGTAATCTCACTACAATCTATTCCTTTTCAATTTACCACTTCTTCCATTTTAAATGAAAGCAAGACTAGATATCTTTTCCTGTTAAGGTGCTTTTATGCTATGTGCAATGAGCAGACCTCCTGTGGTTGATGGCACTATAAACCGGAATCTTCCAAGCCACAGCAACTGTATAGACCAACTATTTTCATGGTTAGATTCTTTGCCACGAGAAAAAATAATCTTGCAGTTGTGCTGTTATACAAACTGAGCAACAATCTTGTTTTTCCGAAGGACTGTCACAGTTACTGTGGAAAAAGAGAGTCCTGCCATGCAAGAAGGCCATGTCTCCATTTTGCCATAACGGCCCGCAATAGCCCTAAAGAACAGCAGGTGCAAAGAACAATGAAAACAATTAGGTTATTTTGTCGAAAGTCTCCACAAACTAAAGATGAAGTAAAAGGGCTTATAGATGCCCTATCTTTCTCACTCGATCTTGCAATATAAGTAATGGTTACAATATGCAGGGCTGCACCAAAATTCTCCCATGACTCCCTCCATATACTTATGAAGGGAGTCATAGCATGCAGGGAGGTCCTCTTCCCCAGGAGATCAACCAAAATTCTCCCATGACTCCCTCCATATACTTATGAAGGGAGTCATAGCATGCAGGGAGGTCCTCTTCCCCAGGAGATCAACACAGTTTGGTAGCACATTGCATAGGAGGGCACAAACAGGGATGTGGTCAGGAGGACCTGGGTGCAGTGCCACAAACATTTCAATGATCTCAGTAGTTCACAAAACATTACTGCTAAGCCACTCAACCTCATCCTGCTGTGCCTATCATATCCCCATCACTCTGCCTTCCCTACCCTACTCCTGCACATGCTTACTCACACCAACTTACCTTACACCTCCACCCATCCCTCTCTACCTACATTATCACATCCCCATCTCACTAGCCCCTCGTCTCACACACACCCTCATCCTAGTGCAATTATACCAACTAATCACACAAGAGTAGGCATTTGGGTGTTTTATGCAATGTTCATGTAAAGTTTCTGTTAATGTGGTGTCAAACATTGACATCTTTATTTTCAACACTATGTTCTTGGATGGATTTGTGTGAACCTTTGGAAGTGACTTAGTGAGTTGCAGTGAATGGTGAGAAATTAACGGTTCCCACCCCTATGGTCATGAGTGTGAAAGGAGTGGCTTGGACATTGTTATGGTGTTGGTGTGGGGTGGTGCCAACCTGGCACATCATGTGGCAGCTAGGGCGTACAGCGTCAAGTGAAGGAAAACTGTCCATGATGAGGCCATCCCTGGCCTCCCGGGCAGCAATGCGGTTGGTACTGATGCCCTCTGTCCTGTGCAGCATCAGGTGATTACGGAGACGGTTGGTAGTGTTCTTGATGCTGCTGGTGTTGGGGCTGATCATGGATTCTGAGGACCAAGGTGAGAAAGCATAAAGGGCACCCTTGCTGATGGAATAGATTACAGGTGAAGTAGAGATGACAGAAGCCATCGGTCAACGGTGAGAGGGGTAATGAGGTCAGACTGGATGGAGATTTGTGTAAAGACTTGCAGCACGGTGAATCTGTGGTGGAAATACAGTGAGGAAGATCTTGTGGCTGAGGGAAGATATCTCTGTAAGATAGGAGCTTTTATTGTACATGTGAATCGGTCAACTCATCAGCTGATTCAATGGCCACTGAACTCCCATCTCAGCTTGACAGACGTGTTCCACGACCAGCGTGGCCCCGTGGGCAAGCTATCAAATGCTTGTGAGCTGAAATTAATTCTTAAGTGGCTCTAAACAAGTCACTAATTACCTGAATTGGGTCCACAGCTGTGAACCCGCTGATCGACCAGACATCGGGAAAGGCGCATGGCGGCTGGTTCACAGCGAGGTCCCGACCCACTGGGGGGAAAAAACACTTTCCCACCCGATCCGCCACCAATCGCACCCGCTGACTCCCCAGAAAATTCCGGCCTTGGAGTGGACAAATAAATGGCAAATTAAATTCAATTTTGCAAAATGTGAGGCGGTTCATTTTGGTAGGAGGAATAAGGAAGCCATTTATTCCTTGAAAGGTAAGAAACTAATTGGGGGTCAGGAGCAAAATCTACTATTTTCACTAATGACCTAAATCTAGGTATTGGGGCAGATGACACCAAGATATGTATATGTGTTAGAACTGCAAAGGATGCTTGAAAACTCCAAGCTGATCATATTATGTTGGAGGACTGTGTACATGTTTGTCAAATGGTTTAATTTAGAAAAGTTTAGCCTTGTGCATTTCAATTGCTACATGTAAATACACCCTAGAGGAAACAGAATTGAAGCTTTTGGTGAGAGAAAGAGATCTGGGTGTTACAGTGCATTTACTCTCTCAAGATTCATGAGATTATAACCAAAGCGAACAGGATTCTAGGCTGTAAAAACAGGAAAAATCACTACAAAACAAAACATATCATTTTGTTCTTGTGTAAGGTCTTAGTTAGACCCTAGTTAAAATACCGTGACCAGGTTTGGTTGTCTCACATGGTGGGGATATTGAGGCTTTGGAAAGGGTGCAGAGGAAGACCACACCATAGTTACCAAGATAGGTTCAAACAGTAGGTCTGTATACTTTAGAATAGTGTAGACTCGGGGACAATTTGATCGAGATTTATAAGGTAATGAAGGGACTAGTTTGTGCTCATGTGGATCAATTATTTCAAATGGATAGTTTAAGAAAGACCATGGGTCATGTTTACAACTTATACAAGGGCAGAACTAGGTTAGATGTTAGGCGGTTCTTCTTTTCACAGACAATAATAGACCTGTGGAACAGGGTGTCAACTAGTGTGGTGAATACCAATTTGCTGAATTCCTTCAAGAGAGAACTGGACCTGTTTCTGGTTGGGGCAGAGATTACCATGTACAAGAACCTTGTAAAATACCATAAAACTATCAGATTGTCGTAAAAACCCATCTGGTTCACTAATGTCTTTTAGGGAAGGAAATCTGCCACCCTTAACCAGTCTGGCCTATATGTGACTCCAGACCCACAAAAATATGGTTGACACTTAACTGCCCTCTGAAATGGCCTAGCAAGCCACTCAGTTGTATCAAACATCTAGGAGAAACAATAAGAATAAAACCGGACAGATCTCTTGGCATTGACCTAGGCGCCTCTCCTCGACATTCAACGGCATTACCATTGCCGAATCCCCCGCCATCATCATTCTGGAAGTTACCATTGACCAGAAAACTTAACTGGACCAACCACAATAATATTGTGGCTACAAGAGCAGGTCAGAGGCTGGGTATTCTACAGTGATTGACTCACCTCCTGACTCCCCAAAGTCTTTCCACCCTCTATAAGGCACGTCAGGAGTGTGCTGGAATACTCACCACTTGCCTGGATGAGTGCTGCCCCAACACTCAAGAAGCTCTCCTCCATCCAAGACAAAGCAGCTCGCTCGATTGGCACCCCATCCACCACCTTAAACATTCACTCCCTCCATCTCACCATGGCTGCAATGTGTACCATCTACAAGATACACTGCAGCAACTCACCAAGGCTTCTTCAATAGCACCTCCCAAAACCCACAACTTCTGCCACCTAGAAGGACAAGGGCAACAAGCGCATGGGAACACCACCACCTTCAAGTTCCCTTCCAAGTCACATACACTCCTGACTTAGAAACATATTATCGTTTCTTCATCGTCGCTGGGTCAAAATCCCAGAACTCTCCCCAACAGCACTGTGGGAGTACCTTCACCTCACGAACTGCAGCGGTTCAAGATGGTTTCCACGTAAGAAAAGACTAAGCATACTGATTAATAAATATTTAGGCATATCCTATGCAACAGAGTGGTGCCACCCTCCCCCACCCTCCCTTCAACACATCAGCTCAGAGCCAAGTTTGGAGTCTGTCAAACTACTAAAGGAGAGACAGTGAGCACAAGCACCAGAGGACAGGCAGGGAAACGAAACAAAATGTAACTTGATAAAATACATAACATTTATAGCTCTGAATTCATAACCAGACACTTCCTCTCAGAAAAAAATAAAAATCATTGTGGGTGCTGAATGAGGACATAAAATAATATGGGAAAATTGGATGGATTGAATGTTTTTTTGCTTATTCCTTACATTTAGAGGTGGTTTGTCAGAAGACTTCTAGTGTCATAGCAGTGTGGTACAAAATTCACGAGAGTACTAACCTACTTTGTGATATCTGCTGCATTACCAGATATCGGTATAATAATATATCTCTATTAATACAGTAACTGCTATGACAGATGACATTTCCATTTTTTAATCCATAAATTAAAATATTTTATCAGTAACACTTATCAGCCTCCCCCCCCCGCCCCCCCCCCCCACCATTTAACCGAGTGAGATTGAAATTCATTCTTGATTCTTAGACAAGAGAGCACTTGCCTCCAGAGAATAATGCCATCCAATTTCCTCACAGTTTAAAAGCTGTCATTTTTGTGAACTGAGTCCAGTCTATTGAAGCAGTCACTAGACAGACGGTAAATGTTTCATATTAAAGTGCAAGACTCCAAGGATGCCTAATATGAACCTCAGAGTCTATGCTAAACAATCAACCGGTGCAGTATTGTATTAGAAGGTAGGCAGATCAAAAAGCATGCTAAACTATTGAGTTGTGTTCAACATTGTCAGAACACAGCTCAATAGCAACAGACTGCCAAGACAAATATTGTAGCAACTCAGCCTGATTGAGCTTAAGAAATAAAATGGTTTCTTTTAGTGAGAAAATAATTCTTCAACTTTATAGCCTAGAACCTTTTATTTGTTCACAAGCATAACACAATCAAAAAGGTGCTTTTGATACAATTTGAATGGCTATTTCAATGGTGAATCAATAAATAACCCTACAATATTGTTTTGTAGGAATGATCTGGCTCTGATTGTAAGGTTTATGCCCCCTTGTCCTAGACTTCACCACCATCAGAAAGAGTTTCTCCAATCTACCCAATCAATTCCTTTCAAAACTCAATGAAATCATCCCTTATCCTTCTATATTCCAGGGAATACAAGGCTAGTTTACGTAACCGCTCCTCATAATCTAACCCTTGGAGCCCTGGTGAATTTGCGCTGCGCTCCTTCCAAGAACTGTACACAGTATTCCAGATGTGGTCTAACCAGGGCTTTGTAAAGCTGTTGCAAAACTTCCACACCTTTCTATACTAGCCCTTTAGTTATAACATTCCATTAGCCTTTTTTTGTACCGGCTCATACATCTGATCTGTGTATAATCCCTAAATCTCCTCCGATCACCACTTTTCCTAGCGTTTCATCATTTAAATACCTAGATCTATCCTTTTTGTTCCAAAATGGATGACCTCACACTTACCCGCGTTGAAATGCATCTGCCACGGTTTCACCCAATTGCTTAATCTATCAGTGTCTCTTTGTAAATTTTATGCTCATGTCTACACTACTTACTATATCACCAATCTGTGTGTCATCAGCCAACTTGGATATATGGCTCCCTATTAGGTTATCTAAGCAATTAATGAGTGTGGTGAATAATTGAGGCCCCAGCACAGATCCTTGTGTGACACCACTAGTGACTTGCTTCAAATTCAAGTACATACCCATTATCTCTGCGCTCTGTCTTCTACCACCTAACCAATCTCCTGACCAAGACTAGTTTTGAAAACTCTGTTCAATGACTAAATTTGCACCACTAGGTAGACAGTCTCTACTATACCATAAACTTTAAAAATCCACTTCTCTTTTTGAAATTCTATAATTACAAAATGTTTAAGAGTAGATGTAATCATATTATATTATTATGCATTGCACTATATACAAACACAACAAAAAAGTCTTACAAGACACCTGCACAACAAACAATCATTTTTGATGAAAGGTCATTGAACTCATTGAATGGCGGTGCAGGCTCGAAGGGCCGAATGGCCTACTCCTGCACCTATTTTCTATGTTTCTATGACCTGAAACATTGGCCGGAATATGCGGTCAGCAGCGAAGCAAAGGCATTTGCTGCTGGCCCCAAAGTACACTCCGCACATGGATCTCATTATCCCTATGTCAAGAATGTTGTGTTTTCGGACCTTGAATTCAATTCAATGGAATTTAACCGGGATCCGCTTGTTCGTATTGCTGTGACATCGTCATCATCATCATAGGCAGTCCCTCGCAATCGAGGAAGACTTGCTTCTACTCCCAAAGTGAGTTCTCTGATGGCTGAACAGTCCAATAGAGAGCCACAGACCCTGTTACAGGTGGAACAGACATTCGTCGAGGGAAGGGGTCGGTGGGGCTGGTTTGCTGCGCGTTCCTTCCCGCTGCCTGTGCTTGACCTCTTCACGCTCTTTGCGTTGAGACTCAGAGCTCAACGCCCTCCCGGATGCACTTTCTCCACCTCGGGCGGTCTTCGGCCAGGGTCTCCCAAGTGTCAGTTGTGATGTCGCACTTTACCAAGGAGGTTTTGAGGGTGTCCTTGTAACGTTTCCGCTGCCCACCTTTGGCTCGTTTACCATGAAGGAGTTCCGCATAAAGCATTTGCTTAGGGAGTCTCGTATCTGGCATGCGAACTATGTGGCCTGCCCAGCGAAGCTGATCGAGTGTGGTCAGTGCTTCAATACTGGGAATATTAGCCTGGGCGACATCAGTGCGCCTGTCCTCCCAGGGGATTTGCAGGACCTTGCGGAGACATCGTTGGTGATATATCTTCAACGACTTGAGGTGCCTTCTATACATCGTCCATGCCTCAGATCCATACAGGAGGGTGGGTATTACTACAGCCCTGTAGACCATGAGCTTGGTGGTAGATTTGAGGGCCAGGTCTTCAAACACTCTTTTCCTCAGGCGGCCGAAGGCTGCACTGGCGCACCGGAGGCGATGTTAAATCTCCGCATCGATGTCTGCCTTTGTTGATAACAGGCTCCTGAGATGTGGGAAATGGTCCACGTTGTCGAGGGCCGCGCCGTGAATCTTGATGATTGAAGGGCAGTGCTGTGTGGCGGGGACAGGCTGGTGGAGGACCTATGTCTTACGGATGTTAAGTGTAAGGCGCATGCTTTCATATGCCTCAGTGAATATATTGACTATATCCTGAAGTTCAGCCTCAGAATGTGCGCAGACGCAGGCGTCGTCCTCCTCCGTTTCGGATGCCCCCAAATGTTGGTCAACATCCTTCGCCTGCTTCACGACGACATGCAGGCCGTGATCCTTACCAACGGATCCATTACAAACCCAATTCACGTACGGACCAGAGTCAAACAGGGCTGCGTCATCGCTCTTCTCAATCTTCCTTGCCGCCATGCTCCACCTCACAATCAACAAGCTCCCCGCTGGAGTGGAACGAAATCACAGAACCAGTGGGAAGCTGTTTAACCTCCGCCGCCTCCAGGCCAGGTCCAAGATCGGCCCAACCTCTGTCGTTGAGCTGCAGTACGCGGACGATGTCTGCGTCTATGACATCAACAGGCTGTCTAAGCAGCCAATCAAAAAGTCAGAATTCTCTGACAGTGAACAAGGAAGCGAGTAAGCCCATAACATTCTAACTTTTTTTAAATAGTTAGAGAGAACAAAAAAAAAGATTGGGGCTCTCAAATAGGGAAAAAGGCAAACCTGAAATAAAGATGGACAAACTTTAAAAAAAATTTGAAAAGTTTTTTTTTTTAATTTAAAATTTTTATTAAAATGAAACATTTCACACTGCACAAAATCAATATGCTGTTATAACCCAAGTTACACCTAATCCCTTTGGGTCTAACTTTTTATGGGGAATTTAACAGCGTACTTACTGCAGAAAAGCCAAAGTTTGTGTCAGGTGCAATGATTTACGAGATTTCACTGATTGCTGGCTCTGTGGGGCGGGGACACAGTGCAGCCAGATTCGGAACAGTCGTTGACAGAGCGCAACTTCGGGATTTCCGCACGTGCCTGTACATGTGCCAAATCCTGAAGTTACGGTCAGTTTCAAAGGCAGAATGATGGCGAACACTGCCAGTTCGCCGTCACTATGATCACAAATTCGGGGGTTAACTGTTTCTCCCTCTCTCCACAGATGCTGAGTGTTTTCCAGTAATTTTTGTTTTTCAACAAACAGATTATCTATGACAATTACTCAAGGATATTCATGGCATCCAGGCCAGTTTAAATTTCAGGAGAGTAAAACCATATTTAACTGAAAAGTCTGGGGACACAAAAATGGAAGCGAATAGAGATAACGAAGTTTCATTGTAATTGTATCCATTCTTCAGCTAATCCCAAGAGCAATGCACACATCTTTGACTGACAACTTTTAACGAAGTAGCTTTGAATATATATTACAAACCGAATAAAATGTTTATCTAATGTTACTCTCATTAACTTCAGAAATGTCCAAATCCAATTTCAACTGGCAAGATCAGTTAGCACCGCAATAGCTGATCCATCAGCTCATTTTTCCTTCACACAACTGCCTATGAAAAAATAACATTCCAATACTTTTAATGGCATAATATTTTTATTTCTAAAATCGCATCAATTTCCAGGCAGGTGGATGGGGGAGATTTGAGCCAGAAAAATCGGTCAATAGAACAGCTGTAATAATAGCACAATCGAATCTTGCCGCCAGAAATGTTGCCTGTTGAAACTGGTGTTAGGATTATTGCAGAAATACACAATCTTCAGAACAAATAGGATTAGCTGTCTGGGCTACAGGTACTGTATTTACAGAGAGGTCAGACAATATGTCTCCATTTTGTTAGATAATTTTTTGTGTAAAGGATTTGGTTGAACAGAGTTTCAATGTTCCTGTAACTGGATGTGCTGATCCTCATTTTCCAGGATAGCACATAGATTAAGGTTTAAAAAAAAGTCAATTTTTAGCCAGGCTCAGCTTTAGATTTTAGTCTGTAGTGTTAATACACTGTTAAACAAAGTAGTTCATTACCTAGTCTTGCTCTAAATGAAGCTTCTACCCCTTCTCTCCCCTCCCAAATTTCTGATATTGCAGCTTTGATTCTTAGTTTCACCAGCTGAGACACCCAGGGATTCTCACATTATTATTGCTCTTCAGTTCAAACCTTAGAGCTGACCAATTCAAATAAACCACGTTATCAAATAAGTTTTATCGTTCAACAGTGAAAATTAACCCACAATCAACCTGCATGGCACAGAATTAAAAATGATTCAAGTAATTTATTTTACCTCACTCTTATCAAACCACTGGTTTAAGTATGAGAGCTTAATCATCAATTCCAAATGCGTTGCATCAAGCAAGAACGATGCACACAAGTAATCAAATTGTTTGGAGGAGGAAGCGAAGGAAAGTGGAGAAAAGGGGAGAGGGCTGCAGGACAGGGGTTGTTCTTGCATATTTTTTGCCAGTCACCTCAAAACATCATTGGTAAAGTCCTAGAAGCAGCTTTGCACCCTCCTGCTCATAGGTAAGGTGTGACCAAGAGAATAAAACACCGTCAATAATCAACTAACATTAAAAAACTTCTGTACTACAGCAGTGGAATTGGAATGTTTTTTTCCTGACAGGAAAGGGGTATTTAGACAAGATAAAACAAGCTTTAGCCACAATAAATTTGTAAGAGGGAGATCATCTTAGAATATTTTATGATTTGAAAACTGTGACATCACATTTCCTTTAATGATTGACACATGAACAAAACCTCTAAGAAATTAGGGATGTTCCAGAACTAACTTCTTCTAAAGAAGAATTTTTGAAATGAGTCCGCTATAAATGTTCAATAGAAGTGTGACAGAATGTAAGAAACATCACTCAGTGCAAGATTTATTTGTGCTGGGGGTAATATATGGTAAATGTTTTTTTTAAATCACTAGCTGTAGCTAATAGACTGTCATTTATAAATGTGAACCAGTAAGCTACAGCAAAATATTTGCAACTAGTCTGTCACATGATGTCATATTACTACTTTTAGACCAATATTTAACCAATGCCATACTACAGTTACTTCAATTGTGCAAATGTACTCTACTGCAGGAAAGTAAAAAAACTAATCAGCCAATTGGTGCATTCAATCTCCAGGTTCTGACAATGTTCAATTGCTAGGGCTACACTCTCCTTGATAGTATGTTACATTTTAGATTTTCTGTCAATATAAATTGCTGGAAAAAGCTTAGAAACCATTGCTAGAAATACTGAAATCAGAATTTTATCACTGCGCCATTCTATGCCTTCATCTACCCATGCATTTCTTTCAGCAGTATTCTTTGTTCTTTATTGTCAAAAACCCTACTTTCTTCCAAGCACAAGCTGGAAGTCTGTCTTCCCCTATTGTACTTCTGATCTTTCCATCTATTCTTAAATTGCCGATCATCACTTACTGTCTCCCATCATGTAAAATATATAGTGATCACGGAGCACAAGTCATCGCTTCGGAAATGACGGAAGAAGAGCAGAGACAACTGTTGGGGGTTGAAAATGACTATAAACCCATTCCATTGCATTTAGAAATAAATATCTTCAAAAAGGAGGAAAAATTCCACTTATATTTCTACAAAAGGCCAAGCAAAGTTCATCATTCACTACCGGCCAAATTCATAGTTCTATCCAACAGCCTGGTCATAAAATAAAGGCAATCAACCAAGACAAGTATCAGAATTCCAGTCATTGCACTGAGACTTGAAAACTTTTTGAAAGTCAGAAGATGTCCACTGCTTCAGATCGATTGTCTGATAATTAGAGAATAAATACATTTAAAAATGACTTGCAGATAGCTGATCAAAAAACAGTAATTTGTACCTATGCCATTGTCACTCGGTGAATTCCCCAGCCAGTTTGGTAGGGAAGGCTCTGAGCAGAGTTAATTTATTCTTCCTCACAAGAAGGAACACAAAAATGGAATCAGGGTTTTCTCATTATCACCCATTAGCCAATGAGAGTGTAAGCTGCCTGCTGAACCAGAGAACACTAAATAGTGCCCATGACCCTAAAGGTTAGAAGAGACGATCTTTAATCAGTATAAATGGTAGATAATTGAAGTAACATTCAGATTGCTATATTTCTAAAAATAAAAAAATCGGTGGTATAAATGAAGAGCTATATTCTATCTGTTAGCCATGTCTCAGTGGTAGTATTGACCATCTGGCTCTGAAGGTTGTGGGTTCAAGTTCCACTCCAGGGACTTGAGAACAATATCTAGACTGACACTCCAGTGCAGCACTTTGGAAGTGCTGCACTGTTGAATTAGTCTTTTGGATGATACGTTAAACCGAGGCTCCGATTGCCCTCTCGGGTAGACGTAAAAAAAAAACATGGCACTATTTCAAATAACAGGGGGAGTTTTCCCCAGTTTCCTGGACAACATTTTTATCCATCGACTAACAAAACAGATGATCTTGTCATTATCACATTGCTGTTTGGGCGACCTTCCAGAGCACAAAACGGCTGCATTTCTTACATTACTACAGTAACCGCAGTTCAAAAAATATTTCATTGCCTATTAAGCACTTTGGGACGGCCTGATGTCGTGAAACGCGCTATATAAATCATAGAATCATAGAATGATACAGCACAGGAGGAGGCAATTTGGCCCATCGTGCCTGTGCTAGCGCTTTGAAAGAGCTATCCAATTAGTCCCACTCCCCCTTTTTGAATAGGGGTGTAACATTCTCCAGTCCTCTGGCACCATCCTGTATCTGAGGAGGATAGGTAGATTGTGGCCAGAGTCTCTGCAATTTCTACCCTTACTTCCCTCAGCAACCTAGGATGCATCCCATCCAGACCGAGTGACTTTCCTACTTTGAGCAGTATCAACCTTTTAAGTATCTCCTTATGTATTTATCTACTACCTCCCTCCTTTACTGTGACATTGGCATCATCTACTTCTTTAGTGAAGACAGATCCAAAGTGCCTATTTAGTATTTCAGTCATGCCCTCTGCCTACACATGAACTCCTTTCACATAGTATTTACAGCACAGAAACAGACCATTCGTCCCAACAGGTCAAGGCTGGTGTTTATGCGCCACACGAGCCTCCTTCTACTCATCCTTTTTCTAACCCCCATCAACATTCCTTTCTCCCGCATGTGTTTATCTAGCTTCCCCTTATCTACGCTAGTCGCCTCAACTAGTGGGAAAGATATGAAGGAGCAAATGTGCAGATAAATTAGAGAAGTACAAGAACTATAGAGTAGTAATAATGGGGGACTTCAACTATCCTATCATCATCATCATAAGCAGTCCCTCGAAGCGAGGATGACTTGCTTCCACGGCAAAAAGGGATGAGTTCACAGGTGTTGCAATGAAGGATCTAATATTCCAGATCCCGAACTACATGCTGAAGGGTGGAAGATGCCTGTGCGTGGATTTTTTAAACATGTGGTGGCCGTTGCACACCAGCCACCACACGGGCTTGACAGAGCTAGGTCAAGGTCCTAACCTAATATAAACTAGGATTGTAATAGTGTAAAGGACAGAGAAGGGGAAGAATTACTGAAGTGTGTTCAGGAGAACTTTCTTGGTCAGTAGGTTTTTTTTAAAATTTCGTAGCCAATCGTTCCAATTCTTTGTCAAATCACAAACGCCAGAGGTCACCTTGCACATATCAAGGATCACTCTGCGCCAATGCTCTTAGCCAAAAGGCCTAGAGCCACTGCACCGTTCCTAGAAGTACTGCAATACCAGGTTCGTGCCATGGAGGTGGATGGGTCAGGCCCCCCACACACCTCCGTGGAGGTGGATGGGTCAAGCCAGGTTTCCGGCCCGATGAGGGAGGAGGCATTGCTGGATCTGATTCTGGGGAATGAGGTCGGTCAAGTGAAGCAAGTGTCAGTAGGTGAACATTTGGGGAACTGTGGTCATAGGTTTAGATTAGCTATGGAAAAGGACAGGGAGCAATCTAGAGTAAAAATGTTTCATTGGGAGAAGGCCAATTTCAGCGGGATGAGAACAGATCTGGCCAGGTAAACTGGAATCAGTGGGCAAAACTGCAGTAGAACAATGGGCTGCCTTTAACGAGGAAATCGTTCAGGTACCGTCAAGGTACATTCCCACAAGGGGGAAAGATAGGGCAACTAAAGTCAATCAGAGCTCCCTGGATAACGAAACAGATAGAGAATATGAAGCAGAAAAAGAGCGCACATAACAGATGTCAGGTTGCAAATAAATCTGAGAATCAGGCTATATATAGAAAGGTCTGAGGAGAATTGAAAGAGAGAGCAAGAGGGGCAAAGAGAGAAAATGAGAATAGAATGGCAGCTAACATAACAGGTAATCGAAAAGTCTTCTATAGGTATATAAATAGTAAAAGGGTAGTAAGAGGAGGGGTAGGGCCGATTAGGGACCAAAAAGACCAATGCATGGAGGCAGAGAGTATGGCTAAGGTACTAAATGAGTACTTTGCATCTGTCTTCACCAAGGAAGAGGATGCTGCCATAGACATAGTGAAGGAGGAGATAGTGGCGACACTCAATAGGCTTAAAATTATAAAGAGGTATTAGAAAGGCTGGGTGTACAAAGTAGATAAATCACCAGGAGCAGATAGGCTGCTTCCTAGGATGCGGAGGGAATTGAGGGTGGAAATCGTGGAGCTACTGGCCAAAATATTCCAATCCTCCATAGATAGGGGGGTGCTGCCAGAGGACTGGAGAATTGCAAATGTTATACCAGTGATCAAAAAAGGGTGCAAAAGGTAAACCCAGCAACTACAGGCCAGTCAGTTTAACCTCGGTCATGGGAAAGCGTTTAGAAACAGTAATCAGGGACAAAATTAAGTCACTTGGATAGGGGTGGATTAACTAAGGAAAGCCAGCACGGATTTGTTAAAAGCATATTGTGTTCAACCAACTTGATCGAGTTTTTTTGCAGAGGGGGTTGATGAGGGTAATGCGTTTGACGTGGTGTACATGGATTTCCAAAGGCGTTCCAACAAAGTGCTACTATAATCGGCTTGGAATGAGAGACAGTGGCAGCACCAATACAAAATTGGCTAAGTGACAGGAAAGAGAACATAGTAGTGAACGGTTGTTTTTCGAACTGGAGGAAGGTATACAGGAGTATTTCCCCAGGGGTTGGTTCTAGGACCACTGCTTTTCTTGAGGTGTATTAATGACTTTGATGTGGGTGTACAGGGCACAATTTCAAAATGTGCAGATGACAAAACTTGGAAGTACAACCCTGTATAGTGAACAGTGAGAAGAGTGATAGACTTCAGGAAGATATAGACGGGGGGAGGGGAGGGGAGGAAGAGTTTTGATCAGGAGGGGGAGGGGGGAGGGATCAAACTGTGTAACTGGTAATTTTAATGAGATTACTCAAGACTTTCCCTAACCTTGTTTATGAAAATACTTTCCTACATAAGAACATAAGAATTACGAGCAGGAGGTATTCCAATTTTTTTTATTTGAATATTTTGAAAAAATTAAGTAAATATGTTTTATCTCTTTACTTCTTTTATTTTTGTAGTTTAAGCTTCCATGAATGCTTCTGTTATATAGTAAATTAACTTTGCGAAGTGTGTCATATGATGTCCTGTATAGTGGTTTGATCCTATTCACATTCTTTAGTCAAGTCATTAGTACCTACCTGCGCTGATTTCTTAACTCTCCGCAAGGGTTTTCTGTGCAGCCACAAGTGGCCACATACGCTGGCCTAAGTTAGTTTGGAGTAACTATCAGCTGTCCAAAGTGGTCTAAATGGCCAAAACGGGTATAGGTAGCTGGTAAAACCCCTTTTAAAAAAACTCAACCAAGCTAAAAACAAATCCAAACTAATTCACTTACACTGGCGCAAATTGAATGTGCAAAATGGGGATTTTTAAGATACTCCAGAAAAATCAAGTTGCTCCAAAAAAAAACGAGCAACTCCTAGGCAATTTTGAGCCCTATGGGCCCAAGTTTCCACAAGAAAAAAAAACGGGCGCCCCTCCGAGCTGGGCGCCCGTTTTTCGCGCCTAAAACGTTCGCCTAAAAAAAATCCTCGGTATTCTCCACCTACTTACAGGTCCTCTGGTCCTCGGCGCAGCCAGCACGAGCTGTGGGGGGGGCGGAGCCAGGTCCCTGCGCTGAAAACAGTGCCAGGACCTCTGCACATGCGCGCTAGAGTTGGCACACAAGTGCAGTAGCTCCAGGCGCCGAACTGTGTGGGAGGGGCCCGAAGCACGCAGCCCCTAGCCTTGGCTGAATGGCCTCACTGGGGCTGCGTGAATGAGGCTCCTCCCACGGCCAGCTCCTGCTCCCCGCCCGACCAGACCCGACACTCGCTCCCCCCCCCCCCCCCGCGCCGACCCGACCCCCGCTTCCCCCCCCCCGCGCCGACCCAACCCCCGCTTCCCCCCCCGCAGACCCGACCCCCGCTCCCCCCCCCCCGCCGCCGACCAGACCCGACCCGACACCCGCTCTCCACCCCCACCCCCCCCCCCGCCGACCCGACCCGACCCCCGCTCACCTTCCCCCCCCCCCCCCGCCGACCCGACACCCGCTCCTCTCCCCCCCCCCCCCACCACCGCCAACCAGACCCGACCCGACACCCGCTTCCCCCCCCCCCCCCCCCCCTCTCTCTCTCTCTCCCTCCCCCTCAGCGACACGAACGGCTGCAGAATTCTCCCTGGCTGAAGCACTTTCACACAGGTAGGAAGATGGTTTATTTAATCTTTTCTTGGCTTATAAATGTTTATTCAGGTTGGATTTATTTGTATAATATTTGTAGAAGTATAAATAAGGATTTATTGTAGAATTTAATGACTTCCCTTCCCCCCCTCCCCCCCACCTCGTTCTGGACGCCTAATTTGTAACCTGCGCCTGATTTTTTAATGTGTAGAACAGGTTTTTTCAGTTCTACAAAAATCTTCACTGGCTTCATTCTACTTTAGTTTGGAGTACATTTTCACTGTGGAAACTTTCAAATCAGGCGTCAGTGGCCAGACATGCCCCCTTTTGAAGAAAAAATTCTGTTCTAAAGTAGAACTGTTCTACCTGACTAGAACTGCAGAAAAAAAAATGTGGAGAATTGCGATTTCTAAAATAGTCCGTTCTCCACCAGTTGCTCCTAAAAATCAGGCGCGAATCATGTGGAAACTTGGGCCCCAAGATTCTAACTACTGCTTGTGATAGCGAGTTCCACATTCCAACCGCTCTTTGGGTAAAGATGTTTCTTCTGATTTCCCTATTGAACTTATTAGTGACCATCTTATTAGAATAGTTCTGGAAAAGGACAAAGAAAAATCAATTGTTAAAATACTCAACTGGAGGGGGGTTAATTTCAGTTAATTAAAAAGGAATCTGGCACGGTCGATTTGCCTCCCACTGCTCATTTATTGTTTTATCTGTCAATCTAGACTAGTTCTGGTCTCACCTGCAAATGGAAACATCTTTTCTATGTTTACCCTGTCAAGCCATTTGATAATCTTTCAGGTCACCCCTCAGTCTTCACTTTGAGAGAAAAGGGCACCAGCCTTTTCTCAAGATCTTTTTGGTCCCTAATCAGCCCCACCCTTCCCTTGACGACCCTTTTACTATTCATCATCATCATCATCATCATCATAGGCGGTCCCTCGAACGAGGATGACTTGCTTCCACATAAATTCAAAGATGTTTGAATGAGGGACCCGATATTCCAGTCCTAAACTCCAATTGAGGGGGTGGAAGATGCCTGTGCGTGGATTTTTATGAAAGACTTTTGGATTCCCTTTTATGTTACCCACTAATCTATTCTCATACACTTTCTTTATCCCTCATTTCCTTTTTCAGTTTTCCTCTGTACTTTCTGTATTCAGCTTGGTTTGCTACTATATTATGAACCCAATATTTATCATAAGCCATCTTTTTCTGTTTCTCTTTAATTTCTATATCTTTATTTGCGCCTTGAAATGTTTTACTACGTTAAATGTGCTATATAAATACAAGTTGTTATTGTATTTATCCAGGGAACTCTGGCTCTGGATGCCCATCCCATCCCCCTCATAGAAATGTGTCTAGTCTGTACCCAAACTATCTCCTATTTGAAGGCCTCCCACTGCTCATTTACTATTTTATCTGCCAATCTTTGATTCTAATCAACCAGAGCCAGTTTCCTTTTCAACTAACTGAAATTAGCCCTCCTCCAGTGGAGTATTTTCACATCCCAGGAGCATCCTGATTGGTAGAAGAACCAAAGGCAACAAGAGGAAAAGCTTTTTTACGCAGCGAGTGGTTAGGATCTGGAATGCACTTCCTGAAAGGGTGGTGGAGGCAGATTCAATCATGGCTTTCAAAAGGGAATTGGATAAGTACCTGAAGGAAAAAAAAATTGCAGGGCTACAGGGAAAGGGACTAGCTGCAGTGCTCTTACAAAGAGCCGGTACGGGCTCGACGAGCCAAATGGCCTCCTTCTGTGCTACAATCATTCTATGATTTTGTAGCCAGGAATATTAAGTTCCCAATCCTTCCCTTGTTTGAGCCACACTTTTGTCTTTAATACTTACACTTAAATTACTTTCTTCCTGAAATGTAACAAAACTAATAGATCTCTTGTGGCATTCCTCACAAGTACACAAACACAATTGCTAAGTTTAGAAACATAAGAATATTAGGAAAAGAGGTAGGCCATTCAGTCCTTCGAGCCAGCTCCACCATTCAAATAGACTGTGGCTAATCTTCACCTCAACTCCATTTACCTGCCTTTGCTCCATATCCCTAGAAACCGTTACCTATCAAAAATCTATCTCCACCTTGAAAGCTCCAATTGTTCTAGCATCCACAGCCTTTTAAGGGAAGAGAGTTCCAGATTTCTACGACCCTTTGAGAAAAATTGTGTTCTGATTTTACTACTGAATGTAGCCCGCTGACCGATAATCATAGGTCATAGACAGGCTAAGTGAGTGGGCAAAAATTTGGCAGATGGAATATAATGTTGGAAAGTGTGAGGGCATGCTTGGATATACTTGCTTTGGAGGCAGTTCAGAGAAGGTTCACTAGGTTGATTCCGGGGATGAGGGGGTTGACTTATGAGGAAAGGTCGAGTAGGTTGGGCCTCTACTCATTGGAATTCGGAAGAATGAGAGGTGATCTTATCGAAACTTATAAGATTATAAGGGGGCTTGACAAGATGGATGCAGAGAGGATGCTTCCACTGATAGGGAAGACAAGAACTAGAGGGCATGATCTTAGAATAAGGGGCCGCCCATTTAAAACTGAGATGAGGAGAAATTTCTTCCCTCAGTGGGTTGTAAATCTGTGGAATTCGCTGCCTGAGAGCTGTGGAAGCTGGGACATTGAATAAATTTAAGACAGAAATAGACAGTTTCTTTAACGATAAGGGTATAAGGGGTTATGGGGAGCGGGCAGGGAAGTGGAGCCGAGTCCATGATTGGATCAGCCATGATCTTATTGAATGGCGGAGCAGGCTCGAGGGACCGTATGGCCTACTCCTGTTCCTATTTCTTATGTTCTTATGTTCTTATAATGGCTCCCGGTTATGCAATGCCTCAGTTAAAAAATTCTCACCCATATTTTCAAATCCCTCCATGCCATCGCCCCTCATCTATCTCTAATCTCCTCCAGCCCTACAACCCTCCAAGAACTCTGTGCTCCTCCAATTCTGGCATATTGCACATCCCTGATTTTAATCGCTCAACCATTGGTCACCGTGCCTTCGTTGCCTTGGCCCTAAGCTCGGGAATTCCCTCCCTCAACCTCTCCGCATCTCTACCTCTCTCTTCTTCTTTAAGATGCTCCTTAAAACCTACCTCTTTCACCAACCTGTCCTAATATCTCCTTACAAGGCTCGGACGCCTCTGTGAAGCGCCTTAGGATGTTTTACTATGTTAAAGGTGCTATAATAATGCAAATTGTTGTTGTATTATACTAAATACATCTTTGAATTACTCCTACTGTTTTTCTGTAGGTTTACCTGTTAATAGCTCAGCCTTTAGCTGCTCAGATGTTTAGTCCAGCATGAAATGATTGTTTTCCTCATTTAAAAGATTTTGTTATGGATGCAAAGCAATGTGACCATCTGAAGTGCAACAAATGGGCAATAGATATTACATGTTAAGATTTTGCATATAGTGCACACTTTATGAAAGTGTAACACATTCTGGTGTGATTTTTTTTTTCCCAATCACACGAACTTAATTTCTAAGCCTATTTTGATTGGCTCATTCTTTCCACATCACTGACTCCAACTCAGTCCTCTCAGCTCCCAATTAATATCTCGCAGATAATTGGAGATTCTCTCCACAGTGCCACTTGCTGGAGGCCTGCGACAAGGCCTCTTGGCCACCTCACTCTCCTGCTGCCTCTTTTCCCCAATCTCTCGTGCTGCACTGGGCGTGTGGCCTTTACTCTTTCCCCACTGCTTCTACTCTCATGACCCCACCAGAAGTACAATTCACCTTTTCTTTCATCTTACCACTGCCAACCCTTCCCCCTCCCAGGAAAGCGTCATTCGCAGTTGTGATCAAGCTTAAAAAGTTATTTGAAGCACTTGTGCTTTTACGATAGGAAAAGCATAGTACTTTAAAGAACTTGGGGCTAGATTTTCGCGGCCCGGTTTTCACGCGACTTGACCCTCTGCGGCGCAAACCCAGTCGGCGGGATCTTCGGGCACTTTTTGTGGCGGCGCTTCCACGTCACACTGGGGAGAGGTGCGCCAACGTGAAACGACGTGCAACGCTGCGGATTGCGTTACCGCCGTACTTTCGGCACTCTCCGCCACGTCCAGAATACCGACAGGTTTCCCTGCCAACAGCAGTAAGTATGAAGACCTGCAAAAAAGGTAAGTTAAAGTTTTTATTTTTTAATTATTTTTCAGCAATTTAGTAAGTAAGGGTTTTGTGAATGTTTTTTGAACTTTCCTGGTTTTTCCCCCCTCCCAAAGCCTCTCTCGCAGCGCTACCGGCCTCAGACTAAACTTGCTGAAACTCGCGGTTTGCGCTGCAATTCCTCACAAGTACACAAACACAATTGCTAAGTTTAGAAACATAAGAATATTAGGAAAAGAGGTAGGCCATTCAGTCCTTTGAGCCAGCTCCACCATTCAAATAGACTGTGGCTAATCTTCACCTCAACTCCATTTACCTGCCTTTGCTCCATATCCCTAGAATGGTGCAGACGTAAAGGCCGAAAATTAGGCCTAAAAATGGTAGCGTAGCGAAAACGTTAATTTTGGCATAAAACTACTGTTTGCTGACAACCGAAAATCTAGCCCTTAAAGTCAGTTTCCAAGTCATGGTCAGGACCGGGGTCAGGTTTGTACAGACAGTTTTCACAGTACTCAGCCTAAAGCTATTTCTTAATTTATTTAAAATGCACTGTGCATTTGTATAATCACCCATATGCAGCATTAATTTCCCCAGAAATGCCAAAACTACCATTTCCCAGGTTATTACTTGAGGGGTCAACAACCAGGGGGCATAGATTTAAAGTAATTGGGGGGAGGTATAGAGAAGATATGAGGGAAAATGTCTTTACCCAGGAGGGTGGTGGAGATCTGGAACTCATTGCCTGAAAGGGTGGTCGAGGCGGAAAGCCTCACCACATTTAAAAATTACTTGGATGTGCACGTAAAGTGCCATAACCTACAGGGCTACGGACCAAGAGCTGGAACGTGAGATTAGGCTGGACAACTCTTCGTCGGCCGGCACGGACATGGGTCAAAATGGTCTCCTTCCATGCTGTAAATTTCTATGATTTTATGATTCAATGATCACAGCTACCTCCCACCCCCCCGCCACCACTATTCCATTCCTCATCTCCTCCCGATCCTCCTTCCCCAGTACTTCTACACCTCTCCGCTCCTACATTCCATAGTCCTCGCCCCTCATCAATGGTGCCAGGGCCTGCGTCCTCCTCCCAGTAGTTCCATACCCATACAACCCCTTCCCCAATGCTCCCACAGCCAAAACACCCACGAAATTGTCACAAACTTCATAATCACCTCCTGTTCCTGCCACACACTTCTCCCCTTGTTCCCATCACAAAACCACCTTCCCAGCATCCCCTTACTACTGCCTGACCTAAAGATTCCCACACCCGAGTAATCCCAAACTTGTATCTACTCAGATCATCCTCCCAACAATATTAGACTGCATACAGTACTACGACATACTATCTAACCACCTACAATATCTTTCCTAGCATCTTCCAGTATATAATGCACTGACTTACAATGTCCATAGAAACATTTTAACCCAACAAACTGGTAACTCTTAATGAAAACCTAATGTGACTTATTCAGGCCCCATTAATATATTGTACTATATCAGCATAAAACAGAGTACTCTCCAACTCACCAAGCGGGAACTCCATGGGGGATCTATATATTACTTGATCTTAAAAAGACAATTCTGGAGCATGAAACCAAATTTTATTCCCTTTCTTTGGGCTTCATGCTATCCTCCAGCAGCAAACTGAAATAATGCACTCTCATTGGGAGCCAGGATTACACTTCTGGCTTCAAAACAACCAATTTTAGATTTAGGTTGAAGCAGCTAACAATACAAGACAACACGTTAGATAAAAATGAACAAAAGAAGCAATCTTGGGCTTTCCTACATATTTAATGAGGCGTCACTGTCAGGAATTTCAGTCATGCAAATCAAAAAAAGCATCTTTGTGAACAAACTGGCAGTAGATATCAAGTCCAACATGGTCATGACAGTAAACTTTCATATGAATAAGGCGTCTTTGAAATTCTTTGTGAGTAATGTGCAAAATAGTCAAGTTCACACACTATGGCATTTTGAATGGACTTAATACTACAGTCAATCGTTAACAACTGAGGTCGTTTAAGGGAATGTAATAATTCCTCGCTTTCATACCATTTTTTGTTTCAAAAAGCTGACCTGCACAGTCAACACTGTATGAAAGTGTACAGCATAGTAATGAGGCATTAGAGGCTCGAAGGATCTGCTGGGATTTGATTCCAAACACAGCAACTAATTAATGTGTTGGACAAAAAAACTCAGATTTATGGAAGAAAAAAATCTGTTGCTAGAAAGCATTTGATAGTTGAATTCTTGGACTGCAATCTGCCAATGTTTCACACAAACATATTTTAAGATCTTAATAACTCAGACAGTGTAATCCTTGAAAGGGGAGGAGTACAGTTGAGAATAATTGTGATGCATTCTCTTGAAAACCCTTTATGTAGAAGACAATTTGCAACACAGCTAAACTAATGCTGTAATTACCTTAAACTGCCATTACCCAAAGTGATAATCAACTTTAGCACTTCAGGCAGCAACATGTCTTTTGAGCTGCACAATGCAGCACATCATAGGCAGTCCCTCGAAATCGAGAAAGTCTTGCTTGCACTCTAAAAATGAGTTCTCAGGTGACTGTACAGTCCAATACGGGAATTAGAGTCGCCGTCATAGGGGGCCAGACAATCGTTGAAGGAAAGGGTGGGTGTAGAGTCTGGTTTGCCGCTGGCTCCTTCCGCTGTCTGCGCTTGTTTTCTGCATGCTCTCGGCTACGAGACAAGAGATGCTCAGCGCCCTCCCGATGCTTTTCTTTCACTTAGGGCAGTCTTTGGCCAGGGATTCCCAAGTGCCGGTGAGGATGTTGCACTTAATCAAGGAGGCTTTGAGAGTGTCCTTGAAATGTTTCCTCTGCCCACCTGGGGCTCGCTTGCCATGTAAGTGTTCCGAGTAGAGTGCTTGCTTTGGGAGTCTTGTGTCGGGCATGCAGACAATGTGGCCCACCCAATGGAGCTGGTCGAGTGTGGTCAGTGCTTTGATGCTGGGGATGTTGGCCTGATTGAGAACACTGACATTAGTGCGTTTATCCTCCCAGGGGATTTGCAGGATCTTGCACAGACATCATTGGTGGTATTTCTCCAGCGATTTGAGGTGTCTACTGTGCATGGTTCACGTCTCTGAGCCATACAGTAAGGCGAGTATCACTACAGCTCTGTAGACCATAAGCTTGGTGGCAGATTTGAAGGCCTGATCTTCGAACACTCTCTTCGTTAGGCAACCGAAGGCTGCACTGGGGCACTGGACCTGAGTGTTGGACCTTGTTGTCGATGTCTACCCTTGCTGATAGTAGGCTCCCGAGGTATGGAAAGTGGTCCACGTTGTCCAAGGCCGCGCCGTGGATTTTGATGACCAGGGGGGCAGTGCTGTGTGGCAGGATCAGGTTGTCTTACGGATGTTTAGTGTAAGGCCCATTCTTTTGTACGCCTCAGTGAAGATGTTGACGATGGCTTGGAGTTCAGCCTCTGAATGTGCGCAGACGCAAGCGCGTCCGCATACTGTACTTCAACGACAGAGGATGGGACGGTCTTGGATCTAGTCTGGAGGTGACGAATGTTGAACAGGTTCCCATTGGTTCTATAGTTTAGTTCCACTCTAGCGGGGAGTTTGTTGAGCAAAGAAGCCAAAGGAGAAGTAAATGGCAGCTATCAGCAGCACCATCCACCATTTTATTCCGGGAACATTTAGGCTAAGCGCTCAGCCCATCCATTCACTATTTTATGCACTGTACTGATTTATCGCTCGCCATCAAGGCAGATCAGTGATGAGAACACAAGTCAGAATCCTAACTTCCAAAAATGAGAAAGCGCACCCTCTATGTGCAATCTTTCATCCATTGCCACCAGTGTTGTGGAATCCTCGACATTATAAACAACACAGATTCTACAAAACTGGGAGCATCAACAGATTGCACAACTGCTTCAATTGGAAAGGAAAATCATGCTGACAAATTTGCTAGAGTTCTTTGAGCAGGGTGGATAAGCCGGGGGGGGGGGGGGGGGGGGGAGACCAGTGGATGTGGTGTATTTGGATTTCCAGAAGGCATTTAGTAAGGGCCACATAAAGGTTACTGCACAAGATAAAAGCTCACGGGGTTGGGGGTAATATATTAGCATGGATAGAGGATTGGCTAACTAACAGAAAACAGAGAGTCGGGATAAATGGTTGACAAATAGTGACTAGTGGGGTGCCGCAGGGATCGGTGCGGAGTCCTCAACTATTTACAATCTATATTAATGATCTGGATGAAAGGACTGAGTGTAATGTAGCCAAGTTTGCTGCTGATACAAAGATGAGTGGGAAAGTAAATTGTGAGGAGGACACAAAAAATCTGCAAAGGGATATATATATATATATATATATATATATAGATAGATAGGCTAAGTGAGTGGGCAAAAATTTGGCAGATGGAATATAATGTGGAAAAATGTGGGAAAACTTTGGCAGAAATAATAGAAAAGCAAATTATAATTTAAATGGAGAAAAATTGCAAAGTGCTGCAGTAGCAAGAGATCTGGGGGGTCCTTGTGCATGAAACACAAAAAGTTAGTATGAACGTACAGCAAGTAATCAGGAAGGCAAATGGAATGCAAGGGGGATAGAGTATAAAAGCAGAGAAGTCCTGCTACAACTGCACAGGGTATTGGTGAGGCCACACCTGCTCTAGGGGCCAAATGGCCTACTCCTGCTCATATTTCTTATGTTCTTATGGAAACAGTTCTGCAACATAATCTTGACATAAGCAAATGTTAGTGTCGCCCATTGTCCCTGCCCTCAAAAATGGTATGTGTAAACTGATATGCAAACATGGATAGGTTATTACTGGACAAGTTTGTGCCTGTGTGACCCGATCATTCTGCAGTTATACAGATAATTTGGAATGTGTTGTCACAATGCAAGGTTTGTGTGGAGTTTATATAATACAGGTTAAGCATCCAAAATCTGGAAACCTTGGGACTGAGGCCGTTCCGGATTTTGGAATGTCTTTGCCTGGGCCGAGGTAGGTGGGGTTGGGCAGCCGAGGTAAGCGGCCGAGGTCGGCCCGCCAAGGTAAGGGGGAGAGGGAGAGGGGGAAGAGGGAGGCCGGGCCAGGGTGCGGTAGGGCCGCCGAGGGCCAATCCGGATTTCGGAACATTTTCTGGTTTCCGGATGACCCCGCCACAGACCCGGTGTCCAGATTCCGGAACATTCAGAATTTTCGAACTCCGGATTTCGGATGTTCAACCTATATCAAACAGGATGCAACAAGGTAACTGTTTTCTTGCAACTTTAACCTCGATGATCAGCAAAAGCACAGAAAGACAAATTATGGATAAATGATACTAAAGTAGGAATAAGCAAATCAGAGGTGTTCTATAGCCTAATGCATGGTCCAGTAATTCTGAATTAGCAAGCGACCATCTCTTGCATTTGAACTTCTGTAACGAGACAGAAATGCAAGTGACCTCAAAAGAATTCCACATGCAGGAAAAGTGGGAAGATCACTTTTATTGGCTTTGTTACTGGACTGAAAGCTGCTGATAGTAATCACAGCTGGGGGCACACCGTCACCCAAAGTACAATCTAACACCACCACAACTTATTCAATTTAATGTATTCATGCTCTCATTATAGTAAATTTCATATTTAGATACTAAACTGAGAAAATATCAAATGGGAAGTCACAATTCTCACCAATAGCTCATCCCAAGATTCGTATTCATTGTGTACTCATGTAGAAAGTGCAAGACAGGAAAACAAACATTTCCTAAATGATTTAATGGCCTGTGTAAGGGGCGCAGACTTGAACGGATATGGCGGATAACTGGTTTGGCCATTCACCGCCAGATCTGGCTAGACCACATAAAGCATTATCAGGTCCTACTCTGGTCTACAAAACTGCTCACCATTCCAGGATCATTCTGGAATGTAAAGATAAGCCCCGGGCTACTTTCTCGATTGCTAATCGTCTTCTTAAAGTCCTCTCCCCTATTTCTACCACACTCACCTCCAACAAGTGCAAGGAGCTCATGGACTTCTTTGTCTCCAAGATTGAGACCATTAGGTCAGCTGCCTCTGCCATTTCCCTTCCTTCCCCTAGCCCACCGGGCCAAACTTTCTCCAAGGTTGCCCCTTGCCCTAGCCTGAACTCACATCTTTCTCCAGTTTCTCTCTGATCTCCCCACTTGACCTCTCCACTCTCATCTTGTCCATGAGACCCACTTACTGCTCCACTGCTCCCTTTACCCTATTCCCACTAAACTACTTACCACCCAACTTCCTTTTCTGGCTCCCATGTTAGCTGACATTGTTAATAGTTCTCTCTCCGCAGGTACTGCCCCCATCTCCTTCAAGTCTGCCGTCATCACCACTCTCCTCAAAAAAACAACCCTTGACCCCACTGTGCTTCCAAGCTACCGCCCCATCTCCAACCTCCCTTTCCTCTCCAAAGTCCTGGAACGTGTTGTTATCTCCCAAATCCGTGCCCATCTTCCCGGAACTCCATGTTTGAATCCCTTCAATCTGATTTCCGCCGCTGCCACAGTACCAAAACGGCTCTCATCAAACTCACAAATGATATCCTTTGTGACTATGACAAAAGTAAACTACCCCTCCTCCTCCTTCTCGACCTGTCTGCAGCCTTTGACATAGTTGACCACTCCATCCTCCTCCAATACTTCTCCACCATTGTCCAGCTGGGTGGGACTGCACTTGCCTGGTTCCATTCTTAACTATCTAATCGTAGCCAGAAAATCACCTGCATTGGTTTCTCTTCCAACTCCCGCATCATTACCTCTGGTGTCCCCCAAGGATCTATCCTTGGCCACCTCCTATTTTACATTAGAGACCATAAATGAAATGTGTGTGTGGAGGCGGAAGACGTGGGTAGGATTCTTAACGAATACTTTACATCCGTTTTCACAAAAGAGAGGGGCGATGTCGACGTTGCAATGAGGGAGGAGGAGTGTGAAATATTAGGACGAGATAAGTATAGTGAGAGAGGAAGTATTAAAGGACTTAGCAGCTTTGAAAGTGGATAAATCCCCAGGCTATCATTTGTGACTTTGAAGAGAGCTGTTTCGGTACTGTGGCAGTGGCGGAAACCAGATTGAAGGGATTCAAACATGGAG
Organism: Pristiophorus japonicus; assembly: GCF_044704955.1. NCBI lineage: Eukaryota > Metazoa > Chordata > Chondrichthyes > Pristiophoridae > Pristiophorus > Pristiophorus japonicus. The sequence continues at coordinate 277,376,302 of NC_091979.1, read as the reverse complement.
TTCCGGGAAGATGGGCACGGATTTGGGAGATAACAACACGTTCCAGGACTTGAGAGGAAAGGGAGGATGGAGATGGGGCGGTAGCTTGGAAGCACAGTGGGGTCAAGGGTTGTTTTTTTGAGGAGAGTGGTGATGACGGCAGACTTGAAGGAGATGGGGGCAGTACCTGCGGAGAGAGAACTATTAACAATGTCAGCTAACATGGGAGCCAGAAAAGGAAGTTGGGTGGTAAGTAGTTTAGTGGGAATAGGGTCAAGCGAGCAGTGGAGCAGTAAGTGGGTCTCATGGACAAGATGAGAGTGGAGAGGTCAAGTGGGGAGATCAGAGAAAAACTGGAGAAAGATGAGAGTTCAGGCTAGGGCAAGGGGCAACCTTAGAGAAAGATTGGCCCAGATGAAATGTATCCCAGGCTGTTAAGAGAAGCAAAAGAGGAAATAGCAGAGGTTCTGACCATCATTTTCCAATCCTCTCTTGCTACAGATGCGGTGCCAGAGGACTGGAGAACTGCTAATGTTGTACCTTTGTTTAAAAAGGGATATACCGAGTAATTACAGGCCAGTCAGCCTAACTTCAGTGGTGGGAAAATTATTGGAAAAAATCCTGAGGAACAGGATAAGTCTTCATTTGAAAAGGCATGGATTAATCAAGGATAGTCAGCATGGATTTGTTACGGGAAGGTCGTGTCTGACTAACTTGATTGAATTTTGAGAGGAGGTAACCAGGAGGGTCAATGAGGGCAGTGCGTATGATGTAGTGTACATGGATTTTAGCAAAGCTTTTGATAAAGTCCTCACATGGCAGACTAGTCACGAAAGTAATAGCCCACGGGATCCAGGGCAAAGTGGTAAGTTGGATCCAAAATTGGCTCGGAAGAAGGAAGCAAAGGGTAATGGTTGATGGGTTTTTTTGTGACTGTAAGGCTGTATCCAGTGGGGTTCCGCAGGGCTCAGTGCTGGGTCCCTTACTTTTTGTGGTATATATCACTAACTTGGACTTAAATGTTGGGGATATGATTAAGAAGTTTGCAGATGGCACTAAAATAGGCTGTGTGGTTGATAGTGAAGAAGAAAGCTGCGGACTACAGGAAGATATCAATGTACTAGTCAGGTGGGCAGAACAGCGGCAAATGGAATTCAAACCGGCTAAGTGTGAGGTAATGCATTTGGGGAAGTCTAATAAGGCAAGGGAATACACATTAAATGGTATGACACTGAAAAGTGCAGTCGAACAGAGGGACCTTGGAGTGCAGATCCACAGATCCCTGAAGGTGGCAGGCCAGGTAGATAAGGTGGTTAAGAAGACATCAGGAATGCTTGCCTTTATAAGTCGAGACATGGAACACAAGAGCAAGGAGGTTATATTTGAACTGTATAAAACATTGGTTAGGTCACAGCTGGAGTACTGTGCACAGTTCTAGTCACCACATTACAGGAAAGATGTGATTACACTGGAAAGGGTGCAGAGGAGATTTACAAGAATGTTGCCTGGACTGGAGAATTTTGGCTATGAGGAAAGATTGGAGATGCTGGGTCTGGTTTCTTTGGAACAAAGGAAGCTAAGGAGAGACTTAATTGGGATGTTTTAAATTATGAAGGGCCTGGATAGAATGGATAGGAAGGACCTGTTTCCCTTGGCAGAGGGGTCAACAACCAGGGAGCATAGATTTAAAGTAATTGGGGGGAGGTTTAGAGGAGATATGCGGCTAAATTTCTTCACCCAGAGTATTGTGGGAGTCTGGAATGCACTGCCTGACAGGATGGTAGAGGCAGAAACCCTCCCCATATTTAAAAGATACTTGGATGTGCACTTAAAGTGCCGTAAGGGACCAAGAGCTGGAAAGTAGGATGAGGCTGGATAGCTCTTGGTCGGCCGGCACGGACACAATGGCCGGAATGGCCTCCTTCCGTGCTTTAAATTTCTATGATTCTATGATCTAGGGCCCAAGTTTCCACACGCGCCTAGAACGGCGCAGTCCCGACCTGGACGCCCGTTTTTCGTGCCACAAAGTGCACCTAAAAAAATCCTCCGTATTCTCCACTTCCCTGCAGGTCTTCTGGCCCTCGGCGCAGCGCAGCAGGAGCTGTAGGGGGCGGAGCCAGGCCCCTGCGCTGAAAACAGTGCCGGGACCTCTGCACATGCGCTACAGTGGGCACGCAAGTGCAGTAGCTCCAGGCGCCCGAAACTGTGTGGGAGGGGCCCGAAGCACGCAGCCCCTAGCCCTGGCCCAATGGCATCACTGGGGCTGCGTGAATAAGGCTCCTCCCACGGCCAGCTCCTGCTTCCCCACACCCCCCCCGACCCCACCCGACTCCCGCTTCCCCCCGTCTCCGGACCCGACCCGATTCCCGCTCCCCCCCCCCCACCCCCGGACTGGACCCGACCCGACTCCCGCCCCCCGACCTGACCCCCCCTCCCCCCGTCTCTCTCCCTCCCTCCCTCCCCCCGTCTCTCTCCCTCCCTCCCTCCCCCCGTCTCTCTCCCTCCCTCCCTCCCTCCCCCCCCCTCCCTCCCTCCCCCCGTCTCTCTCCCTCCCTCCCTCCCTCCCTCCCCCCGTCTCTCTCCCTCCCTCCCTCCCTCCCTCCCCCCGTCTCTCTCCCTCCCTCCCTCCCTCCCTCCCTCCCCCCGTCTCTCTCCCTCCCTCCCTCCCCCCCGAACCGAACCTCCCCGATCCGACCCAACGCCACCTACCTGTAAATCTGGTGCTGGGGACGGGGCCGGCCCGAGATTCAGCCTTTGGTCCCGAAAGGCCTGCCTGAAGCACTTTCACACAGGTAGGAAGATGGTTTATTTAATCTTTTCTTTGCTTATAAATGTTTATTCAGGTTGGATTTATTTGTATAATATTTGTATAAGTATAAATAAGGATTTATTGTAGAATTTAATGACTTCCCTTCCCCCCCCTCTCCTCGTTCTGGACGCCTAATTTGTAACCTGCGCCTGATTTTTTAATGTGTAGAACAGGTTTTTTCAGTTCTACAAAAATCTTCACTTACTCCATTCTAAGTTAGTTTGGAGTACATTTTCACTGTGGAAACTTTGAAATCAGGCGTCAGTGGCCGGACACGCCCCCTTTTGAAGAAAAAATTCTGTTCCAAAGTGGAACTGTTCTACTTGACTAGAACTGCAGAAAAAAAAATGTGGAGAATTGCGATTTCTAAGATAGTCCGTTCTCCACCAGTTGCTCCTAAAAATCAGGCGAAATCATGTGGAAACTTGGGCCCCTATATGCTGTCCCTTGGCGACATCATCCGAAAACACGGTGTCAGTTTCCACATGTACGCTGACGACACCCAGCTATACATCACCACTACTTCTCTCGAGCCCTCCACGGTCTATCAATTGTCAGGTTGCTGGTCCGACATCCAGTTCTGGATGAGCAGAAATTTTTTACAATTAAATATTGTGAAGACCGAAGCCATTGTCTGTGGTCCCCACCACAAACTCCGTTCCCTAACCACCGACTCTCTCCCTCTCCCTAACATCTGTCTAAGGTTGAATTAGACTGTTCGCAACCTTGGCGTCATATTTGACCCTGAAATAAGCTTGCGACCACATATCCCATAACTAAGACAGTCTATTTCCACCTCCGTAACATTGCCTGTCTCTGCCCCTGCCTCAGCTCATCCATACCTTTGTTACCTCTAGACTTGACTTCTCCAAACACTCCTGGCTGGCCCCCCACATTCTACCCTATGTAAACTTGAGGTCACCCAAAACTCAGCTGCCTGTATCCTAACTCGCACAAAGTCCCGTTCACCCATCACCCGTGTTTGCTGATCTACATTGGCTCCCGGTTAAGCAACGCCATGATTTCAAAATTTTCATCCTTATTTACAAATCTCTCCATGGCCGCGCCCCTCCATATCTCTAATCTTCTTCAGCCTCACAACCCCACGAGATATCTGTGCTCTTCAAATTCTGCCCTTTTGAGCATCCCTGATTATAAACCACTCAACCATCCTTCAGCTGCCTAGGCCCTAAGCTCTGGAACTCCTCTCTAAAGCTCTCTGCCTCTCTACCTCTCTTTCCTCCTTTAAGATGCTCCTTAAAACCTATCTCTTTGACCAAGCTTTTGGTTATCTGCTGTAATTTCTTATGTGGCTCAATTTTTTGTCTTGGAACACTCCTGTGAAGCCCCTTGGGATGTTTTACTCGGCTAAAGGTGCTATATAAATAAAAGTAGTTGCTGTTGTGTGAACTTAGCTGTATGGAATAGATGTGCACCGATTTGTAAAGCCACTGCTTTATAAGTTTAAAACAAAATATGACACACAATGCACAACAAGCAGATCCAAGCCATACTGCTAGCTCGACCTTGCTGTGTGGTACAGTCTAGCCAACAACTAAAAAGCGCTCTCCCTAGCAAATTCATTTTAAACGTTAGAGTGCAAGTAGAATCATTAGTCCTCCATTAATAGGCAACAATTCAATGGACTGTCTGACCACTTTTAAGCTTGCTTCACAGTGCCCCGTGTAAAGCCAAAATGTTAAGAGATTGCCCACCAGAAATAGTCTCGGACCTCTTGGCTTCAACACACAGACAGATCAATACCCAGCTCCCAAATAATCTTGGCACTTTCATGCCAGTGCATATCTGAAACCACTTCCCATTATGCAAAAGCAATACTACAAAGACAATATAAAAAGGAATGAATGTCTGTTGGGACATATTTATAATTCTTTAATTATCTATCCTTTATTTTATTCCTCTCTCCCTACATTATTTAGCCAAGTTCATGCTATCGTCTTTATGATCAAAAATGCATATATTTCCAAGTTATTTGTTGGTTAACTGAAGTAGTGCTCAAGTACTTGCCAAGAAATAGTTCTTCAACCACTATTTCCTTTCCTCCCAAGTATAATCCCAAATTTGTCACCAAGCCTTAAAGTCCATATATACTTAAGCATGTTACACTAAGATGGACTGCAAAAGTTTCTATCGATATGTAAAGAGAAAAAGGTTAGTAAAGACAAATGTAGGTCCCCTGCAGTCAGAATCAGGGGAGGTCATAACGGGGAACAAAGAAATGGCAGACCAATTGAACAAGTACTTTGGTTCGGTATTCACTAAGGAGGACACAAACAACCTTCCAGATATAAAACGGGTCAGAGGGTCTAGTAAGGAGGAACTGGGGGAAATCCTTATTAGTCGGGAAATTGTGTTGGGGAAATTGATGGGATTGAAGGCCAATAAATCCCCAGGGCCTGATGGACTGCATCCCAGAGTACTTAAGGAAGTGGCCTTGGAAATAGCGGATGCATTGACAGTCATTTTCCAACATTCCATAGAATCTGGATCAGTTCCTATGGAGTGGAGGGTGGCCAATGTAACCCCACTTTTAAAAAAGGGAGCAGGACATTCTAAAAAGGGAGGGAGAACAGCCAGTTGTCGTGGTGCACGTTGGTACCAATGACATAGGTTAAAAAAAGGGATGAGTTCCTACGAAATGAATTTAAGGAGCTAGGAGCTAAATTAAAAAGTAGGACCTCAAAAGTAGTAATCTCGGGATTGCTACCAGTGCCACGTGCTAGTCAGAGTAGGAATCGCAGGATAGCTCAGATGAATACGTGGCTTGAGCAATGGTGCAGCAGGGAGGGATTCAAATTCCTGGGGCATTGGAACCGGTTCTGGGGGAGGTGGGACCAGTACAATCCGGACGGTCTGCACCTGGGCAGAATCGGAACCAATGTCCTCGGGGGAGTGTTTGCTAGTGCTGTTGGGGAGGAGTTAAACTAATATGGCAGGGGGATGGGAACCAATGCAGGGAGATAGAGGGAAACAAAAAGGAGGCAAAAACAAAAGACAGAAAGGAGATGAGGAAAAGTGGAGGGCAGAGAAACCCAAGGCAAAGAACAAAAAGGGCCATTGTACAGCAAAATTCTAAAAGGACAGAGGGTGTTAAAAAAACAAGCCTAAAGGCTTTGTGTCTTAATGCAAGGAGTATCCGCAATAAGGTGGATGAATTAACTGTGCAAATAGATGTTAACAAATATGATGTGATTGGGATTACGGAGACGTGGCTCCAGGATGAGCAGGGCTGGGAACTCAACATCCAGGGGTATTCAACATTCAGGAAGGATAGAATAAAAGGGAAAGGAGGTGGGGTAGCATTGCTGGTTAAGGAGGAGATTAAGGCAATAGTTAGGAAGGACATTAGCTTGGATGATGTGGAATCTATATGGGTAGAGCTGCAGAACACCAAAGGGCAAAAAACGTTAGTGGGAGTTGTGTACAGACCTCCAAACAGTAGTAGTGATGTTGGGGAGGGCATCAAACAGGAAATTAGGGGTGCGTGCAATAAAGGTGCAGCAGTTATAATGGGTGACTTTAATATGCACATAGATTGGGCTAACCAAACTGGAAGCAATACGGTGGAGGAGGATTTTCTGGAGTGCACAAGGGATGGTTTTTTAGACCAATATGTCGAGGAACCAACTAGGGGGGAGGCCATCTTAGACTGGGTGTTATGTAATGAGAAAGGATTAATTAGCAATCTCGTTGTGCGAGGCCCCTTGGGGAAGAGTGACCATAATATGGTGGAATTCTGCATTAGGATGGAGAATGAAACAGTTAATTCAGAGACCATGGTCCAGAACTTAAAGAAGGCTAACTTTGAAGGTATGAGGCGTGAATTGGCTGAGATGGATTGGCGAATGATACTTAAGGGGTTGACTGTGGATGGGCAATGGCAGACATTTAGAGACCGCATGGATGAACTACAACAATTGTACATTCCTGTCTGGCATAGAAATAAAAAAGGGAAGGTGGCTCAACCGTGGCTATCAAGGGAAATCAGGGATAGTATTAAAGCCAAGGAAGTGGCATACAAATTGGCCAGAAATAGCAGCGAACCTGGGGACTGGGAGAAATTTAGAACTCAGCAGAGGAGGACAAAGGGTTTGATTAGGGCAGGGAAAATGGAGTATGAGAAGAAGCTTGCAGGGAACATTAAGACGGATTGCAAAAGTTTCTATAGATATGTAAAGAGAAAAAGGTTAGTAAAGACAAACGTAGGTCCCCTGCAGTCAGAATCAGGGGAAGTCATAACGGGGAACAAAGAAATGGCGGACCAATTGAACAAGTACTTTGGTTCGGTATTCACGAAGGAGGACACGAACAACCTTCCGGTTATAAAAGGGGTCGGGGGGTCTAGTAAGGAGGAGGAACTGAGGGAAATCCTTATTAGCCGGGAAATTGTGTTGGGGAAATTGATGGGATTGAAGGCCGATAAATCCCCAGGGCCTGATGGACTGCATCCCAGAGTACTTAAGGAGGTGGCCTTGGAAATAGTGGATGCGTTGACAGTCATTTTCCAACATTCCATTGACTCTGGATCAGTTCCTCTGGAGTGGAGGGTAGCCAATGTAACCCCACTTTTTAAAAAAGGAGGGAGAGAGAAAACAGGGAATTATAGACCGGTCAGCCTGACATCGGTAGTGGGTAAAATGATGGAATCAATTATTAAGGATGTCATAGCAGTGCATTTGGAAAGAGGTGACATGATAGGTCCAAGTCAGCATGGATTTGTGAAAGGGAAATCATGCTTGACAAATCTTCTGGAATTTTTTGAGGATGTTTCCAGTAGAGTGGATAAGGGAGAACCAGTTGATGTGGTATATTTGGACTTTCAGAAGGCGTTCGACAAGGTCCCACACAAGAGATTGATGTGCAAAGTTAGAGCACATGGGATTGGGGGTAGTGTACTGACATGGATTGAGAACTGGTTGTCAGACAGGAAGCAAAGAGTAGGAGTAAATGGGTACTTTTCAGAATGGCAGGCAGTGACTAGTGGGGTACCGCAAGGTTCTGTGCTGGGGCCCCAGCTGTTTACACTGTACATTAATGATTTAGATGAGGGGATTAAATGTAGTATCTCCAAATTTGCGGATGACACTAAGTTGGGTGGCAGTGTGAGCTGCGAGGAGGATGCTGTGAGGCTGCAGAGCGACTTGGATAGGTTAGGTGAGTGGGCAAATGCATGGCAGATGAAGTATAATGTGGATAAATGTGAGGTTATCCACTTTGGTGGTAAAAACAGAGAGACAGACTATTATCTGAATGGTGACAGATTAGGAAAAGGGGAGGTGCAAAGAGACCTGGGTGTCATGGTACATCAGTCATTGAAGGTTGGCATGCAGGTGCAGCAGGCGGTTAAGAAAGCAAATGGCATGTTGGCCTTCATAGCAAGGGGATTTGAGTACAGGGGCAGGGAGGTGTTGCTACAGTTGTACAGGGCATTGGTGAGGCCACACCTGGAGTATTGTGTACAGTTTTGGTCTCCTAACCTGAGGAAGGACATTCTTGCTATTGAGGGAGTGCAGCGAAGGTTCACCAGACTGATTCCCGGGATGGCGGGACTGACCTATCAAGAAAGACTGGATCAACTGGGCTTGTATTCACTGGAGTTCAGAAGAATGAGAGGGGACCTCATAGAAACATATAAAATTCTGACGGGGTTAGACAGATTAGATGCAGGAAGAATGTTCCCAATGTTGGGGAAGTCCAGAACCAGGGGTCACAGTCTAAGGATAAGGGGTAAGCCATTTAGGACCGAGATGCGGAGGAACTTCTTCACCCAGAGAGTGGTGAACCTGTGGAATTCTCTACCACAGAAAGTTGTTGAGGCCAATTCACTAAATATATTCAAAAAGGAGTTAGATGAGGTCCTTACTGCTAGGGAGATCAAGGGGTATGGCGAGAAAGCAGGAATGGGGTACTGAAGTTGAATGTTCAGCCATTGAATGGCGGTGCAGGCTAGAAGGGCCGAATGGCCTACTCCTGCACCTATTTTCTATGTTTCTATGTTTCTAAAATCGGTAGTGGGTAAAATGATGGAATCAATTATTAAGAATGTCATAGCAGCACATTTGGAAAGACGTGACATGATAGGTCCAAGTCAGCATGGATTTGTGAAAGGGAAATCATGCTTGACAAATCTTCTGGAATTTTTTGAGGATGTTTCCAGTAGAGTGGACAAGGGAGAACCAGTTGATGTGGTGTATTTGGACTTTCAGAAGGCTTTCGACAAGGTCCCACACAAGAGATTAATGTGCAAAGTTAAAGCACATGGGATTGGGAGTAGTGTGCTGACGTGGATTGAGAACTGGTTGGCAGACAGGAAGCAAAGAGTAGGAGTAAATAGGTACTTTTCAGAATGGCAGGCAGTGACTAGTGGATACCGCAAGGTTCTGTGCTGGGGTCCCAGCTATTACATTGTACATTAATGATTTCGACAAGGGGATTAAATGTAGTATCTCCAAATTTGCGGATGACACTAAGTTGGGTGGCAATGTGAGCTGCGAGGAGGATGCTATGAGGCTGCAGAGTGACTTGGATAGGTTAGGTGAGTGGGCAAATGCATGGCAGATGAAGTACAATGTGGATAAATGTGAGGTTATCCACTTTGGTGGTAAAAACAGAGAGACAGACTATTATCTGAATGGTAACAGATTAGGAAAAGGGGAGGTGCAACGAGACCTGGGTGTCATGGTACATCAGTCATTGAAGGTTGGCATGCAGGTACAGCAGGCGGTTAAGAAAGCAAATGGCATGTTGGCCTTCATAGCGAGGGGATTTGAGTACAGGGGCAGGGAGGTGTTGCTACAGTTGTACAGGGCCTTGGTGAGGCCACACCTGGAGAATTGTGTACAGTTTTGGTCTCCTAACCTGAGGAAGGACATTCTTGCTATTAAGGGAGTGCAGCGAAGGTTCACCAGACTGATTCCTGGGATGGCGGGACTGACATATCAAGAAAGACTGGATCAACTGGGCTTGTTTTCACTGGAGTTCAGAAGAATGAGAGGGGATCTCATAGAAATGTTTAAAATTCTGACAGGTTTAGACAGGTTAGATGCAGGAAGAATGTTCCCAATGTTGGGAAAGTCCAGAACCAGGGGTCACAGTCTAAGGATAAGGAGTAAGCCATTTAGGACCAAGATGAGGAGAAACTTCTTCACCCAGAGATTGGTGGACCTGTGGAATTCTCTACCACAGAAAGTTGTTGAGGCCAATTCACTAAATATATTTAAAAAGGAGTTAGATGTAGTCCTTACTACTAGGGGGATCAAGGGGTATCACGAGAAAGCAGGAATGGGGTATTGAAGTTGCATGTTCAGCCATGAATTCACGGAATGGCGGTGCAGGCTAGAAGGGCCGAATGGCCTACTCCTGCACCTATTTTCTATGTTTTCTATGTTTCTATGTTAACTATTGTAAACTGACTGAAGGTCAGTGGGAGGAAAGTTCCTGTTCAAGAAAAATAAACTTTGCATCAAACTGGTATCTAGCACCATGCCCATTTTTTGTAATTCAATATTATAATGATTACTGAAGTATTGAACATTCTAGCCTCCTTAACCATTATAAAAAAATCAAGTCCTAAGATACATCCGTTTATGACAAAAGCTAAGTCAAAGCACTGCACAGCAACTTAGGAAAAGTACAATATTCTATCATATGTTTATTGATGTGTCACTTTATGCCCCTTTATTAGATTACTGTTCTGGTAATGTATACTAATTTTATCATTCCAGTCTTGGATTATTCCCTTAACTGATATATTGGCTGTAATATTAAACTACAGCTTTAACAATATTACAGCCAGCATATCAGTTCAGGACAGATTATAAACAAGTTTTTAGACTCTTGCCTATCGGCCAGAACACTTGCTTGACTGCATTCATTATACACATTGAGTAATCCCATATGGCTGAAAATTTTTACTGCAAAAGGTTTCCCATGAAGTGAAGATGAATAAACTAAATTTTAATAAAACACATCAAATGATACAGTTCCAAAATAAAGGAAAGGTCTTGCAGTTGTAAAGCACTTTTCACAAGCTCGGGCCATCGCAAAGCGTTACACAGAAACATAGAAAATAGGTGCAGGAGTAGGCCATTCAGCCCGTCGAGCCTGCACCACCATTCAATGTGATCATGGCTGATCATTCACCTCAGTACCCCTTTCCTGTTTTCTCTCCATACCCCTTGATCCCTTTAGCCGTAAGGGCCATATCGAACTCCCTCTTGAATATATCCAATGAACTGGCATCAACAACTGTGTGCGGTAGGGAATTCCACAGGTTAACAACTGAGTGAAGAAGTTTCTCTTCATCTCAGTCCTAAATGGCTTACCCCTCATCCTTAGACTGTGTACCTTGGCTCTGGACTTTCCCAACATCGGGAACATTCTTCCTGCATCTAACCTGTCCAGTCCCATTAGAATTTTATGTTTCGATGAGATCCTCTCTCATTCTTCTAAACTCCAGTGAATACAGGCCCAGTCGATCCAGTCTCTCCTCATATGTCAGTCCAGCCATCCCGGGAATCAGTCTGGTGAACCTTCGCTGCACTCCCTCAATAGCAAGAACATCCTTCCTCAGATTAGGAGACCAAAACTGAACACAATATTCCAGGTGAGGCCTCACCAAGGCCCTGTACAACTGCAGAAAGACCTCCCTGCTCCTAAACTCAAATGAAGACCAACATGCCACTTGCCTTCTTCACCGCCTGCTGTACCTGCATGCCTATCTTCAGTGACTGATGTACCATGACACCCTGGTCTCGTTGCATCTCCCCCTTTCTTAATCTGTCGCCATTCAGATAATATTCTGCCTTCGTGTTTTTTTCCCCCAAATGGATAATCTCACATTTATCCACATTATACTGCATCTGCCATGCATTTGCCCACTCACCTAACCTGTCCAAGTCACCCTGCAGCCTCTTAGCGTCCTCCTCACAGCTCACACCGCCACCCAATTTAGTGTCACCTGCAAATTTGGAGCTATTACACTTAATTCCTTCATCTAAACCATTAATGTATATTGGAAATAGCTGGGGTCCCAGCACTGAGCCCGGCACCCCACTAGTCACTGCCTACCATTCTGAAAAGGACCCGTTTATCCCGACTCTCTGCTTCCTGTCTGCCAAATAGTTCTCTATCCACGTCAGTACATTACCCCCAATACCATATGCTTTGATTTTGTACACCAATCTTGTGTGTGGGACCTTGTCAAAAGCCTTTTGAAAGTCCAAATACACCACATCCACTGATTCTCCTTTGTCCACTCTACTAGTTACATCCTCAAAAAATTCTGGAAGATTTGTCAAGCATGATTTCCCTTTCATAAATCCATGCTGACTTGGACCGATCCTGTCACTGCTTTCCAAATGTGCTGCTATGTCATCTTTAACAATTGATTCCAACATTTTCCCCACTACTGATGTCTGGCTAACCGGTCTATAATTACCCGTTTTCTCTCTCCCTCCTTTTTTAAAAAGTGGTGTTACATTAGCTACTCTCCAGTCCATAGGAACTGATCCAGAGTCGATAGACTGTTGGAAAATGATCACCAATGCGTCCACTATTTCTAGGGTCACTTCCTTAAGTACTCTGAGAAGCAGACTACCAGGCCCCGGGGATTTATCGGCCTTCAATCCCATCAATTTCCCCAACATAATTTCCCACCTAAAAAGGATATCCTTCAGTTCCTCCTTCTCGCTAGACCCTCGGCCCTCTAGTACTTCTGAAAGGTTATTTGTGTCTTCCTTCGTGACGAGAGAACCAAAGTATTTGTTCAACTGGTCTGCCATTTCTTTGTCCCCCATTATAAATTCACCTGAATCTGACTGCAAGGGACCTACGTTTGTCTTCACTAATCTTTTTCTCTTCACTATCTATAGATGCTTTTCCAGTCAGTTTTTATGTTCCCGGCAAGTTTTCTCTCATACTGTATTTTCCCCCTCCTAATTAAACCCTTTGTCCTCCTCTGCTGAATTCTAAATTTCTTCCAGTCCTCAGGTTTGCTGCTTTTTCTGGCCAATTTATATGCCTCTTCCTTGGATTTAACACTATCCTTAATTTCCCTTGTTAGCCACGGTTGAGCCACCTTCCCCATTTTATTTTTACTCCAGACAGGGATGTACAATTGTTGAAGTTCATCCATGTAATCTTTAAATTGTTTGCCATTGCCTATCCACCGTCAACCCTTTAAGTATCATTTGCCAGTCTATTCTAGCCAATTCACATCTCATACCATCGAAGTTACCTTTCCTTAAGTTCTGGACCCTAGTCTCTGAATTAACTGTGTCACTCTCCATCTTAATAAAGAATTCTACCATATTATGGTCACTCTTCCCCAAGGGGCCTTGCACAAGATTGCTAATTAGTCCTTTCTCATTACACATCACCCAGTCTAGGATGGCCAGCCCGCTAGTTGGTTCCTCGACACATTGGTCTAGAAAACCATCCCTAATACACTCCAGGAAATCCTCCTCCATCATATTGCTACAATTTGGTTAGTGCAATCTATATGTAGGTTAAAGTCGCGCATAATAACTGATGACCTTTATTGCACACATCCCTAATTTCGTGTTTGATGCTGTCCCAACCTCACTATCACCATTTGGTGGTCTGTACACAACTCCCACTTGCGTTTTCTGCCCTTTGGTATTCCGCAGCTCCACCCATACAGATTCCACATCATACAAGCTAATGTCCTTCCTTACTGTTGCGTTAATTTCCTCTTTAACCAGCAACGCTACCCCACCTCCTTTTCCTTTCTGTCTATCCTTCCTGAATGTTGAGTTCCCAGCCTTGGTCACGCTGGAGCCATATCTCCATGATGCCAATTATATCATATTCAATAATTGCTGCCTGTGCAGTTAATCTGTCCACCTTATTACGAATACTCCTTGCATCGAGGCACAGAGCCTTCAGGCTTGTCTTTTTAACATACTTTGCCCTTTTAGAATTTTGCTGTAATGTGGCCCTTTTTGATTTTTGCCTTGGGTTTCTCTGCCCTCCACTTTTACTTTTCTTCTCTTTTGCTTCTGCCCCCATTCTACTTCCCTCTGTCTCCCTGCATAGGTTCCCATCCCCCTGCCATATTAGTTTAACCCCTCCCCAACAGCACTAGCAAACACTTCCCTAGGTGCAGACCGTCCGGTTTGTACTGGTCCCACCTTCCCCAGAACCGGTTCCAGTGACCCAGGAATTTCAATCCCTCCCTTCTGCACCACTCCTCAAGCCACATATGCATCTGAGCTATCCTGTGATTCCTACTCTGACTAGCATGTGGCACTGGTAGCAATCCTGAGATTACTACCTTTGAGGTCCTACTTTTAATTTAGTTCCTAGCTCCCTAAATTCAGCTTGTAGGACCTCATCCCGTTTTTTACCTATATCGTTGGTACCTTTATGCATCACGACAGCTGGCTGTTCACCCTCCCCCTCCAAAATATCCTGCAACCGCTCCGAGACATCCTTGACCCTTGCACCAGGGAGGCAACATACTAACCTGGAGTCTCGATTGCGGCCGCAGAAACGTCTATCTATTCCCCTTACAATTAAATACAGCCAATTAAATACCTTTTGAAGTGTTGTCATGGTTATAATGTAGGGAAAACATAGCTGACAATTTCCATACAGCAAAGACCTACAAACAGCAATGCGATAATGACCAGATAATCTATTTCAATGATATTGATCAAGAGATAAATATTGACCAGGACGCCGAGAACTCCCCCGCTCTTCTTCGAATAGTGCCATGGGATCTTTAAGTTCACCCGAGAGGGCAAGCAGGACTCGGTTCAACTAGAAAACCAGGAGGAACAAACAGCAGTACAAAGAATAGTGTTGGAAGAGTAAGAATTAGGTGGAGTAAAAAAGCAAAGCCAACTAGCATGGTGTTGGAAAGCATCTGTGTTAATGCGAGGAGCGCTACAAATAAGGTTGACGAGTTACAGGCACAAGTTACCACATGGGGTTATCATATAGTGGCTATAATGGAAAGCTGGCTTAAACATGGACAAGAGTGGGAATTAAACATTCCTGGCTACAAATGTATTCAGAAAGGATAGGGAAAGGAAAACAGACGGGAGGAGGTGGCGGTATTGATCAAGGATAATACTGCAGTTCTACAGAGGGACAATATACTAGAGGGTTCAAAGACTGAATCTATTTGGTTAGAGTTAAGGAACAGAAAAGGAGCAGTTACATTGCTGTGGACCCCCGAATAACGATGAGATAGAGGAGCAAATGTGTAGGCAAATTTCAGAGAAATGTGAAAATAATAGAGCAGTAATAGTAAGAGACTTCAATGACCCTAATAGAGACTGAGGGGGGAAAACAAAATAAAGGGCAAGGAGGGTGAAGAACTTCCTTTATCAGTACATTTCTAGCCCAACGAGGAAGGAAGCAGTGCAGGGGAAGGAAGTCGGGCAAGTGGAGTGTGTTGCAGTGAGAGAACATCTGGGTAATAGTGATCATAATATAAATTAGCTGTAAAGTAGATCTGGAAAGGGACCAGAAAAATAAAAAGTGAAGTGAAAATACCCAACTGGAAGAGAGGCACTTTCAGTGATTTGAAATGGGATCTAGCACAAGTGGACTGGAAATTAAGATTGGCCAGGAAGACAGTTAATGAGCAATGGAAGGCCTTTGAGGCAGAAATACTTTGGGTACAAGCCAAGCACATTCCCATCAGGAGGAAAGATGGGCCATCCAAAGCTATTTGAAAAACGATAGAGGTTAAAATAAAACAAACAAAAGAGGTTTATGACAAATGTCAGGTACAAAATGCAGTAGAAAACCAGGCAGAATAGAGTGCAGACAAAAACTGAAAAAGGATAGAAGGACGGACAAACAGAGTATGAGAAAAGATTAGCAGGTAACGTAAAAGGGATGTTTTTCGAACTGGAAACTGACGCTGTGTTTTCAGATGATGTCACCAAAGGGCAACTTGTAAATGAAAAATAGGAGGGGGCCAAGGATAGATCCTTGGGGACACCAACCCTGTTTGTATGTTCTGGTGGCCGTAAAATGTCACTATTCGAAGAGAAGCCATTGCGGGTAATTCTCTGGCTATGATTAGATAGATAAGAATGAAACCAGGCGAGTGCAAAGCAACCCAGTTGGACAACGGTGGAGAGGTGTTGGAGGAGGATGGAGTGGGCAACCGTGTCAAAGGCTGCTGACGGGTCGAGAAGGAGGAGGAGGGATAGCTTACCTTCTTCACGGTCACATAGGATGTCATTTGTGTCTTTGATAAGAGCTGTTTTGGTACTGTGTCAGGGGCAGAAACCTGATTGGAGGAATTAAAACAAAGTTCCGGAAAAGATGGATACTGATTTGGGAGGCAACAACATGTTCAAGGATTGTGGAGAGGAAAGGGAGGTTGGAGATGAGGCAGTCGTTTTCCAGGACGGAGGGATCAAGGGTTGTTTTTTTTCAGCACAGGGGTGATGATGGCAAATTTGAAGGAGAGAGGGCAGTACCTGAGGAGAGAGAACCATTAACAATATCAGCTAACATGGGAGCCAGGAAGAGAAGTTGGGCGGTCAGGAGTTTAGTGGGAATAGGTTTGAGGGAGCAGGAAGTGGGTCTCCTGGACAAGATGAGCTCGGAAAGGGCACGAGTGGAGAGTGGGGAAAGAAACTGGAGAAAGATACGAGTTCCGGGTCAGAACACGGGGGAACCTTAGAGGACGGTTGGCCCGGTGGGAGACAATGTACAAATAACCTTAGAAATCTGGATCAATGATGTCTGAGGTGTCTTTCTTTTTTTCCCACAAAACACTTGTCAAATATGATTTTTCATGCCCTGTTGTGAAAGCTTGTTCAGTGGTAGCACTCTCACCCGAGTGATAATGTTGCATGTTCAAATTCAAATCTAGGACCAGAGTACATAATTCTGGCTGATTTCAGCACCATCCTGAGAGAATTGCATATTGTCGGAGGTGCCACCGCTCAGATGAGACTTTAAAGCCCTGTCTGTATGTTCTTGTGACCATAAAATGGCACTATTCGAAGAAAAGCAGGAGTTCTGGCCAATATTTAACCCTCAAGGAACACCATCAAAACTTGATTTCATTGCTGTGCACAAATTGGCAGCCACATTTGACTACAATACAACAGAGGCTACACTTCAAAAAGTAATTCATTATCTGGGAAGCATTTTGGAATATCCTGTGAACCTGAAAGGAACCATATAAATGCAAGTTTTCTCTTCTCCCACCTGTCCCTTATTCTATTTCATGAAAATGTTTTTCTCTCTCAAGCCTCCACCACGATTACCCAGGATTATTTTCACATTATTATTCCTTCTGGACTCCCAGCACCAACAATGGTTAGTTTCATGAAACATCTATTCTTGTTAGTCAATCTCCAGCTACACCATGTTAGACTAGCTAATACATAAAAAGTAGATACCCAAGGGGACATGTGATGTTATTTCAGGTGAATGACAATCCATTGAAAATGTGTTTTGCTTAAATTTAGCGTTTATGAAGGAAAGAAGTGCTGCAGTATTTGAACACCGCAATTAATTACAGATTTGGAAAGAAATAAAAGATATACTTCGGGAAGTGTATTGGGAAAATGACACTCAGGTGAACTATTCAAGTTAATACAAAGTTTATTCGATCAGCAAATAAATGTAAATATAACGTGCAACAAAATGTAAACACTACTGTGTCAGTTTCACTCCAGCTGAAGATATTTTGTTATTCCTTGGCAGGACTGTAATTTATCAATCACTGTCTACTGCATAATTTCACACTCTGTATTTAGTTTCAAGTTATTACAGCATTTATAAATAGATTAAAAGTTTATTTGATGACGTTGCAATGCACACATCATTAACAATAGCTTCAATACATATCTCAATCTGTTACATCTCTAACTTTTTCCAGTTTTGACGAAGGGTCATCAACTTGAAACGTTAACTCTGTTTCTCTCTGCACAGATGCTGACTGACCTGCTGAGTATTTCCAGCATTTTGTTTTTATATCTCAGGGGTGGCCAACTGGCATCTTGTGAGCTGCTCGCAGCTCTTCTATGGCTGAAGCATGCCTCTTCAAATGCCCATGCACGCCTCTTCAAATGCCCATGCACTCAAATTTCTGTTCAGAACTAGGTAACCCAATGTTTTAAATTAATAGTAATACAAGCCAATTCATTTTAACCCAAATGCCTCATATTATCCAGCAGGGTCATCATCATCATCGGAATCGAGGAAGACTTCACGATAGGTGCCAGTGTTTGGAGCGAGGATGTTGCCACGATGCCTTGTATTTGTCCTTCTAGCGGAACAGGGTGTTGGTGATGAGAAATTCATGTTCTAGACATTTTGTCAGGAGTAGGGTACTGCTGGAGTTGGCTTTCCCTACCCCCTCTCTGCTAATCACGTCTCCCCAGAGGGCTGTGTCTTTGCCAACCCTGGTGTTGAAGTGAGGAGGATCAATTTGTCACCCATGGGGACAGGGATGTTTCGAGGTTGGAATAAAAACCCTCTTTGGTCTCATCCGTTGCATCAAGTGTTGGGGCGTACACACTGATGACTGTGGCACATTGGTTCCACGAAAGGGTGAGTCGAAGAGTCATGAGGCGTCGTTAACCCCGCTGGGGGAGTCTTTGAGGCGGTCGACCAGCTCATTTTTGATGGCGAAGCCGACTCGGTGAAGGCGGCATGCTTCCTCTGGTTTTCCTTTCCAGAAAAAAAAGGTGTAACCTCCACCTTGTTCCTTGAGCTGGCCTTCCCCTGCCTGCTGGGTCTCGCTTAGGGCAGCGATGTCGATGTCAAAGCGTCCAATTCCCAGGCAATTATGGCGGTGTGACGTTCCAGCCTGTCGCTGTTGGAGTTGTCCATGAGGGTCCTGACGTTCCAGGTCCTGAACTTCATGTTAACGAAGTGGAAGATGCCTGTGTGTGAATTCTTTTAACGTGGGGTGGCCGTTGCACACTGACAATCACACAGGCTTAGCTGAGCAAGTTCTTGGTCCAGTGACAAAGGGGTCCATGACGACTGGAGACCAGGCACTGCTGTATGAGCCCAATTGCCTAGAGCGAGATGTTGGCCTCAAGCTTGGCGCCGAGTAGCGGCCTTAATGGTAGGTGGCCCAAGGCTTGGCTGGGGGCAGGCATTAGGAAGATCAGTTGTCCGCTGGAGTTCCACGGGATGTTTTAAAAGTTTCTTCCAAAGTTTTAATTAAAAAAGATTTTCCAAAATTATTTAAAAGTTTCTCCAGAGGTTCCAAAAAAATTTCTCCAAGTCGGGACGGCTGGGCCAGCAGGGTAATGCTGCATACGTTGGCAGATATTCCAACACCCAGTTGAAAGGCAAAACAGGATGCAACACTACCATGACCACCACAAGCACATATTGTGTTAGGTATCTACAGCATAAAAGAAGCCAGATGGCATTACCTGGAGTGGAGGTGACACTAACAGCCAGTAAGGGAGAGAAGGGAATGAGACAGACAGCGGCAGGGAGAATGAAAATGACAAAAGGAAAAGATATCAGATGAAAAATAAGAATTGAAAAAAAAAAATCAATGAGATGGGGCATGACTACAGTCCAGACTGCAAGTAAATACTTGAAACAAAGTTACAAAATGTTTTACTTGTTATACGTGTTCCAATAGTCAGTCAGAATGTACCTCTGACAGAATGCAATTTCTTTGACAGGGGACCCTTACGTTTTTATTCTAACCTTCTTATCCTATATTATTTTGATTTTCACATCTTAAATCACTGACGAGCGAGCCCCAATTCTGCACTCTTGCCTCTGAGTCAGAAAGTTATGGGTTCAAGTCCCACTCCAGAGACTTGAGCACAAAAATCTAAACTGACAATCCAGCACAGTACTGAGGGAGTGCTGCACTGTCGGAGGTGCCATCTTTCAGATGAGACATTAAATCGAGACGCCTCCCATCCGCTCTCTCAGGTGGACGTAAAAGATCCCATGGCACTACTTTGAAAAAGAACAGGGAAGTTATCCAGGGTGTCCAGGCCAATATTTATCCCTCGATCAACATAACAAAAAAAGATTGTCTGGTCATTATCACATTGCTGTTTGTGGGAGCTTGCTGTGCACAAATTGGCTGCCGTGTTTCCTGCATTACAACAGTGACTACACTTCAAGAAGTAGTTCATTGGCTGTAAAGCACTTTGGGAATGTCCCTTGGTCATGAAAGGCGCTATATAAAAGCAAGTTTTTTTTAAGCACAGGTTTGGATTTAAATCCATACAGGAAGACTTACATAGGTCAGACATTTTCAGAATGAATGTAAAATTCATCTAATAATATTCTGTAACTTCTATTCCCCAATAATCTGTTAAGGCTTGCCATAATTACTCTGTTATACCCAAGACATTTCCACACTATGTTTATCTTCCTGATACTACCAGCAAAGCTACCACATCAAAGAAACTACTTTCAAATGCAAGACCAGAAGAATATCAAATAACTAAATGTCTGTCACTCATTTGCCTTGTAAAAATATCAGAATCCAATGATGAAATTACTCCCTTAAAATTGTAACCCCTTAATCATTTATATGTTGCATCCCAAATTAAAGTTGAACTATTAACAATGTGACAAGTTGTACATATTAATACACATCTTAAATATGCATTAGGAACCCGAGGTCAATGAAGGGCATATGCCATGAAGTAGATTAAAGAAGCAAACAAATGAATAAAATGAGGCAATTCAAAATAAGCGTATTCACACAAGGAACTAAAATAAAGCCTCAAGGATAGATTATGTTACAAACGAGAGCAAAAATAAAAGTACTGCTCAAATGGGAAAAGCTATGTACCAGCATGTGCTGAACAAACCATAAACTATAGACAATGCTAATCCAAAAAAATCACAAATATACTGGTTATGTTTAGATTAACTCCACAAAACTGAGTACTGTAAGCTTAAACTGATGTGACCTTAGTCTCTTTAATAAAACTCCAGAGTGCCAAAGCAGCATGGCAGACAACCTTTTAAACTCGCTTGCATGAGATGTGCAGGTGACCCTTGGGCCTCCAACAGGTGGCAAGTCTTACACAGTTATAATGTTTGCATAACAATACTAATATAAAAAGGTGTGTCGTTCTTGAGACTATCGACTAAATGCCATTTCTGTAGGATAGCTCAACGTTTATCTGTGGATTGGTTTTAATTTATTTGCATCACCTCTTCTGCTGACCACCCAACTTCCTTTTCTGGCTCCCATGTTAGCTGACATTGTTAACGGTTCTCTCCCCTGAGATTTGCCATCATCACCCCCCTCCTCAAAGAACCAACGCTCGACCCCTCCGTCATTGCAAACTGCATCTCCAACCTCCCTTTCCTCTCCAAAGTCCTTAAACATGCTGTCGCCTCCCAAATCCGTGCCCATCTTTCCTGCAATTCCATGTTTGAAACCCTCGAATCCACTTTTCGCGCCTGCCACAGCACCGAAATGGCTATCGTCAAGACTGTGACAAAGGCAAGCTATTCCTCCTCGTCTTCTTGACTTGTCTGCAAACTTTGACACGGCGGACCACTCTATACTTCAACGCCTCTCCACCGTCGAGCTGGGTAGAACTGCATTTGCCTGGTTCCATTCTTACCTATTAAATCGTAGCCAGAGAATCACCTGCAATGGCTTCTCTTCGCGCTCCTGCATCTTTACCTTTGGTGTCCTCCATCATTGGCCCCCTCCTATTTCTCTTCCACATATTGCCCCTTGACAACATCATCCAAAAACTCTGCGGCAGCATCATGTACGCTGATGACACCCAGATTTACCTCACTACCACTTCTCTCAACTCCTCCATTCTCTAAATTGTCAGACTGCTTGTCAGACATCCAATTCTGGATGAGCAGAAATTTTCTCCAATTGAATATTGGGAAGACCAAAGCCATTGTTTTCGGTCCCTGTCACAAACTCCATTCCCTAGCCACTGACTCCATCCCTCTCCCCAACTTCTGTCTGAGGCTGAACCAGACTGTTCACAACCTCGGTGTCATATTTGACCCTGAAATGAGCTTGTGACCACATATCCGCAGCATAACTAAAACCGCCTATTTCCACCTCCGTATCACCCCCCCACCCCCCGTCTTTGCCCTTGCCTCAGCTCATCTGCTGCTGAAGCCCTCATCCATGCCTTTGTTACCTCTAGACTTTACTATTGCAACGCACTCCTGGCTGGCTTCCCACATTCTACCCTATGTAAACTTGAGGTCATCCAAACCTCAGCTGCCGGTGTCCTAACTCGCACCAAGTCCCACTCAACTATTACCTCTGTGCTCACTGACTTACATTGGCTTCCAGTTAAGCAACGCCTCGATTTCAAAATTCTCATCCTTATTTTCAAATCCCTCCATGGCCTCGCCCCAGCCTCTCTCGGTTATCTCTCCAGCCCCATAATCCCCACCTACCCCCTGCCCGAGATGTCTGTGCTCCTCGAATTCTACCCTCTTGAGCATATCTGATTATAATCGCCCAACCATTGGTAGTCGCGCCTTCTGTTGCCCAGGCTCCAAGCTCTGGAACTCCCTGCCTACACCTCGCTGCCTCTCTACATCTTTCCTCCTTAAAACATACCTCCTTGACCAAGCTTTTGGTCACCTGCACTAATTTCTACTTATGCAGCTTGGTGTCAACATTTTTATCTCATTCATACTCCTGTGAAGCGCCTTGGGACGTTTCAATCTGTTAAAAGGTGCTATATAAATACAAGTTGTTGTTCACACTGAATGGCTGAAGAATTACAAAAGATAGTGTTCTATGCTCAACAAAATCTGTCATGTACAAAATTATGATATCACTTGTCTATTCTCAATACATAGAACCACGCTCAGATTAAGCATCGGCATTGAAAAACACCATTTCGTACATATGCCAGTATGTCTTTAAAACATTAAAAGTGATCTACTGGAGGAAAACCAGGTGGTGCAGTGTGAAGACACTGGCCTTTCAAGTTAATTACACCTTCTAAAAATGATCTTCATTGCCTCAATTTAGAAGGTTTGCAGTTCAGATCAGCAATATTTTTAGTAACAAAGTAGAGATTTAATAAACAACTATTCAAAGTAAAAGTCTCAGGTAAGTTTCAGGTATTCACACCAGTACATGCCATCATACAGATTCAGAAAACTGGGAGTAACTACTGGTTTTCCGAGATTAAAGATATCAGCAGGTTTAAATTTCAACATCACGCAGTAATTATTTCAAACCAAAGAGATTGACGTTTAGAAGTGATTTAACTTTGAATTCATATCATTATATTGAACACTCAGAACCAAACACCGTGGGGACGGCCTTGGTACCAGACGCGCCTCAAACCCAATGTGTCTCATTTGATGGGAAAGTGGAGGAGGGAGGGAAGAGAAGATTGCCAGTAAATTAATTCATCCTCATCGTTAATTATTCATCGAAAAGGAAACCCGCGCATCTGAGAGGCCAAAGGATTCATTGTCCAGGACTGTGCTCAGAAAGGCCCGGGTTTGGGGAATGTGTGGAATGAGGAAAAGCTGCAAAAATAAAACAATTATAAATTGGTTTTAACGACAAGCTCTTCCATTCATAATCGCGAAGGGCTCGAACACTGTAACGAGATGCCACTCACCGACTCCATATTTTTCTTTTTTGGTTGGAACCCAACGAGTCATTGTTGCGGTTTAAAACTTCCTCAACTTCTGTTTTTTTTTTCCAGCTTTCCTCATTTCTCCTGAAAACTCCAGGCCGCCATTTTCCACGGGAGGAGAAAGAAAGTTCCAGTCATGTGTCTCGAGCGTCACCGCTCATAAAACTCCCAACACTCGGGCGGCAAGAGTTGGCGAAAACTTCTCCTCAGCAAGTCACCGCCTCCCACAACAACAACTAACAACAACAGCCTCGCTGCCTCACAGGACGTTCCGTGCCCGCAGTTAGTGGCAGACTTTACTTTGTTTCTCTTCAAAACAAGCCAGCTTGCAGTGGGGCGCTGCCTCCAGTGTTATTGTTCTGGGGAGGAGCATCCCAACCCTTTGTGAGTGAAGTTTAAACTATATGGTGGCAATCCACGATGTGATTTGCTTGCCTTTTCTTTAATTAAACTATCATGAGGACCCTGCGTTTGCCCCAGTGCCATCAAACGAAAAATAAAACCTCAACAAAAAGTGCCACTTTTTAAAAAAAAAAAGAAATCCAGGCTTGCATTTATATAGTGTCTTTCACGATCTCAGGGTGTCCCAACGCGCTTTACAGCCAATGAGGTACTTTTTTGAACTTTAGTCACTGTTGTAATGTAGGAAACGTAACAGCTAAATTGCGCACAGCAAGCTCCCAAAAACAGCAATGTGATAATGATCAGATAATCTCTTTTAGTGGTGTTGATTGAAGGATAAACATGGATAACTCCCCTGTTTGAAATCATGCCATGGGATTTTTTTTTATGCCAAACTGAGACCCCTCTTTCAGGTGAGCATCTCATCCGAAAGATGGCACCTCCAACAGTGCAGCACTCCTTCAGTACTGCACTAGAGTGTCGGCCTAGATTTTTGTGCACTCATGTCTGGAGTGGGACTTGAACCTACAACCTTCTGGTTCAGAGGTGAGAGTGCTACCAACTGAGCCATGGCTAACATAGCTGCTGGAAGAGCTCAACTAATTGAAACCTAAACTGTAAAACAAAGGAAATGTTGTTATGAACTTAACTGATATTTATTATTTGCACTAATCCACCACGCAGTCCAGTCCGTGTGGTGCCCATCAGTCGCAGAAGGCCTTGAGCGTACCAGCTGATACCATGTGCTCCTTCTCCAGGGCCACCCGGGCGCAGACATGACCATGGAAGAGAGACGGGTAGCGAAAGAGAACTCACGGGCTGCGTCCACGTGATTCAGTTGTGTTACAACCGTTGTGGGTTAGCTTGTAGATTCAGATAAACTACTTTGATGGTTCAATATAAAGTGGTCTTACTTAAATCATGGGGAATGGTTTGTGGGACCTAAATGTGAATTGGGGATCACTAGTTGTGCCATCTCATGCATTCAGATCAGTTTCAGTGAGATTGGTGAGTAAAATAAATTAACTGCACCCTATTGGATATAATAAAGTATGCAAACAAGCAAATTGCCTGTGGTGTTGCTCACAATGAGTCAGAGGATACACTTGATTTATAACGCTAAGGGTGTTTAAGCTGATCAGAGGATAACATCAAGATTACTAATTTACAGTACCTCAGTAAGGTGAGCTCCATTTTTGCTAAATGGTACTGAGATTTTTACTGCCATTTTAGGGATTGAATCCCATGTCTCTATTCATTATTCTGTGAAAACTATATATGAGTGGTCTTTATTTTATATAGTAATAGTGTCAGTTGTGGCTTAGTGGTAGCACCATTGCCTCTGATTCAGAAAGTTGTGGGTTCAAGTTGCACTCCAGATACTTGAGCACAAAAATCTAGGCTGACATTCCAGTGCAATACTGAGGGAGTGTTGCGCTGTCGGAGTGCCGTCTTTCGGATGAGACGTTAAACTGCTCTCTCAGGTGGATGTAAAAGATCCCAATGCACTATTACAAAGAAGAGCAGGGGAGTTATCCCTGGTGTCTTGGCCAACATTAATCCTTCAACCAATATCACTAAAACAGATTATCTGGTCAGTATCACATTGCTGTTCGTGAGAACTTGCTACGCGCAAATTGGCTGCCGCATTTTCTACATTATAACATTGATTAGAGACTTCAAAATAAATATAATTCATTGTCTGTAAAACAATTTGGGACATCCGGTGATTGTGAAAGGCACTATTATAAATGCAAGTCTTTTCTTTAAATAAATCTCTGTGGGCTAGCTCACTGTTAGGTGAAGGTTTTAGAAAAACAAATATTATGTATCAAGTGGGGTACAGTAGCATAGTGGTTATGTTACTGGACTTGTAATCCAGAGGCCTGGAATAATAATCTGGGGACATGAGTTCAAATCCCACCTCAGCAACTGGGGAATTTAAACTCAATTAAATAAATAAATCTGGAATTAAAAAGCTGATATCAGTAATGATGACCATGAAACTACTGGATTTTTGTAAAACCCAACTGGTTTTTAGGGAAGGAAACCTGTTGCCCTTGCTCGGCCCTATATGTGACTCCAGATCCAAGGCAATGTGGTTGACGCTTAACTGCCCTCTGAAATAGCCTAACAAGCCACTCAGTTGTACCAAACCGCTACAACAAATTCAGCATTGAGGGAGTACCTTCACAGAGACTGCAGTGGGTTCAAGAAGGTGGCTCACTATGACCTTCTCAAGGGTCATTAGGGATGGGCAATAGATGCCAACTATGCCAGCGACACCCACATCCCATGAACATTTTTTTTTAATTATGCCAAATAGTATTATCTGGGAGCCTGACTTTTGCAGAGTCTGACAGAACTAGGATGAGGTCTCAGAATCTAGTGGTACTGTGAGAGGGTCCTAGAGTCTGGGCTACTTGGTGAGGATTCTAAGAACACTAAGGCAGGATCTTGGGATTTGGGATCAATGGGAGAGGGATCCTGAGATTTGCAAGAATTGGCAAAGGATGTACCGAGGTCTGTGAACATTGGAGCTGGTCCTGAGATGAGGGAGCAGTCATAAGAACATAAGAATTAGAAGCAAGAGTAGGCCATACGGCCCCTTGAGTATGCTCCGCCATTCAATAGCTGATCTTCAACCTCAACTCCACTTTCCTGCCTGGTCTCCAAATCCCTTGATTTCCCCTAGTGTCCAAAAATCTAGCTATCTTAGTCCCAGTCTGGAGGTTTGTGTGCACTGAGGAGAGTCCTAAGAACTGTAAGTGGGGGGAATTTGAGGAGGGGTCCAGAAGAAATGGGATGGAGGTT
The DNA here is from genome assembly GCF_044704955.1 of Pristiophorus japonicus. Classification (NCBI taxonomy): domain Eukaryota; kingdom Metazoa; phylum Chordata; class Chondrichthyes; family Pristiophoridae; genus Pristiophorus; species Pristiophorus japonicus. Next base: position 277,349,680 of record NC_091979.1, on the reverse strand, counting down.
TTGGAGCATTGGGAGGTGTGGAATCTAGAAGTATTGGGAGTTGTGGGCTCTGGCATTATTGTGTGGGAGCAAGGCTTTGCAACTATGTGGCGATGGGGACCAGGAGAATGGGGCCTAAATTATTCTTGTTATCTCTAGACGTGACTATTCCAATGCTCTCCTGGCCACTCTCCCATTTTCCACCCTCCATAAACTTGAGCTCATCCAAAATGCTGCCGCCCATATCTTAACTTGCACCAAGCCCCATTCACCCATCATTCATTCATATCATAGGCGGTCCCTCGAACGAGGATTACTTGCTTCCACATGAGTTCACAAATGTTTCAATGATGGACCCAATGTTCCAGTCCTGAACTCCAATTGAGGGGGTGGAAGATGCCTGTGCATGGATTTTTTTTTAACGTGTGATGACCATTCCACACCAGCCACCACACGGGCTTGACAGAGCTAGGCCTTTATCCTGTGGCAAGGGTTAACCAGGACAACTGGAGACCTGCTCCGCTACACGGACCTAGTGCGCACACATATTGCAGTGTGGGCTGGCCAATGCTGTCCCTGGGCTCTCGCCTCTTCTAGGCCCCGTACCCTCATTCGCCGCACCTCCGCCACAAAAACACTCGCCTCTGGGTTGGCCCATCACCTCTGTGCTCGCTCTCCTACATTGGCTCCCGGGCCAGCAACACCTCAATTAAAAAATTTTCATCCCTGTTTTCAATTTCCTCCATGGCCTCGCTCTTCTCTATCTCTAATCTCCTCCAACCCTACAACCCTCCGAGATCTCTGTGCTCCTCAAATTCTGGCCTTTTGCGTATCCCCGATTTTAATCGCTCCACCATTGGCAGCTGTGCCTTCAGCTGCCTAGGTCCTAAACTCTAAAATTCCCTCCCTAAACCTCTCTGCCTCTCTACTTTGCTTTCCTCCTTTAAGGCACTTCTTAAAGCCTACCTCTTTGACCAAGCTTTTGGTCATCTGTCCTAATATGTCCTTATGTGACCCAGTGTCATATTTTGTTTGATAACGGTCCTGTGAAATGCCTTGGGGCATTTTACTGTGTTAAAGGCGCTATATAAATGCAAGTTGTTGTTCAATCTATCAGGTGCCATTGTTCCACTGCATTTCTGCCCATTGGCCTCCTCCCTTGGCCCGTCCGTAATCCCTTTTGTGTTCTCAGGTATCACTTTCCCCACATCTGCACCTCCTATCTTTATGTTTCTGCATTAAAGCATATAGGATAAATGTTCTCGTTCTGCATTTCAGCATGTTCCAAAAGCATATATTGGGAAATTGTGCACCTCTGGCCTATAATTTTTTGTCTATTAAAATTAATGGTTGGGAATACACAATTTCCCGATATGTTTTCCTAGTGTGTACCAAATAAAGAGCAGAAAAGTGGAAAATTTACTCTTGTGCACAAATAGTGAATCTGGCAACTTATGCAATCGTTAATAAATGTAAATTTCCATAAACAAACAAAAAGGACCTCATAAAATGGTCAAAATACATTTACAGCCTTTGAGTTTCTATAAAAAACGTTTCCTTACCCTTCCAAATTGGCACAATTCATGGCAGATTCAAAAATTTAGCACCAGGTTAACATTAGCTCTAGAGTGAGCAACTTTCGCCAAATGAAAGTTCACGAGGAGCGTGAGCACTAACTCCGGCGTTGCACCACAGAATTTGTGTGCCAGAGCCGAAAGTTCTGGCGCTAAAGAAATCGGCCGATCTGCGCAAATTTTTTTTTCTTCCCGCGCTTCTGGTCTGCTGTCCGATCGCAAACGCTAATGCAGGGCACGGCCGTGCACATGCGCAGTAGACCTGGGGCTGAATCAGCTATTTTACATTGGGATTTTGATGATGGAGGAAGACGATTCAAGACAGTATGCCAGGCGATTCAGCCACCAGGTTAATGAAGCTCCAGTGGGGGATGTGGAGAGAAGATGGCAGGAGTTGCATTGTAGGGGTGGATCTAGACCACTGCCATCCATTTTTAAAAGGATTCGGAGGGAAATCGCTGAGGTGGTCTCTGCATCAGACACGGTGATCAGGACTGGCACACAGTGCCGAAAGAAGTTTAATGATCTTTCAAGGGTCATTAGAGTGAGTACAATTTTAATTCATGCACTCCTTCATTATTTCGATTATAAATCTGACACACTATTTGTTCTCATGCTGTTGCTGTCTCTCAGCACTCTGGGTTGCCTCCTAAAATGCATGACACAAAGGTAGGCTTAGTTTGGCACCCTATTTGTCATGAATGATCTTTACACATTATTAAGATTGCTTTCTGAGATTTCATAAGATGACTCCGCACTTCGATGTCCTCCTGATGAACCATATACAACTTTCAAGACCATTAAACAGAGGATTGTATTACATTCAGACAGTATGGTATAAGTGCCACAAGAACAGATTGACCCTCTTGTAACCATTCCCATTTTCATCTTTTCAGGCAAAGAAGTCACACAATCGCCATGAGCAGGTACGGACAAGTGGCAGTCCTCCTCAGACCCTACCACTGACCGACATCGAGAAGAGAGTGGCAGGTCTCATCGGCGTCTCAAATCGGGCGACTGCAACTGGGGGAGGTGCTGATCCCCCACTCGGAAACTGAGGGTAAGTCCTGCACACTCCCTGGGCTGGGTTGGGGCAATGTCATGCAGTGTCTCTGGACTCGGGTTGGGGCAATGTCAAATGACGCCATATGGGTCGAATTGAAAAATAAAAAAGGGGCGATCACACTTCTGGGCGTGTATTGTAGACCCCCGAACAGTGGGAGGGAGATAGAAAAGCAAATATATAGGCAAATTTCTGTGAAGTCCAAAAACCATAGGGCAGTAATAATAGGGGATTTTAACTATCCTAATGTTGATTGTGACAAATATAGGCCCCAAGTTTCGACATGATTTGCTCCTGATTTTTTAGAGCAACTGGTGCAGAACGGAGTATCTTAGAAATCGGAATTCTCGGCATTTAGTTTGCTCCAGTTCTAGTCAGTTAGAACAGTTTCACTTTGGAACAGAATTTTTTTTTCAAAAGGGGGCGTGTCCGGCCACTTACGCCTGTTTTCAAAGTTTCGTCAGTGAAAACTTACTCCAAACTAACTTAGAATGGAGTAAGTGAAGATTTTTGTACGCTCGAAAAAACCTTGTCTACACTTTAGAAAATCAGGCGTAGGTTACAAATCAGGCGTAGGGAATGGGGGGGGGGGGGTTTAAAGGGAAGTTTACAAACATTAAACACTTTAGTTTTACAAATAAAGAGCCATCATCAATAATAAATGATAAAAACATCAATAAATCAATCAAAAAAAATTAATAAGAAATAATTATTTTTTTAAATCAATAAATAAAACATTTTCTACTTACCGACTGTAGCACCGGGAGCCCTCCAACAGCGTGCTGGGATGCCCCCAGTGTGTCTCTGTCAGTGTCTCTATCTCTCTGTCTGTCTGTGTGTGTCTCTCATTCTCTGTCTGTCAGTGTCTGTGTTTCTGACAGCGAGAGGAGGGGGGTAGAGGCAGAGAGGGGGGGAGCAGAGGGAGGGAGGGGGGAGGAGGAGAAGGGGGAGGGGGGGAGAAGGGGAGGGGGGGAGAAGGGGAGGGGGGAGGAGGAGAAGGGGGGGAGGGGGGGAAAGGAGATGGTGGGGGGGGGAGGAGAAGGGGGAGGGAGGCTGAACGGGCCAGGCCCGGCCGGGCCCGAGACTTCAGGCAGGGCCCGTCCCCAGCACCAGATTTACAGGTAGGTGGCGTTGGGTCGGGTCGGGGGGAGCGCGGGTCGGGGGGGGTGGTGGGAGGGAGGTCGGTTCGGTTCGGGTCGGGGGGAGGGAGGGAGAGGGAGGTCAGGTCGGGTCCAGTCGGGGGGGGGGGGGGGGGAAGCGGGAGTCAGGTCGATGTCGGGTCTGGTCCGGAGGCGGGGGGCGGGAAGCGGGAGTCGAGTCGGGTCAGGAGGAAGCAGGTGCTGGCCGTGGGAGGAGCCTTATTCACGCAGCCCCAGTGAGGCCATTCGGCCAGGGCTAGGGGCTGCGTGCTTCGGCCCCTCCCACACAGTTTTGGGCGCCTGGAGCTACTGCACATGCACATACTGTTTTCAGCGCAGGAACCTGGCTCCGCCCCCCACTGCTCGTGTTGCGCTGCGCCGACCTGCAAACGACCTGCAGGGAGCCGGAGAATCTGGAAGTTTTCTTTAGGCGCACTTTGTGGCACGAAAAACAGGTGTCCAGGTCGGGACTGCGCCGTTGTCGGCGCGGCTCGAAACTTGGGCCCATAGTGTGAAGGGTATAGAGGGTGCGAATTCTTAAAATGCATTCAAGAGAACTTTTTTAGTCAGTATGTAACAAGCCGAACACGAGAGGGGGCGGTTTTGGATTTCGTTTTGGGGAATGAAGCTGGGCAGGTGAGAAAGGGGTATTAGTTAGAAAGCATTTGGGTGCCAGTGATCATAATTCAGTCAGATTCAAAGTAGTTATGAATAAGGACAAAGATAGATCAGGAATAAAAGTCCCAAATTGGGGAAAAGCTAACTTTGCTAAGTTGCGAAGTGATTTGGCCACAGTGGACTGGAAACAGCTACTTGTAGGTAAATCAGTGTCGGAACAGTGGAAGGCATTCAAGGAGGAGATCTGGAAGGCTCAGGCCAAACATGTGCCCTGACAGAAAAAGGGTGGAAATAACAATTCTAGAATCCCCTGGATGTTTAGGGACTTACAGGGGAGGATAAAGAAAAAAAGAGAAGCTTTTCGTATACCGATGGCTAAATACTGTAGAATCTTTGGAGGAATATAGAATGTTCAGAAGTAAAATTAAAATGGATATTGGGAATGCTAAGAGAGAGCATGAAAAATTCTTGTTAAGTAAAATTAAGGAAAACCCAAAGATGTTCTATAAATATATTAAGAGCAAGAGGATAACTAAAGAAAGGGTAGGACCTATTAGAGACCATGAGGGTAATCTCTGTGCAGGCGGAAAATGTTGGCATGGTTCTTAATGAAAACTTTGCGTCTGTTTTCACAAAGGAAAGGGGCAATGCAGATACTGCTATCGAGGCGGAGTATGAAATTCTGGATGAAATAAACATAGTGAGACAGCAAGTATTAAGGGGTTTAGCAGCTTTGAAAGTAGATAAGTCCCCAGGTCTGGATGAAATGCATTCCAGGCTGTTGAGCGAAGTAAAAGAGGAAATAGCAGAGGCCTTGACCATCATTTTCCAGTCTTCTTTGGGTTTGGGCATGGTACCGGAGGACTGGAGTACTGCTAATGTGGTACCCTTATTTAAGAAGGGAGAAAGGGATAGGCCGAGTAATTACAGGCCTGTCAGCCTAACCTCAGTGGTGGGAAAATTATTGGAAAAAATCCTGAAAGACAGGATTGGAAAAGCAAAGGATTAATTAGGGACAGTCAGCACGGATTTGTTAAGGGAGGATCGTGTTTGACTAACCTGATTGAATTTTTCGAGGAGGGTCGATGAGGGTAGTGCGTACAATGTAGTATATATGGACTTTAGCAAAGCTTTTAATAAGTTCCCACATGGTAGACTGGTCACAAAGGTTAAAGCCCATGGGATCCAGGGCAAAGTGGCAAATTGGACCCAAAATTGGCTTAGAGGTAGGATAATGGTTGATGGATGTTTTTGTGATTGGAAGGATATTTCCAGTGGGGTTCCGCAGGGCTCAGTACTGGGTCTCTTGCTTTTTGTGGTATACATCAATGATCTAGATTTGAATATAGGGAGTATGATTAAGAAGTTTGCAGATGACATTAAAATTGGCTGTGTGGTTAATAATGAAGAGGAAAGTCATGGACTGCAGGAGGCTATCAATCTACTGGTCAGGTGGGCAGAACAGTGGCAAATGGAATTTAATTCGGAGAAGTGTGAGGTAATGCACTTGAGGAGGGCTAATAAGGAAAGGGTATATACATTAAACAATAGGCCACTTAGAAGTGTAGATGAACAAAGTGACCTTGGAGTGTTTGTCCACAGATCCCTGAAAGTAGCAGGCCAGGTGGATAAGGTGGTTAAGAAGGCAGACGGAATACTTGCCTTTATTTGCCGAGGCATAGAATACAAGAGCAGGGCGGTTATGCTTAAATTGTATAATACTCTGGTTCAGCCACAGCTAGAATACTGGGTGCAGTTTTGGTCACCGTATTATAGGAAGGACGTGATTGCACTCGAGAGAGTGCAGAGGAGATTTACTAGGATGCTGCCTGGAATGGAGAATCATAGTTATGAGGACAGATTGGATAGGCTGGGTTTGTTCTCATTGGAACAGAGGAGGCCGAGAGGAGATCTCATTGAGGTGTATAAAATTTTGAGGAGCCTGGATATAGTGGATCGCATGGGTCTATTTCCCTTGGTGGAGGGGTCAATTACGAGGGGGCATAGTTTTAAGGTGGTTGGTAGAAAGTTCAGAGCAGATTTGAGTGGAAGCCTCTTCACACAGAGGGTTGTGGGGGTCTGGAACTCACTGCCTGGCAGGGTGGTGGATGCAGAAACCCTCACCACATTTAAAAGGTGTTTGGATAGGCACTTGGTGCTGTAACCTGCAGGTTATGGACCTCGAGCCGGTAAGGGGATTAGACTGGATAACCTCTTGTTGGCTGGCACAGATACAATGGTAAGTACTGCAGGGCATTGAATACAGCCAGGGTTATCTCCTGGACTAGTTTTGATTGCCTGGATGGGTGGGAGAGGAATTTTCCCAGATTTTTTTCCCCAATTGGCCTGGGTTTTTATCTGGTGTTTTGCCTCTCCCAGGAGATCGCATGGCGCCGGTTGGGGTGGAGTGTACAATGCTGCGGTGCAAGGGGTGTCGCAGTTGTGTGGGGCGAATGCTCTTTACCTTTCCTTCATTGTTCATAGGTTTATATGTAGCCTTCAGGGCTGCTGACCAAGGGCCGTGTGGCTCTTTGTCGGCCGGCGTGGACACGATGGGCCGAAATGGCCTCCAGCTGCGCTGTATATTTCAATGTTTCTTTCTATATTTCTGTGCAATGTCTCTGGACTAGCATTGGGGCAATGTCCGACCGCAGCTATTCACAATATATATATATAAATGATTTGGATGAAGGAATCAAATGTAATATTTCCAAGTTTGCTGATGACACAAAACTAGGTGGGATTGTGAGTTGTGAGGAGGATGCAAAGATGCTGCAAGACGATTTAGATAGATTGAGTGAGTGGGAAAACACATGGCAGATGCAGTATACTGTGGATAAATGTGAAGTTATCCACTTTGGTAGGAAAAACATAAGGACAAAGTATTATTTAAATGGTGATGGCTTGGGAAGTGTCGATGTACAGAGGGACCTGGGTGTCCTTGTACACCAGTTATTGAAAGCAAACATGCAGGTGCAGCAAGCATATAGGAAGGCAAATGGTATGTTGGCCTTCATTGCAAGAGGATTTGAGTACAGGAGCAAGGATGTCTCACTACAGTTATACAGGGCCTTGGTGAGACCGCACCTGGAGTATTGTGTGCAGTTTTGGTCTCCTTACCTAAGAAAGGATATACTTGCCATAGAGGGAGTGCAGCGAAGGTTCACCAGACTGATTCCCGGGATGGCAGGACTGTCATATGAAGAGAAATTGGGTTGACTAGGCCTATATTCATTAGAGTTTAAAAGAATGAGAGGGGATCTCATTAAAACGTATAAAATTCTGACTGAGTTGGATAGACTAGATGCGGGAAGGATGTTTCCCCTGGCTGGGAAGTTTAGAACAAGTGGTCACAGTCTCAGGATATCGGGTAGGAAATTTAGGACCGAGATGAGGAGAAATTCTTTTACTCAGAGGGTGGTGAACCTATGGAATTCTCTACCACACAGAAGGTTGTGGAGGCCAAGTCACTGAATACATCTGGGAGGGAGATAGATAGATTTCTAGAAAGAAAAGATATCAAGGGGTATGGGGAAAAAGCGGGAATATGGTGTTGAGATAGAGGATCAGCCATGATCACATTGAATGGCAGTGCAGACTCGAAGGGCCGAATGGCCTAGTACTGCTCCTATTTTCTATGTTTCTACTCCCTGGGCTGGGTTGTGGCAATGTCATATAGTGTAAGATTTCTAAATCTCTGGCATTAAATTGACAGTGAGATTGATTCTTTTAAAACAATTCGGAACAATTTATTAAAACACACACACATGCATATTTATCAGCAGTTGTTGGCTATTCTACAGATCTATCTAGTTACGACAGAGAAACAATGAGGTTACAATAATGATTTATAAAAAGATATAAGTTACTTTCCTCTGGCTGGCTGAGCACACAGCCTGCTGTTTCGGCTGGTCTTTGAGCGGGAGGTCTTGCCGTGTGTCCAGGAGAGAAGGAGAGAGAGTGAAAAAGTCTTTGGCTGAGTTCTTATACTCCTTAAGTCCATTGTTCCTCAGAAAGCCCCAGGATTGGATCTTAGTTCCAGGGCAGTTGCTTATTGACTCTCCTCACACATGTGGCTATTGGACTGGTCCAGCCATCTCTTGATTAGATTATTTGCTTTCCAATTAACACAATGCACAAACAGACCATGCTGGAAGCCTGTGAGCTTCCATTTTGTTTTAACACTGCAGCCTTTCCGTATAATCTACACTTTTAACATTTATACATGCACAGAATCGATGTTATCATTAATAAACATTTTTATTCTTACAATAGTGTCTCTGGTCTAGGGTTGGGGGAATGTCATGCAGTGTCTCTGGACTAGATATAATGGAGTAGCGGTGGTCCTTCAAATGAGCCTGTGCTATGCGACTTTCCTCATGTCACCCTGCCCATCCCCTGCTGCTAACCACTCGTCTGTTGCTTTCTACTTCCAGATGACCAGAGACAGGCGCAGCATCCTCAACGGAACACTCCACATCAGGCCATCATCTGGAGGAAGAGGAAGAGGAGGAGGGTACAGATGAGCCAACTCCAGCGTAGCAACCGGCACAGATTCAATCCACCCCTGTTCTACCATCGGCACTCAGCTCCTCTGAGGAGACGTGACATTTTCAGGGTTTGACGACTCCACGGCTCCTGGGACCAGAGGCGTGCAGCAACGCAGTGTTGGGGTCGAATCCCATTTTCCAACTCTCCAGAGGGTGAGGCGGCCAAAGTCGGTCTGCTTTCAGACGGGCAGACGTGGAACTGGACATGGTGGGAATGTCCAGGGAGAGCATCCAGGTCAGCCGTCAGCTCCTTGATGTCTTGGGTAGGATTCCCGCGAGCATCGACAGTCTCAAAGCAACCATCACGGAGGTAGGGTCGCAGATTGTCAGTGGGAGCCGTGATACCAGCGAGGCCATCAATGCCCACACGAGGCTGGTGGCCTCCAGCAGTGACAATGGAGTCCCGGAGAGTGTGGCACGAACCCTTGTGGAATATAGTGCATCACAGGCACAAGCTCTGCTTCAGCTTGGGCAGGTGATACAGTCCATAAACCATCCCCCCATACTCTGCGTTCCCCACTGTCACACCCAAACTAAAACCACCTGTGACTGGTGACGCCGATGAAGAGGCTAGCCAGTTAAAAGCCGGGCCTTCCACGCCAAGAACTGGTCCAGCGCATCCCCAGATGCCGTCTCCATTGTCTCTTTCCCCCCCCCCCCCCCCCCCAACACAGCAGCGCTCTGGCAACTTTGCAGCACGCCATCTTAGTGCCACTTTGGTTAGGAGCAGCAAGCAAGGGAGGGTGATAAGAGGAAGGGGGGGAAAAGTCGGTGGTAAAAAATAGTGGGGCAGGGGTAGCTGCATTATGTTGCTTGTTGTTGCTTCATGCGTCGTATGTTTAATGTCACCCTGTTATTATGTTCTGCATTATGTTGCTGATAATGTTGAATGATCACACTGCTGGATGCAGCTAATTATTTTATATTATTTTATTAATCACCTTCAACTTGACAGGCAGTGCAGACCTGTTGCCACTGGTAGTCTTCTAATGCAGTGGAGAGTTGGAGGTATGAGCGATGTTCCCTGTAAACTCATTAGGGGTAAGACCTCCTCCCCATACGCTTGCAATTTCTTCGATTACGTTACAAATGATCATCAATAAGCCTTCTTCCAGCTCAAAGCCGTATGACTATAGCAGCCAGGATTACTGGCTCCCGACCTAGCATGGCCCCCATCTTTTAAAATGTCCTTAAATGTCCTTTAAAAAACAAACTAGAAACTCACATAAACTTCACAATCAAAAGTATGCAGTAACACAGCGTTCTAATCCTTTTAATCATTCACACTGTGACTTTCTCCTCCATTTTCAAAATGGCGCCGTTAGCACCTGGTGTGCCCTGGGTCCAACTGTTTTCTCTTGGCGGGTTCTCGGGTGGACGTTAAATCGGGCGAAATGCTCGAAAGTTCCACCTGGGGCGCTAGCGCAGTGGTGCACGATGATTTATATCATCCAAAGGGTCAAATCATTTTTTCGCCCCGCTGAGGCACTAAATGGGGCGCAAATGAGCTGAAAATCCAGCCCTAAATGTCTAAAAATAAATCTATTCTCAATAATCAATCTTTGCTTTATTTTCTAACCATCAACAATGAGACCTCAATCATTGGTCTTGCTAATCACAAGTTATCTTCCTCAAGCAGTTCATAACAGAAAAGCAAAATAAATTGAAATAAATATCACTTGTCTTCAATAATTCAAACTCTTTTGTCTAAAAATCTTTTGAAAAAAACTCGCAGAAGCTCTCACATTTTTGACATTTTGCAAACTACACATGCGCAGAATACATAAAATGGAGGTGGGTAAATTCTGCAATCAAACACACAGATGTAGTTAAAGGTCTTTCCAACTACTGCAAGGTAAAATATCTAGTTGAAGCTCTGGCTTTTGAGACAAGCTGAGGCCTTGAAATCAAAACTTTAATGATACAACAATACACTGGGTAAATTTACTCAAGCTATTGTGAACTATGTAATTTTTGATTAAAAAAATCTTATTTCGGTCATTATAATTTCCATTACAGGGTACTTGGAAAAAAACAGACAAAAATATTTTCAAAAAGCATTTTGAGTGATTGTTGGTTCATCAGCAAGCCGTAACAGTAAAATGTTTAGAAAAGATTTTGCCATTGTAACACGTTTTTATTCTAACTGTTTACATGCAGATTTTCAATATTAAATGATGTCATAAAAAGTGTGGTTCAAAATCATGACACAAGAAGTAAGATTTGTTCACCAGAATTGCACACCATATGCAAGATTCTTAATATATGGTATATTCCTTGATATTTGTATTTCATTTTTTATTCCTTAAAGCTAAGCTGTATTCTTAAAGCTAAGAATGCACACCAAGATGAACTTGTTGGAGTTAGATGTTTTGGCCTCAAAAATCCAGCAGGAGGTCTTGTTCAGGTGTGGGCCTTATTGTTTCTTTTGATGCCTATACAAATATGGCAGGCAATGTGTTTCTGGCTTAGAATGTGCATGCACACGTCGCCCACTATTTTGGACTCTTTGGCGCTCATTTCACTGCTGTAAAATAGGTGCAGCATCATTGAATTTCTAAGCCTCTGTTTATTTATGTCTCCCTCTCTCATCTGAATGTGGTTCCTGACGTTTAAACAGTATTTATATTTCAAACATCATAGCTACATCAGGTACATAATCAGTGCAAAGAGTCACTGTTTTTGCATTCTTTCTCTGTCTTTTCTGACATACACAGAAGCACACACACACTCTCGTTTCCAAAAACATATAAGTTTTACTTAAAGCTTTTGGGATTTCTTTTCTAACTTGAAATAATTTTGAAAAAGAATCAAATAAATTGTATTTGCGACTGAGAGAGACAATCTATCGATTGGCTTAAATGCTACCGAAGTATCCTGGGAAATTCGGCACACTGCACATGCTGAGACTGCAGCACAACCACAAGAACTGCTGCAGTTAAAGGAGAAGGCCAACCACTATCTCCTCAGAGAAACTCAGCATCACCCACATCCCAACACCAAAAAAATGCCACTTACATTGTGCATTACATAATATAACACTCCTGAATGCAAAAGCCAAAAATGTGAGATTTAGACATTTTGCAATAGGATTCTGAGAAGTCCCCACAAAACAGTAAAACTCCCAAACATCAGTTTGCTTTATCATCATAGGCCGTCCCTCGAACAAGGATGACTTGCTTCCACACCAAAAGGGACGAGTTCACAGATGTTTCAATGAAGGACCCGATATTGCAGTCCTGAACTCCAATCGAAGGTGGTGGAAAATGCACATCAGCCACCACACGGGCTTGACCGAGCTAGGCCTTTATCCAATGGCAACGGATAACCAGGACGACTGGAGATCCGCTTGTTGCACGGACCTAGTACGCACACACATCGCAGTTGTGGGCTGGCCCGTGCTGCCCCTGGGCCCTTGGCTCTTCTGAGCCCCGCACCTTCATTTGCCGCACCTCTGCCACGATCTCTTGCCGCTCCTTTGCCACAAACATTCGCCGAACCTCCGCCATGACCACCCGCCGAATCTCAGCCACGATTCCTCATCGCTCCTCCACCTCGACCTTCTCGCTCCTCCGCTGTACCTGGACCACACTCCAAACGGCGACCTGAGAGCTGATGTCATCACCCGGTTTCCCACCTCAAAATCGTCGCACACTTGGAGCAGCTCGCACTGGAAGTTGTAGTCGTATACCACTCCAGCTCTTGTGGCCCGACCTGCGGAGGTGTTCTCTCACACATCAGGGGGCTACGATGTTCCAGGGCCTGCTGCTCCAGCTCTTTTATGGCCCGACCTGCGGAGGTATTCCCTCGCAGATCGGGGGGCCACGATGTTCCAGGGCCCGCCTCTCCAGCTATTTTATAAAAGAGATTTATCATACCTGCTTCACAACATACCAGAAGTTGCTATTGGGGCTAAAGTTCCGGCCTCACCGGATCCTTATGAAGTGCGGACGGACCCGGCGAGGCCTCGCAAAAAACGGTTTTCGGGACGTGATGCGCAAGCACTGAAAACCAACTTTTCTGATCTGTCAAGATTTCTCTTGACAGATCCTCCGCATCCCCGGGAGATGGACATTTGCGCGCGTGAAATTGGGCTATTTGCCCAACATGCCCAGCGAATATTCTCCAAACTCTTACGCCTGGTGAAAGCCTACTTTTACCAGTGTAAGAGTTTTAAAACATATAAAAATGACATTAAAATAAACATTTTTATGTTAAAAACCCTGTCCATTAAGGTAAGTTTATTTTAAACTGTATTAAAACACATAACAACAAATTGCAAAAAATATTTTTTTTCTCTAAAACATTTAATTAACTTTAATTTCAATTAATTTTAAATATGTGAGGTATTTTATTTATTTGATATGTTGTGTTTCTTGTCTTAGGGGTTTATTCTCATTGATAATAGTGGAAACTCGTAAAAACGGAGTTCCTATTATCAATGAGAATGTTGCAGAGTGATTGGTGGTCCAGGCCCACGTGACTCCAGCTTTTTCGTGCGTACAGGGAAGTCATCTCCCCGTACGCTGCGCATCGAATGAAAGCCTCTGACTGGAATCGAAGGCACCTTCAGGACCACCAGGTACTTTTGCAAAAAAAATTTGGGTCGGAGGCGTTCGTCTGAAGGAAGCCTTCTACTGGAATTTTAACCCCAATATGTATGAGAGGTTTATTGTGTGTCAATTTTTTTTATTCATGCTCGGGATGTGGGCATCCATGGAAAGGCCAGCATTTATTGTCCATCCAAGTTGCCCAAGTGGTTTGAGTGGCATGATAGACCACTTTAATGGGCAGTTAAGAGATAACCACATTGGTGTGGGACTGGAATCATATATAGACGAGATCCGGTAAGAACAACTCAACAGCTTAATGATCACTTTTATCGATACAGTTCCTACCGCAAATTTCATTAACGCCAACTATAAGTGGTGGGCGGTAAAAATAAAACAGTAAGTAACCAATTTTTTTTTTTAAACGGAAATCTCACTTAGCAACTGCCTCTCCTAATTGTTAGCAATTGCATCCACAATCTCATCACTAAGGTAATCACACTTTAACAAGGTGTGAAGAACTGATTGAAACTTCATGAAACCCTGACTTTGCCTGAAATCAGCACTATTAAATCGGTAAGTACAATGCAGAGGAATAATGAGGTGTGAATCTTTTAAATCGTTAAATACCACACAGGGATTTGAACAGCTTGAAACTGCTTGAGGACCCAACTTGGCCTAAAATTGTGTAATTGGCTCCTATGGTAATGAGAGATGGTTAGTGCCATTTGCCCGATTATAGGCACTGCCCGCAGTCTGCACAGAGCGGCATTAAACAGAGTGCACTTCCACAGAGTGTTTTTTGGGGGAATTTGGAAAAAGTGGGAATTTCTGGTAAGTATTGGGTAGGTAGAAGCTGTAAATAGTGAAATTTAGTTTAACATTTTGATTTAAACCTAGAACTTGAGAAACTAGTTAACCGAAGTTGCTTGCCACTGGCAGTTAACTGTCAGTCAGCTGTAAGTGTTTGTCTTGAATAGGTGTTAATCAACTGGAACAGGGGAGCTCAGTCAACACTTGTAACTTGGGTGATCCCTGGAGGTGGCGCATGCGGTGTCTACTGGTACGCTCGTGGCCTTCGGCGAGAGGTGGGCACCGGAGGGACTGGAGTGCATCATTACAACAGGGAATAGAATTTTAATTTAATCTGTTAAAGTTCCCTTCAACGTTTAGTTGATGATTTGTAGGTTCTGGTGTCCGTTTAATAAGAGGGCAATTGGCTTTATCTGATTATTTTAAAATAGTTGTAACTTCAGTGAGGCTCCTACAGTATAAAAGTAAACACTTCTGCGGAGCACAGAATGGTATGCATAGAGTGGCATGAAACAGAGTGCACTTAAACAGTGTTTTATTTGGGAGTTTGGAAAGAGGGAATTTCTGGTAAGTATTGGGTCGATAGAAGCTGAAATTTAGTTTAACCATTTTGATTTAAACCTAGAACTTTAAAAACTGTAGATAACAGAAGCTGCCTGCCAGTGGCAGTTAACAGAAGCCATTCAGCCCATCGTGTCCGTGTCAGCGAAAAAAAGCTATCCAGCCTAATCCCACCTTCCAGCACTAGGTCCATAGTCCTGTAGGTCACAGCACTTTAAGTGCATTTCCAAGTACTTTCTAAATGTGAAGAGGGTTTCTGCCTCTACCACTGTTTCAGGCAGTGAGTTCCAGACCCCCACCACTCTCTGGGTGATTTTTTTCCCCTCATCTCTCCTCTAATGCTTTTACCAATTACTTTAAATCTATGCCTCCTGGTTATTGGCTCCTATATTAAGGGAATTAAGTCCATCCTAGGCCACTCCTAATTTTATACACCTTAATTAAATCTCCCCTCAGCCTCCTCTGTTCCAAAGAAAACAACCCCAGCATATCCAATCTTTCCTCATAGCTAAATTTTTCCAGTCCTGGCAACATCCTCGTAAATCTCCTCTGCACCCTCTCTAGTGCAATCACATCTTTCCTGTAATGTAGTGACCAGAACTGTATGCTGTACTCAAGCTGCAGCCTAACTAGTGTTGGTATGATGGCGGTGGTAAGATGGCCGCCATGGTGGCAGCTCTCTCGGGAGCTCCCCTGCTAAACAACTCCTTGGCAACATTCCACCCTCAAACTCCCCCCTCCCACTGTATAAACTTCCCCTAGCCCTAGCCCTAATAGACCCTAAGAGGGGGTCATAAGAACATAAGAATTTGGAACAGGAGTAGGCCATCGAGCCCCTCGAGCCTGCTCCGCCATTCAACAAGATCATGGCTGATCTGACCGTGGACTCAGCTCCACTTACGCGCCCGCTCCCCGTAACCCTTAATTCCCTTATTGGTTAAAAATCTATCTATCTGTGACTTGAATACATTCAATGAGCTAGCCTCAACTGCTTCCTTGGGCAGAGAATTCCACAGATTCAAAACCCTCTGGGAGAAGAAATTCCTTCTCAACTCGGTTTTAAATTGGCTCCCCCCGTATTTTGAGGCTGTGCCCCCTAGTTCTAGACTCCCCTACCAGTGGAAACAACCTCTCTGCCTCTATCTTGTCTATCCCTTTTATTATTTTAAAAGTTTCTATAAGAACACCCCTCATCCTTCTGAACTCCAACGAGTAAAGACCCAGTCTACTCAATCTATCATCATAAGGTAACCCCCTCATCTCCGGAATCAGCCTAGTGAATCGTCTCTGTACCCCCTCCAAAGCCAGTATATCCTTCCTCAAGTAAGGTGACCAAAACTGCACGCAGTACTCCAAGTGCGGCCTCACCAATACCCTATACAGTTGCAGCAGGACCTCCCTGCTTTTGTACTCCATCCCTCTCGTAATGAAGGCCAACATTCCATTCGCCTTCCCGATTACCTGCTGCACCTGCAAACTAACTTTTTGGCATTCATGCACAAGGACCCCCAGGTCCCTCTGCACCTCAGCATGTTGTAACTTCTCCCCATTCAAATAATATTCCCTTTTACTGTTTTTTTTCCCAAATTGGATGACCTCACACTTTCCGACATTGTATTCCATCTGCCAAACCTTAGCCCATTCGCTTAACCTATCCAAATCTCTTTGCAGCCTCTCTGTGTCCTCTACACAACCCGCTTTCCCACTAATCTTTGTGTCATCTGCAAATTGTGTTACACTACACTCTGTCCCCTCTTCCAGGTCATCTATGTATATTGTAAACAGTTGTGGTCCCAGCACCGATCCCTGTGGCACACCACTAACCACCGATTTCCAACTCGAAAAGGACCCATTTATCCCGACTCTCTGCTTTCTGTTAGCCAGCCAATTCTCTATCCATGATAATACATTTCCTCTGACTCCAGGTACCTCTATCTTCTGCAGTAACCTTTTGTGTGGCACCTTATCGAATGCCTTTTTGGAAATCTAAATACACCACATCCATCGGTACACCTCTATCCACCATGCTCATTATATCCTCAAAGAATTCCAGTAAATTAGTTAAACATGATTTCCCCTTCATGAATCCATGTTGCGTCTGCTTGATTGCACTATTCCTATCTAGATGTCCCGCTATTTCTTCCTTAATAGTTTCAAGCATTTTCCCCACTACAGATGTTAAACTAACCGGCCTATAGTTACCTGCCTTTTGTCTGCCCCCTTTTTTAAACAGAGGAGTTACATTAGCTGCTTTCCAATCCGCTGGTACCTCCCCAGAGTCCAGAGAATTTTGATAGATTATAACAAATGCATCTGCTATAACTTCCGCCATCTCTTTTAATACCCTGGGATGCTTTTCATCAAGACCAGGGGACTTGTCTACCTTGAGTCCCATTAGCCTGTCCAGCACTACCCCCCGAGTGATAGTGATTGTCTCAAGGTCCTCCCTTCCCATGGTTTTTGTGTCTTCCACTGTGAAGACCGAAGCAAAATAATTATTTACGGTCTCAGCCATTTCCACATTTCCCATTATTAAATCCCCCTTCTCATCTAAGGGACCAACATTTACTTTAGTCACTCTTTTCCGTTTTATATATCGGTAAAAGCTTTTACTATCTGTTTTTATGTTTTGCGCAAGTTTACCCTCGTCATCTATATTTCCTTTCTTTATTGCTTTCTTCGTCATTCTTTGCTGTTGTTTAAAATTTTCCTAATCTTCTAGTTGCCCACTAACCTTGGCCACCTTATACGCATTGGTTTTTAATTTGATACTCTCCTTTATTTCCTTGGTTATCCACGGCTGGTTATCCCTTCTCAAACCGCCCTTCTTTTTCACTGGAATATATTTTTGTTGAGCATATGAAAGAGCTCCTTAAAAGTCCTCCTCTGTTCCTTAATTGTGCCACCGTTTAGTCTGTATTTCCAGTCTACTTTAGCGAACTCTGCCCTCATCCCACTATAGTCCCCTTTGTTTAAGCAGAGTACGCTCGTTTGAGACACTACTTCCTCACCCTCAATCTGTATTACAAATTCAACCATACTGTGATCACTCATTCCGAGAGGATTTTTTACTAGGAGATTGTTTATTATTC
Organism: Pristiophorus japonicus; assembly: GCF_044704955.1. Lineage (NCBI taxonomy): Eukaryota > Metazoa > Chordata > Chondrichthyes > Pristiophoridae > Pristiophorus > Pristiophorus japonicus. Next base: position 277,331,741 of record NC_091979.1, on the reverse strand, counting down.
CTGTCTCATTACACAGGACCAGATCTAAAATAGCTTGCTCCCTTGTAGGTTCTGTAACATACTGTTCTAAGAAACAATCACATATGCATTCTATGAATTCCTCCTCCAGGCTACCCCGTGCGATTTGATTTGACCAATCGATATGTAGGTTAAAATCCCCCATGATTACTGCCGTTCCTTTTTCACATGCCTCCATTATTCCCTTGATTATTGCGCACCCCACCGAGAAGTTATTATTTGGGGGCCTATAAACTATGCCCACCAGTGACTTTTTCCCCTTACTATCTCTAATCTCCACCCACAATGATTCAACATTTTGTTCATTAGAGCCAATATCGTCTCTCACAACTGCCCTGATATCATCCTTTATTAACAGAGCTACCCCACCTCCTTTCCCTTCTTGTCTGTCTTTCTGAATCGTCAGATACCCCTGTATGTTTAATTCCCAGTCTTGGCCACCCTGCAACCACATTTCTGCAATGGCCACCAAATCATACCCATTTGTAATGATTTGTGCCGTCAACTCATTTAAACACTTAAACACTTAAATCCCCACTCTAATCCTAACACTGTGAACCCCACAAGTTGGGGCCTATCTCAGGCTTCCCGCCACACCACCCATCGGCGACAGTGGCTGGGCCAACTGTAGTGATTTGGCAACTTGACACGACTTGCACCTCCCGGCTGGGCCTCCTGTGGCGACTCGACATGACTTGAACCTCCGGGCTGGGCTTCCTGCACTGCCTCGATGTGACTTGAACCTCCCGGCTGGGCCTCCTGCGGCGACTCGACACGACTGGGCTTCCTGCAGTGGCTGGGCCTGGCTATCGGGCCTCGACCCCCCCCCCCCACCCCCAGCGGCGATCGGAACACCACCAGCGGCAGCAGATGGGCCTCTCCTCCACGATGGAGTCTGGGCCTCTTTGGCGATGGCTGGACCTCCTGTGGCGACAGATGACCTCCTCCTCAATGGCGACCGGGTCGGCTGGGCTCCCCCCTCCTTCAGCGACGACTTGACTTCTCCTTCCCCACTAGTGACCTGGCCTCCTTTCCTCCTCCAGCACGTGGTGAGTACCATGGCTGTGACGCCCCCCCGCCCTCCCACTCTGAACCCCAGTGGGCCACTGACCCTCGCAATACCTGACCCCAACCAAGCTTTGGACCACCTATCATCAAGGGCACTACCCATTGCCGAGCCTGGGGCCAACATCTCGCCATAGGCAACTAGGCCCTTACAGCAATGCCTGGTCTCCAGTCATCTTGGGCCCCCTTGCCACTGGACCAAGACCTTGCTCAGCTAAGCCCGTGTGGTAGCCGGTGAGCAACGACCACCTCACATTAAAAGAACTCACGCATAGACATCTTCCACCCCTCTAACATGGTTCGGCACCTGGAATGTTAGGATCCTCATGGACAACAGCGACCGACCGGAACATGGCACTGCCATAGTTGCCCGGGAACTTAGACGCTTTGATATCGACATCACCATCCGAAGCGAGATCCGGCGGGCAGGGAAAGGCTAGCTCAAGGAACAAGGTGGAGGTTACACCACCTTCTGGAAAGGGAAACCAGAAGAAGAATGCCGCCTCCACGGAGTTGGTTTCGACATCAAAAATGAGCTGGTTGACCGCCTCAAACTCTCCCCCTGTGGGGTTAATGAACGCCTCATGCCTCTTCGACTCACCCTATCCCGGAACCAGTGCACCACAGTCATCAGGCCGAATGCCCCAACACTCAATGCAACAGATGAGGCCAAAGAGAGTTTTTACTCCAACCTCGAAAAATCCCTGCGTCCCCTCGGGCGACAACTGATCCTCCTCGGTGACTTCAACACCAGGGTTGGCAAGGACACAGACCTCTGGGGAGGCGTGATTGGCAGAGAGGGGGTAAGGAAAGCCAACTCCAGCGGTACCCTACTCCTGACAAAATGTCGAGAGCGTGAACTTGTTGTAAAGTCCTGACCCTGCAGTACAGACTTACACGAGACACATCATGAAGTCAAGGTCACTCAGGACCTGCACCTTTATTTCACAGCTCTGGAATGCCAAACTTGCCTGAGACCTGCCTTGATATACCTGTCGGGGACAGGTATGCAGTGTCTCCTGCAAGTGCACCCCTGGTGGTAAGGTATGCTTGTGGTTACAGGTCATATCTAGTTACAGTCATGTATAGCATGGTAAGATACAGTTATATACAGTAGTGTGAGATACATGACATCACCCTCCCCCAAGGTCTTATTGTCTTTATAGATTCAGTCTCTCAGGTGATCTACGCTCTCGCGTGGAGCGTCTTAGTTGTGGTTCAGTTGTTTGCCTTGGTGCCTGTTTTTCTTTCGGTGTGATTGCTGGTATCTCGCCTAGGCTGTCTGTTTCATTCAGTATAGTTGCTGGTATCTTGCCTGGGCTGTCTGTTGAGACTTTCCTCAGGTTGTTTCCTCTGTCTGTGTGGTGTGAGTTCCACATTGTAGTCTGCCTCTGGTTCTGCAGTGTTGTTGGTGAATCTACTTTTTACTTGGTCGACATGCCTCCGGCAGGTTTGGCTATTGTCCATTTGTACAACCAGTAGCCTGTTTCCTTCCTTGCCTGTTACTGTCCCTGCAAGCCATTTTGGACCCCTGCCATAGTTTAGCACAAACACTTTGTCCCTTATCTCATTCCACCTCCCCCTTGAATTTCAGTCATGGTACTCAGTTAGCTTCCGGCGCTTTGCCTCAACAATTTTATGCATGTCTGGGAGGACTAACGAGAGTCTCGTCTTTAAGGTTCGTTTCATCAATAGTTGCGCGGGGGGAACCTCAGTCAACGAATGCGGACGAGATCTGTATGCCAGCAGCAGTCGCGACAGGCGGCTCTGCAGCGTGGGACCTTGGATTTTAAGCATGCCTTGTTTAATGATTTGCACTGCTCGCTCCGCCTGGCCATTGGAGGCCGGCTTGAACGGTGCCGTCTTAACGTGATTTATGCCGCGGTCAACTATAAAATCTTGGAATTCTGCGCTGGTGAAGCACGGACCATTATCACTGACCAATATGTCAGGAATTCCGTGCATTGCAAACATGGTTCTCAGGCTCTCCACAGTGGTGGAGGTGGTGCTCGAGTATAAAATGTTGCATTCGATCCACTTTGAAAATGCATCGACGACTACGAGGAACATTTTGCCCATGAATTGGCCCGCATAGTCTACGTGCACCCGCGACCATGGTTTGGTGGGCCAGGGCCGGGGGCCTCCCTGGGGGCATTGCTGAGTTGGGCACAAATTGTGCACCGTTGGACGCAGAGCTCCAAGTCCGCGTCAATGCCAGGCCACCAGACGTGGGATTTGACTATGGCCTTCATGAGAACGATTCCCGGGTGCTCGCGGTGGAGCTCCCGGACAAACACCTCTCTGCCTCGCAAGGGCATGACTACTCAGCTGCCCCACATCAGGCAGTCTGCCTGTAGTGATAGTTCATGCATGCGCCTATGGAAAGGTTTGATCTCCTCGGGTCAGGCATCGCGAGCCTCTGCCCAGTCACTAGTTAAAACACATCTTTTGACTAAGGATAACGTGGGGTCGCTGGTCGTCTAGACTCTGATTTGGCGAGCCGTCATAGGCGAACCTGTGGACTCAAAGGCATTGATTGCCATGACCATCTCACAGTCCTGTTTGTTGAACCCTTCCGTGGTCGCCAGGGGTAGCCTGCTAAGCGCGTCGGCACAATTGTCTGTGCCTGGTCTGTGCCTTATTGTGTAATCGTAAGACGCCAGCATGAGTGCCCACCATTGAACGTGTGCCGAGGCGTTGGCGTTTATGCCTTGCTCTCGGATAGCAGGGACATGAGGGGTTTGTGGTCGGTTCCCAACGCGAACATGGCCCCGAAAAGGTATTGGTGCATCTTTTTGACACCGTACACGCACGCAACGCCTCCTTCTCCACCATACCATACCCGCGCTCCGCCCGCGAAAGTGACTTGGAGGCATAAGCAATGGGTTATAATTTACCCACACCATTGATATGCTGTAAAACGAACCCGACCCCGTACGCTGACGCATCACATGTAAGAACTAGCTTTTTACCTGGGTCAAAAAAAGTCAAAACACTGTTGGAACATAGAAGGTTGCGTGCCTTATTGAAGGCGTGTTCCTGGGCGTCCCCCCAAAACCAATCGCACCCCTTTCTGAGTAGCACGTGGAGGGGCTCCAGCAGCGTGCTCAAGTTCTGCATACAGTTCCCAAAGTAATTGAGTAGCCCGAGAAAGGCGCGCAGTTCTGAGACATTCCGGGGCCTGGGTGCCAGGCGAATTGCTTCTGTTTTGGACTCTGTTGGGCGGATTCCATCAGCGGCAATCCTTCTGCCCAAAAATTCAACCTCGGGTGTGAGAAACAGACACTTGGATTTCTTAACTCTTAGGCGTACCTGATCCAATCGCTTTAGTACTTTCTCCAAATTGCGGAGATGGGAGTCAGTGTCCCTGCCCGTGATAAGTATATTGTCTTGAAACAGAACCGTCCCCGGGATGGACTTGACCATGTTGCGCTGGAATATAGCAGCTGCCGACCTGATGGCGAATGGGCATCGATTGTACATGAAAAGGCCTCGATGTGTGTTGATGGTGGTGAGTAGCTTAGACTCTTCGGTCAGTTCTTGCGTCATATACGCAGATGTGAGATCTAGTTTCGAGAAAAGTTTTCCTCCAGCCAATGTGGCAAATAGGTCCTCCGCTCTGGGCAGCGGGTATTGGTCCTGTTGGGAGACTCTGTTTATGGTAGATTTGTAATCCCCCAGATTCGTACGGATCCATCAGGCTTCAGGCTTCATGACTGGGACGATGGGACTTGCCCAGTCGCTAAATTCCACGGGTGAGATAATGCCTTCCCGCAGAAGCCGGTCCAGTTCATGTTTAATCTTTTCCCTCATCACATAAGGCACAGCTCTAGCCTTGTGATGGACCGGTCTAGCATCCTGTGTGATGTAGATTTTAACTTTAGCCCCTTTGAAGGTGCCCACACCTGGCTGAAAGAGATGTTCAAATCGACTTTAAAACTGTTGAGCAGGAGGTCTGTTCCTCTGACGACATGGCGTGAACATCATCCCATTTCCAATTTAGTTTTGCCAGCCAGCTTCTCCCCAACAGTGCTGGGAGATCTCCGGGGACAATCCACAGGGGAAGTCGGTTCATCGTCCCTTTGTGTGTGACTGAGAGCATGGCGCTGCCAAGAACTGGGACGATTTCTTTGGTATAGGTCCTTAGTTTGGTGTCGACCCTTGTGAGTTTTGGTCTGTTGCTTTTGTGCGGCCACAGCTGTTCAAATTGTTCGATGCTCATGAGAGATTGACTCGCTCCCGTGTCCAGTTCCATGTTGACGGGTATCCCGTTGAGTAGGACCCTCATCATTATTGGAGGTGTCTTGTTGTAAGAACAGTGGACATTGATCGTGTTGACCCGCTGTACCTCGGTGTCCCGGGCACTGTCCCCACCGTCTTCTGATCCGCTTTCCGACCCTTCCGATTCGTATACCAGCCGAGCTGCTGTTTTTCTGCACATGCGGGCCAGATGCCCTGTATAGTTGCATTTTCTACAAACGGCATGCTGAAATCGACATGCCCTTGATGAGTGCCTTCCCCCACATCTCCAGCATAGAGCGCTTCCATTGTTTCCTAAGGATGAGCTGCGTCTAGTTGATCTCTCTTGAGCTTCTCTCAGTTTGTAGGTTGTGGGTTGATGAGGTGTGAATGGCTGTACATGTGGCCCTTGATGGCTTCTGGCACCACTGCCTGCTGTTGAAGGCCTGCTCTCCTGCCTTTGTCTGTGTGTGGGGGTAGCGGCTTGTTTCACGCTGTGAACCCCTTGTTCCGATGTTTCGTTAGTTGTCGTACCCGCAGTATAGATCAATCTCGTTTCTTCTTGTCCTGCCAAGAATGTCTGTGCGACCAGTGCTGCTGCCTCTAGGGTCAAGTTCTTGGTCTCTATGAGCTTTCGGAATATGCCTGTGTGGCCTATTCCTTCAATAAAAAAGTCTCTCAGTACTTCTCTCCTTAGTTCATCGGAGAACTCACATAAAACTAGCCAGCCTCCGAAGTTCCGCCACAAAGTCGGGTATGCTCTAGCCCACACAGCGTCTGTAGTTGTAGAACCTGTGTCTGGCCATGTGTCGGCTGCTCGCTGGCTTCAGGTGGTCTCTCACCAGTGTGCTCAACTCTTCAAACGACTTGCTTGCTGGTTCCTCGGGTGCCAGCAGGTCCTTCATTAAGGCATACTTTTTCGAGCCACAGCTGGTCAAGAGATGGGCTCTTCTCTTGTCTGCCTTATCGTCGCCCAACCAGTCTTTGGTTACAAAGCTTTGCTGGAGCCTTTCTATAAAGTCCTCCCAGTTATCTCCAGCATTGTATTTCTCATCTGAGCCGTTGATAGCCATTCTGTGGATTCTGTAATCCCGTAACTCGTTGCCACTGTAAAGTCCTGACCCTGCAGTACAGACTTACACGAGGCACATCTTGAAGTCAAGGTCACTCAGGACCTGCACCTTTATTTCACAGCTCTGGAATGCCTCATTTGCCTGAGACCTGCCTTTATATACCTGTCGGGGACAGGTGTGCAGTGTCTCCTGCAAGTGCACCCCTGGTGGTAAGGTATGCTTGTGGTTACAGGTCTTATCTAGTTACAGTCATGTATAGCATGGTAAGATACAGTTATATACAGTAGTGTGAGATACATGACATTTGTCATCACCAACACCTTGTTCCGCCAGAGGGACAAATACAAGGCATTGTGACAACATCCTCGCCCGAAACACTGAAACCTGCTCACCTATGTCATCGTCCGAACCAGGGATCGCAAGGATGTGCGCATCACCCGTGCCATGACAGGAGCTGACGACTGCTGGACGGACCACCGCATAATCTGACCCATCATCGACATCAACATAGCCCCAAAGTGGAGGGGGCAGCAGAAGCAGTGCCGCAAAAAAGTCAATGCCGGGGCACTTAAGGACCGAGTTCAGAGAGCCCTATACAGTCAGCCCTCACAGCTAACCTGGCGTGTCTTGATGACCCCGAGACGCAGAATGCCCACAGTGCTTGGCCTGCCCTCCAGGCCTCCATAACGCTCGGTCACTCAACCAAGAAACACCAGGACTGGTTTGATGAGAATGATCAGGAGATTCAAGAGCTAATAGATCGCAAGCGCAGGGCATTTCTGAGCCTTGAACAACAACCCAACGTAGGAGCAGCAAAGCAGCATTACAGACGGCTCAAGGCTGAGGTCCAACAAAAAACCCGGGACCTAAAGAACAGGTGGTGGATGGAGAAAGCACAGGAGATACAGCAGCTGGCTGACAGCCATGAGGTGAGAGGATTCTTCATCGCAGTCAAGGCCACCTTCAGTCCAAAAGCCAAGGCCCCACCCTGCTGCTGGCCAAGAACAGGGAAACACTCATCAAGGACACCAAGGCAGCCAGGGCCCGCTGGAAAGAGCACTTCGAAGATCTCCTCAGTCGAGATTCTGCTTTTGACTTAAGTGTTCTCGACTCCATTCCGCAGCATGCTACCCGCCACCATCTCAGTAAGACCTCAACACTGCACGAGGTAGAAAAAGCCATAAGACAGCTAAAAAAACAACAAGGCTACAGGAGCAGATGGAATCCGTGCTGAGACACTGAAGTATGGCGGAGAGGCACTGTTGGCGCAAATATATGACCTCTCTCTCATCTGGAGGAAGGAGAGCATGCCGGGAGATCTTAGAGATGCAGTGATCGTGACCATCTTTAAAAAAGGGGAAAAGTCCGACTGTGGCAATTACAGAGGAATCTCCCTGCTATCAACCACTGGGAAAGTCATTGCTAGAATCCTCCTCAACTATCTTCTCCCTGTGGCCGAGGAACTCCTCCCAGAGTCGCAGTGCAGATTTCGTACCCTACGGGGCACAACGGGCATGATTTTTGCAGCGCGACAGCTGCGGGAAAAATACAGGGAACAGCGCCAGCCCTTTACATGTCCTTCGACCTTACAAAGGCCTTTGACACTGTCAACTGCGAGTGTTATGTATGCAACACCTTGTAACCAGCATTTTACCACCACCAGAGGGCACATCTGTTGGCGTCCCAAGGGATCACAACATCCCTTGGGAGCACTGCGTATAAGCAGGTCTCCCATGCTGTGCCAGCAGTCTGGAGTCAGAATAAAGAGACTAAGGTCACACTTACTCAAGTCTACAGTACTCAGTCACATTTATTTATTTGAGACACAACAACTGGTGACAAGTAATAGACAACAAACCATCACACGAAAATGCAGAGAACTGTTGGTATCCTGGAGAAATTCTCAGAAGGTGACAATTGGGAAGCCTTCGTGGAGCGACTCGACCAATACTTCGTAGCCAACGAGCTGGAAGGGAATGAGAATGCTGCCAAACGAAGGGCGATCCTCCTCACCGCTTGCGGTGCAACAACCTATGGCCTCGTGAAGAATCTGCTTGCTCCGGTGAAACCAATAACCAAATCGTATGAAGAACTGTGTACACTGGTCCGGGAGCACCTAAATCTGAAGGAGAGCGTTCTGATGGCAAGGTAGTGATTTTAAACATGTCAACGGTCTGCAGGCCAGGAAGTGGCGAGCCACGTCGCTGAACTAAGACACCTTGCAGGACATTGCGAATTCGGTGGATTCCTGGAGCAAATGCTAAGAGACTTTTTTGTACTTGGCATTGGCCATGAGGTTATCCATCGCAAACTATTGACTGTTGAAACACCGAATCTGAGCAAAGCCATAATGATAGCCCAGGCATTTATGTCCACCAGCGATAACACCAAACAAATTTTGCAGTATAAAGATGCATCGGCAAGTACTGTACACAAAGTAATGTCGTTTTCAGACAGGAATGCATATGGCAGAATGTACACGCCTGCAGCTGCACGACCTCAGATGATTCAGAGTCCGCCATCAATTGTGAATGTGAGGCAGTTAACACCTTGTTGGTGCTGCGGAGGTGATCATCGAGCCCATCAATGCCGTTTCAAACACTATGCGTGCAAAGGCTGTGGAACAATGGGACACCTCCAGCGAATGTGCAGATGAGCTGAACACTCTGCAAACCACCACATTGCAGAGGAAGACTGGTCCATGGCGTATCAAACTGAACTAGAGACTCGAACCGAGCAGGCAGAGGTGTACGGGGTACACACCTTCACCACGAAATGTCCACCGATCATGTTAAAAGTTGAACTGAACGGAATTCCCCTATTCATGGAATTGGGCATGGGTGCGAGTCAGTCTATCATGAGCAAAAAGGCCTTTGAGAGGCTGTGGTGCAACAAGGCCCTATTCATACCAAGCTGAGAACTTACACTAATAAGCTGATCCCTGTAATTGGCAGTGCAGCAGTAAAAGTCTCCTATGATGGAGCGGTGCATGAACTACCACTATGGATTGTACCAGGAGATGGCCCCACACTGTTCGGCAGAAACTAGCTGGGAAAAATCCGCTGGAACTGGCTCGACATCCGAGCGCTTTCGTCTGTCGACGACATCTCATGAGCCCGGGTTTTGAGCAAGTTCCCGTCTTTGTTTGAGCCAGGCATCGGAAATTTCTCTGGGGTGAAGGTGCAGGTCCACTTGGTTCCCGGTACACGACCCCATCCACCACAAGACACATGCAGTGCCATACATGATATGAGAGAAAGTGGAGATCGAGCTGGACAGGCTGCAAAGAGAGGGCAGGAGGGCAGGAAAAAGAGTGGGAGAGCTATAGTGATAGGGGATTCTATTGTAAGGGGAACAGATAGGTGATTCTGCGGCCGCAAACAAGACTCCAGGATGGTATGTTGCCTCCCTGGTGCAAGGGTCAAGGATGTTTCAGAGTGGCTGCAGCGCATTCTGGAGCGGGACGGGGAACAGCCAGCTGTTGTGGTGCATGTAGGTACCAACAATATAGGTAAAAAATGGGATGAGGTCCGACAAGCTGAATTTAGGGAGCTAGGAGTTAAATTAAAAATTAGGACCTCAAAGGTAGTGATCTCAGGATTGCTACCAGTGCCACGTGCTAGTCAGAGTAAGAATTGCAGGATAGTTCTGATGAATATGTGGCTTGTGGAATGGTGCAAGGAGGAGGGATTCAAATTCCTGGGGCATTGGAACTGGTTCTGGGGGAGGTGGGATGAGTACAAACCAGATGGCCTGCACCTGGGCAGGACTGGAACCTATGTCCCAGGCAGAGTGCTCATGCTGTTGGGGAGGGGTTAAACTAATATGGCAGGGGGATGGGAACCTATACAGGGAAGCAAAGGGAAGTAAAAAGGGGGCAGAAGCAAAAGGTAGGAAGGAGAAAAGCAAGAGTGGAGGGCAGAGAAATCAAGGACAAAAATCAAAAAGGGCCACATTACAGCATAATTCTAAAAGGACAAATAGTGTTAAAAATAAGCTTGAAGGCTCTGAGTCTCAATGCGAGGAGCATTCATAAGGTGGCTGAATTAACTGTGCAGATAGCTATCAACGGATATGATGTAATTGGAATTACGGAGACATGGCTCCAGGGTAACCAAGGCTGGGAACTCAACATCCAGGGGTACTCAATATTCATGAAGGATAGACAGGAAGGAAAAGGAGGTGGGGTAACATTAATGGTTAAAGAGGAGGTTAACGCAATAGTAAGAAAGGTCATTAGCTTGGATGATGTGGAATCTATATGGGTAGAGCAGCGAAATACCACAGGGCAGAAAACGTTAATGGGAGTTGTGTACAGACCATCAAACAGCAGTAGGGAGGTTGGGGATGGCGTCAAACAGGAAATTAGGCACCATGGGTGGCTCTGATGCACAGGAGGGCAGGAAAAAGAATGGGAGAGCTATAGTGATAGGAGATTCTATTGTAAGGGGAATAGATAGACGTTTCTGTGGCCACAACCGAAACTCCAGGATGGTATGTTGCCTCCCTGCTGCAAGGGTCAAGGATGTCTCAGAGCAGGTGCAGGACATTTTGAAGGGGGTGGGGAAACAGCCAATTGTCGTGGTGCAGATAAGTACCAATGATATAGGTAAAAAACGGGATGAGGTCCTACAAGACGAATTTAGGGAGCTAGGTGCTAAATTAAAAAGTAGGACCGCAAAAGTAGTAATCTCAGGATTGCTACCAGTGCCATGTGCTAGTCAGAGTAGGAATCGCAGGATAGCTCAGATGAATACGTGGCTTGAGGAGTGGTGCAGAAGGGAGGGATTCAAATTCCTGAGACATTGGAACCGGTTCTGGGGGAGGTGGGACCAGTACAAACCGGATGGTCTGCACCTGGGCAGGACCCGGAACCCATGTCCGAGGGGGAGTGTTTGCTAATGCTGTTGGGGAGGGGTTAAACTAATATGGCAGGGGGATGGGAACCTATGCAGGGAGACAGAGCGAAGTAGAATGGGGGCAGAAGCAAAAGATAGAAAGAGGAAAAGTAAAAGTGGAGGGCAGAGAAACCCAAGGCAAAAAGCAAAAAGGGCCACATTACAGCAAAATTCTAAAGGGGCAAAGGGTGTTAAAAAGACAAGCTAGAAGACTCTGTGCCTCAAAGCGAGGAGTATTCGCAATAAGGTGGACAAGTTAACTGCGCAGATAGCAGTTAACGGATATGATGTAATTGGCATCACGGAGACATGACTCCAGGGTGACCAAGGCTGGGAACTCAACAACCAGGGGTATTCAACATTTAGGAAGGATAGACAGAAAGCAAAAGGAGGTGGGTTGGCATTGCTGGTTAAAGAGAAAATTAATGCAATAGTAAGGAAGGACGTTAGCTTGGATGATGTGGAATCAGTATGGGTGGAGCTACGGAATACCAAAGGGCAGAAAATGCTAGTGGGAGTTAGGGATGCGTGCAATAAAGGTACAGCGGTTATCAAGGGCGACTTTGATCTACATATTGATTGGGCTAACCAAACTGGTAGCAATGCGGTGGAGGAGGATGGTTTTCTCGACCAATATGTCGAGGAGCCAATTAGAGGGCTGGCCATCCTAGACTGGGTGATGTGTAATGAGAAAGGACTAATTAGCAATCTTGTTGTGCAAGGCCCCTTGGGGAAAAGTGACCATAATATGGTAGAATTCTTTATTAAGATGGCGAGTGACACAGTTAATTCAGAGACTAGGGTCCTGAACTTAAGGAAAGGTAACTTCGATGGTGTGAGACGTGAATTGGCTAGAATAGACTGGCAAATGATATTTAAAGGGTTGACGGTGGATAGGCAATGGCAAACATTTAAAGATCACATGGATGAACTTCAACAATTGTACATCCCTGTCTGGAATAAAAATAAAACGGGGAAGGTGGCTCAACCGTGGCTAACAAGGGAAATTAAGGATAGTGTTAAATCCAAGGAAGAGCCATATAAATTGGCCAGAAAAAGCAGCAAACCTGAGGACTGGGAGAAATTTAGAATTCAGCAGAGGAGGACAAAGGGGTTTAATTAGGAGGGGGAAAATAGAGTCTGAGAGGAAGCTTGCTGGGAACAGAAAAACTGACTGCAAAAGCTTATATAGTTATGTGAAGAGAAAAAGATTAGTAAAGACAAACATAAGTCCCTTGCAGTCAGATTCAGGTGAATTTATAATGGGGATCAAAGAAATGGCGGACCAGTTAAACAAATACTTTGGTTCTGTCTTCACGAAGGAAGACACAAATAACGTTCCAGAAATACCGAGGGTCCAGTGAGAGGGAGGAACTGAAGGAAATCCTTATTAGGCGAGAAATTGTTTTAGGGAAATTGATCTGATTGAAGGCCGATAAATCCCCAGGGTCTGATAATTTGCATCCGAGTGTACTTAAGAAAGTAGCCCAAGAAATAGTGGATGCAATGGGGATCATTTTCCAACAGTCTATCAACTCCGGATCGGTTCCTATGGACGGGAGGGTCACTAATGTAACACCACTTTCGAGGGTAATTATAGCCTGACATCAGTAGTTGGGAAAATGTTGGAATCAATTATTAAAGATGAAATAGCAGCACATTTGGAAAGCAGTGACAGGATCGGTCCAAGTCAGCATGGATTTATGAAAGGTATATCCTGCTTGACAAATCTTCTAGAATTATTTGAAGATGTAACTGGTAGAGTGGACAATGGAGAACCGGTGGATGTGGTGTATTTGGACTTTCAAAAGGCTTTTGACAAGGTCCCACACAAGAGATTGGTGTGCAAAATCAAAGCACATGGTATTGGGGCTAATGTACTGACGTGGATAGAGAACTGGTTGGCAGACAGGAAGCAGACAGTCGGGATAAACGGATCCTTTTCAGAATGGCAGGCAGTGACTAGTGGGGTGCTGCACGGCTCAGTGCTGGGACCATAGCTATTTACAATATACATTAATGATTTGGATGAGGGAATTGAGTGTAATATCTCCAAGTTTACAGATGACAATAAGCTGTATGGCGGTGTGAGCTGTGAGGAGGATTCTAAAAGTCTGCAGGGTGACTTGGGCAGGTTAGGTAAGTGGGCAAACGCTTGGCAGATGCAGTATAATGTGGATAAATGTGAGGTTATCCACTTTGATGGCAAAAACACGAAGGCAGAATATTATCTGAAAGGTGGCAGATTAGGAAAAGGGGAGGTGCAACGAGACCTGGGTGTCATGGTACATCAGTCATTGAAAGTTGGCATGCAGGTACAGCAGGCGATGAAGAAGGCAAATGGTATGTTGGCCTTCATAGCTAGGGGATTTGAGTATAGGAGCAGGGAGGTCTTACTGCAGTTGTACAGCGCCTTAGTGAGGCCTCACCTGGAATATTGTGTTCAGTTTTGGTTTCCTAATCTGAGGAAGGACGTTCTTGTTATTGAGGGAGTGCAGCAAAGGTTCACCAGACTGATTCCCGGGATGGCAGGACTGACATATGAGGAGAGACTGGATCGGCTGGGCTTGTATTCACTGGAGTTTAGAAGGATGAGAGGGGATCTCATCGAAACATATAAAATTCTGATGGGACTGGACAGGTTAGATGCAAGAAGAATGTTCCCGATGTTGGGGAAGTCCAGAACCAGGGGACATAGTCTAAGGATAAGGGGTAAGCCATTTAGGACTGAGATGAGGAGAAGCTTTTCACTCAGAGAGTTGTTAACCTGTGGAATTCCCTACCGCAGAGAGTTGTTGATGTCAGTTCATTGGATGTATTCAAGAGGGAGTTAGATATAGCTCTTACGGCTAAAGGGATCAAGGGGTATGGAGAGAAAGCAGGAAAGGGGTACTGAGGTGAATGATCAGCCATGATCTTATTGAATGGTGGTGCAGGCTTGAAGGGCCGAATGGCCTACTCCTGCACCTATTTTTCCATGTTTCTATGTTAGGTACGCGTGCAATAAGGGTTCTGCAGTTATCATGGGTGACTTTAACCTACATATTGATTGGGCTAACCAAACTAGTAGCAATACTGTGGAGGCGAATTTCCTGGAGTGTATAAGGGATGGTTTTCTCGACTAATATGTCAAGGAACCAACTAGAGAGCAGGCCATTCTCGACCGGGTCTTGTGTAATGAGAGAGGATTAATTAGCAATCTGGTCGTGCATGGCCCCTTGGGGAAGAGTGACCATAATATGCTAGAATTCTTCATTAAGATGGAGTGCGACACAGTTAATTCAGAGACTTGGGTCCTGAACTTAAAGAAAGAAAACTTCGATGGTATGAGACGTGATTTGGCTAGGATAGACTGGCGAGTGATACTTAAAAGGTTGACGGTGGATAGGCAATGGCAGACATTTAAAGATCACATGGATAAATTACAACTATTGTACATCCCTGTCTGGCGTAAAAATAAAACAGGAAAGGTGGCTCAACCGTGGCTAACAAGGGAAATTAAGAATAGTGTTAAATCCAAGGAAGAGGCATATAAATTGGCCAGAAAAAGCAGCAAACCTGAGGACTGGAAGAAATTTAGAATTCAGCAGAGGAGGACTAAGGGTTTAATTAGGAGGGGGAAAATAAGAGTATGAGGTTATGCATGCAGGGAACATAAAAACTGATATGTGAAGAGAAAAAGATTAATGAAGACTAATGTAGGTCTCTTGCAGTCAGAATCAGAGGAATTCATAATGGGGAACAAGGAAATGGCAGACCAATTGAACAAATACTTTGGTTCTGTCTTCACTTAGGAAGACACAAATAACCTCCCGAAAAAACTAGGGGACCAAGGGTCTAGCGAGAAGGAGGAACTGAAGGAAATCCTTATTAGTCAGGAAATGGTGTTCGGGACACTGATGTGACTGAAGGCCGATAAATCCCCAGGGCCTGTAAGTCTGCATCCCAGAGTACTTAAGGAAGTGGCCCTAGAAATAGTTGACACATTGGTGGTCATTTTCCAAAATTCCATGGACTCTGGATCAGTCCCTATGGATTGGAGGGCAGGTAATGTAACCCCACTTTCTAAAAAAGGAGGGAGAGAGAAAACAGGGAATTATAGACCGGTTAGCCTGACATCGGTAGTGGGGGAAATGTTGGAATCAATTATTAAAAATGTAACAGCAGCACATTTGGAAAGCAATGACAGGATTGGTCCAAGTCAGCATGGATTTATGAAAGGGAAATCACGCTTGACAAATCTTCTTGAATTTTTTGAGGCTGTAACTAGTAGAGTGGATAAAGGAGAACAGTGGATGTGGTGTATTTGGACTTTCAGAAGGCTTTTGACAAGGTCCCACACAAGAGATTAGTGTGCAAAATTAAGGCACATGGTATTGGGGGTAATGTAGTGATGGTTGGCACACAGGAAGCAACGAGTGGGAATAAACAGGTCCTTTTCAGAATGGCAGGCAGTGACTAGTGGTGTACCGCAAGGTTCAGTGCTGGAACCCCAGCTATTTACAATATACATTAATGATTTAGACGAAGGAATTGAATGTAATATCTCCAAATTTGCAGATGACACTAAGCTGGGTGGCAGTGTGAGCTGTGAGGAGGATGCGTGGAGGCTGCAGGGTGACTTTGACAGGTTAGGTGAATGGGCACATGCATGGCAGATGTAGTATAATGTAGATAAATGTGAGGTTATCCACTTTGGTGACAAAAACACGAAGGCAGAATATTATCTGAATGGTTACAGATTAGTAAAAGGGGAGGTGCAACAAGACCTGGGTGTCATGGTACATCAGTCACTGAAGGTAGGCATGCAGGTACAGTAGGCAGTAAAGAAAGCAAGTGGCATGCTGGCATCCCTAGCGAGAGGATTTGAGTATACCAACAGGGAGGTCTTACTGAGTTGTACAGGGCCTTGGTGAGACCACACCTTGAGTATTTGCAGTTTTGGTCTCCCAATCTGAGGAAGGACGTGCTTGATATTGAAGGATCAACAGACTGATTCCCGGGATGGCAGGACTGACATCTGAAGAAACACTGGATCGGCTAGGCTTATACTCACTGGAATCTAGAAGAATGAGAGGGGATCTCATAGAAACATATTAAATTATGATGGGACTGGACAGGTTAGATGCAGGAAGAATGTCCCCAATGTTGGAGAAGTCCAAAACCAGGGGTCACAGTCGAAGGATAAGGGATAAGCCATATAGGACCGAGATGAGGATAAACTTTTTCACCCAGAGAGTTGTGAATCTGTGGAATTCTCTACCACAGAAAATATTGAGTCCAGTTCATTGGATATATTCAAGAGGGAGTTAGATGTGGCCCTTATGGCTAAGGGGATCAGGGGGTATGGAGAGAAGGCGGGAGTGGGGTACTGAAGTTGTATGATCAACCATGATCATATTGAATGGCAGTGTAGGCTCGAAGGGCCGAATTGCCTGCTCCTACACCTATTTTATATGTTTCTATGAGAGGGCATCATTATGCCAGTTTAGTTCAACGAGTAGGACAGTCCGATTGTTCCGGTTCTCAAGGGCGATGGCACGGCAGAATTTGTGGGGACTATAAAGTAACGATTAACCGTTTTTCGCTGCAGGACCAGTACCAGCTACCCAAGGCAGACGAGCTATTTGCGACGCTGGCAGGAGGGAAGGCGTTCACCAAGTTGGACCTGACCTCGGCCTACATGACGCAGGAGCTGGCAGAATCTTCTAAAGGTCTCACCTGCATCAACACGCACAAAGATCTGTTCATCTACAATAGACGCCTGTTTGGGATTTGATCGGCCGCGGCTATTTTTCAAAGGAGCATGGAGAGTCTGCTAAAGTTGGTTCCGCGCACCGTGGTTTTCCAGGACGACATATTGATCACAGGTCGGGACACCATCGATCACGTGCAGAACCTGGAAGAGGTTCTAAGTCGGCTAGATCGTGTGGGACTCGAGTTGAAACACTCGAAGTGTGTTTTCCTGGCGCCAGAGGTCGAGTTCTTAGGGAGAAGTATCGCAGCAGACGGCATCAGACCCACCGACGCTAAGACGGTGGACATCAAGATCGCGCCGAGACCACAGAACGTGACGGAGCTGCGGTCATTCCTGGGACTCCTCAATTATTTTGGTAATTTCCTACCCGAGTTAAGCACCTTGCTAGAAACTCTACATGTGTTGCTACGCAAGGAAGATGACTGGGTATGGGGGAAATCACAAGAGACTGCTTTGGAGAAAGCCAGAAATCTGTTATGTTCCACCAAACTGCTTGTTCTGTATGACCCATGTAAACGTTTAGTGCTAGCTTGCGATACGTCTTCGTACGAGGTTGGGTGTGTGTTACAACAAGCAAACGAATCGGGAACATTGCAACCGGTCGCTTATGCGTCCAGGAGTTTGCCCAAGGCCGAAAGGGCCTACAGCATGATTGAAAAAGAAGCTCTGGCATGTGTTTATGAGGTGAAAAAAATGCATCAGTATCTGTTTGGGCTTAAGTTCGAGTTAGAAACTGTCCATAAGCCGCTCATATCGTTATTCTCAGAGAGCAAAGGTATCAATACCAATGCCTATGCTCGCATCCAAAAATAGGCGCTCACGCTGTCTGCATATAACTATGTAATTCGCCACAGGCCAGGCACAGAGAACTGCACTGATGCTCTCAGTCGGCTACCATTGCCCACCACCGGGGTGGAAATGGCACAGCTTGCAGACTTGCTCTTGGTGATGGATACATTTGAAAACAAAAAATCACCCATTACGGCCTGCCAGATCAGGACCTGGACCAGCCAGGATCCTTTATTGTCCCTTGTAAACAACTGTGTCCTCCATGGGAGCTGGTCCAGCGTCCCAACGGAGATGCATGAAGAGATCAAGCCGTTCCAGCGACGCAAAGACGAAATGTCCACACAGGCGGACTGTCTTTTGTGGAGTAATCGCGTGGTTTTGCCTTAGAAAGGCAGGGAAACATTCACACACGACCTACACAGTACCCATCCAGGCATAGTAATGATGAAAGCTATAGCCAGATCACATATGTGGTGGCCCGGCATCGACTCAGATTTGGAGTCTTGCGTGCGCCAATGCAACACTTGCTCTCAACTGAGCAATGCACCCAGCGAGGCACCGCTAAGTTTGTGGTCATGGCCCTAACTTAGCTAGCCCATTTCTAGGCAAAATGTTTTTGGTTGTTGTGGATGCTTATTCAAAATGGATTGAGTGTGTAATAATGTCTGTAAGCACGTCCACTGCCACCATCGAAAGCCTACGAGCCATGATCGTCATGCACGGCCTGCCTGATGTCCTTGTCAATGAAAATGGGCCGTGCTTCACCAGCGCTTGAATTCAAGGAATTCATGACCCGCAATGGGATCAAGCACATCACATCTGCCCCATTCAAGCCCACTTCTAACGGCCAGGCAGAACAGGCAGTCCAAACCATGAAGCAAAGCTTGAAACGTGTGTCGGAAGGCTCCCTGCAGACATGCCTGTCCCGAGTCCTGCTCAGCTACCGCACAAGACCCCACTCGCTCACCGGGGTTCCCCCTGCCGAACTGCTCATGAAAACGGCACTCAAAACAAGGCTTTCTCTAGTCCACCCTGATCTCCCTGATCATGTCAAGGGCAGGCGGCATCAACAAAGCATGTACCATGATCGCGCAAATTTGTCACGCGATGTTGAAGTCAATGATCCTGTATTTGTACTCAACTATGGACATGGTCCCGCATGGCTCTCTGGCACTGTCGTAGCCAAAGAAGGGAGTAGGGTGTTTGAAGTCAAACTTGCAGGAAGCATTTGGACCAAACCAAACTGCGATTCACAGACAGCCACGAGCAACCTGAAGAGGACACCACCAACTTTGACCCTCCGATACACACACAAGTGGCAACCAACATCACGGTTGACTACGAAGCTGAACTCATCAGCCCCAGCAGCCCAGCAAGACCAACTGCGCAGCAGCCCAGCGAAGGCCCAACCAACTCACCTGCACCTGTGTTTGTACCGAGACGATCGACCCGGGAGTGGAAAGCCCCAAATCGTCTCACCCTGCAAATAAATGTACTATTGACTTTGCCGGGGAGTGTTATGTATGCAACATCTTACAACCAGCATTCTACCGCCACCAGAGGGCGCATCTGTTGGAGTCCCAAGGGATCCCAGCATCCCTTGGGAGCACTGCATATAAGCAGGCCTCCCATGCTGTGCCAGCATTCTGGAGTTAGAATAAAGAGACTAAAGTAACATTTACTCAAGTCGACAGTACTCAGTCACATTGCTTTATCTGAGGCACAACAGCCCTCAAAAGTACATCTCAATCCTCTGCCTGCTCCACAACGACATGCAGGCCACGATCCTTACCAACGGATCCATCACAGACCAAATCCACATCCGGACCTGGGTCAAGCAAGGCTGCGTCATCGCCCCAACCCACTTATAAATCTTCCTCACTGCCATGCTCCACCTCACAGTCGACAAGCTCCCTGCTGGAGTGGAACTAAACTACAGAACCAGTGGGAACCTGTTCAACCCTCACCGTCTCCAGGGCAGGTCCAAGACCACCCCAACCTCTGTCGTCGAGCTACAGTACGCGGACGATGCCTACGTCTGCGCACACACAGAGGCTGAACTCCAGGACATAGTCGACGTATTTACTCAGGCGTACGAAAGTATGGGCCTTATGCTAAACATGAGTAAGACAAAGATCCTCCACCAGCCTGTCCTCACCGCACAGCACTGCTCCCCAGTCATCAAGATCCACGGCGCAGCCCTGGATAATGAGGACCACTTCCCTTATCTCGGGAGCCTCCTATCAACAAGAGCAAGCTTTGACGACGAGATCCAACACCGCCTCCAGTGTGCCAGTGCAGCCTTCGGCCGCCTGAGGAAAAGAGTGTTTGAAGACCAGTCCCTCAAAACTGTCACAAAGCTCATGGTCTACAGGAATGTAGTAATACCTGCCCTCCTGTATGGCTCAGAGATGTGGACCATGTACAGTAGACACCTCAAGTCGCTGGAGAAATACCACCAGCGATGTCTCCGCAATGTCCTACAAATCCCCTGGGAGGACAGATGCACTAACATTAGTGTCCTCGACCAGGCCAACATCCCCAGCATTGAAGCACTGACCACACTTGATCAGCTCCGCTAGGCAGGCCACATAGTTCGCATGCCAGATGCGAGACTCCCAAAGCAAGCGCTCTACTCGGAACTCCTTCACGGCAAAAAAGCCAAAGGTAGGCAGCGGAAACACTACAAGGACATTCTCAAAGCCTCCCTGATAAAGTGCAACATCCCCACTGACACCTGGGAGTCCCTGGTCAAAGACCGCCCTAAGTGGAGGAAGTGCATCCGGGAGGGCGCTGAGCTCCGTGAGTCTCGTCGCCGAGAGCATGCAGAAATCAAGCGCAGGCTGCGGAAAGAGCATGCGGCAAACCAGTCCCACCCACCCCTTCCCTCAACGACTATCTGTCCCACCTGTGACAGAGACTGTGGTTCTCGAGACTGTGGTTCTCGTATTGGATTGTACAGCCACCTAAGAACTCCGAGGGACTGCTTATGATGAGTGTTGTATACTGTTCTAGCATAACTTCTCTGCTCTTATATTCTCTGCCTCGACTAATAAAGCAAAACATTCCGTATGCCTTTTGAACTACCTTTTCGATCTGCCCTACTGACTTTAAGGATCTGTGGACATACACTCCAAGGTCCCTCTATTCCTCCATATCCTCCCATTTATTATATATTCTCTTGCTTGTTTCCCCTCCCCAAATGCATTACCTCACACTTTTCCAGATTTGTAATGACTCAGAGTCTGGTTACTGTAAACTCACTCAGTTGCAACCTGATCCATCTTTATTCCAGCCCGAGAGTGCCTGCGTGACAAAGACACCCAGCTTATATACAGCTAACCAAACACACATGCCACATGCGTACAGCCCAGTGACCTCCGACCACAGTGCCTTCTGGTGTCTGGTGACCCCCAAGCATTAATACATAGCAACATCCCCCTTTTAAAATCTTAACAGCAGTCTTTTTACAAAATAATACAGTTTGAGGCTTTCCTCTCAGGAGTTGATGGCCTCAGTTCAACTTTGGCTCTGGGCAAGCGTTCTGAGTCTGTTGAGACTGAGGGCTGCATAGCCGATCTGATGGGAGTGATCATGGCCATATCAGAGACTGAAGGTTCAGAGTCAGTAACGTCAGCAGAGTCCTCTGATGAGTGAACAATGGTTGGTTGGTCACTGACTGCATATTCCTCACTTGGTTCCAGTTCATCCATGTGCCGCAGTTTAATCTGGTCAAGGTGTTTCCTGCATGTTTGCCCATTCTTGAGCATGACAATAAACACTCTGTTACCCTCCTTGGCTGTAACAGTGCCGGCGATCCACTTTGGACCTTGACCATAGTTAAGTACATAAGCTGGATCGTTGACTGAGATGTCACGTGACACGGCAACATGATCATGACACCATTGCTGACTTTGATGTCTGTTTTCAACATGATCATTGAAATCAGGATGAACAAGAGACAGCTTGTTCTTGAGATTTCTCTTCATCAGTAGTTCAGCAGGAGGAATCCCAGTAAGCATATGAGGTCTTGACCTGTAACTGAGCAATATACATGACAACCGTCTCTGCAGTGAGCCCTGAGTTACACGTTTCATACTTTGCTTGATTGTTTGAACGGCACGCTCTGCTTGACCATTAGAAGCAGGTTTGAATGGAGCTGATCTCACATGTCTGATGCCATTGAGTTTCATGAACTCCTGGAACACAAGACTTGTGAAGCAAGATCCGTTGTAGCTCACAACAATGTCAGGCAAACCATGAGTAGCAAACATGATACGAAGGCTCTAAATGGTAGCTGTCGACGTGCTGGATGACATAATAACACACTCTGTCCGCTTAGAATATGCATCTACTACGACAAAGAACATCTTTCCTAGGAACGGACCCGCAAAATCAATGTGGATCCTCGACCATGGTTTGGATGGCCACGACCAAACACTCAACGGAAATTCCGCTGATACTTTACTTAGCTGCATACAAGTATTGCACTGATGCACGCATGATTCCAGATCAGATGCAATTCCAGGCCACCATACATGAGACCTAGCAATGGACTTCATGACAATACCAGGATGAGTGCTATGAAGTTCATGTACAAATTTTTAGGCATAATTACACGATTAGCCCACAGTAAATAGTCTGAGTGAATGGACAGCTCATCCTTGCGACGGTTGTAAGGTTTGGTCTCCTCATGCATCTCCATAGGTATGGCAGACCAATCATCAATGAGTACACACCATTTCACAACTGATAAAATAGGGTCATGGTTGGTCCAGGGGTTCCTTCACTCTCAAAAGCATCCATCACTAACAGTAGATCTGCAAGTTGAGGCATCTCCATCTCAGTTGTGGGTAAGGGCAGACGACTCAGTGCATCGGCACAATTCTCAGTACCAGGTCTATGACGGATGACGTAATCATAGGCAGACAATATCAGCGCTCACCTTTGAATGCGGGACAATGCATTGGTATTAATATCTTTGTTTTCTGCAAACAATAAAATGAGTGGCTTGTGATCCGTTTCTAGTTCAAAACGAAGACCAAACAGGTACTGGTGCATTTTTTTTACCCCATATACACAGGCCAAAGCTTCTTTCCCTACCGTACTGTAAACTCTTTCCGCTTTAGACAGACTTCTCGAAGCATAAGCAACAGGTTGTAGCTTGCCCGATTCATTTGCTTGTTGGAGTACGCAGCCAACACCTTATGATGAAGCATCACAGGCCAGTACAAGACGCTTACAGGGATCATAATGAACAAGCAACTTGTTTGAACATAGCAGATTCTTGGCATCCTCAAAGGCTCTATCTTGAGATGCACCCCAGACCCAGTTGTCACCTTTTCTTAGTAACATATGCAGTGGCTCTAGTAAAGTGCTCAATCTGGGTAAGAAATGACCAAAGTAGTTGAGTAGCCCAAGGAACGAATGCAGCTCCGTCACATTCTGAGGCCTGGGTGCATTTTTGATGGCCTCGGTTTTCGAATCATTGGGCCTGATGGCATCAGCAGCAATCTTCCTCCCGAGGAACTCGACTTCAGGTGCCATGAATACACACTTCGAGCATTTTAGCCTGAGTCCCATTTTGTCCAGACGCTATAGGACTTCTTCAAGATTGTTCACATGGCCAGCATTGTCGCGACCTGTGACCAGAATGTAATCTTGAAACACGATAGTTCTCGGAACGAACTTCAGTAGACTCTCCATATTCCTCTGAAATATGGCTGCAGCCGAACAAATCCCAAAAGGACACCTGTTGTAGACGAACAGTCCTTTATGGGTGTTGATGCAAGTGAGTTTCTTCGAAGTGTAGACAAGCTCCTGGGTCATATAGGCTGACGTCAGATCCAGTTTCGTGAATGACTTTCCACCAAGCTAGCACAGATCACCAGCCCTCGGTAACGGATATTGATCCTGTTTCAAAAATTGGTTAATCGTAACTTTGTAGTCTCCACAAATCCTGACAATGCCATCACTTTTCAACACAGGAACAATGGGACTAGCCCACTCGTTAAATTCGACCGGTGATATGATCCCTTCACGCTGAAGTCTGTCAAGCACAATTTCAACCGTCTCCCTCATCATGTACGGAACAGACCGAGTTTTGTGATCGACAGGCCTTGCATTGAAGTCCAGGTGAATCTGCACTTTGGCTCCTGTAAAATTACCAATGCCCGGTTCAAACAAAGAAAGAAACTTTTTCAATACTTGAGCACACGAAGTATCAGCCACCGAGGACAACATCTTGACATCATTCCAGTTCAGCTTCATTTTCTCGAGCCAATTCCTGCCGAACAGCATTACATAGAAACATAGAAAATAGGTGCAGGAGCAGGCCATTCGGCCCTTTAAGCCTACACCACCATTCAATATGATCATGGCTGATCATGGAGCCTTCAGTAGCCCATTCCTGCTTTCTCTCCATACCCCCGATCCCTTTAGCCGTAAAGGCCACATCTAACTCCTTTTTGAATATATCTGATAAACTGGCCTCAACAACTTTCTGTGATAGAGAATTCCAAAGGTTCACAATTCTCTGAGTGAAGAAGTTGCTCCTCATCTCGGTCCTAAATGGTTTACTCCTTATCCTTAGACTGTGACCCCTGGTTCTGGACTTCCACAACATCGGGAACATTCTTTCTGCATCTAACCTGTCCAATCCTGTCAGAATTTTATATGTTTCTGTGAGATCCCCTCTCATTCTTCTAAATTCCAGTGAATATAAGCCTAGTCGTTCCAGTCTTTCTTCATATGTCAGTCCTGCCATCCCGGGAATCAGTCTGGTGAAGCTTCGCTGCACTCCCTCAATAGCAAGAATGTCCTTCCTCAGATTAGGAGACCAAAACTGTACACAATATTCAAGGTGTGGCTTCACCAAGGCCCTGTACAACTGCAGTAAGACCTCCCTGCTCCAAGACACAAATCCTCTCACTATGAAGGCCAACATGCCATTTGCCTTCTTCACCGCCTGCTGTACCTGCATGCCAACTTTCAATGACTGATGTACCATGACACCCGGGTCTCGTTGCACCTCCCCATTTCCTAATCTGTCACCATTCAGATAATATTCTGCCTTTCTGTTTTTGCCACCAAAGAAGATAACCTCACATTTATCTACATTATATTGCATCTGCCATGCATTTGCCCACTCACCTAACCTGTCCAAGTCACCCTGCAGCCTCTTAACATCCTCCTCACAGCTCACACCGCCACCCAGCTTAGTGTCATCTGCAAATTTGGAGATATCACATTCAATTCCTTCATCCAAATCATTAATGTATATTGTAAATAGCTGGGGTCCCAGAACTGAACCTTGCAGCACCCCACTAGTCACTGCCTGCCATTCTGAAAAGGACCCGTTTATTCCTACTCATTGCTCCCTGTCTGCCAGCAAGTTCTCTATCCACATCAATACATTCCCCCAATAACATGTGCTTTAATGTTACACACTAATCTCTTGTGTGGGACCTTGTCAAAAGCCTTTTGAAAGTCCAAATACACCACATCCACGGGTTCTCCCTTGTCCACTCTACTAGTTACATCCTCAAAAAATTCTGGAAGATTTGTCAAGCATGATTTCCCTTTCATAAATCCATGCTGACTTGGACTGATCCTGTCACTGCTTTCCAAATGAGCTGCTATTTCATCTTTAATAATTGATTCCAACATTTTCTCCACTACCGATGTCAGGCTAACCGGTCTATAATTCCCTGTTTTCTCTCTCCCTCCTTTGGACCATTACCTGGGATGATCCATAATGGTAGCTCATGAACCACTCTGTCATGTGACACCTTGATTGCTGCACTGCCGAGCACCGGTATGAATTCCTTAGTATAAGTACGCAACCTGGCATTGACTGGACTCAGCTTCGGTTTCGCAGCCATAGTGTCCCACAGTTTGTCGAATGTCCTTTGGCTCATTATCGACTGGCTCGCACCCATGCCCAGCTCCATTGATACAGGCACGCCATTCAGCTTCATATTAACGACTATCGGTTGGCTCTTGCTCAGGAACGAATACAGTCCATCCTCCTCGGGTTGCCTATCTGGGCCATCACTGAACTGGTCCTCATCAACCACGTGGTGAGCTGCACCGCGCTTGCTCTGCTGTAGACACATTCTGTGAAGATGCCATACTTTCGAACATCCATTACATGAGAATTGTCTAAACCGACACTGATGAGGCCGCTGATTGCCCCCACAATGCCAACAGGGTGAAATCTGGTTCGAACCACTTAGCGGACTCTGAGCAACGGCAGGTTTCGCAAAAGCAGCTCTGTCCGAAAATGCTGCCATGTTGTTTACAGTACTTGCTGTGGAACCTCGTCAATGATATCTGCCTCAAATTATCATCCGTCATCATGCATGCCTGGCCAATTGCGATGGCCTTTTTCACATCCAGCGGTCTCTGCAGCCAACAGCTTCCTGAGCATCGCATCATGGCTGATGCCTATCACGAAGACATCACGCAGCATGTCTTCCAGCATGTTCCTGAACTTACATGGCTCAGCAAGACATTGCAGGTCAGCGACAAATCCCGACACAACGTGGACCTCAGCACGAACATGCGTGTAGAAACAGTAGCGTGATATGATGATCCCCTCTTCTGGCTTCAGATGGTTACCCACCAATGTACACAATTCCTCGTACCCTTTTTCCGCCGGATGTACAAGTGAGAGAAGATTCTTCATGAGGCCATAAATTTTCGGACCACAAACAGTGAGGAGAACTGCCCTGCGCTTAACTGCATAGGCCTCTGCCTCCATGCCATTGGCCGCAAAATACTGATAAAGGTGTTCAACAAAATCCACCCAATCCTCGCCCTCCATGAATCTCTCCAGGATTCCAACTATGACCATTGTGCATGCGAAGGTTCTTAAATTACCTCGTCGCCAATTGTAAGGACTCAAGTGTCTGGTTACTGTAAACTCACTCAGGTGCAACCTGATCAATCTTTGTTCCAGCCCGACAGTGCCTGCGTGACAAAGACACCCAGCTTATATGCAGGTGACCAAGCACACATGCCACATGCGTACAGCCCAATGACGTCCGACCACGGCGCCCTCTGGTTTCTGGTGACCCCCAAGCATTAATACATAACAGGATTGAATTCCATTTTCTACTTTTCTGTCCAATTGACCAGTTCTTCGCTATCTTCCTGCAGTCTAAAGGTTTCCTCCTCACTATCAGCCACACGGCCAATTTTTGTATCATCTGCAAATTTCTTTATCATGCCTGCTATATTTTAGTTTAATTCATTAATATATACTACAAAAAGCAAGGGACCGAATACTGAGCCCTGTGGAACCCCACTGGAAACAGCCTTCCAGTCGCAAAAACACCAGTCAACCATTACCCTTTGCTTCCTACCACTGAGCCAATTTTGGATCCAATTTGCCACTCTCCCTTGGATCCCATGGGCTTTTACTTTTTTGATCAACCTGCCATGTGGGAGCTTGTCAAAAGCTTTGCTAAAATCCATGTCGACTACATCAAACGCACTGCTGTCATAGACCCTCTTTGTCACCTGCTCATTAAATTCAATCAAGTTAGTCAGGCACGACCTTCCCTTAACTTCTTGTTAGGCAATCCCCTGGAGGAGAGGATGACTTGCTTCCGCATTAATATGAGTTCTAAGGTGACTGATGAGACCAATGCGGTCTCTGTCACAGGTGGGGCAGATGGTGGTTGGAGGGATGGGTGGGTGGGTTGCTTGATTTGTCGTATGCTCCTTCTGTTGTTTGTACTTGGCTTCCGCATGATCCTGACGAAGAGACTCGAAGTGTTTGGCACCTTCTTGGATGCTTCTCCTCCACTTTGAGTGGTCTTGGACCAAGGATTCCCAAGAGTCGGTGGGGATGTTACATTTTTTCAAGGAGGCTTTGAGAGTTTCCTTGAAGCATTTTCTCTGCCCTCCTGGGACTCGCTTACCATGACGTAGTTAGGAGTAGAGTGCTTGTTTCAGGAGTCTAGTATCGGGCATGCAAACAATGTGGCCCGTCCATCGGAGCTGATCGAGCATGGTCAATACCACGATGCTGGGGATGTTGGCCTGAGAGAGAATGATGACGTTGGTGTGCCTATCCTGCCAATGAATTTGCAGGATTTTGCGGAGGCAGCGTTGGTGGTATTTCTTCAGTGCTTTGTGGACTGTACATAGTCCATGTCTCTGAAGCATATAGGAGGGTGGGTATCACTACTGCTCTCTCGACCATGAATTTGATGCCGGGTTTGAGACCCTGGTCTTCGAACACTCTTTTCCTCAGGTGACCGAAGGCTGCACTGGCAGAATAAAAGGGGTGTTGGATTTTGTCATCGATGTCAATTCTTGCTGATAATAGACTCCCAAGGTATGGGAAGTGGTCCACATTGTCATGAATCTTGATAATCGGGGAGCAGTACTGTGTGGTGGGGGCAGATTGGTAGAAAATCTTTATCTTACAGATGTTTAATGTACGGCCCAGACTCTTGTACGCTTCAGTGAAGGTGCCAACGATGGTTTGGAGTTCGGCCTCAGAGTGTGCACAACTGCAAGTGTCATCTGCATACTGTAATTCAATGACAGAGGTTGGAACAACCTTGGATCTGGACTTGAGGTGTCGGATGTTGAACAATTACCTGCTTGTCCTGTAGATTAGTTCCACTCCATCGGGGACCTTGTTATGGGTGAGATGAAGCATTGCAACAAGGAAGATTGAGAAGAGTGTTGGTGCGATGACGCAGCCTTGCTTGACTCCAATCTGCACTGGTATTGGGTCTGCAGTACTGGTAAGAATCACGGCTTGCATGGCATCGTGAAACAGGAGGAGGATGGTGACAAATTGTTGAGGACAGCCGAATTTGAGAAGGACACTCCATAATCCCTCATGGTTGACAGAGTAATATAAACTACAAAAAGCAAGTGACCGAGTACTGAGCCCTGTGGAGCCCCACTGGAAACAGCCTTCCAGTCGCAAAAACACCGGTCAACATTTACCCTTTGCTTCCTACCATTGAGCCAATTTTAGATCCAATTTGCCACGCTCCCTCGGATCCCATGGGCTTTTACTTTTTTGATCAGCCTGCCATGTGGGACCTTGTCAAAAGTCTTGCTAAAATCCATGTGGACTACATCAAATGCACTGCCCACATCGACCCTCTTTGTTACCTGCTCAAAAAATTCAATCAAGTTAGTCAGACACGACCTTCCCTTAACAAATCCATGCTGGCGGTCCTTGATTAATCTGTGTCTTTCTAAATGAAGGTTTATACTGTATCTCAGAATTGATTCCAGTAATTTGCCCACCACCGAGGTTAAACTAACTAGCTTGCAATTACTCGGTTTATCTCTTCCTCCCTTTTTAAACAATGGTACAATGTTCACAGTTTTACAATCTTCTGGCATCACTCCTGTAGCCTTGGAGGATTGGAAAATGATGGTCAGAGTCTCCACAATTTCCTCCCTTGCTGCTTTTAATAGCATAGGATATATTTCATCCAGTCCTTATAACTTGGGTGAGGCTCCTACAGTATAAAAATAAACAGTTCTGCAGAGCACAGAGCGGCATTAACTGAAATGGACTTAAACAGAGTGTTTTATTTGGGAATTTGGAAAGTGGGAATTCGGAGAAGGGGGGAAGGAGTTGCTTTTTGCCTACACTACTTGTAGTGCTTTGTGTTACAGGTATCACCAAGCTCATGGTCTATAGGGCTATAGTAACACCAGCCCTCCTGTATGGCTCAGAAACATGGAACCTGTACAGCCGACACCTCAAGTCGTTGGACTGGGAGGACAGATGTACTCATCCTCATCCAGCTAGCGTCCTCATCCAGGCCAACATCTCCAGCATTGAAGCACTGACCACATTTGATCAGCTCCACTGGGCAGGCCACATCGTTCGCATGCCAGACACGAGACTCCCAAAGCAAGCGCTCTACTCGGAACTCCTTCACGGCAAACGAGTCAAAGGTGGGCAGCGGAAACGTTAAAGGACAGCCTCAAAGCCTCCCTGATAAAGTGCAACATCCCCACTGACACCTGGGAGTCCCTGGCCAAAGACCGTCCTAAGTGGAGGAAGTGCATCTGGGAGGGCACTGAGCTCCTCGAGTCTCGTTGCCGCGAGCATGCAGAAATCAAGCGCAGGCAGCGGAAAGAGCGTGACAGAAACTGTGGTTCTCGTATTGGACTGTACAGCCATCTAAGAACTCATGTTAAGAGTGGAAGCAAGTCTTCCTCGATTCCGAGGGACTACCTATGAAAATGAGATATTTAATTTCATTACCCATAACTTAATCTAGGTACATAAGTAGTCAAGAAATTAAACTGTAAACTAAGTTACTTAAATACAAATTTAATTAAATGTAATTAAATAGAACATCGGGATGGCAGTGTAGGTGGTGTGCCATAACTGCAACTTGTGGAGAGCATTGTGATCATGGACAACCACGTTTGCAGTAAGTGCCTGCATCTTGAGGAATTTCAGCTGAGTTGTTGAGCTGGAGTCTGAATTGCAGACATTGCAAGGCATCAGGAAGGGGGAGAGTTACCTGGACACTTTGATCCAGGAGGCAGCCACACCCCTTAGGTTAGGTAGTGGTACAGGTCTGTTTAGTGGTCAGGGACAATAGGGTGTGACGACAGCTCAGGCAGATAAGGGGATCCCAGGTGCAGTGCTGGAGGAGCTTCGTCATTTATCCTTATCCAACAGGTATGAGGTTCCTGCTGCCTGGGTGAATGAGGGAAAAGCCTGCAAGATGGATGAGCAAGCTGGCATCATGGTGTAAGAGGCCATTCAAGTGGGGGGAGTGAAAGGGAATATAGTTGTGGTAGGGGTCAGTATAGTCAGAAGGATAGATATTGTTCTCTGCAGCAGCGACTGGGAGTTTCAACGGTTATGTTGCCTGCCCGTTGCCAGGGTTAAAGACATCTTGTGACTGGAGAAGAACTTGGAGTGGGAAGGGGAGGATCCAGTTGTCATGGTCCACATAGGAACCAATGACATAGATGGAACTAGGAATGAGGTTCCGCTGAGAGTTTGAAGAACTTGCGTCCAAATTAAACTCAAAGGTAATAATCTCTGGATTGGCATAGGGATAAGCAGATTAGAAGGTTAAATGCGTGGCTGAAAGGGTGGTGTAAAAGGCAGGGGTTTTGCTTTGTGGGGCACTGGCATGAGTATCAGAGAATAAAGTAGCTGTTCCATTGGGGTGGGCTCCACTTAAACTGGGTTAGAACTAGTGCCCTGGTGAATCGAATAACTAGGGCAGTAGACAGGGCTTTAAACTAATGAAGGAAGGGTGAGATGATTCAGGAAAGAATAAATTTAAAAGTAGCATGAGAAATGTCAAGTCTCTAGAATAGAGAAGACTTTTGGGTAAAAATAAGTAGAGTGAGTCAGGAAAGGACAGAGAGAGTAACAAAGGTAATAGGGCATCGGTGACGAAGGTGATATCAAGGAAAAATAGAAAAAAAGTCAAAGCTAAAGGCACTATATCACAAACAGCAAGAGGCAGAAAATATTGGTGTTTATAGGTCCCCTAACAGTAGTTGTAATGTAGGTCAGAGTATAAGTCAGGAAATTAGAGGTGCATGTAACAAGGATAATACAGTAATCATGGGGGACTTTAATCTACATATAGACTGAGTAAACCAAATTTGCAGTAATAGTGTGGAGGACAAATTCATGAAATGTATACAAGTTAGTTTTCCAGATCAGTATGTTAAGGAACCAATGAGGAAACAGGATAGAACTAGTATTGTGTAATGAGAAAGAGTTAATTAATAGCCTTGTAGGAAAGGGGCTCTTAGGGAAGAGTGACCATAATATGATAGAATGTTATATTAAGTTTGAAAATGTTTTAGTTAAATCTGAAACTAGGGTCTTAAATCTAAACATAGCAAACTATGTAGGTGTTATATATGTAAACCTGTAAATACCTTGTTCAACCACCAGAGGGCTCATCCCCTGGAGTCCCAAGGGATCCCACAATCCCTTGGGAACACCTATACATAAGGAGGCCTCACAGGCTAGAGAGGCATTCTGGAGACCTGTAATAAAGGACTACGGTCACACATTATTTTAAGCTTATAGTATCTGGTCAGATTCTTTATTCAAGATGTAACAACTGGCGACGAGATACAGATGACGAACCACACCGCAACAATGCAGGGAACCGTGGGCATCCTGGAGAAATTTTCAGAGGGAGATGATTGGGAAACCTTCATGGAGCAACTCGCCCAATACTTTGTGGTCTACGAGCTGGAAGGAGAAGCGAACGCTGCCAAACAAAGAGCGATCCTCCTCACCATTTGAAGGGCACCAACGTATGGCCTCATGAAAAATCTGCTCGCTCCAGCGAAACCCACAGATAAATCATACGATGATTTGTGCACACTGGTCTGGGAGCAGACAAACCTGAAGGAAAGCGTTCTGATGGTAAGGTACCGATTCTACACATACAAGAGGTCTGAAAGCCAGAAAGTGGTGAACTACATCGCCGAGCTAAAGCACCTTGCAGGACATTGCGAATTTGAAGGACACTTGGAGCACATGCTCAGGGACTTCTTTGTACGTGGCATTGGCCATGAAGTAATACTTCACAAACTTTTGACTGTAGAGACCCCAACCTTGAGTAAAGCCATAGTGATAGCCCAGGCGTTCATCACCACCAGTGACAATACCAAACAAATCTCTCAGCACACGAATACTGCTGCAAGTACTGTGAACAAAGTAATATTGTTTTTGAATCGTAACGTACATGGCAGGACTCACATGCCTGCAGCTGCACGTCTGCAGATGTCTCAGAGTCCACCATCAAGGGTGGTGAATGCAAGGTCATTAATATCTTGTTGGCGGAGGCGATCATCGTTTCCATTCATGCCACTTCAAAGGATATGTTTGCAAGGGCTGTGGAACAATGGGACATCTCCAACATATATGCAGGCAAGCTGCAAACCCTTCTAATCCTGCATACCACCATGTTGCAGAGGAGGACAGATCCACGGTGGATCACGACGAACTAGTGCCTCAGACTGAGGGGGCAGAGGTATATGGGGTGCACACATTTACCACAAAATGTCCCCCGATAATGCTGAAAGTTGAATTAAATGGACTCCCAGTGTCAATGGAGCTGGACACGGGCGCGAGCCAGTACATAATGAGCAAAAAGACTTTTGATAAATTGTGGTGCAGCAAGGCCTCAAGGCCAGTCCTGACTCCCATTTGTACTAAACTGAGAATGTACACAAAGGAACTGATTCCCATAAACGGCAGTGCTACCGTAAAGGTCTCCTACGATGGAGCGGTGCACAATTTACCACGCTGGGTGGTACTGGGTGATGGCCCCATGCTGTTCGGCGGGAGCTGGCTGGGAAAGATACGCTGGAACTGGGACGACGTCTGAGCGCTCTCGTCTGTCGACAACACTTCATGTGCCCAGTTCCTAAACAAGTTCCCCTCGCTGTTTGAACTGGGCATCGGGAAGTTCCAAGGAGCAAAAGTGCCGATCCACTTGATTCCGGGGGCGCAACCCATACATCACAAGGCGAGAGCGGTACTGTACATGATGAGAGAGAGGATGGAGATTGAGCTGGACTGGCTGCAACGAGACAGCACCATTTCGCCAATTGAATTCAACGAGTGGGCCAGTCCAATAGTTCCAGTCCTCAAGGGAGTCGGCAACGTCAGAATCTGTGGTGATTACAAAGTAACTAACAATCGTTTCTCCCTGCAGGATCAATACCCGCAACCAAAGGCAGACAACCAATTTGCGACCCTGGCAGGAGGAAAAATGTTCACGAAGCTGGACTTGACCTCAGCCTACATGACGCAGGAACTGGAGGAATCATCGACGGGCCTCACCTGCATCAACACGCACAAAGGTCTTTTCGTTTATAACAGATGCCCATTTGGGATTCGATCAGTCGCGGAACATGGAAAGCTTGCTGAAGTCGATCCCATGCACAGTGGTCTTCCAGGACGACATCTTGGTTACAGGTCGGGACACGAGCACCTGCAGAACCTGGAGGAGGTTTTTAGTCGGCTTAATCGTGTGGGGCTCAGGTTAAAACACTCGAAGTGTGTTTTCCTGGCACCTGAAGTGGAGTTCCTGGGGAGAAGAATCACAGCGAACGGCATCAGGCCCACCGATTCGAAGACGGAGGCAATCAAAAATGCACCGGGATCACAGAACGTGACGGAGCTGCGGTCGTTTCTAGGACTCCTGAACTACTTTGGGAACTTCTTACCGGGTCTTAGCACACTGTTAGAACCACTGCACTTTTTACTGCGTAAAGGAGATGAATGGGTATGGGGTAAAAGCCAAGAAAATGCCTTTGAGAAAGCGAGAAAACTGTAATGCTGAAACAAATTGCTTGTGATGTATGAGCCATGTAAGCATTTGGTACTAGCATGTAATGTGTCGTCATACGGTACCGGATGTGTATTGCAACAAGCTAATGAATCTGGGAAATTGCAAGCGGTTGCTTATGCATCCAGGAGTCTGTCTAAGGCTGAGAGGATCGACAGCATGATCGAAAAAGAAGCGTTAGCGTGTGTTTATGGGGTAAAGAAAATGCATCAATATCTATTTGGGCTCAAATTTGAATTGGAAACCGACCATAAGCCACTTATATCCCTCTTTTCTGAAAGTAAGGGGATAAATACGAATGCATCAACCCGCATCCAGAGATGGGCGCTCACGTTGTCCGCATACAACTACGCCATCCACCACAGGCCAGGCACAGAAAACTGTGACAATGCTCTTAGTAGGCTGCCATTGCCCCCCACGGGGAGGAAATGGCGCAGCCCGCAGATTTGATTATGATAATGGAAGCATTCGAGAGTGAGCAATCACCTGTTACAGCCCGATAGATTAGAACCTGGGCGAGCCAAGACCCCTTATGTCCTTAGTAAAAAACTGTATGCTCCACGGGAGTTGGTCTAGTGTCCCGTTAGAGATGCATGAAGAAATAAAGCCGTACCAGCAGCACAGAGATGAAATGTCCATACAGGCAGACTGCCTCCTATGGGGTAATCGGGTAGTGGTGCCAAAAAAGGGCAGGGACACTTTCATTAGTGACCTCAACAGTACTCACCCAGGCATTGAAATGATGAAAGCGATAGCCAGATCCCACATGTGGTGGCCCGGTATCAATGTAGACTTCGAGTCCTGCGTGCACAAATGTAATACATGTTCACAGTTAAGCAATGCACCCAGGGAGGCGCCACTAAGTTTATGGTCCTGGCCCTCCAAACCGTGGTCCATGGTCCATGTTGACTATGCATGCCCATTCTTGGGAAAAATGTTCCTTGTGGTTGTAGATGCGTACTCCAAATGGATTGAATGTGAGATAATGTCGGCAAGCACGTCCACTGCCACCATTGAAAGCCTGCAGGCCATGTTTGCCGCGCACGGCCTACCTGATGTCCTTGTGAGTGATAATGGGCCGTGCTTCACCAGTGTCGAGTTCAAAGAGCTCATGACCCGCAATGGGATCAAACATGTCACATCTGCCCTGTTTAAACCAGCATCCAATGGTTAGGCAGAGCGAGCAGTGCAAACAATCAAGCAGAGCTTGAAGAGGGTAATGGAAGGCTCACTGCAGACTCGCCTATCCCGAGTCCTGCTTAGTTACCGCACAAGACCCCATTCGCTCACTGGGGTTCCCCCGCTGAACTGCTCATGAAAAGGGCACTTAAGACAAGGCTCTCATTAGTCCACCCTGATCTACACGAACAGATAGAGAGCAGGCGGCTTTAACAGAATACATATCATGATCGCGCAAATGTGTCATGCGAAATCGAGATTAATGATCCTGTGTTTGTGTTGAACTATGGACAAGGTCCCAAGTGGCTTCCCGGCACTATCATGGGAGGAGTAGGGTGTTTATGGTCAAACTTTTAAATGGACTCACCTGCAGAAAACACTTGGACCAAACCAAACTCAGATTCACGGACTATCCAGAACAACCCACAATGGACTCTATCTTTTTTGGGCCCCCAACACACACACAAGTGGCATCTGACCCAGCGGTTGGCCACGAAGCAGAACCCATCACCCGCAGCAGCCCAGCAGGACTCACCACACTCAACAGACCTGCAAGGCCAGCTGCGCAGCAGCCCAGCGAGGGCCCAACAAACGACTCACCAAAACCAGCGTTTGCATCGAGACAATCAACCAGGGAAAGGAAGGCCCCAGGTCGACTCACATTGTAAATAGTTACACTATTGACTTTGGGGTGGGGGGGGGGGTGTTGGGGAGTGTTGTTATATACGTAAACCTGTAAACAGCTTGTTTATCCACCAGAGGGCTCATCCCCTGGAGTTCCAAAGGATCCCACAATCCCTTGGGAGCACCCATACATAAGGAGGCCTCACAGGCTGGAGATGCACTCTGGAGACCTGTAATGAAGGACTACGGTCACACATTACTTTAAGCTTACAGTATCTGGTCAGATTCTTTATTCAAGACATAACAGTATGTATGAGGGGCAAGTTGGCTGAAGTAGATTGGGAAACTACATTAAAAGGTATGATGATAGACAAGCAATGGCTAGCATTTAAAGAATTAATACATTTACAACAAATATACATTCCTTTAAGATGCAAAACCTCCACAGGAAAAGCGGTCGAACTGTGGCTACCAAGTGAAGTTAAAGATAGTATTAGATCAAAGGAAGAGGCTTATAATGTTGCCAAAAAGAGCAAAAAGCCTGAGGATTGGAAGGATTTTAGAAGTCAGTAAAGGAGGGCCAAGAAATTGATAAAGAAAGGGAAAATAGAATATGAGAGTAAACTAAAGAGAGACATAAATAGAGACTGTAAAAGTTTCTATAGGTATATAAAAAGGAAAAGATTAGCTAAAGTAAATGTGGGTCCCTTACAGGCCGAGACAGGAGAAATTATAATGGGAATGAGGAAATGGCAGAGAAATTAAACAAATACTTTGTGTATGTCTTCATTGAAGAAGATGCAAAAACCCTCCCCAAAAATGGTGGGGAACCAAGGGTCTAGCGAGAATGAGGAACTGAAAGAAATTAGTATTAGTAAAAGAAATAGTACTGGAGAACTTAACGGGACTGAAAGCCGATAAATCCCCTGGAGCTGATGGCTTACATCCTAGGGTTTTGAAAGAGGTGGCTATACAGATAGTGGATGCATTGGTTGTCAGCTTCAAAAATTCCATAGATTCTAGAACGGTTCCATAAGAACATAAGAACATAAGAATTAGGAACAGGAGTAGGCCATCTAGCCCCTCGAGCCTGCTCCGCCATTCAATAAGATCATGGCTGATCTGGTCGTGGACTCAGCTCCACTTACCCGCCCTCTCCCCGTAACCCTTAATTCCCTTATTGCTTAAAAATCTATCTATCTTTGACTTGAAAACATTCAATGAGCCAGCCTCAACTGCTTCCTTGGGCAGAGAATTCCACAGATTCACAACCCTCTGGGAGAAGAAATTCTTTCTCAACTCGGTTTTAAATTGGCTCCTTCATATTTTGAGGCTGTGCCCCTAGTTCTAGTCTCCCACACCAATGGAAACAACCTCTCTGCCTCTATCTTGTCTATCCCTTTTGTGATTTTAAATGTTTCTATAAGATCACCCCTCATCCTTCTGAACTCCAAGGAGTAAAGACCCAGTCTACTCAATCTATCATCATAAGGTAACCCCCTCATTTCTGGAATCAGCCTAGTGAATCGTCTCTGTACCCCTTCCAAAGCTAGTATATCCTTCCTTAAGTAAGGTGACCAAAACTGCACGCAGTACTCCAGGTGCGGCCTTACCAATACCTTATACAGTTGCAGCAACACCTCCCTGCTTTTGTACTCCATCCCTTTCGCAATGAAGGCCAACATTCCATTTGCCTTCCTGATTACCTGCTGCACCTGCAAACTAACCTTTTGGGATTCATGCACAAGGACCCCCAGGTCCCTCTGCACCACAGCATGTTGTAATTTCTCCCCATTCAAATAATATTCCCTTTTACTGTTTTTTTTCCCCAAGGTGGATGACCTCACACTTTCTGACATTGTATTCCATCTGCCAAACCTTAGCCCATTCGCTTAACCTATTCAAATCTCCTTGCAGCCTCTCTGAGTCCTCTACACAACCCGCTTTCCCACTAATCTTAGTGTCATCTGCAAATTTTGTTGCACTACACTCTGTCCCCTCTTCCAGGTCATCTATGTATATTGTAAACAGTTGTGGTCGCAGCACTGATCCCTGTGGCACACCACTAACCACTGATTTCCAACTAGAAAAGGACCCATTTATCCCGACTCTCTGCTTTCTGTTCGTCAGCCAATTCTCTATCCATGCTAATACATTTCCTCTGACTCCGCGTACCTTTATCTTCTGCAGTAACCTTTTGTGTGGCACCTTATCGAATGCCTTTTGGAAATCTAAATACACCACATCCATCGGTACACCTCTATCCACCATGCTCGTTATATCCTCAAAGAATTCCAGTAAGTTAGTTAAACATGATTTCCCTTTCATGAATCCATGCTGCGTCTGCTTGATTGCACTATTCCTATCCAGATGTCCCGCTATTTCTTCCTTAATGATAGTTTCAAGCATTTTCCCCACTACAGATGTTAAACTAACTGGCCTATAGTTACCTGCCTTTTGCCTGCCCCCTTTTTTAAACAGAGGCGTTACATTAGCTGCTTTCCAATCCGCTGGTACCTCCCCAGAGTCCAGAGAATTTTGGTAGATTATAACAAATGCATCTGCTATAACTTCCGCCATCTCTTTTAATACCCTGGGATGGTTCCTGTGGATTGGAAGGTAGCAAATGTAACCCCACTACTTAAGAAAGGAGGAAGGGAGAAAACAGTGAACTACAGACCAGTTAGCCTGATATCAGTAGTCGGGAAAATGCTAGAATGTGTTATTAAGGACGTGGTAACAGGGCATCATTTAGAAAATAATAATAGGATTGGGCAGAGTCAACACGGATTTATGGAAGGGAATTCATGTTTGACGAATCTGATAGAGCTTTTTGAGATTGTAACTAGAGTAGATAAAGAGGAACCAGTGGAGGTGGTGTATTTGGATTTTCAGAAGGCATTCAATAAGGTGCCAAACAAGTGGTTATTAAACAAAGTTAGGGCTCATGGGATTGGGCTTAATGGACAGAAAACAGAGAGTAGGAATAAAAGGTTCATTTTCGGGTTGGCAGACTGTAACTAGTGGGGTACCGCACAGGTCAGTGCTTAGGCCTCAATCTGTATCATTGATTTGGATGAGGGGACCAAATATAATATATCCAAGTTTGCTGATGATACAAAGCTACGTGGGATTGTAAGGTGTGAGGAGGATGCAAAGATGCTTCAGGGGGATATAGACAGGCTAAGTGAGTGGGCAAGAACATGGCAAATGGAATATAATGTGGAGAAATGTGAAGTTATCCACTTTGGTGGGAAACATAGAAAAGCAAATATTTTTAAATGATGAGAGATTGGGAAATGTTGGTGTTCAAAGGGACCTGGGTGTCCTGGTACATGAATCACTGAAAGTTAATGTTGTGTATGGAGAAAGAGTCAGACTAAACACTGTGAGCTCAAAGTAAAGTGTGACCTTAGTCTTTTATTGCAGGTCTCCAGAGTGCCTCGCTAACCTGTGAAGCCTCCTTAAATACCTGTGCTCCCAAGGGATTATGGGATCCCTTGGGACTCCAGGGGATGAGCCCTTTGGTGACTGTACAGAGTAAATACAAGTCCACATATATAACAGTTAACATGCAGGTACAGCAAGCAATTAAGAACACAAGTGGTATGTTGGCCTTAATGACAAGAGGATTTGAGTATAAGAGTAAGGATGTTTTACTGCAATTTTATAGGTTCCCTGTGAGACCACACCTGAAGTATTGTGTACAGTTTTGGTCTCCTTACCTCAGGAAGGATATACTTACCATAGAGGGAGTGCAACGAAGGTTCACCAGACGGATTTCTGGGCTGGGGGAATTATCCTATGAGGAAAGATTGAGAAGACTAGCCCTATATTCTCTAGAGTTTAGAAGAATGAGAGATGATCTCATTGAAACCTATAACATTCTTACAGGGCTTGAAAGAGTAGATGCAGGGAGAGTCGAGAACCAGGGGTCACTGTCTCAGAATAAGGGGTCAGCTATATAGGACTGAGATGAGAAGAAATTTCTTCACTCAGAAGGTGGTGAATCTTTGGAATTCTCTACCCCAGTGGGTGTGGAACCTCAGTCGTTGAGTATATTCAAGACAGAGATCGATAGACTTTTGGATAGTCAGGGAGTCAAGGGATATGGGGATCGTGCAGGAAAGTGGAGTTGAGGTAGAAGATCAGCCATGATCCATTGAATGGCGGAGCAGGCTCGAGGGGCCAAATGGCCTACTCCTGCTCCTATTTCTTGTGTTCTTATGTGTGGATGGTGTCAGTGGTGGGGACTGCACTAGATTTTTTTTACATTTCCAGATTTTTTAAACAAAATTCAGTTTCTCATACTGCCATGTTAGGATTTGAACTTGCGTCTTCTGGATTGTTATTGCAGGCTTATGAATTAGTAATCCAGTAACAACCACTGCACCACTGTAACATTTTGAATTTAGGGAGAACTAAATTAAAATTCATAAATAAAGAATTACATGCATTGCACCTTGTTAACTACTCATCTGAGATCAGGACTCACCGTGGTGGGAACTGTGATCACAATTCATACGATACTCTATACGACAGCTTGATTTGCCAAAGGACTGTTCCAACACACCACAAACCTATATTCCATAACTAAAGCTCTTTAATTACTATGCATGATATTAGCCAACATTTTAACATACTCTTTTGATGTTCCTCTGTCTGTCACTTTAACTCAGGTATTAACCATTTATTTACCACTTGCATTAAAATAGTAAACAGAGGAATGTAATACAAATGTATTAAAAGTTTTAGCTGCTAATTTTGCCAACAGTAATTTTCAGAATTACATGTTTTACAGGGTGAGTGGTTAACCTTCTTCAGAGGTATGAACAGGGATTTACCTTTGGAAATCCACCTGGTTTTAGGCAGTCCTGGAGCATTGCTCCGAGAAATATAGGAACAAGAGTCGGCAATTCAGCCCTTCAAGCCAATGATCTCATTCAAATGCTGAACTGCATCTCAACTCCATTTACCCAGCTTTGTTCCTCGATATCATTACTAAACAAAAATCTATTAATCTCTGCCTTGGCAATTTCAATTGACCCAGCATCCATGGCCCTTTGGCAGAGAAAGTTCCGGATTTCCATTACTCTTGACATGAAAACATGCTTCTTCATTTTCCTAAATGGCTTGGCTCTTTTGTTCTGTATTCCTCCATCAGGGGAAGTATTTTTTCTGTATCTATCTTATCAAATCCGTTTATCATTTCTAATACCTTAATCAGATCACCCCTCAACCTTCTAAACTCAAGGGAATACAAGTCAAGTTGATGCAACCTGTCCTCTTAATTTAACCCTTTATTGTCTTGTAACATTCTGGTGTACGCTGTACCCTCTCCAAGGCCAATATATAATTCCTGAGGTTTTGTGCCCAAAGCTGAATGCACTACTCCAGATGGGGTCTGACCAAAGCTCTGTAAAACTGAAGCATTGCTTCCTCACTTTTCAATACCAATCCCTTGAGATAAAGGTAAACATTCCATTAGCCATTTAGATTTACTTTTTGTACACGTGCACTAGCTTTTAGTGATTTGTGTACCTGGGCATCTAAATTCCTTTGCTCCTCCACAGCTCCTAGTCACTCACCATTACGAAAATACTCTGAGTTGTCTTTCTTAGATTCACACTTCCCCACATTGAACTCCAGCTGCCATAGTTTTGCCCATTCACTTAGTCTGGTTATATTCTTTTGCAACTTGCTGCTGAACTAACTTTGTGCCATCTGCAAACTTGGATATACAGCTCTCCATTCCTTCATCCAAGTCATTAATTTATATGATGTGAAGCTGAGGCCCCAGTGCAAATCCCTGGGGAACACCATTGTACACATCCCACCGATCAGAGAAAGTTCACTTTTTTCTTACTCTCCATCTTCTACCTCCCAACCAACTACTGGCCCATGTCACAAGATTGTCTCCAATTCCTTGAGCTCTCATTTTTGTGAATAATCTCTTGTGCAGAACTTTATCAAATGCCTTCTGAAAATCCATATAGACAACAACAACAACTTTTATTTATATAGCGCCTTTAACATAGTAAAACGTCCCAAGGCGCTTCACAGCAGTGTTATAAGACGAAACAAATAAATTTGACACTGAGCCACATAAGAAGAAATTACAGAAGATGGCCAAAAGCTTGGTCAAAGGGATAGGTTTTAAGGAGTGTTTTAAAGGAGGAAAGAGTTAGAGAAGTAGAGAGGTTTAGGGAGGGAGTTCCAGAGCTTAGGGCCAAGGCAGCTGAAGGCATGGCCACCGATGGTTGAGCGATTATAATCAGGGATGCTCAAGAGAGCAGAATTTGAGGAACGCAGACATCTCGTGGGGTTGTGAGGCAGAAAGAGATTACAGAGATAGGGAGGGGTGAGGCAAGGTCATGGAGGGATTTGTAAACAAGGAGGCCAGTTCTGCTGTACGGACCTAGTGCGCACACATATTGCAGTGTGGGCTGGCCCACCCTATTCCTAGGCCCTCGCCTCTTCTGGGCCCTGAACTCACACCTCTCCTGGGCCCAAATCACGTCGCTACACGATCACTCGCCGCTCCTGCGCCCCAACCTCGCCGCTCCTGCTGTACTTGCCCACGCTCCAATCAGTCTCCTGTCGTCTTGGTTAATCCTTGCCACTGGACCAAGACCTAGCCCTGTCAAGCCTGTGTGGTGGCTTGTGTGCAATGGCCACCACACGTTAAAAAAATCCACGCACTGGCATCTTCCACCCTTCAACATGTAGTTCGGCATCTGGAATATTAGGTCCTTCATTGAAACACCTGTGAACTCATCGCTTTTTGGCATGGAAGCAAGTCATCCTCGATATGAGGGATCGCCTATGATGATGATGATGTAAACAAGGATGAGAATTTTGAAATTGAGCCGGTGTAAGTCAGTGAGAACAGGGGTGATGGGTGATTGGGAGTTGGTGCGAGTTAGGACACGGATTGCCAAGTTTTGGATCATCTTAAGTTTACGTAGTGCAGAATGTGCAAGTGTGTGGAGTAGTCAAGTCGAGACAACATCCATAAACATTCCCCTATCCACCAGACTATTGACCTCCTCAAAAACTTCAACTAGATTAGTCAGACATGACCTATCCTTCACAAATTCATGCTGACTCTCTTTGATCAGTTGATATATATTTAAGTCCTCTTCCTCCACTGTGAAAATAGATACAAAGTACTAATTTAATGTCTGCCATTTCCTTATCATCAATTCGAGCCTTGGCTGCATCCATCTTTAATAGGTCCACATTTTTCTTTATCACTCTATCTTAATATACTTGTAAAACTATTTGCTATTAGCTTTGATATCCCTTGCAAATTTTCCCTTCTAGCATCTCTTATTTCTTTCTTTGGGCTGGATTTTCGGATTTTTGTGTTTTCGCCTGCTTTCAGGCGCAAATCGCGGCAAAATCAAAAATTAATCGGCAGGTTAGCGTTAGTGCCAGAGCACGCAAATTTCACCAAATGAAAGTTCATCATGAGGAGCGTTAGCTCTAACTCTGGCATTGCACTGCACAATTTGTGCGCCAGAGCCGAAAGTTCTAGCGCTAAAAAAAAAAATCGTCCGTTCTGCGCATGTGCAAATTTTTTTTTTCTTACCTCGTTTCTAGTCTGCTGTCTGATCGCAAACGCAAATGCAGGGCACTGCCGCGTGCATACACAGTACACCCAGGACTGAATCAGCCATTTTAAAATTGGATTTTGATCATGGAGGACGATGAGTCGCGACAGCATGCCAGGCGATTTAGCCAGGAGGCTAACGAAGCTCTAGTGGGGGCTGTGGAGAGAAGATGGCAGGAGTTACATTTCAGAGGTGGATCTAGGCCTCTGCCATCCATTTTTAATTGCATAGGGAGGGAAATCGCTGAGGAGGTCTCTGCCTCAGACAGAGTGGTCAGGAGTGGCAAACAGTGCCGAAAAAAGTTCAATGATCTTTCGAGGGTCGTTAGAGTGAGTACAATTTTTATTCATGCACTCCTTCATTACTTAAATTATAAATCTGACACGCTATTTGTTCTCATGCTGTTGCTGCCTCTCAGTACTCTGGGGGTTGCCTCCTAAAATGCATGACACATAGGTAGGCTTAATTTGGCACGCTATTTGCATGAATGATCTTTACACATTATTAAGATTGCTTTCTGAGATCTCATAAGATGCCTCCGCACTTCGATGGCCTCCTGATGAACACATATGCAACTTCCAAGGCCATTAAACAGAGGACTGTTTTATATTCAGACATTATGGTATAAGTGCTTTGGCGGCTATCTGTGTGCGCCACAAGAGCAGATGGACCCTCTTGTAACCATTCCCATTTTCATCTTTGCAGGCAAAGAAGTCTCATAATTGACGCAAGCAGGTGAGGACAGGCGACGGTCCACCTCAGACCCTACCACTTACCGACCTCGAAGGCCGAGTGGCAGGCCTCATCAGCACTTCAAGTAGGGCAACTGTCACTGTGGGTGCTGACTCCCGCTTGGATACTGAGGGTAAGTCCTGCACACTCCCTGGACTGCGTTGGGGCAATGTCATGCAGTATCTCTGGACTAGGGTTGGGGCAATGTCATGCAGTGTCTGTGGACTAGGGTTGGGGCAATGTCATGCAGTGTCTGTGAACTAGGGTTGGGGCAATGTCATGCATTGTCTTTGGACTAGATATAATGGAGTAGCGGTGGTCCTTCAAATGAGCCTATGCTATGCAACCTTCCTCATGTCAGCCTGCCTCCTTCCCTACTGCTAACCACTTGTCT
The DNA here is from genome assembly GCF_044704955.1 of Pristiophorus japonicus. Classification (NCBI taxonomy): domain Eukaryota; kingdom Metazoa; phylum Chordata; class Chondrichthyes; family Pristiophoridae; genus Pristiophorus; species Pristiophorus japonicus. The sequence continues at coordinate 277,287,010 of NC_091979.1, read as the reverse complement.
ATTGCTTTCTACTTCCAGATGACCAGCCACAGCTGCAGCATCCCTTAAAACAAGACTCCACGTCAGGCCATTGTGTGGAGGAGGAGGAAGAAGAAGAGGATGAGTTTGAAGATCAGCCGACTCCGGGGCAGATGCAATCCACCCCTCTTTTTAGCAACCGCACTCACCTCGCCTGAGGACGATGATGTAACTCTCTTGGGGTTTGACAACTCCGAGGCTCCTGGGACCAGTGGCGTGCAGCAACCCAGTTCTGGGATCGAATCCCGTATACCATCTCTCCGGAGGGTGAGTCGGCAAAGTCGGTCTGCTGACAGACAGGCAAACGTGGAACTAGACATGGTGGGACTGTCCAGAGAGAGCATCCACCTCACCCATCAGCTTCTTGATGTCTTGGGTAGGATGACCATCGACTCTCGGTGAGCATCGAGATTTTTACTGCGACCCTTCCAGAGGTAGGATCACAGATTGTCAGTGCGAGCCTGCGAGGGCCATACTTGCCCACACGAGGCTGGTGGCCTCCAGCAGTGACACTGGATTCCCGGACAGTGTAGCGCGAAGCCTTGCGGAATATGGTGCATCACGGGCACAAGCTCTGCTTCAGCTGGCATCTCGGTGGCCGACTTACACGACTTGGCCGCCGGAGGACGTCAGTGGGTGGTTCCCGGCGGTACTCCCCTCCTGCCCGCTCCAGCCCGAGAGGAAAATGTCGAGGAGAGGAAAATGCAGGAAAACTCAGCGGCAGCAGGCGGCAGCAGGCGGCAGTGGGTGGTAAGGTCACCAATATCGGGGCCGGAGTCTTATTTTGAGTCACCATCCAGCAAAGGTTTCCTTCACCACAAGTATCAGTACAACAAAATGGAAATACTTGCATTTATATAGCGCCTTTCACAACCTCAGGACGTCCCAAAGCACTTTAGAGCCAATTAAGTACTTTTGAAGTGTAGTCACTGTTTTAATGTAGGAAACACGGCATCCAATTTACACACAGTAAGCTTCCATAAACAGCAATGTTATAATGACCAGATTATCTGTTTTAATCATGTTGATTTAGGGATAAATATTGGCCAAGACAACGGGGATAACTCCCCTGCTCATCTTCGAAATAGTGCTATGGGATCTTTTACGTCCACGTGAGAGAGCAGACGGGGCCTTGGTTTAACATCTCATCCAACAGGCAGCACCTCCAACAGCACTCCCTCAGTACTACACTGGAGTGTCAGCCTAGATTTTTGTGCTCAGGTCTCTGGAATTGGACTTGAACCCACAACCTTCTGACTTAGAGCCTATGGAAGAGAATCCCAATTATTTAAATTGTAGATTCCCAATACCAACATTTAGAGACTAATTTTCCCCCTAAACCAGTGTGCATATTTACATAACTCTATATGTGTTCCAGTTGTGCTTTGCCACTGTTTTGCATAAATCTGTAGGAGACCCAGGAGGAAGGGTCTTTCTTTATTTTCATACCTTCTCACCAAGTGTCTTGAACAAGCTCTATGCAGAAGTCCAATTAATGGCAGACAGAAGCTGAGAGCCAACTCAGCAGGTAGTTTTCATAAAACTATATAGGAAAACCATTAGGCCTTTCTTGCCTGCTTGAAACTGATGACTACTGGAATCGCCTCCAGTCTGAAAGTGGGAGTCCAATGCTTGTCTTGCAGAATAATTTTGTTATATATAATTTACAGTACAGTGTACAAGGAGCAATTTTCCTTATGGTGAGCGGACAGAAAGGTATTGAATTTCTTGTGGTATGATGGTCTACTTTAACCTCCAATCTGGGGAAGACCAAGTACTGTCCAGAAAGTTCAAAATCAAACCTTCATATTCAGTCTAACTGCCTGAATTTTAAGTTATCTTGAAGACAAAGTGGAACCTTAAAGAAATCATAATGTTCCCTTCATTTGTACTATACTGTGACTGCATACATCAATCTTGAATGAAAAAAAGATAAAAGTCAAAATATGTGAATGTTTAAAAGCTAAACATAAACAAGTTAAGGACATGCAATGTCACAAACCCCAAAGCCGTTCCAATTGAAAGTTTTATTGGCTCTAGAAGTCTGTTGGATGATTGCTTCAAATCAGTAAAATACAATCCCCATAGTTAATCTTTCACTTCACGTTGGAGTCAAAGCTGCTCAGCGGACTTTTGCCAATATCTTTGACATGTCTCCCCTTTTTATGAGCCAGACAAATAATGATGAGAATGTTAAGATTGATAGTTCAGTTAACCAATCGTAGTGAGGATTAAGACATCAATCAAGTTGTTATCTGAAACATTGTGGCAAAATAGCAGACTAGTCACTGAAAAATACTTTTGACCTGAACATAAAATACGATTGCCTCCAAAGTTGCTGCCTTGTTAATTCTGAAGCTAATCCCTGCACACTACAGTTATTTTTGTTTTCAAACAGATTTCTACCTTCAAATAAGTATCAGAGGATTCACAACAGTGGAAGTTTAAATTATGGTCAGTGCTTATACTGTAATGGTCAATTTGAAGCTACAATACAATTCTCAGCATACAAACTTGAACATTCTCTCATGTTAAAGGTATCCTTCAACAAATGTTGAGTATTGGATAAATATTTACTGAATGTCTAACAATAAACACAAAATTGACAATTCTCTCCCTTTCCCCATGTTAAAATTATTTCAACCCACCATAGGTCCTCAGGAAGTATTTAATCTTGTGTTCTTTGCTGAATATATTTTGGCCTATTGTAATCAGTTTCCTGTTTCATGATATAATTTCAAATTGTATCACGGTGTAATGCTTGCTCGTTAATCTGAGTATGTTTATTATAGTTATAATATGTAACTATCCAATCTTGGCCAGTCTGTCAATATTTTTGAAAGTTTATCAACTGTTATAATGCAGAAGCAAAATAATAAGTACTGAGTAGTGAATCAAACTGGACAATTGGCACAAAAAGTGGTACGAACAATTAAATTACTTTGATGTCAGGTCTATATTGTTACCAAATTACAATAATCTCAAAAAGCTTTAAAAATACAGATTTGAACAACAACTTGTAATTATATAACTCCTTTAACATAGTAAAACGTCCCAAGGTACTTCACATGAGCGAAATCAGATCAAATTTTACACCGAGCCATATCAGGAGATATCAGGTGACCAAAGAGGTAGATTTTAAGGATAGCTTAAAGGAGGAGAGAGAGGTGAAGAGAGTTTCGGGCCTCATCTGTGTAATGTCCTTACTCAATGGCACAAAATCCACACGAGGCACATTCTATGGACAAGGTCACTCTATGACCTGAACCTTTATTTACAGGACCAAGAAGTGATGACCCTGCGTGGGACTTCCCTTTATATACCTGGATGACCAGGTAAGGAGTGTCTCCCACAAGTTCACTCCCTGTGGTCAAGGTGTGCATTGCTTAAGTATATACAGTATTGCAGTGGTGTTACATAGAGGTTACATATATGACAATCTGGACAGCTGAAAGCACGTACACAAAAAACAAATTTTATAAAACAAATATTATGTTCCCTAATTACTTTCTTATATTTAGTGCAGTGCCCTATTGATAGATGCAGAGAAAAGAATGGCCAAAGATTTAAATTTAGACAGGAATGTGCCTTTTCTACTTTAAATTGTACTGTATCTTACTGATGGGGTTTCCACAGATTTAGATGATATAAATCAAAGCTAGAGTAAATGTTGGTCCCCTGCAGGATGCGACTGGGGAATTAATAAAGGAGACCAAGGAAATGGCAGAGACATTGAACAAATACTTTGTATCAGTCTTCACAGTAGAAGACACTAAAAACATCCCAATAGTGGATAATCAAGGGGCTATAGGTAGGGAGGAACGTAATACAATCACTATCACTAATGAAGTAGTACTAAGTAAAATAATGGGACTAAAGGCAGACAAGTCCCCTGGATCTGATGCCTTACATCCTGGGGTCTTAAGAGAAGTAGCTGCAGAGATAGTGGATGAATTGGTTGTAATCTACCAAAAAACCTGGATTCTGGGGCAGTCCCAGCAGATTGGGAAACTGCAGATGTAATGCCCCTATTTAAAAAAAGGAGTCAGACAAAAAGCAGGAAACTATAGACCAGTTAACCTAACATCTGTCATCGGGAAAATGCTGGAGTCCATTATGAAGGAAGCAGTAGCGGGACATTTGGAAAACCATAATTCAACCAAGCAGAGTCAGCATGGTTTTATGAAAGGGAAATCAAGTTTGACAAATTTGCTGGAGTTCTTTGAGGATGTAATGAGTAGGGTGGATAAGGGGAAACCAGTGGATGTGGTGTATTTGGATTTCCAGAAGGCATTTGATAAGGTGCCACATAAGAGGTTATTGCACAAGATAAAAGCTCACAAGTTTGGGGGTAATATGTTAGCATGGATAGTTGATTGGCTAACTAACAGAAAACAGAGGGATAAATGGGTAATTTTCCAGTTGGCAAACAGTGACTAGCGGGGTGTCGCAGGGATCGGTGCTGGGTCCTCAACTATTTACAATCTATATTAATGACTTGGATGAAGAGACCGAGTGTAATGTAGCCAAGTTTGCTGATGATACAGAGATGGGTGGGAAAGCAAATTGTGAGGAGGACACTAAAAATCTGCAAAGGGATATAGATAGGCTAAGTGAGTGGGCAAAAATTTGGCAGATGGAGTATAATGTGGGAAAGTGTGAGGTTATCCACTTTGGCAGAAATAATAGAAAAACAAATTATAATTTAAATGGAGAAAAATTACAAAGTGCTGCAGTATAGAGGGACCTGGGGGTCATTGAGCATGAAACACAAAAAGTGAGTATGCAGGTACAGCAAGTAATCAGGAAGGCAAATGAAATGTTGGCCTTTATTGCAAGGGGGATAGAGTATACAACTGTATAGGGTAGTGGTGAGGCCACACCTGGAGTACTACGTACAGTTTTGGTCACCGTATTTAAGGAAGGATATGCTTGCATTGGAGGTTGTCCAGAGAAGGTTGATTCCGGAGATGAGGGGGTTGACTTATGGAGATAGATTGAACAGGTTGGGCCTATACTCATTGGAGTTCAGAAGAATGAGAGGTGATCTTATTGAAACTTATAAAATAATAAGGTGGCTCGACAAGGTGGATGCAGAGAGGATATTTCCACTCATAGGGAAAACTAAAACTAGGGGACATAGGGCTAGAACCTCCACTTTTTTTGCCTGCTTAATGCCCACTTAACGCCCATTTTACTGCTGAAATTATGTATAATGTCCATATATCGCCCATTTTGGCACAAAATGGAAACTGGCGGGCATTTTTTGGAAACTTATCACCAAGCGTTACTTTCGCCATGGGCAAGAAAAAATATTACCGCTCGCCCACTTTTTTGAGGCGGAATCAGCAGAATGGGCGAATTCAATGCGCATAATATCGCCCAGCGTTACTTTCCGCACGGAATTAACGTCGTGATTCAATATTAATGCCCGCCCACTGTTTTTTGTCATAAAGAGCATATTTACCCAAACTAGCGGCCATGGAGATCGGCCATCGTTAATTTCACCACCTCGCGCACATATCGCCCACAATATCGCTCACTCAAAAAAATGCCCACAAAAAGTGGAACTAACCAGGACGAATCACAGCGTTATGGACGCCATGTTGTAGATCACATGTCATGTCCTTTAAAAGGCTGCTGTGCTTCAACCTTGGCTGAGTTCGGATGTACTCTTCAGGTCATTGGAGTTGATGTGAACATCTCTAAAAACATCTTGACCACACTATGACCGACTGGAATTGAAGAGATGTGTTCGTTGAGACATTCCTTGTTTGTCAGCAATCGGTGGAAAACAGAGAGCTACTACAATGGGGCCTGTCCTTTCTCACCCTCGCTTAGTGACCAAATACATGCAGGAGACTCAACATCGCCGAAGGAACGCTCCACTGCATTATGTGCTCAATGTATGAAGTGACAGACAGATGAGGAGGACCAGATGTTACACCCCCCGCAAGTACAAGGAGAAGCATTCTTACCTCGACTTGCCCGACACCACCTGCCTTCAGAGACTGCGCTTCCACAAAGAGGTTATCACTGAGGTATGCCAGCTGATAAGGGGAGATCTGCAGCCTGCCAGCACCATCAGAACTGCACTGTCTGTCGAGGTCAAAGTTACTGTGGCACTGTCGTTCTATGCTTTGGGTTCTTTTCAGGCCACAGCTGGCAACACTTGCGGACTTTCTCAGCATGCCACACATTGCTGCATTAGACAGGTCACTGAAGCCCTGTACGCATGCAGGAGGGACTTGATTAGTTTTCCTATGACCAGGGAGGTACAGAGTGAGAGGGCTCTAGGATTCTCTAGAATTGCAAACTTCCCCAAGGTGCAGGGAGCAATAGACTGTACGCACATCGCGATGCGGGCACCTTTTCAGGATGCTGAAGTTTTCAGGAACCTCAAGAGATTCCATTCCCTGAATGTCCAGCTGGTTGTCGACCACCAGAAAATTATACTGGCAGTGAATGCTCAATTTCCGGGCAGCATCCATGCTGCACACATCCTGCGTGAAAGCACTGTATCTGACTTGTTTAACAATGAGCCACGAGGTCAATGTTGGATGCTTGGGGACAAATGATATGGCCTCGCCACCTGGCTGATGAACCCTTGCGTGACACCCACACCGAGGCCGAGAGCCACAGAGCAACTCGCAATATCGTGGAGAAAACCATTGGAGTGCTAAAGCAGCGCTTTAGATACCTGGATCACTCAGGAGGCGAGCTCCAATACCACCCTGAGCAGGTAGCTCAATTCATGGTGGTGTGCTCCATGCTACACAACTTGGCTATCAGGAGGGGACAAGAATTGCCTGATGAGTCTGATAGTCCATCTCACCAGAGGGAAGAAAAGGACTTCGAGAAGGCGGACGCTGACATCGGGCCAGACAATCAGGCTGACGCTGAAGCCATGCCTCCACCCACCCCTGTAGACCGCATGAAAGGGCCCATGATAGCTGCAAGAGCCTTACGTCAGGAGCTCATCAATGATCGCTTTGCCTGAATGAACGTTGGTGTTATTTACAAGGCTGACACACAGCTGGGTGTGCAGGTCATACATCAATGGTGGGCATCACCTTGGCGACAGTTAAAGTTTAAGTTGATTGAAGTTAAGTGTGATTATATCCTTTGACGTTAAGGAATCACCAGTGTGTAATGGTGCAGTTATCTGAGCCAATAAGCTCCCCCCCCCCACTTCTCCTCCCAACCTCTACCCCTTCCCCTTACCCCCCTAACTCCAAGCCACCTGGCCGAGGAGGTCCTGAGGCGATGCTTCATTGTGGGGGGGGGGCGAGGTTGGGGGAGTGACGGCCAAAGCGCTGCTTGGATGGATATGGGAGAGGACGGTCCCGAGGTGGGAGCGTGCTCCGAGCCATAAGCAAGATGTTGCTGCTGGCTCTCATGTGTGGTTGGCAATGGTGGCGCATCACCTTGGGGTGCAGTGCGGTGCTCCGGGACCACTGGGAGCCCTCTGCCACCAGTGTTCCTGGCTACCAGCTCCAGGGCCTCCTCCATCCCTTCCATGTTATATATTATTTGTTGGACAAAAACTCGGTGCTAACTACATTCTTGGTACTTAGTAGGCTTTTTGCTGCTGGTGAATCTCCGTCGTTCCTCCCACAACAGCCAAACAAGCACACATCCCAGCCACACACACTTTCAGTCCCTCTGAGCTCCCTCTCTCTCTGTCTCCTCTTCTGTGCATGTCATGATGACCCTTGACCTCCTGAATCATGGGAATCGAGTGATGCAATGCTGTTGCTAAGGACAGCCACACTTTACGGCAGAAGGTCAGAAAAATTTAACGCTACCGCCCATTTGATATCGCTTGCTGTAATGCCCATTTTCAAAAATGTAAACTAGGTGTTTTGAGAAAGGGCAAGAAGCCGGCAATGTGAAAACCCTTTTTTAACGCCCATGCCGGAAATAACGGCCATTTTTGGGCGATAAGATTGAAGGGGTGGTCTTTGGGGGGTTCAGCTTTCCCTTCTGACCTTATATGAGCGGTTTCGAATTGCTCCCACACCCTTGGTTCTCGACTCTGGAATTATGAAGGGACTGTGACAGACTTGGACAGACAATCGGTTTCAAGGTAGGAAGCAGGTATGGCTTTATTGTGTTTAAAAGGAAGTAAAAGGCACACCTTTAATAACACATACAGAATAGTAATACCAATACACACTGAGGGGTACAACACATTGAATAAATTGTCAACATAAAGCCTGTGGGGAAAAGAATACAGCTTAAACTCTAAATGGGGTAAAGAGGAGAATGCAGATACATTTACACAAGTTATCCCAGCCTCCCCCTCCCAATTCCCCTAACTAACTAAGTTATAGCTCTGGGGGTTCAGGGGCTATGCTCACCAATCCCTTTTGACAGTTGCCGGTGAATCGTGGTTTCGGGATTCGCTGCACTTGGCCTTCTAGGTGAACCATAACCCGGACGGAGGAGAGGACTTTGGACTGCGTAGTCTTCAGTTGGGGTGAGTCTGTTGATGCGGTAAGTTGAGTTTTGGATGTATGGGGTAAGTACCCACTTTCTTTGGTTAGGAATAGTTTTAGTTAGTCCTTTTTGGTAATTTCTCACCCGTTGGTCATTCAGAAGTAGATTGTAGAGTGTAAATAAATGTCGATTCTTTGGTTTTTGCTGAGTTCGTTTCGGTTGGTTGTTTCGCTGGTTGTGGTGGCCCGGGTTGTCAATTTGGTTGCTGACAACCTTCTGTTTTGTGGGCCTCGTGCTCGGTCGGTCCTTGATGATTTCTTGTAGTTTTCTTCACTACTCCATTTCTTCACTCCCCACCTCCGGCTGCTTGTGTTCTTTTTCTTGTAAAACTGGGAGTAGATATACCCCAAAAAGGCTTCCTTATCTCCCACCAAATCTGGCCCAGCACTTTGTTTCAAGGGAGCTGCTCATTAGTTTTGAGCTCTCTTCTTTGTCAGAATTTGTCGGGCTCATTCAGCAGTAATTTGATTATGATGTGTTAATGTGGAAAATCACCTGTTGACATTGTTGACAATGTTTAAACTCTTGGGCCGTTGGGCTGGGCCCGTGATTTCTATCGGTCGCTTTGCACATGCATACCACTAATAGTCTCCGGTGATTAGCCTGATAGCTCTTGATGTGTTTATTGTCACTAGGGAGCGAATTTTTATGTCTCACAGTTCTTGTTAGTTATCGATCGACTCATTCTCCCAGACAGATTGAATTAGCTCCAATACCCAATTCCTGAGTGAAGTCCCACCCTCTGTTCTGGCAGTCTGTTCCAAAAATGTTCCTTTAGAGATCTTAAACTTGTAAAGCTCTTAGGTATCTTCCTCAGGGTTTTTCCTAGGATACCAAAATGTTCATCGAGTTTCAAATTAAATTCCCTTTCCTATGAGTCCAAACACTGGGGGAGGGGGACTCCATGAATGCATCCCCTTTTATCCCCTGCAGGCCTTGTCTGCCCCTTTAAACTCATTTGTATCCTGAAGTTTTTCCTTCCATTTTAAAAGCCCAGAAAGGGATTCTTCTCCTCTGCAGGGAAAGGTACAAGGAATCTTTGCGAAATATTGGTAAATTCTACAAAGGACAAAAGTGGAGGTTCTAGCCCATAGTCTTAGAATAAGGGGTCGCCCATTTAAAACTGAGATGAGGAGAAATTTCTTCTCTCAGAGGGTTGTAAATCTATGGAATTCTCTGTCCCAGAGAGCTGTGGAGGCTGGGTCATTGAATATATTTAAGGCAGAGATAGGCATGTTTTTGCGTGATAAGGGACTAAAGTGTTATGGGGAGCGGGCAGGGAAGTGGAGCTAAGTCCATGATCAGATCAGCCATGATCTTATTGAATGGTGGAGGAGGCCTTTGGGGCCAAATGGCGTACTCCTGCTCCTATTTCTTATGTTCTTATGTATAGGTGCATACTGACTGGTGATATTGGAAAAGGAAGCTACAGCCCCGGTTAAAATAACAGAAATAATCTTATTGGAGCTAACGGCAATATAAACTGAAGCAATAAATCAGAAAATACAACAATTCAGGTGCGATTAGGATCAGCTGTTCTTCCAGTTCAATGTAATTTAATAGACATTGGAACCAACATATGACCCAAAGCAGATTATAAATAAGTTGAAATAAAAATTTGCCATTGAGAATGTCATGTATGTACTTTTGGGATCACTAGCCACTAGATGTCGTCACTGTTGGAGGCCATTGGGCTGGACACACGTGTGTGCAGCCCAAGTATAAAAGGCCAGCCATTTTGTATATTAGTCATTTTACGCCTTAATAAAGCAGAGCCAAGGTCATACCTCTTGGAGTTAGACAGTACTCAGTCTAACAGTTATTGCATACACAACATTTGGCGACGAGGCAACAAGAACTTTTGCATGCAAAAATGAGCACAATTGGATTGTTGGAGCGATTTGTGGAAAGAGAAGAGTGGGCAGACTTTGTGAGCCATTTGAGCCAGTTCTTCATGGTCAACAAAATGAAGAGGGTCGGCGACGCAGATCGGTGCCGAGCGGTGTTCCTCACAATTTGCGGTCCAAAGTTTATGGTCTGATAAAGAATCTACTCTTGCCTGTGAGTCCAACAGAGAAGATGTATGAAGAATTGCGTACACTGGTACACTTAAGCCAGACGAAGGTATCATCATCTTGAGATACAGATTTTACACGCACGTTCGCTCAGAGGGCCAGAATGCGGCGGAATTCGTTGCCGACCTGAGACGTAAGTTCGGGGCTGTGTTGGCAGACATGTTACGGGACTTCTTTGTAATCGGCACCAACCACGAGGTGATCCTGCATAAACTACTGGCGGTGGAGACATTGGACTTGAGCAGGGCCATCACGATCGCTCAGTCATGCATGACGACGGATAGAAGTCTAAAGCAGATATCGCTGAAAAATCAAAACTTGGCAAGTACTGCAAATATGATTGATTCGGCGTTCGGCAGAGTGGCATATGGCAGGGCCTATCCGACTGCGTATGTGAAACCTTTGGCTGTCCAAAGTCCGCCAGCGGGAATGCATCCGATTTCTCCGTGTTGGCGTTGTGAGGGAAATCATCGGCACCAGCAGTGCTGATTTAAGCAACATAGTTGCAAAGGCTGTCTGAGAGTGGGCCATCTCCAGCGCAAGTGTCCGCAGATGAGCAATGGTGCTGCGACACACCACGTGGAAGATGAAGGTCAGACTAGCGCGGATCTGGATATACAATCCAAGATACCAGAGGAGGAAGTACATGGACTGTACTCTTTCCTAACTAAGAGCAAACCGATAATGATCAACGTGAAATTTAATGGGGTGCCGATATCGATGGAACTGGACATGGGGGCGAGTCAATCGATAATGAGCCAGAGGGCATTCGACAAGCTGTGGGACACTAAGGCTGTGAGGGCCAGGCTGAGTCCAGTCAATGCCAAGTTGCGCACGTACACCAAAGAACTCATAACGGTGATTGGCAGTGCCACAATTAAAGTGTCGTATGATGGTGCGGTTCACGAGTTACCGCTATGGATTGTCCCAGGAAATGGCCCAACGCTGTTCGGCAGGAACTGGTTTGAAAAAATCAGATGCGATTGGAACGACATCAAGGCGTTGTTGTTGGAGAAAGATACATGTGCCCAAGTACTGAGCAAGATCCCCTCGCTGTTCGAACCAGACATCGGCAACTTCACGGAAGCCAAGGTGCAGATCCACGTGGACTCAGATGTAAGACCCATTCATCATAAAGCTCGGTCAGTACCGTATATGATGAGGGAGAAGGTCGAATCGAACTGGACAGACTCCAGCGTGAAGAGATCATATCACCGGTTGACTATAATGAATGGGCCAGCCTCATTGTTTCTGTGCTGAAAAGTGATGGCACAGTCAGAATCTGTGGACACTACAAGGCTACGATCAACATGGTTTCGAAACAGGATCAGTACCCATTACCAAAGGCTGATGACTTGTTTGCAACGCTAGCCAGGGGGAAGTCGTTCACCAAACTGGACTTGACATTGGCCTACATGACACAGGAGCTGGTCGAGATGTCAAAGAGACTTACGTGCATTAACACGCATAAAGGAATGTTTATTTATCACAGGTGCCCTTTTTGGAATTCGCTTGGCTGCAGCAATATTTCAAAGGAACATGGAGTCGACTGAAGTCCATTCCCAGAACCATCGTGTTCCAAGATGACATCCTGATCACAGGTCGTGACTCCGAGGAACATCTGAACAACCTGGAAGAGGTTCTACATTGTCTGGACAAAGTGGGACTCAGACTGAAATGCTCGAAGTGCGTCTTCCTGGCACCAGAAATTGAATTCCTAGGGAGGAAAATTACTGCTGACGGCATCAGGCCCATGGACGCGAAAACCAAAGCCATCAAGAATGCACCCAAGCCACAGAACGTGACGGAGCTGCGTTCATTCTCGGGTCTACTCAACTACTTCAGTAACTTCCTATCTAAATTGAGCACCTTATTAGAACTACTGCACATGCTGCTAAGAAAAGGCGACAACTAGGTGTGGGATGCATCTCAAGACAGAGCTTTTGAGAAAGCCACTAATCTGCTTTGCTCTAACAAGCTGCTCGTACATTATGACCCATGTTAATGTTTCGTATTGGCCTGTGGTGCTTCGTCATATGGAATTGGTTGCGTACTCCAACAAGCTAATGAGTCGGGTGAACTTTAACCAGTTGCGTATAGTTCAAAAAGTTTGTCTAAAGCGGAAAGAGCCTACAGCATGGTAGAGAAAGAAGCACTAGCCTGTGTGTATGGGGTTAAAAAGATGCATCAGTACCTGTTTGGTCTTTGGTTTGAACTGGAGACAGATCACAAGCCACTCATTTCAATATTTTCTGAAAACAAAGGCATCAATACCAATGCTTCATCCCGCATCCAGAGGTGGGTGCTGACATTATCCGCTTATGATTATGTCATTCGCCATAGACCTGGCACCGAGAATTGTGCTGATGCTTTGAGCCGTCTGCCGTTGCCCACACCGGAGGTTGAAATGCTGCAACCGGCAGATCTATTGTTAGTTATGGATGCTTTTGAGAGTGAAAGAATCCCTGTCACAGCTCAACGTTAAGACCTGGACCAGTCAGGACCCGATTTTATCGGTGGTGAAGAGTTGCATCCTCAAAGGTGATTGGTCTGCCATACCCAAGCAAATGTGTGAGGAGACCAAACCTTACATTAGTCGCAAAGACGAACTGTCTATTTAGTTGAATTGTATACTGTGGGGCAATCGTGTTCTTATGTCCAAGAAAGGGAAAGAGAAATTTGTACATGAGCTACATAGCACACATCCCGGCATTGTAATGATGAAAGCCATCGCCAGGTCTCATGTATGGTGGCTGGGAATTGACTCTGAGCTGAAATCATGTGTGCATCAGTGCAACACTTGCATGCAGCTCAGCAAAGCACCAGCGGAATTGCCACTGAGTCTGTGGTCGTGTCTATCTAAACCATGGTGCAGAATCCACATAGACTTTGCAGGTCCCTTCCTGGGGAAGATATTTTTAGTTGTGGTGGATGCATATTTGAAGTGGATAGTGTGTATAATAATGTCATCCAGCACATCCACAGCTACCATTGAGAATCTCAGTGTCATGTTTGCGATACATGGTCTGTCTGACATCGTTGTTAGTGACAACGGATCGTGCTTCACCCGTCAGGAGTTTCAAGAGTTCATGAAAGGTCAGCACCATTCAAACCTGCATCCAATGGGCAAGCAGAACGCTTCATACTCTGCTTTATGTCCAAATCATAAAGCAGAGTATGAAGCGAGTAACCCAAGGGTCACTGCAGACCCGCCTGTCATGCATACTGCTTAGTTACAGGACAAGACCACACACGCTTATCGGGGTCTTGACTGCTGAACTAATGATGAAGAGAAGTCTTAAGACCAAGCTATCTCTTGTACACCCTGACTTGAACAATCATGTTGAATATAGAAGACAAAGTCAACAAGGGTATCACGATCGTGCAGCTGTGTCATGCGATATTTCTATAAATGATCCAGTATATGTTTTTATTATGGTCAGGGTCCCAAGTGGATTGCTGGTACTGTCATGGCCAAGGAGGGCAACAGAGTATTTATTGTCAAGCTCAAAAATGGGCAAACATGCAGGAAACATATGGATCAGACAAAGCTGCGGCACACAGACAAACCAGAACAGTCGGAGGAAGAGACAATCGACGAACAACCAACCTACCCCCAGCCATCAGAGGTCATCAGTGAATCGGGACTTTCAATCACTGACATGTTCAATGAAAATGGACTTTCAATCCCTGACATGGCCATTGCCACTCCCACCAGGTCAGCCACCCAGCCATCAGTCACAACAGACTCTGAACACTCACCCAAGGCTGGAGTTGAACTGAGACGGTCAATCCGGGAGCGTAAAACACCGGACCGCCTCAATTTGTAAAAGTCTGTGCTAATCTTTCAGAGGGGGGTATTATCATGTATGTAATACTTGCCACCAGAGGGCGCGATTGTTGGAGTCCTAATGGTCACCTGCACACACGTACAAGGCTAGTATAAAAGGTTGGCTGCTATGTTGTTTGGGCACTCTGGAGATGTAATAAAGAAGACTAAGGTCACACTCAGTTTAGCTTACAGTATTCAGCCTCATGGAGTCCTTGTATACATAATACTTTGCAGGTTCTCCCCAAGAGGGTGGGTGGGCAGTCCCAGGCAACCACCATTGCTGCTTTTAGCTGGCCACAAGATGTTCGCAAGAGCATCCAAGTAAAAACATCCTCTCTGTTTTTCTCTTAAATGGAGCTGCCTGCCCTCAGATTGAAACATCCCAAACAGTGTGACTCATTGGGCAAATGTTCCAAGATTACATGCCACCAGCAGGGTCTCACACAGCAGCAGTTTATCAGAAAATTGCAAGTGCATCTCCTGTGATTTTCTTTCCATTGATGTCCACAGACAATGGACACACGATTTTCAGATAAGTTGTCTGCCGCATCCAAAGCCCCACTGGTTGTGTGGAGTCTTGGAAAGTTCTGTCCATGGTCTTAGAGACAAAAAGACGCCTTTTCAGCTACAGGCAGACAAAATCAATTTTAAATCAAATGTCATTATATTAAAAAAAAGAAGGTGCAGGTCTCATCACAGTGATCTCTATTTTGATTTTGTGCAAGATACTTCTCTGCATTTGTTATTATGTTTATCACACAAATTCCTATTTTATATTATGTCAATAATAAATAAACTGGACCAGTGCCAGACCCACAGTATTATCTTTGTGATACTGCTATGGGCATACAGGCAGTATCTGTAGTGTCTTCTTCAGCCTGTAGCTTCAGTTGCACACAGTGTGCATGCTAATATATTTCAATGACACAATATTTACCCCTTTATTATATTTAGAATTGTTGACCTGTTTTGCATTATATAGAGAGCACATTTTTTTATTTTAATCTTTAAACATTTCACAAAATTTCATCTCTGTGGATGAGGTATTTAACTATTATTAACCACAGAAACTGTCACATGCTTTAGTGCAAATGCAGAATTATGATTGGAGCCAAGCAGGCATCAACTTTAGCTCTAAAATCAACAAAGCAGGTATTTCAGATGCAATTACATTTGCTATTGGATCCCCATATATTTTGCTATTGGTACTTTGACCTTTTACTGCAATGATTAGAGTGCAGGATTCAAACTATCAATCACAGCAAACTTGCCATTGAATATTTGATTCACAAAGAGGGAGAGATATGTCTGGGAGATTGGCATGAGATTGGTAACCGCTTACTGAGTAGCCTTGACTCTGAACTGAACAGAGGCTTGGTCCAGAAATTATACTTTAATGACTTAAAACTAATTTTAAAATGCTCTGTTTGGCTCAAAGAGTCAGTATCAATTTCAGTGAAAGACAGCATTATCTCTGTGGGCCCAATTTACCTATTTGTGTAAATACCGCATTATAATAGTGAGAGCTGGGTTGGAGTGTGTTGAGACTGCAACACAAGCAAGAGTCTCAGGTGACCTCATAAACTACAAGAACATGATCCCCGAGGATGTGTTGCAACCTAATTATTATTTTATATAATATATTCACAAGATGCATTTACAGTGTCACACTGGCTAATTTTACATTCTGTATATTAACAGATTGTTTTGTGTGTAAACATAATATTGAGCATTACACCAATTAGTAACGTTAGATAACTGCTTTTGTAGAGAAACAAGTACAGTAGAATCTTCCTTAATGGGACATTAGAACTAAAAAAAACTGTGAAGCCAGAGTTTTGTGAAATATACAAGAGTCCTGAAATTCTGATATTTGTTCATGCAAAAGTGGTGTGGTTTTGCCATAAGGTGCCAGAATTTGGGGTGTTAAATCACATCTACCAGAATTACACCAGTTTTAAAACACATGCCAAACGGCAGTTGAAATGGCTGCTGGCAGAAAATGCATCTGCCCCCAAAGTGGTTCATGTATGCAAATTGCAAGATAATGAGGGTTAAAAAATGCTGTTCCAGAAATTCTGCTATTCACACCAAAATTGCATCTGATTTAAAGTAAGCTTGTACAAAAGAAGGGTAAGTTAACTGCATGAATATCAAGCCAGGTAGTGGCTGAGTTTACAGGTTTTAAATGTCCACAATTTTTGTTTGACTTTAGTTTTGACTGAAGCAATTAGAAAAAAAATCTCAGCAGTGCTGCTCTGGACATTTTCTCCCATGTCCTTAACCTGGGCAAGCACCCTTTTTTTATCCTATTGTAATCAAATACCCTTGTCCTTGAATTTTCTTTTTTTTTCTATTCTTACACTGAATCTAAATGTTCCTCTTTCTTTAGGTCATGCACTTTCCCTGTTTCATTACTCAAATGTGGCAATGCTTCATTCCTTCCTTGTTGGAACAGCAACATATTGATTGAAAAAATGGGCTGGAGCACCCTGCAAAATATACCTCTTCTCTTTCTCATCATAAAAATTTTGCCTATCTTAGCCAAATTTTTGAAAATTAAAATGTCCTACAATTATAACTCTATTGTTAATACACACCTCTAATTTGTCTACAAATTTCTTCCTCACTTTCCTTTCCACTAATTGGTGGTCGATAACATTCTCTCAGTAATGTGGTTGATCCCTTGCTATTTCTCTGCTCAGTCGAAAGGAATTCTGTTTGCACCACTCTCTATCCTTATGCTCCAACGCTATGATTTTAGCCTGGAAATTTTGCAAGGGGTCTCCCAATTTCCTGCTGTAACATAGCTGAGAGATCAGCAGAACTGTTGTAGAAATGGGGCAAACAGCTGGAAACAGCTACTAATGCCTTTTCTCTGGGGTCCCACCGCCGAGAAATCAGGAGAATTCCCATAGAATTTCCTGGGCCCAAGTTTCAACTGGAGTTGCTCCGATTTTTTTGGAGTAACTTAAAAATCGCAATTCTCCACTTTTAAGTTGCTCCAGTGTGATCGAGTTCGTTAGTTTTTTTTTTAGTTCAGGTTTTTCTTTTTCAAAAGGGGGCGTTACCAACCACTTACCCCTGTTTTGTCATTTATGCAAGTTTCGACAGTTAAAACTTACACCAAACTAACTTAGGCCAGAGCAAGTGTCCACTATTGTATGTTCTGAAAAACCCTGCGGTGAGTTAAGAGTTCAACGCCCAGGTAGCCAGAGACAAGGGGTGGGAAGCATTAAACACTAAGCACTAAAGCATTAAACACATCACAGTAACCAATAAAGAACCATATAAACCATAGCATTTAATAAATAATAGAAAATGTAAAATAAATCAAGTAATAATTAGTAAAGAGTCTTACCTTCCCGACTGGACCATGCACCGGCAATGTCCTTCAGCCAGGGCTAGGTGCGGGAGCCTCCAGCAGCAGTGTAGTAACTCAACCTCAGAATAGGATTCTAATTACCAACAGCAGACACTTACATTCTGAATATTATGATTTCACAGTTGAATTATCAAGACTTTCTGCCATCGACTTACATTAAATTGAACCTGTTTGAACACCTCCAAGAAAATTAGATTTATGCGTAAATATAATTGGGTACTGCATAATCAATAATGTAGAAATGTTCCATTAATTCAAAGCAGTTAACTTTTTAATATTGAAGTTCAGAAACAGAGGAGCTCTTTAGGTAAATTCCAGCTAGTTTCCTTTAGACTACATTTTAAAGATGTGGGTGCAGAAATTGCAGTCAGAGGCTTCAGTCATTGCGAGCTATCCACTTTATTTGTAAGTGTTTCGATGCTCCGACTACAGCAAGAAGCAACAGATGACTTTATCAAAATTACCAAACGTATCAGCATTGGAACAAAGTGCCTCTGTGGTGCCTGTAAGGCACTTCGAGTCTAGGAGGAGCACTGATTACTTTCTAGCAGTTTTAGAATAATTCATAAAAATGGATAAAAACCAGGTGGCAGCGGGGAGCCCATTCGGCCAGGGCTCGGGGCAGCATGCAAAAACACCGACAGCTGCAGGAGGCGTGGATTGGGCGGCTGGACATTAGCGGGGCGATGATTTACGACGAGGTGGCTGAGGCAAGTAAAAAAAAAACTTAACTTTTTAGTTGCCGCTTTCTTCGCGGATTCCTGCATGCAAACGCTTCCAAGTAGGTGATTTTTAAATTGCAGAGCCTGCAGCATTGGACTAGGGGCGGCATGCTTCGGGCCCCTCCCACACAGCCTGCAGCACACGCACACAGAGTCTGGGAGCCAGGAGCTACTGCGTACATGCGCAGACTCCACTGCGCACGCGCGCAGCTGGCGGCAGTCTTTTCGGCGCAGGGCTGTAGCTCCGCCCCCGCTATGCTGCGCCGAGTCCACAGGAGGTCTCATTTCAGTCGAGAATAGCAAGGTAGGAAACAGGCGCGCTTTTTATTCCAGGAAATCGGCGGATCTCTCAGAGGTGCGCCATTCTAATCCTCAACTGAAACTTGAGCCCATTGTCTCTAATTAATCCTGCCGCTCCTCTTTTCTTTGTTCCTTCCCTATACCTCCCAAAAGTATTAGAATGCAGAATATTTAATTTGTAACCCTGACCCAGTTTCAACTGCATCTCAGTTAATGTTACTATAGCATGATGTTCGATTTTAATCACTGATTCGAGTCTCCTAATTTTGTTTCCTATATACTGTGTGTTGATGTGCATGCATTTTAAATTTGAAGCTCCCCACTAGCAGCATAAACTTGGAAAGTCAGAGCTCACTTTCCCTTCCACTGCTTACAGTGATCTTTTGCTTTTGCCCTTCCCCATCATATTAGTTTAAACCCTTCCCCACAGCTCCAGTAAACCTCTCCAGCTTTGTTCAGATGTAGAATATCCCGGCAGTACACCTCACTCCTGCTCCATAACCAGCCACAGTAAAGTGAGCCCTTCCTTTCTGAAGCACATCTCTAGCCAGGCAATACATCCCTAATCTGGCTGTTGCTGTTTTGGCTAGCGCAAGGCAGTGATAAAATCCTGAGACGTCATATTTCTTAATATACTCCCTGACTACTGGAACTCTTTTCACAGGGCCTGAATCCAATTCTTCCCTATGCTGTGGTTACAACATCAACCACGAGCGCTCTCTCATCCCCCTCCACCTCCAAGAGCTTTTACATCTGTTATGTTATGTCCCTATCCTTGGCACCTGGGTCTTGGGAGACAACACTCCCTTCAGGATTAATATTTACAGTTATAGTAGTGATTTTCTTTCAAGTTATAAAAGTGCCTGCATTCAACTCTCCTCTTTGGGCAACCTCTCCATCTATGATGCCGTGGAATTGATCGTGCTTGCCCTCCACGAATCGTTTCCCCTGACATAAGTATTCGGTTTTGAAAACTTAGTAAGGCAATGCCCTTCAATCACTGCATTTCTTTCCTACTGCTCTTCCCATCTCGATGAATGGTCACCCACTTCCAATCCTTATCCTTTGTCACTCTGTCTGCCTGTGGGGTGACCACCTTTTGGAACAAGCGTTTCAGAAATCCCTCCACCTTGTGTTTGTGATGGAACTGTTCCTTCAGCTCAGTAACTTTGACCTTGAGTGAATCCAGCTGAAGACACTTCCTGCTATTGAATTCTCGCTAGATGCTCAACCGATCCTGGAACTCTCACATCTATTAAGATTTGGACGACACAGATTGCAGCTCTCCTCCCATTGTATCTCTTTGAAACTTTACAATATAATATATACAAATTTAAATTTATAGTATATTTGAACATCTAATTACATACAATACTGTAGCTCAGACCAATGTATAACAAACTCACTCTTGCTCTGTTGTCACTGGTTTACTGAACCTTTATGCACATTCAACTGCAAAATTCACCAAGTCAGACAACACACTTTTACGGACCAACTATTGTATTACACATCAGTACAAATTATAGAAACAAAGTCTTGCACTTATCAGTCCTGGCTCTGTTGCTTCAGGCCAAACATCTCTTCAGTGCCAAATTCAGAGAGAGGCAAAACTCTCAAACTTAAATGTCTGACACTTTTGCCTTTGACCATAAATAATAAAAAATAAGTTGTTTTTTTTATTGGTAGGTTAACAGGGTGTGGGTGGGAGACAACAATCCTGCATATGATTGTTGGGGCTTTACGAGAAGTTAAATACATATTAGTGATGCACTTATAATATATGAATTATATTCTTCTGCTTGCACAGCAAGATGGCTTATTATTGACAAGGGTAGTGCCATACTGGTGGGGATCTAAGGCCTCCTTAATACATCTGTGGACAGCAAATTAGCTGACACTCCAAATGTCAATAGTGTTAGCCTGAATGACTCTGATGGATATAAATTGAGAGCTATAGATACTGGCAGTGCTGTACAGGTATTGGTTTGTGCGTGGGTGCTTCATTTGAGCTTTATTAGAGCATCCTTGCTTTGCTGTGTATCGCCAGAACCCCACAGTAGTCTTGTGTGTGACATCTGACAGCATGGGCAGCCCTTTGCTGTTTTTGCTGGTCCTCGTTGGTCAATTGCATGCTAATGGAGCAGGTCTCGGCCCTGGCTCAGCGGTAGCACTCTCATCTCTAAGTCAGAGTGTCGCATTCCAGGGACTTGAGCACATAATCTAGGCTGATACTTCAGTGCAGCACTGAGTGAGTGCTGTATTGTACATAATGCTGTCTTTTAGATGAGACATTAAACTGAGGCCCTGTCTGCTCCTTCAGGTGAACGTAAACGATTCCATGGCACTATTCTAAGAAAAGCAGAGGAGTTGTATCAGTGTCCTGGCCAACTTATCCTTTTACCAACAGCATTAAAACAATTATCTATTCATTGCTGCTTGTGTGATCTTGCTATGCGCAGTTTGGCTGCCATGTTTCCCTACACTACAACAATGTCACAGTACTTCAGTGGCTGTGAAGCACTTTGGGATGTCCTGATATCATGAAATGTGCTATAATTGCAAGTTTTTCTTTCCCTTAAAAACAAAGGGGTGGAAATTCAGTTGCACCTCTGTTGCGGTGTTAACCCGGGCGGAGAGGTAGATTTTGCGCCGTGAAATGGTCCAGACGCAAAATTTACCAACGGGGCCTGAGAGTGGAGCGGAGTGCTAATGAGAGTTCCACACCTCTTTTAGGGCTCTAGACTGACTGAGCAACTGAAATCCCGAGGTAAACAGCCGGCCTCAGAGCATCCTAAGGGAGGCTTCCGTGAAAAAAAAATCTGAAAAAAACCCACCAAAAACATTCCTAATACATTACTCACGCCACCACCATTACAAAAATTTAAAAATATAATCAATCCCACTTACCTCAGCTCGACATTACTTACCCCACTGCAGCCGCTACAGCTTGGAACATCAGCTTCCACAGGTGTTCCCACTAGGGCGTGATGCAGGGTGCTACGGATCGGACTCCAACCAAATATTAAGCCTGTGTCGCAACCATGGGCATTGCACGCCGGTTCGCCTATTCTCGGCGGTAATGCTCTGCGCCCCCTCGAAACCGGATCCGAATGTCCCGACGGGGCACTGGAAGCTGGCCGCCCGCCCGAAAGTGCTTGCCGCCATCATTGCTACCCTCCGGGGTGCTAACAGTGGCAGCAAATATCCAGCCCTTTAAAGTATTATAGCAGGTTGCATGTAGCAGATCACCTATCATTACAGAGAAGCATCTGCAACAGCACCTGCAGCAGTGCTTTAGTATTCTAGTGGTGTGCTGTATGATTACTCTTTGAAAGATCCACCTCATTATGCCTGTTTTCAGATACTGACCTTGGATGTTGTATAAGTGCATGAGTCAAAGCCTTGATTCTACAGGAGCAACTTTGACACTTTTGTTGGGCAAAATATATTGACAGTCAACTACCTTACATTGTAATAGTTGCCTAGTTAGTGAGCAATGACTTGCATAATCTGATGATGATGGTGACAAACAAGCCGAACAGTTAAAGTGAAATCCTTTGCAATCTATGTAGGTAGTGGCATTGTGCAGTTAATGCACGTAGAGACATGGGTTCAATCTATAATCTCCTTGACCTTCGGAAAACCTGCCAGTGTGTAAATTTCTGCAGCTCTTTCATGCTGTTGCAGGTTGTCCATAGGGAAGGAGATGAAATCACTTGCTCAAGTAAATAAGACATATATCGAGGCTTGCACTACACATATATTTACTGCAGGTTGACTAATGTGGCACATCAAAATGATCCAGAAGCATAGAAGTTATGGGCTGCTAGTAGTACCATGCCTGTGGATAGATTTAGCCAGTCAGGTTTCGGCTGGGTAAGCAGCTGGGAAGAGGAATGGAATAAAGGGTTGAAAGCACTCTTGTTCTGATTTTTGTTGGAGGCTGAACAAGATAGCTTGTCTCCCCCAAAGATCTATCCTTGGCCCCCTCCTATTTCTCATCTACATTTTGCGCCTTGGCGACATAATCCGGAAACGCAGCGTCAGTTTCCACATGTACACTGATGATACCCAGTTCTACCTCACTACCACTTCTCTCAACCCCTCCACAGTCTGTAAATTGTCAGACTGCTTGTCCGACATCCAGTTCTGGATGAGCAGAAATGTTCTCCAATTGATTATTGGGAAAACCGAAGCCATTATTTTTGGTCCCTGCCACAAACTCTGTTTCCTACCCACTGACTCCATCGCTCTCCCCAACTTCTCTCTGAGGCTGAACCAGACTGTTCGCAACATTGGTGTCATATTTGACCCTGAAATGAGCTTTCGACCACATATCTGCAGCATAACTATTTCCACCTCCATAACATCACCTGTCTCCACCCTTGCCTCAGCTCATCCACTGCTGAAGCTCTCATCCATGTCTTTGTTACCTCTAGACTTGACATCGGCAACAACAATAACTTCTATTTATATAGCACCTTTAATGTAGTGAAACATCCCAAGGCGCTTCACAGGAATATTATGAGATAAACATTTGACACATAGCCGCATAAGTAGAAATTAGCGCAGGTGATCAAAAGCTTGGTGAAAGAGGTTTGTTTTACGGAGCGTCTTGAAGGAGGAGAGGTAGAGAGGTGGAGAGGTTTATGCAGGAGTTCCAGAACTTGGGGCCGAGGCAACAGAAGGCACGACCACCAATGGTTGAGCAATTATAATCAGGGATGCTCAAGAGGGCGGAATTAGAGGAGCGCAGACATCTCGGAGGGGGAGGGGGGTCATTGTGGGACTGGAAAAGATTACAGGGATAGGGAGGGGCGAGGGATTTGAAAATAAGGATGAGAATTTTGAAATCGAGGTGTTCCAATGCGCTCCTGGCTGGCCTCCCACATTCTGCCCTATGTAAACTAGAGGTGATCCAAAACTCAGCTGCCTGTGTCCTAACTCGCACCATGTTCCGCTCACCTATCACCCCTGTGTTTGCTGACCTACATTTGCTTCTGGTTAAGCAACATCTCGATTTCAAAATTCTCATCCTTATTTTCAAATCCCTCGCCCCTTCCTATCCCTGTAATCTTCTCCAGTCCCACAATGCCCCCCCTCCCCCTCCGAGATGTCTGCGCTCCTCCAATTCCGCCCTCTTGAGCATCCCTGATTATAATTGCTCAACCATTGGTGGTCGTGCCTTCTATTGCCTCGGCCCTAAGTTCTGGAACTCCTGCCTAAACCTCTCCACCTCTCTACCTCTCCTCCTTCAAGACGCTCCGTAAAACAAACCTCTTTCACCAAGCTTTTGATCACCTGCGCTAATTTCTACTTATGCGGCTATGTGTCAAATGTTTATCTCATAATATTCCTGTGAAGCGCCTTGGGATGTTTCACTACATTAAAGGTGCTATATAAATAGAAGTTGTTGTTGTTGCCGATGTCAAGCTGCAGAAAGTTGTAATTCATCCTTGGCCACTTGGACAGCACAGTAGCAGACACAAAACAGGATGGTGGCAAACCCCCTTCCTCCTGCTAAATGTGAACATTCCTGTAGTGCTGAAAATGGTGTGGGCACTCATCCAAAATATGTTAATGTCTCGGATTTTGGATGGGACTGAATGTTTTTTTTTCCCTGGGGAAGGTAGAAGTTCTGCTTTGCAACAGGAAGGAAGCCAAATGAATTTCCAGCCTATGTATTCTATACTTAAAATGAGTTGATAGCAGTGTGTAATTTATAATGTGAGATTTCAAGCCCAGATTTAGTCAGAAATTATGGTTGACTAAGACCACATAAACAACAGAGATTCTATCAAATTAAATTAATGCTAAATGAGATTGCTGTGGTCGTGCCTTGTCAATCTTAGGGCGTCACCCCATGCAGACCATGGCACTTTCTCCTTATGCACAGCCAGGACACAGTTCCCTTATTTGTGTATATTAAAGTTGTTGATTACTGAATGATAATGTTATAAAGCATACAGAATTAGCAGCTTTGGTTGGCTGATACTATAACACCCCAACAGAGTGATCAAGGCACCTAATTCATTGCTCCCGCTAGCCAAATGTTATTCCACAACAGAGCACAAACATGTGTGTGCCTCGGTGTATTTATGCTACACTGGTACATGAGGATGTTACAAAGGTATCCTGAGCTATGGTTTTAAGACATACATAGCAGCATGCATTTTCATCTGATTTTCAACTGTGTGTAGTCCATTTTTTAGGAGAGAAACAGATGGCTGGCAGTTGAAAATCACGTCTAGGTGTTTCTTAATAACCAGCAGCATTATTTTTCACACATCAAAACACACCTATACATTGATGGAATGGAAGATCTTACTGGTCATGTACATCATTGAGTTGAATGATAGCCCTAATCTCTGTGTGTCGGAATAGTAACCGGTACCCTGAGGAAACCTACACGTTTGCACTGAGGCCAACTATTTCTCTACACATCTAGAAAAATGAACCCACCGGCTCTCTGTAACTCTGTATTTTTCTTCTTTTTTTCCCCCCCTTATTTGAGAATAATGCTTTTTGTTATCAATTTCTTCCCTCTGCATCTTTCCTGACGGTATTGATCCCTTGCTCGACTTTGTTTTCCCTGTTGCTGGGAATACTCCAGTATCTCACACTAGGGAACATTACTAGTGTGGGCAGGCTCATTTCCTGATAATGGATTTTTACAGCTGAGGCCAATGCTTTTTTTATTCAATGTCCCAAATGTGCACTTCCAATGCAGGTTGTTGTGCAGTGATCAGGAACAGGATCCCATACTGAATTTCCTTGCTTAACTTAATAGTGCCTCTGCCACCACCCCAGTTGCCAACAGACTAATTTAGCAGAGTTTCCAGGTCTGCAAGGCCTATGCTTTCCAGTTGCTTGCGATCGGAATTAGCAATTCACTTTTTGCCCCATAACTACCCTGTTTGCGTACTACTTCAAACCAAGTTTCTGATTCCAACTGGCTCTGACTCCATAAAGTTCGTAATTTGCCACGTCTGTGCACATGCAAATTCTATGCATGCATAGAATCAGCAAATTACAAACTATATGGTCTCAATATTAACCCCCGCCCCCCCAATGAAGGGCAGCAGAGGGGAGGTGGGGGCGCGCGGTGGAGTGCGAGTGCTTAAAGACTTAAATATGAGGCCTTTGTCAAGGTGGTGAATATCGGGGCATCTGTGTGGTCCTGTGGTGATCGAGAGGTGGGGGGAAGAAAGGCTATGATTGAGAGGGGTAAGAGAGGTCACGATTGAGAGCAGGGACAGTCCTCAGCGATCAGGAGGGGTAAGAGAGGGGGTAGTTGTAGAGGGAGCAAGGTAACTCTGCATTGTTTTTGTACATCAGCCTCAAGAGGTTTAACTATTTTCAACTCTCTCAGGACATGATTGCCATTCTGCATCGGTTTTCATGTCAGTTTGATCCTCATTGCTAGAAACAAATTATTCAGCTTGACTAGAACTGTCTGTTGCACTGGCTGTTTACATGGTTACTATTTAATATGTGCATGCACAATACTCTGCTTTCTACTCCAACAAGTATTTGCCTTTGTACGTGATAAACAGCTGTGCATCAAATCTTAAGTTGCCCAGCTAGTGGTCACAAAGCTGAGCCCAAATTTTGTAAGACAGCTCCATTCTTTAACTGACAAAGGAAACAAGGACATTAAATTGAGTACAATTCTTACATCCTGTTCTCACTCTGGTAGGTTGGGGTGGGAAGGGAAGTTCCAAATGTGCACGACATGGAATGAAAAATGCTTCCTATTTCTGTCTACAGATAGTTTCCTCCATCCGTTCCATAATTATATTATGAGACACATGAGCACCATCATTAAGGCCTCCCCACTCTGGAGGGAAAAAGGAACAACAGACGGTCAGATTTAAGGCTTTTCCTCATACCTGACTGTTGAGAAGATTTGATATTTGAAAGCTTAAACTACAACCATACTATTCTGAAAAATTAAATTTGTCTCTTTAAATACTTTAGGGTGTCTGACAGACCTGGTGCTACAAGAGTCGTCTCTCGGTCTATTAGGTTGTGTGTTTTAGATTCCAGCCTTAATTGGCACTTAGATTCTGTGTCACTGGGAAATGATCACTAGTTTTCAACTAGGCTGCTTGGTAGAACACAAATTGGTAGATTGATTCATCTCTGGAGAATGAGAGACTCATCAAAGACCAGCGTACTGTTCCAACAGAAGCAATGACACCTGCATATATCTAATCTTTCTCTGTTATTTTCGATGAATGTTGCCCACTTACAAAAATAAAAGGGTCCATTTTATGTCAGGGTGCATTCGGGGTGCAGCGCGGGAAGGAAACCACCACGGAGAGTTCAGTGTGAGGTCCAAGCCATTTTAACTCCCAGGCCTCATTTAAATGCTGCAGCATTGTCTCCCACCCGGAACCAGTGGGAATGACGTCAGGGCAGGGGGGCTGGAGCAGAAGTTGGGTGGGGAGCTCGAGGATGCCCGGAACCCAAAGGAAGGATCCCTGATGTGAAGTTAGTGCAGAGGGGGGAGGGGGTTATGAGGGTGCTAGCACTGTGAGGGAGAGATAAAACCGCAGATGGGGAAGCCCAAGGACTCCTTGCGGGGCCTGTGGTGGGGGGGGGGGGGGGGAGGTTTGGGGGAGGGGGGCACTTTTACTGCTCCTGACCCACAAGGATGCCTCAGAAAAATAACATTTATATACTTACCGTGGCCACTTAGCTAGGTATTGCTGTTGGGTTTAGTGCCATGCGGGCGTCCCAAGAACTTTCGTTAAAATTGGGCTGCTGCACAACCTTTCCATGTAAAGCAAGACCCTGTCTCCTGGGCCGTTGGCTTTTCAGTGCCTGATCTGAGGTCAGTTAACATGGTGGGGGCAGGAACGTGTCAGGAACAACCTCCTGCCATCTTTACCCCACCCACATCATTGAGGGCCTATTTTAACCCTGCCCACATCTTTGTGCGGGTGGGCAGGGTTAAAATAGGCCCTCAAGAGCCAATTGTGTCTTGTAACAACTACTTTTCTTTTACACATACAATCGGTTGATTGTTGCCTAATTTCCCATTGGAGGAATCACCTTCATGAGTTGATGAAATTAAATGAGTTAATGAAACCCTTGGAAGAGCAATACAAAATAAATATGTCCAAATGTCTGCTGATTAAATCAAATCTGCAATTTACATTTAACAATACACTGCTTTCTTGATCAGCTGGTCTGAGCAAATATGCCTGCTTTATGTAGGTATTCACTTAGAAGAGCAAACAGGAAGCCAGTGATGCGGGGTTAATTTGGATAACACCTGAAAACGGGCGTGAGAATCGCGGTATTAACCCGTGCCTTTTCCTGTTCATTGCATTGCATGCAGCATGTTAAATTTCTGCTACGTACCCTTTTAAATGATTGCTATGTGCAGCCAACAGTACCTTTGCTGTTCATTGGCTGCACGCATTAGCAGAGGGCCCGATATTGCGAGTGGTTAGCTTTACTTAAAGGCTGCTTGCAGCTCTTAAAGGGAAGGTGCATTGTGTCTGCAAAAAGTGGTGGGAGAACTTTGTAAACTGAATCTGTACTGCAAAAGATTGAAGAAGGCTAAACATTCCAATAATGCACTAGAAGCCTTGGTGTAAGACGTGGAGAGTGTTAAGTATGGAAGAAGTCCATAAGATTGTGTACTGTGAATTAAAATTGATGTGTCCTTAGTCTCTTTAATACAACTCCAGTGCCTAAGCAGCATGGCAGACAACCTTTTATACTCCCTTGCACGAGGTGTGCAGGTGACCCTTGGGCCTCCAACAGTTGTGCCCTCTGGTGGCAAGTCTTACACAGTTACAATGTTTACATTCATAACAGAGAGAAGGAGAGATAACCTGTATCCACAGGGGGGGCTGGTGGCCTTCCAGACCCAGAGGGTGGGTGGTGGTGTTCCACAAAGATCATTGCTGGGACCATTGTTGTTCACAATTTATATTAACGATTTAGACACTGGAATCAATAACAGAATTTCTAAATTTGCAGATGACACCAAATTGGGGGCGATAGTCAATACCGAGGCCGACTGCAACAAATTACAGTAGAAATAATAAACTTGCAGAATGGGCATATCATTGGCAAATGAAGTTCAACACAGATAAAGGTGAGCTATTACATTTTTGTAGGAAGAATAGGGAGATCACTTATTACTAGGTGGAATAGAGGAACAAAGGGATCTCTAAAAGTTGCGACACAGGTTAGCAAGGCCATAAAAATGCAAATCAAGCATTAAGATTTATTTCTAGAGGTATGGAATTGAAAAGTAGGGAAGTTATGCTAAACCTGTATTGAACCTTGGTTAGACAACACCTAGAGTACTGCATGCAGTTCTGGTTGCCATATTATAAAAAGGATATAGAGGCACTGGAGAGGGTGCAGAGAAAATTTACAAGTATGATACCAGAAATGCAAGGATATACATATCAGGAAAGGATGAACAGGCTGGGTCTCTTTTCTATTGAAAAAGGAAGACTGAAGGGTGACCTAATAGAGGTCTTTATGAAAGGTTTTGATAGAGTGGACACAAAGAGAATGTTTCCACATGGGGAAGAGCATAAATAGAGGCCATCAATATAAGATAGTAACCAAGAAATCTAATAGAGAATTCAGAAGAAAATTCTTTACCCAAAAAATGGTGAGAATGTGGAACTCACTACCTTAGGAAACCGTTGAAATGAATATTATAGATGCATTTAAGGGGAGGCTAGACAAGCATATGAGGGAGAAGGGAACAGAGGGTTATGCTGAGAAAGACAAGTGGAGGCTCGAGTGAAGCTTAAATGCCGACATGGACTGGTTGCGTTGAATGGCCTGTATCTGTGCCATATATCCTATGTAATCCTATGCTTTGGTTCTTTCACCACCTGCCGCAGGCCGAGTCTGGCAATTATGTCCTTCAGGACTTGGCCAGCTAGGTCAGTGGTGGTGCCATTTAAGTCCCCCACTCGAGCACATTCTGTGCCCATGTGGTGTTCAACATGGAGGAGTACTGATTCATCAGCTGAGGGAGGGCAGTAGGTGGTTTCCTTGACCATGTTTGACCTGATGCCATGAGACGTTATGGGGTCCCAAGTCAATGTTGAATACTCCCAGGGCCACTCCCTCCCGACTGCATACCATTGTGTCACCACCTCTCGTGGGTCTGTGCTGCCGGTGGGACAGGACATACCCAGGGATGCTGTGGTGGGATTTGAACTCACATCTCTGGATTATTCGTCCAGGCCTCTGGATTATTAGTCCAGTAAATTACCACTATGCTACCGTTCCTGTTGTGTTTTGCTACTTTTAATTTGTTCACATTCAGTTGATCAAATATTTGATTAGTAACAACAGTTAAATAGTTATTGAAGAAAGCTATGATAATTTAGAGTTTTTATGATGCTTTTGAGGTGTGGTGCCTATGACACAATTGATGCCTCTGAAGTTACACTGTCAGGTATGATTCTTTTTAAATGCATAACACTTTGGACACGTGCTATAAGCAAGACTTTTTATTGTAAAGATTACGTGTTTCCCATTTCAGTCAATATTTAAAATACGTCTTTTCAAATAGTAAGTGCTGTTGACATCTTTGGAAATACTGCTTTAAAGGGTTACTAGCATGAAGAATCTAAATTGGTCTTTACAGTTGTTGCTGATTTATCCCTGAATATAAGGTCATATATCTAGTAATGATAACAACTCCCTAATAGTCAGCTCGGTAATTCCTTCAGTCAATACTCTTGATGAACTATCAGCATTAACTGTTAATAATAAGTTAAAAAAAATAAAAATAGGTAGAACAGAAGGATGTTAATTATAATTTTTTTATAATTATTTGATTTTTAATTTGAGTCCTGATGGTGAGTCTTCCTTTTCAAGCATTTGTTACAGCTGATCATTCTTAATTTAGTTCTTAAACATGTATTCATAGAAATGAATGAATGAACATCAGTAAGCTGCTGAAATATAAAGAAAATACAGAACTAGTAAATTTTCAGATTCCGCTACTGACACCCGATTTATTCTTAAACCCCATGGATTCAGTGCATGCAGAACTTCATCATTATTTGCAGTCATTTCGTTTGAAGGTCACTTTATCATGTATGTGCATAATGTAGCACATAGCCATAAACTTATCTACATTGCACAACTTCTTCAAGCACATCTAATGATTAAACAGAAGAACAATAATAATGAATATGTTAAAGAAATAATAAAATCAATTTTTATAAATAGTATAGTTAGAGCCATTGGTTTTTACTTGGTAATCACAGTGGCACTGGTATCTGAATACTGATGTCTTCATGTCAAACTCAGGCAGAGCTTCCTATCTGTAGGGTGTCCGTGCACCAAATGCTGTTAGTTGTGCACGGATGCTTTTTTATGTGGATGATTGAAGTACTTGATTCTGGCATGGGAACACAAGCAACAAGATGAAAGTCTTAAGCTGGAAAATTCATTAACAAGCCCAGTCTGCCTGAGAAAAATTTGAACCACAAAAGTGAGAAATATGTGGCTTTGGCCTTAATTATATAATTCTCCAGCTCGCTGGTCACTAACAAAGTTAAATTGAAAACATACTCAAGGATTTCTCATTTAAAGGAAATTGCACTCATCATAAAAATGGAATTTAGAACCAGCAGGTAGACATAGTTTAAGAGTACAGCAGTCTGGTCGATGCCGAGTCCCAGCAGAACACCAAAGAATGATCTATGTAGGCAGCTTTGCACAAAAGTTTATCTTTGCTTTTTCATTTCTATTCCTAACTTTTATTTGTCTTATTATTTTGCTGCCTGCAGAAAAGCTTAATGCTTGCCTCATGATAATATCCTCATGTAACTGATGTTAAAATGATCTGGAGCCAAGTCCTCTGCTTCTAGAATTGTTGCTGGTAATATTGCTAATAAGGCAATTAATTATTTGTTGCTGATACAGCCCAAATGTGCCCTGAGCTTTCCATTGGTCACTCATTTACCTCCCCCTACCACTCAGGTTAAGACGATGGCACAACTCTATAATCCTGTCTCTGGACAACGACAGACAGTGCATGTACTGTTCTGCAGTCATATCCAGGTTCTCTATGATGCAATTATAATAAAGGATGAAACTGAGTACTGTGTACAATGAGCAAGTGTGACCTTAGCTCCTTTAATAAGATTCCAGAGTGTAGGTAGGCATTGGTATTAATCCCCTTGCTCTCAGAGAACTGCGATATGAGCGGCTTGTGGTCAGTTTCAAGCTCAAAGTTGAGGCCAAATAAGTATTGGTGCATTTTCTTTACCCCGTAAACGCACGCTAGAGCCTCTTTTACAATCATGCTGTAGGCCCTTTCGGCCTTGGATAAACTCCTGGACGCATAAGCGACTGGTTGCAAAATCCCCGATTGGTTAGCTTGTTGTAACACACACCCGACCCCATATGACAGCGCATCGCAAGCTAGCACTAAGCGTTTACAAGGGTTATACAAGACAAGCAGTTTGTTTGAACACAATAGATTCCTGGCTTTCTTAAAGGCAGCCTCTTGTGAATTCCCATATACCCAGTCGTCTCCCTTGCGCAGTAATGCATGTAGGGGTTCTAGCAGGGTGCTTAACCCAGGTAGGAAATTACCAAAATAGTTAAGGAGTCCCAGGAACGACCGCAGCTCTGTCATGTTCTGTGGTCTCGGCGCGTTCTTGATGGCCATCTTAGCGTCGGTGGGTCTGATGCCGTCTGCTGCGATTCTTCTTCCCAAGAACTCGACCTCCTGCGCCAGGAAAACACACTTCGAGCGTTTCAACCTGAGTCCCACGTGATCCAACCAACTAAGAACCTCTTCCAGATTCTTCAAGTGCTCAATAGTGTTCCGACCTGTAACCAGTATGTCGTCCTGGAAGACCACAGTGCGAGGAACCGACTTTAGCAGGCTTTCCATGTTCCGTTGGAAGATTGCCGCAGTTGACCGAATCTCGAACGGGCATCTGTTATAGATGAACGGACCTTTGTGCGTGTTGATGCAGGTGAGGCCTTTCGAAGACTTCTCCAACTCCTGCGTCATGTAGGCCGAGGTCAGGTCCAACTTGGTGAACGTCTTCCCTCTGCCAGGGTCGCAAATAAGTCATCTGCCTTGTGTCGTGGGT
This sequence comes from Pristiophorus japonicus, assembly GCF_044704955.1. NCBI lineage: Eukaryota > Metazoa > Chordata > Chondrichthyes > Pristiophoridae > Pristiophorus > Pristiophorus japonicus. Next base: position 277,254,062 of record NC_091979.1, on the reverse strand, counting down.
ACTGGTCCTGTAGCGAAAAACTATTAATCGTGACTTTATAGTCCCCACAAATTCTGACCGTGCCGTCCTCTTTAAGTACCGGGACAATCAGACTGGCCCACTCATTGAATTCCACCGGCGTGATGATGCCTTCTCACTGCAGCCTGTCCAGCTCAATTTCCATGCATCATATACGGTACCGCCCATGCCTTGTGGTGGATGGGTCACGTACCGGGAATCAAATGGATCTACACTTTTGCCCCCGAGAAGCTTCCAATGCCTGGCTCGAACAATGATGGAAACCTGCTTAGAACCTGGGCACATGAGGCATCATCGACAGACAAAAGCGTTCGGATGTTGTCCCAGTTCCAGCGGATTTTTCCCAGCCAGCTTCTGCCTATCAATGTGGGGCCATCCCCTGGCACAATCCACAGCGTGTGTTCGTGTACTGCTCCATCATAGGAGACTCTGACTTCTGCACTGCCAATTACAGGGATCAGTTCCTTGGTGTAAGTCTTCAGTTTGGTGTGAATGGGGCTGAGCTTGGGCCTGTATGCCTTGTTGCCCCACAGCCTGTCGAAGGCCTTTTTATTCACTATGGACTGACTCGCACCCGTGTCGAGTTCCATAGATACTGGAATTCCGTTCAGTTCAACTTTCAACATTATTGGTGGACATTTCGTGGTGAATGTGTGTACCCAATACGCTTCTGCCTCCTCGGTATGAGACTCCAATTCAGCCTGATCCACAGTGGATCGATCTTCCTCTGCAACGTGGTGGTTTGCAGGGTTTGCAGGGTTTGCAGCTCGTCTGCACATTCGCTGGAGGTGTCCCATTGTTTTGCAGCCGTTGCACGCATAGAGCTTGAAGTGGCATTGATGGAGCCAATGATCACTTCCACAGCGCCAACAAGGTGTTAACTGCCTCGCATTACCGATTGATGGCGGACTCTGGGTCATCTGAGGTTGGGCAGCAGCAGCCGGCGTGTACATTCTGCCATGTATATTCCTGCTCGAAACCGATGTTACTTTGTGCACAGTACGGGCCGAAACTTCTTTACTTTGCAAAATCTGTTTGGTGTTGTCGCTGGTGGACATAAATATCTGGGCTATCATTATAGCTTTACTTAGATTCGGAGTTTCAACAATCAACAGTTTGCGAAGCATTACCTCATGGCCAATGCCCAGTACAAAAAAGTCTCTAAGCATTTTTTCTAGGAATCCCTCAAATTCGCAATGTCCTGCGAGGCGCCTTAGTTCGGCAACATAGCTCGCCACTTCCTGGCCCTCCGACTGTTGACACGTGTAGAACCGATATCTCACCATCAAAACGCTTTCCTTAGGATTTAGGTGCTCCCGGACCAGCGTACACAATTCTTCATGGGACTTAGCTGTTGGTTTTACCGGAGCTAGGAGATTCTTCATGAGGCTATAGGTTGTTGCCCCACAGTCAGTTAGGAGGATCGCCCTTCGTTTGGCAGCGTTCTCGTCCCCTTACAGCTCGTTGGCCATAAAGTATTGGTCGAGACTCTCAACGAAGGCCTCCCAATCATCCCCTTCTGAGAACTTCTCCAGGATACCAACTGTTCTTTGCATTTTTGCGCAGTTGTTCGTTACCTCGTTGCCAATTGATGCATTCATAATAAAGAATGAAACTAAGTACTGTGTACAATGAGCAAGTGTGACATTAGCTCCTTTAATAAGATTCCAGAGTGTAGGTACCTCATGGGTGACCTGCTTATATACCGTGCTCCCAAGGGATGCTGAGATCCCTTGGGACTCCAACAGGTAGGCCCTCTGGTGGTAGTGTAATACAGGTTGCAAGTGGTTAAATAAATAACACTCTAGATCATGCATTCCAATGGATGTCTGATGCCATAGACTGAGACGGTTCTATTTGGTTTGCGCTCTCTTTCAACTCTCTGTCTTTTGTACCTATGCACTAAAATTAAAAACTGGCAATAGAAACATAGAAACATAGAAAATAGGTGCAGGAGTAGGCCATTCGGCCCTTCGAGCCTGCACCACCATTCAATAAGATCATGGCTGATCATTCACCTCAGTACCCCTTTCCTGCTTTCTCTCCATACCCCTTGATCCCTTTAGCCGTAAGGGCTATATCTAACTCCCTCTTGAATACATCCAATGAACTGACATCAACAACTCTCTGCGGTAGGGAATTCCACAGGTTAACAACTCTCTGAGTGAAAAGCTTCTCCTCATCTCAGTCCTAAATGGCTTACCCCTTAGCCTTAGACTATGTCCCCTGGTTCTGGACTTCCCCAACATCGGTAACATTCTTCCTGCATCTAACCTGTCCAGTCCCGTCCGAATTTTATGTTTCTATGAGATCCCCTCTCATCCTTCTAAATTCCAGTGAATATAGGCCCAGTCGATCCAGTCTCTCCTCATATGTCAGTCCTGCCATCCTGGGAATCAGTCTGGTGAACCTTCCCTGCACTCTGTCAATAGCAAGAATGTCCTTCCTCAGATTAGGAGACGAAAACTGAACACAATATTCCAGGTGAGGCCTTACCAAGGCCCTGTACAACTGCAGTAAGACCTCCCTGCTCTTATACTCAAATCCCCTAACTATGAAGTCCAACATACCATTTGCCTTCTTCACCACCTGCTGTACCTGCATGCCAACTTTCAAAGACTGATGTACCATGACACTCAGGTCTCGTTGCACCTCCCCTTTTCCTAGTTTGCCGCCATTCAGATAGTATTCTGCCTTCGTGTTTTTGCCACCAAACTGGATAACCTCACATTTATCCACATTATACTGCATCTGCCATGCATTTGCCCACTCACCTAACCTGTCCAAGTCACCCTGCAGCCTCTTAGCATCCTCCTCACAGCTCACACCGCCACCCAGCTTAGTGTCATCTGCAAACTTGAAGATATTACACTCAATTTCTTCATCTAAATCATTAATGCATATTGTAAATAGCTGGGTCCCAGCCCTGAGCCCTGCGGCACCCCACTAATCACTGCCTGCCATTCTGAAAGGGATCCGTTTATCCCGACTCTCTGCTTCCTGTCTGCCAGCCAGTTCTCTATCCAATGTCAGTACATTACCCCCAATACCATGTAGTTTGATTTTGCACACCAATCTCTTGTGTGGGACATTGTCAAAAGCCTTTTGAAAGTTCAAATACACCACATCCACACATCTATCTATTCCCCTTACAATAGAATCCCCGACCACTATACCTGTCCCACTTTTTTTCCTGCCCTCCTGTGCGGCAGAGCCACCCACCGTGGCATGGACCTGGCTGCTGCTGCCTTCCCCTGATGAGTCATCCTCACCACCTTCCTTCCATTGCTCTTCCTGTTGGTCTCCCATTCCCTATCTGTCTGTGTAACCTTTACCTGCAGTCAGACCAACTCACTAAACATGCTATTCTGGAGCATTGCGGATGCTCCAGAGTGAATCCGCAGTTCCAGTGCCGCAATGCAGTCTGACAGCAGCTGCAACAGGATACACTTCCTGCACATGTCGTCGTCCCTGAGTTCCCACATAGCACAGAAGGAGCATGACACATTTCTGAGCTCTACTGCCATGACTTAACCCCTAGATTAACTTAATTTAGCAACAACAGTGATAAAGGTTACCTACTGATAAAGGAAAGAAAAACAAAAACCACTCACCAATCACCAGCCAATCACTTACCCCCTTGGCTGTGACATCACCTTTCGATTTCTTTCTACTTCTTTGTTTACCTTCTGTCCCTGCACCTGCACTAGCTGGCCTCCGCGACGCTGCCCGAACTCCTGAACTTGCGGGCCTTTTATTGGCTTCCGACTCCCTGGAGGCCCGCTCCTCGAACTCCCGCCTCTCAAACTGCTGGGCCTTTCATAGGCATCCGACTCTCCGGTCTCCCGCTCCTCGAACTCCCGCCTCTCGAACTGTTAGGCCTTTTAAAGACCTCCAACTCCCCGGACTCCCGCTCCTCGAACTCCCGCCTCTGGAACTGCTGGGCCTTTTATAGGCCTCCGACTCCCCGGACTCCGGCTCCTCGAACTCCCGTCTCGCGAACTGCTGGGCCTTTCGTAGGCCTCCGACTTCCCGGACTCCCGCTTCTCGAACTCTCACCTCTCGAACTGCTGGGCCTTTTATAGGCCTCCGACTCCCAGACTCCCGCTCCTCGAACTCCCGCCTCTTGAACTGCTGGGCCTTTTATAGGCCTCGGACTTCCCGAAATCCCGCTCCTCGAACTCCCGCCTCTCGAACTGTTGGGCCTTTTATAGGCCACCGACTCCCCGGACTCCCGCTCCTCGAACTCCCGCCTCTCAAACTGTTGGGCCTGTTATAGGCCTCCGACTCCCTGGACTCCCGCTTCTCGAACTCCCGACTCTCGAACTGCTGAGCCTTTTATAGGCCTCCGACTCCCTGGACTCCCGCTCCTCGAACTCCCGCCTCTCAAACTGTTGGGCCTGTTATAGGCCTCCGACTCCCTGGATTCCCGCTTCTCGAACTCCCGCCTCTCGAACTGCTGGGCCTTTTATAGGCCCCTGGCTCCCCGGACTCCCGCTGCTCGAACTCCCGCCTCTCGAACTGCTGGGCCTTTTATAGGCCTCCGACTGCCCGGACTCCTGCTCCAATGTTGCTTATTGTGTGGTGCACAGTATTTGCTGCACTTCCATTTGTTTTACACCAGATCAAAGTACAGACACACGGAGGGGAGAAATTCAGCATTGTTATAAAATGAACATTGGGCGCGTCGAATTTCTCTCGTGCCCAGTCTCCCCTGGAAATGCATTGGTTGCCATATTGGTTTGGGCATATTTTATCCATCCTGGGCAACTGTTTATAAGCTGTCAGGACTTCATTAAAATATTAAAATAAGAGTCCTTTGGCTGTTGAATTGCTGGAGTGCCGGATTCGTGGATTCTTAACCCCTCCCAGTAATTCTGGGCGTCAGCAGTCAGTAAGCAGGCTGCATCAGCGATAGTTAAAGGGATCCTCAGCTCCATTTAGGTAAGTCTCTGGTTAGTTGGTTCACCTTTTTAGGTTGCTAGTGGGCTTATAAGCCTTTTTGCTGTCTATTGTGGCTGCCATATCAGTTTGCAAAATCCAAGGACAAGACTTTCAGGAGCTTCAGTGCTATTTCTGTGCAGGTTGGTGAAGAATCAATGTGTTGCTCAGACTTGCATTGGAGCTTGAGGATGAGGAGGAGGAGCAGCAAAAAAGAAGAGAGCAGAGACCTGCAGCTGCTGGCTGAAGAGAGCAAAGGTGAGGCGGGCAGGGCAGGTCACAGGAGTCCATAAATCTTGCAGGTCTTCTGCAACATAATGTTCTACATCAAGTGAGAAGCAGCATATCCAGTGGCTCTGCATCACCAGGGAGCTGTGCCACCTGTTGCAGCCCAGCATCAGGTCATGCACATCACTGCCTGTGGCTGTCAAGGTCATTGTGGTCCTTATGACAGGATAAATCTGCATTTGGAAAGGCAAGGATTAATTAGCGACAGTCAGCATGGATTTGTTAAGGAAAGATCGTGTTTGACTAACCTGATTGAATTTTTTGAGGAGGTAACCAAGAGGGTCGATGAGGGAAGTCGGTACGATGTAGTATATATGGACTTTAGCAAGGATTTTGATAAGGTCCCACATGGTAGACTGGTCATGAAGGTTAAAGCCTGTGGGATACAGGGCAAAGTGTCAAGTTGGATCCAAAATTGGCTTGGAGGTAGGAAGCAAAGGGTAATGATTGATGGATGTTTTTGTGACTGGAAGAATGTTTCCAGTGGGGTTCCGCAGGGCTCAGTACTAGGTCCCTTGCTTTTTGTGGTACATATCAATGATTTAGATTTGAATATAGGGAGTGTGATTAAGAAGTTTGCAGACGACACTAAAATTGGCCGTGTGATTGATAATGAAGAGGAAAGTCATGGGCTGCAGGAGGATATCAATCTACTGGTCAGGTGGGCAGAGCAGTGGCAAATGGAATTTAATTCCGAGAAGTGTGAGGTGATGCACTTTGGGAGGGCTAATAAGGAAAGGATATACACATTAAGCAGTAGGCCACTTAATCGTGTAGATGAATAAAGGGACCTTGGAGTGCTTGTCCACAGATCCCTGAAAGTAGCAGGCCAGTTGGATAAGGTGGTTAAGAAGGCATATGGAATGCTTGCCTTTATTGGCTGGGGCATAGAATATGAGAGCAGGGAGGTTACGCTTAAATTGTATAATACTTTGGTTGGCTGGAGTACTGCGTGCAGTTCTGGTCGCGTATTATTGGAAGGACGTGATTGCACTGGAGAGGGTGCAAAGGAGATTTACTAGGATGCTGCCTGGAATGGAGAATCTTAGTTATGAGGACAGATTGGATAGGCTGGGTTTGTTCTCATTGGAACAGAGGAGGGTGAGAGGAGACCTCATTGAGGTGTATAAAATATTGAGGGGTCTGGACATAGTGGATAGTAAGGGCCTATTTCTATTGGTGGAGAGATCTATTACGAGGGGGCCATAGTTTTAAGGTGGTTGGTGGAAGGTTTAGAGGGGATTTGAGGGGGAACTTCCTTACGCAGAGGGTTGTGGGGATCTGGAACTCGCTGCCTGGAAGAGTGGTGGATGCAGAAACCCTCACCACTTTTAAGAGGTGGTTGGATGGGCACTTAAAATGCAGTAACCTGCAGGGTTACGGACCTAGAGCTGGTAATTGGGATTAGACTGGATGACCTTTTGTTGGACGGCACAGATATAATGGTAAGTGCTGCAGGGAATAGAATACGGCCAGGTGATCTCCTGGGCTAGTTTCGATCGCCTGAATGAGTCAGAGAGGAATTTTCCCAGATTTTTTCTCCCTAAATTGGCCTGGGTTTTTATCTGTTTTTGTCTCTCCCAGAAGATCACATGTCTACGGTTGGGGTGGAGTGTAGAAGGTTTCAGTATAAGGGGCGTCGCAGTTGTGTGAGGCAGACTGGTTGGGCTGGGTGCTCTTTGCCTTTCTGTCATTGTTCATAGGTTTATATGTAACCTTTAGGGCTGCTGACCAAGGGCCGTGCGGCTCTTTGTCGGCAGGCGCAGACACGATGGGCCGAAATGACCTCCTTCTGCGTTGTAAATTTCTATGTTTCTTAATTTCCAGACCTCTAGGCATTCCAGGTTACAACCGGTGACCTTAGCAATATGAGGCAGGTCACAGATACCCTCTTTGAAATGTGCAACTAATTCATCACCTTGCCAGTGGATGGAGCTAAACAAGAAGAAATAACGCTGGACTTTGCCCTTCTACAACCTTAACACAATGTCAAGCATCACTTGCTCCAACTGACATATGCACTAGCTCCTACAATAACAAGTGGCATTGCCAGAATTGCAGACTTCCCACAGGTCCGGGGTATCATTGATTGCATGCACCTTGCCCTGTGTGCTCCATAAGAAGACCAGGACTATTCATCAACAGGAAGGCCTTCCACTCCCTGAATGTTCAACTGGTATGATGCAATCCTGCGACAGTTCTTAATCCCCTTCATTTACCTCAGTACCCCTTTTCCTGCCTTCTCTCCATACCCCTTGACCCCTTTAGCCGTAATGGCCATATCCAACTCCCTCTTGAATATATCTAACGAACTGGCATCAACAACTCTCTGCAGTAGGGAATTCCACAGGTTAACAACTCTCTGAGTGAAGAAGTTTCTCCCCATCTCAGTCTTAAATGGCTTACCCCTTATCCTTAGACTGTGACCCTGGTTCTGGACTCACCCAACATCGGCAACATTCTTCCTGCATCTAACCTGCCCAGCCCCGTCAGAATTCTATATGTTTCTATGAGATCCCCTCTCATTCTTCCAAACTCCAGTGAATACAGGCCTAGTCGATCCAGTCTCTCCTCATACGTCAGTCCTGCCATCCCGGGCATCAGTCTGGTGAACCTTCGCTGCCATCCCTCAATAGCAAGAATGTTCTTCCTCAGATTAGGAGACCAAAACTGAACACAATATTTCAGGTGAGGCCTCACCAAGGCCTTGTACAGCTGAAGCAAGACCTCCCTGCTCCTATACTCAAATCCCCTAGCTATGAAGACCAAGATGCCATTTGCCTTCTTCACCGCCTGCTGCACCTGCATGCCAACCTTCGATGATGGATGTACCATGACACCCAGGTCTCGTTGCACCTCCCCTTTTCCTAATCTGCTGCCATTCAGATAATATTCTGCCTTCATGTTTTTGCCACCAAAGTGGATAACCTCACATTTATCCACATTATACTGCATTTGCCATGCATTTTCTCACTCACCTAACCTGTCCAACTCACCCTGCAGCCTCTTAGCATCCTCCTCACAGCTCACACCGTCACCCAGGTTAATGTTATCTGCAAACTTGGAGATATTACTTTCAATTCCTTCATCTAAATCATTAATGAACATTGTAAATAGCTGGGGTCCCAGCACTGAGCCCTGCGGCACCCCACTAGTCACTGCCTACCATTCAGAAAAGAACCCGTTTATCCCGACTCTCTGCTTCCTGTCTGCCAACCAGTTCTCTATCCACGTCAATACATTACCCCCAATATCATGTGCTTTAATTTTGCACACCAATCTCTTGTGGAACCTTGTCAAAAGCCTTTTGAAAGTCCAAATACACCACATCCACTGATTCTCCCTTGTCCACTCTACCAGTTACATCCTCAAAAAATTCTAGAAGATTTGTCAAGCATGATTTCCCTTTCATAAATCCATGTTGACTTGGACCAATCCTGTCACTGCTTTCCAAATGCGCTGCTATTTCATCTTTAATAATTAATTCCAACATTTTCTCAACTACTGATGTCAGGCTAACCGGTCTATAATTACCCGTTTTCTCTCTCCCTCCTTTCTTAAAAAGTGGTGTTACATTAGCTACCCTCCAGTCCATAGGAACTGATCCAGAGTCTATGGATGGTTGGAAAATGATCACCAATGCATCCACTATTTCTAGGACCACTTCCTTAAGTACTCTGGGATGCAGACTATCAGGCCCTGGGGATTTATCGGCCTTCAATCCCACCAATTTCCCTAACACAATTTCCTGGCTAATAAGGATTTCCTTCAGCTCCTCCTGCTCGCTCGACCCTCGGTCCCCTAGCATTTCCGAGAGGTTATTTGTATCTTCTTTAGTGAAGACAGAACCAAAGTATTTGTTCAACTGGTCTGCCATTTCTTTGTTCCCTATTATAAATTCACCAGAATCTGACTGCAAGGGACCTACGTTTGTCTTCACTAATCTTTTTCTCTTCACATATCTATAGAAGCTTTTGCAGTCAGTTTTTATGTTCCCAGCAAGCTTCCTCTCATACTTTATTTTCCCCCTCCTAATTAAACCCTTTGTCCTCCTCTGCTGAATTATAACATTCTCCCAGTCCTCAGGTTTGCTGCTTTTTCTGGCCAATTTATATGCCTCTACCTTGGATTTAACACTATCCCTAATTTCCCTTGTTAGCCATGGTTGAGCCACCTTCCCCATTTTATTTTTACTCCAGACAGGGATGTGCAATTGTTGAAGTTCATCCATGTGATTTTTAAATGTTTGCCATTGCCTATCCACCGTCAACCCTTTAAGTATCATTCGCCAGTCTATTCGAGCCAAATCACGTCTCATACCATCGAAGTTACCTTTCCTTAAGTTCAGGACCCTAGTCTCTGAATTAACTGTGTCACTCTCCATCTTAATAAAGAATTCTACCATATTATGGTCACTCTTCCCCAAGGGGCCTCGCACAACAAGATTGCTAATTAGTCCTTTCTCATTACACATCACCCAGTCTAGGATGGCCAGCCCTCTAGTTGGTTCCTCGACATATTGGTCTAGAGAACTATCCCTAATACACTACCAGTGATGTTAGCCCAATCTATATGTAGATTAAAGTCGTCCATGATAACTGGTGTACCTTTATTGCACGCATCGCTAATTTCTTGTTGATGCTGTCCCCAACCTCGCTACTACTGTTTGGTGGTCTGTACACAACTCCCATTAGCGTTTTCTGCCCTTTGGTATACTGGTAGGTGCGGGATACGCGGTGGAAGTTGCGTCGGTAAACACTATAGCCCTGCACACAATAGATGATCAAGTTAGCGCTCTAACACAAACCTTACAGGGGTTGCTGGAAAGGGATGAGAACAATGAAAAGATACAGGCACAACTGGGTAATTGCGCAGAAAGGGGATTATTACAAGTGGCCCACACATTGCGAGATCACGCCAGAACTATAAATGAATAGAGCAGAACGGAACTTAAATAAAACCATACAAACAGAACTAGTATGTACAGGATATGGAGCATGGTTGCTCAATGGAATACAACATAACCTAGAGCAGCTTCAGAATAGAAAGGTGCCGGATTGGATAACACTTGATGTATTTACCAACTGGACCTTGGACAAAAACATGACTCATGCCTGCGAGGTGCAGAGAAACAGTCATGCTTGGGTCCCAAAGGCCAGATGTGTAACTGGACATTTAAATATAATAGGTTTCGTATTATCTATACCACAAGTATGATGTGACAAAGGGAGATCCTCTATACCAAACAATGTAGGAGAAATAAGAAATCAAACTTGCGTGCGGTACCATGACAAACCAGAAATGTAACTGGAGAGAACAACAGTACTTAGAGTCTCAGCATAGATGATTGTTATAAAAATAACCAAGTTGCTTTCTGTCAAGATCCACTACGAATGATCAAAGATGACTTTGGATATAACCAAGTGAACGGATGCACTTTGAGTATCACCCCCCTAACTCAGGATTACTAAATTATCACTGTTCCACGAGGAAATGGAGATTGATGTGTGAGCACCACGGCAATTGAAATGAAAAAAGGAACACCTCATGCACCATTATGGATATTGACTTCTGCTTTACTCCACTTAACGAGACAGATATAAATGGGTTTATTATAACCCCTGAGCTTAAGGAGGAAAGATCAATGGAACAATGATGGACATTACCTGAAGAGGTTATGCGAAGGCCATCGGGCCACAAGGAAAACTGAAACTTGAACTAAAAGAGGAACAAACTCGACTGAATTGGACACCATTCGACAACATAGAGGATACCCCAGGCGGGGCAGAAATTCGGCAGAATAGAGAAGACCCCAAGTGGAGGAAAGATAGAAGAAACAGAGGATACCCCAGGCAGGGCATTATTCAAATACTGAGAAAATGTTTGCTGGAAAGAACTTATACACAAACTATGCTGGACTCAATGTACTGGTTGTAGTGCAAGGGAACTCATCTTGCTAGTATTATCCTGTAAAAAGATGTAACCGACGTAAGAGGCAGGCCCTAGCCCGTACTATGGCTAAAACATTGAATAAAGGCAAATCGGACAGTCCGGCAGAAAGGACTTACTTAGTATAACCTTGATAGGAAAGCCAACAGGTAGGTCCTGCAGCTCGGGAAGTAGTGCGACCCAAGCAAAAGGACAATCCTGGAAGCTCAGCCGTGAAATAGTAATTGGGCCTATCTTGGGCATATAGCCAAGGGCCATTAGGGGGGAATTGTAAGGAATAAATTGTAAGAGTTGCAAATAGGTGGTCAGAATTATGCTGAAGGTAGTGAATTTATCAGTATTAGGAGGATCTGTATAATTGCCTATGTATGTAACACTTGCTTATGTATGTATAACACAAGTATATAACGCATTAAGCTGAATCCGTAACCTCTGTAATACTTAAACAGCAAAATCAGCAGTTGTTGATCAGAAGTCGTTGAGGAAGAGATAAAGAAGCCAGTACAAACCACCCTAGGTGTTGGATAGCCTGGGATAGAGGGCAAAATGGAGCAAAACAATGATGAGAGATGGACAGTTGCATGTACCACTCAGAGCCCATCGGATAAGAGTCGACAAATCAATGTAACTTTGCTGATAACAATAGACCTATCGCTGATTTTGTAGGAGGTTAGCTCCTCTCCGAAACCTGTATAAATTATGCTTGAAAACTCTTGTATTTTTGATGTTCCATGGCTGAACCTTCCCTTGCAATTGCTCGCAATAAAAGCCGGTTGAACCAGGGATTTCGTGTGTTCACTTCCGTGGTCATTATACAACAGGAGAAGGGCAAGGTGTTGATTAACTATATCAGTTAGTCCACCCCGAAGGGGAGAAGCCTCCTTTTTCCCCAACAGATATGCAGGTGTCGATTAACTATATCAGTTCGTCCACCTTGAAGGAGAGAAGCCTCCTTTTTAACCCCTACAGATTCCAACTTGCAACTTTGCTCTGGATCCCATGGGCTTTTACTTTCATTACCCGTCTGCCATGTGGGACCTTTTCAAAAGCTTTGTTAAAATCCATATACACTACATCATATGCACTGCCCTCATCAACTCTCCTGGTTACCTCTTCGAAAAATTCAATCAAGTTAGTCAGACACGATCTGCCCTTAACAAATCCATGCCAACTCCCCTTGATTAATCTATGTCTTTAAAATGAAGATTTACCCTGTCCCTCAGGATATTTTCCAATAACTTTCCCACCACTGAGGTTAGGCTGGCTGGCCTGTAATTACTCGGTCTATCCCTTTCTCCATTTTTAAACAAAGGTACAACATTAAGCAGTCTTCCAGTCCTCTGGCACCAAATCTGTAGCCAGAGAGGACTGGAAAATGATGGTTAGAGCTTCTGCTATTTCCTCTTTTGCTTTTCTTAACAGTCTGTTGATTCTCTGGCTAGGTTTAGATAGAAAAGAATGGAACAAGGCAAGTGCAGTCCCACCCAGCTGGACGGTAATGGAGAGGCGTTGGAGAAGGATAGAGTGGTCAACCATGTCAAAGGCTGAATACAAGTCAAGAAGGACAAGGAGGGAGAGTTTGCCTTTGTCACAGTCACAAAGGATGTCATTTGTGACTTTGATGAGAGCTGTTTCAGTACTGTGGCAGGCAAAGAAACCAGATTAGAGGGATTCAAATATGGAATTGCGGGAAAGTTGGGCTCGGATTTGAGGGGCGACAACACATTCAAGGACTTTGGAGAGGATAGTGAGGTTGGAGAAGGGCGCTAGTTTGCAAGGACAGAGGGGCCGAGGGTTGTTTTTTTGAGGAAAGGGGTGATGACGGCAGATTTGAGGGAGGGGGCACAGTACCTGAAGAGGGAGAACTGTTAACAATGTCAACTAATATGTGAGCACTCCCGTTACATTTGTAAATGGCTGCGAAGCCTATAGGTGGCACTCTAATAGATTTTTCCCATTTAGAGCACTTTGCTTCTAGTCACATTTTCCTTATCACAACATCCTCATGACCTTGTAATTCTCTACTAAAAACACTTTAGGGGTAATTTGAACCCTGCCCAATGGGCGAGCAATTAAAATCAGCCGCGGGTCTCACCCGCCGAATTCTCCCACCGATCCTGCAGGCTACAATTCAACCTGCTCTTCTGAGCAGGCGATAAGGACAACAGTCGGAAGCTGGCGGGATCTGATGATGTCAACGGGGCCGAATTGCTATATTAACCATGGGACTAAGTGGAAAGGTGGTTGAGGTTTTCCGCCAGGCCAACCGAGTTGGAAGAGCAGTTGGGGCCAGAAGAGACCGAAAAAAGTGTCTTTTTACTTTTTCTTTGCTCTCCTAGTGGGGCCAGGAAGAGCAGGAATGCTCCTGCCTCTCCTCCCCGAGGCACCTTCTCCCCGATCAACTTAGCTCAGTGCTGGGGACTGTTCCTTCAATCCCCGGTTGCAGCCTTGTGCTGCCTGACATTGCAATTCTCTGCCGCTTCCCATCACTTTCAGGTGGGAAATTGGCCAGGGGCATGAAGACGGCCAGCCGGGTGTCAAAATCTCCCGGGCCACATGCTGCTGAGGTTAGGGTGATTTGCCACATACCTCGACTCCACCTGCCCGATTCCCGTCCGGAGTTAAAATCGGGGCTTGAGTCAGGATTTTGTTGCAGGCCCTGACTAAGAGTGTCATTGACAGTTGTCAACATTCATCTGAACATTTTTTGAACTGCCATTTGAAACAAAAATCACAAGTTGAACTTTGAAGGAAAAGTCCTGATTTTAACCTAACCTACCTGGTGGGAGCGAGCCGGGTTCAGGTCGGAGGCCCGTTTTCCACCTCACCTGATTTTACACTCCATTTAAGTAATTGTAGCCTAAAATCGGGCAGAGTGTAAAATAGGCATTGGACCCAATCCCGCCCTTTTCCCGCCAGTGGGTTAGGTTAAAATGACCCCCAAAGTGTCTTTGAGGAAAACATAGGAAGTGAAGGAAAGGGGAAGCGAAAGAGAGAACAGCTTTAGGGCGAGAGGGCATTTGGACGCACCCTTAGGTGAATGAGTTAGAGTGGTGAATCGAGGGTTAAAATAATATGAGCGATAGTGGCATGAGGGGGAGGTGAGGATACATGGGTTGAGTGAGTAGTTCAAAGGGTGAAATGGGTAATGATAGGAGTGAGCATTTGGTAGGAAGAGGAGGGATATTGAGAAAATGAAGGGATAGGGGATGCAATGGAAGCAAAGGGTGGGAGGAAACATAAGTGATTGTGGAGGAGATGGGAAGGGAACCACTGAGCATGACATTTTAGCTGCAATCCTAACCCAAATGCAGACTTCAGCTGCTGTTGGCTCTTTTCCCCACCACACCATGCCAACTTTGCCACGACCACCTCCCACCTAAAGAAAAGAGGAAAGAGACAGAGAAAAACAGAAAAGAAGTGTTAGGGAAAGAGAAGCAGAAGCGACTAGAGCAACTGAGAGAGAGAGAAAGCGAGAGAGAGAAGCAGCAGAGGAGAGATAGAGAATGAAACAATAGCATGACTGGTGAGATAACGAGACCATATTCTCCAATTGGCTGTGTGAAATACCATGGAAGATTGACGAGTGTAAAATAAATTGGAAAAACTATAACTGCTAGAAATATGAAATAAAACAGAAAATGCTGGAAAAAGCAGCAGTTCAGTCAGAATATATAAAGAGAAAAGTCATGTTATGATGTTTTTAGTGCGTACCCTTCAACAGAGTGCACAAGCATTTCCAGCAGTTTTTGTTTTTATGTAAATGTAAATATTGTGTAAACATGCCTCAACCAATGTATGAACCAGTATAAAACTACTTCTCCTGCAAAATTTAACTACGATATTGGAATATTTATCCCACAATAATGTAAAGAAGCTTAGAAATATTAGGGTAGAAATCCCATCCGTATAGAATTCTGGTGCAGAATTTGCTGGGCTTCTGACCTATTTAGGATGCCAAAGAAAACCGGAGCCAGGAAAGCGAGTGCTTCTTATGTGCATGGAACCAACAGTTCGGGACAAGCCTGTGGCCATTCCTGGGCTTCCAAGTGGGTCGATTACCACTAAAGAGTTTCCCTGTAGGGTGGGGTGAAACATTGTAAGGGGTTTTCACAGGGTTGTTGTGCCTTGGGTGTCTCTCTCTGGGCTTCTGCCCTCACAGCTTATGCCTGGCCTGTGAGGTACCCTGAGTGCTGCAAGAGCACCCCTGGAGAGACTGTGTCCACAGCTTATGAAGGGGGTTTTGAGACTCGTGCGTCCCCACAGCTTATGCCTAGCCTGTGAGGCACCTGTGAGTGTCAAACACTCCTAACCCCTTCTTCCCTAGCCTGTGACACACAGTTGAGCGTTTTCGAGGCGCTCCTAGCTTCCCTTACACGGTTCTGACATAAGACTCACGATCAGGAGATGTAATACAATAGAACTGAAACAAGGTGATTCCAAGAGGAACTTTAGGCTTCCAATTTATTTGACAAGGTGTAACTCAACAAACAGCAATACACCAACAAAACAATCCCCCTAAATCCCACTAAAACGGACCCAACGAAAATCTTTACACCAGTTTAGCAGTACAATGCCCAACCTCCCACCTTTCCTGGCCTAACTGAGTTGGGAGTTCTGGGGACCAGAGGTTATACTCACTACTGTGCCTTCCGCAGTCTGGTGGTTTGTTTCTTCTATCTTCGGTGTCTTCGGACACTGGCTTTCCTTCAGTGTCGAGAGGCTTGCTGGTTGTGGTTGTTGAATCACGAGGGCAGGGAAAATCATCACTTCTTTCTTCACTACGTTAGAAACCCCTTTTTTATAGCCAGATTATCCAGTCCACCTCTCCTGCTGAAGTCGATTCTTCTCATTGGTGGACTTTTGATTTTGAAAAATGCAGCAGTTTTAGGTATTTAGGTTTTTTTTTCCCACTGATCTTAACCTACTGAAGGTTTGAGTGGGTGTTGATTGCATTGGCCTCCTGTAGCCATTGTGCTAGTCTGGCCTGAGCCAGATATTTCTATGCCTGATGAAAAAGGTGTTGGAATATGTATGTGGCATTGTTTAAATGCTAATGTTTTCAAGGGGCGAGTTTCGAGGGTATACAGTTCCCAGACAATTTGATTAGTTCCAATGTCCAAACTGGCCCTTTTGATATTGACTCCACCCCTTTTCTTGCAGACCCAACATACACCTTTCAAAAAATCCCAAATTCGATTAAAGTTCGTAGTTTCTTCCATGTGCACTTTAGGATTTCAAACTTTCTGGTAGATAGTTCCAAATTAAATTCCCTTTCCTATGAGTCCAAACACTGGGGGGTGGGGGGGGGGGGTCTCCATGAATGCACCCCCTTTTATCCCCTGCAGGCCTTGTCTGCTCTTTTAAAATTCATTTGTGTCCCAAAGTTTTCCTTCCATCGGTTTCAATTCACAGCCCAGACTGATCCCACAGCCCTTTTCCTTCTGGGTAAAATGAAGGGGTTTTCGTCCTCCCCTACATAATCCCCCATCTGACACAGTCAGACACCACTCGAGTGTGTCAAAGTTCAGGGTGGTGAGAAAACCCTAGGTCTCCCAAATTGCCCAACTTTCCCCAGTTTAACTCTAAACTGATCCCGTCGATATATATCGTAATTCCTTTTAACGCGGTACTAAACACAGAAATCCAACAGGTTACAATACACGACAGCAACATACATATATGTACTTAAGGTTACAGCAGTAATTGTACATTGAGTCTCATTTCAGTTTCAAACGTAAAACAAAGAAACCTGCCCTGCTAACTCCCCAGGAGCCATGTATGAAAAACGCAGTCATCCCTGGAAATAACAAAACCGCCTAAGTGTCGTGGTCAAGCTTTGTTTACACACCTTGAGTTTTAGCAACGGCTCTCCTGGCTGTGTAGTAGCCTGAGGAACTGCGTTCTTTTTCTTTTTCTCCTGAGCTTACAGCTTGTAACTAGCAGATAAGCTACAATCAAGAGTTGGCCGATCATCAAGGCATGCGATCCCACCCGGATCCATGCAGGTATGTCTGCCTGTATTCCCAAATCCCACCATGCTGGGGGTTTAATCTGGGCAATCTCCCCTGCTAGAATTTCAGTTTTCTGCTCCATGGTGTAAAAATGTTTTTGAGACAAATCCACTGCCTGGAGGAGGCTGTAAGTTTCTCAGGTAGTGGGGCAATGGGATAGCCAAACTGGGCGACATATTGCTGTAGATGGCTGAGGTTGTTTTGTACCGTGAGGTGAATCGTGGAAGGTTCAGGGATGGGTGTGATTCTGGTGTGTGCCACTTGAACCTCTGCCCTGGGTTTAAAGCAAAAGCTGCTGTACGGTATTGGACACCACCTTCCCGGTCCGTGTTCATACCGTTGGGCACTTGTGGTGACACAATATGTCCCACCGCCTACATATGCTACCTGTGGAGGCATGTGGTTAGGGGCCATTACCTCCATTGTGCAATTGATAGGCTCTGCCCCAGCAGTGCTGAACCCGCATTGTGGCCTTGCAAAAGCGTTCAAGTGCTGGGGGCACAGGATTACCTGTGCTCCTCTGCTCGGACAACCCAAGAGGTCTGTATCTGTCACAGTGTGCTCCCACATTGTGACATAAGGTGGGACCTCTTGGAATCGAACATGCACCCCTCCACGAATGACTCCCACATTCTCCACTCGGTACAGGGGTGCTGGTCGTGGGGACATAGAAACATAGAAACATAGAAAATAGGTGCAGGAGCAGGCCATTCAGCCCTTCTAGCCTGCACCGCCATTCAACGAGTTCATGGCTGAACATGAAACTTCAATACCCACTTCCTGCTTTCACGCCATACCCCTTGATCCCCCGAGTAGTAAGGACTTCATCTAACTCCCTTTTGAAATCCTGACCACCACACCCATGATGGTATGATTTGACTTTCCACAGTCCACCGGTACCGGGTAGGCTTCCGATGCTACACGAAGTTGGCAAGGACTCAAAACATTATCGTAAGGGTGCAGTGCTGCTAAGTGCTGGTTGCTGATCCAGGAGGGGACCTGTCCCTGTCTCAGATCCTCGAGGTTACTCCGTCCCTCTCCCAGCAACCAGGCCCCATAGAGCACGCACACCTCATTTTGGGCGGCTTGATCGGAAGCGTTTCTATCCTCCCGAATCAAGGCGTTTACTGTCATTGCCACCTCTTCGGGGAGCGCGGATCCCACTACGGTATTCTCGTCCCCCAGGACTTTGTGCAGCTGATTCTTTAACCCATTTATCTGGAGGGCCAGCTGCATGTTATCCAAACTGTTTATAGCGGACGCCCCGGTGTTAAACCCCGTAAGAATGTCATTTAAAGTGCCACGCCTCTGCCTGCCCGGTTCGGCCCTATCCCACTGTTTATACAAGTCTGTCACTTTGACATCCCCGAAGTCCAGTTCATAGAACTTCCGGAACATCTCCCACAGCAGAGCCTGGTATAACAGCTCGGTTTCCCGGGGACACCACGTAGGTAGGCGGACTTCTGTCAGATTTAGCACCACTGATGCCACTGCGTAGTGTACCCCCTGATAAAGTAGTTTCTCGGTAGGGACCAACACTAAACCATTCCCCGGTTGTTGTCGGGCACTCGTGTGGGATGGTGGGCTTGGCCGTGGGTGGGGGTTTTCTTTCCCAAACTACAAGTTCGGTGGCATTTATTGGTACCCGGGGATTGGGGATCACACACGCCTCCCCGCTGCGATCCCATACCACCCCATCCCCGACATCCTGCCACCACCTATAAAAAGCAATGGAGACCCCCTCTGAACACACGCGAGTGGATCCCCACATACACAAATAAATTCCTTGGTCGTACGCCCACCATTTCTCCCAGCACACCGTTACCCCGCCAGATGACCCCATGATGGTTCGGTAGGTATCATTATCCAGACGTTCCCAGTCTGAGTGTCGGTCTCCCATGTCCCTCTTGAGCTTTCTGAGCCACCACCACCATCCTAGAGGTATGTCCTCTTGGCAAGTTAGGCATACCTTCCTGCCTTCTGTCACTCTCACTCTGGAAGTGGCCACAGTGATCTCCGGGCAGGGGATGGAGGCCACTCTGTAGGTAAAGTCCTTATGGTTGGAGTACTTGGTGGAGTTCGATCCCAACCACCCAGGCCATTTCCCCTCGTGGGAGTAGGTGACCCGGCCATCCGCCGCCGGAGTCCCTTCTCCTGTGGTCACTGTCGGCGCTCTGCCCCCGGAGCATCCGAAAAGGAGGGAGTCCTCGGTGTCCCCTCGGTGCCCGGTGCAGATCCTTAGCGATGCCAGCATCACTAACGTCCAGAAGTGGAGGTGTTGACATCTGAAAGGCAAGAAGAACATGGCCTTGCTCTGAGAGACCTCTCCAGGCTCGGCCCACTTAACATGTTCCAAACACAAAAATGCTGTACCCAACCGTCACTGCCTTACCTAAACACATATACACACAACACAAAGTAACAAAACAGAAAGGGAAAATATATACACCGCCACCCGTCCCCGGGTGGCCAGGCTATATCCTGTCACTGTACAGGCGTCGTCGACCACTCAGCTGACCGTACCCTGGGGACCAGGATGCCCTCCGCTGAGGGGCTCGTATGGTCCCCCTTAATGAGTCTTGTGCTGCCCTCCAAGGCCCTCCCGAGCCCCGGATAATCGGTGGGAGACCCTTGCTAGCGCAACAGAGCACCCTCCCTGTTGTCTTTCGCCTTATCGGTCTAGGGCGGGAGGCTAAGTAAACAGGGGACCACGGCGCCCTGGGCTGTGGCACTCTGTTATTCCTCCTTACTGTCGGTGCAGAGTCCCACGTTATGGGCTGCAATGCCATCTCCTCCACCTCTTGGGCTAGCCCCAGCTGATCCACCATGGAAGGTTCAGCTTCCCCTTGAACCTTGCTAATGGTAGAGCCTTTCTCCCTACTTCTGTTAGTGGGCTGGGAACCTCTACCCAGTGGTGGGATAGCCTTACAGGAGCAGTGAACCAGCCCCGGCTGGAGAGCTTCGGGGCCCGCTGCCTCCTCCGGAGCCTCTAAATCCACCGGGGCCTGTTCTTCCCACAGTGCCTGATTCGCTTCCCTTGCTCGTCCCCTCTGTTTTTTACCTCTTTTGGGGTCAAACAATTTACACTGATTAATGTGATACCACTTCACCCGGCGAGGCAGTCGAACCGCATAGACCATAGGGCTAGCCTTGTCGACTATGCTGTATGGTCCCATATATAATGCTTCAAAAACCCCGACCCGAGCATATGACCTGGTCCCCTATCTCCCATTCGTGGTGTTTGCTGGGTTCTAGCAGCAATCGGTTACTCTGATGCTGTCTGCCCATGTTACTAGCAGCCTGCCAGTGAATCTGTTTGAGGTGTTCAAACAGGTTCCTGACCAACCGGTCCCGGTTCACCTCTCGGAGCTGCCCTTCGGTGAGAACCGGCGCCAACACATGCACTGGGGTTCTCATGATCCGGCCCGTCATCAGCTCATGGGGTGAGTACCCTGTGCTCTTTGACTGACTGACCCGGATTCCCATGAGGACCAACGGTAAGACCTCCACCCACTTGTTCGGTGAGTCTCCCGTCTCCTTGCGCAGCCTTTCCTTTAGGGTCCGATTCAGGCGTTCTACGGGGCCTGAGGACTGAGGGTTGTCGGCGACATGCCATTTTGCTCTTATCCCCAGCACCTTTAGGGTGGCCTGCATCACCTGGCCGGTGAAGTGGCTTCCCCGGTCGGACTCCATGATTGGAGGTAGACCCCACCGAGAGAACACCACCCTCACCAGGATTTTTGCAGTCCCCACCGCGGTAGCTGTTCGGCAAGGGAAGGCTTCCACTCACTTGGAAAACACATCCACCAGGACGAAGCAGTATTTATAACCTCCCTGGGCGGCCGGTAGGGGTCCGATGTAGTCGATCTGGATCGACTGCCATGGTCCCTCTACCCGCCTGACATGTCCCATAGACACCTTCCTTTTCTGAGGGTCTGGGTTGTTTGCAGCGCAAACCAGACAGCCCGCACAGAAGTTGCGGACGTCTTCCCGGAGGTCTGGCCACCACCCTGCCTTTTCTACCCGTTGCCAGGTAGATTTCGGCCCAGGGTGTCCCGCACCTGGACCCTCATGGGCCAGCTGAAGGAATTCCCTCCGGTGTTGTGGCGGCACTACCCATTTGTCCCCTTTAAACAACATGCCTTCCCGCACAGCAATATCTACAGCACTGTGTGGGCCCTCCGCCTTTTCCCCCCTTTTGATAGCAGCCAAGGCAGCCTTCAGGATCGGATCCTGCATCTGGACTACTTTAAGGTCCGGGGCCGCAGCCGCCCCTATGCTCCCTTGTGTCCCTGGCTTGCTTCTTGCTGCTGCTATCCTGCCTGCCTCGTATGGGTCCCATGGGCGACCTGTGCGAGCACCTTCCCTTGCCAGCAGGTCTGCCTGCTGGTTACCTTCCCCCCGTGGCTCAATTTTGGAGTGGGCCTTTAACTTATGGATATATACATCCCCGGTTTCTCCCACTGCAGCCACGATCTTTTCTAGCAGGGGTTTGGTCACAAGGGGCTTCCCATCGCAGAGGTGTACCCCCGGCGTGACCAAATCGCCAGATACTCTGTACACGAATTGCAAGTGAACATGCTGTCCGAGCAAATCGTGTATGGGGTAGGGAATTCCTCGGGGTGTGTGACCACATACATCACCGCCGAGAGTTCCGCCTGCTGGGCGCTCAGGGTGCATGGGAGTTTAAGAGCCAAGGCAATTCCTGCCTTGGGATCCCAAACTCCACAGCCCGTGAGTCTTGTACCCGCGGACACTGAACTGGAGCCATCAACGTAGATCTCGCGGCCTGTGGGGTGTATCCCTGCCCGAAATCCAAAGTTAATGTCCCATACTCCCTCCACAGAGCATCGATGCGGCTGTCCTGGATAGATTAAATTTGCTGCGAGCCTGGGCTCGCAGAGGCCCTTGACCTTTAAAGTCATTTGGGAGAAGAGGAGGATCCAGCGAGTGATTCTAGCACTGCTCACTGTCCCGTCCTTATTCCTCCCGTCCAACAGCATCTGCGTCGGGGTATGATGGGTGAGGAGTGTAATGGGGGATATTCCGGTAAAGATCTGAGCTCTCTTTACTGCCCAGTGGGTGGCAAGCAAGTGCCTCTCACAATTGGAGTATCCCTTTTCTACCTGCGTGAGGACCCTGGAGGAGTACACCACTGGTCTCAGCTGACCGTTTCGCCCCTGGAGCAACACTGCACTTAAGCTGTCACCACTGGCTGCCACCTCCAGGAAGACTTCCTCCCCCCCCATCAATTGCCCCTAGGGCTGGTGCTACCTGCAGGTCTCCCTTAAGACGGACAAATGCTGCCTCACAGCCCTCGTCCCATTCCCACTCGACCCCCTTATGTAGGAGTCTGAGCAGAGGGGCGGCAGTGGCTGCATAGTCCTCGATGAAGTCCCTACAGTAGCCAGTGATTCCCAGGAAAGACCTTACCCCCGACACATCCCTAGGGACAGGGAGTTCCTGCACTGCCTTTCTTCTAGCCTCATCAATGGCCCTTTCTCCTGCCCTTATCGTCAGGCTCAGGAATTTTACCTCTCCTAGACCTATCTGGGCTTTCTTGGGGTTAACTTTAAAACCCCCTTCCTTCAGTAAGACCAGCAGTTCGGCCAGCAGTGGACCGTGTTCCTCACTGCTGTCTGTGAACAACAACAGGTCGTCCACATACTGGACCAGCTGGTGTGGCTGGCTGAAGCCTTTTAAGCAGTTCGCCATGCATTGGTGAAAGATGCTGGGACTATTATGAAAGCCCTGTGGGAGGCAGCTCCATGTATACTGCTGTTCCCGGAAGGTGAAGGCAAGCTTGTACTGGTCTTCCCTCCGTACAGGGATAGACCAGAATCCGTTGGATATGTCCAACACTGTGAACGTGGTTGCGGATGCAGGGATTTCCCCTATCAGATCCGCAACCGCCGCTACTGTGGGGGCACAAGCTGGGATGTTTTTATTGAGCACCCTATAATCCACCGTAGCCCTCCAAGAATTATCCGGTTTCCTAACTGGCCAAAGCGGGGAGTTGACATGGGTGGCTATGGGTCTCAAAACACCCTGCTCGACATGCGAGCTTAAAGCTGTCTCCAAGTCTGCTTCTGCCTCTCGGGGAAAGCCATACTGCTTTTGCGGGCGGGACATGGGATCCCCATCTATTCTAACCTCCACTCCTGTGACTCTCCCACAGTCGTGTTTATGGGTGGCAAATGCTGCAAGATTTGCTTGCACATAGGCCCGGTACTCGGCCGGGGTGTTACCAACCAGAACCTCCAGGTCGTAACCCCCTTTTGGCTTCATTGTACACAGAGTCCCTTTTCCCTGTTTCTTATAACCATGACTTCTCCCTCTGCTCCCGTGCCCACTGTGCCCCATAGACAGTGATTCCTCAAGTCTACTAGGATCTGGCGAGCGATGATAAAATCAGCCCCCAAAATTCCTTTTCCCACCTGCTCCCAGTTCATCAGGACGCACTTCCATTGTGTTTGGAGTGCTCCTAAACGAACTGCGAGCGGGACTGAGAAAAACCCAGCCTTCTCATTACCTGTGAACCCAACGAGTTGATACAGCACCCCGTTTGATAGAGGTGAGGTTGCGGGGTCCTCCGAATGGACTATCGTGCTGGAAGCACCAGTGTCCAAAAGGTAGGTACCCAATACACCCTCAACCTCCATCTTGACCCAGGGTCATCCCCAGGGGTCGTATTCTAGTGGGCACAGGTATACAGACTGGGTCTGGGCTAGTCACGGCCTCTGTACTGGCAGGGTTGCTGGTGCTTCCCTGCCTGTTGCCGTGGCTACCTTCCCAGTCCCCTCCAGTGCTGTCCTCACTGCAGCTACTATCTGGTCAAGGGATGGTGAGGAGCTCCCTCCACTTCCCCCACTCTGGGCGGCTCCTAAAGAACTTCTCCCCCCATCTCTCTTTACTGGGCCCCTGCAATCCCTTTTAAAATGCCCAGCTTTCCCGCACCCGTAGCACACTCCCTCCTTATCAGACGAGCGGCCACCCTCCTGGTGCCATTCCCTTTTGGGAATCGGGTTGGGTTTTATTTCATTTACCCGACCTTTGGAGGTTTTCTCCTCCTCCCCTCCTCCATTCCGTTGGACCAGTGCCAGTTGCCTGACCACTGCTTCCTCGGTGAGGTTGGGGTCCCGAGAATCGAACCACAGTTCTGCCCTGGCCTTGAGCCGGGGCAAGCAGTTTGCCACCAGCATCCTCAGCCAGCGGCCAGTCTGTACCGCGGAAAGATTCGCCCGGTCGAGGAGCTCCCCACAGGCTGCGTGGTATACCACCCACAGCCTGTCCGCAAACGTCTGCGGGGTTTCCCCTGCGAGCTGCCTTGTCCTTTCGACCCGTTCGAAAGGACTGCCGTCATCGAAGCCCATAGCCTCAAGGACGGCCCTCTGGACCTCAGTAAATGTACGCTGTCCCCTCCGGCATTCTGCTGGTAGGGCCTGGTACAATTTGCTGTGTCCAGAGAGAAGAGCAGCAGCTTGGCTGTCTCTTCCTCATCACACCCATTAATTTCCCCTGCCTGCATCACCTCCATGAAGTGAATAGATGGGTCCCCGCTGCGAGTGAATTTGGCCAAATGGGCCACCATGGCCCTGAGTGATTGAACTCCATGGGGAATAATAAAGTCACTCTCCAGCGCTCCCCGACCTTGGCCACCTCCCTGTGGAGGACCGTACTTGCGCTGCCTGACTGGGCACATCCACCCTGGTTCAGGATCTTTCTGCGCTGGTCCCTCTATCTCCGGCTGTCCCACCATACCTGGTGCAGCAGACAGCGCTTGGTCGCCTGATCCAGCCCTAAACTGACCCTCGACTGGAGCCTCACATCCCTGCTGCCAAACGGGACACATTGGTCCTGCCCCCAGCCCTGGGTATGCTACTACCTGCGTGCCCCGCTCCTCCTGGTACTCCACCGGACAAACCACCGGTGCCTCAGGAGGTGGTCGGGTGTCTCTTGCCTTTGGATTCTCCTCTACCCCCCAGTACTTTCCTTTGTCCCCTGTGGACCCTCCAGGTCCGATCAGGGCGACCATCCGCTTTGCCTGGGATAGAGTGTGGGTGAGAGTTTTAATCCTCTCCTGACAGGGACCGTGATCTGCAAACTCACTGCTACTGGCCACTTTATAGGCTGCCTGTACGTTTTTTAATTTATTCTCCAGTTCCAAAATTTTCTGGGTGTACTGAGAGTTCTGTTCCCGGAGGGACCCCTTACTACCCTTGGCCTCAGTGACCTGACACTGAAGATAGTCCCGGCTATTTCAGAAGGTCTCCTCCAACTGCCGGTTCCTTTGCTGCTCCCCAGCTAATTCGGCCAGCAGGTTGTCCCCAACCACAGCCCGGATAGCAGAGAGCTCCTTTGATTTCTGAAGACTCTGTTCCAAGTCCTTCACCTGCTGGTCGAGCTTTCGGACTTGGCGGGTGAAGCAGATAAGCCAGATGGCCTTTTCCACCCTGTGGTTGTGGTCCTTCCCTGCTGTCCACTGAGCAGCAGCATCCACTGGGCGCTCTGCCGTGTGAGGGCTTGCACCCAAGGTTTGGTGAGGTTCACCTTGCCAAAAATGTATGAGGAAATTCTCTCCTCCATTTTAGTTTTCTCTCTTATCATCTCATCTGTTATATTAACATCTCCTGTTTGCTTATGTCCCTTCGTGGTCGCCATGTTCTGTAAGGGGTTTTCACAGGGTTGTTGTGCCTTGGGTGTCTCTCTCTGGGCTTCTGCCCTCACAGCTTATGCCTGGCCTGTGAGATACCCTGAGTGCTGCAAGAGCACCCCTGGAGAGACTGTGTCCACAGCTTATGAAGGAGGTTTTGAGACTTGTGCGTCCCCACAGCATATGCCTAGCCTGTGAGGCACCTGTGAGTGTCAAACACTCCTAACCCCTTCTTCCCTAGCCTGTGACACACAGTTGAGTGTTTTCGAGGCGCTCCTAGCTTCCCTTACACGGTTCTGACATAAGACTCATGATCAGGAGATGTAATACAATAGAACTGAGACAAGGTGATTCCAAGAGGAACTTTAAGCTTCCAATTTATTTGACAAGGTGTAACTCAACAAACAGCAATACACCAACTTTCTGGTAGATAGTTCCAAATTAAATTCCCTTTCCTATGAGTCCAAACACTGGGGGGTGGGGGGGTCTCCATGAATGCACCCCCTTTTATCCCCTGCAGGCCTTGTCTGCTCTTTTAAAATTCATTTGTGTCCCAAAGTTTTCCTTCCATCGGTTTCAATTCACAGCACAGACTGATCCCACAGCCCTTTTCCTTCTGGGTAAAATGAGAGGGTTTTCGTCCTCCCCTACACATTGAAACATTTTTATCAACCTTTTTCTTTAGCCCAGTCTGGGCCCCACATCTGTTCCCTCAAAGCAGCAGGGTTCCACCCCGATATCCCTCACTTCTGTGAGTTGAGCACTCTGGTTGCCCCATTACAGGAGTGGGTACTTGCCTCAATTATTTAAATTAATCCAGTTGGGATGGGGTCAGAGGCAGGTCAAAAGCAGTGGCATACGGTCTGCCCTATCGCCCTTTCATGGATATTTTTCCATATTGCCTTTGAATTGTTCATTATGAGTACACATATTAGTTAAGTATATAATTGTTGATTTCCTGATCACAGGCTCCTGACTCGGAGCAATGATACTAGAAAGCGTTGGCAGGGAAATTATTGACTGTGGCCTGTTTTCCATCCATTCAAATTATTGGATAGAAATTAAGGTCTGTGGGTCTTGTGAGCACCATTCATCACTGGGAGTGCCCAATTGGGAAATCAGCCTCATAAAAATTTAGAATTGATATTTCTGCTTTTATTTCACAATACGTTACTGTAGTATATGAATAAGTAAATCATAAAAAACTACCTTCATAGAAACAAGGAGGCATCAATATTAAGTACTGTAACTATCTAACACATCAATGCTCCCAACATAGCTGTACAAGTTACAGATCTCTTAATGAACCCACTGCAATAACTCATATTCCCTGCCCTCAGCATTTATTTACTGAGACCTAATTACTACACTGTCTATGATTTATGCAATAAAATTCAGCTTAAAAAAAAGAGTTCTATATCAAAATGACTACCTAAATTCAGAGAGGGTGAAATTGCCCCTTTTTATAGCCCTGATAGCGCCTCCGGAGGGCGCTAACATGGCACAATGGCGTTTTTGCCCTGGTGGTTTCAGGGGCACTGCCGTGTGCGCTGATGCCTCACCACCCTGCACCGACCCATTTGCATCCCATGGGGGAAATTGCCCTGCGGATCGCAAGGTTGGCGCAGACGGATGTCAACGTCAGCTTCTCGGGTCACAAAGCTGACAGACATCCGCCACCAGGGTGCCTCTTAAAGGGGTGACCTTTATCGCTCCGGGCCGCCATTTTTAGTTGTCGGCCGACTCTTGCATCGGCCCAACAATGGCGGCCCTTGCGTCGACCGGGCCAGCATCGTGCAGCCTGGCAATCCGCTTTGGGTGCTGTGCTGCTGGCCTGGTCGATCGCCTCCCTGGTGGCCAAGTGGCGGCCACCAAAGGGCCTGCAGAGTGTGCAGCAGCCCTCCCCTTTAATTGAAGGGGAGGGGCGATGTAGCGTGTCAGTGCAATGCGGATCCACATAGTGCTGGCCTGCTCTGCACTATCGCCGCGGGGCCGCCCCGGGAGCACCCCTCCAAAGAAGTGGAGCACCGGGGACAGCTTCCTTTGAGGGACACATGGCCAAATTCCGCGTCAGGGTGGGGACTTTCGGGATGAGCGCAGGAAGTTCCAGCCCTGGATGGTGACCACCCCCCAATCGGGGCAAAAGGCAATTTCCAGCCCAGAATGTCTTGAATTAGAGAATGAGCTCTGCTCCTCTATCAAATAGGGCCAATTTCTCTTTTGTTTCTCTTTGTTTGATATGAATTTTGATAAGCAGAGTAAACGTGAATTTAAAATTAGCTTCAGATGCCTGACAAAAAGCTACTTTCATCTCTGTGGGGAGGGATACCCAAAGCATATAATGATCTTGAGTTATTCAGTTTGATTGACCCCCACAAGAGCTGGTATGGTCAGTAAGAGGGCACCTCAATGTGGGGAAATTGGGCAAAAGCACCAATTTGGGTGCATTTCTGGCATCTGCATATCCCATGCCCATGGAAATTTTCACACTGCTCCTTCCATGGAAGGCGAGGTTCCAGGAACCCACAACCAATTGCCCTATGTTGGGGTAAAAAGAAGACTTCTCTTCTCCAAGGTGGATTCCCTGAAATAAGGGATCGACACCCGCCCGCCCAAATAGCAACCACGGAATCACTCAGACAAAACCTCAATTCAACCGATCTTTAGTCAAGCATATGCAGGGGAAGAGATCCGATGAACCCTTCAAAGTACAAGAGTTCTACATGCACAGTTATATGATTTTTCGAGGTGTGCGACCCTCCTACAAAACTTCTATGACCACCGGTTGGCTGACAGCTTATCACTGACAGCTTATCAGCGGAACTTCATTGATTCGTTGACCCTTATCAGACTGGCTGCTGAGTGGTTTCTCAATTTGTCCATCTCCCATCACATGTCAACCTGCTGGAATGTGTTGTCCTACAGTATCAACTTTGCCTCAGTTCCTTATGACGTGTTGGTTAACCTTGTTTCCCAGGGTTTGCTATCTCGTTCCCAAGCATCTGATTTCTTATCCCTTTTCCAAGAAAATGCCAGGAAAATCTTTCTTGTTCTCATGGATGCAGCTGCTGCTACAATTCATGACTGCTGATTCCCTACTGTCCTTGGTAGATGTTGTTCTGTACTGAATATATAAGTTTCCATTTGCTATCAGTCTGTACTAAAGATTAACACAATTGATGATTCATTTACCATTAAGCTTTGCTGCTTAGCAAGCTTTGCTGCTTAGCCTTTCTCCAAAAACCCATTTGTAAGCGAGTGTTATAAGCATGCTTTACATACATAAGCGAGTTTTACATACAATCTGTTAATAGGCGATATATGACAATCCCTATCATGAGGTGGAGGAACTCCCGATTCCTCACAACCTCCTAATACCTATAATCTGGACCATTTTATGTGTCAGATCAATTCACTACCTTCAGTATCCACTTTAGTGGCCACCTGTCTGTCTACTTCCACTTTGGTGACATCTTTATTCCCTTACAATACTCTACCCCCTTACAATTCCCCCTTATGGCCCTTGACTATATGCCCAAGATAGGCCATCTCGCAAAAGATTCCTCATGGGTGAGCCTCCAGGGTTGTCATTTCGTTTAGGTAGCACTACTTCCCGAATTGCAGGACCCACCTGTTAGCTTTCCCATCAAGATTATACAAGGTTATTTTCCCTTTACTCAGTGTTTTAACTATTGTTCGTGCTATGGCTGAGGTTATCCACTTTGGTGGTAAAAACAGAGAGACAGACTATTATCTGAATGGTGACAGATTAGGAAAAGGGGAGGTGCAACGAGACCTGGGTGTCATGGTACATCAGTCATTGAAGGTTGGCATGCAGGTTCAGCAGGCAGTTAAGAAAGCAAATGGCATGTTGGCCTTCATAGCGAGGGGATTTGAGTACAGGGGCAGGGAGGTGTTGTACAGGGCCTTGGTGAGGCCACACCTGGAGCATTGTGTACAGTTTTGGTCTCCTAACTTGAGGAAGGACATTCTTGCTATTGAGGGAGTGCAAAGAAGGTTCACCAGACTGATTCCCGGGATGGCGGGACTGACATATCAAGAAAGACTGGATCAACTGGGCTTGTATTCACTGGAGTTCAGAAGAATGAGAGGGGATCTCATAGAAACGTTTAAAATTCTGATGGGTTTAGACAGGTTAGATGCAGGAAGAATGTTCCCAATGTTGGGAAAGTCCAGAACCAGGGGTCACAGTCTAAGGATAAGGGGTAAGCCATTTAGGACCGAGATGAGGAAAAACTTCTTCACCCAGAGAGTGGTGAACATGTGGAATTCTCTACCACAGAAAGTTGTTGAGGCCAATTCACTAAGTATATTCAAAAAGGAGTTAGATGTAGTCCTTACTACTAGGGGGATCAAGGGGTATGGCGAGAAAGCAGGAATGGGGTACTGAAGTTGCATGTTCAGCCATGAACTCATTGAATGGTGGTGCAGGCTCGAAGGGCCGAATGGCCTACTCCTGCACCTATTTTCTATGTTTCTATGTTTCTATGTTTCTTAAGTCGGTTACATTTTTTACAGGCTAACAATAGCAACATACCCAATATGATCCCTTGCATCACAACCAGTACATGTGACATTATCCGTATCCACGGATGCACTTGCACATTGAGTCCAGCATTCCAAAACTTCATGTACCAAGGCTGACTAGCCAACATTTCCTCAGTGTCCTTTCGCAGGTTGCCTATATCTTCCATCAGAACTACATACTTCAGTCTTTGCCTCCGAATATCCTGCTCCAGTCGAGTTTGTTCCTCATTCAGTTCGGGTATCGGTTCTCCTTGCGGCCCGATGGTCTTCTCATACCCTTCACAGATAGAGTCTATCATTGTCCCATTGATGGTTTCTTCCTTTAGTTCAGGGTTTATAACGTACAATTTAAATATGTCTCGTCAAGCGGGATAAAGCAGAAGTCAGTATTCATGATGGCGCATGAGGTATCTCCTCCTTTATTTGTGACCGTCATTTCAGTCACCGTGGTGCTCACACACCATTCCCCATTTCCTCGTGGAACAGTGGTAGTTTCATAGTCCCGTGCTAGGGGGGGGGTGATACTCAAGGTGCACCCGTCATTATCCACAGTCATGTTTAATCATTCGTAGTGGATCTCGACATAAAACAACTTGGTTATTTTTATAACAATCATCTATGCTGAGACTCTTAGTGCTGTTGTTCTCTTTAATTACATATCTGGATAGGTCATGGTAACGCACACGAGTTTGATTTCTTATTTCCCCTATATTGTCTGTTTGGCAAAGGGGATCTCCCTTTGTCATATCACACTGTGGTATTGATAGTACAAAACCTATTATATTTTGAAGGTGCTCTCGGTTATGTTGTATACCACTGAGTAACCATGCTCTGTACCCTGCGCAAACTATTTCTGTCTGTGTGGTTCTGCTCAAGTTTCTTTCCGTTCTGTCCACCACATAGTTCTGGCGTGGTCTCACAAGGTGTGGGCTACTTGTAACAATTCCCTCTCCGCGTCATGACCCAGTTGTGCCTGTACCCTTTCATTATCCTCATCCCTATCCAACAATCCCTGTAAGGTTCAGGTTAGGGCATCGACCCGATCATCTATCGTGTGCAGGTCTATAGGGCCCAAGTTTCGGGCCGCGCCTAAAACGTTTTTCGCGCCAGAAAGTGCGCCTAAAATAAACTTACCTATTCTCCGGCTCCCTGCAGGTCCTCTGGAGCTGGGCGCAGCGCAGCACGAGCGGTGGGAGGCGGAGCCAGGTCCCTGCGCTGAAAACAGTGCCGGGACCTCTGCACATGCGCGGTACAGTGGGCACGCATGTGCAGTAGCTCCAGGTGGCCATAACTGTGGGAGGGGCCCGAAGCACGCAGCCCCTAGCCCTGGCTGAATGGCCTCACTGGGGCTGCGTGCATAAGGCTCCTCCCACCCGACCCGACCCGACCCCCACTCTCCCCCCCCACCCCCGCCCCGGACCTCCGCGACTCTGCCCCACCCCCACCCCCCCGGACCCTCCGCGATTCTCTCCCCCCCCCCCAGACCTCCGCAACTCTTCCCACTCCCCCCCCCCCCGCGACTCTCTCCCCCCCCCCCCCCCGCCCGGACCTCCGCGACTCTTCCCCCCCCACCCCCGGACCTCCGCGACTCTCTCCCCCCACCCCACCCCCGGACCTCCGCGGCTCCCCCCCCCGAGACCTGACGCCACCTACCTGTAAATCCAGCCCGAGGTCTTGGGCCCGGCCGTTCAGCCTCCTTCTCTCCCTTTCCCTCCCGCCTCTCCTTCCCTTCCCTCCCCTCCCCCTCTCCTTCCCTCCCCCCCCACTCCTTCCCTCCCCCCTCTCCTTCCCTCTCTCTCTCCTTCCCTCCCTCTCTCCTTCCCTCCCTCCCTCCTCTCTCCCTCCCTCCCTCCTCTCCCTCCCTCCTCTCTCCCTCCCTCCCTCCTCTCTCCCTCCCTCCTCTCTCCCTCCTCTCTTCTTCCCCCTCCCTCCTCTCTCCTTCCCTCCTCTCCCCTTCGCTCCCCCCTCCAACCTCCCCTCCCTCCTTCCCTCCTCTCTCCTTCCCTCCCTCCTCTCTCCTTCCCTCTCTCCTCTCTCCTTCCCTCCCTCCTCTCTCCATTCCTCCTTCCCTCTCTCCTTCCCTCCCTCCTTCCCTCCCTCCCTCTCCCCCCTCCCCCTCTCCCCCCTTCTCCCCCTCTCCCAATTCTCCTCGCCTCTCCTTCTCCTCACCCCTCCTCTCCTCCTCCCCCCCACCCCTCCTCCTTCCCCCCACCCCACCCCCTCTACCCCCACCCCCCTCTACCCCCACCCCACCCCCCTCTAACCCCACCCCACCACACCCCCCTCTACCCCCACCCCCCTCTACCTCCACCCCCCCCTCCTGCTGCAGTCAGTAAGTAGAAAATGTTTTATTTATTGATATTTTTAATTTAAAAAAAATGTATTCATTATTTTTTGATTGATTTATTAGTTGATTTATTGATGTATTTATCATTTATTATTGATGATGGCTCTTTATTTGTAAAACTGAAGTGTTTAATGTTTGTAAACTTCCCTTTAAACCCCCCCCCCCCCACCCCGCTCCCCCACATTCCCTACGTCTAATTTGTAACCTACGCCTGATTTTCTAAAGTGTAGACAAGGTTTTTTCGAACGCACAAAAATCTTCACTTACTCCATTCTAAGTTAGTTTGGAATAAGTTTTCACTGCCTAAACTTTGAAAACAGGCGTAAGTGGCCGGACACGCCCGCTTTTGAAAATAAAATTCTGTTCCAAAGTGAAACTGTTCTAACTGACTAGAACTGGTACACTTTACTAGGGTGCCTGATCCCTAGTAAAGTGCAGGCCTGTTTCATCACTTTCCCTGTGAAGTGTGCACCCTGATCTGAGTCCAGCTGGAGTGGCATTCCCCATCGGGGTATTATTTCCTCTGCTAGGATCCTGGCCATGGTTTCTGATGAACAATTTCTAGTGGCGAAAGCTTCTACCCACTTTGTAGAATAGGAGTATGTCTTCCCCTTGTTGCTAGGTAGTGGTCCAGAAAATCTATCTGTAAGTTTTCCCAGGGTCCTTTCGGTCGGGGTTGATGTCCCATTATGACCTTTACTTTCCCCCCTGGGTTGTATTTTGCGCATATCACGCACCTTCTACAGTGGTTCTCTATATCTCTACCCATTCCCTTTCACCACCAGCATCTGGACATTGAACTTATCATGTTGGTTCTACCCGTATTGAGTCACTAATTTGAGCATTATAATGATCTTTACTTTGGTACGTATAGATGTGGAAGGACCTATTCTGATTGGGTAATCCCAGGCTGGAGCACTTGTGAGAGCTTGTTTTAACTTTACAAATGCCGTTTCCTGATCAGGGCCCCAGTCCACTGGCTTTTGGGAGTGTTTTTGCCCTTTGACCAGGTCCTGTATAGGTTGGGCCATCTCGGCATATTTGGGGATAACATTTCGGCAGTAGTTGAATAGCCCTAGTACCTGCCTGACCCTTTTCACGGTCCCTGGCTTTGGTATCGATCTAATAGCCTCCTTTCTGTCCTTGGGCATTTGTCTTTTCCCTTGTGTTATGATGTATCCTAGATATGTTACTTCACTCTTTCCATATTAAAGACTACACATTTAAAAAAA
The DNA here is from genome assembly GCF_044704955.1 of Pristiophorus japonicus. Taxonomy (NCBI): domain Eukaryota; kingdom Metazoa; phylum Chordata; class Chondrichthyes; family Pristiophoridae; genus Pristiophorus; species Pristiophorus japonicus. The sequence continues at coordinate 277,220,072 of NC_091979.1, read as the reverse complement.
ATTCTTTATAACCGTTACAATTTAATTATTTTCCTTCTGGCAAGTGGGACAACATTCACTTCCAATTAAGAAACCCAAATTAATAATGTCCAGAATTTTTTTAAAATTTCATGCAGAGATGCTAAAATTGTTTGATGAACTAAATAAAACAGCTGTCAGTGGATAGGGTTAACTCCTTTGCAGGTTTGTAAGAAGGCATGACGTCATTACATGACTTTGCGTAATTCTTTTTTTTTAAACCTTTCCCGATGAGAGACAAGTGCTCGCAATTCATCTCGGACATCAGAGAATACGACATTTTAGATTGCCTCTAAACTCGGTAGCATTATTTCCAAACTGTCCAGTATCATTCATTTTAAAAAGGTTTTCAAACCCGAAATGTTTAAACCTCCTTTACTGAAGTAGAAACTTTCCCGTAATTTAAAATAACATTTTCCAAACAACCAAACGGCAACTTTTATTTTTCCTAGCAAAAATCATTATCAACATAGAGTGTTTTTTTTATCTCTTTTCCGATGTGGTGAAAGTTTCATGTCTGGAACTAGGGACAGTCACACTTTGAAAAAAATAGAATTTCACCGTGACCGCAATGAAAGTCCAGTTTTCATTGGTTAATTACCCTCAATAATCCAATTAAACCAATATCTTTTTCATAGCCAATATGTTATTAACTGAACACAATACAGAGCAGACAAAATAAAATAAAATAGCATCCAGTAAGTTACACCGGTTTCCATTTTCTCCTTTCTTCAGATACCTTTCCAATGAACTGTAAAAATACTAAATTAGTTTTTGTATCTAACAAACATTTTATACATTTTACACAGAAGGCTTGCAGCTCCGAGAAATGTATACAGGTTTTTTTTTCAAAAGGAGACAGTGCTTTTTAAACATTCAAATTGATAACTAAATTGAAAAGACAGTGCTTTGTTAAGATTTTTAATTAATTTAAAAACAAGACCACACATTGTTAATTTAAACTACATAAGACAATCGCAATTTTTTGTACTCCAATTAAAACGTTCATTTTTTTTCTTTAAACAACTGTAGCTTCAAGGTTGAAGTTTTATCCTTTGTTAAACAACCCATCTTTTGTTCATTTCATGGTTCTGTAAATCAAAATAACTCCGCACCTGTGTTTCTAACTTAAAATTTAATTCAATTCCAGGTGCACAATGAAAATTTTAACACTTAAGGGTTGAAAAAGCTTTCAGCTCCATATCCGAAAAGTGGGGGAGCTAGAACAAACATACAGACTCATTTCTCTTTTAAAAGACCAGCTTTCAGACACATATTCCACAGTCAAGAAACTTCCACACAAACTGAAACTTTTAAACATCCTTTCCTTTTCAGAGGACATTCTTTCATGAGGTGACCTTCCTGATAGCAGTTAAAACATATCGGGGGAGCTGCACAAGGCTGTTCCCCCTCCCCCTTCATCTCTGCTGCTACCGTCACTGCTGCCATTTTAGCTATCTTTCCTTTTGTTCTGCCTTTAATTCCTCTACGTTCTCTGCCCATTCCAGAGTTTCATCGTCGTCGTCCCTCACTTTGAATCCTAACTTAATAATCTTTTGATGGGCTTCCCCCAGTCCATCCTTAATCATTTTTTTTTCTCTTTGTTCCTTGGCAACTTAAGTATCAGTTTTAACATAAGTTTTTTTTGATTATTTTCACATTCTTTTCTGCCCGTGACCCTACTGGTCCACATATCAGAGACTTCTCTGGTCCTCATTCCATCCCAATGGCCAGTTTTTTCTAAAGACCCTGGGGTCGGCACCTACCACTCCTTTAGTTTGGATTCCTTCTTGTTTGCACCATGCACGATCAATACAGGCTTCTCCTTGTTATATTACCATGTCACCCGTCATGCTTCAGGACATACATACCTATCCTACCTCAGTCTTCATCCTTCCGTGATTCTCTATAATTTGTTCTTTATACAGATTAATTCCTTCCCCGTCAATGCTACAGCTCTGTAGGTGATACAAAAAAGAATACTCACCGCAATAGCTGCCACATCGTCCAGGTCAGAGTGTCTGTACCCTGCTCGCAGCACCAAATGTTGGGGTAAAAAGAAGACTTCTCTTCTTCAAGGTGGGTCCCCTGAAATAAGGGCCCGCCTGTATAGCGACGACGGAATCACTCAGACGAGACGTCGGTTCAACCGATCTTTATTCAAGCATATGCAGGGGAAGAGTTCCGATGAACCCTTCAAAGTACAAGAGTTCTACATGCACAGTTATACAATTTTTCAAGGTGTGCGACTCTCCTACAAAACTTCTATGACCTCCGGTTGGCCGACAGCTTATCAACAGAGTTTCATTGATTCGTAGACCCTTATCAGACTGACTGCTGAGTGGTTTCCCAACCTGTCCATCTCCCATCACATGTCAACCTACTGGAATGTGTTGTCCTACAGTGTCAATTTTGCCTCAGTTCCTTATGACATGTTGGTTAACCTTGTTTCCTAGGGTATGCTATCTCATTCCCAAGCACCTGATTTCTTATTCTTTTTCCAAGAGAACTCCAGTCAAAACTTGCTCGTTCTCATGGATGCAGCTACTGCTACAATCTATGACTGCTGACTCCCTATTGTCTTTGGTAGATGTTCTGTACTGAATATGTAAGTTTCCATTTTCTATCAGTCCGTTAAGCTTACCATTAAGCTTTGATGCTTAGCAAGCTTTGTTGCTTAGCCTTTCTCTAAAAACCCATTTGTAAGCGAATGTTATAAGTGTGCTTTACATACATAAGCGAGTTTTACATACAATCTGTCAATGGGCGATATATTACAATCCCTACCATGAGGTGGAGGAACTCCTGATTCCTAATACTGATAAGCCCTAGAATCTGGACCATTTTATGTGTCAGATCAATTCACTACCCTCAGTATGCACTTTAGTGACCATCTGTCTGTCTACTTCCACTTTGGTGATATCTTTATTCCCTTACAATACTCTACCCGCTTACACCCTATGAGCCTTCTAAGCAAGGGAGCTGTTCTACATAAATGTTACATCTAATCCTGGTGATCTTTGGGGATCCAGACCATTTGTCTGGTCTGAACCTCAACAGTGGGGCCCACATACACCTTTAGAGAGTCCTTCACCTACTCAGCGTACCAGCTGCCATACAAATACTGGGTCCTGACTGTGGATCTGGAGTCCCTGGTCCAACTCTTTGCTCATCTTTTGCCTTGTAAGGAGCGGAAGAAAGTTATACCCCTTAGAAGTCAGCGAGGAAACTCTCAGAAGGGTAAGCCAGCCTACAAAACTTCAGAGCCACTCTTTGTTCAAAAGCTAATTGTTAAGTTCATTTGATGACCAGGCCATTATTTTTTTGAAACATTATTTCTTCGTACAAGTTTGAAAATTGGAGCAGCAGATAGATTCATTATGTATAATAGCCAAACCATCAGGGATATCTGTGGAAGAAAGTAGTTAATGCCTCAAGAGCAACACCTGTGACATTTCAGGTTTCTTTTGGCATAAAGACACTGCCACAGGTACTGAACTTTTAGGTCAGTGTTTAAGTTCAGAGTTCTGACCACCATAACCTTAGAGAAAGAGCCGCGTCTATCTGGGGTTAGTGCAGCTTGTCTGCCGAAGTCACGGAGGATGAGTGGAAAAACCTCCACAGAAATTTGTCCCCTTGTAATCTGTGGGCCAACATAGGAAATGAGGTTGCCCACAGGAAACATCTCTTTGGGAAGTACACAAAAATGGTTTCTCCTAAATCTTTGCAGATTACTAGACTCTATGATAAATAAATTCTGAAGAATGTATTTTCAACCCGAGTGGATTGATTTTATCTGTGTTACTTTTCTTCATAAGCCTTAAAAAATTTTCTTTTCAATATTTATTCATTTCCCTTCCACTTCCACTACTGTGTCTGGTTCTAACAACTGTGCAGAAGAGCATGCCAGGAGCATCACCAGGCCAACCTGGGGAAGCTGCAACACAGGATTACATGCATGCTAAACAGCAGAAGCATCATTCTATAGACAGAGCTAAGCAATCCCACGACCAACGAATCAGATCACTGCTCTGTAGTTCTGCCACATCCTGTCATGAATGACGGTGGAACAATTAACAGGAGGAGGAGGCTCCTTGAATATCCCCATTTCCAATGATGGCAGAGGTCAGCACGTGAGTGCAAAGGACAAGGCTGAAGCATTTGCAACCATCTTCAGCCAGAAGTACCAAGTGGATGATCCATATTGGCCCCCTCCTGAGGTCCCCACCATGACAGAAACATAGAAACATAGAAACATAGAAAAATAGGTGCAGGATTAGGCCATTCGGCCCTTCTAGCCTGCACCGCCATTCAATGAGTTCATGGCTGAACATGCAACTTCAGTACCCCATTCCTGCTTTCGCGCCATACCCCTTGATCCCCCTAGTAGTAAGGACTTCATCTAACTCGCTTTTGAATATATTTAGTGAATTGGCCTCAATTACTTTCTGTGGTAGAGAATTCCACAGGTTCACCACTCTCTGGGTGAAGAAGTTTCTCCTCATCTCGGTCCTAAATGGCTTACCCCTTATCCTTAGACTGTGACCCCTGGTTCTGGACTTCCCCAACATTGGGAACATTCTTCCTGCATCTAACCTGTCTAAACCTGTCAGAATTTTAAACGTTTCTATGAGGACCCCTCTCATTCTTCTGAACTCCAGTGAATACAAGCCCAGTTGATCCAGTCTTTCTTGATAGGACAGTCCCACCATCCCGGGAATCAGTCTGGTGAACCTTCGCTGCACTCCCTCAATAGCAAGAATGTCCTTCCTCAAGTTAGGAGACCAAAACTGTACACAATACTCCAGGTGTGGCCTCACCAAGGCCCTGTACAACTGTAGCAACACCTCCCTGCCCCTGTACTCAAATCCCCTCACTATGAAGGCCAACATGCCATTTGCTTTCTTAATCACCTGCTGTACCTGCATGCCAACCTTCAATGACTGATGTACCATGACACCCAGGTCTCGTTGCACCTCTCCTTTTCCAAATCTGTCACCATTCAGATAATAGTCTGTCTCTCTGTTTTTACCACCAAAGTGGATAACCTCACATTTATCCACATTATACTTCATCTGCCATGTATTTGCCCACTCACCTAACCTATCCAAGTCACTCTGCAGCCTCATAGCATCTTCCTCGCAGCTCACACTGCCACCCAACTTAGTGTCATCCGCAAATTTGGAGATACTACATTTAATCCCCTCGTCTAAATCATTAATGTACAGCGTAAACAGCTGAGGCCCCAGCACAGAACCTTGCGGTACCCCACTAGTCACTGCCTGCCATTCTGAAAAGTACCCATTTCCCTTTCACAAATCCATGCTGACTTGGACCTATCATGTTACCTCTTTCCAAATGCGCTGCTATGACATCCTTAATAATTGATTCCATCATTTTACCCACTACCAATGTCAGGCTGTTTTCCCTGTTTTCTCTCTCCCTCATTTTTTAAAAAGTGGGCTTACATTGGCTACCCTCCAGTCCATAGGAACTGATCCAGAGTCAATGGATTGTTGGAAAATGACTGTCAATGCATCCGCTATTTCCAAGGCCACCTCCTTAAGTACTCTGAGATGCAGTCCATCAGGCCCTGGGGATTTATCGGCCTTCAATCCCATCAATTTCCCAAACACAATTTCCCGACTAATAAGGATTTCCCTCAGTTCCTCCTCCTTACTAGACCCTCTGATCCCTTTTATATCCGGAAGGTTGTTTGTGTCCACCTTAGTGAATACCGAACCAAAGTACTTGTTCAATTGGTTCAACAGAAGCCAGTCTTCAGCCAATTCGATTCACTCCACAAGACATCAAGAAACGACTGAGCGCACTGGATACAGCAAAGGCTATGGGCCCCTACAATATCCTGGCTGTCGTGCTGAAGGCTTGTGCTCCAGAACTAACCGTGCCTCTAGCCAATCTGTTCCAGTACAGCTGTAACACTGGCATCAATCCGACAATGTGGAAAACTGCCCAGGTATGTCCTGTCAACAAAAAGCAGAACAAATCCAATCTGGCCAGTTACTGCCCCATCAGTCTATTCTCAATCATCAGCAAAGTGATGGAAGGTGTCATTGACGGTGCTATCAAGCGGCACTTACTCACCAATAACCTGCTCACCAATGTCCAGTTTGGGTTCTGCCAGGACCACTCACCATCAGACCTCATTACAGCCTTGTTCCAAACATCAGCAAAAGAACTGAATTCCAGAAATGAGCCGAGAGTGACTATCCTTGACATCAAGGCAACGTTTGACCGAGTGTGGCATCAAGGAGCCCTAGTAAAACTAAAGTCAATGGGAGTCAGGGGGAAAACTCTCCACTGGTTGGAGTCATATCTAGCACAAAGGAAGATGGTTGGAGGTCAATCATCACAGCCCAGGACATCGCTCCAGGAGTTCCCCACGGCAGTGTCCTAGCGCCAACAATCTTCAGCTGCATCATTAATGACCTTCCCTCTATCATAAGGTCAGAAGTGGGGATGTTCACTGATGACTGCACAGTGTTCAGTTCCATTCACAACTCCTCAGATAATGAAGCAGTCTGTCCCCACATGAAGCAGAACCTGGACGACATTCAAACTTGGGCTGATAAGTGACAAGTAACATTCGCGCTGCATAAGTGTCAGGCAATGACTATCTCCAACAAGCGAAAGTCTAACCACCGCCCTTTGACATTCAACAGCATTAACATTGCTGAATCCCCCACCATCAATATCCTAGGGGTCACCATTGATCAGAAACTTAATTGGACCAACCACAATAATATTGTGGCAACAAGAGCAGGTCAGAGGTTGGGTATTCAGTGGCGAGTGTTGCACCTTCTGACTCCCCAAAACCTTTCCACTATCTACAAGGCACAAGTCAGGAGTGTGATGGAATACTCTCCACTTGCCTGGACGAGTGCTGCTCCAACAACACTCAAGAAGCTCGAAACAATCCGGACAAAGCAGCCCGCTTCATCGTGGCTGCAGTGTGTACCATCTACAAGATGCACTACAGCAACTCGCCAAGGCTTCTTCGGCAGTATCTCCTAAACCCGCGACCTCTATCACCTAGATGGACAAGGGCAGCAGGGGCATGGGAACACCACCACTTCCAAGTTTTCCTCCAAGTCACACTCCATGCTGACTTGGAAATATATCACTGTTCCTTCAACTGGGTCAAAATCGTGCAACTCCCTCCCTAACAACACTATGAGAGTACCTTCAACACACAGACTGCAGCGGTTCAAGAAGGTGGCTCACCACCATCTTCTCAAGGGCAATTAGACGCCCACATCCCATGAACGAAAACAAAACCCTCTGTGTAAATTTATGTACTTTGGTTGTTGAGTCATTAATAATTTTCCCCTGTTGTCTTATCAAAATGCTTCATAATTTTGAATACTATTTGCTCCTGCAATTACTGAATCACTGACCATGGACCAGGTTGGTGATCCCGGGTGAGCTCGCATGGGCTAGCAGTGAGCAGGATTTTTTTTGGTGGTCCAGGAGAAGCACTCTTGCTCCTCCTGGCCCCACAAAAATAAAAATTTCCTAGGCCATTTTATTGAGTGGCTTCCAGTAGGCCCTATGTTAATCTCTGGTTAGGCTGCTCACTGCCATGCATTCTGCCCATTTGCACCTGAAGAATGCAATAGTAGTCCAGCAATTGGTCTACAAGCCCAATTTGTATATTCGAGCAGCCTCCAACTGAAAACCAGGTGGGCAGGTTTCTTGCCCATTTACAGGCCCACCTGAAAAGTGCATCAGACAGGCTTTGGGCATTAATGGGGCGGCCATGCTGCCACTCCAATTTTCAACTGCCAACTGCTCATTTTTCAGGTGAGCGATGGGCGGCCAGCTGTTGTAAACTATTCCCATCTTATTCATCTTCTCAAAATGTATCACTTCGCATTCCTCCACATTTAGTTTCATCTCACCAATGTACTAATTTGTCTATTTCCTCCTGAAACCAGGTCCAGTCATCTTCACAGCATCTAAATATTTGCACCATCAGTGGCTTACTGTGCATGTCTGTTTCTGTGTAATTACCTTATTTGTAAATATTTCTGACTATTAGTTCTATCTTGAACATAATGGTCTGGGATTGTGGTGTTTAGATAGATTAGATAGGAGATTATAGTGGGCATCCCATGTGGTCTCCAGTGCATTATAACATGATAAAAAAGGTAATTGTTAATGCTGCGCCATGCTATATCATTCAGGACACAAAGATGGTTGCAAGTATCAGTTCAGGGGAGATTTGGTATGCTTATGGTTATTGTCTTTCTCGTGAATACAAGTTGAAAGGAATTGAAAGAAGCCCACACTATAATAGATTATATTTGATAAATGTGTGTTAATTGACCTATGATTCAAACACATCATTAGATTCTACATCTCTCACTGTAACATTCACCTGAAATTTGTTTAATCTGAGGTGACATTTTCAAAGCTTTGACAGTAACCTTCAAATTATGTTGTTTGTTCAATATCTACTCACATTTATTCTGTCCTGTGCAGCTTTTTTGATTATTCTATTAACAGCCAGTGATAGAACTGTATGACAGTTGAACATACTGAAGGTATTGTCAGTATAAAGGCTCGGAATTTGTGGTTGTAATGATGGTGCAACTGTTGGAGCGCACTGTTATTTCTGTGTGATACTGACAGCAACTTCTGACGTCCGCACATGCGCAGTTAAACGCAGAAATCCGGAAGTTGCTGTCAGTGATACCCTGCTCCTCTGCGCTGTTGCAGTCTTCCCAGATGCAATCAACACAGAATTGGAGATTTGGCATAAACTTCAATTTTTTATGCACTAGTCTCTGTAAAAACTATTGAAAAAGTTAAGCCTTGGTAAATGAGACGTAACTGAGTTTTTAACTGCACACCAAGTCATATTTACTGCTGAACAACCTCTCTGGACCTGAAAAACTAATTTTATAAGTGTGGAGTATCTTCCTCTCCATTTCATGATAAAAATGTCATAGATTTTTAAAAATAATAAAAATGATTAATATTTTTAAAGTTTGCTTATGGTATTTCATCTTCTACATTAATCCCATGTCTATGTCCTAATCTTTATTTTGCTTTCTGTAAAATGAATAAAAATTAAATGATAATCAGTGCTTTTAACTTCCTGGTTCGTCGTCTGTGAGAATTCTTCAATCTGATTGGCTGCTAAGGTTGCTGGATGACATCACTGTTCCTGGATGCAACAGATCCCCTATACATGGCGTCAGATTGAAATTGACATTGGAATAGGGGAAACTGACACCAGAGAACCCACTAAAACATTGTGGGCAGCTTTCTTCAAGATCAATGGCGAGCGCCGTCCCTTCGCCGCTGACCGCAACATCTGGGCCAATGTTTATGTTTAGTATGATACTGTTTCATTAGCAATCTAATTTTACCAGCCCAGAATAAGTAAAAACAAGAGAAAAAGTATTCTCCAAATTGTATATGCATGGGTCAATAGCCAATTGTGTTTCTCGTGCAAATGGAACACTAGTTTCTTTCAAAAGTTCCACACAGAAACCAGTACAGGTTGAATCACCCTTATCTGGAACCCTTGGGACCTGGCTTGTTGTGGATAAGGGATTTTTCCAGATGAGGGGTGGTCACGTTAAATTGGATGATACAGGTACTGAGCAAGGGCATATCGGGGCTGGCTGGCTTGGAGCTGGGAGTGCGGCAGAGAGATGATGGGGGGTGTGGGGGGGAGCGGTAGATCGCGGGGTCAGGCCAGTGATTGCGGGAGGCGGTAGCGAGGAAGGACTAAGGACTTCAATTTGTTCACGTCGGAGTTTTGTGCATGTGCCACCTGGTGGCCGGGAATGGTTCTGTATGAGGGGTGGTTCTGGATAAGGGAGTTCTGGATAAGGGAGGTTCAACCTGTACTTTAGTTTAAGATAGAAACTTATAAATTGATGCCTCAAATATAGTGGGATGTTGTCAGAAAGAAAAGAAAGACTTGCATTTATCTAGCACTTTTCACAGCATCCCAAAGTGCTTCACAGCCAATTAAGTGTTGTCACTGTTGTAATGTAGGAAGCGAATTTGCCACACCAAGCTCCTACAACAATGTGATGATAACAAGATAATCTGCTTTTAGTGATGTTGAATGAGGGATAAATATTGGCCAGGGCACCGAGGATAATTTCCCTGCTCTTCTTCGAAATAGTGCTATGGAACGTCCTGAAGTCATGAAAGTGTTTCTTTTGTTCTTTCTTTATTGAATGGCCCTCTGTGTTGTCATGATGTTTGAGGTGTACAGGAAATGCTCTCCAGGATGAATATTCTGTAGGTGTTGTTGGTTATATGAAGAAGCCACCTAATTACTCCTGGGAATTGTTATTTCATTGGCAGAGTCATGTACATGTGCATATTGTTTGTTTGAGATCTCCACGCTCCACCAATTCTGGCCTCTTGAGCATCTCCCGTTTTAATCACACCACCATTGGCGGCCTTGCTTTCAGTTGCCTAGGACCTAAACTTTGGAATTCCCTCCCTAACTCTCTCCACCTCTCTACCTCTTTCTCCTCCTTTAAGACACTCCTTAAAACCTACCTCTTTGACCAAGCTTTTGGTCAACTGTCCTAATATCTCCTTATGTTGCTTGGTGTTACATTTTGTTTGATGACTCTCCTGTGAAGCTCCTTGGAACATTTTACTATGTTAAAGGCGAAACATAAATGCAAGTTGTTGTTATACCCAGAGTCTAGAACGCTCAGAGGTCTTGCAGAGTGTATTGTTCTGTTTGTGAAATTGGGAAGGGAGTCAAGTGTATGGTTAAATTTGGAATTCTTTGTGACCATTTTGTATGTTTTGTCATAAATGTTATTTTTGGGGTGTTTAGTGAAGTGTGGAGGGAATGTCATGGCAGTTATAATGTAGCAATTTTATTTTGCTGAAATGTGGTTATGTTGAATTAATTTTGGTGGAATATAACTTTTTTATGGAATATAATGTTATTTTTGGTTATTTCTACATTTATATCAATCAATTAGAAATGTTATTATAAAGATTGGCTAAATAAGCAGATCTGACATACTTCTAATTATTATAAATAACTTTGCAGCCAGAGTGTTGTCCAAGGTGTCGATGTTTGTGGATAACACCTAATTTGTTGCAAAGCCCAATGATGCTAACCAATGTGCAAGAATCCAAACTGATCTGGTTAGGACAGTGGGTAAAGAGATGGAAGATGGAATTTAACAAGAAGAAGTTTACAGTCATGTGATTAGGTAGAAGAGTGGATAGGTCATTAAAACTGCCAGTTTAGTGTTTGTTGGAGGTGAAGAAAGCAAATAAAGAGTTGGATGTGTAGCTAAGCTAAGAGTTTGACTTTGAAGTTGTGGTGTTGAAATTGTATCTAGTCTTGGTGAAGTTCCATCTGGAGTACCAGGTTCAGTTTCTTCACTGTATTAAAAGAAATGTGTAGAATTATCAGAAGAAGCCTTGCAGAAGGCTCCTATGTTTGATTCCTGAACTTGAGAGCACTGAATTCTTAGGAAAGATTGCCAACGCTGGGACTTCAATCTCTAGAGAAGAGGAGGTTGAGAAAAAACATGTTAGACGTCTTTAAGATTTTCACAGATATGGAGAATTTGAATCCAGGAAAGGTCATCTGTTGGCACAGGATTTGAGGGCTAAGGGAAACACTTTGAAGTTAAGGATGTCAAAATAATAGGAAATTTAAATAACAATTTTTTTCATAAGCGGTGATAAAATTGTGGAACAGTTTATCAACAGGGTGGTGAAACTGAAAGCCATAAGAAACAAAAGAAATAGGAGCAGGAGTAGGCCATTTGGCCCCTCTAGCCTGCTCTGCCAAGTCAGTTTTTTTAAAAAAAGGACTGTATTCATTTATATTAAGAAAGTTAATATAGGAGTATTAGTTCCATAATCATGGTAAGGAACCTGATGGGTGATTTGGAAAGGTAGGCGAGTAGACCTACCCAAAACATTATGCTGTTACTGTGTTAGCATCTGTTTGCAAATTTCATAAATTCCCATGATAGTATTATTTCACTAGAAGCAATGACATTGTGGGAATCTTACAAACATCAGTACATGCCAGATTCTAAATCAGCACAGAGTTGGATAACTCTTCAGAGCACAGCAGAAAAGTATGCACATGCACATGAAGTCACTGTCGAGTTTTGTTACCTGGGGCTAGAATTTCTACTTCATTTCTGGTGGTTTTCTCAGCAGTACTGCTCGTTTTCGTCGGAAAACCACCTGGCAAAAATTTCCACTCCATTTTTTAAAGAGTTTCGCCAGCGTTTTTGAAATATCGCTGGGGAGGGGACCACCGACGTGCACTGCCAAAAAAACTGCTACTGTCCAAGTTTGGGCTCAGCGGTGACCCGTCCGTAAGATCGAAAAAACCGCCCACGAAAAGCAGCCAGAGCTGGGCGGTAGGTAAGTAAGGTAAGTTAAAGGGTTTTTAATAAGTCTTTTAAAATTCTTTTACAGTGATAAAGTTAAAAAGGGTCTGAAGAATATTTTCTGATTTTTTTAATTTTGATTTCTTGAAAAAAATATTTTGTGAGTTTTCTCCCCTCCCTAAGCCCAATTGCAGCCTCAGTCTAAATTTGAGTAATTACCTCCCATTTTAATTAAGCAGTGTGGCTAGCATTTGTAAAATCCCACTCTTACGTGGGGAGCTGATATCTGAACGATTTGCTTGAAAGAGCGTTGATGTGAGTGACAATGCTGACACACTGCTGTGTGTGTGCAGCTCAGATATCAATGGTTCCCATCACCTTGGTGCCAGTTAAAGTTTATGTTGATTGAAGTTAAGTTGTATTTAATCCTTTCATGTTAAGGAATCACCAGTGTGTAACGGTGCAGCTATCTGAGACAATGAGCAATAAGGTTATGTTCAATAATAAAAATTTTATACCAACATTGGTCTGAAATTATAAGTATCACAGCCAATTACACCAAACCTCGCCTACATTGACATCAATCAAATGTTCAACATGTCCAGCAACACAGAATACAAAGGCAAAGCAGGAGCGTGGTCCCCAGCCCCCATACATTACAACAAATTACATACACCCAGATGGAGATATAACACAGCCATCACCTGCGGACATGCACCTCACTTTCCTTCCCTCCTCCCCTTCTTCTCCCCACCTCTACCCTTTCCCCTCCTCGCTCCACGGCGCCTGGTCGAGGAGCTCCTCAGGCAGTGCCTCATTGTGGGGGGGGGGGTGAAGGCAGATGCGGTCGTTGCACGGGTACGGGAGCGGGAGTGCCGAGGGGGCAATATTCTGTGATGCAGAAGCAGGAGCTTGGTCCTTGCTCTCTTCTGTGTTCGCAGTGGTGGTGCGGAACCTAGGGGTGGAGTGCCGGGCTCGGGGACCACTGGGAGGCCTGTGGCAGCAGTGTTCCTGGCTATCACATCCAGGAACTCTGCCATCCGCGGAATGTACTTGGTCATGGTGCCGGAGATGGTGGCCAGATGTTGTGATATGCCCCCCAATGCTTCGATGAGCTGGTCACCAATGTCTACAGTCCTCCTGGACAACTATACCATCTCTTCGCTGTTATGTGGCGCTCGTGGAATAGACCTGCCGCATCCACGAGGCCTCCGCAAGGTCGGCGCTGTCCTGGGGACAAATGGGATGCCCTGTGGCAAAGTGCTTGGGCCCGGTATGTCCAGACTGGAGGCGGGAATGACCGGAGGACCACTAGATGGCCTTGGGATGGAATGACTTCTGGAGCGTGGCGATGCAGGTTCCTCGAAGTCTGCGCTCTCATCTGTGGAGAACAGACCCAGCGGATTGATGGGCGAGAATCGGAGCTCCTCAGCACCAGATATAGTAGGATTGTCCGCCGACTCCTGCCCCGCACCCCCACCTTTTGGCCTCTGTGGTCTTGCCTTGGGACCTGCTACTGGCTGAGCTGCAAAATACAAATGAGGTTATTAGACGAGAAGGGGGTGCTAGGGTCACAAGTTGAGTTCAGCGCTACACACATATGCATGACAAAAGCACCATCGCTATCAAAATCATCATCGACATCACATTTCATGACCATCAACACATTTGCATTCCAATGATTTTCATGAGGCCAGCATTATTTCTATGACTATTTTAGAAATCATCTATCATATATGATTGTTCGGATATGAGTGGGTGTGGCATCTATTGACTTTACATCACGCAATGGTGTATACTTTACTCACGTAGCACCACTTCAGGGTCTGCAGATGTGTCCATGGCTGTCTGGGGGTGCTTCCCCATGAGTGCGAGCACACGCTCCTCCATCTCAGTGATGTCGCAGGGGACTGGTGGCACCCCCCACCCATTCGCCTCTGCACGGAGCTCATCGTCGATAGCATCTTCTGTAAAAGGTGACAGGACGACATGGCATGAGATCATTGCGTGATATCATTGCTAGGTACTGTCACAGACACTGATACAACACATAACCGACAGATGTAATCATGATTATTATGATAATTATAATTCTTTACCTAAAGACATACACCATGAAAGCAGGCTTTGCGTAAAACATTCCCGGTAAAAATGAAAGACCTCACATCTGCTGATAGTCACTTATGACTGTTACAAATCAAATTATACAAATGCATAAGTACATGTAAATAAATGTAATATTTACTCTTGCAGATCCCACAAGGTCGTTCCATCATTGGTGGCATTGGTTGCCCTCACGCATCTCGTTGGTCGCCGACGAGACCACCTCTGCTCTGTCGGTCCATATCTTCAGGTATGCCTTTGGGGTGGTCTTCCCATGCCCTCCCTATGTCAAATCATCCCAGCATTTGCCTCGTCTGAGAACCTCCTGGCTCTTTTGCGGCCTCCAATGTGCTTCTCTCCCAGCTCACTGTTCTCTCCAGCATCAGTCTCCACAGCGTGCTGTGATGCCTCCTCCTCTCGCTCCATTATAGACCAAATTCGGTCAAATATGTGGCTGGTAACACCTACTTTTTGTTTGCCTACTTGCTGTGAAGCTCTAAAGACTCCCTCATTCCTCCCAAATCAGCCACATCACACTCAGCCACGCCTTCAGTCCCTCTGAGCTCCCTCTCTCTCTGTCTCCTCGTCTGCGCATGTCATGATGACCCTTGACCTCCGGAATCGTGGAAATCGAACAATGCCATGCCGTTGCTAAGGACGGCCACACTTTGTGGCAGAAGGTCAAACAAATTTAATGCTCCCGCCCATTTTATATTGCTCGCGGTAACGCCCATTTTCAAAAGTGGAGACTAGGTGGTTTGAGAATGGGCAAGAAGCCGGCGATCTGAAAACCCTTTTTTAACGCCCACACCAGAAATATCGCCGATAACCACAAAAGTGGAGGTTCTAGGCCATGGAATGTCTCCCAAGATGTAGAGAGAAATTGTGTATGCAGAAGATCTGTAAGGTAGCATGTGTGCAGGAAAGGTCAGGAGATTGATGGCCATTGAGGTCCATATGGACACCTGCAAGATGAGGTCCTTTGAATGATCCAAGCTCCAGAACAGAGTATCAGGCAAAATTGAGGTCAATGAGAGAGGGGAAGCCTGTGTGAATGACATTTGTTTGAGGTCTAGAAAGATGCTACAGACAAGTTTATTGGTAAGTTTTGTGATTTTGTTCTCCACAGTTGTTCAATTATTATTACATTTATGATGTGGTAAAAAGGACAAGGGCAGCAGGCACATGGGAACACCATTACCTGCAAGCTCCCCTCCAAGTTACATACCATCCTGACTTGGAAATATATCGCCGTTCCTTCATCGTTGCTGTGTCAAAATACTGAACTCCCTCCCTAACAGCGCTGTGGGAGCACCTTCACCACAAGGACTGCAGTGGTTCAAGAAGATGGTTCACCACCACCTTCTCACCACAAAAGGCAGATAAATCCCCGGACCTGATGGCTTGCATCCTAGGGTCTGGAGAAGTATTGGCAGGGATTGTGGATGCATTGATTGTAATTTACCAAAATTCCTTGGATTCTGGGGAGGTCCCAGCAGATTGAGAAACTGCAAATGTAATGCCCCTATTTAAAAAAGGAGGCAGACAAAAAGCAGGAAACTATAGACCAGTTAGCCTAACATCTGTGGTTAGGAAAATGTTGGAGTCCATTGTTAAAGAAGCAGTAGCAGCACCTTTGGAAAAGCAAAATTCGGTCAGGCAGAGTCAACATGGATTTATGAAGTGGAAGTCAGGTTTGACAAATTTGCTGGAATTCTTTGAGGATGTAACGAACAGGGTGGATAAAGGGGAACCAGTGGACGTGGTGTATTTGGACTTCCACAAGGTATTTGACAAGGTGCCACATAAAAGGTTACTGCACAAGATAAAAGTTCACGGGGTTGGGGGTAATATATTAGCATGGCTAGCTAACTAACAGAAAACAGAGAGTCGGGATAAATAGTTCATTCTCGGGTTGGCAATCAGTAACTAGTGGGGTGCCACAGGGATCAGTGCTGGGACCCCAACTATTTACGATCTATATTAACGACTTGGAAGAAGGGACTGAGTGTAACGTAGCCAAGTTTGCTGACGATACAAAGATGGGAGGAAAAGCAATGTGTGAGGAGGACACAAAAAAATCTGCCAAAGGACATAGACAGGCTAAGTGAGTGGGCAAAAATTTGGCAGATGGAGTATAATGTTGGAAAGTGTGAGGTCATGCATTTTGGCAGAAAAAATCAAAGAGCAAATTATTATTTAAATGGAGAAATATTGGGGGTACTTGTGCATGAAACACAAAAAGATAGTATGCAGGTACAGCAAGTGATCAGGAATACCAATGGAATCTTGGCCTTTATTGTAAAGGGGATGGAGTATAAACGCAGGGACGTCTTGTTACAGTTATACAGGGTATTGGTGAGGCCACACCTGGAATACTGCATGCAGTTTTGGTTTCCATATTTACGAAAGGATATCCTTGCTTTGGAGACAGTTCAGAGAAGGTTCACAAGGTTGATTCCGGAGATGAGGGGGTTGACTTATGAGGAAAGGTTGAGTAGGTTGGGCCTCTACTCATTGGAATTCAGAAGAATGAGAGGTGATCTTATCGGAACGTATAAGATTATTAGGGGGCTTGACAAGGTGGATGCAGAGAGGATGTTTCCACTGATAACGGAGACGAGAACTAGAGGGAATGATCTTAGAATAAGAGACCACCTATTTAAAACTGAGATGAGGAGAAATTTCTTCTCTCAGAAGGTTGTAAATCTGTGGAATTCGCTGCCTCAGAGAGCTGTGAAGCTGGGATATTAAATAAATTTAAGACAGAAATAGACATTTTCTTAAACGATGAGGGAATAAGGGGTTATGGGGAGCGGGCAGGGAAGTGAACCTGAGTCCATGATTGGATCAGCCATGATCGTATTAAATGGCGGAGCAGGCTCGAGGGGCTGTATGGCCTACTCCTGCTGCAATTTCTTATGTTCTTATATTCTTATATTCTCAAGGACAATTAGGGATGGGCAATAAATGCTGGGCTTGCCAGTGATGCCCACATCCTAGGAATGAATAGAAAAATGTTTTATTTTTGGAGGTATAGGTTTTAAAATGTCACCACTGAAACAGACCATTTGACCCACCAAGCCTGCACAAAAGTTTTTGTCCACGTGGGCCAGGAGACTGAATACTATCAGTGACGATTAGTAGTGCTATATAGTTCGAGTTGAATTTTCGAACTGTGTGTTGCCACTTTAAATCAAGCACATATTGATCATGTAATGTAAAATATGCAATAAGGCTTTTGGCAACCCTAGTGAAATGCAGAGTAAATAGCTGGGAGCCAGAAAGTACTCCTCCTCAGTTTTGAAATCCCGGGCAACCACTGTGCTGAGTGGGTTGGCAATTTTTTTAGTAGATAAAGCAAATCAATTTGTTACTTTATTAAAGGAAGGCTCTGGGGAAGACTAGTATTTTACAAAAAGCATATTTTATGCCGAGACACAATCACTATAAATTTCTGGAATTGCATAGGAAAAGAAGTGACTTTTGAACAGCTGCAAACTACAGATTAGATACAGTATTAAGTAAAATAAAGCTATCATACCCCTGACTGCTGTGAATTCACACAGCTGGAGTCCTGATCAGCTAAGGAAATGATGCCAACTGTCTTAAAAAGGAGAATAAAAAAAATACAGGGCGGTGCACTATTAAAGAAGGGTTATTTTTAGATCAGTTTTAACATGGGATATTTTTAATTCCCACCACCATTAATATAATCCACCAATGTACTGATGTAAATTGCAAATGATATATCAAGAAAAGGTCAACTCACCTGTTCAAAAGACAGGTGTCACAGTTTACCCATTCCCAAAGTAATTGAAACACGTGAGTTAGTTTAGATTCTCTTTCATTTATTTTAAATAGAGAGTTACGATAAACAGTAGAATACTCGAATAGCCAAAATCCAAGTAAGTAAAGTCACTGGTTTATCGACTAACTTAAATGTTTCTTCATCAGAAGGCTACACATTATTTGAATTATATACCTAAAAATATATTTTCTATGCTTTAAAATAGTAATTGTGTTTAATATAACATAAAGTCCAACACCATTAATAAAATGTCTTGTTTCTTCACTTCCTTTGCAAGGACGTTGCTGAATTTCTCCACTCTGTAATCACCACCACAAAAAATATTCTGTGAACAAAATGGCTTAAAATGCCAATAGTATATTCACTAAAGAGGTTGGGATACTTCCATGCCAGTGGTATTCCTAAAGTCTGTTTCTTGTTACAAAAATAAAGCACTAACCAGCAATGTTCCCTCTAATTTTATTTTTGGGTTGCACGGCCCATTCAAATTTCTGTGCATGCGCAGTTTTTCCATTTAAAGGAGTCGGTCACATGGGACCTCCAGACTGCAGTGCGGTCATGCGGCTGTGCAGCTTAACAGGAACATTAATAACCGGTGTTAAAAGCAAAATACTGCAGATGCTGGAAATCGGAAACAATACCAAAAAGACTGGTCAGTCAGTATCTCAAAACAATTCTGAATTCTGAAGAAGGGTCTGCAGACAAAATGTTTCCTTTTATCTGTTCTCTCCATGGATGCTAATTGACCTGCCATGTGTTTCATAAGAACATAAGAAATTGGAGCAGGAATAGGCCATTTGACCCCTCGAGCATGCTCCGCCATTTAATAAGACCGTGGCTGATCTGATCTTGGGCTTAGCTCCACTTCCCTGCCCGCTCTAATAACTCTTCACTCCTTTATCGGTCAAAAATCTGTCTTATCTCCACCTTAAATATATTCAATGACCCAGCCTCCAAGCTCTCTGGGGCAGAGAATTCCACAGATTTATGACTCTCTGAGAGAAGAAATTCCTCCTCATCTCAGTTCTAAATGGGCAGCCCCTTATTCTTAAACTATGCCCCCTGGTTCTGGATTCCCCATGAGTGGAAACATCCTCTCTGCATCTACCTTGTATGTTTGAATAAAATCACCTCTCATTCTTCTAAATTCCAATGAGTACAGGCCCAACCTGCTCATTGTTTCCTCATCTCAGGACTCAACCTAGTGAACCTTATCTGAACTGCCTCCAATGCAAGTATATCCTTCCTTAAATACGGAGACCAAAACTGTATGCAGTACTCTAGGTGTGGCCTCACCAATATCCTGTGTAGTTGTAGCAGGATTTCTCTGCTTTTATACTCCAACCTCCTTGCAATAAAGGCCAACATTCCATTTGCCTTCCTGATTACTTGCTGTACCTGCATACTAACTTTTTGTGTTTCATGCACAAGGACGCCCAGGTCCCTCTATTATGCAGCATTTCACTCCAATTTGCTTTTTTATTTTTCCTGCCAGAATGGATAACCTCACACTTTCCCACATTATACTCCATCTGCTAAATGTTTGCCCACTCACTTTGCCTGTCTATATCCCCTTGCAGATTTTTTGTGTCCTCCTCACAACTTGCTTTCCCACCCATCTTTGTATCATCAGCAAATGTGGCTACATTACACTCGGTCCAAGTCATTAATATAGATTGTAAATAGTTGAGGACCCAGCACCGATCCCTGTGGCACCCCACTAGTTACCATTTGCCAACCAGAAAATGACCCATTTATCCCCACTCTCTGTTTTCAGTTAGTTAGCCAATCCGCTATCCATGCTAATATATTACCCCCAACCCCATAAGCTCTTATCTTTTATGTGGCACCTGATCGCATGCTTCTGGAAATCCAAATACATCACATCCACTGGTTCCCCCTTATCCACCCTGCTCGTTACATCCTCAAAGAACTCCAGCAAATATGTCAAACATGATTTCCCTTTCATAAAACAATGCTAACTCTGCTTGACTGTATTATGCTTTTCCAAATATCCTGCTATTGCTTCCTTAAAAATGGATTCCAGCATTTTACCAATGACAGATGTTAGGCTAACTGATCTATAGTTTCCTGCTTTCTGTCTGTCTCCTTTCTTAAATAGAGATGTTACATTTGCGGATTTCCAATCTGCTGGGACCTCTCCAGAATCCAGGGAATTTTGGTAGATTACAACCTGCTGCCACTTCTTTTAAGACCCGAGGATGCAGGCCATCAGGTCCAGGAGACTTGTCCACCTTTAGTCCCATTATTTTACTGAGAATGTTTTCTTTATTGATAGTGATTGTTTTAAGTTCCTCCCTCCCTATAGCCCCTTGATTATCTTATTGGGATTTTCTTAGTGTCTTCTACCACAAAGACCGACACAAAATATTTGTTCAAAGTCTCTGCCATTTCCCTGTTCCCCCTTATTAATTCCCCAGTCTCATCCTCTAAAAGACCAACACTTACTTTAGAAACGTAGAAACATAGAAAATAGGTGAAGGAGTAGGCCATTCGGCCCTTCGAGCCTGCACCACCATTCAATAAGATCATGGCTGATCATTCACCTCAGTACCTCTTTTCTGCTTTCTCTCCATACCCCTTGATCCCTTTAGCTGTAAGGACCATATCTAACTCCCTCTTGAATATATTCAATGAACTGGCATCAACAACTCTCTGCGGTAGAGAATTCCACAGGTTAACAACTCTCTGAGTGAAGAAGTTTCTCCTCATCTCAGTCTTAGATGGCTTACCCCTTATCCTTAGACTGTGTCCCCTGGTTCTGGACTTCCCCACTAATCTTGGCCACTTTGTATGCCCTTGTTTTCATTTAGATACCATCCTTTATTTCCTTAGTTAACCATGGATGGTTCTCCCTTCTCTTAAAGTCTTTCCTTCTCACTGGAATATATTTTTGTTGAGAGTTATGAATTATCTCCTTAAATGTCTGCCACTGTTGATCAACCGTCTTACACTTTAATCTGTTTTCCCAGTCCACTTTAGCCAACTCTGCCTTCATACCTTTGTAATCTCCTTCATTTAAGATCAGGACACTGGTTTTTCACCCTCCAACTGAATTTGAAATTCAACCATGCTATGGTCACTCTTTCTTAGAGGATCATTTGTTTTGAGATCATTTATTAATCCTGTCTCATTACACAGCACCAGATCCAAGATAGTCTGCTCCCTGGTTGGTTCCGCAATGTACTGTTCAAGAAAACCATCTTGGATACACTCTATGAACTCTTCTTCAAGGCTACCTTGGCCAATTTGATTTGTCCAATCAATATGAAGACTAAAATTGCCCATGATTATTGCTGTACCTTTCTTACAAACCTCCATTATTTCTTTATTTATGCTGCATCCAACATAGTAGCTACGGTTAGGGGGCCTATAGACTATGCCCACCAGTGACTTCTTCTCATTATTTCTTATGTCCACCCAAACTGATTCTACATCGTTATCTTCTGAGCCAATATCATTTCTCACCACTGCACTGATCTCATTCTTTATTAACAAAGCTACCTCACCTCCTTTTCCTTTCTGTCTATCCTTCTGAATTGTCAAATACCCCATAATATTCAGTTCCCAGCCTTGATCACCTTGCAACCATGACTCTGTAATGGCTATTTATATCTATTTATGCCGTCAACTCATCTATCTTGTTACAAATGCTGCGTGCATTTAGATAAAGAGCTTTTAATTGTTTTTCTTTTTTTAATCATTTTTCCCTGCTTTGACCCCACTCTCTTATTTTATACATTCTGTCCCTTCCTAACACACTCTGGTTATCCATTCCGCCACCGCTACTCTGCTGTATTTGCCGTCTCCTTGCTCTTTGACTTTTTAAATTTCCGCTCACCTGAATCCTCCCCCTCACTATTTACTTTAAAGCCCTACAGCCCTAGTTATTTGATTCGCCAGGACACTAGTCCCAGCACGGTTCAAGTGAAGCCTGTCCCAATGGAACAGCTCCCTCTTACCCCAGTACTGGCGCCAGTGCCACATGAACCAAAACCCATTTCTCCCACACCAGTTTTTGAGCCACGTGTTCGTCTCTCTGATCTTATTTACCCTATGCAAGTTTGCCCGTGGCTCAGGTAGTAATCCAGAGATTATTACCTTTGTAATTTTGCTTTTTGATTTAGCCCCTAGCTTCTCATTCTCGCTCAGCAGAACTTTTTTCATTGTTCTACCTATGCCATTGGTACCTATGTGGGCCACAACAACTGGATCTTCCTCCTCCCACTCCACGTTCCTCTGCAGCCCAAAGGAGATGTCCTTAACCATGGCACCAGGCAGGCAACACAGCCTTCGGGACTCACGCTCTCGGCTGCAGAGAACAGTATCTATCCCACTAATGAT
Source organism: Pristiophorus japonicus (assembly GCF_044704955.1). Taxonomy (NCBI): domain Eukaryota; kingdom Metazoa; phylum Chordata; class Chondrichthyes; family Pristiophoridae; genus Pristiophorus; species Pristiophorus japonicus. Next base: position 277,197,398 of record NC_091979.1, on the reverse strand, counting down.
ACTGTCCCCTACCACTACAACATTTCTTTTTACTTGCCCCACTTGAATGGCCCCCTATACCAGGGTGCTGTGGTCAGTTTGCTCATCCTCCCTGCAGTCCCTGCTCTCATCCACACAGGGAGTGAGAGCCTCGAACCTGTTGGACAAGAGCAAGCGCTGAGGCTCCTCCATCACTCCATCCTGAGTCCCCATACCTTCCTCACTTGTAGTTACACCCTCCTGACCCTGACCAAGGACCAAATTTGAGTCAATTAATCTAAGGGGCGTGACTGCCTCCTGGAACACAGCATCCAGGTAACTCTCCCCCTCCCTGATGTGTCGTAGTGTCTGCAGCTCGGACTCCAGCTCATCAACACAGAGCCAAATTCCTCGAGCTGCAGACACTTACTGCAGATGTGGTCGCCGTGGACCTCAATGGGGTCAACCAGCTCCCACATGCAACAGCAGTAACACATTGTCTGCCCTGCCATTTCTAATGTATTTCATTAATTAAGTGTTGAAATTTTTGAACATTTAGTTTTTAATCCTGGTTGTTAATTTAAACTAATGCCCAAGAAAAAGAGAAATACTGACCAACCAATCACTTCCCTGCTTTCCTGTGACATCACACTTTCAATCTTTTTACTTCTTGTCCTCCCAGTTCAGTTGGTGCTATTTGGGCTAGCTGATTGGTGTGCCAGCTCTCCCTCTCACGCTGTTTAAAGGCTGCCGCTCCTGAACTGGTCTTGAGCTTCTAGCATTCTGTTTTTGTTACGAAACAGTTTTATTTAATACAGAGAAATTTTAGATGGGAAAGGTAAATAAAAGCTCATTGAATGAAACTGGAGAATCACATCAGAAATGAAAATAAAAAGTGATCTATCTCCCAGCAACTGTTATATGCCTGTGAATTGCTGAACAGTACCATCAGACTTCTTGAGGGCTCTTGCTAGATAATGAATGCAGAACTCTCAGAGAAATGTTATTAATGAGATTTATGGTTAACAGAGTGAAATCAATTGCAAATTCATTTAAAAATGTGGTGTTGTGTTTACTTATCAGAATGAGATGCATTAAAATAGTCTAAATGAATGAAATATGTTAGTCTTGCCTCTCTTACGCATTTGCATTTCCCAGATCAATCATCCTTTAAGCCTCTCTGAGCGACTCTACCAAATTAAGCTCCAGTTTTGCAAACTGAGGCAAAACTGAGGCCAGGCCCACCACTAGTGGGGGCAGGTGTGTGTTTGCAGCATCATTGTGGGCCTCAGGGATGGTGGTGGGCCTATACCTCTGGGTGCAATCATGAGATAGCTCTGGTACATTTGGAATTTCCGAGGAGGCAGTGCCTCCCACTAGCTGGCCCTTGTTCAATTATTTGAAGGGGCGGGCTTGGCTAGACAGCTGCAAGCAAGAATGCAATAGGAAAACTATCGCTAATTGAGTTTTCCAGTGCAAAAATCCAGCCTTCCATTGCAACATAAATTAACTTAAAAGGCAACCAGAATAGATGCTTAATGAAAAAAGACATTGCGCTAGAAATTAATTATAGCCCGGAAATGAGCGGTATCTTTAGAAAAGTTTGAAAATTAGCGCCAGGCGCGAAAGCTTTAGACTGCACGAAAAACTCATTTTCACTGAATCACTAAATCAAGTCTTAAAGGCCTAGCTAAGTGGCGTTACATTGCAAGGGTGGTCCAATATTGGGTGCAGTCTAATCTGAACTCATTATTGCCACGGGCTTTTCCCAGTACTTAAAGGGGAGGTCCATTGATACTGCAGCACCTCATTCTCAGCACTGCTGGCTGTGCAGCTGCCTCAGCAAGGAGAAGGAGCCGAAGGATTGAAGTCGGTGTGCTCATGGCAGATCCACCTCAGTTAGGTGGTCAGGGTGATTGAATGTTTCAACAAATGCTCTATATCACCATCTGAACCACAGTTTTCACACACTGCCCAAAGCATCACAACCCCAGCCCTCACCCGACCAACAATCTCTACCTAGCAACACTCACACCCATATCTCATGCCTTGCACACAATGACAGCTATTCAACTATGGCAGGCACAAAGGTCATTAGTTATTAGAATGAATGTGATATGTGATATGTTTATGCATACTTTTATTAATGAAGTTTGCAATATTTTGTGTTCTTTCACATTACACCTTTGCAGGAGGATGCTGTGATAGGGCATGACACAGGGATGGTATGATGGGCATGTGGTGAGCAATAGGGCTCTGGGGTTTAAGTCATCCTGGTGAGAGCCCTGATGTCCCTCCTCATCCCTTTGCGCACATTTTCCCACATTTCTGGCTACCTCCGCTCCCTCCGCCGTAGATCCGGAGGGCGAGGTGACATGCCAGTACAGCCTCCATTAATATTGCCAAGTGTAACAGTTTGAACAATAAATGTAGCCACTTTTCACTTGCCAGAACAAGGCTGATAAAAAAGAACCTTGAAATTACTCATGCAAACTCATTCACTAGTTGAAGCTGACAAGAAACCACAGAAACTATCCTGCCCTGACATCTGGGAGTGATTAATGCGGATGCCTTTAAATAACGACGCTGGAGCTGGTATCCTGCAGCTGTGTGCCTCCTCTCCCTGTCGCTGTCTGGTCGAGGTGCAAAGGTAAATGTCCATAATGAATGTGGCAGATCGGGCACCCAGTGAGCGTTGCACGCTCACTGACGTCACGATCTTCCTGGTGTTGAAGTCCCCTGCCGGCGGGGGGGGGGGCGTTACCTTGTACCGGCGGCACAACGGGGGGTCTGGATTTGCCATGTATCACCGGATTCGCCTCAGTCCAGCGCTATTGCATCAGCGCCCCATTAGCACCAGCTGCAGGTGCTAACGGGAGGTGTTAACCAACTGAATTTTTCCCCCATTGAATTTTCTATGGACTTTAAGAAGCCTACTACTTCAGGTCAGGCCAGTGAGTGGATATGTGCCCAAAATATATATGGTGCATGGCTGGGGTGAAGTTGGACAGAACAATATTCATTTATTTAAATCTATTTTACTATTTAAATGAGGCTAGACTCCAGTTCTGCTTCCTGCGCCCGGCCAGTTTCTTCACCGCAGAATGCAGCTGCATTGAATCAGGCAAGTAGGACTGCTCACCTGATTTTGCAACCTATGCTCACCCATAGAGTGGCTCTTCTTTGCCATGGAGCCTCACAAAATCAAAGCCTAAGTGACAATTAGTGCAGAATAGTCTGAGTATATTTAACATAGTTAAGGTTGTGTAGTTGAAGGAATAGCCACATTTTAAGAGAAAAATAACTTGAATAAAAATATGGTGGTAACGTTTAGAAAAATAGAGAAAGTCACACTGGCAGAACAATTTAATAGCTTCCATCTCCTTCATGGTTTGGTTTTTCTCTTCGGAGTACGAATATATAATAGCTTAGATAAAATATATGATCATATTGTTCAATTGGTGAATTCATATACAAATGCTTAATGCACTCATGCTATATTGCTTTGTGTACTGCTCTTGAGCAGAAATTAACCCATATAATATAAGAACATTAGAATTAGGAGCAGGAGTAGGCCATTCAGCCCTTTGAGCCTGCTCTGCCATTCGATAAGATCATGGCTGATCTTCTACCTCAGCACCAATTTCTTGCACGATCCCCAGATCCCTTGATACCCTTAATATTCAAAAATCTATCGCTATAAATGAGTCATATACTCCAATCATTTTATTTCAAAGTGTTTAGGTTTGCTTTATTGAGCTAACTATAGATTTCAATGCTGTATTCAAATAGATGTTTTTGATTATTTGTAGATGGGATAACTAATTACTTGTTAGATCCTGGCTAGTCTTGCAGAGAAATTGCAACGGTGTACAATTATAACTGAGATTAGGTGACTGAGAGAAAGTTCCATCATTCAATAATGAAGTAATTCAATGAGACATAATAGCTGTTGGTACCAAGCTATCCTATCCAATCAATCAAATATCTTCAATTATAATGGCAGCATTGAAGATGGAACATCTAAAAGTAGACACTCTGTGAATTCTGATTGCTGGATTTGATTTGGTTATGGAATACTTTTAAAAATCCACCAGTTAAAAATTACTAAGATCAATTCTCACATCCTTTGAGTTAAAAAAATATGTTTAAGTAGTAATTGTTGGTGATCTATTGGATATCAATGCCCTGAAGATGTTACGGAGTCCAGTGATTTGAGGCTTCTCGGAGAGCATTAATTAACTCTCTTCCAGCTATCAGAAAAAGTTTTATTTCTTTTCTAGGTTCCAGAGGTGAAACACATGTTTTAATCCAACATCTTATTCATGGCTGGCCAACATGGAGAAGGGCCTGCAGAAGGCCGCAGACCTCCACGTAGAGAGGGTGGCGAGGAGGGAGATGGAGTGAGGAGGAGGAGGATCAGGTACGCTGACCCCCCTGCACCAGATACTGAGCCAGGAGCCTTGCCAGCAGCAGCCTGCAGATGCTGAGGAACATCAGCAGGAACCGGGAGAAGGCAATCAGCCAACTGGCATCGGAAGGGCCCAGCACAGACCTGGGGGAAGAAGGCCCTACTGTCAGAGGGTGTACCAACATCAGTTTTCATTCGTGGAGCTCAGTGACGAGCAATGTTTGCGAAGGCTGCGATTTAGAAAGGACACCCTGAGGGAGCTGTGCAATGTCCTGCAGGCAGATCTGTTCAGACAAGGCTCAGGACAGCTTTCACCATTGAGACCAAGGTCACCATAGCTCTCAACTTTTATGCACGGGCTGGTTCCAGTCTGCCACTGCAGACATATCCAATATGTTCCAATTCTCCGCCCATCGCTCCATCCAGCAAGTGACCAATGTTCTGTCCAATATATCTCCTTCCCGATGACCAGGGAAAAGCAGGTAGAGCGGCAGGCCAGATTTGTCCCGATTGCAGTGTTCCCTAGGGTGCAGGGTGCCATTGACTGCACACATGTTGGCCTGAGGGTGTCACAACACCATCTCGAACGCTTTATGAACAGAAAGGGATTCCACTCCCTGAATAGCATCCTGGCAGTTGATGCCAGGTATTCAGGCAGCAGCCATGACTCGTTCGTTCTGTGCCAGACCAGTGTCTTCACCGGGCCAAACCACGATTGTGGATGGCTACTTAGGGATAAGGGATATCCCCTGTCCATTTGGCTGTTGACTGCACTTCAGAACCCCAGGACTGCGGCCGAGCATGCCTACAACAACACTCATTCTGCCACCAGGTGCATCATCGAGCACTGCATCGGGATCCTCAAACAGAGGTTCCGTTGCCTGGACCGGTCTGGTGGTGCTTTGCAGTACTCTCCTGAACGGGTCTCCATATTCGTGGTGGTCTGCTGCATGCTGCACAACTTGGCTCTCATGAGGGGCCAGCTGCTGGAGGTAAAACCGGCAGTACCACCTGAGGAGGAGGCACAGCAGCAGGAGGAGGAGGTGCAGGAGGAAGAGGAGGAGGAGGAGGAGGAGGACCAGGATCCCCATCTCCACCCACCCAGGAGGCGCTGTCACCATCCCAACCCAGCAAGAGATGTACAGAGACATTGATTGCCGCTAGATTCAGATAATTTAATCCATGCAGTGCGCAGAGCTGTCGACTATGCAGGAGGCGGACTCCTCCACACTCCTCATCACTTCCGACAGGCTCTCTGGCACCCTTGCCAGTGCCTCCAACATCTGGGAATGCATGGCCTCCACCCTTCTCTCATAAGCCGCAACATTGATGGGCTCGTCTGAGTCCACCTCAGCAGAACTCTGGTGCAGACTCGCCCGCCCGCCCCCCCCCCCAACCCCGGCCAGAGAGATGGCACCTGAAGTTGCCTAGCCCTGTCACCGTGCTGCAGCACGCTAGGCCCTGGTGCAACACCCAGTGCAGACTCGTGTACTATGTGCACTAGATTGGACTGCCCAGCATCTGAGCTGGTGCGTGTGGGTGGACGCGGTGCTGCCAGCAGTGTCCTCCTCTCCCTCATTCTCATCACTGAGGTCCCCAAAAGATGGAGTGCGCTCCAGGGTGTCACCAATGCTGGAGCCCTCAATGTCCTCGATGGTGTCATTAGGCATTTCGGTATTGCTGTCCTCAAGGGTATCATCGAGGCCTGGCACTGGTCTCACAGGTGCTGCCTCTCTGTCTACTGTGCTCCCATTCAGCCTCTCATCTGCAAGCATAAATGGGAGAAGGGCTGGCGTGAGGGGGAGATGGGGAATTGACGCGTGGAGGCTGCAAATGGCAGACTTTCAGAGAGAAAGGCACAGTAGGCGATGGAGCATTCAGGGAGAGAGAGCATTAAAGGAGGGCCTTCGCTTACCAGGGACGGCATCATGTCTGCCGACGAGTGCCTCGACCCTCTCCTCCAAAGGTGTGAGGATTTGGAGCTCGGCCTCGCCATTACCAGTCCTCCTTTGCTCCATCCTGTTGTGTGCAATTTTGGCCTGCAAAACATAGAATGGTTGGTGAGTACCACTGTGATGACACAACAGAAATGAGGGCACAAGTATGTCCCTGACATGCAGCTGTAACTGTGAGATGAGAGGGAGCATCCATTGCGCAAACCCACGCACATATATAGAAGGAGAGGCTCCCAGGTGCAACTTCACCAGTTAGTGGAACAGGTACTCACTTTCATCAGATGGATGATGACGTTCAGATGTTTTCTGCACTGCGTGACGGTGTGGTTATGAATGGAGGTCCCGGAGACCTCCACACCAATCTCCCTCCAGGCATTGGTAAACCCCTCGTGAGTGGGTCTCCCCCCTTCTGGGTAAAGGACTCGCCACCTTCCCTCGACAGCCTGCATCAGGGTCTCCAGCTCAGCATCGAAAAATCGCGTTGTCCTTCTGGTCCAGCAGCACCAGCCGTCCTTCAACACAAATCCTTCCCTTCTCAGGACCTCAATGCAAATCCTGGCCTTTAAGTAGACCAGGGAGCAGCTGGCTCGTTAGCTTCAAATGACCAGAAGGGTGACTTTCTCTGTGGTAATGCTGCTCCAATCAACTCACCCACACCACTGCAAACTCCCGATTCCCGCCGGACGGCATTAAAAAAAAAAATCCTGAAAATCAATTGAGTGGCCGACGCAAAAATAGCAGCGGTAATCGTGCAAGAAAGACGGTAGGTGTGCCAGGTTTGTGGCTGGCCTGAATTTTGGCCCTATCATATTGTATCGGTGTGACATTTTTACATTTCCCGCACAGTCATCCACGAGCATGGTCCAATTCCGAGCCAGGGAGTGCTACAGAATCGGGACAGGGGGGGAAAGTGAGCCACACATCAAATTTTAATTTTGAGACCTCAGGAGAAGATAGTTAGTTTTATTGCACTCATAATTTTAAAGCATCTCATAATTCACCAGAGCAGCAAAATGAAATCTAATTTATTTAATCCAGTTACTTACCCTGTTCCACCTCTAACTTTTGCGGCTTGGATGAGTCCATGTTTCAGATCTATAGGGAGTGTGAGATATTGCAGCCCATGTGTCTCTATTTAAAGGGGCTGCTCCGCAACTTCTCTCTCCACTTCAGTCACACACTCCTGATCTTTGGCCATCCAGTACGGAGGGTGGAAGGCAAGTTGGAGGACCTCCTTGTGGGTCTTCTCCTGGGCCTGGCCTAGGTGGTCATCCATAGGTGGCTACCTTGGTGGTCGCTCTAGCTGCTTTCCTCTCTTCCATGGCCTTGTCCATGCCTGGGTGGCCTTGGAGAAGGAACACATGGTTTCTGTCAGTATGCTTGAGGCCTTCCACAACCGATGGGCAACGCAGGGACTGGAGTGCTTACAGGACAAGGGTGGAAGCATTATTATTTAAATAATTAAGTTTCCTTTGTCTTTTTATGATTTGGGTTTTATTAACTGTGCCTCTCTAGAAGTGGTTTCATAATACAAGTCGGTTCCCCACCTGCTAAATCTGCCCTGTTAATACTATGGAGTGGACTTAGAAACGTAGAAACATAGAAAATAGATGCAGATGTAGGCCATTCGGCCCTTTGAGCCTGCACCACCATTCAATATGATCATTGGAAACAATGGAAAAATTGTACATCTGCAAGATTTCATCATGGGTGGTTGCTTGTAAATCATGATAGAAAATCTGGCCGAGATTGTTGCTGATGTCAGGAGAAGGTGCTTGCGGACCAGCAAACTGGAGATGATTAATGTTATGTATGTAATAACTCGATAGACTGAATACTGTAAACTAACACTGGTATGAACTTGGCTCTGCTTTATTCTGGCCCAAAAGAATTACATTACATGATGGCTTGCCTTTTATACGTGGGCCGCACACACGTGCGTACAGCTCAATGACCTCCGACAGTGGCGCCACCTGGTGGCTAGTAACTCCAAGCATACATACATGACAGTCAACCTGACATTGGCAACAACCATTTAGTTTTGCTGCTTGATACACCCTGCAAAACTCCATTGCAAGGTTTCTCATATTCTTGGCAAGACTCTATCCAAGTCCCAGAGGTGAAAAAACAATCTGTTAGCCGAGCATGTCATTCAGTTTACCAATAAATGTTTACTTCAAATTTGCAATTGATGAAAAAATGATACAAGAGGTGAATTGTAATTAGAGTACATTATCCATGACCAATTTATTTGGAGCAGGTGTATTTCACCTTAGCCCAATCAATTTCTCAGCCAACACTTTCCATCTTTCAGGAGTGTCCATAATATGTGAGAAAATCATTACATTTTCACTAATTTTGCTGGTTAAAGCATATATTCTGCCTAAACATGCTTTCTAATCAACAGCAAAGTAATGAAAAATGAAACTGCCCATGGATTTTTTAAATAAACCATCTAGAAAACTATAATTAATGTTGCAATGCCATTGATATTATGTGGTATCTAATTTTAGCGACAGATGAGTCCATTTGTGTGCAGTTCTGATGCATCCAGATCCCATTGCTGGCAAAAAATTCCCTCTTTGACAGAAAACATTAGGAGGAGTTATATATGACATTGCCAATATATTGAACTTTTCAATCTCTAGCTATTCATTTTATCAACATGATACATCACTTTAAGAATATTACATCTGTGGGTGTCCTTTTCTAATAGACTGTAATATTCAACATAAATCGTGCGAAAAGCACTAAAACTTTAAGGGGACATATTCGTCAGCTTAGCACCTCCCGTTAGCACCAGTAGATGGTACTAATGGGGCGCAAGACCAGTATTGCCAGGGCGAGGCAAATCTAGCACTGCCGCCCAGTCTGGCCCCTGGGTAGCGCCACCAGTAAGAGGTAGCGCCGGGAATGTCAACACCAGGTGGATCGTGATGTCAGTGAGTGTGGGACGCTCACTGACCGCCCAATTTTCAAAATTAATTCTCACCACTTACCTCACTGTCTGGAGTAAACACCGACAGGGAGTGCTGGCATGCAGCACCAGGAAGCCGGCTGCAGGGACGTTATTCAAAGGATCATCCATAATCACTCGCAGCTGTCAGGTTAGCAATTTCAGTGTTTTTTTGTTAGTTTCACAAATTGCAACAGTTTTATTCAGTCATTTCAAAGTTCTTTTTTATCAGGACTCTTCTGGCAACTAAAAAATGGCTACATTTATTCTTCAAAGATTCAAACTGCTCTCCAGGATCTATGCCGGGGGAGGGGGGATAGGCAGTGAGAAATACGGGAACATGTGCACAGAGGGAGAAAGAGGACCATCAGGGCTCTCACCAGGAAGCCTTACCCTCCAAGAGTACTCAAAGAGCACTTCTTCTACCTTCAATTAAGCACGGAACCGTGTATTAGAAGGCTTTCTTTCACCAAGGAGGTGGTCAAAGAACTCTGCCACCTCCTGCAACCAGACCTCCAGCCTCAGACCAGGTCACTGTGGCCCTCAATTTCTTCGCCAACGGATCCTTCCAGTCTGCAACAGGAGAGATAGCTAACATAAGAACATAAGAAATAGGAGCAGGAGTAGGCCATATGCCCCCTAGAACCTGCTCCACCATTCAATAAGAACATGGTTGATTATTGACCTCAACTCCACTTTCCCGCCCAATCTCCATATCCTATGATTCCCCGAGACCCCAAAAATCTATCTATCTCAGCCTTGAATATATTCAGAGACTCAGCATCCACAGCCCTCTGGGGCAGAGAATTCCAAAGATTCACAATCCTCTGAGTGAATAAATTCCTCATCATCTCTGTCTTAAATGGCCTTCCCTTTATCCTGAGTCGGTGCCCCCTAGTTCTAGACACTCCAGCTCGGGGAAAGAACCTCTCAGCATCTACCCTGTCAATTTCCTTCAGAATCTTGTATGTTTCAACGAGATCACCCTCATTCTTCTAAACTCCAGAGAATATAGACCCATTCTACACATTCTCTCATCATAAGACAGCCCTCTCATCCCCGGAATCAATCTAGTGAACCCTCGTTGCACCGCCTCCAAGGCAAGTATATCTTTCCTTAGATAAGGAGACCAAAACTGTGCACAGTACTCCAGGTGTGGTCTCACCAAGGCTCTGTAGCAAGACTTACTTACTCTTATACTCCAACCCCCTTGCAATAAAGGACAACATGTCATTTGCCTTCCTTAATGCTTGCTGTAACTGCATGCTAGCTTTCTGTGTTTCTTGCACAAGTACACCCAAATCTCTCTGAACATCACATTTAAAAGTTTCTCATCATTTAAAAAATATTATGTTTTTCTATTCTTCCTACCAAAGTGAATAACCTCACATTTCCCTACAATATACTCTATCTGCCACCTTGCTGCACACTCACTTAGTCTATTTATATCCCTTTGCATGTGTTCTCCTCACAGCTTACTGTCCCACCTAGCTGTGTATCATCAGCAAACTTGGATACATTACACTCGGTCCCTTCATCTAGGTCATTAATATAGACTGTAAATAGCTGAGGCCCCAGCACTGATTCTTGCAGCACCCCACTAGTTACAGCCTGTCAACCTGAAAAAGATCCGTTTGTCTCTACTCTGTGGGCTAGATTTCCACTTCACGTCGCTCATATAAGATCCATATATCGCCCAAAACGGACCTCTATCGCCCATTTTGAGCAAAAAGTGGAAACTCGGCCAGAAAGATCGCCGGAAAAATAAGCCCCCAAATTTCAGCTCACTTCGCTGAACTGATCGACGAGCTGATCGCCCGCACATCGCCCATTCCAACTTTCGGCACATTGCCCGCACTTCGCGCCGAGAAAACCGCTGGGTAATAGTTGCTTTTCCCGGACTTTACTGAAGGAAATGGGCACTACTGACGCCATTTTGAAGATCGGAGGAAGGGTGGAGACAGCTAAAAAATCATGCTTAGATAGTTGTGAGTTATTTAAGGGTCCTATATAGATAGATCTAAGATTATCAATTATATTTAATTTTACTAATAGTAGCCTAGTGGATTAGGCATTTTTTGGTGAAAAGTGCATTTATACCAAGTGAAAATAATTATTGAATTATGGGGCTTTAGTGTTAGACTGGGGCTGGAATCGAGAGAGTATTAGACTGAGATTGGTATACAGTGTTAGACTGGAGCTTTTATAGAGAGAGTAGTTTAATAGATTGACATTCTTTAGTGAAAAGTGCATTTATAGCAAGTGAAAATAATTATTGATAGTGATGGGGCCTATGCTTTCTGCACCATTACTCGTAACTGCTCACAAGCTGGTTTCTGAAAGGAGCAATCGAAGAGGTGGCAGAGTAATGCGTAGACAGAGAACCAGGAGACAGAGGAGGCGAACGTACAGCCAACGAAGATACTTGGAAAAGCAATCTTCCCTCAACTTGTCTGAAAATGCGTGTCTTAGGAGGTTGCGCTTCCGGAAGGAAGTCATCAATGAGATTTGCCAGCTCATCAAGGGTGATCTGCAGCCTTCCAGCACCATCAGAACCGCACTGTCCGTTGAGGTGAAGGTTACTGCAGCCCTAGCCTTCTATGCATCGGGATCTTTTCAGGCTTCAGCTGGCGACATCTGTCATATCTCTCAGCACGCCACACACTGCTGCATTCTTCAGGTGACTGAAGCCCTTTACGCTTACAGGATGGAATTTATAAGCTTCCCTATGAACAGGGAGGCACAGACTGGGAGGGCTATGGGTTTCTCGAGAATAGCAGACTTCCCCAAGGTGCAGGGAGCAATAGACTGCACCCACATTGCCCTGAAAGCCCCTTTAAAGAATGCGGAGATGTTTCATAACAGAAAGTGATTCCACTCCCTGAATGTGCAGCTTGTTGTCGACCACAAGTAAATAATCATGACAGTAAATGCTACATTTCCTGGCAGCATCCATGATGCGCACATCCTACATCAGAGTGCTATCCTGACCTGTTTGTCAATCAGCCAGAAGGTCATGGTTGGATGTTGGGGGATAAGGGATATGGCGTTGCAAGTTGGCTGATGACCCCACTGCGTAATCTCGTCACTGAAGCAGAGAAGCGTTACAATGAAAGCCACATAGCGACATGCAACATCGTCAAAAAAACAATTGGAGACCTAAAGCAGTGCTTCAGATGCCTGGACCATTCTGGTGGCTGCCTACAATATCACCCTGACCAGGTCACTGAGTTTATTGTGATGTGTTGCATGCTGCATAACCTAGCTATAAGGAGAGGACAACTAATGCCAAATGTGGCTGCAGGTCCACCTTCAGAAGCAGGGGAGATGGAAGAGCGAGCCGGCGAGGAGGAAGGGGAGGAAGCGATGGAAGAGGAGGCTGGTGAGGACCTAGGGGAGGCCAATCAGCCTGGCGATCTAACCATGGTCCCACCCCCACGACCCCCCTCCGAAGACCAGTACCCAGTGGCAGTTACGTGGCTGCTAAGCTGTTGCGTCAGAAGCTCATTTATGAATGCTTTTCATGAACTTACATTGGGGAAAGTCACATTTACATTTACAGTTACGGTTAAGCAAAAGTTGCGTATGCGTTGAGTTACGTTTTTGCCTTGCCTACACAGGCCTGGCATTTGCATTAATGCTTAACTTAAGCAAACTTTTGTTATAATAATAGAATGCACAACAAATACAGAACAATTGTTAAATGTTATGCTTAATGTAACTATAAGAGAATGCACAACAATTGTTAAATTCAATAAAATGTTTTATTTAACACAACTAATTTTTACATTTTTTCTTTCAACGCCCTCTCTCTCCCCCTCCCCCCCTGCCCCCCCAAACAACAATGAACGCTTGAACCTAAAAGAATTTAACATTGTTTTTTAGAAAAAACAACCCCCCTCCCTACTTGCGGCCAAGTTTCCCTCCAGGTCCTTTACCACCCCGTGTTTTAACACCATCCGCCCGTTTTGGCCCCCGCAGACCGAGACGAAGCTGGCGTGCAGCGGGCAACAGCAAGACTTCCTGCCATGGTGGAGGTATCGGAGTGGAAAATGAGTCTAGAGGAACTGTTTCCTCCGTACTCGCTTGAGTGCTAGGAGTTCCACTTTGAACCAACACGACACCTTGGGGTGCAGCGCAGTGTCCAGCCAGCAACGCTTGCTGAAGGGCATTGAGGGGTTGCGGCGGTCTGTTCTCTGATCCCCTCCAAGGTCTGCCGTGCTAACTCCATTTGCATGACAGATCAGTTGGAGAAGTTCGTGGAGAAGTGGCTCAACCTGTTGGAGAACTGATGGAACCCCTGGATAAGCACGCGACCTATCGCGACCGTCTCCCTGCACATGGAGATCAAGCACCGTCTGTCCGTCCAAGGTCGGCGATTGCTCACCTCGCTGACCCGACCTCCGTGTGCAATATGACGCACCTTGGCGTCGCCGGCTGCACACCCCTTGGTCCCGGTGCTTCTTCCCTCTCAATAGAGATGACCGCAGGTTCATTGCCCCCCCACCCCCCCCCGCGCGCCCCCCCCCCCCCACAACAGTGGACGGCTCGTCCAGGAGCTGCAGTTCGTCATCGTAGTCATCCTCCTTCTCCTCCTCCTCCTCGAGGTGAGGAAAGTGATCCTCTTCCCCCTGCTCCTCTTCCTCCTCTGTATGTGTCGGGGACGCTGCTGGTGCCGGCTGTAGGAGTACCAGCGTATCAGGTTGACCTTAAAAACACATATGATGACATTTTTACAGAGTTTATTAGAGCATAACGGTGAACATTACCAAGAGACGTTACATATCAATACTTTTCATTACCCCAGAGAGCTGTAGCGGCAGCATCCCCTGCTTCTTATGCACAAGGCTGTATACATGCATGCATGACATGACATCATTAGTATATCATAATAATATCATAAGTACATTACAAGTATATTGCATATTGCATTATAATTACAGGACATTAGATCAGATACTTATTTAAGATTTTAATACTGTTTTTAATACTATTTGACACATTACACATTACTCACGAAATGCATGGCTGGGTTCGGCCAAACCACCGGTGGTGGCTGAACGGCTCTCATGGCCAACCAGCACAGCCGCATGCTCCTCAATGTTGGTTAATGGCTGAATGTGAGCAGAGCCGCCCCCTGTCCGCCTTTGCTCTGCACGGTTGAGAGGTATCTTCTTCTGCAAATGAGAAAAGAGCATAACAAAGCAAAAGCTAATTGACGAGGTAGTATCTTGAGGTCACAACAGTTTAAAATGTTACATGCTGCTGGTTCAGAGCACTGTCCGGATCTTAACAAGGTTTGGCTATACATTTATGAATGACAAATTTACATTCAATGCAGGAGATTCATTGTTCTAATAAAAATTTGCATGCATCAGTAAAATATAAAATATAAAATATAAAAGGCAACTTACTCCTGCTGCAGCGGCCAAGTTATTCCATCCTTTTCTCTACTAGTCCGACCCCCTCGCCTCATGGGAGGCAGACGTGACAACGTCTTCAATCTCTGCCCATATCTTTCTTTTTGCATGGGTGGGAGGTTTCCCACACACACCCCAATTCAAGTCTTCCCACCTGGACTGCACCTCATTCATGAGGGCCTCATTGGCTTCCTCACTGAAGGGCTTTGACCTTTTTCTCTCTGATAACCCTCTAATGACATATTTTCTATTGTTTTTCAGTTAAGTATAGATCTCTAGCTTCCTCTGCTCTCTCTATCTCCTCTCTCTCTCTCAGTCCCTCCCTGTTGTATGATGACCCCTGACCTCCAGAAATGCGGGAAAGCCAGTCGACCGAAAAAAATCTCCCATGCGCAGAAGCCTGTTGCTGGGAAGCTTTTTCCTTCCACGTTCGGTGGACGAACGTGACATCGCCAAAAGATCAGATCACCCATTCCACATCGCTGGCCTAAGGCCGAGTGGAAAATCGGCAAAAAAAAATGGACCATGTTCCAGCGATCACTAAGGCTGAGACGTCCTACATCGCTGGAACCACGCCCATTATTTTGGGCAATGGCCACGTAGTGGAAAGTCTAGCCCTCTGTTTTCTGTCCATTAACGAATCCAGTATCCTTGCTAATACATTACCTCCAATCCTATGAGCCCTTATTCTTGTGTAATAACCTTTTATGTGGCACCTTATCAAATGCCTTTTGGAAATCCAAATATACTACATCCACTGGTTCCCCTTTATCTACCCTGTTAGCTAGATCCTCAAAAGACTCGAATAAATTTGTAAACATGATTTTCCTTTCATAAAACCATTATGATTTTCTAAATGCCTTGATATCACTTCCTTAACAATGGATTCCAGTATTTTCCCGATGACTGATGTCAGGCTAACTGGCCTGTCAGTTCCCTGTTTTTTCTCTCCCTCCTTTCTTGAATAGCAGTGTTACATTTGCCAAGCAGTTGGGATCGTTCTAGAATCTAGGGAATTTTGGAAGATCAAATCAATGCATCCACTATCTCTGCAGCCACCTCTTTTAGAACCCTAGGATGTAGGCCATCAAGTTCAGGGGATTTGTCAGCTTTTCTCTCGTACTTTTTCTCTACTTATATTAATTGCATTAAGTTCTTCACCCTCATTAGACCCTTGGTTCCCCACCATTTTAGGTATGCTTTTTGCATCTTCTACTGTGAAGACAGATACAAAATATTTGTTCAATGTTTCTGCCATTTCCTTATTCCCCATAATAATTTCCCCTGTCTCAGCCTCTAAGGGACCAATGTTTACTTTTGCTACTCTCTTCTTTTCTACATACTTGTAGAAGCTCTTACAATCTGTTTTTATATTTCTCGCTAGTTTTCTCTCAATCAATTTTTTCCCCTTTTTATCAATTTTTTGATCATCCTTTGCTGGTTTCTGAAACTTTTCCAATCCTCAGGCTTACTACTATTCTCCGCAACACTATAAGCTTCTTCCTTCAATCTAATGCTATCCTTAACTTCTTTAGTTAGTCACAGATGGATCAGTTTTCCTGTGGAGTTTTTGTTTCTCAACGGAATGTATTTTGTTGAGAATTATGAAATATTTCTTTAAAAGCTAGCCACTGTTTACCTACTGCCATACCTTTTAATCTATTTTTACAATCTACCTTCGCCAACTCACCCTTCATATCTATGTAATTGATTTTATTTAAGTTTAAGGCGTACAAATTACCCCCCACCCAAAATGGGGCACTCCCACTCCGTTTCGATGGTTTTTGCCGCAGCTGCGGTTCAGGTCGACTCATTCGCGAAATTGCGCTCTTTGGTTTTGTTTTGTTTTGATCCGGAAGTTGGCATAAATGGGGGCAGTGACTATATCTGAGGGGCAAAGATGCGGCGGTGACAGCAACTGAGGGGTGGAAGTGGGGGCGGTGCGGAGTCACCGCCGTGATGACATCATCATGGCGCCGCGCCACCACGGCTCTCCACTTCACTTAAAGGGGAGAGTCTTCGCAGTTTTTAAACTCCTGCCCACTGGGCCACCAGGGAAGGTTTTGGCCGGGCCAGCGGCCTGGCACCCAAGAGGCATAATTGTCAGGCCGACATGGTAGTCAGCCAACAAAAAAAAAACATGGCGGCAGCGGCAGTGGGCCCTTCCCTTTAAGGGAAGCTGTACGGCCACTGCAGAAGGCCCCAGCATCACTGGACCACCAGGGAAAAGCTCGCTTTGGCACCGCTGAGCGGGCCGAAAATTTTCCAAGGGGAATGTCGCCATCGGGGGGTTAGATTGGCGGTGCGCAAGGTGATGATGTGCTTAACATTGATCAGCAGCGGCAGGTGATTGGGGCACCGCTGGGAAAACTCGGGAGGGCAATTGGGCTAGCAGCGGCCATTCCACAAAAAGTCGCCGGCCACTCCACTCCGCAGCGTGGCCGCCGATTTGCAATGGTAACAGGCCTTACAGAAAGGGGCAATTTCGGCCCCTCAGGCTCTAGTTTCGGACATAGGCAAATTAATCTCAAAGGTAATGTGAAATTCTATCATATTATGATCACTCTGTCACAGAGAATCCCTTACTATGAGATTGCTAATTCATCATCATCATAGGCAATCCCTCGGAATCGAGGAAGACTTGCTTCCACTCTAAAAATGAGTTCTTTGTTAACTGAACAGTCCAATACGAGAACCACAGTCCCTGTCACAGGTGGGACAGATAGTCATTGAGGGAAGGGGTGGGTGGGACTGGTTTGCCGCACGCTCCTTCCGCTGCCTGCACTTGTTTTCTGCATGTTCTCGGCGATGAGGCTCGAGGTACTCAGCGCCCTCCCGGATGCACTTTCTGCACTTAAGGCAGTGTTTGGCCAGGGACTCCCAGGTGTCGGTGGGAATGTTGCACTTTATTAAGGAGGTTTTGAGGGTATCCTTGAAACGTTTCCTCTGCCCACCCCTGGGTCGCTTGCCATGAAGGAGTTCCGAGTAGAGCGCTTGTTTTGGAAGTCTCGTGTCGGGCATGCGAACAATGTGGCCTACCCAATGGAGCTGATCAAGTGTGGTCAGTGCTTCAATGCTGGGGATGTGCTAATTAACCCTGTCTCATTACACAAAACAAGATCTAAAATAGCCTGTTCCTGGTTGGTTCTATGACGTATTGTTCTAGGAAACTGTCCTGAATGCATTACATGAACTCGTCCTCCAGACTACCTTTGCCAATTTGATTTGTCCAGTCTATATGAAGATTAAAGTCCCACATGATTATTGCATTATCTTTGTTACAGGCTCCTACTATTTCTTGATTAATGTTCTGTCCAATGGTATAGCTACTATTAGGGGGCCTATATACTACTACTACCAGTGTTTTCTGCCCCTTGTTATTCCTTATCTCCACCCACAGATTCTACTTCCTGATCTTCCAAGCCTAGGTCCCTTCTCTCTAATGTCCTTATGTCATTCTTTATTTTCAGGGCTACGTCCCCTCCTTTTCCAATCAGCTTATCGTTTCAAAATGTCAACTACCCTGGAACATTTAAGGGTCGAAATTCGGTTGATAACGCATGCTGGTGTTAGGTATTAACTGGGAGTTAGGCGCCTGGGAGTGGCGCTCGGTGCTGTTCACGCCTGAAGCAAAATTCGCTTGAAATTTTTTAGGTACGTAAACACTTAACGTACCGCCGGCTAGCGCCATGGAAATCACGACGTCAGCACAGCATGCAACACCTCTTTGGTGCCTTTCTCGCCACATTCACTTTTGCCGCCTCACTTAACAGCTGGCGTTCAAGACACCTGAAAAAGTTTTACTGCACAAGGCGGTGAAAAGAAATCGGCCGCGTTATTTAAACGGAGTTGCAGCCTGTGCTCAGAGGTCTCGGTGAGTGCTGCGCTTGATGCTCGCACAGACAGTATAGTCTGCTGCTACCTCGTCAGATTGACTATTAGTGTCTGGAACACATTGGCTGCCATCTCGGCTCACTTTGAAATCTTTACCTCGCTGTGACCTGTGCCAAGGGATGGGGGCAGTGATGGCGCACCACGTTGTCCCTGTGGCGACGACTTGAAAGGCACCGGCTGCAGAGACAGCTTAGGCCAACTGTGAATCCTCCCCAGAAGAGAGGCCCCAGACGGCGGGGCAGGAGGCCGTACACATGCAGGGTTTACCGTCCGTGTTACTCTTATCTTGAGATGTCCGAGGAGCAGTGCTTAAGAAGGCTGAGGTTCCGCAAGGAGATGGTCACGGAGCTTTGTAACCTTCAGTGGATATACCTGGCAGCTGACATCAGCACTAGGACCTTGCTGTTAGTGGCAGTGAAAGTGACAGTAGCACTGAACTTCTCTGCTACCAGCTCCTTCCAGTCTCCTGCAGGCGACATATGCAACATTTCTCAGTTTGCAGTACATTGCTGCACTCGCCAGGTGACCAGCGCTCTCTTCGGCAAACGATTCAATGACATGAAATTCAGCATGTCAAGGCAGGACCAGGATGAGCACACCCGTGGCTTTGCCAGGATAGCGGGCTTCCCCAGGGTTCAAGGAGCCATTGATTGTATGCACGTGGCATTGAGGGCCCCGCACCACAATGGAGAGATCTTTCGGAATCACAAGGGATTCCCCTCCCTCAACGTACAGCTGGTCTGCGATCACAGGCAGATGGTCCTCGCTGTCAATGCCCGATATGCTGGCAGCTGCCACGATGCCTTCATCCTGCGGGAGACCTGTGCCAATACTCTTCAAGCCTTCGCATGGCTCCTGCGCTACCAAGGATATTGTGTGGCCCCCTGGCTGAGGACACCCCTCCACAATCCCACCACCCTTGCTGAGCAGCACTACAACACCAGCCATACCACAACCCGGGCCATTGTTGAGCAAACTTATGGGGGTTCTGAAGCAGCATTTTCGCTGCCTTGTGTAGAATTTACCAATATTTCACAAAGATTCCTGGTACCTTTCCCCTGTAGAGGAGAAGAATCCCTTTTCTGGACTTTTAAAATGGAAGGAAAAACTTCAGGACACAAATGAGTTTAAAGGGGCAGACGAGGACTGCAGGGGATTAAAGGGGATGCATTCATGGGGATCCCCCCCCCCTGCCCCCCTCCTGCCCCAGTGTTTGGACCCATAGGAAAGGGAATTTAATTTGGAACTATCTACCAGAAAGATTGAAATCCTAAAGTGCACATGGAAGAAACGGCAAACTTTAATCGAATTTGGGATTTTTAAAAGGTGAATGTTGGGTCTACAAGAAAAGGGGTGGGGTCAATCTCTAAAGGACTAGTTTGACATTGGAGCTAATCAAATTGTCTGGGAACTGTTTACCTTCGAAACCTGTCCCTAGAAGGCATTTACATTTTAACAATCGACCACGGAAGAAACATTATCCACCCCACCCAGAGGACGAAATGTCACATACATATTCCAACACCTTTTCAACAGGCATAGAAATATCTGGCTCAGGCCAGGCTATCACAATGGACAAGAGCTCATCAACTCAGAAAAGCCTATCAACGCCAGATTAAAACCACTTAATCAAGTTTCAGTTAGCTGGGCTGCAAAATTGAAACAAAGAGCTGGGCCAGATTTGGTGGGAGATAAGGAAGCCTTTTTGGGGTATATCTATTTCCCAGTTTTACAAGGAAAAAACACAAGCAGCCGGAGGTGGGGAGTGAAGAAATGGAGTGTGAAGAAAACTACAAGAAATCATCAAGGACCGACTGAGCACGGGGCCCACGAAACGGAAGGTTGTCAGCAACCAAATTGACAACCGGGCCACAACAAACAGCGAAACGACCAACCGAAACCAAAAACTGAGGAATCGACATTTATTTCCACCCTACAATCTATTTCTGAACGACCAATGGGTGAGAAATTACCAAAAAGGATGAACTAAAACTATTCCTAACCAAAGAAAGTGGGTACTTACCCCATACATCCAAAACGCAACTTACCGCATCAACGGACTCACCCCAATTGAAGACTACGCAGTCCGAAGTCCTCTCCTCCGTCCGGGGTATGACTCGCCGAGAAGGCCAAGTGCAGCGAACCCCGAAACCACGATTCACCGGCAACTGTCTAAAGGGATTGGTGAGCTTAGCCCTTGAACCCCCAGAGCTATAACTTAGTTAGTTAGGGGAATTGAGAGGGGGAGGCTGAGATAGCTTGTGTAAATGTATCTGCATTCTCCTCATTACCCCATTTAGAGTTTAAGCTGTATTCTTTTCCCCACAGGCTGTATGTTGACAATTTATCCAATGTGTTGTACTCCTCAGTGTGCATTGGTATTACTATTCTGTGTGTGTTATTAAAGGTGTGCCTTTTACTTCCTTTTAAACACAATAAAGCCATACCTGTTTCCTACCTTGAAACCGATTGTCTGTCCAAGTATGTCACAGTCCCTTCATAATTCCAGAGTCTAGAACCAAGGGTGTGGGAACGATTCGAAACCGCTCATATAAGGTCAGAAGGGAAAGCTGACCCCCCCGAAAACCACTCCTTACACTTGACTGGTCTGGAGGGGCATTACAATACTCACCTGATACAGTATCCATGATCATCATTGTCTGCTGTATGCTGCACAACCTGGCCATTATGAGGGCCCAGCCATTACCACCAGGGATGGATGATCCACCTCAGGAGGAGGACGACGATGACGAGGAAGATGAGGAACCTCACCGATGGAGGAAGCAACCTAACACTGTTGCGGCTGGAAGTGCTGCTGGTCGGAGACTCATCGATTCCAATCAATGACTCCAAATGGCCAGACTATACACCTGGGCTTCAACTCAACATATTGCTACACACTCTTCCGCCCTCCGTCTTAAATAATCAGCACCTCATCATGTAAACACTTCATATTGCTTTATTACAAACAAAAATCCTGTGTGGTGAAAACATCCACAAGATAACAACTTCATCCCCAATACATTTTCATACCCACAAAACCCCTTCACACATTCTCATAGATATCCAAATGGACGAATGACATCAGTTCATTTTGTAACAAGGTAGTCATCTCTGGCGAGTACCAAAAAATTGTCGGATCATTCATCCAAGTGCAACAATTGACATGAGCTCACATTACAACAACCTAGCATTCTCTGAGCCAAGTGTTTTGTGTGTAATACAAGTGCAACTAATGTTAAAAGCTCATATCTTCACAAGGTCAGCATATGTGGTCACCTTCACAAAGGCCTTAACTTTGTCTTAGAGAGGGCTTTTTCACCCTTTCCCTTTTCCCCCTCCCATGCCTACTATGGGGTCTCAGGGCCTTCAGCAAGGCTGGTAGTCAGTTGCTGACTTGGATCCTCAGCCACACATGATGGCCTAGCAGGGCGACCCGACCAGCTCAGGCCCTGGAAGACCCAGCTGCGGATTGAATTGGCTCAGCATGGCTGGAAGCACTCTGTTGTGGATGGTGTGCGGAGAGCGGCAGCTGCGAAGGCGGAATGATGTCATCATGAGAAAGGGCATCACGGTCCAATTGGCCCAACAGACTGATACTCTCCCAGGGCAGAGCATCATCATCTGCAGAAATCTGGGTGAGGCCAGAATCCTGCACTAGTTCGGCAAGGTTAGGTCCCCATCCAACTGATGGGACCCCAGACTGGATGGCAGCGGTCAGTACGTCCATTGAATCAAGAGTGTCTGCGACTGCAGTACACCAGAGAGCTGACACCATGTACTGATGACATTTGAGTATGGAGGCCTACAATAGCATCAGTCTGGTGCTCAATGGCCACTGCAACTTCAGCCATAGCCCGTGCCACCATGTCTGGGACCCCATGGTCACTGTTTGCATCCAGCATCCGTTGGTTTCTATCAAGGATGGGCTCGGTGGGCTGCTGAGAGGCATGAACAACAGTTGCAGCGGACTCCTCCATCCTCACAGCTAGTGCATCAAGACTGAGGCAACCTTGCTAGTGCACCCAGTAGATCATTGTGCAACTGCAGTGATTGTCTTGTGACAACCTCTAGGTTGGGCTCATCGTTGGAGTGCTGCTGAGCATCACTCAGGCACACACTCACCCTCTGGGGAGCTGACCCCCCAGACTTCACCTCCCCCGTGGTGTTACTGAAGAACACTGGGTCTGAAGCATCACCCACTTCCACCTCCCCCAACACCCCTTGGTCAGCTGCACCATGGGCCCCGCACTCAGACGGTGCAGCCTCCTGCGTGATGTCGAAGGAGGTGTCGTCCTCCTGCTCCTCCTCGTCCTCTGGGTCATCACTACCATCTGCACCCATGGAAGGTGCCCGAGAAGGTCCCGGTAGATCTGGCTGGTCATCTGAAAGCGCAAACACAGAACAGTGGTCACCTGCAGGGGAGGGGTTCAGGAGCGGCAAAGGCATTCGCGAATGCCAGTCTCATGGAAAAAACTGGATGTTGATGATGTTAGGGCCATGTCCTGCAGGTCGCTGCAAAGGAACTCAACTGTCCCGAGGGGGTCGGCTGTACCCACCGCCATTGCAGCAACTTTCACACCCATCAGAGCAGCTATCCGTTCCTCCAACACAGTCAGCACTTGGAGGTCTGGCTCCCCTTCACCAGTCCGCATTTGCTCCCGCCAATTGTGGGTGAACTTCGCCTGTAACATTACACAGAAAGTCAGAGTTTGAAGCCTTCTATCAGTGTGTCCCAAATGCCTTACATACTTTAGTACCATTTATTCTATGACAGTCTTCACAGCTCGATGTAACTAACATTTGCTGTGTCCACTTGCTGTGCCAATGCTTGAATTAGGGTGACAGGACCTAACAGTAATGGGGAGGCTACCATCTTGGACACACATAGAAGACTGAGGAGTAAACAACATGAGGGGTGGGTCTGCAGAGCCAAGTAGCAAGGTTAACAGTGCATGTCGGCCCTTGCAGTGGGTGAGGCTGCAAATGGGAACCTTGACTGTGGCCTCACCCACTTGGAGCATAGATTCGGAAAAACTACATTGAGTAGAGAGTGCACATTGAGGTCAGAGCATAGCATATTGAAGTTTGAAAGTGCCGGCTTTGTGCGCTGGCCTGTTGCTCCGCGCCCCCCACCCCCCACCTTCAGCCTCCATGCCGCGCCAGGACACCGGGGACTCCGAAGAGTGGCCAGGATGGGGCACCTTTTTTCTGGCGCCCTTTCCAGCACGCAAAGTCGGCGCGCTTCAGGTCAGTACGCCGAAAAAAGGGGTTGGGCAATGTTGGGCCCTATGGGCCCAAGTTTCGGGCCGCGCCTAGAACGGCGCAGCCCCGAACTGGACGCCCGTTTTGTCGCGCTCGAAATGGGCCTAAAAAGTATTTACAGATTCTCCGGCTCCCTGCAGGTCCTCTGGAGCTGGGCGCGGCGCAGCATGAGCTGTGGGGGCCGGAGCCAGGTCCCTGCGCTGAAAACAGTGCCGGGACCTCTGAACATGCGCTATAGTGGCCGCGCATGTGCAGTAGCTCCAGGCGCCCAAAACTGTGTGGGAGGGGCGAATGGGCTCACTGGGGCGGCGTGGATCAGGCTGCACCTCCCACTTCCTCCCTTCAGCTGGCTCTCAACCCCGCCTCCCCACCTCAGCTCCCGACCCGACTCACCCCCCGACCTGACTCCTGCTCCCACCCCCGGACCCGACTCCCGACCCGACCCCCGGACCCGACCCGACCCGACCCGACCCCCGGACCCGACCCGACCCGACCCGACTCGACTCCTGCTCCACCAGCAGACCCGACCCGACCCGAGCTCCCCTGCCCGGAGTCGATCCGAGCTCCCCCCGTCCCCCATGACCCGACCCGACCTGACCCCCGGCCACATACCTTTAACTCCGGTGCTGGGGCGGGCCCCGCCCGAATTGCCGGGCCCGTTCAGCCTCCTTCTCCTCTCCTCTCCCCTCCCTCTTTCCGTTCCTTCTCCCCTCCCTCTCTCCCTTCTCCTCCCCTCGTTCCTCCCTTCTACTCCCCTCCCTCTCTCCCTTCTTCTCCCCTCCCCCTCTCCCTTCTTCTTCCCTCCCTCTCTCTCTTCTTCTCCCCTCTCTCCTTTCTCCCCTCCCCCCTACCCTCCTCCCCCCTTTCCTCCCCCCTCCCTCCCCCTTTCCTCCCCCTCCCCTCCCCCACCTTTCCTCCCCCTCCCCTCCCCCCTTTCCTCCCCCGCCCTTCCTCCCCCTCCCCTCCCCCCTTTCCTCCCCCTCCTTCCCCTACCCTCCCCCTACGTCCCCCTTTCCTCCCCCTCCTTCCCCCTTTCCTCCCCCTTTCCTCCCCCCTCCCCCTTTCCTCCCCCTCCCTCCCCCTTTCCTCCCCCTCCCTCCCCATCCTTCCCCTTTTCCTCTCCCTCCCTCCCTCCCCCTTTCCTCACCCTGCCCTCCCCTCCCCCCTCCATCTTTCTTCCCCTCCCTCCCACTTTCCTCTCCCTCCCACCCCCTCCCTCCCCCTTTCCTCCCCCTCCCTCTCCCGTTCCTCCCCCTTTCCTCTCCTTCCCTCCCCCTCCCTCCGCCTTTCCTCCCCTCCCTTCCTCCCCCTTTCCTCACCTCCCTCCCTCCCCTTTCCTCCCCCTCCCTCCCCCTTTCCTCCCCCTCCCTCCCCTGTTCCTCCCTCACCCTTTCCTCCCTCCCCCTCCCTCCCCCCCTCCCTCCCCCTGTCCTCCCTCCCCCTCCATCCCCCTTTCCTCCCTCCCTCCCCCTTTTCTCCCTCCCTCCCGTTACCTCCCTCCCTCCCGTTTCCTCCCTCCCTTCCCCTTTCCTCCCTCCCTTCCCCTTTCCTCCCTCCCTTCCCCTTTCCTCCCTCCCTTCCCCTTTCCTCCCCCCCTCCCCCTTTTCTCCATCTTCCTCCCTCCCCTTTCCTCCCTCTCCCTCCCCTTTCCTCCCTTTCCTTTCCTCCCTCTTTCCTCCCTCTCCCTCCCTCCCCCTTTCCTCCCTCTCCCTCCCTCCCCCTTTCCTCCCCCTCACCACCCTCTCCCCCTCCCTCCCCCTCCCCACTCCCTCTTTCCTCCCCCTTTCCTCCCCCCTCCCCCATTCCTCCCCCTCCCCCTTCCCCTTTCCTCCCCCTCCCCCTGCCCTCCCTCCTCCCTCTCCCCTCGCTGTTAGAAACTCAGATACTGACAGACAGAGAGTGAGAGAGACACACACAGACAGACAGAGAGATAGAGACACACTGCTGGGGGGGGCCCCGCCCAGCATGCTGTTGGAGGGCTCCCGGTGCTGCAGTCGGTGAGTAATAAATAAAACATTTTCTAATTTTTTAAATTTTTTTAATGTTTTATTAATTTTTTTTCGATTGATTTATTGGTTGATTTATTGATGTATTTATCATTTATTATTGATGATGGCTCTTTATTTGTAAAACTGAAGTGTTTAATATTTATAAACTTCCCTTTAAACCCCCCCCCCCCCCCCATTCCCTACACCTGATTTGTAATCTACGCCTGATTTTCTAAGTGTAGGCAAGGTTTTTGAGCGTACAAAAATCTACACTTACTCCATTCTAAGTTAGTTTGGAATACGTTTTCACTGCCTAAACTTTCAAAACGGGCGTAAGTGGCCGGACACGCCCCCTTTTGAAAAAGAAAATCTGTTCCAAACTGAAACTGTTCTAACTGACGAGAACTGGAGCAAACTAAATGCCGAGAATTGCAGTTTCTAAGCTACTCCATTCTAAACCAGTTGCTCCAAAAAAACAGGAGCAACTCAGGCCGAAACTTGGCCCCTATGAGTCTAATACCAACGAGCTTGGGTTTTAAGACTTGGTTTAGGACTCCAATCATTTTATTGAGCAGTGAGGACAAGTTTTTCATGCAGTCTAAAGCACCTAGTGCTAATTCTCCAACTTTTCTACTGACACCTCCCATTCCTGGGCTATAACAAATTTCTAGCCTTTAATGTCTTCAAAGAATGAAAACAATTAAAACAAGTTGAATCCTGTTGAAAACAAATGCGCTCACCACTGCCATTTTGAATGGCTTTCTGTGGCTATTCCATAAAATAAGACTCATTGAGTATTCGACTAGGAAAAGCAAAAAAGGTTGCCAATAACAATCTAATCCACCTAATCATCATCAGAGCACAATTTGATCGTTTGTGAAAGTGTATTTCCTATTAGATTTTTATGAATATCTAACAATCTCCCTGATTAATGTTTGGTAGATATGAAAATGATTTAAAGCCTCAATTTAGCTCCATACAGAGAGTACAAATACTATAATCAGTCCACTCATATGCAAGTTTGTCTCTAAACAACTACCTGATCTGTAGCATTGATCTGGGATTCAAGTGTAACTAAAATGAGCCAGCTTTTACTTTATTGAGTGAAAAGAGCCAAAATGGTGGTTAAAATTGAATTTAGCTACAAAGTTAATTTGCTGCCAGTATTAGTGCCCTTGGATTATTTTGGGAAGGTAAAATGACCAGGGATTGAACCGAGGGCTGTCTTAGCCTGTATGACTCAGCACCATACTAGGTGGTGGGTAGAACATCTGAGCTATCAGGGGAATTTTATTGGTTTCTACAAAGGACATCAACAACTTACAGTCCTTTTCTTTAGCCTCCTTTAGATCTGAATGGCATCGAATGGACCTTTACAGTCACTACACAGTTGTGTTCATGGTTTTATGGCTAGCAATATCACAAGGACTCAGTCCCCTCACCTCCACAAGCCAAAATAGAAGTGAAACCATCTTCTGAGGTGTATCATTGGCTCCAGAGGCAGTACTGCAATATCAATAGGGTATGAAAGGAGCACTGTTTTTATGTCGTGTTTCACAAACCTCTCATTTATTTCCAAATACACAAGACAATTGTGTAAATCTGCTCATAATGTATCAGCAGATCACTTGTGTGTGGCGTTGCTGTGGCCCATCAGCTCTTCTGGCTCTTATCCCTCGGTAAACAAAATAAGTTTTGTAAACCAGTTTATCAGAAGACAGAACCTCTTTGAGTTCCTGTTTGTTTTCAAATTTCCAATTCACAAGCATTAACTGTGTAGGACTGAGATGCAAATTGCAACTAGCATTCACAATAAAGAAAAGAATTAGAAAAAAGCAGGATTTATTCCTAAAATAGGTGCAAGTCATGTCGTGTATGGTAAACAATTAGTAGCCAGCTTCATGAAATGCCAAATTATTGAACGGTAGCAATACTCTCTATTGCTAGGCATTCCCAATAGATCTCTGTTGCTATGGAGGTCCAACAGGCCTGCTCCCCGCAGCAGTTTTGAGGGCCATTGCTGTTTCTGGATGAAAAGGCCAAGCACAAAAGTTTGTATCAACGTCAACAAATAGTAAGTGAGTAGCAAGGTGATGCGGATTTCTATGCAACAATGAAAACCTTGCCGGAGCAAGTGCTGGAGAAGAGAGCTCATCTTTCATTCAGATGTACGTTTGGTGTTCAAACAGCGTAGGCTGCATGGTATGTATTAATCATGCTCAATGTCTCACACAGCCTTACAGTAATTTGAAGGCTTCCATGAGCACCCATTGCACAGCAGGTAACTCTTTGCAGCAGCTATTTTTAGCTACATGCTCCATTCCTCACCTCCTTAAATGCTATTGCTCCAACAAATCCTTTCATTTTGCATAATATCCCATCAGGTTCTCGCAGCCACTGTGCTCTACATGCAGAAACACGCATCATTGTATTTGCACCCAGCAATTGCGTATTCTTATCTCTTTTACTATGTTTTCAGGAGAAGACTGTAAATAAGAGGGAGAGAAGCTGTATGGGAAGATGTGTGTGTCGCCCACCCCGTGGCTCCGCCAACCTCTGTCCTCTGACTCCCCTTGAGAAGAGAGTCACAGAGAATAAGTGCAGAATATAAAAATATAAGAATTAGGAGCAGGAGTAGGCCATTCAATAAGATCATGGTTGATCTTCGACCTCAATCCCCATATTCCTTGATTCCCTGCCCAATCCCCATATTCCTTAATTCCCCAAGAGTCCAAAAAGCTATCTATCTCAACCTTGAATATATTCAACGACTGTGCATCCACAGTACTTTGGGGCAGAGAATTCCAAAGATTCACAACCCTCTGAGTGAAGAAATTCCTCCTCATCTCAGTCTTTATCCTGAGACTATGCCTCCTAGTTCTAGACTCTCCAGTCAGGGGAAACAACCTCTCAGCATTTATCCTATCAATCCCCCTCAGAATCTTATATGTTTCAATGAGATCACCTCTCATTCTTCTAAACTCCAGAGAGTATAGGCTCAATCTACTTAATCTCTCCTCATAGAACAACCTTCTCATCCCAGGAATAAATCTGGTGAACTTTCGTTGCACTGCCTCTAAGGCAAGTATATTCTTTCTTAAATAAGCAGACCAAAACTGTACACAGTACTCCAGATGTGGTCTCACAAGAGCACTGCACAATTGTAGTAAGACTTCCTTACTCTTGTACTCCAACCCTCTAGCAATAAAGGCCAACATGCCATTTGTCTTCTTAATTGCTTGCTGTACCTACATGCTAACTTTCTGTGTTTCCTGTACGAGGATACCTCAATCTCACTGAACACCAACATTTAATAGTTTCTCATCATTTATAAAAATATATATTTTTTTCTATTCTTCCTACCAAGTGAATGACCTCACGTTTCCCCACATTATACTCCATCTGCCACCTTATTGCCCACTCACTTAACCTGTTTATATCCCTTTGCAGGCTCTTTGCACCCTCCTTATATCTTACTTTTCCACCTAGCTTTGTATCGTCAGCAAACTTGGATACATTGCACTCGGTCCCTTCATTTAAGTCATTAATATAGATTGTAAATAGCTGAGGCCCAAGCACTGATCCTACGGCACCCCACTAGTTAGATCAGCCAATCTGAAAATGATCCGTTTATCCCTACTCTCTGTTTTCTATCTGTTAACCAATCCTTTAATCATGCTAATACATTACCCGTAATCCAATGTGTCCTTAATTTGTTTTACAGCCTTTTATGTGGCACCTTATCAAATGCTTTTTGGAAATTCAAATATACTACATCCACTGGTTCCCCTGTATCTACCCTGCTAGTTACATCCTCAAAAAACTCTAATAAATTTGTCAAATACGATTTACCTTTCAGAAAATCATGTTGACTCTGCCTAATCATATTATGATTTTCTAAGTGCCCTGTTACCACTTCCTTAATAATGGATTCCAACATTTTCCCGACGACTGATGCTAGGCTAACTGACTCCCTGTTTTCTCTCTCCCGTCTTTCTTGAATAGCGGGGTTACATTTGCTACCTTCCAATCTGCTGGGACCATTCCTGAATCGAGGGAATTTGGGAAGATCACAACCAAAGCATCCACTTTCTCTGCAGCCACCTCTTTTAGAACCCTTGGATCAATCACACCCTCACCACCACCTTTGATGCCCTAGTCCCTATTAAAACAATTACTCTCTCTCACCCTGGGCGTTCCCCTGGTACGTCCCTCACCTTCGCTCCCTTAAGTCCAAGGGATGCAGACTTGAGCGGAAATGGAGAACAATTGGTTTAGCCATTCACCACCAGATCTGGCTAGATCACATAAAGCATTATTGGGTCCTACTGTCATCTGCCAAAATTGCTCACTATTCAAGAATCATTCTAGAATGTAAAGATAAACTCCGGTTTCTATTCTCTACTGCTAACCGTATTCTTAAACCCCGTCTCCTCCACTCTCACCACCAAAAACAAGTGCGAGGAGCTCATGGACTTCTTTGTCTCGAAGATCGAGACCATCCGTTCAGCTGCCTTTGCCACTTCCCTTCCTTCCCTTAGCCCACTGGGTCAAACCTTCTCTAAGGTTCCCCCCTGTCTTAGCCCTGAACTCATATCTTTCTCCAGTTTCTCCCAGATCTTCCCTTATGATACCTCCGCCCTCATCTTATCCATAAGACCCACTTCCTGCTCCCTCGAACCTATTCCCACAAAACTGCTGACCACTCAACTTCCTTTTCTGGCTCCCAAATTAGCTGACATTGTTAACGGTTCTCTGTCATCAGGTACTGTCCCCCTCTCCCTCAAATCAACCGTCATCACCCCACTCCTCAAAAATCCAACCTTGACCTCTCTATCCTTGCAAACTACCACCCCATCTCCAACCTCCCTTACCTCTCCAAAGACCTTGAATGTGTAGTTGCCTCCCAAATCCGAGCCCATCTTTCCTGCAATTCCATGTTTGAATCCCTCCAATCAGTTTCCGCCTCTGCCACAGTACCTAAACGACTCTCATCAAAGTCACAAATTATATCCTTTGTGACTGTGACAAAGGCAAACTATCCCTCCTCATTCTTCTTGACTTGTCTGCAGCCTTTGACACGGTTGACCACTCTATCCTTCTCCAACGCCTCTCCACCGTCATCCAGCTGTGTGGGACTGCACTCACCTGGTTCCATTCTTATCTATCTAATCGCAGCCAGAGAAGTACCTGTAATGGCTTCTCTTCCTGCTCCCGCATCGTTACCTCTGGTGTTCCCCAAGGATCTATCCTTGGCCCCCTCCTATTTCTCATCTACGTGCTGCCCCTTGGCGACATCATCAGAAAACACAGCGTCAGTTTCCACATGTAAGCTGATGGCACCCAGCTCTACCTCACCACCACTTCTCTCGACCCCCTCCACGGTCTCTAAATTGTCAGACTGCTCCAGTTCTAGATGAGCAGAAATTTTATCCAATTAAATATTGGGAAGACGAAGTCATTGTTTTCCGTCCCCGCCAGAAACTCCATTCGTTAGCCACTGACTCCATCCCTCTCCCCAACTTCTGTCTAAGGCTGAACCAGATTGTTTACAACCTTGGTATCATATTTGATGCTGAAATGAGCTTCTGACCACATATCCGCAGCATCACTAAAACTGTCTATTTTCACCTCCATAACAGCGTCCGTCTCTGCCCTGCCTGAGCTTATCCACTGCGGAAACCCTCATCCTTTGTAAACTCCAGGCTATATAAATACAAGTTGTTGTTGTTGTTGTTGTTGTAGACTTGATTATTCCAACACACTCCTGACTGGCTTCCCACATTCTGCACTGCATAAAACTTCAGGTCATTCAAAACTCGGCTGCCTGTGTCCTAACTCACACCAAGACCCATTCATTCATCACCCCTGTTCTCGCTGACCTACATTGACTATCGCTTAAGCAACACCTCAATTTCAAAAGTCTCATCCTTGTTTTCAAACCCCTCCATGGCCTCACCCCTCCCTATCTCTGTAATCTCCTCCAGCCCCACAACCTCCCGAGATATCTGCGCTCCTCTAATTCTGCTCTCGAGCATCCCTGATTATAATTGCACCACCATTGGTGGCCGTGCCTTTTGTTGCCTAGGCCCTGAACTGTGGAATTCCTTGCCTAAACCTATCCACCTCTTTACCTCTCTTTATTCCTTTAAACCTACCTCTTTGACCAAGCTGTTGGTCACCTGTCCTAATTTCTCCTTATGTGGCTTGGTATTAATTTAATTTTGTCTTCTAATATGCCTGTGAAGTGCTTTGGGACGTTCTACTATGTTAAAGGTGCTATTTAAATACAATTTGTTGTTGTAGGATGTAGGCCATCAGGTTCGGGGAATTTGTCGGCATTTTTGCAAGTACTTTTGTAAGTACTTTTTTTCTACTGATATTAATTACCTCGCTCTCAGGACTGTCATATGAAGAAAGACTGGATCGACTAGGCTTATATTCACTGGAATTTAGAAAAATGAGAAGGGATCTCATAGAAACATATAAAATTCTGATGGGATTGGACAGGTTATATGCAGGAAGAATGTTCCCGATATTGGGGAAGTCCAGAACCAGGGGTCACAGTCTAAGGATAAGGGGTAAGCCATTTAGGACCGAGATGAGAGAAACTTCTTCACTCAGAGAATTGTGAACCTGTGGAATTCTCTACCAAAGAAAGTTGTTGAGGCCAGTTCGTTAGATATATTCAAAAGGGAGTTAGATGTGGTCCTTATGGCTAAAGGGATCAAGGGGAATGGAGAGAAAGCAGGAATGGAGTACTGAAGTTGCATGATCAGCCATGATCATATTGAATGGTGGTGCAGGCTCGAAGGGCTGAATGGCCTACTCCTGCATCTACCTTCTATGTTTCATTCATCCCTTGGTTCCACACTAATTTTTGTATACTTTTTGTGTCTTCTACTGTGAAGACAGATACAAAATATTTGTTTAAAGTCTCTACCATTTCCTTCTTCCCCAACATAACTTCTCCTGTCTCAGCCTCTAAGGGACCACTGCTTACTTTTGCCACTTTCTTTCTTTTTACAAACTTACAGAAACTCTTACAATCTGTTTTTATATATTTCTTGCTAATTTACTCTCATAGTCTATTTTCTCCCTTTTCATAACCGTTTTGGTCATCCTTTGTTGGTTTCTAAAACTCTCCCAATTCTCAGGCTTACTACGATTCTTTGCGATGTTATATGTGTCTTCTTTGACTCTATTCTATCCTTAACTTCTTTAGTTAGCCACGGATGGATCACATTTCCCATGAAGATTTTATTTCTCAATGGAGTGCATATGCAGAGAAGCCACAGAAGAAGTGGGGCTTGGTGAAGTCCGAGACTTGACTTCAGCTCAGAGTTTGTACCAAAATTCTGCAGCTCTTTTTCTCATTCGATGCACTCATTACCAACAAAGCAGAAACTCAAGATCAATTCCATTTCATTTATTCAGCAGAATGCTACATATGGAAGGTTATGCCCATAGAATCAAAGAATGTTACAGCTTTCTTTCCTCTGATTCACCCTCTCTGTTTTTTTGTTGCTTTTGATGACTAACTCACCATCCAGACAACTTTTTAGTAGAAACGTAAATCATAATGCCCCCTTTTGGCAAGGGCACTAGAACCCACAAATTAAAAATCTAAACTTTAACTGTAACTTAAATCAAATTAGAATTTGATTGCTGGGGGTAATGATGCATTCCAGTCCCTCAGGCGCCGCGAGCGTATCGGTGGACACTGCGTGCTCCATCTCCAGGAACATCCTGGCTCGGATGTAACCGTGGAAGAGAGGCAGGCAGTCGGGCTGAACGAACCCCTCGACCGCCCGCTGCCTGGACCGGCTGATGGCCCCCTTGGCCATGCCCAGCAGCAGTCCTACGAGGCCTTCCGACCTGCCTGCTCCCCTCCGCACAGGGTGCCCAAAGATCAGGAGTGTGGAACTGAAGTGCAACCAGAATTTGAGGAACAGCCCCTTCAAATATTGGAACAGGGCACCATCCAGACAAAGCCCATTTACGAATGTCAGCTGAATGGATTTAAATGTGCATCTCCTGATCCCTGTCACTGCACATTAATAGGTAGGGCCACTGGGCAGCTAGTTTAATGATTGCAGTTCGTGTATAAAACATTCTTCCATCTCACTAACTAAACTGAGTCAATCCCCTAATCAAATCCCTCAGGTATCCAGATGGTATCACAATGTACAGCCAACTGTCACTCCTAGTACCTTGTGAATTACAAAGATTGATTATGAAGATTGTTAGTATTTTACAAAATTGCTATCAATGAGTAAACTCATTTCATATTTCAGCAGAATGACATGCAATTACCCACTTTAATGGAGTTTGAATATAATGCCATGCAGAGTCTGATTAACCAATGACCTCTAAACTTTAGACAAAATCAAATAGGAAAATGGACTTGTGTTGTGTATTGTGTTACAAATCACCACTGAATCCTATAATCCTTAGAGCACAGATTTAATATACATGCCATCTGGCTAATTGAAGTTTAAACTATTTATTTGCTTAACTTGACTAACAGCAGGTAGTTCTCATATTTTCCCCTCACATCTCTATGACAACCAGCTTTATAATCTTTTCAGCAGTCACTATGAAAAGAATGTAACATTATTTCTCCTGAGAGGTTTCACAAAAGGTACTGCACACTGATGGTGATGTCACTTCCTTGGGGATTGAAATGTACATTAGTTTGCTAAACTATGAGAAGTTTTTTTAAGTAACCATTAAAGTTGACCAGTCTGCAAAATGTTATGACTTCAAAGCTCGTGTACCAAGGAGTAGACAGTGACACAAGGAGATTGTCCTTTTCCAGCAAACAAATTCATGAAGGAGGTGGAATTTTCTCCAATTTATTATGATTGGGTAGAATACTCAACTGATTTGTTTCACCCGCTAACTGGAAAGTAAGTGAACAAACAACATTAAAATGTAAATATCTGTTTATTACAGAGAAAGCTGACGGTGTAAAGCATCAGTCTTTTTAATGCTGACAGTCAGGATTTAAACCTATGCATTAGCTTATTAGTATTTCATTGATCAATTTCACTAAGATTGGAGGTTGTTAGTATCAGAACAGGTAGAGGATGGGATTAGAACCTGCTAGAATATGTCAGAACCAATCAGATTAGCTGGAGGGTGAGATCAGGTTTTACTTTCTTTCAATGTTGCACACAAGTGTAGCACAACAACAACAACAACTTGTATTTATATTGTGTCTTTAATGTAGTAAAATGTCCCAAGCTGCTTCACAGAAGCATAATTAAACAAAATTTGACACCGAGCCATGTAAGCAGATATTAAGGCAGAAGCTTGGTCAAAGAGGTAGGTTTTAAGGAGTGTCTTAAAGGAGAAAAGAGAGGTAGAGAGGCGGAAAGGTATAGGAAAGGAATTCCAGAGCTTTGGAGCGAGGCAGCTGAAGGCATAGCTGCCACTGGTGAAGCGATTAAAATCAGGGATGCTCAAGAGGCCAGAATTAGAGGAATGCAGGATGACCTTAAGTGTACTGAGGGTAGAATATGAGAGGCCAGCCAGGAGTACATTGAAATGGAGGTACAAAAGGAATGGATGAAGGGTACAGCAGCAGATGAGCTAAGGCAGGGGTGAAATCGGGCGATGTTACAGAGATGGAAATAGGTGGTCTTGGTGATGGTGCGGGTATGTGGTTGGAAGCTGATCTCGTGGTCAAATGTGACAAAGGTTGTGAACAGTCTGGTTCAGCGTCAGACATTTGCTAGGGAGAGAGATGGAGTCAGTGACTAGGGAATGGAGTTTGTAGTGGGGAACCAAAGGTAGTTTTAAGAGGAACCAATAATTTGAGTTGCAGGTATGTTTCTTTCGTATCCTCGTCAAGAATATATGTATAATAAACAAATTGCTGAGAGTTAAATCAGCTTACCCTCTCACATAAAATTGAACTAGACTCTGAAGATTTAATTTTCCTCAAAGGAATTTTCTGCGATGCAACACACTTTGAGTTGTGTGCAGGTTGTTTTCTCCCAGACCAGTTTTCCTTACTTTTTAAAAATGAAAATAGTGTTTTCTGGTGTGAATGCATTAGCTGGCTTAATTTGAGCATTTCTATCACAGCACTTGTGCAATTGCCAGGTTCTGGAAATAAATTAGGGAGTGTGGTTGGCGTGGTGATCAGTATATCAGATTTTACTGTAGTGTTCCACTGTATTGCAGACCAGTGGGTGAGTTGTATACCCAGCTATGCTCTTGTTTTGTTACTGAACAGCAACCCAAGAGACAACCCACAGATTTTAAATTACAGTGGTCAACATCCACAGAGAAATGTGAGGAGCATACGGGTATGGTAGCGTAATGGTTATGTTACTGGACAAGTAATCCAGAGGCCTGGACTAATGATTGAGAAATTAGTCAAATCCCACCATGGCAACTAGGGAATTTAAATTCAGCTAATTAAATAAATCTGGAATAAAAAACTAGTATCAAACTGGATTGTTGTAAAAACCCATCTAGTTCACAAATGTCCTTTAGGGAAGGAAATCTTCTGTCTTTACCCGGTCTGGCCTATATGTGACTCCAGACCCACATCAACTAGTTGACTCTTGACTGCCCTCTGAAATGGCCTAGCTGTACCAAATCGCTTCGAAGAAGTATCACCACACATTGATACTGGACAGTGGAGGAAAGGATGTTCCGAATGTGGCCCTCGTCCTGATGGCCACCTTTGTGTGCTGCTGCATCAAGCTGTGCACAGACCCCCAGTACGCAAACACCAAGTGTCACTACGTGCTGAGGTTCTACCTGTCCCCGGTATTGCGAAGGATGGGCCTGGCCATGCTGCCGTGAAACGGCCCCACCAGTTGGACCATGCCTGTCCACCTGTCCTTTGTGGAAAAGTTTTTCACAAAAAACCCCTTTGACCACAAGGCCATAAAACAGTGGTCAGCACGTAACGTCCTGGACGCCCTACGAAAGAAGGAGAGGGTGGACCCTGTCGGGTGGTTCCCTGAGCGGACTGTCGAACTCGTTTGGCAGAACGTCTCATCGCCAGAGCTTTCACACAAGCACCAAGACGTAGCTTGGTTGGCGGTGAGGAGGGCCTTACCCGTCAGAGCGTTCATGCGCAGCCGACGTCTCAGTAACACGGCACGGTGCCCCCGAGTCGGCTGCGGGGGGACGAGACTGTCACCCATCTCCTTCAGGATTGCGCCTTCGCAAGGCAGGTTTGGAAAAAGAGATGCGGTGGTTGCTGTCAAGGTTCATCCCGAGCAGCTCTGTAACACAGGACTCTGTGCTCTACGGGCTGTTCCCAGGGACACACACCGAGACAGACATCACCTGCTGCTGGAGGACCATCAACTCGGTCAAAGACGCTCTTTGGTCTTGCCGAAACTTGCTGGTTTTCCAGAACAAGGAGATGTCCATGTCTGCGTGTTGCAGACTGGCGCAATCCAAGATCCAGGATTACGTGCTGAGGGACGCACTTAAAATTGGTGCAGCCGCCGCAAAGGCACAGTGGGGAAGGGCCACATTTTAAAGCCCTTCTGCCACGGTAAACCCGGGGGCAGGAATCAGTACAAAACTCCACTCGGGCCGTACTTGTAACTTCCTTTTTGTGTACATGGAACACCATGATCTGTAAGCACCTATGTAGTGCCATGTACAATGCAAGGTCTGTTTCGTAATGCACGTTGAAAAAAAAATGTAAATGTACCGTCACCCATTCCGTGTACTGTATAGTGACTCACGTAATGTAATTTGTCGAATGTACTACAATGTATCCCGTATTGTACCAAATTGTACTTCAAATGAAAAGCAAGGAAATGTATCGAACGGAATTGCCGTC
This sequence comes from Pristiophorus japonicus, assembly GCF_044704955.1. NCBI lineage: Eukaryota > Metazoa > Chordata > Chondrichthyes > Pristiophoridae > Pristiophorus > Pristiophorus japonicus. The sequence goes on along the minus strand of NC_091979.1, from coordinate 277,159,727 downwards.
AGCACCCAAATGTAGTGTATGGGATTGCTGACTGCAGCTAAATGTACTGAACTGCTTTTGAATGTACTGTACAAATTTTTATATGAATAAAGTATATTTTGAAATTTTAAAAAAATCACCACACATTGGGGAGACCAAACACAGATTGAGTGACCACTTTGCAGAACACCTGTGTTTAGTATGTAAGGGTGACCCTGAGCTTCTGGTCGCCTGTTACTTTAATTTCCCGCTCCAGTCCCATTCTGACCTCTCTGCTCTCGGCTTCTTACACTGTTCCAATGAAGCTCGAGATTGGGTACTTTCGATTAGGTACTTTACAGCCTTCTGGACTCAACATCAAGTTCAACAATTTCAGACCATGATCTCTGTCCCTATTTTTTCCACATAGCAGCTGTTTGATTCTGCTATTCCCATTTGCAACATTTAACCACTCCTGCCTTCCACCCTATCACGGACCATCCCTTTTATTCTTTCCTCCCATGCCCTCTTTCCCTGCCTCTGTACCTGGTTAAAATCTTTTACATCTCTAACTTTTCCAGTTCTGACGAAGGGTCACAGACCTGAAACGTTAACTCTGTTCCTCTCTCCAAGGAGGCGTCCGGGCCTGCTGAATGTTTCCACTATTTTCTGTTTTAATATCACCACACAGACTGCTGTGGTTCAAGAAGGCGGCTCACCACCACCTTCTCGAGGGAAATTATGGATGGCTCATAACTGCTGGCCCTCCCAGCGACACCCATGTCCCGTGAATAGATTAAAAAAAGATCAACTCCACCCTGAGGTCAGTCAGTCAATCAATCCTGACCTAAAACAAAAAATTCCACTCCCTGTGATTCATAGAAACATAGAAAATAGGTGCAGGAGCAGGCCATTCAGCCCTTCTAGCCTGCACTGCCATTCAATGAGTTCATGGCTGAACATGAAACTTCAGTACCCCCTTCCTGCTTTCTCGCCATACCCCTTGATCCCCCGTGTAGTAAGGACTTCATCTAACTCCCTTTTGAATATATTTAGTGAATTGGCCTCAACTACTTTCTGTGGTAGAGAATTCCACAGGTTCACCACTCTCTGGGTGAAGAAGTTTCTCCTCATCTCGGTCCTAAATGGCTTACCCCTTATCCTTAGACTGTGACCCCTGGTTCTGGACTTCCCCAACATTGGGAACATTCTTCCTGCATCCAACCTGTCCAAACCCGTCAGAATTTTAAACATTTCTATGAGGTCCCCTCTCACTCTTCTGAACTCCAGTGAATACAAGCCCAGTTGATCCAGTCTTTCTTGATAGGTCAGTCCCACCATCCCGGGAATCAGTCTGGTGAATCTTCGCTGCATTCCCTCAATAGCAAGAACGTCCTTCCTCAAGTTAGGAGACCAAAACTGTACACAATACTCCAGGTGTGGCCTCACCAAGGCCCTATACAGCTGTAGCAACACCTCCCTGCCTCTGTACTCAAATCCCCTCACTATGAAGGCCAACATGCCATTTGCTTTCTTAACCGCCTGCTGTACCTGCATGCCAACCTTCAATGACTGATGTACCATGACACCCAGGTCTCGCTGCACCTTCCCCCTTCCTAATCTGTCACCATTCAGATAATAGTCTGTCTCTCTGTTTTTACCACCAAAGTGGATAACGTCACATTTATCCACATTTTACTTCATCTGCCACGCATTTGCCCACTCACCTAGCCTATCCAAGTCACTCTGCAGCCTCATAGCATCCTCCTCGCAGCTCACACTGCCACCCAACTTAGTGTCATCCGCAAATTTGGAGATACTACATTTAATCCCCTCGTCTAAATCATTAATGTACAATGTAAACAGCTGGGGCCCCAGCACAGAACCTTGCGGTACCCCACTAGTCACTGCCTGCCATTCTGAAGAGTACCCATTTACTCCTACTCTTTGCTTCCCGTCTGACAACCAGTTCTCAATCCACGTCTACAATTCACATTTTCACACACTTTGGCCTGGATTTTGCCTACTGATATGGGTCCAGTGCAGCTGAGGTAAGTGGCGGACTGCGGCACCATCCTACTTTGTGTGAAAAATCCTCCATTGATGGGGTTTGTTGAGCCCGCCCTGCGAGGTTCCCGACCAATTAAAAGGAAGCGGGTCTGATGATGTCATTTGATAATGCATCATCACCCGCTTTCCTTAAATGGACCAAGGCCAACTTTATTTTGACAGTTGTGCGGTCAGTGTTCTGCAGCATTGAGGTGCTGCAAACACTGACAAGCACTGCACAGAGATGCATGGCTGCACCTAGGCTCTCTCATGCCTCTGTCCGTATGCTTACGGTGGCAGTCACAGCTGCAGGGAGCTTCTCTTCCCTTCCAATGGGTAGAAGAAACCTCCCCAGGACACCAACAAAGCCTGGTTGTACATTGCAGAGGAGGGCACAAGCAGGGATGTCATCAGGAGGACCTGGCTGCAGTGGTGCAAACCTTTCAATGATCTCAGTAGATCATGAAATGTTACTGCAAAGCCACACTCAACCTCTTCCTGCTGTGCCACTTATCACATCCCCATCACTCTGCCTTCCCTACCCTACTCCTGCACATCCTTACTCACACCAACTTACCTTGCACCCCTTCCCATTCATTCTTCTCTATCTACATTATCACTTCCTGATCTCACTCACCACCCCTCACACTCACCCTCATCCTTGTCCAATCATACCAACTAACAACACACAAGGGGAGGCACTTGGGTGTTTTCGCCAATGTTGATGTTAAGTTTCTGTTAAAGTGTTGTCAAACATTGAAATCTCTATTTACAACACTTTGCCTTCTTGGATAGATTTGTGTGCACAGTTGGAAGTGGCTTAGTATATTGCAGTGAATGGCGAGACATAGGGGTACCCCCACAATGTGATGAGTGTGAAAGGAATGGCTTGGGCATTGCAGGGATGCTTTATGTTGCTGTGGTGTGGTGGTGCCAACTTGGCGCATCATGTGGCAGCCAGGGTATACAATATCAAGTGAAGTAAATATGGCCATGGTGAGGCGAACTCTGACTTTCTGGGCAACAATGTGGTCATGTGCTGATGCCCTGTGCACTGTCTAGCATCAGGTTATTGTGGAGAAGGTTGGTGTTGGTATGTTTAGTGATGTTGATGTTAGGGCTGATCGTGGTGGGATTCTGAGGACCGAGGTGAGATTTTCTCAAGGGCATCGATGCTGAAGTTGAGATGATAGAAGCTGTCTGTAAATGGTGAGATAGGTTGTTCAATGGAGGTGACAGTGGATAGGGAGTATACTCAAAAAACTTTCAAACTGCATAAAGCTCAAAAGTGTATTACAAATCCTGAAGGCTCCAGCTTCTAACATTGGAAAGTGAACAGCTGTGAAATGGTAGCTTTTATACCACTTTTTCAGCTGTCACCTATTCAGAGCAATGGAGAGTCATTGAAAACCTGTTCTACTTACCTGATGTGATCCCCTGGCACTGTGAAAGTCACCAAAAAGCTGGAAAAATGGTAAGTAGATGGTAAAATGCTGTTTATGGACCTTTAAACACCCTCTGAACTATTTGAATTGGCTCACCTGTCACTTGGTGTCGGGTCTGTAAAGCGCAGGCAGACCCGGCACTTGGGAAAATTGACATGAAGATGGGATGACAGCAGAATCGGGACCCGCTGTCAATCTTTTAGATTTTCACAGCGGACCTGCTTCCGAACCCACCTTCTGAGCGGCAGCAAAATCCAGCCCTTTAGTTTTTAATAAAATTTATAATTACATTGTGCGATCAATTTTATTTCCAGTAGGAGCAAATAAATCTTTTAAAATTTGGTCAAAAGGACAATATAGGTTAGAACTTACTATTGCAATGATAGCAAATGTACATTCTTCACATCACAATCCTCTGTGCACAAGTATAATCGATATTAATCTATTTAAAATAAATGTGAACAGAAGCATTATTTTAAATAGGTTAATGCCTCTATTAAAATTGCAGATGGTGTAATACCATATGAATGTATTAAGTGTTTGTCGACAATTACCTCCAACAGTAATTGTTGGCCTTGTGTAGCATGGTTTTAAAGACGGTTTGATATACACAGCAGGCAGATCAACATATAAAAGAGGGAAAGACCGGTTAATACCTTTGGTATGACCATCTCAACGGTTCGAAGACTACTTAAAAATAAGTTTATTTAAAATAATTGAATTAGCATGCCCTCTATCCAGCCAATGTCTCACCTGTCCATGCACTTCATATTGTAATAGGTTTCAATTCGTAGATAAACATGATATATATTTGAAGTTAGATTGCCCATGAAAGCAATTGAACCGTGGGAGATTTTATTGAAGTCCATACTGCTACTTTCCTGTAGCCTTTGCAGGATAAATAATTTTGCCTTGAAATACATAATTATAGTAGGTTCCAAAATGTTGGAAAAGGCATTTCATAAAGTGTTCCCAATTAGCATTTGCTCGTGGGCTGGATCCAAACCTCTCAAGAAAACAAATCTCAGGGCTGAAATTCCATTGTGTGCAGAGGGGATGGGAAACCAGGGGATAAGGCCTTGTACCTCATTTACAATTGCCCTGAGTTTGTCACTGCGTCTGCCCTGGGGAGCAGGAGGCTGCGCTGCTGCTCAATGCCGTGAGCCTATTAGGCGAACAAATTTTATTCATTTCCGGATATGTACTTGCTGTCCTGGAAATTCTGATGCATTGCATCATTGGCACAATGTCATTGCTGTGCACCTGTAAAACCTGGAGAACAGCACTCGTCTGCTAGTGCACAACCAACTGAAGTACTCTTAAAGCTGTTCTGCCTGACCTTTCCCAGTGCGTTAGAAAATGTTGGGGCCTTATTTTGCTTCCTTTCCAATGCATATTTTTTTTTCAGTTTCTTGGGATTGGAACTTCAATCAGTTAATTTTTGTGGGTTTGAAACCCAGTTTTTCTCCGCGACCATTCAAAGTAGTCTTCCTGAGCGAGGCACCAACGACCTGTGGCTAACCTAGGCATTTCCTTGGAATTCCTCCATTTGGTGTGAGTAAGGGGATGAAGAGGAGATTTGTAGCTAGGAGCAGAGACGGGTGCAGCTGCATGGGAGAAAGGCTCAGCAGACACGAGCCTGTCTGAGGAGCCGTATGTATAGACAGCGCCACAGTTCTTGGACAAATTGGAGGAGCTGTGTCTTAGAATTCACCAGTGAGGAAGTCGTTGAACATTGATGTCATCTACAGCGGGAATCCAAGCATCCTCAACGTTGGCATGGCTCTACCCCTGGCTGTTAAATTGATGATTACCTTGAGCTATTCTACTACTGTGTAAGCAAAGTGCTTTTTGCAGGCTTCCATTTTAGAATAAGGCTTTCAATGTAAACATTTTATCATGAATAATTAGGCAGCTAAAGATTGAAACTGTGTCGAGTCAAACCTGCCCTTGGAGCATTCCAAATAAGAAGCCATTCATTAATCCTTGATATCTTATGTTTTATAGGATGGTTTTAGGGAGTCCTGGAGAGTCAGGTAATATGTGTGTTATCTCAGATGAGGTAATAGAACAGATGGCTGTTAGCCCAAGACAAAGATTACAATTGATGGCAGGCTTCCAGAGGAACAAAGATAGTTAGGATGTCTCTTTAATATATATAAGGAAGACGTAAAGCCTATATTATTAGAATGTTCAGAGCAGAACTGGACACGCTCAAAGTAAGGCACAATGGGCCCGAAATTGGTGGCCTTACCGCTGACTGCCGGCGAGTTTTTTTCAGCGATCTCCCCTCGGTGACAGATTCCTCTTGGTCTGATGCCGGCAGGAGGGGAGTACCGCTGGGAACCGCACACTGACAGCCAAGTCGTGTAAGTGACATCCTGCCCGCCGAGCTGCCATATTGGTTCGGTGGGAGTTGGCGGCAGCAGGGGGAAGAACCGCTGCTTGGAGGGTCTGATGATAAGTACAAAGACCTGCAAACAAAGGTTAGTGAACATGTTTTAATTTTTTTTCTTTCAGCGTTTTACCTGTATGGGGTTCCCTGAAGGTGTTCCGGTGCTTTTTTTTGTGAAGATTTTTATTTTTCAGTGTTCCCCCCTCCCTGGGCCCGACTCAATCCTCAGTGGCACTTTGGCAAGGATCGCATTTGCCACCGAGATTGAGAGCTCCCGCCTGCTGTCGCCCACATTGACGGCGCAAGCTGTTATTTGGCCGCCGGGCAGGATCTTCCTGGCAAAGTACCGCCCGGTCTCTCGGCAGCCATCGGCGGTCCTTTAGGCAGCACTTGGGCGGGCCTTGGCTTTCACCAAGTTCAGGCCCAATGAATTTGATTATCTCGGAACCTTGTGATGTGAACAATATGTTAACAATATAATTCACTGACACACTGGCTCATTTCAGGATGTCATGGATGACAAATGCCAACTAGTGTGTAGTGCACCTTTGCGTACAGCAGGTGAATGAGGCATTGTTTGCCTGGGCCAAAGACTTCATAACTTTTTCAAAGGTTGAATAACACCAACAGTAAAGGGGTTTACACTTTTTTCCAGAGGCAGGATTCCCGAAAGGGTAGGTGATGATTGGCTTGAGCTGCGAAAGTGTAGAGCCTCATCAGTGAAACCCATGTGGCTGTACGAGCTCCTTTGAACAAGTCTATCACATTTATCAACAGGAAGGGATTACATTCTATAAACTTACATATTTTATGTGAACTGCATGAACAACATCTTACATCTAAACAGTGCCTTTAACTTAGGCCACTCTACAGAGGTATAAGGAAAATGGGCACTGAGCCAATGAAGGAGATATTTGGGCGCATTTATGTAGGTAATTTTTATTTTGAATGTACACATAGGAAGTTATAATAGAAACCATTGACAGGAAGTGTGTGTCGATGTAAGATTTTTGATATATTGATATAGATTATTTAATAAACTTATGATATTGGCTCTGATTCTGAATTAAAAAGCATATTAAATATATACTGCATTATGAAGGCAGCATTCTTGAAATGCAGTAACATTAAGGCATAATAAAGATGAAAAATATGATTTTGTTTTTCTGTGAGTCCAAGGCAGCAAGAATCTTAAATCATCTTTGAAAAGTTTTTGGTAATATTGCAGACACCTAGTGTGAGAATAATCCCCAGCGTGCTGAGGCACAATTTTTATAAAGTAGAGTTCCACTTATTAACAGCTAGCTGCTGTAGTAGAGCAAAAATACTTTTTATTTTATTTCTGGCTTGATGAATATGCGCTGCATGAGCTTTCTACTTCTGTGAATTGCATTGCTTCTATTTAAAATACCACATGCACCATCTGAAACCAGCTTTACTGGTGTTGCAGGACAGTGACAGCTCTGTTTTATTGGTAAATTTAATTACTGGGTAAATCTGTGCTTATTTACAGCAGCATCTGGCAAATTATTTTAATTGATATTGGTAGAAAGCACTCGAACTGAGTGCTTTCCTTTTAGTGATGTTTGAAACAAAATCACTACTGAGCTATCCATCTCTCCATACAGGATCATGTTGAATTATTGGTGTATTACACAAAAATAATCAGCCTGAAAATTTTCCTGACTATAATATTCATTTCGTAAAATTCTGGCAATCATTTTAACAGTTCTCAATTTTTTTTATCACTCTTTTAAAAAGTTTAATTTGATGAAAAATATAGCAGGCTCGGCAGCATCTGCAGAGCTCTCTCTCCACAGTTGCTGTCAGACCTTCTGAGTATTTCCAGCATTTTCTGTTTTTATTTAATGTAGTAGACTCTGTGAGTTCACAATAATGGCAGTGGTTGGGTAATTGTGCAGTTATACTGGTATAGTTAGACTGCACTTTCAGAATGGTGAAAGAGGATGGAGTTATCCTCCAGGTGGTCTCACACTGCTTCAGAAAATTTGTACCAATGTGGGATGTGCAGTATAATTGTACCATTAATATGCAAAAAAAAATGAGAATGCAAAACTGTTGAGAGAGAGAGATGATTGGTTGGCTGGTTGTAAGCAAGGCCTGTAGAGGCATGCTTCAACATGGGCATGCCTCTATTACTTTGAGTATTGAATCAAATTTAATACTTTACATTTTTTTTCTCTTCTACTTTTGTTGAACCCTTGCATCCTATCCAACAGATCAGCTTGAAGAAAAGAATAGGCTACAATTGGCACCTCCACAAGTGTTGTCAATACTGCTGCTGAATCGTCCAACAAGAAGCACGCTGAAGCAAGTTTTTCTTTTCGATGGAATACCTCACTTCTACACAGTGCTTTATCTTGCCAACAAAGTAATACTTTGGATAGATGATGTCTAAAGCACATTGATTCTAAAATGATGAACATCGGAACAGGAGTAGGCCATTCAGCCCGTCGAGTTTGTTCTCCCATTCAATGAGATCATGGTTGATGTGTATTCTAAATCCATCCACTCACCTTGGCTCCATAACCCTTACAACCCTTAGCTAGCAAAAAATCTATCGATCTCCGATTTAAAATTATTAATTGAGCTAGCATCTACTGCTTTTGGTGGGAGAGAGTTCCACACTTCTACACACCCTTTGCATGAAGAAGTGTTCCTACATTCTCTCCAGAATGGCAGACTCTGATTTTTAAGGCCATGTCTCCTTGTCCTAGGTACTGTGCCCACCCCCACCCCACCCCCGCAGCCCTCACCCACCTTCTCCTGACATCCCCACCATCACAGATGCCAATTTTCAGCCTATTCAATTGACTTCACAAAGAAACGGCTGAGCACACTGGTCACAGCAAATTCAATGGGCCCTGACCACATCCCGGCTGGAGTGCTGAAGACCTGTGCTCCAGTACTAGCCGTGTAGCCAAGCTGTTCCAGAACAACTACAACACTGGCAACTACCTGACAATGTGGAAAATTGCTCAGGTATATCCTGTCCACATAGCAGGACAAATCCAATCTGGCCAATTACTGGCCCATCAGCCTACTCTCAATCATCAGCAAAATGATGGAAGGTGACGTCAAAAGTGCTATCAAGCGGCACTTACTCATCAATATCCTGCTCACCAATGCTCAGTTTGGGTTCTACCAGAACCAGTCAGCTCCAGACATTATTACAGTCTTGGTCCAAGCAAAAGAGCTCAATTCCAGAGGTGAGGTGAGAGTGACTGTTCATGACATCAAGGCAGCATTTGACTGAGTGTAGCATCAAGAAGTCCTTGTAAAATTGAAACCAGTAGGGATCAGTGGGAAATCTCTCCACTGGCTGGAGTCATACCTTCCAAAAAGGAAGGTGGTTGTGGTTGTTGGAGGCTAATCATCCCATCCCCAGGACATCACGATATGAGTTCCTCAGGCCAGTGTCCTGGGCCCAACCATCTTAAGCTGCTTCATCACTGACCTTCCCTCCATCATAAGATCAAAAGTAGGGATGTTCGCGTTGTTTGCACAGTTCTCAGTTCTATTCGCAATTCCTCAGAAATAAAGTAGTCTGTGCCCACATGCAATAAGACCTGGGCAACATTCAGGCTTGGGCTGATAAGTGGCAAGTAACATCTACGCCACACAAGTGTCAGGCAATGATCATCTCTAACAAATGGCTAACTACCTCTCCTTGACATTCAATGGCATTACCATCATCGAATTCCCCCATCATCAACATCCTGGAGGTCACCATTAATCAGAAACTTAACTGGATCAGCCACGTAAATACTGAGGCTACAACAGCAGGTCAGAGGCTGGGCATTCTGCAGCAAGTGACTCACCTTCTGATTCCCCAAAATCTTTCCACAACCTACAAGGCACAAGTCAGGAGTGTGATGGAATATCTCCACTTGCCTGGATGAGTGCAGTTCCAACAACACTCAAGAAGCTTGACACCATCCAGAGCAAATCAGTCCACTTGATTGTCACCCCTTCCACCACCTTCGACATTCACTTCTTCCGCCACCGGCATACCGTGGCTGCAGTGTGTACCATCTGCAAGATGCACTGCAGCAACTCACCAAGGCTTCTTCGACAGGACCTCCCAAACCTGCAACCTCTATTACCTAGGAGGACAGCAGTCACGTGGGAACACCACCACCTCTAAGTTCCCGTGCAAGTCACACACCACCCTGACTTGAACACACATTACCATTCTTTTATCGTCGTTGGGTCAAAAATCTGGAATCCCTCCCTGACTTCACGACATGGACTTGCGGTTCAGGAAGGTGCCTTTCAAGGGCAACTAGGGATAGGCAATTAATGCTGGCCTTGCCAATGACCCCTACATCCTGAGAATGAATAAATTAAAAATAATCTCAAAGTACTCAGTCACTTTGTCTTTAATTATAGCTTCCAATAACTTCCCCGCAACAGATATTAGACTAACAGATCTAGAATTTCCTGGTTTCTCTCTCTCTCTCACATCTTTCTTAAATAATGGAATAATGAGCGCCTACCAAACAAATTATTTTGTAAAGTTGCCATCAAACATAAATGGCTGTTTGGTTTTGCAGTGAACACAACATCAATGATAAGATTTTGAGGAGAAATTAAAACATACAAAGTGAACCAATACATAAATGTACGTTATTATCTATTTTTTGGAATTGGATTGATTTTTTTAATTACATTATTACATGACTTGAATTCACACTTACCATTTGGTTATTCACCAAAGCTAAAGATAGGAGGATTAGACACATTTAAAAAAAATGTAATGCCTCACCTTCAAAAAATTACAATTCTGTGAATTTACCCTTTGAAGCAGTCCAACAGCAAGCTCAGTACAGTTTTCCACTGCTGTGAATCATTAAGTGACCCTTAAATGTTATGAATGCATGATTGATTGAGCTCAGTTCTCATAACAGATCGTGTTGAGCTCAAACCATTTAAAAAATATATTTAATCAGCTTGAATTCTGTTCTGAAATAATTTGCTTCATATTTTCGTGCTTTCCAAAATCAACAGAGCCCCATGATTAGAAACTGTTTAGAAAATGCAAGTGCCTTGTTGCGTATGAGGAGGAGGATTCTTTCATGCTGATTCTTAAATATGGAGACAGCCACTGAGCAGGATTTCACATGGGTAAGCTATTTCCTGGAGTTAAAGAGTTAGGAATGTTTCCAGTTAGCTATGAGTCTCTAAGTAAATGTAGTTAATATACTGACAGAAGTAAGCTTTTGACATTAAAAACATTGTATTTAAGAGCTGGGTTTTTCATTTTGAGGTAGAATATATTCCCTTCCTACATTATATTTCATCTGCATGTTTCATAGAGTAAGCCCATCGAATCTAAATGGCTTTTTATGATGGGCAGTGGATTACCGGAGTTATAAGGCACCACTATTTAAAGAATAGTAGACAAACAGTTTTTGTAATATGGATCAGGCTATTATTGATAAGATCATGGCCATAATAATTGCATGATATCTCTCGTGAACACTTCTTCAAAAATCTTAGCTGCGTGCCCAAACCTTTAAAAACTGCAAGCCACCACTGCTTTGGCTGTTTGAGATTATTAAAGAAAGTCATGCGAATAGATCTATGTCAAGCACGAGAATAAAAAGGTTTGCGACTATGGTTTCTTTATACATATTTGGTAATAACTTCAACTTTGTTCAAACCCATGATAGGTTAAAGCTATTTTGTTGTATTTTTTATTTGCATTACATATCTACTAAGCCTGAACTATTACCTAATCGCAATCATTTTTGCCATTGGCAGAAAACTAAACATTTCATCATCTTACTTGACTCAAACCGAGGGGACATGGGAAGAGACAAATTCTAAGACTTGGAAAGTCAGCAGTGTTGTAGTCCTCACCCTCATGTTCAGTTGTCTAATTTAGTAACCTAATTAATTAACCAGCTGGTGTCACCCTTGGCTCAGTGGTAATAATTGTTGCTCCTAAGCCATAAAAATTGTGCGTTCAAAGCCCCACTCCACAGATGAGCATATAATATAAGAACATAAGAAATAGGAACAGGAGTAGGCCATACGGCACCTCGAGCCTGCTCCACCATTTAATACGATCATGGCTGATCCGATCATGGACTCAGGTCCACTTCGCTGTCCGCTCCCCATAACCCCTTATTCCCTTATCATTTAAGAAACTGTCTATTTCTGTCTTACATTTATTCAATGTCTCAGCTTCCACAGCTCTCTGAGGCAGTGAATTCCACAGATTCACAACCCTCTGAGAGAATAAATTTCTTCTCATCTCTGTTTTAAATGGCAGCCCCTTATTTTAAGATTATGCCCTCTAGTTTCTAGTCTCCCCTATCAGTGGAAACATCCTCTCTGCATCCATCTTGTCAAGCCCCCTCATAATCTTATACGTTTCGATAAGATCACCTCTCATTCTTCTGAATTCCAATGAGTAGAAGCCCAACCTCCTCAATCTTTCCTCCTAAGTCAAACCCCTCATCTCTGGAATCAACCTAGTGAACCTTTTCTGAACTGCCTTCAAAGCAAGTATATCTTTTCGTAAATATGGAAACCAAAACTGCACGCAGTATTCCAGGTGTGGCCTCACCAATACCCTGTATAGCTGTAGCAAGACTTCCCTGCTTTTATACTCCATCCCTTTTGCAATAAGGGCCGAGATTCCATTGGCCTTCCTGATTACTTGCTGTACCTGCATACTATCCTTTTGTGTTTCATGCACAAGTACCCCCAGGTCCCGCTGTACTGCAGCACTTTGCAATCTTTCTCCATTTAAGTAAGAACTTGCTCTTTGATTTTTTTTCTGCCAAAGTGCATGACCTCACACTTTCCAACATTATACTCCATCTGCCAAATTTCTGCCCACTCACTTAGCCTGTCTATGTCCTTTTGCAGATTTTGTGTGTCCTCCTCACACATTGCTTTTCCTCCCATCTTTGTATCGTCAGCAAACTTGGCTACGTTACAGTCAGTCCCTTCTTCCAAGTCGTTAATATAGATTGTAAATAGTTGGGGTCCCAGCACTGATCCCTGCGGCACCCCACTAGTTACTGGTTGCCAACCCGAGAATGAACCATTTATCCCGATTCTCTGTTTTCTGTTAGTTAGCCAATCCACTATCCATGCTAATATATTACTCCCAACCCCGTGAACTTTTATCTTGTGCAGTAATCTTTTATTTGGCACCTTGTCAAATGTCTTTTGGAAGTCCAAATACACCACATCCACTGGTTCCCCTTTATCCACCCTGTTTGTTACATCCTCAAAGAATTCCAGCAAATTTGTCACACATGACTTCCCCTTCATGCTGATTCTGCCTGACCGAATTTTGCTTTGCCAAATGTCCTGCTACTGCTTTTTTAATAATGGACTCCAACATTTTCCCAACCACAGATGTTAGGCTAACTGGTCTATAGCTTCCTGCTTTTTTTCTGCCTCATTTTTTAAATAGGGACGTTACATTTGCAGTTTTCCAATCTGCTGGGACATCCCCAGAATCCAGGGAATTTTGGTAAATTACAACCAATGCATCCACCATCTCTGCCGCTACTTTTCTTAAGACCTTAGGATGCAAGCCATCAGATCCAGGGGATTTATCTGCCTTTAGTCCCATTATCTTACTGAGTACCACCTCCTTAGTGATTGTGATTGTGTTAAGTTCCTCCCCCCCATAGCCCCTTGACTATCCATTGTTGGAATATTATTAGTGCCTTCTACTGTAAAGACTGATACAAAATATTTGTTCAGAGCTTCTGCCATCTCCGTGTTCCCCATTATTCATTCCCCAGTCTCATCCTCTAAGGGACCAACATTTACTTTAGCCACTCTTTTCCTTTTTATATAGCTGTAGAAACTCTTGCTATCTGTTTTTATATTTCATGCTAGTTTACTTTCATAGTCTACCTTCCCTTTCTTAATCATTTTTTTAGTCATTCTTTGCTGGCTTTTAAAAGCTTCCCAATCTACTGTCCTCCCACGAGTTTTGGCCACTATAGGCTGACACTTCAGTGCAGCGCTGTAGGAGTTGGGCATTGTCAGAGGTGTTGCCTTTTGGAAGAGATCTTAAATTGAAGCCCTGTCTGTCATCTCAGGTTGATGTAAAAGATCCCATGGCACCATGCAAAGAAAGCCAGTGGAGTTATTCTGAACAATGTTTATCCTTTAAAAAAGAGCATTGAACAGATCAGCTGATTTATCTCCTTGCTGTTTATGGAACTTTGCTGTTCACACAAAGTAGTTGCTACATTTGCCTACATTACAACACTGACTAGATCAAAAATACTTCATTGGCTGTGAAGTGTTTTTAGTTAGTTCGAGTATCCTGTGCTTAGTGGCACACGAGACAACTGATTTCTTCCACTGCTGGCTGTCCAGGGCAAGATATTTGACTCCATTGGAGTATCAGCTTGCCTTGCATCCAGCAGATTCTGGTTCTCCACAGTTGATGTTTATATTTGCAAGTCTGTAATAAACTCGCCTTGTCTCTAGGTTGTTTCTGTAATGAAAGGTATTTTTATGTGAGCAGGTGAATTATCTTGACTCACAACCCTTGATCAGGATGGGACCTTGGATTTTGAGCATGTCTCGTTTAATGATCTGCACTGCTCGCTCCGCCTGGCCGTTGGAGGCCGGCTTGAATGGTGCCGTCTTAACATGATTTATGCCGTGGTCACTTATAAAATCTTGGAATTCTGCGCTGGTGAAGCACGGACCATTATCACTGACCAATATGTCAGGAATGCTGTGCGTTGCGAACATGGTTTCAAGGCTCTCCACAGTGGTGGAGGTGGTGCTCGAGTTTAAAATGGTGCATTCGATCCACTTAGAAAATGCATCTACAACTACGAGGAACATTTTGCCCATGAATGGGCCCGCATAGTCTATGTGCACCCGCGACCACTGTTTGGTGGGCCAGGGCCAGGGGCTCAGGGGGACCTCCCTGGGGGCATTAATGTGTTGGGCACAAATGGTGCACCGTCGCACACAGAGCTCCAAGTCTGCATCAATACCAGGCCACCAGACGTGGGATCTGGCTATTGCCTTCATGAGAACGATCCCCGGGTGCTTGCGGTGGAGCTCCCGGACAAAAGCCTCTCTGCCTCGCAGAGGCATAACAATTCAGCTGCCCCACATCAGGCAGTCTGCTTGTAGTGACAGCTAAATTAAAGCGTAGGACCTCAAAAGTAGTAATCTCGGGATTGCTACCAGTGCCACGTGCTAATCAGGGTAGGAGTTGCAGGATAGCTCAGATGAATACGTGGCTTGAGCAGTGGTGCAGCAGGGAGGGATTCAAATTCCTGGGGCATTGGAACCAGTTCTGGGGGAGGTGGGACCAATACAAACTGGACGGTCTGCACCTGGGCAGGACCGGAACCAATGTCCTAGGGGGAGTGTTTGCTAGTGCTGTTGGGGAGGAGTTAAACTAATATGACAGGGGGATGGGAACCAATGCAGGGAGATAGAGGGAAACAAAATGGAGACAGAAGCAAAAGACAGAAAGGAGATGAGTAAAAGTGGAGAGCAGAGAAACCCAAGGCAAAAAACAAAAAGGGCCACTGTACAGCAAAATTCTAAAGTGTCAAAGTGTAATAGAAAGGCAAGCATGAAAGCTCGGTGCCTCAATGCGAGGAGTATTCGGAACCCATGAGAGGGCTCTGAGCTAGTTAGAGTAGGTGAGGGCTCAGATGAACAGGACCCCAAGAAAGAATGCGAAAGGCAGGAGGCAACAGAGCAGAGTAGCATTCGGGTAAGGGTAAACCACAAGGTGATAGGAAGGGACAATATGTATGAATATAAAGGGGCTGCAGGAGGGGTCAAAACTAAAAATCATGGTTTAAAAACTAGTATTAAAACACTCTACCTAAACGCACGCAGCATTCAAAATAAAGTAAATGAGTTGACGGCACAAATCATTACAAATGGGTATGATTTGGTGGCCATTACAGAAACGTGGTTGCAGGGTGGCCAAGACTGGGAATTCAACGTACAGGGGTATCTGACAATTCGGAAAGATAGACAAGAAGGGAAAGGAGGTGGGGTAGCTCTGTTAATAAAGGATGATATCAGGGCAGTTGTGAGAGATGATATTGGCTCTAATGAACAAAATGTTGAATCATTGTGGGTAGAGATTAGAGATAGTAAGGGGAAAAAGTCACTGGTGGGCGTAGTTTATAGGCCCCCAAATAATAACTTCACGGTGGGGCGGACAATAATCAAGGGAATAATGGAGGCATGTGAAAAAGGAACGGCAGTAATCATGGGGGATTTTAACCTATCGATTGGTCAAATCAAATCGCATGGGGTAGCCTTGAGGAGGAATTCATAGAATGCATACGGGATTGTTTCTTAGAACAGTATGTTACAGAACCTACAAGGGAGCAAGCTATCTTAGATCTGGTCCTGTGTAATGAGACAGGAATAATAAACAACGTCCTAGTAAAAGATCCTCTCGGAATGAGTGATCACAGTATGGTTGAATTTGTAATACAGATTGAGGGTGAGGAAGTAGTGTCTCAAACGAGCATACTATGCTTAAACAAAGGAGACCACAGTGGGATGAAGGCAGAGTTGGCTAAAGTAAACTGGAAACACAGACTAAACGGTGGCACAATTGAGGAACAGTGGAGGACTTTTAAGGAGCTCTTTCATAGTGCTCAACAAAAATATATTCCAGTGAAAAAGAATGGCGGTAAGAGAAAGGATAACCAGCCATGAATAAACAAGGAAATAAAGGAGAGTATCAAATTAAAAACCAATGAGTATAAGGTGGCCAAGGTTAGTGGGAAACTAGAAGATTGGGAAAATTTTAAATGACAGCAAAGAATGACTAAGAAAGCAATAAAGAAAGGAAAGATAGATAAAAAAGGAGGGAGAGAGAAAACAGGGAATTACAGACCGGTCAGCCTGACATCGGTGGTGGGTAAAATGATGGAATCAATTATTAAGGATGTCAAAGCAGTGCATTTGGAAAGAGGTAATATGATAGGTCCAAGTCAGCATGGATTTGTGAAAGGGAAATCATGCTTGACAAATCTTCTGGAATTTTTTGAGGATGTTTCCAGTAGAGTGGACAAGGGAGAACCAGTTGATGTGGTATATTTGGACTTTCAGAAGGCTTTCGACAAGGTCCCACACAAGAGATTAATGTGCAAAGTTAAAGCACATGGGATTGGGGGTAGTGTGCTGACATGGATTGAAAACTGGTTGTCAGACAGGAAGCAAAGAGTAGGAGTAAATGGGGACTTTTCAGAATGGCAGGCAGTGACTAGTGGGGTACCGCAAGGTTCTGTGCTGGGGCCCCAGCTGTTTACACTGTACATTAATGATTTAGACGAGGGGATTAAATGTAGTATCTCCAAATTTGCGGATGACACTAAGTTGGGTGGCAGTGTGAGCTGCAAGGAGGATTCTATGAGGCTGCAGAGCGACTTGGATAGGTTAGGTGAGTGGGCAAATGCATGGCAGATGAAGTATAATGTGGATAAATGTGAGGTTATCCACTTTGGTGGTAAAAACAGAGAGACAGACTATTATCTGAATGGTGACAGATTAGGAAAAGGGGAGGTGCAAAGAGACCTGGGTGTCATGGTACATCAGTCATTGAAGGTTGGCATGCAGGTACAGCAGGCGGTTAAGAAAGCAAATGGCATGTTAGCCTTCATAGCGAGGGGATTTGAGTACAAGGGCAGGGAGGTGTTGCTACAATTGTACAGGGCCTTGGTGAGGCCACACCTGGAGTATTGTGTACAGTTTTGGTCTCCTAACCTGAGGAAGGACATTCTTGCTATTGAGGGAGTGCAGCGAAGGTTCACCAGACTGATTCCCGGGATGGCGGGACTGACCTATCAAGAAAGACTGGATCAACTGGGCTTGTATTCACTGGAGTTCAGAAGAATGAGAGGGGACCTCATAGAAACGTTTAAAATTCTGACGGGGTTAGACAGGTTAGATGCAGGAAGAATGTTCCCAATGTTGGGGAAGTCCAGAACCAGGGGACACAGTCTAAGGATAAGGGGGAAGCCATTTAGGACCGAGATGAGGAGGAATTTCTTCACCCAGAGAGTGGTGAACCTGTGGAATTCTCTACCACAGAAAGTTGTTGAGGCCAATTCACTAAATATATTCAAAAAGGAGTTAGATGAAGTCCTTACTACTAGGGGAATCAAGGGGTATGGTGAGAAAGCAGGAATGGGGTACTGAAGTTGCATGTTCAGCCATGAACTCATTGAATGGCGGTGCAGGCTAGAAGGGCCGAATGGCCTACTCCTGCACCTATTTTCTATGTTTCTATGTTTCTATGTTTCTATTACGAAAGCAAACTTGCGCAAAACATAAAAACAGATAGTAAAAGCTTTTACCAATATATAAAACGGAAAAGAGTGACTAAAGTAAATGTTGGTCCCTTAGAAGATGAGAAGGGGGATTTAATAATGGGAAATGTGGAAATGGCTGAGGCCTTAAACAATTATTTTGCTTCGGTCTTCACAGTGGAAGACACAAAAACCATGCCAAAAATTGCTGGTCACAGGAATGTGGGAAGGGAGGACCTTGAGATAATCACTATCACTAGCGGGGTAGTGCTGGACAGGCTAATGGGACTCAAGGTAGATGAAATGCATCCCAGGGTATTAAAAGAGATGGCGGATAGCATACTCTTCAAACGACTTGCTTGCTGGTTTCTCGGGTGCCAGCAGGTCCTTCATTAAGGCGTATGTTTTCGAGCCACAGCTGGTCAAGAGATGGGCTCTTCTCTTGTCTGCCTTATCGTCGCCTAACTAGTCTTTGGTTACAAAGCTTTGCTGGAGCCTTTCTATAAAGTCCTCCAAATTATCTCCAGCATTGTATTTTTCATCTGAGCCGTTGGTCGCCATTCTGTGGATTCTGTAATCCTGTAACTCGTCGCCACTGTAAAGTCCTGTCCCTGCAGTACAGATTCACACGAGGCAGACACTGAAGTCAAGGTCATTCAGGACCTGCACCTTTATTACACAGCTCTGGAATGCCACACTTGCCTGAGACCTGTCCTTATATACCTGTCTGGGACAGGTATTCAGTGTCTCCTGCAAGTGCACCCCTGGTGGTAAGGTAAGTTTGTGGTTACAGGTCATCTCTGGTTACAGTCATGTATAGCATGGTAAGATACAGTTATGTACAGTAGTGTGAGATACATGACAGCTTCTTGTTCTTTTAGAAACATAGAAACATAGAAAATAGGTGCAGGAGTAGGCCATTTGGCCCTTCGAGCCTGCACCGCCGGGGGTTGAGTTCATGGCTGAACATGCAACTTCAGTACCCTATTCCTGCTTTCTCGCCATACCCCTTGATTCCCCGAGTAGTAAGGACTACATCTAACTCCTTTTTCAATATATTTAGTGAATTGGCCTCAACAACTTTCTGTGGTAGAGAATTCCACAGGTTCACCACTCTCTAGATGAAGAAGTTTCTCCTCATCTCGGTGTCAGCTATATAAATACAAGTTCTTTCTTAATTCTGCTGCAATGACCAACTCACTGGTATGCTGGTATAAAAGCAAAAGCATCCGATGTGATTCTGGTTAAATTACCTGCTACTGTAAATTCAAGACCAGAATGCAAGGATAAACAAATAACTATCAGCAGTAGGCTTTTCACTGTTATTTTCTTAAGGCTATAATCCGATAATAAAAATGACACTGCAACATTGAAACAAATACACATATAATAGATAATAAAGCTACTCAAATGTTAAAAGCACTTTTATCATTGTAACAATGGGGTGGAAATTTTTACTTCCTGACGCGCTGAGAAAGTGGAGTTCCATTCGCGGCAAGAAACCCGGAAGTCTGAGTATCCCCGTTCCCCGTGGACTCTACAGCATGTGACTCTTGGTCCTGACAGGATCCCCGCATGGAAGTCAGCCTGATTGACAGACTTGGCTTCCAGTCAATTGGAGGACACTTCGGTGGCAGCTGCAGGACTAGGTAGGTCCAATAGCGACCTGGGAGGGAGGGGGTCCAATCCCTGACCACAGAGGGTATCCAATCCCAAGGCGGGTTCAATTTCGAAGGAGCGTCTGATCCCTGACCCCGAGGGAGGGAGAGGGGAGGTGGGTGGGGGTGGGAGGTCTGGTCCCGTGGGTTGCGGGGGGCGGGGGTGCTTGGGGGTCCAAGAGGCAGCACTCGTGCTCCTCCTGGCCCACAAGAAGTATGCCCCCAGGCTGTCCTTGCCTCACTGCAGTTGCCGGGTTTCCCGAGGCCCAGGAAACCCAGCTTGCCACAGCAGACTATATCTGAGGCTTCCAGCTTCATTAACTTATTTAAAATGCCAACCCGCCTCCTGGGATCAGGTTGGCTGCACCCCACCTTGTCCCACCTCAGTAAACCCGGAAGTTGGCAGGTTGGAGCTTGGAATTTTTGTCCACTTAATCCCCCATCCGCACCCACACCCACCCGCTCATCAATGTTAAAATTTTCCCCATTAATTAAATGCTACAAACTAAACACTTAAGACACAATTTCAAATGAAAAACTTACTTTAGTTATATCCAATCTTTCTCCCCCATTATTTTAAGATTTATTTTCTCCCCAATCTATTTGCTTTCACGTTTTTCTTATTTAATGTCTTTGTTCTCCTGATTATCACCATCTCATTTTGGAACTGTGATCAACTTCTTTTAAAAAAAACTGGGCCCCAAACATTGACAACCATAATTTGCAAGAACGGCCAGAAACTAGTCCAGCACCTGAATAAACTGGGTCCTGACATGTGCTGAAGTATCTGAGATAACCTGTTGGGGGCAGAGGCTCTGCCAACTCCAAATATGGCCATCATTGTGGGAAAGAGAGCTGGAAGCTGGATTGTTGGAGTTCTCCATCTCGGGCCTTCATTGGGATCTGGCATATGGTTGGCAGAGTTACACCTCTTTGAACCAGTTATACCTCCCTGATGACTGTAATAAGAACATAAGAAATAGGAGCAGGTGTAGGCCATGCAGCACTTTGAGTCTACTCCACCATTCAATAAGATCATGGCTGAACTTTTACATCGACTCCATTTTAGTGCCATAGACCCCTAAAGACACGCAGAATATTTTTTCTTCTTAAAGTTGCCAATGCAGTCCCTTATAAAGTAGGCAGCTGGGGACCCCAGTTGCTTAGAATATGGCTAGGGGAGAACTTGGCACCCTTCACTGCCTGGCACCTTCACCAGATTTGCTGGTCTGATGTCTGTGGCGGGTGCTCCAGATTTGCCCCTAGTAATGCAGGTGCCTGATGTTGGATTTGAAATGAAGGGATCTCCCCTTTGACCCCTGTGAACTTTTGAGGTCCTGGTCTTTTGATGAAGGTTGGCGCCACAGACTATTTTTTTCAGCCCATTCAATATCAAAATGTCACAAAGGCTATATACGTTGGTTAGCAGTTGCTGGAGAGTATTTTTGCTCTGATGAGTTTACTTGTCCATTGTGCTGCACAGATTAAGGGTGAGTGGTGACAAAGTATGCTGGTGTTTCAATGAACAGCCTCACGCAGTTGCAGGATGCATGTCAATTCTTCAGCGTGGCAAGATATATCTTGGTCAGCCAATATGGGAGAGCTCTATTGCAGGGAAAATTGGAGAGTGATGGAAGGGCCACTCTCATATGCAGCTCCTGGAAACCAGTAACAGGGCAGCATTAGCCTTGGCCTGGGAGCAGGATACCACCCCCATGTACTCAGTGAAAAGAGGGAAGCAAAATAATTTCCAAATCGGAAATTTTTTGATTAAAAATAATATATACTGAACATAATATGGTGGAATTCTGCATTAGGATGGAGAATGAAACAGTTAATTCAGAGACCATGGTCCAGAACTTAAAGAAGGGTAACTTTGAAGGTATGAGGAGTGAATTGGCTAGGATAGATTGGCGAATGATACTAAAGGGGTTGACTGTGGATGGGCAATGGCAGACATTTAGAGACCGCATGGATGAACTACAACAATTGTACATTCCTGTCTGGCATAAAAATAAAAAAGGGAAGGTGGCTCAACCGTGGCTATCAAGCGAAATCAGGGATAGTATTAAAGCCAAGGAAGTGGCATACAAATTGGCCAGAAATAGCAGCGAACCCGGGGACTGGGAGAAATTTAGAACTCAGCAGAGGAGGACAAAGGGTTTGATTAGGGCAGGGAAAATGGAGTACGAGAAGAAGCTTGCAGGGAACATTAAGAAGGACTGCAAAAGTTTCTATAGATATGTAAAGAGAAAAAGGTTAGTAAAGACAAACATAGGTCCCCTACAGTCAGAATCAGGGGAAGTCATAACGGGGAACAAAGAAATGGCGGACCAATTGAACAAGTACTTTGGTTCGGTATTCACTGAGGAGGACACAAACAACCTTCCGGATATAAAAGGTTTCGGAGGGTCTAGTAAGGAGGAGGAACTGAGGGAAATCCTTATTAGTCGGAAAATTGTGTTGGGGAAATTGATGGGATTGAAAGCCGATAAATCCCCAGGGCCTGATGGACTGCATCCCAGAGTACTTAAGGAGGTGGCCTTGGAAATAGCGGATGCATTGACAGTCATTTTCCAACATTCCATTGACTCTGGATCAGTTCCTATGGAGTGGAGGGTAGCCAATGTAACCCCACTTTTTAAAAAAGGAGGGAGAGAGAAAACAGGGAATTATAGACCGGTCAGCCTGACATCGGTAGTGGGTAAAATGATGGAATCAATTATTAAGGATGTCATAGCAGTGCATTTGGAAAGAGGTAATATGATAGGTCCAAGTCAGCATGGATTTGTGAAAGGGAAATCATGCTTGACAAATCTTCTGGAATTTTTTGAGGATGTTTCCAGTAGAGTGGACAAGGGAGAACCAGTTGATGTGGTATATTTGGACTTTCAGAAGGCTTTCGACAAGGTCCCACACAAGAGATTAATGTGCAAAGTTAAAGCACATGGGATTGGGGGTAGTGTGCTGACATGGATTGAGAACTGGTTGTCAGACAGGAAGCAAAGAGTAGGGGTAAATGGGGACTTTTCAGAATGGCAGGCAGTGACTAGTGGGGTACCGCAAGGTTCTGTGCTGGGGCCCCAGCTGTTTACACTGTACATTAATGATTTAGACGAGGGGATTAAATGTAGTATCTCCAAATTTGCGGATGACACTAAGTTGGGTGGCAGTGTGAGCTGCGAGGAGGATGCTATGAGGCTGCAGAGCGACTTGGATAGGTTAGGTGAGTGGGCAAATGCATGGCAGATGAAGTATAATGTGGATAAATGTGAGGTTATCCACTTTGGTGGTAAAAACAGAGAGACAGACTATTATCTGAATGGTGACAGATTAGGAAAAGGGGAGGTGCAAAGAGACCTGGGTGTCATGGTACATCAGTCATTGAAGGTTGGCATGCAGGTACAGCAGGCGGTTAAGAAAGCAAATGGCATGTTGGCCTTCATAGCGAGGGGATTTGAGTACAGGGGCAGGGAGGTGTTGCTACAATTGTACAGGGCCGTGGTGAGGCCACACCTGGAGTATTGTGTACAGTTTTGGTCTCCTAACCTGAGGAAGGACATTCTTGCTATTGAGGGAGTGCAGCGAAGGTTCACCAGACTGATTCCCGGGATGGCGGGACTGACCTATCAAGAAAGACTGGATCAACTGGGCTTGTATTCACTGGAGTTCAGAAGAATGAGAGGGGACCTCATAGAAACGTTTAAAATTCTGACGGGGTTAGACAGGTTAGATGCAGGAAGAATGTTCCCAATGTTGAGGAAGTCCAGAACCAGGGGACGCAGTCTAAGGATAAGGGGGAAGCCATTTAGGACCGAGATGAGGAGGAATTTCTTCACCCAGAGAGTGGTGAACCTGTGGAATTCTCTACCACAGAAAGTAGTTGAGGCCAATTCACTAAATATATTCAAAAAGGAGTTAGATGAAGTCCTTACTACTAGGGGAATCAAGGGGTATGGTGAGAAAGCAGGAATGGGGTACTGAAGTTGCATGTTCAGCCATGAACTCATTGAATGGCGGTGCAGGCTAGAAGGGCCGAATGGCCTACTCCTGCACCTATTTTCTATGTTTCTATGTTTCTATAATTTTACTTTAAAATATCTGTTGGAATCTAATGTTCAGAAGAATGATGTCCTGCTTTATCTGATGACACAAGAAGTTAATTACTGAAACAACTGAGTAACTGCAGATAGCAATATTATCCATCACGGATGTTTGTTAAAGAATTTGAACAACTTTAAAAACAAATCTATTTATAATAAAAAGTGTATTTATTTATTATTTAAAAAATCATATGATATAGCAAAACAACCACAGAATATGTTCTATGCATGAAAATAGCACAACACACAACAAAATAAAGAAGTAATTCAATCTGAAAAGATAACAGCTCTATTCTTCTAAATGGAGCCAGTGTGATCTCTGCCTTGAATTCTAACAGAGCAGTCTTTTGTCCACTGTGAGGGGAGACTTTCGCAGTTATTTCACGCATGACTTGAGAATGTTCCAATGGCTACAAAGTATGACTAACAAACAAGTTTTAAGTGTAGTTGAAGCTGGAAAACAATTTATAGAGTTTATTGGGTCAACGTGCTTCATACTTATAAAGATTGAGCAAAGCGGTTAAGCTTACAAAGTGTAATCAATCCTGAAGTGAGCAAGCAGATTGGGTTACAAAGTTTTTTCGCATTCTAAAATATTTATTTGCATCATCTCTTTTTTCACAGAGCAGAAAACCGAAACGCAGACTACAATGGAAATGAAGGTATGTGTGCAACTCCTGTTTTGACAGAAAATGACCTTGAGCAATATCTGTCTTTGTTGAACTTGATAACTTTTACAGGTTAGCATTTGTCGATAATGAAATAACTGGTTTTTTACACTTCACAGGTTTACTCCTTTGTCACGGAATGAGACATGTGAGCTGAGTCTCTAGTTGGAAGAATTTTACTTCCTGATCAGATTATCAAAAAGCAGAAAGTGAAATACTGTGTGGGACCTGTGATATCCGAAAAGTACTGACGGTTGTCTGATGAATGTAGAACAATGGAGCTGCCTTTTCAACAAGTGTCCACAACTCTCTCAAATGAGGAATGTGAGGGCAACTACTGGGATTTTATGATGTCTCAGGTGAAGATTTTGCCATCCAGATCTTTAATGGGAAACAGTAGTTTGGAAAACATATTCCAGTTTCAAAAGACACAAAGAAGAGTCACAGGGGAGTTTAATAAAAGAGCAGCTCCACCAGCTTCACGGACTGTATCAATGCCAGAACTGTCTTGTGAACACATTATACACACACCAAGTCTGAACAACCAGAATGTAAATGGCTACAGAGAAGGACTAAATCAGTATTATTCAGGTTCTACAAAGTGCACGTCTAACCTGAACCACTCAGATACTCCTTTTACAACACATGCCCAGAGAATACAACATTCCCCAGCTTACAGAGCGGCTAATGTTGAAATTGCTTTTGGTGCAAGTATTGAGAAAGTACGAATAAAAGATTCCTGCATGCAAAGGAAAGAGTATATTACCTTAGTCACATCTGATACTGTAAAATACCGTCAATTACCCAAGCGAAGCATTGTTGCAATTTATATCATCGATGAAAACCATGGCAACAGCAAAGTGGCAGTACATTCCACAGAGGTAAGAGAATAACTACAAAATGCAGAAATTACTTCAAGAATATTAAAAATAATCGCAATACACCCACTAATCAGAGCATCATTTAAAACCTCAAGACATTTGCATTTATTTTTACTGCCACTGATTTTGGTTAGAATACATAGTTGCACATTAATGCATTGTTGGCATAGTACACCAAAGTCATGCTGCAATGTACCTGAGACAGAAATGCAGAGTGACAGGGAATAAGTCTTATCTGGAGGCGAATGGATGATCCAGGAGTTGGTGCTGGGGTGTCGTTTATGTGTACTGCTGTGACTCTATTACAGTGTTGTTGATGACCACTGGATGTTTTTGGTCACATTGCAATAGTTTTGTAACCTTCCATGCGCAGGCGGGTTAGTGCATGTTCTATTTGCTTGGAACTGGGGCTGTACAGGAATGATTTGGATATGCTGGTCAGCTGTTGACAGTAGAGCAGAGGTTGGCCTAAATTTGAAGCATTTTCCTGGTTCAGCTTAAGCCTCAGCAAGTGTATTTGCTTTCAGACTGGGCTATTTTCCAAAGTACTTTAGCATACATTGACCAGGTTGGAAATGTGTCTGCCTGCTAGCATCACAGCGGAATACACTTGAACAATTTTTCTAATCACTATCTATAATATTGTAAATGTGTTCATTCAAATGTCTAGCAAAATTGTTCTCATTCTTTCAGCTATCCATAGCAACATTTTGCTGAAAAGACCTACCGAAGAGCATTAATGGGAATTGAACTTAATGGGCTGAAAATCTGTGGGGGAAGCGCATCCCAATGTGAAATCCATTGCTGCCCAAGCAAAGCTTGTAGGGTCAAGAGGGAGAATGCTTGGTTTTAATGCTGCTGGCAAGCACCACACCATAAGGGGCATATCGAAGGAGGTGATACTCAGTAAGATAATGGGACTAAAGGCGGATAAATCCCCTGGACCTGATGGCTTGCATCCTAGGGTCTTAAGAGAAGTAGCGGCAGGAATAGTGGATGCATTGGTTGTAATTTACCAAAATTCCCTGGATTCTGGGGAGGTCCCAGCAGATTAGAAAACTGCAAATGTAACACTCTTATTTAAAAAAGGAGGCAGACAAAAGCAGGAAACTATAGACCAGTTAGCCTAACATCTGTGTTGGGAAGATGTTGGAGTCCATTATTAAAGAAGCAGTAGCAGGATATTTGGCAAAGCAAAATCCGGTCAGGCAGAGTCAGCATGGACTTATGAAGGGGAAGTCATGTTTGACAAATTTGCTGGAATTCTTTGAGGATGTAACAAACAGGGTGGATAAAAGGGGAACCAGTGGATGTGGTGTAGGTGGACTTCCAGAAGGCAGTTGACAAGGTGCCACATAAAAGGTTACTGCATAAGATAAAAGTTCACGGGGTTGGGGGTTATATATTAGCATGGATAGAGGATTGGCTAATGAACAGAAAACAGAGAGTAGGAATAAATGGTTCATTCCCGGGTTGGCAATCAGTAACCAGTGGGGTGCCGCAGGGATCAGTGCTGGGACCCCAACTATTTACAATCTATATTAACGACTTGGAGGAAGGGGCTGAATGTAACATAGCCAGGTTTGCCGACAAAACAAAGATGGGAGGAAAAGCAATGTGTGAGGAGGACACACAAAATCTGCAAAAGGACATAGACAGGCTAAGTGAGTGGGCAAAAATTTGGCAGATGGAGTATAATGTTAGAAAGTGTGAGGTCATGCACTTTGGCAGAAAAAAGTTATTATTTAAATGGAGAAAGATTGCAAAGCGGTGCAGTACAGCAGGACCTAGGCGTACTTGTGCATGAAGCACAAAAGGTTAGTATGCAGGTACAGCAAGTGATCAGGAAGGCCAATGGAATCTTGGCCTTTATTGCAAAGGGGGTGGAGTATAAAAGCAGGGAAGTCTTGCTACAGTTGTACAGGGTATTGGTGAGGTCACACCTGGAATACTGCGTGCAGTTTTGGTTTCCATATTTACGAAAGGATATACTTGCTTTGGAGGCAGTTCACTGGATTGATTCCAGAGATGAGGGGATTGAGTTATGAGGAAAGGTTGAGTAGGTTGGGCCTCTTCTCATTGGAATTCAGAAGAATGAGAGGTGATCTTATCGAAACATATAAAATTATGAGGGGGCTTGACAAGGTGGATGCAGAGAGGATGTTTCCACTGATAGAGGAGACTAGAACTAGGGGGCATAATCTTAGAATAAGGGGCCGCCCATTTAAAACTGGGATGAGGCGAAATTTCTTCTCTCAGACAGTTGTGGATCTGTGGAATTTGCTGCCTCAGAGAGCTGTGGAAGCTGGGACATTGAATAAATGTAAGACAGAAATAGACAGTTTCTTAAACGATAAGGGGAGAAGGGGTTATGGAGAGCGGGCAGAGAAGTGGACCTGAGTCCATGATCAGATCAGCCATGATCGTATTAAATGGCGGAGCAGGATCGAGGGGCGATATGTCCTACTCCTGCTCCTATTTCTTATGTTCTTATGTTATGTACTTGCCCTACAAGCTGCAAGTTACAATGGAGGTTCTTGCTTCTGGGAGTTTGAAACAAGTTTGAAGTGCCTCTAACAGCCCCATTTATAAGAAGGGCTCACATTGATATGTAAGAAAAATAGGTATCCCCATCATCATCGGTGGCATCTAGGCCATGATTTTGGGCTGAATCCTCAAGGGAACCCCACTTTAGTCATTTGGCGGTATGATACACCTGGTCTTATTAGCTGTACCTCCACTGACCCTATGTCAGGTCCATTCTAGGACTGGGAACATGGGACCTCCTGACTTAGTGAGTCTCTGCTCCAGGCTCTGACCCCATTTACACTGATGGCTTGTTTTTGATGGGCGGAGGCTCTACTCTCAACACACCAACATGGAAACTCGCATGTTGGACCGGGACCTGGCATATCGGGTCCTTGCCTTATTTCCAGCACATTCCTGGCAAAGATATGGGTCGAGCGTGCAAGAAGGGTTGTAGATTTTCAGCATCATATTGACATCAAGGACCTGACGTTAATTTCTGTGCAAATTATTGGCAGTTTTTCTGTGCAAATTATTGGCAGTTAGCTGGAGAGTGGAGAGCGAGTTGACTAATAAGTTGTTGAAAGAGATTTTTCTGGCTATGATACCCAATATTGTGGGTTTCCAAGCAATCTGTATTTTCCAACAGCAGGAAGCAACATATCCCTCAGGCTGGAGGTCTTGCAACATTTTTTTTTACTGGCAGTGGGGTTTTTTTAGATTAAAACTACTTCCCCCCCTCAAATATTGTTCATTTTAATAAACCTTTAGTACAGGAATCTTACTAAATTGGACCATGGCTTTGACTGATCCCTTTGTCAGCTTACTTGGCACACAGCCATAATCATTAATATCCCTTAGCTAATCAGCACACGCTCTATACTTCCTAGAACATCTCAAAAGGACAGATTTGTCACAATTATAATTGTGGATATGCTTAAAAGTCATTTATCATTATAGTGAAGTATTGTTTGTGTCCATTTCAACTAAATGCCCAATCTCAGAAATAGAATGTAGCTATCCTAATGTTCCAAAGACTTAGGCAGTGCCTGAAACAAAAAAACAGAAAATGCTGCAATACACCCCAGGTCTGCCAGCTTCTCTGAAGAAAAGGTTATTGCGTTGGGAGTTAATCCTGTTCAGTGGAAATCTTGTTTTGAAAATTAGATTTAATACTGCAAATTAAAATATCCATGAAATGACCTCTTAGCTTACTTAAATGTATTTCTGAAGCTGAAACCCAGTGCAGCTTTCAAAATAACATCCTCTAGACCTGCTTGTTGAAAATGTAATTATAATTTATGTAATTACTTTTCCTGGTGTCTTAGTTGGCAACTCTCTGAAACAGGCACATTTCCAACTCTCCCACTTTAAAGAAAGAAGGAAGAACTTGCATTTATATAGCACATCCTCAGTATATCTCGTATAGCTTCACAACCAATGAGTTACTTTTGAAGTGTTGTCACTGTTGCTATGTAAGCAAATACATCAGATAATTTATTGTATGATTCCATGAACAGCAAGTGAGATACATAACCAGCTAATCAGTTTTGATGGTGTTGGTTGAGGGGAAAATGTTGGCCAGAAAATAACTGGAATTCCCTGTTCTTCCTTGAATGGTTCCATGATTTCTTTTCTGAACAGGTGGGCAAAGCCTTGGTTTAATGTCCAAATCACTCAATTTCTGACCATGCCACACTCCCTCAGTACTGCAGGAAACTAGATTATGTATTTAAGCTGTTGAGTGGGGCTTGAACCCACAACATTCTGTCTTGGAACAAGAAAGTGACCACTGAGTAAAGTAATTATCTAAATAAGGCTGACCCTGGAAATTATGGTGGGGTTCATACTCGTGACAGTGGGTGAATGGAAATCCCACCCCACCACACCACCGATGCCTATCTGGGATCACGACCCCACAAAAAATCCAGGCTCAAGTTTCTGATCTAGGTTGGGTTCCCTAACCCTGTTGAGAATTGGGGATGATGTGATTTCCAAAACCAAAATTTGTCAAGCAAGTTAATTGTGGATGTCTTGTGCACCTCGTAGCCGCTGGTTACATATTTGTCTGTGAAAAGATAACCTCTCCAAATGTGAGGAACGGTTGACAGGAGATGACTGTGTCCTAAAGAGAGGAAGGAAATATTTAAATAGGGAAATATTTATAATATTGCAGGATTTTATTTTAATGAGGGAGTTTCTGTGAAATACATATATTTTCTGTTTTATTTTAATGCGATGTC
This sequence comes from Pristiophorus japonicus, assembly GCF_044704955.1. NCBI lineage: Eukaryota > Metazoa > Chordata > Chondrichthyes > Pristiophoridae > Pristiophorus > Pristiophorus japonicus. Next base: position 277,129,484 of record NC_091979.1, on the reverse strand, counting down.
TAATAACTGTAGCTAAAGCCATAGTTAATATATTTAAAGTGGAATCAAAGTGCTGTATGGATATGCAAAGATACTGCATTGAAATGATTTTAATTTTGTTTTTAACAGAATAAGAAAGTAAATGTTCCTTTTTCATCAGTCCCAATCCAAAGCTTCAAAAACAATAGAATGAGCAGCAAGAATGAAGACCAAGTTGTTCAAGGTAATTGGACAATTTGACCAAGCCTTTTAGAAAACAAAATAGCTGTGCTTGTAGAACCTGAAAGCCTTTGTCAACAGATTTCCAAGGTCAGTAGATTTTGCCGTTAGGTTGGAACAGCAAGAGAGACGATGGCTGAAGCATATTCTGCTATACTCTTATTTGGACTATTTGTATTCAGATATTCTTGTCCCTTTAAAGAATGATGCCATGCATGTGCCGTAGGTTTTGATTTATCTAACAATCTAGTGGTGGTCTGCATCTGGTTGGGAGTCCCTGCAATAATGTAATGATTAAAAATTAATCCAAACAGTCGGCTCGGAACAACAAAAGTTAAGAATTAGGAAGAAAAGAAATAACTTGCATTTTTATTGCCCCTTTCTTGATCGTTGAATGTCCCAAAGCACTTTGCAGCCAGTGAAGTACTTTTGAAGTGCACTCACTGTTGTAATGTAGGAAACACGGCAACCAATTTGTACATAGCAAGATCCCACAAACAGCAATGTAATAAATGATTAGGTTATCTATTTTAGATGTTGGTTGTGGGATATATGATGACCAGGACACAGGGAGAACTCGTTACTCTTCTCGAATAGTGCCATGGGATCTTCTATGTCCACTTGAGAAGGCAGACGTGGTTTAATGTCTTATCCGCAAGATGGCATCTCAGATAACACAGCACTCCTACTGCACTGAAGTATCAGCCTGGATTATGTGCTAAAGTCTCTGGAGTGGGTATGAACCCACAACCTTCTGACTCAGAGGCAAGAGTGCTAACACTTAGCCAAGGCATGATGCCTGAGAAAAATAAAGCCTCTAAAATGTAAAATGGTGGAAAAAGCTAGATTTTGGAAAAATATTTTCAGTTATATTCAATTGATGCTCTGTATTCCTGTTCTCATTATGAAGGATTGTATAGGAGAGTGCAAAAGCCAAGGCTGAAATGTTTGTCACCATCTTCAGCCAGAAGTGCTGAGTGGATGATCCATATTGGCCTCCTCCTGAGGTGCCCACCATCATAGAAGCCAGTTTTCAGCCAATTAAATTCACACCACGTAATATCAAGAAACGGCTGAGTGAATGGCATAGCAACGTCTTTGGGCCCTGACAACATCCGGGTTGTTGTCCTGAAGACTTGTGCTCCAAAACTAGCCGCAGCTCTAGCCAAGCTGTCCTGGTACAGCTACAACACTGGTATCTATACAACAATGTGGAATACTGCCCAGGTATGTCCTGTCCACAAAAAGCAGGACAAGTCCAATCCGGCCAATTACCGCCCATCAGTCTGTTCCCAATCATCAGCAAAATGATGGAAGATATCATCTACAAGATGCACTGCTAAGGCTTCTTCGACAGCACCTCCCAAACCCACGACCTCTACCACCTAGAAGGACAAGGGCAGCAGGTGCATGGGAATACCACCACCTCCAAGTTCCCCTCCAAGTTACACACCATCCTGACTTGGAAGTATATCGCTATTCCTTCATCATCACTGGATCAAAATCCTGGAACTCCCTCCCTAACAGAACTACGGGAGTACCTTCACCAGAAGGACTGCAGCGGTTCAAGGCGGTGGCTCACCACCACCTTCTCAAGAGCAATTAGGGATTGGCAATAAATAATGGCTTTGCCAGTGATGCCCACAACCCAGAAATGAATGTATAAAAAAAAGAAAAAATGTTGAACTTAAAAAATAGACTGAGCATATTGAACATAGTGTCATCTGTGGCTCAGTGGGTAGCACACTTGCTTCTGGGCCAGAAGGTTGTGGGTTCAGGTCCCACTCCAGGAACCTGAGCACATAAATCTAGGCGACACCAGGGCAGTACTGAGTGAGTGCTGCACTGTCGAAGGTGCCATCTTTCGGATTAGATGTTAAACCGCGACCCCGTTTGCTCTCTCTGGTGGACGTAAAAGATCCCATGGCATAATTTTGAAGAAGAACAGTGGAGTTATCTTGGGTGCCCTGACCAATATTTATCCCTCAATCAACATAACAAAAACAGATTAACTATTCATTATCTGTTTGTGGGAGCTTGCTGTGCGCAAATTGGCTGCCACATTTCCCAAATTACAACAATGACTACACTCCAAAAGTATTTACTTGGCTGTAAAGCACTTTGAGTTGTCCATGGTCATGAAAGGTGCTATATAAATGAAAGTCTTTCTTTAAATTAATGGTTTTATAAAATTAAATGAGAGCAGTAACTTACCATTATGAAATATACCCTTAATGTAATGTATTTTTAATTAACGGTTTAAAGTTTAATTATTTTATGTTGAGTTTTACTCAGAACTCCAGGAAATAATAAGGGTTCCATGGCTATGTTCTGCCATAGGTCTGATTCAGAAATTCCACAGCATTAGAGAATCATTCTATACAAATTAGAGGGAGTTAATCAAGCGGATGTTAAGCTGTCAAGGATGGGAGCGTGGCTCATAGACAGTGATATTACTGGAAATAACGAATTTGATATTATTTCAGTGGTTGTTATTTACGGTTGTTAGTTGGTGTTTGAGTGTTTTCAGAGGGTACCCTTTGTATTAATAAGTTTCTCTGTCACATGGTGCTGAGAGAATATGATAAATGTTGGTTGCCGCATTTCCTACATTACAGCAGTGACTACACTTCAGAAAAGGTACATAATTAGATATAAAATGCTTTGTGACATCCTGAGGTTGTGGACATCTTTCTTTTCTTTAAGGAGGTAAGTGAAAGTGCTATTTGTGTATTGGCACCAGTATCTAGACTTCTTTAGTGAGGTCATTGAATCATTTCTGGCACTGTGTGGCAATTCTTGGGGTGTTGGAGGTAGCACTTACTGTCTCTGCCACCTCCCTCCATACAACCTGAATGATTTTTTTCAGAGGCTTCCTGCCCTCAATGCCCAACAGTCTTGCTCTTTCATTACAACAGTGACTACACTTCAAAAATGCTTCATTGGATGTAAAATGCTTTGGGATGTCCTGAAGTCATGAAAGTATAAATGCAAGTCTTTCTTTTTTCCTTCTCTTTTGGCCCTCACTTCAGCCAGCAAAACCTCGACAGACTCATCAGAAAACCTTTGACCTCTTGCTCCTGGTGACATCCTACCAGGCCGCTGCTTCTTGCGATATCTGGCATCACCAGCTGCTGTAAAATGGCTGAGCCCCTTTAATTGGCTTCAGGCTGCATCAGAATTTAATTTCCCTTCCTTCCAGTGGTAGAAACCATTTTACTGCTCCAATCCTGCCCTTCATCCTTAATTGGGACTCCAGAAGGAAGGTTAGTGGCAAATTCACATTGGTGGGCAATATTCCCACTGTACTGCTAACCCGCCATCAGGAGGATAATCCAACCCACAGTCTTCAGGAGGGGCGTAATAAAAATAAAATGTCTAGTTTAATAATGGTTGATTGCTTCCATAGTATTTACAGCACACGTCTCTCTTCTTCCTCTCATTTCTTTGTAGATTATCAGCTTTCCTTAATTCTGTTTCCAGATCTGTATACAAGTATATTTGTATTATATATGAGCATTCTCTCGTATGGAGAGCAGAGTTGATATGCAATGTGTTGCAGTATGCGGCACTCAAGTAGAATTACCTAAGAATCCCACGCCTTACAGAAATAAACTACTGCAGGCACTTTGTCTTGCGATCTGTCTAAACCCAAGGAAAGATATATAACAAACATAACATAATCCCCATACAACGCACTAACATTAAAATTTTATTTATTTTCTTTTTTTTTAATTATGTGCCAGCACGTTAGCCAAGATGTATTCTGTGTCTGTAAGGTCAGCAGTTTGGTCAAGAATTCCCTATCACTGCCATCAATAATAATTTCCTCAGCCTCCCTCCAAGATGGAATGCCTTCCATCCCTTGTCACTTTGTCTCACAGCACTGATAAGAACTGATGAATCTCATCCAATTAAGACAAAGGCGTGAGAGTGACAGGCAGGTTGATGACCTTCTGGTTGGGAATCAAGTGCTGAGCTGCTTGAGTTCCCGGGCCATCTTGATTGCTATAATTTTTTTTAATTGCCATTGCCAAATATGCACAATTCTCATACTTGATGCAGTACTGTCTCTCGTGACTGACTCCAGTTAACCAGAGTCACATATATGGTTGAATTTATGACATAGGGATTAAATTGCACAGAACATTTTTAAAGTACTTTAGTAAAGGCTTGTGATAAATGCCTAATATAAAAATGATTTAAAGATCAATTAGTTCCTTCTTTAGCTTTTGAAAAACATGTAACCACAAGCCATGCTGTTACGATTGGTTATTTTATTTCATAAGGAAATGAGGACAAGAAAATATCAACATTGTGTAATATGTTATTTTTGAAAATATACAAAAATCCATGTTAAAGAATGGAGAATTAATTGGTTTCTGAATTGTAAAGTTACGCTCATCATATTTAAGGGGAGCTCAAAAATTGTATGCTATTATCAAAGTTAATTGCTAATTGTAAATATTTGGAACAGGAGCAAGAACATTGGGGCTGAATCTGTAGCCCCTACGGGTGCATACGAGGTGCATCCATGCCTGTAGGGACCCCACAAGTTCTGGGTTTAGGCATGCACTGCGCAGGCGCAGATAACCCCAAACTTGCGATCTGTCAAGAATCCTCTTGACAAATCTGAAAGAAAAGAGATTTCACGGGTGGAGAGTTAGGCTATTTGCCCAACATATGCCCAACATAAGGCCTGCTTTTATCAGTGTAAGAGTTTTAAAAGATTGAAAAATAAAACGTTATCACTCATTTGTACATTAAAAACCCTGTCCCATAAGGTAAATTTATTTTTAGCCACTTTAAAACATATACGGGCCAAAAACGGGACGCAAAACGTACAAAATTGCGCAGAAGTTAGCAGAGGTGTGAACACTGTACACGCGCCCCAACTGGTAGCGCCCAGAGCTGCGCCTCCGGCGATGACGTCACTGTTATGCACGGTGACCCCTTTTCAGCATCGCAGCTGAAATTGGCTAGCCCGCGAACTGGGCCGGTGACCCGTCGCTGGGCGGACCATAAAGGGGAAGTGCGCTGCGTGCCGCTATCTTGTTTTTTTTCCGAATCACCGGTGGGGCCGATCACCGCTCCTTTCTCAGGGTCCGGGCCGCCATCATGCAGCCCGGCACTCCGTCTTGGTGCCGGGCTCCGGCCACGGCACCCCTTTGCCCTGGTGATCCAGTGGAGGCCTTCAAATGACGTGCTGAGTTCGCAGCATCCCTCCCGTTTAACGGAGGGGGGAGTGGCGTTGAAATGCATCCGTGCTCTGTGGAGAAGCCATGTAGCATTGCCAAACCTGCTTGGCTAGCGCCCTCGAACCCATTCCAAAGAGAAGTAGTGCACGCAACATTGCGCTTCACTTCCTGTGAGGGATGGTAACCGCAATTTTGCGGCCGGGGTGGAACCTCCGTGCCGGTGCAGGATGTCCCGCCCTCATAAGAACATAAGAACACAAGAATTAGGAACAGCAGTAGGCCATCTAGCCCCTCAGGCCTGCTCCGCCATTCAACAAGATCATGGCTGATCTGGCCGTGGACTCAGCTCCACTTACCTGCCTGCTCCCCATAACCCTTAATTCCCTTATTGGTTAAAAATCTATCTATCTGTGACTTGAATACATTCAATGAGCTAGCCTCAACTGCTTTCTTGGGCAGAGAATTCCACAGATTCACAACCCTCTGGGAGAAGAAATTCCTTCTCAACTCGGTTTTAAATTGGCTCCTCCGTATTTTGAGGCTGTGCCCCCTAGTTCTAGTCTCTCTGACCAGTGGAAACAACCTCTCTGCCTCTATCTTGTCTATCCCTTTCATTATTTTAAATGTTTCTATAAGATCCACCCCTCATCCTTCTGAACTCCGAGTAAAGACCCAGTCTACTCAATCTATCATCATAAGGTGATCCCTCATCTCCGGAATCAGTCTAGTGAATCGTCTCTGTACCCCCTCCAAAGCTAGTATATCCTTCCTTAAGTAAGGTGACCAAAACTGCACGCAGTACTCCAGGTGCGGCCTCACCAATACCCTATACAGTTGCAGCAGGACCTCCCTGCTTTTGTACTCCATCCCTCTCGCAATGAAGGCCAACATTCCATTCGCCTTCCTGATTACCTGCTGCACCTGCAAACTAACTTTTTGGGATTCATGCATGGTGCAACGATAGTGTGTCTGACTCCAGATCAGAAGGTTGTGTGTTCAAATCAGGTTTAATGTTTATGTTTATTTTCAGGTAAACTCAAAAGAGTTTCATGCACAAGGACCCCCAGGTCCCTCTGCACCACAGCATATTGTAATTTCTCCGCATTCAAATAATATTCCCTTTTACTGTTTTTTTTCCCCAAGGTGGATGACCTCACATTTTGCGACATTGTATTCCATCTGCCAAACCTTAGCCCATTCGCTTAACCTATCTAAATCTCTTTGCAGCCTCTCTGTGTCCTCTACATAACCCGCTTTCCCACTAATCTTTGTGTCATCTGCAAATTTTGTTACACTACACTATGTCCCCTCTTCCAGGTCATCTATGTATATTGTAAACAGTTGTGGTCCCAGCACCGATCCCTGTGGCACACCACTACCCACCGATTTCCACCCCGAAAAGGATCCCTTTATCCCGACTCTCTGCTTTCTGTTAGCCTCCCCTTGGTTACCGCTGCCAAACAGGGCGCAACTGAATTTTGCCCCCCTTTTTTTTCAAAAATTACATTTTTGTTTGAAATATTTAATTACATGGCATTGTAATTAATTTTAAATATGTAATTAAACATTTTTTAATTTCATCTATTGTTTAAATGATCCCCATTCATACTTATAAGAGCTCCGTACAAATGGAAACCTGATAAGAATGAATGGGAATCCTCCTTCTTTTATTGATTGGGCCAGCCCATGTGATCCCAGGAATGCTTGTGAACTGCATGCGCCCCTGGGATATGTGGGAGAGGCCCAGGGCCGCGAATCTACGAACTTCCTGGACCACCAGGAAAATTCATAAATTTTTGCACGTCGGAGGCATTCATTCATGGGAAGCCTTTGGCTACAATTTCTACCCCATTGTTATCGTTTGGTCATTCATGTGGTTATTGTTTCAGAGATAAATCTTTACCAAAAACCTTTCCAGTCAATCGAGGTTGAAAGATAAAGTACAAGCAATCTCTGAAATACTGGCTGGAATTTTCAGGCATTGTTTGGGCACAATTGGAGGCAGGTCAGGAGGGAACTTTGAAATACCTTGGAACGGGTCGAGAACCTGCCATCATCCTGCCCCCACGTGCCTTTCCCTCGGGCAAGTTTGCCTGCGTGGCAGCGACCTGAATGGCTGAGGCGTCTGAAGTAATTTGAATCATTATTAGGTACTTGTCAGACCCTTTAACCTCTTTTTCACCCTACCTTTCAAATTTTCCTGGATGACCATGGGAATCACATAGCTCGGGAACCACGTCTGTGAGCCTAAGGCGGAAGTTGAACCAGCTGATTAATGCACAGCATGGAAAATACAATAAAAACTTCAACCTCACAGCTGATCACTTTCATAAGGCAGATGCTGTTGCTGACTGGATTGTCAGTGCAGATTTTGCTTTCTAGAGGTTGCAAGTCTTTACAGCAAAGTCGGGATCCACTGTCACCTCATTGCTACAACCTATCACACCATTGACAGATTGCTTCTGTCATCTCTACTTGACCTGCCATCTGGTATATAAGCATAGGTACTGTTTATAGTGTCTCACCTTGGTCCTCAGAATCGGACTACAATGAGCCTCAACACTAACAGCACCAGGCACACCAGCAACACCCACAGCAACATCACTACCTTCTCCTCATCAACCTGATTGATGTGCACAGGACAGAAGGCATTAGTGCAGGGCTGCATCGTGCCGGAGGCAGGGTATATAGGCAGAGGATGAGCTTCCTCAACATGATGGAGCAGCAGTGCCAAAGGGGGCTCAAGTCATTGCAGACATTTGCAGATTACTGGAGCAAGACCTGCAGCCCAGAGGAGCGGGTGGACACACCTTACCAGTGGCTGTCAAAGTCACCAGTGCCCTGAACGTCTTCAGCTCAGGTTTCTTCCAGGGATCTGCAGCAGACATTTGCGGTATCTTGCAGTCGGCTGCCCACAGATGCATCACACAGGTCACCGATGCCCTCTTTGACATTATACCAACTTTGCCATTGATGAAGCCAGTGTTACTGAGTGGATGTTGGCCTTTGCCAGTCTGGCTGATTCCCACAGTTGCAGGGCATCATCGACTGCACGCATGTGGCCATCAGGGCAACCCATCATCACCCAGGAGTCGTTGTGAACCGCAAGGGCTTCCACTCCATCAATGTGCAACTGGTCTGCAACCATAGTGAGATCGTCATGCATGTGTATGCCAGATTCCCTGGCTGCTGTCATGACTCTTTTGCCCTGTGCCATTCCGCCCTCCTTCAACTCTTTGCTACTCCAATCCGAATTTCTGGCTGGTTGCTTGGAGACAAGGGCTATCCACTGAAGATGTGAAGAGGAGGCCAAGTACTGGGGCCGAGGAGAGATATGATGAAAGCCACACTTTCACCAGATGTGTCACAGAGCAGACAACAGGCATGCTGATAATGTGCTTCAGGTGCCTTGACAGATCTGGAGGAGCCCTTCAGTATGCACCAGCCAGGGTCTCCTGAATTGGCATGGTCTGCTGCGCCCTGCACAACATAGCGCAGCAGTGAGGATTAGCGCTGCATGAGGAGGAAGGCACTGAGCACACAGCCTCTTCAGAGGAGGCGGAGCATCAGCTGGAAGATGAAGAGGAGGAGCAGGAAGACCCTGTGGTCCAGATCCCACCAGCAACCGAGCACATTGCTACCCAGGCAGGGATGGCCTCATTATGGCCAGATTTACTTAACTTCACTCATTACACCAATATGGCTGCCACATACTGTGCTAGGTTGGCAACACCCCACAGCAACACCATAAAGCATCCCTACAATGACCAAGCCATTCCTTTCACACTGACCACCATTGCTGGAGGTAACATTATCTCACACCATTCACTCCAACTCACTTCCAAAGTTGCACGCAAATTTGTCCATGAAAGTGTTGAAAATAAATATTTTTATCTGTGACATCACAGTAATGGAAACTTTACATATTTATTAAAACACCCAAGTGGCTACCCTTGTGCATCTGTGTTTCATCTTTTTCTTACGCGTGCTTCTACGATGTGCTACCCCTGTGGTTTCAACAGAGGTAGAGACAGCTTGCTGCGACAGCATAGACATTTTTGGTGGATATCCTCGGGGTTTTGAAGCCTCTGATAGTCCCACCAAAGTCTGCTCCTCTTGCGACTGTGCAGCGGCAGACTCGGCCATCGCGATCTGGGGAGGCATCTGGGGCTCTGACTGAGGAGGGGGCAATGGGGGAGAAGTTGAGCGCTTTAAGAGGAGCCCCCACTTCCATGTCCCCTCTCACCATCATCCCTCTCACGGGCCATCCGCACTTCCCTGCTGGAGAACACCTTGCTGCATAGCAGTAGCATCATGAGGACTCACGTCTATGCTGACATCCCTCCGAGAGGAGGTCTATGACTGTCTGCCATCTATTCTCCATAGAGACCACGTGCTCCTGTGAGTAGCGCCTTAACTGCTCCATGCAGGGGGCCATCCTTTCCATGGAAGAGCTTACAGTCGCCATTGCCTGCGACACGGTGGTGTTCATGTTGGAGATGGACTCCTCCATTCTCTGCACATTTGCAGACATCACAGTCACAAAACCTGTCAAAGCCTCCTGCACTTCTTGCTGCACCTCCAGGGATGCCCTCTTTCTGCATGGCCCTCAAGGCTCAGCATCTTCATGCAGCTGAGCAGGGCTGGGCATGTCCTGCGGTGTCCAGCGAGGAGTCTCCACTGATGTCCCTGTCTTCACCATCTGCTCTTGCTCACTTGTGATTTGTTAGACACCAGGTGATAACAATACTCTATCTCGCGTGGCGCCCACTGAGGTGTGTGTATCTGCGCTAGTGCTGGGTGCACTTATGTCTGGTGATGGTGTGCCCTCAGAGGCTGGAGGCTCCTCTGAGGAGTCATCTTCCTCTTCCTCCTGGACAGTGGGGGTGGGGGATGGGGGGTGGGGGAGTGAGTTTGGTGGGTGGGCGCGGGGGAGTGCTCTGGATGGACCTGTAGGAGAATAAAGAAATGTTAGAAATGTCATACAAATAATATTATGTACATGATGAACATTCACTTGCTGCTGAAATCAGTCCGCATATGAGTGACTGTTGTATGAGATGTCATTCTGTCACCAGGTTGCTGAGAGGTCCCCCTCTCTCTGTCTCCCATTTCCAGCTATACTGCAACTCCTGACACTTCCAAGGCAACCTCCTCTGCTGCAGTTAAGGTGGCCAGTGATGGAGGGCCACCTCCTGTTCTCTATCTCTCCCTCTTATTGTGGGCTCTCTTTTCCTGCAAGGAGGGAAAGAGAAGGTTGAGTGAGAGTGATGGAATGAGTCTAAAAATGGATGGGTTATACCTTTGGAGGGTAATTATAATGGAGTGGGGTGGCAATGCCAAGTAGCCACCTTGTGTGCTGTTAGTTGGTATAATTGCATTAGGATGAGGGTGAGTGTGAGGGGTGGCTAGGCGGTTGGGGATGTGATAATTTAGATGGAGAAAGAGGGATGGGTGGACTTGCAAGGTATGTTGGTGTGAGTAAGGATGTGTAGATTGGGAAGGCAGACTGATTGGGATGTGATGAGAGGCACAGCAGGATGAAGTTGAGTGAGGCTTTGCACTCGCCTTTCCTGATCTAATGAGATAATTGAAACATTTGTGGCACTGCATCCAAGTCCTCCTGAACACATCCCTGCTGTTAACTTCCTCTGCTATTTGGAGCCAGGCTCCTTTGGTCTGCTGGGGAGGTCTGCTGCGCCCATCGGAAGGGAAGAGGACCTCCTTGTGTGCTTTCACTCCCTCCACAAGCATATGGAGCGAGTCATCCGAGAACCTCGGTGCAGCCCTGTCTCTGTGCAGTCATGTTTGCCACTCTTTACAACACTCCAATGGTCCATGGCTGTAAGGAACTCCTCATGCCAGGAATTCCCACTTTCCCAGCTCAGTCAGGGCCTAGCATTGGACTGGTATGACAGTTGTTTGTTATTGCATTTGCTCCCTTGCGCAGGGAGCCAAAGGGTTTGTGTATGAGTCTGGGGGAAGCAATGGGGCTCTGGCTATGGTTGGTAGATGGCAGATTTTCCAGCTGCATGAGGTAGGCGGGTGCCAGAAATGTGCCCATAGTGTCACATGCATCCACCAGCTGTGACAGATTAGGCAGAATCCCACTGACATCGCAGGGTCAACGCTGGAGAGGGGCATCAGACACAATCTGAAGTAATCGCTAAGATTGCATCCCATGGAACATTAGGGTAAATATGTAGCTGGAGAATACACATTAGATGAGCAGTTATTCAAGCCTTCACTACAGCACAGGTTAGATTAGATTAAAACTTTCCTTCTTTTATAAACTGTACAGCAGCACTTGGCTAACTCAGACTCTGGATCATTGGGCTGAATTTTAGTACCCAAAAACGGGTGGATTGAGGTCGTGTCAAAATGTTAAAATTCTAAAAATCTGAAACCCCACCCCAACCCGTTTGCTTCCGGGTTTAATGGCGATGGGACAAGGGGCGGGCCATCTATCCCACTTCCAGGAGGCGGGTTGGCAATGAAAATATTTTAATGAAGCTGGCAGTCTCGGATTTAATCTGCTTTGCAGGTTTTACAGTGGCCAGCCAGGTCTCCCAGGTCCCCCCTGGGATTGGACCCCCCCTTCCCCCCCCCCTGACAAAGTCAGGGATCGGAATCCCTCGCTGGAATTGGGCCGCCACCCCGCCCATGTTCGGGGATCGGACCCCTGACTCCGGGATTGGGAATCGGACTCCCCGGGTCGTGAATTGGACCTCCCTTCTCCTGTGGCCTCCCTCCCCGACTGGAAGCCAAGCCTGTCAATCAGGCTGACTTCTAGGCATGGAACCTGTCAGGTACGAAAGACGCATGGAAGGGAAAACCAGACTTTCTGTCTGAAATTCTGTCTCCCCATCCTCCCCACATAAGCTACCCTGTTAATATCCAGGCCATTGTCTTTGCAAACACTGGAGAACTGAAAAGGGATGAGATCATCAGTAGCTCACCTCATTAATGTCTGCCAGTTAGTTATGACTGTGGCAGATTTAGATCCCATTTATACTGACTGTTGGTGAATCAATCCATACTCCGTACCAAATCCACACATGCCAATGTAAAAACGTTCTCTCATTTGTGCTACTTTCCTGTAGTGAAGGGCAAAGCTGCACCATGTGTCAAGTGCACATGTGTCATTGGATAACACTTTTGGTTTTAGGTTTATTTATCACCTAACTATTATGCAATAGTGGTATTCTGGTGAAGGCATGTATGCAATACCACACTGCAATTTCTCCTCATTTGGATAAAAGTAAGTGTTGATGGAAAGAATGAATGTTAAGGCAGTAAACCATACAAGCACGATATTTGCACCAAGTGTTTAAAACAAAGCAGATGCCAATATTTATTCTCATTCCAAATCCCATTGTCAAAAATAAAACTGGGGCCGAATTTCGATGCTCCATTTTTAGGCAGACAAAAGTAGTTTAAAAAAAATTGCCAATTTACTCCTAGGGGCCTACACATTGCAATTTGGGGGCAGCCCTCAATTTAGACGGCCAATGCTCCAAACTGAGAAGCAATTAGGGCCTTATTAATATATTGCGATGAAGAACCTATAATGTTTTTAGGATCCTAAAACCATTTTCATCTGACTCAGTGCTACTGTTGCTACTTCATAAACCCGCTCACAAATCATGGGTGGTATCAGACAGGGAGCAACCAGTTCCAGCACAACTTAAAGGGGCACTTATAATAACCATTTGGCAGATGGTTTGCTGTTAATTTTTATAGTAATTTTTGGGTGCTGAATTGCTATTTTTTTGATTGTAGTGTCTAGACAGCCTTCAGGAAGCTTAAGGGGCTGGTGGCTATTTCTGAAAATGGGAATCCTTTTGGCCATTCCATTCTAGCTTGAGGAAGAGGGGCAGCAGCAACAGGTGAAAGAACCATGTGGAGCTATTAGCTGCAGAGACATCATAGAGAAGGAAGAGAACTCATAGACATCCTTGCCCTCCCAACAGGGTGAATAGACCCAGAGTGACATAGCTGCTGTTCTCAGAGGAGCGACGCATAAGAAGGCTGCTCTTTTCTCGAAGAAAGCTGTCGCAGAATTGTGCCACCTCCTACAACTAGACTCACAACCCACTGCCAGAACTGGCACTGCAATGCCTATTGCAGTCAAAGTGACTACAACATTCAACATCTTTCCTTCTGGCTCCTTCCAGGCTGCAACAGGGGTTATCAGCTAGATCAGACAATCTGCAGTTCACATTTGCAAAAGCAAATGAGTCTGCTACCTTCATGAACTGCAAGGGCTTCCATTCCCTTAATGTGCAGTTGGTATGTGGTCACCATAGAGGTCTGTGCCATGACACTTTCATATTGTGCCAATTCTCCACTTATCTCACTATCTGACCCTGCACAGCAAGTGAAAGCTGGCTGCTTGTGGACAAGAGCTATCCCTACAAACTTGGCTCATGCCTCCTCAAGGCAGCCCACACTCACCGGCCATACTGCGCCTCAACCAGATACGTGGATTGACTACAGCATTCATTGCGCAGGCCACTGGAGTGCACAAGTTGGAGACAACACATGGCTGAGGACCTACAACCAGACAATGAAGACAACACAGTTAACATCAAGGATGACAAATAAGTGAGAGGGCATCAGCACCAGCCTGCAGCCAGAGCTCTTTGGTACCGTTCACTGAACAGAGCTTCAGCTGAACAATCTCTGCGCAAAGACTAACATTGATATGCATGTATATATTGAGGAGATCATGAGAGTCCAGATGTGCTCTCGTCCTAAGAGTTTGCAACATGTTCCATTTCCAGTGCATGACTGTCCCAGTTATCAGGATGTGGCTCAGCACTCTCACTGATCTGCAGGAGAGCAGACAGGAGGAGATCCATAATCCGACTGAAGCACAGCTGCACTGTGCATTGAGGTGACTACACCAATCCATGGTTAACTGCAGAGTGTTGATGCCATGTGCTAGAACACCACACCAGTTGGTAGCGGACTTCTCCACCATCTCCAACATGGCACATTAGCTCCCTGCAGTGAGTATTTTCTGGTACACATGAAGCACTTTTCTTTCGAAGGCTTAGCCTGAAGTCTGTATCTCTGTCCTCTTCAGCAGAGCTCGGAACTGAAAGCTTGTTCTCTGGTGAGTCCATTCCTGGGCTGTCCTTTCTACTTGTTCATGCTCCAGTTTAATAGTGCTGCATGCATCACCCTGTGCAGACCCCATTAACTCACCCTCTCTTACAATCAGGATGCCGACCTCTGTGCCGGTGCTTGGAAAGGTTAGAGTGAGTGACAGTGCAGCTTCAGGTCAGGATTTGTCCTCTCGTTCTAAACAGTTGCATGGCCCAAGTTATTAGAAGGATCTCAGAAATGAGCAGAGGTGTAAGCAGTAACAGATGAGTGGCAGCGCAATAGAACCATAGAAACATAGAAATTTACAGTGCAGAAGGAGGCCATTCCGGCCCATCGTGTCCGCGCCGGCCAACAAAGAGCCACACTGCCCTTGGTCAGCAGCCCTAAAGATTACATATAAACCTATGAACAATGACGGAAAGGCAAAGAGCACTCAGCCCAACCAATCCGCTTCACCAGAACTGCGACACCCCTTATACTAAAACATTCTACACTCCACCCCAACCAGAGCCATGTGATCTGGAAGAGGCAAAAACCAGATAAAAACCCAGGCCAATTTAGGGAGAAAAAAATCTGGGAAAATTCCTCTCCGACCCATCCAGGCCAGTAGATCACCCAGGCCGTATTCTATTCCTTGCAGTACTTACCATTATATCTGCTCCGTCCAACAAAAGGTCATCCAGTCTAATCCCAATTACCAGCTCTAGGTCCGTAACCCTGCAGGTTACAGCATTTCAAGTGCCCATCCAACCATCTCTTAAAAGTGGTGAGGGTTTCTGCATCAACCACTCTTCCAGGCAACGAGTTCCAGATCGCCACACCCCTCTACGTAAAGAAGCCCCCACCCCCTCAAATCCTCTCTAAACTTTCCACTAATCACCTTAAAACCAAGCCCCCTCGCAATAGACCCCTCCACCAATGGAAATAGACCCTTACTATCCACTATGTCCAGGACCCTCAATATTTTGTACACCTCAATGAGGTCTCCTCTCAACTTTCTCTGTTCCAATGAGAACAAACCCAGCCTATCCGATCTGTCCTCATAACTAAGATTCTCCATTCCAGGCAGCAACCTAGTAAATCTCCTCTGCACCCTCTCTAGTGCAATAACAACCTTCCTATAATACGGCGACCAGACCTATATTACGGCACACAATACTCCAGCTGTGGTCTAACCAAAGTATTATCCAATTTAAGCATAACCTCCCTGCTTTTATATTCTATGTCCCGGCCAATAAAGACAAGCATTCCGTATGCCTTCTTAACCATCTTATCCACCTGGCCTGCTACTTTCAGGGATCTGTGGACAAGCACTCCAAGGTCCCTTTATTCATCTACACTATTAAGTGGCCTACCGCTTAATGTGTATACCCTTTCTTTATTAGCCCTCCCTGCATCATCTCACACTTCTCTGAGTTAAATTCCATTTGCCACTGCTCTGCCCACCTGACCAGTAGATTGATATCCTCCTGCAGCCCATGACTTTCTTCTTCATTATCAACCACACAGTCAATTTTAGTGTCATCTGCAAACTTTTAATCATACTCCCTATATTCAAATCTAAATCATTGATATATACCACAAAAAGCAAGGGGCCCAGTACTGAGCCCTGCGGAACCCCACTGGAAACATCCTTCCAGTCACAAAAACATTCATCAATCATCACCCTTTGCTTCCTTCCTCCAAGCCAATTTTGGATCCAACTTGACACTTTGCCCTGTATCCCATGGGCTTTAACCTTCATGACCAATCTATCATATGGGACCTTATCAAAAGCTTTGTTAAAGTCGATATATACTACATCGTACGCACTACCCTCAACGACCCTCTTGGTTACCTCCTCAAAAAAATCAATCAGGTTAGTTAGACATGATCTTCCCTTAACAAATCCGTGCTGAATGCAGCTTATGTGTATGTGTATGTGTGAGCTCGAGAGTTAAGTGGGAAGAGTACAGGCAGGAAAATGGATCAAATATCCTGCTGGTCATGGTTCCAGCTGTGCCATCACCAAAAGCTGCATGTCGTCCCTCTGCCGATATTATTATTGGAGGTGAATTTCATTGCAGTGTGAGTTTGCAACGTGGCTGCAAATCCCCCTTGCAGTCTCGCTCCTGTTGTGCACCAGCTTGTCCTGCAAGAAGAGTGGTAGTGGGTGAGTGTGCAGCCTGTGAAAGGCTTGTCAAATAGTGTGAGACATCTTAGCATAGTGTGTGTGCTGAGAGGAAGAAGCAGCAGGTGTGTACAAGAGGGGGAATGTCTTTGGATGAAAGAAAGTGTGTACAGTGTGAACTATCAAATAATGTAAAGGAAGCACTGTTTCCTACATGTTTCTGCTGTGCCATTATGAAGAATCAGTCTATTTATCTGCCACTCCCACAACTTCCCTTTTTATGGTAAGATGCAGTCCTTTAAGAGCTGCTGCTTTGACAGATTTAGTGCTTCCCAGCCAACTGTGCTGCATGCAAAGCTCTCTGAGCAATTCAAAATGGGGAGCAGGGTGTGTATTGTAAAGTTTGGTGACCCGCCTCATCTTTCACGGCCACCGGACATCTCAAAGCGTTTTACAGCCAATGAAGTACTTAATCACTGTTGCAATGTGGGAAACACGGCAGCCAATTTACGCAAAGCAAGCTCTCACAAACAGCAATGTAATAATCGCCATATAATCTGTTTTTTTTTGTTATGTTGATTGAGGGATAAATATTGGCCAGGAGACGTGCAGGTGTGCCTGCGCATTACAATAGCCAGAATAACCACATTACTCTTGTCTTGTAAATCTGGGGCTATAATCTAAACAAGCCACAATACTAGCAAGAAGTAATCATTTGGGAGATATATAGTGTTTATGAAGATGGTTTGTTCTGGTATACAGGCTTTTAAAATAGCTGCTAACTGCAGTATTAGTACATTTGTAATTGTGTCACACTTGAGGATGACAGCATTTGCTTGATGTCCATGGGGTAGAAATTGCCCCCCACCTGAAACGAGGTGCATGCACCCCGTTTTGATGTTTTTTTTACCGCAGCTGCGGTTCAGGTCAACTCTTTCGTGAAATGCCGCGCTTTTTTTTTTCATCTGGAAGTTGGTCATATCATCATCATCATCATCATCATAGCCAGCTCTCGAACGAGGATGACTTGCTTCCATGAGTTCACAGGTGTTTCGATGAAGGATCCGATGTTCCAGTCCTAAACTCCAATTGAGGGGGTGGAAGATGCCAGTGCATGAATTTTTTTAACATGTGATGACCATTACACACCAGCCACCACACGGGCTTGACAGAGCTAGGTCTTGGTCCAGTGGTAAGGATTAACCAAGACGGCTGGAGTCCTGTTCTGCTGCATGGACCTAGTGCGCACACATATCGCAGTGTGGGCTGGCCCGTGCAGCCCCTGGGCCCTCGGTTTTTCTGGGCCCCGTACCCTCATCTGTCGCACCTCCGCCACGATCTCTCGCCGCTCCTCCGCCATAAATATTCACCGCATCTCGCCACAAACACTCACCGCTCATCTGCTCTGACCTCCCCACTCCTCTGTACCTGGGTCCTGCCAATGTTCCTGCCCACGCTCCAAAGCGACGACAAGGGTTTTGATGACGTCACCCAGGCGCCCATCTCACAAACGTCGCACACTTGGAGCAGCTCACGCTGGAGGTTGTATGCCGCTCCAGTTCTTTTATAGCCCAATCTGTGGAGCTGTTCTCTTGCATAATGGGGGCTGTGACAACACCTGAGGGGCAAAAACGCGGCAGTGACAACAACTGAGGGGCAGAAGTTGGGGGGGTGTATTACTGCCACGATGATGTCATTGCGGCGCCGCGTCACCACGGCTCTCCTCTTCACTTAAAGGGGAGAGCCTCTGCGCTTTTTAAACTTCGGTCCACTGGGCCACCAGGGAGGGTTTCGGCCAGGCCAGCAGCCGAGCACCCAAGGACTCAATTTGGTTGCCCGCTCGAACCCGCGGGCATAATTGTCGGGCCGACCTGGCAGTCGGCCGACAAAAAAAAAAATGTGGCGGCAGCGGCAATGAAACCTCCCCTATAAGGGAAGTCACACGGCCGCTGCAAAAGGTCAGAGCCTCATTGGACCACCGGGTGAAAGCTTGTTTTGGCACCGCTGGGCCGGCTGAAGATTTTCTGAGGGGAATGTCGCCGTTGGGGGGTTAGATCGGCAGTGTGCAAGGTGATGACATGCTTAATACTGATTGGCAGCAGAGGAGTGGTAAGCGGGGGGCGGGGGGGAGATTGGGGTACCGCCGGGAAAATTCAGGAGGGCAATTGAGCTGGCAGCGGCCATTCCACCGAAAGTCGGCAGTCACGCCACTGCACAGCATGGTCGCCAATTTGCGGTGGTAATAGGCCTTAAGGAAAGGGGCAATTTCAGCCCCCATTGTTGGAAGATGTTGGAGTCCATTACTAAAGAAGCAGTAGTAGGACATTTTGAAAAGCAAAATTCGGTCGGGCGGAGTCAGCATGGATTTATGAAGGGGAAGTCATGTTTGACAAATTTGCTGGAATTCTTTGAGGATATAATGAACAGGGTGGATAAAGGGGAACCAGTGGAGGTGGTGTATTTGGATTTCCAAAAGACATTTGACAAGGTGCCAAATAAAAGGTTGCCAAGATAAAAGTTCACGGGGTTGGGGGTAATATATTAGCATGGATAGTGGATTGGCTAGCTAACAGAAAACAAAGAGTAGGAATAAATGGTTCATTCTCGGGTTGGCAATCAGTAACTAGTGGGGCGCTGCAGGGATCAGTGCTGTGACCCCAACTATTTACAATCTATATTAACAACTTGGAAGAAGGGACTGAGTGTAGCGTAGCCAAGTTTGCCGACGATACAAAGATGGGAGGAAAAGCAATGTGTGAGGAGGACACAAAAAAATCTGCTAAAGGACATAGACAGGCTAAGTGAGTGTGCAAAAATTTGGCAGATGGAATATAATGTTGGGAAGTGTGAGATCATGCACTTTGGCAGAAAAAAAATCAAAGAGAAAGTTATTATTTAAATAGAGAAAGATTGCAAAGTGCTGCAGTACAGCGGGACCTGAGGGTACTTGTGCATGAAACACAAAATGATAGTATGCAGGTACAGCAAGTGATCAGGAAGGCCAATGGAATCTTGTCCCTTATTGCAAAGGCGATGGAGTATAAAAGCAGGGAAGTCTTGCTACAGTTGTACAGGGTATTGGTGAGGCCACACCTGGAATACTGCGTGCAGTTTTGGTTTCCATATTTACGAAAGGATATACTTGCTTTGGAGGCAGTTCAGAGAAGGCTCACAAAGTTGATTCCAGAGATGAATGTGTTGACTTATGAGGAAAGGTTGAGTAGGTTGGGCCTCTACTCATTGGAATTCAGAAGAATGAGAGGTGATCTTATCGAAACGTATAAGATTACGAGGGGGCTTGACAAGGTGGATGCAGAGAGTGTTATGTATTTAACCCTTGTAACCTGTATTACACTACCACCAGAGGGCCTACTTGTTGGAGTCCCAAGGGATCCCAGCATCCCTTGGGAGTATGGTATATAAACAGGCCACCCACGAGGTACCTGCACTCTGGAGTCTTATTAAAGGAGCCAAGGTCACACTTGCTCATTGTACACAGTACTCAGTTTCATCCTTTATTATGAGCACAGCAATTGGTGACGAGGTAAAGAACAACTGCGCAAAAATGAAAAGAACAGTTGGTATCCTGGAGAAGTTCTCAGAAGGGGACGATTGGGAGGCCTTCGAGGAGAGACTCGACCAATACTTCATAGCCAACGAGCTGGAAGGGGACGAGAACGCCACCAAATGTAGGGCGATCCTCCTAACTGTCTGTGTGGCAACAACCTATGGCCTCATGAAGAAAATCCTCGCTCTGGCAAAACCAACAGAGAAATCCTATGAAGAATTGTGTACGCTGGTCCGGGAGCACCTAAATCCTAAGGAAAGCGGTTTGATGGCGAGATATCGGTTCTACACATGTCAACGATCGGAGGGCCATGAAGTGGCGAGCTATGTCGCCGAACTAAGGACATTGTGAGTTTGAGGGATTCCTAGAAGAAATTCTGAGAGACTTTTTTGTACTGGGCATTGGCCATGAGACAATCCTTCGCAAACTATTGGCTGTAGAAACTCCGAATCAAAGTAAAGCCATAACGATAGCCCAGGCATTTATGTCCACCAGCGACAACACCAAACAGATTTCACAGAGTAAAGAAGTTTTGCCAGTACTGTGCATAAAGTAACATCAGTTTCGAGCAGAAATATACATGGCAGAACATACACGCCGGCCCGACCTCAGATGACCCAGAGTCCGCCATCAATCGGTAATGCGAGGCAGTTAACACCCTGTTGGTGTTGTGGAGGTGATCATCGGCCCCATCAATGCCGCTTTGAGCACTAAGCATGCAATGGTTGCAGAACAATGGGACACCTCCAGTGAATGTGCAGACGAGCTGCAAACCCTGCAAACCCTGCAAACCACCACGCTGCAGAGGAAGATTGCTCCACTGTGGATCAGGCTGAATTGGGGACTCGAACCGAGGAGGCAGAAGTGTACAGGGTACTCACATTCACTACGAAATATCCTCCAATAATGTTGAAAGTTGAACTGAACGGTATTCCAGTATCGATGGAACTGGACACGGGTGCAAGTCAATCCATATTGAGTAAAAAGACCTTCGACAGGCTGTGGGGCAAAAAGGCATACAGGCCCAAGCTCAGCCCCATTCAAACCAAACTAAGGACTTACACCAAGGAATTAATCCCTGTAACTGGCAGTGCAGAAGTCAAAGTTTGCTATGACGGAGCAGTACACAATCTCCCGCTGTGGATTGTGCCAGGGGATGGCCCCACGTTGTTTGGTAGAAGCTGGCTGGGAAAAATCCACTGGAACTGGGACAACATCCGAGCGCTTTCGTCCGTCGATGACACCTCATGTGCCCAGGTTCTGAGCAAGTTCTCATTGTTGTTCGAGCCAGGTATTGGAAGCTTCTCGGAGGCGAAAGTGCAGATCCATTTGGTTCCCAGTACGCGACCCATCCACCACAAGGCACAGGCGGTACTGTACATGATGCGTGAGAAAGTGGAAATTGAGCTGGACAGGCAGCAGCAAGGAGGCATCATCACGCCGGTGGAATTCAACGAGTGGGCTAGTCCGATTGTCCCGGTACTTAAAGAGGACGGCACGATTAGAATTTGTGGGGACTATAAAGTAACAATTAACCGTTTTTCGCTCCAGGACCAGTACCCGCTACCCAAGGCAGATGACCTATTCGCGACCCTGGCTGGAGGAAAGACGTTCATCAAGCTGGACCTGACCTCGGCCTACATGACGCAGGAGTCTTCGAAAGGCCTCATCTGCATCAACACGCACAAAGGTCTGTTCATCTATAACCAGTGCCCATTCGGGATTCGGCCGGCCACAGCAATCTTCCAATGGAACATGGAGGGCCTGTTGAAGTCGATTCCTCGCACCATGGTTTTCCAGGACGACATACTGGTTACAGGTTGGGACATCAGTGAGCACTTGAAGGAACTGGAAGAGGTTCTTAGTCGGTTGGATCGCGTGGGGCTCAGGTTGAAACACTCGAAGTGTGTTTTCCTGGCGCAGGATGTCGAGTTCTTGGGAAGACGAATTGCAGCAGACGGCATCAGACCCACCGACGCCAAGATGGAGGTCATCAAGAACGCGCTGAGACCACAGAACGTGACAGAGCTGCGGTCGTTCCTGGGACTCCTTAACTATTTTGATAATTTCCTACCTGGGTTAAGCACCCTGCTAGAACCCCTACATGTGCTACTGCGCAAGAGAGACGACTGAGTATGGGGGAATTCACAAGAGGCTGTCTTTAAGAAAGCTAGAAATCTGTTGTGTTCAAACAAACTGCTTGTCCTGTATAACCCTTGTAAAAGATTAGTGCTCGCTTGCGATGCGTCATCATACGGGGTCGGGTGTGTGTTACAATAGGCTAACAAATCGGGGATCTTGCAACCAGTTGCTTATGCGTCCAGAAGTTTGTCCAAGGCCGAAAGGGTTTGCAGCATGATTGAAAAAGAGGCTCTGCCATGCATTTACTGGGTAAAAAAAATGCACCAGTACTTATTTGGCCTCAAGTTTGAGCTTGAAACTGACCACAAGCCGCTCATATCGCTGTCCTTTGAGAGCAAAGGGATTAACACCAACGCTTCTGCCCGCATTCAAAGATGGGTGCTCACGCTGTCGGCATACAACTATGTAATCTGCCACAGACCGGGCACAGAGAACTGCGCTGATGTGCTCAGTCTGCTGCCATTGCCCACCACCAAGGTGGAAATGGCACAGCCAGCGGACTTGCTCATGGTCATGGAGGCATTCGAGAATGAAAAGTCCCTCGTTACAGCCCGCCAGATCAGGACCTGGACCAGCTAGGATTCTTTACTGTCCTTGGTAAAATACTGTATCCTCCATGGGAGCTGGTCCAGCGTCCCATCGGAGATGCAGGAGGCAATTAACTCGTTCCACAGGTGCAAAGACGAAATGTCCCTGCAGGTGGACTGTCTGTTGTGGGGCAATTGCGTGGTCCTGCCCAAGAAAGGCAGAGATACGTTCATATGTGAACTGCACAGCGCCCACCCAGGCATTGTAATGATGAAAGCCATTGCCAGATCCCATGTGTGGTGGCCTGGCATCGACTCAGATTTAGAGTCATGTGTGCGCCAGTGCAACACTTGCTCTCAGCTGAGCAATGCACCCAGAAAGGCACTGCTAAGTTTGTGGTCGTGATCCTCCAAACCGTGGTCGAGGATCCACGTGGACTATGCGGGCCCATTTAGAAACATAGAAACATAGAAAATAGGTGCAGGAGTAGGCCATTTGGCCCTTCGAGCCTGCACCGCCATTCAATGAGTTCATGGCTGAACATGCAACTTCAGTACCCCATTCCTGCTTTCTCGCCATACCCCTTGATCCCCCTAGTAGTAAGGACTACATCTAACTCCTTTTTGAATATATTTAGTGAATTGGTCTCAACAACTTTCAGTGGTAGTGAATTCCACAGGTTCACCACTCTCTGGGTGAAGAGGTTTCTCCTCATCTCGGTCCTAAATGGCTTACCCCTTATCCTTAGACTGTGACCCCTGGTTCTGGACTTCCCCAACATTGGGAACATTCTTTCTGCATCTAACGTGTCAAAACCCGTCAGAATTTTAAACGTTTCTATGAGATCCCCTCTCATTCTTCTGAACTCCAGTGAATACAAGCCCAGTTGATCCAGTCTTTCTTGATATGTCAGTCCCGCCATCCCGGGAATCAGTCTGGTGAACCTTCGCTGCACTCCCTCAATAGCAAGAATGTCCTTCCTCAAGTTATGAGACCAAAACTGTACACAATACTCCAGGTGTGGCCTCACCAAGGCTCTGTACAACTGTAGCAACACCTCCCTGCCCCTGTACTCAAATCCTCTCGCTGTGAAGGCCAACATGCCATTTGCTTTCTTAACTGCCTGCTGTACCTGCATGCCAACCTTCAATGACTGATGTACCATGACACCCAGGTCTCGTTGCACCTCCCCTTTTCCTAATCTGTTACCATTCAGATAATAGTCTGTCTCTCTGTTTTTACCACCAAAGTGGATAACCTCACATTTATCCACATTATACTTCATCTGCCATGCATTTGCCCACTCACCTAACCTATCCAAGTCACTCTGCAGCCTCATAGCATCCTCCTCGCAGCTCACACTGCCACCCAACTTAGTGTCATCCGCAAATTTGGAGATACTACATTTAATCCACTCGTCTAAATATAAACAGCTGGGGCCCCAGCACAGAACCTTGCAGTACCCCACTAGTCACTGCCTGCCATTCTGAAAAGTACCCATTTACTCCTACTCTTTGCTTCCTGTCTGCCAACCAGTTCTTAATCCACGTCAGCACACTACTCCCAATCCCATGTGCTTTAACTTTGCACATTAATCTCTTGTGTGGGACCTTGTCGAAAGCCTTCTGAAAATCCAAATACACCACATCAACTAGTTCTCCCTTGTCCACGGTACTGGAAACATCCTCAAAAAATTCCAGAAGATTTGTCAAGCATGATTTCCCTTTCACAAATTCATGCTGACTTGGACCTATCATGTCACCTCTATCCAAATGCGACATCCTTAATAATTGATTCCATCATTTTACCCACTACTGATGTCAGGCTGACCGGTCTATAATTCCCTCTTTTCTCTCTCCCTCCTTTTTTAAAAAGTGGGGTTACATTGGCTACCCTCCACTCCATAGGAACTGATCCAGAGTCTATGGAATGTTGGAAAATGACTGTCAATGCATCCGCTATTTCCAAGGCCACCTCCTTAAGTACTCTGGGATGCAGACCATCAGGCCCTGGGATTTATCGGCCTTCAATCCCATCAATTTCCACAATACAATTTCCCGACTAATAAGGATTTCCCTCAGTTCCTCCTTCTTACTAGTCCCTCTGACCCCTTTTATATCCGGAAGGTTGATTGTGTCCTCCTTAGTGAATACCGAACCAAAGTACTTGTTCAATTGGTCTGCCATTTCTTTGTTCCCCATTATGACTTCCCCTGATTCTCGGCAAAATGTTTTTGGTTGTCGTGGATGCTTACTCAAAATGGATTGAATGTGTGATAATGTCTGTAAGCATGTCCACGGCCGATATTGAAAGTCTACTAGCCATGTTTGCCACGCACGGCTTGCCTGATGTCCTAGTCAGCGACAATGGACCATGCTTCACCAGTGCTGAATTTAAGGAATTCATGACCCATAATGGGATCAAACATGTCACATCTGCCAGCCAGAACGTGCAGTTCAGACAATCAAGCAAAACGTGTGTCGGAAGGCTTCCTGCAGACCCGGCTGACCCGAGTGCTGCTCAGCTACTGCACCAGACCCCACTCACTCACCAGGATTCCCCCAGCCGAGCTGCTCATGAAAAGGATGCTAAAAAGAAGGCTCTCGCTTGTCCATCTGATCTCCATGATCACGTGGAGGGCAAGCGGCATCAACAAAGTGTGTACCATGACCGCGCAAATTTGTCACGCGATATTGAGATCAATGATCCTGTGTTTGTGCTCAAATGGCCCGCTGGCATGGTCACAGCCAAAGAGGGGAGTAGGGTGTTTTGAGGTCAAATTGGCCAATGGACAAACATAGAGAAAACATTTGGATCAAATCAAATTGCGGTTCACTAACAGCTACGAACAACCCGAAGAAGACACCACCAACTTTGACCCTCCAACACACACACAAGTGGCAACTGACATCATGGTTGACCACGAAGCCGAACTCACCATCCTCAGCAGCCCAGCAAGGCCGGCTGCCCAACAGCCCAGTGAAGAACTAACCAACTCACCCACACCCGCATTTGTACCGAGACGATCGACAAGGGAGCGAAAAGCTCCAGATCGTCTCACCTTGTAAATAAGTGTTCTGTTGACTTCACGGGGGAGTGATGTTATGTGTTTAACCCTTTGTTATCTGTATTACACTACCACCAGAGGGCCTACCTGTTGGAGTCCCAAGGGATCCCAGCATCCCTTGGGAGCACGGTATATAAGCAGGCCACCCACGAGATACCTGCACTCTGGAGTCTTATTATAGGAGCTAAGGTCACACTTGCTCATTGTACACAGTACTTAGTTTCATCCTTTTCATGAGCATAGCAGAGAGGATGTTTCCGCTGATAGGGTAGACTAGAACTAGAGGGCATAACCTTAGAATAAGGTGCCGCTCATTTAAAACTGAGATGAGGAGCAATTTCTTCTCTCAGAGGGTTGTGGATCTATGGAATTCGCTGCCTCAGAGAGCTGTGGAAGCTGGGACATTGAATAAATTTAAGACAGAAATAGTCTCTTGAACGATAAGTGAATAAGGGGTTATGGAGAGTGGGCAGGGAAGTGGACCTGAGTCAATGATCAGATCAGCCATGATCGTATTAAATGGCGGGGCAGGCTCGAGGGGCCATATGGCCTTCTCCTGCTCCTATTTCTTATGTACTTATGTTCTTATGTGTCATCGGTAGCTGCCACTTGGAAGTTGCTTGGAGGCCTGATGTAGGAAAGGGTCCATCTTCTGTTTCTACTAAATCATATCAATTTACAACAGAATGGAACCAACTCCTGTGTTGCTTTTCCTTCACACTAGCGTAGAATGATTTATAAAATTTAAACAGTTTATATTAAGAGAGGACGTGCCAGTCCCTATTCTGAAGTGGACTTTTGGAATCAATCTGCAGTTTAAAAAAAAAAGCTAACACTGTCTGAAATGTAATCTTCGATAGGGTTTTCAAGGAGTATAATATTTCAGGGCAGAAGCAGCGCTGGATTCATTCCAGCATGAAATGCTCTATGTAAAGAGGATTTATGACTGACAATCTGGAATGATTAAAAATATCTATAAAGTGAGCGAGATCCACTTTTCTTCATTTTTCTGAGCAAATACATCAAGCTGCCAAATAATGGTCCTGATTTATCCTTCTTGTGGCATTTAATTTCTTTTATAAGCTAAACTTTGTTTATACACAACAAGGGAATGAAAATTACCACTTAAAGATTCTATAACTTACAATTAGCTCAAGTGTGGATAAATTCTGTTAATCCCACTCTCAAATTCCATGCTGAATTAGAAGTGTGGAAAATATAGTATTAGTATGGAGGAACATTTTACATTAATTGTGACCATTGAAAGTTATGGAGATTGCTGTAGCACTCTTCATGTCCAGCGGAAGTGGTTTTCAACTGTTACTATCTGATTTTGTTCATCATCTTGAATATGTTTTTGTCGGATTAAAGTTAGAAATTATGGACAGATACGGACCAATTTCATGTTTATGTTATTGATCTTTTAAATTTAACATATAGAATATTAACACTTAGGGGCCGAAATTCGCTTGTTAACGCTGGCGATGGGTGGTCAACGGGCAGCAAAGGCCCATTGTTGGCAGAGAGCAGCATCTGTAGAAATTGAGTTGAGCGTTGGGGGCACCAAGAGGTAACGCCACGTGGTGACGTCAGCGAGCGTGCAATGTCCCCTTGGCGCCACTGCCACGATATTTGGTTTGTACGGCAGCCTAACGGGCAGGCGTCCGTACAGCCTGCAAAAAGTAGTCGTAACATCGGGGATCCTGGGTGGCATCGCCCAGAGAGCAAGGTAAGTTTTTTCTCTTTATTTATTTCAGCACGTATTTATAGTTGCAACAGTGGGGAAGTGTGGGTGTGGGTCGGAGAAGTTTGGGTTTTATTTTTCTCACTGTTTTAGCAGTTCACATGTCAGCAGCCTTCCGTCAGGAAATTGAGTAGGCTTCCTGAGCTCCCACCCCATTGGTGCCTGAGGATGAGTGTGCAACACCACTTTTAGCGTTGCTCTCTCTTTGGATGTAAAAATTGAATTTGGCAGTTTGAGACGGCACCTAACGCCTGCCGCTAAAATCAGCACTCAGGCGGTGACACCGTCTCAAAAATGGCCATAACCAATTTCGACCCTTTAAAATAAAAAAATGTATTCCTGTAATTCTTATTGTAACAGCCATGATCTTATTGAATGGTGGAGCAGGCTCTAGGGGCCAGATGGTCTACTCCTGCTCCTATTTCTTATGTATAATGTGACCCTACCACCAGACACTAGTAATGGAAGCACTCTACTTCCATTGACTTGAAAATATTAACAATTATTTAGATTTTAGTGATATTTACACTGCAATGCATCCTGGAGCTCATGACCAATAAAGCTTTGACTACAGTTGTTCTGACTATTTGAATACAGGGAAGTTGTACAGGTCCACACAGCTGAATAAATGATGCAAAAGAAAGACCATTGGAAAAAAATTTAATCAATTGTCTATGTCCCCACAAGAGTGGTATACAAATATATATTTAGAACTGACATTATTTGAGGATTACCTTTTGCTTAAGAAGTTTTCCGACCATGAACATTAACTTTGGATGTTTCAGTGGCAAGTATGTCAGTCTCATTTATGAACATCACCCTTTTGTTTATTCTGTCCTCTGTTGAAAAATAACTAAGTTTGAAATTAGATTTTTAAGTCTTGACTGGTTGTCAGACATTAATCTTTATGTGTCATGATATTGAGGGGTAAAAACAGCCAGCTAATCTGGCTTGACTCCCAGCTGGCGAACAGATCAGTTCATTACAAAGAAGAAGTCACTTCGATTAGATTTTCAATACCTGAAACTTAAATTTATAAAAGGGCCAGAAGTCTTGTCATGATGAATTGCGATGTAATTGTTGAGTGAGATGGACTTGGCTTACAGTTGATAATGAGGTTTCACACTAAATAATATAGATTAAAAACTGTGATACAAAGCTGTGTGCCTTTAGACTTTGCTATGTATCTATTGTTATTACATTGAATAAGTACATTCATTTTCATGACTAATATTTACATATTTTCTTCGATATTTGCCTACATTGAAAACTACATTAAAATGAAACGCATTGCCTTGTTTGAACTCAAAAGACTGCAAAACTCCATTTCAATCATATTTTTGAAATTACTTGATTTTAATTGCAGGAATCTACTCCTTGATAGTTCTGTTTCCTGTCAGAATGGATTAACAGTGATCACTGCCTGACCGATATTTGTTACATGTTTAAAATGAAAGAATTTGTGATTATCCTTACTGAATATCCCGATCCTGTTCAGAATCTGACAGAATTGTCCCCAGAAAACTCATTACCGGAGTGCTTTGGAGCTTTCTGGCTATTTTTTTGAACCAAAAGGTCACAAATTGTTATAAAGGTATCATTTGCACTGAGATTGTATGGAAAGCTGTGTTTTTTTTAAGATAGGCTTGCCAACAGAATGATGTCATCCAATTTACTGAATGTGTTTCTGAACATATTCTGAAGTGCATTAAAAAAAAACATGGCCTTGGAAAGCCTGCATTACAAAATTCACGATGGAACAGATATTTTATCTACTATTGCATAAACATTCTCGGCAACTAATATGTCATTTGAAAATCAGAGTTGTGCCAACTTTATGGACTGAGGCATCCAAAAACTTCATGAAGGTAAGCATGCCTCTTTAAGAGACACACTTTTTGCTTGTTAATTGATAAATTAATCTAGTCAGTTTGGGTTAAAATTGCTTGTGGCTGAAATTGCCCCTTTTTATAGCTCTGTTAGCGCCTCTGGGCTGTGCTGGTAGCACTCCGGGCTGGTGCACAAGTGGCGATGACATCATTGTCGTGGGCGCCGACCCCTCATCACCTCGCACCGACCCCTTTGCGTCCCGTGGGCCGCGAGGCTGATGCAGGCGGATGTCAACGCTAGCTTCGCAGTTTGTGAAGCTAGCGTGGACATCCGCCGGCAGTAGGCCCCCCTTAAAGTGGAGGCCTTTCATGTCCCAGGCCACCATTTTATTTTGTCGGCCGACTCTTGCATCAGCCCAACAGTGACAACCCTCACGTCGACCAGGCCGTCATTATGCAGCCCGGCACTCCGTTTTGGGTGCCGGGCCACTGGCCTAGTCAATCACATCCCTGGTAACCCAATGGCTGGCCACGAAAGGGCCTGCAGAGTGCGCAGCAGCCCTCCCCTTTAATTGAAGGGGAGGGGCGTTATAGTGTGTCAGTGCTGCGCTGCCTCCCCAGGACCACCCCTCGAAGGAAGCAGAGGGCCGGAGGCAGCGCTCCGCTTCCTTTGAGGGGTGCACATCCCAATTCCACATCGGGGCGGGACTTCTGGGCTGGGCGATAAAAGTCTCAGCCCGGGAAAGTTACCACCCCCAATCGGGGCAAGGGGCAATTTTACCCCCTTAGTTACTGAATGCACGTTGCAAGTTAAATGGAAGTTTGATGATATTACTGAAATATGTGTGCTATTTAAAATAAATGTATCATTACTGTTATGTATGTAAACCTGTAAATACCATGTCTAACCACCCTTGGGAGCAGCTGTATATAAGGAGGCTTCACAGGCTGGAGAGGAACTCTGAGATCTGTAATAAAGGACTCGGTCACACTTACTTTGAGCTTATAATTACAGTCTAGAATCTTTTAATATTTTCATTTCAAGGAATTAGCATTAATTTTATCAATTGAGTTTTGGTATGAATAACAGTTATTAATCTTCATTCTTTATTGCTACCACTTGAAATCATAGAATTTTACAGCACAGAAGGGGGCCATTCGGCCCGTTGTGCCTGTGCCGACTCTTTGAAAAAGCTGTCCAATTCAATCTCACACCCTTACTTTTTCTCCATAACCCTGCAAATTAGTTGTCTTCAAGTACATGCCTTTTGAAAGTTCCCATGGAATCTAATTGCACCACACTTTCAGATAGTACATTCCAGATCATAACAACCCTCTGTGTGAAAACATTTCTTCTCATTTCCCCTCTAGTTCTTTTGCCATTACCTCTATTAGGCCCCCCCTTAACCTTCTCTGCTCTGAGGAGAACAATCCCAGCTTCTCAAATCTCTCCACACAACTAAAGTCCCTCATCCCTCTATCATCCTGATAATCCTCCATTGTAGCCTCTCCAAGGCCTTGACATTATCCTAAAGTGCAGTAATCAGAATTGTGCACAATATGCCAGCTGAATAAGCCAGTTATTTATAAAGGTTTAGCATGAGTTCCTTGTTTTTGTATTCAATGTCCCTGTTTGCAAAGCCAAGTACACAATACGCTTTCTTAATCATCAGTTTGTAAATCGAATTGAATCGAAACAGAGGGTTTTCTATAAAGGAATTACATCATTATTTTTTAATTTGTTCATGTGATGTGACAAGGCCAGCATTTATTGTCCATTCCTAATTGCCCTTAAGAAGGTGGTGGCGAGCCACCACCATTGCTGTGGGTCTGGAGTCACATGTAGGCCAGACTGGGTAAGGATGACAAATTTCCTTCCCTAAAGGACATTAGTGAAACAGTGATGGGGTTTTATGATAATCCAGCAGTTTCATGGTCATCATTACTGATACTAACTTTTTTTATTCCAGATTTATTTAATTATCTGAATTTAAATTCCCCAGCTGCCATGATGGGATTTGAACTCATACCTCTAGATCATTAGTCCAGGCCTTTGGATTACTAGTCCAGTAACATAAACACTATACAATAGATTGCTGCTGGAAACATAATCAAATTTACTGTTTACTTTTGAGTAACATTATTGATTTAAGATATAAAAAGTTGTTTTAAATTCTCTTCACATGTAGCTCTAAAGGAAACAAGTTAGCCAGTTTAGGAGCCAGCTTAGGGATGGAGAATAGGACTGTCTTATTCCAATGTTCTAGTTATGTAGTCCATTATTACTTACCTTCCTAGGGGTCATAGCATGATCACACTGAACATCTCCTCAGATAGAAGATGATGGCTACATGGGGTCAACAAAATGTTTGTGTGAATTCATAATACTAGTAATGTATAATTGAAGCATTAACCATGCTCGATCAGCTCCGATGGACAGGCCACATCGTCCGCATGTCCGATACTTGACCCCCAAAACAAGCGCTCTACTCAGAGCTCCGACACAGCAAGCGAGTCCCAGGTAGGCAAAGGAAACAGTTCAAGGACACCCTCAAAGACCCCTTGAAAAAGTGCAACATCTCCACCGACACTGGGAATCCCTGGCCCATGACCACTCAAAGTGGAGGAGCAGCATATGGGAAGGCGCCGAACACCTCGAGTCTCTTCGCCGGGAGCACGCGGAAGCCAAGCACAAACAGCGGAAGGAGCGCACAACGACCCAAGCACCCCACCCACCTGTTCCTTCAACCACTGTCTGCCCCACCTGTGACAGAGACTCATCAGTCACCTGAGAACTCATTAGTGTGGAAGCAAATCATCCTCGACTCCGAGGGACTGCCTAAGAAGAAGAATAACAAAATGGAGAGTCTATCAAGGAAATAATACAAGGTGAAACTGCACCTTTAAGACCTTGCACGGGTGGCATAATGTGTTGGAGCACCACTGCAATGGGCGACACAGGTTTGATCCTATAAACTGCCAAATTTATGACCTCGTTTGGCAAGATTCTTCAATACATTGGGATGGAAAATTAGAAGCAGAGTAATTCCTGCACTTCTGTCAAGCACCTTCCTCGGGCCAGCTCAGAGCAGTACGGTAGTGCTACTCACCCTCTTGGCTACAAGTTGCGCATGAAGTGAAAAACAACTGGGACTGGACCACATTTTTATTTAAGTTACTTAAAATGAATGAATGCAGCTTTGCAGAAAGTCATAGGTTAGTTTCTCTTAGTGATTTGTTCATGGATGGTTGGATTCATCAGTTGACAAGATCATCGATTTTTATATTCAAGAGTATTACTCTCTCTTTAGTGCATTCTTCAGGACTGCCTGCAACTCCAAAGTGTTTAAGAAAATATCAGTAAGAGTATATCTACCCTGCAACATCATATTAACCTTTTAATTGAATCAATACTCAATGCTAACAAACCATCTCAATTCATTTCTAAAAAGCTATTAAAAAGGCTGTAGTTATCAGGACAGCACATTTCTCTGCTGCAAAAAATAATTTGCTGCAAGATATTAATGCTGATAAGTTTCCTAATCTTTTTAAAAAGAAACTGGTCAGGCAGAACTAAGATCTCATTAATTTTACTGCAGCCTGATTCAAACTAATATACTTTCATCTAACATCAGATGCTTGGATTTTGATAGCTTATGCAAGTCTTAAGCTTTTTTTTTTCATTATGTCAAGAAATCTGACATGAGGCTGGAGAATGGCTCGGGAAAACTAAAATGTTTGTCTCTCATATGGCATACACCTAGATGCCCAGAGTCATACCTCTCAATCTGCAAATTGATGAAAGGGTAAAATTCGAGCTGGCATTTGGGGCAGGAATGCAGTTTGCTATAGAACCATCATATCCGCTCACTTTGTCAGTTTGGGAATCTTGCGCAATTGCTGTTTTCTTTTCAGCAAAGCTCCTGTACGTCAGAAAAACCCAGTTAAACCACAGTGTAACTACAATGGAGTTCAGAAGAATGAGAGGGGATCTCATAGAAACGTTTAAAATTCTGACGGGTTTAGACAGGTTAGACGGAGGAAGAATGTTCCCAATGTTGGGGAAGTCCAGAACCAGGGGTCACAGTCTAAGGATAAGGGGTAAGCCATTTAGGACCGAGATGAGGAGAAACTTCTTCACTCAGAGAGTGGTGAACCTGTGGAATTCTCTACCACAGAAAGTTGTTGAGGCCAATTCACTAAATATATTCAAAAAGGAGTTAGATGTAGTCCTCACTACTAGGGGGAATCAAGGGGTATGGCGAGAAAGCAGGAATGGGGCACTGAAGTTACATGTTCAGCCATGAACCCATTGAATGGCGGTGCAGGCTCGAAGGGCCGAATGGCCTACTCCTGCACCTATTTTCTATGTTTTCTATGTTTCTATAAAACTATTGCAAGTACCATCCAGTGTAACTCCAACAGAATCAATACGAACAATGACGGGCAGGGTAAAGGCCCTCTGGTCCATCGAGCCTGTTTCACACAATTGCGATACCTTGTATATCACAATATATCCTCTGCACCCCACACAAAACCATGTGATCTCCCGGCAGAGGCAGACTGAAAGAGCAAAGATCTATTGTCTCATCCAAGTCCTATTAGCCAGGACTTTAAGCATTTCATCATCTCATCTCAGATGGCCAAAAACATATACATGTGGGCATGGCATGAGGTGTCTGCGGACGATATACTCCTTGGAGAGAGGGTAGCCAGTTTGGTGGACAGGCCAGCTGGCAAATTCATGTGTAGGAAGTTGTCTGGGACAATGCCAACTGCTTCCTGGAATCATCATTCTTCCCTGATCATTTATTGGCATCTCTTCTTTAAGGGGAGGCATTTGATAGCTCCCAGTCCGTTCCCAGCTGTCCATTACCGTCTGCTGCAAGGTGTGCAAGATCATTTCTCATCTCATTTTCTCAGCTCTGGAAAGTGCTTTCCTCACGTTGGAATCTCCCTAAAGTGGCTTGTTTGAGATTGTAATTTACAATAATTGGAAACATTGGTTTGAATCCACGTTTCACCAATTGAAAAGCAACAGATTTGCTTTGCAGCACATTGTGTGACTATATTATCAGTCATAGTGAGATGATTTTTTCCTCAATTGTTCAACTAAATACTTTAATTGACTATTAGCAACTCAAAATGATATGCACTCTGCATTGTATTTCCGCAAATTGAAACCTGTAGCACATTTGCAATAAGCAACATTCCACCAGGCCTCCTTTACATTAACTTGTTTTGTTTTCTAGAATTTCTATCTTTGAACTCAAATTACATGCAGTGCAATGAGGGAAAATAATTTTTTCTGTGCTGAACATTCAGTGTATATTGCAGTGCCTTAATGCAATTGCACCTCATTTTGCTCCATTTTGTTTGGTCCCTACACAGTCATAATTAGCTTTACACCCTCTCTGCTATAACTGGTAACTTCTTAACATCTTAATTAGCTTCTCTTTTACAATCCTCTACAATTTCAAGTGCTGTCAGCACCATGACACTGTTAAATCTCATTTGGGAAATATCAAACTGCACCTTCCTTCTGTTGGGAAACATCAAAGCATTATTACAATGAATTTTCCTAAACAATCACCCAGCAATTAAATTACCACATTATGCAGTTATTCACTGGCTTTATCATGGGACATCGGTAGTCTAGTTTAACAATCTGAATGCAAAACAAAACAAAACCAAAGTAGATTGTTCTATTTTACCAAGTTAAAGAATTTGCTGAAAATCTTGGTATTGGGATTTTCTGATTAACAATGCTGATGTCAGGAATTATTATTGAACAGTACCTACTTAAAAGAACACTGAGATATGATAAATGAAGTGTTTAGAAACAGTTCATCACCATTAGTGATACTGGGCCTTTCAAAGACTTATTGGAGGGCAAACATAGATTTTGTTTGCTAAATTCAGGAAAGTAATAGAAAGGTTCAGGGGTTGAAATTCGGTACCGCCGTTTTTGAGGCGGTGATAACGCCTGAGTTATTATTTTAACACTGGTCGTTCGGCGCAGCCTCAAAGTTCTAAATTCAGTTTTTATGCCCAAAGATGAGAGAGCAGCGCTAAAATGTAGCGTTGCACACTCATCCTCGGGCGGGAGCTCAGGAGGTCGACTGAATTTCTGAATGGGAGGATGCCGCCATGCTAGAAAACAAACGGGATGAAAAAAAACCTAAAACTTCTCCGCTCCACACACCCCCACTCTTAAAACTAATGAAAACATGCAGAAATAAATAAAGAGAAAATCTTACCTTCTTTTCTGGGCGATTCTGCCCGAGATCCGCTCTTTTATGACAACATTTTTCTGAGTGTACGGCCGCCTACCCGTATGGCAGCTGTACAAAACAAATGACCCAACAGAGGTGTCAAAGAGGTGTTGTACGCTGGATGACTTCACCATGCGGGTGGTGTTAGCTGGTGTAGTGTTGCCTCTTAGCACCTCTGCTAAAGAGCTGACTCAATTTAGGTTGCCGCGGCAACGCCGCTTACCGACGCCAGTAGGCCTTTGCTGCCGGTTAGCCGCCTCCCGTACGCAGTAACGGCCGGCGTACAAAACCCAATTTCGACCCCCAGTATCTTAAATTGGTGATCTGATAAATTGGTGTCCGTCAAATATATGTTTTACCATAATGACATTTAACTATTGTGAAAATCTGAGTTATGACCACTGAAATACAGTATTAGGAATCTTTTTTTATCTGTTTTTCTTCCGTAAATTAAAACATAAGGGTGCCATATTAATTGAGGACATGACTATAGCCATGGAAATGAAAGTTGTTATTGATGTTGGTGTTCAAAGGTCTCTTTAGATAGAGAAGAAAGAATAAGGGGTTTGCTAACCTCTGAAAAATAGTGAAAAATTGAGGATGAGATTTTTGGAAACTTTAAAGAGACTTTCACTACCTATCAAAGTAACCAGAGATAGACAAACATTTGATAAAATGGCAAAGGACTTCGAGAGTGCATTTAGGACTGCTTTCACAATCAGTGCTTTGCATGCCTGACAAGCAGGAATAAGACTAATACAAAAGCAAAATAAGTGGATGCTGGAAATTTGAAATAAAAACAGAAAATGTTGGAAATACTCAGCAGGTCAGGCAGCATCTGTGGAGAGAGAAGCAGAGTTAACGTTTCAGGTCGATGACCTTCCATCAGAACTGGAAAAAGTTAGAGATGTAACAGGGTCTAAGCAAATACAGAGGTTGGAAAGTCAAGGAAAGAACAAAAGGGAAGATCTGTGATAGGGTGGAGGGCAGGAGAGATTAAACGACAAAAGGGATGATGGTGCAAGACAAAAAGGAGATGGTAATGGGATAAGTAAAGAAACAAAAGATGAGTCTAGGCGGGGTGTAAATGGGAATAGCAGAATCATCAACAGCTGCCATGTGAAAAAATAGGGGCAGAGATTATGGTCTGAAATTGTTGAAATTGATGTTCAGTAAAGGCTGTAAAGTGCCTAATCGAAAGATGAGGTGCTGATTTCGAGCTTGCGTTGAGCTTCATTGGAACAGCGTAGGAGGCCAAAGACAGAAAGGTCAGAGTGTGAGTGAGGTGGAGAATTGACAGCCAACCGGAAGCTCAGCATCAAGCTTGTGGGCTTAAAGGAGGTGTTTTGCAAAGCGATCACCCAATCTGCATTTGGTCTCCCCAATGTAAAGGTGACCACAGCATGAGCAGTGAATACATTAAATTGAAAGGTGTGCAAGGAAATCGCTGTTTCACCTGGAAGGAGTGTTTGGGGTGTAAGTGATTTCCCTTGGGTGTTTTCGATGCACCCCCACTTTACAATAGTTCTAGAGCTGGGAGTGATTACTGTACTGATCAGATGAATGAGTCAGGGATGAATACCTCGGTCTCAACCGGCAATGCTTTTATTAAAGTTAAAACACACCTGCACCTAGTAAAACCCTGGTGTGTAAAACAAACAAATGCAGTACAATACACAGTCTGGCCCATCTAAACAGGCCCCTACCATGAAGTATCCATGTCTAAAACTTCCCCTGAAAACCCCTAAGATTTGGTTGGGAGAACACACAATACCCCTTCACAACGTGGCTGTGATCTTAAAATTGTGTGTGCAGAGATGATGCTCACTGATTCATTGGCTTACTTGCTGCTTCTCTTGATGAAAATATGTCTCTTCTGGTTTCTTCTCTCCGTCCCACACGGAGGGTTCCGTTCTTGTAGAGGCAAAGCAGCGAGAGCAAGAGAGTGAGATGTGGCCACATGGCTGCTTTTATACCCCCAGTTCGTTTGCCTTTCAGGCCGAATAAAGTTTGTTCTTGTTCCGAAGCTTCCTGTTTGTGTGTCTTCTTCTGGCCCAATAAAGTTTTTTCCTTTGTTTTGAGGCATCCTGTTTTGAGTCCAGTGATGGGTTTTCGCTTCCGATCGGTCTGGGCTTAATGGCTTTCTATTGTTCTGATATCTCATCCAGGTAATGGCTCAATCACTGATCAGTTCATCTGATCTACCTTTGACGAGTTCACATTGCTTAACAATGGACCCTCCATTTACCCATCACCTGTGATGAATTGCCTTATCTTGGCCATTGTCTTCCTGGACCCCCTGCCCATCAGGTGTGGATTTCAACATGGAGAAGTACCTGGGCCCCTCCCACACACAGGCTTCCAGTTTTTTCTGCAGTGAGAAAAATATGTCCAACAAATCCTTGGGGATTAAAACGCAATGTCCAGATAATGTCCAACAAATCCTTGGGGAGCCGATGCTTATAGGGGCCCTAGACAGTGGGAAGCAACAAGGTAAAAGGACAGGCATTGCATCTCCTGCACTTGCATGAGATGGTGCCGTGGGTGTTGGCAGTGATTGAATATGATGCTGGAGAGCGAACTGTCCCTTCAAAATGCAGGGAGGGGAGGGAATGATATGTTTGATGGTGGCATCACACTGGAGGTGGCGGAATTGGCGGAGGATGGTCCATTGAACATGAAGGCTGATGAGATGGAAGGTGAGGACAAGGGAACCCTCTCGTGGATCTGGGAGGGAGGGGAAGGGGTGAGAGCAGACGTGCGGGACACAGTCGAGGTCCATGTCAACCACGGTGGAGGGGACTCCTCGGTTGAGGAAAAAGGGTAGACGTATCGGAAGCACTGGTGCAGAAGGTGGCATTGTCAGAACAGATACGGCAGAGACTGAGTCTAAATTTGATTCGGGATAATAAAGCAGGACAAGTAAGCAACCGGTAGGTCGGAGAAGTCCAAGGAAATACTGACAACAACCTGTGAATCTATTGAAAACAGATGCGGATAAAGACAATGGTATTGGACTAGAAATTAGTTAATTTCAGTGAGATAAAAGTGGGCCAGCCTAGATTAATTGGCAAGAAAAAAGGTCTGATCAAACAGAAGACCAGTACTGGGAGGTATTTTAATAGATGAGATTAAAAACATTTCCTCTAGCATTAAAGAGGTTGCATTAATTTCAAATGCAATTTCAAATGGCAGTTGGCCATCACAGGGTGGGAAAGAAGTGGGTATGTCCCCTGCTCCATTTTAACTCCCCCCCCCCCCGCCCCTTCCCCTTGCCCACTCCAGCCTTCACCAAGCCAGGTTTCTGCCAGGCGAGGGGAGTTAAAATTGACCCCTAGAATTTTAAATGTAGGAGTGCAGCTAAAATAAGCAATAAAGAAGGCAAATAGGATCTGGATCTTTTGCATAGGGCATTGATTATAAAAGCGTGGAAGCGATGCTGAATTTATACAGACATTAGTTAGGCCACAGCTGTATTACAGTCTGTTCCTGTCACTTAATATTAGTTACTGGACAATTCAAAGTCAAATTGTTTTTTTTTAAAAAGCCTTGTGTCATTTTGATGAAATTGCTTAATTCAAATTACTGGATAATTTGATTTACTTGCACAAAAAATAACTTTGAATTATCAGGAGTAGACTGTACCAGAAATGAAAAGCTATATATAAGGAAGGTTAACCAAGAGAGTAAATAGTGAAAGGATGCTTCCTCTGCTTTACAAATTAGGAACAGGCCATAGGGCTCAAGTTTCAGCCTGAGTTGCTCCTATTTTTTTGGAGCAACTAGTTTAGAATGGAGTATCTTAGAAATTGCAATTCTTGGCATTTAGTTTGCTCCAGTTCTAGTGAGCTAGAATAGTTTCATTGTAGAACAGATTTTTTTTCAAAAGGGGGCGTGTCCAGCCACTTCCGCCTGTTTTGCAAGTTTAGGCAGTGAAAACTTACTCCAAACTAACTTAGAATGGAGTAAGTGTAGATTTTTGTACACTCAGAAAAATCTTGCCTACATTTAGAATAGAACGAGAGATGGGGGGTTTACAAACATTAAACACTTCACTTTTACAAATAAAGAGGCATCATCAATAATAAATGATAAATAAATCAATAAATCAACCCAAAAAAAAAAAATCAATCAATAAATAAAAAATTAAGTTTCTACTCACCGACTGCAGCACCGGGAGCCCTCCAACAGCATGCTGGGATGGGGCCCCCCCAGTGTCTCTGTTAGTGTCTCTCTCTTTGTCAGTGTCTCTCTCTCTCTCTCTCTCTCTCTCTCTCAGTCAGTGTCTCTCTGTGTTTCTGACAGCGGGGGAGGAGGGAGAGGGGGAGGGAAGGAAGGAGAGAGGGGAGAGGAGGAGCGGGAGAGGGGGAGAGGAGGGGGAGTGAGGGGGGAGAGGAAGGGGAGGGGGGAGAGGAGAGGGAGGGGGCAGAGGAGAGAGGGAGGGGGAGAGGAGGGGAGGGGGAGAGGAGGGGAGGGGGAGAGGAGGGGGGAGAGGAGGGAAAGAGGAGGGGGAGGGAGAGAGGAGGAGGGGAGGGGGAAGAGGAGGGGAGAGAAGGGGAGGGAGGGGAGGGGGAGAGGAGGGGGTTGGGGGAGAGGAGGAGGGGGAGAGGGGGAGAGGAAGGGGATTGAGGGGGGAGAGGAAGCAGAGGGGGAGAGGAGAGGGAGGGGGAGAGAGGGAGGGGGAGGGAGAGGGTGAGAGGAGGGGGGAGGGGGGAGAGAAGGGGGAGGGAGGAGACGGGGAGAGGAGGGGGAGGGGAGAAGGGAGAGGAGGGGGAGGGGGAGAGAAGGGGGAGGGAGGGGAGGGGGGAGAGGAGGGGGAGTGGAGAAGGGAGAGGAGGGGGAGGGGTGAGAGGAGGAGGAGAGGAGAGGGGAGGGGGGAGAGAAGGGGGAGGGAGGGGAGGGGGGAGAGGAGGGGGAGGGGTGAGAGGAGGGGAGAGGAGAGGGGAGGGAGGGGAGAGGAAAGGGTTGGGAAGAGGAGAGTGGAGGGAGAGGGAGGCTGAATGGGCGGGGTGGGCCCCGTCGAGGACGTAGAAGCCGGGCCGGGCCGCCGAAGACTTTGGGCGGGGCCATCCCACCCCGCACGGCATCTTGGAGGGGGGGAGCGTGAGCTAAATGGGAGGGGGGGAAGGAGGCCTGAGTCTGATCTTCGCCCTGGCAACCCATTCGGCCAGGGCTAGGGGCGGCGTGCTTCGGGCCGCTCCCACACAACCTCGGGTGCCCGGAGCTACTGCACATGCGCCCACACTCTAGCTCCTGGCTCCGCCCTTCACGTGTTCTGCTGCACTGCGCCAAAAGCCTGGGTCGACCAGACGGAGGGGAAAATATCAAGGT
The DNA here is from genome assembly GCF_044704955.1 of Pristiophorus japonicus. NCBI lineage: Eukaryota > Metazoa > Chordata > Chondrichthyes > Pristiophoridae > Pristiophorus > Pristiophorus japonicus. Next base: position 277,088,380 of record NC_091979.1, on the reverse strand, counting down.
AAATAATAGGCGCCGTTTGTGTTCTAAAAAGTCGGCGCACCACACGGAAATGCGCCGTTCTAACCCTGGGGGCAAACTTGGACTCATAGACTCTGCATTGATGCTAGAAAAGAGAAGAGGGAAGTTAAAAGAATTTTCTTCACAAACACTAGCTGCGATTTTGCTGACCTCGTGGACCATGGCGGGCGGTGTCGGTGGCAGGTCACGGCTCCATTGCGGGCTCCATCCCGCTCGGTGAAATGAATTTCCCTTGATTGGGCTTGTTAAGCCCATCCAGCGTGTTTCCCGGCCAATTAGAGGAAGCAGGTCTGGTGACGTCAAAGGGACCATGTCCAAATTTATTTAGACAGTTGTTCTGTCAGTGTTCTGCAACACTGAGGTGCTGCAAACACTGACAAGCACTGCACAGAGGTGCAGGGTTGAACCCAGGCTTTCCCATGACTCCCTCCATATGCTTATGGAGGGTGTCACAGCACGCAGGGAGGTTCTCTTCCCTTCCCATGGGCGGAAGACATCTCTGCAGGAAATCAACGCAGCCTGGTTGCACATTGCACAAGAGGGCACAAGTAGGGATTTGGTCAGGAGGACCAGGTTGCATGACGCAAACCTTTCAATGATCTCAGTATCTCAGTGAATCATGAAACGTTACTGCAAAGCCACACTCAACCTCATCCCACTGTGCCAGTCATCACATCCCCATCACTCTGCCTTCCCTACCCTACTCCTGCACATCCTTACTCACACCAATTTACCTTGCATCTCCACCCATCCCTCTCTATTTATATTATCACATCCCCATCTCACGCGCCACCCCACACACGCAGCTTCACCCTTATCCAATCATAATAACTAACAACACACAAGGATAGGCACCTAGGTGTTTTATGCAATGTTCACGTAAAGTTTCTCTTAATGTGGTGTCAAAGATTGAAATCTTTATTTTCAACACTTTACATTCTGGGACAGATTTGTGTGCACCGTTGGAAGTGACTTCGTAAGTTGCAGTGAATGGTGAGACATAAGGATACCCCTGCAATGGTGATGAATGTGAAAGAAATGGCTTGGGCATTGCAGGGATGGTTTATGGTGTTGTGGAGTGTGCCTACCTGGTGCATCATGTGGCAGCCAGGGGGTACAGCGTCAAGTGAAGTAAATCTGGCCATGATGAGGCCACTCCTGGTCTCCCGGGCAGCAATGTGGTTAGGTGCTGATGCTCTTGGTTGGTGGCATTGTTGGTGCTGCTGGTGTGCCTGGTGCTGTTGGTGTTGGAGGGATTTGGAGGACCAAGTTTGAGAGTATAAAGGGAACCCATGTTAATGGAATAGATGGCAGGCGAAGTAGAGATGACTGAAGCAATCTGTCAATGGTGAGAGAGGTAATGAGGTCAGACTGAATGGAGACTTGTGTAAACACTTGCAGCATTCTGAATTTGTAGTGGAAATGCAGTGAGGAACAGCTTGTGGCTGAGGGATGATATCTCTAAGGTGGGAGCTTTTACTTTACATTTAAAGCTGTCAACTCAACAGCTGATTCAATGGCTACTGAACTCCTGCCTCAGCTTGACAGGAGCTGTCAAATGCAAAAGGTAAACTGCAAATGATTCTTAAGTGGCTCTAAAGAAGCCACTAATTACCTGAATTCAGGTAATTTGTGGCTTCTTTAGAGCCAGGTCTGCTCAGGTCTGCTCAGCACTGACAAACCCGACATTGGGAAAGGTCCATGGTGGTGGGTTCATGGTGGGGTCCTGACCGACTGTCCAAAAAAAACTCTTTCCCACTTGACCTGCCACCGATCCCACCCGCTGTACCCCCCTGCAAATTCAGACCACTGTTATTCGAACATGGAAGGCTTTATCAAAACTGACTAGTGAGGCAGCGATTATAATGTCATTTAAAAGGCAATTCGATCATTATTTGAAAAATTTTAATAAATGGATATGGGGAACAAGCAGTGAAATGGGATTACAGTAGATAGTGCCATATGAAAAGCTAGCACCAGCATAGGTGCAATGGACTGAATGGCTTCTCTCTGTGCTATAATTTTATATTCTGTCTTTCCAGTTCGTAATTTTAACATTGCTGTTTCCTTTCTAACTCTATACAATAAAATACTCAGAGACAATTTGTGGGTATTTTTAACCTCACTTGCCAGACGTGAAACTGACGGGGTCGGGTGGACCTGGCCAATATTACTCTCCATTCACTTCAATAAACAGTAAAGTTGGGAAGTGTGTAAAATTAGCGTTGCACCCGATCTTGTCAGTTTCCCGATGGGTGAGTTAGATTAAAATTGCCTCCAATGTCACACCTAGTTTCTCAAATTTCTAGGACTAACAAGTTGCGTGAGGTACTGACAACTCAACATACGAACGTTGCCAACCAAACAGCTATGACATTGCAGATGATGCAAATAATGGGCTTGACCAATGTTCATCCCTTAGAATTTCTCCTTTATAGATACAGCTACTGGATCTAATTAAGTACGAATTTGTAGTTGAGTAATTGCTTGACAGTTCTTTTCCATTAAAATCTGAAAACAGGTGGCTAGTTAATTTTGATGTGATGGAATGGAAACAAAGACGCTTAACAAGGTTTTGTCATTTATCTTCAAAAGAAAACCCTGAAGCCCAGAATGAGACAATGAATGATGCTGAATAAATCATTTGAGTGTTTATACTGTAACAGTGGTGTTAGCTTAGAATGGTGTTGCGAATTCTGATTCTCTGCATCCCACTTCAGTCTCTGATGGAAGAATGCACTGGCCAAGCAGACGGAAACTGAAATACCAAACTGTGTGTGGATAGTTGGCAGTTAGACATGGCATTTCATTAGCTCAACAAGAGAACTGTTTTGTTGAAGTGGTCAGTTTTAGAATAGATGCTCCACGAATGATACTGACGGCTACTTAGATAATGTAATTGTCTCTTTAAATCAATTATAACTTTCTGAAACATTTGATGTTAAATCATTTTGTGATAGAAGAATCTCTTTATTAATCTCTTAATTGATATGCAAAGCACACACATACACCTGCTTTATGTAAATTTATGAAACCTGGCTGTCTCATATTCTCTTTGTTAATAATGAAAAATACAGCAGCAGAAATTTATGTGGAACAACAGCTGTTCATTTATTATTTTAAATGCAGCGTGTTCATATGAGTAAACTCAGTCTGAATGCACATAGAAAGTACATCATAATTATGGCTTACCGTAAAAATAATCATTGATTGTGATTAACCAAAACTTGTTGAATGCAGGTTAGGTTTACAACAAAGAAAGTATTTTCACACGCTGGAATTATGATTAATGTGTTCAATCACATGACCATAATCCCCAGAGCTTGAAAGCTGGATCAGCATCTTCGTATTTTTCACTTGGTTCAACAAAAAAATCAAAACTCTTACTATGAGACAGAATTAGTTTCCGACAGTCATAAATAAAATCATCACTGGAGTAAGAACAAAAGAACATAAGAAATAGGAACAGGAGTAGGCCATTTCGCCCCTCGAGCCTGCTTCGCCATCCAATAAGATCATGGCTGATCTGATCATGGGCTCAACTCCACTTCCCTGCCCATTCCCTTATAACCCTTTATTCCCTTATCGCTCAAAAATCTGTCTATTTCCGCCTTAAATATATGCAATGACTCAGCCTCCACAGATCTCTGGGGCAGAGAATTCCACAGATTTACAACTCTCTGAGAGAAAAATTCCTCCTTATCTCAGTTTTAAATGGGCGATCTCTTATTCTGAAACTAAGCCCCCTAGTTCTAGATTCCCCCATGAGTAGAAATATCCTCTCTGCATCTACCTTATCGAGCCCCCTCATTATCTTATATGTTTCAATAAGATCACCTCTCATTCTTCTGAACTCCAATGAGTATAGGCCCAACCAACTCAACCTTTCTGCATAAATCAACCCCTTCATCTCTGGAAGCAACCTAGTGAACCTTCTCTGAACTGCCTCCAATGCAAGTATATCCCTCCTTAAATAATGAGACCAAAATTGAACGCAGTACTCTAGGTAGGTGTGGCTTCACCAATACCCTATACAGTTGTAGCAGTACTTCTTTGCTTTTATACTCCATCCACTTGCAATAAAGGCCAAAGTTCCATTTGCCTTCCTGATTACTTGCTGCACCTGCATACTAACTTTTTGTGTTTTATGCACAAGGAACCCCAGGTCCTTCTGTGCTGCAGCATTTTGCAATTTTTCTCCATTTAAATAATAATTTGCTTTTTTATTTTTTCTGTCAAAGTGGATAACCTCACACTTTCCCACATTATATCGCATCTGCCAAATTTTTGACCACTCATTTAGCCTGTCTATATCCCTTTGCAGATTTTTTTGTGTCCTCCTCACAACTTGCTTTCCCACCCATCTTTTTATCATCAGCAAACTTGGCTACATTACACTTGGTCCCTTCATCCAAATCATTAATATAGATTGTAAATAGTTGAGGCCCCAGCACCGATCTCTGTGGTGCCCCACTAGTTACTGTTTGCCAACCGGAAAATGACCCATTTTTCCTGACTCTCTGTTTTCTGTTCGTTAGTAAGAATTGACAATACAAATAAAGTTGTTCAAATGAGAACTAGAGGCAAATAACATTTTGGGAGACTGCAAGAAGTAATTGTATTGAAGAATGGAATCATTTTTTTGACAATGAAACTGAACGATTCTTGATTTGGCTGAGGACCAGTTCAGTAGCAGTCCAGGACTGCAATATGCTGTAGCAGTAGCTAATGATGAGAATACTGCTTAGTTCATTGAAATCTGACCTTGGGATAGTTGTTAACTTAAAACCTCTATTTCCACACAAAAATCAAGAAAAATGTGGCAAATTGACTGACATGAATATCATTCTACTTGAACAACCTCTAAGCTTACTGATCACTGAACTGAGAAAAAACTATTTTGACCTGGCCTATGTGGATGAGGATTTGGATATATTAAATAATAATTTGTTTTTTTATTTTTTCTGCCAAAGTGGACAACCTTACTTTCCCACATTATACTCCATCCGCCAATTTTTTGCCCACTCACTTAGCCTGTCTATATCCCTTTGCAGATTTTTTGTGCCCTCCTCATAACTTGCTTTCCCACCCATCTTTGTATCATCAGCAAACTTGGCTACATTACACTCGGTCACTTCATCCAAATCATTAATATAGGTTGTAAATAGTTGAGGCCCCAGCAACAATCCCCTGTGGTACCCCACTAATTACTGTTTGCTAACAGGAAAATGGCCCATTTTTCCCATTACTCTGTTTTCTGTTAGTTAGTAAGAATGGACAATGTGAATAAAGTTGTTCAAATGAGAACTAGGATTCAGAAAAGTGGATCAACAATTGGATATTCTAAATCCAAATCCCAAATTAAAGATAGGCTGCTACAATGGACTATCAGCATTGTATAATAGAAACAGAGGTCTAGAAATTCACATGGCACAAGGAGAAAGGGGGTGGGGGGGGAGGGGGAGAAGGGGGTTGGGGGGGAGAAGGGGGGTGGGGGAGGGGAGAAGAGGGTGGGGGAGAAGGGGGGGAGAGGGGGAGAAGGAGGGATGTAGGGAGGGAAGGAGAGAGGATGTAGGGAGAGAAGGAGAGAGGATGTAGGGAGGGAAGGAGAGAGGAGGGAGGGAGGAGGGAAGGAGGGAGAGAGGAGGGAGGGAGGAGGGAAGGAGAGAGGAGGGAGGGAGGAGGGAAGGAGAGAGGAGGGAGGGAGGAGAGAAGGAGAGAGGAGGGAGGGAGGAGGGAAGGAGAGAGGAGGGAGGGAAGGAGAGAGGAGGGAGGGAGGGAAGGAGAGAGGAGGGAGGGAGGGAAGGAGGGAGGGAGAGAGGAGGGAGGGAGGGAAGGAGAGAGGAGGGAGGGAGGGAAGAAGAGAGGAGGGAGCTCATGGTGGCAGCTCATTTTAATGAAGGCAGTGTGGGTGTAGTCAATGCCACCTTGGACCCTGTGGAAGCCCGCAATGTGGGCGAAACCTAGTGCTCTCTTGCCCTGTGTTGCTTTGTCGATTGGGACAAGAGAGCACTAAGTTTCTCCTGGTTCAAACAACCTCGGTGACCTCCCTGATACACAGCGGTGCACAGCAAACTGCGATATGTTGCTGATGTCACCTGCTGCAGCTTGGCATGAACCCATGGCATAAATGTGAAGAGCCAGGGTAACCTTGGCAGCCTTGGGCTGTGCTATCCATGCCCTAGTTTGAGGCTCCAGTTGATACTGCAGCCAGTGACATAGCTCAGTGATAGACTCTTTAGTGAAGAACTGGCAACCCACACATTGCTCCTTGATGAAGTTGAGGTATGAGAAGTACTCCCTGAAGACCCGCTGTTGTGGTGAAATAACCACTCTCGAGTCTGCGAGGTCCAAGCAAGTAAAGAGTTTATTTGAGCAAATGCAGGGGAGTAAATCTCAGTTGTCTGAGACACTACACTCAACAATATATGCAGCATATATTTATAGTACACAAGTTACCGTAACTTGGTTTTTGCGACAGTCATAAATCAGTACACACACTATTCCAACACTTCTATCACATGACAAGTTTCACAACCCAGTTAATCTGTTGAGTTATTCAGGCTCCGCAGATGTTCCCTGTTATCTCAACTTTCCAGCCTTGGGCCTCCCATTCCCATGGAAACTCCTGTCTGCCCTTCATTCTCCCTATCTCCTTGTTCTGAACATAACAATGAATAATGGGCCTAAAATTGAGGTCGGAGGCTTTCTTCGTACGAACGCCTCCAACCCGAAAAACATCTACGAAAGCACCTGGTGGTCTCGGAGGAACGTAAGATCCTGGTCGGAGGTCTAGATTCACTGTGTAGTGCATGGAGAGATGCCTTTCAGGTATGTAAGTCCAAGCTGGAGTCACATGGACCTGGTCAACCAATCACGATGCAGTATTCTCATCGATTAAAAATGGGAACTCCATTTGTACGAGTTCCCATTACTATCAATGAGAAAAACCCCTAAAACACCCAAACACAAATAAAATACCTCATATTTAAAATTACTTGAAATTAAATGTAATTAAATGTTTTAGAAAAAAAAAATTGGGGGAATTTTTTTAATGTGTTTTAATAGTGTTAAAAATAAACTTAACTTAATGGACAGGATTTTTAACTATAAAAACCTGTACATAAAATGTAATTTTTATATATTTTAAAAGTCTTACACTGGTAGGCTATGTGCCTGCTTTCACCAGGCGTAAAAGTTTGAAGGTCATTCGCTGGGCATGAGTTGGGCAAATATCCCAATCTCTGCCGCGCGGATGTCCTTCCTGTGGGGATGTGGAGGATCTGTCAAGAGAAATCTTTGACAGTTCGGAAAAGCCGGTTTTCGGCGCATGCACATCGCGCCCTGAAAACTGGCTTTTGCGAGGTCTCGCTAGGCGAGGCTGGAATTTTAGGCTCAATATGTTTTTCCAAAGCTTTTCAATGAGCTAGCTGCCTCTAAAGATACCATTGGTCAAATATCCCATCATGTCTATGCGAGGAACTTTTACTATTAGCTTGTTGTCTAGTCCTACCTACAGAGTTTAATTCAAAGAAATGCACTTTACTAGCAATTCAAGCATTGCTATTATAATGGCCCTGAAATTCCGACCACCCCGGGTCTGTACGGAGTGTGTACGGACCCGGGAAGGCATCAGAAAAGCCAGTTTTCAGCGCACAATGCGCATGCGCTGAAAACCGGCTTTTCCGATCCGTCAAGCTGGAGCTTGACAGATCCTCCGCATCTTGGAAGTGAGGACATTTGCAAGGGCAAGATTGCGGTATTTACCCATATCTTGCCCAGCAAATGTCCTCAAAACTCTTGCACCTGATAAAAGCAGGTGCATAGCTTACTTTTACAGACCTAAGAGTTTAAAAACATACAAAAATCTAATTAAATAAATTTTAAAAACACATTATTTTTTAAAAACCCTGCCCACTATGTTACATTTATTTTTAACCATAATTTTAAAAACTTTTTTAAAACTCAGAAATTTTTTTCCTCATATTTATTAACTTTAATTATGTGAGGTGTGTTTTTTATTTTTTATTCCGTGTGTTTAATGTCTGTTTTTTTTCCTCATTAATAGCAATGAGAACTCGTAGATACAGAGTTCTCATTTCTATTAATGAGAAAGCTGTGGAATACTGTACCTGATTGGCTGAGCAGTCACACGTGACAGCACTTTCTACGTGGGAACCTGGAGGACGGGAGCGCGCTTTGCAGCGCGGGAAGAGAAGGCCTCCCCACCAGAATCATAGGCTCCTCCCGGACCACCGGGTACTTTGGTAGAAATGTTTCAGGTTGGAGGCAATTGCCCGCGGGAAGCCTCCGACCGCAATTTCAGGGCCAAAGTTAGCCTCACTTATCCCACTTCAGCGTTATGGGTATGGCTTCCCACGCTCTGTCCTCCTCTCTACTCTCCCCCCAACTGCTCTGTTTCTTTGCTGCTCCTTCTACCCCGAAGGCAGGACTAACAGCGCACCCATGACAGCAATAAAACTGTTTTCAAAGAAGAAAAAGCCGTCCAGCACCAGCACAAAGTTGTTAGCAGAATTCAGTTAGCAAAACACAGAAAATAGCCAATAAAAACCCCAGAAATGAATTAGCAGTCTAAGACGACAAACCAGTATGGTGAGGCTGAGCCATTTAACTAACACTCCTGCAGGACTCTTGCTGCCTGTTGAAGCCACGATTTGCTGGGTGAGTTTAACACGTGGCAAGTCAGATGCTGGGGTAGGCTAATTTCACAAAAAGGTCATACATCAAGCACAGGACTCCTCTATAAATTTTACAATGAGATACTAGGAGGGGGTGACCAAAATCTTGGTCAAAGAAATGGCTTTTAAGGAGGGTCTTAAAGAAAATAAAGGGAGGTGGTGAAGCAGAGGGGTTTAAGAAGGGATTTCCAGAATGTGGGGCCTGGGCGGCTTGAAGGCCTGGCCTTCTGGTAGGGAAATGAAGGAGGATGCACAAGTGGCCAGAGACAGAGGACTGAAGCGTTTGCAGGGGGAGGGATTGTAGTGCTAGAGGAGGTTACAGAGATAGAGATGGGTGAACAAATGTTAATGAGCTATAGTAATTATTCCTGAAATTCATTTGTTTAAAATTAAAATGAGTGCAAACTGCTCCTTTAAAAGATCCACACCTTTGGGAATTAAATAGAATATGGAAATAATAACTTTTCCTTGACCTCCAGTTCTAAAACATATTTATAAAGCAGCAAAATGATGTTGTTGTAGCTTGCAGTCAACTTCTGCAGAAAATATTCTGAAAAATGTGTAACCAAACAAAGGAAATTTTCCCTCCAGCTTTATATATATTAGAATAGAGTAGAGTTCTCCTTATTATATTTTATAGATGTAACTAAGAAAGTTTTAAGCTATTTTAAACTCAAACCAGCCTGTTGCTGTAGGCACAGCATCATCTGCCGCTGCGATACACCATACTCTGTGTGAACTGGGCTGGAGGCTCCCCAATAGTTACATTCACCAAACAAATAACTGGCTGGTGGCTACCTCAAAATTCCTATTTAAACAAGCAATAGTTCCACAAACGTAACTAAAAAGTCAGCTTTTAAACATGCATGACTAAATTAAGTCGGGGATACTCCACCTAATGACAAGCTAGATAATAGCAAATTCTATGCATGAACTAGTTGGTGTTTTATCATAAACATTTGTAAAACGTGACTGCAATAATCATTTCAGGTTGTTCCACAAGATTAGGGCTCATGAGATTGGGGGTACTATATTAGTTTGAATTGAGGTACTATATTGGTTAATGGATAGAAAACCGAGAGTAGGAATAAACGGGTCATTTTTGGCTTGGCAGGTTTAAAAAGTGGGGTGCCTCAATGATCAGTGCTTGGGCCTCGGCTATTTACAATCTATATCAATTACTTAGCAGAGGGGACTGTATGTGATGATACACCTACCATCAAGAGCGCGACTCAGTGCCGAGCCTGCGGCCAACATCTTTCCGTAGGCAACTAGACCCATATAGTAGTGCCTGGTTTCCAGTCGTCTTGGACCCCCTTGCCACTGGATCAAGACCTTGCTCAGCTAAACCGTGTGGTAGCCGGTGTGCAATGACCATCCCATGTTAAAACAACTCATGCACAGGCATCGTCCACTCCTCTAACATGAAGTTCGGGACCTGGAACGTCAGATTTCAACAGCGACAGGCCGGAACGCCGCATCGCCATAGTTGCCCGGAAACTTAGATGCTTTGATATCGACATCGCCGCCCTAAGCGAGACCCGGCGGGCAGGGGAAGGCCAGCTCAAGGAACAAGGTGGAGGTTACACCTTCTTCTGGAAAGGGAAACCAGAGGAAGAACGCCGCCTCCACGGAGTCGGCTTCGCCATCAAAAGCGAGCTGGTCGACCGCCTCAAAAACTCTCCCTGCAGGGTTAACGAACGCCTCATGACTCTTCGACTCATCTTATCCCAGAATCAATGCGCCACAGTCATCAGTGCGTATGCCCCAACACTCGATGCAAGAGATGAAGCCAAAGAGGGTTTTTACTCCAGCCTCTCAAACTCCCTGTCCTGCATCCCTGCAGATGACAAACCGATCCTCCTCGGTGACTTCAACGCCAGGGTTGAACAGAGCAGATTCTTGGTTTTCTCAAAAGCTCTATCTTGAGTTACACCCCAGACCCAGTTGTCGCCTTTTCTGAGCAGCATGTGCAGTGGCTCTATTAAAGTGCTCAATCTAGGTAAGAAATTACTGAAGTAGTTGAGTAGCCCAAGGAATGAATGCAGCTCTATCACTTTCTGAGGCCTTGGTTTTTGAATCAGTAGGCCTGATGCCATCAGCAGCAATCTTCCCCATTAATTCAACTTCAGATGCCATGAAGACATACTTCGAACGTTTCAGCCTAAGTCCCACTTTGTCCAGATGATGTAGGACTTCAAGATTGTTCAGATGTTCAGCAATGTCGTGACCTATGATCAGAATGTCATCTTCAAACACGACGGTTCTAGGAACGGACTTCAGTAGACTCTCAATGTTCCTCTGAAATATGGCTGCAGCTGATTCCAAAAGGACACCTGTTGTAGACAAACAGTCCTTTATGGGCATTGATGCAGGTGAGTTTCTTTGAAGTGTCGACAAGCTCCTGTGTCATGTAGGCCGACGTCAGATCCAGTTTAGTGAACAACTTTTCACCAGCTAGCATGGCGAACAGGTCATCAGCTTTTGGTAGCGGATACTGATCCTGTTTCGAAAATCGGTTAATCGTAACCTTGTAGTCGCCACAGATCCTGACAGTGCCATCACTCTTTAACACAGGAACGATGGGACTAGCCCATTCATTAAATTCGACGCGTGATATGACCCCTTCACGTTGGAGTCTGTCAAGCTCAATTTCAACCTCCTCACTCATCATGTACAGAACAGACCGAGCTTTATGATAGACAGGCCTTGCATCAGAATCCAAGTGAACCTGCACCTTGGCTCCAGTAAAATTGCCAATGCCTGGTTCAAACAAAGAAGGAAACTTCTTCAGCACTTGAGCACACGAGGGGTCATTCACCGAGGACAAAGCTTTGATATCATTCCAGTTCCACTTGATTTTATTGAGCCAATTCCTGCCAAACAGCGTTGGACCATTGCCTGGGATGATCCATAATGGTAAGTCATGAACCACACCATCATACGATACCCTGACTACAGCACTACCAATCACCGGTATGAGTTCCTTAGTGAAAGTACGCAATTTGGCATTGATTGGACTCAGCTTAAGCTTCACAGCCTCAGTGTCCCACAGCTTGTCAAATGTCCTTTGGCTCATTATCGACTGACTTGCACCCGTGTCTAGATCCATTGATACAGGCACGCCATTCAGCTTCACATTAACGATTATCGTCTGGCTCTTTCCCAAGAACGAATACAAACCATACACTTCCTCCTCGGGTTGTGTATCCGGGCCAGCACTGGACTGGTCATCATCAGCAATGTGATGAGCAGCAGCATGCCTGCTCAGTTGTGGGCACATTCTCTGAAGACGCCCCACTTTCGAACAGCCTTGACAGATGTACTGTTTAAATCGACACTGATGAGGCCGATGATTGCCCCCACAACGCCAACAGGATGAAATCGGATCCGTACCGGTTGGCGGACTTTGAGCAGCTACAGGTTTCACATAAGCAGTCGAGTAGGGCCTGCCATAAGCAGCTCTGCCAGATGACGACACAATCTTGTTTACAGTACTTGCCATGGAGCTCCGACTCTTCGATGATATCTGCCTTAAATTATCATCGGTCGCCATGCATGCCTGGCCTTGCTCAAATCCAGCCTTCCTGCAGCCAATAATTTCCGAAGGATCACATCATGGTTGATGCCTATCATGAAGAAATTTTGCATCATGTCTTCCAATGCGTTTCCGAACTTACACGGCTCAGCCAGAAATCTTAGGTCAGCGACGAGTCCCGACACATCCTGGCCCTCAGCATGAACATGTGTGTAGAAGCGATAGCGTGAGATGATGATCCCCTCTTTTGGCTTGAGATGTTCACGCACCAGAGCACACAAATCCCCATACTCTTTGTCCGTTGGACGTGCAGGTGAGAGAAGATTCTTTATGAGGCCATAAATTTTTGGACCACAAACAGTGAGGAAAACCGCTCTGAGCCTAATGGCGTCACCAGCTTCCTCCATTCTGTTGGCCACGAAATACTGATCCAGGCGGTCGATAAAATTCGCTCAATCCTCGTCATCCACGAATCTCTCCAGAATTCCAATGGTGCCCATTGTGCATGCGAAGGTTCAATTACCTCATCACCAAATGTAATGTATATAATGACTCGAAAGACTTGTTACTGTAAACTCATTCAGGTGCAAACCTGGTTCAACTTTATTCGCACACAAAGTGCGCACATGACATGGTACTCGCTCTTATATACCAGGGCCCGCGCACACAGCCTGATGACCTTCAACAGTGGCGCCCCTGGTGTCTAGTGACATCAAACATCAATACATAACAGTAGGCAGTGTAGATGAAAGCATAAAATCACAAAGAGATACAGATAGATTAAATTAATGGGCAAAACTGTGGCAAATAGATTTCAATGTAGGCAAATGTGAGGTCATCCATTTTGGACCTAGAAAGGATCGAACAGGATACTTTCTAAATGGGGAAAAGCTAAAAACAGTGACGGTCCAAGTACATAGATCATTAAAATTACATGAACAGGTACAGAAAATAATCAAAAAGCTGGCTTTTATATCTCGAGGACTAGAATACACAGGGGTAGAAGTTATGCTACAGCTATACAAAGTCCTGGTTAGACCACACCTTGAATACCGTGAGCAGGTCTGGGCACCACATCTTAGGAAGGATATATTGGCCTTGAAGGGAGTGCAGCGTAGGTTTACCAGAATGATACCCGGACTCCAGGGATTAAATTACAAAGATAGATTACAAAAATTAGGGTTGTATTCCCTGGAATTTAGAAGGTTAAAGGGTGATTTGATCAAACTTATTAAGCTATTAAGGGGAACAGATAGAGTAGATAGAGAGAAACTATTTTCGCTGGTTCAGGGTTATAGGACTCGGAGGCACAGTTTAATAATTGGAGCCAGACCTTTCAGAAATGAAATTAGGAAACACTTTTACACACAAAGGATGGTTACAATTTGGTACTCTCTTCCTCAAATGGCAATTGATGCTAGATCAATTGTTAATTTTAAATCTGAGATTGATCGATTTTTGTTAACCAAAAGTATTGAGGGATATGGACCAAAGGTGGGTATATGGAGTTAGGTTGCATATTGGTCATGATCCCATTCAATGAAGGGGAAAAGGCTTGAGGGGCTAAATGGCCTACTCTAATTCCTATGTTCCTAGAAATTCACTATCTACAGAATCAGGTTATTTTGATGAAATGTTGAAAACTAGCACTAAATGGGTGCTGTGCTAATAAGCTATTTTGGTCCTAATTGCTGATTACCATAATTTGAACTTACATAGAGGTGCTAAAGCAGAGACACCTGCAGGTTTAGCACTCAAGCGCTGATTAGATGCAATTTTCGTGGAGCAGTATATGTGGGCTCCATGCACCCACTTCCACTGAAGGTATGGAGTGGGCTGGCTCAGCCACCATGGCAGGTTTCAGGATGGCTCAGGGACTGAATGAGAGGGCGCACAGGTTCTCGGACATGGCACTGGAGGTCATGGTGGAGGAGGAGGGAGTCAAACTTGCCCTCCTGTCCCTCTCTCCTGCAGCAGCTGGTGCTGCACTGCCTGGCCTCATATCCTCCTTCCATTCCTCCTGAAATCCTCAGCAACAACTAGTTTACTCCCAATCAGCTGATCGCTGTTAGCAGACGGCATTAGGTCAAGCGCTTTCCATCAAAATGCCATGCAGCCTCGTTAATGAGTGCTAGCAGGCAATTTAAGTGACAATCAGCCATTTAACGATCCTCCTGGCTGTCATTCCTTGCACAAGTTTTGACTCCTTTACCAAGATGGTGTCTTGTGCTAAACGTGGGCTAAACCAACGGTTCAGCTTAAGACCCAAGCTTGGCCACCTTGGAGGCTCTTTAGCGCCTAAAGTATCCAAGGAAAATCACCCCCTCAGTTACTGGGTTGAACCCCATGTAAGCACAGTACAATGCTGAGAAAACTTATGGTGATTATAAGCTGAAAGATGTAAAGATAGAATAACCTCTATAGTTGAATAGCTCGTAGTGCACTTGATTAAAAAGTGCACTTGCAAGAATATTCTGTGAGGAGACAGCTGGATTGTGATGCCTAGCCCCGAAGGTGAAATTGTCAACTCCCAATCTCCATGCTCACATATGAAGAATAGTCACTTGGGTGAAGGAGCAAAAGACAACCAGCACCTGCTGAGATGCACTTCAACCAGAATTAACACTTTCAGGAGTAAAGGAAGGGAGAAAATAGTCAAAAAAATTGAATTTTTTCCAAGTCAAAAATGTTAAAATGGAAAATTACGTGTGACCTTTCGAACTTCAAACTTCAATTGTATAGGTTTGATTGGCTTTCAAATCTGACATTTGAAGAGAGTAATTACAAAAGAGTCCAAAATTAGACCATCTGAATCTGACCATAAAATTGCTTGCAAAATGACTGTTAGCTATTTTCATTACATTCCTGCTTCTTAAATTGAATAATATACATTTGTATTCAAATGTGGACTGGCAGTTTGACAATGCTTAGTGTCTAGATTTTAAAGACATGCAAATGTCCAGTACTGTTCTCATCAGATTCCACTCAAGCAGAATTTAAAAAAAAATTCACTAATGCCATTTCCTTTTTATTTGCATTACCTTTTTTGATTTTTCATGAAGTGAATTGACTTTTCATTTTAAAATGCATTATCTTTCAAGCAAAAATTAGCATTTTACAGAGAGTCAGAATTCTTCCATGTATTTCTAAATTATTACAAAGACAATCTGCACAGAATTTCTGTCAACATGCATGTTAATCTAATAACTGATCTTGGTGAGTATCGTTAATATTGTATCTTAAAATTATATTGTTTTGTTTCAAATGTATTTGATTCCCAGAGGCCTTGTTTCACTTTATGGATGTATTATAGGAGATGACTGAATTCCTGATTTAGTTCACTCCACATTACATTAAGAAGTGGCTGAATGAACTGGATACAGTGATATTTATGGACCCTGACAGTTTCCCAACAATAGTTAAAACTCTGTGCACCAGAACTAGCTGACCCATCTCCCCCAAGTTAAGCGATTACAGTGTATTTATGACACTGTCATTCACCAGATAATGTGGAAAGTTACCAGGTATATCCTGTCTACAAGCTCCTATTATTTCTTGATTAATATACTCTATCCAATGGTATAGCTACTGTTAGAGGACCTATAAACTACCTTCACCACTGTTTTCTGCCCCTTGTTATTTCTGATCTCCACCCATACTGATTCTACTTTCTGATCTTTTGAGCCAAGATCGTTTCTCACTACTGTCCTTATGCCACCCTTAATTATCAGGGCTACCCCACCTCCTGTTCCAGTCTGCTTGTCGTTTTGATACGTCATGTACCCTGGAATATTTAGTTCCCAACTCTGGTCACCTTGTAACCATGTCTCTGTAATGGCTATTAGATCATACCATTTATCACTATTTGTGCCACTAATTTGTCTATCTTGTTACAAATGCTCCATGCATTCAGGTAAAGAGCCTTTAGTTTGAACCTTCTACCATTATTCCCTGCTTTCATCTTATTCGCTGATGCACGATTCACCAGGACACTGGTCCCAGCCTAGTTTAAGTGGAGCCCATCCCAACGGAACAGCTCCCTCTTTCCCCAGTCCTCCTTCTCCTTCTTAGACAGCCCCTTGGAATCGAGGATGACTTGCTTCCACACTAATATGAGTTCTCAGGTGACTGATGAGTCCAATGCGGGACCTACAATCTCTGTCACAGGTGGGGCAGACAGTGGTTGAAGGGACGGGTGGGTGGGGGGCCTGGGTTGCTGTGCGCTTGGCTTTCGCTTGCTCCCAGCGACGAGACTCGAGGTGTTCGGCGCCTTCCTGGATGCTTCTTCTCAACTTTGAGTGGTCTTGGGCCAGGGATTCCCAGGTGTCTGTGGCGATGTTACATTTTTCAAGGAGGCTTTGAAGGTGTCCTTGAATCATTTCCTCTGCCCACTTGGGGTTCACTTACCGTGTCGGAACTCCGAGTAGAGTGCTTGTTTTGGGAGTATTGTATCGGGCATGCTGACGATGTGGCCTGTCCATCAGAGCTGATCAAGCGTGGTCAATGCTTTGATGCTGGGGATGTTGGTCTGAGCGAGAACACTGACGTTGGTGCACCTATCCTACCAATGGATTTGCAGGATCTTGCGGAGGCAGCGTTGGTGGTACTTTTCCAGTGCTTTGAGGTGCCTGCTGTACATAGTCCATGTCTCTGAAGCATATAGGAGGGCAGGTACTGCTCTGTAGACCATGAGCTTGGTGCCGAGTTTGAGGTCCTGGTCTTCAAACACTCTCTTCCGAAGGTGACCGAAGGCTGCACTGGCACACTGCATGTGGTGTTGGACCTCGTTGTCAACGTCTGCTCTTGATGACTCCCGAGGTATGTAAAATTGTCCACATTGACCAAGGCCTCATCATGGATTTTGATAATCACAGGGGAGTACTGTGCAGCAGGGGCAGGTTGGTAGAGGACCTTTGTCTTACGAATGTTTAGTGTAAGGCCCATGCTCTCGTATGCTTCGGTGAAGGTGTTGATGATGGTTTGATGTTCGACCTCCGAGTGTGCGCAAACGCAAGTGTCGTCTGCATACTGTAATTCAATGACAGAGGATGGGACGACCTTGGATCTGGACTGGAGGTGACGGAGGTTGAACAATTTCCCGTTTGTTTCGTAGGTTAGCTCCATTCCAGCGGGAAGCTTATTGAGGGTGAGATGGAGCATTGCAGCAAGGAAGATCGAGAAGAGCATTGGTGCGATGACACAGCTTGACCCCGGTCCGTATGTGAATTGGGTCAGTGGTGGATCCGTTGGTCAGGCTCATGGCTTGCATGTCATCGTGGAGCAGGCAGAGGATGGTGACAAACCTTTGAGGGCAGCGAATTTGAGGAGGACACTCCATAATCCCTCACGGTTGACAGTGTTGAAGGCCTTTGTGAGGTCAAAGTAGGCCATTTACAGAGGTTGTTGCTGCTCCCTGCATTTCGCTTGAATTTGATGCATGGTGAAGATCACGTCCATTGTGCCCCTTAGTGGGCGGAATCCACATTGCAACTCTAGGAGAAGTTCTTCAGTCACTGGGAGAAGGTGATTGAGGAGGATTCTTTTGATGACTTTCCCTGTGACAGACAGCAGGGAAACTCCAGTACTGGTGCAAGTGCCCCATGAATCGAAACCCCCTTCTCCCACACCACACTTTGAGCCATGCATTTAACGCTCTGATCTGCTTTTCCATATGGCAATTTGAGCATGGCTCAGGTAACAATCCAGAGATTATTACCTTTGAGGTTCTGCTTTTTAACTTGGATCCTAGCTCCTCAAACTCTCTCAGCGGAACCTCATTCCTAGTTCTACCTATCTCATTGGTTCTTACGTGGACCACGTGGAGCCTCCCCTTCCCACTCCAAATTCTTCTCCAGCTGTGAGGAGAGATCCATAACCCTGGTACCAGGCAGGCAACACAGCCTTCAGAACTCCCGATTGCGGTTACAGAATGTTAAGTTTGGAAGAACTCCACAAGACTGAGTACTGTGACCTAAAACTGATGTGACCTTAGTCTCTTTAATACAACTCCAGAGTGCCTAAGCAGCATGGCAGACAACCTTTTATACTCCTTTGTACGAGGTGTGCAGGTGACCCTTGGGCCTCCAACAGTTGCGCCCTCTGGTGGCAAGTCTTACACAGTTACAATGTTTACATACATAACACAGAGAAGAGTATCTATCCCCTTGACTATATTGTCCCCTATCACTTACAACTTTTCTTTTCACTCTCCCCACTTAGTCATCCTGTACTATGGTGCCGTGGTCAGTTTGCTCATTCACCCTGAAGACTCACAGGTAGCAAGAACCTCATACCTGTTGGATAAGGGCAAAGGCTGGCGCTCCTCCGGCACTGCACCTGGGGTCCCCTTAACTGTCTGCGATGCAGTCACACCCTCCTGCCCCTGACCACTACCTAATCTAAGGGGTGTGGCTGCCTCCTGGATCAAAGTGTCCAGATAACTCTCCCCTTCCCTAATGCCTGGCAATATCTGCACCTCAGATTCCAGCTCAAAAACTCTGAGCTGAGGTTCCTTGAGTTACAGACACTTACTGTAGATGTGGTCGTCTGGGATTGCAATGTTCTCCACAAACTCCCATATGCTGCAGTTGCGGCACACCATTTGCACTGCCATCCTTTTATAACCTTGTTTTAATTATTTAGTTCATTAATGCTTATATATTGAATTAACTTAGCTTACAGTGTCGTTTTTAACTAATTACTAGATCTACCTTAACTTCTAGGTAGATGAAATTCAATATTTAGGTGTAACATAAATCAGTCCAAATATTAGAGGCAAAAAAGCAGCACCTCCTCCCCTTTTGCTGAGAATTCCCACTCTTTCCTAATTCCCAAGTTCAACACTGAGTTTAAGTGCACTCTGTTTAAGACACTCTGTGCAGACCACTCTGTGCAACAGCAGATACTGTTTACTCTAATCCCGGATATCCATCCCCTTTGTGAATCGCATGCATTTCCTGATGGAAGGTGGAAGAAATCAGCGCAGGAATCACCTGTCTGAAACATCAAAACATGTGTTTGAAGCACCAAATATCTCGAACGCTATCACGCTGATGTCCATGCATGTAGGATGCGGAATAATATTTATGACCATGAACAATCATTTAAAAGGCAATGTAGCAAAATTGATTCATCGATTTTAAAGCCATTTATCGAACTTTTTTTTCTGTAGGCTCTAATGAATCTTTTTGTCAATAGTTTTAATTTTTTTTTTGTCTCCTGCACCATCACTGATACCAATAGTTTTTCTGTTAAGAATCCCCCATCTGAGGTATTTTGAAAAAAGCAGTGGACAAAGGAGAGACAACTGCCAGGTCAGTATGCATGAGAGGTACTCTGTGTCCACCCACTGCTAAACACATCTGCAGACTGAAGTAAACTTGATGGCACCAGCAGGTTACATGAATACCTGATTAACCGTAATATTGGAGGCTTGTTCGGAAGCACTCCAATCACAGTATATTATGCTTTTAGTGGCACTGCATGAAAGAAGGCATGCCACGGTGATCAACAGCCAGTATACCCTGATTGACTATAGCTGCCAAGATATAACCAAATATATCTGCAGGTTATGAAACATCTACCTGTCACTAACTATGGGAAACTTGAAGTCTGGGCCAGTAATTAGGCAGATTTGTGCTCTTTGTACCCATATCAGAAAATCAATGGAATTGATATTTTGCGGAAGCTAAACAAAGTACCAACATTCTTTAATGGTTTTAATAATGGTTGCTAATAAGACAAAAAGAAGGAAATGAAAAGGACAAGAATTCCTTCTTTTGACATGTTCCTTGGAAATGCTCACATGTCTTTGTGAATCCTATTATATTGGGCCCAAATTTGCCCAGGTGTTGATCAATTTTTTTTTGGAGCAACTTGATTTTTCTGGAGTATCTTAAATATCCCCATTCTGCACATTTAATTTGCGCCATGGTAAGTGAGTTAGTTAGGATTTTTTTTAGTTTAGTTTTTTTTCAAAAAGGGGTGTTACCAGCCACCTACACCTGTTTTGGCCAGTTAAGCCAGTTTGGACAGCTAATAGTTGCTCTAAACTAACTTAGGCAAGCATATGTGGCCACTTATGGCCGCACAGAAAACCCTTGCGGAGAATTAAGAAATCAGCGCAGGTAGCCAGAGATAGGGGGGGAAGGGAAGCAGAGAGGACCTTGCAAAGCACTAAACACCTTCACAACAACATTCAAGAAAAATAAAAACCATCAATAATAAATATTTAAGTCCTACCTTCATTATAAGAAGACAGCTCGTTTCCATGGAGAATTGTTTTTCATCTGTTGTATGCTAAAAAAGAACTAATTAAAACTCATTAAACTCAATTCTATATTTGCTATAAGCAATCTCCTATATCACAGTGAAAACAATATTACGCAGCAAAACACAATCAAAATGACTGCAATAACACATTTCAAATTTCGTTTGCAAGATTTCAGGATGATGTTCTCCGCTTCAATTTTAATTCCATGACTGTTGGGGATAAACTCATCAGAGAACTGGGAGGGAAATTTGAGCTAAAGGCAGTAATTGCTGCTGCCCATTGATGTAAAAGTTTTCTGGCAATTGGTGCTAAAATTGAAACTATTATTTCAGCTGGAACACACTTATTAAGATCAATTGAGGCTTATTTGATGCACAGCCAGTTTCACAGTGGTGTCCTCCACTGATCACTTATTTTAAAAAAAACTCCAATCATTCATTATTTTCCCTCACTTTGAAATAGAGTAAAACGCTGTACAGTTTAGAAGATCAATGTTTATTTATATTTAATACAGTGAGTGTTCCCAGGTCGATAAATTGGTGCAACTACTCTGGGTGAAGTGGTTTTATTCCTGGTACGGCCACTATCAGTTCATGTTTATGGCCTGCCACTGTATGGCGCCCTTGGCCTGCAACAAGCAGAATAAAGGCAAGGTCACTATGAGGCATATTCATCATCATAGGCAGTCCCTCAAAATCGAGGAAGACTTGCTTCCATTCCAAGAGAGAGTTCTCAGGTGACTGAACAGTCCAATACGGGAATTACAGTCTCTGTCACAGGTGGGGCAGACAGTGGGTGAAGGGAAGGGTGGGTGGGACTGGTTTGCCGCACACTCTTTCCGCTCTCTGCGCTTGTTTTCTGCATACTCTCGGCAACGAGACGCGAGGTGCTCAGCGCTCTCCCGGATGCTCTTCCTCCACTTAGGGCGGTCTTTGGCCAAGGACTCTCAGGTGTCGGTGGGGATGTTGCACTTTATCAAGGAGGCTTTGAGGGTGTCCTTGAAACGTTTCTTCTGCCTACCTGGGGCTCACTTGCCGTATCGGAGTTCCGAGTAGAGCGCTTGCTTTGAGATTCTGGTGTCGGGAATGCAGACAATGTGGCCCGCCCAACGGAACTAGTCGAATGTGGTCAGTGCTTCGATGCTGGGGATGTTGGCCTGATTGAGAACACTGACGTTGGTGCGTCTATGCTCCCAGTGGATTTGCAGGATCTTGCGGAGGCAGCGTTCGTGGTACTTCTCCAGCGCTTTCAGGTGTCTACTGTATTACACATATTGGGGCCGAAATTGTGCCTTTCAATAAGACTCGGTGTGGACTGACCGACGCTCGCGACATTGCCCTCAGTGATATTTCCAACGTGTACGTCACCACTCCGCTCCTGCGTAACAATGTAATCAAACCATGCCCCGGAATCCAAATTTCCCTTAAATCGGCTTCCGGCCGCTTGTCGGGGCCAGCGACAAGTTTTTGGGTCGGTACACACTGCGGGATGAAGACCGCCAGCGGCATTTAAAGGCGAGGTGCGGCCAAGGGACTCAGCTGACATGGGTGAGCAAGATGCTGAAGGCCATGGAGATGGCAACGGTGCACAAAACAGAGAGGTGCACCAGGAAGGACCTCAGGAAAGACCCACCATCAGGAGGTCAGGGACGCAGTCCCCCAGCACCACAGAGTGAGGCAGATAGAGAGGAGGCAGCATGAACAGGAGGCACATGTTTACCAGCATCAGGCTGCAGAGGATGAGGAGCAACATCAGCAGGAGGGAAAAGTCAATCAGGCAGCTGTGAGAGGAAGATGCCAATACAGACGTGGTGGCAGAAGGCCCTATCGACAAAGGGTGTACAGACAGCAGTTCTCCTGCATGGACCTCACTGATGAGTGTCTCTGGAGACTGTGATTCCGCAAAGATGTGTCACGGAGCTGTGCAATCTCCTGCAGCCTCAAACAAGGTTTAGGACAGCCCTGTTAGTGGCATCAAAGGTCACCATCGCTCTGAATTTCTTTGCAACTGGATCTTTTCAAGCTGCAACAGCAGACATATCTAACATTTCTCAATTTGCTGCGAGTAGCTCCATCTGTCAGGTCACAGATACCCTGTATTAGAGGAGGAGGAACTACATATGCTTTACTATGAGCAGGGAGAAGCAGTTGGAGCAGCAGACTGGATTCGTAAGGATAGTGGAATGAGAGATCTGCACAGATATTCAAACCCAAAATAAAGGTGTATTACACAAGAAATAATGATGCAAAAAAAATCTACATTATCAATTCTCACCCTTGAGCAATTCCTTATAACGCCTCTTACGCCGACCTATTTTGCAACTACACTACAGTATCTCCCCTGTGGCTGCATCATGGCTCTGGGAAGGTTGCTGTGTTTCAGGTGTAGAAGCTACAGATGTCCTTCTGCACGCCCTCAACCAGCTCTGGTCCTGGAAGGGCGAGCTACAGACTGGGCCGCATCCTCCTCCGCGCCATCAGTCTGGATTGGCTGGGGCGAAGCCATGGTTCAGGACTGCTGTGATCCTGAGAGAGCACATCAGGAGCATGCTCCAATGACCTGTGCCACTCACCTGGGGCAGAACCTCATTATCCCCACCAATCTGCTGGAGCACAGGTAGGTGGGGTGGTGTGACACCAGAAGATCCCCGGTAGACCGTGGTGGACCCAGCCGCGATGGCAGCAATCAGATCTCGTGTGACATCCAGCTGAGAGAAACCATAATCTCGATGCCACCAGACACGACAGCAGTAAGATGCTCCGTGGCCTGTTGCTGAGAGTGCATGAGAGCATTCTGAGCTTCCAGGCCAGCGGCCATCCACTCCAATACAGCACTGATGTTGGGACCCTTCCGCCCATGCTGTAATGGCAGCTGCCACATTACCCACGACACACCTCATCACATCTGGATCTGCACAGTCACTCTGGAAGTCCACTACCGTCTGCACACTGGCAATGATGAACTTCATGGTGTGTGGAGAGCTGTCCGCAATGCGGGAGGCGGACTCCTCCATGCTCCGGACCACTTGCGAGAGGCTCTCGGGCACCCTTGCCACTGCCCCCAACAACTGCAAATGCATGATCTCCTTGTTTCAAAAGCCGCCACATGGAAGGGCTTATCTGAGTCCTCTCCAGCAGAACTTGCTTGTGACCTTGCCACCCCTGGAGAGCTGGCATCTGAGGTACACTTTGCCCTTCACCATGCTGCAGACTGCAATGTACACGTACTCCCAGTGTGTGAGCTGGCTTGTGCGAGTGTAGGAAGCAGTGCTCGCAGCAGTGTCCCCCCCCTTCATCGCCCTCAATGGACATGCTGCCAATCTCTGCACTTGGCTCAAGGCACTCAGTCTGACTCTGGCTCACACTCGGGGTCTCATCTGCAATCATAAATGGCACAGGCTTCTGTGAGGGTGAGGTAGCGCACTGCACCATCCAGCAAGAACTTGCACACATTCATCACCAATTGACTGATAGGTGTTTGGACTTTCAGGGAGAGTTGGCATTAAAGGAAGGCCTTCACTTACCGATGCTGCCCCCAGCAGGATCCACACAGCCTGCAGCCAAAGGGAAGGCAACATGTGGGCCCACTAGCCGCTGCACCCTCTCTTCTATATCACTGAGCTGCTGGATATCAGCCTCACTCCCACCAGCCCTCTCTTGCTCCAAATGGTTGTGTGACACGTTGGCCTGCAAAGCAAAGAAGGGTTGCTGAGCAGCAGTGTCATGAGGCATTGACAATTAGTGCAAGTGTGAGTCAATTACATAGAAACATAGAAAATAGGTGCAGGAGTAGGCCATTCGGCCCTTCGAGCCTGCACCGCCATTCAATAAGATCATGGCTGACCATTCCCTCAATACCCCTTTCCTGCTTTCTCTCCATACCCCTTGATCCCTTTAGCCGTAAGGGCCATAACTAACTCCCTCTTGAATATATCCAATGAACTGGCATCAACAACTCTCTGCGGCAGGGAATTCCACAGGTTAACAACTCTGTGAGTAAAGAAGTTTCTCCTCATCTCAGTCCTAAATAGTCTACCCCTTATCCTAAGACTATGTCCCCTGGTTCTGGACTTCCCCAACATCTGGAACATTCTTCCCGCATCTAACCTGTCCAGTCCTGTCAGAATCTTACACGTTTCTATGAGATCCCCTCTCATCCTTATAAACTCCAGTGAATAAAGGCCCAGTTGATCCAGTCTCTCCTCAAATGACAGCCCAGCCATCCCTGGAATCAGTCTGGTGAACCTTCGCTGCACTCCCTCAATAGCAAGAACGTCCTTCCTCAGATTAGGAGACCAAAACTGAACACAATATTCCAGGTGAGGCCTCACTAAGGCCCTGTACAATTGCAGTAAGACCTCCCTGCTCCTATACTCAAATCCCCTCGCTATGAAGGCCAACATATCATTTGCCTTCTTCACCGCCTGCTGTACTTGCATGCCAACTTTCAATGACTGATGAACCATGACACCCAGGTCTCGTTGCACCTCCCCTTCTCCTAATCTACCGCCATTCAGATAATATTCTGCCTTCGTGTTTTTGCCCCCAAAATGGATAACCTCACATTTATCCACATTATACTGCATCTGCCATGCATTTGTCCACTCACCTAACCTGTCCAAGTCACCCTGCAGCCTCTTAGCGTCCTCCTCAAAGCTCACACCGCCACCCAATTTAGTGTCATCTGCAAACATGGAGATAGTACACTCAATTCCTTCATCTAAATCGTTAATGTATATTGTAAAGAGCTGGGGCCCCAGCACTGAGCCCTGCGCCCATTTATTCCGACTCTTTGCTTCCTGTCTGCCAACCAGTTCTCTATTCACGTCAGCACATTACCCCCAATACCATGCGCTTTGATTTTGCACACCAATCTCTTGTGCGGGACCTTGTCAAAAGCCTTTTGAAAGTCCAAATACACCACATCCACTTGTTCTCCCTTGTCCACTCTGCTAGTTACATCCTCAAAAAATTCCAGAAGATTCATCAAGCATGATTTCCCTTTCATAAACCCAATGTTGACTTGGACCAATCCTGTCACTGCTTTCCGAATGCGCTGCTATTTCATCCTCAATTGATTCCAACATTTTCCCCCCTACTGATGTTAGGCTAACCAGTCTATAATTACCCGTTTTCTCTCTCCCTCCTTTTTTATAAAGTGATGTTACATTAGCTACCCTCCAGTCCATAGGAACTGATGCAGAGTCGATAGACTGTTGGAAAATGATCACGATGCATCCACTATTTCTATGGCCACTTCCTTAAGTACTCTGGGATGCAGACTATCAGGCCCCGGGGATTTATCCGCCTTCAATCCCATCAATTTCCCTAACACAATTTCCTGCCTAATAAGGATATCCTTCAGTTCCTCTTCTCACTAGACCCACTGTCCCCTCGTACATTCGGAAGGTTATTTGTGTCTTCCTTTGTGTCGACAGAACCAAAGTATTTCTTCAATTGGTCTGCCATTTCTTTGTTCCCCATTATAAATTCACCTGAATCTGACTGCAAGGGACCTATGTTTGTCTTACTAATCTTTTTCACTTCACATATTTATAGAAGCTTTTGCAGTCAGTTTTTATGTTCCCTGCAAGCTTCCTCTCGTACTCTATTTTCCCCCTCTTAATTAAACCCTTAGTCCTCCTCTGTTGAATTCTAAATTTCTTCCAGTCCTCAGATTTGTTGCCTTTTTCTAGCCAATTTATATGCCTCTTCCTTGGTTTTAACATTATCCTTAATTTCCCTTGTTAGCCACGGTTGAGCCATCTTCCCCGTTTTATTTTTACTCCAGACAGGAATGTACAATTGCTGAAGTTCATCCATGTGATCTTTACATATTTGCCATTGCTTATCCACCGTCAACCCTTTAAGTATCCTTTGCCAGTCTATTCTAGCCAATTCACGCATCATACCGTTGAAGTTACCTTTCCTTAAGTTCAGGACCCTAGTTTCCGAATTAACTGTGTCACTCTCCATCTTAATAAAGAATTCTACCATATTATGTTAACTCTTCCCCAAGGGGCCTCACACAGCAAGATTGCTAATTAGCCCCTTCTCATTACACATCACCCAGTCCAGCATGGCCAGCTCTCTAGGCAAGGTCTAATGAGAAGAACGAACTGAAGGATATCCTTATTGGGCGGGAAATTGTGTTAGGGAAATTGATGGGATTGAAGGCCGATAAATCTCCGGGGCCTGATAGTCTGCATCCCAGAGTACTTAAGGAAGTGGCCCTAGAAAGCCATCCCTAATACACTCCAGGAAATTCTCCTCCACCGCATTGCTACCAGTTTGGTTAGCCCAATCAAAATGTAGATTAAAGTCGCCCATGATAACTGCTGTACCTTTATTGCACACATCCCTTATTTCTTGTTTGATGCTGTCCCCAACCTCACTACGACTGTTTGGTGGTCTGTACACAACTCCCACTAGCGTTTTCTGCACTTTGGTATTCCGCAGCTCCACCCATACCGATTCCACATCATCCAGACTAATGTCCCTCCTTACTATTGCATTAATTTTCTCTTTAACCAGCAACGCCACCCCGCCTCCTTTTCCTCTCTGCCTATCCTTCCTAAATGTTGAATGCCCCTGGATGTTGAGTTCCCAGCCTTGGCCCCCCTGGATCCATGTCTCCGTGATGCCAATTATATCATATCCGTTACCTGCTGTCTGCGCAGTTAATTCGTGCACCTTATTCCGAATATTCCTCGCATTGAGGCACAGAGCCTTCAGGCTTGACTTTTTAACACACTTTGCCCCTATAGAATTTGGCTGCAATGTGGACCTTTTTGTTTTTAGCCTTGCAATTCTGTGCCCTCCACTTTTACTATTCTCCTTTCTATCTTTTGCTTCTGCCTCCATTTTATTTCCCTCTGTCTCCCTGCAAAGGTTCCCATCCCCTTGCCAGGTTAGTTCCTAGTTCCATGTTATCCCCTCCCCAACAGCACTAGCAAACACTCCCCCTAGGACATTGGTTCCGGTCCTGTAAGTGTAAGTGTAACTCGCAAATGAAAGGGGCCCTCCATTGTGAGTATGCACACATAGATATAGATGCCTCAGCAATCAAATGGTGCTTCACTGACTATATAATGAAGAAGGAAAATAAGAAAATAAGCAGCATTCGAAATAAAGTAAATGAGTTGACGGCACAAATCATTACAAATGGGTATGATTTGGTGGCCATTACAGAAACATGGTTGCAAGGTGGCCAAGACTGGGAATTAAACATACAGGGGTATCTGACGATTCAGAAAGATAGGCAAGAAGGGAAAGGAGGTGGGGTAGCTCTGTTAATAAGGGATGATATCAGGGCAGTTGTGAGGGATGATATTGGCTCCAATGAACAAAATGTTGAATCATTGTGGGTGGAGATTAGAGATAGTAAGGGGAAAAAGTCACTGGTCGGCGTAGTTTATAGGCCCCCAAATAATAACTTCACGGTGGGGCGGGTAATAATCAAGGGAACAATGGAGGCATGTGAAAAACGAACGGCAGTAATCATGGGGGATTTTAACCTACATATCGATTGGTCAAATCAAGTCGCACAGGGTAGCCTTGAGAAGGAATTCGTAGAATGCATATGGGATTGTTTCTTAGAACAATATGTTACAGAACCTACAAGGGAGCAAGCTATCTTAGATCTGATCCTGTGTAATGAGACAGGAATAATAAACAATCTCCTCATAAAAGATCCTCTTGGAATGAGTGATCACAATATGGTTGAATTTGTAATACAATTGTGGATGAGGAAGTTGTGTCAGACACGAGCGTACTATGCTTAAACAAAGGGGACTACAGTGGGATGAGGGCAGAGTTGGCTAAAGTAGACTGGAAACAAGGACTAAACGGTGGCACAATTGAGGAACAGTGGAGGACTTTTAAGGAGCTCTTCATAGTGCACAACAAAAATATATTCCAGTGAAAAAGAAGGGCGGCAAGAGAAGGGATAACCAGCCGTGGATAACCAAGGAAATAAAGGAAAGTATCAAATCAAAGACCAATGCGTATAAGGTGGCCAAGGTTAGTGGGAAACTAGAGGATTGGGAAAATTTTAAGCAACAGCAAAGAATGACTAAAAAAGCAATAAAGAAAGGGAAGATAGATTACGAAGGTAAACTTGCGCAAAACATAAAAACAGATAGTAAAAGCTTTTACAGATATATAAAACGGAAAAGAGTGACTAAAGTAAATGTTGGTCCCTTAGAAGATGAAAAGGAGGATTTAATAATGGGAAATGTGGAAATGGCTGAGATCTTAAACAATTATTTTGCTTCTGTCTTCACAGTGGAAGACACAAAAACCATGCCAAAATTTGCAGGCCACAGGAATGTGGGAAGGGAGGACCTTGGGACAATCACTATCACTAGGGGGGTAGTGCTGGACAGGCTAATGGGACTGAAGGTGGACAAGTCCCCTGGTCCTGATGAAATGCATCCCAGGGTATTAAAAGAGATGGCGAAAGTTATAGCAGATGCATTCGTTATAATCTACCAAAATTCTCTGGACTCTGGGGAGGTACCAGCAGATTGGAGAGCAGCTAATGTAACGCCTCTGTTTAAAAAAGGGGGCAGGCAAAAGGCAGGTAACTATAGGCCGGTTAGTTTAACATCTGTAGTGGGGAAAATGCTTGAAACTATCATTAAGGAAGAAATAGCGGGACATCTGGATAGGAATAGTGCAATCAATCATGAAAGGGAAATCATGTTTAACTAACTTACTGGAATTCTTTGAGGATATAACGAGCATGGTGGATAGAGGTGTACCGATGGATGTGGTGTATTTAAATTTCCAAAAGGCATTCGATAAGGTGCCACACAAAAGGTTACTGCAGAAGATAAAGGTACGCGGAGTCAGAGGAAATGTATTAGCATGGATAGAGAATTGGCTGGCGATCAGAAAGCAGAGAGTCGGGATAAATGGGTCCTTTTCCGGTTGGAAATCAGTGGTTAGTGGTGTGCCACAGGGATCAGTGCTGGGACCACAACTGTTTACAATATACATAGATGACCTAGAAGAGGGGACAGAGTGTAGTGCAACAAAATTTGCAGATGACACTAAGATTAATGGGAAAGCGGGTTGTATAGAGGACTCAGAGAGGCTGCAAAGAGATTTGGATAGGTTAAGTGAATGGGCTAAGGTTTGGCAGATGGAATACAATGTCGGAAAGTGTGAGGTCATCCACCTTGTGAAAAAAAACAGTAAAAGGGAATATTATTTGAATGGGGAGAAATTACAACATGCTGTGGTGCAGAGTGACCTGGGGGTCCTTGTGCATGAATCCCAAAAGGTTAGTTTGCAGGTGCAGCAGGTAATCAGGAAGGCAAATGGAATGTTGGCCTTCATTGCGCAAGGGATGGAGTACAAAAGCAGGGAGGTCTTGCTGCAACTGTATAAGGTATTGGTGAGGCCGCACCTGGAGTACTGCGTGCAGTTTTGGTCACCTTACTTAAGGAAGGATATACTAGCTTTGGAAGGGGTACAGAGACGATTCACTAGGCTGATTCCAGAAATGAGGGGGTTACCTTATGATGATAGATTGAGTAGACTGGGTCTTTACTCGTTGGAGTTCAGAAGGATGAGGGGTGATCTTATTGAAACATTTAAAATCATGAAAGGGATAGACAAGATAGAGGCAGAGAAGTTGTTTCCATTGGTGGGGGAGACAAGAACTAGGGGGCACAGCCTCAAAATACGGAGGAGCCAATTTAAAACCGAGTTGAGAAGGAATTTCTTCTCCCAGAGGGTTGTGAATCTGTGGAATTCTCTGCCCAAGGAAGCAGTTGAGGCTGGCTCATTGAATGTTTTCAAGTCAAAGATAGATAGATTTTTAAGCAATAAGGGAATTAAGGGTTACGGGGAGAGGGCGGGTAAGTGGAGCTGAGTCCACGACCAGATCAGCCATGATCTTATTGAATGGCGGAGCAGGCTATAGGGGCTAGATGGCCTACTCCTGTTCCTAATTCTTATGTTTTTATGTTCTTCTGAGAAGGTGAAGGAGAGGCTCGCAGAAGGGAGGTCAGGAATTTGGGGAACATGTACTCACTTTCACCATTCGAATGATGTCATTAAACCTTTTGTGGCATTGGGTGGTGGTCCGGTCATGAACTGAGGTCCCCAACACCTCAGCAGCTACCTCTCTCCACACATTCACAAACACCGCACGACTGAGTCTTCCTGTGTGCAGATACAGTACGCACCTCTTTCCTTTCACAGCTTGGACGAGGGTTTCAATTTCCACATATAGAGAAGCGGCTGGCCCTCCTTGAACCTCCTGCATTAGCCATTCCATCAGAAGCACCAACGACAAACTCAATGCTCAGGGCCTACCTGCAAAACCTGCCCTTTAAGAAGGCCAGGAAGCAGCTGCCTCATCATCACTCAATGGGAATCAGCTGAATTTCTCGGCCTAATCGCTCACTCCACCCCCACACCACGGCAAAGAGCCCATTCCCACCACCAACATTGCCCGTTCTTTTTTTTTTGCTCTAATTCCTGAATTTCACTCTGATGTCTGCCCCATCCATTGGGGCAGTAATGCACACAAAAAATCAGTGGGTGCACCCCGTTTTGGGTGAAGGGCAATTTCGGCCCCATTACTTTTTGCATATATTTAGATACATGTCTACTACTGAGACAGCTATCGGGCAACTTCTCATACAGTATTACTTTAATATTTGGAATTCTCTATAGGTCTTCTAGTAGTGCAAAGAATAGCTGCCAACTTTCAAATTACCATTTGTTCCAACAAGTTCAAAAAGCCCTCGGAGCCAAAATTGCCCCTTTTTTTAAGAGCCGTTAACACCTTAAAGAGGCAGTAATGTGGCGGAAAGGAGCTACCACTCCGTCGGGGCGGAGGGGCCGACATTTGGGACATTGACCTCGTCCCTTTTTGTGGTGGTGTAGGTTATCGCTCCCCCCGCCCCGTGTTCCCACCCCGTCGGCCATGCGCCGACCCCTTACTGACCGGCAGTGGCCCTTTTCCACCCCATGAGGGAAATTGCTCCATGGGAGCTGAGCCGCCGCCGGTCAGTGCCCCCAACAGCTTTCCTGGTGGGAAGCTGCCAGTGGCTGGGCAGTGCATCCGCCCTTAAAGGGGAGAGCGCACCATCGCGGCTGCCATTTTATTTTAGTTGTCGGCCCGACAATGGCGGCAATGGGTTCGGCCAGGCAGCCCACCAGCCCCTCTTGGATACATGGGCCTTTATGCACGTGTACACCTGTAGACCCAGGACCACAAGAGTCTGAAAGTACGGGACCAGCAGATAGGTTCGTACTTTCCTTGCAGTTCGGAGGCATTCGCCCACGGGAAGCCTCCAACCGCAAATTCAGGGCCATTGTTTATGGCAGTGTTGTGTTTTAATTATCTACCATTCAAGAAATGACAACAATAGGCGAGTCAGCTTGTATGTGATGCAACATTTCAAGCATCATTAATAGGTTTCTTTCTACTTCTGAAACCACTATAGGTGATGTTGGGGAAGTACCATGCCAGCATTTTCCATAATTAATTTATAAAAGCTATTATACAAGAGTAAAATGTCATAAAGAAATCCTTTTTAATTAAAAAAAATAAATGTTAATATAGACCAGATAGAGAATGGCCCAGACTTATTAACATTGTTCTCTACTTTTAGCGCCACGGTCATCCATGGTGCAAATAATAAAAGATAATTACCCTGTGCCCTTTGGCTGCAAAAATTGCTCCCTATGCCAGTTCTGCTAGCGGCCCCAAAAAAATCAATTAATGAGCAGGCATGTTGTTTGGCGTCTCTTAAGTGCGTTAACAGCCTTAATCATTAAGATAAAATAGCTGAGACCATTAAAGCAGATGTGGAGAGTGGAGGTTTTGATGTGCAACTGGTTCCGAGTCATACTAGAATAGCTCCATGGACAGGTCACCTTTGAGTCAGCAGGTTATATGACCGATAAGGCACCAACATCATGCCTGGGAGGAGTCCACCAAGAGAGTATATTTGGTGCCCTCAAGCAAAAAGTTAGCAAGGTAAGTGAACAGAATGCAAAATGTAATCTCCACTGTACTGCATAATGGAGAGGGGCACCTTCTTTGTTCAATCAATAGAGTTAGAAGCATATAGTATACCTAATGGGAAAAAACAAGTGAATGAAGCTGTCATCTTTATGGCATGCCGTATTACGGGGAAGTGATCTTAAACTGAATAAATAAGTATAGATTATGTAAAACCGTGGTCAAAATTGCCCTCCGCCTAAAATGGGATGCACCAACTGTTTTTTTTTGTTGTTTTACTGCCCCAATCGATGGGGTGGTGATTGGAGAGATTTTGCCCTCTTTTGTCATCTCCAATTGTTGGGGTGGTGTTTCGGGCGGCGGCAGGGTGAACGTCGGTTGGGAGCAGGGCGGAAGGCGGACAGTGTCATGAGCACCGCGCTGAGCACGTCAGCTCGATGCGGATGTGCTGCGTCGCGCTGACGTGTCACAACGTCCCTCCCCTTCAGTTAAAGGGGAGTGCCGCTGTGAGCTCTGCAGCCACTTTAGTGGTGCCCACTGGGCCACCGGGGAGTGCTATTGCAAGCGTCCTTGGGATCATGTGGGCTGGCCCAACCAATCAAAAAGGGGATCCCATTATGCTGATGGGAATTCCATTTAAGTACAGAATCCCCATAAACATGAATAGGAATCATATACACAATACAATTACACACCAGTTAAACATACATAGGATTACATAGGATGTGCGGCACAGAAACAGGCCATTCGGCCCAACCACTCCGTGCCGGCATTTCTGCTCCACTTGCGCCTCCTCCTGTCTTTCCTCATCTAAATCTTTCAGCATAATCCTCTATTCCCTTCTCCCTCATATCCTTGTCTAGCCTTCCCTTAAATGCATCTATAAATTTAAACATTTTAAAGGAGCTAACAATAACCTAGAACTAATTTTAAAGTTTCTATATGTTTAAAAATATTTTGATATTTATTTAAACTCTTACGCTGGTAAGAGAAGGCCCGATGCATGCTTTTACCAGGTGTAAGAGGTTCATGGGCATTCAATGGGCAATCATTAGACAAATAGACCAACTCTTCGCCAGAGAATGTCCATTTCCCAGGGATGTGGATGATCTGTCAAGTTGAAACTTGACAGATCGCAAATTCCAAGTTTTTGCACATGCGCAGCACATGCGGAAACCTGGAACCTGCGGGCAACTTATGGCCACGTATGCGGTCATAGACGCAGAAAATGCGGGCCAACGGATTTTTTGCTATTCATTGTGACATCATGCAATCAAACAAAAAATGGTAAAATCCTGCTCAATGTATGAAAAGTAATTGGAATTATTTTTCAAATGATATAGACACACAATGGGGCCCAAGTTTAAACTGGTCATTAGAACGGCGCACCTCCGAGCCTTGCGCCTATTATTTAGAATTAAAAGTGCGCCTAAAAAGTACCTCGCTATTCTGAAGTGTCTGCAGATCCCCATTCCAGTCGGCGCAGCGCAGCTTGAGCTGCGGGGGGCGGAGCTATCGACATGCTGTGTCTACACAGCCGGCATGGGGGCGGGGCTATGGCCCAGCGTGTCTGTGAGTGCCTGCAACATTGCGCTTGTGCGTTGGAGCGTGCGCGCATGCGCAATGGCACAGAAACATTGGCTGGGTGAGCGCTTACCCGCCCCTAGTCCCTGTCCGAACAGCCGAAAATATGCTGCTGCATGATTTTCTTTGCTGCTGGGTGAACGATTTCCAGCCACTGGCCGAACGGATAGGCGCTGCATACTGCAGTAGGTGAGGTAGGGATTTTTATTTTTTTATTTATTGATTTATTGATTGATTGATTGATTTATCATTTATTATTGATGATGGTTCTTTATTTTTAAAAGTGAAGGTATTTAGTGCTCTCTCTTCCCCCCCCCCCCCCCATCTCTGGCTAGCTGCGCTGATTTATTAACTGTACACAAGGTTTTTCCTGGCATACAAAAGTGGACACTTACTCTGTTCTAATTTAGTTTGGAATAACTTTTCGCAGTTCAAACTTGCAAAACAAATGTACGTGGCTGGACACGCCCCCTTTGAAAAAAAAATGGAACTAAAATGAAACTAAACTAACTCACTAGAACTGGAGCAAACTAAATGTGGAGAATTGCAATTTCTGGGATACACCAAAAAAAACTAGTTACTCCAAAAAAAGAGAAAAAGAGGAGCAAATCCAGTTGAAACTTGGGCCCATTAATGTAACAATTTACAAATCATTTGTCTTTTAAAAGTCCTTAGTATTCATTTCAACTTTTTCTTTAAAATAAATCAGTTTTAGCACATATGGTGGGGCTAGTTTAGAGAAACACATCTGTTGTTGGGATAAGTGCTAGAAAGCAATTAAATTCTGCCTCTCTCACATGTACATGAAATCATACCAGATGTGACTGTCCCAATTAGTATTTTCTCAAGTCACAGTGGAGCCCAGTTACTAAAATTGTCATAATTATGTTTGTAGTGGTACAGCTTTTAGCTCAATAATGTATATCTTACATGGCTGCCATAGGAATGGGTGAGGTAATGATGCATTGCAGTTGTCCCAGTGCATTTTCACCTGTTCCAAACATGTTATTTCTTATCTTTGCATCTGTTAAAGGGAGACCAAAAGGGAAAGTTAGGAAAACATACAGAGAGTGTGAATCAAAAAGTGAGTTGATAGAACCCCATGTCAAACAACATTAGCAATTTCAATTTTAAAAACTGATCTCTTTGATCCTAATTCAGCTGTAAAGCCATCAGTACACATTCTCTGAAGGCACCAGTTTCCCCATTGGTCTTTTGGGCATAGATATTTTTTGCACATTGGCAAAATAGCATTTATTCCTTATTCAAGTAATAAACCTGCTTTTGCACATACTTAGACTTTTTTCCCACTAGTGATTTGTAGCTAATTTCAGGTAAGAGGTTGAGACAAGGGCAACGAACTGTATGCCATGTCAGATGATTTTCCCTTTGGATGTGTGTTTAAATCTAATTCAGACTAAACTGGCACACACAAGAG
Source organism: Pristiophorus japonicus (assembly GCF_044704955.1). Taxonomy (NCBI): domain Eukaryota; kingdom Metazoa; phylum Chordata; class Chondrichthyes; family Pristiophoridae; genus Pristiophorus; species Pristiophorus japonicus. Next base: position 277,052,843 of record NC_091979.1, on the reverse strand, counting down.
AAAGACAACATCATCTAGAGTTGGACAAGGAGTACACAGAGAATGAAGACACAACTGACGTGGCAATTTTTATCCCTGTGCCAAATTTCAATTCATTTAAACACACATAATGATTCTAAGCCATTGAAAGAATAATGAAAATGCAAATTGCATAGGATGGTATAAAATATAATTAAGGGAATGGAAACCATAAATCCAGAATACTACTTTAAATTTAATTGTAACAGTAAGACAAGGTGGCTCATGTTCAAACAAGTAACAATAAATTTAGAACTGATAGCAGGAAGTTCTTCCTCACACAATGCGTGATCAACATTTGGGATGGACTTTGGATAGAGTAATGAAGGCAAAACTCCTGGAATCATTTAACAAACAATTAGATGTATTAATGGGAGTATAGTGGGGTCTTTTTGGATGAAAGAATTATGGCCTTCCTTATCTGTAATTCTCTTGTGATCTTGTGAATGCCACTAAATTGACAAAAACAAACTAAATGCAAATGTGTGATTTCCCCCAAAGTATGTGATTTATGTTTGGTTCAGATGTTACAGAGAAGAGCTATGGATGGGTCAGATTACTTGTCACATGTCATATCCTGCATGTGCTTGCCACCATTTCAGCCACTGCTATGACAAATTGAATTGATTAAGGGTGTGCTACGTAAAATATCTAACAGACGGTTCCTGTAAACAGAGGCCTAATTTACAGCCCTCAGGGGCTACGGCAGGAGTGTACTGGATGGGCCACGGATTTTCAGCCTTGTATTTTTTAAATATTGTGGGATTTTCATACGTCATCATTTTCTTTTCCTCCTCTGAACAGCAGAATAATGGTTAAGTTTGCATTGTTGTTTCCCTTTGTAAATTCAGTGCTGCCAGCTTGAACTTGCTCTTGCATGTTGAACTAGAACTGCAGATTTGACTAATATTTACTGATCACAGATTGCTGGAACATGCCGTGAGCAATGGGACAACCATCAGCATGAAATTCATAAGAGAATTATTCTTCCGATGGTTGCTTTTGGATAGACTATTGTTGTTAAGCCACATAAATTTAAATAAAGGACACTCTTCTAAAGGGCATCTTGTATTAGAATGCTATTACAGTATTATATTACTACCACAGCCAAATGTATAGCTGTGGAGCACTGTCATGGGACTGCTATTTTTCAGGTGTTGAGTATACCTGTGGTACATTCTGTTGACCTCGTGCTATAATGCGACATCAAATTACTATGATATATATTTGATGCTCCCAGTGCTCAGTATATGGTGAACTAGGAGTGCCACAGGGCCAGGGGAAATTGTCTCCTGCCAGCAGATCTTAAAGGGCTACTAGTCACTCTTACACCTGTCCTACAACTAAGGCAGACACAGGGTGAAAACTGTTCCATTAATGACACAGCTTTAGAGGTCCTGTAGAAAAGAATGGTTCTTTTTGGTGGTGAGGGTCATCCTGCAACAAAGAGCAGCACCAAGGCATCATGGATTTAGGTCACAGAGCAAGTAAATGCTTCTCTGCCTGAAGCGGGGAGTAGGTAAGTAAGATATTTCCTGGGCTATGCAAGGTTGCCAAGATAAATGTCCTAATACGTGGCTTCCTTGTACAATGTTGGAATACAATGCATTTGAACTGCACTTCAATTTAAACTTGGGACCCCATCACAGAAGGAGACTACACAGCACTTTAACAACTGCTCATCTTTCTAAATGCATAGTGTCATGTATTCAACCAGCATTGTAACCCATGTATAATCTGACCTAAGTTGTACACTGTGAGAACAATGGCCACTAGGTGGTGAACTTGTGGGAGACACTCCTAACCTGGACCTTCAGATATAAAAGGGGAAGCTCCACCCACTTACATCACTTGAGTGCTAAGGAATAAAGGACAGGTCAGAGACTGACCTTCTCTCAAGCATGGGCCTCGTGTGCATTTATACTGTATAGTAAGGACGGATCAATGGCGACGAGAAACTGGGATTTAAACCACGCGAGCATGGCCACTAGCAGAACAGATGAGAGGTACTGTGTCAAGGAATGGTTGGGACAGAGATTCAACATTGTTAAAGCAGCACACAGTTCTCCAGGCAGACAAGGGCAATTGGGCATGCCCCAACATGTAATCGAACCCAGAGGGGGAGTTTGTCAGAGACAATGGCAAGCTGAACAGCGATTCACGCCATTGCAAGGGACAATGCGGCCAGTAATGGGGCCATCAACACCTGTTAATGGTGCACTCAAGGACAATCACAGGGGCAGTGAGGGACGATTGACTGGCAAGGGACCTTTTGTTTCCAACAGCAGCTCATGTTGGAGGCGTGGAGGCATACATTCAGCCGGAGTTTGCAGAGATGAGCAAAATACCTGCAGAAATTGCAGAAATGAACGCTGGGGGAAATCGCTGGAAGCTGAAGTTCAGCGAGTTCATGTGGAGCACGTATACAGTTCATACACCAGGATGCCACCAATAATGATGAAAGTGCTCCTCAATGGCATCCCAGTATCAATGGAGCTAGACACAGGGGCCAGCCAGTCCCTGATGGATATCAAACAGTTCGAAAAGTTGTGGGCGTCCAAGGCCATGAGGCCAAAATTATCGCCGATTGACGCACAGCTACGGACATACACAAAGGAGATCATTCCGGTGCTAGGCAGCGCCATGGAGGTCGTCACTCACAAAGATTCGGAGAACAGGTTGCCACTCTGGGTTGTCCCGGGGGACGGTCCTGTTGGCTTGCTGTCATGAACTGGAAATGGGGCGATGTCAATGCAATTTCCTCTGTGGAGCGATACTCACAGATCCTGGACAAATTTGACTCATTATTTCAACCTGGCATTGGCACCTTCATGGGGGCCAAGGTAGTGATTCACTTAAACCCGGACACCAGGCCAGTACACCACAAGGCCACAGCGGTGCCGTACGTGATGCGGGAAAAGATAGAAGGCGAATTGGACTGCCTGCTGAGGGAAGGCATCATCTTGCCAGTCGAATTCAGTGACTGAGCGAGCCCGATTGTGCCGATGCTCAAGGTGGATGGGTTGGTCAGGATATATGGTGATTACAAGGCCACCATCAATCGGGTGTCACTCCAAGACCAGTACCCGCTACCGAGAGCGGAGGACCTCTTTGCGACGCTATCCGGTGGCAAACTTTTTTCAAAATTGGACCTGACCTCAGCTTACATGACCCAGGAGCTGGCGAGTGAGTCAAAGAAGCTGACCACCATCACGACACACAAAGGGTTGTTTGAGTTCAACAGATGTCCGTTCGGGATTCGCTCGGCCGCCGCGATCTTCCAACGAAATATGGAAAGCCTCCTCAAATCGATTCCAGGGACGGTGGTTTTTCAAGACGACATCCTCATTACGGGTTACGATACTGAAGAACACCTCCACAACCTGGAGGAGGTGCTATGCAGACTGGACCGGGTAGGACTGCGACTGAAAAAGGCGAAGTGCGTCTTCCTAGCTCCAGAGGTAGAATTCCTGGGGATGAGGGTTGCAGCAGACGGGATCAGCCCTACTGCGTCCAAGACGGAAACGATCCAGAGAGCACCCAGACCCCGTAACACGACGGAGCTACGTTCGTTCCTGGGGCTCCTGAACTATTTTGGTAACTTTCTTCCCAAATTGAGCACGTTGCTAGAGCCGCTACACGTGCTCCTACGCAAAGATCGCGAATGGGTCTGGGGGGACAGCCAGGAAAGGGCTTTTAATAGAGCATGCAATTTGTTGTGTTCCAACAATCTGTTAACGCTATATGACCCATGTAAGAAACTTGTGTTAACGTGTGATGCGTCGTCCTATGGTGTCGGGTGTGTGTTGCAGCATGTTAATGCCAAGGGTCAGTTACAGCTGGTAGCTTATGCCTCCAGAAGTCTGTCCCAGGCAGAACGGGGCTACGGGATGGTAGAAAAGGAGGCACTCTCATGTGTATATGCGGTAAAGAAAATGCACCAGTACCTGTTTGGCAGGAAATTTGAGCTGGAGACAGATCACAAACCCCTAACGTCCCTTTTGGCCGACAACAAGGCCATAAATGCAAACGCATCGTCCTGCATACAGAGGTGGGCACTCTCGTTAGCCGCCTATGACTATACAATTCGGCATAGACCGGGCACCGAAATCTGCGCCGATGCACTCAGCAGGCTCCCACTAGCCACCACTGAGGGGGCTGCCGAGCATGCTGCTGAGATGGTCATGGTTGTTGAAGCTTTTGGAAGCAAAGGCTCACCCGTGACAGCCCGTCAGATTAAAGTCTGGAAAAATAGAGATCCGCTATTGTCTCTCGTCAAGAAATATGTCCTGAATGGGGACTGGGCAGCCACGTACAGGGCATGCCCTGAGGAATTTAAACCATTTCACAGACGCAGGGATGAACTTTCTATTCAGGCCAATTGCCTACTGTGGGGAAACCGCATAGTCATGCCCCAGATGGGCAGAGAGGTGTTCATCAGAGAACTCCACAATGAGCATCCGGGCATTGTCATGATGAAGGCAATTTACAGGTCACACGTTTGGTGGCCAGGGATAGATGCAGATCTGGAACTTTGTGTTCGCAGGTGTAACATGTGTGCCCAGCTGGGCAATGCGCCCAAGGAAGCCCACCTTAGCCCCTGGCCATGGCCCGCCAAGCCTTGGTCACGCATCCATGTGTACTACGCAGGTCCTTTCATGGGAAAAATGTTTTTGGTTGTAGTAGATGCCTACTCCAAATGGATTGAGTGTGACATTTTAAATTCAAGCACATCCTCTGCCACGGTAGAAAGTCTACGGGCAATGTTCGCCGCCCACAGTCTACCGGACATCTTGGTCAGCGACAATGGCTCGTGCTTCACAAGCACTGAATTCCAGGACTTCATGGCAGGCAATGGAATTAACCATATCAGAACGGCACCGTTCAAGCCGGCCTCAAACGGCCAGGCAGAACGAGCAGTGCAGATAATCAAACAGGGGATGCTCAGAATCTAAGGGGGTTCCCTACAAAGCCGCTTATCACGACTCCTGTTGGCCTATAGATCCCGACCACACTCGCTCACAGGGGTTCCACCTGCAGAGCTGCGAATGAAAAGGACGCTCAAAACCTGGTTATCCCTTATACACCCCACCATGAAAGAAATTGTCGAGAGCAGGCGCCAGCCACAATATGACTACCATGACAGGAATGCGAGGGCGCGATGTATTGATGTAAATGACCCTGTTTTTGTCCTCAACTACGCTGCAGGGCCCAAATGGCTCGCAGGCACTGCGATTGCCAAAGAAGGAAATAGGATTCTGGTAGTTAAACTTACCAATGGACAAATCTGCCGCAAACATGTGGATCAAACAAAAAGGAGGTTCAGCAACCCCATAGAAGAAGCAGAGGAAGAACACGATATAGAGTTCACTCCACCACAGGTGACCGAACACCGGAACCAAAGGGAGGAGAGCCCAGTCACTGTGGGCAGTCCGGATAGGCTTGAGGCACCGCAAACAGCAGACACTCAGGCCAGCGCCCAACAACCGGAGCCCCAACTCAGGCGCTCTACAAGAGAGCATAAACCACCAGAGAGACTCAACCTGTGATCCCAATAAGACTTTAGGGTGGGAGGTGATGTCATATATTCAACCAGCATTGTAACCCATGTATAATCTGACCTAAGTTGTACACTGTGAGAACAATGACCACTAGGTAATGAACTTGTGGGAGACACTCCTAACCTGGACCTTCAAATATAAAAGGAGAAGCTCCACCCACTTCCATCACTTGAGTGCTAAGGAATAAAGGACAGGTCACAGACTGACCTTCTCTCAAGCATGGGCCTCGTGTGCATTTATACTGTATCATAAGGACGTATCACATAGGCACTGTGTAATGTTGCCATAACAATGTGTTGACTATACAACTCATTAAATGCAGCAAGCATAAAGCATCAAGTAAACAACATGCACAAGAAACCTAAATGCTGCATGCTTACAGACTCCTATAAGGTTGTTGATGGCTTGGGCACTTGGGTGACATAAATATTTCACATTCCTCTTTCCAACATTATAGTTGACTCCATAATGAGCCGTCACCCAACGAATAGGAGTGCTACTGATGATAAGCACCATATTATCAGCCCATATATAATGGAGTCTGTACATGTTTTATCAGAGGAGAGTAGTTTGCAGTTTGTCCATGTTGAAGTCATCAAGTGAAAGAAGATAAAACAGTGACACAGTAAAAATTCGAATTAATCCATCTTCCCCCAAAGAGTAATGCATCTAATAAGCGCTTACAATTCAGCTGCAAACAATTATGCGCCCCTAATGGGGGAATCAACTTGACGTGTAATTAGTCTAATACTATATTCTTAAATTATCTCTGTCCTGAATTTATTGTAATGAACACTCTGCAGGAAATTCCCTGACATTTTTTCACATAATCTAATTAATGTATAGCAGTGGCTTTTCCAGCATTAATAAAGGATGTAGCCTTCACCAAGTTTCAATCTCTTAAGGAATGCTCTAAGCGACTAAAGGCTTACAATAGAGCTTAAAGGCAATTAGCAAATTAAAGATATTCACCTGAATCCCAGTAGAGGAGGTTTCAGTACATTTTACGACGTCCGCCGCGCGGCCGATGCCATCGAGTCGCTAAAAACAGCTCTGGGCCCTGACTCCGTTAGGTGTATCGAGGAGGCTCAAGCACGTGGGGAGATCCCGTCCGAACTGACCCCCGTCCGGACGGAATTCCTCATCGGCGCCAAACCCCGGAACCTCCCTCGGGGGCCGACGCCTCACAACTTGAGCCGCCTCGGGGAAATCCCCTCCGTGCCTTTCAGTTCCGCGCGGAGGGGTTTCCTGTACGGGCTGCTCCTGCACACCCTCAACTTTGCCATCCTCGCCAGCCGTCCGGACACGCCATGGCGCACCATCTTGCCGTCCGGAGGAGGCGGGGGTCCCCGATGGAGGGCACTCTACGCAGGGGTCCTCCCACTATTCATCGGGGACTTGGCCTGGAGGGTGGTGCACGGAGCAGTGCCGTGCAACAAATTTTTAAGCCGGTTCACGGACTCCCAGGCCGCCTGCAATTTCTGCGGTCTGGAGGAGTCCGTGTTCCATGTTTTTATTGAATGCACAAGGTTGCAGCCCCTGTTCCACTATTTGAAGGGGCTGCTCCTGAAATTCTGGCTGCACTTCAGTCCCACTCTCCTGATCTTTGGGCACCCTGTGCGGAGGGGAGCGGGTAGGTCCGAGGGCCTCCTCGTAGGACTGCTCCTGGGCACGGCCAAGGGTGCCATCAGCCGGTCCAGGCAGCGGGCGGTCGAGGGGGTCGTTCAACCTGACTGCCTGCCTCTCTTCCGCTCTTACATCCGGTCCAGGGTGTCCTTGGAGATGGAGCACGCGGTGTCCACCGGTACGCTCGCGGCCTTCCGCGAGAGGTGGGCACCGGAGGGACTGGAGTGCATCATCACGCCCGGCAACCAAATTTTAATTTGATTTTACGTTTTAAAGTTAATTTGTTTTAATTGCCGGTGCTTTTAGTGTCCCCTTCCCTTTTATAGGGGGCACTGGGGAAAAATTGTGATTTTAGTGCCCAAAAAAAAAAACCAAAAAAAGAAAAACACAAAAAAAAAAACAAAAAAAGGTGGGGAAAAAAAGGGCCTTGTAAATGTCTGGAGTGTCACCCAGGTTGGGTGGCACCGTTATTGTTTTATGTTTTCACAGGTAGACTCTAAAAGAGTTTCAGTACATTTTACGACGTCCGCCGCGCGGCCGATGCCATCGAGTCGCTAAAAACAGCTCTGGGCCCTGACTCCGTTAGGTGTATCGAGGAGGCTCAAGCACGTGGGGAGATCCCGTCCGAACTGACCCCCGTCCGGACGGAATTCCTCATCGGCGCCAAACCCCGGAACCTCCCTCGGGGGCCGACGCCTCACAACTTGAGCCGCCTCGGGGAAATCCCCTCCGTGCCTTTCAGTTCCGCGCGGAGGGGTTTCCTGTACGGGCTGCTCCTGCACACCCTCAACTTTGCCATCCTCGCCGGCCGTCCGGACACGCCATGGCGTACCATCTTGCCGTCCGGAGGAGGCGGGGGTCCCCGATGGAGGGCACTCTACGCAGGGGTCCTCCCACTATTCATCGGGGACTTGGCCTGGAGGGTGGTGCACGGAGCAGTGCCGTGCAATAAATTTTTAAGCCGGTTCACGGACTCCCAGGCCGCCTGCAATTTCTGCGGTCTGGAGGAGTCCGTGTTCCATGATTTTATTGAATGCACGAGGTTGCAGCCCCTGTTCCACTATTTGAAGGGGCTGCTCCTGAAATTCTGGCTGCACTTCAGTCCCACTCTCCTGATCTTTGGGCACCCTGTGCGGAGGGGAGCGGGTAGGTCCGAAGGCCTCCTCGTAGGACTGCTCCTGGGCACGGCCAAGGGTGCCATCAGCCGGTCCAGGCAGCGGGCGGTCGAGGGGGTCGTTCAACCTGACTGCCTGCCTCTCTTCCGCTCTTACATCCGGTCCAGGGTGTCCTTGGAGATGGAGCACGCGGTGTCCACCGGTACGCTCGCGGCCTTCCGCGAGAGGTGGGCACCGGAGGGACTGGAGTGCATCATCACGCCCGGCAACCAAATTTTAATTTGATTTTACGTTTTAAAGTTTAATTTGTTTTAATTGCCGGTGCTTTTAGTGTCCCCCTTCCCTTTTATAGGGGGCACTGGGGAAAATTGTGATTTTAGTGCCCAAAAAAAAACCAAAAAAAAAAAAAAAAAGAAAAACACAAAAAAAAAACCAAAAAAAAAAAAAAGGGGGGAAAAAAAGGGCCTTGAAAATGTCTGGAGTGTCACCCAGGTCGGGTGGCACCGTTTATTGTTTTTATGTTTTCACAGGTGAACTCAAAAGAGTTTCAGTACATTTTACGACGTCCGCCACGCGGCCGAAGCCATCGAGTCGCTAAAAACAGCTTTGGGCCCTGACTCTGTTAGGTGCATCGAGGAGGCTCAAGCACGTGGGGAGATCCCATCCGAACTGACCCCCGTCCGGACGGAAATCCTCATTGGCGCCAAATCCCGGAACCTCCCTCGGGGGCCGGCGCCTCACAACTTGAGCCGCCTCGGGGAAATCCCCTCCGTGCCTTTCAGTTCCGCGCGGAGGGGTTTCCTGTACGGGCTGCTCCTGCACACGCTCAACTTTGCCATCCTCGCCTGCCGTCCGGACACGCCATGGCGTACCATCTTGCCGTCCGGAGGAAGCGGGGGTCCCCGATGGAGGGCACTCTACGCAGGGGTCCTCCCACTATTCATCGGGGACTTGGCCTGGAGGGTGGTGCACGGAGCAGTGCCGTGCAATAAATTTTTAAGCCGGTTCACGGACTCCCAGGCCGCCTGCAATTTCTGCGGTCTGGAGGAGTCCGTGTTCCATGTTTTTATTGAGTGCACAAGGTTGCAGCCCCTGTTCCATTGTTTGAAGGGGCTGCTCCTGAAATTCTGGCTGCACTTCAGTCCCACTCTCCTGATCTTTGGGCACCCTGTGCGGAGGGGAGCGGGTAGGTCCGAAGGCCTCCTCGTAGGACTGCTCCTGGGCACGGCCAAGGGTGCCATCAGCCGGTCCAGGCAGCGGGCGGTCGAGGGGGTCGTTCAACCTGACTGCCTGCCTCTCTTCCGCTCTTACATCCGGTCCAGGGTGTCCTTGGAGATGGAGCACGCGGTGTCCACCGGTACGCTCGCGGCCTTCCGCGAGAGGTGGGCACCGGAGGGACTGGAGTGCATCATCACGCCCGGCAACCAAATTTTAATTTGATTTTACGTTTTAAAGTTTAATTTGTTTTAATTGCCGGTGTTTTTAGTGTCCCCTTCCCTTTTATAGGGGGCACCGGAAAAAATTGTGATTTTAGTGCCCAAAAAAAAAGAAAAACACAAAAAAAAACCACAAAAAAAAAAAGGAAAAAAGGGCCTTGTAAATGTCTGGTGTGTCACCCAGGTTGGGTGGCATGGTTTAATGTCTTATGTTTTATAGGTAGACTCTAAAAGAGTTTCAGTACATTTTACGACGTCCGCCACGCGGCCAAAGCCATCGAGTCGCTAAAAACAGCTTTGGGCCCTGACTCTGTTAGGTGCATCGAGGAGGCTCAAGCACGTGGGGAGATCCCGTCCGAACTGACCCCCGTCCGGACGGAAATCCTCATTGGCACCAAATCCCGGAACCTCCCTCGGGGGCCGGCGCCTCACAACTTGAGCCGCCTCGGGGAAATCTCCCCTCCGTGCCTTTCAGTTCCGCGCGGAGGGGTTTCCTGTACGGGCTGCTCCTGCACACTCTCAACTTTGCCATCCTCGCCGGCCGTCCGGACACGCCATGGCGTACCATCTTGCCGTCCGGAGGAGGCGGGGGTCCCCGATGGAGGGCACTCTATGCGGGAGTCCTCCCACTATTCATCGGGGACTTGGCCTGGAGGGTGGTGCACGGAGCAGTGCCGTGTAACAAATTTTTAAGCCGGTTCACGGACTCCCAGGCCGCCTGCAATTTCTGCGGTCTGGAAGAGTCCGTGTTCCATGTTTTTATGGAATGCACGAGGTTGCAGCCCCTGTTTTATTATTTGAAGGGGCTGCTCCTGAAATTCTGGCTGCACTTCAGTCCCACTCTCCTGATCTTTGGGCACCCTGTGCGGAGGGGAGCGGGTAGGTCTGAAGGCCTCCTCGTAGGACTGCTCCTGGGCACGGCCAAGGGTGCCATCAGCCGGTCCAGGCAGCGGGCGGTTGAGGGGGTCGTTCAACCTGACTGCCTGCCTCTCTTCCGCTCTTACATCCGGTCCAGGGTGTCCTTGGAGATGGAGCACGCGGCGTCCACCGGTACGCTCGCGGCCTTCCGCGAGAGGTGGGCACCGGAGGGACTGGAGTGCATCATCACACCCGGCAACCAAATTTTAATTTGATTTTACGTTTTAAAGTTTAATTTGTTTTAATTGCCGGTGCTTTTAGTGTCCCCCTCCCCTTTAATAGGGGGCACTGGAAAAAGGAAAATTTGATTTTAGTGCCCAAAAGAAAAACCCAAAAAAAGGATAAAAAAGAGGGCCTTGTAAATGTCTGGTGTGTCATCCAGGGCGGGTGGCACCGATTAATGTTTTTGTTTTGCAGGTAAACTCCAAAAAGAGTTTCAGTACATTTTACGACGTCCGCCACGCGGCCGAAGCCATCGAGTCGCTAAAAACAGCTTTGGGCCCTGACTCTTTTAGGTGCATCGAGGAGGCTCAAGCACGTGGGGAGATCCCGTCCGAACTGACCCCCGTCCGGACGGAAATCCTCATTGGCGCCAAATCCTGGAACCTCCCTCGGGGGCCGGCGCCTCACAACTTGAGCCGCCTCGGGGAAATCCCCTCCGTGCCTTTCAGTTCCGCGCGGAGGGGTTTCCTGTACGGGCTGCTCCTGCACACTCTCAACTTTGCCATCCTCGCCGGCCGTCCGGACACGCCATGGCGTACCATCTTGCCGTCCGGAGGAAGCGGGGGTCCCCGATGGAGGGCACTCTACGCAGGGGTCCTCCCACTATTCATCGGGGACTTGGCCTGGAGGGTGGTGCACGGAGCAGTGCCGTGCAATAAATTTTTAAGCCGGTTCACGGACTCCCAGGCCGCCTGCAATTTCTGCGGTCTGGAGGAGTCCGTGTTCCATGTTTTTATTGAGTGCACAAGGTTGCAGCCCCTGTTCCATTATTTGAAAGGGCTGCTCCTGAAATTCTGGCTGCACTTCAGTCCCACTCTCCTGATCTTTGGGCACCCTGTGCGGAGGGGAGCGGGTAGGTCCGAAGGCCTCCTCGTAGGACTGCTCCTGGGCACGGCCAAGGGTGCCATCAGCCGGTCCAGGCAGCGGGCGGTCGAGGGGGTCGTTCAACCTGACTGCCTGCCTCTCTTCCGCTCTTACATCCGGTCCAGGGTGTCCTTGGAGATGGAGCACGCGGTGTCCACCGGTACGCTCGCGGCCTTCCGCGAGAGGTGGGCACCGGAGGGACTGGAGTGCATCATCACGCCCGGCAACCAAATTTTAATTTGATTTTACGTTTTAAAGTTTAATTTGTTTTAATTGCCGGTGTTTTTAGTGTCCCCTTCCCTTTTATAGGGGGCACCGGAAAAAATTGTGATTTTAGTGCCCAAAAAAAAAGAAAAACACAAAAAAAAACCACAAAAAAAAAAAGGAAAAAAGGGCCTTGTAAATGTCTGGTGTGTCACCCAGGTTTTGTGGCACGGTTTAATGTCTTATGTTTTATAGGTAGACTCTAAAAGAGTTTCAGTACATTTTACGACGTCCGCCACGCGGCCGAAGCCATCGAGTCGCTAAAAACAGCTTTGGGCCCTGACTCTGTTAGGTGCATCGAGGAGGCTCAAGCACGTGGGGAGATCCCGTCCGAACTGACCCCCGTCCGGACGGAAATCCTCATTGGCGCCAAATCCCGGAACCTCCCTCGGGGGCCGGCGCCTCACAACTTGAGCCGCCTCGGGGAAATCTCCCCTCCGTGCCTTTCAGTTCCGCGCGGAGGGGTTTCCTGTACGGGCTGCTCCTGCACACTCTCAACTTTGCCATCCTCGCCGGCCGTCCGGACACGCCATGGCGTACCATCTTGCCGTCCGGAGGAGGCGGGGGTCCCCGATGGAGGGCACTCTATGCGGGAGTCCTCCCACTATTCATCGGGGACTTGGCCTGGAGGGTGGTGCACGGAGCAGTGCCGTGCAACAAATTTTTAAGCCGGTTCACGGACTCCCAGGCCGCCTGCAATTTCTGCGGTCTGGAAGAGTCCGTGTTCCATGTTTTTATGGAATGCACGAGGTTGCAGCCCCTGTTTTATTATTTGAAGGGGCTGCTCCTGAAATTCTGGCTGCACTTCAGTCCCACTCTCCTGATCTTTGGGCACCCTGTGCGGAGGGGAGCGGGTAGGTCCGAAGGCCTCCTCGTAGGACTGCTCCTGGGCACGGCCAAGGGTGCCATCAGCCGGTCCAGGCAGCGGGCGGTCGAGGGGGTCGTTCAACCTGACTGCCTGCCTCTCTTCCGCTCTTACATCCGGTCCAGGGTGTCCTTGGAGATGGAGCACGCGGTGTCCACCGGTACGCTCGCGGCCTTCCGCGAGAGGTGGGCACCGGAGGGACTGGAGTGCATCATCACGCCCGGCAACCAAATTTTAATTTGATTTTACGTTTTAAAGTTTAATTTGTTTTAATTGCCGGTGCTTTTAGTGTCCCCCTCCCCTTTTATAGGGGGCACTGGAAAAAGGAAAAAATTTGATTTTAGTGCCCAAAAAAAAAACCAAAAAAAAGAAAAGGAAAATAAAAGGGCCTTGTAAATGTCTGGTGTGTCATCCAGGTCGGGTGGCACGGATAAATGTTTTATGTTTTGCAGGTAGACTCTAAAAGAGTTTCAGTACATTTTAACTTACGACAAGAATGAAGCAAATTCACAGTGAAGTCGATGCCTCTAAACAGACCAACTTTTCATATGTGGGTTTTTTTTTAAACTTCAGATAAACATTGACTGAAAATTTGAATAGCAAATCAGTTATTCACTGTCAGCCACTGAACAAAATATAAATTTAAAATGATTGACAGTAAAACTTTTTTTGTTATGACATTTGCCATGTTATGATATGAATATCACTCTTGGTAACATTCTCACTGCTAACTTCTGTATACTGTGTTCAGTGCTACTAAACTACGAGGCGATTCCCCATTGTTTTTCTGCTGAGAATATTTTTAAAAATCAATTTACTTTCATGCTGAATAGTAAATATTAAAAGGGTTGCACAATGCAACATCTTATGAACAGCAAACATTAGTTAAATATCCAGTTAATTTATTTTGGCAGTGTTCATTGAGGCAAAAATTTTGACCAGAGCAGCAGGAGAACTCCCTGCTCCTTCAAACAGTGCCATGCCAGCCTTGACATCCACCTGAACCAGCAGCCTGGGCCTCAGTTTAATGTGTGATCCAAAGGAGGGTGCCTCTGATATGGCAGTACTGTACAGAAGGAGTGCAGCATTGTGCTCAGGGCCCTAGAGCGAGACTTGAAACCTCAATGTACTTATTCACAGACTACCTAAAACACTTTTTCCTGCACAGGCCTGGCCCTTTATATGAGGCTTTCAGCTTTCTATTTGCTCTATTCCCAGAGCTTAGATTTTAAAGATAAGAATATAAGAAATAGGAGCAGGAGTAGGCCAAATGGCCCGTTGAGCCTGCTCTGCCATTCAATAAGATCATGGCCGAACTTCGACCTTAATTCCACTTTCCTGCCCGATCCCCATAACCTTTGAGTCCAAAAATCTATCCCTCTCAGCCTTGAATATACTCAACGATTTAGCATTCACAGCCCTTTAGGATAGAGAATTCCAAAGATTCACAAGCCTCTGAGTGAAGAAATTCCTCCTCATTTCAGTCTTAAATGGCCGACCCCTTATCCTGAGGCTATGCCCCCCTAGTTCGAGACTCTCCAGCCAAGGAAAACAACCTCTCAGAATCTACCCTGTCAACTCCCCCCATCCCCCTCCAATGTCAGACTACCAATCGGGTAGATGGGTCTTGGATCCAATTATTTTAGGGTTTTAGCCTATGCATACCCTCAGCGATATCATACCACACTGAGGTTTTCCTTGCATCATGTCTGGATCTGTTGTAGACTAACTGCTAGAGATTGATAGCTTTGATTGGTCAACAACTCCATTAACATTGTATCATGTGACTATCAGGATGGTGGAAGATAAACCAGATGGACATTGGTCTTTTTTTCGTCTAGCAATTCCGGTGTTCAGGCCTCCAAATATGTGCTTTGTTCCCAGATACCCACTTTTCCTCATTCCAGATATCTGTAACCACACTCTGTTTTCCTGGCATGGCACAGCTTCCCCTGAATGGGAATTAGTGGAAGCCTAATAATAAGTCTAAGGCATTACAAAACAAAATATACGCCTTTGTGCCCTAACATGTACATAAGGTTTCCCAAATCAAGATTTATATTAAATTCAATCACGAAACCAAATGGCTGGTAATGCCAACCAGGCAAGCAGGAGGCAGAAAACCAGCCAAGCAAGCCTTAGACCTGTTTTTCACCTATTGCACAGCGACGGCCATTCTTCAAAAGAGCCCTAAAGAGTACACATAGGTAACTTCATAATTAATGTTTAATGTGTTACAGGTGGCATTATTTCCTCTGTCTCATGCCAGGAATGTTGTTAAGTGCCCACTTCATAGAATCATAGAATGATACAGCACAGAAGGAGGCCATTGATCCATCGTGCTTGTGCCGGCTCTTTGGTAGAGCTATCCAAGTGAACCCACTCCCCTGTTCTTTCCCCATAGCCATGTAATGTATTTTCCTTTCAAGTATTTATCCAATTCTATTTTGAATGTTACTATTGAATCTTCATCCACCACCCTTTCAGGTAGTGCAATTCAGATCACAACAACTCGCTGTGTAATAAAAAGATTTCCTCATGTTGCCTCTGGTTCTTTTGCCAATCACCTTGAAGTTGTGTCCTCTGGTTATCGACCCTTCTGCCACTGGATACAGTTTCTCCTTATTTATTCTATCAAAACCATTCATGATTTTCAACACCTCTATCAAATCTCTTAACCTTCTCTGCTCTGCAACCCCAGCTTCTCCAGTCCCTTCTCATAACTGAAGCTCCTCATCACTGGTACCGTTCTAGTAAATCTCTTCCGCATCCTCGCCAAAGCTTTGATATCCTTCCTAAAGTGTGGTGGTCAGAAATGAACACAATGCTCCAGTTGAGGCCTAACCAGTGTTTTATAAAGGTTTAGCATAACTTTGTTGATTGTTTACACTATTAATGAAGCCAAGGATCCCGTTTGCTTTTTTTTTAACAGCCTTTTCAACTTGTCCTGACACCTTCAAAGATTTGTGTACATACATCCCCAGGTCTCTATGTCCCTGCACCCCTTTAAAATTGTACCATTTAGTTCATATTGCCTCTCCTACCAAAATGTATCACTTCACATTACTCAGCGTTAAATTTCATCTGCCATGTCTGCCCATTTCATCAGTCTGCCTATGTCCTCCTCAAGTCTGTTACTATCCTCCTC
Source organism: Pristiophorus japonicus (assembly GCF_044704955.1). NCBI lineage: Eukaryota > Metazoa > Chordata > Chondrichthyes > Pristiophoridae > Pristiophorus > Pristiophorus japonicus. The sequence goes on along the minus strand of NC_091979.1, from coordinate 277,036,806 downwards.
ACTGTTTACTACATTTCCGAATTTTGTATCATCTGTAAACTTTGAAATTGTGCCCTGTATACCCAGGTCCAGGTCATTAATATATACCAAAAAGAGCAGGGGGACACCACTATACACTGCCTTCCAATCTGAAGAAGAACTGTTCACCACTATTCTCCGTTTTCTCCCCCTTAGCCAATTTGTTAACCATTGTCCCTTTAGTCTCACTGGCTTTTATTTTGTTAACAATACTCTTATGTGGTACTTTGCCTTTTGAAAGTCTATATACACAATATTAATCACGCTACCCTCGTCAACCCTCCTTGTTACTTCATCAAACAACTTGATCAAATTACTCAAACATGATTTGCCCTTAATAAATCTGTGCTGACTTTCATTTATTAACCCATACTTTTTGAAATGCCAATTAATTTTATTCCGGATTATTGTCTCTAAAAATGTTCCCACCAATTACGTTCAATTGACTGGTCTGGAGTTGCCAAATCTAACCTTTTCCCCTTTTTTAAACAGGGATATAGCATTTGCAATCCCCCTCATCATCATCATAGGCAGTCCCTCGGAATCGAGGAAGACTTGCTTCCACTCCTGAAGTGAGTTCTTTGGTGGCTGAACAGTCCAATACGAGAGCCACAGACTCTGTCACAGGTGGGACAGATAGTCATTGAGGGAAGGGGTGGGTGGGACTGGTTTGCCGCACGCTCTTTCCGCTGTCTGCGCTTGATTTCTGCATGCTCTCGGTGTTGAGACTCGAGGTGCTCAGCGCCCTCCCGGATGCACTTTCTCCAATTAGGGCGGTCTTGGGCCAGGGACTCCCAGGTGTCGGTGGGAATGTCGCATTTTATCAGGGAGGCTTTGAGGGTGTCCTTGTGGTGTTTCCGCTGCCCACCTTTGGCTCGTTTGCCGTGAAGGAACTCCGAGTGGAGCACTTGTTTTGGGAGTCCGTTGTCTGGCATGCGGACTATGTGGCCTGCCCAGCGGAGCTGATCAAGTGTGGTCAGTGCTTCAATGCTGGGGATGTTAGCCTGAATGAAAATGCTGATGTTGGTGCGCCTGTCCTCCCAGGGGATTTTCAGGATCTTGCGGAGACATCGTTGGTGATATTTCTCCAGCAACTTGAGGCGTCTGCTGTACATGGTCCATGTCTTTGAGTCATAGAGGAAGGCAGGTATTACGACAGCCCTGTAGACCATGAGCGTGCTGGCAGTTTGGAGGGCCTGGTCTTCAAACACTCTTTTCCTCAGGCGGCCGAAGGCTGCATTGGCGCACTGGAGGCGGTGTTGGATCTCATTGTTGATGCCTGCTCTTGTTGATAGGAGGATCCCGAGATAAGGGAAGTGGTCCACGGGTGCACAGGTCCACACCGTGGATCTTGATGACTGCGGGGGGGTAGTGCTGTGCAGTGAGGACGGGCTGGTGGAGGACCTTTGTCTTACGGATGTTTAGCATAAGGCCCATGCTTTCGTATGCCTCAGTAAATACGTCGACTATAACCTGGAGTGCAGCATCTGTCTGTGCGCAGACGTGGGCGTCGTCCGCGTACTGTAGCTCGATGACAGAGGTTGGGGTGGTCTTGGATCTGGCCTGGAGACGGCACAGGTTGAACAGGTTCCCACTGGTTTTGTAGTTTAGTTCCACTCCAGCGGGGAGCTTGTTGACTGTGAGGTGGAGCATGGCGGCGAGAAAGATTGAGAAGAGGGTTGGAGCGATGATGCAGCACTGTTTGACCCCGGTCCGGACGCCGTCCAACAGTCCTCTGGCACCACCCCCATATTCAAGGAGGATTGGAAGATTGTGGCCAGAGCCACTGCAATTTCCACCCTTACTTTTCTCAGTAACCTAGGATGCATCACATCAGGACCAGGTGACTTTTTTACAATGAAGACTGCCAACCTATCCAATAATGTTACTATCTTCTCCTTTACTGCTACATTGGTAGCATCCTCTTCTCTAGTGAAGACAGATGCAAAGCACTTATTTAGTACCTCTGCTGTGCCCTCTACCTCCTCAACAAGATCTCCTTTTAGTGCCGAACTGGCGCCACCCATCCTTTAACTACCCTTTTACTATGTTTGTGTTTATAAAATACTTTTGGGTTCCCTTTTAGGTCAGGCACTAATCTCATCATTATCATAGGCAGTCCCTCGAAATCGAGGAAGACTTGCTTCCACTCTAAAAGTCAATTCTCAGGTGACTGAACAGTCCAATACAGGAATTACAGTCTCTGTCACAGGTGGGACAGACAGTGGTTGAAGGAAACGGTGGGTGGGGAGTCTGGTTTGCCGCGCGCTCCTTCCGCTGCCTGCGCTTGATTTCTGCATGCTCTCGGTGTTGAGACTCGAGGTGCTCAGCGCCCTTCCGGATCCGCTTCCTCCACTTTGGGCGGTCTTGGGCCCGGGACTCCCAGGTGCCGGTGGGGATGTTACATTTTATCAAGGAGGCTTTGAGGATGTCCTTGAAATGTTTCCTCTGCCCACCTGGGGCTCGCTTGCCATGTAGGAGTTCCGAGTAGAGCGCTTGCTTTGGGAGTCTTGTGTCAGGCATGCGAACAATGTGGCCTGCCCAACGGAGCTGGTCGAGTGTGGTCAGTGCTTCGATGCTGGGGATGTTGGCCTGATTGAGGACACTAACATTGGTGTGTTTGTCCTCCCAGGGGATTTGCAGGATCTTGTGGAAACATCGTTGGTGGTATTTCTCCAGCATTTTGAGGTGTCTGCATCATATGGTCCACGCCTCTGAGCCATACAGGAGGGCGGGTATCACTACAGCCTGTAGACCATAAGCTTGGTGCTAGTTTTGAGCACCTGATCTTCGAACATTCTCTTCCTCAGGCGGCCACAGGCTGCACTGGCGCACTGGAGGCGGTGTTGAATCTCGTCGTCGATGTCTGCCCTTGCTGATAATCGGCTCCTGAGGTATGGAAAGTGGTCCACATTGTCCAGGGCCACGCTGTGGATCTTGATGACTGGGGGGCAGTGCTGTGTGGCGGGGTCAGTTTGGTGGAGGACCTTTGTCTTACGGATGTTTAGTGTAAGGCCCATGCTTTCGTATGAAGATGTTGACTATGATTTGGAGTTCAGCCTCTGAATGTGCGCGGATGCAAACGTCATCCGCATACTATAGCTCGACGACAGAGGATGGGACGGTCTTTGATCTGGCCTGGAGGCGACGACGGTTGAACAGGTTCCCATTGGTTCTGTAGTTTAGTTCCACTCCAGCAGGGAGCTTGTTGAGTGTGAGGTGGAGCATTGCAGCGAGGAAGATTGAGAAGAGGGTTGGCGTGATGACGCAACCCTGCTTGACCCCGGTTCGGACGTGGATTGGGTCTGTGGTGAATCCGTTGGTCAGAAACATGGCTTGCATGTCATCGTGGAGCAGGTGGAGGATGGCGTCAAACTTTTGGGGGCAGCCGAAATGGAGGAGGATGCTCCATAGTCCCTCGTGGTTGACTGTGTTAAAGGCCTTTGTGAGGTCAAAGAAGGCCATGTACAAGGGTTGGTGCTGTTCCCTGCATTTCTCTTGCAGTTGTCGCACCGTGAAGATCATGTCCGACTGCGGCAATTACAGAGGAATCTCCCTGTTATCAGTCACTGGGAAGGTCATCGCTAGAATCCTCCTCAACTGTCTTCTCCCTGTGGCTGAGGAGCTCCTCCCGGAGTCAGTGTGGATTCTGTCCACTATGGGGTACAACGGACGTGATCTTTACGGTGCGACAACTGCAAGAGAAATGCAGGGAATGGCACTAATCTATTCTCATATACTCTCTTAGCCCTCTTATTCACTTTTTAAGATCTCCTCTGTACTTTCTATGTTCAGCTTGAGTCTCTACTGTATTATGGACCTTAACATTGTCGTAAACAGAGAACATAAGAAATAGGAGCAGGAGTAGCCCATTTGGCCCCTCGAGCCTACTCCTCCATTCAATAAAATCATGGCTGATCTGATCTTGGCCTCAACTCCATTTTCTTGCCAGCTCCCCATAATCCTTGACTCCCCTATAGTTCAAAAATATGTCTATCTCCATATTAAATATATTCAATGACCCGGCCTCCACAGTTCTCTGGGGTAGAGAATTCCAAAGATTCACGACCCTCTGAGAGCAGAAATTCCTCCTCAGCTTTGTTTTAAATAAGCAAACCCTTATTCTGAAACTATGCCCCCAGTTCTAGATTTCCCCATGTGGAGAAACATCCTCTCTGCATCTACCCTGTCAAGCCACCTCAGAATCTTATATGTTTCAATAAGATCACCTCTCAGTCTTCTAAACTTCAATGAGTACAGGTCCAACCTGCTCAACATAAGACAAACCCTTCATCTCAGGAATCAGTCGAGTGAACCTTCTCTGAACTGCCTCCAATGCAAGTATATCCCTCTTAATGGGCTCAATTTTGGCCAGGAGTTGCTCTGTTTTTTTTGGAGTAACTTGATTTTTCTGGCGTATCTTAAAAATCCCCATTTTGCACATTCAATTTGCACCAGTGTAAGTGAGTTAGTTCCGATTTTTTAAGTTTAGTTTAATTTTTCTCAAAAGGGGGTGTTACCAGCCATGTACGACAGTTTTGGCCATTTAGGCCACTTTGGCCAGCTAATAGTTACTCCACATCTACTGAGGCCAGCGTATGTGGCCACTTCAGAAAACCCTTCTGGAGAGTTAAGGAATCAGCGCAGGTAGGTACATCGAAGGCTCTTTGGCCTGGGATAGGGGTAGGAAGCGAAGCGGAGAGGACCTGCACGTAAAGCACCAAGACTTACAAAGCACTAAACAAAGCACAAAAAGTAATAAGCATTCAAGAACAAACAAAAAATAAAACTAAATCCTAAATGTTGTGTATGGAGAAAGAGTCAGACTGAATACTGTGAGCTCAAAGTAATGTGTGACCATAGTCTTTTATTGCAGGTCTCCAGAGTGCCTCTTCAACCTGTGAAGCCTCCTTAAATACCTGTGCTTCTAAGGGATTATGGGATCCTTGGGATTCCGGGAATGAGCCATCTGGTGGCTGTACAGAGTAAATACAAGTCCACATATATAACAACATTCCTCCGCAAAGTCAATAGTGTAACTATTTATAATGTAAGTCGAACTGGGGCCCTTCTTGCCCCGGTTGATCGTCTCGGTGTGAAAGCTGGTGTTGTTGAATCATTTGTTGGGCACTCGCTGGGCTGCTGTGCAGCTGGCCTAGTGTATTGGGCCCTGCAGGGCTGCTGTGGATGATGGGTTCTGCTTCATGGTTAACCGTGGTGTCGGTTGCCACTGGTGTGTATGTTGGGGGATCAAAAAAGGTAGGGTCCAAGGTGGATTGCTCAGGATAGTCCGTGAATCTGAGTTTGATTTGGTCCAAGTGTTTCTGGTGAATGAGTCCATTTGAAAGTTTGACCTGGAACACCCTGCTCCCCTCTTTGGCCATGACAGTGCCGGGAAGCCACTTGGGACCTTGTCCATAATTTAGAACAAATACAGGATCATTGATTTCAATCTCGCGTGACACATTTGCGTCATTATGGTATGCACTTTGTTGAAGCCGCCTGCTCTCTATCTGTTCATGTAGGTCAGGGTGAACTAACAAGAGCCTTGTCTTGAGTACTCTTTTTATGAGTAGTTCAGCAGGTGGGATCTCAATGAGTGAGTGGGGTCTCGTGCGGTAGCTCAGCAGGACTCGGGATAGGCGAGTCTGCAGTGAGCCTTCAGTTACCCTCTTCAAGCCTTGCTTGATGGTTTACACTGCTATCTCTGCCTGACTATTGGACGCTGGTTTAAACAGGGCCAATGTGACATGTTTGATCCCGTTACGGGTCATGAATTCTTTGAATTCAGCACTGGTAAAACATGGCCCATTGTCGCTCACCAGGACATCGGGTAAGCCGTGTGTGGCAAACATGGCCCACAGGCTTTCAGTACTGGCAGCGGACGTGCTAGCCGACATTATCTCACATTCAATCCACTTGGAGTACGCGTCTACAACCACAAGGAACATTTTACCCAAGATCGGGCCTGCATAGTCGACGTGTACCCGAGATCACGGTTTGGAGGGCCAGACCATAAACTTAGCGGCGCCTCCTTGGGTACATTGCTTAACTGCGAGCATGTATTACATCTGTGAACGCAGGACTCTAAGTCCACATCGATACCGGGCCACCACATGTGGGATCTGACTATCGCTTTCATCATTACGATGCCTGGGTGGGTACTGTGGAGGTCATTGATGAAGGTGTCTCTGCCCTTCCTGGGGACCACTACTCGATTGCCACACAGAAGGCAGTGTGCCTGTATAGACATTTCATCTTTGTGCCACTGGAACAGCTTTATCTCTTCCTGCATTTCCACTGGGAGACTGGATCACCTCCCGTGAAGCACACAGCTTTTGACTAGAGATAATAAGGGGTCCTGGGTTGTCCAGGTTTTGATCTGCCGGGCAGTGACGGGTGATTGCTCACTCTCAAATGCATCCATAACCATGGCTAGATCTGTGGGCTGCACCATTTCCACCCCCGTGGTGGGCAATGGCAGCCTACTGAGAGCATCAGCGCAGTTTTCTGTGGCAGATGGCGTAGTTGTATGCCGATAACATGAGCGCCCATCTCTGGATGCGGGCCGATGCATTGGTATTTATCCCTTTACTCTCGGAAAACAGGGAGATAAGAGACTTATGATCAGTTTCCAATTCAAATTTTAGCCCAAACAGTTATTGATGCATTCTCTTTACCCCATAGACACACGCTAATGCTTCTTTCTCAATCATGCTGTAGGCTCTCTCAGCTTTAGACAGATTCCTGGATGCATAAGCAACCGGTTGCAGTTTCCCGAAATCATTAGCTTGTTGCAATACACACCCGACGCCATATGACGACGCATCACATGCTAGTACCAAACGCTTACATGGATCATACAATACAAGCAATTTGCTTGAGCATAACAATTTTCTCACTTTTACAAAGGCATTTTCTTGGCTTTTGCCCCAAACCCATTCGCCCCCTTTTCATATAAAGACATGTAGTGATTCTAGCAGGGTGCTGAGACCCTGTAAGAAATTACCAAAGTAGTTCTAGAGTCCCAGAAATGACCTCAGCTCTGTCACGTTCTGTGGCCACGGTGCGTTCTCGATTGCCTCCGTCTTTGCATTGGTGGGCTTGATGCCGTCTGCCGCAATCCTCCTTCCCAGGAAGTCCACTTCAGGCGACAGGAAAATGCACTTCAAATGTTTTAACCTGAGCCCCACGCGGTTGAGTCGACTAAGAATCTCCTCCAGGTTCTGCAGATGCTCGACTGTGTTCCGACCTGTGACCAAGATGTCATCCTGGAAGACCATGGTGTGTGGGTCCGACTTCAGTAAACTTTCCATGTTTCTCTGGAATATCACCGTCGCTGTCATGTATTCAACTGTCATTGTAACCCATGTATAAACTGACCTAAGTTGCACAGCGTGAGAACATTGACCACTAGGTGGTGAACTTGTGGGAGACACTCCTAATCTGGACTTTCAGGTATAAAAGGGGAAGCTCCACCCACCTTCATCACTTCAGTGCTGGCTAATAAAGGTAACTGGTCACAGCGTGACCTTCTCTCAAGTATGGGCCTCATGTGCATTTGTACTGCATAGTAAGGACATATCATTGGCAACGAGAAACTGGGATTTAAACCACGCGAACATGGCCACTAGCAGCACAGACGAGAGGTACTGTGTTGGTGATGATTGGGACGATTTTATTGAGAGACTACAGCAAAGTTTCGTCACTAAGGAATGGCTGGAACAGGATTCGGCCGACAAACGCAAGGCTCATCTCCTGACGGTTTGTGGATCCAGGACGTACTCCCTGATGAAGGACCTTCTTGCGCCAGAGAAGCCGGCGGACAAGACTTTTGAAGAGCTCAGTAAGTTGATCGGGGAACACTTTAAACCGGCGAGCAGCATGCACATGGCGAGACACCGGTTTTATACACATCGGCGGCGAGAAGGGCAAAGCGTTCCAGACTCCGTGGCAGACCTCCGGCAACTGGCGAGCCTATGTAAGTTCCCAGGTGAATGCAGAGCGGAGATGCTGTGAGGCTTTTTTATTGAGGGCATCGGGCACGTTGGGGTTTTCAGGAATCTGATTGAGACCAAAGAGTTGACCCTGGAAAAGGCGACTTTGATGGCCCAGACATTTATCTCAGGAGAGGAAGATACCTGAATGATATTTGACAAAAATCTTGGCTTAAACTCAGAAAATGGACAGGGAATCAACATTGTTAACGCGGCACCTAGTTCTCCAGGCAGACAGGGGCAATCAGACATTCCCGAGCATGGAGTCGAACTCAAAGGGGGAATTCAACAGAGACAATGGCTAGCTGAACAGCGATTCATGACATCGCAAGGGACAATGCGGCCAGTAATGGGGCTATCAACACCTGTCAATGGTGCGCTTAAGGACAGTTACAGAGACAGTCAGAGACGATCGACTGGTAATGGATCTTTTGTTTCCAACAACGGCTCATGTCGGAGGTGTGGAGGCAAACACCCAGCCAAAGCTTGCAGGTATCAGCAATATACTTGCAGAAATTGCAACGTCAGCGGTCACTTGGCACGTATGTGCAGGAAGCCTAAAGCCAGGTTGATGTACGAGGAGGACGGGTCCAATGTAAGCCCTACGAGGCCAAATGAACACTGGGGGATTCGCTGGAAACTGAAGTTCAGCGAGTTCATGTGGAGCACATATACAGTTCATATACAAGGACGCCACCGATAATGATGAAAGTGCTCCTCAATGGCATCCCAGTATCAATGGAGCTAGACCCGGGGGCCAGCCAATCCCTGATGAGTATCAAACAGTTCGACAAATTGTGGGCGTCCAAGGCCAGGAGGCCAAAATTATCGCCGATTTTCACACAGCTACGGACATATACAAAGGAGATCATACCGGTGCTAGGCAGTGCAACGGTAGTCGTGACCCACAAAGATTCGAAGAACAGGTTGCCACTCTGGATTGTCCCGGGGGACAGTCCCGCACTACTGGGGAGGATTTGGCTTGCTGTCATGAACTGGAAATAGGCGATGTCAATGCAATTTCTTCTGTGGAGCGAATATCATACTCACAGGTCCTGGACAATTTTGACTCATTATTTCAACCTGGCATTGGCACTTTCATGGGGACCAAGGTAGTGATTCACATAAACCCGGACGCCAGGCCAGTACACCACAAGGCCAGAACGGTGCTGTACATGATGCAGGAAAAGATAGAAGGCGAATTGGACCGCCTGCTGAGGGAAGGCATCATCTCGCCAGGCAAATTCAGTGACTGGTCGAGCTCGATTATGCCGGTGCTCAAGGCGGATGGGTCGGTAAGGATATGTGGTGATTACAAGGCCAGCATCGATCGGGTGTTACTCCAAGACCAGTACCCGCTATCGAGAGTGGAGGATCTCTTTGCGACGCTATCCGGTGGCAAACCTTTTTCAAAATTGGACCTGACCTCAGCTTACATGAGCCAGGAGCTGGCGAGTGAGTCGAAGAAGCTGACCACCATCACGACACACAAGGGATTGTTTGAGTACAACAGATGTCCTTTCGGGATTCGCTCGGCTGCCGCGATCTTTCAACGAAATATGGAAAGCCTCCTCAAGTCGATTCCAAGGACGGTGGTTTTTCAAGACGACATCCTCATCACGGGTTGTGATACTGAAGAACACCTCCACAACCTGGAGGAGGTGCTACACAGACTGGACCGAGTAGGGCTGTGACTGAAAAAGGCGAAGTGCGTCTTCCTAGCTCCAGAGGTACAATTCCAGGGGATGAGGGTAGCAGCAGACGGGATCAGACCTATTGCGTCCAAAACGGAAGTGATCCAGAGAGCACCCAGACCCCGTAACACGATGGAGCTGCGTTCGTTCCTGGGGCTCCTGAACTATTTTGGTAACTTTCTTCCCAAATTGAGCATGCTGTTAGAGCCGCTACACGTGCTCCTATGCAAAGGTCGCGAATGGGTCTGGAGAGACAGCTAGGAAAGGGCTTTTGATAGAGCACAAAATTTGTTATGCTCCAACAATCTGTTAACACTATATGACCCATGTAAGAAACTTGTTTTAACGTGCGATGCGTCGTCCTATGGGGTCGGGTGTGTGTTGCAGCATGTGAATGCCAAGGGTCAGTTACAGCCCGTAGCTTTTGCCTCCAGAAGTCTGTCCCAGGCAGAAAGGGGCTACGGGATGGTAGAAAAGGAAGCGCTTGCATGTGTATATGCAGTAAAAAAAAATGCACCAGTACCTGTTTGGCAGGAAGTTTGAGCTGGAGACAGATCACAAACCCCTAATGTCCCTTTTGGCCGACAGCAAGGCCATAAATGCAAATGCATCGGCCCGCATACAGAGGTGGGCACTCACGTTAGCCGCCTATGACTATACAAGTCGGCACTGAAAACTGCACTGATGCACTCAGCAAGCTCCCACTAGCCACCACCGAGGGGGCAACCGAACATGCTGCTGAGATGGTCATGGCTGTTGAAGCTTTCGAAAGTGAAGGCTCACCCATGTCAGATCAAAGTCTGGACAAATAGAGACCCGCTACTGTCTTTAGTCACGAAATGTGTCCTGAATGGGGACTGGGCAGCCACGTACGGGGCATGCCCTGAGGAATTCAAACCATTTCACAGGTGCAAGGATGAACTCTAGATTCAGGCCGATTGCCGACTGTGGGGAAACCAAGTAGTCATGCCCCAGATGAGCAGAGAGTCGTTCATCAGAGAACTCCACAATGAGCACCCGGACATTGTCATGATGAAGGCAATTGCCAGGTCACACGTTTGGTGGCCAGGGATAGATGCAGACCTGGAACTTTGTGCAACACGTGTGCCCAGCTGGGCAATGCACCCAGGGAAGGCCCCCTTAGCCCCTGGTCCTGGCCCGCCAAGCCATGGTCATGCATCTATGTGGACTACACAGGTCGTTTCATGGGAAAATGTTTTTGGTTGTAGTAGACACCTACTCCAAATGGATCGAGTGTGACATTCTCAATTCAAGCACATCTTCTACCACGGTAGAAAGTCTACGGGCAATGTTCGCCGCCCATGGTCTACTGGACGTCTTGGTCAGCGACAATGGCCCGTGCTTTACAAGCATTGAATTCCAGGACTTTATAGCAGGAAATAGTATCAACCATGTCAGAACGGCACCGTTCAAGCCGGCCTCAAACGGCCAGGGGGACCGAGCAGTGCAGATAATCAAACAGGGGATGCTCAGAATCCAAGGGAGTTCCCTACAAAGCCGTTTATCACGCCTCCTGTTGGCCAATAGATCCCGACCACACTTGCTAACAGGGGTCCCACCCACAGAGCTGCTAATGAAATGGATGCTCAAAACCAGGTTATCCCTTATACACCCCACCATGAAAGAAATTGTTGAGAGCAGGCGCCAGTCATAATGTGACTACCATGACGGGATTGCGAGGGCGCGATGTATTGATGTCAATGACCCCCGTCTTTGTCCTCAACTACGCTGCAGGGCCCAAATGGCTCACAGGCACTGTGATTGCCAAAGAGGGGAATAGGATTCTGGTAGTTAAACTTACTAATGGACAAATCTGCCGCAAACACGTGGATCAAACAAAAAGGAGGTTCAGCAACCCCATAGAAGAAGCAGAGGAAGAACACGATGTAGAGTTCAATCCTCCACAGGTGACCAAACACCAGAACCAAGCAGAGGAGAGCCCAGTCACTGTGGGCAGTCCGGACAGGCCTGAGGCACCGCAAACAGCAGACACTCAGGCCAGCGCCCAACAACCGGAGCCCCAACTCAGGCGCTCTACAAGAGAGCGTAAACCACCAGAGAGACTTAACCTGTGATCCCAATAGGACTTTGCGGGGAGGTGATGTCATGTATTCAACTGTCATTGTAATCCATGTATAAACTGACCTAAGTTGCACAGCGTGAGAACATTGACCACTAGGTGGTGAATTTGTGGGAGACACTCCTAACCTGGACTTTCAGGTATAAAAGGGGAAGCTCCACCCACCTTCATCACTTCAGTGCTGGAATAAAGGTTACTGGTCACAGAGTGACCTTCTCTCAAGTATGGGCCTCGTGTGCATTTATACTGTATAGTAAGGACATATCAGCCGCCGCTGATCGGATTCCAAACGGGCACCTGTTATAAACAAAAAGACCTTTGTGCATGTTGATGCAGGTGAGAACCTTCGATGATTCCACCAGTTCCTGCGTCATGTAGGCTGAAGTCAGATCCAGCTTTGTGAACGTCTTTCCTCCCGCCAGCGTTGCAAAGAGGTCGTCGGCTTTTGGTAGTGGGTATTGGTCCTGCAGGGAGAAACGATTGATAGTTACTTTGTAATCGCCACAGATTCTGATGGTGCCGTCTACCTTGAGGACTGGGACAATAGGGCTGGCCCACTCGCTGAACTCAATCGGTGAAATAATGCCCTCTCGTTGCAGCCAGTACAACTCGATCTCTACCCTTTCTCTCATCATGTATGGTATTGCTCTCGTCTTCTGATGGATGGGTCGCGCCCCCGAAATTAGGTGGATCTGCATTTTTGCTCCTTGGAATTTCCTGATGCCTGGTTCGAACAGCGAAGGAAATTTGTTTAAGACCTGGACACACGAAGTGTCATCAGCGGGCAAAAGCGCTCGGACGTCGTCCCAGGTCCAGTGTATCTTTCCCAGCCAGCTCCTGCCGAGCAGCGTGGGACCATTGCCCGGTACCACCCAGAGTGGTAGCTTGTACACCTCTCCATCGTAGCACTGCCGATTACAGGAATCAGTTCTTTTGTGTAAGTTCTTAGTTTTGTGCGAATTGGAGTTAAGACTGGCCTTGAGGCCTTGTTGCACCACAATCTTTCAAAAGTCTTTTTGCCCATGATGGGCTGGTTTGCGCCCGTGTCCAGCTCCATTGACACTGGGAGTCCATTTAGTTCAACCTTCAGCATTATCGGGGGACAATTCGTGGTGAATGTGTGCACCCCATGTACCTCTGCCTCCTTGATCTGAGACTCTGTTTCATCATGATCCTCCTCTGCAACATGGTGGTTTTCAGGCTTAGCAGCTCGCCTGCACACTCGTTGGGAGGTGTCCCATTGTTCCACAGCCCTTGCAAATGTATCCTTTGAATCAGCATGAATGGAAATGATGATCGCCCCCACAGCTCCAACAAGGTGTTAATGGCCTTGCATTCATCACCCTTGATGGTGGACTCTGAGACATCTGCGGACGTGTAGCTGCAGGTATGTGTGACCTGCCCTGTACGTTACAATTCAAAAACAACATCACTTTGTTCACAGTACTTGTAGCAGCACTTGTGTGCTGAGAGATTTGCTTAGTATTGTCACTGGTGGCAATGAACGCCTGGGCTATCACTATGGCCTTACTCAAGGTTGGGGTCTCTACAGTCAAAAGTTTGCGAAGTATGGTTTCGTGGCCAATGCCAAGTACAAAAAAGTCTCTGAGCATGTGCTCCAAATGTCCTTCAAATTCGCAATATCCTGCATCTTAGCTCAGCAACATAACGCGCCACTTCCTGGCTTTCAGACCTTTTGTAGGTGTAGAACCAGTACCTCGCCATCAGAACGCTTTCCTTCGGGTTCAAATGCTCTCGGACCAGTGTGCACAAGTTGTTGTACGATTTCTCCGTGGGTTTCGCTGGAGTGAGCAGATTCTTCATGAGGCCATACGTTGGTGCCCCACAAACGGTAAGGAGGATCGCCCTTCGTTTAGCAGCGCTCTCTTCCCCATCTAGCTCATTGGCCACGAAGTATTGGTTGAGTCGCTCCACAAAAGTTTCCCAATCATCTCTCTCCGAAAATTTCTCCAGGATGCCCACTGTTCTCTGCATCTTTGGGTTAACTATCTGTATCTCGTCGCCAGTTGTTGTGTATGGAGAAAGAGTCAGACTGAATACTGTGAGCTCAAAGTAACGTGTGACCTTCGTCTTTTATTGCAGGTCTCCAGAGTGCCTCTCCAACCTGGAAAGCCTTCTTAAATACCTTTGCTCTCAAGGGATTATAGGATCCCTTGGGACTCCAGGGAATGAGCCCTCTGGTGGCTGTACAAGTAAATACAAGTCCACATATATAACACTACCTTCATCTGAAAACTCATCCCGGGAAGGCAGCGGGCCGGCTGGTGCGGGAGGCCACTCAGCCTGGAATTGTTATGGGATGACAACGCACCGGGAGACCACTTGGCCAGGGATAGGGCGGGAGCGATTGAACTGCCAACATCGGAGCACACACAGGCTGCAGAAAGCAAACTCACCGGACAGGCTGCAACAGGCTGCAGCAAGAAAACGGCAAAACACAAGCAGTTACTTCAACAGCGGGCCAGCCCGGTGTGGGAGGCCACTCGGCCTGGGATAGGTGCGGGACGACCTGGAGCCTACTCAGCCAGGGATAGGGGTGGGAACTGCCGACATCGGAGCACACATAGGCTGCAGGAAGCAAACTCACCGGACAGCAAACACAAGCAGCTATGTTTCCTTTTAAAAATGGCTGATTGCTAAGTTTCGCCGCTACTGCGCATGCGCGGACAGCGCGACCCGACTCCAATGCGCGTGTGCAGGCGTCCCGGCACTGCAGAACGCTGGCTCTGCCCCAGACTCGACTGGCCATGCTGAGCGACGACTGAGGAGAGACCGGACAGCGGCCAAAGTGGGGAGCAATTTTTTTGGCGCACCTATGAATGGAGAAAAGTGGCGCCTCTCCGGTAAGTGCGGCGAAAAAAGGGGTGGGCCAAAATTGAGCCCTAAATAAGGAAACCAAAACTGTACGCAGTACTCCAGGTGTGGTCTCACCAACACCCTGTACTGTTGGAGCAGGACTTCCCTACTTTTATACTCCATCCCCCTTGCAATAAAGGCCAACATTCCATTTGCCTTTCTAATTACTTGCTGCACCTGCATACTAACTTTTTGTGTTTCATGTACAAGGACCCCCAGATCCCTCTGTACTGCAGCATTTAAATAATACTCTCCATTTAAATAATAATTTGCTTTTTTTATTCTTCCCACCAAAGTGGATAACCTCACATTTTCCCACATTATACTCCATCTGACAAATTTTTGCCCACCCACTTAACCTATCTATATCCCCTTGCAGATTCTTTGTGTCCTCCACACAACTTGCTTTCCCATCTATCTCTGTATCATCAGCAAATTTGGCTACAGTACACTCTGTCCCTTCAACCAAGTCATTAATTTAGATTGTAAATACTTGGTGCCCCAGCACTGATCCCTGTGGCACCCCACTAGTTACAGATTGCCAACCTGAAAATGACCCATTTAACCTGACTCTCTGTTTTCTGTTAGTTAGCCAATCCTCTATCCATGCTAATATATTACACCCAACCCCGCGAGCTCTTGTGCAGTAACCTTTTATCTGGCACCTGATCGAATGCCTTCTGGAAATCCAAATACACTACATCTACTGGTTCCCCTTTATCCATCCAAACCTCCTTTTTCTGTCTTATTTCAATCTCAATCTTTAGTCATGTAGGGAGCCCTTACTTTGGATGTGTGCTCTGAAACCCAAAGCATCTCCTCTTTGAAGGCCTCTCATTGTTCAATTACTTGGTCTACTAATTTTTGATTCCAATCCACAATTTAAAATGGGACCCCCATTGAAGTTACCTTAACTGATTTTAGAGATTGTACCTATAAGCCCTATAGTGAACCACATCTGGCCAGCAGGATCCCGATTCAACATACCATCAGAATGTTAAATCAAAGGTTCAAAGGTTTGGGTGCTTGTACTGATTACTAAAAAAAACCGTACCAGGATCTCAATGATCATTGTAGTCTGTTTGCCATTCAAAGGGGCATTATCGTTGATCAGGTTAAAGTGGAAGTCCAGCCACAACCATTCACAGAGAAGAACATTGAGAGCATGCCTGCTGAACTCCACTGCTAGCCAGAAGAGTCTTAGGGGCCGAAATTGCCCCTATTTTTAAGACCAGTTACAGGCGTAATGGGGCGGTAAGGCCTTTTCGACCGGGAGCGGGTAGATGGTCCAACCCATGCAGAATTGCCCCCGAGCCGGGAGTGACGGAAACGGGTTTTCACATCGCCCTGTGTTTCTATCCCGCCCGGTGCTCCATCCCGTTGTCGCATGGCGGGAAGCTGCCAGTTGCTGGACAGTGTGTCTGCTCTTAAAGGGGAGGTCGCACAACCGCAGCTGCCATTTTATTTTAATTGTTGGCTGACTCTGCAATCAGCCCAACAATGTTGGCCATGCGTTTGGCTGGGCCGCCAACAGGTGCCGGGCCATTGGCCTGGCCAAAGCCCTACCTGGTGGCCCAGTGGGCGCCAAGTAGGCCTCGCAGCATCCCTTCCCTTTAAATGAAGGGGAGGGACGTTGCTAAGCGTTAGCCCAATGTAGCACGTCCGCGTTGCGCTGACGACACCGCCTTCCTTCTGCCCCGCTCCCGACTTGCTTCTGCCCCTCTGCTGCCCCCAACACTGCCCCGATGATTTTTTCTGGGAAAAGAGGGCAATTTCCCTCTATTCCACACCCCATGGATCCCAACGGTAATTATCCATCTAATTCCAATTATCGGCCCCAAATGGAGAGCAATTTTTACCCCTTAAGATAAAACGCTAATCAATTCCGTGTCTTATCCATCAAATGTACAAAAAATCCTGTCCAAATGTGCCCAATAAAATGACCTCGAAAATCTTCATGAAATGATTGCAATGATAATGTCGGGATTACAGCTTCTCTTGCCTGGCAGCTGTAGTTCATGGGGTCAATGGAAGGACGTCTAATTAGTATGGGACAGGAAGTTGTAATCACCTTTAGGGGTGCATCTCAAGTGTCTGCCTTCCCAATGCAGCTGGAATATCCAGTACCTGCTTGCCATTTCGGAGGGGGGTGGGCTTGGCCAGGCCATGTGCTAAATGTAGGCAAATTTTAGATCGTCTTATCTTTCTGATTCCAGAAAATGTCCTTCTCATCTTCTGCCTACAGATTCAAAGGGCTCAATTTTGGCCAGGAGTTGCTCTGTTTTTTTTGGAGTTGATTGCTTTTTCTGGCCTAACTTAAAAATCCCCAGTTTCTTCAATCAATTTGCACCAGCGTAACTGACTCAGTTACGTTTTTTTTAGGTAAGTTTTTTTTCCTCAAAAGGAGGCGTTAGCGGCCACCTACGCCAATTCTGGCCATTTAGGCAACTTTGGCCAGCTAATAGTTACTCCATTTCTACTTAGGTCAGCGTATGTGGCCACTTGAGAAAACCCTTGCGGAGAGTTAAAGAAATCGGCACAGGTAAGTGCAAGCAGATGCCCGGACAGCAGCAGCAGGAAAGGTAAGAGAGAGGGGGAGAGAGAGGTGGAGGGAGGAAGAGAGAGGTGGGTGGAGGGAGAGGGGGTGGTGGGAAGCCTTTGACCGGGAGGGAGGAGACCACTCAGCCTGGGTTCGGGGCGGGAGAATGCATTGGCAAGCCCTTCGGCCAGGGCTAGGGGTGAGGGAGCAGACCAGGAGGCGGAAGACTGGGTAGGTAGGTGGCGGCGGGGGGCATTTCGGCCCGGGATAGATGCGGGCTGGCCCGCTGCTTATTTCATTGTCGCTGCTGTCTGACTGCGGCTGTCTGATCCTCCGCCGTCGCTTGGTGCAAGGCTCCACATCCTCACTGGCCAATGCTGCATTGCGCTTGGTTTTCTTGCTGCTCTGTACATCCTTTTGTTGCTTTCTGTTGACCTTGAAGACAGCGGGCCAGTGCGGGGTTCTTTCGGCCTGGGATGCCAGCGGTTTCAGTTTCCAGCCCAGCCTCAGCCCTTTGTTTCTTACCTCAGCCCTTCTGAGCGTCCCTTGTTCCCCTCTGGCAACATCAGTTTCTGGCGCAGGCCTTAAGCTCCACCCGCAAAGCGTAAGACCAATCTGCGCTGCTCCAAATTCAAAGTTAATTCCGGCGAAACTTGTTTTTTTTCGGGGGCCCATTTGGGCCACTAAAAAATCGTACGTACCTCTTTAACTGCGCCAAAAATCACCCATGTGGAAAATTGAGCCCATAGAAGGTAACTTTCCTTTTCTGCACCTCTTGGAGTAAAGCATCCAAAACAGCAGCCTGAAAAACAACAGTCTGAAGCCTGATTCGATTTGCTTCCATCTTCCAATACTAGTAGCTTGTCTTTAAATATTTCACTATGCAGTTGTGCTTTAATTGTGAGCAGCAGCCCTTAAAGGGCTGAATATCCTGCCCATGCACCTGTGTTTCCTGCGCAGCATTGAGCTTCAGTCACACCCGCCCCAAATTACCTGTGAGAAGGTGGAGCAGCCTCTAGCTGTTCCTGTTGAGTTGGCCCCAGGCCCTTCTGGGCTAAAGGAAAATTAAAATCCCCGAAATAGTCTTCACTGCCAGTGGAGCATTGACTCCGCAGATTAAGCTAATCGATCTCTTCTGGCACTTATTATCTTAATCCGGGAAAAAAATTGGGCCCTTTCTTAAGACCGCAATGAGACTGCCCCCAGCTCTCAGTTGAAGACTAAGGCGGGATTAATGGACAACATTTCCTGGGGAAGTCTGGGAATTGTGCCCCAAACACACCCCTTGTTATGGGGGGTGGGGTGATGGTGAGGGGGAATGTGTTCAGGCGTTTGGACAGAAGACCCGCCTATGGCCTGTCCAACAGAATATAAAGGGACAGCGCAAATGGAGTGGGATGTCCATGTAACTGGGTTCAGCCTGAAATTCCTGCTCTACTCTCGGTTAACTGGCTGCCAGTAACATGAAAAAAATTGAGTGGAAAATAAATTTTCGATTCCACATTTACAGTAATATATAGAACGCTCATTTTGAAGGCATAATTGATGGCCAGAGTTGGAAAAACCTTATTAAAAATACAGCTTCATACATTAACTATATCTTTCTAAATATTAGAAAAGGTTGCATTTCCAGTAAGAAAGATAAACTGTCTTTTTAACAGTTTCAGCTTTTATAGAAATTTGCTCTTGTGTAACTTTCTGGTTCTGCTCAGTGGCTTCTGTTTTCATTATGCTAATAAATGCCACCATGGATCTCACCATAATATCTGTTCCTAAGCAACAGGTTTTATGTTACTCAGAAATGTTTACCAAAGCATCACATGAGTGACTGTTTCTTAGGTTACAAAAAAAAACTCTTGAAAAAAGTTACTTGCTTTAATTTCTCTTCAAGTAAAGTTTATTTTTACCTTTTATCCTCAGCACTCATGAATTAACAAGTCGCAATATATTAAAAGTGGCAGATAGACCGGTAAATTGCTAAAAAAAAATGTAAAGAATCCGTACCCGTTATTGGTGCTGAAATCATTCAGGCCAGAATTCACAATTAGTTGTATTACCATTTTTCTTACATTATGTCACTTCAGTCTTGCAACCACACTCTGCATACCTAAAGTATAATGGTAAAATTAAAATGGTTAATTTTGGTTGTTAAAAGCATATATTTTACAAATATGTTTGCAACTGCGGACAGTTATAAATCCAATTTATGACATTTTCTGAACCCTGCCGTTATGTCCCTTATTCATGTGTAGCTAATGTTCTATGCAACATATTCCATTTCTCAATAGAGATAGAGAACTATTTCTCTGACCTTACTTTGTTATCATAGAAAACTGTTAATGCAGCAATCATGATCTCCTCAGCATGCGTTTTATAAGGCTCCAGCCTTCTGAAAATGTTCATTCGAATTTTCAAAGAGCTACCTGAAATGCTGCACTGGATATTCTATGAAACTCAGAAGAGAGATGATGGTTGATTACCTGATTTCAACTCTCATTTTATCTGGCAGAAATTGCTGGAGGTCCCCTGCATATTGAAAGACTGGCATGAAAAGAATTCTGTGCAGGTTTGACTACTGAAATGAAACAAATACAGCTTCTTGTACAAATCTCATAACTCAGCTCACAATTAATCCTACATCTGGGGAAAACTGCACTGACTTTCCATTTATCAAATTATTTTTAGTGGATACGTTGTGCTATAGATTGATATCCATGAGATTCATCTGAAGTGTCCAGAAAATCAATGGTGTCATTTGAAGTGTAAGCTGAACCTACTGGGAGATTCCAGGCATTACTTTTACTTGATTTGATTGAGCGCTTGACTGTGGTAAAAGCCACAAAGAGACTGACTCCCATTTTCTGAACATTAGCAATGGCACAAATCTTACTTTGCACCAGTTCATTGCTTGCATACAGCTCTATGTACACAAAAGAAAATTGAAGTTAAATTTAGAATTATATTACCGATTTCTGCACAAGTATTAATGGGTATCATCACAGTATATTTGAAGGGGGATGCGAGGGAGATTCAGAATGGACTGCTGCTCCAGTAAAGGTATTTCATTTTGATTATTTTTGATATCACACATTAAGTTGAATGTTGAGGTTGCAGAGACCGGAATTGTTTTGGGACGCAAGGGACGTAGTTGCTATAGCACAGATAAGTCTCCCATCTGCCAACATTTTAAATACTTTGCTTGAAACAAAAGAGAAGGCCTAACTACAAAACACTTCTTGTGCTTTGAGGGCTCCTGTTTTAATTAAAAATAGTCTGGCAAATCATTTTTATTCAAGGAGAGAAAAGTGCAGGAGGAACCATGTGAAATTTTCGTCATAACTTCGTAAGTCACGTGAGTTGAGGAACTACTGTTAGTAATATTAGTCGACATATGGTTCAGTTATTTGTTTAACATTCCTTTCTCCACTATTTTAATAACGTTAACCCAGTTAAAATAACTGAGTGAGCACCTGCATTAAAATAGAACCTAATTTCTGGGTTGTGATGATTTAAATACAACTTATTTCATCCGATTATGTATCTGCAAACCAATGAAAAAGGCTTCTTAAAACCTTTTCATGAAGATTATGGATGAATTTTTCTGATGCACCTTGGGAGGGGGAATTGGTTGGTAATTGGGGCTGGGGGGAGGGTGGCGATCGGGACTGGTCTGGGAACTGAGGGGTAGGCTGTCGGGAAGGCTACGGGAGAGGGAGGAGGAGGTTATCGATTAGGACTGGGGAGGCTGAAGGCTTCCTTGAGGGGCCTGAGGTGGTGTGTGGTGAGGGGGGGGGGGGGGCGGCAGTAGCACTCCTGCTCCTCCTGGCCCACGAGGAGTTCTGAAACAGCCACTTACCTTGGGGAACCGAATGCCCTCTCCTCCGTTTCGCTGATAAGTTTTCCAATCTCGAGAAATCTGCGCAGCGGCAGTAAATTTTAAAGCAGGCTCCCAAGTGCACTGTGGGAGCCCGATTTAAATATGTTAATTAAACGTCCCGTCATTCCTTGGCAGGACATTCGGACACCCCACTATCCACTGTGTATAAATGGTGGAGACCGCGTGCGCGGCGGGTTTGGATTGCGTTCTGAGCATTTCATTTTTTAACCCCTCCCCACCCTGATCCTCTCTCACCTGTTGTGGTGGGGGTGTGTGCAGTTGGTGACGAGGTGGTGGGCAGGGGTTAATATTGGTTACTATGAGACCTTATACATCATGGATGTATTATCTGAAGATCAGCAGTTCACTGCTTGCAATTTTCTAATAAACTCCACGCTGCAGGCAAGGCCTTACTGGTGCCATGGTGTCTCGGAAAATCTCAGCTGATATGCCTTCAAAAAGAGAAAAAAGTCCAAAAAGTAAATTTGGGAAGTGTATGGAATATAAGTGGGGTAACTTTAAGCTAATCCGCCCTGCGGAAACTGTCTTGGATTGCATCACTCTCTCATTTTATCCCCCTTTTACATCAGTTCCTCTATATTTCTTTGTGTGGTGATGAATGAAAAAGAAGAAGAAAGAAAGACTTGGATTTATATATTGCCTTTCACAACCACCGGACGTCTCAAAGCACTTTACAGCCAATGAAGTGCTTCTGGAGTGTAGTCACCATTGTAATGTAGGAAACATGGCAGCCAATTTGCGCACTGTAAGCTCCCACAGGAATGTGACAATGACCAGATAATCTGTTTTTTTGTTATGTTGGTGGAGGGATAAATATTGGCCAGGACACTGAGGATAAGTCCCCTGATCTTCTTCAAAATATTGCCATGGATCTCTTATGTCCACTTGAGAGAGCAGACGGGGCTTTGGTATATCATCTCATCTGAAAGATGGTACCGCATCCAATATCAGTATCGAGCACTCTCAGCCAATGCTCCCTCTAATTTTTTTTTCGTGTGCGATTCTTTTAACTGGCTGCGTGGCCCATTCAAATTTTCACGCATGCGCGGTTTCTTCCATGTAAAAGCCGGTGAGCGGCCTGCGCAGGACCTCCAGACTGCTGCAGGGTCATGTGGCCACACAGCTTAGCGGGAACGTTGATCCCCCAGCTTAGATATAGCACAGCCAAAGGCAGAGTAAAGGTCCCTGTATTCTGCCCAACAATTTGCCTTCAGGGGTGATTTATCTGACTTAATGTTCTCGGCGGGAGCCTTGTGTGCAGAAATATATATTGGTCCATAATCTCGCGATGTCTGTGATGAAAACTTGAGGTTTCTCGGTGTGCAATTTGGGTATTCCTAGCATAGAGCAGCAGTGACGTCATCAAGCTGTCTAAGCAGCCAATCAGATTGAAGAATTCTCACAGATAGCAAACCAGGAAATAAAAAACAGCTTTTATCTTCACTTTAAAAATAGTGTTACAGAGAGCAAAAAAAAAATGATTGTGACATACACATGGGGTTAAGGTAGAAGCTGAGATATCACGAAAAAACTTTAAAAAAAAAAAATTTTTAAGTGTAATTTTTATTATAATGGAGAAATTTGACATTGCACAAATATAAAAATGAATTTGCAGGGCCAGAATGGTTGTTTATCAGAAATATGCTGTTAAAACCCTAGTTTCAACTATTGCAACAAGGCTTAACATTTAAGGGGTATTTAAAAGTGATATTTGCGCGGAAAAGCTCAATTTTTCATCGGTTCCATTGATTTCACTGATTTCTCTGATTGCCAGCTATGGTGGGGGGTCCACAGTGCAGCCAGTGTCGGAGCAGTGAATGATGTCCGCCACTTCAAGATTTCCGCGTTTAGATGCGCCTGCGCTAAATCCTGAAGTTACGGTCAGTTTCAGAGGGTTTGTTGTCATTACCCACTGCAAAATACGGGCCATTGAAAATTCAGGTGTGATTGAAACTCAATTTAAATGGTTGAGAAAATCATATGCAGCCCCCGAATTTTCAATATGTTTTCCCAAAGGGTGACATTCCCCACTGGGAGTGCAACATTGAAAAATTACCTCTTTACTCTTAGTTTCAGGAGCACATGCCCTGCTGCACCAGTGTGATATAGAAGGAACGACTTGCATTTATATCGTGCCTTTCACGACCACCGGATGTCTCAAAGTGCTTTACAGCCAATGAAGTACTTTTTGGAGTGTAGTCACTGTTGTAATGTGGGAAATGCAACAGTCAATTTGCACACAGCAAGCTCCCACAAATAGCAATGTGATAATGAGCAGATATTCTGTTTTTGTTAGTGAGGGATAAATATTGGCCAGAGAACTGGAGATACCAGGACATAAGAACATAAGAACATAAGAATTAGGAACAGGAGTAGGCCATCTAGCCCCTCGAGCCTGCTCCACCATTCAATAAGATCATGGCTGATCTGGTCGTGGACTCAGCTCCACTTACCCTTAATTCCCTTATTGCTTAAAAATCTATCTATCTTTGACTTGAAAACATTCAATGAGCTAGCCTCAACTGCTTCCTTGGGCAGAGAATTCCACAGATTCACAACCCTCTGGGAGAAGAAATTCTTTCTCAACTCGGTTTTAAATTGGCTCCTCCGTATTTTGAGGCTGTGCCCCCTAGTTCTAGTCTCCCCCACCAATGGAAACAACCTCTCTGCCTCTATCTTGTCTATCCCTTTCATGATTTTAAATGTTTCTATAAGATCACCCCTCATCCTTCTGAACTCCAAGGAGTAAAGACCCAGTCTACTCAATCTATCATCATAAGGTAACCCCCTCATTTCTCGAATCAGCCTAGTGAATCGTCTCTGTACCCCTTCCAAAGCTAGTATATCCTTCCTTAAGTAAGGTGACCAAAACTGCACGCAGTACTCCAGGTGCGGCCTTACTAATATCTTATACAGTTGCAGCAACACCTCCCTGCTTTTGTACTCAATCCCTTTCGCAATGAAGGCCAACATTCCATTTGCCTTCCTGATTACCTGCTGCACCTGCAAACTAACCTTTTGGGATTCATGCACAAGGACCCCCAGGTCCCTCTGCACCACAGCATGTTGTAATTTCTCCCCATTCAAATAATATTCCCTTTTACTGTTTTTTTTTCCCAAGGTGGATGACCTCACAATTTCCGACATTGTATTCCATCTGCCAAACCTTAGCCCATTCACTTAACCTATCCAAATCTCCTTGCAGCCTCTCTGAGTCCTCTACACAACCCGCTTTCCCACTAATCTTAGTGTCATCTGCAAATTTTGTTGCACTACACTCTGTCCCCTCTTCTAAGTCATCTATGTATATTGTAAATATAGGACAGGACAGGACACCCTGCTCTTCTTTGAAATAGTACCATGGGATCTTTTACATCCACCTGAGAGAGCAGATGGGACCTCGGTCTCAAGTCTCATTCAAAAAATGGCACCTTGCCAGTGCAGCACTCCTGCAGTACTGCACTGAAGTGTCAGCCTAGATTTATGTGCACAAGTCCCTGGCTGACTCAGAGGCAAGTGTGCGACCAACTGAACCACAGCTGACATTGCCATTATCTATTGCAGTCAACTTTCTAACCTCTTTGAATGAGATTTTAATTTAAGTCCAGTCAAAGGAACAAGATCCATAGTGTAAGAGGCAACCAAGGATGATAAAACTAAAATGAAGTTGAGGTTGATCAGGAAGTGGTGACTGATGTCAAATGTATGTTTTTAAAGATTGAAGATTTTAGGACGAAGAGAGAGAAAGGATTTCAGTTTTGAGGTCCTGGGAACTGTACAGTGTATCTTGATTGGAGAATGTGATCAAGAATAAGAGAATTTGGAGTAAGTATCTTACATTTAGTGCCACTTATGCCACTTAAGTAGA
The DNA here is from genome assembly GCF_044704955.1 of Pristiophorus japonicus. Taxonomy (NCBI): domain Eukaryota; kingdom Metazoa; phylum Chordata; class Chondrichthyes; family Pristiophoridae; genus Pristiophorus; species Pristiophorus japonicus. The sequence continues at coordinate 277,011,814 of NC_091979.1, read as the reverse complement.
GACACCCAATTATTTTAATAGATTAAAATCATTTGATCAACAAAGCACAAAATGGCATTCAATCCTAGATTGCATGTATACAATAAGGTTCTCAGATTTTTGGCATAACATGGATTGTCCAATATATTTGAATAGATTGGAGAGGTTGATAAAATGTGTGCAAACCAAGTTTGATCGCATGAGGGGAAATGCTTATGTTTCAATGTCCATAAATCTGATTAAAACATTGGTATTTCCTGAATGTAATGCTGATGCTGAAGTTTTTTCCCTGTATTTCTAGTTGCTGCTATTACTTAGTGTTTTTCGCCTTTTCTTGATATGTCTTCCATATTTATCCATTAGTTATATGTCTGCTTTCTGATCTGTCTATTTGTTCTGTTTCTTTTCTATCTATTCATCCTGTACGTTTCTGTTCCTTTCCCGTAAGGCTCATTAATAATATTGTGTGTATAGTTAACTGTGTTTGTGGACTAGATCGATGGGAATTTCCTTGTGTCATCTCTCACTCTGCCACCATAACTTCAGCAGAAACTCTGTTTAAAATAATTAAACTGAACATGAAGTGGTTGATTCTTATTCTTGGAATATTCACACCTCAGCCTTGATCAGTTTTAATATGTCCTTACTATACAGTATAAATGCACACGAGGCCCATACTTGAGAGAAGGTCACTCTGTGACCAGTAACCTTTATTAGCCAGCACTGAAGTGAAGAAGGTGGGTGGAGCTTCCCCTTTTATACCTGAAGATCCAGGTTAGAAGTGTCTCCCACAAGTTCACCACCTAGTGGTCAATGTTCTCACAGTGTACAACTTAGGTCAGTTTATACATGGGTTACAATGACAGTTAAATACATGACATCACCTCCCCCACAAAGTCTTATTGGGATTACAGGTTATGTCTCTCTGGTGGTTTAAGCTCCCTTGTAGAGCGCCTGAGTTGGGGCTCCAGTTGTTGGGCGCTGGCCTGAGTGTCTGCTGTTTGCGGTGCCTCAGGCCTGTCCAGACTGCCCACAGTGACTGGGCTCTTCTCCGCTTGGTTCCGGTGTTCGGTCACCTGTGGTGGAGTGAACTCTACATTGTGTTCTTCCTCTGCTTCTTCTATGGGGTTGCTGAACCTCCTTTTTGTTTGATCCACATGTTTGCAGCAGATTTGTCCATTGGTAAGTTTAACTACCAGATTCCTATTCCCCTCTTTGGCAATCACAGTGCCTGCGAGCCATTTAGGCCCTGCAGCGTCGTTGAGGACAAAACCAGGGTCATTGACATCAATACATCGTACCCTCACATTCCCGTCATGGTAGTCACATTGTGACTGGCACCTGCTCTCAACAATTTCTTTCATGGTGGGGTGTATAAGGGACAACCTGGTTTTGAGCGTCCTTTACATTAGCAGCTCTGTGGGTGGGACCCCTGTAAGCGAGGGTGGTCGGGATCTATTGACCAACAGGAGGCGTGATAAGTGGCTTTGTAAGGAACCCCCTTAGATTCTGAGCATCCCCTGTTTGATTATCTGCACTGCTCGTTCCACCTGGCCATTTGAGGCCGCCTTGAACGGTGCCGTTCTGACATGGTTGATACCATTTCCTGCCATGAAGTCCTGGAATTCAGTGCTTGTAAAGCACGGGCCATTGTCGCTGACCAAGACGTCCGGTAGACCATGGGTGGCGAACATTGCTCGTAGACTTTCTACCATGGCAGAGGAGGTGCTTGAATTGAGAATGTCACACTCGATCCATTTGCGTCTACTACAACCAAAAAAATGTTTCCCATGAAAGGACCTGCGTAGTCCACATGGATGCGTGCCCATGGCTTGGCAGGCCAGGACCAGGGGCTAAGGGGGGTTTCCCTGGTTGCATTGCCCAGCTGGGCACACGTGTTGCACCTGCGAACACAAAGTTCCAGGTCTGCATCTATCCCTGGCCACCAAACATGTGACCTGGCAATTGCCTTCATCATGACAATGCCCGGGTGCTCATTGTGGAGTTCTCTGATGAACATCTCTCTGCCCATCTGGGGCATGACTACTCGGTTTCCCCACAGTAGGCAATCGGCCTGAATCGAGAGTTCATCCTTGCGCCTATGAAATGGTTTGAATTCCTCAGGGCATACCCCGTACATTGCTGCCCAGTCCCCATTCAGGACACATTTCTTGACTAAAGACAATAGCGTGTCTCTATTTGTCCAGACTTTAATCTGACGGGCTGTCACAGGTGAGCCTTCACTTTCGAAAGCTTCAACAGCCATGACCATCTCAGCAGCATGCTCGGTTGCCCCCTCGGTGGAGGCTAGTGGGAGCCTGCTGAGTGCATCGGCGCAGTTTTCAGTGCCCAGTCTGTGCCGAATTGTATAGTAATAGGTGGCTAACGTGCGTGCCCACCTCTGTATGTAGGCCGATGCATTTGCATTTATGGCCTTGTTGTCGGCCATAAGGGAAGTTAAGGGTTTGTGATATGTCTCCAGCTCAAATTTCCTACCAAACAGGTACTGGTGCATTTTTTTTACCGCATATACACATGCAAGCGCTTCCTTTTTTCCCATCCCATAGCCCCTTTCTGCCTGGGACAGACTTCTGGAGCCATAAGCTACCAGCTGTAACTGACCCTTGGCATTACATGCTGCAACACACACCCGCCCCCATAGGACGACACATCGCACGTTAAAACAAGTTTCTTACATGGGTCATATAGTGTTAACAGATTGTTGGAGCATAACAAATTTCATGCTCTATCAAAAGCCCTTTCCTGGCTGTTCCCCCAGACCCATTTGCGACCTTTACGTAGGAGCACGTGTAGCGGCTTTAACAGCGTGCTCAATTTGGGAGGAATGTTACCAAAATAGTTCAGGAGCCCCAGGAACGAACGCAGCTCCGTCGTGTTACGGGGTTTGGGTGCTCTCTGGATCGCTTCTGTTTTGGACGCAGTAGATCTGATCCCGTCTGCTGCTATGCTCATCCCCAGAAATTCTACCTCTGGAGCTAGGAAGACACACTTCGCCTTTTTCAGTCGCAGCCCTACCCGGTCCAGTCTGCGTAGCACCTCCTCCCAAGTTGCGGAGGTGTTCTTCAGTATCTCAACCCGTGATGAGGATGTCGTCTTGAAAAACTACTGTCCTTGGAATCAACTTGAGGAGACGTTCCATATTTTGTTGGAAGATCGCGGCGGCCGAGCAAATCCGAAATGGACATCTGTTGTACTCAAACAGCCCCTTGTGTGTCGTGATGGTGGTCAGCTTCTTCGATTCACTCGCCAGCTGCTGGGTCATGTAAGCTGAGATCAGGTCCAATTTTGAAAAAAGTTTGCCACCGGATAGCGTAGCAAAGAGGTTCTCCGCTCTCGGTAGCGGGTACTGGTCTTGGAGTGACACCCGTTTGATGGTGGCCTTGTAATTGCCACATATCCTGACCAACCCATCCGCCTTGAGCACCGGCATTATCGGGCTTGCCCAGTCACTGAATTCGACTGGCGAGATGATGTCTTCCCTCAGCAGGCGGTCCAATTCGCCTTCTACCTTTTCCCGCATCACGTACGGCACTGCTCTGGCCTTGTGGTGTACTGGCCTGGTGTCCGGGTTTATGTGAATCACTACCTTAGTCCCCATGAAGGTGCCAATGCCGGGTTGAAATAATGAGTCAAATTTGTCCAGGACCTGTGAGCATGAAATTCGCACCACAGAAGAAATTGCAATGACATCGCCCCATTTCCAGTTCATGACAGCAAGCCAACTTCTCCCTAGCAGTGCGGAACCGTCCCCCGGGACAATCCAGAGTGGCAACCTATTCTCCGAATCTTTGTGGGTCACGACTACCGTGGCGCTGCCTAACACCGGAATGATCTCCTTTGTATATGTCCGTAGCTGTGTGTCAATTCGCAATAATTTTGGCCTCCTGGCCTTGGACGCCCACAACTTGTCGAACTGTTTGATACTCATCAGGTACTGGCTGGCCCCTGTATGTAGCTCCATTGATACTGGGATGCCATTGAGGAGCACTTTCATCATTATCGGTGGCGTCCTGGTGTATGATCTGTATATATATGCTCCACATGAACTCGCTGAACTTCAGCTTCCAGTGATTTCCCCCAGAGTCCATTTGGCCTCGTGGGGCTTACATCGGACTCTCCCCCTCGTCCATCAACCTGGCTGCAGGCTTCCTGCACATACGCACCAAGTGACCGCTGACATTGCAGTTTCTGCAGGTATATTGAAGAATATACCTCTTCTTCAACAGGTATATTCTGTTGAATATACCTCCAACCTGAGCCATTGTTGGAAACAAAAGGTACACTACCAGTCGATCGTCTCTGACTGTCTCTGTAACTGTCCTTAAGCGCACCATTGACAGATGTTGATGGCCCCATTACTGGCCGCATTGTCCCTTGCGATGGCATGAATCGCCGTTCAGCTAGCCATTGTTTCTGTTGAATTCCCCCTTTGTGTTCGGCTACATGCTCGGGCATGTCCGATTGCCTCTGTGTGCCTGGAGAACTGTGTGCTGCGTTAACAATGTTGACTCCCTGTCCATTTGCTGCATTTAAACCAAGATTTTTGTCAAACGCCATTCTGGTCTCTTCCTCCCCTGAGATAAATATCTGGGCCATCAAAGCCACTGTTTCCAGGGTCAAGTCTTTGGTCGCATTCAATTTCCTGAAAACCCCAACGTGCCCGATGCGCTCAATAAAAAAAGTCTCGCAGCATCTCCGCTCTGCAGGTATCTGGGAACTTACATAGGCTCGCAAGTCGCCGGAGGTCTGCCACAAAGTCTGGAACGCTTTGCCTTTCTCGCCGCCGGTGCGTGTAAAACCGGTGTCTCGCCATGTGCATGCTGCTCGCTGGTTTAAAGTGTTCCCCGATCAACTTACTGAGCTCTTCAAAAGTCTTGTCCGCCGGCTTCTCTGGCGCTAGAAGGTCCTTCATCAGGGAGTACGTCCTGGATCCACAAACCGTCAGGAGATGAGCGCTGCATTTGTCGGCCGAATCCTGTCCCAGCCATTCCTTAGTGACGAAACTTTGCTGTAGTCTCTCAATAAAATCGTCCCAATCATCACCAACACAGTACCTCTCATCTGTGCTGCTAGTGGCCATGCTCGCGTGGTTTAAATCCCAGTTTCTCATCGCCAATAATATGTCCTTACTATACAGTACAAATGCACACGAGCTCCATACTTGAGAGAAGGTCACTCTGTGACCAGTAACCTTTATTAGCCAGCACTGAAGTGATGAAGGTGGGTGGAGCTTCCCCTTTTATACCTGAAAGTCCAGGTTAGGAGTGTCTCCCACAAGTTCACTACCTAGTGGTCAATTTTCTCACTGTGTACAACTTAGGTCAGTTTATACATGGGTTACAATGACAGTTAAATACATGATAAGTTGTAACGTAATTGAACTGAATGTCAGCTTCCAATCCTTGAACATAAGGCACACATTCATTCGGCACCATCCAGGATAAAGTAGTCCGCTTGATCGGTAGTACAGTCACCACCTTAAACATCCACTTCCTCCACCATTGGTGCACCGTGGCTGCAGTATATACTATCCACAAGATGCACTGCAGCAATTCGCCAAAGCTTCTTCGACAGCTCCACGAAAGCATGTGACCGTCATAACAACAACTTTATTTATTTAGCACCTTTACCATAGTAAAACGTCTCAAGGCACTTCACAGCAGTGTGAGAAGACAAAACAGATAAATTCGACACTGAGCCACATAAGAAAAGATTATGGCAAATGACCAAAAGCTTGGTCAAAGAGGTATATTTAAAGGAGTGCCTTAAAGGAGGAAAGAGAGGTAGAGAGGCAGAGAGGTTTAGGGAGGGAGTTCCAGAGCTTAGGGCCTAGGCAACTGAAGACATGGCCACCTATGGTTGAGCAGTTATAATCAGGGATGCTCAAGGGGGCAGAATATGAGGAGCGAAGACATCTCGTGGAGTTGTGAGGCTGAAAGATATTACCGCCATCTAGAAAGACATGGGCAGCAGGTACATGGCAACACCATCACCTCCAAGTTCCCCTCTAAATCATACACCATCCTAACTTGGACCTATATTGCCATTCCTGCACCATCGCTGGGTCAAAATCTTGGAATGCCCTAACTAACAGCGTACCTTCACCACACGGACTGCAGGGTTCAGGACAAAGACTCACCACCTTCTCAAGGGCAACTAGGGATGGGCAATAAATGCTTGCCTTGCTAGTGATGCCTGTATCACAAGAATGAATTAATCAAAAAAAATAGTTCTTCTGATCTCTGCAAGTAGGCAGCATGTTTGTTGGAGAACTTTAATTTCCATGAAAATAACTAACAATGTTAAGGCAAGTTAGCTTTTAAAACAGCAATTTTAGGAATATGAACAATTGATTTCAGTTTACAACATCATTTTTCCAATATTTAATGGGAGTCATGCTTTTATACAGTTATGTCCAACTAGGGATCATCAATGTGATGTTTGGCAGGCAGCAACGTCCTGCATAATAGGTGTTATGTATGTAATAACTTGATAGACTAAATACTGTAAACTAACACAGGTACAAACCTGGCTCTGCTTTGTTAGGGTCCAAAATGGTTACATTACATGATGGCTTGCCTTTTTTCCCTGGGCCTCACACACGTGCGTACAGCCAATGACCTCTGACAGTGGTGCCACCTGGTGGATAGTAACCCCAAGCATACATACATGACACTATCCCCCTTTAAGATATTAGTAACAGTCTTTTTACAAATTGAGATGGTCCGGGGCTTTCCGCTCCCGAGTTGATCGTCTCAGTTTGATTCCAACCTTGGGCGAGCGTTCTGAGTCTGTTATGACTGGGGGCTGGGTAGCCGATCTGATGGGAGTGGCAATGACCATGTCAGGGATTGAAGGTCCAGATTCATTGATGACAGCGGAGTCCTCTGATGACTGAGGGTAGGTTGGTTTGTCACTGATTGTGTCTTCCTCAGACTGTTCTGGTTCATCCGTGTGCCGCAGCTTTATCTGATCAACATGTTTCCTGCATGTTTGCCCATTCTTGAGCTTGACAATAAACACTCTGTTATCCTCCTTGGCCGTAACAGTACCGGCAATCCACTTGGGACCTTGACCATAATTCAGTACAGACACAGGATCGTTAACAGAAATGTCGCGTGACACAGCAGCGCGACCATGATTAATGCTGACTTTGACGTCTGTATTCAACATGATCGTTCAAGTCAGGGTGGACAAGAGAGAGCTTGGTCTTGAGACCAGTCTTCATCAATAGTTCAGCAGGGGGGACCCCGGTAAGCGTGTGGGGTCTTGTCCTGTAACTAAGCAATATGCATGACAAGCGAGTCTGAGTGAACCTTGAGTTACACGTTTCATACTCTGCTTGATGGTTTGAACAGCACGCTCTGCTTGACCATTAGATGCGGTTTGATCTCACATGTTTGATACCATTGAGTTTCATGAACTTTTGAAACTCCAGACTAGTGAAGCAAGGTCCATTGTTGCTTACAACGATATCGGGCAGACCATGAGACGCAAACATGACACGATGGCTCTCAATGGTAGCTGTGGATGCACTGGATGACATGATTATACACTCTATCCACTTGGAATATGCATCCACCACAACTAAAAGTATATTTCCCAGGAAGGGACCTGCAAAGTCGATGTGGATCCTGGACAATGGTTTAGATGGCCACGACCACGACTTAGCGGCGATTCCGCTGGTGCTTTACTTAGCTGCATGCAAGTGTTGCACTGATGCATACATGATTCCAGATGAGAGTCAATTCCAGGCCACCATACAGGAGACCTGGCAATGGCTTTCATCATGACAATACCGGGATGAGTGCTATGTAGATCATGTACAAATTTCTCTCTGCCTTTCTTAGGCATGACAACACGATTACCCCACAGTAAACAATCTGACTGAATGGATATTTCGTCTTTGTGACGGTTGTAAGGTTTGGTCTCATCACCCATTTGCTTGGGTATGACAGACCAATCACCACTAAGGACACAACATTTCACAACTGATAATATCAGGTCCTGGCTGGTCCAGGTCTTAACTTGTTGAGCCGTGATAGGAGTTCCTTCATTTTCAAAAACATCCATAACTAACAGTAGATCTGCAGGTTGTGGCATCTCCACCTCCGGTGTGGGCAACGGCAGACGGCTCCATGCATCGGCACAATTCTTTGTGCCCGGTCTATGGCGAATGATATAATCATCGGCAGATAATATCAGCGCTCACCTTTGGATGCGGGACGATGCATTGGTATTGATACCTTCGTTTTCTGAAAACAATTAAATAAGTGGCTTGTGATCTGTTTCCAGTTCAAACCAAAGACCAAACAGGTTCTGATGCATCTTTTTAACCCCATACACACAGGCTAATGCTTCTTTTTCTACCATGCTGTAGGCTCTTTCCGCCTTTGACAAACTTTTAGAAGCATACGCAACAGGTTGTAATTTACCCGACTCATTAGCTTGTTGGAGCACGCAACCAACTCCATATGATGGAGCATCACAGGCCAATACTGGACACTTACACGGATCACAATGTACCAGCAGCTTGTTAGAGCAAAGCAGATTAGTAGCTTTCTCAAAAGCTCTATCTTGAGATGTACCCCAAGCCCAGTTGTCGCCTCTTCTTAGCAGCATGTGCAGTGGCTCAATCTAGGTATGAAATTACCGAAGTAGTTGAGTAGACCAAGGAACAAATGCAGTTCCATCACATTCTGAGGCTTGGGTGCATTTTTGATGGCCTTGGTATTTGAGTTCGTCAGCAGCAATTTTCCTCCCCAGGAATTCGATTTCCGGTGCCATGAAGAAGCACTTCGAACGTTTCAGTCTGAGTCCAACTTTCTCCAGAAGATGTAGAACCTCTTCTAGGTTGTTCAAATGTTCGGCGGTATCACGACCTGTGACCAGGTTGACATCTTGGAACACAACGGTCTAGGGACGGACTTCAGTAGACTCTCCATGTTCCTCTGAAATATGGCTGCAGCTGAGCGAATCCCGAAAGGACACCTGTTGTAGATTAACAGTTCTTTATGAGTGTTGATGTACGTAAGTTTCTTCAATGTCTCGACCTGCTCCTGTGTCATGTAGGCTGGCACCAGATCCAGTTTAGTGAACGACTTCTCCTCCCCGGCTAGCGTTGTAAACAGGTCATCAGCCTTCGGTAACGGGTATTGATCCTGTTTTGAAATATGGTTGATCGTAACCTTGTAGTCTCCACAAATCCTGACAGTGCCATCGCTCTTCAACACAAGAACAATGGGGCTGGCCCATTCGTTAAATTCGAACGGTGATATGACCCCTTCATGCTGGAGTCTGTCCAGTTCGATTTCTTCATCAGGTACGGAACTGCCCGAGCTTTATGATGGATGGGCCTTGCATCCGAATCCACGTGGATCTGCACTTTGACTCCCATGAAATTGCCGATGCCTGGTTCAAACAGCGAGGGGAACCTGCTCAGCACTTGAGCACATGGAGTATCATCCTCCGACGACAACGCTTTGATATCATTCCAATTCCATTTGATTTTTTTCTAGCCAATTTCTGCCGAACAGCATTGGACCATTGCCTGGAACAATCCATAAAGGTAAATCATGAACCGCAATATCATACGACACCTTGACTACTGCATTGCCAATCACCGTTATGAGTTCTTTAGTGTACATACGCAACTTGGCATTGACTGGACTCAGCTTAGGCCTCACAGCCTTATTATCCCACAGCTTGTTGAATGTCCTCTGGCTCATTATTGATTGAGTTGCACCCGTGTCCAATTCCATCGGGACCGGCACACTGTTCAGTTTCACATTAATCATTAGCGGTTGGCTCTTTGTTAGGAACAAATACAATCCACACACTTCCTCCTCTGTTGTCTCGGATTGCATATCCGGATCCGTGTTATACTTTTCATCATCCTCCATGTGGTGTGCCGCAGCACGCTTGCTCAGTTGCGGACACATGCGCTGGAGATGCCCCAGTCTCGAACAGCCTTTACAAATGAACTGTTTAAACCACCACTAAAGAGGTCGATGATTGCCCCCACAATGCCAATATGGTGAAATTGGATTCACTCCCATTGGTGGACTTTAGGCAGCCACAGCTTTCGCATATGCAGTCGAGTAGGCCCTGCCATATGCAGCTCTGCCAAACGACGAAACAATCTTGTTTACAGTACTTGTGAGTTCCAATTCTTCGATGATATCTGCTTTTAGTTTTTGTCCATCATCATGCATGCCTAGGCAATTGTGGTGGCCTTGCTCAAATCAAGCGTCTCTGCCGCCAGTAGCTTACGCAGGATCACTTCGTGGTTGATGCCGATTACAAAGAAGTCTCGCAGCATGTCTCCCAATGCATTTTCGAACTTACAAGGTCCAGCTAGATGTCTTAGGTTGGCAACGAATTCTGACACATCCTGGCCCACAGAATGAATGTGCTTGTAGAATCGATATCGTGAGATGATGCCGCCTCCTTCTGGTTTGAGATGGTCACGTACCAGAGCTCACAATTCCTCATAGTCCTTGTCCGTTGGACTTGCAGGTGAGAAAAGATTCTTTGAGTCCATAGATTTTCGGACCGCAAACCGTGAGGAAGACCGCCCTGCGCCTAACTGCGTCAGTGGGTTCCTCCATTTTGTTGGCCACAAAGTACTGGTCCAGGCGAGCTACAAAATCTGACCGGTTCTCTCCCTCCACGAATCTCTCCAGAATTCCAATTGTGCTCATTTTTCCATGCGAAGGTTCTTAAGTTACCTCGTCGCCAAATGTTATGTATGTAATAACTCGATAGACTGAATACTGTAACCTAACACAGGTAGAAACCTGGCTCTGCTTTATTAGGACCCAAAGTGGTTACATTACATGATGGCTTGTCTTTTATACCTGGGCCGCACACACATGCGTACAGCCCAATGACCTCCGACAGTGGCGCCACCTGGTGGCTAATAACCCCAAGCATACATACAGGACACTAAGGGGCCGAAATTGCCCCTTTCCTTAAGACCTTTTATCGACGGAAATCGGCTGCCGATTTTCCATAGAATGTCCTCCATTTTGAAAATTCCGCTCATGTGGTACCCCGGTGGTGACCCGCTACCCCCACTACCGTTCTGATGCTACCGATCTGTCCTAAGTGTGTCATCAGAGTGCACAGCGCCGATGTTACCCCCCCCAATCGCAAAATTCCGCCGAGAAAATCTTGCTGCCGCCGCTCGGTGCCATCAGCAGCTTTTTCTGCCGGTGCACTGTGCTTGGAGTACTTGCAAAATGGAGGTGCAGCTGCCATTAAAGGGGAGGACTTACTTCTGCGGCTGAAATCTTTTTTTTTGTCAGCCGACTGTCCTGTCGGACCGACAATTATGCCCCCGGGTTCGACCGGCCGCCAACAGGCAGCCTGGCACCCCTTCTTGGGTGCCAGCCCACTGGCCCAGCTGAAACCCTCCCTGGTGGCCCAGTGGCCCAAACTTAAAGAATCACACCAATCTCCCCTTTAAGTGAAAGGGAGAGACATGGTGACGCGGCACCGTGATGATGTCATCAGTGCTACGCTGATGACTGACAGCGGCGGACACTCCACCTGCCCCCAACCTCCGTCCCTCTAGTGTGTGAACTTCCGCTCACCCCCCCACATCCGCCCCCATTATGTCTGACTTCTGGTCCGCTAAAAAAAAGCCAAAGAACGTAATTACCCTCAAGAGGCCACCACATCAACTGCGCCGGTAAAAACACTCAAAACATGGTAGGTGCACCAAGTTTCCAGCGGTGGGCAATTTCGGCCCCTAAGAGTGGAGTTTTTGCATTGCACACTATAATTTGGCCTGAACCTGTGGTACTCAGAGCCTGTGAACCTACTCTGGGTTATGCGTATTTACGGCCCTGGATTTTGTTCAAATTAGGGGATCGCCCCTAATGTGCTTGGAGCACCTGAATAATGCTCCAGACACTCAGTGCCCATATGAGGTTGTTTCCAATATGGTGGGTCCTTAGCTTCACAGGACTGAATTGCTGCAAGTACTTTGTTTGTTTGCAGCTATTTCTGTAGATATTTGTATTTGGTCATTCACTTCTTAATTATATTTTTATATTTGAAAGCTCTATAACACCCCCATTTGCCTCTGCACCATCCTCAGCTTTTTTGAAATGTTTATGCTGTGACTAACAATCCTTAATGAAGTGCTAGCACCCATGACGCTGTCCTTGTCCTATGTACAACACGCTGAATATTAATTTGCTGACTTTACATTATAGAATCAGACCAGCTTCTTGCCTCCAGTTTGCAGATCTGAAGTACTGCATCCACAGTTTTCCTGTCCTCATGATCGTAAACAGTGTGTCTATAAAAGGTTTGATACTGAAGCAAACACTAGCCATACAAATTATATTTGAATCAAATTTTATCTTGCGCTGTATATGGCAAAAGCCACGAGCATTATATAACGCCTTATATAACACCATACCAAATCCTTAGAATATCCCAAAGCGATTCACAGCCAATTAAATTGTTGTGTAGGAAAATGTTATGTAGAGAGCATTAAATGATCATATAAAAATTATTTGAGAAAGGTAACATTGTAATGACCTAATAGAGGTCATTAAAATTATGAAAGGTTTTGATAGAGTAGATACAGAGAGAGTGTTTCCACTTGTGGGGAAGAGCAAAACTAGAGGCCATCAATATAAGATAGTTAGCAAGAATTCCTATCGGGAATTCAGAAGAAAATTATTTGCCTAAAGAGTGGTGAGAATGTGGAACTCTCTACCACAGGTTGAAGCGAATAGTTTAGATGCATTTAAAGGGAGGCTAGACATAGTATGGATGCATTTAAGGGGAGGGAGCATATGACGGAAAAGGGAATAGAGGGTTTTGTTGATAGTTAGATGAGGAAAGAAGGGAAGAAATTTGAGTGGAGCATAAATGCCGGCATGGACTGGTTGAGCCGAATGGCCTGTTTCTGTATCATATATCCTATGTAATCCTACGTAATATATTAGCTACTCATATTGTTTTATTATCCGTGTACCTTTTCTCAACAACTGCAATGTTTTTTCCTTCAGTACACAAATGTAATTAATTCAGGCTGCATAGGCCCATTATCTTAGACCTTCATCAGGTGTAGTACATTTGTAGTACAGCAGATGAAGGACTGAGATAGAAGACCAAAACATCCTGAATCAATCATGTTTCCACCACAGTGAAGACAAAGAGATTAAAATTCTTGAGCTTCTTTAATATACAAAGAAGCTCACTATTTCAATTTTCATTTACAAATTGGAATGCAAATGAATGATGCTTTAGATAAATTTATACAGACTAAATATAAGTCATTTTGGCTATACCTGTACTGTACTACTAATCTTTTTCAAAAGTTGGAACGACCCAATTAGAGCTCTTTTGCTGAATTAAATGGATTTAGTAACGTACTGCAATTGATATATTATATTTGTTCTAAAGACAGTAACACAATACTACAATTAATGTGTTAATTTAAAAATATGAAGTCCAATTTTACAAAGTATGTCTACTCTTTGCTTGCTTTTTGTGTTTGAGTGGGTGTTTGGATGTCAGTTTGCAATGGGACACTAAATAGGGGCCGATTTTGATCAAGGCCTCTGGCCGTTCAAATGCCACCCAAAGTGCCGCCGATGGTTACCGAGGTACCGGACGGTATTTTGGGCGGGATATTCATTGCCGAGGTCCCTTGAAGGTCGTACGCCGCCAATTTGTGCGGCAGCCGGCGGGAGCTCTCAGTCTCGGCGGCAGAGGCGCTTGCTGCCCAAGTGCCACCGAGGATGGAGTCGGGCCCACGGAGGGTCGAACAGCTGAAAAAAAACTCATCAGTAAAAAATTTAAAAACTATCGAAGACCTTCAGGAGACCCCATCCAGGTAAGTCGCTGTGGAAAAAAATATATAAAAAGTTCACTATCGCTAACCTTTTTTTCAGGATCTTCATACTTACTGTCGGGGACATACCAGCCTCCAGCCAGCGGTCCACCCCCATTCTGGCGGCGACTCCCGCCCACATCAATATGGGAGTTCGACGGGCGGGAGGTCAGTTGCACCACTCGACCGTCCGCTGATGTCAGCGGGCGGTTCCCGGCGGCTCTCCCCTCCCGCCCACTCCAGGTCACCTCGAAAGTGGTACTGGCCGGATCATCCAGAGGAATGTCGGCAGCAGTGGGCGGCAGTCAGTGGCAGTGGGCAGTGAGTTGATCAATTTCGGCCACATAGTTCTTTCTATGCCTCTGTACTAAAGGGTTGATTTGTTGAACAATCTAAGACGTTGGCCCTGAAATTGCCGCCTCTCCGGTGTACGCATGTGCCCGAAGAGGCCCCGCAAATTCCGGGTTTAGGCGTGCGCCTGAGCCCGGCACTTGCGATCTGTCAAAATGTCTTTTGCGCACGCATACCCGGGCCTTCACGGGCGGAGATTTGAGCTATTTGCCCAACTTTTGGCCAACGAATGTCTTAAAACTCTTACGCCTGGTAAAAGCAGGCATTACCAGCGTAAAAGTTTTAATAGATAGAAAAAAATAAATGTTATTACTTATTTTTATATTTAAAAACCCTATCTATGAAGGTATTTTTAACTCTATTAAAATAATTTTTTTTAATTTTCAAAAAAATAAATTTTTCTCTGAAACATTTAATTTAATGCAATTTCTATTCATTTGATTTTAGGGGTATTCTCATTGATAGTAATGGGAGATCGGAGCTTCTATTACTATGAATGAGAATACTACTTGTGATTGGTGGTCCCAGGATGCGCATACATTCCTGGAATACATGGGCCTCTATGCTGGGCTGTGCATTTAGGCCTCGGAGTGCAAGTGTTTGTTCCTCCAGGACCACCAGGTATTGTTGTAAAAAAAACTTTGGTTGGAGACATCCCCCTGCGGGAAGCCTCCGACCGCAATTTATGGCACATTATTGAGGGAGCAGCATGATCTGTAGACTCTAGTAGAAGGGTACCTCCTATTTGGTCCACCTCTCCTGTGGTGTAGCCTGAGTCTGCTTTCCTCTGTCATTTCCACTTCCTGCTGCTCCCGATCTGCCTCCATTATAAGGAAAATATGGGAGTGCCCTTGTGAACATAAGAACATAAGAACCTAAGAATTAGGAAGAGGATTAGGCCATCTAGCCCCTCGAGCCTGCTCCGCCAATCAAAAAGATCATGGCTGATCTGGCCGTGGACTCAGCTCCACTTACCCGCCCGCTCCCCATAACCCTTAATTCCCTTGATAAAGCATTTATGTGGCTAATTTTGACTTTGGACAGTGGTGCAATATTGGCTTGACCACCCATTAAACACCCCTCCCCTTAAACACCTCTCTTCTTAAACACCACCCCCTTAAACACCTCTCTTCTTAAACACCACCCCCTTAAACACCTCTCTTCTTAAACACCTCTCCCCTTAAACACCTCTCTTCTTAAACACCCCTCCCCTTTAACACCTCTCTTCTTAAACACCACCCCCTTAAACACCTCTCTTCTTAAACACCACCCCCTTAAACACCTCTCTTCTTAAACACCACCCCCTTAAACACCTCTCTTCTTAAACACCACCCCCTTAAACACCTCTCTTCTTAAACACCACCCCCTTAAACACCTCTCTTCTTAAACACCCCTCCCCTTAAACACCTCTCTTCTTAAACACCACCCTCTTAAACACCTCTCTTCTTAAACACCACCCCCTTAAACACCTCTCTTCTTAAACACCACCCCCTTAAACACCTCTCTTCTTAAACACCCCTCCCCTTAAACACCTCTCTTCTTAAACACCACCCCCTTAAACACCTCTCTTCTTAAACACCACCCCCTTAAACACCTCTCTTCTTGAACACCACCCCCTTAAACACCTCTCTTCTTAAACACCACCCCCTTAAACACCTCTCTTCTTAAACACCACCCCCTTAAACACCTCTCTTCTTAAACACCACCCCCTTAAACATCTCTCTTCTTAAACACTCCTCCCCTTAAACACCTCTCTTCTTAAACACCGCCCCCTTAAACACCTCTCTTCTTAAACACCTCTCTTCTTAAACACCACCCCCTTAAACACCTCTCTTCTTAAACACCCCTCCCCTTAAACACCTCTCTTCTTAAACACCACCCCCCTTAAACACCTCTCTTCTTAAACACCACCCCCTTAAACACCTCTCTTCCATTGAAACAAAAATCAGCAGGTGTTTAATGGGAGCCGATATCAAGTGTTTTGCACTATCGTTTGAAATCAATATTATCTCCAATGACAGAAGAGCAGGAAGAAAAAGATTTCTTTGCCTGAAACTGCTGGAAGGGAGTTTGCAGAATTGTTTCTGAGCAGACAGCTGAGAACAGATTTTTGTAATCACTTCAGTTAAAACTGATGCATCAGACAAAGTGTGAACATTCGAAGAATTTCATCGCTTGGTGCTCATGCATGTACCTTACCCCACTTTTCTATAATCTTATGTTAAGGCAAACAAAAATTCTATCATTTTGTCACATGAATGAATAGATCTAGATTTCCAAGTTAACATAGAAATTCTGAAAGTTATTCGCCTAGGGATGTTCCCCTCATAGCCTATCTTTTGTTATTTGAATTTTTTCCTCCACCTAACTAATGCTGTATTATATTATTCTGCTCTCCTTTTTTGAGGTTAATCAAAATTACCATTCACCTCTCATACAATGGAGGTGAAACACCTCTTTTAATGAAAAATGAGAGAATGCCTGTTTTTCTCTGTAATTAACAACCCATTAATGAAATTACATTCTCAGAAATCAGATTTCAAAGCCATTTGTCTTTGGGATTTCATTAGTTAGGCACTGATTATGGAGAAATCCGCCTTCTCTGGGTTTCATTAAAAGAGGAGATTTACCCTCAAGCAAGCTGGCAGGCTAGTTCTGTTTCAATTTTGTTCTTCAACTGTTTATGAAGAGGTTGGTGAAAAAGGTGTCAGTGAGCCTCTCTGCTTCTTTCCCCTCTCGTCTCAGACAGCTTGACTATGATTAATAGCTCATCATATGGTGGATCATATGGAAAAGCAGTGATGCAGCGTGTCAATGCACCAGTACATTGACACGCTGCACCAGTACATAGAATCATAGAAATTTACAGTACGGAAGGAGGCCGTTAGGCCCATTGAATCCTCGACCAGGCCAACATCCCCAGCACTGAAGCACTGACCACACTTGATCAGCTCCGCTCGGCAGGCTACATAGTTCGCATGCCAAACACGAGACTCCCAAAATAAGCGTTCTACTCGGAACTCCTTCACAGCAAATGAGCCAAAGGTGGGCAGTGGAAACTTTACAAGGACATCCTCAAAGCCTCCCTGACAAAGTGCAACATCCCCATTGACACCTGGGAGTCCCTGGCCAAAAACCGCCCTAAGTGGAGGAAGTGCATCCGGGAAGGCGCTGAGCACCTCAAGTCTCGTCGTCGAGAGCATGCAGAAATCAAGCGTAGGCAGCGGAAAGAGCATGCGGCAAATCAGTCCCACCCCCCTTTCCCTCAACAACTATCTGTCCCACCTGTGACAGAGACTGTGGTTCTTGTATTGGACTGTACAGCCACCTAAGAACTCATGTTAAGAATGGAAGCAAGTCTTTCTCGATTCCAAAGGACTGCCTATGATGATGATGATGATGTGTCCATGCCGGCTGACAAACGTCTATCCAGCCTAATCCCACTTTCCAGCTCTTGGTCCATAGCCTCAAGTGCATATCCAAGTACTTTCTAAATGTGGTGAGGGTTTCTGCCTCTTCCACCCTTTCAGGCAGTGAGTTCCAGACCCCCACCACCCTCTGGGTGAAAAAGATTCCCCTCAAGTCCCCTCTAATCCTCCTACCAATTACTTTAAATCTATGCTCTCTGGTTGTTGACCCCTCTGCTAAGGGGAATAGGTCCTTCCTATCCACTAGGCCCCTCATAATTTTATTCATCTCAATAAGGTCTCCCCTCAGCCTCCTCTGTTCCAAAGAAAACAACCCAGCCTATCCAATCATTCCTCATAGACAAAATTCTCCAGTCCAGCCAACATTCTCGTAAATCTCCTCAGCACCCTCTCTAGTGCAATCACATCTTTCCTGCAATGTGGTGACCAGGACTGCACGCAGTACTTCAGCTGTGGCCTAATTAGTGTTTTATATACAGTTCAAGCATAACCTCCCTGCTCTTGTATTTTATGCCTTAGCCAATAAAGGCAAGTATTCTGTATGCCTTCTTAACCTCCATATCGACCTGTCCTGCTACCTTCAGGGATCTGTGGACATGCACTCCAAGGTCCCTCTGTTCCTCTATACTTCTCAGTGCCCTACCATTTATTGTGTATTCCCTTGCCTTGTTAGCCCTCCCCAAATGCATTACCTCACACTTCTCTGGATTGAATTCCATTTGCCACTGTTCTGTCCACCTAACCAATTGATTAATATCTTCATGCAGTCTATAGCTTTCTTCTTCATTATCAACCACACAGCCAATTTTTGTATCATCTGCAAACTTCTTAATCATACCCCATACATTCAAGTCGAAATCATTGATATATACCACAAACTGCAAGGGACCTAGTACTGAGGCCTGCGGAACCCCACTGGAAACAGCCTCCCAGTCACAAAAACACAAATCAATCATTATCCTTTGTTTCCTGCCTCTGAGCCAAATTTGGATCCAACTTGCCACTTTGCCTTGGACCCTATGGACTTTTACTTTCGTAACCCATCTGCCATGTGGGACTTTATCAAAAGCTGTGCTTAAATCCATATACACTACATCAAATGCAGTACCCTCATCGACCCTCCTTGTTA
The DNA here is from genome assembly GCF_044704955.1 of Pristiophorus japonicus. Lineage (NCBI taxonomy): Eukaryota > Metazoa > Chordata > Chondrichthyes > Pristiophoridae > Pristiophorus > Pristiophorus japonicus. Next base: position 276,993,048 of record NC_091979.1, on the reverse strand, counting down.
CCTCCTCAAAAAATTCAATCAGGTTAGTCAGACACGACCTTCCCTTAACAAATCCATGTTGATTGTCCTTGATTAATCTGTGTCTTTCTAAATAAAGATTTACCTCAGAATTATTTCCAGAATTATAGGAAGCTGTGTGTGCTGTGCTCTGTGAAGATATTACAGGATCCTTTTCAGAATGGCAGGAAGTGACTAGTGGAGTACCGCAAGGTTCAGTGCTGGGACCCCAGCTATTTAAAATATGCATTAATGATTTAGATGAAGGAATTGAGTGTAATATCTCCAAGTTTGCAGATGACACTAAGCTGGGTGGCAGTGTGAGCTCTGAGGAGGATGCTAAGAGGCTGAAGAGTGACTTGGACAGGTTAGGCAAATACATGGCAGATGCAGTATAATGTAGATAAATGTGAGGTTATCCATTTGGGTGGCAAAAACAGGAAGGCAGAATATTATCTGAATGGTGACAGATTAGGAAAAGGGGAGATGCAATGAGACCTGGGTGTCATGGTACATCAGTTATTGAAAGTTGACATGCAGGTACAGCAGGCGGTGAAGAAGGCAAATGGTATGTTGGCCTTCATAGCTAGGGGATTTGAGTATAGGAGCAGGGAGGTCTTACTGCAGTTGTACAGGGCCTTGGTGAGGCCACACCTGGAATATTGTGCACAGTTTTGTTCTCCTAATCTGAGGAAGGACATTCTTGCTATTGAGGGAGTGCAGCAAAGGTTCACCAGACTGATTCCTGGGATGGCAAGACTGACATATGACGAAAGACTGGATTAACTAGGCATATATTCACTGGAATTTAGAAGAATGAGAGGGGATCTCATAGAAACATATAAAATTCTGACGGAATTGGACAGGTTAGATGCAGGAAGAATGTTCCCGATGTTGGGGAAATCCAGAACCAGGGGTCACATCCTAAGGGTAAGGGGTAAGCCATTTAGGACTGAGATGAGGAGAAACTTCTTCACTCAGAGAACTATGAACCTGTGGAATTCTCTATCACAGAAAGTTGTTGAGGCCAGTTCGTTAAATATATTCAAAAGGGAGTTAGATGTGGCCCTTATGGCTAAAGGGATCAAGGGGTATGGAGAGAAAGCAGGAATGGGGTACTAAAGTTGCAAAAATGATCAGCCATGATCATATTGAATGGTGGTGCAGGCTTGAAGGGCTGAATGGCCTACTCCTGCACCTATTTTCTATGTTTCTATGTTTCTATTTTCACCCCTGCACTTTCTATACTCCACTAGGGTTTCTGCAGTATCGAGCCCTCGTTATCTGTCATAAGTCTCCCTTTTTTTCTCTCCTCGGGTACTGTCCCCCTCTTCCTCAAATCTGCTGTCATCACCCCTCTCTTCAAAAAAACAACCCTCAACCTCCGTTCTTGCAAACTACTGCCCCATCTCCAGTCTTCCTTTCTTCTCCAAATATGTTGTTGCCTCCCAATTCCGTGTCCATCTTTCCCGCAATTCCATGTTTGAATCACTCCAATACGGTGTCCATGCCTGCCACAGTACCGAAATGGCTCTCATCAAAGTCACAAATGACATCCTTTGTGACTGTGACAAAGGCAAACTATATCTCCTGGTCCTTCTTCACTTGTCTGCAGCCTTTGACACGGTTGACAACTCTATCCTCCTTCAACGCCTCTCCACCGTCGTCAAGCTGGGTGAGACTGCCCTTGCATGATTCCATTTTTATCTATCCAATCGTAGCCAGAGATCCCCTGCAATGGCTTCTTTTCCCATCCCCGCATTGTTACCCCTGGTGTCCCCGCCACAAACTCCGTTTCCTAGTCACTGAGTCCATCCCTCTTCCCAACTTCTGTCTGAGACTAAATCAAACTGTTCGCAACCTCAGTGTCATATTTGACCCTGAATGAGCTTTCGACCACATATCTGAAGCATAACTAAGACGGCCTATTTCCACCGTCTCTGCCCTTGCCTCAGTTCATTTGCTGCTGAAGCCCTCATCCATGCCTTTGTTACCCCTAGATATGACTTTTCCAAAACAGTCCTGGCTGGTCTCCCACATTCTACCCGATGTAAACTAGAGCTGATCCAAAACTCAGCTGCCTGTGTTCTAACTTTCACCATGTCCCACTCACCCATCACCCCGTTGCTCACTTCTGTCTGAGACTAAATCAAACTGTTCGCAACCACATTGGCTTCCGGTTAAGCAACGCCTCGATTTCAAAATTTTCATTCTTATTTTCAAATCCCTCCATGGCCTCATCCCTCCCTATCTCTGTAATCTCCTCCATCCCCACAACCCCCAGAGATGTCTGCGCTCCTCTAATTCTGCCCTCTTTAGCATCCCTGATTGTAATCGCTCAACTATTGTTGGCCGTGCCTTCTGTTGCCTAGGCCCCAAGCTCTGGAACTCCCTGCCTAAACCTCTCCGCCTTTCTACCACTCTTTCCTCCTTCAAGATGCTCCTTAAAACCTACCTCTTTGACCAAACTTTTGGTCACCTGCATTAATTTCTATTGAGAAATTTTATTCCTGGTCTACCTTTATCCTTTTCCATAACTGCCCTAAATCTAACTGAATTATGATCACTAGCACCAAAATGCTCGCCCACTGATACCCCTTCTGCCTGCCCAGCTTCATTCCCGAAAACCAAGTCCAAAACCGGCCCCTCCCTTATTGGGCTTGCTATGTACTGGCTAAAAAAATTCTCCTGAATGCATTTTAGGAATTCTGCACCCTCTACAACTTCCACACTAATTCTATCCCAGTTAATAAACTGGTACATCAACACACTGCACCATCAGGATACCAGAACATTGCATCACAGTATAATGGGTCACCGCTTTTATTTTTGATTCTTTCATACCACTAAACAAGAGGGACTCAGGCTATTGTGCTAACATCTGTCAAACTGTCTGTCCATCCATGAATACTAACTCAACATTGGGTTATTTATGAAAACAGATTGATGGGCTTTTTGATCTTTATTAACGTTGCATTATCAGGGGATCAAAAACATTTCAATGGTTTTACAGTTCACTAAGTATGAAACAATTTTCCCCCATCAATCAATGATCTATGTTCAAAAATAGATGTCTGCTGGGAATATGTTAGTTAAGTCAAAACATTTTTAGAAGACAACGGAAAAGTCAAATATGAGAAAATGCACTTGACTTAAGACTCAATCACTTTTCTTAATCTTTATTGTTTTATGCAGTAACAGAACATATTGTGTTGTGCTCTTCATGCTATTCACATGTTCAAGGTTTAAAGTTGAAAATTATAATTTTTTTCTGGAGCAGGGAATGAAGTTGTTAATGCTGCACTAAATAAAGCTTGTAATACTCTGCACAATTTCTATCTTTCAGGTTTGTCTGAAGAAGCTGGGAATAGAGCAAAAAGTTTTTTTTCTACGCCACTTTCTCATTTCAGAGCACCAAAATCTGAGGTAAAAGACTGATAAGAAATTATTACCGTATAAAATATAGTCGGCAACATTGCAATATAATTTGCAGCAATTTGGTAACTTGTGACCTTGAGACTTATTTGATCACAACATCTTATGATATGTAATTACAGGGGGGCTGATCTTTGTCTTGCTACCGCACATTTTTAAGCACAAACAGGGCAATAGCGGGACAAACATTTTTTTAAATTGCCAACTTACCTTTGGTAATCTGCCTATTCCAATTTTCAAGCAGACCTTGATTTAGGTGGCCAGCACTCGTGGCAGAAACAGCCAGCAGCCTCATTAATATATTAAAAGAAGGGTCAGAGGAATCGGTTAACCCAATTCAATTTTGCCTTCGGTCAGCACTGCCACCAATGCTTCCTCAACCTCTCCTACAGGTTGGGACCCTGCGACTCTATAGGAATTGGTCATTATATTTAATAGCCAAATTGCTTCAGTTTATCTCAAATGCTGGAATCAGTATGCACAAGTCCCAATAACCATCATCATTACCTGTGCTCATTAACATTAGTGAAAATTCTCTAATAGCTTTGACTGGAGCTTTTATCTTTAGTAAAGAGTGTGTGATAGAAGTATAAATGATGATATCTGTTGCTTTTTATTATGTGTTATGTCAGCTATATTAAGGAATATTAATAGGATGTGTCACTATTAAGGGATGGCATTTTAATGAAGGAATGAAAGGTAAATAAATATGACTGATGGATAGATGGATAGAGTGAATCATAGAATCATAGAATGGTTACATCACAGAAGGAGGCCATTCGCCTGTTGAGCCCGTGTCGGCTCTCTGCAAGAGCACTTCAGCTAGTTCCACTCCCCTGCCCTTTCCCCGTAGCCCAGGATGTTAGGAACAAGAAATACTAAGTTGGACTAAATATAAGGGATGAAATCAAAATAGAAGAAATATGAGAACGGAATAAAGTTATTGTATGAGACGTGTTTGCTTAGGTAATTGCCAAGTAGGTATATTGGGCCCAAATTTCCCCAGGAGTTGCTCCGTTTTTTTTGGAGCAACTTGATTTTTCTGGAGTACCTTTTTAGTTGCAATTCTGGCGATTTAATTTGTGCCAGTGTAAGTGAGTTAGTTAGTTTTTTTTTTAAGTTTCGTTTTTTTTCAAAAGGGGGCGTTACCAGCCATTTACGCCTGTTTTGGCTATTTAAGCAAGTTTAGCCAGCTAAAAGTTACTTCAAACTAACTTAGGCCAGCATAAGTGGACACTCTTGTACGTTCAGAAAAACTTTGCGGTGACTTAAGAAATCAGCGGAAGCAGCCAGAGATTGGGGGGGGGGGAAGGGGACCTTGCAAAGCACTAAACACCTTCACAACAACATTAAAGAAGCATAAATACATTTAAAGCACAAAGCACTAAACAAAGCAGTACATTTGCACCAAGCACTAAACAAAGCACAAAGAGTAATAAGCAATTAATTAACAAATAAAAAATAGAAGGAACCCTGCACCTAAAGCACCAAGACCAAAGTAATAAGCAATCAATCAATCAGCAAATAACAAATAAAAAATAGAAGTCTTTAGGGAACGCAACGGGCTGCCGATGAGGGAGCCCATTCAGCCAGGACTAGGGACGGCGTGCTTCGGGCTCCTCCCACACAGCCTGCAGTGCGCACTCACAGATTCGGCCTGCCAGGAGCTACTGCACATGCGCGCAGACTCTAGTGTGCATGTGCAGAGGTCCTGGCACTGTTTTCAGCGCTGAGACCTGGCTCCGCCCCCAATCCACTGGGCCACGCTACGCCACCACCAAGGAGAGGCTGGGGAGCGGCCAGAATCGGGAGGAAGATTTTCGGCACGCTTGGAGGCTGACAAAAGCGGCGCACCTTAGATGAGGGTGCCAGAAAATGGGGTTGGGGAAATTTGAGCCCATTGTGTTGAAATATTGTTTACCCTAAGAAGTGATGACAAGTAGAGATACAGGAGCTAATATTCCTCAACAATTCTGAAACACTTGAGTGGGAGTGCAGCAGAAGGCCAAAAAATAGACCAGGACCTGGATATGCCAGTTCCTGTGGAAGTTCCCGTGAGACTTTGTAAGGAGCGGAGCCTCAACCTGCCCAATGGGAACATCCCAGTCCTTACCCCAAGGACTCATATTTTTCATATTTTTCATAATATTTTTCCTCAGTTAATTTGAAACAGACAGATTGCTTTGCTTTTTGAAAAGCAGATATTGGGATATTTAAAGTGCAATTTCAACTATCAGAACTTTACTTATGAGCCAGCAAGGTAAATCTGTAGGGATCAATGCCACATCCACATTGGGAATCTGACATGATTCAAATGGAGGAAAATTTCAAAATTCTAGTTCAATTAAAATCCACTTGTTGCTTTAAGAACGTGTCAGTGCAGATGCACAGTGGGCCAATTTGTGCCTCTTCTCAGTTATGCCTTATGTGTTTTGTGGGTTGGAAGTGAATTACTATCTGCAGGAATTGCCAGCACAGTTGTCTCCGGTGACCTAGTAAAATTGTCTGTTTGAGTTCTCTGGCATTCTAATGAAGTGAGGAAAGGATATGCAGTAATTTCTTGGTGGTCCCTCTTGCAGTTTCTCCTGCTTGCATGTTCAGTGTTTTATTTGTCAGTTTTAATAAGAATTTGGCACATTCTCATTTTAGGGACCAATTTCATCTGAATGCCCATCCCTGTCTATCTGTAATGTATCACATCTGTTCTTTATGAAAACGACTCCAGACTGGACCAGCTTTCTACTTTATCATTTCTCTATTCTGGTCTCCAATCAATCTACTAAAAAGCTGCTCTAGAACCCAAGGGAACTGATTACTTGATAAGAATGGATACCAGATTTAAATTGGTCTTATTCCAATTTCCCATTTGGATCAGCTCTGATTTGAGATGAAAAATCAGCACCTTATTGTGCGCCGTAATCTGAAAATAAAGTTGAACATCAAGGCTAAATTCAACTCAAGCCTATTGACTGATTCTGAATTTCTACCCTAAATAAGTAATTCTGACAATACTGCAGCATTGGGCTGTAAAGTCATCTTACCTGCAGAGATGACTCTGGAGTTTGGTTCTAAACAAATCCCTTTGACTTTCCAGGCTCAGAGTAAGCAGATCACTGTCGATTGACATAGTATGCTCGATTATTTTTTTAGTTGAATATTGCAAATGCAATTTGTGTCATTACATTACAGTTTATCACCTTTTTTTGAATGCTAGTTTCATATGTGCCTTGATTTGTAATTGAGTAAGATGTGGCTTGAATAAAATGCATTATGTACATCAGGGACTGATTAATTTGGAGTGGTATTATTTATTGTTTCTGTACTCGTTCCTCTCTCCACTAAATTGATATTTACATTAATCACCGGTATTAATTAAAAAAAGGGTCATTTGGCATTAATATGGGGTGGTGCCCAAAAAGCAACGAAGTAAACAACCACTACAGATTTCTGAAGATAAATATGAGGCTATTCCTGCCAGGGACAGCAGACAAGGCAACTTAAATAAATTAATTTTGATTGATTTTTAAACCTTAATGAACTCATATGACTGAATTTTAGGATTATTTATTTGGATGCTTTGGTCATTGTTAAATTACAACACAGGCTTGAACAATACTTGAAGTCAGAGCCCTCACTGCATCCGTATAACCCGTACAAAATATTGTAATATATTGACTAGCACTGGATAAGGTGATGCAGCGCTCATCTATTTCCTTTTATCTGGAACCCTTGTGCTACCTGAGTTTCATTCTTACTTGTTTGAAGTTGGGTTGTGGACTGACTTGAAGTTAGTGAGTTTTTTCTCTCTGATAGCATTCTATTAGGGATGGTTTATAGGACACCTGAATACCCTCATGCAAGGTTCAGGAAGATTGAAAGAGAAGAGTTAGAACATTTAGAATCAGTAGAATGAATGGGTTGGATCTGAGATAATACATTGGAAAGAGATAACACACTGGCAAGAGATTTTCCTCTCTGTTGCGCTTAGCTAATAATATTTCCCAGGAACAGCGAAAAGAAAAAAGGGACAGAAACCTGTTGTGTCAGATCTCCACACCCGCAACACTGCATTGGAATTTCCTGGGGTTCTCTCCATCTGGGTCTGTACCTCCAGTAAGTGCAGGTCCAGTGTAAACATGTAACTGAGGTAGGATAGGCAATTCCCACCTCACTTTCTGCTCAGTGCATCCATGAGTTGTTCAAAGTGAGCAACATGTCAAAAAGCTGGGGGTGAGGCTTGTGTCAGGTCCCTCTGCAGACCGGATAGTCTGCAGAGGTCCTGGGGCCACCCTGAAGATCCATGGAAGCAGAAGAGCAGTGAAGGGTAGTGAACTATTCCACTCCCCCCGCCACCCCCTTGATCCCAGTACAATCTCTCAGTTGCTCCCTCAGCAGCCAGATGGCCCTAATGCCAGAGGCCAGAAGCACTGCTGAATGCATTTCAGGTCTGTAGCTGCATGCCTGTTTCTGTACCCATGTTCCTAACACAAATCCTTGCAGTACTGCACCGAGGGCACCCAGACCTTGCAAATGGCATTTATTTTAAGTGCAATATGGAGTTTTGATTGTTGGACCTAAAATGTAAACTTCTACTAAATAAGTAAAAAGAAAAAAAGTAAGACTTGGATTTATACAGTGCTTTTCACGACCACCGGACATTTTAAAGCGCTTTACAGCCAATTAAGTACTTTTGGAGTGTAGTCACTGTTGTAATGCAGTCAAATAACATGTAAAAACCTGTCAATTACCTCAATTCCAGCCCATCACTTGCCACACACTTTGAGACAAACAATTGAATGGTTTCCCTATCAGAGCACTACACCCAGCTCTGCTCAGTGTTACACCATGCATTATGGGAGGCAATTCTTTTGTGGTCAACATTGAATTCCTTTTGAAATTACTTTTGGACCTGAGGGGCTGCATATTATAATGATCATTTTTAGCCTTTCATTCTTTTTATGGAGATTTGGGAGGGGATGAATCATTCCCTAAGATGCAGTTTGAAAACAAAGGTACCTCAATATTTGGCTGTCTGTGCTGTGGTTTACAAATTACAGAAATAAACCCTGGGGCGTTTAAATTTAAATGCAATTTGAATCCCACACAAATATTTTGCTTAGATCTGCATGTGTGTTAATCGCCTGATGCATAACACCACTGCCTCTGGCTGCCAAGTTAAAGAGAAAAACAATAGCCCTGCTGCAATGCGGAAATAGTATTGCTAACATTGCAATAAAAGTACCATTAATGCAGTGAAGCGGCATGTCAGGTGCAATCTGACTGCACTGGAGGTCTTTCCCATGACCCGAACAGTAACATGTTTCACGTTTGCCTTTTTTTTCTTCAGCGCTATGGCCATAGATCTTGTTGCGCCAGTTTGTTTGGTTGATGAGCTATAGTGCATTTTCTCCTCTAGGTTCTAAATAACCATAACTGTGATTGCTAAAGCAAAAGCTAACAGATGCTGTAACATTAGACATTCATTACAGTTCATGGTTATTTCAAAATAGCAAAATCGTGCAAAAAGATTTCCCAGCTAAAGGTCTTTTCGGCTCTTCTCAGTTGGTCGCAAATAAAATCAAATCAGAGAAATGGTAATGTATCTTTCAGATATCTGCAATTTAATACAGGTTAGGTTACCCTTCAAAGATTCAACTTATTAAAAAATATATCAGGCAAAGTCAATGAAGTAAGAATGATTGAAAACATGTAGCGTATATGATATGAAAAATCATAAATCTTGATATTTGCACTCAATAGTTATTGGGTCTATTCCAGCATTATTCAGTTTACAAGAGTAACTGTAAGATATGTATTACTTTATATAATGTACACAGTACTTTAGGCGCTACTTCTCCCCTATTGTGAAATCAATCATTATACACATTTCCCTCAGTAATGCAGGTTTTACATTGAATTGTAACCACACAGTACGATATACAGGAAGGGAATTTCTTGTAAGTGCATGCCACCTAGCTGAACCAAGAGAGCCTCTACAGCTTTATATATGAGCATTAATGTAGCTGTTTGAATTCTGTAACTCAAGCCAAGCCTTCAATATTACATGCATCTTTTTTTTGCCTTATTCAATGAGATTAAAGTGCTAATATTCATTTTCATTCAATTAATAGGGATTAGGCCAGAACATTTTAAGGAACTTATGCATGGTAAACTGAAATAAAGGATCCTAGTACTCAAATTAAAAGGTTCTCACCATAATACTGTAGATACATTTTTCAATTTGTTTTTCTTTTCAGCAGTATGCATCGCCCAGCAAAGCGAAAGAAAAGATTCCATCATCTGTAATCTCACTGACAATCAGAGGAGAAGCAAGAAAAGAACATGCCTGTGCTTTGCCTAATTGTTTACAGCATGGCCAGGCTGAACGCTCCCATCAACCATTAAGAATAAACTTATCTCTCAGTAATACACCACACACAGCACTGTCAACAACACCAGTTGAGGGAAGCATTCTGGAGCCCACTATACATTGCAGAAAGGGTAAAACCTTGACTAAACCCAGGAAAGGGTTTTCTTCCATCACAATTACTGCCCGAAGAATCATGAGCCCAGTTAATAAGCTTTCTAAAACAACTGTCAGTGCTTCTACAGATGAGAAAAATGCAACAAGACATGACAGATCTGTGGACGTTCTGAAAAATTTCAAGAGTTCTGAAGGTACTGTGCACATTCATTCCCACACAGATAACGTCAATGAGTTTCCTTGTAATGGATATACTGTTACAGGAAAGTGTTCTGAGCCTCGCTCAGTGTTACATTCAACAGAAGACAGGCCACGCTCTTCAAAAATTGATAGCAAGCATCCTGAAATCTTGCTGCTAAGCAACAATGAAGACAAAACCCATCTTTTTGTTCAGCAGTTTCACTCTGCTGTTTCCTTTGCACATTTCAAAGTCTCACCAGTGTGTTTTAACAGTGCTTACTACTTAGACAAATCCCTTTCAGTTGATCTTTACTCTCTTATAAACAACAATAATTCTGGGTTAATACAAAAATCAGCTCTATCCTTAAAGCTAAGCTGCACTTCTTCCATATCATCAGCAGATGGTGGCAATGGCACATTTGAACTAATTTCGTTCATTGGAAGCTCAAAACAAAAGGTTGATTTCACCATGTTGGCTAAGAAGCCACTGGATACACCACTGAGAGCCAATGCCTTCATTCAACAACATATGTCAACAGCTCAGAAAGTTTGTAAGACTGAATGTCAACGTAATGGACACTCTCCTTCTGGTATAAAAGCTATTCCAAGTTCACCGAAAGGGTCTGCTCATCTCTTTATTTTTCTTTCAAATACGAATAAAGGAACAAATTCTGCCATAACTGAATGGAAGTATAAACAGCTTCAACATGATGTGCAGTGTCCATTCTCTGATCTTATTCGGGAATCAGGTATGTGCCAACAAATATATTATTTTCCTAAAAGTACATTGGGAGGTAGAGTTTCCATTTTGGGCGCAATTGGGAATTTGGGCGAAATTGCGCTGGTTAGGTTAGACTTCAAGTTATTGCTAAAATTAATTTGCATAATCATAAATGGAAAATCTTCCATGAATCAGTGCAATCTGGCCGCGCTAATAGAATGTAATCATTTCATTTTTTTTCTTTCCATTAAAAAGTATTCCTGCTATTTAAGAGTGGCATCCTGGTACAGTTTTATTAATACAGCTGAAAATAGGTTTAGCATGAAAAATAAACATTTTTAATAAGGATATCCAGTCCAGTCCGCCACCTGTGAGTAACCTGATTTAAAATGGCTTTAAATAACTATGCTGAGTCATTTAATAGTTTCATTGGTGTACACTAGTCAGTTTCTTAGTAAAATAAATATTTTTTATGTGAAAAATATTTTAAAACATGCCTACTGGTGGCTGTGTGTCTGCGAAATTGGGCACAATTTGAAGAGCCTTCCCAAAACCAGCGCAATTGACAGAATCTCACAATTTCGACCTGGGAACCAAGGCTAGTTTTGTGGACGTGGCCTGATCCGGGCGCATCGAATCTTGAACCAACATAAAGGATTGCAGAAAACACACTAGTCAGTGACTTTGGGCCGAACTCACTTGCATTTAAAATTTCCAGATCTTTTGCGCTGGTTCAGGCGACTCCGACCAGATTGCGCTGATATAACTGGCGGACACAATCCCTTTATATTTAGAACACAACCACATCATAACTTCCGCTGAAGAATTTAGAGTTCAGAAGAAAATAATAATAGTGGATATAAAAGGAATGAAAACTACAAATGCTGTAAACCTGAAATAAAAACAGAAAATACTAGAAATACACAGCAGGCCCATCAGAATCTGAAAGAAAAAGACTTGCAAAGCGTTTTACAGTCAATTAAGTACTTTTTAAAGTGTCGTCACTATTGTAATGTAGGAAACACAGCAGCCAATCTTTGCACAGCAAGCTCCCACAAACAGCAATGTAATAATGAGCAGATAATTTGTTTTAGTGATGTTGATTGAAGGATAAATATTGGCCAGGGCACCGGGGATAACTCCTCTGCTCTTCTTTGAAATAGTGGCATGGGATCTTTTACATCCACCTGAGTGGACTGACAGGCCTCATCAGACCTCTGACAGTGCAGTACTCCCTCAGCACTGCACTGGAGTGTCAGCTTAGATTTTTGTGCTCAAGTCTCTGGAGTGGGACTTGAACCCACAACATTCTGACTCAGAGACGAGCGTGCCACCAACTGAGCTACAGCTAATGCAAGAGAAAAGATAAATTAATGCTTCCGATATTCTAACAATTTTCAACATCAAAAATGTTAAATTGTCATTTTTCTTTCAGATGCTAATAAAACCGCTGCATATTTAAGATTTTCTGGTTTTATTTGAATAGCAGTGGTAGATGTTCATTGCATTGGGGATTCAGCACTTTAGCGTTGATGTGAAAAATTAAGCAAAATGTGAAAAAATTATCTGAACCTTTGATTAGTATGTTATAAATATATTATGAACCTAGTTCTGAATTTTAATGAATTTTGGTATTTGAAACTAAAGGCTAAAGAAATCAATTGTTCGAATTACAATATTTTAAATGTAAACTAAATTTAAAGTTGAGTGTGAAGGGTATTCGACTAGTGATACTGTAATATTTTATTATGTCTGGTTACTGCAGTGATTTATATTTTAAATTACACTTTTAAATATTTAATATAAACCGCTGCATTATTATCCCATATATTACATTTAGACAAAAATAATTGAGTTCGGGAACTGCAGCATTAGAAAAATATACTTCCTCTCTTGATAATTGTGACTGAGAATCCGAACTTTGAGTGGCATTTGAAATGATCTGCTTTCACAGCAAAGTTTTGCATGTCTCAAATGAAGCTAGTGGTTACCGCTAGTGGATTTGTGAAGTAGATGGCCAGCAATAGCAGTTACCTCATCCGGAAAAGAGCTGAACAAGTATCTGATTGGGATAGAATTGGAGGTAAGTGGGATAGGTTTAGACAGAGAAGGTCAAATACTTCATTGAATAACATGTTTCCTGTAGCCGGGAAGGAGGTAAAGGGTATGGGCCAGCAGGACAGCGTGTGATCAGTGGGAATGTGGAATTTTTGGTAATTTTGTTTGATTACCTTTGAAAATCAGGAAGCATTCATGCAGAATTTTGTCTCAGGAAATTAAATGGGTATTGTAGAGTTTGTACTGAACAACTAGGAGGTCAGTATTAGGACCACTGCACTTTTTGATTGATATTAATGACCCAGACTTGGGTATTCAGGGCATAATTTCAAAGTTTGCAGATGACACAAAACTCGAGGAGGATAAAAATGGGCTTCAGGGGGACATAGACAGACTGGTGAAATAAGCAAACATGTGGCAGATTCAATTTAATGTAGAGAAATGTGAAGTGATGGATCTTGGTAAGAAGAATGAGGAGAAGTCCAATTTTAAAAGGGATGCAGGAACAAGGAGACCTGGAGGGTGCACATATTCAAATCTTTGAAGGTGGCAGGAAAAGTTGAAAAGGCTGTTAAAAAAGCAGACTGGATCCATGGTTTTATAAACAGTGGCATTGAGTACAAAAGCAAGCAAGTTATAATGAACATTTATAAAACACTGGTCAGCTGGTGTATTGTGTCCAATTCTAGGCACCAAGATTTAGGAAGGATGCCAAGGCCATGGAGAGGGAGTACAGGATATTTTTTTAAAATATTCTTCATGGGCTGTGGACATCACTGGCATGGCCAGTATTTATTGCCCATGCCTAATTGCCCTTGAGAAGGTGGTGGTGAGCCGTTTTCTTAAACAGCTGCAATCCACAGGTACTCCCACAGCAATGTTCCCTTTAAGTTGCAAGTCTGCACAGCAATCTGCAACTCCTGTGCAGCCAGCTCACCGGCATTTGAATAGGAGAAATTGTGCACATGCAGTATTTTGAATAGGCCGTGCAGCCCCTTAAAAGGGAGGTGCACCCAAAAAGTAAGTTAAGGGAAACACTGTCCCACAGTGCTGTTAGGTAGGAAGTTTCAGGATTTGGACCCAGTGACGATGAAGGAACAGCGATATATTTCCAAGCCAGGATGGTGTGTGATTTGAAAGGGCACTTGGAGGTAGGTGGTGGAGTTCCCATGCGCCTGCTGCCCTTGCCCTTTTAGGTGGTATAGGTCGTGGGTTTGGGAGGTGCTCCCGAAGAAGCCTTGGTGAGTTGCTGTGGTGCATCTTGTAGATGGTACACACTGCAGCCACGGTGCGCCAGTGGTGGAGGGAGTGAATGTTTAAGGTGGCAGATGGGATGCCAATCAAGTGGACTGCTTTGTCATGAATGGTGTTGAGTTTCTTGAGCGTTGTTGGAGCTGCACTTATCCAGGCAAGTGGAGAGTATTCCATCACACGCTAGGCTTGTGCCTTGTAGATGGTGGAAAGGCTTTAGGCAGTCAGGAGGTGAGTTACCCACTGCAGAATACCGAATAGTAGAATGGGACTAGGGATGCGGAATTCAGTTACATGGAGAGACTATAGAAGTTGGGATTCTCTTTAGAGCAGGGAAGTTTAAGGGGAGATTTAATAGAGGTGTTCAAAATGATAAAGGATTTTGATAGAGTAAATAAGGAGAAACTGTCCAGTGGCTGAAGGGTTGGTAACCAAAGGATACAGATTTACTGTAACTGGCAAAAGAACCAGAGGCAAGATGAGGAGAATTTTTTTACGCTGTGAGTTGGTTATGATCTGGAATACACTTCCTGAAAGAGTTGTGGAAGCAAATTCAAGAATAACTTTCAAAAAAGAATTGGTAAACACTTGAAAGGGAACATTTTGCAGTGCTATAGTGAAAGAGAAGGGAAATGGGACTGATTGGATAGCTCTTTTAAAGAGCCAGCACAGACATGATGGGCTGAACGGCCTCCATCTGTGCTGCATCATTTTATAATTCTATGAATTCACCTGCACTCAGTGTGAGGCTCACGTGTGAGATTCTCTCTTTTCTACCTCAATCTCTCACAAAGGGATGATTCTGATTCCTATGTTGCAGAGTGGCATCGATAAAGCTCTATCTGTAGCATGGAATCCTTTACACAGTGTGCAACTCAATTTTGTGCATGAATTAAAAAGGATCCTACAACACATAGGCACAAATAGGCCTGTTATTTTCATGTGGGTGTGAAGTGCCTCAAATCTGGCCACTTTGGCTTCTGCCATTTTCCTCTCCACTTCAGCTTCTCTCAGTTCAACCTCTCCCTGCTCTAGCTTCTGCTGCTTCACTTTGAAAAGTTAGTATTCAAAATATCAATTTTATGATTTTCCAGCCAGCACCAGATATTTCTCTTGTGGCCAAAATCAGGAAATATTCCCATAAACAATCCCTTGCTCCCTCCAAATTGAAGTGTGATCTTGTAAGCTTAATAGCTGGTAAAATGGCATTGCTTAGGCCCTAAGCTCTGGAATTCCCTCCCTAAACCTCTCTGCCACCCTATCTCTCTCTTCTCCTTTAAGACGCTGCTTAAAACTATCACTTTGCCCAAGCTTTGGTCACCTGTTCTAATATCTCCTTATGTCAATGTTTTCTTGGTAATGCTCCTGTGAAGCATCTTGAGACGTTTTGCTACATTAGAGATGCTATATAAATGTATGTTGTTGTTGCCAAGGGTTTTAAAGAACACCCTTGTTACTATAATGTGCTCACTGGAAATGACATGAGCCCTCATGTCCTCCTTGTCTTCAATTACCAAAATACCATGTAGTTTAAGAAAGAAGGATATTCTGTCGGATGTTATGTCAGGAGTATTCATTGTTAGATCGATTTGATGTCTGACATCACTTTCAACAGAAAATCCTGGAAATGGCGGTGGGCCTCAGGGCTTTGGCATTATGGCTCCCCATCTGATTTTCCATCTCCCCCGCTGGAGTTACACCAGGAAATCCCAGTAGAAAATCCATCCTATTATCGACTGTGATCCTCCTGAAGGTAGAGTATTGGCAGCAGAAGGAGACCACAAAATGGAAAATAATGAGGAAAGTAAATTAATGAATGAAGAATAGTAGCTCTTGTGGTATTGTACCTTTTACGAAAGTGTTGCATCCATCAATAGGCTCCAGAGGGAGATACACGTGAGTTTCCTGGGTCTGCTCATTCTCATCTCCTATTGCAATTCTACCGTGCCACGTGGCACACACTTGTTAACTGCTAGCCTTACTCTCATTCACTCTGTGGATTACCATGCAGGACAAATTGGCTCACAATGCCCATCAAAAGCAGGCCAGTGCAGGGACATCACCACCTAAAACCGCTCACCCCAGGTGACTGACTGAGCATCTATACTGTTGCTCTGACAGCCTGTGAAGCACTGCGCAGCCACAATCTTTCACCCCCTTCTCTTGTCTCCTTAATTTCAAGAGGGTGATGCTCACCCCTTCTTAGCTTCTGCCCTCCTTTCCTGCAGATCTATTATAGCAATGGGCAGCACACCAGGAAGATGATGATGGTGATTAAAAAATGATGATAACCTCTTGTTGGCTGGTGCAGATACAATCGTAAGTACTGCAGGGAATCGAATATGGCCAGGGTGATCTCCTGGATTAGTTTCGATCGCCTGAATGGGTCGGAAAGGAATTTTCCCAGATTTTTATTTCTCCAATTGGCCTGGGTTTTTATCTGGTTTTTGCCTCTCCCAGGAGATCACATGGTTAGTGTATAGAATATTTTGGTGCAAGGGCCATTGCAGTTGTGTGGGGCAGACTGGTAGGACTGGGTGCTCTTTATCTTTCCCTCATTGTTCATTGTTCATAGGTTTATATTTAAACCTTCAGGGCTGCTGACCGAGGGCCGTGTGGCTCTTTGTCGTCCAGCGCGGACATGATGGGTCAAAATGGCCTCCTTCTGCACTGTAGATTTCTATGTTTCTTTGATGAGGACCAAGCCACCCTGGAACTGCAGCTTCGGGGTGCTACAAAGGCATGCCAGGCCTCCAGCCATCCCCTGCATAGCAGTGGAATGCGAGAGGTAACCCCAAGTTGCCAAGCAGGAAGCTGACAGGAGAGGGGGGCCACCTCACTCCCATGATCCTTCTGTAGAGCATGAGCAGCCAATCACCTCTCGTGATCCTGGTGCTCAGGTAGCATCTTGAAGAAGCATGAGGACATGTGCCTAATCGAGAAGCTCTGCTGGTGGGTAAGGGTGGACAGGGGTCAGAAAATCTGCCTGTGGTGAGGAGCAGTCTGAAGCAAGTCTGCAGGCAGAATGGCAAAAAAAATCAAAAATCAAAAAAAATCAAAAACATTTCCTATCTACAGAAATCTGCATTAAAGCAACTGACCCTGAAGCCAGTGCACCTCGCTGAACTAACCTGTCTAACTTACCACAGGCACCGCAGCAGTCCAACCCCAGGAAACCCGGAGCTCCTCCACCACTTTGACATATTCAAATGGGGCCAGTGGCAATTTGGCATGTAGATTGCCGGGAAGCTGCGGAAGTGCAAGGATACTCAAGGATATCTACTGAAACGCGGAAATCAAGAGGAATCGGCTTCCACTGTCTATCATATTTCATTAATCGCTAAAGTCTGCCGCTTTATGCTGCCCAAAAAATCCTAAAAATAAAAAAAAAACATTTGTTTAGCCATTCTAAAACATTAGAAAGCATTGCTTGTGAAATTAGTATATGATTGTTTAACATGGTTGAATGACCTTCCCTATTCCCGATTCTAATGGAAGCATTAACTCATTTAAAGAAATGGGTCAGTGCCTCCATTAAAATAGCAGGCAAAGGAATTTCAAACAAGCATGTTAAGTATTTGAATGCTAATGTCACAAATTAGAATTTGAAGACTTCTAGAACACAACTGAAAATACTGAACAGAAAATGTGAAATAAACGATGGCTGCGCTATATTGCTATAGGGGTTCACTGCACAATCATAGGGCCCGAATTTGGTGGACTTACTGACGGGACTCGGCGGTCTCCCTGCGGGGAGAAGACCGCTGGGGAGCGTCCGCTGGCGTGCAAGGCCGACAAACGTCCTCCCACCTGCTCCCTCACGAGATTGGTCCGGGCGGTCCTCCGCTCCAGCAGCAGAAGAGATCGCCGCGTGGAGGCAGGTCTTATCTGAACGGTAAGTATGAAGACCTGCAAGAAAAGGTTAATGCACTTGTTTTCTTCATTTCTTTTGCAGCGATTTAGATGGATAGGGTCCTCTGAAGGATTTGTAAAAGGATTTTTTTCCATTTGTTGAGAATTTTTTTTTCCTGCTCCCCCTCTCCCTGGGTCCGACTATATCCTCAGCGTTACTTTGCCGAGGATTGCATTTGCCACCCAGAATCTGACCTACCGCCTGCTGCCGCCCAGAATCAACTGGTAAGGCCCATTTTTTCCACCAGGCGTTTTTTTCCCCATTTTTCCACCAAACCTCCGCCCAAAGTACCGTCAAGATCTTAGCGGTTCTTTCGAAGGTTCATGGGCGGAACTTGGGTTTGACCAAACTCGAGCCCATAGCATTGAAAAAATCTAATGATTTAGAGAAAGTAAACTATGAGGTATATTTTCCTTTGTTCATGGGAAAAGCACATTATGACTACACTGACTTTTCATCAACTTTAATGATTGGAGGAAAATATATGCCCGTATGTCATTAGAATATTAGGACTCACATATATTCAATTAATTAATTCCTAATAATAAACACTAGCCACTCATCATTTTGCAGGTGCAAAGTGTGATTATGCATAATGTCAAAATTCAACTCTGATATGTTCTGCAAAATTATCCTTTGCTTCACACTACTATGACTGTAGACAGATTTTAATTGTTGTATAATTTTCATTGCAATCTCACACAAAACAACCATGTGGGAATTGGTAGGCCTGATGATACTCTCTTTCATTTTCCCTCCTACCCTGTGGGGGACCTCTGGCCTCCAGTCATCATCTTCCCACAGTAGTCTGGTTAAGGTGAGGAATTCAGCAGAGTGGAATCAAACCTGTGACCCTGCATTCTGTGGTACCATGTGTCAACGATTCAACCATATTAACACTTTTTAGTTGATGTGCAGTGGTTTATTGTTTGTGACCTGATATGTACAATAAGATAAGATCCTGCAAATCCCCTTGGAGGACAGATGCACCAACATCAGTGTTCTCGAACAGGCCAACATTCCCAGCATCGAAACACTGACCACACTCGACCAGCTCCGTTGGGTGGGCCACATTGTCCGCATATCCGACACAAGACTCCCAAAGCAAGTGCTCTACTTGGAACTCCGACACAGCAAGTATTCCTCAGGTGGGCAGAGAAAACGTTGCAAGACACCCTCAAAGCCTCCTTGATAAAGAATAACTTCCCCATCGACACCTGGGAATCCCTGGCCAAAGACCGCCTAAATGGAGGAAGAGCATTTGGGAGGGCACTGAGCACCTCGAGTCTTGTCATCGAGAGCATGCAGAAAACAAGCGCAGGCAGCAGAAGGAGCGTGCGGCAAACCAGACTCCCCACCCACCCTTTCCTTCAACCATTGTCTGTCCCACCTGTGACAGAGACCGCAATTCCCGTATTGGACTGTTGCAGTCACCTGAGAACTCACTTTTGGAGTGGAAGCAAGTCTTTCTCGATTTTGAGGGACTGCCTATGATGATGATGACAATAAGATACGAATGGTTGCTCATATTGATCATATCAGATCCATGTCAAATTTCAAACTTTTAGTCACTGAACTCATAACTGCCTTCTCAAGTTTAAGTGAAAGTTTAAATAGGTTTCAGATTCATTTTTACCATCGACAAGAGCAAAAGGAAGGGAATTATGATTGTTTGAGTTGGAACATTGCAAAGCTCAGTTGAATACATATGCAGATAGAACCATTCTCTTAAATTTGAGTGTTACATTAAATGGCCTATTGTATAACCAAAAAGGTATGAGGAGCCAGTTTCCTCTCTCTGTATTCATTTGCCCTCTTTCACTATTCCCCAGCCAGTAGGATGGCCACATAATCTTCTCCCAGAGGCCTAGAGGTTTCACTGTGTAACTGGCTGTCTGGAGGTACTTGAGAGGATCTAGATTGATTTGCCCAAGTCCCGTTTACCCATCACCCCTGTTCTTGCTGACCCACATTGCCTCATGATCCGGCAACATCTCAACTTTAAAATTCTCATTCTTGCGTTCAAATCCCTTCATGACCTCCCCTCACCTATCTCTGTAACCTCCTCCAGAGGTAACAGTGACCTCAGTCTTTATTAAGACACTCCAGAGTGAGGAACAGGCCTTTGGGGCCGGCTTATATACAATGCTCCCAAGGGATGCTGGGATCCCTTGGGACTTCAGGGGATGCACTCCCTGGTGGCGGAACATGGGAGTGCATGCTTTATAGATACACAACGTCACTCCCCGCCAAAGTCAAAGTGAAAACTATTTACAAGGTGAGGTGGTCGGGAGCCTTTCTTTCCCTGGTGGACCGCCTCGGTACAAATGTCTGTTCTGGTGTGTTGGCTATGCCCTCGCTGGGCTGGCATGTTGTTGGCCCTGCGGGGCTGCTGGGTGAGCCTGGCCTTGCTGGGCTGTTGGGCGTGATTGGTTCGATTTCCTGGTCCGGGGTGGTGTCGTTGATCCTTTGGGTGTGTGTTGTGGGCTCGAAAAAGGTGGTGTCTGCTGTGGGTTGTTCAGGGCAGTCTGTGAACTGCAGCCTCGTTTGGTCCAGGTGCTTTATGCAAATTTGTCTATTGTCTCGTTTGACTACAAACACCCTACTCCCTTCTTTAGCTATCACCGTGCCCATGATCCACTTGGGACCATGTCCATAGTTTAGCACATAAACAGGGTCATTCAGATCAATTTCCTGTGACACAGTGGCGCGACCATCGTTTACATTCTGTTGCTGCCGCCTGCTCTCTACCTGATCATGCAAGTTGGGGTGAACCAGCGAGAGTCTGGTTTTAAGTGTCCTTTTCATGAATAGGCACCCCTGTAAGCGAGTGGGGTCTCGTGCGGTAGCTGAGCAGTACTCGGGACAGGCGGGTTTGGAGTGAGCCTTCTGTGACTCGTTTAAGGCTCTGTTTGATTGTTTGTACTGCCCGCTCTGCCTGCCCATTGGAGACTGGTTTAAATGGGGCCGAGGTGACATGTTTGATCCCATTGCGGGTCATGAATTCTTTAAATTCGGCACTGGTGAAACATGGCCCGTTGTCACTGACCAGTATGTCAGGCAAACATGGCCCTCAGGCTTTCAATGGTGGCGGTGGCGGTGCTTCCCGACATTATTTCACATTCAATCCATTTTGAAAAAGCATCCACCACCGCCAGGAACATTTTACCGAGAAACGGGCCCGCATAGTCGATATGAATCCTCGACCATGGTCTGGAGGGCCAGGACCACAAACTTAGTGGTGCCTCTCTGGGCGCGTTGCTCAACTGAGCACACACGCTGCATTGCCATACACAGGACTCCAAGTCAGAGTCGATACCGGGCCACCACACGTGGGATCTGGCTATCGCTTTCATCATTACTATATCCGGGTGTGTGCTGTGGAGGTCCGAGATGAACATCTCCCTGCCCTTTTTTGGTAGCACTACGCGGTTACCCCACAACAGGCAGTCTGCCTGAATGGACAGCTCGTCCTTTCGCTGCTGGAATGGCTTGATTAGCTCTTACATTTCAAAGGGGATGCTGGCCCAGCTCCCATGCAGTACACAGTTTTTCACTAGGGACAGCAGAGGATCTTGGCTGGTCCAAGTCCTAATCTGGCAGGTCGTGACAGGTGATTTATCATTTTCAAACACTTCCATGACCATCAACAAGTCTGCGGGCTGTGCCACCATCAACAAGTTTGTAGGCTGCGCCATTTCCACCCCCGTGGTGGGCAATGGTAGCCGACTGAGAGCATCCGCACAGTTCTCGGTACCTGGCCTGTGGCGGATGGTATAGCTATACGCTGATATCGTGAGTGCCCACCTTTGTATGCGGGCTGAGACATTAGTATTTATCCCCTTGTTTTCAGTGAACAGGGATGTGAGGGGCTTGTGATCGGTTTCCAGCTCAAATTTGAGGCCAAACAGGTACTGATGCATTTTCTTTACCCAAAACACACACACTAGTGCCTCTTTTTCAATCATGCTGTAGGCCCTCTCGGCCTTAGACAAACTCCTGGAGATATAGGCGACAGGATACAACTTCCCCGCAACGTTAGCTTGTTGTAATACACACCCGACTCCGTACGACGATGCATCACATGTTAGCACAAGTCTTTTACATGGGTTATACAATACAAGCTACTTGTTGGAGCATAAAATGGCTCTTGCTTTCTCAAAAGCAATTACTTGTTTTTTTTCCCCATACCCAGTTCTCACCTTTACACAATAACACATGTAGGGGCTCTAAGAGGGTGTTTAACCCTGGTTGGAAGTTATCAAAATAGTTGAGGTGTCCCAGGAATGACCGCAGCTCCGTGACATTCTGTGGCCTGGGCGCGTTCCTGATAGCCTCTGTCTTGGCGTCTGTGGGCCGAATGCCGTCTGCTGCGATCTTTCTCCACTTCTGTTGCCATGAAGATGCATTTCGACCTCTTCAGCCGCAGCCCTACGTGATCCAGTCGCTGGAGGACCTCCTCCAGGTTTTGTAGGTGCTCGACGGTGCCCCAGCCTGTGACCAATATGTCGTCCTGAAAAACCACTGTGCGTGGTACCGACTTGAATAGGCTCTCCATGTTTCTCTGGAAGATCGTTGCAGCCGACCGAATTCCAAACAAGCATCTGTTGTAGATGAACAGTCCCTCTTGTGTGTTGATGCAGGTGAGGCCCTTCGAAGACTCCTCCAGCTCCTGCGTCATGTAGGCCGAAGTCAGGTCAAGCTTGGTGAACGTCTTGCCTCCTGCCAGCATCGCAAATAGGTCATCTGCCTTAGGTAGTGGGTATTGGTCCTGTAGCGGGAAACGATTAATAGTTACTTTATAATCACCGCAAATCCCTGACCGTGTCATCACTTTTGAGTACTGGAACAATCGGGCTGGCCCACTCACTGAATTTCACTGGGGAGATGATGCCCTCGCGTTGCAGCCTGTCCAGCTCGATTTCCACTCTCTCCCTCATCATGTGAGGTACCGCTCGCACCTTGTGGTGAATGGGTCGTGCCTCTGGGACCAAGTGGATCCGTACCTTCACCCCGGAAAAGTTTCCAATGCCTGGCTCAAAAAGGGAAGGAAATTTGTTAAGAACCTGGGTACATGAGGCCTCATCGACATGTGATAGCGCTCGGATGTCATCCCAGTTGCAGCGGATTTTGCCCAGCCAGCTCTTTCCAAACATCGCCTGCCATCGCCCGGGACAATCCAGAGTGGCAGTTCATGCACCTTGCCCTCGTAGTGATCTTGACCATGGTGCTGCCCAGGACAGTGATAAGCTCTTTGGTGTACATTCTCAGTTTCGTGTGGATGGGGCTCAGGGTTGGTCTGAGTGCCTTGTTGCACCACAGTCTCTCAAACATCTTTTTACTCATGATGGATTGGCTAGCGCCAGTGTCCAGTTCCATGGCTACGGATAAGCCATTCAATTTTACGTTTAGCATTATAGGTGGACATTTCGTCAAAAATGTGTGCACCCAGTGTAGTTCAGCATCTGCCTCCTCTCTCTGAGGCTCGAAATTGCTTTGATCCACCATGGACCGTTCTTCCTCTGCACGTGGTGGTTAGCAGGTTTTGCAGAGCTTGCTGCTCGTCTGCAAGCTCGTTGGAGGTGCCCCATTGTTCCACAGCTCTTGCAAACATACCCTTTGAAGCGGCATGAATAGGCTGAATGGAAGCCTCCACAACGCCAACAAGGTGTGAATTGCCTTACATTCGGCCTTTGTTGCGAACTCTGAGTTATAGGGGTCACCTGAGGCCTGCTGGCAGTTGCAGACTCGTGGTTTCTGCCCTGTACATTTCTGCTCACAAACACAGTTCCAGTTAATTTATGAACATTGCTAGCACTTGTGTGCTGAGAGATTTGTTTGATGTTATCACTGGTGGACATAAACGCCTGTGCTATCGCAATGGTCTTACTGAGGGTCGGTGTCTCTACAGTCAAAAGTTTTTGTAGGGTGGTCTTGTGGCCAATGCCCAGTGCAAAAAAGTCTCTGAGCATTTGCTCCAGGTAGCCATCAAACTCACATTGTCCTGCAAGTCGCCTCAGCTCGGCGATGTAGCTCGCCACTTCCTGGCCTTCAGATTGCTGGCATGTGTAGAACCGATACCTCGCCTTCAGCACGCTCTGCCTCGGGTTAAGATGCTCCCGAACCAGTGTACACAGCTCCTCATATGACTTATCTGTGGCTTTCACCGGAGCCAGAAGATTCTTCATGAGGCTGTAGGTCGGTGCCCCACAGACCGTGAGGAGGACCGCTCTCCTTTTTGCAGCGCTTCCTTCTCCGTCCAACTCGTTGGCTACAAAGTACTGGTCTAGTCGTTCGACGTAGGCTTCCCAGTCCTCACCCTTCGAGAACTTCTCCAGGATGCCCACAGTTTGCTGCATCTTTGTGTTGGATTCGTATACTCATCGCCAGTTATTGTGTTCCTAACACAGGTGAGACTGCACACAGGGAGGTTAAAGTAACAGTGACCTCAGTCTTTATTAAGACACTCCAGAGTGAGGAACAGGCCTTAGGGGCCGGCTTCTATTCAGTGCTCCCAAGGGATGCTGGGATCCCTTGGGACTTCAGGGGATGCACTCCCTGGTGGCAGAACATGGGAGTGCATGCTTTACAGATACACAACAAATACTGTGTAGCAGCTTGGGAGAGGGGTGGGGGCCGGCGGTGGGTTGCTATGTTAAAGGCACTATATAAATGGAAGCTGTTGTTGTTTTCTGACCATTTCTTATATTTCTGTGGGAAACTGTTATGGTTGTTTCCCATTGAACTGTATCCGGGGTAGGACACACTATCCAGATTGCTGTTTGCAAAACAATGTTGCAATCAATTTCAGTTAAAATTACATACTCCGCATCAGTTGCAATGTAAGAAAATTCCTGAACCATGCTTATTTTTAATAATTATATTCTTCCAGCCATTCAGAGTAAATGCGTTTCTAGTTTTAAGGATTCTTTTCCTCCATCCTGATCAACAGCTATTCCAAAATAATTAACACAATGTGCCCCCGCCGCCCCCCCACCCCCCTCCCGGAGATAGGATTACATTACATAGGATTACATAGGGGCTGATTTTCAGCAAGGCCTCTGCCCGCTCAAGTGCCGCCCAAAGTGCCGAGGATGGCCGCCGAGGTATCGGACGGTACGTTGGGCGGGATATTCATGAAGAAGGTCCCTTGAAGGTCGGCAGGCGGCAAATGGAAGACGTACACCGCCAATCTGGGCGGCAGCGGGCGGGAGGTCGCATTCTCGGCGGCAGAGGCGCTTGCCGCCCAAGTGCCGTAGAGGATCAAGTCGGGCCCACGGAGGGTCGAAGATCTGAAAATAAAAATCACAAATAAAAAATACAAAAACTATCTGAAGACCTTCAGGGGACCCCATGCAGGTAAGTCACGGTTGAAAATTTAAAAAAAAATGTTCACTTACCTTTTTTTCAGGTTCTTCAGATTTACCGTCGGGGACAGACCAGCCTTCAGCCAGCAGTCCACCCCTGTTCTGCCGCCCAGTCCCGCCGACTCCCACCAAAGGAATCTGGGAGCTCGGCGGGCAGGAGCCCAGTTGCACCACTCGGCCGACCGCTGACGTCAGCGGGCGGTTCCTGGCGGCTCTCTCCTCCCATCCGCTCCAGGCCACCTCCAAAGTGGCACTGGGCGGATCTACAGGAGGAATGTCAGCGGGAGTGGGCGGCAGTTGGCGGCAGTGGGCTGCTGAAAATCAGCCCCATAGGATATATGGCACAGAAACGATTCATTCAACCCAAACAGTCCATGACAGAGTTTATGCTCCACTCGTGCCTCCTCCCATCTTTCCTCATCTAAATCAGCATAACCCTCTATTTCCTTATCCCTCATATGCTTGTCTAGCTCCCCTTAAATGCATCTAGACTATTCACTTCAATCACTCCCTCTGGTAGCGAGTTCCACATTCTCACCATTCTTTAGGTAAAGAATTTTCTTTTGAATTCTCTATTGGATTTCTTGGTGACTATCTTATATTGATGGCCTCTAGTTATGCTTTTCCCCACAAGTGGAAACATTCCTTCTGCATCCACTCTATCAAAAGTTTTCATAATTTGAGATCACCTCTCAGCCTTCTTTTTTCAAGAGAAAAGCGACCCAGCTTGTTCATCCTTTCCTGATATGTATACCTTCGCATTTCTGTTACCATCCTTGTAAATCTTCTCTGCACTCTCTCCAGTGCCTCTATATCCGTTTTGTAATATGGCAACCAGAACTGTACGCAGTACTCCAGGTGTGGTCTAACCAATACAGGTTTAGCATAACCTCCCTACTTTTCACTTCTATACCTCTAGAAATATGCCCGAGGGCTTGGTTTGCTTTTTTTTAATCTGTGTCGCACCTTTAAGTGATTTGTGTATTTGTACTCCGAGATCCTTTTGTTCCTCTACACCACCTAGACTTGCACCCTCCAAGTAATAAGTGACCTCCCTATTCTTCCGACCAAAAAGTAATACCTCACATTTAACTGTGTTGAACTTCATTTAACAATTATATGCCCATTTTGCAAGTTTATTAATGTCCTCCTGTAATTTGTTGCTGTCCTTCTCAGTATTGACTATCCGCCCCAATTTGGTGTCATCTGCAAATTTAGAAATTTAGAAATTTTTAATTCCAAAATCTAACTCATTAATATAGAAACATAGAAAATAGGTGCAGGAGTAGGCCATTCAATGAGTTCATGGCTGAACATGCAACTTCAGTACCCCATTCCTGCTTTCTCGCCATACCCCTTGATCCCCCTAGTAGTAAGGACTACATCTAACTCCTTTTTGAATATATTTAGTGAATTGGCCTCAACAACTTTCTGTGGTAGAGAATTCCACAGGTTCACCACTCTCTGGGTGAAGAAGTTTCTCCTCATCTCGGTCCTAAATGGCTTACCCCTTATCCTTAGACTGTGACCTCTGGTTCTGGACTTCCCCAACATTGGGAACATTCTTCCTGCATCTAACCTGTCTAAACCCGTCAGAATTTTAAACGTTTCTATGAGATCCCCGCTCATTCTTCTGAACTCCAGTGAATACAAACCCAGTTGATCCAGTCTTTCTTATATGTCAGTCCCGCCATCCCGGGAATCAGTCTGGTGAACCTTCGCTGCACTCCCTCAATAGCAAGAATGTCCTTCCTCAAGTTAGGAGACCAAAACTATACACAATACTCCAGGTGTGGCCTCACCAAGGCCCTGTACAACTGTAGCAACACCTCCCTGCCCCTGTACTCAAATCCCCTCGCTATGAAGGCCAACATGCCATTTGCTTTCTTAACCGCCTGCTGTACCTCCATGCCAACCTTCAATGACTGATGTACCATGACACCCAGGTCTCTTTGTACCTCCCCTTTTCCTAATCTGTCACCATTCAGATAATAGTCTGTCTCTCTGTTTTTACCACCAAAGTGGATAACCTCACACTTATCCACATTATACTTCATCTGCCATGCATTTGACCACTCACCTAACCTATCCAAGTCACTCTGCAGCCTCATAGCATCCTCCTCGCAGCTCACACTGCCGCCCAACTTAGTGTTATCCGCAAATTTGGAGATACTACATTTAATCCCCTTGTCTAAATCATTAATGTACAATGTAAACAGCTGGGGCCCCAGCACAGAACCTTGCGGTACCCCACTAGTCACTGCCTGCCATTCTGAAAAGTACCCATTTACTCCTACTCTTTGCTTCCTGTCTGCCAACCAGTTCTCAATCCACGTCAGCACACGACCCCCAATCCCATGTGCTTTAACTTTGCACATTAATCTCTTGTGTGGGACCTTGTCGAAAGCCTTCTGAAAGTCCAAATACAACACATCAACTGGTTCTCCCTTGTCCACTCTACTAGAAACATCCTCAAAAAATTCCAGAAGATTTGTCAAGCATGATTTCCCTTTCACAAATCCATGCTGACTTGGACCTATCATGTCACCTCTTTCCAAATGCGCTGCTATGACATCCTTAATAATTGATTCCATCATTTTACCCACTACCGATGTCAGGCTGACCGGTCTATAATTCCCTCTTTACTCTCTCCCTCCTTTTTTAAAAAGTGGGGTTACATTGGCTACCCTCCACTCCATAGGTACTGATCCAGAGTCTATGGAATGTTGGAAAATGACTGTCAATGCATCCGCTATTTCCAAGGCCACCTCCTTAAGTACTCTGGGATGCAGTCCATCAGGCCCTGGGGATTTATCGGCCTTCAATCCCATCAACTTCCCCAACACAATTTCCCGACTAACAAGGATTTCCCTCAGTTCCTCCTTCTTACTAGGCCCTCTGACCCCTTTCATATCCGGAAGGTTGTTTGTGTCCTCCTTAGTGAATACCGAACCAAAGTACTTGTTCAATTGGTCTGCCATTTCTTTGTTCCCCGTTATGACTTCCCCTGATTCTGACTGCAGGGGACCTACGTTTGTCTTTACTAACCTTTTTCTCTTTACATATCTATACATTGTGAACAACAGTGGACCCAGCACTGAGCCTTGTGGAACACCACTACCCACCTTCTGCCACTGTGAATACCTACCTTTCAACCCTACTCTCTGTTTTCTGTCTTGAAGCCAGCTAGCTATCCATTCTGCTACTAGTCCCAACTCTGCATTCTCTGACCTTGTTCATCAGTCTATTATGGGGTACCTTATTAAAGGCCTTTTGAAAATCTAGATAAATTACATCTACTGCATTACCATTGTCTACTTTCTCTGCTACCTCTTCAAAAAAGTCAATGAGGTTGGTCAATCAGGACTTTCTCTTTTGAAATCCATACTGACTATTCATTATTATATTTTTGGTTTCTGGATGTTCTTCTATTTTTTCCTTCAATAAGAATTCCATTATTTTTCCTACCACCGATGTTAAGCTGACTGGTCTATAATTCCCTGAACATGTTCTATCCCCCTTCTTAAATATAGATATTATGTTAGCTATCCGCCAGTCCTCTGGCACTACGCCGTTTTCTAATTAATTATTAAATATGTATAGTAATGCCTCTGCTATCTCTTCCCTGCATTCTTTTAAAATGCGTGGATGCAATCCATCCAGACGAGGGGCTTTATCCGCTTTTGAGTTTAGTTTATTTATTATATCCTCTCTTTTTATTTTAAATGCACTTATCTCATTACTAATCTCATCATCTAATGTCATCTCCACCTGTTCTATCTCCCCGGTAAATACTGAAGCAAAATAATACTTGTGGTATTATCCTGTCTATCCCTTAATTACCGTATTCCCACCTCAACCTTCCTCTTTGTATTGATATGCCTTTAAAATATGTTACTATTTTATTTTATGTTCCTTGAAAATGTAATTTCATAGTTTCTCTTTGCCTTCCTAATAGTTTTTTGGAATTCTCTCCTAATCTCTTTGTATTCTCCCTTATCATGCACTCCCCTGCTGTCTATGATAGTTTTGTGAGGAAACCTGTGCATAATGAAATCAGCCAGCAAAAGGCAAAATGCTGCTGCTTATGTGGTAAAAAATGGAACATGTTAAGCTTACTATTCAGAATGCTGAGCAAATGACCCTATTTCTGAGTAAACTTTTGAAATTTATCAATTTTTTAAAAAGGGTTGTATTTTCCTTTTAATGAAGTTCCTCCCCTGACACCACGTTTTAAAGATTCTGTATACCAAACAATTTGCAGTTCAACACAGCTAGACATTAAATGACAGTAATTGCATGAATTAATGTGAGATTTTCTTCACAGCTGATATGAAATTTCCCAACTGTCATGTTTATTTAAACGGAAAGAGGAAAGACACTGTGAAACAGGGCAGACAAAAACCCACGCTCAGCATGGCAGCAAAGTCTACGACAGGATCTCCCACTATACATCGAGGGGAAGATATTGAGATCAGCCTGTCGGAGCTCACCACTGAGCATGAGAAAACTGCACTGCAGCTGCTCACATTGCGGGTAAGAGACATCATACCCTATTACTGTTACTGGATACAGGAGAAGTGGTTTGTATTATAGCCTGTGCCCTATTCAAAGTTGATACACAATGGCGGTATGGGGAACATTCAATAAAATCCACAGTGGAATAGTTTTATGATTGAATGTTAGACCATATTCTTAAATGCAGTTTGTGTAGCTAAATTAAATAATTTCTGAATTAGACCCCTTACAATGAAAAAAATAAAATAATTTAGAATCTCTCTTATCTGAAAGAAGATATTTAAATTAGCATATTGAGAAAGTATTGAGAAAGTATACTATTGGTCCATTATATGCTCTTCACCAGGCTTGTTTCACATGATGAAGTTGGAATTATTCTACTCTCGGGAAGCTACATTTTTGTGATCATTTCAGATTGAACGCACTTTCTCCAGGATATGTTTTTTAAGTCCACTATGGGGATGAGTTTGTTAAATGAGTCGTTGCGACTTTCAGATACCAGGTTCTTTCTCCAATCTGTGACCAATCAGTTGATCTCAAACAAGGAAACAGGGTGTTGGTAGTTGCAATACAATTGGCCTCTGTGCCTTTAGGTTAGGAAGATGAAAAGTGGTCAGGGTTATTGCACCTGATCATTATCCAGTGACCCTAACAGAAATGCATGAGTGTGGACAGGATTGGGCTAGGCTGTGATATCCTTCACCCCACATGGTCAAATAGCCTGCCAAAGCTCATTGTCAAAGTTCACACAGAATAATGGCCTCTTGTGTGAAGTACCAGAAAGTACTTGATGCTGTGATCGGAATTTTGCCGGTGCTCAGCGGACAGAATGGGTGGCAGGTTAGCTGTTAAATTTTAAATGATTCACAGCAGGTCAGGAAACTGAGTAGACCCAACAGGCAGCAACGGGAAAAGCAATTAAAATCATTCGTGGCTTGTTGACAACCACTTATCCATGCTTTTATTCCCAGCTTTTTGGATTTGACAGGTCGCCCACCGATTTCCCGCTGTGCCTAGATCTTGTCTGTGAAGCTGAGGTGGGAGTTCAGTAGCTATTGAATCAGCTGTTGAGTTGACAGCTTCAAATGTACAGTAAAAGCTCCCACCTTACAGAGATATCTTCCTTCAGCCACAAACTCTTCCTCACTGCATTTCCACTACAGATTCAGAACGCTGCAAGTCTTTACACAAGTCTCCATCCAGTCTGACCTCAGTACCTCTCTCACCATTGACAGATCGCTTCTGTCATCTCTACTTCACCTGCAATCTATACTATTAGCATGGGTGCTCTTTATACACTCTCACCTTGGTCTTCAGGTATCCACCATGATCAACACCAGCAGCTCAAGGCAAACCAGCAGCCCCAGGCAAACCAACAACAGCATCAACCTTCTCCGCAATCAACTGATGCTGCACAGGACACAGGGCATCAGCACCCGAAGACATTGCTGTCCAGGAGGCCATGGATGGCCTCACCATGGACAGATTCACTTCATTTGACGCTGTATACCCTGGCTGCCACATGATGTGCCAGATTGGCATCACCCCACACCAACACCATAATCATCATCGTTATAGGCAGTCCCTCGGAATCGAGGAAGACTTGCTTCCACTCCTAAAGTGAGTTCTTTGGTGGCGGAACAGTCCAATACGAGAGCCACAGACTCTGTCACAGGTGAGGCAGACATTCGTCAAGGGAAGGGATGGGTGGGACTGGCTTGTCGCGCGCTCCTCCCACTGCCTGCGCTTGACCTCTTCATGCTCTCGGCGTTGAGACTCGAAGAGCTCAACGCCCTCCCGGATGCACTTTCTCCACCTCGGGCAGTCTTCGGCCAGGGTCTCCCAGGTGTCAGTGGTGATGTCGCACTTTACCAGGGAGGCTTTGAGGGTGTCCTTGTAATGTTTCCACTGCCCACCTTTGGCTCGTTTGCCATGGAGGAGCTTCGCATAGAGCATTTGCTTAGGGAGTCTCGTGTCTGGAATGTAAACTATGTGGCCAGCCCAGCAAAGCTGATCAAGTGTGATCAGTGCTTCAATACTGGGGATGTTAGCCTGGACGAGGACACTGATGTTGGTGCGCCTGTCCTCCCAGGGCATTTGCAGGATCTTGCAGAGACATCGTTAGTGATATATCTCCAGCGACTTGAGTTGCCTTGTATACATTGTCCAAGCCTCTGAGCCATACAGGAGGGTGGGTATTACTACAGCCCTGTAGACCATGAGCTTGGTGGCAGATTTGAGGGCCTGGTCTTCGAAAACTCTTTTCCTTAGACGGCCGAAGGCTGCACTGGCGCACTGGAGGCAATGTTGAATCTCCGCATCAATGTCTGCCTTTGTTGATGAGAGGCTCCCGAGATATGGGAAATGGTCCACGTTGTCAAGGGCCGCGCTGTGAATCTTGATGATTGGAAGGCAGTGCTGTGCGGCGAGACAGGCTGGTGGAGGACCTTTGTCTTACGGATGTTAAGCGTAAGGCCTATGCTTTCATATGTCTCGGTGAACACATTGACTATATCCTGGAGTTCAGCCTCAGAATGTGCGCAGACGCAGGCGTCGTCCGCATACTGCAGCTCAACGACAGAGATTGGGGTGATCTTAGACCTGGCCTGGAGACGGTGCAGGTTGAACAGCTTCCCACTGGTTCTGTAGTTTAGTTCCACTCCAGCGGGGAGCTTGTTGACTGTGAGGTGGAGTATGGCGGCGAGAAAGATTGAGAAGAGGGTTGGAGCGATGACGCAGCCCTGTTTGACCCCGGTCCGGACGTGAATTGGGTCCGTAATGGATCCGCTGGTAAGGATCACGGCTTGTATGTCGTCGTGGAGCAGGCGAAGGCTGGTGACAAACTTTTGGGGGCATCCGAAACGGAGGAGGGCACGCCATAGACATTCAAGGATGACAGTGTCAAAGGCCCAAAAAAGGCTATGTATAAGGGCTGCGCTGTTCCCTGCATTTTTCCTGCAGCTGTCGCGCTGCAAAGATCATGTCCGTTGTGCCCCGTAGGGGACGAAATCCGCACTGTGATTCCGGTAGGAGCTCCTCGGCCACAGGGAGAAGACGGTTGAGGAGAACTCTAGCGACAACTTTCCCAGTGGCTGATAGCAGGGAGATATCCCTGTAGTTGCCGCAGTCGGACTTGTCCCCTTTTTAAAAAATGGTCACAATCACTGCATCTCTGAGAACTCCCGGCATGCTCTCCTCCTTCCAGATGAGAGAGATGAGGTCATGTATCCACGCCAACAGCGCCTCTCCGCCATACTTTAGCGCCTCAGCAGGGATTCCATCCGCACCCGTAGCCTTGTTATTCTTGAGCTGTTTTATGACTTTGCCTACCTCATGCAACTGAGTTGGTGGCAGGTCGCATGCTGTGAGATGGAGTCGAGAACACTCGAGTCAACGGCAGAGTTTCGATTGAGGAGATCTTCAAAGTGCTCCTTCCATCGGGCCCTGACAGCCTTGGTTTCATTGATGAGTGTTTCCCCGTTCTTGGCCAGGAATGGGGTGGGGCCTTGAGAGTTTGGACCGTAGGTGCCCTTGATTGCAATGAAGAATCCTCGCATATCGTGGCTGTTGGCCAGTTGTTGTATCTCCTGTGCTTTCTCTATCCACCACCTGTTCTTTAGGTCCCGGGTTTTTTGTTGGACCTGAGGCTTGAGCAGTCTGTAATGTTGCTTTGCAGCTCCCAAGTTGGGTTGTTGCTTGAGGCTCAGAAATGCTCTGTGCTTGCAATCTATAAGTTCTTGGATCTCCTAATCATTTTCATCAAACCAGTCCTGGTGTTTTCTGGTTGAGTACCAAGTGTCTCTTCACAGGCACTGGTTATAGAGGCCTGGAGGGCAGACCAAGCGCTGTGGGCATTCAGCATCTCAGGGTCATCAAGGCATGCCAGATGAGCTGTGAGGTGCTGGCTGTATAGGGCTCTCTTAGCTGGGTCTTTAAGTGCCCCGGCATTTACTTTTTTGCAACACTGCTTCTGCTGTCCCCTCTACTTTGGGGCTATGTTAATATCGATAATGGATCGGATTAGGCGGTGGTCCGTCCAGCAGTCATCAGCTCCTGTATTGGCGTGGGTGATGCGCACATCCTTGCGATCACTGGCTTGGACAATGACATAGTCGAGCAGGTGCCAGTGTTTGGAGCGAGGGTGTTGCCACGATGCCTTGTATTTGTCCCTCTGGCAGAACAGGATGTTGGTGATGAGGAGTTCATGTTCTAGACATTTTGTCAGGAGTAGGGTACCACTGGAGTTGGCTTTCCCTACCCGCTCTCTGCCAATCATGCCTCCCCAGAGGGTTGTGTCTTTGCCGACCCTAGCATTAAAGTTACCTAGGAGGATCAATTTGTCACCCATGGGGACGAGGGACAAGGCTGTCTCGAGGTTGGAATAAAAACCCTCTTTGGTCTCATCCGTTGCATCGAGTGTTGGGGCGTACGCACTGATGACTGTGACGCATTGGTTCTGGGATAGGGTAAGACGAAGAGTCATAAAGCGTTCGTTAACCCCGCAGTGGGAGTCTTTGAGGTGGTCAACCAGCTCATTTTTGACAGCAAAGCCGACTCCATGAAGGCGGCGTTCTTCCTCTGGTTTTCCTTTCCAGAAAAAAATATAACCTCCACCATGTTCCTTCAGCTGGCCTTCCCCTGCCTGCCGGGTCTCGCTTAGGGCGGCGATGTCAATGTCAAAATGCCTGAGTTCCCGGGCAACTATGGCGGTGTGGCGTTCCGGCCTCTTGCTGTTGGAGTTGTCCATGAGGGTCCTGACATTCCAGGTTCCGAATTTCATATTAGCGAAGTGGAAGATGCCTGTGCGTGAGTTCTTTTAACGTGGGGTGGCCGCTGCACACTGACAACCACACGGGCTTAGCTGAGCAAGGTGTTGGCTCAGTGGCAAGGAGGTCCAAGACAACTGGAGACCAGGCAAGCTGTATAAGCCTAATTGCCTACGGCGAGTTGTTGGCCGCAAGCTCAGCGCCGAGTAGCGCCATTGATGGTAGGTGGCCCGAGGCTTGGTGGGGGGGCAAGCATTAGGAAGGTCACTTCCAAGGTTATTTTAGAAGTTTAAAAGTATTTCCAAATTGTTTAAAGCATCCCTACAATGCACAAGCCATTTCTTTCATGCTCATCACCATTATGGGGGTTACCGTTATGTCCCTCCATTCACTGCAACTCATTAAGCCACTTCCAAAGGTGCACACAAATTTATTCAAGAATGTAAAGTGTTCAAAATAAAGGTTTCAATGTTTGACACCACATTAACAGAAATTTTACAAGAACATTGCATAAAACACCTGATTGCACTAGGATGAGGGTGAGTGTGATGGGGGGCTCGTGAGATGGGGATATGTTAATGTAAATAAAGAGGGATGGGAGGAGGTGCAAGGTAAGTTGGTGTGAGTAAGGATGTTCAGGAGTAGAGTAGGGAAGGCAGAGTGATGTGGATGTGATGCGAGGCATAGCAGGATGAGGTTGAGTGTGGCTTTGTACTAACGTTTCGTGATCTACTGAGATCATTAAAATTTTTGCGGCAGTGCACCCAGGATCCTGACGGCATCCCTGCTTGTGCCCTCATCTGCAATGTGCAATCAGGCTGTATTGATCTCCTGGAGAGGTCTCTTCCGCCCATTGGAAGGGAAGAGGACCTCCCTGGAGGGAGTGATGGGGGAGCCTGGGTGCAGCCGTGCACCTCTGTGCAGTACTTCACTGCTGTAGAACATTAACAGCACAACTGTCAAAAGAAAGTTGTTGATAGTCCCTTTAAGGAAACCGGCTGATGACGCATCATCAAATGAAGTCACCAGACTCGTTTCCTCTAATTGGCCGGGAAACGCGCTGGGTGGGCTTAACAAGCCCAATCTTGGGAAATTCATTTTGGAGACATGGATGCAGACAGCAGCGGGGTCAGGACCCGCCACTGATGTCGCCCACCATTGGCCTGCTGAGGTTCGTAAAATCGCAGCCTGTGAACTGTCCACACCTGCAGAGGGAAGGGGAGAAATAGTGTTTGAGAAATTTGGCGTAAAAAAACCTTGATTGTGTTGTGGGTTAGTACATAGTGGGGTAGAAATTCAGTGCCGCCCAAAATGTATCGCACCTACCACTTCTGATATGTTTTCACCGCCGCTGTGGACGAGGTGGCCTCCTGCACGAAATTCAGTTCTTTTGCATTTTTTTGGAATGGACAGAATGCGGCAGTAAGCACTCTAGAGGGGTGGAAATGGAGGCGGATGGAGTCTCCACCACTGTCAGTCATCAGCCTGGCGCTGATGATGTCATGATACGTGTACGTCATCACGTCTCTCACCTTTACTTAAAGGGGAGAGCCGCTGCAAGCTCTGTGACAATTTTAGTTAGGTCCACTGGACCACCAGGGAGGGTTTCGGCTGGGCCAGCGGCCTGGCACCCAAGAGGGGGTGCCAGGCTACCTTTTGGTGGCCCAGCCGAACCCGGGGGCATAATTGTCCTGGCAGTCGGCCGACCAGAAAAATTCAAATGGCGTCCGCGACACTGCGCCCTCCCCTTGAATGGCCCCCGCCCAGCCCATGTCGCACACACTTCGAACACAGTGCACCGACAGGAAAAGCTGTCGGGGCACTGCTCGGCAGCTCGAAGATTTTTGTCGCAGAATTTTGATGGCGGTGCGGGAGATCAGTAGTGCGCTCTTTGATGATGCTCTTAGGAGAGGTTGCCAGCAGCGGGGCAGAAGTGGGGACCACCGGAAAAGTCAACTAGGTGAATTTCGCTGGCGGCGGCCATTCGACCACAAATCGGCGGCCACTTGACTCCGCCGCTTGGCCGCAGCTTGGTTGCTGCTTTCCGATGGTAAGAGGTCTTTTCGGGAGGCTGAATTTCGGCCCCAGCAGTTTCACCTCTAAGAGCTGAGCTTGATTATAGCTCAGATTGATAGGATGAATATTTCCTCTCTTTGCTGGCTTTGATATATGAAATAAGTTTGATCGCATGAAACCACATCTCAGTATGTACAGTACATGTCCATAAAACAAAACCACCGATACATTCAATATTAATTAGCATTATTTGGTACTCCTCAGTGCCAGTTTATGCATGCATACCTTAACTTAGGGCCTTGGACTTGCCTATTCCTTCTTTGACGATACTGGATATTCCTACTTTGCAACTTTTTAATTGAGTTTGGGGAGTAACTGCATGAAACCTTTTGACCAGTCTTAATGATCTCAAAAAATGCACATAATTATAACTTAGGATTAAATTCTCACTGAGCCACTCAGAAATCCAAATGCTATATTTAATATATTGAAGCAACTGACAGCTAATTGGTGTTCTCTGAATTCAAGATTTCAGTGTCCTAGCTGCACATTAATAGAGCCCCTTATTTTCTTATTATTAGTAGACCTTCAAATTATATAATTGACATTTTTTTCAGTGAAGCAAAGTATAGGGGATCATTTTAGCCCTGCCCACCCTGGATCCACCAGGAGCCAACCGGCGGTGGCTTTCATGCGGCAAGGTCACCCACCCAAAGCCAGTGGGATCCTTTCAACTTACGCATGTCGGGACATGATGACATCTTGGAGAACCTAACTGCAATTTTAACTTGGCGGCCTGAGCGGGCTGCTGTAGTGAGATTCTCGCCAGACCACACCAGCAGCAAAACAGATCAGGGCCAATAGAGGCAAAAAAGGTACGTTTAACATTTTTGTTTGCTATCCTTGTCGGGACTGAAGGAACAAAAGTGTTCCTCTGGAAAGCTTAGGCCTCCCCTGCAGCAGACTCACCCCCTCCCCGATTGCAAGACCCCTGCGGAATGGCCCCTGTTAGCGAATGGCCTCCAGGCCTCCTGATGTTCCATCACTTGCCCATGACGCCCTGCCTGGAAAGGGATTTAAATGAGGCGTGGCGGTTAAAATATCCCAGGCCTCATTTCTGGTGCAGCGGGTGAGTTTCTAATTCACACCAATGCACACCCACCAACAACTGGCACGGAGTTAAAAATGAGCCTATAGTTTATTTACAAATTATTGCTAACACCTAAACTTCATGAGATTAGTAAGTTAAATGGCTTGCAGTTTTTTAAAATTAAAATATTCTAAATATAATTTTGAGTTTAATCTTTCATGTTTCTCTCCCAATAATGTGGACTGATTGGTTGGGTGATGCATTTTGCTCTTTTAAAAAAATTGGTTGTATAGCGACTGATGTTTCCTGCCCCACCGCTCCCCATTTTGCTGAGTGCTGCTTGCCCCTAATCCCCTCACTCCCACCTCCTGAATGTTGCCTGATTACAGCTTGCTGAGTGCTATCAGGCTTCATAGTGAAAAAGAAAGACTTACATTTATATAGCGCCTTTCACAACCTCAGGATGTCCCAAAGAGCTTTACAGAATACTTTTGAAGTGTAGTCACTGTTGTAATGTAGAAAACGTGGCAACCAATTTGCACAACCACAAGCTCCGACAAACAGAAATGTGATAATGGCCAGATTATCTGTTTTAGTGATGTTGATTGAAGAATAAATATCAGCCAGGACACCAAGGATAGCTCCCCTGCTCTTTTTCGAAATAGTATCATGGGATCTTTTAGTCTGGGAGAGCAAACAGAGCCTCGGTTTAACGTCTCATCCGAAAGACGGCACATCTGACAGTGCAGCACTCCCTCAGTACTTCACAAGAGTGTCAGCCTAGATTTTTGTGCTCAAGTCTCTGGAGTGGGGCTTTGCACCCACAACCTTCTAACTCAAAGGCAAGGATGCTACTAACTGAGCCACGGCTAACACTAACTATGCTTCTATATATATTTATAATATATATATATAAGCATAGTTAGTATAGTATAATAATACATTGGGCATAACGTATCATATTTTGTCATTACATTTCTGCTTATGTACCATTGAACGCTGACCTCACTTTGGAAGACCTTTAATTAATTGTTGTTCTCAGCACCAACAAAAGGCAGCTGATTCCACAAAGGTCAACTCGGGTTCCATTCAAAGGAGGATTCAGCTCAGTTTTTTCACTGGTATTCCAAGAATTACCACTTTACAATACTTTATATAAATAAAGCTTAAATCTAAGCAGATGTCTGCATGTTCTATCAAAATAGTTTCAGTTTCATTTTACCTATGTGAAAATTAAGAATTTGGATTGTAATGCTAAAAGTGAGAATCTTACTGTAAATATTCGAGAGAAAATTAAAATATTAGTGGGGTGTACTGGCACATGCTGCAGGACCAAACAGCTGAGAGGCAAGAACATTATTTTTTATACAGCTGCAACAATGCATATTTTAAAGCAGCTTAATTTTTTTTCTGCTGTTTGAGTGTGACCTTTTGTACTGTTCTTCAGCCTCTTTTTATTGTGTGTCAGCCTCCAACATTATACACAAGAATAGCTGGGATAATTGGATTTGAAACTTGCCTTCCCTCGCTGTGGGACCAAAGTGTCACCTCTGCTGAGTGCCTGCATGATGACTCAGGCAAAACTGGGAGCTCGTCACATGGGTAAAGGCCAACTAAACCCATTTTTACAATTACATAACACAAAGCTGTGGCTCCCGCAAGTTTGGTTTGTCTTTTACACTGGGTAAAATCCTGACTGAACTTCGCATCTTCCCGATGAAATACGTGAACAACAAAAAAGCAAATTTTCCTACAATAAAGTTTTATTTTTGATTAACTTGAAAAATAATTTGAGGAACTGTATTTGTATGCTGAGCAAAATGTACAACAAATGGAATTATTCTCATGAATAAAATCAATTATTTTCTATCTAACCGTTCTTGCTATTGAAAATAAAATTGCTCAAGTATATGAAAATGACTGTGAAATGCTCACACACTCCATTATCAGTTATTAGTCTTGCAATGCTCAGTAAAGGAGTTTGCATTTCAGTATAGCAAGTAAAATTGCTTTTTAGCCACTTAAGGCAGCATTTGATCACTTTATCAGACTCTACACCACGCTGGAATTATAGCGAATCAAGGAGAAACTGAATTGAGTGTATTAGCAATTTCTTCACATCTTTTAGCTGCAGATCATATAAAGTACCTAAAACCACATTTCTGCAACAATATACATAATTTTACTGGAGAATGGAGGGTGAGGAAGAGGAATTAAATATGTCAATTAAATTCACGTTGTTGAAGAATATAATTGAAACACGTTTGTAATGTAGCTTCAATATAAATCAGTTTAAGGTTATGTTTTTGCTTGGTGCGATCACAAATTCTGATCCACTCCTGGACAACAAACTAAACCATTTTAGTAGGTGGCTCTCCTTTCCTTTATTGGTCTCCATGGGCTTGCATGTTGTGCAGCTAATAGTTTGGATGGCAACGTCCTCTGCCAATGCAACTTTAAAACTGGTCTCTAGGAGACATGGGAAAGCAGCCCAGTATGACTCTTTCTTTCATTTATTTCCATCTTTATGTGTGGGGAAGAACTGAGCTTCCATTTAGCACTGCTCAGAGGTGGTATGATTTAGATTAGAAAATCAGCTTTCTGGGCTGTTGTCTGAACAAATCTATTTCTAGCTATTCTCTGAAGCAGTGTGTTCATTCTTTAATGAACTGTGCTATTTTCTTTAATTAAAAAAATGAGTGTTGCTGATCAACATTCAGTAGACAATTGGCCCAGAAATTGCGGTCAGAGGCTTGAAAAATTTCTACAAATTTACCTGGTAGTCCCAGAGGTACGGAGACTTGTGGTCCTGGGCCTCTACGCAAAGGCTTGCATAGAGGCTCACGTATCCCAGACACGTAAGCACTTCGTACGCATTCCTGGGATCATGTGGCCCAACCGTATATAAAGTACTTACCATAA
This sequence comes from Pristiophorus japonicus, assembly GCF_044704955.1. Lineage (NCBI taxonomy): Eukaryota > Metazoa > Chordata > Chondrichthyes > Pristiophoridae > Pristiophorus > Pristiophorus japonicus. Next base: position 276,952,330 of record NC_091979.1, on the reverse strand, counting down.
GTATGAATGGGAATACCCCAAAACACACAAGCACGTAAAATAAATATTTTTAAAAATCACATATTTAAAATGAATCAAAATGAAATTTAATTAATTATTTAAAACAAACATTTAATTTTTTGAAAAATAAATGTATATATTTTAAAGGGTCTAAAAATAAGCTTACTTTACTTAATAGGATCTTAAATGTTTAAATTATTGAAAAATATATATTTTTCTGTCCTTTAAAAGTCTAACACTGATAAAAAAAACAGGCCTTATGTTTCCTTTTATCAGTCATGCTTCAGATCAGGAAGACTTCAGGTTCGGTCCCAGGTCTGTGCTGATTTACATAACAACCTCCCCCCTCCCACTATCTAAACTTCCCCAAGCCCCAGCCCTAGCCCGAATAGTCCCCAATAGGGGGTCTTAAAGACTTAAATCCCCACCCTAACCCCAACCTCTCCAATCCCAAAAGTTCAGGCCTACCTCAGGCCTCCCGCCACAACACGCATCGACGTCTCCCGGCTGGTCCTCCTGCAGCAACCCGACGCGACTTGAGCCTCCCGGCTGGACCTCCTGCGGCGGCTGGATGACTCAACGTGACCTGGACCTCCCGGCTGGACCTCCTGCGGCGGCTGGATGACTCAACGTGACCTGGACCTCCTGGCTGGACCTCCTGCGGCGACTGGGCGGCTGGACCTGACTATCGGGCCTCCACCTCCTCCCGCCCCCCATCTGAACCTCTCCTTCTCCACTGGTGGCCTGGTCCCCTCTCCTCCTCCAGCACGTGGTGAGTACAATGGCTGTGACCCCCCCCGCTCCCGCATTCTGAACCCCAGTGCACCGCTGGCCCCCCCCCCAATGCCTGCCCCCAACCAAGCCTTGGACCACCTACCATCAAGGGCGCCACCCAGTGCCGAGCCTGCGGCCAACACCTCGCTGTAGGCAATTAGGCCGATATAGCAGTGCCTGGTCTCCAGTCGTCCTGGACCCCCTTGCCACTGGACCAAGACCTCGCTCGGCTAAGCCCGTGTGGTAGCCAGCGTGCAACGATCACCCCACATTAAAATAAATCACGCACAGGCATCCAAAGCGAGCGTAATTTCAAATGTGATGCTGAATGGCAGTCAATGGCATTTAATAAAATGATTGCTTTTCTGCTCCTTGCTATAATCATTCCATAAGTTGTTACTATGATTTTTTTCTGAATTTGCTTTCATAATTTTCATAATTAGTTTGTTAACATTACCAATTTCATGCTGGTTTTCCAGCATTCTATTGTAATTTTCTGAACGCTCCACTGTAATTGGACCCACTAAATGATGTTTCAACATTAGCGCTGCACTGACAAAATCAGATAGTGATGCATTTGAAGTCAAAATTCTGCATTTAAATACTAAACAGCTTCGCCAGGTGCGTACGGAACACAATGCACATGCGCCGAGAACCAGTTTTCCAATCTGTCAAAATTTCTTCAGACAGATTCATAGAAATATTGAAACATAGAAAATAGGTGCAGGAGTAGGCCATTCGGCCCTTCGAGCCTGCACCACCATTCAATAAGATCATGGCTGATCATTCACCGCAGTACCTCTTTCCTGCTTTCTCTCTATACCCCTTGATCCCTTTAGCCGTAAGGGCCATATTTAACTCCCTTTTGAATATATCTAATGAACTGGCTTCAACAATTCTCTGCGGTAGAGAATTCCACAGGTTAACAACTCTCTGAGTGAAGAAGTTTCTCTTCATCTTGGTCCTAAATGGCTTACCCCTTATCCTTAGACTGTGACCCCTGGTTCTGGACTTCCCCAACATCGGGAACGTTCTTCCTGCTTCCAACCTGTCCAGTCCCGTCAGAATTTTACATGTTTCTATGAGATCCCCTCTCATTCTTCTAAACTCCAGTGAATACAGGCCCAGTCGATCCAGTCTTTCTTCATATGTCAGTCCTGCCATCCCGGGAATCAGTCTGGTGAATCTTTGCTGCACTTCCTCAATAGCAAGAATGTCCTTCCTCAGATTAGGAGACCAAAACTGAACACAATATTCCAGTTGAGGCCTCACCAAGGCACTGTACAACTGCATTAAGACTCCTTGCTCCTACGCATCCCCGCAGGAAGGACATCCGTACAGCAGAGATTGGGCTATTTGCCCAACTCATGCCCACGAATGTCCTTCAAACTTTTATGCCTGGTATAGCTTACTTTTACCAGCGTAACACTTTTAAAACATAGAAACATTAAATGTAATAATTCATTTTTATGTTAAAAACCCTGTCCATTAAAATAAGTTTATTTTTAATTTAATTTTTCTAAAACATTTAATTACATTTAATTTCAATTAATTTTAAATATGTGGGGTGATTTTTTTATTTATTCTGCTGTGTATCTTGTTTTAGGGGATTATTCTCATTGATAGTAATGGGAGCCAGTACAACAGAGTTCCCATTTTTATCAATCAGTGATTGGTGGTCCAGGCCCATGTGATTCCAGCAGATGCGTTTACAAATGGAAGACAGGTCCTCTTTTGCTGCGCAGTGAATGAAGGCCTCTGACTGGTATCCTATGTTCCTCTGGGACCAGCAGGTAGTTTCGTAGATTTTTTCCGGGTTAGAGGCGTTCGTATGAAGGAAGCTTCCAACCGCAATTTTCGTCTCAATATTGCAGTACAAACAGTTCTAAATGTCCCCTTTCTATTCTGGTTAATTGCTCTAATACAGTGTCGTATGTAATATAACAGGGTAAATAATTCTGTGGAAGTTGCCACTTATGCTGCAGAGCACATTGTCATGGGCTGATGACTCATCTCCCAGATGTAAAGGGAAGAACATCAATAGTGTTCTTTTTGCTAAGTCCATTTCCTTCCAATTATCTCCTTTTGGTTTTGCCTGCACTATTAATAATGTATGAAACAAATCACATGACTTGTACCATGTTGAATTTGAAAGCATTAATACCAGCATATTGAAAAAAACCCCGTAACATATTTTCATCGGTACATTTCTGATATTTTTAATAAGAAAATAATATTCAAACAAAGAACATCTGCTTTCACCTTCCCACTCTGCCTTTATTGCTGCTTAACATAATCTAGGTTGACATTTCAGTGCAGTACTGAGGGAGTGCTGCATTGTTGGAGTTGCTGTCTTTTGGTTAAGATATTGGGCTCAATTTTGCCCAAGCCCGCTTTCTGACATATTGCCAGCGTTACGTCTATTTTTCTAGGCCAGAAATGTGGCAGAAATATTTTGCCAAAGTTTCCCTGATGTATAATTCATATTTGGCGCCACACAACGTGTCCAGTCGCCTTGGGGGGTGGAGCCTGTTGTCTGCACCGAAAAAATGATGCCACACCTTCTGCGTATGCGTGAGAAAAAAAGTGACGTTTTTGACATTATTTCAATGAACGCGCATGCGCAGTACAGCTCCTAGTCGGCAATCGGCCATTTTTAAAGAGCCAGTTGCATGTGTGACAATGTTAAGTGCTGTGTGAGAGCATTGGAAAAATCGGAGCTGCAGTAATACAACTCATTGCAGTCTTATGACTTCTCCCCTTCTCCTCCCTCCCCCAAACTCATTGCAGTCTTGTGACTTCTCCCCCCTCCCCCCCCCCCCACCTCGCCAAATCAATGCAGTCTTGTGTCTAGTGCAGCAGCCTTCCGATCACCACCTCCCTGATTGGCAAAAGAACTAAAGGCGACATAAGAAAAAACTTTTTTATGCAGCAAGTGGTTAGGATCTGGAATACTCTGCCTGAAGGAGTGTTGGAGGCAGACTCAATCATGGCTTTCATTGGGGAGTTGGTTAAGTGCCTGAAGGAAAAAAATTTGCAAGGCTGCGGGGAAAGGACAGGGGAGTGGGACTAGCTAAAATGCTCTTGCAGTGAGCCAGCAAGGGCTTGTCGGGCCGAATGGCCTCCCGTGCTGTAACGATTCTATGATTATATGAGTTATTGTGATCGGGAATGCACTGCCTGAAAGGTGGTGGCAGCAGATTCTACCAAAGAGCCAGCATAGGCAATGCTCCTTTTACGTTTTTTTTTTAGGGTGCGCGGCCTATGTATAAGGCGCTGAGCCGACTACACGTGAGCTCCAGAGAGCTGCGCAGCTGCATGGGAACATTAAAGGGAACATTGGGCACAGGCACGATGGACTGAATGGCCTCCTTCCGTGCTGGATCATTCTATGATTCTATGAATTCAAATTAATCTGTTATGCATTTCCACAGCTTTCTAAATAGGTGTTGTTACAATTTGTGTTCCTAGTTAAGTTACAACACAGTAGATGTTTAGGCCGTTTTGGGGGAGTTCTGTGGCTCTTCCGCCAAAGTTACAGCGGACAAGTGGGTGAATCCCCACAGAAATTCATCCCGTGAAGTATCGGTGTACTGTGCACTGTGCAATGAAGTAGAAAGATGCAATGTTTTGTTAATAATTCTTCCCAAAGTAAGTTTATGATATTATCCAAAACAGCTGGGTGTGACGGTGCAGTGGTTATGGTCCTGGATTAGCAACCCGTAGGTTGTGAATTCACAATCCCACCATTGTGAAATTAAATTCAATACATTTGGTCATTGGTGTGTAATTTATAATTTGATGTAACACCTCAACTGCTTCACTAATGTCCCATCACCCCGACCCTACTCTTGTCCACACTATATTTGGTTGACTCTTAATGCCCTCTGAATATGGCCTTGCCAATTTTGCCTGTATCCTGAGAATAATTTTTTTAAATGATTTGGGAGAGACTGCAAATGGTTACAGAATGGCATTGCAGGAAGGGAAAGAAAATAATTTACTGAATGTATGGAGAAATGGAGAGGAATTAATTTGATGTAACGTTCTCAAGGGCAATTAGGGATGGGCAATAAATGCTGGCCTTGCCAGTGACGCCCACGTCCTGGAATGAATTTTTAAAAAATCATTATGGAGTCGATATTATGCATGCAAATAGAAAGAAATAATTTCACTTGTAATTTATAGCAAGAAAGTGATGTTCCAACTAACCAGAATGTGTTGGCAATAGATATAAGAAACTGCACAGAAAGCAATCTGAGTGAAATATGGACGCAAGATTGAGTAATCAAATGAAAGAACAGTCTTACCATTTAATTTTAGTTCCTCTGTAATGGAGGGTGCAACTGCCCTGTAACTTTAATCTCAATTTAAGTTATGGTCTGAATGAAAGCATACAAACTTCTATCCAGCCATGATGTGGATGTTAGAATCATTTTAAATGATCCACCCATTTGTCCTTTATAGAACAGATGTTGTCACAAGGAAACCTTTATATATTCAGTAGTGTATGACACTGCTACATGAAAATCATAATGTAATTATATTACTCCTGTTTTCTTTTGTCACCAGGAAGCACTGGAGATGTATAAGCCAGATTTTATCGCTCGATCACAAAAGCGTATAAAACAGCTTAAAGTTAAGGCAAAGCAGAGGAGAGTTCAGCTGCTCGAACCGATGAAGCAACAAAGGAAAAGAATGGCACCACCAATACAAAACACGGCATTACTTTCTCCAATTAAAAAGCGACAATGCACCGTACCACATCCTCTGAGTGGTAGGTTCTTTCTCATCACAACCTGACTCACTTATTACAGGGAAAAAGCAGAATATTGTATTTGCGAAAGTGGATCAAGTTTAGATACTCTCTTCACTTGAGCAAAAATCATTTCATACTGAGAGATTTGGTTTATTTGATTTTTAAATTGTCTCGCAACCTCATTTGGTTTTCTTTGTAGGGTAACATTTTTCCCTAAAGTTTCCTGTGTAACTGACAATTTAGATACAGCACTTAAGTTTGATGGAATACTTGTACAAATCTATAGCTAGCAGTGCACTGCAGACATCCAGTAATACTTATATATGGAAATGATTCCAGTTGGTAGGATGTGTGAGTGCCTTCATGAGGTAGGTCATCAGTAGCCAGGCCAACATTTTTTTGAAGGATTTTGGAAATGTTATTTTAGACACACCCAATCGAATGAAATCCAAAATGGGATTTGCTTTCAGGTCTATTCCATGCCACGTAGTGGCTTGTTAACTTATCATAACTGAAAGTATTGCAGACAGATAGTATATAATAAAAACTGACAAACGTTTCTGATTGTGAGTCGTAGTAAATGTACTTTGGTGCAATACAGTAAAAAAAAAGTTGTATGAGAAATAAGTGTTTGGTTCCCACATTGTGGCTGTAGGATCAGTGCACTGTGAGTTTTGTATTTTCATAAGTTAGGAATTGTCAATCTCATCAAATCTTCAGGGTTTGGCCTCATTTTAAATTCATTGCAAGTTCCCCACCAGGATTGAGTCTGTTGAAAGGGGGGACACAGAGGGAGGGCAGGGAATCCAGCACAGCTGCAGCTCATAAATGAGCTGCAGCCTCCATTAAAAAGGGAGGTCATTTTATTGGCAGCAGGAGTATCATAGGCATCAAGTGAATCATAGCAGCAAATGTGTATCATTGGACAGCAACAGCACAGTCCTCACAAAGAGCTCCACCATTCAATAATGCAAGTGTGGAGCTGATCCTTCAAGAAGTGGACCACAGGAAGCTTGCCCTATTTTCCACTTAAGGGCATGATACCTCCCAGAGTAATAGGTGGCCCCCAAGGATCAACATGATGTCTAACCTTCAGCGAAATTGGGAGCAGATAAGGAACAGGTTTGCCAGCTTCAGAAAATTGGCTGAGGTAAAGCTTTTAATTAGACAAAGTAGATGGGTAAAATCTGCATGCTGCAAAGAGTTCCCTCGCGAACTGTTAAACTTTGACCGCGGCTCATTGCAAAGTGTAATAACTCGTATCCAACTTCATAAGTCTACCCATACTGCAGGGGCCAAACTTACCAGCTGTTATTACATGAACATTTGTAAAGGTGAGCCCACAAACCAAGCTTTCAACTGTATGATGAATGTGTATTTACTCACACATGCTGGGATACAGCATGAGTAATTGCATGTCATTATGTGTGCTCCCTTCAAACTTGCAAATCTGCTTGTCGAGCTAATGAGCACACAACAGATGATTTCATGGCCTGCTTTGTACCCATGTTAGGAGGCATTTGGGTTTAAGGATTAAAATATATTTTGTGTGGCCCTTTGATTGAGTTGTGTTGCGGAATGTGACTGATCTTTGTCCAGTTGGCTTCTCAGCTTTACTCTGCTGCAGTGTTGGGCAGAAATGCACTTTCTCCTGGGCCAAAGTAATTTCTCCACTCACTTCTGGGATTTACTGTGACCTCCACCTTCGCCACCACTTCATACTTTTTTTGACATTAATTCTGGGGGATATGGGTGTCGCCAGAAAAGCCAGCATTTATTGCTCAGCCCTAGTTGGGCTTCAAAAGGTGGTGGTGGCTGACTTACTTGAACCGCTGCAGTCCGTGCTGTTAGGTAGGAAGTTCCAAGATTTTTGACCCAATGACAATGAAGGAACAGCGATATATGTCCAAGTCAGGATGATGTGTGACTTGAAGGGAAACCTGGAGGTGATGGTGTTCCCATCTGCTGCCCTTGTATTCTCAGCTGGATTGCCTCTGCTTCAATACCTGGTCTGCTTCTGCTGGAAGCATTTGGTCTACGCTGAGCTAGTTCTGATCTGTCTTTGCTGATTGCAACCCTGCTTTGGAACCTTTTCCCTTGCTAATGAACGATGTCTCCTTTGCTGATTTCTGCTTGCCTTGCCTGGCAGCCTGCTCCACTCAACCTTCAGTACTCCTCCATTATCCTTCACAGGGTTGGACTGGCTCACAGTGCCTGATTTATGTTCACAAATTTCAATGGGAGGAAAACCAAAGTCCATACTCCTGTAAATTTCTGACCATTCTCCCACCAGTAGCACCCAGTCAAGGAATCAGCCCCAGTGTACATACAAAAGCTGCTGTTATATATTTTTTGCATCATAAAGACTTGAAATTAAATTATTAAAATTCCACACACAAACAGTTCATCTCACCTGGGTTGTCACCAGATAGCACCACGTGGAGGCTTGGTGTCCCCCCACAGGGAGAGCGCAGTTCCATTAAAGACACCCAGACCACGCATACATTCTTTAGTCAGAGTCATATTTATTTCATAAGTCCTGAATTTCGATTGGGCAGCTTTAAAGTGCAAATGTAAGTGACTTGGGAGAGAGTTTTGTCCAGGATCAAGCACAGCAGGGAGTGGGGTGGTGGAAGGTCGGTGGTGAGGGAGGATAGGAAGTCAGAGATTGCCTTTGGAGAATAATTGGAGAAGAGGCCACATGAGATAGCAAGGTTGAGGAGATGACTGTATATATGTGCTATGTATTGATGCTTGGGGTCACTAGACACCAGGGGGCACCACTGTCGGAGGTCATGGGGCTGTACGCGCGTGTGCGCGGGCCCTGGTATATAAGAGCAAGTACCATGTCATGTGCACACTTTGGGTACGAATAAAGTTGAACCAGGTTTGCACCTGAGTGAGTTCACAGTAACAAGTCTTTCGAGTCATTAGATACATTACATTTAGCGACGAGGTAATTAAGAACCTTCGCATGCACAATGGGCACCATTGAAATTCTGGAGAGGTTCGTGGATGGCGAGGATTGGGCGGATTTTATCGACCGCCTGGATCAGTATTTCGTGGCCAACAAAATGGAGGAAGCTGGTGACGCCGTTAGGCACAAGGCGGTTTTCCTCACCGTTTGTGGTCCAAACATTTATGGCCTCACAAAGAATCTTCTCTCACCTGCACGTCCAACGGACAAAGAGTGTGGGGATTTGTGCGCTCTGCTGCGTGAACATCACAAACCAAAAGAGGGGATCATCATCTCACGCTATCGCTTCTACACACATGTTCGCGCTGAGGGCCAGGGTGTGTTGGGATTCGTCGCCGACCTAAGATTTCTGGCTGAGTCGTGTAATTTCGGAAATGCGTTGGAAAACATATTGCGAGATTTCTTTGTGATAGGCATCAACATGTTGTGATCCTTTGGAAATTATTGGCTGCAGAAACACTGGATTTAAGCAAGGCCAAGCATGCATGGTGACTGGTGATCATTTAAGGCAGATATCATCGAAGAGTCGGAGCCCAATGGCAAGTACTGTAAACAAGATTGTGTCGTCGTCTGGCACAGCTGCTTATGACAGGGCCTACTCGACTGCTTATGTGAAACCTGTAGCTGCTCAAAGTCTGCCAACTGGTACGAATTCGATTTGACCCTGTTGGCTTTGTGAGGGCAATCATTGGCCTCATTAGTGTCGGTTTAAACAGTACATCTGTAAAAGCTGTTCGAAAGTGGGGCATCTTTAGCGAATGTGCCCATAACTGAACAAGCGTGCGGCTACTCGTCACTTTGATGATGATGACCAGTCCAGTGCTGGCCTGGATATGCAACCCAAGATATCCGAGGAGGAAGTGTACGGCCTGTATTCGTTCCTGACAAAGAGCCAACCGATAATTGTTAATGTGAAGCTGAATGGCGTGCCTGTATCAATGGAGCTAGACACGGGTGCAAGTCAGTCGATAATGAGCCAAAGGACATTTGACAAGCTGTGGGACACTGAGGCTGTGAAGTCTAAGCTGAGTCGAGTCAATGCCAAGTTGTGTACTTACACTAAAGAACTCATACTGGTGATTGGCAGTGCAGTCGTCAAGGTGTCGTATGATGGTATGGTTCATGACTTACCATTATGGATCATCCCAGGCAATGGTCTAATGCTGTTCGGCAGGAATTGGCTTGAGAAAATCAAGTAGAACTGGAATGATATCAAAGCATTGTCCTTGGTGGATGACACTTCATGTGCTCAAGTGCTGAAGAAGTTTCCTTCTTTGTTTGAACCGAGCATTGGCAATTTTACTGGAGCCAAGGTGCAGATTCACTTGGATTCTGATGCAAGACCTGTCTATCATAAAGCTTGGTCTGTTCAGTACATGATGAGGGAGAAGGTCGAAATTGAGCTTGACAGACTCCAACATGAGGGCGGTCATATCACTGGTTGAATTTAACGAATGAGTCGGTCCCATCATTCCTGTGTTAAACGTGATGGCACTGTCAGGATCTGTGGAGACTACAAAGTTACGATTAACTGATTTTTGAACAAAGATCAGTATCCACTACCGAAGGCTGATGACCTGTTCGCCATGCTAGCTGGTGGAAAGTTGTTCACTAAACTGGATCTGACGTCGTTCTATATAACACAGGAGCTTGTTGACACTTCAAAGAAACTCCTCTGCATCAACATCCATAAAGGACTGTTTGTCTACAACAAGTGTCCTTTTGGAATCCGTTCAGAGAAACATGGAGTCTATTGAAGTCCGTTCCTAGAACCGTCGTGTTTGAAGATGACATTCTGGTCACAGGTCGCGACACTGCTGAACATCTGAACAATCTTGAAGAAGTCGTACATCGTCTGGACAAAGTGGGACTCAGGCTGAAACGTTCGAATTGTGTCTTCATGGCACCTGAAGTTGAATTCCTGGGGAGGAAGATTGCTGCTGATAGCATCAGGCTTACTGATTCGAAAACCAAGGCCATCAAAAATGTACCCAGACCTCAAAATGTGACGGAGCTGCATTCATTCCTTGGGCTACTCAACTGCTTCGGTAATTTCTTACCCGGATTGAGCACTTTGTTAGAGCCACTGAACATGCTGCTCAGAAAAGGCGATAACTGGGTCTGGGGTGTATCTCAAGATAGAGCTTTTGAGAAAGCCAAGAATCTGCTCTGTTTGAACAAGCTGTTTGTTCACTATGGTCCGCATAAGCATCTTGTATTGCCTATGATGCTTCATCATATGGTGTTGGCTGTGTACTCCAACAAACAAATGAGTCGGGTAAGCTACAAATTATTGCGTATGCCAGAAAAGTTTGTCAAAGGCGGAAAGAGCTTACAGCATGGTAGAAAGAGAAGCTTTGGCCTGTGTGTATGGGGTCAAAAAGATGCATCAGTACCTGTTTGGTCTTTGTTTTGAACTCAAAACAGATCACAAGTCACTCATTTCATTGTTTTTTGAAAACAAAGGTAGTAATACCAATGCAACGTCCTATATCCAGAGGTGGGCGTTGACATTGTCTGCCTATGATTATATTATTCGTCATAGACCTGGCATTGAGAATTGTGCCGATGCACTGAGTCGTCTGCCGTTGCCCACACCTGAAGAGGAATCGCCTCAACGTGCAGATCTACTGTTAGTAATGGATGCTTTTGAGAGTGAAGGAACTCCTGTCACTGCTCAACAGGTGAGGATCTAGACCAGCCATGATCCTATTTTATCAGTTGTGAAACGTTGTGTCCTCAGTGGTGATTGGTCTGTGATACCTATGGAAATGTGATGAGACCAAACCTTACAACCGTCGCAAAGATGAACTATCCATTCAGTCAGATTGTCTACTGTGGGGCAATCGTGTTGTTATGCCTAAGAAAGGTAGAGAAAAATTTGTATGTGTAGGTGAATTTGCACTCATCTCGTATCGTCATGATGAAAGCCATTGCCAGGGCTCATGTTTGGTGGCCTGGAATTGACTCTGACCTGGAATCATGTGTGCATCAGTGCAATACTTGCATGCAGCTAAGTAAAGTACCAGTGGAATCTCCGCTGAGTCTTTGGTCATGGCCATCTAAACCATGGTCGAGGATACACATCGATTTTTCGGGCCCTTTCCTGGGAAAGATGTTTTTTGTTGTGGTGGATGCATATTCAAAATGGATAGAGTGTATTATTATGTCATCCAGTACATCTACATTTATTATTGAGAGTCTTCGTGTCATGTTTGCTACTCATGGTTTGCCTGACATTGTTGTGGCCTTGGAAATAGCGGATGCATTGACAGTCATTTTCCAACATTCCATTGACTCTGGATCAGTTCCTATCGAGTGGAGGGTAGCCAATGTAACCCCACTTTTTAAAAAAGGAGGGAGAGAGAAAGCAGGGAATTATAGACCGGTCAGCCTGACCTCAGTAGTGGGTAAAATGATGGAATCAATTATTAAGGATGTCATAGCAGCGCATTTGGAAAATGGTGACATGATAGGTCCAAGTCAGCATTGATTTGTGAAAGGGAAATCATGCTTGACAAATCTTCTGGAATTTTTTGAGGATGTTTCCAATAAAGTGGACAAAGGAGTACCAGTTGATGTGGTATATTTGGACTTTCAGAAGGCTTTCGACAAGGTCCCACACAGGAGATTAATGTGCAAAGTTAAAGCACATGGGATTGGGGGTAGTGTGCTGACGTGGATTGAGAACTGGTTGTCAGACAGGAAGCAAAGAGTAGGAGTAAATGGGTACTTTTCGGAATGGCAGGCAGTGACTAGTGGGGTACCCCAGGGTTCTGTGCTGGGGCCCCAGCTGTTTACATTGTACATTAATGATTTAGACGAGGGGATTAAATGTAGTATCTCCAAATTTGCGGATGACACTAAGTTGGGTGGCAGTGTGAGCTGCGAGGAGGATGCTATGAGGCTGCAGAGTGACTTGGATAGGTTAGGTGAGTGGGCAAATGCGTGGCAGATGAAGTATAATGTGGATAAATGTGAGGTTATCCACTTTGGTGGTAAAAACAGAGAGACAGACTATTATCTGAATGGTGACAGATTAGGAAAAGGGAAGGTGCAACGAGACCTGGGTGTCATGGTACATCAGTCATTGAAGGTTGGCATGCAGGTACAGCAGGCGGTTAAGAAAGCAAATGGCATGTTGGCCTTCATAGCGAGGGGATTTGAGTACAGGGGCAGGGAGGTGTTGCTACAGTTGTACAGGGCCTTGGTGAGGCCACACCTGGAGTATTGTGTACAGTTTTGGTCTCCTAACTTGAGGAAGGACATTCTTGCTATTGAGGGAGTGCAGCGAAGATTCACCAGACTGATTCCCGGGATGGTGGGGCTGACCTATCAAGAAAGACTGGATCAACTGGGCTTGTATTCACTGGAGTTCAGAAGAGTGAGAGGGGACCTCATAGAAACGTTTAAAATTCTGACGGGTTTGGACAGGTTGGATGCAGGAAGAATGTTCCCAATGTTGGGGAAGTCCAGAACCAGGGGTCACAGTCTAAGGATAAGGGGTAAGCCATTTAGGACCGAGATAAGGAGAAACTTCTTCACCCAGAGAGTGGTGAACCTGTGGAATTCTCTACCACAGAAAGTAGTTGAGGCCAATTCACTAAATATATTCAAAAGGGAGTTAGATGAAGTCCTTATTACTCGGGGGATCAAGGGGTATGGCGTGAAAGCAGGAAGGGGGTACTGAAGTTTCATGTTCAGCCATGAACTCATTGAATGGCGGTGCAGGCTAGAAGGGCTGAATGGCCTGCTCCTGCACCTATTTTCTATGTTTCTATGTTTCTAACTGATCTTGCTTCACAAGTCTTGAGTTTCAGGAGTTCATGAAACTCAATGATATCAGACATGTAAGGTCTGCTCCACTATATGGGTAGGAGAGTTTATATGGAGACAATGGCTCCAATATTTCTGGGGAGGCAGGGATGGAGCGAGGAGCATGCTTGCAGGGGGCATTTCTGGAAATCCGGGGCCATGCTGAGTTTAGCGGTAGGATCTCATTTCTTTTTTTACTCCTTTACCCACCTAGTTGCCAGGCAGGAATGTCAGCGGTGGAATGTCACAGCCGGGGAATGTTGAGGATGGTCCCTGGCAACCGGGAAAGATCGTGGTTGGTGGGGGCTTGTCGGTCTGGCAATAGGGAGGGAGGGTTGACCGGAAAGATCGGGAGCAGAAGGAGGGTGTTGGTTGCAATTGGGAGAGACCACGAAAGAGCGGGGGGGGGGGGGGTGGGAGCAGAAGAAGTGTGTCAGACTGGCAACTGCGGGGAGGGGGGGGGTGGGGGAGAGCGCTGGGGGGGAGGGGTGGGTGGGGGGGACCGGGAGAGATCGTAGGACAGAAGGTTCGGAATCATGCATTTTGAAGGGGAGGGGGCTGATTTAAATATTATAATGAGATATCCCATCTCTCGAGAGCGGGACACAAGCACGCCATAAAAATGGCAGCAGGCGTGTATGTGGCAGGTTGGGGTTGTATTATGTGATTTTCTATTATTAACCCCCCACTTGAGCACATAATCTAGGCTTAGACTTAATTGCAGTATTGAGGGAGAGCTGCACTGTTGAAGTGCCATCTTTTGGCTGAGTCATTAAACCAAGGTCCTGCCCATGCTCTCAGGTGGATGCAAAAGATCCCATGGCAGTGTTCAAAGAAGAGCAGTTGTATTTTCCCACTGAGCTAGTCAATATTTTTCCCTCAAGCAACACCTGAAGCTGATTATCTAGTCATTTTTCTCATTGCTGTTTGTGGGAACATCTTGTGTGCATATTGGCTGCCACGTTTCCCTACATTACAACAGTGACTACACTCCATTAATACTTCATTGCCTGTGAAGTGCTTGGGGATGTTCTGAGGTCACGAAAGGTGCTTTATAAATGCAAGCATGGGACGCTAAAGGGTTACCGACTGGGCACATCGAATTCACCCGCGATGCCCGCGAACTTCCCTGGCGATTTTGCGCTGGCGTTAACACTTACTGCCTTGGTCCCTAGCACCCCCTTGATCGTGACATCATCAAATGCGCAATGCTTCGTTACCGCCCTGGATCAGAAATTCACTCTCGCCCCCTGCCTGAGCACCTGCCATCAACAACGGCAGGAAGGGGAGGCGGTATGCGTTCGGATGGCCGCTGTAGGAACAGTATTTAAAGGTATCAACTGCTGGTTTCTTTGTAATCGGCAAAAATTGCTGCCTTGTCAGGTTGAGCTAGGCAAACGGCCTCCAGCCTCAGACCAGGATGACAATGACTCTCTCAGTTAGCAGTCAAGGTCACCGTTGCCCTCAATATCTAAGCCAGCGGATCCTTCCAGTGTACAACAGGAGATATATCTAACATATCATAGTTCGCAGTGTATTGCTGCATCTACGAGGTCACAGAAGCTCTCTACAGTAGGAGAAAGGACTACATTTCCTTCCCCATCACCAGAGAGAATAGGACAAGTGTGCATGTGGCTTTGCCAGGATAGCGGACTTCCCTATGGTGCCATCATAGGCAGTCCCTCGAAATCAAGGAAGACTTGCTTCCACTCTAAAAGCGAGTCCTCAGATGACTGAACAGTCCAATACAGGAATTACAGTCTCTGTCACAGCTGGGACAGACAGTCGTTAAAGGAAAGGGTGGATGGGGAGTCTGGTTTGCCGCACACTCCTTCGGCTGCCCGCACTTGTTTTCTGTATGCTCTCAGTGACGAGACTCGAGGTGCTCAGCACCCTCCCGGATCCTCTTCCTCCACTTAGGGTGGTCTTTGGCCAGGGATTCCCAGGTGTCAGTGGGGATGTTGCACTTTATCAAGGAGGCTTTGAGGGTGTCCCTGAAACGCTTCCTCTGCCCACCTGGGGCTCCCTTGCCATGTCGGTGTTCTGAGTAGAGCGCTTGCTTTGGGGGTCTTGTGTCGGGACTGCGGACAAT
Source organism: Pristiophorus japonicus (assembly GCF_044704955.1). Taxonomy (NCBI): domain Eukaryota; kingdom Metazoa; phylum Chordata; class Chondrichthyes; family Pristiophoridae; genus Pristiophorus; species Pristiophorus japonicus. Next base: position 276,936,913 of record NC_091979.1, on the reverse strand, counting down.
GTGGCCCGCCCAACGGAACTGGTCGAGTGTGGTCAGTGCTTCGATGCTGGGGATGTTGGCCTGATCGAGAACACTGACGTTGGTGTGTCTATCCTCCCAGGGGATTTGCAGGATCTTACGGAGACATCATTGGTGGTATTTCTCCAGTGATTTGAGGTGTCTGCTGGATATGATCCCGGTCTCTGAGCCATACAGGAGGGTGGGTATCACTACAGCCCTGTAGAGCACACGTTTGGTGCCAGATTTGAGGGCCTGATCCTCAAACACTCTCTTCCTCAGGCGACCGAAGGTTGCGCTGGCGCACTGGAGGCAGTGTTGGACTTACGGTGCAGGGCACCATTGACTACACCCACTTCACTTTGTGGGCACCGCATAACAATCCTGAGGTATTCTGTAACCGCAAAGACTACCACTCACTTAATATGCAGTTGGTGTGTGACCACACACAGCGAATCCTCACCGTCAATGCCCGCTATCCTGGCAGCAGTCACGATGCATTCATCCTGCGCCAGACTGGTCTGCCAGCTCTCTTCCAGCCATCACAGCAAGTTCGCAGGTGGCTGCTGAGAGACAAGGGCTATCTGCTCTCCACCTAGCTCATGACTCCCCTCCACAAGCCCAACACTCATGCCCAGCGCTCATATAATGACAGCCATGCAGCCACCAGAAACATTATCGGGGTGCTCAAGCAACGGTTCCGCTGCGTTGACCGGGAGGAGCCCTCCAGTACTCGGCTGAGCGGGTGTCCCTTTTCATCGTCGTCTGCTGCATGCTACACAACTTGGCCATCATGAGGGCACAACCATTGCCACCTGATATAGCCGTACCACCTCAGGAGGAGGAAGAGGGAGGCGAGGAGGACCATGATGAGGTCGAGGATGAGGAGGAGGATGAGGAGGAACAGGAGCACGAACAACAGCAAGGGAGGAGGCAGCCACGCAATCAGCCTTGTGGAGGGGCGGTCCATGATCACCTCATCAGACTTCGGTTCCAATGAATTCACAGCCACTTCCCGGTTGCTCAGCACATCCCCATCATTCCATCAGTTTCTCATTCTATATCACAGCGCGAAGCTGAAATGAGACACAGCACCAAATCTGCAACATTCCATTAATAAATTTATACAAATTCAGTAACCACATAATATCACCGATGGCCACGGCGCCCATCACCTGGTGCCAATGAGTCGCAGTACTCGCTCCTCCAGGTCTGTAAGAACAGGCGTCACCCCCGCCTGTTCTCTGCTGCTCCCTCCTATTGTGGGACATCTTGGCCTACAAGAGAAATGAATGTGTGTGAGTGAGAGTGCAGCTATGTGTTTGGGAGATGTGCATGCTGCAGTTGAATAGCTGTAATTGTACGCAAGGCTTGAGATGTAGATGTGAGTTTTAGTAGGTGCAAATGCTTGGTGGGTGAGGGGTGGGGGTGTGCCGGAAACAGCAATGCCCTCCTTCTTTCCACACCCGCGACCAATGCCTCCAATGCCTGGTCGCTGAAATGGCAAGCTCTCTCCCTGGGACTGGGATCACCATGACAATTACCAGATTCAGTTGCTTGCAAGTCGCATTCACAGCCAGCAATGTTGATAATGAGGATCTGCACAATGATGGAACCTCCCTGGAAGGAGCCAATGTGAAGGATCATTCCCGATTGCATTGTGTTGTATATGTAGACTTGTATTTACTCTATACAGCCACCAGAGGGCTCATCCCCTGGAATCCCAAGGGATCCCATAATCCCTTGGGAGTGCAGGTATTTAAGGAGGCTTCACAGGTTAGAGAGGCACTCTGGAGACTGGCAATAAAAGACTAAGGTCACACTTTACTTCGAGCTCACAGTGTTCAGTCTGACTCCTTCTCCATACACAGCAACTGGCGACAAGATACAGATAGTGAACCCAAAGATGCAGAGAACAGTGGGCATCCTGGAGAAATTCTCGGAGGGAGATGATTGGGAAACTTTTATGGAGCGACTCGACCAATACTTCGTGGCCAACGAGCTAGATGGGGAAGAGAGCGCTGCCAAATGCAGGGCGATCCTCCTCACCGTCTGTGCGGCACCAACGTATGGCCTCATGAAGAATCTGCTCACTCCAGTGAAAACCACGGAGAAATCATATGACGATTTGTGCACACTGGTCTGAGAGCATTTGAACCCGAAGGAAAGCGTTCTGATGGCGAGGTACTAGTTCTACACCATAAAAGGTTTGAAGGCCAGGAAGTGGCGAGTTATGTCGCCGAGCTAAGACGCCTTGCAGGACATTGCGAATTTGAAGGACATTTGGAGCACATGCTCAGAGACTTTTTCATACTTGGTATTGGCCAAGAAACCATACTTTGCAAACTTTTGACTGTCGAGACCCCAAACTGGAGTAAGGCCATAGCGATAGCCCAGCGTTCATTGCCACCAGTGACAATATGATGCAAATCTCTCAGCACACAAGTGCTGCTACAAGTGCTGTGAACAAAATTATGTTGTTTTCGAATCGTAATGTACAGGGCAGGTCACACATACCTGCAGCTACACAGATGTCTCAGAGTCCACCATCAAGTATGATAAATGCAAGACCTTGTTGGTGCTGTGTGGGTGATCATGCTGATTCAAAGAATACGTTTGCAAGTGCTGTGGAACAATGGGACATCTCCAACGAGTGTGCAGGCGAGCTGCTAAGCCTGTTAAACCTGCAAACCACCATGTTGCAGAGGAGGACAGATTCACGGAGGTTCATGATGAACCAGAGCCTCAGATCAAGGAGGCAGAGGTACATGGGGTGCACACATTCACCACGAATTGTCCCCCGATAATACTGAATGTTGAACTAAATGGACCCTGGTGTCAATGGAGCTGGACACGGGCGCGAGCCAGTCCATCATGTGCCCAGGTCTTAAACAATTTTCCTTCACTGTTCGAAACAGGCATCGGGAAATTCCAAGGAGCAAAAGTGCAGATCCACCTAATTCCGGGGCGCGACCCACCCATCACTAGGCCAGAGCAGTACCATACATGATGAGAGAAAGGGTAGAGATCGAGCTAGACCTGCTGCAACGAGAGGGCATCATTTCCCCGTTCAACAAGTGGGCCAGTCCTATCGTCGCAGTCCTTAAGGGAGATGGCATCATCAGAATCTGTGGCGATTACAAAGTAACTATCAATCATTTCTCCCTGCAGGACTAATACCCACTACCAAAGGCCGACGACCTCTTTGCAACACTGGCAGGAAGAAAGATGTTCATGAAGCTGGATCTGACTTCAGCCTACTTGATGCAGGAACTTGAGGAATTATCGAAGGCCCTCATCAAAGACCTGCATCAACACGCAAAAAGATCTTTTTGTTTATAACAGATGCCTGTTTGGAATCCAATCGGCGGCAATATTCCAGAGAAACATGGAAAGCTTACTGAAGTCGGTCCCGCACACCGTGGTCTTCCAGGATAACATCTTGGTCACAGGTCGGAACACAGTCGAGCAAGCATCTGCAGAACCTGGAGAAGGTTCTTAGTCGACTCAAACGCATGGGTCTCAGGTTAAAATGCTCGTAGTGAATTTTCCTGGTGCCTGAAGTGGAGTTCCTGGGAAGGAGGATTGCAGCGGACGGCATCAGGCCCACCAACGCGAAGACGGAGGCAATCGAGAACGCACCAAGGCCACAGAACGTGACGGAGCTGCGGTCGTTTCTGGGACTCCTGAACTATTTTGGTACCTTCTTACCGAGTCTCAGCACGCTGTTAGAACCATTGCATTTCTTACTACGAAAAGGGGATGAATGGGTTTGGGACAAAAGCCAAGATGCCTTTGTAAAAACGAGAAAATTGTTATGCTCAAACAAATTGCTTGTGTTGTATGATCCATGTAAGCGTTTGGTACTAGCATGTGATGCGTCGTCATATGGCGTTGGGTGTGTATTGCAACAAGTTAATGATTTTGAGAAACTACAACCGGTCGCTTATGCATCCAGGAATCTGTCTAAGGCCAAGAGAGCCTACAGCATGATTGAAAAAGAAGCATTAGCGTGTGTCTATGGGGTAAAGAAAATGCACCAATACCTGTTTGGGCTAAAATTCGAATTGGAAACTAAGCCACTTATATCCCTGTTCTCCGAGAATAAAGGGATAAATACCAACGCATCGGCCCGCATCCAGAGATGGGCGCTCACGTTGTCCGCATACAACTACGCCATCCGCCACAGGCCAGGCACAGAAAACTGCGCCGATGCTCTCAGTAGGTTGCCATTGCCCACCATGGGGGTGGAAATGGCGCATCCTGCAGATCTAGCCATGGTTATGGAAGCATTTGAGAGTGAGCAATCACCCGTCACTGCCCGGCAGATCAAAACCTGGACAAGCCAGGACCCCTTATTATCTCTAGTCAAAAGCTGTGTGCTTCACGGGAGCTGGTCCAGTGTTCCAGTGGAAATGTAGGAAGAGATAAAGCTGTTCCAGCGGCACAAAGATGAAATGTTTATACAGGCAGACTGCCTTCTGTGGGGCAATCGAGTAGTGGTCCCCAGGAAGGGCAGAGACACCTTCATCAATAACCTCCACAGTACCCACCCAGGCATCGTAATGATGAAAGCGATAGCCAGATCCCACGTGTGGTGGCCCAGTATCGATGCGGACTTAGAGTCCTGTGTTCACAGATGTAATATATGCTCGCAGTTAAGCAATGCACTCAGGGAGGCGCCGCCAAGTTTATAGTCTTGGCCCTCCAAACTGTGGTCTAGGGTACACATCGACTGTGCAGGCCTGTTCTTGGGTAAAATGTTCCTTGTGGTTGTAGACGCGTACTCCAAGTGGATTGAATGTGAGATAATATCGGCTAGCACGTCCGCTGCCAGTACTGAAAGCCTGCGGGTCATGTTTGCCACACACGGCTTACCCGATGTCCTGGTGAGTGACAACGGGCCATGTTTTACCAGTGCTGAGTTCAAAGAGTTCATGACCCGTAACGGGATCAAACATGTCAAATCTGCCCTGTTTAAACCAGCGTCCAATGGTCAGGCAGAGAGAGCAGTGCAAACCATCAAGCAAAGCTTGAAGAGGGTAACTGAAGGCTCACTGCAGACTCACCTATCCCGAGTCCTGCTTAGCTACCGCACGAGACCCCATTCACTCACTGGGATCCCACCTGTTGAACTGCTCATGAAAAGAGCACTTAAGACAAGGCTCTTGTTAGTTCACCCTGATCTACATGAACAGGTAGAGAGCAGGCAGCTTCAACAAAGTACGCGCCATGATAGCGCAAATGTGTCACACGAGATTGAAATCAATGATCCTGTATTTGTATTAAATTATGGACAAGGTCCCAAGTGGCTTCCCGGCTCTGTCATGGCCAAAGAGGGGAGCAGGGTGTTTCGGGTCAAACTTTCAAATGGACTCATTCACCGGAAACACTTAGACCAAATCAAACTCAGATTCACGGGCTATCCTAAGCAACCCACCTTGGACCCTATCTTTTTTGATCCCCCAACATACACACCAGTGGCAGCCGGCACCACGGTTGACCATGAAGCAGAACCCATCACCCACAGCAGCCCAGCAGGGCCCAACACACCAGGCAGCCCAGCAAGGCCAGCTGCACAGCAGCCCACCCAACGAGGGCCCAACAAATGATTCAACAACACCAGCTTTCACACCGAGACGATCAACCAGAGCAAGAAGGGTCCCAGATCGACTCACATTGTAAATAGTTACACTATTGAATTTGTGGGGGGGAGGGTGGGGGCGGGAGTGTTGTTGTTTCTGTAGACTTGTATTTACTCTGTGCAGCGACCAGAGGGCTCATCACCTGGAGTCCCAAGGGGTCCCATAATCCCTTAGGAGTGCAGGTATTTAAGGAGACTTCACAGGTTGGAGAGGCACTCTGGAGACCTGCAATAAAAGACTAAGGTCACACTTTCCTTTGAGCTCACAGTGTTCAGTCTGAGTCCTTCTCCATACACAACACATTGCACCTGAAATTTATTATTGTTCTGCTGGTAGAGCCCCTGCAGTATCCTACTGAGGTCATTCGCGCTTGATTTCGTGCTCCAGTTCTTTCTTGGAGCGTTAACAGGCAATTTACCAGAAGCTCAGAATCATCAGCACCTAGTGCTAATTTTTCAACATTTCAAAAATTAGCATCCCGTTTTCTAGCCTGTGCTTTCTTCGAGTATGGAGCGCACAAGAGGGCAGTGAATTCAGACGAGAGAGGGTAAGGTGAGTTGAAATGGAGATTGAAATCACCGAGGCTAAGGAACCATTCAGTGCGGAAGGAGGGAGAATATCTTGGTGAGAAAATCCGGTGATGCTTGGGGGTGGGAGGAGATGGTAGAGAAGGAAGATTTTAAAGGAGAGGCACGAGGGATAGTATTAGATGAGGTGCTCTAAGGAGTAGAAGGGACAAGAGAAGTAGGGGGAGAGACCAAGGTTTGGTGGTTTGGCGATGAGGGCCACACTGCCACCACAGCGATTTGGGCAGGCAGCTGGTGGAACGAACAGTCCCGCAGTTTTGTTAGTTTATTCCTTCTGCAAAATGGGAGTATTGACGTTATTGACTGTGAACCTGCCCAGCTGAAGTTGAGCAAAAATATCACAATTTACTAGACTAAACAACTTGTATTGAATAAGATTTTAACTTGCTGATTCATTGGCAAAAACTTGCAAGTAGGTCACCACCTGCCTTCTCAAATAGTCATCTATATTGAACTTAGGGGAAAAAACAGATAAAACAAATATTTATGTGTAAAACTTCAAATTATTTCCTCAAAAAAACTTTGTACCTGAATGTCGTCTGCAGTTTTTCTGCAACAATTCCTCTTCCACTCAACTAGAGAGAGATTGTTTAGTCTGGGAAATTGTCACTCTTATCGAAGTCTTCAGATGGAACTTGTTCAGAAACTCTCAATTCAAGATTCCAATTTAGCAGAACTTCAAAGCAGGAAACAAATCTGCAAACATTGTTTGCTATGAAGAAACTACAATTACACGAGTCCTGGAAGAGGATGCTTCAACAAAATTATGATGATTTGTCATTGCAAAAAGTTGCTTTCATAAAGAATCAGAATTTTTAAGTAAACAGTTTTGGTGCTGACATCGTGCGCAGATTAACCAATATGTACTGTGAAGAACAGAACACAATCCAAACTAAATTTAGCATTTGTGAAATGACAGCAGCAGGGATGTCAGCTTTGATTCAACAATAATCAACACTTTGAGCAAATGGCCTAACAGAATATGAAAAGAACTCGACAAAATGTTAAACATTTAAGCAATCTTGTTTCTTGTCAGTCTGGAAGCTGTCCTGTACAGCTGAGCATTACCCCATTAAAAAGCCATCATGGTTGGCTTCTGTTTGCAAACTATTTGGTTACTGGTTACATCCAGGAGTGGAAGCAAACATTCATTACTTAAACCCAGATCTTGTTTAAAAAAAAGAACAGTTTCCCTACAGAAAAATAATGATGACAGCAGAAGTCTGCCATCCAGAGTTACCACAAAGGATGTACTGTATTTCATTTAACAATTCAATGACCTACGCCCTATACTTAGATGCTCACCATATACAATTTTTAACTTGTGCGGATTGTAAAATTTAGGACCGCTTTTTACTGGCAATGTGCAGCAGCATACCAAGATATCTCATAAAATTAAATGTGCTGAATAAAGTAAAATTGCTGTAATAAAACCATTTAGAGAATCTGATACATTGAATGGTACTCAGTCTATCTTGCATTGTAAGATATGTATTCTCAGGCAATTTCTACCTCCAGCACAGCTGCCCTTCTCAAAAACTCGTTACATTCTTGCATTGTCACACATCTGGGAACCTCTCTACCAATATCAAATATGAAATCAAATAGATTGAGTCCACTGTGAGTTTTATATTAGATATTAGTTTGTTAATCATAAATATAAGTCTCCTAAAAAAAAACGCATTTACGACTGTCTACGTCAATGCTTAATGTAAAATAACTTCCAGCAGATTTTCAGGATATTTTTCATGGTTGTGGTAATTGTAAAGTAAATGCTTTTTGAAAATGTAGCAAAAAGCCAGAGATATTTCAAAATTTTAATCAGGTACTGGGGCAATGGAATTATGCCCGGCCATGTTAGACGGGAGAATGGATCAAGAAAATTATGCAAATTAATGCACATTTTAGTACTTAATTTCAAGACAATACAAACTAAAGCGTGGACCTGGTAGCACAGTGCATGTCCTATCCTACTTGTTATAGGTTTTAATTTTAAAAAACAGTAAAATTAATATCCAGGTAAGAATAAAATCTTGTCCTTAATGGAGCAATTGACCATGAGCAGGACAGCTATGTGAAAAAGATATATGGTGGGAAATGGGACACACACGCACATCATTCCATCATAGCCCTCAGGTTTAAAGTGAAATAATGGTCAGGATCCTTCCCTATGATCCCACCTGCAATAAGGCAGAATAACAGTGTAGATTGATGGAGAATTCAGATGGTGAGACCTATCGCTGGGTCACCATCTGACCTGCATTTCCCCCACCCCCCTGCTCCTGGTAGGACTGTTGCTGGCTGCTCTGTCCCTATATGCCGTATATAAAGTGGGGGTGGAGGGTCCAAGTCCCTGGCAGATTTTTCTTGCCTCCATCTATTACTGCCACTATACAGGGACACAATGAAGAAGAGGGACACAGGAAGTGGTGGTATTGGTCTTGAGGCCACCAATGGAAAGAGAATGCTTCTTCCTCCATTGCTGCTGAGGCTCTTTGGGACACTTCTACCCCTTTAACTCCCTGGCCACCTCTTCCAGTGCTACAGTAGCAGCCCCACTCCAACACCACCAAGATTTCATGGCTGAGTAGTAGTGGGTCCTCTCTTGGTTTTGGAAATACTGCTAGGAGCCGATCATGCATACCTGATGAATCCCGACCCAGGAAACTAGATTGGGGTTGCAGCAGTGTTGGAGAAGCGTGTGGGAATTCCACCTCGCCAGAACACTGCTGCTGGGAGGAGAATCTGATGATAAAATACAATGCATACTTTTTAATACACTTTTATGATGATTAAATCACCATGGGGAAATCATTAGTTACAGAATTATAATATGAAATTAAAGTTGCTGAAGGTTTTAGCAGAACATGGTTGGGTTGTCAGCATTTGATCAGGAGGAATATTACCAATGAAAATGCATGGAAGATTTAGAGTTCAATAAATTCTAAGACACTGAAGTGCAATCACGAGATGGCTCAAGTGTATAATTGATTAGAGCTGACACAGTTATGGGTTGAGATTGGGCTGCCATTTCTAAGATTGGCGATGGGATAGCACCATTTCAAAATGGGTTGTTACAAAAAAATTTACTGCTTCACTGGTCGATTCACTCTTATCAAACTGACAGCAGTTTTACTAAAGCTCCTTTCAACATATTGTTGTCTGTTAGATTTGTCATGTATTCAACCAGTATTGTAACCCATGTATAAACTGACCTAAGGCATTGACATGCTGCAACACACACCCGACACCATAGGACGACGCATCGCATGTTAACACAAGTTTCTTACATGGGTCATATAGCGTTAACAGATTGTTGGAACATAACAAATTGCGTGCTCTATTAAAAGCCCTTTCCTGGCTGTCCCCCCAGACCCATTCGTGACCTTTGCGTAGGAGCACGTGTAGCAGCTCTAGCAGCGTGCTCAATTTGGGAAGAAAGTTACCAAAATAGTTCAGGAGCCCCAGGAACGAACGCAGCTCTGTCGTATTACGGGATCTGGGTGCTCTCTGGATCGCTTCCGTCTTGGATGCAGTAGGGCTGATCCCATCTGCTGCTACCCTCATCCCCAGGAATTCTACCTCTGGAGCTAGGAAGACGCACTTCGCCTTTTTCAGTCGCAGACCTACCCGGTCCAGTCTGTGTAGCACCTCCTCCAGGTTGTGGAGGTGTTCTTCAGTATCGTAACCCATAATGAGGATGTCGTCCTGAAAAACCACCGTCCCTGGAATCGACTTGAGGAGGCTTTCCATATTTCATTGGAAGATCGCGGCAGCCGAGCGAATCCCGAACAGACATCTGTTGTACTCAAACAGCTCCTTGTGTGTCGTGATGGTGGTCAGCTTCGTCGACTCACTCGCCAGCTCCTGGGTCATGTAAGCTGAGGTCAGGTCCAATTTTGAAAAAAGTTTGCCACCGGATAGCGTCGCAAAGAGGTCCTCCGCTCTCGGTAGCGGGTACTGGTCTTGGAGTGACACCCGATTGATGGTGGCCTTGTAATCGCCACATATCCTGACCGACCCATCCGCCTTGAGCACCGGCACAATCGGGCTCGCCCAGTCACTGAATTCGACTGGCGAGATGATGCCTTCCCTCAACAGGCGGTTCAATTCGCATTCTATCTTTTCCCGCATCACGTACGGCACCGCTCTGGCCTTGTGGTGTACTGGTCTGGCGTCCGAGTTTATGTGAATCACTACCTTGGCCCCCATGAAAGTGCCAATGCCGGGTTGAAGTAATGAGTCAAATTTGTCCAGGACCTGTGAGCATGATACTCGCTCCACAGAGGAAATTGCATTGACATCGCCCCATTTCCAGTTCATGACAGCAAGCCAACTCCTCCCCAGTAGTGCGGGACCGTCCCCTGGGACAATCCAGAGTGGCAACCTGTTCTCCGAATCTTTGTGGGTCACGACTACCGTGGCGCTGCCTAGCACCGGAATGATCTGCTTTGTGTAAGTCCGTAGCTGTGCGTCAATCGGCGATAATTTTGGCCTCCTGGCCTTGGATGCCCACAACTTTTCGAACTGTTTGATACCCATCAGGGACTGGCTGGCACCCGTGTCTAACTCCATTGATACTGGGATGCCATTGAGGAGCACTTTCATCATTATCGGTGGTGTCCTGGTGTATGAACTGTATACGTGCTCCACATGAACTCGCTGAACTTCAGCTTCCAGCGATTTCCCCCAGTGTCCATTTCTGCAATTTCTGCAGTTATTTTTCTCATCTCTGCAAACTCCGGCTGAATGTATGCCTCCACGCCTCCAGCATGAGTTGCGGTTTGAAACAAAAGGTCCCTTGCCAGTCGATCGTCCCTGACTGCCCCTGTTATTGTCCTTGAGTGCACCATTAACAGGTGTTGATGGCCCCATTACTGGCCGCATTGTCCCTTGCAATGGTGTGAATCGCTGTTCAGCTTGCCATTGTCTCTGTCGAACTCCCCCTCTGGGTTCGACTACATGTTGGGGCATGCCTGACTGCCCTTGTCTGCCTGGAGAACTGTGTGCTGCTTTAACAATGTTGAATCTCTGTCCCAACCATTCCTTAACACAGTACCTCTCGTCTGTTCTGCTCGTGGCCATGCTCGCGTGGTTTAAATCCCAGTTTCTTGTCGCCATTGATACGTCCTTACTACACAGTATAAATGCCCACCAGGCCCATGCTTGAGAGAAAGTAAATCTGTGACCTGTCCTTTATTCCTTAGCACTCAAGTGATGAAGGTGGGTGGAGCTTCCCCTTTTGTACCTGAAGGTCCAGGTTAGGAGTGTCTCCCACCTAGTGGTCAGTGTTCTCACGGTGTACAACTTAGGTCAGTTTATACATGGGTTACAATGCTGGTTGAATACATGACAAGATTTATGATTTCATTTTTTTGTTTTTAGAATCTACTTTATTTGTTTTCCTATTTTTATGTTCTTGCACAAATTGTTTGCCTTTGTGCAGCCTTATTTACTTTGGACAGCAAGACAGCCTGGTTATAGATGCCTCCATGATTGCTATCAATTCAACTGTATAAATTCATCAACGGGAAATACTCTTGTTTGATCTTAAGAACATAAGAAATAGGAGCAGGACTGGCCATTTGGCCCCTTGAGCCTGCTCCGCCATTCAATATCATGGCTGATCTGATCATGGACTCAGCTCCATTTCCCTGCCCGCTCCCCATTACCGTTTACTCCCTTATCGCTCAAAAATCTGTCTATCTCCGCCTTAAATATATTCAATGACCCAGACTCCACAGCTCTCTGGGGCAGAGAATTCCACAGATTTACAACCCTCTGAGAGAAGAAATTCCTCCTCATCTCAGTTTTAAATGGGCGGCCCCTTATTCTAAGACTATGTCCCCTAATTTTAGTTTCCCCTATGAGTGGAAATGTCCACCTTGTTGAGCCCCTTCATTAACATATAAGTTTCAATAAGATCACCTTGGGGTCCTTAATGAGCAGGTATGGCATTTCCTAAAGGCACCTACTCTTGTGCCACCGGAGAGCCAGGATTGCGGGAAGTGGTGGCTCCTCATGTTGCACAGAAAGGTTACAGGAATACGATGACTCATGGCAGCTGGTTCCTTGCACTGAGCTGCTGTTGGCTGCATCTCAGGAGGATGCTCCTAGGGAGTCTGAACTTGGCTACAGCATTCCACCGTCCTGAGGTACACTAACATCATGCAGCTAGGTGGCTTGGTCCTCGGCATCCTCGTCACCATCATCTTCCTCCTCCTGTTCCACCCGTTGCTTTGTTGGTCTGCAAGAAGGGAGGGGGAGAAAGCAAGAAAGGATGAGCAGCAACCTCTTGAGATTGATCAGGTGGAAGGTTGTGGCTGTGTGGTGCTTCACCAGGATGCCAGGGCAATAGTGCAGAGCTCGGTCAATAACCTGGCAACTGCAAGATGGCTGCATCCATCATTGTATTTGATTCAAAATCTACAGCTTCATTGACAAATCCCTTCATTGCCTCACCCAACCCCACCTCTGCAGCTTCCTCCAGCCCTATAGCCCAGCCATATGCATCAGTCCTCTAGCTTTGTTCTCCTGTGTATCATGTTCCTACCTCTGCTTCAATATTGATGACAATAACCTCAGTCAACTCGACCACACTCCCTGGAATTCTCTCTCTAAAGCCTTCTACCTTGTTCTTTCCCTCCTAACCTTTCAAAGACTCCTCAATCATGTTTATGGTCATCGCACCGTGAAATTTTTGCTATGATGAAGGAGCTATATAAGTTGAAATTTTTGTTGCAAATTTTGGGTCTTAAACGAATTATCTGCTCAAAGGCAGACACAAACTGTACAGTTCCATTTTTCATATGATACTCCATTATAGTGTAAAATCTGATGTATTCGCCATTTTCTCATGCATACGTCTCTTTATTACCTTTTTTAGATAACCTATTTAAACCAAGGGAGAGGATGATTCCAGAGAAAGAAATGCAGATGAGATCCAAAAGGTAACGTGAAGCTGTTTTTTAAAAAGTTTTTAGATATTGCAAAGACACCTTGAACACAAAATCTTTGCTCAAGCTACCCATTCAGCATCACAATGGGGTGAACCTTCAGAGATTCTGCTCCTGACAAAGGGTTTTGCTTGACAGGAGCACAGGTTGCAGAACTGGGAACTCTGACTTTGCAGCCATTCATTTTAGTGATTGAAATTTCTGATTTCCTCAATAAATTAATTGCCACAAAATGAGAAAAGCTGTGACTTGGGTGTGCTAACCTCTGCTCCCAGTCCCTAATCGACAGTCCTATTGAGCAAAGCTCTGTTCCGGGAGTGTAGTCTGCACAAATTTACTCCCAGAGTTGCTTTTTGCTAAGACAATCTACATGTAAGTAATAATCAATAGTCTTGCAATCTCCCTAACCTTAAATCCAGCACATGTACACTAGTACATTCTGCAGATTGAGCATTGATGTTTTATTTTTTGAAACTTATGATGAATAATAGAAAAACATTCACAATCATGCACAGCAACGACAGTACATGTCTTATTTTGGTAGGAAACTGTTCATCTCGTTTTCTTTAAAAAATGTAGGTCCATACTTAATGAAAAGTTACCCTTCATCTAATTTGTTCACTTAGGCCATAATGTTATCCACCCGCTTCCTGTCTATAAGGACAGCAAACTGTCCTCAGATACAAACATTCACATTCTCAGATTGATAATCGTACCCAAAGTATGCTGAGGCAAAATGTGACAAAGGTGGGTGGAAAATTTGATGAGAAGAGTGAAAAAGGCTGGTTCCCTCACCACTGGGACATCCAAAATTTGCTTGTCCTGAACCTGACCTGAAACCACCCGTGTTTGCGGAGCTAGATCATTCGTCTAGTCTAACACATGCCAGGTATGTACACCTTCCTCCCCCCCCACGCCCCCCGCAGGGCTTGGGCCTAGAAATGGCTGTCAGCTTTGGGGCTTCTAGCTCCTGACTTACAATAGTGGCCTGCCCTAAGATTATTCCCGCTTGCTCTAAATAAACAATCATACTTGTGTTTTTTGGCGTGATATCTTTGTTGCTTTCCTTTCTCAGCTATTTCTGTTATGTATGTTAACTGGGTTTTACCTGCCACCAGAGGGCGCGACTGTCGGAGTCCTAATGGTCACTGGCAGACATGTGCAAGCCGTGTCTATAATGTTGGCAGCCATATTGAATCCTCACTTTGAGAATAAATAAACTGGAGTAAGGTCATGCCTGAATGAGCTCACTGTACTTAGCCTCGTGGAGTTATTCGATACTTAACAATTGGCAACGAGTTAAAAATACGAACTTTCAGGCAACCATGTCTGTTGGAATTTTGGATAGATTCTTGGAAGGGGAAGATGAAGGCTTTTACTGATCGCCTCGACCAGTACTTCATAGCCAACGGATTGGAAGGAACCGATAATGCAATTAAACGCAGGGTGGTTCTCCTAACTGTTTGTGGGTCAAAAATTTCTGACCTTATCAAGAACCTACTCTCACCGACTCGACCAATGGATAAGACTTACGATGAATTGTGTACGCTGATTCGGAACCACTTTAAACCGAAGGAAAGCATCATCATTGGGAGGTATCGTTTCTATACGCACAATCGCTCCGAGGGCCAGGACATGGCAGAATTTGTCGCCGACCTGAGACGTCTTGCTGGGCCATGCAACTTCGGAGCTGTGTTGGAGGAAATGCTGTGGGACTTTTTCGTGCTTGGCATTGGCCATGAGGTCATCGTTCGAAAGCTGCTGGCTGCTGAATCTCTAGACCTGAGCAGGGCCATCACGATCGCCCAGGTATGCATGTACATGGACGAAAACTTGAAACAGATATCTTCCCAGCATCGAAACTCACCGGCAAGTACTGTGCATAAAATAATATCATTGGCAGGCAGAGCTGCACATGGCAGGGCCTACTCACCCGCGTTCGTATGCCCTGTAACTGCTCAGAGTCCGCCATCCGGGGTGAATCAAATCTCGCCTTGTTGGCATTGCGGGGGCTATCATCAGGCACATCAATGCCGATTCAAGCAATATGTGTGCAAAGGCTGTGCAACAATGGGGCACCTACAGCGAATGTGTCCATAACTGAACAAGCGTGCTGCAACACACCACGTGGCTGAGGATAATCGATCCAGTGTGGATCAAGCGGCACAGGCAACTCAACCCGAGGTACAGGATGAAGAAGTGCATGGGGTATATTCTTTTACCAAAAGCCCTCCGATAATGCTGGAAGTAAAATTAAATGGGGTTTCACTATCCATGGAATTGGATATGGGTGCGAGTCAGTCAATAATGAGCCAGAGGGCTTTCAAAAAGCTGTGGGACACTAAGGCAAGAAGACCCAAACTGAGCCCAATCAATGCGAAGCTGTATACCTACACCAAAGAGCTCATACCAGTCATTGGCAGTGCGGCAGTAAAGGTATCGTACGATAGAGCTGTGCATGATTTATCATTGTGGATCGTTCCAGGCAATGACCCAAAGCTGTTCGGCAGGAGTTGGCTTGAGAAAATTAAATGGAACTGGAATGATATTAAAGCCTTATCATCAGTGGGTGACGCTTCGTGTGCTCAAGTGTTGAGCAAGTTTCCCTCGTTGTTCGAACCAGGCATCGGCAACTTCACGGGAGCCAAGGTGCAGATCCACCTAGGCCCGGATGCAAGACCCGTCCATCACAAGGCTTGGGCGGTTCTGTATATGATGATGGAGAAGGGCGAGATCGAACTGGACAGACTTCAATGGGAAGGAATTATATCATCAGTCGAGTTCAGTGAATGGGCCAGTCCAATTGTTCCGGTGTTGAAAAGTGATGGCACGGTCAGGATCTGCGGCAACTACAAGGTAACGGTCAACCGAGTCTCGATACAGGATCAGTACCCGTTACCCAAGGCTGATGACCTGTTTGCAATGCTAGCGGGGGGGAAGTCGTTCACCAAATTGGACCTGACCTCCACTTACATGACACAGGAGCAGGTTGAATCTTCGAAAAAACTGACGTGCATCAACACACACAAAGGACTGTTTATATACCACAGGTGCCCTTTCGGAATTTGCTTGGCAGCAGCCATATTTCAGAGAAACATGGAGAGTTTACTGAAGTCCGTCCCGAGAACCGTCATGTTCCAAGATGACATCCTGATCACCGGTCACGACGCCACCGAACACCTGCACAACCTGGAAGAAGTTCTACGTAGTCTGGTCAGAGTGTGACTCAGGCTAAAATGCTCCAAGTGCGTTTTCATGGCACCAGAAGTCGAATTCCTGGGGAGAAAGATTGCAGCAGACGGCATCAGGCCTATGGACTCAAAGACAGAGGCCATCAAGAATGCACCCAGATCCCAGAGTCTGACGGAGCTACGTTCGTTCCTGGGTCTTCTCAACTATTTTGGTAACTTTCTACCTAGTTTGAACACATTGCTAGAGCCCTTGCATGTTACTGAGAAAAGGTAATGACTAGGTTTGGGGCAAATCTCAAGACAGAGCCTTTGAGAAGGCCAGGAACCTGCTATGTTCCAATAAATTACTGGTACACTATGACCCATGTAAGCGGTTAGTACTGGCCTGTGACACCTCATCATATGAGGTCGGTTGTGTACTCCAGCAAGCCAATGTATCAGGCAAACCCTAACCTGTTGCATACGCATCCAGAAGTCTGTCTAAGGCTGAAAGAGCCTATAGTATGGTAGAGAAAGAGGCTTTAGCATGTGTATATGGGGTTAGGAAAATGCACCAATACCTGTTTGGGCTTCAGTTTGAGCTTGAAACAGACCACAAGCTGCTCATTTCATTGTTTTCTGAGAGCAAAGGTATAAACACCAATGCCTCGTCCCTCATCCAAAGATGGGCACTGATATTATCCGCTTATCATTATGTCATCCGCCACAGACCAGGCAGTGAAAACTGCTGATGCGCTTAGCCGGCTACCATTGCCCACAACCGGGGTGGAGATGCCACAGCCCGCAGACTTGCTGCTGGTCATGGATGCCTTCAAGAGCGAGGGGTCACCCGTCATGGCTCACCAAATTAGGACCTGGACCAGCCAGGATCCTGTCCTGTCAAGCGTAAAAAGGTGTGTCCTAAATGGAAATTGGTCTGCCATTCCCAGGGAAATGCAGGATGAAATTAAGCCTTATAGCTGCTGCAACGATGAATTGTCTATTCAGTCTGATTATCTGTTATGGAGTAATCATGTTATTATGCCAAAAAAAGGCAGGGAAACTTTTGTACGAGATTTACACAGTACCCACCCAACCATTGTCATGATAAAGGCCATTGCCAGGTTTCACGTTTGTTGGCCTGGCATTGACTCGGACTTGGAGTCATGCGTGCATCAGTGCAACACTTGCATGCAACTGAGTAACGCACCTGTGGAGGCTCTGCTGAGTCTGTGGTCATGGCCATCCAATCGTGGTCAAGGATCCACATAGACTTTGCCGGCCCCTTTCTCGGCAAAATATTTTTAGTGGTAGTGGATGCTTACTCCAGATGGATTGAATGCGTAATCACGTCATCCAGCACGTCCACAGCCACTATTGAAAGCCTCCGGGCCATGTTCGCCACCCGTGTCCTTGTCACCAGTTCGGCATTCCACGAGTTTATGACCCATAATGGCATCAAGCATGTCAGGTCTGCCCCTTTCAAACCCACATCTAACGGTCAAGTGGAGTGGGCTGTCCAAAACATTAAGCAGAGCCTAAAACGCCTGACTCACAGCTCCCTACAGACCCGCTTGTCCCGCATTCTGCTCAGTTACCGGACGTGACCCCACTCGCTCACCAGGGTCCCGCCTGCCGAGCTGTTAATGAAGAGAGGCCTCAAAAACCAGACTCTCCCTTGTACATCTGGATCTCAAAGATCATGTCGAAACCAGAAGGCAACGGCAGCAATGGTACAACGATCGCGTGGCCTTATCACATGACATTGTTGTTCACGACCCTGTGTTTGTCCTGAATTATGGTCATGGTCCAAAGTGGGTTGCTGGCCAAGGAGGGGAACAGGGTGTTTGTTGTCAAACCGTTAAATGGCCAAACGTGCAAGAGGCACATCGACCAAACCAAACTGCGATTCACAGACAACCCAGAACAAATTGAAGATGACATCATCATCAACCAAACAACACACATCCAACCATCAGTTGACCCTTGAATGGAAGATAAACCTACCATTCCCAACAATCCTGTCAGACCGACTGCTCTGCAATGCAGCAATGGTCCTACTAACTCACCCAAGCTTGGGTTCGAACTGAGAAGATCAACCAGGGAGCGGAAGGCCCCGGACCATCTCAACTTGTAAATACAACCTGTACCAAGGACTTTGGGAGGAATGATGTTATGTATGTTAACTGGGTTTTACCTGCCACCGGAGGGCGCGACTGTCGGAGTCCTAATGGTCACTGGCAGACACGTGCAAGCCGGGTATATAATGTTGGCAACCATGTGGAATCCTCACTTTGCGAATAAATAAATTGGAGTAAGGTCGTGCCTGAACTAGCTCACTGTATTTAGCCTTGTGGCGTTATTCGATGCTTAACAATTTCAATCTGAGCTGGGCTGGGTGCTGGGCTAATAGTTACTTCTGATAGTTGTTCTTCTGGAAAATAGAGCAAGAGGTGCATTTAAGTCCCTCCCATCTCATTTGCATCAGATTAGAATGACCAAGCATTCCATCTCTGCCCTGGGTGAATTCCTGGCTACCTCCAGGCAACACAAAGGGAGTGGAGACCTGGCATCATGGGTCTCTACTTCTTTTTTTGCTTTGCATCGGGGAATTGAGTATTCACTAGGTGCATAACAAAGGAATATCTTCACTAAAATGCTTAAGAAAACTTAGGCTTACATTAACAACTTCATCTATCTACAAAGCTGCTATCTGTTCAAGGATGGAATTTTGTGATCCTCTTAACAGGCTGCAGAAAAAAAAAAGCATAAACTGCTCCTGCATTTGGTGCAGTCCCAAGCTTATTCTGTGCTGAATTTCATCCTCTGCAATGTCAGAGAAATAGGGCTGGACTGTCTTTTTGTTGAGTTTCTAATGATATAAATCTATCTGAGGAGTTCATTGGTGCTGGAACTGATTATGGAGGAAATGAGAATTAGTGCAGCCAAAGCACAATTGTGTTCGACCTAATTGAGTGTGATGAAGTAATAAAGTGTTATTATATTAATATTGCTTTACTAGTTTTCTATTTTTCAGTTTAATATTCAACTCTATGTTGTGAAGGAGAGAGATGAAAATGATATGTGCAGATTCTATACAGGGATATAAGAAGAGCATTTTCTAATACTTTACAATATTCCTAAATCTTGAACATATTATAATGTACATTTTTGCAAAATCTTTAGTATTACCTGTATTAGCAGAGTAATGACTATTATAGCTGATAGCTAAGGTAGTAATATCACAGAAGAACAATATAAAAGTATTGAAGTTATGCTGAGCAAATATTAGTGTGTGAACACTTAATTCTAATAAATCTTTAAAGTAAACAGGTTAATGCCTCCATTAAAATAGAAACAATGGAATTTCATACAACCATTTTAACCACTAGTCCACTAATATCCATTGGCAATATCAACATGTAAACTAAACACTATTGTTATCGACAATCAAACATATGTAAAAAAAAAAATCAGAGGATTGAACCTGCATTAAAGTAGAGACACCTTTGAATTATCAAATAAAAGTACAATCTTGAGAAATTATACTAACATTTGATAGGAAAGTGCCTTGGGTACAAATGAATTAAATGATGGACTGAGATTTATATTGATAGAACTGCGGCTCCTGCCTTCGCACAGCCTTGGCACCCTTCAGCAATTGATATTCCAGCAGTGAAATGCATGCTCCTGGGTATAACATTTTACAGATAAATTACATAACATCAGTGTAACACTACACCATTGCCAACAATCAAATGCTAAGACAAATAGCTGAACCTGTTATTCTACTGACTTATCCTCAACTTTGATGAGCCACAGGTAAAGTCCTGAGCCTAAAAACTCTAGCCCATGGGTGTGAAATTAAGACAGTCTGGGCAGGGGCTAGGATATTAGGGTAGAACCCGCTTCTGTTGAATTTCCACCTTTTTCTAGTTACTCTGAGAATTTTACTTCTGGTACGTAATTTAACTCTAATTTATACTTCCTACTTAATATTTCCTGGTTTAGACTCTGTGAGTCTCATTGAGGATTCTTCAATCTGATTGGTTGAAGAGCCCTGCAGTGGTTTTACCTGTTCACAGATGCCATAGATGTCCAGTAGAGGGCATCCTATTGGATCAGATGCCAGATTGGAGCAAGTCTCCACTCTAAAGCCAAAGAAACCTTTATGGGCAACTGTCAGCGAGGTAAACAGCGAGCACCATTCCTTCGCTGACCACAAAACCAGCCCAATAAATTTATGTTGGCATGTACTGAATATTTTTTGATAACTGATGCTTGAAAAGAATAAGGTTTACAATTTGAAAGGTGAAACATCAGGGCCGATTTTGCTGCTCCCCACCCAGCAGAAATGGGATGGTTGCAAAGTTAAAATAACTGTGGTGAACCTGCCCTGTTCCCGCTCCTTCCACTGGGTGGCCCAGGTGCCAGCCTGAATCAGGCATGAGCCCCATGACTGTATGCAAATTGAAGTCCTATGATGTACATAGGACACCGGTGTAATCTTGAGGGACAGCTGGGTGGATTGTACAATGAGCATGCGCCACTCAATTGTACCAGGCGGTGAAAAAGAAGAGGTGCCAAAAAAGTAAGTGAAAAATTATTTTTGTGGGCCAGGAGAAGCAGGAGCCAGGCCATCCAATATTGCATCAGCCCAAAGTTTACAACTATTTTGGTTGTGCAGCTCACTGGAGGCCCGGCCTTCGAAATCGACCAAGCCACCTGCAGCAAGAAGGGGAAAGTGCTCCACACTCTGCCTACCCATTCCATGTCTGCCGTTTAAAATCTAGCCCATTGATTCCTCCAAGGAATGCAGATTCTTTTTTCCATGTGCTTCATTAATATTAAATGATATATATACATTCTTGAGGGTTTCCATAAATGAACTACGGATTATTTTTTGGTCGATCTATTTTGCCACAATTAAACCGTCATTATGAATTCCGTGTTGCATTAATGACATCAATCCCAAACACTTGGCTGCTTTATTGACATTTAATGCCAATACAAAATCTGGGCGAAAGCAGAGTAAATGTCCACATGTGGCAACCTGGTGCTGCAACATCTTGGAGCATTGATGCAGCCTGGCATTTTGTGATGATATGTGCTCCCCCCACAAACCTCCACTCTGTTTAGTTATTAATTTCAGCTATGTCATCATGTGGAGCCACTGAATGGAGGGCAGGTCCTTCCTATTTTGGGGAGGGAAAATCAATCATTCTTGCATTCCTCTTATTGGCCAATTTTGCAGTATTGGCAAGGACCTGGGAAGCATATCACCTACCCAGGATCTAGGCCGCAGCTGATGTTTGGTCCAAGGAGACCAGAAAGAAGAGGAGAGAATAAGCAGAAGATGGGTTTGTCGCATTACAAGAAAATAGAACATCACATAGAACTGAGGCAGCAGGCGTTATGGATGATGATCGCTCCAGGGAATGATTTCCAGGGCTGTAATTTAATCTTGGTTTTCATTACGATGGCTTTAAGCCACGCTAACTCCAATTTTATGATTTGTGCCATTACTTAAACCTTTTGATGAAATTACTAACTTGTAATCAATCCAAAGTAACCATTATTTCCTATATCAATCAAAAAACCATTTTAAATGAATAATTTACATTTACAAAAATGCCCAGTTAAGGGCAAAAAAGAAGAAAATGTAGTTTTAGGTTATATGTTAAATGTTCAATTATTTTGGCAAGCAATTGAAACGGAGGACATATCACTGTATATCACTGTAAGCAAACAGCTCCATAATCCGTGCCTCAGAATCATTTTTTGTATTTTTAAAAGAACACTTTTATTCTTACCAATATTCTATTTTAATTACCTGCCTCCCAATCTAGTTACTGTACACCCAATAAAGAGGTGTAAGAGAATACCCTCATAGAGTACAAAAGGGTATATGTCAAAATATTTCCAGGAGTTGGCTAACTGGATGGCTTAGAAATTTGATTGCGCCTATGGGTACAATGGGTACAGGCGGTGTGTTCGCATTTATTCTATGCCAGAGGTGCATTGCCTGTCACATTGGCTGCTCACAAGACATGCAGGGCACCTGGTGGAAGTTGCCTAGCTACAGTCTTGAAGGTCCCTTTAGTGGGTGTGCTGTTCAGGATCAATGTGGACAAGTGTAGCCTTCGTCGTATTATATATGGCAGAGAGGTAGTTTCAATGTTTTTGTGAAGTAGGTAATGATGGCAGGGTTGAAATGTCAGTGTTTCTTTGTTTCAGGCCAAATCATGGAATGTTACTAATCTAGCTTCCATTCAGTTTCTGAGATTCTTTGGGCCCAAGTTTCGGCCTGGACACCCATTTTTCGCGCCACAAAGTGCGCCTAAAAAAAACTTCCAGATTCTCTGGCTCTCTGCTGGTCCTCTGGCCCTCGGCGTGGCGCAGCATGAGCTGTGGGGGGTGGAGCTAGGTCCCTGCGCTGAAAACAGTGCAGTAGCTCCAGGCGCCCAAAACTGTGTGGGAGGGGCCCGAAGCACGCAGCCCCTAGCCCTGGCCGAATGGCCTCACTGGGGCTGCGTGAATAAGGCTCCTCCCACACCTAGCTCCTGCTTCCTCCTGATCCGACTCGACTCCCGCTCCCCTGCCCCCGGACCGGACCCGCGCTTCCCCCCCGCCCCCCGACCCGAACTGAACCGACCTCCCTCCCACCACTCGGACCGGACCCGACCCAACCTGACCTCCCTCCCCCCACACCCGACAAGAACCGACCTCCCTCCTCCCGCCGCCTCCCGGCCCCGACCCGACCCGTGCTCCCGACCGCCCCCCCACACCCGGACCGGCCCCGACCCGACCCCGACCCGACCCGCGCTCCCGACCCCGGACCTGACCCGACCCAACCCAACGCCACCTACCTGTAAATCTGGTGCTGGGGATGGGCCCTGCCCGAAGTCTTGGGCCCGGCCGCCGGGCCCGGCCCGTTCAGCCTCCCCCCATTCAGCCTCCCCCCCTTCCTCCCCTTCTCCTTTCCCCCCTTCTCCTTTCCCCCCTTCTCCTCTCTCCCCTTTCCCCTTCTCCTCCTCCCCCCTTTCCCCTTCTCCTTCTCCCCCCTTCCCCTTCCCCTTCTCCCCCCTTCCCCTTCCCCTTCTCCCCCCCTTCCCCTTCCTCTTCTCCCCCTTCCCCTTCCTCTTCTCTTCCCCTTCTCCCCCCTTCCCCTTCTCCTCCTCCCCCCCTTCTCCACACCTCCCTTCTCCCCCTCCCCTTCTCCCCCGCTCCCCCTTCTCCCCCCTCCCCCCCCCTGCCCCCCACTCTCTCCCTCTACCCCCCTCCTCCCCCTCACCTCATGTCAGAAACACAGACACTGACAGACAGAGAGTGAGAGACACACACAGACAGACAGAGAGATAGAGACACTGACAGAGACACACTGCGGGGGGCATCCCAGCACGCTGTTGGAGGGCTCCCGGTGCTGCAGTCGGTAAGTAGAAAATGTTTTATTTATTGATTTAAAAAAAAATTATTTCTTATTCATTTTTTTGATTGATTTATTGGTTGATTTATTGATGTTTTTATCATTTATTATTGATGATGGCTCTTTATTTGTAAAACTGAAGTGTTTAATGTTTGTAAACTTCCCTTTAAACCCCCCCCCCGCTCATTCCCTTTGCCTGATTTGTAACCTACGCCTGATTTTCTAAAGTGTAGACAAGGTTTTTTCGAGCGTACAAAAATCTTCACTTACTCCATTCTAAGTTAGTTTGGAGTAAGTTTTCACTGCCGAAACTTTGAAAACAGGCGTAAGTGGCCGGACACGCCCCCTTTTGAAAAAAAAATTCTGTTCCAAAGTGAAATTGTTCCAACTGACTAGAACTGGAGCAAACTAAATGTCGAGAATTTGAATTTCTAAGATATTCCATTCTGCACCAGTTGCTCCAAAAAATCAGTAGCAACTGAGGCGGAAACTTGGGCCCTTTATTTCTATAAACATTTCAATAAGCTGAAGTAATTTTCAATATAAATGCCTGTCATATATGGTTGTCATCGTGGTGACTGTTATTGGGTAATGGACATGTGCACTTTTTATTTCAAGCAACACATTGAGCTGCTGCGATGTAGAGCTTTGCCTGGAATGGCTGTAGCAGTAATATTTCTTTACATTTGTCATGCATTCAAATGTCATTGCAATCCATGTATAAACTGACCTAAGTTGTACACCGTGAGAACACTGACCACTAGGTGGTGAACTTGTGGGAGACACTCCGAAACTGGACTTTCAGGTATAAAAGGGGAAGCTCCACCCACCTTCATCACTTCAGTGCTGGCTAATAAAAGACTGGTCACAGAGTGACCTTCTCTCAAGTATGGGCCTCGTGTGCATTTATACTATATAGTAAGGACATATCATTGGCGACGAGAAACTGGGATTTAAACCACGCGAGCATGGCCACTAGCAGCAAAGACG
Organism: Pristiophorus japonicus; assembly: GCF_044704955.1. Lineage (NCBI taxonomy): Eukaryota > Metazoa > Chordata > Chondrichthyes > Pristiophoridae > Pristiophorus > Pristiophorus japonicus. The sequence continues at coordinate 276,912,142 of NC_091979.1, read as the reverse complement.
AGAGGTACTGTGTTGGTGATGATTGTGACGATTTTATTGAGAGACTACAGCAAAGTTTCGTCACTAAGGAATAGTTGGGACAGGATTCGGCCGACAAATGCAGGGCTCATCTCCTGACGGTTTGTGGATCCATGACGTACTCCCTGATGAAGGACCTTCTAGTGCCAGAGAAGCCGGCGGACAAGACTTTTGAAGAGCTCAGTAAGTTGATCGGGAAACACTTTAAACCGGCGAGCAGCATGCACATGGTGAGACACCGGTTTTACACGCACCGGCGGCGAGAAGGGCAAAGCGTTCCAGACTTTGTGGCAGACCTCCGGCGACTGGCGAGCCTATAAGTTCCCAGATACCTGCAGAGCGAAGATGCTGCGAGACATTTTTATTGAGGGCATCGGGCACGCTGGAGTTTTCAGGAAACTGATTGAGACCAAAGAATTGACCCTGGAAATGGCGACTTTGATGGCCCAGACATTTATCTCAGGGGAGGAAGAGACCAGAATGATGTTTGACAAAAATCTTGGTTTAAATGCAGCAAATTGACAGGGAGTCAACATTGTTAACATGGCACACAGTTCTCCAGGCAGACAGGGGCAATCGGACATGCCCCAGCATGTAGTCGAACCCAAAGGGGGAATTCAACAGAGAAAATGGATAGCTGAACGGCGATTCATGCCATCGCAAGGGACAGTGCGGCCAGTAATGGGGCCATCAACATCTGTCAATGGTGCGTTTAGGGACAGTTACAGAGACAGTCAGAGATGATCGACTGGTAATGGACATTTTGTTTCCAACAACAGCTCATGTTGGCAGTGTGGAGGTAAACACACAGCTAGAGCTTGCAGGTATCAGCAATATACCTGCAGAAATTGCAATGTCAGCGGTCACTTGGCGCGTATGTGCAGGAAGCCTGCAGCCAGGTTGATGTACGAGGAGGACGGGCCTGATGTAAGCCCTACGAGGCCAAATGGACACTGGGGGAAATCGCTGGAAGCTGAAGTTCGGCGCGTTCATGTGCTAGGTGCTAGGCAGTGCCACGGTAGTCGTGACCCACAAAGATTCGGTGAACAGGTTGCCACTCTGGATTGTCCCAGGGGACGGTCCCACACTGCTGGGGAGGAGTTGGCTTGCTGTCATGAACTGGAAATGTGGCGATGTTAATGCAATTTCTTCAGTGGAACGAACATCATACTCACAGGTCCTGGACAAATTTGACTCACTATTTCAACCCGGCATCGGCACTTTCATGGGGACCAAGGTAATGATCCACATAAAACCGGGCGCCAGGCCAGTACACCACAAGGCCAGAGCGGTGTCGTACGTGATGCGGGAAAAGATAGAAGACGAATTGGACCGCCTGCTGAGGGAAGGCATCATCTCGCCAGTTGAATTCAGTGACAGGGCGAGCCCAATTGCGCCAGTGCTCAAGGCGGATGGGTCGGTCAGGATATGTGGTGATTACAAGGCCACCATCAATCGGGTGTCACTTCAAGACCAGTACCTGCTACCGAGAGCAGAGGACCTCTTTGCGACTCTATCCGGTGGCAAACCTTTTTCAAAATTGGACCTGACCTCAGCTCACATGACCCAGGAGCTGGTGAGTGAGTCGAAGAAGCTGACCACCATCATGACATACAAGGAGTACAACAGATGTCCGTTCGGGATTCGCTTGGCTGCCGCGATCTTTCAACGAAACATGGAAAGTCTCCTCAAGTCGATTCCAAGGATGTTGGTTTTTCAAGACGACATCCTCATCACGGGTTCCGATACTGAAGAACACCTCCACAACCTGGAGGAGGTGCTACGCAGATTGGACCGGGTAGGTCTGCGACTGAAAAAGGCGAAGTGCGTCTTCCTAGCTCCAGAGGTAGAATTCCTGGGGATCAGGGTAGCAGCAGACGGAATCAGACCTACTGCGTCCAAAACTGAAGCGATCCAGAGAGCACCCAGATCCCGTATGACAGAGCTGCGTTCATTCCTGGGGCTCCTGAACTATTTTGGTAACTTTCTTCCCAAATTGAGCACGCTGTTAGAGCCGCTACATGTGCTCCAAGCAAAGGTCGCGAATGGGTCTGGGAGGACAGCCAGGAAAGGGCTTTTGATAGAGCACGCAATTTGTTATGCTCCAACAATCTGTTAACGCTATATGACCCATGTAAGAAACTTGTTTTAACGTGCGAGGCATCGTCCTATGGGGCCGGGTGTGTGTTGCAGCATGTTAATGCCAAGGGTCAGTTACAGCCGGTAGCTTATGCCTCCAGAAGTCTGTCTCAGGCAGAAAGGGGCTACAGGATGGTAGAAAAGGAAGCGCTTGCATGTGTATATGCAGCAAAAAAAAATTCACCAGTACCTGTTTGGCAGGAAATTTGAACTGGAGACAGATCACAAACCCCTAACATCCCTTTTGGCCGACAACAAGGCCATAAATGCAAAAGCGTCGGCCCGCATACAGAGGTGGGCACTCACGTTAGCCACCTATGACTATACAATTCTGCACATACCGGGCACCAAAAACTGCGCCGATGCACTCAGCAGACTCCCACTAACCACCACCTAGAGGGCAACCGAGCATGCTGCTGAGATGGTCATGGCTGTTGAAACTTTCGAAAGCGAAGGCTCACACGTGACAGCCCGTCAGACCAAAGTCTGGACAAATAGAGACCCGCTACTGTCTTTAGTCAAGAAATGTGTCCTGAATGGGGACTGGGCAGCCACGTACATGGTATGCCCTGAGGAATTTAAACCATTTCACAGGCGCAAGGATGAACTCTTGATTCAGGTCGATTGCCTACTATGGGGAAACCGAGTAGTCATGCCCCAGATGGGCAGAGAGGCGTTCATCCGAGAACACCACAATGAGCATCCGGGCATTGTCATGATGAAGGCAATTGCCAGGTCACATGTTTGGTGGCCAGGGATAGATGCAGACCTGGAATTTTGTGTTTGCAGGTGCAACACGTGTGCCCAGCTGGGCAATGTGCCCAGGGAAGCCCCCCTTAGCCCCTGGTCCTGGCCCACCAAACCATGGTCATGCATCCATATGGACTACGCAAGTTCTTTCATGGGAAAAATGTTTTTGGTTGTAGTAGACGCCTACTCTAAATGGATCGAATGTGACATTCTCAATTCAAGCACATCCTCTGCCACAGTAGAAAGTCTACGGGCAATGTTCGGTGCCCATTGTCTACCGGACGTCTTGGTTAGTGACAATGGCCCATGCTTTACAAGCATTGAATTCCAGGACTTCATGGCTGGAAATGATATCAACCATGTCAGAACGGCACCGTTCAAGCCGGCCTCAAACGGCCAGGTGGAACGAGCAGTGCAGATAATCAAACAGGGGATGCTCAGAATCCAAGGGGGTTCCCTACAAAGCCGCTTATCACGCCTCCCGTTGGCCAATAGATCCCAACCTCACTCGCTCACAGGGGTCCCACCCGCAGAGCTGCTAATGAAAAGGATGCTCAAAAGCAGGTTATCCCTTATACACCCCACCATGAAAGAAATTGTTGAGAGCAGGCGCCGGTCACAATGTGACTACCATGACGGGAATGCGAGGGCGCGATGTATTGATGTCAATGACCCTGTCTTTGTCCTCAACTACGCTGCAGGGCCCAAATGGCTCACAGGCACCATGATTGCCAAAGAGGGGAACAGGATTCTGGTAGTTAAACTTACCAATGGACAAATCTGCCGCAAACACGTGGATCAAACAAAAAGGAGGTTCAGCAACCCCATAGAAGAAGCAGAGGAAGAACACGATATAGAGTTCACTCCACCATAGGTGACCGAACACCGGAACCAAGTGGAGGAGAGCCCAGTCACTGTGGGCAGCCCAGACAGGCCTGAGGCACCGCAAACAGCAGACACTCAGGCCAGCGCCCAACAACCGGAGCCCCAACTCAGGCGCTCTACAAGGGAACGTAAACCACCAGAGAGACTTAACCTGTAATCCCAATAAGACTTTCTGGGCGAGGTGATATCATGTATTCAACTGTCATTGTAATCCATGTATAAACCTACGTTGTACACCGTGAGAACACTGACCACTAGATGGTGAACTTGTGGGAGACACTGCTAACCCGGACTTTCAGGTATAAAAGGGGAAGCTCCACCCACCTTCATCACTTCAGTGCTGGCTAATAAAGGACTGGTCACAGAGTGACCTTCTCTCAAGTATGGACCTCGTGTGCATTTGTACTGTATAGTAAGGACATATCAAAATTTTTTTTAAATACTCAGCTTGGTTTGATTATGTATCTGAACTTATTGTTAAAAATGATTATCATGCCAATACAGGAAAATATCTGATTTTTAACCAGCTACAGTCACATTATGTTTATTACAGTTTTTCTGCACAAGACTATGGGGCCGAAATTCAATGTTCCTGGAGGGACTGTTAATGTGGGTTTTTGGCGGCCAATCGGAAAAATCAATCAGCCGCCATTTTCGGGTGTTTTGTCCCCTCCGAACCATATTCAGCTCGGGGGAGGGGTTCCAGCGGTGTGCACGTCCGCCGGAATCGGCGGGTCGAATCAGAAGTGAAGGGATTCGGGCCGCCGTGACATCGCAACGGTGTGCGCCGCTGCTAGGCGGCCATGCCACCCATTTTCAGCAGTTAAAAGGGAGTGTTTTTTCAGCAGTGACCCTGCCAGGTTTTGGTGTCGGTCCAATTTGCCGTGGAATGCAACACCGCTGGACAAGGTCAACGTACTATTCCTGCGATGGGGGCGATTTTTGGAGGAAAGTTTAACTTTGTTTTTTGGCTGCATTGAAGCTGAGTGTTGTTCAGAGGTTTTGTGAGACTTCTGAGGACTTTCATCTCTCAGTCTTTAGTGGAAGCCTGTAGACCTCATTCTGTGCTCCAGATGCCCGCTTGGCAGGGTGCAGCCTCAAAAAGAATGGGATCAGTGTTGGCAGGGGAACACCTGGTACACCTGGGCAAACGCAGGGCGGCACGCAGGAGAAGGCGTCACCATCAGCAATGTCTAGAGAGGCAGCGGACAAGGAAGGCAGTAGCCATGGCTGCCCAACAGAGAGAAAGGCCTGCAGATATGCACAGACCTGCAGCTAGAGAGGGTGGCCAGGAGGGAGAAGGTGTCAGGAGGAGGGTGAGGTATGCTGACCCCCCCCCCCCCACCCCACGAAATAATGGGCCAGGAGCTTTGCCAGCAACAACCACCAGAGGTGCCCGACAATCAGGTGGACCAGGGAGATGGGCATCATCCAGCTGCCATGGGAGGTGGAGGAAGGAGACCCTACCTTCAAAGGGTCTACAAACCTCAGTTCTCCTTCCTCCAGCTCAGTGATGAGCAATGCCTGCGAAGGCTAAGATTTAGGAAAAAAGTACTCAGGGAGCTCTTCACTGTCCTGCGAGAAGATCTCCAGCCTCACACAATGCTGAGGATCGCCCGGACTGTAGAGACCAAGGTGACCATTGCATTGAATTTTTATGCCACGGGGTCTTTCCAGTCTGATACTGCAGACATTGGCAACATCTCGCAATTCTGCGCATATCCGTGCATCCGGCAGGTCACTGATGCACTCTATAGGAGAAGGGTGCAGTACATCTCCTTCCCCATGACAAAGGACAAACAGATGGAGTGGCAGGCTGGATTTACCTGAATTGCAGGCTTCCCAAGGGTGCAGGGTGCCATAGACTGCACACATGTTGGGCTGAGGGTGCCACTGCATCACCCCGAGATCTTTGTGAACCGCAATGTGCAGCTCATCTGTGACCACCAGTGTCGCATCATGGCTGTCGATGCGAGGTATCCAGGAAGCATCCATGATTCCTTCATTATGCGCCAGACCAGTGTGCCAGCCCTCTTCACAAGCCCAAATCAGGATTGTAGTTGGCTGCTTGGGGATAAGGGATATCCCCTCTCCACTTGACTGCTCACTCTACTGCAGAACCCCAGGACAGCACCAGAGCATGCATACAATGCCGCTCATAGTGGCACCAGGTGCATCATCGAGCAGTGCATAGGCATCCTCAAGCAGAGGTTCCATTGCCTGAACCAGTCTGGTGGTGCCTTGCACAATTAGGACAGCCACACCGTTGAAAAATGGACTTTGGAAGCGTTCCCTGTCATTGGAAACCATTTTTTCACTTTTGGAGTTGAATATGAATCGGGTCACCGCCGAAATGTTTGGCAGTAATGGCCCCAAAAAGTCGAGAGGAGCGCCAAGTTTCCAGCGGTGCTGAATTTCGGCCCTTATGAGTGCAGCCAATCCGTAGTCAGCGTAGGCAAGTAAATCCAAGCTAAAGATTCATCTGCTTTTTTTGTGATCTGAAAGCAGGTAGCTAATGTCAACAGAGGGGAGCACAGTTTACAGTGGCAGCGAGAACACGCAGTGCTGGTGTACCGAGCAGGTCGGGCTGCAGTGCAGGGTAGGGCGAGTTGGAGTGCAGGGTAGGGCGAGTTGGAGTGCAGGGTAGGGCGAGTTGGAGTGCAGGGTAGAGCGGCCTGCAGTGCAGGGTAGGGCGGCCTGCAGTGCAGGGTAGATGGTGCTGGTGGGGCGGGCTGGAGCCTAGGGCAACATTTTTGGTGAGATGTAGATGTGCAGACTATTGAAGGGAATGGTTAAGGAGAGGAGCAAAGCAAATGGTAAATCATTGGAGCTGATGTTAAAGAGGAAAACAGTGTTAGTGGGAATATAATTAAAGTAAAGGTTGTTGCCAGAGGAGGAGAAACATTGGGCCCAAGTTTCGGGCCGCGCCTAAAACGGCGCAGCCCGGACCTGGACGCCCGTTTTTTGCGCCAGAAAGTGCGCCTTAAAAAAACTTGCCTATTCTCCGGCTCCCTGCAGGCCCTCTGGAGCAGGGCACGGCGCAGCACGAGCTGTAGGGGGCGGAGCCAGGTTCCTGCGCTGAAAACAGTGCCGGGACCTCTGCACATGCGTGCTACACTGGGCGCGCATGTGCAGTAGCTCCAGGCGCCCAAAAATGTGGGAGAGGCCCGAAGCACACAGCCCCTAGCCCTGGCCGAATGGCCTCACTGGGGCTGCGTGGACAAGGCTCCTCCCACCCGACCGGAACCGCACTCTCCCTCCCCCCCACCCCCCCCCCGGAACTTCGCGACTCGACCTCTGCTTCCCCCTGACCCCCCTGCCCCTGCGACCCGACCTCCGCTCTCCCCCCAGACCTCCGCGATTCTCCCCCCCCCCCCGGACCTCCGCGACCGCCCCCCCCCCCCGAGACCCGACGCCACCTACCTGTAAATCCAGCCCGAAGTCTTGGGCCCGGCCGTTCAGCCTCCTTCTTTCCCTTCCCCCCCCACCCTCTCTCCTTCCCTCCCTCCCTCCTCTCTCCTTCCCTCCCTCCTCTCTCCTTCCCTCCCTCCATCCTCTCTCCTTTCTCCCCCTCTCCCCCCCTTTTCCCCCTCTCCCCCCTCTCCTCCTCCCCCCCCTTCTCCTCCCTCCTTCTCCTCGCCTCTCCTCTCCCCCTCCCACCCCCACAGCCCTCCTCCTCCCATTGAAGGGAGAGCTTGATTGGGAAAACTCAAATTGAGCTGTTTGGGCATCAGGTTTGCAGTGGGTTAGTTACCTTTCGGAAAGTCGATGTACTGAATTAGGGGCATTTAGATCATAGTAACAGTGGTGCAGAGAAAATGTTCAATGATGACATTGGCCTGATTAAACTGAGGTCACTTTCAATCAAATGAAACTAAACTAAATCAAATTGAAATGAACTGAACCGCTGAATCTCAGCAATTTACTTGCTCCCCTTGCCTGGAAACGGGATCTTCCCTGCCCTGTAAAACTTAAAAGATGGTCATCATATTAATTTTCTGCAACACACACATGTATAAAGGCTGATAACTTCTAATGTCTGCTTTCATTTCAAAATTGTGTGACAGAATTTATAACATGCTGCCAGAGGTGAAAAGGAAAAAGGAGGAAGAGAAGAAGAAAGTTGTTTCTCAAACAAATCGATTGCGTGCTGAGCTTTTCAAAAAGGTAGGGCGGGGAAAATGGAGTATGAGAAGAAGCTTGCAGGGAACATTAAGACGGATTGCAAAAGTTTCTATAGATATGTAAAGAGAAAAAGGTTAGTAAAGACAAATGTAGGTCCCCTGCAGTCAGAATCAGGGGAAGTCATAACGGGGAACAAAGAAATGGCGGACCAATTGAACAAGTACTTTGGTTCGGTATTCACGAAGGAGGACACGAACAACCTTCCGGTTATAAAAGGGGTCGGGGGGTCTAGTAAGGAGGAGGAACTGAGGGAAATCCTTATTAGCCGGGAAATTGTGTTGGGGAAATTGATGGGATTGAAGGCCGATAAATCCCCAGGGCCTGATGGACTGCATCCCAGAGTACTTAAGGAGGTGGCCTTGGAAATAGTGGATGCGTTGACAGTCATTTTCCAACATTCCATTGACTCTGGATCAGTTCCTATGGAGTGGAGGGTAGCCAATGTAACGCCACTTTTTAAAAAAGGAGGGAGAGAGAAAACAGGGAATTATAGACCGGTCAGCCTGACATCGGTAGTGGGTAAAATGATGGAATCAATTATTAAGGATGTCATAGCAGTGCATTTGGAAAGAGGTGACATGATAGGTCCAAGTCAGCATGGATTTGTGAAAGGGAAATCATGCTTGACAAATCTTCTGGAATTTTTTGAGGATGTTTCCAGTAGAGTGGATAAGGGAGAACCAGTTGATGTGGTATATTTGGACTTTCAGAAGGCGTTCGACAAGGTCCCACACAAGAGATTGATGTGCAAAGTTAGAGCACATGGGATTGGGGGTAGTGTACTGACATGGATTGAGAACTGGTTGTCAGACAGGAAGCAAAGAGTAGGAGTAAATGGGTACTTTTCAGAATGGCAGGCAGTGACTAGTGGGGTACCGCAAGGTTCTGTGCTGGGGCCCCAGCTGTTTACACTGTACATTAATGATTTAGATGAGGGGATTAAATGTAGTATCTCCAAATTTGCGGATGACACTAAGTTGGGTGGCAGTGTGAGCTGCGAGGAGGATGCTGTGAGGCTGCAGAGCGACTTGGATAGGTTAGGTGAGTGGGCAAATGCATGGCAGATGAAGTATAATGTGGATAAATGTGAGGTTATCCACTTTGGTGGTAAAAACAGAGAGACAGACTATTATCTGAATGGTGACAGATTAGGAAAAGGGGAGGTGCAAAGAGACCTGGGTGTCATGGTACATCAGTCATTGAAGGTTGGCATGCAGGTGCAGCAGGCGGTTAAGAAAGCAAATGGCATGTTGGCCTTCATAGCAAGGGGATTTGAGTACAGGGGCAGGGAGGTGTTGCTACAGTTGTACAGGGCATTGGTGAGGCCACACCTGGAGTATTGTGTACAGTTTTGGTCTCCTAACCTGAGGAAGGACATTCTTGCTATTGAGGGAGTGCAGCGAAGGTTCACCAGACTGATTCCCGGGATGGCGGGACTGACCTATCAAGAAAGACTGGATCAACTGGGCTTGTATTCACTGGAGTTCAGAAGAATGAGAGGGGACCTCATAGAAACATATAAAATTCTGACGGGGTTAGACAGGTTAGATGCAGGAAGAATGTTCCCAATGTTGGGGAAGTCCAGAACCAGGGGTCACAGTCTAAGGATAAGGGGTAAGCCATTTAGGACCGAGATGCGGAGGAACTTCTTCACCCAGAGAGTGGTGAACCTGTGGAATTCTCTACCACAGAAAGTTGTTGAGGCCAATTCACTAAATATATTCAAAAAGGAGTTAGATGAGGTCCTTACTGCTAGGGGGATCAAGGGGTATGGCGAGAAAGCAGGAATGGGGTACTGAAGTTGAATGTTCAGCCATGAACTCATTGAATGGCGGTGCAGGCTAGAAGGGCCGAATGGCCTACTCCTGCACCTATTTTCTATGTTTCTATGTTTCTATGTAACCAACAGAGACCTGCTAGTCAGCACCCATCTAAATATTACTGGTGTTAAAACATGTTTTTTTGTTTCCTGCCAGAAATTACTTGACCAAATACTGCAGAGAAACAATGAGAGTGTGCAGGAATCATCATGAAGAACTGTTACCTGAGGCTACCGGAGAAATGTTACCATCGAAGCCATTGCAATTGTTAAAATGCTAATTTCTCAAATACCCACCCCTTCAAGTTTGAAACCATTAGTTTTTAAATTACATTTTCCTGTGTTTGCATAGGGATTCATATTTTGTGACGACATTGCTCATTATTATCATAATGTACTTGCAGGAGAGTTCATTGTACATTCGACATAGCTATAATTGTATCAGAAATGTAATAGTTCAAGCATTTCATTTAATCTTTATCCATTGGATTCAGCTCAACCAGGGATCCTGGCTATCTACTGCTCTTGTTGGTTAGGGTCACAGTCCTGAACTTATTTCTTATCTTGTGTTCGCCTCAGAGTCGGATTAAGAATTCTTGGGGCCCTGTGCACACCCCTTCCCTCTAACCCTAACCCCGTCCTCCGATCCATTAAAGCATAAATATGTAATAAAATGCATGAAGAAATAGCCCCGTAGAATGTTTACATACTGCATTAATATAAAAGCAAATCATATCTCAATATACTATGCTTAGTTTCCTACATTACAATAGTGACTACACTCCAAAAGTACTTCATTGGCTGTAAAGTGCTTTGAGATGTCCGGTGGTCGTGAAAGGTGCTATATAAATCTAAGCTTTTCTTTTTTAAATGAAACTGTTTAATATTACTGAGGGGCCCCATATTTGCACTCGACCCATGGAAGTTGCCCCATGTTTAGTTGGGACCCAAGGCACAGGCCCCATAGGCCCATTCATTGATCCACCTCTGGTTATGGGGAGCCGGCAGGGAAGTGGAGCTGAGTCAGCCATGATCTTATTAAATGGTGGAGCAAGCTCGAGGGGCCAGGTGGCCTATTCCTGCTCAGATTTCTTATGTTCTTATGTTCTACTGACTCATCCTCAGACGTGATTTGGCATGTTGAGTGAGCCTCCAGGAATAATTGCAAATTATTTAGCATTTACTTCATTTCAGGCGGAGGCCAAACATCACTCATTCTGATTGGAATATGTCAAATAAATGTTTTAGGAATATGATTATTGTGGAGAGGGTTGCACCATCTTGCACTTAATGAAATCTGTGCTCACCTGCATGCTAGCGAGGCTAGGCCTCACTTTCATAGTGAACAGGCACAGTAAGCAATAGACTGGGCCTGTAGAATTTGTGATTATCTTTGTGGTATCCTGATTCATCTTCCACAACAGTTGAATGCGGAGACGCAACCAGAATACCCTGCTGGCCTCACACCCTCCAGCAGTGGTCAGGAAGGGATGGTGACATTTATGAAGCATAGCAAACCCAAGAGGGCCTGAGAGCAAGTCTACGTAAAGGAGGAGGAATGCCACGAGATATGGAGACCCACCCTCCTAAAAGAACATAGGTCTCAATGCACATGTATCAACCCAAGGACCAATTATCTTACAGTTTTGCTATGCTTTATCTTTTTGAGAAATACATGCAGCTTTTCTGAAAAGGCCAAACCATTTTGAAATCATATACATTTGAGTTCATGTATTGAAGCATTGCTGCTACTTTTTACCAGTTTTGTAATGCAATAATTATTAATGAATATTCTTTGAATAGGGCTTAGTGTAGCAAACTATAGGTCACAAAGCAAGGCTCAAATTCATTCGCTATACCCTGTAACAATATAAACTGACAGGAGATGTGTAAAAATCTAATCATCTGATTAGATAGTTTAAAATTGCACAACTAATCAAAAAGAATCAACAATTTAGTCACCTAGTTGGATGTTTTGAATTTAAGAGGTTCTACACTTCCAAGGCAAACTGTTACTGTTTAGGATTAAAACTTGATTAACTGCTAACCTTTATTTTTCCTTCTTGTGTTTGGATCAGTCACCCAAAAGTACTATCAACTAGATTCTATTTTTAGCTAATGAACAATACATTATGCTCTTTGCTTTAATGTCATTGTCCTTCTGCATTACAGTGTTATTCTTGCAATTGAAGGATGATTTGCAATAATCATACTGTGAAAGACAAAATGAAGAATAGATTCCGAGGCTTTATATCCAAACATAGCGTTCATTTTACATACTTTATTGAATTATGCCCATTGTTCAGCTAAAGAACTGTTACATTGTTCCATTTAATAAACCATATTTTATTCTGTCATTTGTAATTTTTGAAATAAAAATGATTACACGTTATAAATACAAGGCAAAGCTTTAATTGTGGTACTGCACAACTGAACTTATAACACATTTCTCAGCAAATACAATCGCAACCAATTCCTCCTCCTATTAATGAAGAAACATTTGTATATAGTGCCTGAGGCATTGCCACTAAAATCGAGTACATGACCCTTTCTCCCTTATTATAGATTGTGCTTATTCTAAGTGGCATACAATGAACATATCCACAAGACCGTTCTTTGTTAAAAGAAAATACTCACTCACATAACTCTGATTGCTGTGTCAGAGGTTTTCAATAGTCTTGTGTTTTCTTCCTTTTTCTCCCTTCATTTCTTGAAGGTGTTGAATCATATGAGGTATGGTTCCATTGGTACCTTACCTAAGTGATCTTGCTTGATGTGTGCAGTCAGTATCAGCAAGCTGTTCAACAGTCTGATCCTATCTATATACAATGTCCACACAAGTACACACACATTTCTAGCAGATGTTGCTGAATGGTATTCAAGAGCAGCACCTATTTTTTTTCGGCCTATCCTTAGGGCTTCATCATCATCATCATATGCAGTCCTTCGGAATCGAGGAAAACTTGCTTCCACTCCTGAAGTGAGTTCTTTGGTGGCTGAACAGTCCAATATGAGAGCCACAGACTCTGTCACAGGTGGGACAGATAGTCGTTGAGGGAAGGGGTGGGTGGGATTGGTTTGCCGCATGCTCTTTCCGCTGCCTGCGCTTGATTTCTGCATGCTCTCGGTGTTGAGACTCGAGGTGCTCAGCGCCCTCTCGGATGTACTTCCTCCACTTAGGGCGGTCTTGGGCCAGGGACTCCCAGGTGTCAGTGGGGATGTCACACTTTATCAGGGAGGCTTTGAGGGTGTCCTTGTAGCGTTTCCACTGCCCGCCTTTGGCTCATTTGCCATGAAGGAGCTACGAATAGAGCACTTGCTTTGGGAGTCTCGTGTCTGGCATGCAAACTATGTGGCCTGCTCAGCGGAGCTGATTGAGTGTGGTTCGTGTTTCAATGCTGGGGATGTTAGCCTGAATGAGGACGCTGATATTGGTGTTCCTGTCCTCCCAGGGGATTTGTAGGATCTTGCGGAGACATCGTTGGTGATATTTCTCTATTTCTCCAGCAACTTGAGGTGCCTACTGTACATGGTTCATGTCTCTGAGCCATACAGGAGGGCAGGTATTACTACAGCCTTGTAGACTTTAGTGACAGTTTTGAGGGCCTGGTCTTCAAACACTCTTTTCCTCAGGCAGCTGAAGGCTGCACTGGCACACTGGAGGCAGTGTTGGATCTCATTGTCGATGCCTGCTCTTGTTGATAGGAGGCTCCCGAGATATGGGAAGTGGTCCACGGTGTCCAGGGCCGCGCCGTGGATCTTGATGACTGGGGGGCAGTGCTGTGCGGTGAGGACAGGCTGGTGGAGGACCTTTGTCTTACGGATGTTTAGCGTAAGGCCCATGCTTTCGTACGCGTCAGTAAATATGTCGACTATGTCCTGGAGTGCAGCCTCTGTATGTGCGTAGACACAGGTGTCGTCCGCGTACTGTAGCTCAACGACAGAGGTTGGGGTGGTCTTGTATCTGGCCTGGAGACAGAGCAGGTTGAACAGGTTCCCACTGGTTCTGTAGTTTAGTTCCACTCCAGCAGGGAGCTTGTTGACTGTGAGGTGGAGCATGACAGCGAGAAAGATTGAGAAGAGGGTTGGAGCGATGACGTAGCCCTATTTGACCCCAATCCGGACGTGGATTGAGTCTGTGATGGATCCATTAGTAAGGATCATGGCCTGCATGTCGTCGTGGAGCAGGTGGGGGATGGTGATGAACTTTTGGGGGCATCCGAAACGGAGGAGGACGCTCCATAGACCCTCGCGGTTGACAGTGTCAAAGGCCTTTGTAAGGTCGAAGAAGGCCATGTATAAGAGCTGGTGCTGTTCCCTGCATTTTTCCTGTAGCTGTCGCACTGCAAAAATCATGTCCATTGTGCCCTGGAGGGGACGAAATCCACACTGTGACTCCGGGAAGAGCTCCTCGGTCATGGGAAGAAGACGATTGAGGGGTATTGACACAATGTGTAGTGTTCCGTCATTGTCTGGCAATCAGCTACCTCAGGATAGAAAGGATCAAATAGGACCTCTTGGTCGTTTTGACTCAGTACCACACCATATATACATTTAGACACTGATGATTTGCATTTATATAGCATCTTTAAAGTGGAAAATGTTGCATTACAGAAGGTTGAATACAAAAAGGAACAGAACCATGATGGGAGAGTTAGGAAGGTGACTAGAAGTTTGGTTGAAATGATGGGTTTTAAGAATGCTTTTAAAGGTGGGAGAGAAGTAGAGAGGCTGAGTTTTAGGTAGGGAGTTCCAAAGCCTAGGGCTGAGGTGACTGAGCATTCTGCCATTAATGGATGGGTGAAGTGAAATGATGGGTTAGGAAAGAATTCTAGAGTAAGAGGACTGAAGGATATGAGAGGTGACAACAGGTTGGTTACAAAGGCAGCAGAGGGCAAAGCCATGGAGGGATTTGAAGACAAGGATGAAGAGTTTAAATTTAATGCAGTGTGGGACAGGAAGCCAGTGTAAATCAGCAAGCATAGAGGTTAATACATGTGTCGAAGATGATACGGGCAGGTACGTTTTGCATGAGTTGGAGTTTATGGATAGTTTCAATGGCATTCGGAGCAACTGTGTGGGCGGGGATGGGAAGAGAAGCCATTCCTGAAAATGCTCTGGCTCCATTGAGACAGGTAAGAGTTAAATCACACAGGAGCAGTCCCATGGAACTGGACAAGAAGAAAGGCATTGAAAGAGAATGGTACAGTTTATCTTGTTGAACATTATGGAGAGGTGAAAGAACTGCCATAACAGAGAATATTATTTGTGATATAATTTGTGACCATAGCTGTCTCAGTATTGTGAGCCAGACTGAAAGGATTCAAGTGAGTTTTGAGAGAGATTGGTACAGAACTGGGAGACAACCATGCATTCAAATACCTTACAGCAGAAAGGGAGGTTAGGGATGGGAATATTGAAAAGAAGGGGGTCCATTTTGAAGAGGGGATTGAAGATTGCAGTTTTGAAAGGGAACGGTATGATGCATATACAATTGAGCTATTAACAATGCCAATAAGCATGGGGACACGATGTTGTGTAGGCAAGGAATTGAGGTAGTTGAAGACGGGTTTCATGGAAAAGACGAGCTTGGAGAGAGTGAGGGGAGAAGACAGAGAAACTACAGAATGATAGGTCATCAGGGTTACAGTGAATTGGGGTTGAGAACAGGGAGAAAAGTAGTGGAATGTGGCAGCACAAGCCACTGTATGAATTGTTTCAGTGTTAAGCAATGAAGAAATCCACAAACACTTGGTGGGAATTTTGTGGGGTGTCAGCGGACGCGATTGGGTGGGGAAAGTTTATTTTGACAGCGGGTTGGGAATTTATCAGGTCTCCCTTGGGATCCATGCTGCTTGGGGATAATGTCAGGTAAGCAGGGCGGGGGTTTGAATGGCCATGGAATCACCTCATAGCTGCAAAAATGCTAGAAAAGCTCCCATCACACAGCTGTTCACTTTCCAAGCACAGAAGCTGTTGCTTACTGCATTTGGAAGACAGAGTGAGCTTTATGCAGGTTGCAAGTGTTTGAAGCAAACTCTCTATCCAGTGTCACCTCAATGACCTCTCTCACCATTGACAGAATGTTTTTGTCATCTCAAGTTCACCTGCCATCTATTACATTAGCATCAGTGCCCTTGAAACTATTTCACCTTGGTTCTCAGAATCCCATCACGATCAGCCCCAATACCAGCATCACCAGGCACACCAGCAGCACCAACAATAACACAAACCTTCTCCGCTACGCATGACAGAGGGCATCAGCACCCGACCACAATGCTGGGCGGACCAAGAAGAGCAATGTCAGTGGCAGTGGGCGGTGAGGTGATGAATTTTGACCCCATAGTCTCAGAAAAATGGGCTGCCCATTTAAAACTGAGATGAAGAGGAATTTCTTCTCTCAAAGGGTTGTAAATCTGCGGCATTTTCTGCCCCAGAGAGCTGTGGAGGCTGGGTCATTGAATATATTTAAGGCGGAGATAGACAGATTTTTGAGCAATAAGGGAATAAAGGGTTATGGGGAGCGGGCAGGGAAGTGGAGTTGAGTTCATGATCAGATCTGCCATGGGTAGAGTTGGGAACATTTTTGAGATTAAATAAAGCCAGGAAGGGAGGGAAGCTGGGAGAATTTAGGTTGAGAGCCAAGAGGATGGGGAATTACTCCGTGTAGATGCTGAGAAAGGAGAGAAACATAAGAACATAAGAAATAGGAACAGGAGTAGGCCATACGGCCCCTCGAGCCTGCTCCGCCATTCAATAAGATCATGGCTGATCTGATCATGGACTCAGCTCCACTTCGCTGCCTGCTCCCCATAACCCCTTATCCCCTTATCGCTCAATAAACTGTCTATTTCTGTAAATTTATTCAATATCCCAGCTTCCGCAGCTCTCCGAGGCAGCAGATTCCACAGATTTACAACCCTCAGAGAGAAGAAATTCCGCCTCACCTCTGTTTTAAATGGGCGGCCCCTTATTCTAGTATCATGTCCTCTAGTTCTAGTCTCCCCTATCAGTGGAAACATCCTTTCTGAAAGCCCCCTCATAATCATTTACATTTCGATAACATCATCTCTCATTCTTCTGAACTCCAATGAGTAGAGGCCCAACCTACTCAACCTTTCCTCATAAGTCAAGCCCCACATCCCCGGAATCAACCTAGTGAACCTTCTCTGAACGGCCTCCAAAGCAAGTAAATATGGAAACCAAATCTGCACGCAGTATTCTAGCTGTGGCCTCACCAATACCTTGTATAGCTGTTGCAAGACATTTCTTGCTTTTATACTCCATCTCCTTTGCAATAAAGGTCAAGATACCATTGGCCTTCCTGATTACTTGTTGTGCCTGCATACTATCCTTTTGTGTTTCATGCACAAGTACCCCCAGGTCACGCTGTACTGCGGCACTTTGCAATCTTTCTCCATTTAAATAATAATTTGCTCTTTGATTTTTTCTGTCAAAGTGCATGACCTCACACTTTCCAACATAAGAAATAGGAACAGGAGTAGGGCATACAGCTCCTCGAGCCTGCTCCGCCATTCAATAAGATCATGGCTGATCTGATCATGGACTCAGCTCCACTTCCCCACCCGCTCCCCATAACCCCTTATCCCCCTATCTTTTAAGAAACTATCTATATCTGTCTTAAATGTATTCAATGTCCCAACTTCCACAGCTCTCTGAGGCAGTGAATTTCACAGATTTACAACCCTCTGAGAGAAGAAATTTCTCCTCATCTCTGTTTTAAATGGGTGGCCCCTTATTCTAAGGTCATGCCCTCTAGTTCTAGTCTCCCCCATCAGTGGAAACATCCTCTCTGCATCCACCTTGTCAAGCCCCCTCATAACCTTATACGTTTCGATAACATCACCTCTCATTCTTCTGAATTCCAATGAGTAGAGGCCCAACCTAAGTCAACCCCCTCATCCCCGGAATCAACCTAGTGAACCTTCTCTGAACTACCTCCAAAGCAAGTATATCCTTTTGTAAATATGGAAACCAAAACTGCACGCAGTATTCCAGGTGTGGCCCCACCAATACCTTGTATAGCTGTAGCAAGACTTCCCTGCTTTTATACTCCATCCCCTTTGCAATAAAGGCCAAGATACCATTGGCCTTTCTGATCACTTGCTGTACCTGCATACTATTCTTTTGTGTTTCATGCACAAATACCCCCGGGTCCCGCTGTACTACGGCACTTTGCAATCTTTCTCCATTTAAATAATAATTTGCTCTTTGATTTTTTCTGTCAAAGTGCATGACCTCACACTTTCCAACATTATACTCCATCTGCCAAATTTTTTCCCACTCACTTAGCCTGTCTATGTCTTTTTGCAGATTTTTTGTGTCCTCCGCGTGGCCTAAAGGATAAGGTGTCTGATTTCGATTGTAACTGTGATCTTATCAGATGATTGCATGTTCGAGTCCGGCAGTGGTCAGCTATCGCGCTTTGTGAAATTTTAGGGACTGACCTATCAAGAAAGATTGGATCAATTGGGCTTGTATTCACTGGAGTTCAGAAGAATGAGAGGGGACCTCATAGAAACGTTTAAAATTCTGACGGGTTTAGACAGGTTAGATGCAGAAAGAATGTTCCCAATGTTGGGGAAGTCCAGAACCAGGGGTCACAGTCTGAGGATAAGGGGTAAGCCATTTAGGACCGAGATGAGGAGAAACTTCTTCACCCAGAGAGTGGTGAACCTGTGGAATTCTCTACCACAGAAAGTAGTTGAGGCCAATTCACTAAATATATTCAAAAGGGAGTTAGATGAAGTCCTTACTACTCGGGGGATCAAGGGTTATGGCGAGAAAGCAGGAAGGGGGTACTGAAGTTTCATGTTCAGCCATGAACTCATTGAATGGCGGTGCAGGCTAGAAGGGCTGAATGGCCTGCTCCTGCACCTATTTTCTATGTTTCTATGTTTCTATGTTTCTCCTCACACATTGCTTTTCCTCCCATTTTTGTATCGTCAGCAAACTTGGCTATGTTACACTCAGTCCCTCTTCCAAGTCGTTAATATAGATTGTAAATAGTTGGGGTCCCAGCACTGATCCCTGCGGCACCCCACTAGTTACTGGTTGCTAACCAGAGAATGAACCATTTATCCTGACTCTCTGTTTTCTGTTAATTAGCCAATCCTCTATCCATGCTAATATATTACCCCCAACCCCGTGAACTTTTATCTTGTGCAGTAACCTTTTATGTGGCACCTTGTCAAATGCTTTCTGGAAGTCAAAATACACCACATCCACTGGTTCCCCTTTATCCACCCTGTTCGTTACATCCTCAAAGAACTCCAGCAAATTTGTCAAACATGATTTCCTCTTATTAAATCCATGCTGACTCTGCCTGACCAAATTTTGCTTATCCAAATGTCCTGCTACTGCTTCTTAAATAATGGACTCCAACATTTTCCTAACCACAGATGTTAGGCTAACTGGTCTATAGTTTGCTGCTTTTTGTCTACCTCCTTTTTTAAATAGGGGAGTTACATTTGCAGTTTTCCAATCTGCTGGGACCTCCCCAGAATCCAGGGAATTTTGATAAATTACAACCAATGCATCCACAATCCCGGCCGCTACTTCCCTTAAGACCCTACGATGCAAGCAATCAGGTCCAAGGGATTTAGACCCATTATCTTACTACCTCCATAGTGATTGTGATTGTGTTAAGTTCTTCCGCCCCCCCACCTCCACCCACCCCATAGCCCCTTGTCTATCCACTGTTGGAATATTGTTAGTGTCCTCTACCGTAAAGACTGATACAAAATATTTGTTCAGAGTTTCTGCCATCTTCATGTTCCCCATTACTAGCTCCCCGGTCTTGTCCTCTAAGGGACCAACATTTACTTTAGCCACTCTTTTCCTTTTTATATACCGATAGAAACTCTTGCTATCTGTATTTATATTTTGTGCTAGTTTACTTTCATAGTCTATCTTCCCTTTCTTAATCATTTTTTCAGTCGTTCTGTGCTGGCTTTTAAAAGCTTCCCAGTCTTCTGTCCTCCCACTAGTTTTGGCCACTTTGTATGCCCTTGTTTTTAATTGGATACTGTCCTTTATTTCTTCAGTTAGCCACGGATGGCTATCTTTTCTCTTACACCCTTTCCTCCTCACTGGAATATATTTTTCTTGAGAGTTGTGAAATATCTCCTTAAATGTACACCACTGTTCATCAACCATCCTACATTTTAATCTATTTTTCCAGTCCACTTTACCCAACTCAGCCCTCATACCTTCATAGTCTCCTTTATTTAAGCTTAGTATGCTGGTTAGAGATCCAACTTTCTCACCCTCCATCTGAATTTGAAATTAAATCATGCTATGATCATTCATTCCAAGGGGATCCTTTACTCGGAGACCGTTTAGTAATCCTGTCTCATTACACAGGACCAGATCTAAGATAGCCTGCCCCCAGGTTGGTTCCATTACATACTGCTCAAGGAACCCGTCCCTTAGGCACTTTATAAATTCCTCCTCAAAGCTACTCCGACCAATTTGATTTGTCCAATCAATATGGAGGTTAATGTCATGTATCTTACATTATTATATATAACTGTATTTTAACATGCTATACATGACTGTAATAAGATATGACCTGTAACCACCAGCGTACCTTACCACCAGGGGTTTACTTGCAAGAGACAGGTATATAAGGCCAGGTCTCAGGCAAGTGCAGCATTCCAGAGCTGTGAAATAAAGGTGCAGGTCCAGAGTGACCTTGACTTCACTACATGCCTCGTGTGAATCTGTACTGAGGGGACAGGACTTTACAGTGGCGACGAGTTACGGGATTACAGAATCCACAGAATGGCGAACAATGGATCAGATGAAAAGTACAATGCTGGAGACAATTGGGAGGACTTTATAGAAAGGCTCCAGCAAAGCTTTGTAACCAAAGACTGGTTAGGAGACGACAAAGCAGACAAGAGAAGAGCCCATCTCTTGACCAGCTGTGGCTCGAAAACATACGCCTTAATGAAGGATCTGCTGGCACCTGAGAAACCAGCAAGCAAGTCGTTTGAAGAATTGAGCACACTGGTAAGAGACCACCTGAAGCCAGCGAGCAGCCTACACATGGCCAGACACAGGTTCTACAACTACAGACGCTGTGTGGGCCAGAGTATACCCGACTTCATGGCGGAACTTCAGAGGTTGGCTGGTTTATGTGAGTTCTCCGATGAACTGAGGAGAGAAATGCTGAGAGACTTTTTCATTGAAGGAATAGGCCACACAGGCATATTCCGAAAGCTCATAGAGACCAAGAACCTGACCTTAGAGGCAGCAGCACTGATTGCACAGACATTCTTGGCAGGGGAAGAAGAAACGAGGTTGATTTACAATGCAGGTACGACAACTAACGAAATATCGCAACAAGTAGTTCACAGCGTGAAACAAGCTGCTACCCCCACACACAGACAAAAGCAGGAGAGCAGGCCCTCGACAGCAGGCAGTGGCACCAGAAGTCATCAAGGGCCACAGGAACGGCTGTTCACACCTCATCAACCCACAATGCGAGCAATCAACTACAAACTGAGAGAAGCTCAAGAGAGATCAGCCAGATGCAGCTCATTCTTTGGAAACAATGGAAGCGGTCTGTGCTGGAGGTGTGGGGGTGGGCACTCATCAAGGGGATGTCGATTTCAGCAGGCTGTTTGCAGGAACTGTGAATATACAGGGCATCTGGCCCGCATGTGCAAAAAAACGGCAGCTCGGCTGGTATACGAATCGGATGGGTCGGAAAGCGGACCAGAAGACGGTGGGGACAGTACCCGGGACACCGATGTATAGCGGGTCAACATGATCAATGGCCGCTGCTCCTACAACAAGACGACTCCTATAATGATGAGGGTCCTACTCAACGGGATACCTGTCAACATGGAGCTGGATACGGGAGCGAGTCAATCTCTCATGGGCGCTCAACAATTTGAACAACTGTGGCCGCATAAAAGAGACAGACCAAACTCACAAGGGTCGACACCAAACTAAGGACCTATACCAAAGAAATCGTACCAGTCCTTGGCAGCGCCATGCTCTCCGTCACACACAAAGGGACAGTGAACGACTTCCCCTGTGAATTGTCCCCGGAGACCCCCCAGCACTGCTGGGGAGGAGCTGGCTGGCAAAACTAAACTGAAAATGGGTTGATGTCCATGCCATGTCGTCAGAGGAACGGACCTCCTGCTCAACAGTTATAAAGCGATTTGAACATCTCTTTCAGCCAGGTGTGGGCACTTTCAAAGGGGCCAAAGTCAAAATCTACATCACACAGGATGCTAGACCGGTCCATCACAAGGCCAGATCTGTACCCTATGTGATGAGGGAAAAGATTGAACACGAACTAGACAGGCTTCTGCGGGAAGGCATTATATCACCTGTGGAATTTAGCGACTGGGCAAGTCCCATCGTCCCAGTCATGAAGCCTGATGGATCCGTACGAATCTGTGGGGACTACAAATCTACCATAAACAGAGTCTCCTGACAGGACCAGTACCCGCTTCCCAGAGCGGAGGACTTATTTGCCACATTGACTGGAGGTAAACTTTTCTCACAACTAGACCTCACATCTGCGTATATGACGCAAGAATTGACCGAGTAATCCAAGCTACTCAAAACCATCAACACACATCGAGGCCTTTTCATGTACAATCGATGCCCATTCGGCATCAGGTCGGCAGCTGCCATATTCCAGCGCAACATGAAGAGTCTGCTCAAGTCCATTCCGGGGACGGTTGGATTTCAAGACGACATACCTATCACGGGCAGGGACACCGACTCCCATCTCCGTAATTTGGAGGAAGTACTAAAGCGGTTGGATCGGGTAATCGTATGAGTTAAGAAATCCAATTGCCTGTTTCTCGCACCGAGGTTGAATTTTTGGACAGAAGGATTGCCGCTGATGGAATCCACCCAACAGAGTCCAAAACAGAAGCAATTCGCCTGGCACCCAGGCCCCGGAATGTCTCAGAATTGCGCGCCTTTCTCGGGCTACTCAATTATTTTGGGAACTTTATGCAGAATTTAAGCACGCTGCTGGAGCCTCAGGAAGGATACTCAGGAAGGGGTGCGATTGGTTTTGGGGGGAAGCCCAGGAACGTGCCTTCAATAAGGCACGCAACCATCTGTGTTCCAACAGTGTTTTGACTTTCTTTGATCCAGGTAAAAAGCTAGTTCTTACATGTGATGCATCAGCGTATAGGGTCGGTTGCATTTTACAACCTGTCAATAGTGCAGGCAAATTACAACCCATAGCTTATGCCTCCAGGTCACTTTCGCGGGCGGAGCGCGGGTACGGAATGGTAGAGAAGGAGGCGCTCGCGTGCGTGTACGGTGTCAAAAAGATGCACCAATGTCTTTTCGGGGCCAAGTTCGCATTAGAAACCGACCACAAGCTCCTCACGTCCCTCCTATCCGAGAGCAAGGCAATAAATGCCAACGCCTCGGTGCGAATTCAACGGTGGGCACTCATGCTGGTGTCCTACGACTATACCATAAGGCACAGACCAGGCACAGACAACTGTGCCGACGCGCTCAGCAGCCTACCCCTGGCGACCACGGAAGGGTCTGATGAACAGGGCTGTGAGATAGTCATGGCAATCAATGCCTTTGAGTCCACGGGTTCGCCCATGACGGCTCACCAAATCAGAGCCTGGACGGCCAGCGACCCCACGTTATCCTTAGTAAAAAGATGTGTCCTAACCGGTGACTGGGCAGAGGCTCGCGACGCCTGCCCCGAGGAATTAAAACCCTTTCACAGGCGCATGCATGAGCTATCACTACAAGCAGAGTGCCTGATGTGGGGAAGCCAAGTAGTCATGCCTCTGCAAGGCAGAGAGACATTTGTCCGGGAGCTCCACCGGGAGCACCCGGGGATCATTCTCATGAAGGCCATAGCCAGATCCCACGTCTGGTGGCCTGGTATTGACGCGGACTTGGAGCTCTGCATCCGAAGGTGCACCATTTGTGCCCAACTCAGCAATGCCCCCAGGGAGGCTCCACTGAGCCCCTGGCTCTGGCCTACCAAACCTTGGTCGCGGGTGCACGTAGACTATGCGGGCCCATTCATGGGCAAAATGTTCCTCGTAGTTGTAGATGCATTTTCAAAGTGGATCGAATGCAGCATTTTAAACTCGAGCACAACCTCCACCACTGTGGAGAGCCTCGCAACCATGTTTGCAACGCACGGAATCCCTGACATCTTGGTCAGTGACAATGGTCCGTGCTTCACCAGCACAGAATTCCAAGACTTTATAATTGACCACGGCATAAATCACATCAAGACGGCACCGTTCAAGCCGGCCTCCAACGGCCAGGCGGAGAGAGCAGTGCAAATCATTAAACAAGGCATGCTTAAAATCCAAGGTCCCATGCTGCAGAGTCGCCTGTCGCGACTGCTGCTGGCATACAGATCTCGTCCGCACTCACTGACTGGGATCCCCCCGTGCAACTGTTGATGAAAAGGACTTTAAAAACAAGGCTCTCATTAATCCTCCCAGACATGCACAAAATCATTGAGGCAAAGCGCCGTAAGCTGACTGAGTACCATGACAGAAATTCGAGGAGGAGTTGGAATGAGATAGGGGACAAAGTGTTTGTACTAAACTATGGCAGGGGTCCCAAATGGCTTGCAGGGACAGTAACGGGCAAAAAAGGAAACAGGCTACTGGTAGTACAAATGGACAATGGCAAAACCTGCCGGAGGCATGTAGACCAAGTCAAAAGCAGATTTACCAACAACACTGCGGAACCAGAGGCAGACTACAATGTGGAACTGGTGGACAGACAGAGGGAACAACCTGAGGAAAGGGCAATCCCAACAGACAGCCCAGGCGAGTCAACAACAATCACACCAATCGAAACAGACAGCCTAGGCGAGATACCAGCAACCACACCCAAAGAAAAACAGACACCAAGGCAAACAACTGAACCACAACTCAGACGCTCCACGCGAGAGCGTAGACCACCTGAGAGACTGAACCTATAAAGACAATAAGACCTTGGGGGAGGGTGATGTCATGTATCTTACATTATTATCTATAACTGTATCCTAACATGCTATACATGACTGTAATAAGATATGACCTGTAACCACCAGCATACCTTACCACAAGGGGTGCACTTGCAAGAGACAGGTATATAAGGACAGGTCTCAGGCAAGTGCAGCATTCCAGAGCTGTGAAATAAAGGTGCAGGTCCAGAGTGACTTTGACTTCACTACATGCCTCGTGTGAATCTGTACTGAGGGGACAGGACTTTACAGTTAAAATCACCAGTGATTGTTGCTGTTCCCTTTTTACAAGCCCCCACTATTTCTTGGTATATACACTGACCAACAGAGTTGCTACTGTTAGGGGGCCTATAGACTACGCCCACCATTGACTTTTTCCCCTTATTGTTCCTTATCTCCACCCAAACTGTTTCAACATCCTTATCATTTGAGCTAATATCGTTTCTTACTATTGCAGTGATTCCATCCTTTATCAATAGAGCTACCCCACCTCCTTTTCCTTTCTGTCTGGAGGGGATATTTCTGACAGCATCCCCATGGGACTTTGTCAGATGCCCCGGATGATTTTAAGTGAGTGGCAGGAGGGTTGAAGCAGGAGAAGATGCCAGAGGAATAGGTTGAGATGCAGAAGTGTCATTTGCTGACAGGAGCTCAGCCACTGTCATGGTGATTTGGGCTGGGTAAGCGATGGAATGTGTACCCAAGGAGGCAGGCTTCGGTGAGGAGGAGTAATTGTTTGTAAGGCAGGTTTTTGTCAGCCCCAGGATTCAATAGATTTATCAACATGGATATCGAGGATCTTGTTTGCAACTGAGCGATCACTCTAGATGGCAGTGTTGTGAGGCGCAGTGATTGATAATCCACTGGTGGAATCATGAGCGACACAGTGAAAGGGATATGAGGGGTGGGAAGGAGATTCACAAGGGTAACTACTGATGTCTGAGCTTGGTGTTGTTACGCTCATAATAAAGTGATACGACTGAGTACTGTATGCACTGGGTAAGTGTGACCTTAGCTCCTTTAATTAAACTCCAGAGTGTTGGTACAGCATGGGTGCCTGCTTATATACAGTGTTCCCAAGGGATCCCTTGGGTCTCCAACAGGTAGGCCCTCTGGTGGTGGTATGATACAGGCTGCCAAGGGTTACATACATAACATCACTCGCTCCCAAAGTCAATAGTACACTTATTTACAGGGTGAGACAATCTGGGGCATTTCGCTCACTTGTCGATCGTCTCGGTACAAATGCGGGTGTGGGTGAGTTGGTTGGTTCTTCGCTGGGCTGCTGGACAGCTGGCCTTGCCGGGCCACTGGGGATGGTGAGTTCAGCTTTGCGGTCAACTGTGATGTCGGTTGCCACTTGTGTGTGTGTTGGAGAGTCAAAGTTGGTGGTGTCCTCTTCGGGTTGCTCGTGGCTGATTGTGAATCGCAATTTGATTTGGTTCAAATGCTTTCTGCACCTTCGTCCATTGGCCAGTTTGACCTGAAACACCCTACTCCCTTCTTTGGTTATGACAGTGCCAGCAAGCCATTTGGGATCATGTCCGTAGTTGAGTACAAATACAGAGTCATTGACTTCAATATCGCATGACAAGTTTGCGTGATCATGGTGCATGCTTTGTTGATGCCGCCTGCCCTCGACGTGATCATGGCGATCAGGGTGGACAAAAGAGAGCCTTGTTTTGAGCGCCCTTTGCATGAGCAGCTTGGCTGGGGGAACCCCGGTGAGCGAGTGGGGTCTGGTGCGGTAGCTGAGCAGGACTCGGAACAGGCGGGTCTACAGGGAGCCTTCCGACACACGTTTCAAGCTTTGCTTGATGGTTTGGACTGCCCGTTCTACCTGGCAATTAGATGCGGGCTTGAAGCTAGCACTAATCGTTTAATTGGGTTATACAGAACAAGCAGTTTGTTGGAACATAACAGATTTCTGGCTTTCTCAAAAGCAGCCTCTTGTGATTTCCCCCATACCCAGTCGTCTCCCTTGCACAGTAGCACATGTAGGGGTTCTAGCAAGGTGCTTAACCCAGGTAGGAAATTACCGAAATAGTTGAGGAGTCCCAGGAACGACCACAGCTCCGTCACGTTCTGTGGTCTCGGCGCGTTCTTGATGGCCTCCGTCTTGGTGTCGGTGGGTCTGATGCGGTCTGCCACGATTCTTCTTCCTAAGAACTTGACCTCTGGCGTCAGGAAAACATACTTCGAGCGTTTCAATCTGAGTCCCACGCGATCTAGCCGACTTAGAACCTCTTCCAGGTACTGCAGGTGTTCGATGGTGTCCCGACCTGTGACAAGACTGTCGTCCTGGAAGACAACGGTGCACGGAACCGACTTTAGCAAGCTCTCCATGTTCCGTTAGAAAATTGCCACGGCCGAACAATTCCCATACGGGCATCTATTGTAGATGAACAGACCTTTGTGCGTGTTGATGCAGGTGAGGACTTTCGAAGATTCCTCCAGCTCCTGCGCCATGTAGGCCGAGCTCAGGTCCAACTTGGTGAACGTCTTTCCTCCAGCCAAGGTCGCAAATAGGTCATCTGCCTTGGGTAGCGGGTACTGGTCTTGTAGCGAAAAACGGTTAATCGTTACTTTATAGTCTCCACAAATTCTGACCGTGCCGTCGCCTTTGAGAACTGGAACAATCGGACTGGCCCACTTGTTGAACTCCACCGGTGTGGTGAAGCCTTCTTGCTGCAGCCATCCAGCTCGATTTCCACGATCTCGCACATCATGTATGGCACCGCCCGTGCCTTGTGGTGAATGGGCCATGTACTGGGAACCCAAGTAGATTTGCACCTTCGCCCCCGAGAAACTTCCAATGTCCCCCTCAAACAACGACGGTTAACTGCTCAGAACCTGGGCACATCGTTGACGGACGAAAGTGCTCGGATGTCGTCCCAGTTCCAGCGGATTTTTCCCAGCCAACTTCTGCCGAACAGTGTGGGGCCATCTCCTGGCACAATCCATAGTGAGAGTTCGTGCACTGCTCCATCATAGGAGACTTTTACTTCTGCGCTGCCAATAACAGGGATCAGCTCTTTGGTGTAAGTTCTTAGTTTGGTGTGAATGGGGCTAAGCTTGGGCCTGTGTGCCTTGTTGCACCACAGACTTGCTCATGATAGACTGACTCGCACCCATGTCCAGTTCCATGGATACTGGAATTCCGTTCAGTTCAACTTTTAACATGATCGGTGGACATTTCGTGGTGAAGGTGTGTATACGTACACTTCTGCCTCCTCGGTTCGAGTCTCTAGTTCAGCCTGATCCACCATGGATCGATCTTCCTCTGCAATGTGGTGGTTTGCAAGGTTTGCAGCTCGTCTGCACATTTGCTGGAGGTGTCCCAAGGTGTTAACTGCCTCGCATTAACCATTGATGGCGGACTCTGGGTCATCTGAGGTCGTGCAGCTGCCAGCGCGTACGTTCTGCCAAATGCATTCCTGCTTGAAAACGACATTACTTTATGTACAGTACTAGCCGAAACCTCTTTACGCTGCAAAATTTGTTTGGTGTTATCGCTGGTGGACATAAATGCCTGGGCTATCCTTATGGTTTTTCTCAGATTCGGTGTTTCAACGGTCAATAGTTTGCGAAGGATAACCTCATGGCCAATGCCAAGCACAAAAAAGTCTCTTAGCATTTGCTTAAGGAATCCATTGAATTCGCAATGTCCTACAAGGCGCCTTAGTTCGGCGACGTAGCTCACTACTTCCTGGCCTTCAGACCGTTGACACGTGTAGAATCGATACCTTGCCATCAAAATGCTTTCCTTCGGATTTAGGTGCTCCCGGACCAGCGTACAAAGTTCTTCATAAGATTTGGTTGTTGGTTTCACCGGAGCTAGAAGATTCTTCATGAGCCATAGGTTGTTGCCCCACAGACGGTAAGGAGGATCGCCCTTCGTTTGGCAGCATTCTGGTCCCCTTCCAGCTCGTTGACCATGAAGTATTGGTCGAGTCTCTCCATGAAGGCCTCCCAATCGTCCCCTTCTGAGAATTTCTCCAGGATACCAACAGTTCTTTGCATTTTCGTGTGGTTGTTCGTTATCTCGTCGCCAATTGTTACGCTCAAAATAAAGTGACACGACTGAGTACTGTATGCAATGAGTAAGTGTGACCTTAGTTCCTTTAATTAAACTCCAGAGTGTTGGTACAGCATGGGAGGCCTGCTTATATACAGTGCTCCCAAGGGATGCCTTGGGACTCCAACAGGTAGGCCCTGTGGTAGTGGTATGATACAGGTTGCCAAGGGTTACATACATATCAGGTGTGATGATTACTGTGAACAGAGGATGAATTTGTTGGGGTTGCTGGTCCAGGAAAGTAAACAATGGGAGCCAGGACTGGTGTGGCAGAGAATTCTAAGGTAGGAGAAGGGGAAGCCCAAGGGCTCATTCAAGACGGACCTGAGCTTGGGATGGGAGCAGGAGAGAAGGTATGCTAGGAAGTGGTCATATGTGGGGAGAAGATCAAGGAGAAGATGATGCTAGAGAAGGAGGATATAGAAAGAGCAGAACAGGACCTGGATGTGGCCAAAAAATATAGAAGGAGTGGGGACCGCCAATATATGCAATCCAAAAATATTTGCAATCCACAAATACAAAAGCAGCTGAAAATGCAGTGGTTTGATTTGAACCTACCCCCAGGAAGAGACAAACTGACAGATAGGATCTGGTTACTGTCATGTATGTAACCTTTATATAACAACACTGCAATACTGTATATACGTAAGAAATGCACACCTTGACCACAGAGGGTGAACTTGTGGGAGACACTCCTCACCTGGTCATCCAGATATATAAAGGGAGGTCCCACGCAGGGTCAGGACTTCTTGGTCCTGTGAATAAAAGCTCAGGTCATGGAATGACCTTGTCCATAGTATGTGCCTTGTGTGGATTTGTGGTATTGTGTAAGGACTTTACATTGGCGACGAGAAACAGGAATCAACGACCCACGAGAATGGCCACCGGCAGCACAGATGAACGGTACTGTGTTGGTGAGTACTGGGACGATTTCATTGAGAGGCTCCAGCACAGTTTTGTCACGAAGGACTGGCTGGGAGACGCAGCGGCCGACAAGCGAAGGGCTCATCTGCTGACCAGCTGTGGACCTCAGGAAAGACCTGCTAGCACCCGAGAAGCCGGCGGACAAAACCTTTGAAGAGCTCAGCAAACTAATCGGTGAGCACCTCAAATCGGCGAACAGCGTACACATGGCCCGACATAGATTCTATACCCACCGACGTCGGGAAGGACAGAGCATACCGGATTTCATTGCGGACCTCCGGCGCTTGGCCAGCCTCTGTAAGTTCACAGATGCCTGCAAGGGGGAGATGCTAAGGGATTTCTTTATTGAGGGCATCGGTCATGCTGGGATTTTCAGAAAGCTAATTGAGACCAAGGACTTGATCTTGGAAACGGCGGCGTTGATGGCTCAGACTTTTATGGCGGGGGAGGAGGAAACCAAGATAATATACGCGCGCAATTCTGGATCAGGGAGTCAATATCATAAATGCAACACAGAGTCCCGCAGGCAGGCAAGGGCAGTTCGACACACCCCAGCAGTAATAGACCCAAGAGTAAGTCTCCAACAGAGACAATGGCAGGCTGAATGGACATTTACGCCCCCCCAGTGCACAATGCGACCCGAGATGGGGCCATTGACACCCACTAACAGGGTGCTCAAGAGCAGTCAAAGGGACAATCAGCGAGGAGTGCCTTGTAACAGCTCTTTTGTGCACAACAATGGGAATCTCAGTTCATGCTGGAGGTGTGGGGGTAGACATGCTGCCAGGACTTGCAGGTTTCAACAGTCCGTCTGCAGAAATTGTAACCTCAGTGGCCATTTAGCCAGAATGTGCAGAAAGCCTGTAACCAGGCTAATTTATGAGGCTGATGAACCAGATGAGGCGTCTGCGAGGCAGGATGAAGCTTGGGGCAAATCAATGGATGCTGAAGTTCAGCAGGTTCATGTGGCAAACATTCACAGCTCATGTACCAAAACGCCATCTATGATGATGAAAGTCCTATTAAACGGCATCCCTGTACGCATGGAGCTGGACACGGGGGCCAGCCAGTCACTCATGAGTGTTCAACAATTTGAAAAGCTGTGGCCACTCAAAGCCAGCAGACCCAAACTAGAACGCATTGAGACGAAATTACGGATGTACACCAAAGAAATCATTCGAGTGTTAGGCAGTGCAATGTTGGTGGTCACACACAATGGATCGGTGAACCGGCTGCCGCTCTGGATTGTCCCGGGCAATGGTCCCGCACTGTTGGGGAGGAGCTGGTTAGTTGAGATGAACTGGAAATGGGGGGATGTGCACGCCATGTCATCTGTGGAGCTAAGTTCATGCTCACAAGTCCGACAACAATTTGAGTCACTATTTCAACCTGGCGTTAGGACGTTCAAAGGTACCAAAGTAGTGATATTCATCACCCCGGACGCCAGACCAGTGCACCACAAAGCTAGAGCTGTGCCGTATGTGATGCGGGAGAAAATTGAGAGTGAGTTGGACCGGTTGCTGAGAGAGGGCATCATCTCGCCGTTGAATTCAGCGACTGGGCGAGCCCCATCGTTTCCGTCCTAAAAGCGGATGGCTCGTCAGGATCTGTGGCGACTACAAGGCCACTATCAACCGGGTGTCCCTACAAGACCAATACCCACTCCCGAGAGCAGAGGAACTTTTTGCCACACCGGCAGGTGGCAAGCTGTTCACCAAGTTGGACCTCACTTCAGCCTACATGACCCAGGAACTGGCCGACGAATCTAAACTACTGACCACCATCACCACGCACAAGGGACTGTTTGTTTACAACAGGTGTCCGTTTGGCATTCGATCAGCGGCCACGATTTTTCAAAGAAACATGGAAAGCCTGCTCAAATCCATTCCCGGAACAATCGTATTTCAGGACGACATCCTCATCACCGGTCGTGACACCGAGGAACACCTCCACAACCTGGAGGAGGTGCTACGCCGACTGACCGGGTAGGCCTGCGACTCAAGAAGTCTAAGTGTGTGTTTTTGGCTCCCGAGGTCGAGTTTCTGGGCAGAAGGGTTGCTGCAGACGGGATTCGGCCTACCGAATCCAAAACGGAGGTGATTCGACGAGCGCCCAGGCCCTGCAACACATTAGAGTTGCGTTCATTTCTGGGACTCTTGAACTATTTCGGGAACTTTCTGCCGAACTTAAGCACATTGTTGGAGCCGCTACACGTGCTCCTGCATAAGGGTTGCGATTGGTTTTGGGAGGGACTGTCAGGAATGGGCTTTCAATCGGGCGCGGAACCTACTTTGTTCAAATAAGTTGTTGACCCTGTACGACCCCTGTAAGAAATTTGTTCTGACATGTGATGCATCGTCCTATGGGGTTGGGTACGTGTTGCAGCAGGGTAACGCTGAGGCCCAACTACAACCTGTGGCTTATGCCTCCAGGTCGCTCTCTGAAGCTGAACGGGGATATGGGATGGTTGAGAAGGAAGCACTCGCATGTGTCTATTGGGTGAAAAAGATGCATCAGTACCTTGTTGGCAGGAGGTTCGAATTAGAAACGGACCACAAGCCATTAACATCCCTGTTGTCAGACAGCAAGGCTGTCAATGCCAATGCGTCAGCTCGCATTCAGCAATGGGCTCTCACGCTCGCTGCGTATGACTGCACCATACGGCACCGGCCCGGCACCGAAAACTGCGCTGATGCGCTCAGCAGGCTTCCACTGGCCACCACTGAGGGAGCAGCGGAGCAAAGCGCTGAGATGGTCATGGCTGTCGATGCCTTTGACAGCGCAGGCTCCCCCATCACAGCCCGCCAGATCAAAATCTGGACCAACAGAGATTCCCTCCTATCCTTGATTAAGAAATGTGTCCTGACTGGGGATTGGGCGCCCGCACACAGAGCATGCCCTGAGGAGATCAGACCGTTTCACAGACAGATGGATGAGCTCTCCATCCAAGCCGACTGCCTACTATTCGAGCCGAGTAGTCATGCCCCAGACAGGCAGGGAAGCATTCATCAGGGAACTCCACAGTGAGCACCAGGCATGATGAAGGCCATTGCCCGGTCACATGTGTGGTGGCCGGGGATTGATTCAGACCTGGAACACTGTGTTCGCAGGTGCACGACATGTGCCCAGCTGGGTAATTCCCCCAGGGAGGCCCCGCACAGCCCGTGGCCCTGGCCCACCAGGCCATAGTCACGTATTCACGTAGACTACGTGGGCCCGTTCATGGGAAAAATGTTTCTCATCGTGGTTGATGTGCATCATTTTGAATTCGTGCATGACATCCACCACCGTGGAGAGTCTGCACGCGGTCTTTGTGACCCATGGCTTGCCAGACATCCTTGTTAGTGATAATGGGCCATGTTTCACAAGCTACAAATTCCAGGAGTTCATGTCGGGTAATGGCATTAACCATGTTAGGACAGCACTGTTCAAGCCGGCTTCCAATGGCCAGGCGGAACGTGCGGTCCAAATTATAAAACAAGGCATGCTCCGGATTCAAGGACCCTCCCTTCAATGCCGCCTATCGCGCCTCCTACTGGCCTATAGGTCCCGACCACACTCACTCACGGGGGTCCCGTCCACGGAGCTACTCATGAAACGAACACTCAAAACTCGGCTGTCCCTCATTCATCCAGTCCTGTCCGACATTGTTGAGGGCAAGCGCCAGTCCCAAAACGAGTACCATGACCAAAATTCAAAGGGTAGATGTATAGAAATTGATGACCCCGTATTTGTTCCCAATCACGCTTTGGGGCCCAAATGGCTTGAGGGTACTGTAATAGACAAAGAGGGGAATAGGATCATAGTGGTTAAACTTAACAATGGCAGATATGTGCAAGCATCTGGACCAAGTAAAAAAAAGGTTCAGCATGGACACTGAGGAACCTGAGGAAAATCATGAGATGGTATTCACACCACTGCCAATGAACGAGCAACAAGAACATTCAGCAGCATGCACAGTCCCTACGGTCAGCCCGGACAGGCCGGAATCACCACAGGTGACAGACACGCATACCAAGGCTCAACAACCAGAGCCCCAACTGCGGCGCTCCACGAGAGAGCGTCGACCACCCGAGAGACCAAACCTATGATCCCAATAAGATGTTGAGGGGGATGTGATGTCATGTATGTAACCTTTATGTAACAACACTGCAATATTGTATATACGTAAGAAATGCACACCTTGACCACAGGGGGTGAACTTGTGGGAGACACTCCTCACCTGGTCATCCAGGTATATAAAAGGGAGGTCCCACGCAGGGTCAGGACTTATTGGTCCTGTGAATAAAGGTTCAGGTCATGGAGTGACCTTGTCCATTGAATGTGCCTCGTGTGGATTTGTGGTATTGTGTAAGGACTTTACAGTTACGACTGCTGGTAGCTCCCAGGTCGGTAGTGTATGATCTGTTTTTGGCTATGGAATAAAACTTATAAAGGAACTTTGTGCAGTGCTGTGTTTCAATGCAGGTTCTCAAACTGAAATCATTTAAGACTATAAACCAAATTGTAGAATGGTTCATAACCCTCAAATTCGATAAGTGTAATAAGGTATACCAGAGATGGGTACCTGGCATGCAGGGCATAAAGGTGTGTAACAGCAAATATAAGCAAGAGAAGTAGAGTGTATAGCCAGTGCTAGTGGGCTATGAGTGATAAAAGAATGCAATGGGCGCAGAGCATGACTGAGTACAGGTGTAATGGCCATGCAGGGCTAAGTAGCAGTCGAGCAGATAGAGGTGGTAAGAGAGATTCAGAAGACAGAACAGAGAAGTGCACAACACAAGAGCAATGGAGGATTGCTGCAGATCTGGGCTTGAATTTGATGGTGACAATAATCAGATTAAGAGGATTCCAGTGCACAAGTGTACAGGAGGTCGGCAACAGATAGGACTTGCACAGGGGATGGGAAGAGACCCACTGATCATTGCATCCCACATTTTTCCCACATCCACTACCAGAAAATATAGCTTCCAGCACCTCACTGACTCAGCCACCAAGAAGGAAAGAAACAAAAAAAAACACAGTCAACAGTGGACAGGGCAGGGAGACAGGCAATAAGAATTAGGCAGAGACACAGAGGAGAAGACATAGTAGCAGAATAGTACAGAACAGATGTGGGAAACAGCAACATGAAGATGATAGACTGATAACAGGGACTCCGAGTGAGATTTTCTGCTTCTGTGCTTGGTAGCCTGTGACTTTCCACGCATTAAAATTAATGGTCGGAAAATTGAGGATTGGCGAGCGGATAAGTGATAAGCCCCAGCCTTCACATATCTGATTTAACATGTGCAATGCCATGAGAGAGTTGCTAGTGAATAAAAGATTACTTTGAAATCTCGGTTGCACTGAAGCATGAAGTGCACCTCTGTGACTGCTGAAGTACAATAACCATAATAGGATCCTATTCCTTTTCCTTGTATTTTCAACAATTTCATTCATGGAGAATAAAGTGACACATATACGATAGCAACACATATCATGAAGTGAAATGTGAATGCATAATAAGGTTTATATCATAAGTCCAGTTTTCCATTTTTACACATATTTAAGAGGTAATGTGCATTTCTGGCATGTATTAATAATGAGGTAATTGAAATTACATCACTGTGTGGTTTGGCCAGTCACAGTAATGCAAATTACACACAGGGTGCATGGGGACCGCCCACTGCCATCAATTGCTATCCACTGCCTCGGATCAAACCGCCCAGTGCCACTTTCGTCGTGGTCTGGAGCGGGCGGGAGCGGAGAGCCGCCAGGAGGCACCCGCCGACGTCAGCAGATGGCCAATGCATGTAAATACACTCCCGCCCACCGAGATGTCATATTCATGCGAGTGAGAATCGGCGGCAGGACGGCAGTGGACCACTGAGTACAGGCAGCTCTGTCCTCAATTGTAAGTGTGAAGGTGCTGTAAAAAAGGGTAGTGAAGTTTATTTAGATTATATCTTTACAGGTACTTACCTGGATGGGGTCCCCTGAAGGTCATCGGATGTTTTTTTTTGGTTTTGATGCTTTTTATTTTTAGTTCTTCCACCCTCCTTGAGCCCGACTCCATCCTCGACGGCACTTGGGTGGCAAGTGCCTTTGCCGCCGAGAATGAGAGCTCCCGCCGGCTGCCGCCCAGATTGGCAGCATTTATTGTCCATTTGCCGCCCGCCGACCTTCGAGGGACCTGGGTGATGAAAACCCCACCCAAAGAACCATCAGGGACCTCGCGGCCATTGGCGGTCCTTTGGGCGGGCGGAGGCCTTCATCAAATTCGGGCCCATGTTGTCCCTGATATGTGTCGATCCATCCTTCAGTTGATCATCCTCAGTGATGGCAGAACCCACCTTTTTCCGAAAAGTTCTAACATTTGAAAATTTTGACCCATCCCTGGTTTGTCCAATTTAGTAATTAATTTTCTGAGACCTACTTGGGTTGACCTATAGTCAAATGTATTATTTAGAGGCGTGAAAAAAAATCCTTGTATCATGGTCAACAGCATGTGAAGGAATCTGAAATGACTTTAAATCTAACTCAACAATGTCAATATAATGAAATGAGCTGCTTTACTCAGCACATAAATGCAGGATAGGTTTTATATGTGTTAAACAAATATACTGTGGTATATCAGTATCAACCATTCTACTCACGATAGTCCTTGTATTCCCATCTCTCCATTACTTTCTGCTCCTCCTCAGTAAAGACAATAGCTTGTACTGCCAAATAATGAGACGTCTTACGTAGTCTGTCTCATTTCAATAATTTTGGCTTCAGTAATATAATCTGGTCCATCTGTAGTTTAGAACACAGGGTCTTGTATGCCTTTTTAAACATTGGAATATGGTTTCAGTTACTTGATTTAATTGGATCCGCCCTCTAATAATTGGCTAAGCTGGTGTTTTAGTCTCCTCGCTGTGATCATTTGCTGTTGTGTTAGACCTAGACTGGAAAGTGCTGAGTATGCAAACACAGCTTCAAGTATTTTTAACACCTCAGCTATATTTTTCTGCCTGGTAATAATTAGGCAGTAAAATTACCAATATGCTGAAAATGTGCCCAATATCTAAAGAAAAATTTCCTCAGGAAAGTGATGCATATTTAATTTTCTGCAGACTGCATCACTATTTATACTAAAATAATACAACTAGCTTAAAATGTTTGGTCATTTCCTCCTTCACATAAAATACAGCCTGCTTGAGGTTAATATCAGTTTGCCAGAGTGCGAATTAAATTAATTTGAATGAGGATTTGATTTTTAAAAATCTATATTCTTATTGACTACCAAGCTGCACAAAACCGATCTCTGGTTCCATTAACCCTCCCTCAACCCTTCTCTCTCGCTATCTGTTTCTTGCTTACTGTTCGTAGTTCGATTATGACTGTAATTCAATTTTTTCAGTCTCTGAATGCCCCCAGCAAAGTAGACATGTTCTTACTAATTCATTGCCTGTTATTATTGTGATATCATAACAACAATTGCGGCCATTGGTCGTTCAATCAAAAGTTCACTTGTTAGTGGAGATTTATTTGAAATGATTTTCAGGGAGGAGAATTTTCATAGAATCATAGAAATTTACAGCATGGAAGGAGGCCATTTCGGCCCATCGTGTCAGTGCCGGCCAACAAGAGGCTATCCACTCTAATCCCACTTTCCAGCTCTAGGCCGCTTACAGCACTTCAAGTGCACATCCAAGTATTTTTTTTAAGTGGTGAGGGTTTCTGCCTGTACCATCCTTTCAGGCAGTGAGTTCCAGAAACACACAACCCTTTGGGTGAAGACATTTCCCCTCAACTCCATTCTAAATCTTCTACCAATTACTTTAAATTTATGCCCTCTGGTTGTTGACTCCTCTGCTAAAGGAAATAGGCCCTTTCTATCCACTATATCTAGGCCCCTCATAATTTTATACACCTCAATAAGGTTTCCCCTCAGCCTCCTCTGTTCCAAGGAAAACAAACCCAGCCTATCCAATCTGTTCTCATAACGAAGATTCTCCACTCCCGGCAACATCCTCTTAAATCTCCTCTGTAACCTCTCCAGTGCAATCACATCCTTCCTGTAATGTGGTGGCCAGAACTGCACGCAGTACTCTAGCTGTGGCCTAACTAGTGTTTTATACAGTTCAAGCATAACCCCCCTGCTCTTGTATTCTATGCCTTGGCTAATAAAGGCAAGCATTCTGTATGCCTTCTTAACCACCTTATCTACCTGGCCTGTTACCTTCAGGGATCTGTGGACATGCACTCTAAGGTCCCTTTGTTCCTCTACATTTCTCTGTGTCCTACCATTTAATGTGTATTCCCTTTCCTTGTTAGCCCTCCCCATAAGCATTACCTCACGCTTCTCCAGATTGAAATCCATTTGCCACTGTTCTGCCCACCTGACCAGTTCATTGATATCTTCCTGCAGTCTACAGCTTTCTTCTTCATTATCAACCACACAGTCGATTTTAGTATCATCTGCAAATTTCTTAATCATACCCCCTAAAATCAAGTCCATATCATGAATATATACCATACAAAGCAAGGGACCGAGTACCGAGCCCTGTGGAACCCCCCTGGAAACAGCCTTCCAGTCAGAAAAATACCCATCAACCATTACGCTCTGCTTCCTGCCTTTGAGCTAATTTTGGATCCAACTTGCCACTTTGCTTGGATCCCATGATCTTTTACTTTCATGACCAATCTGCCATGTGGGACCTTATCGAAAGCCTTGCTAAAATCCATCTACACTACATCAAATGCACTACCCTCATCGACCTTCCTTGTTACCTCCTCAAAAAATCCAATCAAGTTAGTTAGACACGACCTTCCCTTAACAAATCCACACTGACTGTCCTTGATTAATACATGTCTTTCTAAATGTCGATTTATCCTGTCCTTCAGAATTCTTTCTAATGATTTTCCCACCACCGAGGTTAGGCTGACTGGCCTGTAATTAATCGGTCTATCCCTTTCTCCTTTTTTAAACAAAGGTAGCACATTGGCAGTCCTCCAGTCCTCTGGCACCACACCTGAAGCCAGAGAGCATTGGAAAATGGTGGTCAGCGCCTCTGCTATTTCTTCTTTCGCTTCGTTTAACAGCCTGGGATACACTGCATCCGGGTGTGGGGACATCCACTTTCAAAGCTGTTAAACCCCATACTATCTCCTCTCTCACTATGTTTAATTCAGCTAATATTTCACACTCCTCCTCCCCGATAGTAATGTCTTCATCGCTCCTCTCATATTTTGTATCGGTCTTCATGGTAGAAGACACTAAAAACATCCCAATAGTGGATAATCAAGGGGCTAAAGGGAGGGAGGAACTTATTACAATCACTATCACTAAAGAAGTAGTACTCGGTAAAATAATGGCACTAAAGGCGGACAAATCCCCTGGACCTGATGGCTTACAGCCTAGGGTCTTTAAAAAAGTGGCTGCGGAGATAGTGGATGCATTGGTTGTGATCTACCAAAATTCCCTCGATTCTGGGGCGGTCCCAGTGGATTGGAAAACTGCAAATGTAATGCTCCTATTTAAAAAAGGAGGCAGACAAAAAGCAGGAAACTATAGATCAGTTAGCCTAACATCTGTCATTGGGAAAATGCTGGAGTCTATTATTAAGGAAGCAGTAGTGGGATATTGGGAAAAGCATCATTTAATTTAGCAGAGTCAGCATGGTTTTATGAAAGGGAAATCATGTTTGACAAATTTGCTGGTGCTCTTTGAGGATGTAACGAGAAGGGTGGATAAGGGGGAACCAGTGGATGTGGTGTATTTGGATTTCCAGAAGGCATTTGATAAGGTGCCACATAAAAGGTTACTGCACAAAATAAAAGTTCACAGGGTTGGGGTAATATATTAGCATGGATAAATGATTGGTTAACTAACAGAAAACAGAGAGTCAGGATAAATGGGTCATTTTCCGGTCGGCAAACAATGACTAGTGGGGTGCCGCAGGGATCGGTGCTGGGGCCTCAACTATTTACAACCTATATTAATGACTTGGATGAAGGGACTGACTGTAATGTTGTCAAGTTCGCTGATGATACAAAAATGGGTGAGAATGTAAATTGTGAGGAGGACACAAAAAAATCTGCAAAGGGATATAGACAGGCTAAGTGAGTGGGCAAATATTTGGCAGATGGAGAATAATGTGGGAAAATGTGAGGTTATCCACTTTGGCAGAAAAAAATCAAAAAGCAAATTATAATTTAAATGGAGAAAAATTGCAAAGTGCTGCAATACAGAGGGACTTGGGGGGTCCTTGTGCATGAAACACAAAAAGTGAGTATACAGGTACAGCAAGTAATCAGGAAGACAAATGGAATGTTGGCCTTTATTGAAAGGGAGGTAGAGTATAAAAGCAGAGAAGTCCTGCTAGAACTATACAGGGTATTGGTGAGGCCACACCTAGAGTACTGCATGCAGTTTTGGTCTCCGCATTTAAGGAAGGATATAATTGCATTGGAGACTGTTCAGAGAAGGTTCACTAGGTTGATTACGGAGATGAGGGGGTTGGCCTATGAAGATAGGTTAAGCCTATACTGATTGGAGTTCAGAAGAATGAGACGTGATCTTATTGAAACTTATAAGATAATGAGGGGGCTAGACAAGATGGATGCAGAGAGGATATTTCCACTCATAGGGGAAACTAAAACTAGGGGACATAGGGCTAGATTTTCCATTATTTTTGCATGCATAATGCCCACTTAACGTCCATTTTACCGCTGAAGTGAGGTGTAATGCCCAGAAATCGCCCAGTTAGCCACAAAATGAAATCTGACGCTCATTTTTCAGACACTTATCGCCGAGCGTTACTTTCACTATGTACATAACGCTGGGGAAAAATAATACCGCACACCCACTTTTTTGGGGTGGAATTATCAGAATGGGTGAAACCAATGCCCATAATATTGCCAGCATTATTTTCGGCACGTAATTAATGGCGAGATTCAATAATTACCGATCGCCCACTTTTTTTTGTTGTAAAGATCAAATTTGCCAAAACTAAAGGCCAGTATATCGCCCAGTGTCACTTTCACCACCTCGCACACATCTCGCCCACAATATCACATGCTCAAAATACCGCTCTGATAAAGTGGAACTGTTCTGAACTAATCACAGCAGTATGGGCGCCATTTTTCAAATCACAGGTCGCTTCATTAAAAAGGCTGCTTCAACTTCTGGGGAGTTTGGATTGACTCTGGAGTTCTTCTCATGTGAAGTGACCATCTCAACAGACATCTTTTCAGGCTATCGATGATTGGGTTTTACTGTAGGTGCCTTTTAGTTTGGAAATTATTGCTTCTGATCAATCGCTATTATACTTTCATTAGAATGGGGCCAGCCATTTCTCAGCCTGCATCAATCAATACGCAGATGCTGTCGAGTGCAAAAGGCACAACGTCTAATGCATACCATTATGTGTCTGTCATGTATCTTACATTATTATATATAACTGCATCCCAACATGCTATACATGACTGTAATAAGATATGACCTGTCACCACCAGCATACCTTACCACCGGGGGTGCACTTGCAAGAGACAGGTAAATAAGCACAGGTCTCAGGCAAGTGCAGCATTCCAGAGCTGTGAAATAAAAGGTGCCGGTCCAGAGTGACCTTGACTTCACTACATGCCTCGTGTGAATCTGTACTGAGGGGACAGGACTTTATAGTGGCGACGGGTTACGGGATTACAGAATCCACAGAATGGCGAACAACGGATCAGACGAAAAGTACAATGCTGGAGACAATTGGGAGGACTTTATAGAAAGGCTCCAGCAAAGCTTTGTAACCAAAGACTAGTTAGGCGACGATACGGCGGACAAGAGAAGAGCCCATCTCTTGACCAGCTGTGGCTCGAAAACATACACTTTAATGAAGGATCTGTTGGCACCTGAGAAACCAGCAAGCAAGTCGTTTGAAGAATTGAGCACACTGGTAAGAAAGCGAGCAGCCGACACATGGCCAGACACAGGTTCTACAACTACAGACGCTGTGTGGGCCAGAGCATACCCGACTTCGTGGCGGAACTTCGGAGGTTGGCTAGTTTATGTGAGTTCTCCGATGAACTGAGGAGAGAAATGCTGAGAGACTTTTTCATTGAAGGAATAGGCCACGCAGGCATATTCCGAAAGCTCATAGAGACCAAGAACCTGACCTTAGAGGCAGCAGCAGTGGTTGCACAGACATTCTTGGTAGGGGAAGAAGAAACGAGGTTGATTTACAATGCAGGTACGACAACGAACGAAATAATGGAACAAGGAGTTCACAGCATTAGAAAAGCTGCTACCCCCACACACAGACAAAACCGGCAGAACAGGCTTTCGACAGCAAGCAGTGGCAACAGAAGGCATCAAGGGCCACAGGAACGGCCGTTCACACCTCATCAACCCACAATGAAAGCAATCAACTACAAACTGAGAGAAGCTCAAGAGAGATCAGCCAGACGCAGCTCATTCTTTGCAAGCAGTCTGTGGTGGAGGTGTGGGGGTGGGCACTCGTCAAGGGAATGTCAATGTCAGCAGGCTGTTTGCAGGAACTGTGAATATACAGGGCATTTGGCCCGCATGTGCAAAAAAACGACAGCTCGGCTGGTATACGAATCGGATGGGTCGGAAAGCGGACCAGAAGGCGGTGGGGACAGTACCCGGGACACCGATGTACAGCGGGTCAACACGATCAATGGCCGCTGCTCCTACGACAAGACGCCTCCTATAATGATGAGGGTCCTACTCAACGGGATATCTGTCTACATGGAGCTGGATACGGGAGCGAGTCAATCTCTCATGGGCGCTCAACAATTTGAACAACTGTGGCCGCATAAAAGAGACAGACCAAAACTCACAAGGGTCGACACCAAACTAAGGACCTATACCAAAGAAATCGTACCAGTCCTCAGCACCGTCATGCTCTCTGTCACACACAAAGGGACAGTGAACCGACTTCCCCTGTGGATTGTCTCCGGAGACCCCCCAGCACTGCTGGGGAGAAGCTGACTGGCAAAACTAGACTGGAAATGGGATGATCTCCATGCCATGTCATTAGAGGAACGGACCTCCTGCTCAACAGTTAAAAAGCGATTTGAACATCTCTTTCAGCCAGGTGTGGGCACTTTCAAAGGGGCCAAAGTCAAAATCTACATCACACAGGATGCTAGACCGGTCCATCACAAGGCCAGAGCTGTACCCGATATGATGAGGGAATAGATTGATCACAAACTAGACAGGCTTCTGCAGGAAGGCATTATATCACCTGTGGAATTTAGCGACTGGGCAAGTCCCATCGTCCCAGTCATGAAGCCTGATGGATCCGTACGAATCTGTGGGGACTACAAATCTACCATAAACAGAGTCTCCCTACAGGACCAGTACCCGCTGCCCAGAGCGGAGGACTTATTTGCCACATTGGCTGGAGGTAAACTTTTCTCAAAATTAGACCTCACATCTGCGTATATGATGCAAGAATTGACCAAGGAATCCAAGCTACTCACCACCATCAACACACATCGAGGCCTTTTCATGTACAATCGATGCCGATTCGGCATCAGGTCGGCAGCTGCCATAATCCAGCGCACATGGAGAGTCTGCTCAAGTCTATCCCGGGGACGGTTGTATTTCAAGACAACATACTTATCACGGGCAGGGACACCGACTCCCATCTTGGTAATTTGGAGGAAGTACTAAAGCAGTTGGATCGGGTAGGCCTACGAGTCAAGAAATCCAAGTGCCTGTTTCTTGCACCCAAGGTTGAATTTTTGGGCAGAAGGATTGCCGCTGATGGAATCCGCCCAACAGAGTCCAAAACAGAAGCAATTCGCCTGGCACCCAGGCCCCGGAATGTCTCAGAACTGCGTGCCTTTCTCGGGCTACTCAATTACTTTGGGATCTTCATGCAGAACTTATGCATGCTGCTGGAGCCTCTCCACGTGCTACTCGGAAAGGGGTGCGATTGGTTTTGGGGGGACGCCCAGAAATGCGCCTTCAATAAGGCACGCAACCTTCTGTGTTCCAACAGTGTTTTGACTTTCTTTGACCCAGGTAAAAAGCTAGTTCTCACATGCGATGCGTCAGCGTATGGGGTCGGGTGCATTTTGCAACATGTCAATATTGCGGGCAAATTACAACCCATAGCTTATGCCTCCAGGTCACTTTCGCGGGCGGAGCGCAGGTAAGGAATGGTAGAGCAGGAGGCGCTCGCGTGCGTGTACGGTGTCAAAAAGATGCACCAATACCTTTTCGGGGCCAAGTTCGCGTTAGAAACAGACCACAAGCCCCTCACATCCCTCCTATCCGAGAGCAAGGCAATAAACACCAATGCCTCGGCGTGAATTCAACGGTGGGCACTCATGCTG
The DNA here is from genome assembly GCF_044704955.1 of Pristiophorus japonicus. Taxonomy (NCBI): domain Eukaryota; kingdom Metazoa; phylum Chordata; class Chondrichthyes; family Pristiophoridae; genus Pristiophorus; species Pristiophorus japonicus. Next base: position 276,868,009 of record NC_091979.1, on the reverse strand, counting down.
GCATCCTACGACTATACCATAAGACACAGACCAGGCACAGACAACTGTACCGACGCGCTCAGCAGGCTACCAACCATGGAAGGGTCTGACGAACAGGACTGTGAGAGAGTCATGGTAATCAATGCCTTTGAGTCCACAGGTTCGCCCATGACGGCTCGCCAAATCAGAGTCTGGACGGCCAGCGACCCCACGTGATCCTTAGTAAAAAGATGTGTCCTAACTGGTGACTGGGCAGAGGTTCACGATGCCTGCCCCGAGGAATTAAAACCCTTTCACAGGCGCATACATGAGCTATCACTACAAGCAGACTGCCTGATGTGAGGCAGCCGAATAGTCATGCCTCTGCGAGGCAGAGAGGCATTTGTCCGGGAGCTCCACCGCGAGAGCCTGGGGATTGTTCTCATGAAGGCCATAGCCAGATCCCACGTCTGGTGGCCTGGTATTGATGTGGACTTGGAGCTCTGCGTCCGAAGGTGCACCATTTGTGCCCAACTCAGCAATGCCCCCAGGGAGGTTCCACTGAGCCCCTGGCCCTGGCCTACCAAACCGTGGTCGCGGGTGCACGTAGACTATGCAGGCCCATTCATGGGCAAAATGTTCATCGTAGTTGTAGATGCATTTTCAAAGTGGATCGAATGCACCATTTTAAACTCTAGCACAACCTCCACCACTGTGGAGAGCCTCGCAACCATATTTGCAACGCACGGAATCCCTGACATATTAGTCAGTGACAATGGTCCGTGCTTCACCAGCGCAGAATTCCAAGACTTTATAATTGACCACGGCATAAATCACGTCAAGACGGCACCGTTCAAGACAGCCTCCAATGGCCAGGCAGAGAGAGCAGTGCAAATCATTAAACAAGGCATGCTTAAAATCCAAGGTCCCACGCTGCAGGGTCGCCTGTCGCATACAGATCTCGTCTGCACTCACTGACTGGGATCCCCCCCGCGCATTTTTGATGAAAAAGACTTTAAAAACCAAGCTCTCATTAATCCTCCCAGACATGCATGAAATCGTTGAGGCAAAGCGCCGTAAGCTGACTGAGTACCATGACAGAAATTCGAGGGGGAGATGGAATGAGATAGGGGACAAAGTGTTTGTACTAAACTATGGCAGAGGTCCCAAATGGCTTGCAGGGACAGTAACGGGCAAGGAAGGAAACAGGCTACTGGTAGTACAAATGGACAAAGGCAAAACCTGCCGGAGGCATGTAGACCAAGTCAAAAGCAGATTTACCAACAGCACTGCGGAACCAGAGGCAGACTACAATGTGGAACTCACACCACACCTGGTGGACAGACAGAGGGAACAACCTGAGGAAAGGACAATCCCAACAGACAGCCCAGGCGAGTCAACAACAATCACACCAATCGAAACAGACAGCCCAGGCGAGATACCAGCAACCACACCCAAAGAAAAACAGACACCAAGGCAAACAACTGAACCACAACTCAGACGCTCCACGCGTGAGCGTAGACCACCTGAGAGACTGAACCTATAAAGATAATAAGACCTTGGTGGAGGGTGATGTCATGTATCTTACATTATTATATATAACTGCATCCAAACATGCTATACATGACTGTAATAAGATATGACCTGTAACCACCAGCATACCTTACCACCGGGGGTGCACTTGCAAGAGACAGGTATATAAGCGCAGGTCTCAGGCAAGTGTAGCATTCCAGAGCTGTGAAATAAAAGGTGCTGGTCCAGAGTGACCTTGACTTCACTACATGCCTCATGTGAATCTGTACTGAGGGGACAGGACTTTACAGTGTCCAATCTAAGATATGCCAGAATAAGGATAAGGTCCAGACCATACACCCTGTACTTACAGGGAGAAGAGGTCTTACCTCAGCGTGTCCGAGAATACCTGCCTTCGGAGACTGCACTTCCACAAAGCGGTGATCACTGAAATATGTCCGCTCATTAGGCCAGATATGCAGCCTGCCATCAGGACATCATTGTCCGTTGACGTCAAGGTCACCGCGGCAATGTCGTTTTAGGTGTCCAATTCCTGTCGGGCCTCCGCGGTCGACATTTCCCCTCTGTCTCATCATGCCACACATCGCTGCATTCGACAGGTCATGGAGGCTCTGTACGTATGTAGGATGGACTTTGTCAGCTTCCCCATAACCTCGGAGGGTCAGACTGACAGGGCTGGTGCATGCTACCGCATTGCTAAGTTCCCCAAGGTGCAGGGAGCAATACAGTGCACTCACATCACCATGCGGGCACCTTCTCAGGACCCAGAGCTTTTTCGTAACAGAAATGAATTTCACTCCCTGAAGATCCAACTAGTTGTCGACCACAACCAGATCATAATGGCAGTGAATGTCAAATGTCCGGGCAGCTTCGATGAGGCTCACATCCTTAGTGAGAGCGCTGTCTCTGAAATGTTTAAGAGTCAGCCACAAGGACAATGCTGGATGCTTGGTGACAACTGATATGGCCTAGCCACCTGGCTGATGATCCCCCCTGCGTGACACCCACACCGAGGCCGAGAAGCAATACAACCAGAGCCGCAGAAACACAAGCAATGTGGTCCAGAAAACAATTACTGTGCTTAAGCAGTGCTTTAGATGCCTGGACCACTCAGGAGGGGAGCTACAATTCAACCCTGAGCAAGCAGCTAAATTCATGGTCGTGTGCTCCATGCTGCACAACCTGGCTATCAGGAGGGGACAAGAATTGCCAGAAGGGACTGATGGTCCACCTCGGGAGAGAGAGGAAGAGGAGGACGAGGGGCTGAACGCTGACCTAGGGCCAGACAATCAGGCTGACTATGCAACCGTACCCACGACCCCTCCAGACCGCAGGAAAGGGCCGTGGTGGCTACATAGCTGCAAGACTCTTATGTCAGGAACTCATAAATGAGTGATTTTCCTCAAAGAACATTGCTGTAATTGACAAAGCTGATACATTGCTGTGTGTATGAAGCTCAGATATAAATGGTGGGCATCACCTTGGTGCCAGTTAAAGTTTAAATTGATTCAAGTTAAGTTTTATTTAACCCTTTCATGTTAAGAAATCACCAGTGTGTAATGCTGCAGCTATCTGAGACAATGCCCAACAAGATTATGTTGAATAAAAAACATTTAATACGACCATTGGTCTGAACTCATAACTATCACGAACAAAAACACCCCACCCCCACCACACTTTTTCGACCATTGACGTCATTCAAATGGTCAACATGTCCAGCAACACAGAATACAAAGGCAAAGCAGGAGGGTGGCCCCCTCCCCCCATACATTGCAACAAATTGCATACACCCAGATGGAGATATAACACAGCCATCACCTGCGGATATGCACCTCACTTTCCTCCCCCCCTCCCCTTCCTCTCCTGAACTCTACCCCTTCCCCTCCTCGCTCCATGCCACCTGGTCGAAGAGCTCCTCAGGTAGTGCCTCATTGGCGGGGGGATGAAGGCAGAGGCGGTGGTTGCATGGGTACGGGAGCGGGGGGCTGCTGAGGTGGGAACATTCTCGGATCCAGAAGCTTGCTCTTGGTCTCGCCTCCCATGTGTCGTTGGCACGGGTGGTGTGGAACCTAGGGGTGGAGTGCCGCGCGCCGGGACCACTGGGAGTCCTGTGCCAGCAATGTTCCTGGCTATCGCCTTCTGGGCTTCCGCCATCCGCGGAACGTATTCAGTCATGGTGCCAGAGATGGTGGCCAGCTGTCAGGATATGCCCCGCAATGCATTGAGGATCTGGTCACCAATGTCTACAGTTCTCCTGGACAACTTAACCATCTCTTCCCTCTCATCTGGCGCTTGTGGACCAGACCTGCTGAATCCACGAAACCTCCGTGGGGTTGGCGCCGACCTGGGGACAAATGAGGTGCCCTGTGGCAAGGTGCTTGGGCCCGGTACCGCCAGAGTGAAGGCGGGAATGGCCGGAGGACCACTAGATGGTCTTGGGGTGGAATGCCTTCTGGAACCTCAAAGTCGGCGCTCTCATCCATAGCGAACAGACCCAGCGGATTGGCAGGCGAGAATCGGAGCTCCTCAGCAGCAGATGTAGGATCGTCCAGCGAGTCCGGCCCCGCGCCCTCACCTTCCGGCCTCTGTGGTCTTGCCTGGGGCCGTGCTGCTGGCTGAGCTGCAAAACACAAATGAGGTTATTAGAGGAGAAGGGGGTGCTAGGGTCACAAGGTGAGTCCAGCGCTACACATAGCATATGCACGACAAAAGCACCACCGCTATCAAAATCATCACAGACATCACATTTCATGACCATCAACACATTGTGCATTGCAATGATTTTCATTAGGCCAGCATTATTTATAGGACAATTTTAGAAACCATCTATCATATATTATTGTTTGGGTATGAGTGGGTGTGGCATCAATTGACTTTAGATCTCGCAATGGTGTATACTTTACTCACGTGGCATCACTTCAGGGTCTGCAGCTGCTTGCATGGCCGTCCGGGTGTGCTTCCCCACGAGTGTGAGCACCCGCTCCTCCATCTCAGTGATATCGCTGGGGACTGGTGGCCCCCCCACCCGTTCGCCTCTGCACGGACCTCATCATCGATAGCTTCTTCTGTAAAAGATGACAGGATGACATGGCATGAGATCATTGCGTGATATCATTGCTAGGTACTGTCACAGAGGCTGATATGACACATAACCGACAGATGTAATCATGATTATTATGATAATTATCATTATTTATCTAAAGACGTACACCATGAACGCAGGCTTTGACTACAACATTTTCGGTAAAAGTGAAAGACCTCACATCTGATTATAGTCACTCATGACTCTTACAAATCAAATTATGTAAATACATAAGTACATGTAAATCAATGTAATACTTACTCTTGCAGATCCAACAAGGTCGTTCCATCGCTAGCGGCATTGGTTGCCCTTGCGCACCCCTTGGTCGCCGACGAGACCACCTCTGCTATCTCGGTCCATATCTTCTGGAAGACCTTTGGGGTGGGCTTCCCATGCCCTACTTGGGTCAAATCACCCCAGCGTAACTCGACCTCCTGCAGGAGGGAGGCATTTGCCTCATCTGAGAACCTCTTCGCTCTTTTGCGCCCTTCAATGTGCTCCTCTCCCAGCTCATTTAAATGGCCACCCATTTAAAACTGAGATGGGGAGGAATTTCTTCTCTCTGAGAGTTGTAAATCGATGGAATTCTCTGCCCCAGAGAGCTGTGGAGGCTGGGTCATTGAATATATTTAAGGCGGAGATAGACAGATTTTTGAGCGATAGGGAAATAAAGGGTTATGGGGAGAGGGCAGGGAAGTGGAGCTGAGTCGATGATCAGATCAGCCATGATCTTATTAAATGGCGGAGCAGGCTCGAGGGGCCAGGTGGCTTACTCCTGCTCCTATTTCTTATGTTCTTATATTTTTATGTTCTTTTGTGAAAACAGATGCAATGTATTGGGTGTTGTGTAATGAGAGAGGATTAATTAGTAATCTCATTTTGCGAGGCCCCTTGGGGAAGAGTGGCCATAATATGGTGGAATTCTGCATTAGGATGGAGAATGAAACAGTTAATTCAGAGACCATGGTCCAGAACTTAAAGAAGGGTAACTTTGAAGGTATGAGGCGTGAATTGGCTAGGATAGATTGGCGAATGATACTTAAGGGGTTGACTGTGGATGGGCAATGGCAGACATTTAGAGACCGCATGGATGAATTACAACAATTGTACATTCCTGTCTGGCGTAAAAATAAAAAAGGGAAGGTGGCTCAACCGTGGCTATCTAGGGAAATCAGGGATAGTATTAAAGCCAAGGAAGTGGCATACAAATTGGCCAGAAAGAGCAGTGAACCCGGGGACTGGAAGAAATTTAGAACTCAGCAGAGGAGGACAAAGGGTTTGATTAGGGCAGGGAAAATGGAGTACGAGAAGAAGCTTGCAGGGAACATTAAGACGGATTGCAAAAGTTTCTATAGTTATGTAAAGAGAAAAAGGTTAGTAAAGACAAACGTAGGTCCTCTGCAGTCAGAATCAGGGGAAGTCATAACAGGGAACAAAGAAATGGCAGACCAATTGAACAAGTACTTTGGTTCGGTATTCACTGAGGAGGACACAAACAACCTTCCGGATATAAAAGGGGTCAGAGGGTCTAGTAAGGAGGAGGAACTGAGGGAAATCTTTATTAGTCGGGAAATTGTGTTGGGGAAATTGATGGGATTGAAGACCGATAAATCCCCAGGGCCTGATGGACTGCATCCCAGAGTACTTCAGGAGGTGGCCTTGGAAATAGCGGATGCATTGACAGTCATTTTCCAACATTCCATTGACTCTGGATCAGTTCCTATGGAGTGGAGGGTAGCCAATGTAACCCCACTTTTTAAAAAAGGAGGGAGAGAGAAAACAGGGAATTATAGGCCGGTCAGCCTGACCTCAGTAGTGGGTAAAATGATGGAATCAATTATTAAGGATGTCATAGCAGCGCATTTGGAAAATGGTGACATGATAGGTCCAAGTCAGCATGGATTTGTGAAAGGGAAATCATGCTTGACAAATCTTCTGGAATTTTTTGAAGATGTTTCCAGTAAAGTGGACAAAGGAGAACCAGTTGATGTGGTATATTTGGACTTTCAAAAGGCTTTCGACAAGGTCCCACACAAGAGATTAATGTGCAAAGTTAAAGCACATGGGATTGGGGATAGTGTGCTGACGTGGATTGAGAACTGGTTGTCAGACAGGAAGCAAAGAGTAGGAGTAAATGGGTACTTTTCAGAATGGCAGGCAGTGACTAGTGGGGTACCACAAGGTTCTGTGCTGGGGCCCCAGCTGTTTACACTGTACATTAATGATTTAGACGAGGGGATTAAATGTAGTATCTCCAAATTTGCGGATGACACTAAGTTGGGTGGCAGTGTGAGCTGCGAGGAGGATGCTATGAGGCTGCAGAGTGACTTGGATAGGTTAGGTGAGTGGGCAAATGAATGGCAGATGAAGTATAATGTGGATAAATGTGAGGTTATCCACTTTGGTGGTAAAAACAGAGAGACAGACTATTATCTGAATGGTGACAGATTAGGAAAAGGGAAAGTGCAACGAGACCTGGGTGTCATGGTACATCAGTCATTGAAGGTTGGCATGCAGGTACAGCAGGCGGTTAAGAAAGCAAATGGCATGTTGGCCTTCATAGCAAGGGGATTTGAGTACAGGGGCAGGGAGGTGTTGCTACAGTTGTACAGGGCCTTGGTGAGGCCACACCTGGAGTATTGTGTACAGTTTTGGTCTCCTAACTTGAGGAAGGACATTCTTGCTATTGAGGGAGTGCAGCGAAGATTCACCAGACTGATTCCCGGGATGGTGGGACTGACCTATCAAGAAAGACTGGATCAACTGGGCTTATATTCACTGGAGTTCAGAAGAATGAGAGGGGACCTCATAGAAACGTTTAAAATTCTGATGGGTTTAGACAGGTTAGATTCAGGAAGAATGTTCCCAATGTTGGGGAAGTCCAGAACCAGGGGTCACAGTCTAAGGATAAGGGGTAAGCCATTTAGGACCGAGATGAGGAGAAACTTCTTCACCCAGAGAGTGGTGAACCTGTGGAATTCTCTACCACAGAAAGTAGTTGAGGCCAATTCACTAAATATATTCAAAAGGGAGTTAGATGAAGTCCTTACTACTCGGGGGATCAAGGGGTATGGCGAGAAAGCAGGAAGTGGGTACTGAAGTTTCATGTTCAGCCATGAACTTATTGAATGGCGGTGCAGACTAGAAGGGCTGAATGGCCTGCTCCTGCACCTATTTTCTATGTTTCTATGTTTCTATTCATTAAGAACCATACCCACGTCTCCCGCCTCCAGACACAAATTACCCTCATGATCTCTAATAGGCCCTAACTTTCCTTAGTTATCCTATTGCTCTTAATATATTTATAAAACATTCTTTATTTAATGCAAGTTATTCAATATTGTCACGGTCATAGTACCACAAACAGACAGGGCAACTTTGCAATGAGTCCTTCCAGACTACATTGAATCAAAAATATTGACACATCGTTGAATTTCTGGCACTAAGTGTGCCTATTGGCCTTGTATCCATCCCCTCCATCACTGGTGCATTGTAGTTACAGTAAATATGATCTACAAGATGCACTGCAGTAACTCACGAGGGTTACTTTAAACCACCTCCCTTCCCACAACCTATACCACTAAGAAGGACAAGAACTGAATTGTCTTGGGAAACAAGACAAATTTTCTCCCAAGTCACACAGGACCTATATCCCTGTTACTTCATCATCACTTGGCCCTTAACCTTAAATTCCCTACCAAAAACCATTGTGAGATAATTAACAACACAAGGAATGTAGCAGTTCACGGAGAAATGCCGCCACCACTTTCTTGGGACAGCTAGGAATGGAAAATAAACATGGCCTTGCTAGCATTGCCCACTGCACAAGAACAAAATACCCCACAGAAAGCCTAAAAACAAAACTTAATGGCTCAGAAATTGCAGTCGGAGGCTTCCTGCGGGCAGTTGCCTCCGATCGCAATAATTTCTACGAATGTACCTGGTGGTCCCGGAAGTTCGGCGACTTGCGGTCCTGGGGCTCTACGGGAAGGCCAGTGCAGAGGTCCACGTATCCCAGGATCATACGGGTTTCGTACGGATCTCTGAGATCATGTAGGATGGCCCAACCTATCAGAGTAGAGGGATCCCCATTCATACTTTTGGTAATACCATATGTACGGAGCTACCGTAAGAATGAATGGGAATACCCCCACATATACAGAAACATTGAAAATAAATCAAAAAGCACATTACATATTTAAAATTAATTAAAATGCAATGTAATTAAATATTTTATACAAAAAATGATTTTAAAACTTTTTTTTTTTGTTTTAACAGGGCGAAAAATAAACTTACCTTAATGAACAGGATTTTTAATATATAAATGAGTGATAACATTTAATTTTTCTATTTTTTAAAACTCTTATGCTGGTAAAAGCAGGAGTAACCAGCGTAAGAATTTGAAGGACATTCGTTGGGCAGGATTTGGGCAAATAGCCCAAGTCTCCGCCTGCGGAGTCCCTTTTCCTATGCATGTGTGTGATCTTCGCATACCTAAACCCGGAACTTGCGGGACCCCATGGGCACATGCGCACTTCATACCTGCCTGTGGGGAACGCGATTTCAGGCCCATTGTTTTTTATCAAAGTCTTGGTTGTGTTTAAATGAGAATGTACTTTATGATAGAATATTGCCTGTGCACGAAATGTTAGGATCTAGTTTAAGATTGGATCATTGGAATAAGTTTCACAAATACTTACATTTTAGAAGAATCAAAGCTGAATCTAAAAACCCATTGAATTCTGTTATCCAGCACTTTCCCAGCTGTACTGACTTGCTCTGATCTTAAAGGAAATGGATACCTTTAGAATGCCAGAGTGATTGCTTTTTCACTGCTAGGAAACTGGCTGTGCATCATATCACGAGGAATTGGATACACCTCACTATGCTGTTATCGATCACACAGTGCATTTAATAAAACCTTTTAAAAAAAATATCTGTTTCCAGCCACGGGGAGTAGTTACTTTCCTAGTATTACCAGTGAAACTATGTATATGCAAAGGAATATTGCTTACCTCTGTTCATTTTTAAAGGGCCAACAGGAATCTAAATTGTCCAAATTTTAACTATTTGTGAATTAATCCGTAATTATATAAATTAGGGTTACTTCGGGTTTTATTAGTTTTGAAGAAGTGAAATATGATATATCACATTTACAATGTTTGTCTTTTTATCGAAAAAAAGACCACAAGAGTGAAATAAATGTTATTCCTGTTCCTAGTGGGATACTTAAAAATTGATGAGCGACTCACAGAATTCAAAAAGATTGGGTATAATTAAAATAAGTGCAGGATTACATATTCTGCATTGAGCAATTAGTCAAAAGCAGTGGACAAGGTAGTAGTTGATTTATTTATTATTGTACAACAGTACTTAATTCCAATTTCAGTTCAATATTATCAACACTTTGTGTGTTATCAAGTTCCATATCATGCTTATAATGTTTCTAAATAGAGCAATAACAGAAATTATTTTCATTTCACGTGTAACAACCATCTACATAGTACTTCAAGGAATCAATGGGACAGTTGCTACACTGTGGACCTCATTACAGTGAACCATGTGGCCGCTCTCAAGTAACATCTCTAAGGAACAAAACCCAATTGAATGTTTTAATTTATTTACTGGTTTTGTTTGTTGAACAATAATTTGCTAAACTATATTTCATCCAGTGAGTAACTGAGCCATACTTACCAAGAACATCCCAGGTTCAATCCCATATCTGTGTTGCTAGTTTATTTAGTTGGGTTGGGGTAGTAATGCTACAGTTGGTGTCCGCATCTCTGGTTTAGGGAGATGAAAATTAGGCAGACTTCTTGCCCTTGATCTTCATCCAATGCCTCTGTAGGACGAGCACATGTGTTGCGTGATGACAGGACTGCATTCAGTTATGATGCTCACCAGTTAGATAGCCTACTGAAACACACTCTCAAAGGTTGCAGACGAATAAAGGCCACTTGCGGAAAGTACCAGAGGGTGATTGATGTCCATGGATCTTACTTTGGAATAAATCAATAATGCTTCCATCGTCTCCCTAGGGAGCATGCTCCATAGATTGACTGTTCGCTCACTGAAATATTGTTTCTGCAGATTAGTTTTGAATTTACTTCCCCCTCCCATTAAGAGCAACCTATACACTACTATGGCTTACACACCAGATTTTTACGGTCAATATTCTTGCCATTTTAGTTAGGTCACATGTCTGAAGTCCTGTTGCATTAGTCACTGTGGAGTTGTTAACAGGCAGAAGCCTGTCAAAATCTGGCTTCAGGTCTCCCAGCTAATTCCTCTTGGCTTTCATACTAGTATTTACCTTGGAATTTGTCCTCTTTACATGTCAGGATTATTACAGCCACAATTTTCAGATTCTGTCTCCCAATGTGACCATTTTGTAGGTTTGAAAAAAGGTAGCTTGGAAACCATCTGCCTCTGTGTATGTGTCCAAGGATATGAAACAATAACATCAACAATGTAAAACTCTATTATTGTCGAAGGATATATTTTTTCATTTCATTTTGAGACAAATATTTAAAGGTATAAATCCAAGTAATATTGGATATTAACTATCCGAAACCGTTGGTTAAGTGCCATGGGGGCAATTGCTAAATTTTGCCAATACAGTTACAAGTATTCTGAATTGTTGCCATATTTCAATTGCAGGATATTGCTGCCGTTCAAATGTTGTTTCATCTGAGCGCTTACTGCCAACAACACATCTTTTGGACTTTTAGTAGGTCTTGCCATTCTCTGTTAAACTGTTTGAATTTATAAAGTAACTTGTACAGAACTATAGGCAACTTTTGCTGTTTCTTTTATATATAATACAGTGTTTAAAATACTTGAACCTTCACGAAAATGATGAGACATGTCCAACATGATGTTGTGTAACTGGGAGTCTAGCTAGCTATATATTGAACCTTGATTTGTGAGTCAGTTGGACATGGTTAAAAAAATTGATTTTATTCAGCTATAAAGATGATTTTATCAAAACCAAACCATCACTACCAGTTACAAATGTCAAATGGATAGATTACTTAGAAAATAGACACATTCTCAGATGTGATGGTGAACTTCAACTTCAGCAGGTGGGTGAATTCAATGAAAAATCAGGTACAGAAAGAGAAATAAAGAAAGGGAAAGGAAGATTGGATTAAGAGAGAGAGAGAGAAAAAATGAGGCAGAATAGAAAAGTTAAAAAAAGTTTAAATTTTACATTTTACATTTTACATTTTTAAAATCTCCAATGGCAATTAAAACCTGAAGGAATGAGACTCCACACTTATAACAGTTCATTTTCAGTGCCCTCCCTCCAGCGGTGATCTGATCGGAACACCTCCAGCGACGGCAGATGGGCCTCTCCTCCAAGACAGAGTCTGGGCCCCCTTGGCGAGGGCTTGGCCTCCCGTGGCGACAAACGACCTCCTCCTCAATGATAACCAGGTCCCCCTCTCCCACATCGGCGACTGGCCTCTCCTCCTCCTTCAGCGACGACTAGAGCTCTTCTCCCCCACTGGCGACCTGACCGCTTCTCCTCCTTCAACACGTGGTGAGTTCCATGGTTATGACCCCCTGCCCTTCCACCCTGAACCCCAATGGGCCACTGACCCTCACAATGCCTGTCCCCAACCAGGACTCGGATCACCTACCACCAAGGGCACTACCCAGCGCCGAGCCTGCGTCCAACATCTCGCCGCAGGCAACTAGGCCCATAACACAGTGCCTGGTCTCCTGTCATCTTGGACCCCCTTGCCATTGGATCAAGACCTTGCTCAGCTAAGCCCGTGTGGTAGCCGGTGTGCAATGGCCACCCCACATTAAAAGAACTCACGCACAGGCATCTTCCATTCCATTAACATGAAGTTCTGGAACATCAGGACCCTCATGGAAAACCCCATCAGTGACAGGCCAGATGCCACATCGCCATAGTTGCCCGGGAACTCAGAAGCTTTCATATCGACATCGCTGCCCTCAGCAAGACCCGGTGGGCAGCGGATGGCCAGCTCAAGGGACAAGGTGGAGGTTACACCTTCTTCTGGAAAGGGAAACCAGACGAAGAACGCCACCTCCGCGGAGTCGGCTTCGCCATCAAAAATGAGCTGGTTGACCGCCTCAAAGACTCCCCCTGCGGGGCTAACGAATGCCTCATGACTCTTCACCCTATCCCGGAACCAGTGCACCACAGTCATCAGTGCGTACGCCCCAACACTTGATGCAACTGATGAGACCAAAGAGAGTTTTTACTCCAACCTCAAAAAATCCCTGTCCTGCGTCCCCACGGGCGACAAACTGATCCTCCTCGGTGACTTCAACGCCAAGGTCGGCAATATTATGTATTTAACCCCTTGTAAACTGCATCACACCTGACCACCAGAGAGGGCCTACCTGTTGGAATCCCAAGGGATCCCAGCATCCCTTGGGAGAACAGTATATAAGCAGGCCACCCACGAGGTACCTAAACTGTGGAATCTTAACAAAGGAGCTAAGGTCTCTCTTGCTCATTACACACAGTACACAGTCTGACCATTTATTATGAGTGTAACAATTGGCGATGAGGTAACGAACAACCGCGCGAAAATGCAAAGAACAGTTTACATCCTGGAAAAGTTCTCAGAAAGGAACAATTGGGAGGCCTTCATGGAGAGACTCGACCAATACTTTGTGGCCAACGAGCTGGAAGGGGATGAGAACGTTACCAAACGAAGGACGATCCTCCTAACTGTCTGTGGGGCAACAACCTATGGCCTCATGAAGAACTTCCTGGCCCCGGCAAAACCAACAGAAAAATCCTACGAAGAATTGAGTATGCTGGTCCGGGAGCACCTGAATCCTAAGGAAAGCATTTTGATGTTGAGATATCGGTTCTACACGTGTCAACAATCGGAGGGCCAGGAAGTGGCGAGCTACGTCATTGAACGAAGGCATCTTGTAGGACATTGTGAGTTTGAGGGATTCCTGGAACAAATGCTCAGAGACTATTTTGTGCAGGGCATCGGACATGAGACAATCCTTCGCAAGCTGTTCACTGTCGAAACTCCGAATCTGAGTAAAGCCATAACGATAGCCCAGGCATTTATATCCACCAGGGACAACACCAAGCAGATTTCACAGAACAAAGAAGTGTCGGCCAGTACTGTGCATAAAGTAACATTGGTTTTGAGCAGAAATGTACAGGGCAGAACGTACACGCCGGCTGTGTGGCCCGACCTCAATTTACTCAGAGTCCACCATTATCTGTAAATGCGAGGCAGTTAACACCCTGTTGGCGCAGCGGGGGTGATCATTGGCCCCATCAATGCCGCTTTAAGCACTATGCATGCAATGGCTGCAGAACAATGGGACACCTCCAATGAATGTGCAGGTGAGCTGCAAACCCTGCAAACCCTGCAAACCACCACATTGCAGAGAAAGATTGATCCAGACGGAATTGGAAACTCGTACTGTGGAGGCAGATATACGGGGTACACATGTTCACGACGAAATGTCCACCAATAATGTTGAAAGTTGAACTGAACGGTATTCCAGTGTCTATGGAGCTGGATACGGGGACAAGTCAGTCCATAATGAGTAAAATGGCCTTCAACAGGCTGTGGGGAAAGAAAGAACACAGGTCCAATTCACACCAAACTAAGGACTTACACCAAGGAACTAATCCCTGTAATTGGCAGTGCTGAAGTCAAAGTCTCCTATGATGGAGCAGTGCACTAACTCCCGCTGTGGATTGTGCCAGGGGATGGTTCCACGTTGTTTGGCAGAAGCTGGCTGGGGAAAATCCGCTGGAACTGGGACGACATTCGAGCGCTTTCGTCCGTCGACGACACCGCATGTACCCAGGTTCTAAGCAAGTTCCCTTCGTTATTCGAGCCAGGCATTGTAAGCTTTTCAGGGACGAAAGTGCAGATCTATTTGGTTCTCGGTATGCGACACATCCACCACAAGGCTCGGGCGGAACCGTACATGATGCGTGAAAAAGTGGAAATCAAGCTGTACAGGCTGCAACATGAAGGCATCATTGCGCTGGCAGAATTTCGATTGTTCCGGTACTCAAGGAGGACGGTACGGTTAGAATTTGTGGGGACTATAAAGTAACGATTAACCGTTTTTCGCTGCAGGACCAGTACCCGCTACCCAAGGCAAACGACCTATTCACGACCCTGGCTGGAGGGAAGACGTGCACTAAGCTGGACTTGACCTCGGCCTACATGATGCAGGAGTTGAAGGAGTCTTCGAAAGGCCTCACCTGCATCAACACACACAAAGGTCTGTTTATCTATAACAGATGCCCGTTTGGGATTCGGTTGGTCACACGATCTTCCAGCGGAACATGGAGAGCCTGCTAAAGTCGTTTCCTTGCACAGTGGTCTTCCAGGACGAAATATTGGTTACAGGTCGGGACACCATGGAGCACTTGAAGAATCTGGAGGAGGTTCTCAGTCAGTTGGATCATGTGGGGCTCATGTTGAAATGCTCGAAGTGTATTTTCCTGGTGCAGGAAGTCAAATTCTTAGGAAGGAGAATTGCAGCAGATGGCATCAGACCCATCGACACCAAGACGGAAGCCATCAAGATCGCGCCGAGACCACAGAACGTGACGGAGCTGCGGTCGTTCCTGGGGCTCCTTAACTATTTCGGTAATTTCCTACCTGGGCTAAGCACCCTGCTAGAACCCCTACAAAGGGAGACGACTGGGTATGGGGAAATTCACAAGAGGCTGCCTTTAAGAAAGCCAGAAACTTATTGTGTTCTAACAAACTGCTAGTCCTGTATAACCCATGTAAACGATTGGTGTCAGCTTGCGATGTGTCATCATACGGGATCGGTTGTGTGTTGCAACAGGCTAATGAATCGGGAATTTTGCAACCAGTTGCGTATGCATCCAGGCGTTTGTCCAAGGCCGAAAGGGCCTAGAGCATGGTTGAAAAAGAGGCTCTGGCGTGTGTTTACGGGGTAAAAAAATGCACCATTACTTTTTTGGCCTCAAGTTTGAGCTTGAAACTGACCACAAGCCACTCATATCCCTATTCTCGGAGAGCAAAGGGATTAATACCAATGCCTCTGCCCGCATCCAAAGATGGGCGCTCACGCTGTTGGCATACAACTATGGAATCCGCCACAGACTGGGCACAGAGAATTGCGCAGATGCTCTCAGTCGGCTACCATTGCCCACCACCAGGGTGGAAATGGCACAGCCAGCGCACTTGCTCATGGTCATGGAGGCATTTGAGAACAAAAAGTCCCCCTTTACTGTCCTTGGTAAAAAAACTGTGTCCTCCATAGGAGCTGGTCCATTGTCCCAGTGGAGATGCAGAAAGCAAGAACCGTTCCACAGACGCAAAGATGAGCTGTCCCTGCAGGCGGACTGTCTTTTGTGGGGCAATCGCATAGTCTTGTCCAAGAAAGGCAGAAACACATTTATTTGCGAACTGCACAACACCCACCCAGACATCGTAATAATGAAAGCCATAGCCAGATCCCACATATATCGACTCAAATTTAGAGTCATGCATGCACCAGTGCAACACTTGCTCTCAGTTGAGCAATGCACCCAGAGAGGCACCGCTAAGTTTGTGGTCACGGCCAATCAAACCGTGTTCGAGGATCCATGTAGACTATGCGGGCCCATTCCTAGGCAAAATGTTCTTGATTGTCGTGGACGCTTACTCAAAATGGATTGAATGTGCAATAATGTCTGTAAGCACATCCACGGCCACCATTGAAAGCCTATGAGTCATGTTTGCCATGCACGGCCTGCCCGATGTCCAAGTCAGCGACAATGGGCCGTGCTTCACCAGTGTTGAATTCAAGTATTTCATAACCGCAACAGGATCAAACATGTCACATCTGCCCCGTTCAAGCCCGCATCCAACGGCCAGACAGAACGGGCAGTTCAGACCATCAAGTAAAGCTTGAAACGTGTGTCGGAAGGCTCCCTGCAGACCCGGTTGTCCTGAGTACTGCTCAGCTACCGCACCAGACCCCACTCACTCACAGGGATTCCCCCAGCTGAGCTGCTCATGAAAAGGGCGCTTAAAACAAGGCTCTCTCTTGTCCACCCTGATTTGCATGATCACGTGGAGGACAAGAGGCATCAACAAAATGTGTACCATGACCGCGCAAATTTGTCACACGATATTGAGATCAATGATCCTGTGTTTGTGCTCAATTATGGACATGGTCCTAAATGGCTCGCCAGCACGGTCACAGCCAAAGAAGGGAGGAGGGTGTTTCAGGTCAAACTGACCAATGGACAAATGCACAGAAAACACTTGGACCAAATCAAATTGCAGTTTACCAACAGCTACGAACAACCTGAAGAAGACACCACCAACTTTGACCCTCCAACACACACACAAGTGGCAACTGACATCACAGTTGACCACAAAACCAAACTCATCATCCCCAACAGCCCGGCAAGGCTGGCTGCCCAACAGCCCAGTGAAGAACTGACCAACCCAACCACACCAACATTTGTACCAAGACGATCGACAAGGGAGCGCAAATCCCCAGATCGTCTCATCTTGTAAATAAGTGTATTGTTGACTTCACGGGGGAGTGATGTTATGTATTTAACTCTTTGTAACCTGCGTCACACCTGACCACCAGAGGGCCTACCTGTTGGTGTCCCAAGGGATCCCAGCATCCCTTGGGAGCACAGTATATAAGCAGGCCACCCACGAGGTACCTACACTCTGGCATCTTAATAAAAGAGCTAAGGTCACACTTGCTCATTACACACAATATTTGGTCTGACCATTTATTATGAGTGTAACAGGCAAGGACACAGACCTCTTTGGGAGGCGTGATTGGCAGAGAGTGGGTAGGGAAAGCCAACTCCAGCGATACTCTACTCCTGACAAAATGTCTTGAGCACGAACTTGTCATCACCAACACCTTGTTCCGCCAGAGGGACAAATACAAGGCATCGTGGCAACACCCTCGCTCCAAGCACTGGCATCTGCTCGACTATGTCATTGTCCGAACCAGAGATAGCAAGGTTGAGCGCATCACCTGTGCCATGACAGGAGCCGACGACTGCTGGACAGATCACCGCCGAATCCGATCCATTATCGACATCAACATAGCCCCAAAGCGGAGGGGGCAGCAGGAGCAGTGCGGCAAAAAAGTCAAAGCTGGGGCACTTAAAGACCCAGCTAAGAGAACCCTATACAGTCAGCGCCTCACAGCTAACCTGGCATGTCTTGACGACCCCGAGACGCAGAATGCCCACAGCGCTTGGTCTGTCCTCCAGGCCTCCATGACCAGTGCCTGCAAAGAGACGCTCGGTCACTCAACCAGGAAACACCAGGACTGGTTTGATGAGAATGATCAGGAGATTCAAGAGTTAATAGATAGCAAGCGCAGGGCATTTCTGAGCCTTAAACAACAACCCAATGCAGGAGCAGCAAAGCAACATTACAGACTGCTCAGAGCTGAGGTCCAACAAAAAACCCGGGATCTAAAGAACAGGTGGTGGATGGAGAAAGCACAGGAGATACAACAGCTGGCCGACAACCATGATGTGCAAGGATTCTTCATCACAGTCAAGGCCACATACAGTCCAAACACCCAAGGTCCCACCCCACTGCTGGCCAAGAACGGGGAAACACTCATCAAGGACACCGAGGCAGTCCGGGCCCGCTGGAAGGAGCACTTCGAAGATCTCCTCAATCGAGACTCTGCCTTTGACTCGAGTGTCCTCAATTCAATCCGCAGCATGCTACCCGCCACCACCTCAGTGAGACCCCAACACTGCACGAGGTAGAAAAAGCCATAAAACAGCTTAAAAACAACAAGGCTACGGGTGCGGATGGAATCCCGGCTGAGGTATTGAAGTATGGCAGCACGGCACTGCTGGCACGAATACACAACCTCACCTCTCTCATCTGGGGAAGGAGAGCTTGCCGGAGGATCTCAGAAATGCAGTAATCGTGACCATTTTTTAAAAAGGGACAAGTCCGACTGCGGCAACTACAGAGGAATCTCCCTGCTATCAACCTCTGGGAAAGTCGTCACTAGAGTCCTCCACAACCACCTTCTTCCTGTGGCCAAGGAGCTCCTCCCGGAGTCACAGTACGGATTTCGTCCCCTACGGGGCACAACGGACATGATTTTTGCAGTGCAACAGCTACAGGAAAAATGCAGGGAACAGCACCAGCCCTTATACATGGCCTTCTTCAACCTTACAAAGGCCTTTGACACTGTCAACCTCGAGGGTCGATGGAGCGTCCTCCAAACCTTTCGGATGCTCCCAAAAGTTCATCACCATCCTCCGCCTGCTCCACGACGGCATGCAGGCCGTGATCCTTACTAATGGATCCATCAGAGACCCAATCCACGTCCGGACTGGGGTCAAGCAGGGCTGCGTCATCGCCCCAACCCTCTTCTCAATCTTTCTCGCCGCCATGCTACACCTCACAGTCAGCAAGCTCCCCAATGGAGTGGAACTAAACTATAGAACCAGTGGGAACCTGTTCAACTTGCGCCATCTCCAGGTCAGGTCCAAGACCACCCCAACTTCTGTCGTCGAGCTACAGTACGCGGATGACAGCTGGGTCTGCGCACATACAGAGGCTGAACTCCAGGACATAGTCAACGTATTTACTGAGGTGTACAAAAGCATGAGCTTCATGCTAAACATCCGTAAGACAAAGGTCCTCCACCAGCCTGTCCTCACCGCACAGCACTGTCCCCCAGTCATCAAGATCCACGGCGCAGCCCTGGACACCGTGGACCATTCCCATATCTCGGCAGCCTCCTATCAACAAGGACAGGCAGCGACGATGAGATCCAACAGTGCACCAGTGCACCAGTGCAGCTTTCGATCACCTGAGGAAGACCAGGCCCTCAAGACATCACCAAACTCATGGTCTACAGTAATACCCGCCCTCCTGTATGGCTCAAAGACATGGACCATGTACAGCAGTCACTTCAAGTCGCTGGAGAAATATCACCAACGATGTCTCCGCAAGATCCTCCAAATCCCCTGGGAGGACAGGTGCACCAACATTAGCGTCCTCGTCCAAGCCAACATCCCCAGCATTGAAGCACTGACCTCAGTCGATCAGCTCCGCTAGGCAGGCCACATAGTTTGCATGCCAGACACGAGACTCCCAAAGCAAGTGCTCTACTCGGAACTCCTTCATGGCAAACGAGCCAAAGGTGGGCAGCGGAAACGTTACAAGGACACCCTCAATATAAAGTGATAAAGTGCAACATCCCCACTGACAGATGGGAGTCCCTGGTCAAAGATCGCCCTAAGTGGAGAAAATGCATCCGGGAGGGTCCTGAGCACCTCAAGTCTCAACGCCAAGAGCATGCAGAAATCAAGCGCAGGCAGCGGAAAGAGTGTGCGGCAAACCAATCCCACCCACCCCTTCCCTCAACGACTATCTGTCCCATCTGTGACAGAGTCTGTGGCTCTCGCATTGGACTGTTCAGCCACCAAAGAACTCACTTCAGGTGTTGAAGGAAGTCTTCCTTGATTCCGAGGGACTGCCTATGATGATGATGACTTAGACTAGACTGAAATGGACAAGACTTAACATTCTGTGGTGAGTTTAGTTTGTATTTACAGTGCAAGTACAGCAACTTCACGCATTTCAATGTATTTCAATGAGGAGCAAGACGGTGAGATGCTGCTTTCATGAAGCTCACAGCAGAGCGATAAATCTCAGACAGCAACTTTTGGATATGTGCATTTAACCGCGCATCTGCCCCTCGCCTGAAGTTGCTGACCATTTGCGCATAAATAAAGGTGAGTGCCATTAGCCTCACCATTATTTTGACAGCAAATTATGGGTCATTAATTTTGGTATATGGAGTATCTGTTTCATTGAAGACTCATTACAAGTACCTTTAGGTGACACTGTGACAGGTTTTTCACCATTAAAGGTGCTGTGCATGACAGCTGCTATTGTTTAGTTGAGTATATTGGAACATGGACCACTCTCCATGTCTCGGGGGCCTCTTATCAGCAAGGGCAGACATCGACAACGAGATTCAGCACCGTCTCCAGTGCATCAGCACAGCTTTTGGCTACCTGAGGAAAAGAGTGTTCGAAGATCAGGCCTTCAAATCTGCCACCAAGCTCATGGTCTACAGGGCTGGGGTGATACCCATCCTCCTGTATGGCTCAGAGACATGGAGCATATACAGTAGACACCTCAAGTCGCTGGAGAAATGCCACCAACGATGTCTCCGCAAGATCCTGCAAATCCCCTGGGAGGACAGATGCGCCACCATTAGTGTCCTCAATCAGGCCAACATCTCCAGCATCGAAGCACTGACCACACTTGGCCAGCTCCTTGGGCGGGCCACATTGTTTGCATACCTGACACAAGACTCCCAAACCAAGCACTCTATTCGGAACTCCTACATGGCAAACGAGCCCAAGATGGGCAGAGGAAATGTTTCAAGGACACCCTCAAAGCCTCCTTGATAAAATGCAACATTCCTGTAGTGTATAGATGAACTTCACGAGGCTAAGTACTGTGAGCTAAACTTAGTGTGACCTTAGTCTTCTTTATTACAACTCCAGAGTGCCTAAACAACATGGTAGCCAACCTTTTATATTGGCCCTGCACATGTGTGCAGGTGACCATTCGAACTCCATCAGTCGCGCCCTCTGGTTGTAAGTATTACATAGTTACATACATAACATCACTCCCCCCGCCCCCAAAGTCTTCGGTACAAGTTATTTACAAGTTGAGGCGATCCGGAGCCATTCGCTTCCTGGTTGATCGTCTAAGTTCAAACTCTGACATGGGTGAGTTGGTCAGACCATTGCTGCACTGCACGGCGGCTGGCCTGACCAGACTGTCAGGAACGATGGGTTCATCCTCGTGATTGACAGTGAGGTCGATTGCTGGTTGGGTGTGTGTTGGTGGATCATCGATGGTGATGTCCTCTTCAAGTCGTTCCTGGTTGTCAGTAAATCGCAATGTGGTCTGATCTCAATGCTTTCTGTAAATTTGGCCATTTAAGAGTTTGATTATAAACACCCGATTCCTTTCCTTGGCCAAAACAGTGCCAGCAACCCACTTGGGACCATGACTGTAATTCAGGACAAACACAGGGTCGTTAACATCAATGTCACGTGAACATCGTTGTACATGTTCTGTTGGTGTTGCCGGGTTTCCACATGATCATTAAGATCCGGGTTGGCTAGGGAGAGTCTGGTTTTGAGGGTTCTCTTCATTAACAATTCTGCCGGGGGAACCTCGGTGAGCAAGTGCGGTTGCGTCTGGTAACTGAGCAGAATGCGAGACAAGTGGGTCTGCAGGGAGCCGTCCATCACGCATTTCATGCTCTGCTTGATTGTTTGGACTGCCCGCTCCACTTGACCGTTAGACGCGGGCTTAAACGGAGAAGACCTGACATGCTTGATGCCATTGTGGGTCATAAACTCATTGAATTCCAAGCTGGTGAAACACGGTCTATTGTCGTTGACAAGGATGTCAGGCAAGCCATGGGTGGCGATCGTGGCCCGGAGGCTTTCATAGAAACATAGAAACATAGAAAATAGGTGCAGGAGTAGGCCATTCGGCCCTTCTAGCCTGCACCGCCATTCAATGAGTTCATGGCTGAACATGCAACTTCAGTACCCCATTCCTGCTTTCTCACCATACCCCTTGATTCCCCTAGTAGTAAGGACTTCATCTAACTCCTTTTTGAATATATTTAGTGAATTGGCCTCAACAACTTTCTGTGGTAGAGAATTCCACAGGTTCACCACTCTCTGGGTGAAGAAATTCCTCCTCATCTCAGTCCTAAATGGCTTCCCCCTTATCCTTAGACTGTGTCCCCTGGTTCTGGACTTCCCCAACATTGGGAACATTCTTCCTGCATCTAACCTGTCTAACCCCGTCAGAATTTTAAACGTTTCTATGAGGTCCCCTCTCATTCTTCTGAACTCCAGTGAATACAAGCCCAGTTGATCCAGTCTTTCTTGATAGGTCAGTCCCGCCATCCCGGGAATCAGTCTGGTGAACCTTCGCTGCACTCCCTCAATAGCAAGAATGTCCTTCCTCAGGTTAGGAGACCAAAACTGTACACAATACTCCAGGTGTGGCCTCACCAAGGCCCTGTACAATTGTAGCAACACCTCCCTGCCCTTGTACTCAAATCCCCTCGCTATGAAGGCCAACATGCCATTTGCTTTCTTAACCGCCTGCTGTACCTGCATGCCAACCTTCAATGACTGATGTACCATGACACCCAGGTCTCTTTGACCTCCCCTTTTCCTAATCTGTCACCATTCAGATAATAGTCTGTCTCTCTGTTTTTACCACCAAAGTGGATAACCTCACATTTATCCACATTATACTTCATCTGCCATGCATTTGCCCACTCACCTAACCTATCCAAGTCGCTCTGCAGCCTCATAGAATCCTCCTTGCAGCTCACACTGCCACCCAACTTAGTGTCATCCGCAAATTTGGAGATACTACATTTAATCCCCTCGTCTAAATCATTAATGTACAGTGTAAACAGCTGGGGCCCCAGCACAGAACCTTGCGGTACCCCACTAGTCACTGCCTGCCATTCTGAAAAGTACCCATTTACTCCTACTCTTTGCTTCCTGTCTGACAACCAGTTCTCAATCCATGTCAGCACACTACCCCCAATCCCATGTGCTTTAACTTTGCACATTAACCTCTTGTGTGGGACCTTGTCGAAAGCCTTCTGAAAGTCCAAATATACCACATCGACTGGTTCTCCCTTGTCCACTCTGCTGGAAACATCCTCAAAAAATTCCAGAAGATTTGTCAAGCATGATTTCCCTTTCACAAATCCATGCTGACTTGGACCTATCATATTACCTCTTTCCAAATGCACTGCGATGACATCCTTAATAATTGATTCCATCATTTTACCCACTACCGATGTCAGGCTGACCGGTCTGTAATTCCCTGTTTTCTCTCTCCCTCCTTTTTTAAAAAGTGGGGTTACATTGGCTACCCTCCACTCCATAGGAACTGATCCAGAGTCAATGGAATGTTGGAAAATGACTGTCAATGCATCCACTATTTCCAAGGCCACCTCCTTAAGTACTCTGGGATGCAGTCCATCAGGCCCTGGGGATTTATCGGCCTTCAATCCCATCAATTTCCCCAACACAATTTCCCGACTAATAAGGATTTCCCTCAGTTCCTCCTCCTTACTAGACGCTCTGACCCCTTTTATATCCGGAAGGTTGTTTGTGTCCTCCTCAGTGAATACCGAACCAAAGTACTTGTTCAATTGGTCCGCCATTTCTTTGTTCCCCGTTATGACTTCCCCTGATTCTGACTGCAGGGGACCTACGTTTGTCTTTACTAACCTTTTTCTCTTTACATATCTATAGAAACTTTTGCAATCCGTCTTAATGTTCCCTGCAAGCTTCTTCTCGTACTCCATTTTCCCTGCCCTAATCAAACCCTTTGTCCTCCTCTGCTGAGTTCTAAATTTCTCCCAGTCCCCGGGTTCTCTGCTATTTCTGGCCAATTTGTATGCCACTTCCTTGGCTTTAATGCTATCCCTGATTTCCCTTGATAGCCACGGTTGAGCCACCTTCCCTTTTTTATTTTTGCGACAGACAGGAATGTACAATTGTTGTAGTTCATCCATGCGGTCTCTAAATGTCTGCCATTGCCCATCCACAGTCAACCCCTTCAGTATCATTCGCCAATCTATCCTAGCCAATTCACGCCTCATACCTTCAAAGTTACCCTTCTTTAAGTTCTGGACCATGGTCTCTGAATTAACTGTTTCATTCTCCATCCTAATGCAGAATTCCACCATATTATGGTCACTCTTCCCCAAGGGGCCTCGCACAACGAGATTGCTAATTAATCCTCTCTCATTACACAACACCCAGTCTAAGATGGCCTCCCCCCTAGTTGGTTCCTCGACATATTGGTCTAAAAAACCATCCCTTATGCACTCCAGGAAATCCTCCTCTACCGTATTGCTTCCAGTTTGGTTAACCCAATCTATGTGCATATTAAAGTCACCCATTATAACTGCTGCACCTTTATTGCACGCACCCCTAATTTCATGTTTGATGCCCTCCCCAACATCACTACTACTGTTTGGAGGTCTGTACACAACTCCCACTAACGTTTTTTGTCCTTTGGTATTCTGCAGCTCTACCCATATAGATTCCACATCATCCAAGCTAATGTCCTTCCGAACTATTGCCTTAATTTGCTCCTTAACCAGCAATGCTACCCCACCTCCTTTTCCTTTTATTCTATCTTTCCTGAATGTTGAATACCCCTGGATGTTGAGTTCCCAGCCCTGATCATCCTGGAGCCACGTCTCCGTAATCCCAATCACATCATATTTGTTAACATCTATTTGCACAGTTAATTCATCCACTTTATTGCGGATACTCCTTGCATTAAGACACAAAGCCTTCAGGCTTGTTCTTTTAACACCCTTTGTCCTTTTAGAATTTTGCTGTACAGTGGCCCTTTTTGTTCTTTGCCTTGGGTTTCTCTGCCCTCCACTTTTCCTCATCTCCTTTCTGTCTTTTGCTTTTGCCTCCTTTTTGTTTCCCTCTGTCTCCCTGCATTGGTTCCCATCCCCCTGCCATATCAGTTTAAATCCTCCCCAACAGCACTAGCAAACACTCCCCCTAGGACATTGGTTCCGGTCCTGCCCAGGTGCAGTAGCTGTGGACGTGCTGGATGACATGATTACGCATTCAATCCATTTGGAGTAAATGTCCACTACTACTAAAAACATCTTTCTTGAAAGCGGCCGGAAAAATCTACGTGGATCCTGGACCACGGTTTGGAGGGCCATGACCACAAATTCAGTGGAGCCTCCCTTGGTGCATTGCTTAGTTGCAAACAAGTGTTGCACTGATGCACGCATGACTCCAAGTCCGAGTCAATGCTGGGCGTCCAAACATGGGACCTGGCAATTGCCTTCATCATGACAATGCCTGGGTGGGTACTGTGTAGGTCGCATATAAATGTTTCCCTGCTTTTTTTTGGCAAAACCACACGATTACTCCATAAGAGACAATCCGACTGGATGGACATTTCACCTTTGCATCGATGAAACGTCTTAATTTCATCTTGTATTTCCCTGGGAACGGCCAACCAGTTCCTATTTCGGACACAACTCTTTACTAATGATTGCACAGGATCCTGGCTGGTCCAGGTCCTGATCTGGCAAGCTGTGATGCGTGACCCCTCGCTCTCAAAAGCATCCATGACCAGTAGCAAGGCTGCGGGCTGCACCATTTCAACTCCAGTGGTGGATAATGGTAGACAGCTGAGAGCATCGGCACAGTTTTCAGTGTTTGGTTTGTGGTGATAACATTGTCATACGCGGATAATGTTAGTGCCCATCTGTGGATGCAGGATGAGGCATTGGTGTTTATACCTTTGTTCTCTGAAAACAGTGAAATGAGCAGCTTGTGGGCAGTTTCAAGCTTAAACCAAAGTCCAAATAGGTATTGGTGCATTTTCTTAACCCCATATACACATGCTAACACCTCTTTCTAGACCATACTCTTGGCTCTCTCAGTCTTAGACAGACTTCTAGACACGTATGCAACCGGTTGGAGGTTGCCCGAGACATTGGCTTGCTGCAACACACAGCCGACCCCGTACGATAAGGCGTCACAAGCTAGCATTAAACGTTTACATGGGTTGTCATGTATCTTACATTATTATATGCTATACATGACTATAATAAGATATGATCTGTAACCACCAGCATACCTGACCATCAGGAGTGCACTTGCAAGAGACAGGTATATAAGGACAGGTGTCAGGCAAGTGCAACATTCCAGAGTTAGGAAATAAAGGTGCAGGTCCAGAGTGACCTTGACTTCACTACATGCCTCGTGTGAATCTGTACTGAGGGGACAGGACTTTACAGTGGCGACGAGTTACGGGATTACAGAATCTACAGAATGGCGAACAACGGATCAGATGAAAAGTACAATGCGGGAGACAATTGGGAGGGCTTTATAGAAAGGCTCCAGTAAAGCTTTGTAACCAAAGACTGGTTAGGCGATGATAAGGCAGACAAGAGAAGAGCCCATCTCTTGACCAGCTGTGGCTCGAAAACATACGCTTTAATGAAGGATCTGTTAGCACCCGAGAAACCAGCAAGCAAGTCAATTGAAGAATTGAGCATACTGGTAAGAGACCACCCGAAGCCAGCGAGCAACCTACACATGGCCAGACACAGTTTCTACAACTACAGACGCTGTGTGGGCCAGAGCATACCCGACTTCGTGACGGAACTTCGGAGATTGGCTAGTTTATGTGAGTCCTCCGATGAACTGAGGAGAGAAATGCTGAGAGACTTTTTCATTGAAGGAATAGGCCACGCAGGCATATTCCGAAAGCTCATAGAGACCAAGAACCTGACCTTAGAGGCAGCAGCAGTGGTTGCACAGACATTCTTGGTAGAGGAAAAAGAAACGAGGTTGATTTACAATGCAGGTACAACAATTAACAAAATATCGGAACAAGAAGTTCACAGCACTAAACAAGATGCTACCCCCACACACAGACAAAACCGGGAGAACAGGCTCTCAACAGCAGGCAGAAGCCATCAAGGGCCACAGGAACTGCCGTTCACACCTCATCAACCCACAATGCGAGCAATCAACTACAAACTGATAGAAGCTCAAGAGAGATCAGCTCATTCTTTGGGAACACTTTAAACAATAGAACAGGTCTGTGCTGGAGGTGTGGGGGTGGGCACTCATCAAGGGGATGTCGATTTGAGCAGGCTGATGGCAGAAATTGCGAATATACAGGCATTTGGCCCGCATGTGCAAAAAAAGGGCAGCTCGGCTGGTATACGAATCGGATGGGTCGGAAAGCGGACCAGAAGGTGGTGGGGACAGTACCCGGGACACCGATGTACAGCGTGTCAACACGATCAATGGCCGCTGCTCCTACAACAGGATGCCTCCTATAATGATGAGGGTCCTACTCAACGGGATATCTGTCAACATGGAGCTGGATACGGGAGTGAGTCAATCTCTCATGGGCGCTCAACAATTTGAACAACTGTGGCCGCATAAAAGAGACAGACCAAAATTCACAAGGGTCGACACCAAACTAAGGACTTATATCAAAGAAATCGTACCAGTCCTCGGCAGCGCCATGCTCTCTGTCACACACAAAGGGACAGTAAACCGACTTCTCCTGTGGATTGACCGCGGAGACCCCCCAGCACTGCTGGGGAGAAGCTGGCTGGCAAAACTAAACTGGAAATGGGATGATGTCCATGCCATGTCATTAGAGGAACGGATCTCCTGCTCAACAGTTATAAAGCGATTTGAACATTTCTTTCGGCCAGGTGTGGGCACTTTCAAAGGGGCCAAAGTCAAAATCTACATCACACAGGATGCTAGACCGGTCCATCACAAGGCTAGAGCTGTACCCTATGTGATGAGGGAAAAGATTGAACACGAACTAGACAGACTTCTGCGGGAAAGCATTATATCACCTGTGGAATTTAGCGACTGGGCAAGTCCCATCGTACCAGTCATGAAGCCTGATGGTTCCGTACGAATCTGTGGGGACTACAAATCTACCATAAACAGATTCTCCCTACAGGACCAGTACCCGCTGCCCAGAGCGGAGGACTTATTTGCCACATTGGCTGGAGGTAAACTTTTCTCAAAATTAGACCTCACATCTGCGTATATGACGCAAGAATTGACCAAGGAATCCAAGCTACTCACCACCATCAACACACATCGAGGCTTTTTCATGTACAAAAGATGCCCATTCGGCATCAGGTCGGCAGCTGCCATATTCCAGCGCAACATGGAGAGTCTGCTCAAGTCCATCCCGGGGACGGTTGTATTTCAAGACGACATACTTATCACGGGCAGGGACACCGACTCCCATCTCCGTAATTTGGAGGAAGTACTAAAGCAGTTGGATCAGGTAGGCCTACGAGTCAAGAAATCCAAGTGCCTGTTTCTCGCACCCAAGGTTGAATTTTTGGGCAGAAGGATTGCCGCTGATGGAATCCGCCCAACAGAGTCCAAAACAGAAGCAATTCGCCTGGCACCCAGGCCCCGGAATGTCTCAGAACTGCGCGCCTTTCTCGGGCTACTCAATTACTTTGGAAACTTTATGCAGAACATAAGCACGCTGCTGGAGCCTCTCCATGTGCTACTCGGAAAGGGGTGCGATTGGTTTTGGGGGGACGCCCAGGAACGCGCCTTCAATAAGGCACGCAACCTTCTGTGTTCCAACAGTGTTTTGACTTTCTTTGACCCAGGTAAAAAGCTCGTTCTCACATGCGATGCGTCAACGTAGGGGGTCAGGTGCGTTTTGCAACATGTCAATAGTGTGGGAAAATTACAACCCATAGCTTATGCCACCAGGTAACTTTCGCGGGCGGAGCGCGGGTACGGAATGGTAGAGAAGGAGGCGTTCGCGTACGTGTACGGTGTCAAAAAGATGCACCAATATCTTTTCGGGGCCAAGTTCGCGTTAGAAACCGACGACAAGCCCCTCACGTCCCACCTATCCGAGAGCAAGGCAATAAACGCCACGCCTCAGCGCGAATTCAATGGTGGGCACTCATGCTGGCGTCCTATGACTACACAATAAGGCACAGACCAGGCACAGACAACTGTGCCGACGCGCTCAGCAGGCTACCACTGGCGACCACAGAATGGTCTCACGGAAGGTTCGCCCATGACGGCTCACCAAATCAGAGCCTGGACGGCCAGCGACCCCACGTTATCCTTAGTAAAAAGATGTGTCCTAACCGGTGACTGGGCAGAGGCTCGCGATGCCTACCCCGAGGAATTAAAACCCTTTCACAGGCGCATGCATGAGCTATCACTACAAGCAGACTACCTGATGTGGGAAAGCCGAGTAGTCATGCCTCTGCGAGGCAGAGAGACATTTGTCCGGGAGCTCCACCGGGAGCACCCGGGGATTGTTCTCATGAAGGCCATAGCCAGATCCCACGTCTGGTGGCCTGGTATTGATGTGGACTTGGAGCTCTGCGTCCGAAGGTGCACCATTTGTGCCCAACTCAGCAATGCCCCCAGGGAGGTTCCACTAAGCCCCTGGCCCTGGCCTACCAAACCGTGGTCGCGGGTGCACGTAGACTATGCAGGCCCATTCATGGGCAAAATGTTCATCGTAGTTGTAGATGCATTTTCAAAGTGGATCGAATGCACCATTTTAAACTCGAGCACAACCTCCACCACTGTGGAGAGCCTCGCAACCATGTTTGCAATGCACGGAATCCCTGACATATTGGTCAGTGACAATGGTCCGTGCTTCACCAGCACAGAATTCCAAGACTTTATAATTGACCACGGCATAAATCACATCAAGACGGCACCGTTCAAGCCGGCCTCCAACGGCTAGGCGGAGAGAGCAGTGCAAATCATTAAACAAGGCATGCTTAAAATCCAAGGTCCCATGCTGCAGGGTCGCCTGTCGCGACTGCTGTTGGCATACAGATCTCGTCCGCACTCACTGACTGGGATCCCCCCCGTGCAACTGTTGATGAAAAGGACTTTAAAAACAAGGCTCTCATTAATCCTCCCAGACATGCACAAAATCGTTGAGGCAAAGCGCCATAAGCTGACTGAGTACCATGACAGAAATTCGAGGGGGAGATGGAATGAGATAGGGGACAAAGTGTTTGTACTAAACTATGGCAGGGGTCCCAAATGGCTTGCAGGGACAGTAACAGGCAAAAAAGGAAACAGGCTACTGGTAGTACAAATGGACAATGGCAAAACCTGCCGGAGGCATGTAGACCAAGTCAAAAGCAGATTTACCAACAACACTGCGGAACCAGAGGCAGACTACAATGTGGAACTGGTGGACAGACAGAGGGAACAACCTGAGGAAAGGGCAATCCCAACAGACAGCCCAGGTGAGTCAACAACAATCACACCAATCGAAACAGACAGCCCAGGCGAGATACCAGCAACCACACCCAAAGAAAAACAGACACCAAGGCAAACAACTGAACCACAACTCAGACGCTCCACGCGTGAGCGTAGACCACCTGAGAGACTGAACCTATAAAGATAATAAGACCTTGGTGGAGGGTGATGTCATGTATCTTACATTATTATATATAACTGTATCCTAACATGCTATACATGACTGTAATAAGATATGACCTGTAACCACCAGCATACCTTACCACCGGGGGTGCACTTGCAAGAGACAGGTATATAAGGACAGGTCTCAGGCAAGTGTAGCATTCCAGAGCTGTGAAATAAAGGTGCAGGTCCAGAGTGACCTTGACTTCACTATATGCCTCATGTGAATCTGTACTGAGGGGACAGGACTTTACATGGGTCATAGTGTACAAGTAACTTATTTGAACATAGCAGATTCCTGGCCTTCTCAAAGGCTGTGTCTTGAGATTTGCCCCAACCCCAGTCATCACCCTTACGTAGCAACATGTGCAAAGGCTCTAACAACGTGCTCAACCCGGGTAGACAGTTACCAAAATAGTTGAGGAGTCCCAGGAACAAATGCAGCTCCATCACATTCTGTGATCTGGATGCATTCTTGATGGCCTCTGTCTTTGAGTCCATGGGCCTGATGCCATCTGCTGCAATCTTTCTTCCCCAAAATTCGACTTCCAGCACCAGAAAAACACACTTGAAGCATTTCAGCCTGAGTCCCACTTTGTCTCGGCGACTTAGAACTTCTTCCAGGTTGTGTAGGTGTTCGATGGTGTCACGACTGATGATCAGGATGTCGTCTTGAAACACAACGGTGCGCGGAACAGATTTCAGCAGACTCTCCATGTTTCTCTGGAAAATGGCTGCAGCCGAGCGAATCCCGAAAGGGCACCTGTGGTATATAAACAGCCCTTTGTGTGTGTTGATGCACGTCAGGCTTTTCGCAGATTCAGCCAGTTCTTGTATCATGTAGGCAGAGGTTAGGTCTAATTTGGTGAACGACTTCCCCTCCCGCTAACATTGCAAACAGGTCATCAGCCTTGGGCAGCGGGTACTGGTCCTGTAGTGAGACTATTTAATCGTTACCTTGTAGTCTCCACAGATTCTGACCGTGCCATCGCTTTTCAACACCGGAACAGTTGGACTGGTCCACTCGTTGAACTCGACTGGCGATATGATTCCTTCACATTGGAGTCTGTCCAGTTCGATCTCGACTTTCTCCCTCATCATGTACGGAACCGCCCGAGCCTTGTGATGGACGGGCTGTGCATCGGGGCCGAGATGGATCTGTACATTGGCGCCTGTGAAGTTGCCGATGCCTGGTTCGAATAGCGAGGGAAACTTGCTCAGCACTTGAGCACACGAGGTGTCATCCACTGAAGATAGTGCTTTGATGTCGTTCCAATTCTATCTAATCTTTTCTAGCCAGCTTCTGCCAAACAGCACAATGATACGATATCTTCACTGCCGCACTTCCAATGACTGATATGAGCCCTTTGGTGTAGGTATGCAGCTTTGCATTAATCGGGCTCAGTTTGGGTCTTTGTGCCTTATTGCCCCATAGTTTCTCGAAAGCCTTCTGGCTCATTATTGACTGACTCGCACCCGTGTCCAACTCCATGGATACTGGAACTCCATTTAATTTGACTTTCAGCATTATAGGATGGCTCTTGGTGGTGAAGATATGTACCCCATATACTTCTTCCTCAGGTTGGGTTGCCTGTGCTGCGTGATCCGCGCCAGATCGATCATCCTCTGCCACGTGGTGTGTCACAGCACGTTTGCACATTCGCTGGAGGTGCCCCATTGTTGCACATCCTTTGCACACGTAGTGCTTAAATCAACATTGATGGGCCCAATGATTACCCCTGCAGCGCCAACACGGTGCTAATGGATTCACATTCACCCCCGATGGCGGACTCTGAGTCATCACAGGTCTTGCAGTTGCAGATGTATATGCCCTGCCATATGCAGTTCGGCCTGCTAGCAACATCATTTTATGCATAGTACTTGCCGGTGAGCTTCGATGTTGAGAAGATATCTGTTTGGTGTTATCGTCCGTGACCATGCTTGCCTGGGCGATCGCGATGGCCCTGCTCAGGTCTCGGGTTTCAGCAGCCAGCAGCTTTCGAAGAATGACCTCGTGGCTGATGCCCAGCACGAAAAAGTCCCGCAGCATTTGCCCCAACACAGCTCCAAAATCGCAAGGTCCCACGAGGCGTCTCAGGTCGGCGACATAATCCGCCACGTCCTGGCTCCCGGAGCGATGATGCGTGTAAAAATGATACCTGGCAATGAGGATACTCTCCTTCGGCTTGACGTGATCCCGAACCAGCGGCACAACTCTGTATATTCCTTCTCCGTTGGTTTTGTCGGTGCGAGCAGATTCTTGATGAGGCCGTATATTTTAGGCCTACAGACGGTGAGGAGAACCACCCTGCACTTGACCGCATTAGTGTCTCCTTCCAGCTCGTTGGCCATGAAGTACTGGTTGAGACACTCGACGAAGGCTTCCCAATCATCACCCTCTATGAATCTCTCTAATATTCCAATGGCAGCCGTGGTTTCGTGAAGGTTCGTATTCTGTTACTCGTCGCCAATTGTAGTGTATAGAAGAACTCCACGAGGCTGAGTACTGTAAGCTAAACTCAGTGTGACCTTAGTTTTCTTTATTAAAACTCCAGAGTGCCTAAACAACATGGCAGCCAACCTTTTATACTGGCCCTACACGTGTGTGCAGGTGACCATTAGGACTCCAACAGTCGTGCCCTTTGGTGGCAAGTATTACATTACATACATAACAATCCCCACCAATACCTGGGAGTCCCTGGCCAAAGACCACCCTAAGTGGAGGAAGTGCATCCAGGAGTGGTCTCATCGTCGAGTCTCATCGCTGAGAGCATGCAGAAACTAAGTACAGGTAGCAGAAGGAGCGTGCGGCAAATCAGTCCCACCCACCGTTTCCTTCAACGACTGTCTATCCCACCTGTGACAGAGACTGTAATTCCCATATTGGACTGTTCAGTCACCTAAGAACTCACTTTTAGAGTGAAAGCAAGTCTTCCTCGATTTCGAGGGGCTGCCAATGATGATGATGATATTACACTGAGATTGCAAAACCTGGCCACTGGGTTCGCACAAAGGTTTCAGTTTCTTTTTTTAAAATCTGTATGTGAGATTTCTAATATCCAAAATAAGGGTTTAAATATAATAGATTTTCACTTTTTACACAATAATGTAATTAACTTTACCCATCAAATTGCCTTTGTGTATTTTAATATCTTCATTAAAGTTTTTACTTGAAGGCCAAAGCCCATCTTAAAAGCCTGTCTTGAACTTAATAATTTTGTCCAGAGGTGTGTTTCTGTGAGTTGAATTTAGGTTGTGCAGACTGAGCATGTGCAGTGTGCCTAATTTCCCATGAGGCATCAGAACTGATCATTCAGCATCACTGATTGAATTAAAAAAAATCTTCTAATACTTTTTACACAAGAGCTTTCCTTCAGAGAATCGTGAGAAACTAAGGTAAAATTTAGATTAATTTTTTTAATTAAAACAGAGAGGCGTGTGTGAGAGAGAAATGAAAGTATTCTGATTACAATAATATCTAAAAATGGAATATTCTGGAAACAGTCAGCATCTGTGAAGAGAAAAAGGTAGAGTTAATGGGGCAGAGTTTGCGGTCAGTATGACGGCGTACTCTGACAGTGTGCTCATACCGCCTTTGAAATGGACCGTTTGTTCGGGATTTCCGCATGCACTTGCGCACGTTCTAAATCCCAAACTTGCGATCTATTAAGTTCAGACTTGACAGATGATCCGCACCAACGGGGAAATCCGAATTGATGGTGCAGAGTTGGGTAATTGCCCACCAACTGCCCAGCAAGTACGCCTGAAAATTTTACAGCTGATGCAAACAGGTGCAGGTCCTGTTTGCACAGGGTAATGGGATACCTCCTGACAAATGCCAAGTAATTTTAAAATCTGTATGAGGGCCGGAAATGGAAGCATTTTCGGATTTTGTCCATGAAAAGTCTTTATTGTCCACGGAAAATTTGGAGGAAGCAGTTGCTACATTGAGGGTTTTAAAAAAATAAAAAACTTACATCTCTGTGGAGCATAAGCTTCAAATAAATCCGTACTAAGAGTGTAGGGGGCCGAAATTCACTCCCACCGGAAAGCTGGCGCATCTACCGTTTTAAAGTTGTTTTTATCACTGCATCATATGAGGTGGCCTCTTTGGCAAAATTCAGCACTTTGGCAATTTTTTTGGAGTGGACTGTAAGTCGGTCATAATGGGGGCGGAAGTGTGGCGGTAAGTACTCTAAAAAGGCAGAAGTGGCGGTGAAACGGAGTTTCCGCCGCTGTCAGTCAATGGCGGAGCGGTGCTGACCTCAGTGCACATGTGCATCACCATGTCTCTCCCCTCATTTAAAAGAGAGAGAACCAGCGATTATTTAGCTTCGGTCCACTCAGCCACCAGGGAGGGTTCAGCCGGGCCAGCGGCCTGGCACCCAAGAGGGGGCGCCAGGCTGCCCACAATTGTCCGGCCAATCGGGAAGTCGTGCGGCAAAAAAAAACCATGGTAGCCGCGGCAGTGCACCCTCCCCCTGAAGGGCTGCCACGCTGCTGTGACTCACAGAGTAGAAGGTGCACCGACAGAAAAAGCTGTCGGGGGCATTACGCGGCGGATCTATGATTTTTCCAGCTAGATTTCGGTGGGGGGTGCCACAGAGGTGTGAGAGATTGGCGGTGCGCCCTTTGATGATACACTTAGCACGGTCGACAGCAGCGGGGCGCAAGTGGGAACCGCCAGAAAACCCCCCAAGCTGAATTCCGCTGGCGGCGGCCATTGGATCGGTGGCTGCTCGACTCCACCACCTGACAGCCGCTTTCTGGCGATAAGAGGCCTTTGTGGGGAGCTGAATTTCGAACCCGAGATATTTGTGCACATTAATCCTGAAAGACTCTAGTAATGAGGGTTTTTTTTTTTACCTTTCCAGAGATCATAAATGAATGAGATGCCTTCTGTTTCCTGTTTGGAGCAGCGGCCCACGTGATCCCAGGTACGTTTCCCCACATGGTGCGCCCCCTGGGATCCGTGGCCCACTACACTGCCCTCTACTATGCAGCGTCAAACAGTAAGTTCGCAAAGGAGTGTCCCTATCAGGCAAGTGCACAGTCGGTTCGGATGCTGGTGGCGTAAGTCTTAACTATGCAAAATCCGAGCCAGTGTTTCAGGTCTTATGAATCTTCGTCAGAACCAGAGGATGATAACCTGCAATATTAATCCTACCTTCCTCTCTCCAAGGATGTCACCTGACCTGCTGAATATTTCCAGTATTTTCTGGTTTTATTTCAGATTTCCAGCATCTGCAGTATTTTGCTTTGTGTTCTGGAAATATATCTACCGTACTTTATGTTTTGTGTTCTATAAAGCAAATTTGAGGGAAACAGGTAAGATGGTAGGGTAGGAGGGAGAGGAGAGAAATGAATCTGGTTGAGGACAAGAGTACTTCTGGCCTCTTGTAACACAGCCTTGGCGGGGGAGCAAGTGGGAGTGGGGTAGAGTGCTTGGAAAGATCATCATCATCATCATAGGTGATCTCTCGAATGAGGATGACTTGCTTCCACATGAGTTTACAGATGTTTCAATGAAGGACCCGATGTTCCAGTCCTGAACTCCAATTGAAGGGGTGGAAGATGCCTGTGTGGTGACCGTTACACATCAGCCACCACACGGGCTTGACAGAGCTAGGCCTTTATCCAATGGCAAGGGTTAACCAGGATGACTGGAGACCTGCTCTGCTGCACGGACCTAATGTGGATACATATGTAGTGTGGGCTGTCCCTTGCTGCCCCTAGGCCCTCAGCTCTTCTGGGCCCCGTACCCTCATTCGCCGCACCTCCGCCACGATCTCTCAGTGCTCCTCTGCCCCAAAACACTTGCTGCACCTCTGCTACGATCAGTCACCGAATCTCAGCCATGATCCCTCATCGCTCCTCCGCCTCGATCACTCGCCGCATCTCCGCCACGTCCTTCCCACTCCTCTGCTGTGCCTGGGCCCCACCAATGCTCCTGCCCAAAGATAAGGCTGAGGTGAATGACAGTGCAGCAAGGGGGAGGGGAGGATATAGGGGTTTATTGGGTCATTGAAAGAGTGGGGTTGATTGATAGGGTTATGGGTAGTGGGAAGGTGAAGGGGAGAGGATGCAGTTGAAGTGAGGTAGTGGGAGGAAGCATGAGTAGGGATGGAATGGGAAGTGGGCTGCTGACGACCATATATACCCTGCAATCACCACTCAAATGTGGTCTGTAGCCCATGGTGGCTTCTTTTCCCACCATAGCACCTGCCATTTTCTCCCCTCGTGCCCCCCCCCCCCCACAAAGGAAAGAAAATAAAGAGAGAAAGAGAAGACAGAATGAAGTAGAAAAAGAGATTAGGCGGAAAAAGCACAGAGAAGATAAAAATAATCAAAAGCAGCAAAGGACCATCAGTGACAATTAGCAACATGAAGACATCAGCGACCTTTAAAATAGTGCCCATATACTCAGTGTTGTGTATGCATGCCTGTTTACCTTGTGATGTCTGTAACACTGTTATGCCACACTGAAGGTACCCTTATACTGTACACACCTTAACTGTACACCAGAGGGTGCTGCTGCTGGAGACCTAAGGGGTACCTGCACACTGCAGGTAACCCAGTATAAAAAGGAACTCACAGCTTGTTGTCCTCACTCAGGAACTGCAAATAAAGGACAACAGGTCAACACAGTTTAAGTATCATACCCTGTCTCGTGGAGTCATTACTAAAGGTGCCTACATACACTACAACTGGCGATGGGAATACGAGGTCACGAACTACATGCTCAACATGTCTAACCTCAGCAACTTCCAGCAATTTACAGAGGGGGACGATTGGGACGCTTTTGTGGAAAGATTGGAACATTTTATAGCCACCGACCTGGATGGGGGATACATCGGCTACACTACCGAACAAACGCAGGGCCATCCTGCTTCGCAGTTGTGGGCCCCCCATCCATTGTCTCGTCAGGGACTTACTAGCCCCGGAGAAGACAACCACCAAGAGCTATGAGCAACTTGTAACAATCATACAGGAACAACTAAAACCGAAAGAAAGCATCCTCACAGCCAGGCACCGATTCTACACTTACCGGCGCCCTGAGGGCCAAGAAATTGCTAATTATGCTGTACACTTAAGAAGACTAGCTGCTCCGTGTGATTTTGGCGACCACCTTAATGAAGCACTAAGGGACATATTTGTCAGTGGAATTAGCCACGAAGGCCTCCTACACAAATTGCTCTCGGCTGACATCACGGTCACCCTGCAGAAAGCAATTCAAGTGAGCCAGGCCTACATAATTTCAGCCAGCGACTCCAGGCTAATACTGACCCAGGACTCCAAACCGGCGAGCGCAGTGCAGCTGCATGGATACTTCTAAAGGCAGAAATGCTGCCCTGAGTCTCGCAACCCTGAGTCCGCCACATGGGGCAAACCGGATGGTCCCGTGCTGGCGCTGTGGAGGAAACCATAGGGTCCACGAGTGCCGCTACAAAGACTATACATGCAAAGGCTGCAAAGAGAAAGGGCACCTTCAGAGAATGCGCAGAAAACGCTTTACTCACCACGCCTCTGATGAGTTGGCTGATCAACCGGGTTCCGACACAGATGAAGAGGAAGTTGTTCAAACCCTGGAAGAAGAGTATGGAATCTTTAACTGTCTCCTGTCCAGGCAAAGCTGCTCACCTATACCAAAGGTAAAATCCAAATCGTTGGCAGCGTAGACGTCCAGGTCTCCCAGGGCGGCGTGTTGAACAAACTGCCCCGTGGATTGTAGCCGGTGATGGTCCCACGCTGCTGGGCAGGAATTGAATGAACCCGATCCACATCAGGCGAAGTGACCCTGTGGAAGAAAAGACCACCACAGCC
The DNA here is from genome assembly GCF_044704955.1 of Pristiophorus japonicus. Lineage (NCBI taxonomy): Eukaryota > Metazoa > Chordata > Chondrichthyes > Pristiophoridae > Pristiophorus > Pristiophorus japonicus. Next base: position 276,829,559 of record NC_091979.1, on the reverse strand, counting down.
CACCTGCAGGAAAGCCAGGAAATGGCTGCAAAACCAGCACCACGAGAAGAAAAACTTGTAATCAAAATGGCCGCGGCCGATCCACGAGGAGCATTGGAGGAGCATCACGTGACACCGAGCAGTCAATCGGATTTGAAAGCTCCCTTAAAGGAGACCGGTAACCAAAGAAATTTAAAGGGGAAGTTTCAACTATTTGAGTACTGGACTTTAAAGCTAAAGATGCGATTAAAGGGTGCAAGTATGAAAATGTAGACAATGTAACCATGAATTGTGATGCTAGTTTAACGATTGTGACTAATGAGATGAATGCAGGTGTCAGTAAGGTTAAGAACAAGTTTATTATGCTTAACAATAATGATAGAGAATGTGAAATGCCTAATGTAACCATGTCTGTTGAAACCAGGACACCCAAAAGTGATGCAAATGCTAGAATGTATAATGCAGACTCGACTTTGTGTGGTCAGAGCCAAGGTGTCATGTATACTGGTAGGACACTGCCAAAAAACATTGGGCCCTACAGGGATCATGCCGATGCCAATGGAATCCCCCTGTGGGAGACCCCCAGGTCCAGCAGGCTACCTGACCATGTAGCCTGGACCTTTGGAACGAATGTGATGCCCCTTGCAGGGCACATACACAGCTAGTGGGAGCAGACCCACTACAGGGACAGTGGTCAATGGGCAGCCCAGCCACCACCAATGGCAACCTGCACCAGACCAGCCCTACAACCCCTGGCCATCAAGGCCAACACCAGGAGCATGAGGCCAATACCATCCAGCTTCCCTGGCAAACCCTGGGATAATCTGACCCTCATCCCAATTGGTGGACAAGGAGCCCACCCAGTCTTGTGGCCCTACCCACCACCCCACAACTACCCACATCACAGTGTATACACACCACCCACTGCTGCCGTGGCTACCTCCCCAAGGGATCCCACAACAGTGACACCCACTTGGTTTGTGTGTGAGGGAGGGGAAACGTACGAGGCCAGCCTCAAGCACAGGGGTCACACGTGGCAACCACACAACCCTCACCACAACCTCCCATAGCCCACCACTGATCACCTCCCCTGGTCATGACAATAAGGATATGAAAAATGCTTAGGGGGGAGTATTGTTGTGTATGCATGCCTGTTTACTGTGTGATGTCTGCAACACTGTTATGCCACACTGAATGTACCCTTATACTGTACACACCATACCTGTACACCAGAGGGTGCTTCTGCTGGAGTCCTAAGGGTTACCTGCACACTGCTTGTTGTCCTCACTCAGGAGCTGCAAATAAAGGACTACAGGTCTACACAGTTTAAGTATCATACCCTGCCTCGTGGAGTCATTACTAAAGGTGCCTACATACACTACACTCAGAGTTATCATGTGCAATGCCTTGACGGAATGATTAAAGTAGATAGAGAAAAATCATTCCCTCTGGAGAGTGGGTCAATAACTAGAGGTCGTAGATTCAAAATCATTGACAAAATTTCTAGAGGGGACATAAGAATTATTTTCATTCAGAGTTGTCGGGATCTGGAACATTCTACCTGAAAAGGTGGTGAAAGTTGATTCCAAAAATAGTTTTAAAAGGAAGTTGGACAGGTACTTGAGGATAGCATTAATTAAACCAATGTTTGTGGGGTCAGTGAAAGAGTGCCTGATTAGCATGGGGTATGTGGGCACAAGCAATACTACAGGCACATCTCTGGTGCCTGTCTGCCCCATGCCCTCAGAAACGTTGGTATTTGCATACCTAAGGTAAGGTTGCCAAAGCCCCCTCCCTCCACCTAACCCCAGCCATGTTCCCCTCAGCCCCATGAGTAAGCGGCTGGCTGTAAATGTCTATTTTTAAATCCTCTCTTTATGAGTCCAGGTCACTTTCCTGGCTGGACCCTATTGGTGGAACTCTGTCCTTTCAGAAGCTGGTATACCTTCATGAACTCAATATACTGGCTTCCACAGGTATGCTGGATGCCCATCCAAAACTACAGCCATAGGGAATTCCTATCACTGGCTCCACTTGCTTTGTAAAGGAGGAGGAAGCGATTTTGCCCCTTACGAGGCAATCAGAAATGACCGAGACCCAATTGTGCCAGGTCGCCACCATTTTCCTGGGAATTCTATCAGTCTCCTGCTGGAGTTCCCTCAGGAGACTGGTGGAACACCAGAGGAATTTCCAGCCCAATGACTTGCATTGATTTCCTGTGCAACTTGCCTCAGATAAAATTCCACAGTTCATGCTACATGCTGTTTTTACATTAAAAAACACATTTCAATTATCTTTACAGCTTCTAATAATGGCTTTCCTGTGGGTTTTAGTCCTAATTCCTTAGTCCGTTGTTCATCATTGATAGCAGGGGGAAGAAGTGTTGGAGGTCATTAACAGCAACTCCGGACACTCTTTGTTTTTGACCAGGCTTACCATCAATCGTTTTAAAAACTTCTGTGAGTTGTAGGGACAGATATTTTCTGTGAGTTTTAGTCTGCTTTGTCAGTCCTTCAGCTCGGGTTCTTAGAAAGACACAAGAGAATTTTTTATTAGAGAGATTTCAAACAAACAAAAGGCAGCTGTACAAGTAAGTTAAACATTTTCTTGTAAAAGTTGAATTTTTGGCTCTATTGAGTTACAAATCTTATTTCCAGTATTAAGTTTCTGAACTTAATGAGAAAAAATAGTTTGAGTGATGTTTTTCATGCCCCTTCATTTTTCATTGGTAGCTTTTGCTTGATTGGTTGCTTTCATATATTCTCCGTAATTTTCTTGGAAGTTTATGTACCGACTTTTGGTACATCATCTGTCTTTTCACTGATGATTTATTGCAGCTTTATGAATATGAAATTTGAGTCAATCAGATGCAAATAAAGATGCATCAATTTACATATACAGGTTAGAGTTAGCATAACATGCAAAGTGTGATTGATAAAACATGTCCTTGATGTAAATGTTGTATACATATACATCATTTTTTTTGCTTTCTATGTTACCTCAGGAAAACTTCATCAGCTCATGCTTTACTTTATTTATGATCTTTTATGCAAAATATATTCAAATTACCTTAATAGCTTTTAATAATGATTTCTCTGGGGATTTTTATCTCATGAAGTCCCCACCAATACAGACGAATGCAAAACCAGCTGAGCTTACAAATAGCACACCTAGCACAAGCTATGAATGGAAATTCCCATTATCAAGTTCAAGGTACAGTTGCAAGCTGGGAGCTGTGACCTGTAACTTGGTGAGTCTCTCGGCTGAAAGTGATATCTCTGGGCACCATCATAAAATCTACACAAAAGAACATAAGAACATAAGAATTAGGAACAGGAGTAGGCCATCTAGCCCCTCGAGCCTGCTCCGCCATTCAATAAGATCATGGCTGATCTGGTCGTGGACTCAGCTCCACTTACCCGCCCTCTCCCCGTAACCCTTAATTCCCTGATTGCTTAAAAATCTATCTATCTTTGACTTGAAAACATTCAATGAGCCAGCCTCAACTGCTTCCTTGGGCAGAGAATTCCACAGATTCACAACCCTCTGGGAGAAGAAATTCTTTCTCAACTCGGTTTTAAATTGGCTCCTCCGTATTTTGAGGCTATGCCCCCTAGTTCTAGTCTCCCCCACCAATGGAAACAACCTCTCTGCCTCTATCTTGTCTATCCCTTTCATGATTTTAAATGTTTCTATAAGATCACCACTCATGCTTCTGAACTCCAAGGAGTAAAGATCCAGTCTACTCAATCTATCATCATAAGGTAACCCCCTCATTTCTCGAATCAGCCTAGTGAATCGTCTCTGTACCCCTTCAAAAGCTAGTATATCCTTCCTTAAGTAAGGTGACCAAAACTGCACGCAGTACTCCAGGTGCGGCCTTACCAATATCTTATACAGTTGCAGCAACACCTCCCTGCTTTTGTACTCCATCCCTTTCGCAATGAAGGCCAACATTCCATTTGCCTTCCTGATTACCTGCTGCACCTGCAAACTAACCTTTTGGGATTCATGCACAAGGACCCCCAGGTCCCTCTGCACCACAGCATGTAGTAATTTCTCCCCATTCAAATAATATTCCCTTTTACTGTTTTTTTTCCCAAGGTGGATGACCTCACACTTTCCGACATTGTATTCTATCTGCCAAACCTTAGCCCATTCGCTTAACCTATCCAAATCTCCTTGCAGCCTCTCTGAGTCCTCTACACAACCCGCTTTCCCACTAATCTTAGTGTCATCTGCAAATTTTGTTGCACTACACTCTGTCCCCCTCCTCTAGGTCATCTATGTATATTGTAAACAGTTGTGGTCCCAGCACTGATCCCCGTGGCACACCACTAACCACTGATTTCCAACTGGAAAAGGACCCATTTATCCCGACTCTCTGCTTTCTGTTTGCCAGCCAATTCTCTATCCATGCTAATACATTTCCTCTTACTCCGCGTACCTTTATCTTCTGCAGTAACCTTTTGTGTGGCACCTTATCGAATGCCTTTTGGAAATCTAAATACACCACATCCATCGGTACACCTCTGTCCACCATGCTCGTTATATCCTCAAAGAATTCCAGTAAGTTAGTTAAACATGATTTCCCTTTCACGAATCCATGCTGCGTCTGCTTGATTGCACTATTCCTATCCAGATGTCCCGCTATTTCTTCCTTAATGATAGTTTCAAGCATTTTCCCCACTACAGACGTTAAACTAACCGGCCTATAGTTACCTGCCTTTTGCCTGCCCCCTTTTTTAAACAGAGGCGTTACATTAGCTGCTCTCCAATCCGCTGGTACCCCTCCAGAGTCCAGAGAATTTTGGTAGATTATAACGAATGCATCTGCTATAACTTCCGCCATCTCTTTTAATACCCTGGGATGCATTTCATCAGGACCAGGGGACTTGTCTACCTTCAGTCCCATTAGTCTGTCCAGCACTACCTCCCTAGTGATAGTGACCATCTCAAGGTCCTCCTTTCCCACATTCCTATGACCAGCAATTTTTGGCATGGTTTTTGTGTCTTCCACTGTGAAGACGGAAGCAAAATAATTGTTTAAGGTCTCAGCCATTTCCACATTTCCCATTATTAAATCCCCCTTTTCATCTTCTAAGGGACCAACATTTACTTTAGTCACTCTTTTCCGTTTTATATATCTGTAAAAGCTTTTACTATCTGTTTTTATGTTTTACACTAAGGCTTTCATCGAAGCACAGGCCTCTGATGGAAAACGTTGTAGCAGTCATGTATCGATAAGTGTAAGAATTTCCTTGCAAACTTAGTTCTCCTTCAGGTGTTTATTATTGTACAAATCCTATTTACAGTTTTAAATTCGCAGTTTAGCAGGAAAAAGGTGCCAGCGGAAAGTAATTTTAAAAATATTTTGAGAGATTACATTAGTTTGCCTTCTTTTTGCTAGCTGTTGCGGACAGCCCATTATTGACTTGCAGTGTTTTTATCTTCATGGTTGGTGGTTTTCATTACTGCTTGGTTCTTGCTGATTGGTAAGTTCTCTACCTGCTCAGTTATGATTTGCTGCTGTTTTATGAATAAGAAATTTGAGCTAATCAGGTGAAGTGCAACAGAAAGATTTTCATGCAAAGAGCTATGGCACCCAAAGTGTGACACCAAAGTACAATGAATGAAGTACGGCAGACGTAGGCAAGATTTTTATCCTTAATAGCAGATGTTGCTCAAAGCTGTAGTATATGCTTTTATCTGTCCATGTTGTCTTTATATTGCTGGTGGAGAGAACACCACTGCAGGTCGGGAAGATAAAGATATGGAGCGCGCCACTGCAGCTTCCAGCGCGAACCGCTCCAAGTGTGCGACAGCTTCGAGGTGGGCAACTGGTGACGTCATCAGGACCCAGGTCACCGTTTGGAGCATAGGCAGGAGCATCGGCTGGACCCTGGTACAGCAGAGGAGCAGGAAGGTCGTGGCGGACTTGCAACGAGTGATCGGGGTGGAGGAGCAATAAGGGGTCGTGGCTGAGATTTGATGGGTGATTGTGATGGAGGTTCGGTGGATGTTTTGTGCGGAGGTGCACTGAGAGATCGTGGCAGAGGTGCGGCGAGTGTTTTTGTGATGGAGGAGCGGCAAGAGATCGTGGCAGAGGTACGGCAAATGAGGGTACGGGGCCCAGAAGAGCCGAGGGCCCGGGGCAGCATGGGCCTGCCCACACAGTGATATGTGTGTGCACTAGGTCCGTGCAGCAGAGCAGGTCTCCAGTCATCCTGGTTAACCCTTGCCACTGGATAACGGCCTAGCTCTGTCAAGCCCATGTGGTGGCTGATGTGCAACGGCCACCACACGTTAAAAAAAACATCCACACACAGGCAGCTTCCACCCCCTCAATTGGAATTCAGGACTGGAACATCGGGTCCTTCATTGAAACATCTGTGAACTCATGTGGAAGCAAGTCATCCTCGTTCGAGGGAACACCTATGATGATGATGACGATGGTGGTGTCTCTTTGTCCTGTCCTTGTTCTGGACCATAATTGCAAACATAATTAGCATCCTGAAGCAACTCTTCTGGTGTCCTAACAGGTCTGGGGCATCTGGCAGTAAGTTGCAGGAAAGGTTTCCTACATTATAGTGGTGTGCTGCATTCTCCACAACCTGGCCATTGAGGGAGACATCCACCTGGAGGAGCCCTCAGAAAAGCAGCTGCTAAATGGGGTAGAAGAGGCCGAAGAAGCTTGGTGTGTTTTGGGGTACAGACTCCAGAGAACAACTGTTTCTCTTGTGCCCTTGTTCATAACCCCACTTTCCTTGCACTCTTCCCATTGTCCTATCATTCATCCCCCTAACCCTTTCATTCTTACTCATCGCCATTTGTCACCTTCCCATCTTCCCCCATCTCTCAACCTAATTTTGCCTGTTCTTGCCTGATTATCCCACCCACCACCCTTGCCCAATAATTAAGCAGGCATAACCACCATCACCAGCCCCACCCTTCCCAGTCCTCCCCGCCCCCAGATTTGTTGTATTATTATAAAAGAATATGGAGGCACTGGAGAAGGTACAAAAAATATTGACTAGAATTATATCAGAACTGAGAGGTTATACCTATCAGAAAAGATTGAATAGGCTGGGACTCTTTTCTCTAGGAAAGAGAAGGCTGAGGGGTGATCTGATAGAGAACTTCAAGATTATGAAAAGGTTTGATAGGTTAAACGTGGAGAAGATGCTTCCACTTGTGGCAAAGTCCAATACTAGGAGCCATAAATATAAAATAGTCATTATAAATCCAATAGGGAATTCAGGAGAAATTTCTTTAATCAGAGAGTGCTTCTAATGTATAGTAGTACTAATACAAGGAGTAGTTGAGATGAATAGCATAGATTAATTTAAGGCATGAGCGAAAAGGAATAGAAGGTTATGCTAATAGGGGAAGATGAAATGAGGTAGGAGGAGGCTCGTGTGGAGTGTGGATCAGTTGGGCCTAATGTTCTGTTTCTTTGCTGTACATTCAACGTACATTCTGCAGCAGCATAGAGTGGCATTCGTGAGTTTGGTAAGTGGGTGAGTTTTAAGGGTTATTCTCTTTAAACCATTTAGAGGCTTGAGTAAATTGTTAGTGGCAATTGCCAGTAGCTTCTAAGTAAGTAGCAGTTTAATTTAAAGGGGAAAAGTTAAATAGTTGGGAATCTTTCAGGTTTAAGCAGAGAAAAACAAGGTAACTCTCCAGTAGGAGGCAATTAGCAGCTAGTTAAAACTAGTTCTGTAAACAACTGACCAGTCATGAGTCATCTGACCTAGATACAGTTTAAAAATCTCATACAAACGTTAAAATTCTGACGGGTTTAGACAGGTTAGACGCAGGAAGAATGTTCCCAATGTTGGGGAAGTTCAGAACCAGGGGACACAGTCTAAGGATAAGGGGTAAGCCATTTTAGGACCAAGTTGAGGAGAAACTTCTTCACCCAGAGAGTGGTGAACCTGTGGAATTCTCTACCACAGAAAGTTGTTGAGGCCAATTCACTAAATATATTCAAAAAGGAGTTAGATGTAATCCTTACTACTAGGGGGATTAAGGGGTAGGGCGAGAAAGCAGGAATGGAGTACTGAAGTTGCATGTTCAGTCATGAACTCATTGAATGGCGGTGCAGGCTCGAAGGGCCAAATGGCCTACTCCTGTACCTATTTTCTATGTTTCTATGTTTCTATGCAATACTGGCAAATCTCCCATGACATTGCTCAGCGTGAGACCTGTGTATATTTTCTTTTCTTTTATTATTTTGTCGGTCTGAGATTTCTGCATGTCTGTGTGGAAAAAATGGTTCTGAAATTCCTGGAGCCAAGGAGACCAGCATGGTAGCACATTGGCAGTAGTGGGAGGTGTGGCAGAATCCAGATCTGACAGGGTTCTGTGCCTTTTTGGCCTTATTAGAGATCTAAGTACTTTCAAGGCAGTCGCATAATTCTCTCAACCGTAAAATGTATTCCCCTCATTTACACCCTGACCAATGTTGGATGTCAGGGACAGCCGTGAGTTTCTGGCATACAGTATTGAGAGGGCTGTGGAGAAGAGTTAGTTCCAAATTTAAAGGCTGCTTTGTGTTATATATATCGACTTGTATTTACTCTATACAGCCACCAGAGGACTCATCCCCTGGAGTCCCAAGGGATCCCATAATCCCTTTGGAGCACAGGTATTTAAGGAGGCTTCACAGGTTGGAGAGGCACTCTAGAGACCTGCAATAAAAAACTAAGGTCACACTTTACTTTGAGCTCACAGTGTTCAGTCTGACTCTTTCTCCATACAATATAACTGGCGACGAGATACTGATAGCGAACCCAAAGATGCAGAAAACCGTGTGCATCCTGGAGAATTTTTCGGAGGGAGATGATTGGGAAACTTTTGTGGAGCGACTCGACCAATACTTTGTGGCCAAGGAGCTAGATGGGGAAGAGAGTGCTGCCAAACGAAGGGCGATCCTCCTCACCGTCGGTGGGGCACCAACGTATGGTCTCATGAAGAATGTGCTCACTCCAGCGAAACCCACAGAGAAATCATACAACGATTTGTGCACACTGGTCCGAGGGCATTTGAACCCGAAGGAAAGCGTTCTGATGGCAAGGTACCGGTTCTACACCTACAAAAGGTCTGAAGGACAGAAAGTGGCGAGTTATGTCACCGAGCTAAGACGCCTTGCAGGACATTATGAATTTGAAAGACATTTGGAGCACATGCTCAGAGACTTTTTCGTACTTGGCATTGGCCCGAAACAATACTTCGCAAACTTTTGACTGTGGAGACCTCAACCTTGAGTAAGGCCATAGTGATAGCCCAAGCGTTCATTGCCACCAGTGACAATACGAAGCAAATCTCTTCGCACACGTGCTGTCACAAGCACTATGAACAAAGTGATGTTGTTTTCGAATCGTAACGTACAGGGCAGGTCACACATGCCTGCAGCTGCACGTCCGCAGATGTCTCAGAGTCCACCATCAAGGGTGATGAATGTAAGGCCATTAACACCTTGTTGGCGCTGCGGGGGTGATCATCGTTTCCAGTCATGTCGATTCAAAGAGTACGTTTGCAAGGGCTGTGCAACAATGGAACACCTCCAATGAGTGCACAGATGAGCTGCTAAGCCTGTTAAACCTGCAAACCACCATGTTGCAGAGGAGGACAGATTCACGGAGGATCACGATGAACCAGAGCCTCAGATAGAGGAGGCAGAGGTACATGGGGTGCACACATTCACCACGAATTAACCCCTTAGAATGCTGAATGTTGAACTAAATGGACTCCCGGTGTCAATGGAGCTGGACATGGGCACGAGCCAGTCCATCATGGGCAAAAAGACTTTTGAAAGGTTGTGGTGCAACAAGGTCTCAAGGCCAGTCTTAACTCCAGTTCGCACGAAACTAAGAACTTATAAGAAAGAACTGATTCCTGTAATCGACAGTGCTAGCATAAAGGTCTCTGACGACGGAGCGGTGCACAAGCTACCACCCTGGGTGGTACCGGGCGATGGTACCACGCTGCTCAGCAGGAACTGGCTGGGAAAGATACGCTGGAACTGGGACGACGTCCGAGCGCTATCGCCCGCTGACAAAACTTAAACAAATTTCCTTCGCTGTTCGAACCAAGCATCGGGAAATTCCAAGGAGCAAAAGTGTAGATCCACCTAATTCCGGTGGCGCAACCCATCCATCACAAGGCGAGAGCAGTACTGTACATGATGAGAGAAAGGGTAGAGATCGAGCTAGACCAGCTGCAACGAGAGGGCATCATTTCACCGATCGAGTTCAGCGAGTGGGCCAGTTCTATTGTCCCAGTCCTCAAAGGAGACGGCACCATCAGAATCTGTGGCGATTACAAAGTAACTATCAATCTTTTCTCCCTGCAGGACCAATACCCACTACCAAAGGCCGATGACCTCTTTGCAACGTTGGCAGGAGGAAAGATGTTCACGAAACTGGATTTGACTTAAGCCTACATGACCCAGGAACTGGAGGATTCATCGAAGGTCCTCATCTGCAGCAACACGCACAAGAGTATTTTTGCTTATAACAAATGCCCGTTTGGAATCCGATCAGCGGCGGCGATATTCCAGAGAAACATGGAAAGTTTACTGAAGTCGATCCCGCACACCGTGGTCTTCCAGGACGACATCTTGGTCACAGGTCGGAACACAGTCGAGCACTTGCAAAATCTGGCGGAGGTTCTTAGTCGACTCAACCGCGTGGGGCTTAGGTTAAAACGCTCGAACCTGGCACCTGCAGGGGAGTTCTTGGGAAGGAGGATTGCGGCGGACGGCATCAGGCCCACCAACGCGAAGATGGAGACAATCGAGAATGCACCGAGGCCACAGAACGTGACGGAGCTGCGGTCGTTTCTGGGACTCTTGAACGACTTTGGTAACTTCTTATCATGTCTCAGCACACTGCTAGAACCACTACATGTCTTAGTACGAAAAGGGGGCGAATGGGTTTGGGGCAAAAGCCAAGAAAATACCTTTGTAAAAGCGAGAAAATTGTTATGCTTAAACAAATTGCTTGTGTTGTATGATCTATGTAAGTGTTTGGTAGTAGCATGTGATGTATCGTCACATGGCGTCGGGTGTGTATTGCAACAAGCTAATGATTTCGGGAAACTGCAACCAGTTGCTTATGCATCCAGGAGTCTGTCTAAGGCTGAGAGAGCCTACAGTATGATTGAAAAAGAAGCGTTAGCGTGTGTCTATGGGGTAAAGAAAATGCATCAATACCTGTTTGGGCTAAAATTCGAATTGGAAACTGACCATCAACCACTTATATATCTGTTTTCCGAGAGTAAACGGATAAATACCAACGCATCGGCCCGCATCCAGAGATGGGTGCTCACGTTGTCCGCATACAACTACGCCATCCGCCACAGGCCAGGTCGAGAAAACTGCGCTGATGCTCTCAGTAGGCTGCCATTGCCCACCACAGGGAGGAAATGTCGCAGCCCGCAGATCTAGCCAAGGTTATGGAAGCATTTGAGAGTGAACAATCACCTATCACTGCCCGGCAGATTAAAACCTGGACAAGTCAGGACCCCTTATTATCTCTAGTCAAAAGTTGTGTGCTTCACCTTGAGCTGGTCCAGTGTCCCTGTGGAAATGCAGGAAGAGATAAAGCCGTTCCAGCGGCACAAAGATGAAATGTCTATACAGACAGACTGCCTTCTGTGGGGCAATCGAGCAGTGGTCCTCAAGAAGGGCAGAAACACCTTCATCACTGACCTCCACAGTACACACCCAGGCATTGTAATGATGAAAGCGAGAGCCAGATCCCACGTGTGGTGGCCCGGTAGCGATGTGGACTTAGAGTCCTGCATTCACAGATGTAATACATGCTCACAGTTAAGCAATGTACCCAGGGAGGCGCAGCTAAGTTTATGGTCTTGGCCCTCCAACCCAAGGTCTAGGTTTGCCACACATCGACTATGCAGGCCCGTTCTTGGGTAAAATGTTCCTTGTGGTTGTAGACGTGTACTCCAAGTGGATTGATGGTGAGATAATGTCAGCTAGCACGTCTGCTGCCATTACTGAAAGCCTGCGGGCCATGTTTGCCACACACGGCTTACCCGATGTCCTGGTGAGCGACAACGGGCCATGTTTTACCAGTGCTGAGTTCAAAGAGTTCATGACCCTTAACGTGATCAAACATGTCATATCTGCCCCATTTAAACCAATGGTCAGGCAGAGAGAGCAGTGCAAACTGTAAAGTCCGCTGTCCCCTCAGTACAGATTCACACGAGGCATGTAGTGAAGTCAAGGTCACTCTGGACCTGCACCTTTATTTCACAGCTCTGGAATGCTGCACTTGCCTGAGACCTGTCCTTATATACCTGTCTCTTGCAAGTGCACCCCTGGTGGTAAGGTATGCTGGTGGTTACAGGTCATATCTTATTACAGTCATGTATAGCATGTTAGGATACAGTTATATATAATAATGTAAGATACATGACATCACCCTCACCCAAGGTCTTATTGTCTTTATAGGTTCAGTCTCTCAGGTGGTCTACGCTCTCGCGTGGAGCGTCTGAGTTGTGGTTCAGTTGTTTGCCTTGGTGTCTGTTTTTCTTTGGGTGTGGTTGCTGGTATCTCGCCTGGGCTGTCTGTTTCGATTGGTGTGATTGTTGTTGACTCGCCTGGGCTGTCTGTTGGGATTGCCCTTTCCTCAGGTTGTTCCCTCTGAATGTCCACCAGGTGTGGTGCGAGTTCCACATTGTAGTCTGCCTCTGGTTCCACAGTGTTGTTGATAAATCTGCTTTTGACTTGGTCTACATGCCTCCGGCAGGTTTTGCCATTGTCCATTTGTACCACCAGTAGCCTGTTTCCTTCCTTGCCCGTTACTGTCCCTGCAAGCCATTTGGGACCCCTGCCATAGTTTAGTACAAACACTTTGTCCCCTATCTCATTCCATCTCCCCCTCGAATTTCTGTCATGGTACTCAGTCAGCTTACGGCGCTTTGCCTCAACGATTTCGTGCATGTCTGGGAAGATTAATGAGAGTCTTGTTTTTAAAGTCCTTTTCATCAACAGTTGCGCGGGGGGGGGATCCTAGTCAGTGAGTGCGGACGAGATCTGTATGCCAGCAGCAATCGCGACAGGTGACCCTTCAGCGTGGGACCTTGGATTTTAAGCATGCCTTGTTTAATAATTTGCAATGCTCTCTCCGCCTGGCCGTTGGAGGTTTGGCTTGAACGGTGCTGCCTTGACGTGATTTATGCCGTGGTCAATTATAAAGTCTTGGAATTCTGCGCTGGTGAAGCACGGACCATTGTCACTGACCAATATGTCAGGGATTCCGTGCGTTGCAAACATGGTTGCGAGGCTCTCCACAGTGGTGAAGGTTGTGCTCGGGTTTAAAATGCTGCATTCGATCCACTTTGAAAATGCATCTACAACTACGAGGAACATTTTGCCCATGAATGGGCCCGCATAGTCTACATGGACCCGTGACCACGGTTTGGTAGGCCAGGGCCAGGGGCTCAGTGGAGCCTCCCTGGGGGCATTGCTGAGTTGGGCACAAATGGTGCACCTTTGGACGCAGAGCTCCAAGTCCGCGTCAATACCAGGCCACCAGACGTGGGATCTGGCTATGGCCTTCATGAGAACGATCCCCGAGTGCTTGCGGTGGAGCACCCGGACAAATGCCTCTCTGCCGCAGAGGCATGACTACTCGGCTGCCCCACATCAGGCAGTCTGCTTGTAGTGATAGCTCATGCATGCGCCTGTGAAAGGGTTTTAATTCCTCGGGGCAGGCATTGCGAGCCTCTGCCCAGTCACTGGTTAGGACACATCTTTTTACTAAGGATAACGTGGGATCGCTGGCCGTCCAGGCTCTGATTTGGTGAGCCGTCATGGGCGAACCTGTGAACTCAAAGGCATTGATTGCCATGACTATCTCACAGTCCTGTTCGTCAGACCCTTCCGTGGTCGCCAGGGGTAGCCTGCTGAGCACGTCGGCACAGTTGTCTGTACCTGGTCTGTGCCTTATGGTATAGTCGTAGGACGCCAGCATGAGTGCCCACCATTGAATTCGTGCCGAGGCGTTGCCGTTTATTGCCTTGCTCTTGGATAGGGAGGGACGTGAGGGGCTTGTGGTCGGTTTCTAATGCGAACTTGGCCCCGAAAAGGTATTGGTGCATCTTTTTGACACCGTACACGCACGCGTGCGCCTCCTTCTCTACCATTCCGTACCCGCGCTCCGCCCGCGAAAGTGACCTGGAGGCATAAGCTATGGGTTGTAATTTGCCCGCACTATTGATATGTTGCAAAACGCACCCGACCCCATACGCTGATGCATCGCATGTGAAAACAAGCTTTTTACATGGGTCAAAGAAAGTCAAAACACTGTTGGAACACAGAAGGTTGCGTGCCTTATTGAAGACACGTTCCTGGGCGTCCCCTCAAAACCAATCGCACCCCTTCCTGAGTAGCACGTGGAGAGGCTCCAGCAGCATAAGTTCTGCATAATGTTCCCAAAGTAATTGAGTAGCCCGAGAAAGGCGCACAGTTCTGAGACATTCAGATGCCTGGGTGCCAGGCGAATTGCTTCTGTTTTGGACTCTGTTGGGCGGATTCCATCAGCGGCAATCCTTCTGCCCAAAAATTCAACCTCGGGTGCGAGAAACAGGCACTTGGATTTCTTGACTCGTAGGCCTACCCGATTCAACCGCTTTAGTACTTCCTCCAAATTTCGGAGATGGGAGTCGGTGTCCCTGCCCGTGATAAGTATGTCGTCTTGAAATACAACCGTCCCCGGATGGACTTGAGCAGACTCTCCATGTTGCGCTGGAATATGGCAGCTGCCGACCTGATGCCGAATGGGCATCGATTGTACATGAAAAGGCCTCGATGTGTGTTGATGGTGGTGAGTAGCTTGGATTCCTCGGTCAATTCTTGTGTCATATACGCAGATGTGAGGTCTAATTTTGAGAAAAGTTTACCTCCAGCCAATGTGGCAAATAAGTCCTCCGCTCTGGGCAGCGGGTACTGGTCCTGTAGGGAGACTCTGTTTATGGTAGATTTGTAGTCCCCACAGATTCGTACGGATCCATCAGGCTTCATGACTGGGACGATGGGACTTGCCCAATCGCTAAATTCCACAGGTGATATAATGCCTTCCCGCAGAAGCCTGTCTAGTTCGTGTTCAATCTTTTCCCTCATCACATAGGGTACAGATCTGGCCTTGTGATGGACCGGTCTAGCATCCTGTGTGATGTAGATTTTGACTTTGGCCCCTTTGAAAGTGCCCACACCTGGCTGAAAGAGATGTTCAAATCGCTTTATAACTGTTGAGCAGGAGGTCCGTTCCTCTAATGACATGGCATGGACATCATCCCATTTCCAGTTTAGTTTTGCCAGCCAGCTTCTCCCCAGCAGTGCTGGGGGGTCTCCGGGGACAATCCACAGGGAACGTCGGTTCACTGTCCCTTTGTGTGTGACAGAGAGCATGGCGCTGCCGAGGACTGGTACGATTTCTTTGGTATAGGTCCTTAGTTTGGTGTCGACCCTTGTTAGTTTTGATATGTCTCTTTTATGCGGCCACAGTTGTTCAAATTGTTGAGCACCCATGAGAGATTGACTCACTCCCGTATCCAGCTCCATGTTGACAGATATCCCGTTGAGAAGGACCCTCATCATTATAGGAGGTGTCCTGTTGTAGGAGCAGCGGCCATTGATTGTGTTGACCCGCTGGACATTGGTGTCCCGGGTACTGTCCCCACCATCTTCTGGTCTGCTTTCCGACGCATTCGATTCGTATACCAGCCGAGCTGCCGTTTTTTTGCACATGCGGGCCAAATGCCTGTATATTCACAATTTCTGCAAACAGCCTGCTGAAATTGACATCCCCTTGACTAGTGCCCATCCCCACACCTCCAGCACAGACCTGTTCTATTGTTTAAAGTGTTCCCAAAGAATGAGCTGCGTCTGGCTAATCTCTCTTGAGCTTCTCTCAGTTTGTAGTTGATTGCTCGCATTTTGGGTTGATGAGGTTTTAACGGCCGTTCCTTTGGCCCTTGATGGCTTCTGCCTGCTGTCGAGAGCCTATTCTCCCAGTTTTTTCTTTGTGTGGGGGTAGCAGCTTGTTTAGTGCTGTGAACTTCTTGTTCCGATATTTCGTTAGTTGTCGTACCTGCATTGTAAATCAACCTCGTTTCTTCTTCCCCTACCAAGAATGTCTGTGCAACCAGTGCTGCTGCCTCTAAGGTCAGGTTCTTGGTCTCTATGAGCTTTCGGAATAAGTCTGCGTGGCCTATTCCTTCAATGAAAAAGTCTCTCAGCATTTCTCTCCTCAGTTCATCGGAGAACTCACATAAACTATTCAGCCTCTGAAGTTCCGCCACAAAGTCGGGTATGCTCTGGCTCACACAGCGTCTGTAGTTGTAGAACCTATGTCTGGCCATGTGTAGGCTGCTCGCTGGCTTTGGGTGGTCTCTTACCAGTGTGCTCAATTCTTCAAACGACTTGCTTGCTGGTTTCTCGGGTGCCAACAGATCCTTCATTAAAGCGTATGTTTTCGAGCCACAGCTGGTCAAGAGATGGGCTCTTCTCTTGCCTGCCTTATCATCGCCTAACCAGTCTTTGGTTACAAAGCTTTGCTGCAGCCTTTGTATAAAGTCCTCCCAATTGTCCCCCGCATTGTACTTTTCATCTGATCCGTTGTTCGCCATTCTGTGGATTCTGTAATCCCGTAACTCGTCGCCACTGTAAAGTCCTGTCCCCTCAGTACAGATTCACACGAGGCATGTAGTGAAGTCAAGGTCACTCTGGACCTGCACCTTTATTTCACAGCTCTGGAATGCTGCACTTGCCTGAGACCTGTCCTTATATATCTGTCTCTTGCAAGTGCACCCCTGGTGGTAAGGTATGCTGGTGGTTACAGGTCATATCTTATTACAGTCATGTATAGCATGTTAGGATACAGTTATATATAATAATGTAAGATACATGACACAAACCATCAAGCAGGGCTTGAAGAGGGTAACTGAAGGCTCATTGCAGACTCGCCTATCCAGAATCCTGCTTAGCTACCGCACGAGACCCCACTCACTCACTGGGATCCCACCTGCTGACATGCTCATGAAAAGAGCACTTAAGACAATGCTCTCATTACCCTGATCTACATGAACAGGTAGAGAGCAGGCGGCTTCAACAAAGTGCACACCATGATTGCGCAAATGTGCCATGCGAGATTGAAATCATGATCCTTTATTTGTTTTAAATTATGGACAAGGACCCAAGTGGCTTCCCGGCACTGTCATGGCCAAAGAGCGGAGCAGGGTGTTTCGGGTCAAACTTTAAATGGACTCATTCACCGGAAACACTTGGAGCAAATCAAACTCAGATTCACGGGCTATCCTGAGCAACCCACCTTGGACCCTACCTTTTTTGATCCCCCAACATACACACCAGTGGTAACCGGCACCATGGTTGACCATGAAGCAGAACTCATCATCTACAGCAGCCCAGCAAGGCCAGCTGCACAGCAGCCCAGCGAGAGCCCAACAAATGATTCAACAACACCAGCTTTCACACCGAGACGATCAACCAGGGCAAGAAGGGCCCCAGATCGACTCACATTGTAAATAGTTACACTACTGACTTTGGGGGAGAGTGTTGTTATATATGTGGACGTATTTATTCTATACTGCCACCAGAGGGCTCATCCCCTGGAGTCCCAAGGGATCCTATAATCCCTTTGGAGCACAGGTATTTAAGGAGGCTTTATAGGTTAGAGAGGCACTCTGAGACCTGCAATAAAAGACTAAGGTCACACTTTACTTTGAGCTCACAGTGTTCAGTCTGACTCTTTCTCCATACACTATCGTTTGGACATGCAATTAATGACAGAAACAGGCAGAAGAAAGACATGGACTGTATTAATTATGTTTGCTTTTCCACCCAGAGCCCGGGCAAGATGCTGCAGAAAAAGTCTTCCCATCAGGTCAGGTGGCCGCATAGTAAACAGACAAACAACCAGGGCCCTCGCGATTGAGTGGGGTTGATGATAGCACAGCAGGTGAGGACTGAAATGTCCTTGTGGGACCCAGAGCAAAAAATAATAAATACATTTAAACTTCTATTTTCGGGCCTCATCTGGTCCTGATCCACTCTCGCGTTGGATAGCTCTATCGGGAACTTCGCTGCCATTTCGTGCTTAGGTTTCCTAGTAAAAATTGCAGTTGGATCCCAATGACGACCGAAAGGTCTATACTAAAAAATTAGGAACCGAAAGGCCTATATTAAAAAAGACCCCTCTGGCTTTGGGAGGATGTCCTTGCCGCCTGCTTAGGAAAGCAGGTTAAAAGACAATCCTGTTAGCTCCCAGTAGCTCCAGGCCAGAAAAATAACTTGGGAGATTTTACCTGTCCACTCATCCAGTTTCCACCAGGTGAATAGGGTTAAAATCACTCCCCCTAATATTGTTTGTGCAAATGCTTTTTATATGAGGTACCTGAATAAATAAGATGATTTATAAAAAATGCCTGAACTAGAACCAAGTTATATTTCATAAATATTTAATTGAAGTATTTTCAAACTGCCAGAATTATGAGGCTTCCAATTGCTGGAAAAATTATGCTAACAGACCATTCATTTATGAACATGCAGGAACCATTTTGTTAAATACACTCAGCAGGCCTGCTATAACACTTGACTTTACTGTGTGGTTTTCAGATTCTTGGCAGTATATTTTGTAAGTTGATAAGATGGCAATATTTGTCCTATCAGTGTGATATCCCCAGTGTGATACTAAATTTAAAAAAAAGACTTGCATTTATATAGTGTCTTTCACAACCAGAGGGTGTCCCAAAGCACTTTACAGCCAATAAAGTATTTTTGAAATGTAGTCACTGTTGTGATGTAGAAAACTCGGCAGCCAATTCATGCACAGCAAGATCTCACAAATAGAAATGAGTTATGCCCAGATAATCTGTTTTAGGTGTTATCTCAGGGGTAACTTAGAAACATAGAAAATAGGTGCAGGAGTAGGCCATTCGACCCTTCGAGCCTGCACCACCATTCAATAAGATAATGGCTGATCATTCACCCCAGCTTTCTCTCCATACCCCTTGATCCCTTTAGCCGTAAGGGCCACATATAACTCCCTCTTGAATATATTCAATGAACTGGCATCAACAACTCTCTGTGATAGGGAATTCCACAGGTTAACAACTCTCTGAGTGAAGAAGTTTCTCCTCATCTCAATCCTAAATGGCCTACCCCTTATCCTTAGACGATGTTCCCTGGTTCTGGACTTCCCCAACATCGGCAACGTTCTTCCTGCATCTAACCTGTCCAGTCCCCTCAGAATTTTATATGTTTCTATGAGATCTCCTCTCATCCTTCTAAACTGTGAATACAAGCCCAGTCGATCCAGTCTCTCCTCATATGTCAGTCCTGCCATCGCGGGAATCTGTCTCGTGAACCTTCGCTGCACTCCCTCAATAGCAAGAACGTCCTTCCTCAGTTTAGGAGACCAAAACTGAACACAATATTCCAGGTTAGGCCTCACCAAGGCCCTGTACAACTGCAGTAAGACCTCCCTGCTCCTATACTCAAATCCCCTAGCCATGAAGGCCAACATACCATTTGCCTTCTTCACCACCTGCTGTACCTGCATGCCAACTTTCAATGACTGATGTACCATGACACCCAGGTCTCGTTGCACCTCCCCTTTTCCTAATCTGCCACCATTCAGGTAATATTCTGCCTTTGTGTTTTTGCCACCAAAGTGGATAACCTCACATTTATCCACATTATACTGCACTCGCTTAACCTGTCCAAGTCACCCTGCAGCCTCTTAGCGTCCTCCTCACAGCTCACACCGCCACCCAGCTTAGTGCCATCTTAAAACTTGGAGATATTACACTCAATTCCTTCATCTAAATCATTAATGTATATTATAAATAGATGGGGTCCCAGCACTGAACCCTGCGGCACCCCACTAGTCACTGCCTGCCATTCTGAAAAGGACCCGTTTATCCCGACTGTCTGCTTCCTGTCTGCCAACCAGTTCTCTATCCACATCAGTACATTACCCCCAATACCATGTGCTTTAATTTTGCACACCAATTTCTTGTGTGGGACCTTGTCAAAAGCCTTTTGAAAGTCCAAATACACCACATCCATTGGTTCTCCCTTGTCCACTCTTCTAGTTACATCCTCAAAAGATTCTAGAAGATTTGTCAAGCATGATTTCCCTTTCATAAATCCTTGCTGACTTGGACCGATCCTGTCACTGCTTTCCAAATGGGCTGCTATTTCATCTTTAATAATTGAGTCCAACATTTTCCCCACTACTGATGTCAGGCTAACCGGTCTATTATTATTTGTTTTCTCTCTCCCTCCTTTTTTAAAAAGTGGTGTTACATTAGCTACTCTCCAGTCCATAGGAACTGATCCAGAGTCAAAAGACTGTTGGAAAATGATCACCAATGCATCCACTATTTCTAGGGCCACTTTCTTAAGTACTCTGGGATGCAGATTATCAGGCCCCGGGGATTTATCGGCCTTCAATCCCATCAATTTCCCTAATACAATTTCCCGCCGAATAAAGATTCCCTTCAGTTCCTCCTTCTCACTGGACCCTCGGTACCCGAGTATTTCCGGAAGGTTATTTGTGTCTTCCTTTGTGAAGACAGAACCAAAGCATTTGTTCAACTGGTCTGCCTTTCTTTGTTCCCCATTATAAATTCACCTGAATCTGACTGCAAGGGACCTACATTTGTCTTCACTAATCTTTTTCTCTTCACATATCTATAGAATATTTTACAGTCAGTTTTTATGTTCCCTGCAAGCTTCCTCTCATACTCTATTTTCCCCCTCCGAATTAAACCCCTTGTCCTCCTCTGCTGAATTATAAAATTCTCCCAGTCC
This sequence comes from Pristiophorus japonicus, assembly GCF_044704955.1. NCBI lineage: Eukaryota > Metazoa > Chordata > Chondrichthyes > Pristiophoridae > Pristiophorus > Pristiophorus japonicus. The sequence continues at coordinate 276,808,714 of NC_091979.1, read as the reverse complement.
TCGGGTTTGCTGCTTTTTATGGCCAATTTATATGCCTCTTCCTTGGATTTAACACTATCCTTAATTTCCCTTGTTTGCCACGGTTGAGCCACCTTCCCCATTTTATTTTTACTCCAGACAGGGATGTACAGTTGTTGCAGTTCATCCATGTGATCTTTAAATGTTTGCCATTGCCTATCCACCGTCAACCCTTTAAGTATCATTCGACAGTCTATTCTAGCCAATTTACGTCTCATACCATCAAAGTTACCTTTCCTTAAGTTCTGAATTAACTGTGTCACTGTCCATCTTAATAAAGAATTCTATCATATTATGGTCACTCTTACCCAAGGGGCCTCGCACAACAAGATTGCTAATTAATCCTTTCTCATTACACATCACCCAGTCTAGGATGGCCAGCCCTCTAGTTGGTTCCTCGACATATTGGTCTGGAAAACCATCCCTAATACACTCCAGGAAATCCTCCTCCACCGCATTGCTACCAGTTTGGTTAGCCCAATCAAAATGTAGATTAAAGTCGCCCATGATAATTGCTGTACCTTTATTGCACGCATCCCTAATTTCTTGTTTGATGCTGTCCCCAACCTCACTACTACTGTTTGGTGATCTATGCACAACTCCCACTAGCGTTTTCTGCCCTTTGGTATTCCGTAGCTCCACTCATACCGATTCCAAATCATCCAAGCTAATGTCCTTCCTTACTATTGCATTAATTTCCTCTTTAACCAGCAATGCCACCCCACCTCCTTTTTCTTTCAGTCTATCCTTCCTGAATGTTGAATACCCCTGGATGTTGAATTCCCAGCCTTGGTCACCTTGGTCACCTTGGAGCCAGGTCTCCGTGATGCCAATTACATCATATCCGTTAACAGCTATCTGCACAGTTAATTCGTTCACCTTATTAGGAATACTCCTCGCATTGAGGCACAGAGCTTTCAGGCTTGTCTTTTTAACACACTTTGTCCCTTTAGAATTTTGTTGTAATGTGGCCCTTTTTACTTTTTCCCTTGGGTTTCTCTGCCCTCCACTTTTACTTTTCTTCTTTCTATCCTTTGCTTCTGCCCCCATTTTACTTCCCTCTGTCTCCCTGCATAGGTTCCCATCCCCCTGCCATATTAGTTTAACCCCTCACCAACAGCACTAGCAAACACTCAAGGACAGTGGAGAGAACTCCCTTGTTCTTATTTGAATAGTGACATTGATCTTTTTCAGGAGAGGGCAGACATGTGTCCAGTGTAGTGGTTTGTGAATTAAGAATAGTGAGAACAACGAGAAATTATATCACATTATGAATGTTTAATTTTTCTCTTCAGAAGGAAAATATATAAATCCATTGAGCTGTGCCTCCATTATTGTTTTTTCCCTAAATTCCTTTCTAAATAGAAGCTCATTAAGATAGTAGTGGATTAAAATATAGTTATTTCAATTCTAGGAATTGATCTTGAATTAAGTCTAGACAGAAGGGATGAAAATATGTTTATAAATATCCTATCTAAAATAAGCTTATACAGTCTCAACTCAGTTCCCAATGGCCAAACCCTTACATAATGGCTGGACACTGGTAAGGTTCTGCAGGAATGTAAGCAGGAAAACTTACTACCTACATTTAAAATCTAACCCAATCAACTATAGGCCTAGTAGCCTAACATCAATAGCAGGTAAAATCATGGGATAATTTGAGTATGCACTTGACTCAATTTGAGCACCTGCCTCTGAGTAAGAAGGTTGAGAGTTCACATTCTACTGTAGACTTCAGCACATAATCTAGGTTAACACTTCATTTCACTATTGAAGGAATGCTGCACTGTTGCATGTGCTGTTGGCTAAGATGTTAATTACCTACTCAAGTGGATTGGAAAGATCCCATGGCACTGTTTGAAGAAGTGCAGGTAGTTCTTCTGGCGTGCTGGCCAACATTCCTCCTTCAACAAAAACACCTAGATTATTCAGTCATTTATTCATTTACTGTGTGTGAGACTTTGTGCAAATTGGCTACCATGTTTGTTTATAAAACAATTGTGGCTGCACTTTAAAAGTAATCCATTGGTTGCAAAGTATTTTGTCATGTCCTGTAGACATGCCAAGGTGCTTTATAAATACAAGTTTTTTCTTTAACAAATAAGACCTAATAGAAAGAAACAAAAAACATCCAAGAGATCAACTGAAGAGAACAAACCGAGAAGTGTACCGATAACCAGATACCATGGGAATACAAAATGGGGATAAAGAGAGAGAAAATATAAATGAGAGGCTGTGGGTAAATTGGCTGAGAAATACACTGAGACAAAAGACGTGAGAATGTCATTGAGAAATTCTGAAAGTATTTATTGACATGGTGATAAAAGCATTCATAAGTAGAAAATACTGAAGTGAAAATTGCACGGACCTTGATCAAAGTGTTACCTACAAATATTACAGATACTCCAAGTAAATTTGGACACTTTTATACTGTAATGTGATTTTCCAGGTTGATATAGGAGTTTTCATACATTTTTGAAATGGAATATTGTGATCCACCTACCATTCCTAATATATAAAATATGTTCTTCCCACAGCTTCTAGTTCTTATGAATTAGTCTTCAGCACTACAGTTGCGATGTTGTCAGGGCCTAATAGCTTTAACTGTGCCCAGTATGTACTAATGTTATGTGACATGAACTCTGTTGCCTAGGCACCAGCATCTCTGATAGTAGAGATTTTGGGAAGAGGTCAAGCAGGATTGTCCACTTGGCACATTTGGCTAAAGACACTTGAAAACACCTGTACTTGTCACATGTTGGGCTCTACCATAGTTGAGGATGGGAATGTTTATGGAGCCTCCTCTTCCATTACTTGCCTGAGTGTTTGCCGCCATTCTCAAGAGGATGTGTTAAGGCTATAGAGCTTTGTTCTGATCTGTTCTCTCCCCAGATGCTCACTGGCCCGCTGACTGTTCTTAACATTTTCTGTTTTTATTTTGCATTTCAAGTATCTGTAGTTTTTTTGTTTGTTGTTTATTCTATCTATAGTTTGCTGGTTTTAGTGCGTAGCATACAATTAGCTCTATGTTGTAGCTTCACTAGGTTGGTGCAACATACGAATGCTTCACTTACATGTTGATGTAAATTAGTTTCAGGTGCACATCAATGTGAAAGTGACAGCATTACCCAAGCGTTAGGTCCCATTTTCACACCCAAGCCCACTAAAGCTAAGTGGTCTGAGACCCCTTTCATGGTGGGCTTCACACTGGGTGGCCTGTCGCTCCATGAACTGTACAGCTGGGTTTAAAATATGCACTAGTGGACCACTGGGCCTTCTGGGAACTTTCTAAACTTAGATAGAGTATTTAGGGGGCAGACAAAAGGCAGGTAACTATAGGCCGGTTAGTTTAACATCTGTAGTGGGGAAAATGCTTGAAGCTATCATTAAGGAAGAAATAGCGGGACATCTAGATAGGAATAGTGCAATCAAGCAGACGCAACATGGGTTCATGAAGGGGAAATCATGTTTAACTTAATTACTGGAATTCTTTGAGGATATAATGAGCATGGTGGATAGAGGTGTACCGATGGATGTGGTATATTTAGATTTCCAAAAGGCATTCGATAAGGTGCCACACAAAAGGTTACTGCAGAAGATAAAGGTACGTGGAGTCAGAGGAAATGTATTAGCATGGATCGAGAATTGGCTGGCTAACAGAAAGCAGAGAGTCGGGATAAATGGGTCCTTTTCAGGTTGGAAATCGGTGGTTAGTGGTGTGCCACAGGGATCGGTGCTGGGACCACACTGTTTACAATATACATAGATGACCTGGAAGAGGGGACAGAGTGTAGTGTAACAAAATTTGCAGATGACACTAAGATTAGTGGGAAAGTGGGTTGTGTAGAGGACACAGAGAGGCTGCAAAGAGATTTAGATAGGTTAAGCGAATGGGCTAAGGTTTGGCAGATGGAATACAATGTCGGAAAATTGACCTTGGAAAAAAAAATAGTAAAAGGTAATATTATTTGAATGGGGAGAAATTACAACATGCTGCGGTGCAGAGGGACCTGGGGTTCCTTGTGCATGAACTCCAGGTCCCTCTGCACCGCAGCATGTTGTAATTTCTCCCCATTCAAATAATATTACCTTTTACTGTTTTTTTTTCCAAGGTCGATTGTGCATGAATCCCAAAAAGTTAGTTTGCAGGTGCAGCAGGTAATGAGGAAGGCGAATGGAATGTTGGCCTTTATTGCGAGAGGGATGGAGTACAAAAGCAGGGAGGTCCTGTTGCAACTGTACAGGGTATTGGTGAGGCCGCACCTGGAGTACTGCATGCAGTTTTGGTCACCTTACTTAAGGAAGGATATACTAGCTTTGGAGGGGGTACAGAGACGATTCACTAGGCTGATTCCGGAGATGAGGGGGTTACCTTATGACGATAGATTGAGTAGACTGGGTCTTTACTCGTTGGAGTTCAGAAGGATGAGGGGTGATCTTATAGAAACATTTAAAATAATGAAAGGGATAGACAAGATAGAGGCAGAGAGGTTGTTTCCACTGGTCAGGGAGACTAGAACTAGGGGGCGCAGCCTCAAAATACGGGGGAGCTAATTTAAAACCTAGTTGAGAAGGAATTTCTTTTCCCAGAGGGTTGTGAATCTATGGAATTCTCTGCCCAAGGAAGCAGTTGAGGCGAGCTCATTGAATGTATTCAAATCACAGATAGATAGATTTTTAACCAATAAGGGAATTAAGGGTTATGGGAAGCGGGCGGGTAAGTGGAGCTGAGTCCACGGCCAGATCAGCCTTGATCTTGTTGAATGGCGGAGCAGGCTCGAGGGGCTAGATGGCCTACTCCTGTTCCGAATTCTTATGTTCTTATGTTCTATGTTAAATTCCCCAGCGCGGTAACTGGCTCAGAGCGGGACTTCCTGTGGTTGGTGCAGGAAGTTCTGCCCCGGCTGCAAAATTGTGGTTACTGCCCCTCAGAGGAAGTGGAGTACAATCTCGCTGCTCCACTTTCTCTTGGGTGGGTTCCGGGATGATGCTGGGGCGCAATCGGCAGCGCTACGCAGATGCTCCATGTAACACTGACGCGGTTCAATGACACTCCCCTTCGCTTTAAGGGGAGGGCCAGTGCGCGCTCTGCTGGGCCTCTAATGGCCTCCACTAGGCATGGTGCCAAGGCCCGGACCATGCAAGGGGAGAAGAAGTTGGGCAGACTGGTGATTTGGCAAAATCGTCAAGATGGCGGCGCGGGGCGCTCCCAACCTTCCCTTTAATTTTCGCTCCGCAAGCGGATGTCTGCCGGGTTCGCGACCTGCGAGGCTGACGCTGATACCACTTGTGGCTGCCTTGTGGGGCTATATTCACCGCGGGGCGGAAAGGGGTCGGCGCGCATGCCAATGACGTCACTTGTTCTCTGCTAGCATTAAATAAATAGCTAGGGGAGCAGGGTCCTGTGCATCCATGTAAGCATGCATGCATAGAATTATGGCAGGCAAAGTACAAGTCACAGCAGGGACAACCCAATATAATAGCCAGCTGCGATTTTGACCATTCTGAGATTGGTAGTGTAATAACAAAAAGACTTGTATTTATATATCACCTCATCACATCTCTCAGAACAGTCCCAAAGCACTTCACGTAGCACGAATGACTCTGAAGTGCAGTCACTGGTGTTGTGTAGACAAAAGTGACAGCAATTTTTCATAAACAGGAAAGACCAGTTAGTTTCTTGTTGGTGATGCTGGTTGATGGAGTAGTGTTGCTCATGACACTGGGGAAACTCCCTGCTCTTCATGGGATAAGTGTTGTTCATCATTTTCTGTTTTTATTTCAGATTCCAGCATCTGCAGTATTTTGCTTTTGTGTTTGCATGGATAGGTGTCGTTCAAGGCAGCAGTATTGTGTATTATAGTCCTAATTTTGTTTTAAATGCTGTAGTTGCAAAATGCTGTATGTAAAAGTGCTGGTTGAATTTCCATAGTGTAGTTCTGCTGCCTTGGACTGCATTTACACCTTTTTGCTACATAAGTTGTTTCAATGAAATAAGAAAATATTGACACAGGCTCTGTTATTAAAAGTGTATCAAGTATGAGTGCTAGTTGAGCAATACAGGCTTTAAACGTATTATACTTTCCTACCTCGTACTGATTTGATTTGCGGGGGGAGGGGCGGGCGAGCACATTCCCTTTGTGTCAGTGAGATTACTGAGCTCAAACTTATCTCTGGTTTTCTCTGTGGAGATTGTAAAAGTTTGTTGTAGAAAGCAGAAGAACGCGCTCCTGCCCCCTTCCAAACTTCAAAAGGTGGACAAAAGCCGAACTTGTGTTATCCATTAAAGTTCGGCAGGTCTGCACACACCCCGCTCACTGCCCACCTTGTGAATGGTTGCAGCTTCACTTGACTGTGTTGAGTTATTGAAATATTACTGTGCATTGCCACCGAACCGGCGCCAACGAGCACTTTTATTTATCTTAAACATGACTGAAATCCCATTTTCTTGGAGTTTGTTGCATGTGGGCTTTGGGGAAATCTAAATCTCCCGAAGAGTTTTCACAGGACACTTGCAGTGTGCAGCCAGCCCATCGTTCTGTTCTCCTCACGGGCTAATACCGAAAGGATTTTTTTTTTGCCCACGTTACCGTTTCAGAGGGTGGCAGAATTTTTTTTTTTTGCTTACGTCAGCAGGATTGGCCCATTCATATTTTCAAACTGAAGTACGAGCAGGGCGGGCGGTAGGACCGCTCGGAAGCCTGCGTTTTGCGGTCGGGCAAGCAGCGTTACTGGGAGGAAAGAAGCTGCTAAAGTGGCATTTTCAGAGCGGGGCTTTTCCGTCTGAGTCTCGAGCACATGAATTGGGCATCTGAGCCCTGCCCAGCTTCTTTAGGAACACATGTCTTTGCAGCCTTTGTCCCAAGTGAACTTTGTGACAGTACCCGAGATCCTGCCCAGTCTGGGAGGGCTGTATGAGGCGAGTGACTGTCTGCCGGAAATCTCCCACGTCCTGATCCCGGCTCCCTCTATATTATGGTGCTGATCTCCCTCCTCCAGTCTGATGAAACGATCGCAAAGTTATCTCACAGTCTGCACAAGATGACAAGAAGACTTGGACGCAATGCTTTGGCAGCAAGACTGCAAATACTGTGTGTTTTTATCAGCGTAACTGATGCCTTTGTAGCATCGAAAGATGGTGAGATTTTTTTTTAATTGGCTCTTAGAACTCTAACTTTTGTGTATTGCTTTCTCTAGTATTTTATGCACAATGCAACCCTCTTGCTGTTGCGCCGTGCCCATTGCTGCTAATTCACTTTACTTTGAGCCATCCAATGGCCGTTAGACCATCTGGCTCCTATTTGAATTAATCAAAATACATTGGGATCAAACTTTGCTTTTGTGCACCAGATCAGTTCTACCGTTTACTGGGTATCCCGGGAGATATGCATTGAATCGACGTGATTCGTGCCCTGGACTGGTTTCCTGTCTCTTGGTTCATTTCCAGCATCAGATTATTGACTGTTGAGGTTTAGATTGCCAGGTCTAATAATTATTCTCCAGTCTAGTCGGCAACGTTTACAGTGCAACGTTTTGGTTTGTTACACTTAAATGCGTTGAATCGGAAATCTAATGACTCTTTTAAGGCGCTAGAAGTTGGAAATATTTAGCACATCGATCTTCAGTCCAACTGTTCTCATTTTAGTGTTTGTCCAGTTAACCCGTGCGCAGTGATAAAACTTGAGAACTATTCAGGATTTGACTTGCAGAAGTAACAGGAGACTTAGCAATAGCGTGACGTTTATGGCACTTTCGGATGGAAGAATACAATATACAGTGTAGACCGTTCCAGTTACTTTTGTTATCGTAATGAAATGTCAGATTAGATCATCTCTCGCCTATGTCTTCCTTCAGTGTGTGACCAGCGTTGATCAATACTTGTGTGTACTAGCCACAAGAGACCCGCCTCCAGACCGCAGTGTAAAATGTCAGTTCTCTCCCCCATCCCTCTGCCTTAATTCTCCAAAGAGAAGGCACGGTCCTTTCCTTATTCACCACAGTAAGAGTGACATTCGCTAATGTTTGAGTCCAGCGAAAGAGTATGACATTGACTTAAAACATCTTCCAGTATCCCGTGAAGTTGCTAAATTCGACAAAAGACTCCTTGTGGCACAGCTTGTTACAGAACAGAAGGCACGTTATACTTTCCTTGCTCACAATTGTATATTAAGGGTTAGCAGGAACGAGCTGGAAGTCTCCTATCTATTGAATTACACAGGCTTCATCTTTTATCAAGAGTCAAATCAAAACCTCAGCCCTCCACAGGCCATTCAGTTCATAAAATATTCCACCTTTCTTTCCTCAGTTGGATATATGATCTCAGGGCTTATCAACGAATTTGGCGTTTCATCTACAAGGCTAATTGCTTCTCCAGATCAAACAGCTGCAGTAATCAGCTGTGTTTTTTTCTTTGCACTGAAAATTAATGTAGGTTTAGAATTAGAATTGTCTCCACTTTTTTCGTCTGAGTAAAGTTGTTCAAATAATTCCACTTTGGACCTCTTTAAAGCAGAGTTCTGGACTTTGACAATATGCATGGTTCTGAATTGTTTGCACATACCCCTTTTGAAGAAGGCTATGGTTCAATTAGTTGCCCGACAAATATGTTTTTAATATTTTGCATTAGGTAGCTAAAGAGAAGGAAATATTTAATTATAGGTCATTGTCCAATTTCATTGGAAATCTACTATTAGCTGCATAGGCAGTAATGGGAACAGATGTTTTTATTTGTGAAATACAATTGGCTTTTCATTCCACTATCAGTGAGATTAATATTTAAAGAGGGAATGCCACTTTAATGTGGGGTGATGGAGCTCCACTGTGTCACAGAAGAATATATTCCCCTGACACCTGAAATGGTTACACACTGAGATAGCAGAAGCCTACCAGCAGATCGGCTGCCTGCTTTCCTAGCCAAAATATGATCTGCTTTGCAGGCATATCTAGAGAATGCAAAATAGAAACATTGGATTGCTTTGGAGAGTGAATATCATCATTTGTATTCTTTTCAACATCTCATGTTTACAAAAGAGTTAATATTAACATTAATACCCCTTTTCCTTTGGATTCTATTTCTGTTGATTTTTGAGGATTGTTCTTTAAACAGAGGATGATAGAAACATTGCCATGACACTGGCTTGTCAAGTTTTGGGGGACTATTGCTCTCTGTTAGTGACAGTTTGTTTATAACTGTGATTGCCCTCTTAAAGAGCACTGGAGAACAAATTTGGCAGAATTGTTCAGAGGGGTTATATATGGAAAGTGTTATCAGTTTTATGAATGTCCAAGATTTTGACGTTACGGCACAGCACTGACAGAAGCAGTATAGAATTTAAGGGGCTGCAGAATGATGGGGGCACTGACATACCCTACCATACTGGACATTTCCTCTATTGCCTGACTTTAGCCTTACTGACAGATCATATCTGATTGTCACTGCCACACCCAAATTGACTCCCACTCGATCAAAGCTTATTATTTGGGCTATAACAAACTAGCAGACTACTTTCATTCATTCTAGTATGGGTGTTTTATCCATAACTTAAAATTATGAATGAAACACACACTCACTCAAATACGCTGAGAGTGAATACTTGGGGACTAGAATAACTACACATAGTAGCTGATGTACGTAAGGTTCACTGAAAGCTGGGTCAGATTGGGGCAGGGTAGGTCTTCTGTTGGGAATGAGATTGGGTCAAGCAGCTGGTGTGTAATTCAGTCTGGCTGTGGAGTCATCCCTTACACATCCCCACATTTGTATCGTATGTAGCAATCACAGGTCCAGTTGAGACTCAGAGCCATTTCTCTTCCACATTCAGGCAGTAATACTGTACTTGTACTGCTTGGCTGTGATTTGGGCTATCAGATTCTGAGAGAGCAGTGTGCTTGTGTGCTTGTGTGCTTGTATGCATTTGCAGAACTCTGCTCCCTGTCTATAATTTGGAATGTTTTGAGAGCACCGGGAGGAATGTTCATGCTCTCATTCATTTAAATACACTCTGAGGTACTTCATTAAGTGTGAACAAGGTCCGACATACTCCTTGGAGTCAATGTGGGGTGGGAGAGGATCCGGGGAGAGGGTGGCAGGGGTTAAAATATTTTTAAAAAATGCATCCCTTGCCTACGTTTGTGTGCCTGTTGTCATTTCGATGGTTGCGAAAACTGTGTGGGACCCGCCTTGGAGAGGCGGGACATTTCATTATAATATTTAAATCAGGCTCCCACAGTGCATTTGGGAGCCTGATTTAAATTTATCAGTTGTCGGCCAGGTTTCCCAGATCCTGGGAAATCCAGCAGCAAAATGGAGATAGGAGCACTCAGCTGCAGAAGGTAAGTAATTTTATTTAAACACTGTTTGTGGGCCAAGAGGAATACAGAGGGCTTCCCCGCCCCCTCAAAGGAAACCTTATGCAGATCGGGTCTCTTCTTGCTGCTGCGATCGGCGATCCCCCCTCTCCCCAATCCTCAATCTCTGGCCTGCCCTGCGATCAGCCAACCAACCCTCTTCCCCACTCCAACCCTCTGTCTGCCAAACCGCCCACCCCCCCTTTCGAGTCCTTGATCTTCAGCCTGCTCTGCTATCTGCCTATTCCCTTCCCCTCACCCCCCACGAAACTACCCTTGATCTTCAGTCTGCCCTGTGATTTGCCAAAACACCCATCCCTCCCCCCACACAGCTCCCAATCTCCGGCCTGCTCCGCGATCTGCCGACGTTCTCCCTGCCCCACACCAACCCTCCATCTCTGGGTTGCCCAGTAATGTGCCAACCACCTTCACCTCCAATCCTCGATCCTGAGCTCTGATTGCTGGGGACTGTCCCCAGTGGTCGATCTGGCCGGCTGAGAAATGGAATAAAAAAATGATAATGAGGTCTTGCCGTTAAATTTGGCAGGAATTCCGCATTCTCGGGATTTCTGGGTTTGCCCCCCAGCTACCTCACTTGCACGTTCCCTCCCTGCAAACATTGGGCACTATGTCAGTTGTAGTTCACTGGTAGTACTCTCGCCTTGGCGTCAGGACGTTGTGGGTTCAAGTCCCACTCTAGAGACAGAAGAACAAATTCTAGGCTTGACATTCCAGTGCAGTACTGAGGGACTGGGGGGGGGGGGCGGGGGGCAGTGCTGTGCGATGGGGACAGGTTGGCGAAGGACCTTTGTCCTATGGATGTTTAGCGTAAGGCCCATGCTTTCGTATGCCTCAGTGAATACATTGATGATGATTTCAGCCTCTGTATGTGTGCAGACGCAGGCGTCGTCCGTGTACTGTCTTGGACCTGCCCTGGAGACGGTGCAGGTTGAACAGGTTGCCACTGGTTCTGTAGTTTAGTTCCACTCCAGCGGGGAGCTTGTTGACTGTGAGGTGGAGCATGGCAGCGAGGAAGATTGAGAAGAGGGTTGGGGCGATGACGCAGCCCTGTTTGACCCCGGTCCGGACGTGGATTGGGTCTGTAATGGATCGGTTGGTAAGGATCACGGCCTGCATGTCGTCGTGGAGCAGGCGAAATATGGTGCCGAACTTTTGAGGGCATCCGAAACGGAGGAGGATGCTCCATAGACCCTCGTGGTTGACAGTGTCAAAGGTCTTTGTAAGCTCGAAGAAGGCCATGTATAAGGGCTGGTGCTGTTCCCTGCATTTTTCTTGCAGCTGTTGCGCTGCAAAAATCATGTCCATTGTGACCCGCACCGCCTTCAGTGCGCCAGTGCAGCCTTCGGCTGCCTGAGGAAAAGAGTGTTTGAAGACCCTCAAATCGGCCGCTAAGCTCATGGTCTACAGGGCTGTAGTAATACCCGCCCTCCTGTATGGCTCAGAGACATGGACCATGTACACTAGACACCTCAAGTTTCTGGAGAAATAGCACCAACGATGTCGCCACAAGATCCTGAAAATCCTCTGGGAAGACATACGCACCAAAGTTAACTTCCTTGACCAGGCCAACATCCCTAGCATTGAAGCACTGACCACACTTGATCAGCTCCGCTGGGCAGACCACATTGTTCGCATGCCAGACACGAGACTCCCAAAGCAAGCGCTCTACTCGGAACTCCTTCACGGCATACAAGCCAAAGGTGGGCAGAGCAAACGTTGCAAGGACACCCTCAAAGCCTCCCTGATAAAGTGCAACATCCCCACTGACACCTGGGAGTCCCTGGTCAAAGACTGCCCTAAGTGGAGGAAGTGCATCCGGGAGGGCGCTGAGCACCTGGAGTCTCATCGCTAAGAGCATGCAGAAATCAAGTGCAGGCAGCGGAAAGAGCGTACGGCAACCCAGTCCCACCCACCCTTTCCCTCAACGACTATCTGTCCCACCTGTGACAGGGACTGTGGTTCTCGTATTGGATTGTTCAGCCACCTAAGGACTCATTTTTAGAGTTGAAACAAGTCTTCCTCGATTCCGAGGGACTGCCTATGATGATGATGATGATGAGGGAGTGCTGCACTGTCAGAGGTGTTGTCATTCGGATGAGATGTTAAACCGTCTGCTCTTTCAGGTGGACACAAAAGATCCCATAACACTATTTCGAAGAAAAACAGGGGAGTTATTCCTGGTGTCCTGTCCAACATTTATCCCTTAACCAACATCACTAAAAACAGATGATCTGATCATTATCACATTGCTGATTGTGAGTCTTTGGTTAGGCCACAGCTGGAGTATTGCTTGCAGTTCTGGTCGCCGTATTATAGGAAGGATGTGATTGCACTAGAGAGGGTGCAGAGGAGATTTACTAGGATGCTGCCTGGAATAGAGAATCTTAGTTATGAGGACAGATTGGATAGGCTGAGTTTGTTCTCATTGGAACAGAGAAGGTTGAGAGGAGACCTCATTGAGGTGTACAAAATATTGAGGGGCCTGGACATAGTGGATAGTAAGGGCCTATTTCCATTGGTGGAGGGGTCTATTACGAGGGGGCATATTTTAAGGTGGTTGGTGGAAAGTTTAGAAGGGATTTGAAGGGGTGGGGCTTCTTTACGCAGAGGGTTGTGGGGATCTGGAACTCACTGCCCGGAAGAGTGGTGGATGCCGAAACCCTCACTACTTTTAAGAGATGGTTGGATGGGCACTTAAAGTGCAGTAACCTGCAGGATTATGGACCTAGAGCTGGTTATTGGGATTAGACTGGATGATCTTTTGTTGGACGGAGCAGATATAATGGTAAGTACTGTAGGGAATAGAATACGACCAGGGTGATCTCCTGGACTCGTTTCGATCGCCTGGATGGGTCGAAGAGGAATTTTCCCAGATTTTTTCTCCCTAAATTGGTCTGGGTTTTTATCTGGTTTTTGCCTTTCCCAGGAGATCACATGGCTCCGGATGGGGGGGGAGTGTAGAATGTTTTAGTATAAGGGGTGTGGCGGATTGGTTGGGCTGGGTGCTCTTTGCCTTTCCATCATTGTTCATAGGTTTATATGTAACCTTTAGGGCTGATGACCAAGGACTGTTGGCTCTTTGTTGGACGGCGCGGACACGATGGGCCGGAATGGCCTCCTTCTGCGCTGTAGATTTCTATGTTTCTATGTTTCTATGAGGCCTTGCTTGTGAAAATTAGCCACCGTGTTTCTTACATTACAACAGTGATTACACTTCATAAGTACTTAATTGGTTGTATGCATTTTGGGATGGCCTGAAGTCACAAAAAGCACTATATAAATGCAAGACTTTCTTTATGTTCATTGTGAACCTAGCTTAACAATGCACTAGAGGTATGCTCCAGTGTCAAACCCAAGTCGTGTGTGACTGTCCCTTTTTGGAGGGGTGGTGCTGGGAGGAGCGGGGTAAGCTCGCAATGCTCTCCTCTCAAACCAGATTGGGACCCAAAGTTAGATTGTGATTGTTGTGCCACTGAATTGTAAATGCAACACTCTCTACTCAGAGTGGTTAGAATGTGGAACCTGCTACAACCTGGAGTAGTTGAGATGAACAGCATAGACCTATTTAAGGGGTAGCTGGATGAGGGAGAAAGGATAGAAGGATATGTTGACAGGGTGAGACAAATTAAGGTAGGAAGAGGTTCTGTGAAGCATAAACACCAGCGTAGATCTGTTGGGCTGAATGGCCTATATCTGTGCTGTAAAATCTATGTAATTCTATGTTAATGCACTCTTTTGAGGATTATTATAGGTTGATTTCAAAGCGCAAAAGATTCAACCTACTTTTCTAGTAGGGCATCCAAAATCCCAGTCAGTGAACCAAAGTTTCAAGTGGAATAATCAAAATATTTGTAAATCATCAGTTTCACACTGCACAATCGGATTAACCACATTTTTCTCTTTTATGCTAGTTACCAGCTTATTAGCTGTTGAAGTGGTGTGAGAATTGGTGTCATATCCTGATAAGCCATTTTTCTTTCATTAATGCTAAAGTATGAGTTTTGTTTTGCACAAAAAAAATGTAAAATCAGGAGCATTCATCATTTTTATGGCTGTTCAAGACAGCCAACAGAAGGGCAATTAAAGCTTTTGTGTGAAAAAGGGGGTAAAACAACAGGCTGAAAGAGCTGAATTAACAATGGGAAAGGTATAAATACTTTTAGCTTCAACACTGGCTGTTAATTCAGCTTCCCATCCTGTTTTCCGAATAATAACTCCCACAATTACACCATGTAATCAGCACTCACTGTTTAACCATAAATATTACGGTACAAAAGTATGGGTCAGACATATGTGCGGTGAAGTATATTACAGTAAATTATAATTGTATGTACTTACATTTGAAAAAAAAATGCATTTTCCAAAATACAGGTTAAGTACCTGAAATCCGGGTAATAAGTAGTATTAAACTTACTCAGTCATTGTAATACAGTGGTTCTGCTTTTTAAGTACTTTTTATGCAGATGAAAATTATCCAAATATAAGGCAGTTGATTGGTCTCATGACTTTTATTACATCATACCATAACTCAAAATTGTCTCAAAAATTGCTTGTTTGTTATCATTCTATCAGTATTCCCATTTCCTGTATAAACTTGACCAATAAATCACTGGCACAGCAATACATTGGAGCACAAAGTAATTCATATCACTATAGATCATTTAATATTTTCATCGCTTTAGTACGTTTTATTGCAAAGGATGAATTTTAAAAAACAGAATACACAATAAAAATGAAAATATTCATGAAGTAAAGTGAAACTTATATGAATGCAGTAGAAAAATTAAAGAATTAAAAATATTTATACTGCATAGTTCAAATAGTTTTCTATAAATGTTTACATCAAGGCAGCACACAATCATTACTGGTAGAGAATGAGACAGCAATAAATGAAACATAGTTCTAGCTTTGTTGGCGTTTGAAGAGGGAATCATCTTTTGCATTTGTTTCTAAGATTAGAATATGCTTCTGAACATTCCTAAATACGCGATGCAACTACGTTAAGCTTGTTGCATTGTGAGATAGAATGTTTTACATAAGTCAGTCCTTCTTACCTCTAATCTCTCTTAAGCTGTCCATTCAAGAAGTCTTCTCGTAACTTAGATCCCGATAGATTATGTTCAAAGCTTTTGGATCAATTCCAGATGTGCTAGATGTTAAACTAAAATACCAAAGTTGGCAAGCATGTTCTGCAGGGTCTAATCACTTTTGTGAAGAATAATAAATCATGAATATTAGAACCAGCCCCCTTTAAGATACTAAAATGAATGATTCTCTTGCTAGTCTTTTCAGATCTATCTTTCTATATTCATATATATATAGATTCCATTTCAAATCATTAGACAGTATGATTCCAGGTAGATCTTAAAGGGGAACTATTCTCAATCAGTGCACTAGCTACTGTTTATCTTGGAATTTCCAAATGATTAAATGTATTATTAGAAGAAAAGTAGCCCCAAATTCTGGAATATTTTGAAGAACACTGCGAATACTTTATATTTTACGTTATTTTTGGTTAAGGTTTCTGAATGGGATCTTGAAAAATATTCAATTATTGAACTTTTTCTGCTGAATTTTTCTACAAAACAAACAATGTATTGTTGGGAGATTCCTGAAATATTGTCGGAAAGTGTCACAACGATTGTGTTCCTATCACAGATGAGACTGCACACAGGGAAGTTAAAGTAACAGTGACCTCAGTCTTTATTAAGACACTCCAGAGTGAGGAACAGGCCTTAGGGGCCGGCTTATATACAGTGCTCCCAAGGGATGCTGGTATCCCTTGGGACTTCAGGGGATGAGCTCCCTGGTGGCGGAACATAGGAGTGCATGCTTTACAGATACACAACATCACTCCCCCGCAAAGTCAAAGTGAAAAGGCGGTCGGGAGCCTTTCTTTCCCTGGTGGACCGCCTCGGTACAAATGTCTGTTCTGGTGTATTGGCTGCGCCATCGCTGGGCTGGCGTGTTGTTGGCCCTGCAGGGCTGCTGGGTGAGCCTGGCCTTGCTGGGCTGTTGGGCAAGATGGGTTCAATTTCCTGGTCCAGGGTGGTGTCGTTGATCGTTTGGGTGTGTGTTGTGGGCTCGAAAAAGGTGGTGTCTGCTGTGGGTTGTTTAGAGCAGCCTGTGAACCGCAGCCTCGTTTGGTCCAGGTGCTTTCTGCAAATTTGTCCATTGTCTAGTTTGACTACAAACACCCTACTCCCTTCTTTAGCTATCACCGTGCTTGCGATCCACTTGGGACCATGCCCATAGTTTAGCACATACACAGGGTCATTCAGATCTATTTCCCGTGACACAGTGGTGCGACCATCGTTTATATTTTGTTGCTGTCGCCTGCTCTCTACCTGATCATGCAGGTTGGGGTGAACCAATGTGAGTCTGATTTTAAGTGTCCTTTTCATGAGTAGCTCAGCCAGGGGCACCCCTGTGAGCGAGTGGGGTCTCGGGCGGTAGCTGAGCAGTACTTGGGACAGGCGGGTTTGGAGTGAGCCTTCTGTGACTCGTTTAAGGCTCTGTTTGATTGTTTGTACTGCCCGCTCTGCCTGCCCATTGGAGGCTGGTTTAAACGGGGCCAAGGTGACATTGCGGGTCATGAATTCTTTAAATTCGGCAGTGGTGAAATATGGTCCGTTGTTATTGACCAGTATGTCACGCAGGCCGTGGGTGTCAAACATGGCCCTCAGGCTTTCAATGGTGATGGTGGCGATGCTTCCCGACATTATTTCACATTCAATCCATTTTGAAAAAGCATCCACCACCACCAGGAACATTTTACCGAGAAACGGGCCCGCATAGTCGATATGGATCCTCGACCATTGTCTGGAGGGCCAGAACCACAAACTTAGTGGTGCCTCTCTGGGCACGTTGCTCAACTGAGCACACACGCTGCATTGCCGTACACAGGACTCTAAGTCAGAGTCGATACCGGGCCACCACACATGGGATCTGGCTATCGCTTTCATCATTACTATACCCGGGTGTGTGCTGTGGAGGTCCGAGATGAATGTCTCCCTGCCCTTTTTGGGTAGCACTACGCGGTTACCCCACAATCAATATGTCATCCAGAAAAACCACCGTGCGTGATACCGACTTGAGTAGGCTCTCCATGTTTCTCTGGAAGATCGTTGCAGCCGACCAAATTCCAAACGGGCATCTGTTGTAGATGAACAGTCCCTTTTGCGTGTTGATGCAGGTGAGGCCCTTCGAAGACTCCTCCAGCTCCTGCGTCATGTAGGCCGAAGTCAGGTCGAGCTTGGTGAACGTCTTACCTCCTGCCAGTGTCGCAAATAGGTCGTCTGCCTTAGGTAGCGGGTATTAGTCCTGTAGCGAGAAACAATTAATAGTTACTTTATAATCACCACAAATCCTGACTGTGCCATCACTTTTGAGTACTGGAACAATCGGGCTGGCCCACTCGCTGAATTACACTGGAGAGATGATACCCTCGCATTGCAGCCTGTCCAGCTCGATTTCCACTCTCTCCCTCATCATGTGAGGTACCGCTCGTGCCTTGTGGTGAATGGGTCGTGCCTCTGAGACCAAGTGGATCCGCACCTTTGCCCCGGAAAGTTTCCAATGCCTTGCTCAAAAAGGAAAGGAAATTTGTTAAGAACCTGGGTACATGAGGCCTCATCGACATGTGATAGCACTCGGATGTCATCCCAGTTCCAGCGGATTTTGCCCAGCCAGCTCCTTCCAAGCAGTGTGGGGCCATCGCCCAGGACAATCTAGAGTGGCAGTTCATGCACCGTGCCCTCGTAGGTGACCTTGACCATGGTGCTGCCCAGGACAGTGCTGAGCTCCTTGGTGTACATTCTCAGTTTCGTGTGGATGGGGCTCAGGGCTGGTCTGAGTGCCTTGTTGCACCACAGTCTCTCAAACATATTTTTACTCATGATGGATTGGCTAGCGCCAGTGTCCAGTTCCATGGCTACGGGTAAGCTATTCAATTTTACATTTAGCATTATAGGTGGACATTTCGTCAAAAATGTGTGCACCGTATGTACTTCAGCATCTGCCTCCTCTCTCTGAGGCTCGAAATTGCTTTGATCCACCATGGACTGATCTTCCTCTGCCATGTGGTGGTTAGCAGGTTTTGTAGAGCTTGCAGCTCGTCTGCAAGCTTGTTGGAGGTGCCCCATTGTTCCACAGCTCTTGCAAACATACCCTTTGAAGCGGCATGAATAGGCTGAATGGAAGCCTCCACAACGCCAACAAGGTGTGAATTGCCTTGCATTCATCCTTTGTTGGGGACTCTGAGTCATCTGGGTCACCTGAAGCTTGCCGGCAGTTGCAGACTCGTGGGTTCTGCCCTGTACATTTCTGCTCACAAACACAATTCCAGTTAATTTATCAACATTGCTAGCACTTGTGTGCTGAGAGATTTGTTTGGTGTTATCACTGGTGGACATAAACGCCATGCTATCGCAATGGCTTTACTGAGGGTCGGTGTCTCTATGGTCAAAAGTTTTCGTAGAATGGTCTCGTGGCCAATGCCCAGTACAAAAAAGTCTCTGAGCATTTGCTCCAGGTAGCCATCAAACTCACATTGCCCTGCAAGTCGCCTTAGCTCGGCGACGTAGCTCGCCACTTCCTGACCTTCAGATCGCTGACACGTGTAGAACCGATACCTCGCCATCAGCACACTCTCCCTCAGGTTAAGATGCTCCCGAACCAGTGTACACAGCTCCTCATACGACTTATCTGTGGGTTTCACCGGAGCCAGAAGATTCTTCATGAGGCTGTAGGTCGGTGTCCCGCAGACTGTGAGGAGGACTACTCTCCTTTTTGCAGCGCTTCCTTCTCCGTTCAGCTTGTTGGCTACAAAGTACTGGTCTAGCCGTTCGACATAGGCTTCCCAGTCCTCACCCTCCGAGAACATCTCCAGGATGCCCACAGTTTGCTGCATCTTTGTGTTGGATTCGTATACTCGTCGCCAGTTATTGTGTTCCTAACACAGATGAGACTGCACACAGGGAGGTTAAAGTAACAGTGACCTCAGTCTTTATTAAGACACTCCAGAGTGAGGAACAGGCCTTAGGGGCCGGCTTATATACAGTGCTCCCAAGGGTGGCGGAACATAGGAGTGCATGCTTTACAGATACACTACAACAACAATATTTCCATAGAAATATGGAGTTGAATTATGAAGAAAACAAAAATGTTTTTGGTCTGCTTTTTTTTTATCCCCAGTGCTACGTTGTGTTTGTTTTTCATGTTTCTGTTTTCTGCTTGTTTTTCTCCCTACCAATTTGAACTTATTGACTCGTTGCTGGGTTGTGGTTCCAAAGGCATGGGGTAGTCTCCAGTATTTCATCCAAGTGGCCATTCTTCATGACTATATGAACCTAGATCATGCCCACAAGCTATTTTAGCATGAGGGCATCACAATCAAGCATAATCCTGTCCCCACCGAATATCCACACGTACATTTCCAACAGAGATCGGTCAATGGCAATCAGCAATGGGAACCCTGGTAGATTTTCTCCACTCCATACCAGGCTCAATAAGATCAATTGTAGTGCCCCATCATCATTCTGGCGGAGATCATCCAACTCAGCATATATAGGGACCAAACCTGCAATCTTTCCGGGACTGGAATTTCCACATGATTAAGCGGAAGTGATTCGCGCACATTAACTTCTTTACACTCGAGTATCCATGGGTTAGAACCTCTACTTTTTTTGCATGCTTAATGCCTAGTTAACGCTCATTTTACCGCTGAAATGACATTTAACACCCATATATCACCCATTTTGACACAAAATGAAAACTGACGGGCATTTTTCGGAAACTTATCGGCGAGCGTTACTTTCCCCATGGGCTTAACGCCGGCAAAAAATATTACCGCTCGCCCACTTTTTTGGGGCGGAATCATCAGAATGGGCGAAATTAACGCCCATAATATCGCCCAGCGTTACTTTCCGCACAGAATTAACGCCGAGATTCAATAATACCGCCCGCCCACTTTTTTTTGTCATAAAGAGCACATTTGGCGAAACTAACGGCCAGGAGATCGCCCACTGTCACTTTCATAACCTCGCCCACACATCACCCACAATATCGCTCGCCCAAAAAACAGCCCAGAAAAAGTGGAACTGTTCTGAATGAACACCAGCGGTGTGGCTGGCATTTTAAAAATTAAAGGTCGCTTCATTCAAAAGGCTGCTTCAACTTCAGGGGAGTTTGCATTGACTCTGGAGTTCTTTTCAGGTGAAGTGAACATCTCAACAAATATATTTTTAGATTCTGGACTATTGGGGGGTTTATGCTAGGTGTATTTTAGTGAGGAAATCATTGCTTCTGATCAATCGCTATTATACTTTCAATGCAATGGGGCCACCAAACAATAACTGTGCTTAAGCAGCGCTTCAGATATCTTGACCACTCAGGAGGGAGCTACAATACAACCCTGAGTAAGTAGGTAAATTCGTGGTCATGTGCTCGATGCTGCACAACCTGGCTATCAGGAGGGGCCAAGAATTGCCAGAAGGCACTGATACTCCATCTCAGGAGAGAGAGGGGAAGCGGATAACGAGGGGCTGGAGACTGACCTAGGGCCCGACAATCAGGCTGGTTATGCAACCATGCCCACGACCCCCTCCAGACCGCAGAAAAGGCCCCGTGGTAGCTACATTGCTGCAAGACTCTACGTGAGGAGCTGATATCTGAACAATTTGCCTAAAAGAACATTGATGTGAGTGACAATGCTGACACACTGCTGTGTGTGTGCAGCTCAGACATGAATGGTGCCCATCACCTTGGTGCCAGTTAAAGTTTACGTTGATTGAAGTTAAATTGTATTTAACCCTTTCATGTTACGAATCACCAGTATGTAATGGTGCAGCTATCTGAGACAATGTGCAACAAGGTTATGTTCATTAAAAAAAATGTTATACCAACATTTGTCTGAAATCATAAGTGTCACAGGCAATAACACCCAACCCTCGCCCACACCCCACATTTTCCACCATTGACATCAATCAAATGTTCAGAATGTCCAGCAACACAGAATACAAAGGCAAAGCAGGAGGGTGATCCCCAGCCCCCATACATTACAACAAATTACATACACCCAGATGGAGATATAACACAACCATCACCTGCGGACATGCACCTCACTTTCTTTCCTCCCTCCCCTTCTTCTCCCCACCTCTACCCCTTCCTCTCCTCGCTCCATGGCGCCTGGCCGAGGAGCTCCTCAGGCGGTGCCTCATTGGGGGGGATGAGGTTATTAGAGGAGAAGGGGGTGCTAGGGTCACAAGGTGAGTCCAGCACTACACACAGCATATGCACGACAAATACATCACCGCATTCAAAATCATCACAGACATCACATTTCATGACCATCAACACATTGTGCATTGCAATGATTTTCATTAGGCCATCATTATTTCTATGACAATTTTAGAAATCATCTATCATATATGATTGTTGCACGGGTACGGGAGCCGGGGGGTGCCGAGGGGGCAACATTCTCTGATGCAGAAGCAGGATCTTGGTCCTTGCTCTCATCTGTCATACGCAGTGGTGGTGCGGAACCTCGGGGTGGAGTGCCGTGCTCGGGGACCACTGGGAGGCCTGAGCCAGCAGTGTTCCTGGCTATCGCATCCAGGGCTTCCGCCATCCGTGGAATGTACTCGGTCATGGTGGCCAACTATCGGGATATGACCCAATTCCGTCGATGAGCTGGTCACCAATGTCTACATTCCTCCTGGACAACTGTACCATCTCTTCGCTCTCATGTGGCGCTCGTAGAACAGACCTGCCACATCCACGAGGCCTCCGCGGGGTCGCCGCCCTCCTGGGGACAAATGGGGTGCCCTGTGACGAGGTGCTTGGGGCCTATACCTCCAGAGTGGAGGTAAAAATGACCGGAGGACCACTAGATGGCCTTGGGGTGGAATGGCATCTGGAGCGTGGCGATGCAGGTTCCTCGAAGCCCGTGCTCTCATCCATGGAGAACAGACCCAACGGATTGATGGGTGAGAATCGGAGCTCCTCAGCACCAGAAGTAGGATCATCCAGAGAGTCAGGCCCCGCCCCCCACCTTCCGGCCTCTGTGGTCTTACCTGGGGCCGCGCTGCTGGCTAAGCTGCAAAACACAAATGAGGTTATTAGAGGAGAAGGGGGTGCTAGGGTCACAAGGTGAGTCCAGCGCTACACACAGCATATGCACGACAAAAGCACCACCGCTATCAAAATCATCACAGACATCACATTTCATGACTATCAATACATTGTGCATTGCAATAATTTTCATTAGGCCTTCATTATTTCTATGACAATTTTAGAAATCATCTATCATATATGATTGTTCAGATATGAGTGGATGTGGCATCTATTGACTTTATATCACGCAATGGTGTAAACTTTACTCACGTGGCATCATTTCAGGGTCTGCAGATATGTCCATGGCTATCCGGGTGCACTTCCCATGAGTGCTAGCACCCGCTCCTCCATCCCAGTGATGTCGCTGGGGACTGGTGGCCCCCCCACCCGTTCGCCTCTGCACGGACCTCATCGTCGATAGCTTCTTCTGTAAAAGGTGACAGGACGACATGGCATGAGATCATTGCTTGATATCATTGCTAGGTACTGTCACAGAGACTGATACAACACATAACCGACAGATGTAATCATGATTATTATGATAATTATCATTCTTTACCTAAAGACGTGCACCGTGACCGCAGGCTTTGAGTAAAATACTCCCAGTAAAAGTGAAAGACCTCACATCTGCTGATAGTCACTTATGACTGTTACAAATCAAATTATATAAATACATAAGTATTTGTAAATCAGTGTAATACTTACTCTTGCGGATCCCACAAGGTCGTTCCATCGTTTGCGACATTGGTTGCCCTCACGCACCTCGTTGGTTGCCAACGAGACCACCTCTGCTATCTCGGTCCATATCCTCTGGTAGGCCTTTGGGGTGGGCTTCCCACACCCTCCCTATGTCAAATCACCCCAGCGTAACTCGACCTCCTGCAGGAGGGAGGCATTTACCTTGTCCGAGAACCTCCTGGCTCTTTTGCGCCCTGCAATGTGCTCCTCTCCCACTTCACTGCTCTCTCCAGCGTCAGTCTCCACAGCGTGCTGTGATATCTCCTCCTCTCTCTCCATTATAGGCCAAATTCAGCCAAATATGTGGCTGGTAACAGCTAATTTTTGTTTTCCTACTTGCTGTGAAGCTCTAAAGTCTCCCTCCTTCCTCCCAAAGCAGCCACACCACACCCAGACACGCCTTCGGTCCCTCTGAGCTCCCTCTTTCTCTGTCTCCTCTTCTGCGCATGTCATGATGACCCTTGACCTCCTGAATCACGGGAATCGAGCGTTGCCATGCCATTGCTAAAGACGGCGACACTTAACGGCAGAAGGTCAAAAAAATTTAGCGCTACCACCCATTTCATATCACTCGCGGTAACGTCCATTTTCAAAAATGGAGACTAGGTGAATGAAGAATGGGTGAGAAGTCGGCGATCTGAAAACCCTTTTTTACCACCCACGCCGGAAATAATGCCCATTTTTGGGCAATAAGCACAGAAGTGTAAAATCTAGCCCCATGTTTTTTACGCTCGTTCAACATTCCCTTTGCCCGAAGCAGTCCCTGCCTAAAAAACTAGCCAAGCCCCCAGATCGGAATGGCAATTTTCTGCCGATTGCGCTCATTTGCAGTGGGGGGTTCATCACATTGCGCCCAGATTCTCGGGCGCACTGGCACCTAGATCACATGAATCCAGCATCAACCACCTGACCAGCAGGCAATTGAAGCCACTGACCAGGTTTGCCCCGCTGCTGCATAAATAATCAATTGGTTCAAAAAGTTTTTTCTGTACCTTTTATACTACCCCACCTTGAGGCCCCATTGGCCCTGTTCCAGTCACAAATCAATTATGTTCAATTACGCTGCTTGGTTGCACTGTTCTTGGGAGATTTAATGATGGGGTTTATGCTAATGAGTTTGCATGGAAACTTGAGTGCAACTTCACCTCAGTAAATCTAGCAGTGTCCAGCACAGTTTGTCAATTGCACCCCGAGCGGAAACTCCAGGCCCTGGTTTTTGTGGCTCGTGTACTGACTGTCTTAACCAATTGGGCCATCAATCAACTCCAATTTTAAAATTTTATTTAAGCCACTTTTATATCTATGTAATGGTTTGTTTTACTTAGTGAACTCACAGTCCCCCAATATTCCCATTAAAATCATATCCAGCTGATAAACTGGTTTAAATCTACAAGAGTCTCCAGTTACATGAATATGTGATGTTTTCAGGTTTTACTTTAGGCACAAATCTAAGGCAGGAAATTAAAATGCAAAAATGTGTGTTGAAAATACTTGTGCTTATTTTATCCATCAAGTAGCAGCTTGGCTCAGTTGGTAGTGCTGTCATCTGAGTCAGAAGCTTGTGGGTTCAAATCCCACTCTAGACCATAAGGATATAAGATTGGTTGAAGGAATGTTGCATTGTTAAAGGTTATCATCCTTTGGGTGTTTGCTTGTTCAGGCAGATATAAAAGATTCCATGGCACCATTTGAAGACGAGCAAGGAGTTCTCTTAGTGTCCTGCCTAACATTCTTCAGCCAATTTCACTGGCACAAAAAGCAGATTAACTGGTCTATCATCTAATTTGCTGTTTGTGTGGTCTTGCTGCGTACATCTTGGCTGCCACATTCACTCACATATTAACGGTAACCAGATTTTTAAAAGTAATTCATTGGATGTGAAGTACTTTGGGATGTTTTGAGCAATGTGTTGAAGCTGCTGTATAATGCAAGGACTTTCTTTCTCTTTTCTAATATACTTGCATTTATAAAGCACCTTATCATATTGAAATGTCCGACAATGAACTACATTTGAAGTGCACTGATTGGAAAACCTAAATTAAGTTAGTACTGCTTGTGGTTCTACATAGACAAGCAGTGCAAGAATGCTGCTAGAATTTATACTTCTGTAGTCCAGCCGCGCCCCCCCCCGCCCCATCCAATCTTGTTAGTTTTATAAGTCATATATACATTTCTGTTCTTGGTAAACGTTGGCCATAAACAAAATAAATTGTCTTATCTGTCCCAATGTCTTAAGCAGCTGCTTCTTGCAGTGGGCTCCAAATTTGACAGAATCATTTATCGATCCAGCTTACTGATGGGAACCGTTAGAGATAAGAAAATGGAGCTAGTGTCTAAACATTTTAAAACCACATATTACCATTTGTTTAAAAAGATAAAGCTTTGACATACCTGGAATCCGTCTATCCTTCCAGAGTAGGCACCTTAGCAGGTCTGTTTCTCAGATAATTTTTCAGTAGTCTGCCAAATTTCACTGAAAGAAGCACCCAGATTATTGGGGGAAAGTCTTTTGGGGGGGGGGGGGGGAAGAACATTTGTTCTGGGGGCAACTTGAAAATATTATTCATCAACAAAACCATTTCATAACCATGAAATGCCATCTATCTTATATTAAAGATCACTTTCCAAAAATCCTCTATGAATTTAAAGCCCGAAAAAGTAATCAAATAACTTTAACCAAACAGAAATTCTTATTGCTATTTTGCTAGCCTGCCAGTTAGCAGAGCCAGTAATAAACGTTAACCTGATACCGTGATTTCTATGTAACTCTTAAATGACAAAACATGGCTGCCCACAATGCACGTACGGATTAAATGGTGCAAACTAAAATGCTATTTCCTTAAATAAAAGATATTAATCGCAAACATTTTTTAAATTCTGTATCGCAAACAAATTTATTGCTTTAAAATAATTAATGTACGTGTAGCTAAAAGTAATGGTAAATCGATTTCCTACTAACTAAGTGTTGTAATTATCAAATCTCATATTAATGAAGGAACTGTTTGCAGCTTCTCATCTGGAAACCTGGCAGCAGTATTAGAGTAACATACTTCTATGTACATCGCATTTCTAAATGAATTTAAAATTTGAATATTAGTGATAAGAAGAGAATGTAACAATTACCAATAATGGTTATTTGTTCAAGAATATGGAAACAATACCCCAGATCGTTTGGGACAGTTCTGATTTGATTCAACCTGCCACAATGTCTCTAAACGTGCGTTGACACCATAAATATACAGGAAATAATATACATTAGGAACTTTTTAAATAAGGAGGCCAAACAGATGGGTTTAATGCTGCACATATTCCTTTGTGGATTAGTTGCAGTTTAGTTGCCAGCATTGGGTGTGCAAATTACATATTGTGTTATGTGTATTTAGAATGGTTAGAGTTTCTATTCCAACAAAATATTAAAGAAATCCTATTACGTTTCATGCCTGTCTTGGCTTTAGAGATAGTAACTGTAGTTAGTTTACTATATAAAGTGGAACAATTTATTTACTGTCACTGGAATGTGACCATCGCTGGAGCAATACAAGGTCAGAGGGTAACATCTGTAAGGAAGTCATTAGGTACATATTGCTGTCATGAACAGTTATGGTGTGGAGGGCGCTCTCAATTAAGGCTTGCTTACAGGTTTGTAGAGCTGTTACTCGCCTCACAACTTGAGCCTCCTCGGGGAAATCCCCTCTGTGCCTTACAGTTCCATGCGGAGGGGATTCCTGTACGGGTTGCTCTTGCACACTCTCCACGTTGCCATCCTTGTCTACCATCCAGACAAGCCATGCGCACCATCTTGCCGTCTGGAGGAGGCGGGGGTCCCCAATGGAGTGCTCTCTACGCGGGAGTCCTCCCTCTATTTATTGGGGACTTGGTCTGGAAGGTGGTGCACGGAGCAGTCCCGTGCAATCGGTTTTTAAGTCGGTTCACGGGCTCGCAGGCCGCCTGTAATTTCTGCGATCTAGAGGAGTCCGTGTTCCATGTATATGTTGAATGTGTGAGGTTGCAGCCCCTATTCCAATATCTGAAGGGGCTGCTCCTCAAATTCTGGTTGCACTTCAGTCCCACACTCCTGATCTTTGGGCACTATGTGTGGATGGGATTGGGCAGGTCGGAAGACCTCCTTGTAGGACTGCTCTTGGGCACGGCCAAGGGGGCCATCAGTCGGTCCAGGCAGCGGGCGGTCGAGGGGGTCGTTCAGCCCAACTGCCTGCCTATCTTCCACGGTTATATCCGAGCAAGGGTGTCCCTGGAGATGGAGCACACGGTGTCCACCGGTACGCTCACGGCCTTCCGCGAGAGGTGGCGCCGGAGGGACTGGAGTGCATCATCACCCCTGGCAACCAAATTTTAATTTGAACCATGTCTAAAGTTTAATTTGTTTAAGTTTGCCAGTTTTAGTGTGCCCCCCCCCACCTTTTAGCCAGGGGGCATTTGTATAATTTGTGTATTTTGGTGCCCTCAAAAAAAACAAAAAGAAAACAACAAAAAAAAGGGGGCACTTGAAAAGTTTTTGGAGTGTGACCCCCCCCACACTTTAATCAGGGGACACTTGATTAATGTTTACAACAAAAATAGTTGGTAGAGCTGTTACTCGCCTCACAACTTGAGCCTCCTCCGGGAAATCTCCTCCGTGCCTTTCAGTTCTGCGCGGAGGGGATTCCTGTATGGGCTGCTCCTGCATACTCTTCACTTTGCCATCCTCGTCTGCCATCCGGACACGCCATGGCGCACCATCTTGCCATCCGGAGGAGGCGTGGGTCCCCAATGGCGTGCTCTCTACACGGGAGTCCTCCATTTATTTACTGGGGTCTTGGCCTGAAGGGTGTTGCACGGAGCAGTCCTGTGCAATCGATTTTAATTCGATTCACGGACTCCCAGACCGCCTGGAATTTCTGAGGTCTGGAAGAGTCCGTGTTCCATGTTTATGTTGAGTGTGTGAGGTTGCAGCCCCTCTTTCAATATTTGAAGGGGCTGCTCCTCAAATTCTGGTTGCACTTCAGTCCCACGCTCCGGATCTTTGGGCATCCTGTGTGGAGGGGAGCGGGCAGGTCGGAAGGCCTTCTCGTAGGACTGCTCCTGGTCATGGCCAAGGGTGTCATCCACCTATCCAGGCAGTGGATGGTCGAGGGGGTTGTTCAGCCCGATTGATTGCCTCTCTTCAATGTGGATGCATTGGTTGTAATTTACAAAAATTCCCTGGATTTTGGGAGGTCCCAGCAGATTGGAAAACTGCAAATGTAACGTCCCTATTTAAAAAAGGAGGCAGACAAAAAGCAGGAAACTATAGACCAGTTAGCCTAACATCTGTGGTTGGGAAAATGTTGGAGTCCATTATTAAAGAAGCAGTAGCAGGACATTTGGAAAAGCAAAATTTGGTCAGGCAGAGTCAGCATGGATTTACGAAGGGGAAGTCATGTTTGACAAATTTGCTGGAATTCTTTGAGGATGTAACAAACAGGGTGGATAATGGGGAACCAGTGGATGTGGTGTATTTAGACAAGGTGCCACATAAAAGGTTACTGCACAAGATAAAAGTTCACGTGGTTGGGGGTAATATATTAGCATGGATAGAGGATTGGCTAACTAACAGAAAACAGAGAGTTGGGATAAATGGTTCATTCTCTGGTTGTCAATCAGTAACTAGTGGGGTGCTGCAGGGATCGGTGCTGGGGCCCCAACTATTTACAGTCTATATTAACGATTGGAAGAAGAGACCGAGTGTAACGTAGCCAGGTTTGCTGATGATACAAAGGTGGGAGGAAAAGCAATGTGTGAGGAGGACCCAAAAAATCTGCAAAAGGACATAGACAGGCTAAGTGAGTCGGCAAAAATTTGGCAGATGGAGTATACTGTTGGAAAGTGTGAGGTCATGCACTTTGGCAGAAAAAATCAAAGAGCAAGTTATTGTTTAAATGGAAAAAAATTGCAAAGTGCTGCAGTACAGTGGGACCTGGGGGTACTTGTGCATGAAACACAAAAGGATAGTATGCAGGTACAGCAAGTGATCAGGAAGGCCAATGGAATCTTGGCCTTTATTGCAAATGGTATGGAGTATAAAAGCAGGGAAGTCTTGCTACAGCTAAATGAGGTATTGGTGAGGCCACATCTGCAATACTGTGTGCAGTTTTGGTTTCCATATTTACGAAAGGATATATTTTCTTTGGAGGCAGTTCAGAGAAGATTCACTAGGTTGATTCCGGAGATGAGGAGGTTGACTTATTAGGAAAGGTTGAATAGGTTGGGCTTCTACTCATTTGAATTCAGTAGAATGAGAGGTGATCTTATCGAAACGTGTAAGATTATGAGGGGTCTTGACAAGGTGGATGCAGAGAGGATGTTTCCATTGATAGGGGAGACTAGAACTCGAGGGCATATTCTCTCAGAGGGTTGTAAATCTATGGAATTCGCTGCCTCAGAGAGCTGTGGAAGCTGGGACATTGAATAAATTTAAGGCAGAAATAGACAGTTTCTTAAATGATAAGAGGATAAGGGGTTATGGGGAGCGGGCAGGAAAGTGGCGCTGAGTCCCTGATCGGATCAGCCATGATCGTATTAAATGACGGAGCAGGCTCGAGGGGCCGTATGGCCTACTCCTGCTCCTATTTCTTTTGTTCTTATGTTCCGCGGTTACATTCAAACCAGGGTGTCCCTGGAGATGGAGCGCGCGGTGTCCACCGGTATGCTCATGGCCTTCCGTGCCATGTGGGCACCTGAGGGACTGGAGTGCATCATCAACCCTGGCAACCAAATTTTAATTTGATTTATTTAATGTGCAAAGTTTAATTTGTTTAAAGTGGTTGCTCCTTAAATTTTGGTTACACTTCAGTCCCACACTCCTGATCTTTGGGCATCCGGTATGGAGGGGAGCGGGCAGGTCAGAAGGCCTCCTCAAAGGACTGCTCCTGGGCCTAGCCAAGGTGGCCATTAACAGGTCCAGGCAGCAAGTGGTTGAGGGGGTTGTTCAGCCCGACTGCCTGCCTCTGTTCCGCAGTTACGTTCGTGCCAGGGTGTCCCTGGAGATGGAGCACGCGGTGTCCACCGATACGTTCACGGCCTTTCATGAGAGGTGGGCACCGGAGACACTGGAGTGCATCATCTCAACAGGGAACAACATTTTAATTTCATTTGATTTGACAAGGTTCCCTTTAATATTTAATTGTTAATTTATGATTTTGGTGCCCTTAAAAAAAAAGGGGCGCTTGATTGAAAGTTACTTTAAAATAGTTGTAGAGCTGTTGCTCGCCTCACATCTTGAACCCCTCCTAGGATACTGAAGGAAATGAAGGAAGAAATTACGGAGTTATTGGCCATAATCTTCCAATCCTCCTTAGAAACGGGGGTGGTGCCCGAGAACTGGAGAATTGCAAATATTGCACTCTCATTAAAAAAGGGTGTAAAGATAAACCCAACAACTGCAGGCCAGTCAGTTTAACCTCGGTAGTGGAGAAGCTTTTAGAAACAATAATCAGGAACAAAATTAACAGTCACTTGGACAAATATGGATTAATTAAGGAAAGCCAGCATGGATTTGTTAAAGGCAAATTGTGTTTAAACAACTTGATTGAGTTTTTTGATGAGTAACAGAGAGGGTTGATGAAGGCAATGTGGTTGACGCGGTGTACATGGTCTTCCAAAAGGCATTCGACAAAGTAGCACATAATCGGCTTGCCAGCAAAATTGAAGCCCATGGAATAAAAGGGACAGTGGCAGCATGGATACGAAATTGACAAGAAAAAGAGAGTAGTGGTGAACTAACGGTTGTTTTTCGGACTGGAGGAAGGTACACAGTGGTGTTCCCCAGGGGTCGGTTCTAGGACAGCTACTTTTCTTGATATATATTAATGACTTGGACACAATTTCAAAATTTGCAGATGACACAAAACTTGGAAGTATAGTGAACAGTGAGGAGGATAGTGATAGACTTCAAGAGGACATAGGCAGGCTGGTGAAATGGGCGGAAATGTGGCAGGTAAAAGTTAACGCAGAAAAGTGCGAAGTGATACACTTTGGTAGAAAGAATGAGGAGAGGAAATCGAAACTAAAGGGTACAATCATAAAGGGGGTGCATGAACAGAGAGACCTGGGAGTATATGTGAATAAATCGTTGAAGGTGGCTGAGCAGGTTGAGAAAGCAGTTAAAAAAGCTTACGAGATCCTGGGCTTCATGAATCGAGGTATAGAGGTAGAAATTCAGCACCGCCCGAAATGGGTCGTACCAACCGCTTCTGATGTGTTTTCACCGCTGCTGCGGTTGAGGTGGCCTCCTGCGCGAAATTCAGCTCTATGTCATTTTTTTTCGAGTGGACTAGAAGTTGGTCATAACGGAGGCGGTAGTGGGGCGGTGAGCACTCTGGAGGGGCAGAAGTGGAGGCAGGACGGAATCTCCGCCGCTGTCAGTCATCAGCCTAGCGCTGGTGATGTCATGACGCGTGTGCATCACCACGTCTCTCCCCTTCACTTAAAGGGAAGAGTCACTGCGAGCTCTGCGATTATTTTAGTTAGGTCCACTGGGTTTCGGCCGGGCCAGTGGCCTGGCACCCAAGAGGAGGTGCCAGGCTGCCTGTTGACAGCCCGGCCGAACCCAGGGGCATAATTGTCGGGCCGAGCTGGCAGTCGGCCGTCAAAAAAAAAACTGGCGGTCGCAGCTGTGCGTCCTCCCCTTGAATGGTCCCCACACAGCCATGTCGCACACACTGAAAACACAGTGCGCCAACAGAAAAAGCTGTCGGGGGCACCGCTCGGTGGCCCGAAGATTTTTGTCGCTGAATTAAAGTGTAGGTGTGGGAGATCGGTGGTGCGCTCTTTGATGATGCACTTAGGAGGGGTCGGCAGCAGCGGGGTGGAATTGGGGACCCCCAGAAAAAGCACCAAGTTGAATTTCGCTGGCAGCAGCCATTGGCCTCCACCGCTTGACCGCCACTTTCTGGCGGTAAAAGGCCTTATCGGGGGGCTGCATTTCAGCCCCATAGAACACAAAAGTGTGGAAATTATGATGAACCTGTATCAAATACTGGTTCAGCCTCAACTGGAGTATTGTATCCAGTTCTGGGCAACGCACTTTAGGAATGACGTGAAGGCCTTAGAGCACAAAAGATTGACGAGAATGATTCTAGGGATGAGGGACTTCAGTTAAGTGGATAGACTGGAGAAGCTGGGATTGTTCTCCTTAGAGAAGAAAAGAGTGAGAGGAGATTTGATAGAGGTGTTCAAGATCATGATGCATATGGACAGAGTAGATGGAGAGAAACTATTCCCATTGATAGAAGGCTTGAGAACCAGAGGGCACAGATTTAAGGTGATTGGCAAAAAAACCAAAGGCGACATAAGACATAAGAAAAATCTCTTTTACGCAGCGAGTGGTTAGGATCTGGAAGGGTGGTGGAGGCAGACTCAAACACGGCTTTCAAAAGGGAGTTGGATAAGTACCTGAAGGAAAAGAATTTGCATGGCTAAGGGGAAAGGGTGGGTGAGTGGGACTAGCTGGAGTGCTCTTGCAGAGCCAGCATGGGCCCGACGAGCCAAATGGCTTCCTTCTGTGCTGTAACCATTATATGATTCTATGAATGCTTTCTACACTGATGTTGTAGCCATAAAAGGAAGTGTTGTGTTGTTTGCTATAATACTACAATGAGAAAAGTATGAAAATATATAATATATATATGTGAGAAAGTGTGGAAAATAAATAGAGGCAGAGAAAAAAGCAGAGGAGAGAAAATCTAGTCAGGAGGGAAGATGCAGAGGGGAAATTAGAGAAAGATATATTTTTTCCTTTCTGATCAGTGAAACAGGAGATCCACTTGTATGTACAAAGTACTTTTGTTTTCTTGTTTCTATTTTAAGATATGGCTGCCTATGATTCAGATTAGATTGCTCCCAATTTCTGAGACCATGGTTTTATAACAATGGTTGCGTGACATTGGAGATGTAACATTACACTTATGAACAACAGATGTTCAAAATTACTGTAAAATAAATCCCAACATAAAGGTGTGCTGTTTTGGTGATATCATTTGACAAAATACAAACAATTAAATTGCCTTTCATAAGTTTTGATTGTATAGTGTTATAAATCGGCAGCAGAGCCATGAGGGTTGACAATTCGGTCTTAGTGCACTGAGGCTGGGACCCCTGCACTTTGGGCGCTACATGTGCCTACAGGCAACGTAAAGCAAGGTCAGATACTTTAATTAGTATTCACTGCTGCTGGTGCACATGCAGTGCGTGATGTGCTGAAAACACTGAGGGCAAAGGCTGGGCATAATTGGGTGCTAACACCTCGTAAAGGTCCCTTTTTAAAGGGGAACAGCATCAACATTTCAAAAAGCTTAGGAAAGTGGTAATTGCCTTTGTGTCCAAACAGCAAAAGACAAGCCTGGCTCTGTAGGAAAGAACCATTACTATAGTAGGAAAGAAAACAGCAGGTATTGGCAGGAATTTTAAATAATGGAGCCCTTTTTATGAATCAAGCCAACATTAATAAGGGAGCACCTCTTGCAGCAACCATTTGAAACAAAAGCCGAGGGTCCCGAACACTCTCCAGGCAATTGAATTTGTCCTAATTTAGATAAAATTCAGGACCTTATTGGGTTTTGCATGCAGTTCATTTGCAGGCTCTAAGTGTGCAAAGCACTTCCACCCTGCTTTGCCATGTGCAACGTGCATTGGGCACTGAATAGGTCTACCAACAATGCTGGATGCTGGTACAGCACCATTACAGGCAGCATGGAGTGCATAGGGTTTAGGCAAAAGCATTACTTGCATGATTAAAGTGCCTTTTAACAGAGTTGAAATCCAAGATTGTGTTACAGCTCTGGAGAACACTATCCAAGGTAGCGATTGTTTTTAAGAACTTGTTTGATGGTCTGGGCTCGTATATTGCAGTGCCACTGTTGCTATTTGCACCAGTTCACAATAACACAGCACTGTACGGCAGGAAGGAAATGTAAGAAAATTATTTTTAGCAATGCATTTCCCGGACATTGATTACTTTATGTACCATATATTACAAATCATTATGTAATTGCTGCTCAACTGTTAAGAGCAATGATTCCATGAGGGAAAATATATTACCAAGCTGTTGACAGTGCAGAGAACAAGCATATTTCATGTAGAGTGTGTCTGGTAACCATGGTAACCAGTGAATGGAGCACAATTTAGCCCCTGTGCAAGCTGTATCCCAGCAACCAATAGCAGCTTAAACATAAAGTGGGGGAAATTGGACCCGGTAGCGCCCATTTTTTGGGTAATAAATTAATATCTGAGGGACCAATTGCTGGGCATGATATTGTGCACCAGATTTCCTCCATCAGTGTCCAAGATGCCCAACTGATACAGATATTAGGCACCTTGAATATGCTAATCAGGATCGTTAAGCCTGTTTTAGAACCCCAGTCCCAAAATCGGCATAAACCGGGCGGAGCATGTGCCGCACAAACTCCACCCAGCTTGGCTTAGCCAATGCTCCTATGGCATGGGATCACTAGCCATTAGATGGCTTCACTGTTGGAGGACATTGGGCTGCACGCACGTGTGTGCAGCCCAAGTATAAAAGGCCAGCCATTTTGTATATTAGTCACTTTGGGCCTTAATAAAGCAGAGCCAAGGTCATACCTCTTGGAGTTAAACAGTACTCAGTCTAACAGTTATTGCATACACAACATTTGGCGACGAGACAACAAGATCCTTTGCATGCAAAAATCAGCATAATTGGATTGTTGGAGCGATTTGTGGAGGGAGAAGATTGGGCAGACTTTGTGAGCCGTTTGTGTTGTATATGCAGACTATGGATGCACTCTCTATGTAGTCACTGTATAGTTGCATAAGATGGAGACTTGTTTACCTGATGTACTATACATGTGTATATACATGCTGGGGCCACTAGAGGGTGCAACTGGTGGAGATCTGGTGGCAGGGCCCAGTATAAAAGGCTGCACACCATGCTTGTGCCTCACTCTGGAGTTTGGAATAAAGGACCAAGGTCACTACAGTTTGAGTACAACACATTGCCTCGTGGAGTCATTCATAAGTGCATTACAGACATAACAACTGGCGATGAAAATAAGGGCTTTCACGTGATCATGGCTACCTTTGGCACACTAAAAGACATCGCAGAGGGTGATGATTGGGATGCCTTCACGGAAAGGCTCGAGCAATATTTCGTGGCAAACGGCCTGGCAGGGGAGACGGACACATTGCTGGAGAAGCGCAAGGCTATACTGCTGACCAGTTGTGAGCCTGAGGTCTATCGCCTCGTCAGGGACTTGCTGGCATGCACTAAGGCCAAAGATAAGACATATGATGAGCTAACTGAATTAATTTGTGACCAACTAAAACCAAAAGAGAACATCCTCACGGCCAGGCACAGATTCTATACTCACTGCAGGCCTGAGGGCCAGGAGATTGCAAAATATGCTGCCGACCTCAGGAGACTTGCGGCACCGTGTGATTTTGGCACGCACTTCAATGAAGCATTGCGAGACATCTTCATTATGGGAATCGGTCAGGAGGGCCTCCTTCACAAGCTATTATCTGCCGACACCACAGTCAACCTGCAGAAGGCCATCAGCATCAGTCAGGCGTTCATGACCTCGACCTGCAGCACCAAGAAAATTATTCATCCTGTGTACTCAAACCCGGCAAGTACTGTACACAGAATGGTGCCTTTCACAGGCAAGTCTGTAGAACGTAGCTCTACCCCAGGCAGAGAGCACAGACCTCAGGGTTCCAGACATTAGAGTCCGCCGAGGGGTATTAATCGAATAGCACCATGCTGGCGTTGCGGAGAAAACCATAGGGCTCACCAGTGTGGGTTTGCTGAGTACATATAACACGAAGCCTGTAACACGAAGGGCCACCTCCAGTGTATGTTTAAAAGAAATACGACTCACCGTCTAGCAGAGGAGTTGGTAGATGACTTTGATTCTAGCGGGGAGTATAATGATTTGACCAGAGAGGCAGCTCAGCCCCAAGAAGAGGTGTATGGAGTGTATACCTGCACCACCGATTGTCCTCCAATGAAGATGGAAGTCGAGATAAACGGTGTTCCAGTCTTCATGGAAGTGGACTCGGGAGCAAGCCAGTCAGTGATGAGCCAGGATGCCTTTGAGAGGCTATGGAACGAAAAACGACCCGAGCTGGTTCCAGTACAGGAAAAGTTGCGCACCTACACCAAGGAGCTGATTCCAGTCCTTGGTCGTGCGGATGTAAGTGTAATCCATAATGGCGTGGTGTACAAGTTACCTCTGTGGATTGTTGCAGGTGATGGTCCAATGCTACTCAATAGAAAGTGGATGGGGAAGATCCAATGGAAATGGGAAGACCTCTTCACTCCAGCAATCGATGTCCCCCATGCTCAGAGGCAGAGCAAAACCTCAGCTTCACTTGGGCCAGGCACCAGAGAACAGACCATCCATCACGACTGTGTGGCAATGATCCAACTGGATCAGCCTAAAAGTACCTTCCCGGCTCCAGTGGCAGGACTCCTGTGGAGGAAGATCGAATTCATGGCAGAATCGCGGGAGAGAAGGATCAACGGTCGATCTCGAGGACAGAGGCAAGATGGCGTCCCTGCTGCAGCGAGGGGCAGCGTGGCTGAAAAAAAAGATAGTTGCGGCAATATCACGAGGTGCAACATTGAGGGACCAATACGTGGTGTCTAACAAAGGATTTGACTAGGGTAAAGCCAGCAGGGTTCGCTTAACGAAGACCTGCAACCAACTGAACTTAAAGAGACATTGTATGCATGGCAATCAATGTAACGAACCGATTAAGATTGTGAACAAAATGTTGTTGCGAATTGTCGGTGCTATTCCTAATGTAAAGAACAAAATGTTGTTGCGAGATGTTGGGAATAGAGTGCTCCCAAAAGTAGCAAGCGAGCGACCTCAGGAGGGTGAAGGCACTGATCCTGATACCCTGTCCCAGGTCTATCCCACGCTGCAGGCACCCGATGGCACTATTCGCCACCGACCCGGAAATGAAAACGGCGCCAATACGCGCAGTCGGCCGCCGTTGCCCACCACCCGGGTGGAGACGGTGCATCCCCCGACCCAGTCACTACCTCGGCCATGTCCGGGAGCGAAAGGTCAGAACCAACGAGTTCCCCAAACGGGACCTGGAACAGCCAGGTTCCCAACGTTAGAGAGCAGGCAGAAGACTGCAGCCCTCAAAGGAGGGCAGGGAGGCCACACACATCTGTGGCTCTGCCCACCACTAGGCAATGGCAAAGGCCCCGAGTCCTGGCAAGGTGAGCGAACCAAGCCCACCCCGCTAGCAGGGGGCGCAACGCCGCCATCAGACGACTAGGACCCCGTCTGGTTGTTCTGGAACTAGTGTCCTCGCATACCTGTACTGCTAAATCAGTACTGACCATGACTGAACCATGATTGCAATCTACCCAATCCTGGCGCACGACCACAAAACGTAATGAATGTAAGTCACTGAACCAAGGTGTCATGATACAAACTGTAAAAAAAAATGATTTCTTCCTTTTTTGTACTTGCACTGTGTTCGATCCTATATGTTAATGTAACGGGCCAGCTGCACGATCTCGCTGTGGGGGCGGGCGGGTGGACATGGATGCATGTAGCCATGGACACACACATGGATCACACTCATCGAACCATCCAATCTGGTAACCACCATCCAACGTTGTGGCAAAAGTACTTGGGGGTTAACAGGGAGAGAGCCAAGCCAAAGCACAGCCAAGGTGCAAGGGCTATTGGCACTTAAGTCTGGGGCGAGCTAAGCTAGAGCACAAAATGCAAAGGTAATATAGTTGCAAAGGCTGTCTGAGAGTGGGGCATCTCCAGCCCAAGTGTCCGCAGATGAATAAGCGTGCAGCGATGCACCATGTGGAGGATGATGGTCAGACTAGCGTGGATCCGGATACGCAATCCAAGATACCAGAGGAGGAAGTGTATGGACTGTACTCGTTCTTAACCAAGAGCAAACCGATAATGAAACTGGACACGGGGACGAGTCAATCGATAATGAGCCAGAGGGCATTCGACAAGCTGGGGGATACTAAGGCTGTGAGGCCCAGGCTGAGTCCAGTCAATGCCAAGTTGCGCACGTACACCAAAGAACTCATAATGGTGATTGGCAGTGCCACAATTAAAGTGTCGTATGACGATGCCCTTCACGAGTTACTGCTATGGATTATGGACTGTCCCAGGCAATGGCCCAACGCAGTTCGGCAGGAACTGGCTTGAAAAAAATCAGATGCGATTGGAACGACATCAAGGCGTTGTCATCGGAGAAAGATACATGTGCCCAAGTACTGAGCAAGTTCCCCTCGCTGTTCGAACCAGGCATCAGCAACTTCACAGGAGCCAAGGTGCAGATCCACGTGGACTCGGATGCAAGACCCATCTATCATAAAGCTCAGGTAATGCTGTATATGATGAGGGAGAAGGTCGAAATCGAACTGGACAGACTCCAGCGTGAAGGGATCATATCACCAGTTGAATTTAATGAATGGGCCAGCCCCATTGTTCCTGTGCTGAAAAGTGATGGCACAGTCAGAATCTGTGGAGACTATAAGGCTACGATCAACAGGGTTTCGAAACAGGATCAGTACCCATTACCGAAGGCTAATGACTTGTTTGCAGCGCTAGCTGGGGGGAAGTCATTCACCAAATTGGAATTGACGTCGGCATAAATGACACAGGAGTTGGTCGAGATGTCGAAGAAACTTACGTGCATTAACACGCATAAAGGACTTTATTTATCACAGGTGCCCTTTTGGAATTCGCTCGGCTGCAGCAATATTTCAGAGGAACATGGAGAGTCTACTGAAGTCCGTTCCCAGAACCGTCGTGTTCCAAGATGGCATCCTGATCACAGGTCGTGACTCCGAGGAACATCGGAACAACCTGGAAGAGGTTCTACATCGTCTGGACAAAGTGGGACTCAGACTTAAATGCTCGAAGTGCGTCTTCATGGCACCAGAGGTTAGAATTCCTCGGGAGGAAAATTGCTGCTGATGGCATCAGGCCTACGGACGCGAAAACCAAGACCATCAAGAATGCACCCAAGCTGCAGAATGTGACGGAGCTGCATTCATTCCTGGGTCTACTCAACTACTTTGGTAACTTCCTTCCTAAATTGAGTACCTTATTAGAACCACTGCACATGCTGCTAAGAAAAGGTGACAACTGGGTGTGGGGTGCAGATTGGCTTTGAGAAAGCCAATAATCTGCTTTGCTCTAACAAGCTGCTGGTACATTATGACTCATGTAAACGTTTAGTATTGGCCTGTGATGCTTCGTCATATGGAATTGGTTGCGTACTCCAACAAGCTAATGAGTCGGGTAAACTTCAACCAGTCGCGAATGCTTCAAAAAGTTTGTCTAAATTGGAAAGAGCCTACAGCATGGTAGAGAAAGAAGCACTAGCCTGTGTGAATGGGGTTAAAAAGATGCATCATTACCTGCTTGGTCTTCGGTTTGAACTGGAGACTGATCACTAGCCGCTCATTTCACTGTTCTCTGAAAACAAAGGTATCAATACCAATGCTTCATCCGGCATCCAGAGATGGGCGCTGACATTATCCGCTTATGATTATGTCATTTGCCATAGACCTGGCACCGAGAATTGTGGCGATGCTTTGAGCCATCTGCCGTTGCGCACACTGGAGGTGGAAACGCCACAACTGGCGGACCTGTTGTTAGTTATGGATGCTTTTGAGAGTGAAGGAACCCCTGTCACGGCTCAACAAGTTAAGACCTGGACCGGCCAGGAGACGATTTTATCGGTGGTGAAAAGTTGCATCCTCAAAGGTGATTGGTCTGCCATACCCAAGCAAATGTGCGAGGAGACCAAACCATACATTCATCACAAAGACGAACTGTCTATTCAGTCGGATTGTATACTGTGGGGCAATCGTGTTGTTGTGCCCAAGAAAGGGAGAGAGAAATTTGTACGTGAGCTACAGAGTACACATTCCGGCATTGTAATGATGAAAGCCATCGCCAGGTCTCATGTATGGTGGCCGGGAATTGACTTTGAGCTGGAATCATGTGTGGATCAGTGCAAAACTTGCATGCAGCTCAGCAAAGCACCAGCGGAATCGCCGCTGGGTCTGTGGTCATGGCCGTCCAAACCATGGTCCAGGATCCACATAGACTTTGTAGGTCCCTTCCTGGGGAAGATGTTTTTAGTTGTGGGGAATGCATATTCAAAGTGGATAGAGTGTATAATCATGTCATCCAGCACACCCACAGCTGCCATTGAGAATCTCAGTGTCATGTTCGCGACACATGGTCTGCCTGACATCTTTGTTAGCGACAACGGATCATGCTTCACCAGTCAGGAGTTTCAAGAGTTCATGAAACTCAATGGTATCAAACATGTAAGGTCAGCACCGTTCAAAGCTGCATCCAATGGGAAAGCAGAACGTGCCATCCAAATCATAAAGCAGAGTATGAAGCGAGTAACCCAAGGGTCACTGCAGACCCGCCTGTCGTGCATACTGCAGAGTTACAGGACAAGACTGTAACTCGCCTGCTGAACTAATGATGAAGAGAAATCTTAAGACCAAGTTATCTCTTGTACACCCTGACTTGAATAATCATGTTGAATATCGAAGAGAAAGTCAGCAAGGGTATCACGATCGCGCAGCTGTGTCAAGCGATATTTCTGTAAATTATCCTGTATATGTTCTAAATTATGGTCAGGGTCCCAAGTGGATCGCTAGTACTGTCATGGACAAGGAGGGCAACAGAGTATTTATTGTCAAGCTCAAAAATGGGCAAACATGCAGGAAGCATATGGATCAGACAAAGCTGCGGCACACAGACGAACCGGAACGTCGGAGGAAGAGACAATCGACGACCAATCGACCTACCCCCAGTCGGATTCAGTGGTCATCAGTGAATCGGGACTTTCAATCACTGACATGTTGAATGAAAATGGACTTTCAATCCCTGACATGGCCATTGCCACTCAGTCACAACAGACTCTGAACACTCACCCAAGGCTGGAGTTGAACTGAGACGGTCAACCCGGGAGCGTAAAACACCGGACCGTCTCAATTTGTAAAAGACTGTGTTAATATCTCAGAGGGGGGTATTGTCATGTACGTACTTTTGGGATCATTAACCACTAGATGGCATCACTGTTGGAGGCCATTGGACTGCACCCACATGTGTGCAGCCCAAGTATAAAAGGCCAGCCATTTTGTATATTAGTCACTTTGGGCCTCAATAAAGCAGAGCCAAGGTCATACCTCTTGGAGTTAAACAGTACTCAGTCTAACAGTTATTGTATACACAACGCGAAACGGAAATGGTCTGCCAGAAGCCATCAACAAAAAGGTAAGTGACTTCTTTTTCAAACTTACGTTTATGTGGAGCCAGTAGAAGGAGGTGTGTTCCTCCTGGTTCCACGACAGTACTGCAGGCTGTTGCTGGCCCGGGATCACCCACTCAGATTCGCCTCCCCCCTTCCCCCTCCCCTGCATACTTGCTCGGATTTGGGGCCGGCGGAATTTCCCCGAGGCTCCGACAAGCGAGCTGCATCGGGACACCCGATTGGCATCTGTAGCTCACCGGTTTTAT
Organism: Pristiophorus japonicus; assembly: GCF_044704955.1. Taxonomy (NCBI): domain Eukaryota; kingdom Metazoa; phylum Chordata; class Chondrichthyes; family Pristiophoridae; genus Pristiophorus; species Pristiophorus japonicus. Next base: position 276,766,910 of record NC_091979.1, on the reverse strand, counting down.
GCAGATGAGGCCTGAAGCCCAATTTGCAGTGAGCCTCAAGTGCGGATGTGCATTTTAGGCGCGATGCCCGCGGTGTGCTGGCTTCTGGCACGAATCGAATCACTTAGCCTATGAGCAATACTTTCCGAGTTTATGTACCTCCAGTGGGGTCTTCCCTGCAGTAAATTGTGGGTGTTTTACTATCGATTTTCCATCCATTGACATTAACAAGCAACAAATTGCAAACAGAACGCCTGCAATTTTCCGATAAGTTACTGCTCAGTGCTAGGCCCTACTGAATGGCGTGAAGTCTCAAACATCCACCCACTGTATTTTACATTTCTGTAAAAAAACTGTAATAGTTGGAGATTATTACCTATTTTTAAACCTAATTCTATGTAAATATCTTCTGTGTTATCACTCAGTTTGTTTTATCTTTCTTTTATCCTCTCGTCTCCTAACCTCAGAAATAAGTACATATCAGGAAAGCCATTCCACAACCCAGCTAATTTTTCTGTGGAAACTTTTCCCTGCATGCCCTGATTGCTCCCTACCTCTGAATCTCCTCTTGCCTTACCTGCTTGTGCACATCCTCCAGGTCTCATTTACATCCCTTCTCTCTCTCTCCTTCCACTCCATCTTTAACTTTTGCATCTTCCCCAAACTCTTGAGCGCTCTCTCCCTTAACCTTTCTGCCTTGTTGCCTCTCTCCTCACATTCAGAAGCCTCATGAAAACCTACATTTTTAACCACATCGTCAGTCACCTCCTCTACCTATTCTGCTATTGCTGTGTTACTTGATGGGGATCAGAGTTAGAAATTTTGGCTGATTTCCCCTTCCCTAACCATGGGGACAGTAAGACCTACTGTAACATCTCCACTGCTGCCCACCTGAGAGCTAACTCAGCATAGACCAGTTATCAGACCAGTAAACCGACTGGCACCTTTCCTGGTGTAGATGAGACAGAACCATACCATTAAATAGAAACATTAAAAATAGGTACAGGAGCAGGCCATTTGGCCCTTCGAGCCTGCACTGCCATTCAATATGATCATGGCTGATCATGCAACTTCAGTACCCCATTCCTGCTTTCTCTCCATACCCCTGATCTCCTTAGCCGTAAGGGCCACATCTAACTCCTTTTTGAATATATCCAACGAACTGGACTCAACAACTTTCTGTGGTAGAGAATTCCACAGGTTCACCACTCTCTGGGTGAAGAAGTTTCTCCTCATCTCGGTCCTAAATGGCTTACCCCTTATCCTTAGACTGTGACCCCTGGTTCTGGACTTCCCCAACATCGAGAACATTCTTCCTGCATCTAACCTGTCTAGTCCCATCATAATTTTATGTTTCTATGAGATGCCCTCTCATTCTTCTAAATTCCAGTGCATATAAGCCTAGCCGATCCAGTCTTTCTTCATATGTCAGTCCTGCTATCTCGGGAATTAGTCTGGTGAACCTTCGCTGCACTCCCTCAATAGCAAGCACGTCCTTCCTCAGATTAGGAGACCAAAACTGCACACAATACTCAAGATGTGGTCTCATCAAGGCCCTGTACAACTGCAGTTAGACCTGCTCCTATACTCAAATCCTCTCGCTATGAAGGCCAGCATGCCATTTGCTTTCTTTACTGCCTGCTGTACCTGCATGCCTACCTTCAGTGACTGATGTACCATGACACATAGGTCTTGTTGCACCTCCCCTTTTACTAATCTGTCACCATTCAGATAATAATCTGCCTTCCTGTTTTTGCCACCAAAGTGGATAACCTTACATTTATCCACATTATACTGCATCTGCCATGCATTTGCCCATTCACCTAACCTGTCCAAGTCACCCTGCAGCCTTTTAGCATCCTCCTCACGGCTCACACTGCCACCCAGCTTAGTGTCATCTGCAAACTTGGAGATATTACATTCAATTCCTTCGTCTAAATCATTAATGTATATTGTAAACATCTGGGATCCCAGCACTGAACCTTGCGGCACCCCACTAGTCACTGCCTGCCATTCTGAAAAGGAACCGTTTATTCCCACTCTTTGCTTCCTGTCTGCCAACCAGTTCTCTATCCACATCAATACATTACCCCCAATACCATGTGCCAATTTTGTACACTAATCTCTTGTTTGGGACCTTGTAAAAAGCCTTTTGAAAGTCCAAATACACCACATCCACTGGTTCACCCTTATCCACTCTACTAGTTACATCCTCAAAAAACTCTAGATTTGTCAAGCATGATTTCCCCTTCATAAATCCATGCTGACTTGCCTTCAGCCATTGAAGGACTGCATTTTGTAATCTGCTGGAAATCATATCACAGAAAAACACAGTCCATGGCACTGCAAGGAGTGACCAGCACACGCTCAAAAGTGTGAAATAACACCTGCAGCTTCAATCAACATTATACAATATTTTGCATGCAGTGTATATAGTACAAAACCAGTCATTAGGGAGTAAGTTAAAGGATGTAACCTACTCATTGGATTCATCAGCTGAATGCCTCAATTATAGCCAAATAAATCAGCAGTCAATTATCTTACATACAATATTTATTAAATTAACAAAGATCATAATAAAAATACTTAATTGTGTATAAAATTGGCATAATCTTCTGATGCAAACATATTTCAATCCATGCTATTTCTATAAAACATTTTTGCTTTAAGTATAAGGCAAACATGTGCTCACCATGACTGATGAGTACAGATTTCCAAAGTCATATGGTTTGAATGAAACCATTTATTAGGTCCAGACTTGAGGTTTTCAATACACCGAAATTAGAAGCTTAACGTATTCAAACTGCCTAAAGTTAGGTACAAAAACTAGATGTGATACTTCCTTTTCGGGATGACTCTGTGAATTTAGAATTGTGTTTCATTTCTTTCAAAATGTTTTAAGAAAAAAATGGATTTTGAGGAGTTGAAAACTATTTTCAATGTAATAGGAATAAATAAAATTGTCTCCTTTAGGGATTAAAGCTACTCACTACTCAGTTACATGCTGGTATGAAACCAGAAGAATTTGAGAAGATGTTTAAGAATCCTTTTTTTATTATTTTACATTATGAATCAAAAGCTAACAAATGCACTGAAATAATAGGTACAGTTATATGAAAACGTTAGCATTCTCCCAGTGAAAAACAGTCGCTGGCTTTATTATATTCATTCATGGGATGTGGGGGTCGCTGGCAAGGCCAGCATTTATTGCCCATCCCTAATTGCCCTTGAGAAGGTGGTGGTGAGCCACTTCCTTGAACTGTTGCAGTCTGTGTGATGAAGGTACTTCCATAGTGCTGTTAGGTAGGGAGTTCCAGGATTTTGACCAGTGGCAATGAAGGTATGCTGATATATTTCCAAGTCAGGATGGTGTGTGACTTGAGGGAAACTTTGGAGGTGATAGTGATTCTATGTGCCTGCTGCACTTGACCTTCTAGGTGGTAGAGGTCGCGAGTTTGCATCAGAAGGTGCTGTTGAAGAAGCCTTGGCAAGTTGCTGCAGTGCATCTTGTAGATATTACTCACTGCAGCCATGTTGTGCCAGTGGTGGAAGGAGTGAATGTTTATGGCTTAGGGGAGTCAGGAGGTGAGTCACTCGCCACAGAATATCCAGCTTCTGACCTGCTCTTGTAGCCAGTATTTATGTGGCTGATCCAGTTGAGTTTCTGGTCAATGGTGATCCTCCAGGATGTTGATGGTGGGGGATTCGACGATTGTAATGCCATTGAATGTCATGGGGAGGTGGTTAGACTCTCGCTTGTTGGAGGTGGTCATTGCCTGGCACTTGTGTGGCACAAATGTTACTTGCCACTTATTAGCCCAAGCCTGAATATCGTCGAGGTCTTGCTGAAAGAGGGCACAGACTGTTTCATTATCTGAGGAGTTGCGAATGGAACTGAATACTGTGCAACATTCGTGAACATGTCCACTTCTAATGTTATGATGGAGGGAAGGTCATTGATGAAGTAGCTAAAGATGGTTGGGCCAAGGACACTGCCCTGAGGCACTCCTGCAGTGATGTCCTGAGGGCAGAGATGATTTGCCTCCAACAAGCACAACCATCTTCCTTTTTGCTAGGTATGACTCCAGCCAGTGGAGAGTATTCTCCCAGATTCCCATTGACTTCAATTTAACTAAGGCTCCTTGATGCCACACTTGGTCAAATGCTGCCTTGATATCAAGGGCAGTTGCTCTCACCTCACCTCTGGAATTCAGCTCTTTTGTCCATGGCCCACCTGATTAAAAATGTAATGGAATTGTCCTTTAAATTACTTTCAGCATTTCTCCATCAATGCATCTTGAAAATTGCAGAAATCTTACAAGTATACTTATTGTAATTGCAATTTAGCAACTGAAAGATACATGTTCCCACATTCTACAGTGTTGGTGAAGATCTGCACAGCATTAAGGCCAGAAAACTGTGGTTGAACTTTGACATTTTTGTTTTTTTGGAACGGACACTCAAAACCAAATGCTTTGAATTTATGATGACCTGAGCTTGAGCCCAAGAAAGTCAAATCAATTGAGAAAACCCTGTATTCAGATTTGAAGTTGCTCTCAGGTACTATAGTGCTATAGTGGAACTGGAATATTCACATTTCACCTTTGAATCATAGAATCATAGAAATTTACGGCACAGAAGGAGGCCATTTCGGTCCATCGTGTCTGTGTCGGCTGACAAAAAGCTATCTAGCCTAATCCCACTTTCCAGCTCTTGGTCCGTAGCCCTGCAAGTTACAGCACTTCAGGTGCACATCCAAACACCCCTTAAATGTGGTGAGGGTTTCTGCCTTTACCACCCTTTCAGGCAATGAGTTCCAGACCCCCACCACCATCTGGGTGAAGACATTTCTCCTCATCTCTACACATCTTACTAATTACTTTCAATCGATGTCCCCTGGTTGTTGACCCCTCCACCAAGGGAAATAGGTCCTTCCTAGCCCCTCATAATTTTATACACCTCAATAAGGTCACCCCTCAGCCTCCTCTGTTCCAAGGAAAACAAACTCAGTCTAGTCAATCTTTCCTCATAGCTAAAATTTTCCAGACCAGACAACATCCTCATAAATCTCCTCTGTACCCTCTCCAGTACAATCACATCTTTCTTGGAATGAGGTGACCAGAACTGCACACAGTACTCTAGCTGTGGCATTACGAGTGTTTTATAGAGTTGAAGCATAACTTCCCTGCTCTTGTATTCTATGCCTCGACTAATAAAGGCAATTACAGGTTTCCACCTCCAAAATCCGGAGCTCCAAACTCCGGAATGTTCCCAAATCCGGACATCGCGCTGATCCGTGGAGGAGTTGTCCGAAATCCAGACATTTTTAAAATGGCGATAGTTGTATTTTTTCGGCATTTTTTCGGCAAAAATACCGCTAATCACTCCGCTATTTTTTTAGAGGCCCAGCAGTAAAAATGAGCGGAAACCGCAGTCCACGCCAACTTTAATCCAAAGCCGATTACCGCTGCGAGTGGGGCCTAGGAAGGGGAGGAGGGGGGGCGAGGAGGAACACAAAAATCCCACAAAACATTCACAAGACACTTAGCTATTGAATTGCTGAAAAAGAATTAAAAAATAAAAACTTCAACTTACCTTTTTTGCAGATCTTCATACCTACCGCTGTCCCAATGGCTGCAACGCAGGTTTTTCCCAGCCGTTTTATTTCTAACTAACTACTGAGCCAATAGGTTTTTTTCACCAGTAAATAATCCCGCCCCCCCCCCCGCCCCGCCCTGCCATACGCACAGACACACACACCAAAAAAAAAAATTGCAAAATAGAAAACATTAAAAAAATCACAAAACAGTTATTGAATCGCTGAAAACGAATTAATAAATAAAATCTTTAACTTACCATTTTCGCAGGTCTTCATACCTACCACTGTCCTTGGGCCTGCATTGCAGATTTTTCTCGGGTGTTTTTTTCGCCCAGAATACAGCCAGCCGAAGGGTTCTGAAATCCGGAAATACCCGAACCTTGGCCTGGGCGTTTCCGGACTCGGGACGTCGGAAATATGTTCCGAAATCAGAAAATACCCGAAATCTGGAATGGCCTTGGTCCCGAGGTTTCCGGATTTCGGAGGTTGAACTGTATTCCATATGCCTTCTTCACCACCTTATCTACCTGGTCTGCTACCTTCAGGGATCTGTGGACCTGCACTCCAAGGTCCCTTTGTTCCTCTACACCTCTCAGTGTCCTTCCATTTAATGTGGATTCCCTTTCCTTGTTAGTCCTCTCCAAATGCATTACCTTACACTTCTCTAGATTGAATTCCATTTGCCACTGTTCTGCCCACCTGACCAGTTCATTGATATCCTCCTGTAGTCTGCAGCTTTTTTCTTCATTATCAAACCACACAGCCTATTTTTGTATCATCTTCAAACCTCTTAATTATACCCCCTACATTCAAGTCCAAATCATTGATATATACCACAAAAAACAAGGGACCTAGTATTGATCCCTACGAAATCCTACTGGAAACATCTTTCCAGTCACAAAAACACCCATCAACCATTACCTTTTGCTTTCTGCCTCTGAGCCAATTTTGGATCCAACTTGTTGCTTTGCTATGGATCCCATGGGCTTTTACCAGTCTGCCATGTGGGACCTTATCAAAAGCTTTACTAAAATCCATATAAACTACATCAAATGCACCACCCTCATCAACCCTCTGTGTTACCTCTTCAAAAAATTCAATCAACTTAGACATGATTTTCCCTTAACACATCCCTGCTGGCTGTCCTTGATTAATCTGTGTCTTTCGAAATGAAGATTTATCCTGTCCCTCAGAATTTTTTCCAATAATTTTCCCACCACCGAGGTTAGGCTGACTGGCCTGTAATTTCTCGGTTTATCCCTTTCTCCCTTTTTAAACAACGGTACAACATTAGCGGTCCTCCAGTCCTCTGGCACCACACCTGTAACCAGAGAGGATTTGAAAATGATGGTCAGAGCCTCTGCTATTTCCTCCTTTGCTTCTCTTAACAGCCTGCAATACATTTCATCTGGGCCTGGGGATTTATCCACTTTCAAAGCTGCTAAACTCCTTTATACTTCCTATCTCACTATGTTTATTTGATTGAATATTTCATTTAATATTTCACACTCCTCCTCCCTGAATGCAATGTCTGCATCGCCTCTCTCTTTTGTGAAAACAGACGTAAATATTCATTAAGAACCATACCCACATCTCCTGCCTCCACACACAAATTACGTTTTTGGTCTCTAATAGTTTCTCTAGTTATCCTCTTGCTCTTAATGTATTTATAAAACACCTTTGGGTTTTCTTTGATTTTACCTGCCAACATTTTTCCATGCTTTCTCTTTGCATTCCTAATGTCCTTTTTAATTGCACCCCTGCACTTTCTATACTCCTTTAGATTTTCTGCCATATTGAGCCCACGGTATCTGTCATAAGCCTCCCTTTTATTCTTTATCCTATCCTGCATGTCCCTTGACATCCAGGGGGCTCTAGATTTGTTAGTCCCACCCTTTTTCTTTAAGGGAACATACTTGCTCTGTACCCTCAGATCTCTTCGTTCACTGGAGTTCAGAAGAATGAGAGGGGATCTCACGGAAACGTTTAAAATTCTGACGGGTTTAGACAGGTTAGATGCAGGAAGAATGTTCCCAATGTTGGGGAAGTCCAGAACCAGGGGTCACAGTCTAAGGATAAGGGGTAAGCCATTTAGGACTGAGATGAGGAGAAACTTCTTCACCCAGAGAGTGGTGAACCTGTGGAATTCTCTACCACAGAAAGTTGTTGAGGCCAATTCACTAAATATATTCAAAAAGGAGTTAGATGTAGTCCTTACTACTAGGGGGATCAAGGGGTATGGCGAGAAAGCAGGAATGGGGTACTGAAGTTGCATGTTCAGCCATGAACTCATTGAATGGCAGTGCAGGCTCGAAGGGCCGAATGGCCTACTCCTGCACCTATTTTCTATGTTTCTATGTTTCTAATGCCTCCCACTGCTCTGACACTGAGTTACCTTCAAGTAGCTGTTTCCAGTCCACTATGGCTAAATCACCTCTCAGCTTAGCAAAATTGTCTTTTCCCCAATTGAGAGCTTTTATTCCTGGTTTATCTTTGTCTTTTTCTATAACTACCCGAAATCTAACTGAGTTGTGATCACTAGCAGTAAAATGCTCTCCCACTGCTATCCCTTCCATCTGCCCAGCTTCATTCCCTAAAACTAAGTCCAGAACTGCCCCCTCCCTTGTTGCGCTTGCTACTTATTGGCTAAAAAAGGTCCGCACCCTCTATACCTTTCACACTCATTTTATCCCAGTTAATATTAGGATAGTTAAAATCCCTACTATTACTGCCTTGCAGTTTTTGCACTTCTCAGAAATGTGTCTATATATTTGCACTTCTATCTCCCTCTGAATGTTTGGGGGGGTCTATAATACACTCCCAGCAGTGTGATCACTCCTTTTCTGTTTTTCAATTCGGGATCAAGGTTCAAATTTAATCTAGAGTAATGTGGAAGCTTTTGCATTATGAAACTGTAAATTAAGTTAGTTTCAAACAATCTTTTAATGAAAATACAAAACACAGCAGCCTGTCATTTAACCCTAAATTGATGGTTTGATTGCCAGTGTATTGAATAGAAATAGGAATAAATGTACTGTTTTAAGATTGATGCTTTGCTGTGCTACAGTCGAGATAGTTTTATTCTGTATCTAACCCATGCTACACTGTGCTTGGGTTTACTTGATAGAGTCACAGGATACAAAAAGTAAATAAATGTCCCTTTCCTCAGCTTTGATATCTTAATATTGATAAGAACAAAAATTCTTCTCCCTCCCACAAAAGGAAAGAATTTGCTTTGGACCATCTGAATTGCATCTATAGCCAAACTCAGAGCTTAATTTTCACTAAATTCAGCACATGGAAAAGGTATATAGAAAATAGGTGCAGGAGTAGGCCATTTGGCGCTTCGAGCCTGCACCACCATTCAATATGATCATGGCTGATCATGCAACTTCAGTACCCCATTCCTGCTTTCTCTCCATACCCTTTGATCCCTTTAGCCATAAGGACCACATCTAACTCCCTTTTGAATATATCTAAAGACTGGCCTCAACAACTTTCTGTGGGAGGGAATTCCACAGGTTCACAATTCTCTGAGTGAAGAAGTTTCTCCTCATCTCGGTCCTAAATGGCTTACTCCTTATCCTTAGACTGTGAGCCCCTGGTTCTGGACTTCCCCAACAATGGGAACATTCTTCCTGCATCTAACCTGTCCAATCCAGTCAGAATTTTATATGCTTCTATGAGATCCCCTCTCATTCTTCTAAATTCCAGCGAATATAAGCCTAGTCGATCCAGTCTTTCTTCATATGTCAGTCCTGCCATCCTGGTAATCAGTCTGGTGAACCTTCGCTGCACTCCCTCAATAGCAAGCACGTCCTTCCTCAGATTAGGAGAGCAAAACTGCACACAATACTCAAGGTGTGGTCTCACCAAGGCCCTGTACAACTGCAGTAAGACCTCCCTGCTCCTATACTCAAATCCCCTAGCTATGAAGGCCAGCATGCCAATTGCTTTCTTTACTGCCTGCTGTACCTGCATGCCTACCTTCAGTGACTGATGTACCATGACACCCAGGTCTCATTGCACCTTCCCTTTTACTAATCTGTCATCATTCAGATAATATTCTGCCTTCCTATCTTTGCCACCAAAGTGGATAACCTCACATATATCCACATTATACTGCATCTGCCATGTATTTGCCCACTCACCTAACCTGTCCAAGTCACCCTGCAGCCTCTTAGCATCCTCCTTACAACTCACACTGCCACCCAGCTTAGTGTCATCTACAAACTTGGAGATATTACATTCAATTCCTTCGTCCAAATCATTAATGTATATTTTAAATAGCTGGGGGCCCAGCACTGAACCTTGCGGTACCCCACTAGTCACTGCCTGTCATTCTGAAAAGGATCTGTTTATTCCTACTCTTTGCTTCCTGTCTGCCAACCAGTTCTCTATCCAAATCAATACTTTACCCCCAATACCATGTGCTTTAATTTTGCACACCAATCTCTTGTGTGGGACCTTGTCAAAAGCCTTTTGAAAGTCCAAATACACCACATCCACTGGTTCTCCCTTGTCCACTCTACTAGTTACATCCTCAAAAAATTCTAGAAGTATTGTCAAGCATGATTTCCCTTTCATAAATCCATGCTGACTTGGACCGATCCTGTCACTGCTTTCCAAATGGGCTGCTATTATGTCTTTAATAATTGATTCCAACATTTTCCCCACTACCGATGTCAGGCTAACCAGTCTATAATTCTTGTTTTCTCTCTCCCTCCTTTTTTAAAAAGTGAGCTCACATTAGCTACCCTGATCCAGAGTCAATAGAATGTTCGAAAATGACCACCAATGCATCCACTATTTCTAGGGCCACTTCCTTAATTACTCTGGGATGCAGACTATCAGGCCCTGGGGATTTATCGGCCTTCAATCCCATCAATTTTCCTAACACAAAATATTCTGACTAATAAGGATTTCCTTCAGTTCCTCCTTCTCGCTAGACATTCGGTCCCCTAGTATTTCTGGAATGTTATTTGTGTCCTCCTCAGTGAAGACAGAACCAAAGTATTTGATAAATTGGTCTGCCATTTCTTTGTTCCCCATCATAAATTTATCTTATTATGACTGCAAGGGACCTACATTTGTCTTCACAAATCATTTTCTCTTCACATACCTATAGAAGCTTTTGCAGTCAGTTTTTATGTTCCCGGCAAGCTTCCTCTCACATTCTGTTTTCCCCCTTCTAATTAAACCCTTTGTCCTCCTCTGCTGAATTCTAAATTTCTCCCAGTCCTCAGGTTTGTTGCTTTTTCTAGCCAATTTATATGCCTCTTCCTTGGATTTAACAATATCCCTAATTTCCCTTGTTAGCCATGGTTGAGCCACCTTCCCCGTTTTATTTTTACTCCAGACAGGGATGTACAATTGTTGAAGTTCATCCATGTGATCTTTAAATGTCTGCCATTGCCTATGCACCGGCAACTCTTTTAGTATCATTTGCCAGTCTATCCTAGCCAATTCACTTCTCATACCAGCAATTCTGGATTAAAGTTAAAACGGGCAGATTATTAACCCCTCAAACCTCTCGATGTGCATGTGTAAACACAATAAACCAAGAACATTATTCTCGTCATGTCATAAGTTGAAAAATGTTCAAATCCTATTAAATGTTGCCCCACGCACATCTGTCAAACTTAATAAGTTATTCAGTTCATTGTGCACTTTAATACAAAACTTATGCAACCCTGCAGTATATTTCTTGGCATTGCTGCAGCCATGTAAATGCAATATTTGTACCTTAATTAGAAAGCGATCAAAAACTGAAAACATAAAATTACATTATTTAGAAATTGTCAGAACAATAATTTGGAGAAATAATCGTTCATGATCAGGAAGGCCAATGGAATCCTGGCCTTTATTGCAAAGGGGATGGAGTATAAAAGCAGGGAAGTCTTGAGGCCACACCTGGAATACAACGTGCAGTTTTGGTTTCCATATTTACGAAAGGATATATTTGCTTTGGAGGCAATTCAGAGAAGGTTCACTAGGTTGTTTCCAGAGATGAGGGGGTTGACTTATAAGGAAAGGTTGAGTAGGTTGAGCCTCTACTCATTGGCATTCAGAAGAATGAGAGGTGATCTTATCGAAACGTATAGGATTATGAGGGGTCTTGACAAGGCGGATGCAGAGAGGATGTTTCCACTGATGGGGGAGACTAGAACAAAGGGCCTGATCTTAGAATAAGGGACCGCCCATTTAAAGCTGAGATGAGGAGAAATTTCTTCTCTGAGGGGGTTGTAAATCTGTGGAATTCGCTGCCTCAGAGAGCTGTGGAAGCTGGGACATTGAATAAATTTAAGATAGAAATAGACAGTTTCTTAAACGATAAGGGAATAAGGGGTTATAGGGAGCAGGCAGGGAAGTGGATTGAGTACATGATCGGATCAGCCATGATCTTAAGAATATAAGAACATAAGAAATAGGAGCAGTAGTAGGCCATTTGGCCCGTCGAGCCTGCTCCGCCATTCAATACGATCATGGCTGATCTTATCATGGACTCAGCTCCACTTCCCTGTCCGCTCCCCATAACCCTTTACTCCCTTATCGCTCAAAACTCTATCTATCAATGCCTTAAATATCTTCAGTGATCTAGCCTCCACAGCTCTCTGGGGCAGAGAATTCCATAGATTTACAACCTTCTGCTAGAAGAAATTCCTCCTCATCTCAGTTTTAAATGGGCGACCCCTTATTCTGAGACTATATCCCCTAGTTTTAGTTTCCCCTATGAGTGGAAATATCCTCTCTGCATCCTCCTTGTCGAGCCCCCGCATTATCTTATAAGTTTCAATAAGATCACCTCTCATTGTTCTGAACTTCAGAGTAGGCCCAATCTATTCAACCTATCCTCATAAGTCAACCCCCTCATCTCCGGAATCAACTTAGTGAACCTCCAATGCAAGTATATCCTTCCTCAAAACTGCATGCAGCTGTGGCCTTACCAATACCCTGTACAGTTGTAGCAGAACTTCTCTGCTTTTATACTCCATCCCCCTTGCAATAAAGGCCACATTCAATTTGCCTTCCTGATTACCTGCTGTACCTGCATACTAACTTTTTGTCTTTCATGCACAAGTACCCCCAGGTCCCGCTGTACTGCAGCACTTTGCAATTTTTCTCCATTTAAATAATAATTTGCTTTTCTATTATTTCTGCCAAAGTGGATAACCTCACATTTTCCCACATTATGGGCCCAAGTTTCCACATGATAAAAAACGGGTGCCCCTCCGAGCTGGGCGCCCGTTTTTCGCGTCTAAAACGGCGCCGGAAAAAAAACGAGCGATTCTGGAGCGTTCTGCAGCTCCTTGTCTGCTTGGCGCGGCGCCCACACTCGCGCCGATTTTGTAAGTGGGAGGGGGCGGGTACTATTTAAATTAGTTTTTTTCCTGCTGGCAACGCTGCACGTGCGCGTTGGAGCGTTCGCGCATGCTCAGTGTGAAAAAAACATTGGCACTCGGCCATTTTTGTAGTTCTTTGTAGCTATTTAGTTTTTGAACATTTGTTAATAAAAGTACATTGCCATCAGCACAGAGGCTTCTTGTAGCAGTGAGAAGGGTGCAGGAAGCCTCAGAAAGTTGAGGCAGCCGTTTCCCAACAACCTCCCCCTTTTGCCGTTGGGAAATGGCTCCTCAATTTCTGAGGCTTCCTGCAGCCTTCTCTCTTTCCCGCCAGCCGTCTGGAACGGCTCCATTCCCTCCCCCCCCCCCCCGCGTTCGGTCGGCTTCCTACCCCGCCCCCCCCCCACCCCGCGTTCGGTCGGCTCCCTCCTCCCCCCCCCCCCGCGTTCGGTAGGCTCCCTCCCTCCCGCGTTCGGTCGGCTCCCTCCCTCCCGCCCGCGTTCGGTCGGCTCCCTTCCCTCTCCCCCCCCCCCCCACCCCGCGTTCGGTCGGCTCCCTTCCCTCCCCCCCCGCGTTCGGTAGGCTCCCTCCCTCCCGCGTTCGTCGGCTCCCTTCCTTCCCCCCACCACCCCCCCCCCCCCCCCGCGTTCGTCGGCTCCCTTCTCTCCCCCCCCCCCCCCCCCCCCCCGCGCGTTCGGTAGGATCCCTCCCCCGCGTTCGGTCGGCTCTCTCCCTCCCACGTTCGTTGGCTCCCATCCCTCCCTCCCCCCCCCGCGTTCGTCGGCTCCCTTCCTTCACCCCCCCCCGCGTTTGTCGGCTCCCTTCCCTCCCCTCCCCCTCCCCCCCCCCCCCCGCCCGCGTTCGGTCAGCTCCCTCCTCCCCCCTGCCAGCGTTCGGTCAGCTCCCTCCCCCCCCCCCGCCCGCGTTCGGTCAGCTCCCTCCTCCCCCCCGCCAGCGTTCGGTCAGCTCCCTCCCCCCCCCGCCCGCGTTCGGTCAGCTCCCTCCTCCCCCCCGCCAGCGTTCGGTCGGCTCCCTCGTTTTGTGAGGCTTGCTGCACCATTCTCCCTGGCTGAAGCACTTCCACACAGGTAGGAAGATGGTTTATTTAATCTTTTCTTTGCTTATAAATGTTTATTCAGGTTGGATTTATTTGTATAATATTTGTAGAAGTATAAATAAGGATTTATTGTAGAATTTAATGAGTTCCCTTCCCCCCCCCTCCCCCCCCCACCTCGTTCTGGACGCCTGATTTGTAACCTGCGCCTGATTTTTTAATGTGTAGAACAGGTTTTTTTCAGTTCTACAAAAATCTTCACTTGCTCCATTCTACTTTAGTTTGGAGTACGTTTTCACTGTGGAAACTTTCAAATCAGGCGTCAGTGGCCGGACACGCCCCCTTTTGAAGAAAAAATTCTGTTCCAAAGTAGAACTGTTCTACCTGACTAGAACTGCCGAAAAAAAATGTGGAGAATTGCGATTTCTAAGATAGTCCGTTCTCCACCAGTTGCTCCTAAAAATCAGGCGCAAATCATGTGGAAACTTGGGCCTTATACTCCAACTGCCAAATTTTTGCCCACTCACTTAGCCTGTCTATATCCCTTTGTAGAATTTTTGTATCCTCCTCACAATTTGCTTTCCCACCTATCTTTGTATCATCAGCAAACTTGGCTACATTACACTCAGTACCTTCATCTAAGTCATTAATATAGATTGTAAATAGTTGAGAACCCAGCACCGATCCGTATGACACCCCACTAGTCACTGTTTGCCAAATAGAAAATGACCCATTTATCCCAACTCTCTGTTTTCTGTTAGTTAGCCAATCCTCTATCCATGCAAATATATTACCGCCAACCCTGTGAACTTTTATCTTGTGCAGTAACCTTTTATGTGGCACCTTATCAAATGCCTTCTGGAAATCCAAATACACCACATCCACTGATTACCCCTTATCCGCCCTTCTCGTTACATCCTCAAAGAGCACCAGCAAATTTGTCAAACATGATTTCCCTTTCATAAAACCAGGCTGACTCTGCAAAATTAAATTATGCTTTTCCCAATATCCCGCTACTGCTTCCTTAATAATAGACTCCAGCATTTTCCCAATGACAGATGTTAGGCTAACTGGTTTATAGTTTCGAGCTTTTTGTCTGCCTCCTTTTTTAAATAGGGGCATTACATCATCATCATAGGCAGTTCCTCGGAATCGAGGAAGTCTTGCTTCCACTCCCAAAGTAAGTTCTCTGATGGCTGAACAGTCCGATACGAGAGCCACAGACCCTGTTACAGGTGGGACAGACATTCGTCGAGGGAAGGGGTCGGTGGGGCTGGTTTGCTGCGCACTCCTTCCGCTGCCTGCGCTTGGCCTCTTTATGCACTTTGTGTTGAGACTCAAAGAGCTCATCGCTCTCCTGGATGTACTTTCTCCACCTCGGGCGGTCTTCGGCCAGGGTCTCCCAGGTGTCCTTGTAATGTTTCCGCTGTCCTCCTTTGGCTTGTTTACCATGAAGGAGCTCCACATAAAGCATTTGCTTAGGGAGTCTCGTATCTGGCATGCAAACTATGTGGTCTGCCCAGCGAAGCTGATCAAGTGTGGTCAGTGCTTCAATACTGGGGATGTTAGCCTGGTCGAGCACACTGATGTTGGTGCGCCTGTCCTCCCAGAGGATTTGCAGGATCTTGTGGAGACATCGTTGGTGATACATCTCTAGCGACTTGAGGTACCTTCTATTCATCGTCCATGCCTCAGATCCATACAGGAGGGTGGGTATTACTACTGCCTTGTAGACCATGAGCTTGGTGGTAGATTTGAAGACTTGGTCTTCAAATACTCTTTTCCTCAGACGGCCGAAGGCTGCACTGGCGCACTGGAGGCGATGTTGAATCTCCGTATCAATGTCTGCCTTTGTTGATAAGAGGCTCCCGAGATATGGGAAATGGTCCATGCCATGGATCTTGATGATTGGAGGGCAGTGTTGTGCGGCGGTGACAAGCTGATGGAGGACCTTTGTCTTACGGATGTTAAGCATAAGGCCCATGCTTTCATATGCCTCAGTGAATACATTGGCTATACCCTGGAGTTCAGCCTCAGAATGTGCGCAGACGCAGGTGTCGTCCGCATACTGCAGCTCAACGACAGAGGTTGGAGTGATCTTGGACCTGGCCTGGAGGCGGCGTAGGTTAAACAGCTTCCCACTGGTTCTGTAGTTTAGTTCCACTCCAGCTTGTTGATTGTGAGGTGGAGCATGGCGGCGAGGAAGATTGAAAAGAGGTTTGGAGCGATGACGCAGCCCTGTATGACTCCGGTCTGGACGTGAATTGTGTCTGTAATGGATCCGTTGCTAAGGATCACGGCCTGCATGTCAGGCGAAGGATGTTGACAAACTTTTGGGGGCATCCAAAACGAAGGAGAACGCTCCATAGACCCTCACGGTTGACAGTGTCAAAGGCCTTTATAAGATCGAAAAAGGCCATGTATAAGGGCTGGTGCTGCTTCCTGCATTTTTCCTGCAACTATCGCGCTGCAAAGATCATGTCTATTGTGCCCCGTAGGGGACGAAATCCGCTTTGTGATTCCGGGAGGAGCTCCTCGGCCACAGGGAGAAGACGGTTGAGGAGAACTCACGCGACAACTTTCCCAGTGACTGCTAGCAGGGAGATTCCCCTGTAGTTGCCGCAGTCGGACTTGTCCCCTTTTTAAAAAATGGTCACAATCACTGTATCTCCGAGATCTCCCGGCATGCTCTCCTCGCTCCAGATGAGAGAGATGAGGTCATGTATCCGCGCCAACAGTGCCTCTCCGCCATACTTTAGCGTCTCAGCGGGGATTCCATCCGCACCCGTAGCCTTGTTATTCTTGTACTGTTTTATGGTTTTGCCTACCTCGTGCAACGTTGGAGTTTCACTGAGTTGGTGGTGGGTGGCATGCTGCGGGATGGAGTCGAGAACACTCGAGTCAAAGGCAGAGTCTCGATTGAGGAGATTTTCAAAGTGCTCCTTCCATTGGGCTCTGACAGCCTCGGTGTCCTTGATGAATGTTTCCCCGTTCTTGGCCAGGAGTGGGGTGGGGCCTTGGGAGTTTGGACCGTAGGTGGCCTTGATTGCAATGAAGAATCCTCGCATATCGTGGCTGTCGGCCAGTTGTTGTATCTCCTGTGCTTTCTCCATCCACCACCTGTCCTTTAGGTCCCGGGTTTTTTGATGGACCTGAGCCTTGAGCCGTCTGTAATGTTGTTTTGCAGCTCCCGCGTTGGGTTGTTGCTTGAGGCTCAGAAATGCTTTGCGCTTGCGATCTATTAGTTCTTCAATCTCCTGATCATTTTCATCAAACCAGTCCTGATGTTTTCTGGTTGAGTGACCAAGTGTCTCTTCACAGGCACTGGTTATAGAGGCCTGGAGGGCAGACCAAGCGCTGTGGGCATTCAGCATCTCAGTGTCATCAAGGCATGCCTTCCCTTTCATAAAACCATGCTGACTCTGCTTGATTGAATCATGTTTTTCCAAATAACCCGCTACTGCTTCCTTAATAATGGACTCCAGCATTTTCCCAATGACAGATGTTGGCTAACTGATCTATAGTTTCCTGCTTTTTGGCTGCCTCCTCTTTTAAATAGTGGCGTTACATTTGCGGTTTTCCAATCTGCTAGGACTGCCCCAGAATCCAGAGAATTTTGGTAGATTACAACCAATGCATCCACTATCTTTGCAGCCACTTCTTTTAAGACCATAGAATGTAAGCCTTCAGGGGACTTGTCTGCCTTTAGTCCCATTATTTTACCGAGTATTGCTTCTTTAGTGATAGTGATTGTATTAGGTTTCTCCCTCCCTATAGCCCCTTTGATTATCCACTATTGGGATGTTTTTTGTGTCTTCTACCGTGAAGACTGATACAAAATATTTGTTCAACATCTGTGCCATTTCCCTGTTCTCCATTATTAATTTCCCAGTCTCATCCTCTAGGAGACCAACATTTACTTTAGCCACTCTTTTTCCTTTTATGTACCTGTAGAAACTCTTACTGTCTGTTTTTATATTTCATGCTAGTTTACTTTCATCATATATCTTCCCTCTACTTACCATTTTTTTAATCATTCTTTGCTGGCTTTAAAAAATGTCCTAATCCTCTGACATCCCACTAGTCTTGGCCACATTGTATGCCCTTGTTTTCAATTTGGTACCCTCCCTTATTTCCTTACTTAGCCAAGGATGGTTATCCCTTCTCTTACAGTCTTTGCTTCTCATTGAGATATATTTTTGCTGCGAGTTATGAAATATCTCCTTAAATGTCTGCCACTGCTCATCAACCGTCCCACACTTTAATCTATTTTCCCAGTCCACTTTAGCCAACTCTGCCTTCATACCTTTGTAGTCTCCTTTATTTAAGCCTAGGACACTGGTTTGAGAAACAACTTTCTCACCCTCCAACTGAATTTGAAATTCAACCATGTTATGGTCATTTATTCCTAGAGGATCCTTTACTGTGAGATCATTTATTAATCCTGCCTCATTACACAGTACCAGTTCTAAGATAGCCTACTCCCTGGTTGGTTCCACAATGTACTGTTCAAGGAAACTATCCCAGATACACTCTATGAACTCTTCCTCATGGCTATTCTGGCCAATTTGCTTTGTCCAATCAAGATGAAGGTTAAAAATATCCAGGATTATTGCCGTTCCTTTATTACAAGCCTCCATTATTTCTTGATTTATACTCCATTCAACAATGTACCTACTGTTAATGAGCCTAAAGACTATGCCCACCGGCGACTTTTTCCCTTTATTATTTCTTATCTCCAACAAAACTGATTCAACACATTGTCAAGAAGGACAAAATTTAGGATTGATGAATTATACTTGCATTCATCCATACATTTAGAACAAATCACAACTTATTTCCAGCTAACCAATTGACTCATTCATACAGCAAGTTTGACTCTAAGCAACAATTTTGTCTATTCTTGCAGATTGATTCTATTTTACTAATGTTTAGTATTTCTTGCACATACTTGTGGTTTTGTCATGAACCACTTCCACAGGGGCTAGTGGGACATCTATACAATTCAGGCAGATTTTCCAGAGATACCAATGAATTGTGGGTGAGACTGTAAAAGTGCTGAGGTGGTTCTGTTTGATTTCTTTATTATTAACTATTTATTGACTAATTAAGAATGAGTTTCCTATTTTTCATACATTAACATCTCTGTCTGTTTCATTGGAAGATGCAAGATGTGTACAGTATAAAAAAAAACAAAGATTTAGAAAACGTAAAAGAATCAACAAAGTTTGGCATTTCTAGCAGCAAGAAATAGAGCAAGAATATTTATAAAAACTAGACAAGAAATACTCAGGATGTATTAGAAAATAGTGTTGGAAAAATATGTACATTATCTACTGATGTGGCAATTTTTAAGTAAAAGTTTTGATCCTTTTAAGTTAACTTAAAACAAATTAATTCTTAAGTGTGTGAGTTGACCGCTCCAGTTTTTCTGCAGCAATAAACTTCAAAAAATATTGGCAATTCTATTGATCATCAGTAGTGCTTAAAGTACACAGCATGTAAATGTTCACACTAGTAACATTTTGGGAGCTCAACAGCTCATTGTATTGGAGACAGTTACGATTTGTTTGGCTACTGCACCTAGCTACTATGGTAAGCAAGTCAATACTACACACACAGACACACACACACACATATATATATATATATATATATATGTATCACACGCAGCTTATCCTGCTCTCAAATATTGACCTTTCTTTCATGACAGGTATGTAACTTATTAGGTTACACATGCATGTGCAGGAATTGACACTGATATATGCAGAAGCCATATGGCAACAGATGTAAATGAATTGCCTGTTTTTACCCAGTCTATACTGTATGTGGAAGCACCACAAAGCAAACAGCTGACAAATCCATCATTCTTTTTGATAACTGATCGACCATATCAAATTACTAGTAGTGAAATCCTCTACAACATGCAAATGGTTTGAAGAAGCCAGTAGCCTGCTTTTAAAAGACCGATTAGAAAAGCCTCATTATCCAAAGGAAACTATTAGAAAGGTTTAATTTGATAACTTCATGACTATAGAGAAAAATGGTTACTGCTTGTTACTTTTATGTGTACATCACAGGCTGGATTCAGCTCTTTTGCCCCTCTGTTTGCATCACGGCGGGATGGTACATGCTGTTTTTGGCTGTAATGCCAGGCATCCAAGTTTTAATGCCTGGCCAGTAAATTAGGCTCCTGTTTTGCGGCGGCGCATGCACTTACCGCCCCGCCCTCCAGTTTCACTGAGATCATGACGTTGATCGTCATGCAAACTTGCACTAGCGCCCCGGATGAAAAGTTTGGCGTTCACGCCTCACTTAATGTCCGCCCCAGGAAACGTCTGAAAAACCAGGCATTCCCAGGGTGCAGCAGGCGGTATTGGCGGCATTTTTAAACAGATGAATGAGGATCCTACATCGCAGCACATATTGACTGCAACAGTTGGGAATAGAACACTGCGTGAATGTCAGATTAGCAAACGCTACTTTTATCTGTCATTAAAGTCTCCTAACAATGTCAGAAAAAGAATTTAATGGGCCATTACTAGCTTGCTAGCATCTCATGCTGGTTGGCATTGTCAGGTGTCGTCAAGCTGGAAGAATGGATTCTGGCCATGTTGGGCCACGGATGAGGAGAGGCCGATGATGTATGGGGAGGAGGGCTTACCCCCCATAGGCTTACAGGCACCAACCCTCATACAGCTATCTGTGGAGAAGGCTGCGTTTCCGAAAGGAAGTGCTGACATAGACATGACATCTCCTACAGGCAGACCTCTACATTGCCCACTCTGGAGGCAGCCTTCAATACTTCCCTCAACAAGTCTCTGAGTACATTGCGCTGCACAACTTGGCACTTATCAGAGGCCAGGCATTGCCAATGGGGATTGCAAGACACCTCAAGAGGAGAAGGACAGCAAAGACAAGCTTGGAGAGGCACCCATTGGATAGCCACACTATCCATGGGAAAGACCGTGTGTCGATGCTGCCAGACCAAGAACTGCACGTCGCCAGCTCATAATGGACCAGTTTGCTTGAAAGGAGGAAGCTGAGGGATGCATCTAATACTGGCCATGCTATGTGTCACCATTAAGCACATCTACGCTGAGCTTTGCACTGATACACAAGACAGCGTCAAAGGCTAAACATTATAATTTACTGAACAAAATAGCAAAGTCGACCCCCCCCAAACAAACGTTTCGATTCAATGAACAAACAATTTAAAAACTTCATATCATCATCATCATAGGCAATCCCTTGAAATCGAGGAAGACTTGCTTCCACTCTAAAAGTGAGTTCTCAAATGACTGTACAGTCCAATACGGGAATTACAGTTTCTGTCACAGGTGGGACAGAGTCGTTGAAGGAAAGGGTGGGTGGGGAGTCTGGTTTGTCACACGCCCCTTCTGCTGTCTGCGCTTGTTTTCTGCATGCTCTCGGCGACGAGACTCGAGGTGCTCAGCACCCTCCCAGATGCTGTCCCTCCACTTAGGGCAGTCTTTGCCATATAAAGCACCAAAAGTAACACTTCAAGCCATCAAAATAAAACTATACAATAAACAGCGTCTTACTCAGGTTAAATTAAATTGTTACAAATGAAGTAACAACAGGAGCACTCATTACATTTGAATGCATTTGTATCTCGTTGTGTGACCCTTATTGGGACTTTCCCTGTGCTTTTCCACCCCTTCCCTTTACCCTCCTTCCACACCTGCTGCTCCTCCTCAATGCGGCCTCAGTGCCTACAGCAAGGCTGCTTGAGGGCTGCTATGTTAGGGGGGCAGACAGTGCAGATGACATATGACAACGCCCTGGACCAGCTGTGGGCTTGGAAAGTCCGGCCATGGACTGCGGCGCCTCATCATCGGCGGAGTCTCTGGTGGCTCAGGTGTGGACCATATTGGGTGCATGGTTGACAAGTCAGTGGTGGGAGCCGGAATGCTGTGATCCTGAGGAAGGACAACACCTTCCATTTCCTGGGAGCCACTGACACTCCGATGGGGTTGGGCCTCAACATCCGGAGCACGATGTGTCTCCACAACTTGGACAGTGGGTAGGGAACACAGAGGATAGCACCAGTCATCGACCGCATCACATCACCAAGCTGCAGCGTGGCTTGTGCCTGTGATTTGATCGATGCTGCAACATGATCAATGGCACATGCCACACACTCTGGAATGCCACTGCCGCTGCTGGGGCCACCAGCCTCTGTGAGTGGACAATGATGCCTCGCTGGAGTCCTGAGTTGCACCGACATTGCGTGACGCTGCCTCCGCAACAGTCGCAGCAAAGTTGTCGATGCTTTCTGGGATCCAACCCAATGTAGCCATGAGCTCACGGTGCATGTCTCTGTTTTCCCTGGACATTTCACCAAGTCCAGTTTCATATCTGCCTGTTGTTGAGCAGATCTACTTTGCAGACTCACCCTCCGGAGTGCTGGGCTCCGAGATTCCTCTCTTGCACTGCGTGATGTAGGCAACTGGAGCCTGGAGCCTCCGACGACTCAAAGCCAGGGAAATCGTGCCTGTCCCCAGATGTGCTTTGTGCAGATGGGCCAACTGGTGGGTTCTGCAGCTCAGGCATTATAGTATGCTTGAATAAATCATGCTTGACAAATCTTCTGGAATTTTTTGAGGATGTTTCCAGTAGAGTGGACAAGGGAGAACCAGTTGATGTGGTGTATTTGGACTTTCAGAAGGCTTTTGACAAGGTCCCACACAGAGATTAATGTGCAAAGTTAAAGCACATGGGATTGGGGGTAGTGTGCTGACGTGGATTGAAAACTGGTTGGCAGACAGGAAGCAAAGAGTAGGAGTAAATGGGTACTTTTCAGAATGGCAGGCTGTGACTAGTTGGGTACCGCAAGGTTCTGTGCTGGGGCCTCAGCTGTTTACATTGTACATTAATAAGTTAGACGAGGGGATTAAATGTAGTATCTCCAAATTTGAGGATGATACTAAGTTGGGTGGCAGTGTGAGCTGCGAGGAGGATGCTATGAGGCTGCAGAGTGACTTGGATAGGTTAGGTGAGTGGGCAAATGCATGGCAGATGAAGTATAATGTGGATAAATGTGAGGTTATCCACTTTGGTGGTAAAAAGAGAGAGACAGACTATTATCTGAATGGTGACAGATTAGGAAAAGGGGAGGTGCAATGAGACCTGGGTGTCATGATAGATCAATCATTGAAGGTTGGCATGCAGGTACAGCAGACAGTTAAGAAAGCAAATGGCATGTTGGCCTTCATAGCGAGGGGATTTGAGTACAGGGGCAGGGAGGTGTTACTATAGTTGTACAGGGCCTTGGTGAGGCCACACCTGGAGTATTGTGTACAGTTTTGGTCTCCTAACTTGAGGAAGGACATTCTTGCTATTGAGGGAGTGCAGCGAAAGTTCACCAGACTGATTCCCGGGATGGCGGGACTGACATATCAAGAAAGACTGGATCAACTGGGCTTGTATTCACTGGAGTTCAGAAGAATGAGAGGGGATCTCACAGAAACGTTTAAAATTCTGATGGGTTTAGACAGGTTAGATGCAGGAAGAATGTTCCCAATGTTGGGAAGTCCCGGGGTCACAGTCTAAGGATAAGGGGTAAGCCATTTAGGACCGAGGTGAGGAGAAACTTCTTCACCCAGAGAGTGGTGAACCTGTGGAATTCTTTATCACAGAAAGTTGTTGAGGCCAATTCACTAAATATATTCAAAAAGGAGTTAGGTGTAGTCCTTACTACTAGGGGGATCAAGGGGTATGGCGAGAAAGCAGGAATGGGGTACTGAAGTTGCATGTTCAGCCATGAACTCATTGAATGGCGGTGCAGGCTCGAAGGGCCGAATGGCCTACTCCTGCATCTATTTTCTATGTTTCTATGTATCCTCGCACGCCTCATTATCTCCCCCATGGCCAGATGTCGATGGCTTCTTGGAGGCCTGTCGTGATTGCGGCTGGTCATCTGCTAGCAGAAAACAACAGATGTGTGGTTAGCAGCAGGGGTGGGGGCAGCTGATAGCAGGAAGGTGGCATTGGAGATTAACATGTGAAGGGCCTATGCCACTTCATAATACGTCTCAATGAAGTCACATCAGTCACGCGATCCATTCATATACCCTCACTACCCGAAGGGGGCTCAACCCCAGCAACTGTCCGAGCTGGTGCTCCCATGAGGGCCGATACCCGTTCCTCCACATCGGTTAAATCAAGGAGCTGAGGCGGACTTATGCTTGTCCTGTGCTGCTCACGCCTGTTGTGTTAGTGCTTCGTCTGCAATGAAACAAATAGGAAGGGTTCAGGAAAGGTGCGCCTTCTGTTGTGCGATATATGCCTACCATAGTTCAATAGCTGCTACTGTGGTTGTGCAAATGTCTTCACTTCAATCTGTGTGGATGTTGCATGAGCTTTATGAGGGACTGGGAGGAGGTGAGAGGAAAGTAGCATCGGGATTCAAGGTGATCTTTATCAAACCCATATCAGCAATGGGAGTGTATTGCGTTGAAGGTTCTCAATGATTGGTGAACAAGAGGGTATGTGCATCTTTCATTAAGAAGCAATGACTGGAGAAGAAAGCGTTCAACTTTCTGATGCATTGTGCAACCCACACCATTGCCTGCAAGACTTTGAGAAGGAACAGATCCATGATAGACTTTGCATAATGTCTGACATTCATGTTGGAAGAATAGCAGGCATACATAAATGTGAAGGGTATGCACCCTGATGACCCTGATGGTAAGGTCGTTGAACTTTTTGCGGCATTGGATGCCAGTTCTGGCCACCGTGTCTACCGCAGACATCTCCTGTGCAATTTCATGCCATAACCTTTTAAAAATCATTGGCAGTGGCCTCCCTCCCCCAACCAGATGGAGTGATGTCCACCTCCCCTCCACTGTTTGCACTCAGGCCTCAGCAGCCTCTGTGAAAAAACATCTCCTGCTGTGCCATCTCTGCAGAAGTGCCAGACGTTGGGCAGGTCATCTGCACATGCGCGCAGGAAGCCGCCGTGCCCTGAAATACTATCTGCACCCAGGAAAACTAAAAGACGCTGCGCATGCGCAAAATGGCCCCCTTTTTAGCGCCGTGATTTTCGGCTCAGGCACACAAAGTCTGTTGTGTAACGCCTGATTTAATGCCCCCGACCATGGATCCTCATTTTTTGCCCAAATTTCCAGTCGAGGGCGCAAACTTTTTTCAGGCGGTATCTGGATCGCCCTGCTGCGATTAATGCCCCAAAATCAGGCAAGACGAAAATCCAGCCCCACATCTTTAACACGTTGGCTGCTGGTAATAAAAAAGCAACCTAATCTTGTAAAATTGTGTGCTTTGCTGGGTGCGACAGAATCCTTCAATAAGTCAGAAACAAGTTGTTTGCTTCCAGACTTGAACACAACAGAATAGATATATCATAGTTTCTTCACAGGAACAAAATCATCACCAAATACTTATTTTAGAGTGTTATGCAGATAAGGTTTCAATTGTAATTTTTTTGCAAATTGGTAACGTTCTAAAGGCCTTAAGTGTATTGAAAACCAGTGATTAGTGTGCAAAGCCCAGACGAAGAAAAGTTTCTTATCATTTTACTTCCAGCTCACCCTGACCAGTAAAAAAGAACTGCATACTGGTGTCAGAATGAATGAAGTGAAAGAACTGAGGCTTAACAACCACATTGGCACCGTTGTAAAGGCCATTAGTATCCAATTTTTCATTGACTCAATTGAGGGCACTTTATTTTGTGCTTGGCTAATTCTTGACTTTATTGGTGTATGTCTCCTGATAGCTGGACCAGTGTGTCGAAATATGGCAAAAAAAGCTATTTATATTTAAATTTTTAAATTAATGTCTTCAAAATGTTTATTGGTTTTATGAAAACATTTCTGGAAATAATATTTTCAGTGGATTTTCATCAGTTCTTTGCTAAAGTTCTTTGTTTAAAATTGTTCATCCATGAGATAGGATAGCCAAACTCACACAACTGTGCATTTGGAAAGTCTGCTTCCTTTAAACTTTCCACACAGCCAGGGATGTGACTGATTTTTTACCTGGATTTGATTACAAAGAATCAATGCTTACAATTTCCTGGAGAGCACTGTTAAAATTAAACTAGCAGATATGTTTTTGATTCATTGGGGTCTATCTTTATAGTCTGGTTCTGTTTAAGAAATCCGTTAGGAGTTTGGTCAGTTAAGGGGCCATCCACAACTATAATCTCTTTCACAAGGATACAAAGATTACATTTTTCATAATCTGCTCCAAAGGAAATACTGTATAAAGTCATGAAATTGGTGTTGCTGCATAGAATGCCTACATGGAGCATTAATTTACACCCCCCCCTGCCGAAAGTCAGTCAGGAATTAAGATGGCGTAACATAAAAGGAGAACAAATATTAAAGGGTATGGGGATCAGAGTAAATTGTTTTGGTTCTTCTCTGCCACCCGCCTCCCACCAGCTTCTTTGATGCATCAGGAGTGAGAACACAACCCCTCACATATGGGCTGGTGTGTGTTAGCGTAATGCAAAAGAGGGAATCATGGCCTCTGCTGTGGTTTTGCCATTTGTACAGCATAATCGCTGAACGTAGCGTCCGGGCATCCAACGTTCAGTGATTGGTGAAAAGGATCCAAAAAAATCAAAATGCAGCCAAAGCTGCCTCGCACTTGCACAAAAAGGAGGTTTAAAAAAAATGGCATCTTGCTAGTACCATAGATGCTGCTTGCATTACGTTGCTGCGCAGGTTCCTGAGGCCTACTCTGTCAAAACTCCACCATTTTTTCGATGGGAGTCTGGGGATTCACCACAAATCCGATAATGTACCTGAGTAATGCAGGTTGGCTGGGATCAGTGGGTAGCTCCATGACAGAAAGAAGTCCCGCCTCCTCCCCCTTGAAGATGTGCCCGAATCAAGGGGGGAGGGAGGGGGGTGCGTGGCTCATGCTTCAGCCAATTGTTCCACTGTGGAACTAACACTAAAATGGGTTTGATGGTCTGCATGTGTAGCCAAGTTTGCTGATGATACAAAGATGGGAGGAAAAGCAATATGTGAGGAAGACACAAAAAATCTGCAAAAAGACGTAGACAGGCTAAGTGAGTGGGCAAAAATTTGGCAGATGGAGTATAATGTTAGAAAGTGTGAGGTCATGCACTTTGGCAGAAAAAAAATCAAAGAGCAAGTTATTATTTAAATGGAGAAAAATTGCAAAGTGCTGCAGTACAGCGGGACCTGGGGGTACTTGTGCATGAAACACAAAAGGTTAGTATGCAGGTACAGCAAGTAATCAGGAAGGCCAATGGAATTTTGGCCTTTATTGCAAAGGGGATGGAGTATAAAAGCAGGGAAGTCTTACTACAGTTATACAGGGTATTGGTGAGGCCACATCTAGAATACTGCATGCAGTTTTGGTTTCCAAATTTACGGAAGTGTCATGTATTTAACTGTCATTGTAACCCATATATAAACTGACCTAAGTTGTACACCGTGAGAACATTGACCATTAGGTGGTGAACTTGTGGGAGACACTCCTAACCTGGACTTTCAGGTATAAAAGGGGAAGCTCCACCCACCTTCATCACTTCAGTACTGGCTAATAAAGGTTATTGGTCACAGAGTGACCTTCTCTCAAGTATGGGCCTCGTATGCATTTATACTGTATAGTAAAGACATATTATTGACAATGAGAAACTGGGATTTAAACCACGTAAGGATGGCCACTAGCAGCACAGACGAGAGGTACTGTGTCGGTGATGATTGGGACGATTTTATTGAGAGACTACAGCAAAGTTTCGTCACTAAGGAATGGCTGGGACAGGATTCGGCCGACAAACGCAGGGCTCATCTCCTGACGGTTTGTGGATCCAGGACGTACTCCCTGCTGAAGGACCTTCTAGCGCCAGAGAAGTCAGCGGACAAGACTTTTGAAGAGCTCAGTAAGTTGATCGGGGAACACTTTAAACCGGCGAGCAGCATGCACATGGCGAGCCACCGGTTTTACACGCACCGGCGGCGAGAAGGGCAAAGCGTTCCTGACTTCATGGCAGATCTCAAGCGACTGGCGAGCCTATGTAAGTTCCCAGATGCATGCAGAGCGGAGATGCTGCGAGACTTTTTTATTGAGGGCATTGGGCACGCTGGGGTTTTCAGGAAACTGATTGAGACCAAAGACTTGACCCTGGAAACGGTGGCTTTGATGGCCCAGACATTTATCTCAGGAGAGGAAGAGACCAGAATGATGTTTGACAAAAATCTTGGTTTCAATGCACCAAATGGACAGGGAGTCAACATTGTTAACGTGGCACACAGCTCTCCAGGCAGACAGGGGCAATCGGACATGCCCAAGCATGTAGTCGAACCCAAAGGGGGAATTCAACAGAGACAATGGCTAGCTGAACGGTGATTCATGCCATCGCAAGGGACAATGCGGCCAGTAATGGGGCCATCAACACCTGTCAATGGTGCGCGAAAGGACAGTTACAGAGACAGTCAGAGACGATCGACTGGTAATGGACCTTTTGTTTCCAACAATGGCTCATGTTGGAGGTGTGGAGGCAAACACCCAGCCAGAGCTTGCAGATATCAGCAATATACCTGCAGAAACTGCAATGTCAGCGGTCACTTGGCGCGCATGTGCAGGAACCTTGCAGCAGGTTGATGTACGAGGAGGACGGGCCCGATGTAAGCCCTACGAGGCCAAATGGACACTGGGGGAAATCGCTGGAAGCTGAAGTTCAGCGAGTTCATGTGGAGCACATAGACAGTTCATACACCAGTACACCACCGATAATGATGAAAGTGTTCCTCAATGGCATTCCAGTATTAATGGAGCTAGGCTCAGGGGCCAGCCAGTCCCTGATGAGTATCAAACAATTTGACAAGTTGTGGGCGTCGAAGGCCAGGAGGCCAAAATTATTGCCAATTGACGCACATCTACGGACATATACAAAGGAGGTAATTCCGATGCTAGGCAGCGCCACAGTAGTCGTGACCCACAAAGATTTGGAGAACAGGTTGCCACTCTGGATTGTCCCGGAGGACGGTCCCGCACTGCTGGGGAGGAGTTGGCTGGTTGTCATGAACTGGAAATGGGGCGATGTCAATGCAATTTCTTCTGTGGAGCGAATATCATGCTCACAGGTCCTGGACAAATTTGACTCACTATTTCAACCCGGCATTGGCACTTTCATGGGGACCAAGGTAGTGATTCACATAAACCCGGATGCCAGGCCAGTACACCACAAGGCCAGAGCGGTGCCGTACGTGATGCAGGAAAAGATAGAAGGCGAATTGGACCGCCTGCTGAGGGAAGGCATCATCTCGCCAGTCGACTTCAGTGACTGGGCAAGCCCGATCGTGCCGCTGTTCAAGGCGGATGGATCGGTCAGGATATGTGGCGATTACAAGGCCACCATCAATCGGGTGTCACTCCAAGACCAGTACCCACTACCGAGAGCGGAGGACCTCTTTGCGACGCTATCCGGTGGCAAACTTTTTTCAAAATTGGACCTGACCTCAGCTTACATGACCCAGGAGCTGGCAAGTGAGTCGAAGAAGCTGACCACCATCACGACACACAAGGAGCTGTTTGAGTACAACAGATGTCCGTTCGGGATTCGCTCGGCCGCCGCGATCTTTCAACGAAATATGGAAAGCCTCCTCTAGTCGATTCCAAGGAAGGTGGTTTTTCAAGATGACATCCTCATCACGGGTTGTGATACTGAAGAACACCTCCACAACCTGGAGGAGGTGCTACTCAGACTGGACTGGATAGGGCTCGACTGAAAAAGGTGAAGTGCGTCTTCCTAGCTCCAGAGGTAGAATTCCTGGGGATGAGGGTAGCAGTAGATGGGATCAGTCCTACTGCGTATAAAACAGAAGTGATCCAGAGAGCACCCAGATCCCGTAACACGACGGAACTGCGTTTGTTCCTGGGGCTCCTGAACTATTTTGGTAATTTTCTTCCCAAATTGAGCATGCAGTTAGAGCCGCTACACGTGCTTCTCCGCAAAGGTCGCGAATGGGTCTGGGGGGACAGCCAGGAAAGAGCTTTTGATAGAGCACGAAATTTGTTATGCTCCAACAATCTGTTAATGCTATATGACCCGTGTAAGAAACTTGTTCTAACGTGCGATGTGTCGTCCTATGGGGTCGGGTGTGTGTTGCAGCATGTAATGCCAAGGGTCAGTTACAGCCGGTAGCTTATGGCTCCAGAAGTCTGTCCCAGGCAGAACGGAGCTATGGGATGGTAGAAAAGGAAGCGCTTGCATGTGTATATGCTGTAAAAAAAATGCACCAGTACCTGTTTGGCAGGAAATTTGAGCTGGAGACAGATCACAAACCCCTAATGTCCCTTTTCGCCGACAACAAGGCCATAAATACAAATGCATCGGCCCGCATACAGTGGTGGGCACTCACATTAGCCGCCTATGACTATACAATTCGGCACAGACCGGGCACTGAAAACTGCGCCAATGTACTCAGCAGGCTCCCACTAGCCACCACCGAAGGGGCAACCAAGCATGCTGCTGAGCTGGTCATGGCTGTTGAAGCTTTCGAAAGTGAAGGCTCACCAGTGACAGCCCATCAGATTAAAGTCTGGACAAATAGAGACCTGCTACTGTCTTTAGTCAAGAAATGTGTCCTGAATGGGGACTGGGCAGCCACGTACGGGGCATGCCCTGGGGAATTCAAACCATTTCACAGGCACAAGGATGAACTCTCGATTCAGGCCGATTGCCTACAGTGGGGAAACCGAGTAGTCATGCCCCAGATGGGCAGAGAGATGTTCATCAGAGAACTCCACAATGAGCACTCGGGCATTGTCATGATGAAGGCAATTGCCAGGTCACACATTTGGTGGCTAGGGATAGGTGCAGACCTGGAACTTTGTGTTCGCAGGTGCAACACGTGTGCCCAGCAAGGCAACGCACCCAGGGAAGCCCCCCTTAGCCCCTGGTCCTGGCCCGCCAAGCCATGGTCACGCATCCATGTGGACTACGCAGATCCTTCCATGGGAAAAATGTTTTTGGTTGCAGTAGTCGCCTACTCCAAATGGATCGAGTGTGACATTCTCAATTCAAGCACATCCTCTGCCACGGTAGAAAGTCTATGGGCAATGTTCGCCGCCGATGGTCTACCGGACATCTTGGTCAGCGACAATGGCCTGTGCTTTACAAGCATTGAATTCCAGGACTTCATGGCAGGAAATGGTATCAACCATGTCAGAACGGCACCGTCCAAGCCGGCCTTAAATGGCCAGGTGGAATGAGCAGTGCAGATAATCAAACGGGGGATGCTCAGAATGCAAAGGGGTTCCCTACAAAGCTGCTTATCATGCCTCCTGTTGGCCAATAGATCCCGACCACACTCACTCACAGGGGTCCCACCCGCAGAACTGCTAATGAAAAGGATGCTCAAAACCAGGTTATCCCTTATACACCCCACCATGAAAGAAATTGTTGAGAGCAGGCGTCAGTCACAATGTGACTACCATGACAGGAATGTGAGGGCACTATGTATTGATGTCAATGACCCTGTTTTTGTCCTTAATTACGCTGCAGGGCCCAAATGGCTTGCAGGCACTGTGATTGCCAAAGAGGGGAATAGGGTTTTGGTAGTTAAACTTACCAATGGACAAATCTGCCTCAAACACATGGATCAAACTAAAAGGAGGTTCAGCAACCCCATCGAAGAAGCAGAGGAAGAACACGATGTAGAGTTCACTCCTCCACAGGTGACCGAACACCGGAACCAAGTGGAGGCGAGCCCAGTCACTGTGGGCAGTCTGGACAGGCCTGAGGCACCGCAAACAGCAGACACTCAGGCCAGCGCCCAACAACCGGAGCCCCAACTCAGACGCTCTACAAGGGAATGTAAACCACCAGAGAGACTCAACCTGTGATCCCAATAAGGCTTTGGGGGGGAGATGATGTCATGTAATTAACTGTCATTGTAACCCATGTATAAACTGACCTAAGTTGTACACCGTGAGAACATTGACCACTAGATGGTGAACTTGTGGGAGGCACTCCTAACCTGGACTTTCAGGTATAAAAGGGGAAGCTCCACCCACCTTCATCACTTCAGTGCTGGCAAATAAAGGTTCCTGGTCACAGAGTGACCTTCTCTCAAGTATAGGCCTCGTGTGCACTTATACTGTATAGTAAAAACATATTAGAAAGGATATACTTACTTTGGAGGCTGTTCAGAGAAAGTTCACTGGGTTGATTCCGGAGATAAGGGGGTTGACTTATGAGGAAAGGTTGAGGAGGTTGGGCCTCCACTCAATGGAATTCAGAAGAATGAGAGATGATCCTATCGAAACGTATAAGATTATGAGGGGGCTTGATAAGGTGGATGCAGAGAGGATGTTTCCACTGATAGGGGAAACTGGAACTCGAGGGCATAATTTTAGAATAAGGGGCCGCCCATTTAAAACTCAGATGAGGAGAAATTTCTTGTCTCAGAGGGTTGTAAATCTGTGGAATCTGCTGCCTCAGAGAGCTGTGGAAGCTGGGACATTGAATAAATTTAAGACAGAAATATACAGTTTCTTAAACGATAAGGGAATAAGGGGTTATGGGGAGCAGATGGGGAAGTGGACATGAGCCCATGATTGGATCTGCCATGATCATATTAAATGGCGGAGCAGGCTCGAGGGGCCGTATGGCCTACTCCTGCTCCTATTTCTTATGTTTTTATGTTCTCTGTTGAAATTAATTCTAAAGTTCTTCACCCCACTGTTTCTACCTTTTTTCAAATAACTACAATTATGTATGGTCCCTAACATCGATATGGGGCTGTGATCTTGACACTGTATAAATGATGATTGCTAAATATTAATAAAAAATTTCAAGATTTAAAACTCATGTCTGTTGCTAGATTTTGTTATTCAAACATATCAGCTGGACCAAAAGAATATCTATCTATTAAAAGTTATCTTAGCACTGATGATATTTAGTTATTTTTTTCTGTGAAAGTCATTTTTAGAATAGCATTGCACTGTCGCAAACTGACCTCTGCTTTTTGTTTCTGGGTTCCTGGCGTGGAGGTAAGTGGCACTGCCCCTGCAACACAAACCATGCCATTCCTAGAGTGGGTTTAGGAAGGCTGTCTTTCATCGAGAGGTTCCTTTGTGCATATCTGTGTTTTGACAAAAATATATTTCTGACTGCTATGGAGTACTGAGGTTTAAATGCAAGTATTTTAAAGTAACTACTCTGTATTTAGAAACAAAACACTAACTTTAGCATAAGTGGCTGCATTGTAGCTTTGTAGATGCACATGCAGCAACATTGTTTCGGTCTCTAAAACTCAACGTCATTTCCTTTGTTTTGTGACACAATTATGCAGCCACTTTTGATTTTGATTTATCAGATTGTGAAGGATCTCCAACTGTTTTGTGTTACGGCTGGTTTGATCCCATTGCAAATAAAATGATGGGGAAACTACATTTCCGTTTAGTGTAGAGATGTGATAAATGTTTGCTTCGATACACAAAGTGCTGAAAGTGTGCACAATTTTCGATATAATGTGAAATCGTTGTGTAAATATGGGATTTGAGAGTAAGACATCATTATCTTAAGCCTTTTGCAGCTTTTTCTAAAAGTGATTTATGTTAATGGAAATAGAACCAGACTTTTGCCACAAGAGTTGCCAAAATTCAAATGGCTGAGGTTATTATTCCTTAAGAAAACACTTTTTAAAAATCCAGTACTTTACCAGTAAAACAGATAAAATATTTTTATATTGTACTCTTGGGCTACTCCTCAGTGTTTAGACAGGAGTGGAAATTTGTGGTTAGAGTATTATTGTACAGCTGGTTTTATGACATCAGAAGGAAAATGTCTATCACCTTCTAGTATCATGTACCAAAGTCAATTCTTCTACAGATGTGATATTAATACGACAATAGGACAGTAGTTATGAAAGAAGACAATACATTATTCATAGGGCAACTTTTAACTTTTGTTGTATCACAATTAGGTATGAAATTCATGTATTAAAGGCAATGGGGGTGAAATTACCCCTTTTTATAGCTCCATTAACACAAGGCAGTTTTTGCCCGGGGAACAGGGATGCTACCGCCTCCCAGGATATTGCCCGGGAGGTTTGGGAGGCGATGTTCCAGCAGCACTGTGCCCCATGGTTAGTGCCCTGGGCCGCTGCGCAACCGGCGATGATGTCATCATCGTGCACGGTGACCCCTCACTGCCCCACGCCAACCCCTTAACACCCCACGGGGTAATTTCCCCCGCGGGCCACGAGGCTGTCATGGGCAGATGTCAACGGCAGCTTCACGGGTCGCTAAGCTGGCGGACATCCGTTCTTGGGGCACTGTTTAAAGGGAAGGCCTGCAGTGCCCCTGTCCGCCATTTTTGTTTGTCGGCTTGATCATGGCGGCCCTTGCGTGGTCCAGGCCATCATCGTGTGGTCCAGCACTCCATCTTGGGTGCTGGGCTGTTGGCCCAGTCTCATGCTGCCCTGGTGGCCCAGTGGCTGCCACCAAAGAGCCATGCAGAGTGCACAGCGGCCCTCCCCTTTAATTGAAGCGGAGTGGCGTTGTAGCACGTCACGCTATGAGGATATTGGTCTCTGCATCGCAGAAGTGTCCCAGGACCACCCCTACAGGAAGCAGAGCAACGGAGACAGTGCTCCGCTTCCTTTGAGGGGCACACGGCCCAATTCTGCGTCGAGAGCAGGACTTCCGGGCCGGGCGATAAAAGCCCCGGCCCCGGAAGGTTACTGCCCCCAATTGACGTGAGGCCCAATTTTGCACCAATATCTTCATAGAGGCATTAGCAACTTCGTCAAGTTATCCTTTATGCAAAGGCTCTTACACACCAGGTAAATGTTGGATATAAGGTCACTAAAACAGAAGCTATTGGTTCTTAATTATGATGCTTCTTTGCAAGAGACACTAGTTGATGTCAGTGTGTTTTAATTAGCATTAATAAATTTGTTTTTATAAAGGAGATGCTTTCATTTTCACTAGGATGTCCCAATTAATCGTCTTCTGTTCTCTTACATAAATAATCTCTAGCTTTAATTTTTAATCCATATTTGATTAAAAAAAAATCTCAGATCCTTATTAGGGGGTGTTTGGTAAAGCACAATCCTTGTGATACAGATACAATGCTATGGGAAGTGACTACGATATTGGGATTAGTTTTGGATTGCTCTCGACATAAATCTGAATGTGCTCCTATGCTGTAAGCTTTTATATGGTTCTATTGGAGATATCTGTGTACTTTGTGTGTTTAATGTGTTAAACGGCTGGCAACAGACATTTTGTATGGAGTTCGCTCAGTGGTGACATCACACAATTGTGCTCCAATGTCATCATTAATAAGGAGTGACAACGTGGACAGTACTCCAATTTGCATTATCACCAAAGAAGTGATACCATATTCTACTTTTGACCAGCAATTTTAAAACATAAAGCACTGGAACAATGGAAGATTGAGAAACAAAGGAAAGTGAACAGTATCTCCCTTTATAACTTTTGGGGTTAAGTAAAAATTAATATGAATACATTTTAAACTAGTCCCAAGTGAGAAATGCAATCAAGTTGCCTTTATTGCAAAGGGGATGGAGTACAGGTGCAACGTCCCGAAAACTGGAATTGTCCGAAAACTGGAATTGTCAAAAAAACGGACATATCCATAGCTGATGGAGTCATCCGGAATAATTGTCTGAAAACCGGACATTTTTGAGGCTAAACCCGAAATCCGGCACGGATTCGGTCGAGGATTCCGGATTTCAGACAAGAAAATCAAGTTTCAGGTTTTGCCGGATTTCAGACCTCGCCACTCAAAACCCGGCATGGATTCAGTCAAGGATTCTGGATTTCAGACTATAGATTTTCTTGTCTGAAATCCGGAAATATCTAAAAACCGGAACAGGCTCGGTTCTGAGGATTACGGATTTTGGACGTTGTACCTATATAAAAGTAAGGAAGTCCTGCTACAACTCTGCAGGGCGTTGGTGAGACCACACCTGGAATACTGCATACAGTATTGGTCTCCTTATTTAAGGAAGGATATACTTGCATTGGAAGCAGTCCAGAAAAGGTTCACGAGGTTGATTCCTGAGATGTAGGGGTTGTCATATGAAGAAAGGTTGGGCAGGTTTGGCCTATACTCATTGGAGTTTAGAAGACTGAGAGGTGATCTTATTGATGCGTATAAGATTCTGAGAGGGCTTGACAGGGTAGATACAGAGAGGATGTTTCCTCTTGTGGGGAAACCTAGAACTAAGGGGCATAATCTCAGAATAAGGGGTCACCCATTTAAAACAGAAATGAGGAGGAATTTCTTCTCTCAGAGGGTCACGAGTCTTTTGAATTCTCTACCCCAGAGAGCTGTGGAGGCTGGATCATTGAATATATTTAAGGTGGAGATATACAGATTTTTGAGAGATAAGTGAGTCAAGGGTTATGGGGAGCAGGCAGAGAAGTGGAGTTGAGGCCAAGATCAGATCAGCCATGATCTTATTGAATGGTGGAGCAGGTTCAAGAGGCCAGATGGCCTACTTCTGCTCCTATTTCTTATGTTCTTTATGTTCTTATGAAATTGTGTTGTGTTGTTGCTCTGAAATTATTATAACTGACATTGTCCTGGCACCATAATGTTTGTCTTTGTGAAAACCAATAATCTTTCTACTCACAAAAGAGTGCATGCTCTCTGTAAGATAGATATTGCCATTTGAAAAATATTTGACTATCCATGGATTTTGATAAATATACCTTCAATATGCTTCTAATTATTAGCAACAATAAGGTTTTCGTTTTTCACCACCCTTATAGCATGCTCTCACTGACATTACTCACAAACCTTAGATAGACAAATCATTTGGACCGATTAATTTATATCAAGGATCCTGAGGGAAAGTAGAGATGAAATAGCGTAGACTCTAAATTTCCAAAATTATAAGAAGTAGATGCTAAATGGTGAGAGAACATAGTAAGTGTTGAGAGCCTTTGTTATATTACTTTGAGCTAATCAATGGCTTTGAAGGGCCGAATGGCCTTCTTCCATGCTATAACCATTCCATTGAGTACAAAAGCTATATCAGCAGAGCTGCTCAGCAATTGTTTTAATTGTTCCTGGGATGTGGACATCACTGGCAAGACCAGCATTTATTGCCCATCCCTAATTGCCCTTTAAAAGGTGGTGGTGAGCTGCCTTCTTAAACATAGAAACATAGAAATATAGAAAATAGGTGCAGGAGTAGGCCATTCGGCCCTTCGAGCCTGCACCGCCATTCAATGAGTTCATGGCTGAACTTGCAACTTCAGTACCCCATTCCTGCTTTCTCGCCATACCCCTTGATCCCCCTAGTGGTAAGGACTACATCTAACTCTTTTTTGAATATATTTAGTGAATTGGCCTCAACAACTTTCTGTGGTAGAGAATTCCACAGGTTCACCACTCTCTGGATGAAGAAGTTTCTCCTCATCTCAGTCCTAAATGGCTTACCCCTTATCCTTAGACTGTGACCCCTGGTTCTGGACTTCCCCAACATTGGGAACATTCTTCCTGCATCTAACCTGTCTAAACCCATCAGAATTTTAAACGTTTCTATGAGATCCCCTCTCATTCTTCTGAACTCCAGTGAATACAAGCCCAGTTGATCCAGTCTTTCTTGATATGTCAGTCCCGCCATCCCGGGAATCAGTCTGGTGAACCTTCGCTGCACTCCCTCAATAGCAAGAATGTCCTTCCTCAAGTTAGGAGACCAAAACGGTACACAATACTCCAGGTGTGGCCTCACCAAGGCCCTGTACAACTGTAGCAATTCTTGAATCCCTGCAGTCCATATGGTGAAGGTGTTCTCAAAGTGCTGTTAGGGAGGGAGTTCCAGGTTTTGACCCAGCGACGATAAAGGAATAGTGATATATTTCTGAGTCAGGATAGTGTGTAACTTGGAGGAGAACTTGCAGGTGATGGTGTTCCTAAGAGTATGGATTGCTTCATTAACTGCTTGAGATTTTGCGAATGGAACTGAACGTTGTGCAATCATCAGCGAACATCCCCACTTCTAACCTTATGATGGAGGAACTGCTGCAGTGATATCCTTGAGCTGAGATAATTGACCTTTGTGCTAGGATGACTCCAGCCAGTGGAGAGTTTTCCTCCTGATTTCCATTGACTTCAATTTTACTAGGGCACCTTGATGCCACACTTGGTCAAAAGCTGCCTTGATGTCAAGGGCAGTCACTCTCACCTCACCTCTGGAATTCAACTCTTTTGTTCATGTTCAGACCAAGGCTGTAAGGAGGTCTGGAGCCAAGTTGTCCTGGCAGAACCCAAACTGTGCATGGGTGAGCAGGTTATTGGTGAGAAAGTACTGTCGACAACACCTTCCATCACTTTGCATATACAAAGGCTGAACTCCAGGACATAGTCGACGTATTTACTGAGGCGTACGAAAGCATGGGCCTTACGCTAAACATCCGTAAGACAAAGGTCCTTTACCAACCTGTCCTTGCCGCACAGCACTGCCCCCCAGTCATCAAGATCCACGGCACAACCCTGGACACTGTGGACCACTTTCCATACCTCGGGAGCCTCTTGTCAACAAGAGCAGCATCGACGATGAGATCCACCAGTGCACCAGTGTAGCCTTCGACTGCCTGAGGAAAAGAGTGTTTGAAGACCAGGCCCTCAAAACTGCCACCAAGCTGATGGTCTACAGGGGCTGTAATAATACCCGCCCTCCTGTATGGCTCAGAGACATGTACAGTAGACATCTCAAATCGCTGGAAAAATATCACTAACGATGTCTCCGCAAGATTCTACAAATCCCCTGGGAGGACAGACGCACCAACATCAGCTTCCTCGTCCAGGCTAACATCCCCAGCATTGAAGCATTGACCACACTCGATCAGCTCCGCTGGGTAGGCCACATTGTTCGTATGCCAGACACGAGACTCCCAAAGCAAGTGCTCTACTCGGAGCTCCTTCACGGCAAATGAGCCAAAGGTGGGCAACGGAAACATTACAAGGACATCCACAAAGCGTCCCTGATAAAGTGCAACATCGCCACTGACACCTGGGAGTCCTTGGCCAAAGACCGCCCTAAGTGGAGGAAGTGCATCTGGGAGGGCACTGAGCACCTCGAGTCTCAACGGCGAGAGCATGCAGAAACCAAGTGCAGGCAGCGGAAAATGTGTGCGGCAAACCAGTCCCACCCACTCTTTCCCTCAACGACTATCTGTCCCACCTGTGACAGAGACTGTGCTTCTCATATTGGACTGTTGAGCCACCAAAGAACTCACTTCAGGAGTGGAAGCAAGTCTTCCTAGATTCCGAGGGACTGCCTATGATGCTGATGATGAGTGCCTCACAACACGATGGAGGGTGTCCTCAGTGTGAAGATGGGACTTTATTTCCACAAGGACTGTGCGGTGGTTTCTGCTACCAATGTTACCATGGACAATGCATCTACAACAGGTAGATTGCTGAGGACGAGGTCATGTAGGTTTTCTCTTGTGTTGTTTCTCTCACCACCTGCCGCAGTTCCAGTCTGGCAGCTTTGTCCTTCAGAACATGGCCAGTTTGGTCAGTGATGCTACTGAACCACTCTTGGTGATGGACTTTGAAATCCCCATCCCAGAGTACATTATGTGCCCTTGCTACCCTCAGCATTTAATCCAAGTAGTGTTCAATATGGAGGAGTACTGATTCATCAGTTGAGGGAGGGCGGTAGATGGTAATCAGCAGGAGGTTTCCACGCTTGACCTGAAGCCAGGAGACTTCATGGGGTCCAGAGTCAATGTTGTGGATTCCCAGGGCCATTCCCTCCCGACTGTATAGCACTGTGCCGCCATCTCTGATGGGTATGTCCTGCTAGTGGAACAGGACATACCCAGGTTTGGTGATGGAGGAATCTGGGACATTGGCTGAAATGTATGATTGTGTGAGTATGACTATGTCAGGCTGTTTCTTGACTAGACTGTGTGACAGCTCTCCCAATTTTGGCAAAAGTCCCCAGATGTTAGTGAGGAGGACTTTGCGGGGTCGACTGGGCTGGGTGTGCCGTTGTCATGTCCAAAGCCGGTGCCGAGGTCAATGCTGGGTTGTCTGTCCGGTTTTATTCTTCTTATTGTTTCTTGTCGCGGTTTGTTACAACTGAGTGGCTTGCTGAGCCATTTCAGAGGGCAGTCAACCACATTGCTGTGGGTCTGGAGTCACATATAAGCCAGACCAGGTAAGGACAGCAGATTTCCTTCCCTAAAGTACATTAGTGAACCAGATGGGTTTTTATTACAATCTGATACTTTCATGGTCACCATTACTGATACTAGCTTTTTATTCCAAATTTATTTAATTAACTGAATTTTAATTCCCCAGATGCCATGATGGGATTTGTTGGGATTTGAATTTGCGCCTCTGGATCATTAGTCCAGGCCTCTGGATCACTAATCCAGTAACATAACCACTATGCTACTGTTCCCTAATTCGGCAATTATTTTAATTAAAAATGCTACTTTGTTTTCTTTGCAGAATATAAAATAACTTACTGCTTGAACTTAATTGTAGCAGTAAATCCGTATATTTGTAATGCGGCAGAAATTCCAGCCTCCCGGGTCCATACGGAGTGTGTACATCGCAAAAGCTGGTTTTCAGCGCACAATGCTGGAGCTTGACAGATCTTCTGTATCTGGGCAGCCAGGACATTTGCATGGGCAAGATTGTGGTATTTACCCATATCTTGCCCAGCAAATGTCCTGAAAACTCTTGCACCTAATAAAAGCAGGCACATAGCCTACTTTTACAGGCGTGAGAGTTTTAAAATACACAAAAACATTTTTAAAATAAAATTATAAAAACACATTTTATTGTTAAAAACCCTCCCCACTACGGTAAGATTATTTTAAACAATAATTAAAAACACTTTTTTTTTAAATTGGGAAAAAAAAATTATTTTATAATACATAAATAACTTTAATTTAAATTAATAAAAATATGTGGTGTATTTTTTTCTATTTTTTATTCGTGTTTGGGGGGGTTTCTCATTCATAATAATGGGAACTCCAACTTACGGATTTCCCATTATTATGAATGACAACATACTTTACCTTGATTGGCTGCCCAGAGCCATGTGACTGCAGCTCCAGCCCTGCGCACGTCCTGACGTGCACGCGCTGCGAGGCGCAGTCAGTGGAGGCCTCAGGACCGGGAACTCGCGTGGGCACAGCAGTTTCAGGTAAGTGCGCATCTTTTCGAAGTTTTTATCCGATCGCCCGCGAGAAGCAGCCGACCAGGATTTCTGGGTCATTATCTTCCCGAGCTTTAAGAATTTCCACTCTGTGAAATGTACAATGTAAAACAGAATGTGATACAACAACACCAACAACAACAACTTGTATTCATATAGCGCCTTTAACATAGTGAAACATCCCAAGGCGCTTCACAGGAGTGTTATGAAATTAAAAAATTGACACTGAGCCGCAATAAGTTGAAATTAGCGCAGGTGACCAAAAGCTTAGTTAAAGAGGTAGATTTTGAAAGAGGAAAGAGAGGCAGAGAGGTATAGGTTGGGAGTTCCAGAGCTTGGGGCTTAGGCAACTGAAGGCACGGCCACCGGTGGATTAACAGTTATAAACAGGGATGCTCAAGAGGGCAGAATTTGAGGAGCGCTGATATCTTGCGGGATTATGGGACTGGAGGAGATTACAGAGATAGGGAGGGGCGAGGCCATGGTGAGATTTGATAATAAGGATTAGAATTTTGAAATCAAGGCATTGCTTAACTGGGAGCCAATGTAGGTCAACAAGCACAGGGGTGATGGGTGAGCGGGACTTGGTGCGACTTAGGACATGGGCAGCTGAGTTTTGGATCACTTGTAGTTTACGTAGGGTAGAATTTTGGAGACCAGCCAGGAGTGCGTTGGAATAGTCAAGCCTAGAGGTAATAATGGCATGGAAGAGGGCTTCAGCAGCAAATGAGCTGAAACAAGGGCAGAGATGGGCGATGTTATGGAGGTGTACATAGGCGGTCTTAATCTTGCTACTGATATGTGATCGACAGCTCAGTCTGGTTCAGCCTCAGGCAGAAATTGGGGGGAGGGATGGAATCAGTGGCTAGGGAACAGAGTCTGTGGCAGGGACCAAAAACAATGGCTTCAGTCTTCCCAATAATCAATTGGAGAACATTCCTGCTCATCCAGAACTGGATGTCGGACAAGCAGTCTGACAATTTAGAGACCGTGGAGGGGTCGAGAGAAGTTGTAGTGAGATAAAGCTGGGTGTCATCAGCGTACATGTGGAAACTGATGCTGTATTTTTGGATGATGTCGCCAAGGGGCAACATGTATATGAGGAATAGGATGGGGCCAATGATAGATCCTTGGGGGACACCAGAGGTAACAGTGTGGGGACGGAAAGAGAAGCTGTTGCAGGTGATTCTCTGGCTCAGATCAGATAGATAAGAATGGAACCAGGCAAGTTCAGTCCCACCCAGCTGGATGGCGTTGGAGAAGGATAGAGTGGTCAAGTCGAAGGCAGCAGACAAGTCAAGAAGGACAAGGAGAGGAGGGTAGATTATTAATATTTCACGACAAA
This sequence comes from Pristiophorus japonicus, assembly GCF_044704955.1. Classification (NCBI taxonomy): domain Eukaryota; kingdom Metazoa; phylum Chordata; class Chondrichthyes; family Pristiophoridae; genus Pristiophorus; species Pristiophorus japonicus. The sequence continues at coordinate 276,724,396 of NC_091979.1, read as the reverse complement.
GCTTCCACCTCCTATGTCTTGTCTCTGGCTACGTACTCCAATAACACAGTCATGATGACCATTATTAGACTGGTAGTTGTCTGAAATAGCCTTATCGCTTAAAGTTTTAGAAGCGATATCTTTGTAATTGAATTCAATGGTAAAGGCAAATGGTTAGTGCCATTTGCTCAATGTAGGTGGCTGCCCGTGATAACAGTGACTAGTATAAGTGGTATGGATTGTATTTATTCAATTCCTTTTTGAAAGTAATTATTAAATCTGCTTCCACCACCCTTTCAGGCAGTGCATTCCAGATTATAACAACTCTCTGCATTAAAAACACATTCTCCTGATCTTCCTCTGGTTCTTTTGCCAATTATTATACATCTGTGTCCTCTTGTCACTGACCCTCCCACCAGTGGAAACAATTTCTCCTTATTTACTCTATCAAAACCCCTCATAATTTTGAGCACTTATTAGATCTCCCTTTAACCTTTTCTGCTCTAGGGAGATCAATCCCAGCTTCTCCAGACTCTCCATCTAAGTAGAATCCCTCATCCCTGGTATAATTGTGGTAAACCTCCTCTCCAAGGCTTTGACATCCTTCCTAAAGTGTGGTGCCCAGAATTGGACACAATGCTCCAGCTGATGCCTAATCAGGTTTACAAAGGTTTAGCATAACTTCCTTGCTTTTATACTTTATCCCTCTATTTAGAAAGTCAAGGATTCCATTTGCTTCTTTTACAGCTGATCTGGACTTAGGAATTGAGAGAATATCAAAATGTGTAGATGGTGTGGTAAATTGTTATGAGGATTGTGAAAGACTGCAGGAGGATGTAAATGGGCTAGTAGGGTAGACAAATAGGTTATTCATGCAGTTCAGTGTAAAAAATGAAGTCATACACTTTGGATGATATGGGAATGGAAATACACCTTAAATGGTAGGATTTTAAAAGGAATATTGGGATCTTGGTGTGCAGATACACAGGTCATTACAGATGGCAGGATATGGAAACAAGAAGGTACACAAAATCCTTGTTTTTATATCTTGCGGGATAGAACGCAAATGAAAGGAGGTAATGTAGAACTTGTACAATAACTTAATCAGGGGCCTCAGTTGGAGTGTCGTGTGCAGTTTTGGGCACCACATTTTAGGAGGTACATAAAATCAATGTGCAGGAGAGATTCACTTGGGTGTTATCAGGGATGAAGGATTACAGTTATGAAAGGAAGCTTGAAATGTTCGGGTTATTTTCACTAGAACTGAGAAGGTTAAGGGATGACCTGGTGGAAGGGTTAGAAAAGGTAAATAAATAGTGATAGATTGTTTCCACTAGTGAACAAAATGGTAATGAAGAGGGCACACATTTAAGATAATCACAAAAAGAATGAAAGGGAAAGCTGGAACAATAGTTTATGCAGAGGGTGATTAGAACGTGGAATTCTTTGCCTCAAAATATCACCTGAAGCAAAGTCCATAAAGTTATTTTTAAAAAGGAATTAGATAGTTGCTTGAAAGGTGGGAGTTAATGGCAATAGCACAACCTTAAGATTCAAATGTGTTGAAACTATTCAACATTTATCTTTATGAAGTGTGATGCTATCTGAATGTCTTAATTGTGGAAATGCCAAGGAACTGCTTTATTTCAATCCATTTCAGCATTCTCAAGAGTAGGTGCTTTTTCCGTATCCTTAATTGAAAGGATTAGGGTTTATATCTAAGCAGAAGAGAAATTAGATTATAAGGCACTATTGATCTTCACACAGATCACTCAAAATCCATTCTTAATGGAGATCTGATAGGGAAGAGACTCCACTCTGGTCACCCCAGTGAGAGAGTTGCTTAAGCTCATTACAAGTGTAGCAAATGCTCTGAAACACTCCATTCCTATTTTCTGGAAATAGCAATAATAATGGTATCAGATGATCAGCTGATCTTTTCTTATCCTGTGTTTCCATATGCTCGGTAATGATTGATTCCTTTATTGTTATTTTTCTGATTGTGATTATTTTATAGAAATGATGCTCAGTTCTAAAGGCAAATGGACAGCCGGTTCACATTGGTTCTCATTCCTGCTACCTAATATCTGACAGCATTGTACAAATATGTTCAAATTGATTTAAGAGCAACCAATTTTCTATTCTGATGAATAAATTCAAATGAAGTAATATGAATTTCAGCATCAGGCAGTAGCTAACCGCTGCACTGCTGACTGAGCTGGTCTGACCAGAAATATTTAATTCCTTTGGTATTAGTGTGTGTCATCACAAAGCCATCATTATGAAGTCTAACGAGATTGGAAACTGCTCATTTACAAATCTAATTTTATTAAATTAAGCACACTCAGAAGTGCTTACAAATTTCTGGATAGGTAGTAAGCCATAATATTTAAAGTTTGTGCCACTATGCTACCTTCTAAATATTTAATTTGAATAAAAATTCAAATTTTCAAATTCATTTTTGTGTTCAATACAGTAAAATATGTTGAGGCTGGGAAATATAGTATTTTTGCACTTTCTACACACACTGTAATTATCAAATATGTCTAGTTTAGATACAGCATGAACTATATGCAGGGGAAGATGCCAATACACTACCTCAGAATTGTGCCTTAAACCCAACTTCATCAGTATAATGTTTCAAATTTCTACACCAAATATTCTTAGTTCTTTCTTACTAAGATTGCCAATGTGGAGTTAATTGCTCCACGATTATGGAACTGGACTGGGATTGCCCAAACTATTACATCGACAATGTGAAGAAATGATTTCTTGCTGGTAATGTTTAAAAACAATCGGAGAGACAATTGCATTTGCTGCAAGAAAACTGTAACTTCTCAAGTGTTATAAGCTAGAGTTTGGTCTTATTTGGGGGAAAGCTGAGGCACTGCGCATTTGATTCCAAGTTGGTGAGGATCTTGGTTGCAGGAGAAGTTATAATGCATGGCTTAATATACTGCATTTTACCTACTGCTACAAGGTGTAACCTTATATTTTTCCCTCTTGACACATAAATGTATCTGAGCAATTTGCAACATTATGGTACATGTGGGAACATGGTCCATTTCCTGATCTTTAATAACAATGATGTACTTACAGGCAATATTTTGTCCAGTAAATTGTCATCGCCTAGGCAACGAGACCATCTAAAGCAGCTGCAACAATATGAGCAAGTAGTTCCTTACCTCCTGGATGGAGATCACCAGAAACAATCTAGCAACCTTCATGGAAAGGTCAGCATCTTTATTTTTCCTGTTTCTCTCATGAAAAAGTGACCTATGCTAATTCTACATAAATCATTATTCGTACAGAAACTAAGTAGACATAATCGTTACCAGGTACTTTTAATATCTTTCTAACATCTTTTACATTAGTTTTTCTGGATTTTTAAGATGAGAGATTTTAACTGAAGAAAATTAAATACTGCTTAGTTGGGTAAAACAAGCCATAGTTTTTGGACAAAAATTTTATAATTTCCAGTAATGTCAATATATTAATGTTCAATATCAGACACAGGTCATTAGACAGAAATGTTCTAATGTTCACAGGGGAAAGCATGCAGCCAAATCTGACCTCTGCAGATTTTATGCAGTTTAAGTTTACCATCAACTCTAGGCTCAGCACTGCTACTTGGTCCACTCAGTATTTTCATTGTTATTTATTATTTTCCGAGGGTTAATATTTTCCTGACATTTAAGGACCGTTACAACTCTGCTGATGATTTTATAATAAAGACCAGTACATGTTATATTGAGGTTAATGAACATGAACTTGTAGTTGGAAAAGTAAATCACATTTAATATAAAGATTTCTATTGGGTACCAGTAGCTGTACTTATTTTTTGGCCTCACAAGTGTTTTATTATTATCCATCTAATTTTAGGGCTGCGATGATAAAATGCATATTTTATTTAAAGTTCAGCAGAAGTCATGACATGGTTTACACTATATAGTCAGAACCAAAATCAACTTGAAGTTTTGTGAACATGCTTGTGTTCTTTTTTGACATAGTAATTATTTAGGATGTTTCTAGTGGTATCCCTCAGGGATCTGTACTAGGGCTGCAGCTTTTCACTATATTTATAAATGACTTGGATGAAGGAATAGAGAGCCTTATATCTACGTTTGCTGATGACACTAAGTTAGGTGACACAGTAAATAGCGTCGATCGGAACAGAAAGGTGCAAAGGGGAAATGTGGGGAAGTGTAAGGTCACTTTGGACCTAAGGAAGATAGATCTGAGTATTTTCTAAATGGCGAGAAGCTAGGAACATTGGATGAGTAGAGAGATTTAGGAGTCCAAGTACAGAAATCACTAAAAGCTAGTGGACACATACAAAAAATAATTTAAAAAGCTAATAGAATGTTGGCCTTTATCTCAAAAGGGCTGGAATACAAAGGGGTAGAAGTTATGTTCTGGGCACCACACCTCAGGCAAGATATATTGGCCTTGGACGGGGTGGGGGAGCAGCGCAGATTTACCAGAGTGATACTGGGGCTAAAAGTGTTAAATTATGTGAATCGGTTACAAAGACCAGACTTCTATTCCTTGAATATAGAAGATTAAGGGGTGATCTAATTGAGGTGTTTAAGGTGATTAAACAATTTGATAGGGTAGGTAGAGATAACGATTTCCTCTGGTGGGAAAGTCGAAAACAAGGGGGTATAACCTAAAATTAGAGCTAGGCTTTAATTCTCATCAGGGATAAGTCAGAAAGCACTCCTTTACACAAAGGGTACTGGAAATCTGGAACTCTTTCCCTAAAAAGCTGTTGAGGTTGGGTCAATTGAAAATTTCAAACTGAGATTGTTAGAGTTTTGTTAGGCAAGGGTATTAAGGGTTATGGAACCAAGGCGGGTCGAAGGAGTTAAGATACAGATCAGCCATGATCTAATTGAATGGTGGAACACGCTTGAGGGGTTGATGGCCTACTCTTGTTCCGACACTGTGTGTATCTGTACTTCCAATGATCCTACAGAAGTGATGGTGAATGCTTTGAGACGTCCGGTGGTTATGAAAGGCGCTATATAAATGCAAGTCTTTCTTTCTTTCTTTAATCACTGTTACTGTTATACTGTTACTTTTATGTCTGAACAGAACAGAAACCATTTTGCAGTGATGGAAAAGTGGCAGTTTACTGCACCTTGAGATAGGGTGGATTGCAGTGATCGGTGGAAGGAGGGCATTTTATGTTTTTCTTGTATTCTTGTGGCCATTTCTATTTACTCAGTGTTGCACTGACTGAGTGGAATATTCCATGATGATCGCAATGATTAATACCATTTTCAACAGGGATGTTCAAAGATTTTTCTTTTATGTGCCATTTAGCTGTGCTTCATGCACCCCCATGGACCCCATATAATGACAGTTACAATACAAATTATTACATTTAGAGCACACTTAAAATACCTTCTCACCCTCATTCCATGCTAAGTTACAAACTATCTGCTTCAATTTGATATGACTGTTTGATTTATTTTGCTCTGATCTGTGAGAAAGCTGTAGTCGGTTTTGTGGGCCAGATTGCCAGGGCCACACATTACTCATAGTCCATAATTTAGACACCTCTGATTTACAACAATATAATATGTGAGTATCTCCAGCTTCTTTACTTGGCTTCTTTACCATTACCGTTCCCCAAGGTTCTATTCTTAACCCTCTCTGGTGGTGGAGGTAGTACTGGGTGTCGTCTTGAATACATGTGGAAGCTGCCCCTTGGCGATATCATCTGTAGGCATAGGGTCAGCTTACACATGTATGCAGATGACACCCAGTTCTATCTCACCACCACCTATCTTGATCCCTTCACTGCCTCCATGTTGTCAGACTGCTTGTTTTGGATGAGTCAGAATGTCTTCCAAATTAATATTGGCATTGTTATATATGTAAACCTGTATATACCTTGTGTAGCCACCAGAGGGCTCATCCCCTGGAGTCCCAAATGATCCAACAATCCCTTGGTACTTAAGGAGGCCCCACAGGCTGGAGAGGTACTCTGAAGACCTGCAGTAAAAGACTACGGTCACACTTTACTTTGAGCTCACAGTATCTAGTCAGACTCTTTATTCATATATAATAGGCAAGACTGAAACCATTGCCTTCCACCCCCCCCCCCCACCGCAAACTCTGTACCTTTGCCACTGATTCCATCCCCCTCCTGGCTACTGTCTCATGCTGAACCAGACTGTTCACAACCCTGACACCCTGTTTAACTCTGAGCTGAGTTTCCAAACCCATATCCTCATGATCGCAAAGACTGCCTACTTCTGCCTCCGTACCATCAACCACCTTCTCCCTGACTCATGATTAAGACTGCAGAAGCTCATGGTTTCATAACTTATGGTGTGTGAAAGTGGTCAATTAGCAGTTAAAACATAAACTGGAAAATCTTTATAATGCTGCAAAACAACAATTTGAAGAAAGCCCATTTTGAGAAATTTGGGTTGGGGTTGGGGACTCTATAACTGTACTTTTGAGAGTCGTTTCATAAAGGGAGCAATGCAATAATTCCCAAAAGCATAATAAAGAAAAAATACTCTGTATATATCTGAATCACGGGTCCTAAATTCAATGCAATGACAGGTGCTAAATTCAGTGCGAAGTGACATATAACTGATGGGTTTGGGTGAAAAAAATCATGGTTGAATGCACAGGCATCCAATAATACAAATGGTTTGCAATGTGACTTAATAGGAAACTTATCAGTTCCATCCATCAGAAATAATAGGCTCTGTGCCTGTGCAAGAACATCCTGTATTTGCCCATCTATATCACTGTGCAGAAAGCATCATTTCTAAACAGAAAAAGGGTTCCGTTCTTTCATCCTTGGTTATGCATTTATGTAAAATGTATTGGGGATAAAATTCCTTTCTTTGCCAATTTTAATGAAAATATAGATGTAAATAAACAATGATAAAAGGTAGTTAGAAAGTGCTAACAGCAACATTTAACCCTGTGCTGATCATTCGTATTACCCCAAAATGGGAATAAGGAATCTTAACAAAACATTAGGAAAAAAAACTAGTTTTACTTGTTAAAGGCCTTGTTAAAGGCATTGACTCCAATGAATTAATCTTCACTATTATGTGAAAATGAAATATTTCACATCATTTAATTTTAAAATGTTGTAAATGTTGCATAGGGTTGTAAAACAAGTTTGAATTGTTCAGTGACACATGGGCCTATATTTTCCACTTGTGCAAAATTGGGGCACATCTTCAGAGTGATAGATCACAAAGATGTACCTCTGATCCTGGCCACTTTTCTGGACTATGGGTCGTTTGCATCACCTTGGACTGATTGCCGACCTCACAGAGGCGTCTGACTGTAGGGGAGGCCAGGGGAAAGAACGGCTTCCACAAGCCTACTACAGCATATGTATTGCTAGAGCCATAGCTTGTGCTTTCACTCACTCAATGATCAATTGCATAGGATTTCCAGTTTTTAAAATCTAATTCCATCCCCCTCCCAAATAAATGATGGAAAATAGGCAGATCAGCAGATGTATTGTATGTCACCCGTCACTTTGGGTGGGAACTAGAAGGAGCACATTTCTTGACCCATTTTCCACTCCTGCCCATCCCAGTTCCTTTTAAAAAGTTGGTGGAAGGAGGGTGGAAAGACCTTGAAATTAATTCAATTTATCTGCTTCTGAACTACTCCTGCATCATTGATTTTATTGATTGAATTTCTTTGGAATCTCTGAATCCAGGTTTCAACTCCAGATTTTAACACTTCTAACTTTGGCACATAGAAATTTAATTTTATATTTGATGCCATATAAATATTTGAAAAGGAGGAATATAAAAGAATAAAGGGAAAAAAACCCAGAGAACTCGGATCAGAATAGAAGAGTTAGCACTGTCACAGGCCTGATGACCGAATTAGCTCCTTCTGTTCTTTAATTTGATATGATTCTATGATTTATTTTGTGACTTTGGGACCTTACTGCAGTTTTTAAATGTTGGGTTAATTTTCTATACTAAGTATACACAAAACTTTAATTTGTCATTGTTACTATGCAAATGCAATTGCACAGAATATGCCGATTCATGTTTGAAATACCAGTATAGTATTTTTGCTTTCATTGTTTAAAATAGTATTTTGTAATTTGGCAACACTAATCTTATTTAAGTACTAGTCAGCTTGTTGTGATACTGCACACAGCAGGTCAACACCAAGTGCAGCCTGCAGGCCAAGTAGGGTTAGAGCGTAGAGGATAATTGAGTTGGCACGAGAAGGGGAAAGGAAATGGATGGGAGGGTGGAATAATAGGAGGCCGAGGAGTGAGAGGAAAGGGAGAAAGAGGAGGAGGGGCAGGCTCATAATCTATTTATATTCTCTCCAGAGGTTGGGAACTCCAGTAGGGGTTGGGCCTATCTTTCAATTTATCTGTCTAATTGGGGGAAAGATTTTAGTTTTCTCTTGTAATTTTTGATCAGTGAAGGGGGAGAGTTGACATGTGCTTGTGCAGTTATACAAAGTTTCTGCTTCATGGCAGGAGGGTGGTGGGGGGAGTTTGGGTGTTTCCTGGCGCCAGAACGAGGGCTTCTGGTTTAGTCTTTGTTTTTCAGTTGTGGTATTTCTGTTCAGTGGGGGGTGGGGTTGATGGAGTCCATCTGAATCTGCTCAGTTTCATGGCGAGGGTGCATGGTCACGGTGCCTCCCTTGTTTTAGCCAGAGACCTGTTCAGAGTCCTTATTCCCATTCAGCATGTGACGTTACTGTCTGTGCTTTCGCCTTGCTTTCCATCAAGTAGTTGGCATCCAGTAATGACTTTTGGACAAAAAGTCATTATGGGGGAGACGGCCATGATAAGTGCTCCATGGGGGTGGAGGGAGTTGCAGTCCGTGATCAGAATAAGGGCTGGTGTTTCAAGGTGCTGTTTTGGTCTTTGCTAGTTGAATTTATATTATGCTCCTTTTTAAATGGCTCATCTACAGGAACGCTATTTGGCAGCTCCTACTTTTTCATGCCTCTCGCCTCTTCTGGGCCCAGAGGCAGCATGGGCCAGCCCACACTGCAACCTATGGACAGTAGGAGTATGTGTGCGCATTAGGTCCATGCAGCAGAGCTTGGTATCTAGTCGTCTTGGTTAACCCTTGCCACTGGATCAAGACCTAGCTCTGTCAAGCCCGTATGGTGGCGGCTGCACAACTTCAGGATTTGGCACATGTGCAGCCTAACACGGAAATCCTGAAGTTGCGATCTGTCATTCACTGCTCCTCCACAGGCTGCACTGTGCCCCCCCCAACCCACCCTCCCTGCCCCCCCCCCCCCCCCAACACACCCAGTGCACCGGCAATCAGTGTAATCTGTCAAATCATGGAAACTGATACAAAATTCGGCTGTTCAGCGGTAATACCGCTGTTAAATACCCCATTAAAAGTTAGACTCATTTGGTTTAGGCATAACTGAGGTTTTAACAAAGTTTATGGCCCTGAAAATCTCATTTTAATTTTGTGTAGTGTCAAATTTATCCGTTTAATAAAAATCGAAATTTTTAAGAAACTTCCAAAAAAGATTTTTAAAATTTTTTTTTAAAAGTTTGTTCATCTTTATTTCAGATTTGCCTTTTCCCCATGTGAGAGCCCCAATCTTTGTTTTGCTCTCTCTAACATTTAAAAAAAATTAGGATCAAAGGAGCTTACCCACTTCCTGGTTCGCTGTCTGTGAGCATTCTACATTTCGACTGGCTGCTTAGGCAGCTTGTTGACGTCACAACATCTCTTTTTGCTGGGTATTCCCTACTAACTTTCGTTGATTTCAATTACACATCGGAAAACCCGAACTTGTCGCCGCAGATATCGCGAGATCTTTGTGGGAGGCTTACTTCGGGGCCAGCGGCGAACGCCTTTGCTTTGGCGCTGAGTGCAAATTCCAGGCTATTATGTGATGTGTTTTGTGTTTGTGGGTTGTATGTAGACATGACTGTCATTGACTGAGAAGGAATACAAGACATAACAAAGAGGTATTAGCCCTGATTTTGAAGGAGGCCTCTGGCTTTACCTTCCCTTAATCCCTTGGTGCTCCTATAGGGAAGGATATCTAATTTGGGCTCCTCAACGGCAATAAAGGGGCTTGTAATTTTGGGGCCCTCCTCCAGTTCAAGAAAACCGTCACAATGCATATGGAGTTTAACAGCCAGCTGAAGCCAGACCTGCTGTGCTGTGCCTGTTCCGATTCAGTAATATAAGTTTTGTCAGTTACAGACTTGAAATTCACACTTAAATAATCTTGTATTTGACAGTAAAAAAGTTAGATATTCATAATTCAAGAAGTCATGGTACTTCTTTTCTAGGATATAAAAAAGACTGTTCTATTTAATTTGAGGCAGTTGGAAAATCCCATGAGATGAGACAGTTTTTATCCTAATCTGTGGTTTGCCAGTTATATTCCTCATTCTGAAAAGAATATAGACAGACTGTATGAGTACAGCCTGTTAACAATAAACAGCAAGACTTGCATTCATTTAGCACTCTGTCACAAAGCGACAACAAAAGCTTGATTATGTTGCATAAACATGCAATGTCTGATGTTTGTGAACCTTTTTCTGCCCCGAGCAATTATAACTACCTTGTCCAAATACTTCCAGGATCTAATATAAACCGGGCAATTGTATAAGAGTTCAGTTCACCAAGCCCAGGTTTGTCACTGGACACCTGGGTCTCCGCTTAAAAGAGATTGAAATAGAACAATCAGTATCCCCTTTTCCAAAGGGAAATGGCGGAATCTTGTGGTTGATGCAGTTAGTTTGGAAAAACTTAGTTATAACCTTAATGGAAGATGCTCATTTTAGCAAGATGGAGCAGGGCCATAAACTACATTTATGACTCCCCTGGAGCCCATGAGCTCCTTTTGCTAATAAAGTTAATGGTTCCCATGTCATAGAAAAGGGAAGTGGGAAACGTAAAGAGAATAGAAATACTGAAATAGACAAATTTTCCTGCTTTAAAGCGACTTCATCGCTAAGACATGATTCATTAATTAATGTAAAGTGTTTTAGTGACAATGACATCTAATAAACACACCATGCAAATTTCAAAAAGACAAGATAGCTTAGAAATTAATTTGTGCAGTTAATATCGTTCAGACACAGTGCAATGGCCTGACATTCTTTTGTTCAATATTTTAAACAGTATCAACCCATTCATTTAACATGTTAAATGAACAGATACAAGAATGTCATATGACTGTGTTAAAGGTTTGTGTGCTAGCGTTAATTTCTTCAATGTCTTATTCTGAGATACTGGAGGCCCAAGTTTCCGATATCCGCTAGAATGGCGCACCTCCGAGAGGGCCGCCTCTTTTGTGGAATGAAAAGTGCGCCAAAAACTTACCTCGCGATTCTCCGAGTGCAGCAGGCCTGTTCAGCAGTCAGTGCGATGCAGTACAACAGCAGGGGGGGGCAGAGCTGCAGCCCTGGACCAAAAAGAGTGCCGGCAGCTGCGCACGTGCGCAGTGGAGTCAGCTCCTGGCTCTCCCAGCGTGTCCTGTCTCAGGCCGACCCTATCCCTGGCCGAAGGGACGTCGCGATGTTCGCCGCCAATATCCCAGGCCGAGTGGCCTGCCTGCCTCACCGTCTCTTCCTTCGCCTCGCCCCCACTGCCTTTACCTCCTCGGCGGCGGGGCCCGCCTGACCAGCACCTCTTCGGCGGCAGGGCCCGTCCGAACTCCTCCCAGTGGCGGGCCCCGCCCGAACTACTCCCCGGTGGTGGGCCTCACCCGAACACCTCCTCGGCAGCGGGGCCCATCCGACCAGCTCTTCGGCAGGCTGTTGGAGGGCTCCCGGTGCTCCCGAACGGATAGGTGCTGCAGTAGGTGAGTAGAAACTTTTAATTTTTTTATTTTTGATTTTTCGATTGATTTTTTTGGTTGATTTATTGATTTATTTATCAATTATTATTAGTGGCTCTTTATTGGCAAAAGTGAAGTGTTTAATGCTTTGGAAAATCCCCTAACTTCCCTCTAACTTCCCTCCCCGCCCCCCCCCCCCCCCCCCGCCTCACCTCTGGCTACCTGCGCCTAATTCTAAAGTGTATGCAAGGTTTTTCTGAGCGTACAAAAGTCAACACTTACACCGTTCTAAGTTAGTTTGGAGTAACTTTTTGCTGCCTAAACTTGAAAAACAGGCATAAGTGGCTGGTAATGCCCCCTTTTGAAAAAAAAAACTGAACTAAAACGAAACTAAACTAACTCACTAGAACTGGAGCAAACTAAATGCCGAGAATTGCGATTTCTAAAATACCTCAAACTAAACTAGTTGCTCCAAAAAAATAGGAGCAACTCCAGCCGAAACTTGGGCCTTACAGTACTATCCTTATGCATTAGAGTGGATCTCATAATCTGAGCCTTAAAAAGCACCGATATTAGAGTAACTTCTCATTTGGGTTGTATGATTTACCAAAGCACGCTTTAACCAAGGTTGGAGGCATTTGCATTATATAGATAAAAATACAAAGAACTGGCATTTTGTAGGATTGATTTGCCTGTGAATTAAAGTTGGAAAAATGTCACGAAAATCAGATACAAAAATTAAATGGCTTCAGGTTTTTCTGACAACTAATGTGTAATAGATACAATGGAATTTTTTGGCAGAGCAACAATAGCAAAGTCATCACAGCTACCAGGGAGAAACTAAAATCTAACACTTCTTAAATGCATTTGAAGGAAATGCCTCTGATTTGAGCATTTTTGAATTTCATCTTTTGGCAATATTCGTTTCAGAACATGCAGATGCCATAAGTTCAGCCAAGCTATAAGAAGATTTCCTCATCACTGTGGGGTTTACTCTTGAGACAGCTGTACAACTGTAAATCATCTGTTTTAGTTTTCGTGCAAGCTAAGATTGTGTCAGATACTTAGGTTCAAGTTTGTGCACTGTATATTTCAGTTAAAAGGGTAGATTTTCCTGGGTCTGCACCCAGATAACCTGGATTGCTTTGATGCTGCAGATATCAGGAAATTGGGGTCAGATATACGTCTATATACGCCTATATAGGAACCTTACCCATTTTCCTGCAGACACTTCTTGATTTTCTAATATTGACTGGGCCCAGGCCATCCAATGCATCTGAGTGCAGACCCAGGAAACTCTCCCCTAATATGTCTGAACTATATAATTTATTTATCACCAGTACAAACTTTCACTCTCTTCCTGAATTAAGGTATGCAGACATAGACTAGATTAATCAATTATATTCAGACATTGCCAAACAATAATATATTTCTCAACCCATGCATGACCAGTCAAGCAGTAGAACAATGATAAAGATATTTGTAATCAATTTCTTACACTGGGATTGTTTTGTTGACATGTCTATCCATTGATCCTGAAATTGTACTGTGTGACTATTAGGCTACAAACATTTAACATATTCATATGCAATTCGTTTATCCTCTATTGTAACAGGATCACTAATCGGTTGATTTTAAATGGGAAGAAGGTTGTGCAATGTGTCTTGGTTTCAAGATAGTAAAGATTTGGGGAAGAGGAAGGTGGCATATTTGCAGTTTCAGCAAAACAGGGCATGAAAGTTGAGAAAGATTGACCATAATAGTGCTGGTAACATGGAGCCATAAAATAGGTTGAAGAGGTGAAAAAGAGATCACCCATCAGATAACAATGTTTTTCTTGTACATTGTCCAAGACTTCAAGAGAAGTGTTAAGTGCTTCCCCAAGTATAGAATCAGTATTCAAGTCTTGGATTAACTCAGGCTTTGTGGAAAGTTAAGATTTGTTGCGAGGCAAACATTTTTATGAGGTAGCTTTAGAAACTGATAATATATAGAAGTTCTGTTTGAAGCCAGAGGAGAAAGTGAGACCAAGAATGCTGGTAGATGAATATGGACTAAATCAACAAAGATGAAAGGTGATTAGTATTGGTTTGAATTATGAAATTCATGAAGCAGCTATGACTTCAAAAAATTGAAAGAAACAAGATGTTCATTGCTCATTGAAGGGCCTAAGGGAGTTCAAGATGTAGTAATTCAACCTTTGCACTACAAGAGGACTGAGTGTTGTGAGTTTTGAGGGCATGTAATCTAAAGGAAGTATGAAAGTATCATACAAATAGGCTCATTCTTTTGGTTCCTGGATTTTCTACTGTTATAATGTTGGTATCTTCCAAGTATAAACACTGAAGTGGCATAAACTCTGAACTGGGATCCCCCAACCCTTTGGAAATTAAGATGCTGGTATGTTGTAGTCACTTCACTATATTCACTTGGCATTTCCAGTATTTCCAGCACTCATGATCTGGACTCTTGTGCCCACATATGCATTGTTATCAGCTAGGCTGCTCTGATTATAACACATACAGTGCCAGCTTTCATCATAGCCCAGCAATAGCTGGATAGAAACCACAGAGGGACCTGGTGAATAGACTAAGTGCTACCTCAATCAATCCCAGACATATACAAACAAGTTCTAATTACACCTTGCATTTTAAATACTGTATCATATGATTTTTGTATTTTTACCACAGAGCCACCCTACATGGGCCAAATTCCTAATTGAAGCTGAAGGCAAACAGTTGATCATCGAACTTGAAAGAAATGAGTGAGTAGTTCTAATATAGTCTGTGCTACAAATTAATGGCATATGTAACGCCTAGGGCAATAAGTGTGTTCTGCTTAACGATGCATAGCTTCTGGTAAACATATTGTAACTGTAATGGTCCTATTTAAATTTAAATTAGTTTCAACTTAAATAAGTATTAATCAACACATTCTGTTAAACATGCCAAGTAATATTGAACATTTATTAACATCATAGATAAAAGTTCAAATTTATTTGCAGCTTTAATTTTTATATTTGCCTTTGATGAACATGATGACAAGTCAGTGTATCCTAATAACCCTGCTGCTTTTATTTTTGATGATTAAGTCATGTAACACTATTATTTATCATCAATCAAACATTTCTACCTTGGCAGAATTGGTACTCTGCAGTAAATCTGTCTTGCCCTAATAAATTTGAACTTCAACATTTCAATTAAGCATTCTTGCTCTGAATGCTCTAGCTACGCTTGAGTGCAGACATCATGCTCAATTCAACAGTTGAAAATTACAGTTTTGACTTTAAGTCAGTCTCAAGAGGATTATACAGCCCTTAATGTGCAGAACAAAATAATCCTTTTTTGTATTACATAACTGTACTAAAAAGAGACAAATTTTGGTGTTGGCAACATATGTGCACAAGATGGAAATTAGTAAGTTATTTTGAAAAATTACACATGGTGATTAATTTTGCAAATCCAGCAGTTGCACCATGATTTTTATCCCGTGGACATTTTATGACTACAGTTATGTGAACAGTGAAAAATGTAGCCTCAGACCTTTGTCCCTGTGAGTCCCATACTGCATTATACAAAGGATTGGTCTGCTTTAGGTCACTTCAGGAGCTAGTGAGGTCATCCTGAATAGTGATGTTGAGTTCATCAAAAGTTGATTGGTAACCAGCGTTCTATTGCCACTGCAGGAAACAAAAACACAGTGAACATTGCACTGGCGGAGACTGAATTACTGCTCTAGCCATTCACAAATGTGAAAGAACAATTCTTTCCAAGAAGAACAAGAGTTACATGGCATCATCAGCTAGAATATCCTCTTCCATTATTGCTGTTCAGGTTGGGTTCAAATTGGTCCAGCTCATATACTTGCCTGGCACATTTCTCTGTGATGTCACCCGGATTTATGGAGATATAGATTACATGGATTTTATTTTTACAGCTGTGGATTAGAATAATACTTTAAAAGTGAATGTTATTGAGGATCACCAACTAAAACACAGCAGGTGTCAAATGCTGTTGAATTCTACTTAATCCCATATTACACCACAAAATGCTCTTTTATTCTATGTTTTCAGTTGCTACTGGTAATTGTGTACCGATAGTCACTGTAAGGTTTCTTTAATTTGACTTCCAATGAAACTACCAAAAATAAAGGGAATCCTACTGAGTTAACAAAACAATATTTGTTCAGTTTATTCATGCACTGTACAGTTGAAGCAGAATCCATTACATGAAAATCAAGCATTAATGCTTTCCCTTAGGAGTGGGGAGGGGGCGGAGAGCTACAAAATAGACTTCTCCAGTATACAATACCATAAGAAACTGAAATTTTACAAGTTGTAACAATTGAGTATTTACAATTTTTAAGATATACTGGGGTAAAATTTCACTTTTGGGTGCAAGGGGAGCGCAGGGTACAATCCTTACACATGATTGGTGGAGCCGAGGTGGCCCTGATATTGGGCCTCGGGCCATATTTCCATCAAGACGGCGTGGCGCGAACAGCCAGCCCGCGAATATTCAACAAAGATCTTACCTAAGGGCCGCTGATCGTGTCACATCGGTCCTCAGGTAAGTGGAGACTGGGGGGGCAAGGGAAGGGGAGAACCGGAGGCTGGGGAGGGAGATCGGAAGTAGAATTGGGAGAAACGAAGGCAAGGGGGTGGGTCGGGACATTGGAAGACAGGGCGATTGGGAAATCGGAGTCCGGCGGGGATCAGAGGTCGGAGGGATCCGGGGCCGCCGGCGGTTGGGCGGTGGCGATTGGGGGTGAAGCAGAGCAGAGATGATCAGGGGGATGGCGGCCTGCGTTCATTTAATGTGGGGTCGCTGGGAACATTCCAGCTCCTCCCAGCTCCACAGTCATAATTCAAAAATGTATCTTGTTGGTAGCAGGCAGTCCCAAGGTCTGGTCTTCCTGAGTGCAACCAGGCAAACCAGTCTTGCAGTGAGGGCCTCAAACAGGTGTTGGGTCCATTATTGTCCTTTCCTAATATTGCAGGCGGCACACTCCTGGCTTAAAATGTGTGCGTGCTTCCTTCCTGCCATGTTGGTGGCTTCATCGGCTGAAATTATAGGTTTTGGAGTTTAAGGTAACGATATTTACTATTGTTGTTAAAGACTTTACATTGACATTCATCGTATGAATGATTCTGCTCTCTTGGTCTATCAGTCTGTGGATCTATTGTTACTGAAGGACATGATTTAGCTAATAATATTACCATCACTTGTGTAGTTGCACTTCAGTACTGTATTTTCTTTTGAAAATTGACGTTAATCATGCTTTAAACTCAAATTAATCACAATTCACTTTCTTTGCATCTGACTGACGAGAGTAAGTTGTAAAAACAAACACTTGGGGGAGCTGAGTAAAATATTTACGTTTTAGAAAAAGAACAGTTGACAAGCTAGTATCTTGTAGCTTGACCCTAATGCTAGCTAATCAAAATAAACAAAAAATGTTTAAGTAAAGAAAGAATCAGCCTTACTGGATACAGTTACAACTGCAGCATGTCAGTGGAATGTCAGCAGACTGGAGCAGTCAGTTCAGTCCCCAATGTACCAAGCCAAAGCCTACAGTTAGCACTGTTACTAGGCAATCAGCTGGTGACTATGGAAGTGCTGCTCTATTGAATGGAACGTTCATTAAACTGACCCTGCTCTGTCTGCAATTAATCATGTGCTTGAATTAACTTTCTGCTCGCAGTATCCTACCAATAATGTTAACCTTGTCATTCATTATTGCCAAATTCAATATTGTAGGAAGATGCATTTAAATTAAAGCAGATTAATATTATATGTCAAATACTTAAAAAACATATTTCAAGACTTCCATTTTCAGGGAAAGCATCCATTTTGATTGCTGTTCATTGGCTGCATGTCTTAACTATAAAAATTCAAGAACAACCAGAGCTTCCTGAAGTATATTAAAGTGTTTGAAAGTGCTTTTATATTTTACATTAAACCATTTCACTATAGTGTACTGTTACAGTGGAGGCATAGAAATGACAAGTATTAATTAATATTTGGGAAATACAACTAGAAGAGCAATTGTCTTTTTAACCTGATAGCGTTTAAAGTTACATTTTTCCTTTTTCCACAATTGTAATTGAATTCAATGGTA
Source organism: Pristiophorus japonicus (assembly GCF_044704955.1). NCBI lineage: Eukaryota > Metazoa > Chordata > Chondrichthyes > Pristiophoridae > Pristiophorus > Pristiophorus japonicus. The sequence goes on along the minus strand of NC_091979.1, from coordinate 276,706,501 downwards.
CCTGCCAAAATAAGTAGTAAAATAATATTTTGGATGAAATTCAATTTTGTATCTGGGTTATTAAAATAGTAAGCAACCATGACAACCTCCCTCCTGTCAATCATCACACTGTAGATTGTAGGGCTAGATGCAACAACAGTTCATTCCGAAGGCTCAGCAAGTTCATTCAGTAAGCAGTTGAAGCACGCAAACCAAGAAAATGAGGTGTGAGTTAGCCGGTGTCAGTCAAAGAATGGTAGGGCTGCTATAATTAGCCTCTGTGTCTCTGGAAAAGATCAGCAAGGTTTCCAGTACCCAACTGCTATCTAATGACCTCGATTGAAAAGTATGCATGTGTAGATGTGGGATGAGGACAGGATTGTGTTTGGCTGTGATGCCATGCAGTTAAATAGACTACTAATTCTCATTGTCAAAACTCATGTATGTTTAATGGTCATTTAAGCCAGGTACTGGAGGGCATCTGCCTCCCCTCGATTTGTACCACACAAATTGAGTCAATGGCCCAGAAGTTTGGGCGTGGCCATACCGTATAATGTTTTTCTGTCATTTGCATAGCATTTGAATACACTTTGAATGCCCATATTTGGGCAGATATACTCTCCTGGTGGGAAATTGTGGAAGTGGCTGGGACAAGTGTAGAACAAGCCTTTGTGCAAAAGTTTCCACCACATTCTTCTGGAGTCACAACAACTCCCTGCACAAAATTAGGGTCCATAAAATTAGTAGATTCTGGCAGTGAATTGCCATCTTTAATGTATTGTTTATCCTGTACATGTTTTCCATAATTTAGAAAAATGTATCTGTATTGTAACTCAAAAGATGATAAATTAGGTCAAGGTAGTTACACAGTCATATAGAGATTAAATGATGTCCAAACTATCTATGTTGTGCTGTTGAAGATTATGACATTATTTCAGAAGGGAATTTGATATACACTTGAAAAGGAAAAAATTGCAGGGCTATGCGGAAACAGCAGAGGAGTGAAACTAATTGGATAGCTCTTTCAAAGAGCTAGAACACGCATGATGGGCCAGTTGGCCTCCTTTTGTGTTGTATCATTCTGTGATTCTATTGCAACCCAGATTCATCAGATGTATTGTCCTGGTTGTTTTCTGTTTTCATAAATGAATGCAGTCTCCTTCTATAACCCAAGCAAATTACAACTAATGACAAGTCCAACGATATAGGTTAAAAAAAGGGATGAGGTCCTACGAGACGAATTTAAGGAGCTAGGAGCTAAATTAAAACGTAGGACCTCAAAAGTAGTAATCTCGGGATTGCTACCAGTGCCATGTGCTAGTCAGAGTAGGAATCGCAGGATAGCTCAGATGAATACGTGGCTTGAGCGGTGGTACAAAAGGGAGGAATTCAAATTCCTGGGGCATTGGATCCGGTTCTGGGGGAGGTGGGACCAGTACAAACCGGACGGTCTACACCTGGGCAGGACCGGAACCAATGTCCAAGGGGGAGTGTTTGCTAGTGCTGTTGGGGAGGAGTTAAACTAATATGGCAGGGGGATGGGAACCAATGCAGGGAGACAGAGGGAAACAAAATGGAGACAAAAGCAAAAGACAGAAAGGAGATGAGTAAAAGTGGAGGGCAGAGAAACCCAAGGCAAAAACCAAAAAGGGCCACTGTACAGCAAAATTCTAAAGGGTCAAAGTGTAATAAAAAGGCAAGCAAGAAAGCTCGGTACCTCAGTGCAAGGAGTATTCGGAACCCAGGAGAGGGCTCTGAGCTAGTTAGAGTGGGTGAGAGCTCAGATGAACAGGACCCCAAGAAAGAATGCAAAAGGCAGGAGGCAACAGAGCAGAGTAGCACTGGGGTAAGTGTAAACCACAAGGTGAAAGGAAGGGACAATATGTATGAATATAAAGGGGCTGCAGGAGGGGTCAAAACTAAAAATCATGGTTTAAAAACTAGTATTAAAACACTCTACCTAAACGCACGCAACATTTGAAATAAAGTAAATGAGTTGACGGCACAAATCATTACAAATGGGTATGATTTGGTGGCCATTACAGAAACGTGGTTGCAGGGTGGCCAAGACTGGGAATTAAACATACAGGGGTATCTGACAATTCGGAAAGATAGACAAGAAGGGAAAGGAGGTGGGGTAGCTCTGTTAATAAAGGATGATATCAGGGCAGTTGTGAGAGACGATATTGGCTCTAATGAACAAAATGTTGAATCTTTGTGGGTGGAGATTAGAGATAGTAAGGGGAAAAAGTCACTGGTGGGCATAGTTTATAGGCCCCCAAATAATAACTTCATGGTGGGGCGGGCAATAATCAAGGGAATAATGGAGGCATGTGAAAAAGGAACAGCAGTAATCATGGGGGATTTTAACCTACATATCGATCGGTCAAATCAAATCGCACGGGGTAGTCTTGAGGAGGAATTCATAGAATGCATACGGGATGGTTTCTTAGAACAGTATGTTACAGAACCTACAAGGGAGCAAGCTATCTTAGATCTGGTCCTGTGTAATGAGACAGGAATAATAAACGATCTCCTAGTAAAAGATCCTCCGGAATGAGTGATCACAGTATGGTTGAATTTGTAATACAGATTGAGGGTGAGGAAGTAGTGTCTCAAACGAGCGTACTATGCTTAAACAAAGGGAATACAGTGGGATGAGGGCAGAGTTGGCTAAAGTAGACTGGAAATACAGACTAAATGGTGGCACAATTGAGGAACAGTGGAGGACTTTTAAGGAACTCTTTCATAGTGCTCAACAAAAATATATTCCAGTGAAAAAGAAGGGCGGTAAGAGAAGGGATAACCAGCCATGGATAACCAAGGAAATAAAGGAGAGTATCAAATTAAAAACCAATGTGTATAAAGTGGCCAAGGTTAGTGGGAAACTAGAAGATTGGGAAAATTTTAAACGACAGCAAAGAATGACTAAGAAAGCAACAAAGAAAAGAAAGATAGATTACGAAAGTAAACTTGTGCAAAACATAAAAACAGATAGTAAAAGCTTTTACCGATATATAAAATGGAAAAGAGTGACTAAAGTAAATGTTGGTCCCTTAGAAGATGAGAAGGGGGATTTAATAATGGGAAATGTGGAAATGGCTGAGACCTTAAACAATTATTTTGCTTCGGTCTTCACAGTGGAAGACACAAAAACCATGCCAAAAATTGCTGGTCACGGGAATGTGGGAATGGAGGACCTTGAGATAATCACTATCACTAGCGGGGTAGTGCTGGACAGGCTAATGAGACTCAAGGTAGACAAGTCCCCTGGTCCTGATGAAATGCATCCCAGGGTATTAAAAGAGATGGTGGAAGTTATAGCAGATGCATTCGTTATAATCTACCAAAATTCTCTGGACTCTGGGGAGGTACCAGCGGATTGGAAAGCAGCTAATGTAACGCCTCTGTTTAAAAAAGGAGGCAGACAAAGGGCAGGTAACTATAGGCCGGATAGTTTAACATCTGTAGTGGGGAAAATGCTTGAAGCTATCATTAAGGAAGAAATAGCAGGACATCTAGATAGGAATAGTGCAATCAAGCAGACGCAACATGGATTCATGAAGGGGAAATCATGTTTAACTAATTTACTGGAATTCTTTGAGGATATAACTAGCATGGTGGATAGAGGTGTACCGATGGATGTGGTGTATTTAGATTTCCAAAAGGCATTCGATAAGGTGCCACACAAAAGGTTACTGCAGAAGATAAAGGTACGCGAAGTCAGAGGAAATGTATTAGCATGGATAGAGAATTGGCTAGCTAACAGAAAAGCAGAGAGTCGGGATAAATGGGTCCTTTTCGAGTTGGAAATGGGTGGTTAGTGGTGTGCCACAGGGATTGGTGCTGGGACCACAACTGTTTACAATATACATAGATGACCTGGAAGAGGGGACAGAGTGTAGTGTAACAAAATTTGCAGATGACACAAAGATTAGTGGGAAAGCGGGTTGTGTAGAGGACACAGAGAGGCTGCAAAGAGATTTGGATAGGTTAAGCGAATGGGCTAAGGTTTGGCAGATGGAATACAATGTCGGAAAATGTGAGGTCATCCACCATGGAAAAAAAATCAGTAAAAGGGAATATTATTTGAATGGGGAGAAATTACAACATGCTGCGGTGCAGAGGGACCTGGGGGTCCTTGTGCATGAAACTCTTTTTGGATCCTTGTGCATGAATCCCAAAAGGTTAGTTTGCAGGTGCAGCAGGTAATCAGGAAAGGCGAATGGAATGTTGGCCTTCATTGCGAGAGGGATGGAGTACAAAAGCAGGGAGGTCCTGCTGCAACTTTATAGGGTATTGGTGAGGCCGCACCTGGAGTACTGCATGCAGTTTTGGTCATCTTTCTTAAGGAAGGATATACTAGCTTTGGAGGGGGTACAGAGACGATTCACTAGGCTGATTCCGGAGATGAGAGGGTTACCTTATGATGATAGATTGAGTAGACTGGGTCTTTATTCATTGAAGTTCAGAAGGATGAGGGGTGATCTTATAGAAACATTTAAAATCATGAACGGGATAGACAAGATAGAGGAAGAGAGGTTGTTTCCACTGGTCGGGGAGACTAGAACTAGGGGGCACAACCTCAAAATACGTGGGAGCCAATTTAAAACCGAGTTGAGAAGGAATTTCTTCTCCCAGAGGGTTGTGAATCTGTGGAATTCTCTGCTCAAGGAAGCAGTTGAGGCTAGCTCATTGAATGTATTCAAATCACAGATAGATAGATTTTTAACCAATAAGGGAATTAAGGGTTACGGGGAGCGGGCGGGTAAGTGGAGCTGAGTCCACGGCCAGATCAGCCATGATCTTGTTGAACGGCGGGGCAGGCTCGAGGGGCTAGATGGCCGACTCCTGTTCCTAATTCTTATGTTCTTATGTTCTAGAACAGAATCATGAATCGTTGGGACATGATGAAAAACCTAATAATAAAAGTAATTCAAAAATGCTGCAGAAATATCAAACATTTTATTATATTATTTGCTTATATTTTCTATTTCCAATAAGAACTAAAGCCTACCAGTGACAGAATTGTGTTTCTTCTGAATTTCATTTTGAAGGTACTTTATCAGTAATGCACAATTTGTATACTTACAGCACTGACCCATTTTTGTTCTTGCACAAGCAGGATCAAAAAGAAGTCAGCATAATAAATAATATAAAATGCATACTGCTGATATTAATCTCTGTTGTAAAAAGTGAAATATCGTCAACATGCATTATGTAACATTATTTTATAAATAGGAAAGATGTGGTTGTGACATTCCATCTGCAACTTTAAAACAACTACATATAACTATCTGCAAAACAGCCCATCGATTGAATGTATAGAGGAGCTGTCTATTACTGTGGAAGGAGAATGACTAGTAGGGACGTATGTCATTTTCACCTTGATGGCATCATAGGGACAAGTCCAAACACCTCCCCTTGAGATTGAATGACATTGTCGTCGAATCCCCCAACAGCAATATCCTGGGGATTGCCATTGACCAAAAACTCAACTACATCAACCACATAAATGCCATGGCTACGACAGCAGATCAGAGGATGGGTATTCTGCAGCGAGTGGCTCACCTCCTGATTCCCCATACACTCTCCACCATCTACAAGGCACAAGTCAGGAGTGTGTTGAAATATTCTCCACATGTCCGAATGGGTGCAGGTGCGACAACACTCAAGAAGTCCACCCAGGACAAAGTAGTCTGCTTGATCGGCAGCCCATCCATCACTTCTTCCACCACTGGCGTACTGTGGCTGTAGTGTGCATTATCTACAGTACTAACTCACCAAAGCTTCAACTGCACCTCCCAAACGCACATCCTCCACCACCTAGAAGGACAAGGGCAGCAGGTGCATGGGAACACCACCACCTCCAAGTTACACACCATCCTAACTTGGAAATATATTGCCATTCCTTCATCATACTGGGTCAAACTCCTGGCACTCCCTACCCAACAGCATTATGGGAGTGCCTTCATCACATGGACTGCAGTGGTTCAAGAAGAAGTCCCACCATCACCTTTTCAAGGGGAATTAGGGATGGGCAATAAATGCTGGCCAGGATTCTTCTCCGCAATCCTGCTTGAAATCAGGTCAGAGTTCCAGCGATGTCAGAGGGGTGAGCCCTATCAGAACACCATCCTGTGGTGGGAAGGTCATCTCAGCTATCACATTTCTGTCTTTTTTTAAACATAAAGCGGTCATTAGTTGAAGTTAATATCACTTTTGTTGTTCTCAGTCTTTGTGGCATTTTATAAAAATTTAATCAACTGGTGAAAAGTGCTTGGTATTTCATCAGGTTGTGATCTGGATAAAGCTTCAGACAATGGTACATGATGAGCCTGTGGGGCTTCAGCATAAACTAATGTTCTGGTCGCACAGGAGATGGGCTTCAAAGACAAAAGCTTTGTCACAAAGTGGAAGGACGGTGTAATGTATGCACCCATGAGTATGCTCACAGGTTTGTAGAGCTGTTGCATTGTGAGTAGCTTAGCCAGTAGGTCCAACACCGACGACGAGATCAAACACCGCCTTTAGTGTGCCAGCGCAGCCTTCGGCCGCCTGAGGAAGAGAGTGTTTGAAGACCAGGACCTCAAACCTGGCACCAAGCTTATGGTCTACAGGGTAGTAGTGATACCCGCCATCCTATATGGCTCAGAGACGTGGAATATATACAGCAGACACCTCAAAATGTACCACCAGCACTGCCTCCGCAAGATCCTGCAAATCCATTGGCAGGATAGACGCACCAACATTAGTGTTCTCACTCAGGCCAACATTCCCAGCATCGAAGCACTGATCACACTCGACCAGCTCCGTTGGGCGGGCCACATCGTCCACATGCCCGACATGAGACTCCCTAAGCAAGCACTCTATTCTGAACTCCTACACGGCAAGCGATCCCCAGGTGGACAGAGGAAATGTTTCAAGGATACCCTCAAAGCCTTCTTGATAAAGTGTAACATCCCCACCGACATCTGGGAGTTCCTGGCCCAAGACCGCCCTAAATGGAGGAAGAGTATCCGGGAGGGCGCTGAGCGTCTTGTGTCCCATCGCCGAGAGCAAGCAGAAACCAAGCGTAGACAGCGGAAGGAGCGTGTATCAACCCAGGCCCCCCAACCACCCCTTCCTTTAATCACTGACTGCCCCACCTGTGACAGTGACTGTAGGTCCCGCATTGGACTCTTCAGTCACCTGAGAACTCTCTTTTATAGTGGAAGCAAGTCATCCTGAACTCCGAGGGACTGCCTATGATGATGATGATGATGATGAGTCACGTGATGTTCACAAGACTCAGTAAAACCCCAGTCAGTTGGGTCTAGGTCATTCATGATGAGGCATGCAGTTGTGAGCCTAGTGGATTAACTGGTAATGTGTAGTGTGATAAACTTTTGTTAATAAACCAACTAGTTCTTAATAGCAAAGAATCATGAAGCAAATACAATACAGATGGGAAACCCGGAAATCCCCGCCCGGACGTCAGCCGGATTGACAAGCTTGGCTTCCAGTCGGGTGGGGAGGTCTCCGGAGCAGGCTGCAGGAGCAGGTAGGTCTGATTTCCGACCCTGGGGGTCATTGTATGGAGGGGTCTGTTGGGGGGGAGCTTGGGGTCGGTAGGAAGTAGTCCTGTTTAGGCACTTACATTCTTCCCGAAGTTGTCCTCGCCTCCCTTCAGCTGCCGGGTTTCCCGATGCCTGGCAAACCCATCCAGCCACTGTTAAAAGCAGGTTAAATCAGAGGTTGCCAGCCTCATTAAAATATTTAAGTTCGACTCTGGGGAGCAGGTTGGCTGCCCGCCCCTTGTCCCGCCTCCATTAAACACGGAAGTGGGCGGGTTGAGGTCGGGTTTGAGATTTAAACAATTTTAACATCTGACCCAACCCTAACTCACCTGTTTTTGGGGGTTAAAATTCACCCCATTTCATATTACTCACCTTGCGTATATATTCTCATTAGAAAACCAGTTCTACTCTTCGAAGTAGTACCGTAAATTTGCCTTAGGTTTAGTACTATAGTATTACTAAAGAGTACAGTGAAAAGCACTGTTACTATGCTGCTTACTTACAAGCAAATTACTGCAGATGTTGGAAATCTGAAATAAAAACAGAAAATGCTGGAAATACTCAGCATGCCAAGCAGCATCTGTGGAGAGAGAAACATGGTTACATTAACTCTGTTTCTCTCTCCACAGATGCTGGCTGACCTGCTGAAGGCTTCCAACATTTTGTTTTTATTTGTTTACTTACATATTTCATTTGTTATCAAACCAACACAATCGATGGCCTAGTCATGTCCATATGTTCCAAACCATTTTATATGGTATCAGCAGTGTTACTTGTGTTGCAGTAGCCTAACGTACCTGAAATAAACTTGACATTCTCACCTACTTTTCTTGTGAAACCTTAGATTTAATGCCTTAGCAGTGAACAGTTTTTGCTGTTCGTTCCCTTTCCAATCTGTTTTCATAATGTTGTCCTCAAGATAGACAGTGAACCTTAGACTCTACAGATGGATCAGTGCTGCTTCTTAGGCAGTTACTAAGCATGTTTAAACAGAGAAGGAAAGGACTTCTGGTGAGGTCTGTGCGTTAGTCCCTGGCTGAGACTGGGGCATTGGTCTTCTACAGGAAGTAGAGGCAGGGGTCATAATTAGAAGTTTAGGAAACCACAAGCAGGACATGACAACCTCTTTTTCTCATGTAACTTTGTAAACTCATGGAATATATGCTACTAAACACGACTACACAATCTGTGGAAGCTTTAGAGAAGGAAACGGGTAAGTTGCTTATTAGGGACAGAAGGATACACACTTGGCACTGGTCCAGATTAGTCTGTCTGCAACATTCTGAAAAAAAGGACTTCAGCTGGAATGATTTGTATTACCTTTCTCTGTTCCTACTTTTTTCACACGAGGGATTCCATCTGTCATATCCCAGTTGGGAGTCCAACACTGTGGTGCTGGATTCTTGAATGCTTGTTGACAAAGTGAATTCAAGATACCATTTTTTTTTAAATCACAAAAATATTCCCTAACCTAACCACACACTGATTTCATTTGCATACAATTCTTCCTTTTACTGTTCTGTCATATTGATATCGAACGTTTTCTCAAACCTTTTTCTCACAGTTGTTTTACCTCCATAGTAGGCATCTTTATTTATTTTCCTTTATTCAGCTCTATTACCTGTTACTTATCTCAATATTTTGTTTGCACCTTGCTCCAATTCTTTCAGTAGTCTATATAATATAAATTTAGCTGGTAACCCGGCTTATTATTAAACATGGATTACATTTAAATCAGTCAGTAAAGCATACTGCTATTTACCATACAGTTATAATTAATGAGCAGCATTAGCATTCAAATGGATGATTGTGTTTGTCTGAAATTCCTCTGTTCAGTATTTTAAGAAAGGCAGCTAAAATGGTAAACAAAGGAATTTTATTCAGAAATATTAACCAACTCAGATGCTAATCATGCATTGTGTGCTTTCACCCCAGTGGTATCTTTCAGCCTATTTCAATTGTCTATCAACATTCTCTATAAGATCTACAATGTACCACCTTGACAATCTATTAAAACCCTAAAAGCTTTATCTGTTTTTTGACACTTAATGCTTCAAGATACCTTTTAAACTAACATAAATTTGGACTTATGTGGCACTCCTCTCATAGAAGAACATCACAGGGCCTTTTACAAGGTGGATTTCAACCACAATAGGATGAGTTTGGTGGGAGTGGGTTTGAGTGGGAGTGGGTTTGGGTGGGTGGGGAGGGGGCGGGGTGCGGAAGGAAGGCAGTGAGGAAGGTAGCAACGCTAAATGGTCTTGGAAGAAGTTTCAAGAAGGCAGAGGCATTATGACTGACACATTGGATTCCAATGGTGAAAGGAAGTATTGAGAAAATAGCCTTAAAAGAATTCTGAGGCATGGATTTAACAGGTTGGAACGTATGACTAGAGAGGATGGCTTAAACTGAGTGGATTGAAGCTATAGAGGGAATTGAAGATGAAGATAAGGGTGTTGAAATTGATTCGCTAGGGCACAGGGAGTTAGTGAAACTTAACAATGGCAGAGGTGACGGATATTGTGGATAATGTGCGGGAATAGACAAGGGGCATGGAATTCTGCATCAAACGGTTTGTAAAGGTTCGAGGCGGTGAGAAAGTATATGGAAATATCTTTGACAGCTAAGGAGAAGACCTAACTCGCAGCTACCTTAAAGACAAAAGTCTATGGATCTGTAACAGACTTGCACCATTGTGAATTGCTGCTCATTTGCTACCTTTCCTTCTCATCCATTCAGTAGGCACCAGACTGTTCTTCTTTTAAAAAACTATGCTGTCTGCAGCACATTTTAAATCCATAGCTGCATACAAGATTTCTCGTGCTTACATAGTAGCATGATTTTTTTATAGCGAAGTTCATAGTGAATCAGCTTGCTGCAGTTTTAAAACAAATATTGTTTTGAATTGGTTCAGTGGAGAGATTTGAAAGAACTCACCATCTGGCTCATTCAAAATTCAATTTATTGTAAGATTACAGTGGACTGGGTATTGTTTGCCGGTGTCTTTAATATAAATTTAAGCATACTGCTAAAGCAGCACCCAAAACCTCTGCACAACAGTGTTTGTAAACCTAAGTACATGATCTCAAATAAGGCTGAAAGAGACTTCTTTGCTGGGAATTTCCTCGGAGTTTCTCCTGCTCTGCCATTGTAATTTTGGCGGAAGTTCGGCAGAAATTTTTTTTACGTGTGGGTAAACAAGACCGCTGAAATGCCGCTAAATTTACGGCAACACCTTGCGAGTAACTCTGAGGAAATTCCCGGCAATAGTATTTCGAGCTGATTCACTCGTCAAATGTTCTGCAGCAAAATGAACAGCCACAAGCAATCTTGAAGAAAGTTTCTTCCTACAGTTTCTCTCCCCTCCCCCTGAAGGCTGATTTTTGCTGGGATATGGTTCCACATGTCTTCGCAACCCCTCATATCTCATCTAAGAGGCCATTTCTCACATGTGATGTTAGGCAGTAATTGTCATCATCCCATTACATTAAGAATGGCATCACAGTTGATCCGGAACCAATTTTTGTTTGATGTCCACAAACACACACTTTTCAGCATGGGTCACTAGCAAACAAAAATGGAAACTCTGCCAGATTTTCCTGAGGATGATCAGGCCAATTAATTATGTCTACTTCAGATTCAAATGAATCAAATATGATACTCTGCGTTGTCACATGTGACATAGGTAACATGTTACCTATGCTATCTTAAATCTAGGTATCATGAAAACTGCGTTTAATGAGTCTATAACACTGAGCAGCTGTTAACAATTCAGCTACAACGGATTACGGTTTTAGTCATTCATCTCATGCTTTAATAGTAATGATCCTTTTTTAACCAGACATTTACTGCTGTCTTGCACCCTGCTTCAATAGAGATAAAACCATTTCCCTTTATGAAAGCGAGGCTTATAGGGCTATTAGGATTATGATAAATAATAGAACTCTGCATCTTGACTCATTGTTGAGATGACACTTAGAAATGAGAAGCCTCGAATTAATACCAGTTGTAAAAACATCAACCATTTCTTTGAAATGATATTTTAGAGTCTCATAAATTTCAAATGTCTGTTTTGTCCACTGCAGTAAATGTCAGATTTTTTAAATAATATCTAGTGCTACAATCTACCTCATCCACACAAAGCTTTCTTCTTTTACAATGTGTACATGTACTTATGCAGTCTAATAGGGATTATGGTAACTCAGCAAAATTTTTTGCATCAGATTTACCTAAATTTGTAACATGTTTACACTGATACATTGCCTATTGAAATGCAGATTTCAGATAATTTTGGAGCTATTCTGATCCCCACTATGCAATTTATCTAGGATCACCAATGTTCTCCAAGAGCAATGGACCTGTCACTACTACTTGATTTGGTCTACATGTGAATCCAGTCCCACTCTTCGTGGTTGATTCTTAATACCCTCAAAGTAACAGGGGATAGGTATTAAATGCTGCCTAGCCAGTGTTGCTCACATCTCAAGAGTAAATTTAAAAAATATTTTTTGCTTCTGTGTTTTGCATTTGTATTTGGATCTCGTGCAGGCATCACAGCTACTGCAACATAATAAATCATAGTAAGACGGCTCCATCAGATGCAAACAAAATACATTGGAAACTTTTTCAGAGTATTAATTACAATGAGAATGAATTGAGAGCAGGCTTCTTATTAGGAAGTCGAAGGCGATGATAAATGGCCAAAGCTCTCTCTGAGGTGAATAGTGGAATTGAAGGTGGGGTGGGGGTTGGGGAGGAGGTCTGTTCTATGTCCCTTGCTGTTCACACTATTCCGAAACAATTTTGAGAGCACATCTTGTATATATTATAGAATTTGCTGATAATACTAAACTATGTGGCCAAAGGGAAATAAACAGCACTCATAAACATGCACACCAATTAAACAGATGGGTCAAGGAATAGCAGATGAATTTAATGTAAATAAATATAAAGTCATGCATACAGCACAATGAAGGGGTGCCCACTAAATTGATCAGCATCGGTGGAACTGCGTATCATTCACCAAAAGTTTCCAGTCAATGTAAAGCTATCATCAACAAATAGTGGTACTCAAGTATTATGGAATCTGCCCCTTTGCAATTATGGAGCAAATAGTTCAGCACTGGAACAGCAGACAGCTATGCATACATAGTTGTTTAAGTTGCTGTTTATGACTTTTATTTCTGGTCATTGACCCTTTCGCAATAGCTGGGAAGGCATCTACAGGCCAGAAAGTGAGAAAACCAGCATGCGTGGCCTGCATCTGCTCAAGTGCTCTACGGGACATGGTGATCTTTGTGCTACAAGACCCATATCTGAAGATGTTATTCTCTGAGGAGCTGTGGGTATGGATAAATATTCCAACACTTTGCTTGAGTACTGCTGTGTTTCGGTATTTTTGATCGTGTTCAGGTACAATTTATAGTGAAGTATCACGTTTATGTTGAAGTGAGTTCCCAAGGGGTTAAAGCCAGCCTAGAGCTTGAAATGGGAGTAATGTAGTCTAGCCTTATGAACCACCCCTTGTAGCTGTTACCCTTCATGATCTAGGGCAACAGGTGGTTATTATTTTGTTTCACATGCTTCTTGTGGGCATTCACAGACAGGATTTTTGGAGGAGCTGAACGCATGCATGCACACCATGAGCTGATTTGGCTGGGCCTCCTTGTGGTTCCACCCAACTTCTGTGGTAAAGTGGGAAATGCCCTGTGTATCTCCTAATTTGCGGAACAAAGGCTGAGATTTTAAAAACTATTTAGAATTTCCCCATTTAACATTGGAGTTTAAAATAACAGCTTTGTATCTCCCAGTATGTTTAATGTTTCAGGGAGCTCATGCCTGTTGACACAATACCAATTGGTCTTATAATTACTAAAGAGCAGCTCATTGGCGCATTAAACAAAGTAGGAAATTCATTGTTGTAATTTTAAACAAGATAAATTTAATGCTCCGTCTGCGTTCACCACACTAAGGCCTTCCGAGGCGGGTTCGGAGCAACCGGGGTTCGGTGCGTCTGGGGGTCCGTAGCGGGGTCCGAAGCTGCTGCTGGCTGCAGCCTGCTCTGTAGAAGTAATTTTACATAGAATGGGCTTGTTAACCCCACCCAGCGAGGTTCCCACCCAAATAAAAGGAAGCGGGTCTGATGATGTCATTTGGTGAAGCATCATCAGTCGGTTTCCTTAAAGAGACCATGCCCACATTCATTTTGATAGTTGTGATGTCAGTCTTCTACAGCATTGAGCAGCTGCAAACACCGACAAGCACTGCACAGAGGTGCACAGCTGCACCCAGGCTCTCCCATGACTCCCTCCAGATGCTTATGGAGGGAGTCACAGCAGGCAGGGAGGTTCTCTTCCCTTCCAGTGGGCAGAAGAGACATCCCCAGGATACCAACGCAGCCAAGTTGCACATTGCACAGGAGGCCACTAGAAGGGATGTCATCAGGAAGACCAGGCTGCAGTGGCGCAAACCTTTCAATGATCTCAGTAGACCACAAAATGTTACTGCAAAGCCACACCCAACCTCATCCTGCTGTGCCTCTCATCACATCCCCATCACTCTGCCTTCTCTACCCTACTCCTGTACATCCTTACTCACACCAACTAACCTCGCACCTCCACCCATCCCCCCCTCTCTCTCTCTCTCTCTACATTATCACTTCCCTATCTCACTACCCAACCCTCACACTCACCCTCATCTTAGTCCAATCATATCAACTAACAAAACACCAGGATAGGCACTTGGGTGTTTGAGCCAATGTTCATGTAAAGTTTCTGTTAATGTGGTGTCAAACATTGAATCCCTTATTTTGAACACTTTGCCTTCTTGGACAGATTTTTTGTGCACCTTTGGAAGTGGCTTAGTGAGTTGTAGTGAATGGTGAGACATAGGGGTTCCCCCCATAATGGTGATGAGAGTGAAAGGAATGGCTTGGGCATTGTAGGGATGCTTTATGGTGTTGGTGTGGGGTAGTGCCAACCTGGCGCATCATACTTCACCTACCATCTATTCCATTAGCATCGATGCACTTTATACTCTCTCATTTTGGTCCTCAGAATCCCACCACAATCATCCCCAACACCAACGGCACCAGGCACACCAGCATCACCAACAACAACACCAACCTTCTCTGTAATCATCTGATGCTGCACAGGGCACAGGGCATCAACACCCGACCACATTGCTGCTCGTGAGGCCAGGGATGACCTCACCATGGCCAGATCTACTTTACTTGATGTTGTACACCCTGGCTGCCACATGATGCACCAGTTTGGCACCACAATTACATAAAATACCCAATTGCCTGTCCTTGTGTGTTGTTAGTTGGTATGATTGGACTAGGATAAGGGTCAGTGTGACAGGTGGTTAGTAAGATGGAGAAGTGATAATGTAGATAGAGAGGGATGGGAGGCAGTGCAAGGTAAGTTGGTGTGAGTAAGGATGTGCAGGAGTAGGGTAGGGAAGGCAGAGTAATGGGGATGTGATGAGTGGCACAGCAGGATCAGGTTGAGTGTGGCTTTGCAGTTAAGTTTCATGATCTACTGAGATCATTGAAACGTTTACAGCACCCAGGTCCTCCTGATGACATCCCTGCTTGTGTCCTCCTCTGTAATGTGCAACCAGGCTGTGTTGATCTCCTGCGGAGGGCTCTTCCGCCTATGGAAAGGGAAGAGATCCTCCTTGCATGCTGTGATTTCCTCCATAAGCATATGGAGGAAGTTGTGGGAGAGCCTGGGTGTTACCCTACACCTCTGTGCAGTGCTTGTCGGTGTTTGCAACACACCAATGCTGTAGAGCACTGACAGCACAACTATCAAAATAAAGTTGGACTTAGTCCCTTTAAGGAAACCGGCTGATGATGCATCATCAAATGATGTCACCAGACCCACTTCCTCCAATTGGCCAGGAAATGCGCTGGGTGGGCTTAACAAGCCCCATCAAGGGAAATTCATTTCAGAGGCCGAGATGGAGCCAGCAGCAGGGTCGGGACCCGCCATCGACCTCACCCACCACGGAGATGTCGAGGTTCGTAAAATTGCAATTGTAATTTATAACTATCAGCACATTCAATATTTAGAAGGCAGAGCATAGTACTGAGTTTGTAGGGGTGATTTGTAGCTTGTTAATCCTCATGCATTTCACCCTTTTCACCTGGCAGGCAACTTAATTATCTACAGAAAATGCTGGAATTACCCAGCAGATTAGGCAACATCTGTGGAGAGAGAAACAAACTTGTCAAGCCGGTGACCTTTTAGAGCTGATGAAAGGTTATCGATCTGAAAAGTTTCCAAATTTTTTCTTTTTATTTCAGATTTCCAGCATCTGCAGTATTTTGCATTTGAACTCGATTATCTAACCCCATTGATTTTAGCATCTTAATCACAGCTATGTTGCAGAAACTGTGAACTCAAATGGCTTCTGCAAAACCAATTTATTACACAGCTGAGTCTAATGGAGCTAGATAATTCAGCCGCCTTGGAACAGATGAATTCTGCAGAATGCATAGGGATCACCAAACTGTTTTGTAATTATGAAATGTTTCTAAAATTAACTGAGTAGCAAGCCTGTAATATTATGTGTTTCTAGATATTCTATATTTTGCCAATATCGATATTTCAGCTATGCTGAAATTGAAAGTATGAACCATCATAATCTTGGATGACCAATGTGATTTGGACATAAAGGCATATTTGCACTGCTTTAGTTTGGGACCACTGCCATGGTGGCATCACTATACTGTCTGAAGCTTGTTTGTTGTGACACCAGTTTGGTCTGAAACATACTGTTGAGTGATGTCTGAGGCAGTGGCAAAAAAGATGCCACCATTTGGCATTACTGTGTTTTTATTTTGTGATGAGAATGTAATGCAAAACCAAACCATTATGCAAGTACACAGGTTTTCCACAAAATAGTCAAATTTTGTTGAGTTCTGTTGTATGGGCAATATATTCCAGAACCTTAATTTCTGAATCTAGAAATATGCTATCAAGCCAGATGAGAGTTTACATGCAGCGTAAACAGTTATTTATTTGCAGTTTACATAATGTGACGGAGAACTGATATTTTTTCAGTGTGAATGTGATACTTAGTGGTAAGATAAGGAAGGGTTTGCGTGGCAACTGTAGCTGTTAAGTTAAAAACACTTAACATCAATGCGAGGTCCAGTTCCAACCCAGGAGACAATGACATCCCTTTCTAGGGTCGTACTTTACACAGAAGTGTGGAGTGTCCTAAACTAAAGACACTTAAGACAGTTAGTCATTCTTCACTCAGCCAGATGAATCCCTGCCTTGATTTGTTTATCTCATGGATATTGCCAGATGCTCCAAGTTATTCAGACACTGGTGGTTCTTCAGACTAACTCACAGAATGTCACATTGTTATGCTTGTTTTATCTTAGTAGCACTGTGTTCATCAACATTAAATATTGGTGATCAGTTATTGAAAGCTAGTTGATTAATAAAATGATTAAACTTAGTTCAAGGTGATAAAATGGATTTATTTTCTCGCCTCCTGTTACCAGATTTCCTTAAGCCCCATTTGTTTGATTAAGCCTCAGTTCTATTTAGTCTTCTTAACACTTTCAGTTATCAGTTCACATCTATTGATATTTGTTTACAAAAACATTGTGAATGTGTACATTTTACTGTTATACATTTTCTACTGATATACACAGTCCCCTCTAAATAGGTAGTATAATCAAAATCTGCACAAATCACTGCAAAGGTTGGTGTAAGTATTTCACAGAAATTTATTTCAAAGTAATTGGCTTTCAAAGGTTTCTCTGAGGAAAATGACTGGGAATGAAGTCAAGTTCTATAAGCTCTGGCTATTGTCATGTTTCAATCAGTAAATTGAACTGGACAGTCAAATGGACTTGCTGTATAACCAATGTCATATTTTTGTGAGCTGAAATGCAGTGACTCCACTTCACTTCATGTAACACCATTCCCTTCCACTCCATCCCATTTCCCTTCTCTCTTGTCTTCCCTATTGTACTCCATTACAACAAATGCAATTAAACATTGTACCATGTTGCTTCTTTTCATTCCATTCAATACCACTCAATTTAGTTTGGATTTTTCTCATTAGGAAAGTTGCATTTCAAATTCCTTGTACACTTAAGGAGAACATCAATGGCATTGTGTTGCCATATTGATCTCGCTGTTGCCCAGATACGTATGCTTATGCTTATAGCAAACTTTAGGTTGACTCCCCAACTGAGTATTCCTAATGAGAACCGATGCTCCAGGGAAAGTAGCGGGAAATCATGTGTCCGTAAAGCTCGATTTTTCCATTCAATTACATACTGGCTGGAAAATCAGTCACTACTGGCCCACAATTTCCCAATTAGGTCATACTGCTGAGCATGGCTTCTCACGCAAAGCGCCCAATGGGGGAATAAGCCTTTATCTGTCTATTGCCAGACTCTAAACTTATTTAAAAGAAAATTTCAAAGAAAGGAGTGTTTATATCAGAGAATCTGGAGTATGTAACATAAGTGCATCCACCTTTGGGTCTTCTTTACCCCTGAATTAAATATATAGGAAGGATTGTTTACAATCATGTCTGAGACCTGCTGTCATCAAGAATTTGTTTCCTGCAAGAGAGAAATTCCTATTGAAGAAATACAGGGGTAAATTTTCCTCTTCGCTGACTGGGTGTAATCTGGCGAAGCGGATCACCTGCTTGTTGTAGAACCTGCCCAATTTTCAATCCATTGAAATGAATGGAATGAAAATTGGATGGGTTTTATAACGGGAGGGCAATCCTCTCCACTGGATTATGCCCAGACAGTGAAGATGAATAATCACTCTACTGAATCTAAGGTGTGGCTTATTATCCAGTTCCCAGTTCAATATCCAGTTCCCAGTTCAATAATAATAATGATAGTACAAAGAGATTGGCAAGATGTTCAGAGACACTACTGGCCAATTGTGGATGTTATTCCAGGGGATAGGAAAAATGGTTGGAGTATTACACTGGCTTTATGTTAATTCTGGACACTTCAGCAATTTTCCACCAGAAATAATGGCAGATATGCCTGCCCAAATATAGGCAGAGGTATTCAAGTAATACCACCTTAGCAACACTGGACACTAGTCATGCCGGTATTGTACTGGCATCCATTATTGCGAGGGTTGGCAGAATGGGGTTCAAATTTTAAAGGACGAAGTTGAGCACGTTAATTGGTCATGGGTCAATCATCCATCTTTGCAACTACCTCCGCCCATCTGCTGCCACAATCTGATTGCCATCCTAGCCTGCACCCTCTACAAACATCAACTCATTCATTACTCTACTGCCTGTATCTTGTCCGACCCGAGTCATCCATCATTCCTGTTCTTTCTGACTTGCAATGCCTCAAATTTAAATTTCTCATCCTTTTGTTTCAGCCCCTTCATGGCCTAGCCCCTCTCAATCTAGCCCCTCCTCTAGTCCTGCAAGACACCCCCTCCCCAAACACGCTCTTCCTTTGATTCTAGCCTCTTGTGCAGGTCCTCCTCCTTTGCCTCAGCATTGCCTTCAGCCACCTAGCACTCGCGCTCTGAAATTTCATCCCTAAAACCTTCTGCCTCTCCACCTCACTCTCCTCCTTTTAAAACCCTCTTTAAAATTCACCTTTTTTTAACCAACATCAATCAACATCACTAGAAAAACAAATGAGCTGGTCATCACATTGCTATTTGTGGGACCTTGCAAATTATCTGCCGCCTTTCCTATATTACAATAGTGACTACATTTCAAAAGTACTTCATCAGCGCACAGCACTTTGGATGTCCTGAGGCCCTGAAAGATGCTATAGAAATGCAAGTGTTTACTCCTTTTAAGGCTGTTAAAATTGCCTCAGGGACATGCCTGAGCAATAGGACCCCGATTAACATATTTTAATTAATTTGACGTTGGCCAGAATCAGGCAGATGCCTCACCGCCCTGAATTAAAAGGACCGCAGGGCCAAAGGCAGCAAAAAAATGCTGCTCAATTTTAATTCCCATTCTGCCTGATTTCTGCCAGGTGGAGAGCGTTTCAATCTCCCCTTGTGTTAATTGGGGAGAAGTTTGCCAAGAGAGGGGCATCTCTTGCTCTGCTAAGAGTGGGACTGATTGTTGTCATCAGAGCTTCGTTGGCTCACATTGTGAAACAATGCATCTTGGACTCCCCAACGGGAGATCCACTAATGTTTATTTGCGACCTCACCTTATTTAGGGAGGAGAGGCATAAGCTTGGCACATTTCTGCTTTCGTGATCTGTTAATTCTCACCAGCTATTTCACTTATGTTTTTAAATCCGCGTATACGTTTTAAGTCATTTACTTGATGGTTTACATATTGAAGCGAAGCTGAGGAGTTATTTTCTTCTTTTTATAGCACTTTTCGTGAGGAGTTGTGAGTAAAGCAAGGGAACATTATGTACTTATGAAAAAGACCACAATTATGCAAGTATGTAACTGGAGTCAGGCTTCATTCACGCTCATGACTAGTTTTGAGAATTTAATCTGAAGGCTGCACCATTTTGTATGTTCTGCTCTAGAAATGCCTCCATCCATGTACATTACACAGTTTCTCAACATAAATATTTCAGTGTACTTTGTTGGCTTTCTTCCCATTGCTATTACACCCTCCAAACCCACCACAATCCATTAAATAAATACTTGAAATGAATCTAATATATGGCATGTCACAATGCTGTACTATATTTCTCTGATTCTAGAGGCTTGTGTGTTTCAAGCAGGTAGATGGAGTTCATAATCAATGGTTCGTACTGTGATTTATACGAGGTTAATAAATTGATTATGTGGAATGACTGCTCAGGTTTACACCCCTCCATTGATGGGTGTAGGTGGATGAAGAAAAAGGGGTTGATGTGATATGGGAACAAATGTGAATTGTGGAGGATAAATGTCATCATGGACTGGTTGGGCCAAATGGCCTATTTTCATGTTGTTATTTCTATATTTCTGCGTGTTCAAATTAAGTTATTAGAATATAAGGATATCAGAATTAGTGATCAGCCTCAAAGTAGGCCAGAGATCCAAGTGACATTATTGGTTTAAACAAACTCGACCAAAACTAAAATTGTCAATGTCTGTCTTTAATTCTCAAAGAATTTCGCCTTTTTGGTAAAAGTGATAAAAGCTTGTGAGATATCATATTAGTATCATTACACTTTACCCTAATTATTTAACTCACTGATTTATAAATCAGAGAGCCTTGAGAGTTACACGGTGCGTATGTAGTATTGGCCAAAACTGGATCAGAGGTTAGTTGAGCAGAACATTTGTTCATGAAGAAATTGACACACAGATGGCCACATTAGCTGTATCCACTCACAATCCCTTAATATAGGAATCTGTATATTTGAGCCAAAATGTCAACAGCTGGAAACACTGTCGTAAGGCTGGGTTATATTCAGGAGAGGGTCTGTGTGATGCATTTTTTGAGGTTTGAAAAACACCCTACGTAGACCCGACAAAATCTATTATTACCTCTTGGATATCGCCTTTGAGTGCAGTGTGTGATTTCTAAGCTAAGCTCCGAGTACTATAAAGAGCAGAGATGACAATGTGAACATTGTCTGAGGCGAGATCTGCTACATTGCTATTATCCAGTTTCTAACTTGAATCCAAGGAATGGAAGTTTCTGGCATCAATTTAGGAATAACTACGTGTACACCAGCCCTGCATCTTTCACAGACTGTGGTCTAACATTCCTTTTTGTACTGAGATGGTCTATAGGGAATATAAGGATTTCAATGTATAATAACATCTGGAGGGGGCAATTAATGGAATTATAGATTTTTCATTCTTTTGCAGATTTTCCCACAAATATTATTTTATGTTTGTATGCATCATTGAAAACATAATTAATTTCTGCTTGTCAGTTTTGATTTGTAATTCTGTTCTGCATTTTATTTTTTGTATGAAAAAAAGCATCCGTGATGGAATCTGAGTACAAATTTCTCTTGTGGAGGTTATTCGGCAGAAATGTTTCATGAGATTGCCTTGGAATCTTTTCCACATTACGGTGTTTGCTATTCTTTTGGCAAATGTCCCTGCTGGATCAATTATTAAATGCCCAGCCTGAGGATACAGTACTTGATGGTGGGTACAAGGAGTGCGCTTCATCCTACTCATTCACATACGGCTGTGCAGACCAACATGTTTGCAGCATGAAAAGCCCCTTTGTTCTCCTGCAGTACTCATTTTGATACATCGTTCAGAAGTATTACAATAAATCAGTGATTTACTAGAGCAGGGAATTTTCCTGTACTTTGTCCTGGAAAACACGCAGTTCCCCATATGCAACACTAAGAGAAGGGGTGACGATCCAGAGCATTGAATTGCTGTCCCTTTTATATTTCACTGGGGCTTTCAGGGGAGAAGAGCTTGGCTTGGACTTGCAATTGGCTTGAGCCAGTTGGAGGAATTCTAATGAGGCAGGACAGGGTGTACCCAGCTTACCATCTTCTTTCCCTGTTTGACCGCTTGCTAGACATCACCAGGCAAGGACTCCCAAATAACCTGATGCTGTGGTCTGCCCCTAGATCCTCATTGACCAGTGGGATCTTGGGAGCAGGCCAAGGACTTCAGATGAGAGATGGCTGCAATTATTTGAATATCCAATTAGAACCTTCTGGCTGGCAATATCCAGGGGCACCACATTTTCCTGCACCTTCGCCTGGTGTTAGCCCCGCCAATGCTTTGGGTGCACTGCTCCTGGTCTAAATCTGGAATATCAACCTTTTAGCTATTAGGCAGTCTACTTTGAAACATTATGGAGGGGTTGGGGGCGGGGGGGGGAATTTAAGCCCCCGGATGAGCAGGAGTGGGGCGGGGGTTAAACTGGTAACAATGTGAAACCTGCTGTGAACGTACCTACTTCCGATTTAACTGCAGCGAGTTTGGGGTCATCTGAGGAACCCATCCTGGAGACGCAGATCCGTGATTACAGCATTTAACTGGGGTTCCTCAGATTTTGGGAGCCTTTGAATTTAACGGCTGCAGGCGTGAGCTGCCAGATCCAGCAGGTAGGTGCTTTCCCAGCACTGATTGTGGGCCAGGAGGAGCAGGAGTGCTTCCCGCCGCCGGCCGCCGGCCCACCAAACAAATTTTCTGTTGCGATCTGCCTCCCGCCCCGGCTGTCTACTCTGCAATCTTCAGGCCCCCCCCTCGTGATCAGTCGACTCCCCCGGCCATCTCTCCCTCCCTTGCTGTCGCACTCCGAGCTCACCCCCACCATGCCCTGATCGCCGATTGGCGGGCACCGTCCACCCTGACCCCGGCATACAGTCTTCTACTGCTGGATTTCCTGCCTGGGCAGGAAACAGAATAAAAAATTATAATGAGGCCCTGTCGTTCAATTCAGCACGACCTCCGCGTTCCCAGCATTTCCAGGATTCCCGGCTGTAACCACATTCCCCTGCCACCTGCAAATATTCGGGCCTATCCAATTCAATCGGGTATTAGTACATAAGGCTTCTAATGAGAACTGTAATATATTTGCTCCATGGGTTCTTTGCTTAAGAATTCATAGCAACACATTGCTATTGGAACTAGTTAGTTTATTAACAAAGGTTTAACAATCACACTACACATTAGCAGTTCATCCACAAGACTCACAACTGCATACCTCATCGTGGATGATCTCGACCCAGCTGACTGGGGTTTTATTGAGTCTTGTGACATCATGTGACTGGCTAAACCACTCACAATGCTACAGCTCTACAAACCTGAGCATACTTACAGGTGCATACTATTGTGTTCCTAACACATGAGGCTGCACACAGGGAGGTTAAAGTAACCGTGACCTCAGTCTTTAATAAGACACTCCAGAGTGAGGAACAGGCCTTAGGGGCCGGCTTATATGCTGGGATCCCTTGGGACTTCAGGGGATGAGCTCCCTGGTGGCGGAACATCGAAGTGCATGCTTTACAGATATACAACATATACATTACAAGAACAATCTAATTGTTCATATTAAAAATATTACTGCTCTTGTGGCCAAGTGCAATAACGCGGCTAGTACCTGAGGGTCCTATTGCTTTGAATATCAGGTTAGCAGCACTGACTATTTATTTGTCTACTATGATTAATTTAGATCAAACCGCAGAAACAGATTGAAAAAGCCTGTATAGCAGATGACAGCGTCAGCTGCAATTCAACTTTTCCCCGTGGCTATTGTGACACCTTTTTGAGTGAAATTCGGAGTTCTTCCAAGAATTGGGCCTGACTGAAAACTCCTAAATACTCTGCACACTGCTGATTATATAAAGAGTGGAAGAAGGTTCAAGAACCAAATTTCTGTCTGAGCAAGGGTTATTTTAACCTTATCATTGATACAATTCTAGATTTAGGTTTACACCCAGAGTGGGATTCAGTGATAATTCCGTGTATGCTGTAAACTCACTTTTAATGTAAATAAGGGAATTGATCTGATCATGTGTAGAAACACTGCAGATGCATTGAATAGTGAGAACAACAATTTCCCCTCCTCATAATTGCACAATCAGGTGATATTTTGCGAATGACATGGATGAAATGTAATAAATATTTTAACCAGATGAAAAATTAATTTGCAGCATATTGAGAAAAGCAACATTCACAGAAGCCCTCAGTGTAAGTCCTTAGTGTGTGTCTGTGAGCACCTGCCTGCTTGGGATTATTTCATTTGTTAAAGCACAATCACCTTGCCCTTGCTTGAATGTGATACCAGGAAATGTACAGACATTAAAGCCGAGAAACTTATTTAAAATAGATTAATGCCTCAGTTAAAGTACCAGACAGAGTACTGCCTTACAAATACAACAACAGAAGGAGTTTGCACTTATATAGCATCTTCAACATAGAAACTTGTCCTAAGGCACATTATAGGTACAGTAAATCAATGCAAAGCCAAGGCAGGAGAGATTAGGTGGGGTGACCAAAGATTTGGCTGAACAGGTGGATTTTAAACAGGGTGTTATAAAAAGCAAGGGAGGTGGAGGAGTGCAGAGAGGGAATTGCTGAGAGCGAGACTCAGATGGCTGACGGCATGGCTGCTAATAGTAAGATGTTAAAAGTGGCAATGTACAAGAACCCCAAATCAGGGGAAAAGTGAGGTTGGTAGTTCGGGGGAGGTTTGTAGAGCTAGAGGAATTTAAGGAGTTATTACGCAACAAGTGGTTAGGATTTGGAAAGCGATGCCTGATCGGGTGGTGATTACAATAGTAGTTTTCAAAATTTGTGTACATAGAAACATAGAAAAATAGGTGCAGGAGTAGGCCATTCGGCCCTTCTAGCCTGCACCGCCATTCAATGAGTTCATGGCTGAACATGCAACTTAGTACCCCCTTCCTGCTTTCTCGCCATACCCCTTGATCCCCTTAGTAGTAAGGACTTCATCTAACTCCCTTTTGAATATATTTAATGAATTGGCCTCAACAACTTTCTGTGGTAGAGAATTCCACAGGTTCACCACTCTCTGGGTGAAGAAGTTTCTCCTCATCTCGGTCCTAAATGGCTTACCCCTTATCCTTAGACTGTGACTCCTGGTTCTGGACTTCCCCAACATTGGGAACATTCTTCCTGCATCTAACCTGTCTAAACCCGTCAGAATTTTAAACGTTTCCATGAGGTCCCCTCTCATTCTTCTGAACTCCAGTGAATACAAGCCCAGTTGATCCAGTCTTTCTTGATAGGTCAGTCCCACCATCCTGGGAAACAGTCTGGTGAACCTTCGCTGCACTCCCTCAATAGCAAGAATGTCCTTCCTCAAGTTAGGAGACGAAAACTGTACACAATACTCCAGGTGTGGCCTCACCAAGGCCCTGTACAACTGTAGCAACACCTCCCTGCCCCTGTACTCAAATCCCCTCGCTATGAAGGCCAACATGCCATTTGCTTTCTTAACCGCCTGCTGTACCTGCATGCCAACCTTCAATGACTGATGTACCATGACACCCAGGTCTCGTTGCACCTCTCCTTTTCCTAATCTGTCACCATTCAGATAATAGTCTGTCTCTCTGTTTTTACCACCAAAGTGGATAACCTCACATTTATCCACATTATACTTCATCTGCCATGCATTTGCCCACTCACCTAACCTATCCAAGTCACTCTGCAGCCTCATAGCATCCTCCTCACAGCTCACACTGCCACCCAACTTAGTATCATCCACAAATTTGGAGATACTACATTTAATCCCCTCGTCTAAATCATTAATGAACAGTGTAAACAGCTGAGGCCCCAGCACAGAACCTTGCGGTACCCCACTAGTCACTGCCTGCCATTCTGAAAAGGACCCATTTACTCCTACTCTTTGCTTCCTGTCTGACAACCAGTTCTCAATCCATGTCAGCACACTACCCCCAATCCCATGTGCTTTAACTTTGCACATTAATCTCTTGTGTTGGACCTTGTCGAAAGCCTTCTGAAAGTCCAAATATATCACATCAACTGGTTCTCCCTTGACCACTCTACTGGAAACATCCTCAAAAAATTCCAGAAGATTTGTCAAGCATGATTTCCCTTTCACAAATCCATGCTGACTTGGACCTATCATGTCACCTCTTTCCAAATGCGCTGCTATGACATCCTTAATAATTGATTCCATCATTTTACCCACTACTGAGGTCAGGCTGACCGGTCTATAATTCCCTGTTTTCTCTCTCCCTCCTTTTTTTAAAAAGTGGGGTTACATTGGCTACCCTCCACTTGATAGGAACTGATCCAGAGTCAATACCTAAAGTACATACCTAAAGGAGAAAAAAAAATCACAGGGATATGGGAAAACAGCCAGGGCGGGGAGATGGGGGGTGGGGTGGGGTGGGGTGGGGTGGGGAGACTAACGTGATTGCTCTTTGGAAGAGCCAGCGCAGACTCTGGGCCAAATGGGCTCCATCTGTACTGTGCTAGTTTAATGATAATATGATTCTATGACATGGGGAGGTTATGAATGGATTTATAGACAAGAAGAAATGTTGGGGGATTGGGAGCCAATGTCGTTTAGTGAGGATGGGTGTGGGATAACGTACGAGCAGCAGAGATTTGGATGATCTGGAGTTTGGCGGGTAGGGGATAGGAGCCAACCAGAGTAATCAATTCTGGATTGCTGAATGCATGCATGAGGGTTTCAACAGCAGATGTTTTGGAAACTAAAGTATATTTACTCCCTGGAATAGTTGTCCTCAGCTCCTAAAGTAAATATTCCACAATCTTGAAAAAAGGTGGCAAAGTTATAGAAATTGGCGAGTACTCAGTTGTTCAACCTTACGTAGTCTGGAAGAACAGATACTATATCTGCATTCAAATGTCTGGAATTGATGAAAAACAGAAGGCAAAGTCTGGCAGAGAAGCTAATTACTCTTAGTGTTTCTTTCAGCTATTACATCCCTGACATCTCGAATTGTCTTCCAAAAACACTTTGTTTTCCTATCTCTCCCCCTGCCTTCAAAAGCCTCCTAAAAGCCTCTGTGACCGTACCTCTAGTCTCCACATTAAACTCTTATCACTTCTTGCTTGCTGTTCCTACACCTCCCCAACCCCCTCTCCCCCAAGCCCCCAACAGTAAAGTGCTCTGAATCCTTCTTTTAAGTGAGGAACATTAAAGAAATGCAAGTTGTTATTTTTGGTTCTGTCCTTGAGGACACAGAGAACAGCACTACACAAATACAAGGCCCCGCTGTGAGCATTTGTTAATGTTTGTTATTGCTATGTGCTGCCTTCTGCAACTCGCATACAATGACCAATCTATGAAAATTCATGGTGAATTCCCACACTAGGTGCTACATGTCCCGTAGAAGAACATGGCAACAACAGCAGAAGTCCTGAATCCTCATTTATGTTTTATTGCCATTACATGCACACGCAATGATATGCAAAAGACAATGGGCCCGAATTTGGTGGAAGCCAGGTTCTGCCCAAGTGCCGCCCAAAGGTCCGGTGAGATACTTGACGGTACTTTGGGCAGGAGTTTCATGAAAAAGTCATTGGAAGATCGCCCGGCGGCAGAAAAACGACTTACACCGTGAATGTGGGCGGCAGCGGGTAGGAGCTACCAATCTCGGCGGCAAATGCAATCCTCGTCAAAGTGTTGCCGAGGATTGAGCCCTGGGAGTGGGAAGCACATAGTAATAAAAATTTTGACCAAAAAAAAACACGAAGACCTTCAGGGGACCCCATAGCTATAAATCACTGAAAAAAATTAATAAATAAAGTTCACTAACCTTTTTTTGCAGGTCTTCTTACTTACCGTTGGGGTTAGACCTGCCTTCACGCAGCAGTCCTTCCCCCTGCTGCCGCCAACTCCCGCCCACACCAATCTGGCAGCTTAGCGGGCGGGAGGACACTTGCGTGCTAGGGGCCGTCAGCGGGCGGTTCCCAGCGGTACTCCCCTCCCGCCGGCGGGAGGCCTCCACGAAAATGGCACCGAGGGGAGACCGCCCAGGAAACTCAGCGGCAGTGGGCAGTAAGGCCATCAAGTTTGGGCCCAAGATTTTCCAAGCTTCCACTGAAGGTACAAAATTTAAAATACAAAATGTCTACTGTTGTAACAAGGGTACAGTTTGACAGCACTAGCAGCCATAGTTTGTATCTCAGCACGGCTGGAATAAATGCAAGCAGTGGATAGATATTAAAATCCATTCCTACAGGTTTTTTTTGGATGTGCCACCGGAAAGTAGTTGGCAGTGAAACAAACTCTCCTGACTTTTTGCAATAAATTATTTCAAAAAAGATCTTGAGTGAGGAAAAAACTGGTTCAGCCCACATATAATGGCCTAAAAATTTGGTTACGTTGTGCCCGTTGTTTGGGTGATACATGTGCCGAACTGGGACCAAAATGCTGTCTGAGCAATGTGCGCACACTTCTGGTGTGGACTGCGCCAGATGCCCTCTTGGTGAGGGCAATAGGGGCGGCCGTTAGGAGTATGAGCTAGAAGAATGGTAAGGAGGCAGATCGTGATGTCAATCAGCGAGCAATGCTGATTTGACGCCAGCACTGCCATTTTTGTCATCGCTGGAGCTAACCTCGCACAGCTGAACATGTGTTCAGCAGCAGGAAGGTCCCCCCCACCCCCCACCAGCACTATTTAAAAGGATCATCACCAACTTTCAGGTAACTTGCTTTTTGATTGTGACTGGCTCTGTGTAAGTTGGTGGAAGTGCTTGGAGCTTTCTAAAGTTATTTAAAGTTGGTGAGGTGATGTGGAGTGATGACCAATTGGAGAAGGCCTTGCTTCTGACTTCAAGGGTTCCGGTCAGACCACTTGCCCCCAGTCCAGCGTCATCCCCCTTGGTCTGTAGCATGACAGGGAGCTGGAGCAGAGGCAGCGAAGAAGCAGACAAGATGCTCACGGAGGGAGCAGGAGGCTATACCCACCTAGGGTCTTCTGAGAGCAATTCCCTTGCCTCAACCTGAGCCAGGAGCATTATATAAGGTGCCTGCGCTTCACAAAAGCGCTCACAGAACTCTGCTACTCTTGCAACCAGACCTGCAGCGCCACCCCAGGGCGAGGACAGCGCTGCCAGTGGCTGTGAAGGTGACCGTGGCCTTGAATTTCTTCGTATCGGGATCCATCCAGGCTGGAGCAGGCAACATCTGTAACATCTCCCAGTTCGCCATCCACTGCTGCATAAGGGAGGTGACAGAAGCTCTTTATGCCAGAAGAGGGGACTTGTATTCTCTCTGACCATGCTCAGCATCTCATGATGGTGAATGCCCAGTATCCTGGAAGCGGTCATGATGTTTTTATTCTGCGCCAGTCTACTGTTCCCTCAGTCTTTGAGCCACCAAGACAAACCAGAGGCTGGCTGCTGGGTGACCAGGATTATTCCTTGACCACCTGGCTTGTGACTTTTCTCTGCAAGCCAACCACACGTGGCCAGCATGTGTACAACGAGAGCTATACTGCCACATGAATCATCGTAGAGCAGACCATTGGGGTGCTGAAGCAACAGTTCAGCCTGGGCCGCTCTGGAGGAGCCATGCAGTACTCACCAGAGTGTGTGTCCCAATTCGTGGTGGTCTGCTGTATCCTCCACAACCTGGCCATCATGAGGCCACAGCCCTTACCACCAAGGATACGGCCACCAGCTCAGGAGGAGGAGGAGGAAGTGGCGGGAAGGAAGCAACCTAATCAGCCCCTTTCTGGTCAGGATATTTGGGATCAAATCATCCGCCTGTGGTACTAGTGAACATAATCCCAATTCCCTTTTCAACATTAGTACCACACCTTACCTTCCCTCTGCTACTGACCATCGCAGCGTCCTTGTGGCCACAATGCTGAAATAAAAGGCATCACAAAGCACACATTCCAATCAAATGTTATACATCTACCCATCCAATATCACCTAAAAAAAAAAAAAAAAAAATCAACTAATCACTCTTGGTAACTATCTTGTGTGCGACTTTGCCCATCTTAGTGCTCCTATACAATGCTACCCCAGTGGCTGCAGCATGTCTGGTGGAAGGCTGCTTCCTTTAAGTGAGGGAGACGGCATATAGCCTTGCAGGACAATCTCGAGTAGCTCTGGGCCTAGTAGGCCCGGCTTCAGACTGTACCACCTCAGCATGGGTGGCAGCAGTCTGCAAGGGCTGGCTGACAGGCTGGCTGACAGGCAACAGCAAGGGTACTGGCAGAGTGGCAGTCGTGGGAGGACAAATGTTGTCATCCTGACAGAGGCCACCAGCGTTGTCCTCAACGGATCGACTGCCACTCCGCCCACTGCCCCCCCCCCCCCCCCCCCCCCCCCCCGGGGCAGCACCTCTGCAATCCTAGCCATCTGCTGGAGTACAGACTGCTGTACTTCTGTGACATCCTGCAAGCCCCTTTTAACGCTGGTAAACCCAGCCATGATGGCAATAATCTGTGCTTCCGTGGCAGCAAGCTGAGCTTGCATGACTTCAGTCTGAACTTCCATTGCAGCACTCAGATGTTGGGTGGCTTCTGCTTGTGCTGCAATGGAAGCTGAGACTTCAGCCATCAGACACGGCATGCTGGTTGGGTTTCCAGTACGTTAATGGATCTGCACACCCCTTCCACCCTGGAAAGGATGAGCTCCAAACTCTGCCCAAAGCCTTGTGCAATGCTGGAACTGGACACCTCCATGTTCCTTGACATTGCATTCAGGCTGCCAATGCACCAAGCACCAAGCATTTCATTGTGCATAGCCATCAGCGTTCTTCTGTAGACCACCCCATTGAAATCTTCACAGAACTCATGTGCGACCTCGCCCTCCGGGGAGTTGGCACTTGTGTTACCCTTTTCCCTTGCCCTGGCTGCAGTCCACTCATGGCCGGTGTCTCACCACATGTCGATTCCCCGACTGACCTATCCTCTAAAGTACGCGGAGTGTCAGTATCCGAGCTGGAAGCTGGGAGTGTGAAATGGAGTAACGGTGTTTCTTCTTCTTCTTCACTCTCCTCCCTCTCCTGGTTCAACCACTGCCTGGGTAGGCTGGATTTCTAGGGTATCTGAAATTAGAAAAGTACAAGGGCAGGGTTGTGGGGAGGGGAGGGGGGGGTAAGCATGGAGTGCATGCTTATACCATATGCAGATTGTAAATCAGAAGAGATTGGGGGATGAGGGGGAAGTAGGATGTGAGAAGAAGGATGCCATATGAGGATACCGGGATATTTCATTTTTTCAGCCCCTCCACTGGCCCAAGGGCTCAGCCGTGCCCTGCCTATAAGGCTAGCACCGTCTCCTCCATGGGGGTGAGGTCATGCAGGCGAGTCCTTCCCCCGCCGGTTAAGGTCTGCAGGCGCGGTTATGCTCTACCTTTTCCTGCAAGAGGAAGGGAAGTGTCTCATTGAGTGTGGTGTAATGTGTTAGGGTGAAGTGGCTGTCATTGGTGAATAGCTGACCGTGTGTCAATCTGTGAGATGTGGGTGTGAAGCTTGCAGCGGTGGTAAATGTGTGCGGGTGAGGTGAAGCTATGAATGTGAGGTGTAAGTCGTGTTTGTAGAGATTGTGGTAGTTGAGTGATAGAGGTGTGGTGCATTGAGTATTGTGTGAGGCTGGTGATGCAGATGGTGGGATATGGCATTTGAAGATGAATTAACTGACCATGACTACACATGTGAGGTCATTAAATTTCTTCTTGCACTGAGTCCAATTCCTTGGGGTGACACTGCTAGCATTTACCATAGTGGCTATCTATTCCTGTTGCACTCTGGTCTGTTGCCTGGAATGCCCACTAGCCTCCTGGAGTTGAATTCCTGGCCTCCAGTGCTGTATCGGAGAAGCTAGGTGCATGGTTTCTCCCCTGTTGTGCCATCATAACAAATTAGTCCACTGTCTTCCCAGCCACTTCAATCACCTGTTTCAGGCAGAAAGCACCTCCCCACTATGAGGTGCAGACTGCTTTTATATAGTGTAGGTTAGCTTTAATTAGTGCTAGCCTCGCACAAACTTGAGCCCCCTGCTGAACCTTGAGCCACTCAGCAGCGCTGGGCTGATCGTTACAATCATAAATTAGCAGGCAGCACAAATTTGCCGCGCTGCCTGTGGTCCTCTGAACAGGCGAGGGTTGTTTTTCCATCGCGACCCCCGAGCTGATTTTTGGGAATACCAAATTTCTAGGCCAATGTCTATTTCCAGTAATATATTTTTGCACCACCTCATCTTTCCAACAAAAGGTAAAACATTGCAGAGAATCATCTGTCCCATGTCTCCTTTCCCAAGTCTAGACAAGGCTTTATTGTGACTGGGTTCATGGGATTGAGGGAGAAAGCTAAGGTTACTGAGGTTATGAAATGGGCTCATGCCTTTTTTGTGTGGTTGCCCCCAAGTGCAAATGTTACTTTGCTCCAAATGAAAATAGTATTCGTGTCCAAAATGCACAGGATAAAATACACCTTTAGGTGTCAATATCAGGTGATCAGTAATATAAACCACAACTTAATATTTCAAACACATGTATAGTGCAGTACTCCCACTAGCAAAGAAATATGAGCTTAAAGGCAGCATTAGGTCTTTCCAGCAGAACCCCTTGCTTCTGTAGACTAAGTGACGTTTGGACTCTCAATGCTACAATAATGATAGAAGTGATCTAATTGAGTATACATAGTACATTACATTTAAATTGATGGTTCTTGTTTTGTTTCGCGAGTTACTCTGTAAAGAGGTATAAAGGTTTGAATTTAAAATTAAACTGCTGTTGACAGGAAGTGGCTACTTACTCCCTTTCTGCAGAAATATCTACTGGTGACTCGCATTCTCCTGCAAGGAGTCGGAAAGACTTTTGGACTCTTGCACATAGATTATCACAGAATAGTTTTGCAGATGTATATTTGCATTTTTGGATTAATGGTGCTGGACTTCTAATAGGTTTAGGGAGAGAGCAGCCTCTGTTGAAGTACAAGTTAACAGTATATCCCAACCAACCTTCCCAGAACTTGTATCCCTGGCAGCTGCATTAACACCGTATAGAAAAGGCTGGTTGTTGCTGATAATCTAATATAAAACTAAGAATCCTGGAAATACATGGCATTTCATCAGGATCTGAAAGAGAAAAGACAGATTAGTATTTCATGACAATTGCAAGGAACTTTTCAATTCTAATGAAGGATCTACATCCAAAACATTGCCCCCACCCCAGCTTTTATTCTTTTAGATGCTGATAGATCTGATGTGTATTTTCATAATTTTCTGTTTTTGTTTTTGATTTGATTCCAAGGGCGCTGTTCAGAGACAAAAATAAAATTTGCCTTTCTCTCTGTTTCTGTAACTACGGAGAGGAAATTTTAACCCCTGAGAACGGGTGGGTTGGGAGAGAGTGGGAGGGAGGCTTTAAAAAAAAAAGTACAATCTCAAACCTGACTCCAACACGCCCACTTCCAATTTTAACGGGGGGGGTGGTGGGGGGCTCATGGGGTGGGTGACCAAACTGCTCTCAGGAGGTGAGTCGGTCAATTAAATCTGTTGAGGCTGCGTGCCTCCATTTTAATAGGACTTTTATTTTTAACCCATAGAGGCCGGGTTTCCCAGAGCTCGGGAATCCCTGCAAGTAAAAGGAGACGAGAAGGGCCAGATCCATGAGGTAAGGGCATTTACAGCACTGCTTGTGGGGCAGGAGGAGCAGGAGTGTTTTCGCCCGACCCAACAATCAAACCTCTTTACAGGCCCCCCGATCGCCAACTCCTGCCACCCCCTGCCTCGATCTCCGACTACCCCCACCCCCTGATCGCTGAGTGCTCACCCCCGATCTCTGAGTGTCCCCCCCCGCCCGGCCAATCTCCGACTCCCAATCTGTCAATCTGGCTGGCAGGCAGGCGGGAAACGTGTTGTGAAAATGTAAAACATCTTGCGGTTACTTTCAGCAGGATGTCTGAGAAACCCATACTTCCAGGTTTGCCGTCCAGAAATCCTCCCTCCGCTCTCTTCACAGCCCAAGTAATTATCGGAACCTATATCTTTACTTCTCTTTCACCCTTAAATTTCTTGTCTCTCTCGCTTTTTTTTCTGTTTGTTTTCCACTCTTTTAATTTCCTCTCTCCCAATCCTACTGTTAAATAAAGAGACACTTCATTCCCATGTGACAGTCTTTTTCCATATTGCCAATAACCTCTAAGATTGTCATTCAGAATAATACTGCTTTAATAAATATTATTTCACTTCACAAAGTGGTATTCATTGCTTTAAAACAAATACAGAACCCAGTGACGTTAGAAATAAAATCTATCATTCATGCTCAGTGTTTTGACCAAACTGTATTGTAGGATGAAATGAGATGAAATTAATCAAAATAGACTTTTCATAAAGTGACATCCCCAGAATAGGTGGGATACTTGAATTCTGAAAGTTGGTTGTCATACCAGAAAGCTTTGAAACCTGAATTGTTTTGGTATCTAAAAATATATGACTACATTGCTGATCTATTTTAAGAGGCTAACTTTGAGCTGCACAGTGAATTATAGCCTTTAATATTCTACTTTTAGTTTTATGATACCTTAGTCTGCTGTGTATCAAGAAGGCTCATGGGAATTAAATAACCATCTACCCTTTGTAATTAATGTTGTAATGTAAAACAGTTCAGAACTACTGCTGACAATTTATCAATTGCTGTGTTTTGGGTCGCTTCTAACCATAAGTAGACTGTTGCGGATTCCACTGCTAGTGAAAGCTCAGTTCAACTTCAGTTTAACGTTGAGATTTCCTTTTGAGAACTCATGGCCGACATTTGGGACAGTTGAGAACTGGGAGCATATAAGTGGATTTGGGGTCTTGGGAGATCAGAAGATGGGAGGAAATTGTGTGGTTCATGTGGGCCACCAGTGGAGAGAACAGGCTGTGCAGCAAAGCATGCTGTGCTGGGAAGCAGATGTGGTGAACCAGCACGCAATCACAACAAGTAGGAAAATGCGTTGTTCAGTTGTGCAAATGCAAAAGACAATTAAAGAAAAAAAGACTTGCATTTATATAGCAGCTTTCACGACCAAAGTGCTTTACAGCCAACAAAGTACTTTTTTGGCGTGTAGTCACTGTTGTACTGTGGGAAACGCGAAGTCAATTTGCGCACCGCAAGCTCCCATAAACAGCAATGTGATAATGACCAGATAATCTGTTTTTGCTATATTGATTGAGGGATAAATATTGGCCAGGACACCGGGGGATAACTCCCCTGCTCTTCAAAATAGTGCCATGGGATCTTTTATGTCCACCTGAGAGCGCAGACGGGGCCTCTGTTTAACATCCCATGTGAAAGATGGCACCTCCAACAGTACAGCACTCCCTCAGCACTATACTGGAGTGTCAGCCAAGAAAGGGAACAGTGAGGTTGTGTGGGCCTATACTCTTTTGTATGCTTTGCTTAAGTTAGGGCTCGGGTGGGTGGGGTGGGATGGACAGGGTTGTAAAGTGTCGGGGAGGGTGTAGCCAAGGTTGGAGGTGTTCATGAGATTTGGTGAGGAGAGTCAAGCACTAGTTTGTCTATGAACTCTGTTGAAGAAGGTGTAGTGCAATAACATTTGAATTTTTTTAAAGTAACTGAAACAATTTTGAGTTGTGGATTTCTAATAGCAAATAAAGAGAATGTTATTATTTTTTATACTTTTATGTCAGTTTATTTCAATACAATTTATGTTATTGTACATAACAAGTCACTGCATTTCAAAGTGATCTATTGTATATGAAGTACTTTGTTACTGATAAGTCTTTTTCATTTTTACTGATCACAAACTCTGATGTGGTTTGAACCAGCTTCTTGTTGGTTAGGGTCTTCAATGGATAATGTGAGTAGAGCATTGTGGGAAGGAAATGTTCTATAGCCCATTTTTTTTTAAAGTCAAAATGTACCAGTGGCTTTCCTTTAAGCTGCACACACTGAAGTATGTTGTCAGATTTTCCAATAGCATCTGCAGGCAGTTGGCTATATTTTCCCACTTCTGGACCCCACAGACTGCATTTACGGTCTGGTCTGTGAGTCAGTTTCCCTTCTTCAGCAGAAAATGTTAGCCTCGGGTCAGGCATCCTGCTTTCAGCTTCCCTCAGTAACTTTCAGTTACTTTGTCTTAATTTGCTTGATGGCAGTGGTCCGCATTGCCAAGAATCGTGGCCACCGTGCTGACTACTCAGCGGAAACGTGTCATTTTCTATGTTCCTTTGGGAACAACTCTCCTCATCGCAGGGAATCGGACATTGCTGGCTGTGTGTGTTGGCTGAATGTTGTCAGGCACACATGGCTACCAGGCTGACCTCTCTGCAAACTTCCTGTATGTGTAAGGCATGCTCTAAGTTAATAACACCTTTTTCTGCTAAACTGTTGTCCACATTTTCCT
Organism: Pristiophorus japonicus; assembly: GCF_044704955.1. Classification (NCBI taxonomy): domain Eukaryota; kingdom Metazoa; phylum Chordata; class Chondrichthyes; family Pristiophoridae; genus Pristiophorus; species Pristiophorus japonicus. The sequence goes on along the minus strand of NC_091979.1, from coordinate 276,670,205 downwards.
TCAGTCACAACAGTGAGGTTAGTTCAAATCTAATTCCTCAACTCTTAATGAAAAGCAGTATAATTTTTCAAATTAAATTTGAGGATTTTTGCTTGCTATTGGGATTGGAATCTTTCCCTGGTTCAGTTAAACTTTCATCCATGCAATGTTTGCATATTCAGTCAATTCATTGGGCATACCAAACAAAATGGTGTTGATAATCACCTCTATGTTAACAAATTAAGGGTTATAGATAAGCCTATTGGATCATTATGTTATCAGAAAATAAAGGCTTACTTTGATTTCTCTGCATTATAATCGAAGAAGTAAAATAAGCAAAAAATATGCTGCATAATTTCCTGTCTAAGGGTCAAGAAATATTGGTGCTCGTAATGTGATCTTTGCCATCTGTAGCATTGTCGTGCCAGTCCCTCATTGTGGACTGTTGAGGCCGACAGATTGCCTTTACACACAGCACTGTATAAGATTACTTTTTTAGTGCAGCAGATATTTGGAGCCAGCGCATCAGTTGAGTGCCAGAGTAATCGAACCAATCGTTTTGGATGAGCTGGAGTTTATAGAGGGTGGAAGATGGAAGGCCAGCATTGGAGTAATAGTCTTGAGTTCTATCTCTCCCCAGTCAGAATCTGCAGTATTATAGATTCTGGATTCCTGATGCAGACCCCAGAAAGGGAGCAGCTGTTAGAAAAATGAGAGTTACATTTCAGCCATGTGTTACCTTGAGAGCTGACACAACTGTTTTAATCCCTAGTGGTAGATTGTCTCTTCTGCTTTTGGATGTGAACATTTTTCACGAGCAAGATCATATCAGAGATGGAGCATTTTTTTTTGAATGAGGATCTTGAAGCTACCCGGCACACTAGATGAAACTGCAAAATGCACTTCACACGCTGCTCACAGATTGTACACTGTAGGATTAAGAAATGATAGCACGTGTTCAGATTTGATAAAGGGGGAGCTCACCAGATTGAGAAGGTAACTAAACTGTATAATGATATAGGAATGTGGTTATTGATTGCTGTTGTGGGGTTGGTCCAGGTCGTTGATTGGAGCATGGGCGGGTACAGCAGGAGCGGCGAGGTTGGGGTGCAGGAACAGCGAGTGATCATGAAGCAACGTGATCGGGGCCCAGGAGAGGCGTGTGTTCGGGCCCCAGAAGAGGTGAGGGCCCAGGGGCAGCACAGGCCAGCCCACACTGTGTGATATGTGTGCGCGCTAGGTCCGTGCAGCAGAGCTGGTCTCCAGTCCAAGACCTCGCACTATCAAGTGTGGTAGCTGGTGGTGCAATGGCCACCACAAGTTGAAAAAATCCACGCACAGGCATCTTCCACCCTTCAACATATAGTTCGGACCTGGAATATTAGGTCCTCCATTGAAACACCTGTGAACTCATCCCTTTTTGGCGTGGAAGTAAGTCATCCTCGATACGAGGGACTGCCTATGATGATGAGTGCCAGGCTCACCCATGGCTCGTTCATTTTCAAATAAAGGGGAGGTCCCTAAAAAGCAATGAATGCACACAAACAGTGTTCTACAAGCTAATGTCCCATGTAAAACAGTTGCAGCAAAGGAGATGTCCTCACTTCAGAAGGATTCTTACTTTTAAAGGTACATTGTTGTTTTTGATCTATCTATTTACAAGTTAGTGTTTCTGTTTTATTGCTGTTGCTGGACAAAGGAAGGTGAGGAAACTTCTGGGAGCCTTCCCGAAAGCTTTCTTAAAGATGTACAGCATTGTCATCTGTGCCTGTTTGTCCAGAAAATACTGATTACTGAGGTGCTTTGCTTATTCTGATAGACATACCTCTGTCTTTGCATGTTCTTGAGAGGAAAGAGAAGGCTTAGAAGGCGGCATCTCATATATGTGTGTTTGCATTTTAGTCAGTCCATTAGGACCCATCCTCATGCCACCATCTATGTGTACCAGGCCAGGCTCTTCTGTCTGTACCGGTATCAAGATATATGCACGCACAGCGTACGACTCCCCAAAGCTGCCACGACAGAACCATGCAGATTCCTGCAACAGACATGTCTGAGATGCCTCCTCTGGGACCGCTCGCCAGTTTCACATTCTGCCCCGCTTTACTCTCCATTGAACTCGCCTTCCTTTGTCAATGGAGAGTAAAATCAGACGGTGTGTAAAATTGCCATTTGACCCGATCCCCTCAGTTTCCCCCTGGGCGGTTTAGGTCAAAATTACCCCCGTTGTTTGCCAAAGCCAGTGAATTGAACAGTTTAGTTTTCAAAAGCAGTCTACAACAGGAAATAACCCTTCATTTCTACCATATGGCAGGATTGACTAGAGTGCAGGGCAAATCGACTATGCTTATAGGGCCATATGCATCCCTACCCCAATGCTACACTTTCAGGAAGAGAAAAGTTTGCTGTTCCATGAATATATAGATTTTCTGCAGCCGTAAGATCAAAATTATGCATTTGAATGTCATTACCCTGGCAACTCCAGTGATTCCTTCATCTAACGATGTGGCCCATCCAGTGGAGCTGATCGAGCGTGGTGCCAGCATTTTTTGAAGGGCCATGAAGAATGCAGGAATGGCTGTTAGGAGACCAGAATATGCACTGCAACCATAGCTCATAACCCAGGGAGAAGAGCTGAAGATGGTTAAAACGTGGCACACATGGGGCCGAGAGAAGCCCATGATTGGCATTCTCAAGGAGCAATTCAGATGCCTGGAGAGATCAGGGGGAGTGTTACAGTACTGCCTTGCAAGGGTCCCCAAGATTATTACAGTCTGCTGAGTACTGTGTATGGTTGCCCTAAAATGGGGGCATAGGCATGCAACAGGCAGAAGAAGAAAGGCAGCAGTAAGTAGAGGGAGAAGATAAGCATAATAATGAGATCAAAATCTTATTTATATTTCTTCTTCTTAGGCAGTCCCTCAGAGTCAAGGATGACTTGCTTCCACACTAAAAATGAGTTCTCAGGTGACTGAAGAGTCCAATGTGGGACCTACAGTCTCTGTCACAGGTGGGGCAGACAGCGGTTGGAGGAACGGGAGGTTGGGGTGCCTGGGTTGACGTGCGCTCCTTCTGCTGTCGATGCTTGGCTTCAGCTTGCTCTCGGCGAAGAGACTCGGTGTTCAATGCCTTTTTTTGGGAGTCTTGTGTCAGGCATGCGAACAGTGTGGTCCGTCCAGTGGAGCTGATCGGGCGTGGTCAGTGCTTCGATGCTGGGGATGTTGGCCTGAGCGAGAACACTGACCTTGGTGCGTCTATCCTCCCAATGGATTTGCGGGATCTTGCGGAGGCAACGTTGGTGGTACTTCTCCAGTGTTTTGAGATGCCTGCTGTACATAATCCATGTCTCTGAGTCACATAGGATGCGGGTATCACTACTGCTCAGTAGACCATGAGCTTGGTGCCGGGTTTGAGGTCCTGGTCTTCAAACACTCTCTTCCTCAGGCGACCGAAGGCTGCGCTGGCACACTGAAGGTGATGTTGAACCTCGTTGTTGATGTCTGCCCTTGTTGACAGTAGGCTCCCGAGGTATGGAAAATGGTCCACGTTGTCCATGGCCTCGTTGTGGATTTTGATAACCGGTGGGTAATGCTGTGTGGCAGGGGCAGGTTGTCGTCTGCGTACTGTAGTTCGATGTCGGAGGATGGGACGACCTTGGATCTGGCCTGGAGGCAGCGGAGGTTGAACAGATTCCCGTTTGTCCTGTAATTTAGCTCCACTCCAGCGGGGAGCTTGCTGAGGGTGAGATGGAGCATTGCAGCAGGGAAGATCGAGAAGAGCGTTGGTGCAATGACACAGCCTTGCTTGACTCCGGTCCGAATGTGGAATGGGTCTGTGGGTCAGGATCATGGCTTGCATGTCATCGTGGAGCAGGCGGAGGATGGTAACAAACTTTTGAGCGCAGCCGAATCTGAGGAGGATGCTCCACAATACCTCATTGGTGAGAGTGTCGAAGGCTTTTGTGAGGTCAAAGAAAGCCAGGGTTGGTGCTGTTCCCTGCATTTCTCTTGTATCTGTCGCAATGTGAAGATCATGTCCATTGTGCCCCTTAGTGGGCGGAATCCGCATTGCGACTCTGGGAGGAGCTCTTCAGCCACTGGGAGAAGGCGGTTGAGGGGGATTCTTGCGATGACTTTCCCGATTGTCTACAGCAGGGAGACTCCTCTGTAATTACCGCAGTCAGACATCACCTTTCTTGAAGATGGTCACGATTACAGCGTCTCTGAGATCTCCTGGCATGATCTCCTCCTTCCAGATAAGAGAGATGATGTCCTGAATCCGTGCCAGTAGTGCTTCTCCGCCATGTTTTAGTGCTTTGGCGGGGATTCCATCTGCCTCGGGATGCCTTGTTGTTGTTCAGTTTTCAGATGGCCTTTTCTACCTCATGCCGGGTTGGGGTTGTGCTGAGATGGTGGCGGGTGGCATGCTGCGGGATGGAGTTGAGGGCACTCACTTCGAAGACGGAGTCTCGGTTAAGGTCTAAGCGCTCCTTCCAGCGGGCACTGACTGCCTCTCTGTCCTTGATGAGCACCTCTCCGTTCTTGGCCAGCAGTGGGGTAGTGTCTTGGATGCTTGGGCATAGGTCATCTTGAATGCGCTGAAGAATCCTCGCACATCATGGTTGTCAACTAGCTGCTGGATTTCTTGTGGTTTCTCCACCCTTTCTTTAGGGCACTGGTTTTCTGTTGGACCTCGGCCTTCAGACGTCAATAGAGCTGCTTTATTGCCCTCGAGTTGTGTTGCTGTTTCCAGTCCAAGAATGCCTTGTGCTTGCGGCATATTACCTCCTGGATCTCCTGGTTGTTCTCGTCGAACCAGTCTTGGTGTATCCAGGTCGAATGACCGAGCGTCTCTTCGCAGGTGTTAATTATGGAAGCCTTGAGGGCAGACCAGGCGTTGTGGACACTTTGTCTCTGGGTCACTGGGAGTTGTCAGGTTGTTAGCGAGATGTTTGCTGAATAGGGCTTTCATAGCTGGGTCGTGGAGTGCTCCAGCATTGATTTTGCTGCAGCATTGTTTCTGTTACCATCGCTGTTTTGGGGCAATGTTGATTTTGATGACAGAGTGAATTAGGTGGTGGTTCATCCAGCAGTCTTCATCTCCTGGCATGGCGTGGGTGATGCGCATGTCTTTGTGGTCCCTCGCTTAGACGATGACGTGGTCGAACAGATGCCAGTGCTTTGAGCGAGGGTGTTGCCATGAGGCGTTATATTTGGCCTTCTGACGGAACAGGGTATTGGTTATGACAAGACCGTGTTCTAAGCTTTTTGTCATGAGGAGAGTGCTATTGGAGTTGGCTTTCCTTACCCTCTTTCTGCCGATCACATCTCCCTAGAGGTAGGTGTCCTTTCCAACTCTGGCGTTAAAGTTGCCCAGGAGGATCAGCTTGTCACCCGTTGGGACTTGGGACAGGGATTGTTCGAGGCTGGAGTAGAATTCTTCTTTGGTCTTGTCTGTAGGTTCCAGTGTTAGGGCATATGCACTTAAGACCGTAGTGCACTGGTTCCGGACTAGGGTAAGCCAAAGAGTCATGAGGCGTTTGTTTATCCCACAAGGGGAGTCTCTGAGACAGCCCACTTTTACGGCGAAGCTTCCCCCATGAAGGCGGCATTCTGCTTCAGGTTTGCCTTTCCAGAAGAAGGTATAGCCACCACCTTGTTCTTTGAGCTGGCCGTCCCCTGCCCGCCGGGTCTCGCTTAGGACGGCGATGTCTATGTCGAAGCGCCTGATTTCCCGGACAACGATAGCGGTGCAGCGTTCCGGTCTGTTGCTGTTGGGGTCGTCCATGAGGGTCCTGACGTTCCAGGTCCCGAACTTCATCTGAATGTATGGAAGATACCTTTGCGTGAATTCTTTTAACGTGGGGTGGCCGTTGCACACCAGCTATCACACGGGCTTAACAGAGCAAAGTTTTGGTCCTGTAGTAAGCGGATCCAAGACCACTGGAGACGAGGCTCTGCTGTATGGGCATAGGCATGCAACAGGGAGAAGAAGAAAGGCAGCTATAAGTAGAGGGAGAAGATAAGCATAATAATGAGACCAAAATCCTATTTATACAAAGATCAGCTGAGTCAGCAAGAGTCATCAGCCAGGAATAACTAGACCAAATATTCTCAAGTGCGCAACAGCCATCTCCACATGTGCTCAATACCCTTGCCAAATGTAGCATTGTCTTCATTGGGCCCATCAAGATCCATGAATGTCATCTAATTTCTCTCCAAGAACCTTAATCTGCAACATACCATAAGAACCATCAGGACACATTGGAGTAGCTGTGAGCGATGACTGCCTCACTTTGCACATCTGGAGATGCAGGGGTCCTCCTCCACCAAAAATTTGCTGATGTTTTTCCATAATAGAAGTCACTAGCAAATGCAGGGACTAGTGGGTAAACCAAGCTTTCCTCAATTGTCATGGAGCCATTTTGCACAAAATTAATACACTGAACAGCTGAATTAACAAACTTTTCAACATTTATTGCAATTCTGTGGCTCATTTGCTGCTTGATCAGCTTTAAAAAATCATTATTACAGATGTTAGTTTTTGTTACTACAAACTAGATTGAATTCTCATGAAGTACATGTTTCAAAACCTTAGTCCCCATGATGTTTTAGTGGGCTGTAAATTAACATGAAACTTGACATTTCTCCAATTTTTTCAAGAAAAGAAGGAACTTAACACTTTTTAACTGCTACATTGTTTGATGGTATAAGAAGTAGAAAGGAAAACATTGGTATTTCTAAAGCACATTCTCAGGATGTGCCAAAGCAAGTTACAACAAATAAATTAATTTTTGAAGTGCAGTCACTGTTATGTCGGCAGATGAAGTAGTCAATTTGTACATAGCTAGGTCCCACAAACAGCAAAGGAATGAATTACTAGACATTGGCCCAAATTTTCCTGTGTGCTGGTGCATCTATGGGGCTAGACTTTCGGCACATCATTGCCCATTTAGCGCCCATATAAGCGCTGAGATGCAGGCTATCGCCCATATTTGCTGAAAAGTGGAAACTAGCGCCCAATTAAAGCCCATTTATCGCCTGCCCAACTTTCGGCATACATGAACGAGCTGCATCGTCCGGCCTATTTTTTTTAAAATGACATCATCCTCGTGCAAGGCCGAGATTAGTGTTTATAGTGGAAACTTACGCCCGATTGCAGCCCAGATTATCGCCGAGCGCTACTTTCGGCATTTCGTCTACAATTCGCCCAAATGATCACTGGTCCAAAAAGACGCTGAGAAAAGCTGCAATCACCTGACCTTTACTCGGCACTACGGTGAGGATCTGTAGTAAAAGGCTGCTTCAAGTGCTTGTCAGGAGAATCAATTTGTGAGTGATTTTAAGGGCCCTTTTGACTCTTGCCAATCATCTAATCACATTTGTATTTGTTGAGGACAAACTAAGGGCATTTATAGTGATGCCCTTAGTATTGATCACTAATCACACATGCTACAGAATAGAGATGGGAGAAGGTTTATTGAAAAGCATTATGTGCCCAATCAAAGAGGTGGCAGACTGCTGCGGAGGAGGAGATGTTACACCCAACGCATTTACAGGGATAAGCGATCATACCTGGACTTGTCACGTACGTTAGGAGGCTACGCTTCCGAAAGCAGGTCATCAGTGAGATGTGCCAGCTAATTAAAGGAGATCTGCAGCCTACCAGCACCATTAGGACCGCACTGGCCATTGAGGTTAAGGTTACTGCGGTACTTTCCTTCTACAGACTCCTTTCAGACCTCAGCTGGCGATATTTGCAGTATCTCTCAGCATGCCACACATTGCTGCATTCGACAGGTGACTGAAGCCCTTTACGCACGCAGGATGGACTTTATAAACTTCGATATGACCAGGGAGGCACAGACTGAGATGGCTTTGGGTTTCTTGCGAATAGCAAACTTCCCCAAGGTGCAGGGAGCATTAGACTGTACGCACATCGCCCTGCGAGCACCTTTACAGGATGCAGAGGTGTTTTGGAACCGAAAGAGATTCCATTCCCTGAATGTGCAGCTCGTTGTCGACCACAAGCAAATAATCATGGCAGTAAATGCAAATTTTCCAGGGAATATCCATGTGTGCTCATCTTGCGTGAGAGCACTGTATCTGACCTGTTTAAGAGTCAGCCACAAGGTCACGGTTGGATGCTGGGGGTAAAGAATATGGCCTTGCCAGCTGGCTCATGACACCCTTGCATTAGCCCCAGTCAGAAGCTGAGAAGCGCTACAATGAAAGCCATATAGCCACACACAATATCATCAAACAGACAATTGGAGTTCTGAAGCAGTGTTTCAGATGCCTGGACCACTGAGGAGGCAACCTACAATACCACCCTGAGCAGATCGCTGAGTGGTGTGCTGCATGTTGAGCAGCTATCAGGAGACGACAACAATTCCTTTGATGTAAGTTAAAATAAAATGATTAAAGTTACATACAAGTACATTGCTGTAATGTCAGGGTTAATATTAATCATGGATTTTCCCCCCGCTGGTCCACTGTACAAGTAGAAGCAGAACTAGGGCATGTCATCCCATGAGGAAGGAAATGGAGTTCATCTCAGTTGGCTGATAGATTTTATTTTATAAACCAACAGGGGCTAGAATAAAAGAAAGGTTCATTGTTATTGATGGGGACCAGGTCCCGTGTTCTCTCTGTCACCCGCCGTGGGAAAAGTTCTTTGCCTGGAAAAAAAAACGTACATTTGCATAACCGCCGTTACTATGGACGCCAGCCTTGCACGACTGAATGCATCGTTAAGGCCCATTTCACATCGCTAAGGCTATTGCCCAAACTAAAAAGGCGAAGCTAGCGGTTTTTAAAATGGGCGATATTCCAGTGATCCTGAAAAATAAAAAGAGCCTGGAAATATCGAACATTTTTGGGCGATGGTGATCATGGTGGAAAGTCTAGCCCCATCTGGTGTTGGAACCCTTGAAAGGAAATTACGGAATAAGTGAATTATCCCACTAATTATGACACACCATATTTTCCTGGGACTTTTACCATTACAGGTTGAGCATCCGAAATCCGGAAACTGCGGGACTGAGGCCGTTCCGGATTCTGGGTATTTTTGGATTTTGGAATGTCTTTGCCTGGATCGAGGTAGGTGGGATCTGGCAGCCGAGGTTAGGGGGTGGTGGGGGAGCCGGGGTCGGGGATAGAAGGAGAGGAGCCAGGGCCGGGGCGGGCGAAGTTGCGGTGAAGTCGGGCCGGAGGTCAGCGAAGTCGGGGCGGGCAAAGTCGGGCCGCCGAGGGCCAGAGCGAGGTCAGGCCAGGGTGAGGTCGGGCCGCCGAGGGCCAGAGCGAGGTCAGGCCAATGTGAGTTCGGGCCGCCGAGGGCCGGAGCGAGGTCAGGCCAATGTGAGTTCGGGCCGCCGAGGGCCGGAGCGAGGTCCGGCCAGGGCGAGGTCGGGCCGCCGAGGACCGGAGCGAGGTTGGGCCAGGGCGAGGTCAGGCCGCCGAGGGCCGGAGCGAGGTTGGGCCAGGGCGAGGTCAGGCCGCCGAGGGCCGGAGCGAGGTTGGGCCGGGGCGAGGTCAGGCCGCCGAGGGCCGGGGCGAGGTCGGGCCGCCAAGGGCCGGTGCGAGGTCAGGCCAGGGTGAGTTCAGGCCGCCGAGGGCCGGAGCGAGGTCGGGCCGCCGAGGACTGGAGCGAGGTCGGGCCGCCGAGGGCCGGAGCGAGGTCAGACCAGGGTGAGTTCGGGCCGCCGAGGACCGGAGCGAGGTCGGGCCGCCGAGGGCCGGGGCGAGGTCGGGCCAGGGCGAGTTCAGGCTGCCGAGGGCCGGAGCGAGGTCAGGCCAGGGTGAGTTCGGGCCGCCGAGGACCAGAGCGAGGTCGGGCCAGGGCGAGGTCGGACCGCCGAGGGCCGGAGCGAGGTCGGGCCGCCGAGGGCCGGAGCGAGGTCAGGCCAGGGCGAGTTCGGGCTGCCGAGGGCCGGAGCGAGGTCAGGTCAGGGTGAGTTCGGGCCGCCGAGGACCGGGGCGCGGTCAGGCCGGGCGAAGTCGGGCCACCGAGACGGGGGGAGTCCGGATTTCGGAACGTTTTCCGGTTTCCAGATGATCCCACCACGGATCGGCCTGGTGTCCGGATTCCGGAACATTCAGAATTTTGGAACTCCGGATTTCGGACACTCAACCTGTACCCTCACTGAAAACAGTTGGAAGGAACTTGCATAGCTCCACCCCCTCATTGAAAACAATGCTGATTAGGACTTTCTTGCATGAAAGCTAGTTTTCACACGGGTGCTGGTGGCCTGGTGATTTATTGAGTTTATAATGCATTCACTGATTGCTTTTAAATAATATGCTAAATGTGTTTGCCGATTGGGACTTGTTATTACTGTTCATTTAGAGGAGGTACTTCACGCTCCAAGATATCCTAACGTCTGCCGTCATTAATAAGCCAAGACTTTGAATTATTAATAAGTACTTTGTTCCAGGCAACGTAACTGTAGTTGAACGTGTAACTTCTATGGCTTACTTACAGCCGATGTTAAAGAATTGGAAGATTCCAAATCCTTTCCTAATCCCTGATAGTAGCAAGCATTATTGATGGTTTCACAAAATGACAAATAGTGACCCTATGCTTCCAAATGCTGATGACTAGGACCAAGATTCAGTTTTGATCTAATTCTTTGCCCAGAGTTAGTTCTCAAATAGCTAGTGTAAAATAATAATTTACTGTGTCTAATTGCTTGGGTTGGATGAAAACCCCTTAACATGACAATTTAATAAGATGTAGAGAGCGGGGAAAATTTGAATTTTAGGAAATGGCAGCTGACACACCTGAGAATTTGATTGTTGGCAGTGAGGAATTCGCAAATGAGTAGGATCCGGCAACTGAACTACTAACTGGGAAAGATCTGCTGACAAAAGTGTGGTAATGTAGTTTACATCATAATCTAGGACACAACAAGGTAGTAGTAATGCAGTATTGGTTTAGTGCTTCAATTACTACCATAACAAAGAAATCACACCATTCGTGGCGGGATCAACACATTGGCCTTTGGTTGTGCCACTTCTGATTTGCCACTTTGTTCACTGTGGCGTATTCTAATTAGATATGCAGTAACACCCAGAGTAACTTATCAATGGCAAGATGAATGTGCTAGATGGCAGAATTGATGGTGTACATCGCCAATCTCACCGTTGCTGGAACAACTGGGCCAATGTGCACACATTGAGGGAGGAATGTTGGCCAAGAAATCAGGGGAACTCAATGGCTCTGAATTTGCGGTCGGAGGCTTTCCGCGGGGAAATGCCTCTGATCCGCAAATAAAATGCCTGTGGATGCCCTTTGCCCAGGAATGCGTTGGATCTATCAAGAAATTTCTTTACGGGCACGTACACACCTCGTAATCGCCCGTAGGAGCCACAAATTGCGGGCATGTATTTTTTAAATAATGCCATGGAATCTTTTACGCTCACTTGAGCAGGTAGATGGAGCCTCAATTTAACATCCTATCCAAAAGAGAGCTTTCTCTCAGCATTGCATTGAAGTATCATCTTAGATTACATGCTGGGGTTTGAACCCATGATTTTCTATTCAGAAACAAGTGTGCTGCCAACGGAGCTAACACTAATATTAGCATTTCTACTATAAGGAGATTAATAAATGCATTGCACTTCTTCAAGGACATAGCTGACTATGGCTAGTTTATTTCTGGTGCTGCATTCAGCAGACAAATGCAGGAGTCTCCAGCTGCCACATTATCTATCCTGCAAAAATAGTTAACTAAGGTCAATATTTCCTGTTGGCAATTTGTGCTTGAGCCTTGACAACATCAATCAAGGAAAATGTATTTCTCTTTAAATTTGATGACAGTACTAATTAAGCACGACTTGGTCAGATATCATGCAGGCCATTGGCAATCCCTAAGACCATTGAGGTTTCTATTCAAAGCAGTATGGGCACTATAGCCAGGATGTTTTATTCAAATGAATAGATTTTTATTCTGGACAATACTTTTTTCACTGAAGAAGAAATGCATTTTTATTCAGACTGATTCATTAGCTCCAGTAGGAATTTCCAAAGTTGTCTGTCAGTGCTATTTACATTAGTACTAAAGCCAAAGTATACAATTCATTACTTTTCCTTTGAAGTAAATGAGCAATGGATTTACAACCCATACTTCATATATGATTGCATAGTAGGCCAAAACACAGAATGATCCAAGCAAACATGATAACAATCCAAAAAAGACGTATAAACTGCAGAAAAAGCCCAATGCACACATCAGCCACAACAAAAGACACAATCCACAACACATAGAATTACATAGAATCTACAGCACAGAACCAGGCCATTCAGCCGGTGTTTATACTCCACATGAGCTTCCTTGAAAGCTAATTACCTCTTCCTACCCTGCCCCTCTCTATTTCCTTCTCCTTCAGGTATGAATCGAGTTACCCCTTAAATGCATCAATGTTATCTGCTTCAACTGCTCCACCTGGCAGCGAGTTCCACATTCTCCTCACTTTCTGTGTAAGGAAATTCCTCCTAAATTCTTTATTTGATTTGGCTATGTTATATTTATGCCCCTTGTTCTGGACTCTCACACAAGTGGAAACAATTTCTGCACATTCACCCTATCGAACTCTGTCACAATTTTAAAGCTTTTTATCAGGTCTCCAGAGAAGAGAGTTGAGCTTGCTCAATCTTTCCTGATAGTGGCAGCCGCTGAATTCTGATAACACCCGTATAAATCTTTCTGCACTTTGTCAAGAGTTTCAATATTCGTTTTGTAGTATGGAGACGAACTGTACATCGTATTCCAAATGTGATCTAACCAAGGTTGTTTACAAAGTTAACATTACCTCTATGCTTTTGTATTCTGTTTCTCTAGAAATGAACCCGAGTTCTTCGTTCGCACTATTTATGGCCTTATCAACTTGTATAACTACTTTTAGTGATTTATGTATTTGTATTCCCAGAAATCTTTGCTCCTCGATCAGCTTTAGTATCTTGCCTTTCAAGGAATAAATGTCCTCCTTATTTCTCCTACCAAAATGAACCACACTTTACTATATTGAACTTAATTTGCCATTATCTGACTACTCAACAAGCCTGTTTATGTCTTGCTATATTTTGGTGCGGTCCTCCACATTATTAGTTATACCCCACAATTTCGTATCATCTGCATATTTCACCACCTTTTGTCCAATTCTTGAGTCCAAATTATTTATGTGAACAACAGTAATCACAGCATAGATCCCTGTGGGACACATTTTCCACTTTCTGAAAGTTTGAGAAACTTCTTTTAACTCCTACTCTCTGTTTTCTGCTTTGTAGCCATCTTTCAATTCATTCTGCTACCTGGCCCCTGACTCCACAAGCCCTGACTTTTGTCATGAGTCTCTTATATGCCACCTTATCAGAGGCCTTCTGAAAGTCCATGTATACCAAATCTGCTGTTTACTCTCTTCTATTATTTCTTCAAACAATTCAGTATGGTTGGTTAAACATTACATTTTTACAAATCCATGCAGACTATTTTTTAATTATATTCACTGTCCCGAGATGTTTTGTTATCTGATGTTTTCACATATATTCTAGTATCTTTCCTACTACTGACGTTAATTAACTGTCTACAATTCCTTGGATTAGTTCTATCTCCCTCTTTGAAGATAGGAATTACATTTGCTGTTTGCCAATCATCTGGCAATATTCCTTTTCTATTGAATTTTATATATAGATACCAGTGACTCTGTTCTAGTTTCTTTGAGTAACCACAAAACCTCCTAAACTGCAACTTCAACAAAAAGCACATTATATTTCTCTGAACTAGTCAACAGAATTAATTGATAGAACTAGATTGATATTTCATGTTCTCACAAATAATATATTTAATTCTCCCAATTTTTTTAGTTTTCAACCAAATGATGCTTGTAAACTGGTGAAATAAATGAATTGAGTAATTAATCACCTTGTCAGTATCTCATAAGCATTGAACAAGTTGATAAAATAGTTTATTGTGCATAATCAGAAGACTTGAGAATTATTGACAACTAGGTGACCATGAATTGAAAAATTAGCTCACTGGCCAAGGCAATCTCAGTGTATTTACAGAGCTAAGAACAAAGCGACTGGCACCTGTTAAAACATTAAACAGGCAGCACAGAGACGTAAGACAGGACACATTATGTTGAAATGAATAGGAAATTGCTCAGTGATTTGGAATTCTACCAGTATCATAAGTGTAGTTCATTCCATGCAAAGGAATCATGTTTAAACCAACATACATTCAGACAGGAACCAATCATTCTTTAACAATCTCATTACCGCCCAAAAAACAAGCAAAGGGTTTTGACATCAAAAGTAAGGACGTGGAGATTACCAAAAAAAAAATCACATAAACTGAGCTGTAATGAGTTCTGGGAGACGAGCGGCACTTTCTGTGGTAAATTGTTATAAAAAATTGGGTGATCTGTTATTTCTGTAATTTAGATAAAGATCAGTGCTTTTATCTTAACTTTGCTGGGGTAGTTCTACTATATGTTCACAAAACCATACCTCATAATCTCTGAATGAGCCAAACAGGAATGCAATCCACAAGCATCGGGCACAACTGATCAAAATTAATCACACTTCTAGTACCACAAACTGTTGCAGTGGAAGCCATCATCACTTACACAGACTATCTAGTCATTATCATATTGTTGTTTGTGGGACCTTGCTGTGCACAAATTGGCTGCCGCGTTTTCTACAATACAACTTCAAAAGTACTTCATTGGTTGTAACGTTTTGGGATGTCCTGCGGTTGTGAAAGGAGGAATATAAATTAAAGTCATTCATTTCTTTCTTCGTGGGCACAAACCTAACACCAAAATTGCAGTATAAAATAAGCAACTGCATATCAGTACAAACTTAGTGAAGCCCCTGCACCTGGTGGGCCTCAGCTGAAGCTTAAAGGCAGCTGGTCTGAAACCCACCAAAAGAATTGAATTCCTGTAGTTCAGAACAAATTCTGGTAATACCCTGTATTCACATTAGGCCGTAAATTGCGGTCTCTCCGTGTATGTACGATGTGTGCATGCGCCCGAAGAGGCCTCGCAAGTGGCGGTTCTTGCCGTGCAATGCGCATGCGCCGAGAACCGGCATTTGTGAACTGGCAAAAATATTTTTGACCGATCGCACGCATCCCCTGAGATTTGGGCTATTTGCTCAACTCCTGCCCAGCGAATGTCCTTCAAACTCTTATGCCTGGTAAAAGCAAGCGTATAGCCAGCTTTTACCAGCATAAGAGATTTAAAAGACAGATAAATTAAATGTTATCATTAATTTTTATATTTAAAAAAAAAACCCTGCCTATTAAGCTAGGTTTATTTTTACCCTTATTAAAACATATTTTTAAAAATTAAAAAAAAATACATTATTGTGTATAACATTTAATTTAATTAAATTTCAGTTCATTTTAAATCTCTGAGATGTTTTATTTTATTTATTGTGTTGTGCTTCTGTGCTTTTTGGGGTATTCACATTGATTGTACGAGCTCCCATTACTAACAGAACTCACCACTATTATCAATGAGAATACTCCATGTTCATTGGTGGTCCAGGCCCACGTGATCCCAGGTTGCGCTTACGTTCCTGGGATGTGTAGGCCCATGCGCTGGACTGCAAATGGAGACCTTGGAGCACAAGTCTATGTTCCTTCGGGACACCAGGTACTTCCGTAAAAATACATTTTGTTCAGAGGCGTCCGCGCGCAGGAAGTCTCCGACCCGCAATTTCTGGGCCATTTTAATAATTAAGAAGGTTGCTTATCACTTACAGGAGATTAGGACAAATTTAGAGAAAGCGTGTGATTGTGGAAGCAGGAATTAGCAGCTGAGTCCATGCAAAGTGGAACAAGCATTGTTTTTGAACCAATAGATTTGGGTGGTTCAGACATTCCAAGATCCTCAAAAGTTCTACACAAAGACATGTACTAATCACTCACACACACAAATGTGAGCCTTAAATACAAGCATCAGATATCAGATCTCTGCCATTCCTCACTTGTCGTGAAGGGATACAGAGAACAGCATTGAGTATGGGTAGGGCATCTTACTTATTTGTGCATATTATTGCCATAGGGACATCTAAGCACAAAATCATTTGAATTAGAGCTCATTTAAGCAATTGAGAGTAAGCTTGAAACAAATTTGAGTGACTCCAGTTTTCAAATTGATTTAACAGTGATCTGTAATTTTGATGTGGTTGATGTTCTACAGCTGAAGCAGAAGGTAGAAGATACATGTGTATGAATCTATATTAAGAAACAGTATGAGCACCAAGTGAAAGTTAATATACATCATTCTGGTTATCATATCGGGAGGAGTATTTGTCTGCTGATCTTTGTTCAAGTAAGACAAAATATTTATCAAAACTTAAAAAAACCCACAGCTATCTGCTGACTTTGCATTCTCCACATGCTTTCATGGTACTCAGTAGAGGTTACCAGTTGTAAACTGCAGTTCAGACACACATCTCCTGGGACTGTACGTCAACTGCCAGTAATTTAATTCACTTGTGACCCTAGAAAGTTGAGCACATGTATCTCATCGTAGTAGTTCCTAAGAAAGAGGTAGTGGTTCTCTATTTGACCTTCCTAAACGATTTAAATGAAGTGTTTCCTTACGGCTTGGAGTGTGTTCAAATGAATAACGTTGAAGAGTTTTTGAAATTAGGCTTGGTTTTGTTTTACTGCATAAAATACAAAACTGTTCTCAAATTATATTGTAAAATATGGAAACAATTTTAGCAAAAATTTTGTTATTCCATTGCAACATGCAATGTTTCACAGCAAACACCAGGGACTAGAAATTGGGCTGCGTCGCGCCTGTTTTCCAGGCGCATGTGGCCTTCTAATGCCCCAAAATAACAGGCAGGAAGCCCGCCATATTGGTAGAGGAAATAACACTCACATTAGGCGTGCACGCCAGCAGCATTCTAAGTTTAAAAAACAATTTATGATGATGAAGCTCCTGCGCTTCATAGAGAACCTATTTGCCATTTTGAACCACCCAACGCTTCATCCGCCACGTGCTGACCTCATTCGGCATAATGTGGCGCTAACCAGCATGAAGGTCGCCTTGCCGGCACTATTTAGATAGATTGTGCCGTATTTACAGGTTAATTGCTGGTTTAATATTTCTGGCTAGTGTTTGACTTCCAGGCATTTTGTTGCTGAGTTCTAGCACTCTTGAAAATTCACTTTGTCTGCACAGAGAGAGGGTTTGCTGCTTTTGCATTGTTGTTACACTTTGCCTCACAAATTGTTTGGCTTCAGATATGGGTGGTCTGGGAGGGCTGCGTTTGGGAATAGAGGATGATTAGGAGCAGCAAAGAATACACCACAGAGCAGGAGAAGTTGCCAGAAGAGGGAGAAGGAGGAGGAAGAAGGCACTTAACAGGAGGCCATATGCACAGAGGGTTTTCAGGGAAAACATCTCCTAGTTCAACCTGAATGAGGAGCAATGTATGAGGCGCCTTCGCTTTACCAAAGAGGCTATTACCGAGCTATCTCTTTTTCTTCCGCCTCAAACCAGGGCAAGGACATCACTGCCTGTGGCTGTCAAGATCACCGTCAACTTTTATGCCACCGGCTCCTTTCAGACTACAACAAGTGATATCATCAACATCTCACAATTCACAATGCACCAATGTATCAGGGCGGTCACCTAGGCTTTCTACACACAATTCAATTTTTTGGCCCAGAACATATTAGTTATCCAAGGAAGTGTTGCATAGTGGTTATGTTACTGGATAGTAATCCAGAGGCCTGGACTAATATTCCGGAGACGTGAGTTCAAACTGTACCACGTCAGCTGGGGGATTTAAATTCAGTTAATTAAATAAATCTGCAATAAAAGCTAGTGTCAGTAATGGTGACCATGAACCAACAGATTGTCGTAAAAACCCATCTGGTTTACGAATGTCCTCGAAGGAAATCTGATCTGGCCTATATGGGACTCAAGACCCACAGCAATGTGGTTGACTCTTAACTGCCCTCCGAAATAGCCAAGCAAGCCACTCAGTTATGCCAAACTGCTATGAAAACAATAATACCTTCACCAAATGGACTGCTCACCACACCTTTCTCAAGGGCAATTAGGAATGGGCAATAAATTCTGGCCTTGCCAGTGATGCCTACATCCCATGAATGAATAATAATAAAAAAAACATTAACATATCTTCCTAGAGGGCTTAGTAATGTGCCTAGGCACCAAAATTGGATTCACATTAAAATACAACTCTTACTTACATGGAAAAATTGTCAGAAAATCCTGAAACATGACAATCCCTTTCAATATAATTCAATTGTAAGAGAATTAAAATAGCTTACCACAGAATGTAACTTTTACATTTCAACATTAATCACAAGAAAAAAATCATACTGGGCTGAGATCCAATTAATCATTTAATGGCCATAAGTTTTGTTAATTTTCAGAATAATTACAATACCATGTACCAAACGTATTTCAATCATTGGAAATCAGGGTTAACCTTGCAATTTTCTGCTTGTGCTATTCAAAAGTGTCAGTGTTGCTAAGTAAGGTCCTTCAATGGAATATAGAAACATGGGGTTCAATTTTTCCCCATTCTGTTTTTTGGCGTATTGCCAGAGTTACACCTGTTCTTCTTGGCTCCAGCTGCTCCAAAAAAAGTAGCAAGTTTCCCTGTTCTATTTTTTGAAATTGATGCCACGCAACCTGTCCTGTAGCGTCGGTGGGTGGAGCCAAATGTCTGCACCAAATAAACAATGCTGCCCCTTCTGCGCATGTGCGGGAAAAAAAGGACATTTTTGACGTGATTCCTATGGGCACGCATGCCCCGTAAAGCTCCCGGTCTGAATTTCACCATTTTTAAAGAGCCAGTTGTATGTGAGAACATTTAGTTCTCATTGGAAAAATTGGAGCTGCAATACAAGATGCAACACGGCGCAAGGACCAAGAATTTCTTACAGGATGAAGTGGAGGCACCAGTTACTGTGATTGAGGGCAGATGGCACAAGCTGGACAGCAGCAGAGGTCACATAAAGGTTCCACCCAAAGAAATGAAGAAACTTGCAGAAGATTACTGTGCAATGGTGATCACCCCGCGGTCTGGAGGCCAGTACAAAAAGAAATAGCAGGACCTTGGTCAAGTAGTTAGTGTAAGTAATATTCTAATTTATTCAGTTGTAAATGTGACCAGCTGTATATGTCCCTCCCAGCAGAAAGACACCTTCTCTAAAGAGTTATGTTTTCATCTTTGCAGAGGGAAGTGGCACACAACAAATGAGAAAGAACTCGAACAGGAGGAAGCGCAACAAATCTGCAGCCACTGACACCCTTGGAAGAGAGGGTCGCTGCTTTGATGGGTCCTGCCTGGAGAAAAGCACAAGCTGGGCCCACACTCGAGCGAGAGCGTAAGTCCTGCAAATTCCACAGTCTGGCTTTGCTAAATGTTATCTGCTGCGTGGGCTAGCCATGCTTCGGTTCATGGGGATGTCTCTGTCAGCTTTGCTTCAGTTGAAGCAATGTGCTATCATTCATCGTGGTCCTTCAAATCAGCCTGCTGCCTGGGCTGTGTGAGCCTGCTCATGCCACCCACACTGCTCCCTCCGCTGCTGCTAACCATTTGTCTGTGTTCTGTTATATTTTGCAGGGGTGGGTGATGAAATATTGGGACAATCGGGAGAAGTAACAACACATTCACTTTTCGGGAACATGAGGGAGGGAATATCTCAGTCAGCCAAAACAATGTCGGTGCACATGAGGGAGGGATTGTCGCAGATAGCTGATACAATGTCGGTGCACATGAGGGAGGGAATGTCGCAGGTAGCTGATGCACTGTCAGTGAACATGAGGAAGGGAATGTTTCAGGTATTTGACACACTGTCAGGCACGTGAGGGAGGGAATGTCAGAGTTGGCTGCTGCAATAAGGGAACACGCCCAGACCCGTGCCCATTGACATAATCAACTACTACACCCACTCCAATCCCCAGACCAGCCTCTGAAGACCGCCAAGCTGGGCCCTCCACGTTGCCGCCTGTCCCGCGCCCCCCCCACCTCAAGAAATGCGCATTACCCCATTACCCGAGATGTTCGAAAGAATATGCTTGGTACCAACCCGAGAAACGCTACCCACCGCCTGTGGGCAGGGGTGGAGTCACCAAGACCAAGCGCAGTGGCCGGTCTCAGAATGAGATGGAGGAGAGATGGGTGCAGCCTTTTTTTTTACTGCTGCTGTTGTTGTTGTTACTGTTGTAACTGTTCTCAAATTCAAAGTTTTATGTAAGTTATGTAAATTTACAAGTTTGTAAGTGATCTTCAAGTTTGTAAGTGATCTTAACTGAAAACTTTAAATTTTGATACAAGAATATTTTTATTTAAGTTAAGTACAAACAAATATTTGTTAAACTTTTGAATAAAATATATTTTACATTATAACTGAATCATTTACATTATTAACAACTTTTTGAACTAAAGAAGAATCATTTCCATTATTTGTTCCATTATTAACACAACTTTTTGAAGTAAACAAGAATCATTTCCATTATTTGTTCCATTAACACAACACAACATTACGGAACAGGTCCAAACAGTAAACATGGTCCAAGTGGAATAATTGCCGCTGAGCCTTCAGGCAACAAAGCGTTCACGGATGAACTGCTGGTGCAAGGCTTGAGCAATCGTTAAAGAGGCACGACGGCCCGCCCTCCTCCGCTGTTGTGTTCCGGGTTCAGGTAGTAGCATGGCTTCCTCATCCTCCTCCTCGTCATCTGCATCGTCCTCATCATCATCAGCCACTCTCATCTCAGGTGGGTCTTCTACTACCAGCTGCTGCTGCCTCATGATGGCTAAGTTATGCAGCATGTAGTACACAACAGTGAACTGACCGACAATCTCAGGAGAGTATAGCCTCTGGAATGGTCCAGGCATTGGAAACGCTGTTTCAAGATGCCAATGCTCCTCTCTATTGTGCTGCGTGTCGCAATGCAACACATTGTATTCCCGGTCAGCTTCCATCCGAGTTACGATTAGGGGCATCATGAGCCAAGTAGTCAGTAGCCAGCTCTGCCCTTCTGGCTGCTGCTGAAACATGGCAGATATAACGCTCTCGCGTAAGATGAACGCATCATGCATCAACTGACATGATGCGATGCATGTCGTCACACACGAACTGCACATTAATGGAGTGGCAGCCTTTTCTGTTCCTGTACATCTCAGAATCCTCCAAACGTGCTCGCAAAGCGATGTGGGTAAAACAATGCAGCCCTGTACTTTTGGGAAGCCAGCAATCCTGGAGAAGCCCACAGCCCTTTCATGCATTGCCTGGGCGGTCATGGGGAACTTTATGTAGTCATTCCTCCGGGCATATAGTGCAGCAGTCACCTGCCGAATGTAGATATGTGTTGCATGTTGAGAAATGGCACACACATCCCCAGTTGTGGCATGGAATGATCCAGATGCATAGAATGAAAGTGCAGCTGTAACCTTCACTTCAACTGACAAAGCAGTCCTCCTGATGCTTCTAGATTGCAGGTCTGCTTTTACTAACTCACAGATCTCAGTTACAACTTCTTTGTGGAAACGCAGCCTTCTGACACAGTCTGCATCACTCCGGTGCAGGTGCGAATGCCTGTCTCGATATATCCGACATGGGTAAGGCCTCCTGCCCATTACCCTACGTGCTCTGAGGTTCCTCATGCGATGACGCCGAATTAGTTGTCTCCTCCGCAGCACCATCATGCAGAATGCTTGCACAAGGTATGGCATTATCAGTATTGCCTCCATGATTAAATTCTACCATTGCAAGGAGCTCAAAGCAGCAGGCAGGACAAGGTTCTTTGTTTTCTCTCCGAGGTCGACGCCCTAGTATGGACCACACCCAGATCTGAGCAGGCACAATGATCGTGAATCCCCCCCGGGCTTCACTTGATGCGTGTTTTATGACATTTAAAAAAAACTAACCTAAAAAAAATGGCGCAAATCACTGGGGAAAATTGAGCCCATAGTTTTATCTCATATCAATATCTCATAAAAAAATCAAAGCACCTGAGAAAATTAAGATTTATATTGATTTTCTTTCACCAAATGCTGATTATATCATTGAAGGAACTAACAAAAGAAAAGATTGAATTATTTATATATATATAATATATTATATTTATATAACACACAAATGGAAATACATAATCACAGGATGTTATTCGCCACTCCCTCACACTGCTATGCTCAATGACTCCTACAGACTGATTCCCTGACTGATGACATTAGCGCTCACTGTTCTAACAAAAAAACCTCAAGAGAAATAGGAAAAGTAAACCACAAGATGGTGAACGTAATCATAATTCTCTTTAATTGATTCTTCTCTTTTACCTAGCAAAATATTTATAAAGCTAGCCCTGGCAATTTTCTGGTTATTTTTGTTCTGTTCTGTCTTCTTCTATTCAGCATTATTTTTCTAAATCTTATTGTACAATAGAATGTTCCCCACCGGTGGCTCAGAGGAAAATTCCACTCTATGAATTGGTACTAAACCAAAGAGATCAGGAAAGCCCTGATCTGTATTGAGCTAGCTGATCTGAGCTATGGCAGCAATGGGGGTCACCACAATTGGTCACCATCTTTTGTGACATGGAAGGGGAAAATTCCTACTTCTGATCACTATCCACTGCTAAAAGTGTTTGCTTATGGATGGTGAATGAGGATAACATTGGGCCTAATGGTTAACTAGTCTCCCAGCACTTGGGTGAGATACCAGAAGGTCACTGCTGACCATGAATTCATACTCCAGCATGAGTGACTGCCTTCAGAAAAAAGAACTGAGGGAGAAGAAAACAAAATAGTGTGGTATTTCAGAATATAGAATCCTAGGGGCCAAAATTGGCGACCGCTGGAAACGGGGCACATGCATCCCGTTTCTGTTGCATTCACTGCTGCGGTGGATGAGGTGGCCTCTTGAGCGAAATTCCGCTCTTTGGCTTTGTTTTCTGACGGTTCGGAAGTCACTCATAATGGGAGCGGATATGCGGTGGTGAGCATTCTAGAGGGGCGGAAGTGGGGGTGAGCAGAGTGTGCGCTGCTGTCAGTCATTAGCGTATCGCTGATGACGTCATCACAGTGCCGCATCACCATGACTCTCCCCTTCACGTAAGGGGAGAGCCTTCATGATTTTTAAACTTCGAGCCACCAGGGATGGTTTCGGCACTCGAGACGGGGTGCCAGGCTGCCTGTTGGTGGCCCGGGGGCACAATTGTCGGCCCGGCATGCCAGTTGTCCGACAAAAATAAACATAGCGGCAGTGCGTCCTCCCCTTTTAATGGGAGCCACACAGCCATTTTAGAAGGACACAGCCTCACTGGGCCGCCTGAAAAAAGCAGCTTTTGGCACCACCCAGCAGGAGGAAGATTTTCTTGGCGAACTCTGATGACGCACTTAGGATGACTCGGCAGCAGCGGAGCGCTGTGGGGGCGGAGAGGGGATCACCGCCGGGATACCGCAGGAACGGAATTTTGATAATGGCGGCCATTACACGAAAAATCGGCGACCATGGCACTCCGCAGCATGGCCACCGATTTCCGGTGGTAACAGGCCTTAAGGAAAGGGGGAATTTTGGCATCTAATCTTCAGGTGAGATTTAAAGGAATGTCTCCTCTAACTATGTAAGATGATTAAATTAAATTCCTACACTATCTCTTTATCAGTCTCTACCTGTAACTTAACACGTTACTGCAACAATGTTTTTTCTGTAGGGATGTACTCAGAATGAAAATCTCAGTAATTATTCTCATTGTTAATTAATGGATTTAGCAATTTATATTTCAAAATGCAGTAAGAGAATGTGCAATATCTAAAATTTTATAATGTTGAAGTGCCTATAGCTTCATTAAAGAGTCTTCAGACAGTTCAGTTGTTGGAATGTCACAAACAGCTTCCTGCAGAATCTCTCTTGTGCACTGCTATGTTGGTTGTTCAGTCAATTGGCACTGGAGCAGATTTTACATCTGATATACTGAAACTGTTTTAAGTGTGTGGGGTGTTTTAGTTCTTATTTTCCTAAAAGCTAAAGCAATAAATCAATATTTGTAACATCAGATGAGATCAGTATCTAATAGCGTTGACAAATCTGTAATGTAAAGTTATCTTTACCTTCATAATCTGGCTCCTTGAAACTGTAGAAATCTAAAGATTTTTTTTTAAATTTGAGATTGAAATGTAGTGATGATGTATGTAATGACTTCTGGCACAGTCTGAAAGGTATCCTGTTCTCAAGTACAACATTCTCCTGGTGTAATGGTGTGTGAAAGATTAACATAATGAATAGCATCAGCTGTTCATATTCTCTTTATTTAACTCTCAGACAATCTTTACGTATGTCAGAAAGTTCCACCAGACTAAATATTCTCAATAGAGACACACCGCAGATCAAAAGCTGGGGAAAAGCAATGTGTGTGTACTTTGGTAATTATACTCGTTTGTTCAAGTACATTTTGTCACATTCATAACCTACTTGGCAATTACCTTAATGTTTAAATCTGCCAAGTGTTTCTCAACACCCATGACATTCTGCATTATTATAGACAACACTTTTTACAGCTAATATTAGAATTGTATCAGCATCAACGAATTGAAAAAAGTTGGATGAGGAGAGACAATTAATAGGCAGAAGGAACAGTGTGTGTAAGGGAGCGAACCAGCCTGGGAAACACCTTTGTCAGTGCAAGAAGAATCAAAACAATTTGAAAATTTGGTGGACGGTTAAATGTTAGTAAATTATTCAGAAGTGTACAGTACCAGAACATATTACAGGTTTTTGAGATATCCACTGTTTAAGGGCAGAGTTTCAGAGGTGGATAACATAGCTAACCAGCTCATCTTTGGATAGCCATGCTGAAAACCATACTGGCAATCATGAATTGGGCCAGAACTTTTAAGATGATTGACAATTTAAGTTAAAGTTTCAAGTTAAAATGTTGATCAGGGCAATAGTTAGAAGGCCAAAAGGGATCAGTGAGAACAAGCAAATTCTAAGGAGAAAGAAAGGTGGGAGTAAGAAAGATTCAAGAGATGTCATAGGACAAGAATAAGTTCAGAGGCACTCACTTGAGGACAATAGGAGGAACACCATCAGGGTTAGTGGAATTATTTAATTTATGACCTAATTCATGCCTTTGTTACCTCTAGACTTGACAATTTCAACTCATTCCTGGCTGGCCTTCCACATTCCACACTTCGTAAACTTGAAGTCATCCAAAACTCAGCAACCCGTGTACTAACCTGCACCAAGTCAAGATCACCCATCACCCCTGTGCTTTCTGACCTACATTGGCTCCCAGTTAAACAACGCCTTGATTTCAAAATTTTCATCCTTGTTTACAAATCACTCCATGGACTTGCCCCATCCTATCTCTGTAATCTTTTTCAGCATCACAATCCCACAAGATGTCTGCACTCCTCAAATTCTGGCCTCTTGAACATCCCTCATTATAACTGCTCAACCATCGGTGGAAATGCTTTCAGCTGCTTGGGCCCTAATCTCTGGACTTCCCTCCCTAAACCTCTACACCTCTCTACTCCTCTTTCCTCCTTTAAGACATTCATTGAAACTTACCTCTTTAAACAAGCTTTTAATCATCTGCCTTAATTTCTTCTGTGGCTCGGTGTCAAATTTATCTGTTTGTCTGTAACACTGTTGTGAAGCGTCTTGGGACATTTTACTACGTTAAAGGTGCTATATAAATAAAAATTATTATTACTATTGGAGTCCTGAGAGCAGAAGATCCAAAAGACTTAGTGGGGATAAAACTCGATGTTGGTCATAATATCAAACAGATTGGAACATTAGAGGGAGACCCTTTATCAAGGCCATTGATCATAGACGAGGAAGAGAAAAGTGAGTCAAAAAAGTTAGCTTTCCCTTTAGAAAAGTTAGCAACTGTATCTTCAGGAGGGAGGAGGGAAGAGGCTCAGAAGTTGAGAGACAACACTGTCAAAGGAAAAGAAGATCTGATAGAATGTAAAATAAGCATCAATTTGCCATTGTCCATTTTTTGCCTAGTGATAAAAGTAAAAAATACCCCATACTGTGGTATAATGTAGTGGACAAAATGAACAGATAATGTTTGACACAAAATCTGGGGGGGGGGGTAAACAGCTGGAGGTCATGGTCCATATTGGGACCAACAACATAGGTAAAAAGGGGGATGAGGTCCTACAGGCAGAATTCAGGGAGCTAGGAAGAAAATTAAAGGGTAGGACCTCAAAGGTAGTAATCTCCGGGTTACTACCGGTGCCATGTGCTAATGAGTACCAGAATAGAAGGATAGAGAGAATGAACACATGGCTGGAAAATTAGTGCAGGAGGGAGGGCCTTAAATTCTTGAGGCATTGAGACCGCTTCTGGGGAGATGGGACTTGTACAAACCGGACGGGTTGCACCTCAACAGTGCTGGGACCAATATCCTCGTGATGAGTTTTGCTAGAGCTGTTGGGGAGAGTTTAAATTAGCTTGGCAGGGGATGGGAACCTGAACAAATTCAATAGGGAAGGAAGTAAAGCAGAAATTGGATAGCAAGAATCTGGAAAATGAATCTGTTAGACAGAGGAAACAAGGCTTAGCAAGTAGTAAGCAAGGAGGTCTTCCTGTGCTCAATGGTATATACTTTAATGCAAGGAGTATAGCGAATAAGGCGGATGAGCTAAGAGCACAGGTAGACACTTGGGAGTATAACATAATAGCCATTACAGAAACATGGCTGAAAGAGGGGCAGGTTTGGCAAATTAATATTCCTGGTTATAGGATTTTCAAACAAGATAGAGGGGGGAGAAAGGGGGTGGGGTGGGGTTGCGGTACTGATTAAAGAAACTATTACAGCGGTGAGGAGGGATGCTATGTTAGAGGGATCATTAAATGAAGCCATATGGGTCGAATTGAAAAATAAAAAGGGGCGATCACACTGCTGGGCGTGTATTATAGACCCCCAAACATTGGGAGGGAGATAGAGGAGCAAATATGTAGGCAAATTGCTGTGAAGTCCAAAAACTATAGGGTAGCAATAGTAGGGGATTTTAACTATCTAAATATTGATTGGGACAAATATAGTGTGAAAGTTATAGAGGGTGCGGAATTCTTGAAATGCATTCAAGAGCACTTTTTTAGTCAGTGTGTAGCTAGTCCAACACGAGAGGGGGCGGTCTTGGATTTCATTTTGGGGAATGAAGCTGGGCAGGTTGAAGGGGTATTAGTGGGAGAGCACTTGGGTGCCAGCAACCATAGTTCAGTCAGATTCAAGTTGGTTATGGATAAGGAAAAGGATAGGTCTGAAATAAAAGTCCCGAAATGGAGAAAAGCTAATTTTGCTAAGCTAAGGAGTGATTTGGCCATAGTGGACGGGAAACAACTACTTGTGGGTAAATCAGTGTCGGAACAGTGGGAGGCATTCAAAGAGGAGATTCGGAGGGCGCAGGCCAAACATGTGCCCTTTAAGAAAAAGGCTGGGAAAAATAATTCTAGAGCCCCCTGAATGTCTAGGGACTTACAGGGGAGGATAAAGAAAAAAAAGAAGCTTATGTCATATACCAACGGCTAAATACTATAGAATCTTTAGAGGAATATAGAAAGTTAAGAGGCAAAATTAAAAAGGACATTAGGAATGCTAAGAGAGAGCACGAGAAAGTCTTGGCTAGTAAAATTAAGGAAAACCCCAAGATGTTCTATAAATATATTAAGAGTAAGAGGGTAACTAAAGAAAGGGTAGGGCCTATTGGAGACCATGAGGGCAATCTTTGTGTGGAGGTGGCAAATGTTGGTAAGGTTCTTAACAAATACTTTGCATCTGTTTTCATAAAGGAAAGGGGCAATGCAGATACTGCTATCGAGACAGAGTGTGATATTCTGGATGAAATAAATACAGTGAGAGGAAGTATTAAAGGGTTTAGCAGCTTTGAAAGTAGATAAGTCCCCAGGTTCGGATGAAATGCATCCCAGGCTGTTGAGCGAAGTGAGAGGAAATAGCAGAAGCCTTGACCATCATTTTTCAGTCCTGCTTGACAAATCTTCTGGAATTTTTTGAGGATGTAACTAGTAGAGTGGACAAGGGAGAACCAGTGGATGTGGTGTATTTGGACTTTCAAAAGGCTTTTGACAAGGTCCCACACAAGAGATTAGTGTGCAAAATTAAAGCACATGGTATTGGGGGTAATATATTGATGTGGATCGAGAACTGGTTGGCAGACAGGAAGCAGAGAGTCAGGATAAACGGGTCCTTTTCAGAATGGCAGGCAGTGACTAGTGGGGTGCCGCAAGGCTCAGTGCTGGGACCCCAGCTATTTACAATATACATTAACGATTTAGATGAAGGAATTGTGTGTAATATCTCCAAGTTTGCAGATGACACTAAGCTGGGTGGCGGTGTGAGCTGTGAGGAGAACGCTAAGAGGCTGCAGGGTGACATGGACAGGTTAGGTGAATGGGCAAACACATGGCAGATGCAGTATAATGTGGATAAATGTGAAGTTATCCACTTCGGGGGCAAAAATACAAAGGCAGAATATTATCTGAATGGCGGCAGATTAGGAAAAGGGGAGGTCCAACGAGACCTGGGTGTCATGGTACATCAGTCATTGAAAGTTGGCATGCACGTACAACAGGCAGTGAAGAAGGCAAATGGCATGTTGGCCTTCATAGCTAGGGGATTTGAGTATAGGAGCAGGGCGGTCTTACTGCAGTTGTACAGGGCCTTAGTGAGGCCTCATCTGGAATATTGTGTTCAATTTTGGTCTCCTAATCTGAGGAAGGACGTTCTTGCTATTGAGGGACTGTAGCGAAGATTCACCAGACTGATTCCAGGCTTGGCGGGATGAGGAGAGACTGGATCGACTGGGCCTGTATTCACTGAAGTTTAGAAGGATGAGAGGATATCTCATAGAAACATATAAAATTCTGATGGGACTGGACAGGTTAGATGCAGGAAGAATGTTCCCGATGTTGGGGAAGTCCAGAACCAGGGGACACAGTCTAAGGATAAGGGGTAAGCCATTTAGGACTGAGATGAGAAGAAACTTCTTCATTCAGAGTTGTTAACCTGTGGAATTCCCTACCGCAGAGAGTTGTTGATGCCAGTTCATTGGATATATTCAAGAGGGAGTTAGATATGGCCCTTACGGCTAAAGGGATCAAGGGTTAGAGAGAAAGCAGGAAAGGGGTACGGAGGTGAATGATCAGCCATGATCTTATTGAATGGTGGTGCAGGCTTGAAGGGCCGAATGGCCTACTCCAGCACCTATTTTCTATGTTTCTATGTTTCTTTAGATTTGGGCATGGTGCCGGAGGATTGGAGGACTGCTAATGTAGTATCCTTGTTTAAGAAGGGAGAAAGGGATAGGCCGAGTAATTACAGGCCTGTCAGCCTAACCTCAGTGGTAGGAAAATTATTGGAAAAAATCCTGAAAGACCAGATAAATCTACATTTGGAAAGGCAGAGATTAATTAGGGACAGTCAGCACGGATTTGTTAAGGGAAGATCGTGTTTGACTAACCTGATTGAATTTTTTGAGGAGGTAACCAAGAGGGTAGATGAGGGTAGTGCGTATGATGTAGTGTATATGAACTTTAGCAAAGCTTTTGATAAGGTCCCACATGGGTAGACTGGTCAAGAAGGTTAAAACCCATGGGATGCAGGGCAAAGTGGCAGATTGGATCCAAAATTGGCTTGGAGGTAGGAAGCAAACAGTAATGGTTGATGGATGTTTTTGTGACTGGAAGGATGTTTCCTGTGGGGTTCCTGTTAGGCCACAGCTGGAGTACTGCGTGCAGTTCTGGTCGCCGTATTATAGGAAGGATGTGATTGCATTAGAGAGGGTGCAGAGGAGATTTACTAGGATGCTGCCTGGAATGAAGAATCTTAGTTCTGAGGACAGATTGGATCGGCTGAGTTTGTTCTCATTGGAACAGAGGAGTTGAGAGGAGACCTCATTGAGGTGTACAACATTGAGGGACTTGGACATAGTGGATAGTAAGGGCCTATTTCCATTGGTGGAGGGGTCTATTACGAGGGGGCATAGTTTTAAGGTGGGTGGTGGAAGGTTTAAAGGAGATTTGAGGGGGGGCTTCTTTACACAAATGGTTGTGGGGATCTGGAACTCGCTGCCTGGAAGAGTGGTGGGTGCAGAAACCCTCACCACATTTAAAAAGTACTTGGATGGGCACTTGAAGTGCCGTAACCTGCAGGATTACGGACCTAGAGCTGGTAATTGGGATTCGACTGGATGACCTTTTGTTGGCCGACGCAGTATTAGTGGTAAGTACTGCAGGGAATTGAATACGGCCAGGGTAATCTCCTGGACTAGTTTCGACCGTCTGGATGGGTCGGAGAGGAATTTTCCCAGATTTTTTTTTCTCCCTAAATTGCCCTGGATTTTTGCCTCTCCAAGGAGAGCACATGGCTCCGGTTGGGGAGGAGTGTAGAATGTTTCAGTATAAGGGGTGTTGCAGTTGTCTGAGGCAGACTGGTTGGGCTGGGTGCTCTTTGCCTTTCCATCATTGTTCATAGGTTTATATGTAACCTTCAGGGCTGCTGACCAAGGGCCGGGCGGCTCTTTGTCGACCGGCATGGACACAATGGGCTGAAATGACCACCTTCTGCAATGTAAATGTCTATGGTTCTATGTTCACATTTTAGAAGACTAAATTTCGAAGAAAAATAAATGAATTAATGAAATTGAATCCTACAATAATATGCTACTACTACATCATGACATTTTAAATTATATAGTGTTAATTATCATATACAATCCTCATTAATTTCACTTGTAGTATTCCTTAAAGGGTCTTGGTTGCACCTCCAATAGTGGTGTTCAATGCCTACTTTTTAAAAAAAAAAAAAAAAAATGTTTTTCTCTGGATGTATGCGTTGCTGGCAAGACAAATATTTATTGCCCATCTCTAATTGCCCCTTGAATAACTGACTGGCTTGCTAGGCTATTTCAGAGGTCAGTTAAGAGTCAACCACATTGCTGTGGGTCTCGAGTCACATATAGGCCAGACCAGGTAAGGACGGCAGATTTCCTTCCCTAAAGGATATTAGTGAACCAGATGAGTTTTTACGACAATCTGGTAATTTCGTGGTCACCATTACTGATACTAATTTTTTATTATTTTCTCCACTGCATTTGTAACACTTTGTGTGCAATGCCATTGCACATAAAGTGTTACAAATGCAGTGGAGAAATACCTATGGGGATGAGTGCTTACGCACAAAATGTGCACTGGCCTCATTAAGGCTACAGATTTTATGCAGTTCGTGCTATTTGGTGGTATTTGTACCAGCTCCAGTTTTCTACTGCTTTCTTTGTTCTGGTGGTCTTGATTTGTTTAGTACAAATAGCTTGTTTGCTGTTCACAATTAAGAGGTGCTCCAACTGCCTTGGACAGCTTTTCTGTGGGACTGCGGACATGGAAAAAAAGATTGGAGTGATGCAGTGCATTAAAACACCTCATATCAACTCTGATAGCTGCTGTAACTTCTGGACTATGGTGCCTTTGGTAGAAATTTAAGCCTAGAAATTACTGTTAGCAACATTATTGGGCGAACACTTGATATATTCATATGCCATTCCTCTGCTATTTTATCACAGCGATTTAAATGGGTTTATACCGCCACTAAAATACCACAAGAGAATAACATATGAACATGTCAAGCATTCATCCACTAATATCACTGACAATAATTTCTAAGCAATACACTTTGGGATGATAAGCAGATGCATGGTATAAGAATGTAAGAAATAGGAGCAGGAGTAGGCAATTTAGCCCTTCAAGTCTGCTCCGCCATTCAATAAGATCATGGCTGATCTGATCTTGGCCTCAATTCCACTTCCCTGCCCACTCCCCATAACTCTTGACTCCCTTATCGTTCAAAAATCTGTCTAACTCCACCTTAAATATATTCAATAACCCAGCCTCCACAGCTCTCTGGGTAGAAAATTTCATAGATTCACGACCCTCTGAGAGAAGAAATTTTTTTGCTCTAGCCCTGGCTGAGTAGTCTCCCGGTCTGCTCCCCTGCCCCTAGCCCAGGCCAAGTGGTCTCCTCTCTCCTGGTCAAAGGCTTCCCTCCACCCCCTCTCTTTCTCCCCCCGCCTCTCTCTTCCTCTCCCCACCTCTCTCCCCCTATCTCTTACCTTTCCTGCTGCTGCTGTCTGGGCATCTGCTGCACTTACCTGCGCCGATTTCCTTACCTGCGCCGATTTCTTTAACTCTCCGCAAGGGTTTTCTCAAGTGGCCACATACGCTGGCCTAAGTAGAAATGGAGTAACTATTAGCTGGCCAAAGTTGTCTAAATGGCCAGAACTGGTGTAGGTGGCTGGTAACGCCCCCTTTTGAGAAAAAAAAACTAAAATAAAACGTAACTGAGTTACGCTGGTGCAAATTGATTGGGGAAACTGGGGATTTTTAAGTTACGCCATAAAAAGCAGCCTACTCCAAAAAAAATGGAGCAACTCCTGGCCAAAATTGAGCCCTATGTCCCTTTGCAGATTCTTTGTGTCCTCCTCGCAACTTGCTTTCCTACCTATCTTTGTATCATCAGCAAATTTGGCTACATTACACTCAGTCCCTTCACCCAAGTCATTAATATAGATTGTAAATAGTTGAGGCCCCAGCACTGATCCCTGTGGCACTCCACTACTTAGTTTGTCAATCTGAAAATGACCCATTTATCCCAACTCTCTGTTTTGTGTTAGTTAGCCAATCCTCTATCTATGCTAATATATTATCCCCAAACCCATGAGCTCTTATCTTGTGCAGTAACCTTTTATGTGGCACCTGATTGAATGCCTTCTTGAAATCCATATATACTACTTCTGCTGCTTTCCCCTTTATCCCCCCTGCTCGTTATATCCTCAGAGAACTCTAGCAAATTTGTCAAACATGATTTCCATTTCATAAAAACCATGCTGACTCTGCTTTATTGTATTATGATTTTCTAAATGCCCTGCTACTATTTCCTTAATAATGGACTCCAGCATTTTCCCAATGACAGATGTTAGGCTAACTGGTCTATAGTTTCATAAGAACATAAGAAATTGGAGCAGGAGTAGGCCATACGGCCCCTCAAGCCTGCTCCGCCATTTAATGCGATCATGGCTGATCCGATCATGGACTCAGGTCCCCTTCCCTGCCCGCTCCCCATAACCCCTTGATCTGTTTATCGGTTAAGAAGCTGTCTATCTCTGTCTTAAATTTATTCAATATCCCGGCTTCCACAGCTCTCTGAGGCAGCGAATTCCACAGATTTACAACCCACTGAGAGAAGAAATTCCTCCTTATCTCAGTTTTAAATGGGCGGCCCCTTATTCTAAGATTATGCCCCCAGTTCTAGTCACCCCCATCAGTGGAAACATCCTCTCTGCATCCACCCTGTCAAGTCCCCTTACGTTTCGATAAGATCACCTCTCATTCTTCTGAATTCCAATGAGTAGAGACCCAAGCTCTTCAACCTTTCCTCATAAGTCAACCCCCTCATCTCCGGAATCAACCTCGTGAACCTTCTCTGTACTGCCTCCAAAGTAAGTATATCCTTTCATAAATATGGAAACCAAAACTGTATGCAATATTCCAGGTTTGGTCTCACCAATACCCTGTATAACTGTAGCAAGACTTCCCTGCTTTTATACTCCATCCCCTTTGCAATAAAGGCCAAGATTCCATTGGCTGCCTTAATCACTTGCTGTACCTGCATACTAACCTTTTGTGTTTCATGCACAAGTACCCCCAGGTCCCGCTGTACTGCAGCACTTTGTAATTTTACTCCATTTAAATAATAACTTGCTCTTTGATTTTTTTCTGCCAAAGTGCATGACCTCACACTTTCCAACATTATACTCCATTTGCCAAATTTTTTCCCACTCACTTAGCCTGTCTATGTCCTTTTGCAGATTTTTTGTGTCCTCCTCACACATTGCTTTTCCTCCCATCTTTGTATTGTCAGCAAACTTGGCTACGTTACACTCAGTCCCTTCTTCCAAGTCGTTAATATAGATTGTAAATAGTTGGGGGTCCCTGCGGCACCCCATTAGTTACTGATTGCCAAACCAAGAATGAACCATTTATCCCGATTCTCTGTTAGTTAGCCAATCCTCTATCCATGCTAATATATTACCCCCGACCCCGTGAACTTTTATCTTGTACAGTAACCTTTTATGTGGCACATTGTCAAATGCCTTCTGGAAATCCAAGTACGCCACATCCACTGGTTCCCCTTTATCTACCCTGTTCATTACATCATCAAAGAATCCAGGGAATTTGCTAAACATGACTTCCCCTTCATAAATCCATGCTGACTCTGCCTGACCGAATTATGCTTTTCCAAATGTCATGCTACTGCTTCTTTAATAATAGACTCCAACATTTTCCCAACCACAGATGTTAGGCTAACTGGTCTATAGTTTCCTGACTCCCTCCTTTGTTAAATAGGGGCATTATATTTGGGACCTCTCCAGAATCCAAGTAATTTTGGTAGATTACAACCAATGCATCTAATGGGCTCAAAATTGGCCAGGAGTTGCACTCTTTTTTTTTTTGGAGTAACTTGGTTTTTCTGGCGTAAGTTAAAAATCCCCACTTTCCCCAATAAACTTGCTCCAGAGTAACTGAGTTAGTTACGATTTTTTTCGTTTAGTTTTTTCTTTCTCAAAAGTTCCCCAGTAACCTACGCCAGTTTTGGCCATTTAGACAACTTTGGCCAGCTAATAGTTACTCCAAATCTACTTAGGCCAGCGTATGTGGCCACTTCAGAAAATCTTTGCGGAGAGTTAAGAAGTCGACGCAGGTTAGTATATTCTCTACCACAGAAAGTACCTGTGGAATTCTCTACCGCAGAAAGTAGTTGAGGCCAATTCACTAAATATATTCAAAAGGGAGTTAGATGAAGTCCTTACTACTAGGGGGATCAAGGGGTATGGCGAGAAAGCAGGAATGGGGTACTGAAGTTGCATGTTCAGCCATGAACTCATTGAATGGCGGTGCAGGCTGGAGGGGCCGAATGGCCTACTCCTGCACCTATTTTCTATGTTTCTATGTTTCTAAAACACCAAGACTTACAAAGCACTAAACAAAGCACAAAAAGTAATAAACATTCAATAACAAATAAAAAATAGAAGGAAGCAGAGAGGACCTGCACCTAAAGCACCAAGATGTACAAAGTTTTAAGGAAAGATTAAAAGAAAATAAAGGAACTCGGCAAACATAAACTCCACCTGTTTACCAAAAACATCACCTCTTGCTTTACTACTATAAGAGGTCCTGCCTGACCAAACCTGAAATGAAAAAATTGGACCAAAAAGCACCCTTATTCACCAAACACCAATGATTAAACTTTCTACTCAACCCCAACAAGGCTTAATTAAAACCTATTTAACACTACTCTTCCTGACATTGACCCTGGCCATCTTAATCACAGTAGTTTAAACCACGAACATAAGCAGCTACTTACACAGCGGGCCGGTGCGGGAGAGCTCTCGGCCAGGGATAGGGACGGCAAATGCGAGCATCGGGTTCCTCACACACAGGCTGCAGGACGCGCTGAGGCGAGGAGCTACTGCGCATGTGCACACACTCGAACGCGCATGTGCAAACGTCCCGGCACTGTTTTCAGTGCCGGAACACTGGCTCCGCCCCCAATCCACTGGCCACGCTACGCCACCACCGAGGAGAGGCCGGACAGCGGCCAAAGTCGGGAGGAAGATTTTCTGCACGCTTCGAGTCGTGGAAAAGTGGCGCACCCCGGGTGAGTACGCCAAAAATCAGCAGGGGCCAATTTTGAGCCCAATATTTCTGCAGCCACTTCTTTTAAGACCCTAGGATGCAGGCCATCAGATCCAGGGGACTTGTCCACCTTTAGTCCCATTAGTTTGCCTAGTACTTTTTCTCCAGTGATAGTGATTGTTTTAAGTTCCCTCCTCCCTGTAGCCCCTTGATTATCTATTGGGATGCTTTTAGTGTCTTCTACATGAAGACCAATACAAAATATTTGTTCAATGTCTCTGCCATTTCCCTGTTTCCCATTATTAATCCCCCAGTTTCATCCTCTAAGGGACCAAAGATTACTTTAGCTAGTCTCTTCCTTTTTATCTGTCTTGTTATCTCTTGGGACACGATGATCAAGAGAAAGAAAATCAATTGCTGGACAGTAAAGTGTATATACTTGGTGAAAAAGAATCAAACACTCCCAGGACTGCAAGTGGAGTGAGCCTAGGCTCCATGGTAGCATTTCAATCTCTGAGTCGGAAGGTTATGGGTCCAAGCCCCGCTCCAGACAGTTCTGGGGAGCAGAGACTAGAGTTCCATTCTCTGAATATGAGGATGATATCCAGCAGGGTACTCAGCTGATGAGAGTGAAGTGGTGATCCCTATATTATCTAGCCAGCTCACCATATCAGGTTAATGACCTGTCCACACAAAAAAGGGTCTTTGTTACGGAAAAAAAACAAATCTGCTAGATGTAAAAAGCAGTGGAAGAAATGGGTTATTGCATGTGCCATTAGGTACACACGGGAAAGAGAATAAGAAGTGGTGTAAGTCCATTCTTGAGCCATGCTGCTTAATAAAGTCTGCTTCACTTTCAGACATTTTGAGCATATCATTGATACTTTTTTTTCAATGCTGATAGGAGCTTTTTGATTGTCATTCAATTATGTGGCTGATGAAGCCTGGCATTTGTAACAGCAAGTGACAATTCTGTGACATGCTGCAGGGGGATCTTAGAACAATTCCTGCCAGTTCTCTCATGATTCTGATAATAATGCCTAGCGCCAAAATTGAAGTAAGTGGCATCATGAAATTAAACGCACGGGCCTAGAAATAGGTTTGCCCCCAAAACGGGCACGGGGATCTCGATGCACGATCAACCCGCGCCTGTTCGGAGGACTGCAGGCAGCATGTGAACTTTGTGCTCATTTCCATGATTGTGGCATTCTGCCCAGCGCTGAATACACTGCGGAGTGGCTGAACGATCAGCAGAGCGCCCAGGTTCGTGCAAGGCTCGCACCACTTAAAGCTCACCTGCACTACATAATGTCAATCTGCACTTCTTAAAGGGGAGGTGCATTTTGCCTGCAGCAGATCATTGAACTGGCTGGGGAAGACAGTGGAAAAGAACTAATGATGGCACAACAGGGGAGAGAGTGTGCACCAAGGTTCTTGGATGCAGCACTGGAGGCCTTGGTACAGGAGGACGATAGGAAGAGAGAAGTCCTCTTTCCACGGGGCGGGGGTGGGGGGGGGCGGGGAGCGGGCGGGGAGGGTGGGCAGGAGGACCGACAGACAACAGTGCAAAGTGCAGCAGGAGCAGAAAGCCACTGTGATGGATGCCAGTAGTGTACTCACCTGACAATAGTTGTTGATCCCTTTAAATATCTATTTGTCATAATCTATGTCCTCTACATACTTTTGGCACACACACCCAGCATCAACGCTAACACCCTCACCAAGATGCCGTCCGGCGCAGCCCGCACCAGAAGTGTGTGTGCGCTACTCGGATGCCATTTTCAACCCAAAACAACGGGCGCTATGTAACTGAATTTTTAGCCATGCTGTTTGGTTCAGTCATCCAAAATCCTTATGTTAACCAGATATTCCAAGCACAGCCAGATAAGAATTATGATGGACCAAATCTACTTATATAAACACAAAGATTGCTACTGCTAGTGCTTCTGCCAATACTGCACTGTAACTGAATGCTAGGAGGCATGTGCGAGTGGCCCAGGGTGACTTAGGCCTTTGATTTATCAATCCCCATCACTTGATTCTGCTTGGTACCTCTGTTGATGACACAGTCAACAGCTGTAAGTCGATAAGTGGAGAAATTGTAGCCTGGTATCCACATTCTACAGTGATTCACAGCACCAGCGCACTGCTGTGAAAGCAAGTTTTTTTTAATTATGTAGTTTTATTGGATTCCAGTACAGTAAATGTATCCATTGGGCTATCTGCCATTTATTTTCTGTTATATGAAGCCAAGTTTGATTATTTCAGGCCACAAGCCGCAACAATAGAAATGTGTTCACTGAAACTAATGGAGACCAAACCTGGATAGCTCTGGCCATATTCTCAGGACATTTTAAGCAGTGAGACACACTTGGGTGGCGAAATTCGTAACGCCGTGTTTGGGGGCGGTAACCGAGGGGTGGGAAAGTCTCGCCCCGGCCGCGAAATTGCGGTTACCGCCCCTCACAGGAAGTGGAGCACAATGTCGCATGCTCCACTT
The DNA here is from genome assembly GCF_044704955.1 of Pristiophorus japonicus. Taxonomy (NCBI): domain Eukaryota; kingdom Metazoa; phylum Chordata; class Chondrichthyes; family Pristiophoridae; genus Pristiophorus; species Pristiophorus japonicus. The sequence continues at coordinate 276,631,992 of NC_091979.1, read as the reverse complement.
CCTTTTGGGGCACTACGTGGCTTCTCCGTGTAGCGTGACACATTTCAACACTTCTCCCCTGCCGTTAAAGGGAAGGAACACTACGAACTCTGCAGGCACATTGATGGCCTCCACTGGGCCACCAGGACTGCGTGGTGTTGTGGCCGCAGCCCGAAACCGAGATGGAGTGTCAGGCTGCACGATTGTGGCCCAGACCACGCGACAGCGATAGGGCACCTGCCGACTGGTGAGTCGGCTGAAGAAAAAAAATGGCAGCGTGCGGCGCAGCGCACATCCCCTTTAACCTCTGCCCCGGGAGTGGATGTTGGCCCGGTATGCGACCTGCAAGGCTGGCCCAGGCATCGCCCGCAGCAGCCTCGTGGGGCGCTGGCCAATTTCCGCCGCGGGGCGGAAAGAGGTCGCCTCACACGGTGATGATGTAATCGCCAGAGGCGCGCCGGCACGCGACGCCACTAGTGGGATGCAGCCCCACCGTGTTCGCGCCTCTGCTAACTCCCGCGCAATTTCACGGGAGCTGGCAGTGCCCTCCCCCGGGTGAAAACAGGCTCGATCCTTGTTAGCTCTCCCCAAAGGTGCTAACGGGAGGCACAGAAGAGGGGAATTTCAGCCCTTTATTGTTTATCGTGCTAATGCTATATCTCACTTTTACCAGTGATCAGAAGGTAAACCAAGAATGTTGAAAACCTAATGAGAAATGGGTTGATAGTTTGGATGACTTTCAAGCCCCATGCTCTGTTAGAAAATCAGTGTGTCTCATATTCAGTTATTAATTTCTTGCATGTCTTCATGTTCAACTCCAAATTTGATATTTTGGTCTCGTTCTGCAAACTGAACGGTCTAATTAGCCATTCAAAGAATTCTTATTTTTCCTGAAGGAAAGCCTGCTGTACAGAACTGCGCAGACAACAGTTTTTTATATAATTAATAAATAGTTGGAGGAAATTACCAGCAAATAATTTTCCATCACCATGAAGTGTGCAGTATTTTGAACAATCAAGACATATGCATTTAATTTATTGTACTCTGATAAAGATATTAAACATTCATGTGGATCAAGCCATTATGTTAACCAAGAAGAGTATGTCGAATACTACTATGGGTGTTAGAAGGTCCTTGGTCTGCTAATTGGCAGATTTGGAAAATCTGCTGGTTGAGAGTTGCTCTATAAGCCTATCAACAGCTGATACTGTTGTATAATTGTCTAAAATTCAATTGAACTTTATCCTCTTTGTGTAATGATTTTTGCTGAACTTGAAGTCTGAAAATTCCATACTTTACCCAGTATTAGGGGCCATGCATATTTCAAGTGTATTTATTTTTCTGGTTTAACACCAAATTAATTTTCCATTAGTAAAGTGTGTAAGGTTAGAGTCGGGTGCAATACATGATTATATGTGAAACCACAGAATGAAGAGAGTTAACAGATCCACATTATGGCCCCAAGTTTCGACATGATTTGCTCCTGATTTTTAGGAGCAACTGGTGGAGAACGGAGTATCTTAGAAATCGGAATTCTCGCCATTTAGTTTGCTCCAGTTCTAGTCAGTTAGAACAGTTTCACTTTGGAACAGAATTTTTCTTTCAAAAGGGGGCGTGTCCAGCCACTTACGCCTGTTTTCAAAGTTTCGTCAGTGAAAACTTACTCCAAACTAACTTAGAATGGAGTAAGTGAAGATTTTTGTACGCTCGCAAAAACCTTGTCTACACTTTAGAAAATCAGGCGTAGGTTACAAATCAGGCTACAAATCAGGCGTAGGGAATGGGGGGGTGGGCGGGGGGGGTTTAAAGGGAAGTTTTAAACACTTCAGTTTTACAAATAAAGAGCCATCATCAATAATAAATGATGATAAACATCAATAAATCAACCAATAAATCAATCAAAAAAAATTTTAAGAATTTTTTTTTTTAAATCAATAAATAAAACATTTTCTACTTACCGACTGCAGCACCGGGAGCCCTCCAACAGCGTGCTGGGATGCCCCCCCTGCCAGTGTGTCTCTGTCAGTGTCTCTATCTCTGTCTGTCTGTCTGTGTGTCTCATTCTCTGTCTGTCAGTGTCTGTGTTTCTGACAGCGAGGGAGAGAGGGGGGTAGAGGGGGGGGGAGAAGGTGGGGAGGGGGTTGGGGTGGGGAAAGGAGATAGGGGGGGGAAGGAGGCTGGGGAAAGGAGAAGGGGGAGGGAGGCTGAACGGGCCGGGCCGGGCCCGAGACTTCGGGCAGGGCCCAAGACTTCGGGCAGGGCCCATCCCCAGCACCAGATTTACAGGTAGGTGGCGTTGAGTCAGGTCGAGGGGAGCGCGGGTCGGGGGGTGGTGGGAGGGAGGTCGGTCGGTTCGGTTCGGGTTGGGAGGAGGGAGGTCAGGTCGGATCTAGTCCGGGGGGTCGGGTCGGGATGGGTCCGGTCCAGGGGCGGGGGGGATGCGGGAGTCGGGTCGGTGTCTGGTCCGGTCCGGAGGCGGGGGGCGGGGGGGGGGAAGCGGGAGTCGGGTCGGGTCCAGTCCGGGGGTTCGGGTCGGGTTCGGGTCTGGTCCGGGGGGGGGGGGAGCGGGAATCGGGTCCGGTCCAGAGGCGGGGGGTGGGCGGGGGAGCGGGAGTCTGGTCCAGTCTGGGAGGTCGAGTCGGGTCGGGAGGAAGCAGGAGCTGGCCGTGGGAGGAGCCTTATTCACGCAGCCCCAGTGAGGCCATTCGGCCAGGGCTAGGGGCTGCGTGCTTCGGGCCCCTCCCACACAGTTTTGGGCGCCTGGAGCTACTGCACTTGCGTGCCCACTGTAGCGCGCATGTGCAGAGGTCCCGGCACTGTTTTCAGCGCAGGGACCTGGCTCCGCCCCCTACAGCTCCTGCTGCGCTGCGCCGAGCTGCAAACGACCTGCAGGGAGCTGGAGAATCTGGAAGTTTTTTTTAGGCGCACTTTGTGGCGCGAAAAACGGGCGTCCAGGTCGGGACTGCGCCGTTCTAGGCGCGGCTCGAAACTTGGGGCCCTATGCATGGCCAAATTGTAGATACACTCAAAAGTTTGATTGACACTAATTATAATTAATGCTTCCATTAGTACTTGGAAAACCTAAGTGCCAGTACTTCGATCATATGAAAATAAAGTGGCAAGATTTTTCTGGCAGTACAACATTTCGAGATTAAAATGCAGAAGGCCTGAAAAATATTTGACTGTCAGGCCTCATTCCAGCTCACAGCAAATTGTTGCTAACTTGCAACTTGCTGTATTGCATCTTTAGTCAGTTTCAATGTTATTCCTTTATGTTAGCATAATTGGTTTATTGAAGAAGAAAGTAATCTTTAATTCAGTATTCGTTAAACTTTTAATGGCTGTCATCAGAAATTTCTGTGCTGGTGCTGTTGTAAGCAGAGTATTGGATGTACTTTTGAATAGTGTTCTTTAATATTGCATGGACATGTGAGGTCATTCAACGTCAGGTTTGAAATGGAAGCCTACATGTGCTATTTCCTGATGCTACATTCATTTTCCTACAACTTCCCACAGAGCACAAACTTTTTATTGACTGCAAAAAGACTGAATTCAGAAACAAAGAAGGCGGAAAAATCCTTTGAAACTTTCAGAGAATCAATAAGTGTTACATTTGGGACAATTCCAATAGTGGCAGATAAATGAAGCCAATTGATTTTTGTAACCATTGATGTCTTCCCCAGTCTCAGAAATTGGATCATCTTTTATATAAAATTGTGTACTAAGATACTGCAAAATCATGACTAACTGATCACCCTATCTTTGATATTATTAGAAGAATTTTCTCTCAGATGTATGCTAGAGGTCTTTCTAAACACGAGGGTTTTTCATTGAGTGCCTTGGCTTGAGGTATAGAGTACATAGTAAACCTTCATAAATCGCTGGTTAGGCCTCAGAATATTGTGTCCAATTCTGGGCATTGCTCTGAGAAACAGCTGGCATTACCCAGCTGCTAGGCACTCCCTTAGTATGTTCAGTGATCTGTGTGGGAGCAGATCGCTGGGTAGCAATTGAATTGTTGAACACCAGTATTGTGGCTTTCTTAATCCGATGTTCCGGACAAGCGAGACTGCAGTGTATCAAAGCCAGTGGCTCAGATATTTATGGGGAAGCCGAGGGGGGCAGGTGTAGTGGCCGGGAAACCCGGAAGTATGGACTTCCTGGAGGTCCTGCCAAATTTAACAGCAGGGCCTGATTAAAATTTTTGTACTCCATTCTCTGACCGGCAGCCAGCCAGATCGAGAGGCTGGCTGGCTGTTGGCCGGGGAGGCCTGCTGCACCAGGCCACAGTCTGAGAGCGGTGAGGAGGGAGGGAAAGATCATAGGTTGGGGCGGGGGGGTGTGGGGGGGCACATCGGGGACGGGGTGGGGTGGAGGGATTGGCTGGGAGCAGTAGATCGCGGGCCAGAGAGATTGGGGGGGGGGGGAAGGGCACGGAGAGATATCAGCCGGGGATCAATGAGATCAGAGGAGACGTCTAGAGAGATCGCTGGGGGCCGGATAGATCGCGGAGGTTCGATCGCGGAGAGGGGGGGATCCGATTGCAAGGGAGATCATGGGAAAAGGGAAACTGTTTAGCTTGAGGGGCTGGGGAGAGACAATCCTGCCCTTTCTGGCCGACAAGCAGTGCTGAAAAGGTACTTACCTGATTGAACCGGCCGTTCGCCTTCTCTTCAGCTGCTGGATTTCCCAGGGCCTGGAAAACCTGGCCCTCGACTTTAAATTGTTAACACAGCTAAAATCTGAGGCACCTAGCCTCATGGCTGCATGAAACACTGATGGTAAGCTATCAGATTCAGTTACTAGACAGGCCCCATGAGGCCACAATCCCGTGGCTAAACAAGGGGAGTCAAGCTGGGCATCTCAACAACATGTTGCTGCTGCCCTCCATTCGCAATTCCTCACTCAAGCTTAGCGAGTTCCCCCAGCATCTTCCTGCAACTCACTACCTAAATCCTTCAGAGTGGATGCACCCGGGCTGGTGCACGCAGAGGTTGGTGTGAGGTGGTGGGGCCATAGCAGACAGTAACTTCTCTTCTTTTTTTATCAGAATCGCCTATCTGAACAGGAGAACATACAGGAGAATGCTGGTAGTAAAACATTTCATAGAACAGAGCTTAGATGATAAGATCTTGTGAGTCATAAGGCTGTGGTGAATTGTCTGTTTCTTGCATCAGTGAATGAGTGAGTGAGTCAGTAAAGGGAGAAACACTGGAAGTGAAAGCATGCTGAGCGCCACTCGCTCTGTGGAGATTTCAGAGGACTGGATGAGGGGATGGTCGTTGAGGGCCCCCTCGAGTCTGCATTTGCTCTCACTGGTATGTGCAGCCTTTTCCTGTAAACGGTAACAAAACACATAAGGGTAAATTTTAATTTTCACTGCCTGGGTGGTAATCTGACAGAGCAGATCAGCTGTCTGGGAGAAATTTAGAACTCAGCAGAGGAGGACAAAGGGTTTAATTAGGAGAGGGAAAATAGAGTATGAGAGGAAGCTTGCTGGGAACATAAAAACTGACTGCAAAAGCTTCTATAGATATGTGAAGAGAAAAAGATTATTGAAGACAAACGTAGGTCCCTTGCAGTCAGAATCAGGTGAATTTATAATGGGGAACAAAGAAATGGCAGACCAGTTGAACAAATACTTTGGTTCTGTCTTCACAAAGAAAGACACAAATAACCTTCTCGAAATACTAGGAGACCAAGGGTCTAGCGAGAAGGAGGAACTGAAGGAAATCCTTATTAGTCAGGAAATTGTGTTAGGGAAATTGATGGGATTGAAAGCTGATAAATCCCCAGGGCCTGATAGTCTGCATCCCAGAATACTTAAGGAAATGGCCCTAGAAATAGTGGATGCATTGGTGATCATTTTCCAACAGTCTATCAACTCTGGATCAGTTCCTATGGTCTGGAGAGTAGCTAATGTAACACCAGTTTTTAAGAAGGGAGGGAGAGAGAAAATGGGGAATTATAGACCAGTTAGTCTGACATCGGTAGTGGGGAAAATGTTGCAATCAATTATTAAAGATGAAATAGCAGCGCATTTGGAAAGCAGTGACAGGATCGGTCCAAGTCAGCATGGATTTATGAAAGGGAAATCATGCTTGACAAATCTTCTCGAATTTTTTGAGGATGTAACTGGTAGAGTGGACAAGGGAGAACCAGTGGATGTGGTGTATCTGGACTTTCAAAAGGCTTTTGACAAGGTCCCACACAAGAGATTGGTGTGCAAAATTAAAGCACATGGTATTGGAGTAATGTATTGACATGGATAGAGAACTAGATGGCAGATAGGAAGCAGAGAGTCGGGATAAACGGATCCTTTTCAGAATGGCAGGTAGTGACTGGTGGGGTGCCGCAGGGCTCAGTGCTGGGACCTCAGCTATTTACAATATACATCAAAGATTTAGATGAAGGAATTGAGTGTAATATCTCCAAGTTTGCAGATGACGCTAAGCTGGGTGGCGGTGTGAGCTGTGAGGAGGATGCTAAGAGGCTGCAGGGTGACTTGGACAGGTTAGGTGAGTGGGCAAATGCATGGCAGATGCAGTATAATGTGGATAAATGTGAGGTTATCCACTTCGGTGGCAAAAACATGAAGGCAGAATATTATCTGAATGGTGGCAGATTAGAAAAAGAGGAGGTGCAACGAGACCTGGGTGTCATGGTACATCAGTCATTGAAGGTTGGCATGCAGGTACAGCAGGTGGTGAAGAAGGCAAATGGCATGTTGGCCTTCATAGCTAGGGGATTTGAGTATAGGAGCAGGGAGGTCTTACGGCAGCTGTACAGGGCCTTGATGAGTCCTCACCTGGAATATTGTGTTCAGTTTTGGTCTCCTAATATGCGGAAGGACATTCTTGCTATTGAGGGAGTGTAGCGAAGGTTCACCAGACTGATTCCCGGGATGGCAGAACTGACATATGAGGAGCGACTGGATCGACTGGGCCTGTATTCACTGGAGTTCAGAAGAATGAGAGGGAATCTCATAGAAACATATAAAATTCTGACAGGACTGGACAGGTTAGATGCAGGAAGAATGTTCCCAATGTTGGGGGACTCCAGAACCAGGGGTCACAGTCTAAGGATAAGGGGTAAGCCATTTAGGATCGAGATGAGGAGGAACTTCTTCACTCAGAGTTGTTAACCTGTGGAATTCTCTACCGCAGAGAGTTGTTGATGCCAGTTCGTTAGATATATTCAAGAGGGAGTTAGATATGGCACTTACGACTAAAGGGATCAAGGGGTATGAAGAGAAAGCAGGAAAGGTGTACTGAGGTGAATGATCAGCCATGATCTTATTGAATGGTGGTGCAGGCTCGAAGGGCCGAATGGCCTACTCCTGCACCTATTTTCTATGCTTCTATGTCCATTGTAGAACCTGCCCTATTTTCCTTCCATTGATGTATCTCCAATATGTAGAATAATGTGAAATCTCTGTTCTGGTGTCACTGAATGTAATTAACAATTCTACAGTTGATGAAAACCTGCAGAGTATCACAAAATAAGTAAAAGCAGCCAAAAAGATCAGTTTTGATAAGGAGTTTTATAACTAAGCTGTCTGGAAACTGTTGTCTCACATTATTAATGATGGAACCCTGATGGTACTCTGACTCTATTTCACTTCAATGGGAAAAAGGAAATTCTATAAAACGTACATTTCTGGTTATTCTTAATCTTTAGTCCTTGCTGTGCAAATCTTGCAAAGCACAGCCTATACAGCAAAAAGCCAGATAACCTATTGATTGTACTCATTAGGTGCAATTAAAGGGGTATTGTATTTGGATATTTCTGACAAGCTGGATGGCAAGCTAGACATTTCTGTAACTGAAGACTAGCCAGTTGCAGGGGTACTGGAAGTAGAGGCAGCTCTATATGTTTGCTACATTTAGAGAAAACAATATTTTAAAAGGTTTAGAGATGTGATCTGAAGAACATGTTTATGCTAAAAATCAATGGCAGATTCACAGAATCATAGAATGATGATGATCTTCATCATCATAGGCGGTCCCTCGTATCGAGGATGACTTGCTTCCATGCCAAAAAGGGAAGAGTTCACGGGTCTTTCTATGAAGGCCTAATATTCCAGGTCCCGAACTGCATGTTGCAGGTACAGCAGGAGCGGCGCGATATTGTGGAGAAATGTGATCGGTGCCCAGGAGAGGCGTGAGTTCGGGGCCCAGAAAAGGCGAGGGCCCTGGGGCAGCATGGGCCAGCCCACACTGCAACATAGAATGATACAGCACAGAAGGAGGCCATTTATCCCAATGTGTCAGTACCAGCTCTTTGAAAGAGCTATCCACTTAGTCACACTCCTCCTTGCTCTTTCCCGATAGCCCTGCATATTTACCCCCTTCACGTATTTATCCAATTGCCTTTTGAAAGTTATTATTGAATCCGCTTCCACCATCCTTTCAGGCAATGCATTCCAGGTCATACAACTTGCTGCATAATTTTTTTGGGTCCTCATAGTGCCTCTGGTTCTTAAATTTGTGTCCTCTGCCATTGGAAACAGTTTCTCCTTATTTACTCCATCAAAACCCTTCATAATTTTAAATAGCTCTGTCAAATCGCCCCATAAACTTCTCTGTTCGAAGAGCAACCCCAATTTCTCTAGTCTCTCCACGTAACTGAAGTCTTTCATCCCTGGTACCATCCCTCTGCACCCTCTCCAAGGTTGTGACATCCCTTCCTAAAATGTGGTGCTCAGAATTGGCCACATGCACTAGCTGGGGCATAACCAGTGTTTTATAAAAAGTTTAGGCATAACTTCCTTGGTTTTGTACCCTTTGGGCCCGAACTTGGTCAAAGCCAAGGCCCGCCCAAAGGACTGCCGATGGCTGCCGAGAGACTGGCGGTACATTGCCAAGAAGATCCCTCAAAAAGAGATGGCAGTACCGCCCGGCGGCAAAATGACGGCTGACGCCGTCAATCTGGGCAGCAGCAGGCGGGAGCTCTCAATCTCGGCGGCAAATGCGATCCTTGCCAAAATGCTGCCGAGGATTGAGTCGGGCCCAGAGAGGGGGGGAACACTGAAAAATAAAGGTCTTCACAAAAAAAAACACTGGAATACCTTCGGAGGACCCCATACAGGTAAAAAGCTGAAAGAAAAAAAATTAAAACATGTTCATTTAACCTTTTTGTCAGGTCTTTGTATTTCTCGTCAGGGTTAGACCTGCCTCCACGCAGCAGTCCTTCCCCCTGCTGCCGTCAACTCCCGCCCGCACCAATATGGCAGCTCAGCGGGTGAGAGGTCACTTACGCGACTTGGCCGTCAGCGGGCGGTTCCCAGCGGTACTCTCCTCCCACCGGCATCAGACCAAGAGGAATCTGTCACCGAGGGGAGACTGGTGAAAAAACTCGGTGGCAGTGGGTGGTTAGCCCACCAATTTCGGGCTCTATGTCTCTATTTATAAAGTCAAGGATCTTGTAAGCCTTTTTAACAGCTTTTCAATTTGTTCTACCACCTTCAAAGACTTGTATACGTACTCCCCCTCCCCCAGGTCTCTCTGTTCCTCCACCTGCTTTAAATTGTGTCATTTAGTTTATATTGCCTCTCCTCATTCTTCCTTCCGAAATGAATCACTTCACTCTACTCTGCCATGTGTCTGACCATTTCACCAGTCTGTATAAGTCCTCCTGAAGTCTGTTACTATCCTCCCCACTGTTTATTACATTTCTGAGTTTCATGTCATTGCAAACTTTGAAATTATGCCCTGTTTTCCCAAGTCCAGGTCATTAATATGTATCAAGAGTTGTGCTCCGAAATCTGATCCCAAGGGGACACCACTCTATACCTCTCGCGTCTGGAAAAACAAATGTTCACCACTACTCTATGCTTTCTACCCTTTAGCCATAGAGTATCCACACAGCCACTGCCCCTTTAATTCCATCGGCTTAAATGTTGCCACTATTTTAGGTGCCCATTGAAAGTCTCAATGGTAATCCTTTATTTTCATTGAGACGATAGATCCTACTGAGGTAAGCTGGAGGCCCGATGACATTTCCAATGTATTACAAGGATGTTGTACAATTATTTTGAGTTGTATCTGTAACACATACACATTAAAGCAAGTGCCCCCTTGTTTTTTTGTGGTTTTTTTTGAGGGCACCAGAAACACAATTTAAAGGATGTTGTACATCTGTGAGCATTGTCTTTTGCTGCTGTCTGTTCTCCTCCACTCCTAATTGAAGTTGCACATTCCAAGCTGTTAAGGGTCTTGTTAGCAGCTGGGAAAGCTGGAAAATATTGTCAGCACGAAGCTTCATTAAGATTAACAAAATTATGCACAGCTGTGAACTCCATAACTAATTTGGCTCATTACTGCAAGTTTCAGTACAAACACGGGTGACTTTTAAAACAAATCTTTAACAATATTTTCAATTGCTAAGCACAATTTCAATATCGATGTTTCCAAATATCAAAAGAAAGAGGAAAAATTCCGAATGCTGGAAATTTGAAATAAAAGCTGAGTTGCAATGAAGGATACACACCTGAACTGTCACAACCTGTCCTTTTCCCCCTACAGATGTAAACTGACCTGCTACTCATTTCCAGCACTGAATGTTTTCAAATTTTGCTGCTAGGTTTTAAATGTGCTGCTGCCACAACCCTTTTAGATACTTTATGTATTACCAGGTGGCAGATATTATCCTGTGGCAATATTTATGAGCCTTGGCCAGGGATGGAACTAGAGGAGTAAGGGTGGGGCTCTGAGAATCAAACTGAATACTTTTAATTAACGTAAGCTGAAATAGCCAGCATTGGGTCGGCACTTCATTGAACACTGAGGTTGCACATTGTAGAGGTCTGAAATGTTTTTTATTTGTCACAGTGGAGAAGACACTTTCATTTTCCCACTGAGGCTATGACCTTCCACACAAATATCCTGTATTGTTTTTGGTGGGTATTGTTTTTTTAGCACAAAAGCACATCTCTCTCAATTGCTTTGTTCAACTACACAGATGGTTTCATTGAAGTTGTGCCAACATGACCAGCTGGAGTTCACGATGAACAGACGGTTCCTATGTTCGTACCCCTTGGTCTTGCTACCTCGAGATGATGACATTGTGGATAATAGTTTCCAGGAGATGTGCTAAGGATCCACTCTTCTGATCTTGAGAATTAACCCTCTGTGGGTAAAGCTGAGTTCAAGGTCAATCAGAATACCTCCTGTGTTTTCTGGAGGTTCTGCTGGGCAGCTACCAGGGATGAAGAAAGTTCATGTGAACAATGTTAGAGGTTACTGACAACTCCTTCAGATCAGAGGATCTGTAAAAGGGCAGCCAACAACTTTCTGGGATCTCAGGAAAATACATTTCCCTAATCTTCGGTGTAGCAGAGCTGCAGAGTAGATGCCACCTGGCTGATTCTGACAGAAGCCACCAGGCCTAAATACTATTTGAGATATATGCTGCTACAGGCCTTTAAGATCTGCAGCAACAACAACGTATTTATATATCACCTTTAACGTAGTGAAACGTCCCAAAGCGCTTCACCGGAGTATTATGAGATAAAATATTTGACACTGAGCCGCATAAGGAGAAATTAGAGCAAGTGACCCAAAAGCTTGGTCAAAGAGGTAGGTTTTAAGGAACGTCTTGAAGGAGGTAGAGGTAGAGAGGCCAAGAGGTTAAGCAGGAAATTCCAGAGCTTGGGGCCAAGGCAACAAATGGCACGGCCACCAATGGTTGAACGATTATAATCTGTGATACTCAAGAGGGCAGAATTAAAGGAGCGCAGACATCTCAGGCGATTGTGGGGCTGGGGGAGATTACAAAGATAGGGAGGGGCAAGGACTTGGAGGGATTTGGAAACAAGGATGAGAATTTTGAAATTGAGGCATTGTTTAACCGGGAACCAATGTAGGTCAGCGAGCACAGGGGTGATGGGGGATCGGAACTTGCTGCGAGTGAGGACACGGGCAGCCGAGTTTTGGATCACTTCTAGTTTACTTAGGGTAGAATGTGGGAGTTCAGCCAGGAGTGTGTTGGAATAGTCAAGTTTAAAGGTAACAAAGGCATGGATGCAGTACCAAACAACTTCCTGGCCCTGATGTGGAGTGAGTGCTGATCTTGAATCCATAGTCCCACTTGGTGCTTGGTCAGCCCATTAAAGTGAGCTGAACCTAGAAAAAAACACCTGGATTCAGCTGAGGTCAAGCCGGACTCTGTTAAAAATGCACCCCCTAACAGATGTCAAGATGGGAGGGAGAGGAAAACCAGCCCCTCTGTTTTAATGCTTGTTGTGACAGTTCTTAGATGGCAAGCATTGTAGCAATTTTAAAATGTTGTTACTACTCTAACTGGACACAGGCTGGTGAATTGGAATACAACATTCCCTCGCTTATAATTATATAAATAGGTGGCCTTTGAATTCCATTTCTTCTCTGATGTCACTAATTTCATCCAGGGGGATAGGTAAGACAGGAGCTAGAGAGATAGTGAATGCTTGATTGTCCCATTGTTCACAGTCCAAAGAAGTGTTAGAAACAGTTTAATATGTGTCAGCGAGCTATTAAATAACAATTTTTGATGTTAGTTACAGTTTGGATTTAGTGGAAGCAAGGCCCAGTTCCATAATTCTGAAAAAAATTATTTTAATAAAATACTGTAGGCAGTAAGTACAAGTCTACTCCACTTCTGAAGACCAGGCCCTCAAATCCACCACCAAGTTCATGGTCTACAGGGCTGCAGTGATACCCGCCCTCCTGTATGGCTCAGAGACATGGACCATGTACAGTAGACACCTCAAGTCGCTGGGAGAAATACCACCAACGATATCTCCGCAAGATCCTACAAATCCCCTGGGAGGACAGACGCACCAACATTAGCGTCCTCGACCAGGCCAACATCCCCAGCATTGAAGCACTGACCACACTCGATCAGCTCCGCTGGGCAGGCCACATAGTTTGCATGCCAGACACGAGGCTCCCAAAGCAAGCGCTCTACTCTGAACTCCTTCACGGCAAACGAGCCAAAGGTGGGCAGAGGAAACATTACAAGGACACCCTCAAAACCTCCCTGATAAAGTGCAACATCCCTACTGACACCTGGAAGTCCCTGGCCAAAGACCGCTCTAAGTGGAGGAAGTGCTTCCGGGAGGGCGCTGAGCACCTGGAGTCTCATCACCGAGAGCATGCAGAAATCAAGCGCAGGCAACGGAAAGAGCGTGCGGCAAAGTCCCACCCACCCTTTCCCTCAATGACTATCTGTCCCACCTATGACGGGGCCGGTGGTTTTCGTATTGGACTGTTCAGCCACCAAAGGTCTGATTTTTAGATTCCGAGGGACTGCCTATGATGATGACTCCACTTCTGAGAAACACTTGTCCACCCACTTTCAGAAAGATATGCGAAGAAAGTCAATCATAGGAATTCAACTGACGGGTTTGTCTGTTACACTGATGCAAAACTGCTGTATTATTTAGACTGCTTTCAACAACTGGCTGTTACTGCTTGCTTCTATAAAAGCCTCTACCTGTGAATTTGCCATTGCGCTTTTGAGCTTGGTAGTTTAGTTTGTTGGTAAAGTTTCTGGAGTGACTGATATTAATTGTCTTTTGAATTTATGTGAGAATGCAGTGTAAATCCTCTGTAGAAATCCAGAGATAACAAATGAATCTCTTGTTTGCCCAGTGCACGGTTTCCCATATTGTTTCATGCAGAGGTCTCACTTCAGTTCAGAAGAAATATGGGCTTGCCTATGGGATCAGACTTTTATATTGGGCACAAGAAACAGTATCTGGAGAAGTTCAAATCATAACAATTGTCTTGAATTCTACACTGTGTGGATGTAGGGGGTAGGAAAAGCATGTGGGCCTCTCTCTCTCTCTCTCTCTCTCTCTCAAAAACATGTGAACGTTTCTCTTTCCTGTACATTCTCTATTTTATCAATATTGTTGTTGTCACTGCTGCCCTGAACTTTCCTCTCCTGCCCCTCCTGAACTGTCCAAGTAGAGCTGAACTGGCGACAGAGTTTGGTTATACCTGGCCCAAGAATCTGTGAGGTTCACTTTCCCTGGTGGTCCAGGGAGTAGTCCATCTGCAGCATTCAATTTCACTGGCAATCCTGGGGGAAGGGGGAGGCTTTCCTTCTTTGGTAGCTGATTTCCCAAGTGACCTATGAAAGCTGTCACTGTGAATCCTTCAGGCAAAAGTATGTTTTTGCAGGCTTTGGATTCAGTTGCTGTCAGTTCTTTGGGGTGGTGGGGGGCAATCTGCATCCTATTCTAAAGTCTAAAGCCACCTGATTGTTCATCCCTATTTATTAAAAAAAAAAGTTTTGTCTGTGATATTGGCAGAAGTGTTTTCCCTGATTCCAAAAACTGAAAATGTAATATTCCCTCAGTCCATCTCAGTGAAACTTTACAGCGGTTATATTTCAGGGCAGAACACAAGAAGCAGAGTGTATCTTGAAAAGGATCCAACTGTAAGCTTTAATAAAAGTACTCATGATGTAACATGGTCATGATATAAGCCCTTTGAAATATCTGAATAATTGTTCACTAATTAGACCTATTATTTTGAAACTACTTTGCAAGGTTCACTATGAGTCATAGAAACGTTGTCGTTACACTTTCTGGAAATGGAGGAAAATTAATTCCACGGAATGACCCTTCACCCACTTAAACTGACCCTGAGTGCTGTTTCATAGAAAGTGACTGGGAGACAGTTATGATGTCTTCACCAATCACTCCGAGGGGCTTAAATTGGCGAACAACTGATGTGCTATTTAAAAGCGAAATATGTGGAGCAGCTGATAGGAGATGCAGAATAACACTTGTCTGACCAACTGTTTACAGGTTTGAATTCCAGGGCTGCATATCTTGTCCTGATTTGGAGTTAATCCACTGTACTGATTGATTGACGCACCAGATTAGAGGAAGTGGGATGGGGGGGTAGTTGATAGAACTACCTATGACTAGTTTCACTCAAAGTTCAGCTCCTGTTGGTTTTCGCAAGATAGCTTGTCCTGATCCCGAACAAGTGGCTTTTGTGAGGGAAAAAAAGGGAAGCACAATTGGGGATCAAAAGACACCAAGAGGATCTATGTAATTGGCTGTTTAAATTTATGAGAATAAGTTTTTTGTTAGCAGAGCTGCAAAATCGCACTTACCACGTTGCGAGAAGTTGAGTTATTTTCCAACTCATCAGACCTCCAGAGTGGAGCAGCTTTGAGTAACACCAATAAAATTCTCAACGCCAATGTAATACTTCCTGTCATTTTTTGCTGACACCCCACTAGTTTACAGCTTGTTGTAGCTATCTGCCTCCTAAACGTCAACCACCCTATATCCCCTCCAATTTCACACTCAATGCAACATTTATTATTTTGTAGCATTTATTTCCTCTATTAACATTCTTTGGTGAGTACAAAGTTAATTTCCCATTTATTAAATGATGAGGCTTTAAAAAGTTAGATGAGAATTCTAAATTACATTGTTTCAAATTTTTTTTAATGTTTTACTTCAAATGTTTTATTTACATTCTATACAGAATTATATGATTTGACTGCTAAACCCAAATAAATGTCTTGATGATTACAGCAGTATTTTTGCAGTCTGACAAAATGATGCTGCTAGTTTATCTCCAGAAATTGTGTTTACTTTATTCGTTTTCCATTTTACAACCAGCTTTTATGTTTTGAAAAATATAGAAGAACATTAACACGATGGAACTCTAAAGAAATGTCACTTCAGTGTTAAGTACTAGGGGAGCAAAATTGCCCCTTTTTATAGCCCCATTCGCGGTGAAGCGTTAACAAGACACTTTTTGTCCGGGGGAGTGGGTGCTATCGCGTCCCTGGAAATTGTCCGAGAGTTAGCAGAGGCACTGCCATGGCAGCGCACGCCCCGCAGTTAGCACCCCGGGCCGCTGTGCAACCGGCGATGACTTCATTGCCATGTGTGGTGACCCCGCACCACCCCACACCGACCCTGCGAGGGAAATTGCAAAGCTGGCACGGGCGGATGTCAACGTCAACTTCACAGGTCGCAAAGCTGGGGGCATCCGTTCTCGGGGCGCTCCTTAAAGGAGCCCCAGGCAGCCATCTTTTTTGTCTGCTGACTCTCAGGTCGGCTCAACGATGGCAACCCTACCATGGTCTGGGCCGCCATCGTGCAGCCCGGCACTCCGTCTTGGGTGCCGGGTGCTGGCCCTGGCCGCACACTGCCCTGATGGCCCAGTGGAGGCCATCAGAGGCCTTGCAGAGTGTATAGCAGCTTTTCCTTTTAATCAAAGGGGAGAGTCATTGAAGTGCATCAACGCTACATGGAGCAACCGCGTAGCGCTTCCTTCAACACCCCAGTTACCTCCCACAAAGGAAGTGGAGCACGCGAGATTGCATTCCGCTTCCTTTGAGGGGCGGTAAGGGCAATTTTGCGGCGGGGACGGGACTTCTGCAGCGGACACTAAAAGTCCCGGCCCCAGAAGGTTACCGCCCCTAATTGGGTCGCTGGGCAATTTCATCCCCTAGTTTTATATGCAGTGGACGCCTTCACACATTTCTCATCTCAATGTGTAATTCACTCAAATGCGTAGCTTACCTCAATGTGTGACTCACTCAAAACACTTGGCTGCACTACAGATACAGTATAATCGATAATTACATGAGAATTTTATTACTGTCATGACCTGCCTCTGTCATCTGACTTTAGGGCAATGTAAAGTGGGGCTTTGTTAACATATTTAACTGATGCATTGTTTATAAGGAGACTGCATATGGGAATGTAATTTGAATGAATCTATAGTTTGTTCCCCTGTTTAAACAGCTCTTGTTCAGGGAGGTAATGCCCTGTTTGGATTAACATATCCGTCCTATGCAAGGGTTTTTTTTCAATCAGTACAAATGACCTGCACTATGGAATATTTGAATTTTCTTAGTTGACCGTACTTAACCCAAAATGGCTTTATAGTTTGATAAATGGCTCTGAGCGCTGTTGGAATGGCTAGGAAATGAACAGAATGGTTTAGATCAACAATTGGGGTGAGACAAGGATGCACGCTGTTGCCTGATTTATTTAATATAATACTGGAGGCAGTAATGAGTCTTGAACTAAAAGATGAGACTGGAGGAGTCTCCTGTGACAAGATTATAAGCAAACTCAGATTTTCTGATTACATTGACCGTATAACAATATCTAAAACAGATTTGCAGAGATTAACTGATAGTGTATGTCAAGAGTAGAATATTTGGATTACATATTAACATAAAGAAGGCAAAGGTCATGTCATTTGGGAAGCATCAGGAAGATGTGCATGTTATAATTGGAGGGGAAGCAGTTGAACAGTTGAAATAGTTTGTATACCTTGATGGGTTAGTGGTAGAGAATGGGAGTTGTGAAGAAGACATCAAAAGAAGGTTTGGACTTGCTGTGCTGGTTTTGGAAGCATAAGTAGGATATGAAAGGCTAAAAATATTTTGGTAAAAGCAAAGTTAAGAGTTTATGAAGCGATGGTTACCCCCATATTATTATACAGAGTATTGAAACATGAGAAAAATTGCTGATCTAAATATGCTAACGCAGAGATGAGTTGGTTGGGAGGAATACGGGGATGATCCAAGATTCAAAGAATCAAGAAGGATATATAAAGATATGAACAATGGTGGACAGGTAACGACCATCTGGTCCATCGAGCCTGTCTACACAATTGCGATACCTTGTGTATTACAACATATACACTCCACCCACCCGAAACCATGTGCTCTCCAGGGAGGGGCACAAAAACTGATTAAAAAACCCAGGCCAATTTAGGAAAAAGAAATCTGGGAAATTCCTCCCTAACCCATCTAGGTAATCGAAACTAGTTCAGGAGATCACTGGCTTTGAATTCCCTGCAGTATCTACCTTCTGTAAGAGGTGATCTATGCTGCAGGCAGAAACAAATCTAAATTTTGCTTGAAGGAATTCAACGAGTCTGCACACGGACCAGCAGCTTGTTCCGGAGGTCTACTATTCCCTGGGGAAAGAACGACCTTCTGATGTCCAACCTAGATCTAGCCCTATGCAACTTAAATTTGTGACCCATCATCCTGCCTAACCTATTTAATTGAAATAAACTGTCAGCTGGAACACCGTCTATTCCCTTCATTATCTTATAAACCTCAATCATATCCCCCGTTAAGTCTACACTGCTCTAATGTATAGAGTGCCAACTCCTTTAGCATATCTTGATAACTAATTTATAAGAACATGACTTGAGCAAAATATATTGCTTATACAGAAGATCTAAGAAAAAAGACTGATGGTTTGGACACATCTCAAGAATGGGAATGGCTAGGATACCTTTCATGGCCCTGCATACAGAGGTACATTGAACAAGAAGGGAAGACCAAAGGAATGCTGGATAGATGATGTCAAGAGTGACTTGTCACAGAAAGGGATACAGATGACTGAAGTGGCCAGACTAGTTCAGAACCAACAATAATGGAGTGAATTATTTTGGCCCCATGATCATTGCTCAACTGACAGACGGTAATTTAATAATAGTAGTGTGTGATTCTGTACATTGTTCACCATGTATGAATTTAATATTAGATCGCATTATTTTTAGTGATTTGATTAGATTGATAACTAATTTGTTTCAATTTCAGTTATCCAGAAGTTCTGTTGTGTATTTTTTATGTTTTATAGAGTGCAAATTGGATATACACATTTAAAATTATGGGACTACACAAGTTCCCTATAGTTTCAATAAAGTACTAACAGCGTGAAATTGATTTCATGCTAGAAAGAAATGTAATTTACATTGATTACATAATGGTCCGGATTTTGCAGCAAAAATAACGATGAGTCTCTCAGCGCACAGTTATTAAAGATAAATCGGTCAGCAACATGCACGGTTAAACACAGAGATCAGGAAGTTGCTGTCCGAGTTGCTCAAAGGATAAGGGGTAAGCCATTTAGGACCGAGATGCGGAGGAACTTCTTCACCCAGAGTGGTGAACCTGTGGAATTCTCTACCACAGAAAGTTGTTGAGGCCAATTCACTAAATATATTCAAAAAGGAGTTAGATGAGGTCCTTACTGCTAGGGGGATCAAGGGGTATGGCGAGAAAGCAGGAATGGGGTACTGAAGTTGAATGTTCAGCCATGAACTCATTGAATGGCGGTGCAGGCTAGAAGGGCCGAATGGCCTACTCCTGCACCTATTTTCTATGTTTCTATGTCTATGTTTCTAAAAGCTTCACTATACTGGTATCTCGCCAAGAGACTCGGCATTAAAACGCATAGAAGGGCGTAAAGTTGGGGTGCTTACATGATTGATACCCACTAAACACGCCAGAAAAAGTTAGTGATAAAAACAAAAATGTTGGAAATACTCAGCAGGTCAGGCAGCATCTATGGAGAGAGAAACAGAGTTTTAATGTTTCAGGTCGATGACCCTTGGTCAGACCTTTCATTGAATCTCTCTTAATCCCATCTTTCTTTCCCTCTCTTTATTTTGCTTTCTGTACATGATTCAACATTGAATTAACTATTCTAACTTGCACTTCCTGGATCAGTAAGAATTCTTCAATCTGATTGGTTGGGGAGGTATACAGTTGCTTGCCTGTTCACATAGGTCCCAAATCCCCTGTAGATGGCACTGCGCTGTTCTGGATTTCTACTCACCGCAAGTTCCACTGCAAAAGCCCATAGAAAGTTTGTGGGTAAGTGTAATGAACGGCTAGACCATTCATTTGCCGCTTACCACAAAATCCAGGCTTATAATTGTGGTATCTTTCACAGCTTTATTAGGATTAACTTCAATTGAAAGGTGTAAACCCAGCTTTCAGAACTATATTTGCTTATTAGCAAAATTGAAGTCCATGGGATAAAAAGAGCAGTAGCAGCATGGATACAAAATTGGCTAAGGGATAGAAAGCAGAGTGGGCAAAATTGCGTATCGCCCCGTCTGGGGGTGGTAACCTTCGCGAAGCATGACATCCTTCGCACGGCGCAGAGGTCCCGCCCCAGAAACTAAATTGGGGTTACCACCCCCGAGAGGATGTGGAGTGCAATGTCGGGCGCTCCACATCCTGTCGCGGGCAGCTTTGGGGCACTAACTGCGCGCAATTCGGAGCGCAATACAGCCGCTCCGCGTAGCGCTGATGCAATCACAGGGTCTTCCCCTTCCGTTAAAGGGGAGGGGATGCTACGAGCTCTGCATGGGTTTCAGGAGCCTCCAATAGGCCACCGGGGATGCAGGGTGCAGCATTGCTTCACAGACCCCGCGAAAGATGACACGGAGGCCGGACGGTAAGTCGGATCACACAACACACAGCACACAGCACCTACCCTTTCAATTTTGCCCTGCAAGCGGCGTGCAGCCCGGTTCGCGACCCGCGAGGCTGGTGCTGAAAGCGCCCGCAGTAGCCTCACGGGGCGCTGGCCAATTTCTGCCACGCGCCGAAAACTGGGCACTGTCGGTGGGAGCGGGACTCTACCGGTTTTGCGCCTACGCTAACTCCCACACAATTTCGCAGGAGCCGGTAGACTTTGGAGAGGGAACAGACGAGATTTACTAGAATGGTTCCAGGGATGAGGCTTTACAGTTAAATGGATAGACTGGAGAAGCTGGGGTTGTTCTCCTTTGGGCAGAGAAGGTTCAGATGAGATTTGATAGAGGTGTTTAAAATCATGAAGTGTTTAAAAGCGTAAATAAAGAGAAACTGTTTCCAATGGTTGAAGGATCGATAACCAGAGGGCACAGATTTAAGGTGATTGGCAAAAGATTTGAAATGCACTGCAAAATAGGGTGGTTGATACAGTTTCAATAGTAGCTTTCAAAAGGGAATGGATAAATACTTGAAGGAGAAACATTTGCAGGGATATGGGGCAAGTGCGGGGGAATGGGACTAACTGGATTGCTCTTCAAAAGAGCCGGCACAGGCCAAATGGCCTCCTTCTGTGCTGTATTATTCTTTGATTCTATATATAGCTCTTTCATTCACTGAGTGGTGGTAATCTCAATTTTTACAGTTACATTTTGAAAAAGTGGATGACATCATTGAATTAAAATCAAAATAATTGCAAATA
The DNA here is from genome assembly GCF_044704955.1 of Pristiophorus japonicus. Lineage (NCBI taxonomy): Eukaryota > Metazoa > Chordata > Chondrichthyes > Pristiophoridae > Pristiophorus > Pristiophorus japonicus. Next base: position 276,610,994 of record NC_091979.1, on the reverse strand, counting down.
CGAAACCGCAACTATCACATTCTGTTGCTACGGTTACAGTTGCTACATAACAAATTCCATTACATCTGATATCATCAAAATTAGGTAACAGTGGTGCCTGGAGTATACAGGTGGACTGTACATGAGCATTTATGTTGTTGAATTCTGGATAGTGTGCAAGAAATCCTGGATCCAAGTACGGTCCGTGTGGTATTTTTCTCAAAAGTCATAGATTGATTTCCCAGATGTGTCATTCATAGTGAATTAATTAAACTCGAATCAAATCAGGCTGCTCACTGTTATTTGTAAAGTACACCTGATTGAATAGAAAATTTCACATTATATGATGCAGTAATGGATACAAAATCTAGATTCACTTTAAACTAATCCTCAGATGAGTGTACATAATGCCTTTCTCTCGGACTGACTTCATGTGTTCTTCATTAACAGTGGGCCTGCAAATAGATAATCATGCCTCGATTGTTGTTACTGTGCTAACAGTTTTTCAGAATTTCAGGTTTTTTTCCGTTTAATAGGGCTAGATTTTCCACTTCACATCACCCATCTATGCCCCATATATGGCCCAAAATGGACCTCTATCGCCCATTTTGAGCAAAAAGTGGAAACTAGGCCCAAAATATCGCCCGAAAAACAGGTGCCTAATTTTTCACTTTGATCGCCGAGAAGATCACCGAAATTATAGCCCACACAAGGCCCATCCCAAGTTTCAGCACCTAGCATTCACTTCGCTGGGCCGATGTAAGGCCCAAAACAGTGCTGAGAAATAGTTGCTTTTTCTGGACCCAAGAGAAGGAAAATGGGCACTACGGATGCCATTTTGACTTCAATGGAAGGGAGTTGGATTAGTTGTGATTTAATTAGAGAGTTAGTTGTACTCAGAATATTGAGACAGGGAAAATAAATGGGTATTATTACGTTATTTTTATTAAATAGGTTTTATATAGTATAATTTACTGAGAGCTGTAAGTTTTCATATAGTTATCATTACATTTGGTTTTATATAATTAGGTTTTATATAATAGAATTTAATGAGGATGAGAGCTGTAATTTTTCATATAGGTATTATTACGTTGTTTTTAATAGGTTTTAGTTAGGTTTTTAGTGAATAGGTTTTATATAATAGAATTAATTAGAAGGTGTTACTAAAGTACTCGTATATTAATAGAATGCTCAGATATGGAATAACATCTGTATAGTTGATAACTAACTAAGAGAGAAGACACACACAATTTATTGAATTAAAGAATTTTTTTTTTTATTAACAAAAACGCAAATAAAAATTGAAAAACTATCTCTCCAATCCCCCGCACCAACCCACCCTTCCCTCAAATACAAAATACAAAATCTGAACAATTAACAATTAACCAATAACAACAAACAAAACTAACAAAACAGGAACAAGAACAATTGAACAAGTGAACAAACTGTGAAAAAACTCCCCCCATCCTACCTGCGGCCACGTTTCCCTCCAGGCCCAGCCCCACCCCGTATTCGTACCCCACCCGCCCGTTTTGGTCTATGCAGACCGACACCAAGACGTTGTGCAGAGTGGGACTGCAAGACTTCCTGCCGTGGTGGAGGTGACGGAGCGGAAGCGGAAGCCTGAGGCTCCACTTCCGAGTCAGGAGGAACTGTGTCCTCCGTACTCGCTTGCGTACTCGGGGTCTCGCTGAGAGCAGACATGACACCTTGGGGTGCAGCGCCGTGTCCAGCCAGCAACGCATGCCGTAGGGCATTGGTTGCAGCTGTCTGCTGCCGAATAGCCTCCAAGGTCTCCCTTGCAGTCTGTGACTGCTCAGAAGACCAGTTCGAGAAGTTCATGCAGAACTCGCTCCAGGATGCTGGAAACTGGCTCCAATTCGCAGAGAATCCCGCGACCAATCACAACCGTCTCCCTGCACAGGGAAATCAAGCTCTCTGTCTGGCCCTCCAAGGTCGGCGATTGCTCACCACACTGACCTGACCGCCACCTGCACACCGCTTGGTCCTGGTGCTTCTTTCATCTCAACTGAGATGGCCGCAGGTTGTTTCCCCCCCACCCCACAAAAAAAATATCCTCCTCCTCCTCCTCCTGCTCTTCCTCCTCCTGCTCGTCCTCCGCCGTCTCACCCTCCTGTAAGCTGTTAGAACCAGGCTCAGCGAGTGGCACCGAGCAGTGCTCAACGGATGCTACACCTTAGAAAGATGAATGAAATTTCTAAACAACTCATAACAATACATATCAATATATTTCAATATTTCAATATCAATAATCTCAATGTAATGCAAAACATTGCAATACTTTGCAAAACCACAAATGCACAAGGGTTCATCAGCATTAACATGATCTCACTCGTAGATCAGACTACATCTGAACTAATGAATTATAATTGCATAACAAATGCGTAACTACGATATTTCACGTATGTTATTAGCAATGCTTGATACTTTGCACATTCCGCATTACTCACCAGGCTCGAGGGTGGGCTCGGCCACGCCACGAGTCGTGACCGCTTTCAGGACCCACCAGGGCCACCGCAAGCTCCTTGTATGGATTAAGAATGTGCACTGCCATGGGGCCGTCCTCCTTTGCTCCGCGTGGTTTAAACTTATCTTTGTCTGTAAATGATCATTTAACATTGCATGGCATAAGCTACCTTTCCTGACAATAAACATTGATGACTGATTTAAATGTTCCATTATTACGTAACCTCATTGCATATGAATAATTTTTAATATTATTATAATTATACACAGTAAGTATACAATACATATGTATGTATGATTTTAAATATGACTTTTAAATATCTTTAAATATTTTAAAATATTAATATTTTTAATTACAATGCAACTTACTATGGTGGCTGCATGTGAATTATTTTTAATACTATAAACATGCAACTTAGTATTATGATGAATAAATATAATTGGTAATGTAATTTTTTTCATTTAATGTAGTTTGTAAACTTCACAATTAAAATTGAGGAATTTGTTTGCAATTAATAATCATCAAATAAATAATACATAATTTATAAACATGAGTTTTATATATGTTTTAAATACATAGTAGAATCAAACTTTCTCTGGCAGCTGCCAGGAGGCTGCTTCACCTCTTGCGGCACTGGTCAGACATCCGCACCTCATGGGATGCCGATGTCACCACATCGGCAATCTCCTGCCAGATCCGCCTGTAAGCACGGGGTGGAGGTTTCCCAAGGCCACCCATGTCAAGTCCTCCCACCTTGTTGATACAACATGGACTAGTGCCTCGTTAGCCTCCTCACTTTGGCCCTTCTTTCACTTTCACTTTCATTTGGATTTTGATTAGACATGGCCATTGCTGAAACGTCTGTAATGATAACTGATAACAATCTACCGATGTACTCCTCTCTCTCCCGCTCTCACTGACCCTCCCTTTCCTTCTGAGCATGTGCGATGACCCATGAACTCTCCAAATGCGGCAAAAAAAATCGATCCAAAAAAAAAAATCCCACACATGCGCACAATATCGTTGCTAGAGAAGCTTTTTTTTTGGACTTCCGTTTCACTTACTCTTTTTTTGGGCGATCGTGAGATCGCTGAGAAATCAGATTGCCCATTTGACATCGCTGGGGTAAGGCCGAGTGGAAAATCACAAAAAAAGAATGGGTCTTATGCCAGCAATCAGCATGGACGATACATCACACATCGCTGGAATAAGGCCCATTTTTTGGGGCCTTAGCCACCTAGTGGAAAGTCTAGCCCTATACCTTTTTGGTGTCGACAAACAAAAATCTCCCACATGTATTTCTATGGAATTGAAATGTTCTGCTAAGTATATGAGATTTTTTTTTTTAAATTTAAGCACACAGTATAGAAATGCACATGATGTATAGAATCATAGAAATTTACTGCACAGAAGGAGGCCATTTCGGCCCATCGTGTCTGTGTCGGCCGACAATGAGCTATCCAGCCTAATCCCACTTTCCAGCTCTCAGTCCGTAGTCCTGTAGGCTACGACATTTTGGGCCAAGTTTCCCCAGGAATTGCTCAGTTTTGTTTTTGGAACAACTAAATTTTTTTGGAGTAACTTAAAAAATCGCAATTCTCCCATTTAAGTTGCTCCAGTGTAAGTGAATTATTTAGGTTTTTTCTTAGTTCAGTTTTTTTTTCAAAAGGGGCGTTACCAGCCATTTAAGCAAGTTTAGCCAGCTAAAACTTACTCCAAACTAACTTAGGCCAGAGTAAGTGGCCACTTTTGTACGTTCTGAAAAACCCTGCGGTGAATTAAGAGATCAGCGTAGGTAGCCAGAGATGGGGGGGGGGAAGGGAAGTTAGAGCATTCTCCAAAGCATTAAACATTTCACTTTTAACAATTAAGTAGCATAGAAACCATCATAGTTAATAAAGAATAATAAATGAAAAATAAATCAAGTAATAAGAATAAAAAGTCCAACCTTACCGACTGGAGCACACACCGGCAAAGCCCTTCGGCCAGGGCTAGGGGCGGGAGGTTCACAGCCAGCAGCAGGAGAGATTTGTGCATCTCACAGTGTAAGGCAATCAGTCACCTGTGTGTCTGGAAACGGTCCAAAACCCTGCTGATAATGAAAGCCGCCATGTAGCTTAGTGAGGTGGAGCACAAAGTCGGCTTCTGGGTCAAACGCCAAGAATGGTTTGTGTGAAAGGGCCTGCTGTCACTCAAAAGCTGCCATATATAGACTTTGATTGACAGCAATTATCCCTTCCACAGAATTGCATTTCAGTGCTTGACTTGCAAAGTTAACTTCTTCCTCTAGAAGATAAGCGAAGGTAAAGCTGAGCAATGAAACTGGAGCGAATCCAGTTGACGGACAGCTATTGCTGTCCCTTACAGATTCACACTGACTGATTTGTAGCTATCATTTTAAATATCTCTGTTGTAAGCCAGGTCTGTATAGGTCAGTGGGGATGATAGTGGTGGGTGGGGTGGTGGGGGGGGGGGGTGGGGGAAGGGGAACATTTTTATTTTTTTTAGATCCAATAAACCAATGAAGAAACTTTTTAGGCTACAAGTGCTGAAGCTGTGGAGGATTCATACTTCCAGTTAGGTGGAAGTACCCTCTTGTAATAACGAGCCAGCCTGTGGATTCTGCTCTCAATAAGAATCAAATGGAACTTGGCATCTTTATCCTTCCTGTTCCTCTCCAAATGTTTGCGGACAGCCACGGCAGTCTTGATCATATGGCGGGGAGCCCATTCGGCCAGGGCTAGGGGCGGCGTGTTTCAGGCAGAGATTTGGGGGCGAGATGCTACTGCACATGCGCGCACACTCTAGCGCGCATGTGCAGAGGTCCCAGCACTGAAAACAGTGCCGGGACCTGGCTCCACACCCCCATTCCTTCTGCTGCACTACACCATGGGCCTGCATCGTTCCAGCTGCAGGGAGAATTCCACGGTAACTTTTAGGCGCGGTTTTTGTTCTGGAAAGTCGGCGCACCTGTGGGGGCAAACTTGAGCCCCATAAGTGCACATCCAAGTATCTAAATGTGGTGAGAGTTCCGGCCTCTACCACCCTTTCAGGCAGTGAGTTCCAGACCCCCACAACCCTCTGGGTGAAGAAATTTCCCCTCGTATCTCCTCTAAACCTCCCTCCAATTACTTTAAATCTATGCCCCCTGGTTGTTGACCCCTCTGCCAAGAGAAACAGGTCCTTCCTATCCACTCTATCCGGGCCCCTCATAATTTTATACACCTCAATCAGATCTCCCCTTAGCTTCTTCGGTTCCAAAGAAAGCAGACCCAGCATCTCCAATCTTTCTTCATAGCCAAATTTCTCCAGTCCAGGCAACATTCTTGTAAATCTCCTCTGCACCTTTTCCAGTGCAATCACATCTTTCCTGTAATGTGGTGACCAGAACTGCACACAGTACTCCAGCTGCAGCCTAACCAGTGTTTTATACAGTTCAAGGATAACCACTTTGCTCTTGTATTCCATGCCTTAAAATGCCCAGTTGTCTCCCTTCCAAATATTTAGCTTATTAATTCTCCACATTGCTGTATGTGGGAGCTTGCTGTGTGCAAATTGGCTGCCACGTTTCCCACATTACAACAGTGACTATACTCCTAAAGTACTTCATTGGCTGTAAAGTGCTTTGAGACGTCCGGTGGTCGTGAAAGGCACTATGTAAATGCAAATCTTTCTTTTATAAACATGTTTGGCTAAAACCTTATTATTCACCACTGTCAGTTTCTAGGTAGCGCCTGAGTCACTCTGAAGATATTTTAATCATCCAAAACACTTTCATTACTTAATATAAAAAGTAGCATTTTTCTGAATAAAATATTTCTTGTTTTATATATTAAGTTTATGCCAGAACCCAGAATATTGAAGACAAGAGTTAAAGGGGAACTAGTTAAGCGCTTGAAGAAAAATATTAAATAGTCTTTAGAATTAGAGTAGATGTGGAGTTAGCCAGTGCAGTCATAATGGGCCAAATGGCCTCATTGACGCTGAAATTTCTACCATTCCATTCTGTACAATGATGTAATATATTTGATAACATCGTGATTTTTTAAAATCATTATGTCTGCTGCACTTTGTAAAGTTAGAGTACTATAAGGAAAACACACCGAGGAAGTTTAAGTTATGTTAGTACCTTTTTCTCCTATTAAAAACAATGAGAGTGATTGTGTAAATATGAAAGATATCCTGCCCAAAACAAGATGCAATTTCAACAACAACGTACATTTATATCGCACCTTTAACATAGTAAAACGCTTCACAGCAACGTTATTAGATAAAATTTGATACTGATCTGCAGAAGGAGACATTAGGAGAGACTTGGTCAAAGCTTTAATCTGCTCTGTGGCACTTTTATTGTTGGTAGGTGTGAATATAGAGCTGTTTCCTCTCCCATTTTTAAATTAGTTTATCCCATTTTAAGGTTTTCAGTTTCATTCCTATACTGAAAGATCAGGCATGCGATCTACAGTAGGCTTTTGCCATTGTTGCTGTGTAACCAAAGCACTAAGAGGTGAATCAGAACAGCCTGTGGTACATGCCAGTTTTCCTTCTCTTCTTAAAGGGACCTCCCCGTGATAGTACAGCTATGATTGGGATCTCAAGGTGCACACTCATCGGTATGAACTATCATTGCATGATATAACCTGTCAGAGTTGCCCCTCCAAGAATGGGCATGCTAGTTTAAAAGGTGCAGTTGTACAGTACTTCTGTAGTTCAGATCATGGGAGAGCAGTATCCATGTACTGACTCCCCAAATTTATTTTTGCTAAACCAGCTTCCTTGTCCTTGTTGCTCTCCCATAACCAAAACTACAGAGGCGCCAAATATAAAAACACCTTATGTTCTTGACATTATTTATATACTTGAGCACTGCTCTATATTGCAAACTATATCACAACACAAATAACATTTTCTTACATTACCCTGCTACCACTTTTGACAGGGCATCTCTGTTGGTGTAAAAACTGGTTGTACAAGCCATTGAAATAGGGCAAATAAATCAAAACTACGAAGAAAGAATATAAAAATAATGTTTTTTTTTCTCCATGAAAGTTATGTTTTAATTGCTTCTACTATTCCAATTGGTCTACCTGTTGCAATGAACATTCCCAGTCCAGAACACAACATTCAGTGCAGTTTTTGAAGGTGATAAGGAATGCACTGACAGTTAGCTTTATGGCAACAACCCAGGTAAGTTCAGGAAACAAGGAATTTTATATGATGTAATTGCAGCGTGCACAACATTCATTACAGCCACACTACATACTTGCTCGTGTATATAATTATAATAACGATAGTGAGATCATCAAAGAAGAAATAATGTTTGAACTTTAACCTGAGTATTGAATGGCCTTTTCTTTTTAAGAACAGTACCATGTAACATCTGCACAAATGATTTTGCATATATCGCTTCGACTGCATATGGTAATATTTGAATAAAGGTATGTCTGAAGTGTTATTTATGGAAGACACTGTTCATTATCTTGTCTTATAATTTGTTTTAGAAGTGCTATGGAAGCCCATGGAGGTTTAAATCAATATATTTAGATTTCTTGCTTATTTGAACTGAATTCAACAAACTAGAAACATGAACTGTGGTTTATTCATTTCAGAGGGAATAAACATGAGTAATATCCACACTTGTAACACAAAGCAGCTCAAATTTTAACCAAATTAGCTCTGCATCATAAATGATTAAACCATATGTTTTTTTTAGATTTGATCGATTCGGAGCTATCAAAAGATAGATCGTGATCCGTTAATTAAGGCACCAAAACTTTAATAAACCTTTCTTGTCTTTGGAAATATTACAACCTACTAGACATAGCTGGTGGTTTAACACTAATTTTCTTCTCCTGGCAAAACTAATTAAAATCCACAAAACTTGTGCCCTCAGTGATAATAGTTGGTTTTCTTCATGCTGAATTTCCGTCAATTAACTGAAGCCTAGGAGATTGTGCTACTGGCGTGTTTCCATGCCACAGTCGAAAGCACTGATTAAAAAAGAGCTATTGTTCTTCAGAATATATTTTCTTCAAAACTATTTAACACAGGCATTTAACACAAGAAGTGATTCATAGTGACCGTTCTGAGTGAGACGTTTCTTTACTCTTTATTTATCTATATAGTTCTTCAATAATCTCCAGTCCCGTTTTCATCTGTTATATTGATAAATGTATTCTTTTTTTTTGTTGTTGCAAGCACTATGTTGCTGAAGTGACTTGTCATGTATTCAGGCTATAGGAACTAACCACCAGAGCAATTAATATGCGACAATGTGTCAGGAAGTAACAGGGCACAAGTTTCTATTGCAGAATGTTCCAGAATCAGTGCAACGTGGCAGATGTTGTAGCAGTACATTGTGCACAAATCTGGGTGCTGGCCATAATGATGGAAACTGTCATGCAGACAGTACTGTCCTGTGTTTATCGGTATAAAACTCCTCCCGAGTTGTCTGTACAGATGCTACAGTTATACCATACATAATGCAAGGCAAAGAAAGTTTGTTCCTCTGTTTTTTTTAAAGGGACCACAATCATTATGTAAATCCTGCATGACCAGTCATTCCAGATAAAAGGCTGCTTATGATTATGGTCAGCTTCAATTAATATGAAGTTGTCCAGTGCCACAGTACCTGTCGTCTGCAACTCTATATGGACCATCCGGAATATTGAAGTTTATAAGGCATCAATATTTCATCGTTACGTGGCTTGACTGCACTGTGTTTTGCAGAGGTGAGCAAAACGTGATTAAGTGAGCAGCTTTCACCTCATCATTTTCTCACATATATACACATACCTCTACCTGGTAGAAGCAGTCTCTCAGGCTAGGTTCAGTTTAACATGTTCACCAGAATATTATCAAGTACTAGTCTAGGCAGATACAATATTACTTAACATAAGAAATAGGAGCAGGAGCAGGCCATTTGGCCCCTCGAGCCTGCTCTGCCATTCAATAAGATCTTGGCTGACCTTCCACCTCAACTCCACTTTCCTGCACTATCCAATTATCCCTTGATTCCCTCAATACCCAAAAATCTAACGATCTCAGCCTTCGCAGCCCTCTGGGGTAGTAGAGAATTCCAAAGATTCACAACCTCGAGTGAAGAAATTTCTCCTTATCTCAGTCCTAAATGGCAGGCCCCTTATTCTGAGACTGTGACCCTGGTTCTAGACTCCCCAGCCAGGGGAAACATCCTCCCTGCATCTACCTTGTCAAGCCCTGTAAGAATTGTGTATGTTTCAATGAGATCACCTCTCATTCTTCTAAACTCCAGAGAATATAGGCCTAGTCTACTCAATCTTCCTCTCCTCAGGACAATCCTCCCATCCCAGGAATCAGTCTGGTGAACCTTCGTTGCACTCCCTCTGTGGCAAGTATGTCTTTCCTTATGTAAGGAGACCAAACCCGTACACAATTCTCCAGGTATGGTCCTATATAATTGCAGTAAGACGTCTTTATTCTTGTACTCAAATCCTCTTATAATAAAGGCCAACATACCATTTGCTTTCTTAAGTTCTTGCTGTACCTGCATGTTAACTTTTAGTGATTCATGTACAAGGACACCCAGGTCCCTCTGAACTCCAACATTTCTCAATATCTCGCCATTTAAAAAATACTCTGCTTTTCCTACCAAAGTGGATAACTTCACATTTCTCCACATTATATTCCATTTGCCATGTTCTTGCTGAGGCCTAAGCACTGACCTGTGCGGTACCCAACTAGTTACAGTCTGCCAACACGAAAATGACCCATTTATTCCTGCTCTCTGTTTTCTGTCCGTGAACCAATCCCCAATCCCATGAGCCCTAATTTTGTTTAATAACCTCTTGTGTGGAATCTTATCGAATGCCTTCTGAAAATCCAAATACACCACATCCACTGGTTCCCCCTTATCTATTCTGCTATTTACAACTTCAAAAAAACTCTCTCAGATTTGTCAAACGTGATTTCCCTTTCATAAATCCGTGTTGACTCTGCCCAATCCTACTATTATTTTCTAAGTGCCCTGTTACCATATCCTTAATAATAGATTCTAGCATTTGCCCATTCACTTAGCCTGTCTATATCCCCTTGAAGCATCTTTGCATCCTCCTCACAACTTACATTCCGACCAAGTTTTGTATCATCAGCAAACTTGGATATATTACATTTGATCCCCTCGTCCACTTTATTGATAGATTGTGAATAGCTGAGGCCCAAGCTACTGATGTCAGGCTAACTGGTCTGTTGTTCCCTGTTTTCTCTCTCCCTCCTGTCTTAAATAACAAGGTTACATTTGCTACCTTCCAATCTGCGGGAACTGTTCTAGAACCTATGAAATTTTGGAAGATGACAACCAATGCATCCATTTTATCTGCAGCCAACTCTTTCAAAACACTAGGATGTAGGCCATCAGGTCCAAGGGATTTATTGGTTTTCAGTCCCATTAAATTCTCCAGTACTATTTTTACTAATATTAATTTCTTTCAGTTCCTCATTCTCGCTAGGCCCTTGGTTCTCCACTATTTCTGGGAGGTTTTTTGCCTCTTCTTCCGTGAAGACAGATACAAAGTATTTATTTAATTTCTCTGCCATTTCCTTATTGGAGCCCATTATAATTTTTCCTGTCTCATATATTATTGGCATCTCTAAATCACATGTAACATGAGGCAGTGACAGCACTTACAAAATGAAGACAGAATAGAATTATTTTATGACGTATAATAGATTGCTTCAACAATGTACTTCAGCCTTAATTTCAGTACAGGTGCAGTGCCTAAAATCCGGAACCCTCAGGACCTAGGCCATTCCAGATTCCGGGCTTTTCCAGACTTTTGATTTGTTTTCTGATATCACGAATCCAGAAACATCCGAGCCCAGGTTTGACTATTTCCGAATTTAGGAACGTCGGAAAGGGTGAGTGAGGGTGGGGAAATTCCTGCTGAAGAGCTGTTTGGGCCATCCGGCCCCGCCGAGGAAGATGCTGTCGGGTGGGCTCCGCCAAGGATGTTGTCGGGCGGGCCGGCCCCGTCGAGGTGGGCTTGCAGAGTCCCACAGAGGAGGTGTTTGGGCGGGTCCCGCCAAGGATGTTGTCGGGCTGGCTGGCGAGGAGGCTTTGAGGTAAGGGCAGCGGTGGCGAGCGGAGCGGGGCGAGGCGAGGCCCGAGGTCGGGCAGCGGTGGGTCCCCGAGGTCGGCAGGGTCGTCAGATCTGGATTCCGGAACATTTTACAGATTCCAGACGACCCTGCCACCGAGTCCAGATTCTGGAACATTCCGAATTCCGGAACTCCGTATTCTCAACGCTGCACCTGTACTGATCTTCATTAATGATGCAGTTTGCCATTTCCATTTTACCATGTCCTCAAACTGGAGTCACAAAACACTGTCTTAATTAAGTTAGTCTGTAATTTTTTTATCATAGCAGAGATGTTAAATCTTATTTTCTGGGATGGATTTAAACTTAAGTGGCACTGGTGAAAGGCTTGTGGTTTGGACACAACCTACTAACCAGTCTGCATTTCATTACATATCAATCACAAATAAGAAACATGCTGTAAATTGCTGCTAACAAACGGAACAATCTTGGACATTTTACATTTAGTGTTTATGTACCTTGGCTCGCCGGAGAACGAGTTCAGCGTAACACATTTTCACGGGTCTACAATTCTGCCATCAGGAAAATGGATTCAATTTAGCAAAGAGAGTGCAATTAGCCAATGCACAGCTATCACTCTCACACACTCTGAACTAACTAATAACACCTTCATCGTTACATCCTTAGATAGGAGGGATTTTATCTAGCAAGGAAAGCATTCAAAGAAATGCATTTGTTTTATAAGAAGAATTTTTTTTAATGAAATGGTTGAAATGAAAATAATTCAGAAGCTCCACAAGAAACTCTTAAAGAATAGAAATCAAGAAAGAAAGCTAAAAATTAAATTCAAGGTTTAAAAAAAAAGATGCTGCTGGTTGATTTAATCCAAGTAGTTTAATTTGTCAACCAGAGGTAGCCAGGAAATGCGTAAAGTAGCACAAAAAGATCAATGAATTACAATAGCCTCCTGCAGGAAGTTAATCATGGAATGCACAAAGCAATCAGTCTTAAAGCTTAATCAAAAAGAGGCACGCTCCATCAAATGCTCCCTCTACTCAACAGCCCCTTCCCCATTACTTTAAATGCAAAAATGTTAGCATATATCATGCAAGCTAGATCAGAATGTGGTGGATGTTTATTTTAAATGTCAGTAGTTGCACAGCAAATTTCCAAAATTACATACTAGTTGAGGTGTTTAGCTATGTAAACAGCTTCAGGCAACTGTCAGTGGCTTAAGATGCTTCATTGAAAAAAGTGTGCAGCAGCGATGTGTTAAACAAGCTGATGAAACACAATGACTCCGTGCTTCCAGTCTCCCAAAACGTCAGAAATAGTATAAAAAAAGGAAATTACAAAGAAATTAGACATAGGTTGTGAGCACTTTTGGAATGTTGATTTTTATTTTTAACAGTTTACACTGCAGAGAATAGTTCTATCCCTGTGTCCGTGGTTGGGTGGATGTAAGATTTGTGAATTCATGGAAAATGTGAAGATCAGTCCTAAAAAGACGAGATTGTTTCAATAATCAACAGGATTAAAGCAGCAGGACTCGATGGGTGCTTCTAAGAATGTTTAATGAAATTACTGTAGAAATAGGGAGCTATGGCTGTAGATTTTTGCAGCTCATTATGTATAGGGCTAGTAATCAGACTGAAGTCGCTAATGTTCCAATTTAATAAAAAGGCTAGTATTGTGTCTGTAAGCACTCTAGTAATGACTCCACGAGGTTAGGTATTGTACTTGAACTGTTGTGACCTTAGTCCATTTATTGCAGCTCCTGAAGGAGGGTACAGTAAGGTGAGCTTCCTTTTATACTTGGTTACCTAGGTCCCTAGGTCTCCACCAGTTGCACCCTCTGGTGGTACAGATATAGTGCATACAGTGTGAAGATACATTCAGTGGTCTTGCGTAACTGTACATTGAGTGTGCAGGGTATATACATATATTATACATACACAACATCACTCCCCCTAAGTCTTGTGCCACTGGCCTTTGCACTGTGTGCTCTGGTCCTAGACTTGAGTGCCCAAAGCCCTTGCACCTTGTCTGTGCTTGGGAATGGCTCTCTCCCTGTAGACTCCCAAGTCCTTATTGCCACAACATTGGGAAATGGTCAGCAGTGGACGGTTGGAGGTTGCAGTGGGGGTTGAGTGGGTTCTGGGTGTGATCCATGGCTACATACATCCATTTACTGCACCCCCCCCCCCCATACATAGGCCATGTGTGTGGCTCAACACCTGCGTGTTCATACATGTACAGAGAAAAAAAAATAGGATTAGTTACATCACTGTTTGGCTTTAGCAATAGTGGAACAAGTACATTCTACAGGTAAGGTACGTACATGGTATTACAGTCTTGCCCCTGGGGTGTAGGTGCAGGTGGGTGAGGACGCTAGTTCCAGAGTAACCGGACTGTGTCCAGGTTGTCTGATGGCGGCGCTGCACCCCCTGCCAGCTGGGTGGGCTCAGATCGCTCACCTGGCTGAGGGCCTTTGCCATTGCCTAGTGATGGGCAGAGCCACAGGAGTGTGTGGCCTCCCTGTCCTCCTTTGAGGGCTGCAGTGTCTCCCTGCTGCCCTTCAGCGGTAGTGGGAGCCTAATCATCCCAGGTCCCGTCGGGAGGGCTGGTGGGTGCTAGCCTCTTGCTCCCGGTACTGGCCCTGATGGCCAGAGATGTAGGACTGATCTGGGGCAGGGTGCCAGTAGTGGTGCCTTTGCCGTCCACTGGTCACTGGCCCTGTAGTGGGTATGCTCCCTCTGTGTGTGGCCGCACTCTTTGGGACATCACATTGGTCCCAGAGACGCAGGCTACATGATCGGGTAGCCCAATGGACCTGGATGCTTCCGATGGGAGGTTGCCCTTGGTTTTGTCGGCGTATATGTAGAACCCGGCATCGCACGTCATTTCTTCATTTACAGTCGTAATACATTGGCCCCGATCGTAATCACCCGACTCGACATTGTTAGTTGTCTTTACATATTTGCATTTGTCAATTACATCTTTTCCATGTGTACTACCGGCATCGCTGTACAAAGAGTGGAACTGTCCCTTTAATTGTGCTGGGTTGCCGGTCTCCTTTAAGAGGGTCTTGCAATCTTTACTCCAATCTGGTTCGCTGCTCGGCATCACGTGTTGCTCCCTCAAAGCTGCCCCTCGTGGTCTGGTTGTGGCCATCTTGACTTCAGGCGCTTCACCTTGTGGTGCGGGCGCAATTTTCTTTCACTCCATGAGGTAGGCTGCGGTGATTCTTTTCTCTCAGGTTCTGCCAGGGGAACAGGGAAGTTACCTGGTGTGCCAATCTTCTTCCTCCGGAGTCCTGCCACTGGAGCCTGGAAGGTGAGGTCTGGTCGTTTGGGCTCAATCATCTCGCCGTTGGGTAGTGCGGTCTGTGTCATCACCGCGCAGTCGAGTTGGACGGTTGGATTTTCAGGTGCTGTGATGGATCCAAATTTGGGGCCACATAGGACGTCGATCGTCGGGGCCTGGAGGCTTTCCCAGCTCCAACAGATTTGGATTTGTTTCATCCATCTTCTTCCTAGCAGCATTGGACCATCACCAGCAACGATCCACAAATGTAACTTGTGCATCGCGTCACCATAGGACACCTGGATATCCACACTGCCAACAACTGGGATAGTTTAGTTTGTGTAGATGAGCAGCTTCACCTGGATCGGGAGCATTTTAGGTTGTTCAATAGGATTGTCCCAGAGTTTCTCGAAGGTCGCCTGATTCATCAGCGATTGGCTCGTCCCTGTGTCGACCTCCATCGAGACTGGGACACCGTTGATTTCAACTTCCATTTTCAACGGAGAACTCTCGGTGGAGCAGGTAAACACTCCGTACACCTCTTCCTGGGGCTGAGCTGCCTCCTGGATTCTCTCTTCCTCTTCATCAACGCTGGAGCCCAAGTTATCAGCCAACTCTTCAGCGACTCGATGAGTAAAATTTCTCTTACACATTCACTGGAGATGGCCTTTTGTGTTACAGCTTTTGCAAGTATAGTCTTTGTAGCGGCACTGGTAGGCCATGTGATTTCCTCCACAGCGCCAGCATGGGGCTGGCCGGTTGGCCCCATGTGGCGGACTCAGGGTTGCGGGACTCGGGGTAGCAGTCTTGCCTCTAAAGGGCGCCAGTCGGTTCATGGTATTTGCCAGGTTAGAGTCCTGGGGGTGAGTCATCATCCTCTTGGAATCACAGGCCGAGGCCATGAATGCCTGGCTGACGTTGATTGCCTTCTGCAGGGTGACTGTGGTGTCCTCTGAGAGCAGCTTGTGGAGGAGGCCTTCGTGGCCAATTCCAATAACAAAGATGTCCCTCAATGCTTCGGTGAGGTTGTCACCAAAATCTCATGGTACAGCCAATCGTCTAAGGTCTGCAGCACATTTTGCGATTTCTTGGCCTTCGGGCTGCCGGTGTGTGTAGAACCGGTGTCTGACTGTGAGGATGCTCTCTTTTGGCTTGAGCTGTTCCTGTATCATCGTTACGAGCTCTGCATACGTTTTGGTTGTCGTCTTCTCTGGGGCTAGCAAGTCCCTGATAAGGCCATAGACGGTGGGTCCACAACTGCTGAGCAGGTTAGCTCTGCACTTATCAGCCAGCGAGGTCAGTGTGTCTTCAGCCAGGTCGCTCGCGATAAAGTAGTGTTCGAGCCTTTCCACAAAGGCATCCCAATTTTCCCCATCAGTGAATTGTTGAAAGTTGCCAAGGTTAGCCATTTTTGGCGTGGAAATTTGTAATCTCGTCGCCAGTTGTTGTGTCTGTAAGCACTCTAGTAATGACTCCACGAGGTAAGGTATTGCACTTGAACTGTTGTGACCTTAGTCCATTTATTGCAGCTCCTGAGTGAGGGTACAGTAAGGTGAGCTCCCTTTTATACTTGGTTACCTGCAGTGTGCAGGTGACCCCTAGATCTCCACCAGTTGCACCCTCTGGTGTTAGAGGTATAGTGTATACAGTGTGAAGATACATTCAGTGGTCTTACGTAACTGTACATTGAGTGTACAGGGTATATACTTAGATTATATATACACAACAGCTAGAAACATGATCATTAAAATTTAATATTTATAGTGGAAACAATTTTTAGTCCATTACGAAGGAGGTAATTCAATTCCATTTAATTAGGGTTAATTCCAAACCATAGGGATTATGTTTAATATTGTTTGAGAAGATGGGCAAATAGGCAGATAATGGTAACGTGCTGGAGATTATGGGCTGGATTTTCATTGAAGAGGCAGAGTAGTGGGCGGGGATGACAATACCCTGAACCTGATTCATTATCCTGTGTCAGGCATTATTCATGGCTCAGGGTGGTTCTCGGTGGGATTACTGGTGCCATGCAAGAGCCCTTCGCTGTGAGCTGGTGTTGCTGCAGCTGAACCACCATTTCTGCACCGGCAGAAGCAACAAGGGATCCTAAAGGCCTTTAAAGGTAGCGGCTGAATGAACTGAAATTGGGACCTTCCCTCCACTATCCCAAACTATTGCCATCTTTCTTCAACCAATCCTGAGGACTGGCGGTAAGGGAGTGGGCGGGAGAGAAATCCACCAGGAACCCAAACCCTGTCGGCATTTGCATGTGGTGGGCATGGAAGAGCAGACAGCGGCAATCCTGGTTTGGCAGGGAGAAGAATTGACGTTGAGGCAGAAAGTGGCAGTAGGCTTCACTGCCCTATTTTCCTGCCATTTGTGACGCTAACCCACCCAACTGGATAATACATTGTCAAAGTAATAGGCAACAAAAAGTATGGCAGTAGTTCTAAATGGACAGATGCAACCAGTGGAGTGCGCTAAGATTGAAGTGTGGGATCCCCGTCGTTCACAATCTATCCATCTGTTATTCTTCAGATGGCACACTTCAAACTTTAAGCGCTTTGTTACAAATGCAAATCAATCTTGCATTTCCTGTTGTTCTTTTACTGACCTTGGGCAAGATAGAGACCTAAAACAAGCTGCCAATCTACAGAGAAATAATTGACCTCAGGAAATTCCTACGATAAATGAGCCTGTAATTGACAGGGTTCTACCTATTTACAGAAATTAGACTTTATATTTTTAAAAGGACACAATTCCACTTTACTATCCATTTAATAAATTGTGTGTTCCACCAGGGAGTTGTTATGATCTGGAATGCACTGCCTGAAAGGGTGGAGGAAGCAACTCAAAACTGTCAAAAAGGAATTTAATAAATACTTGAAGTGGAGAAATTGGCAGTGGAGAGAGCAGGGGAGTGGGACTAATTGGGTGGTTCTCTCGAAGAGCCAGTGCAAGCACAGTGGGCCGAATGGCCACCTTCTGAGTTGTATGATTTTATGTTATAATGCTCCTATCATAATCAAAGACTATGGCCTCGACATTGGATGACAACCGAACCGGAGCGCGATCTACTTGCAGCACACATGAAGCCTAAGCAGGACCGCAGCATATTGGTCCACCAACCCCATTATTGGCATACTAGCAAGCTGTGGGCACCAATCACAGCCCCAGAAGCAGCTTGCCAATAGTGGGGGGGGGGGGGGGGGGGAGAGGTGAGATCAGGCGGCAAGGATACCTGACTTAAGATAAGTCCGGAGGATTGCAAATGGAAGCGGTGGGTGATTGGTGGCTGAAAACAGCCCGCAGTTTTACTGTGGGGATGGGAGGCGTGCTCCTGCCCCACAGTGAGGTAATTTTGGTGGTGGTTTACAGCAGTCACTTTAAGGACCACTGACTAGGCCGCATGTAGACCAAGTAATCCTTTCAGGGGAAACCAATTTCCATTTTGGGTTATAAAACAGGCACCTTGGGCTGAATTTTAGGCTTTTTTTTCTGGTCGAAAACAGAGACGGGAGGGAAAGTTACCAGCCGGAAATAGTTTGCACTTTGGTAAGGAAGTTTTGCCATCTGGGCCCTGCGTCAGGGGGTGATGTGCAAAGGGAGGCGGCGTCCACTTTTTGTGGCGCAAAAATGGGAAACTCGTGAACTAAATTGCCGGTCGTGTGTGCTCCAAGAGAGGCCTGGGGGGAGGGGGGAGCCTTAAAAAAAAAAACATTCCCAAAACATTGCACGCTACCACAATACAAAATTAAAAGAACAAACACTCGCTCTTACCTTTGGAGTACTTTACCTTGCTCACCGCCGCCAACATGGCTGGACCGCACTGATTTCCCCGGTGGTCATTGTGGGCGTAATTCCAGGCGGGCGGATCGGACAAAAGTCCAAACTACAGCAGGTGTCGCAACGAGAGGCGTTGCACACCCGGCACAGCTCTTCCCGGCGATGCTGCTGAGCACTGTTGCAAAAACGGACTGGAGGATCGCGAAGGGGTGCAGGAGACCTGAATGCCACCTTTCACACCGCTCCGGGGCGAAACCCAGAGCGCATGGGATCGGAAATTCCAGCCCCAGGTCCCTTATTAGCATATTCAGAGAGCCTACCACCTGCTCTTTGGGGTGGACACCAGGGACACCTCAACAGTATCGAAACCAATATGTTGTTGGCCTTAAACAACAACCCAATGCGGGAACAACCCAAAGCAGCCCTGGACACCGTGGACCACTTCCCTTATCTCGGGAGCCTCCTATCAACAAGAGCAGGCATCAACGACGAGATCCAACACCGCCTCCAGTGCGTCAGTACAGCCTTCGGTCGCCCGAGGAAAAGAGTGTTTGAAGACCTGGCCCTCCAAACTGCCACCAAGCTCGTGGTCTCCAGGGCTGTAGTAATACCTGCCCTCCTGTATGGCTCAGAGACATGGACCATGTGCAGTAGGCACCTCAAATCGCTGGAGAAACATCATCAAAGATGTCTCCGCAAGATCCTACAAATCCCCTGGGAGGATAGGCGCACCAACATCAGCGTCCTCATTCAGGCTAACATCCCCAGCATTGAAGCACTGACCACACTCGATCAGCTCCGCTGGGCAGGCCACATAGTTTGCATGACAGACAACGGACTCCCAAAGCAAGTGCTCTACTCGGAGCTCCTTCATGGTAAATGAGCCAAAGGTGGGCAGCGGAAATGCTACAAGGACACCCTCAAAGCCTCCCTGATAAAGTGCATCATCCCCACTGACACCTGGGAGTCCCTGGCCCAAGGCTGCCCTAAGTGGAGGAAGTGCATCCGAGAGGGCGCTGAGCAGCTGGAGTCTCAACACCGAGAGCATGCAGAAATCAAGCACAGACAGCGGAAAGAGCGTGCGGCAAACCAGTCCCACCCACCCCTTCCCTCAATGACTATCTGTCCCACCTGTGACAGAGTCTGTGGCTCTCGTATTGAACTGTTCAGCCACCAAAGAACTTACTTCAGGAGTGGAAGGAAGTCTTCCTCGATTCCGAGGGTCTACCTATGATGATGGTGGACCTTTTTCTGACGTTGTTTGGGCAGAAGATGTTGGACCCCTAAATTTGACAGCTTTGCACCTGTTGCCTCCTGGAAAGTTGATACACTAATGTCCAATTTCATCTTCGGTGTATTCTCCAATTTATTGTGAACAGCACCATGAACAGCATCCAGAAGTATCAAAATGTGCACCAATGAATTTGTAAGCTACCAAGTTACTTGGGTAAGTAGTGCATCAAAAGAAAATAATGAAGTGTGAAGGCACCAACTTACTGAGCAAATTGAAAAACTGAGAAATATAAGGTGACACATATATGGTACTAAGAGTATCAAACATAGTTTAGGTGCAATAGTTGACCAAACATTAGACATGTCAGCAACGAAAGGACAACAGTTGTCAAAGAAATGATAACTGACTTTCAAAGAATGCAGTACTGATATTACGTGTGGATTATGGTATATGGTATGCACTATTTATGACAAAATAGACACAGTGGAAATGATTCAAAGAAGGGTAATAAAGATTATTCCAGGCCTTAGACTATTTGGGTAAGAATAGAAGGTAAGGGAACTAAAACTATTTCCATTGTGGGGCCAGGGAGTGGGGCCGAAATTGCCCCGGGCCCAGGTTTAGGCGTATAATTTGAATTAAAAGAAAATTTAGCGCCTGGCAAGATCGGCAGCTAAATTTTGCGTAAATTGGAGTCTTAGAGCAAATAAAATTAGTGGGGCGGTAACGGGGCAGTTGCAAGGTGCGATTCTCAGTGTGGCGCTGATGTGCCGCTGCGAACTCTACAGCCGCTTTAGTGGTGCCCACTGGACCACCAGGGAGGGTGTCAGCCGGGCCGGCACCCAAGACGGGGTGCCGGGCTACATGTCGGTGGCCCGGCCGGCATTGTCGGGCCGACTGAAACGTCAGCCAACACAGAAAAGATGGTGGCGACAGCAGCGCTACCACCTCCCCTTTAAGAGCGGCTGGGTCGCCCCAGCCACCACAACTTCTCACCCCGCGAAGCTGTCGGTGGCAATGCCCTACGCCAATCTCACGTCCCGCGGGGTGTAAAGTCATTGTGCATGCAGCGATGATGTAATTGCCGCTCTTGTGCCGTGCCAGGGCTGCTAGTCACGGGACATGCCACAAAGCCCGGAGGCGCTAACGGGACTTTCTCAAAGGGGCATTTTCGGCCCCATGATCTAAATTTTTAAAGTGACAAAAGGAAAGGTAATGTAGATGGAGTGATATTTTATGCAAAGTACATCTAGGCGAGCTATAGGATATTATTAGAGGATAGTAAACTATCGAAGTAACAAACTGAACTTAACTTATCGTTTGAGCCATCGCCATATACAATAGACTGCCATTTAATGTAGAATATTTTGGATTGTTTGAAGCATTCAAGATGGAATTGGTTCAACCCAATTTCCTGCAAAGTTGAGAGGGATAGACATCGCATTACAAAAAAAATATCAACTAAAGTCTTGAAAAGGGACTGAGTATTGGGGCAAGCTAGATAGGCTGAATAAAAATTTTCACATTTTTACATTCCTTGGTTCATCCTTCCCATTTCTACAGAATTGAATGATTGCGAGACAGCATCACATTGTCTATAAATCACTCAAAGGGAGAAAACTTCCAGATTTAAACACTTTACCAGCACAGAGTAAATAACAAGCACACAGAAGTATTCTTAAAAGATAAAAAGATACATGGAGATCAATTAATTTGAGTTCTAGGAAATCAAGATGGCAGTTTGTACAAAATCCTTAATAGAGTTAGTAACCTCAATAATACTGCTCTGCATGAGGATTAAGGAAAGTTATCTGTACTAGTATTCGAATGATAGTAAAAGCACCAATCTGAGCTCAAGTACATTCAACACTGCGAGCTTTTCGAAAGAGACTTAACATTTTTGGGGAATCTAATTCGGATATGTACCTTACAAGCCTATTGACAGCTAGAAAGGCCATGCTTCCAAGTTATGAGTTACAAAATTACATCTTTAACATGTAGGCCCTGAAATTCCTAAAGATCCATGTCTGAAGAAGCAGGCCCCATCCTAAGTTGCTGGGACAGGGCAATTTGCATAGCATGGGTGAGATCATCAACTCTGCAAGAGTAATTCAGTGGCACCGATCCTAAACCAATGATCGGAATGACAAGCTGTGTCATGTCACTCCAACAATGGAGAGGAGACCCAGCAAGGACATACAGAGGAATGTTACTTTTCGGTTTTCTCCCAATGGAGCAAGTGGGTGTCCTGGTGAAGGTATTTGTTTACCTTTGTCGAACAATTTTGGTTTTTTTTTTAAAGAGGGCTGCGTGGAAACCCTCCCGCACATGCCCCCACCCACCCCACCCCCACCTCCATAATTTTCATCTATTAGTTTTACCCCAACCCCACGACCTTTACCGCCTAGAAGGACATGGGCAGCAGGTCATATAAACACCACCTCCAGGTTCCCCTCCAAGTCGCACATCATCCTGATTTGGCAATGTATCGCGTCGCTTCATCGTCGCTGGGTCAAAATCCTGGGACTCCCTACCTAACAGCACTGTGGGATTGCCTTCACCACACAGACAGCAGCGGTTCAAGAAGATGGCTCACCACTACTTTCTCAAGGGCAATTAGGGATGGGCAATAAATGCTGACATTGCCAACGACGACCACATCCCATGAATGAATTAAAAAAATCATTGGAAGCGCACCTGCAATTTTTAAATTTGCATTCCCAGTTCCAATTTTATAAAATCACTGCTATAGTTTATAGTTACTAAATATTTTTTTTAAATCTTCTTGGAACATTCTGGGTGGGGCCAAAATTTAGGCCCGCCAGAAAGCTGGCGCACCTACCTCTTTTTGAGCTTTTACCGCCGGGTGCGATGCGGCGGGCTTCCGATCGATTTTCTCCACTTTGAAGTTTTTTTCGCATCAGACCGGAAACCAGTCATAATGGGAGCAGAAGTGTGGAGGTGAGGGACGGAATTTGGGGTGGGACCAAGTCACCGCCGCTGTCATTCAGCGGCGGAGCGGTGGTGACGTCATTGCGCGTGTGCGTCACCACGTCTCTCCCCTCATTTACAGGGGAGAGAAGCAGCGAATTTGTAGGTTTCGGCCACTGGGCCACCAGTGAGGGTTCGGCCGAGCCAGCGGCCTGGTTTCCAAGAGGGGGTGTCAGGCTGTCTGTTGGTGGCCCGGCCGAATCCAGGGCAATAATTGTCCGGCCAAACGGGAAGTCGGCCGGCAAAATAAAAAATGGCGGCCGCGGCAGTGCGCCCTCCCCTTGAAGGGCCGCTGCGCTGCCGTGCTGCACACACAAAAAACAAGGTGTACCGAAAGAAAAAGCTGTCGGGGGCACTGCACGGCGGATTGTTGACTTTTGGAGGCAAATTTTGGGCAAATTGCAATCTAGGTGCGGAGAGTGGCAGAGGCCACTTTGATGATGTGCTTGCGGCGATTAGCAGCAGCGGGGCAGAAGTGTGGACATGCTGAAAAATCCCCGAGGTGAATTTGGGTCGTGGCGGCCAATGGATTGCAACACGGCGGCCACTCGAATCCACTGCATGGCTGCCGCAAAACAGCGGTAATGGGCCTTATCCGGACCCTGAATTTTGGCCCCTCCGTGTTTGCAGCATAGGTTATAATAAATCAGAAATGTTTTGGGATGGTATTAGGATCAGTTTTGCATCCAGTCATTTAATTCAACAAAAGTTGGTTCTTTGGGCAATAAAAGTTATACCATATAACAATGAAGGTGATGCTCTGTGTGGATTCTTGGGTATAGTGTATGCAAACACATTAGATTCGAATTTACATGACATTGAGCATAGTGTCTTGTTCTTAAGATGTACAGTGTCAAAGACAGCTACTATACCTGTGGTATATCCAGATTCACATTTCATTTTTTTTCAGAAGGGTTTTACTACCTCCAAATTTTGTATTTAGGATGACTAAGCATAATTTTCTCTCTTTTTTTCTACCTCCGCCTCTCAATTCTAAATCACCAATATTCCCTTCACTCCTATTTCTCAGAGCTGGTGTATGACTGTAGAGGATAATTTGAGCAGCCTGGGGTTAAATCTGGAATTAATTGAATGAGAACTATATATTTTATTGAAAAATAATTTACGTGAAATATGAATTTTCTGTGAACTATTAAAGGCTAGTGTGGATAAGGGTAAAAAAAATAGATAGGATTAAACTTTTGAATTTTTATGGCTATTTCTAATGAAAGGCGTGCCTGCAACAAAAACAATTTCCCCTTACAAGAAAACACAATAGTGACAGAATAATTTAAGAACTTGAATAAGTTGCTAGCAGCATCTGATCCCAGCAACATTATTCAGTTTGACACAAAAAAATGATCACAGTGGTTCATGAACTTTCGGTTTAATTGCAGTTAGAGTTTAGGTTTGGATGCCATTTAAAGAGAAATAGCACTCCAGAGGAGTTATCCTTAAAAGAGGTCTCAATTATTTTAAGCCTCTCTAGGAATGGATTTGCATGACGACTGCCTGTGCAGCATTTAAAAAATGTTGTCCACACAATGGGAAAACTTATTTGAACACAATTTTCCCACTCTGTACATCATTAGAAGACAGATGGTCCCTATTATCAGATTGCCAGATGAAAAATGTTGGACTCAAAATTGCAACCACAGTGGTTATATTAGGAGACTATATTATTATTTATTTGAATTGATACAATGTTTTAATCGGTGTTTACATCTGCCTAACATATACATATAAACAGACATATACACACACACAGACACACATACACATACATAAATATATATATTTTAGCAGATTTGGATTTCATAATGGGGAGGAAAATCACAGGCAGCTGAGTTCAGACATGTAAAATCCCAGCCTCTAAGTACTGAAAAGTTCATTTTTTTTTAATGTTTAAAAACTATGGGAAGCCATTGAAATAAACAGATTACAAATTCCTCATTAGGAGATAATTTACTCTTTTGTTGCAAAAAAGTTAATAACCCATTGTTCATAGATTTAAATGGCCACGATAAAACATGGAATCTGAGAAAGGTTTTCCTGTGGATAGTTTTGTGAAATATGTAACACTGACCTATCTCGACAAGTCTGTAATAATGCATTTCTTAAGCAGCAAAATTGGTCCTTCAATGATAGAGAAAGTGAACATTTCATTGAGCTGGCTGTGGACTCTAGCAAAATTATTTTGGTGATGGCATAGCACAGAATTTGTAAAACCTGACTTTCAAGCCAAGGTTCAAATGGATTGTGGAAAAAAAACCAGAATTACCTTTTTGGTACAGCAGGGCGGAGCCAGCAAAGCAAACCAGGCAACGAGCATTCTCCACTACTTCGCGGAATTTCCAAGAAGTTGGAAAGAAGTTTAACAACATGACGAAGACCACAGGATAAAGGAAGAGATTGTAAAGTCACAGCCAAGGGAAGATATGTAAAAGAAGGACAGTAGTTCAGAGGAATGAATATTATGTTGCTAAATTAGTAGGCTTATTAAGGGGAAGGACATATATTAAGATATATTTAATGGTGGTAGGTCTTAGTGACTCAGAGAAATGAATGATTTTCAATATGGTAACTCACTCAGGCTTAATAAAGAGGAGGACACATATGGAAACTCAGTTAACAGTGGCAGTTCTCAGTCAGTCAGAGAAATAAATAACTTTTAATGCACCCAAATAGCCAGGCTTACTCTTAAGGGTAAATTGTACGAATCCGCAATCCTGTCCAAGAGTTAAAATTAATGGATGTAAAATATTGACGTGCTTGCTGACCCCTGCACCAGATTCCCAAAATGCATTCCCATCAGGCAAAGCTCCATGCCAGGTGGACAATTTGTAAAATGATTCCCTTTATTTTTAAAGGCAGAAGCTGCACACAGCAACAGGACTAAGAATGAACAGGTGGTGGCCCATGACCGGAAAAATACCATTAAGTGCAGGTGAACAGAGAGACTTGTTAGACTCTTTGGGAGAGAGATTTTTTAGATGTTGGGCCAGTTAAGATTGGATGTTTATGCAGACTAAGTGGTATATACTATATTACTCATTACATTCTATGATTTGTAGCATATTACATCAGCACATCCATTCATACTGATTATGTAATGAAAATAAAATATCCAAATTGATAAGTACTCAAACAAAAGAAGATTTAGGGCTTAATTTTCACCAAAGCTTTTTTTTGGCGTGCTTAAAGAGTTATGCCCGTTTTTTTGGGGCCCAAATACAGCAAAGAAAAATGTTCTAAGGGCGCAGCCTAACCTGTCCTTTAGTTTTGAGGGTAGAGCCTTGATTTGCGCCAAAAAGATTGGGTTGCCACGGTAATCAGGGACATAATGCAAGCTGAGGCTGCAAAGTGAAACATACAGCCAGCTCCCAACACATTAAAACACATTGCATCAACTTAAAGACACAATAAAATAAATTGCAGCAACTTGCCTCCAATTATTAAAGCCGGTCCCGCTCCCCCACCCCTAGCCCTGGCCGAAGGGCTTGCCAGTCTGCTTCCCTAGCCCATCCCGAGCCCCTTGCCGGTGCCGGTCCAGCTCCAGCTCCCCCCCACACCCCATCTGCCCCCAGCCCCGAGTGCTTTGTCAGTCCCGGTCGCGTTCCCCCACTCCTAGCCCTGGCCCCGAGTGCCTTGCCGGTCCGCTCCCCTGCCCCTATCCCAGGCCAAATAGCCTCCTCCCAACCGGTCCCTGCACCTAACTACACCTGAAAGGCTTTCCCCCACTCACCCCCTCTCTTCCCGCTCTCTCTTATCTTTCCTGCTGCTGCTGTTCGGGCATCTGCTGCACTTGCCTTCGCCAATTTCCTTACCTGCGCCGATTTCTTTGACTCTCCAGAAGGTTTTTCTGCAGAGGCCACATACGCTGGCCTAAGCAGAACTGGAGTAACTCTCAGCTGGCCAAACTTGCCTAAATGGCCAGAATTGGCAGGTTACATCCCCTTTGGCTGAAAAAAAAAACTTACCTAAAAACAAAATCGTAATTAACTAATTTACACTGGTGCAAATTGATTGGCCTAAGTTTAAAACTTTCCCCAAAGAAAAGCGGCCTGCAAATCACTGGGAAAAATTGAGCCCATTTCTCATCATTATGTTAGTGGCATTATAAATATAGTGGGACAATTATCTTTGGTCACTATTTCTAAAAAGATCACAAACCACTTTTAGAATATTTTATGTTTTTTTCTGCAAATAGCCAACACAAAGTATTCCCATTTTTGGTTATAAAGTCACTAATATATAACAACCAGAGAATATCTTCCCAAGTGTCCTCTTTGCTCTTTTCACAGAACAAGGAAAAGAAAGTGATTCCCCAGTGTTCAGCAGCGGAGCCTCATCCTTTATCGGGTTCACTTGTACAATATGGATATCTTATGACATTTAGACAGTGATGTGGTTGAGGAAGCAGTGTGTGCAGTACATGACACTGGTTGAGGAAGAAGTGATTGGAGCACACAGCACTGGTTATGAAAGAGCAGAACAGGTGAAGTTTATTGAGGGCACAGTAGGTGCAGAGCAGATGTCCAATGTCTCCCTCCCAACCCCATCCCTCTGGCTTTATCTCAGGATACAGTTCTCAGTGGGCCTGCTAACAGAGGATGGTTCACCATGTGGACTGTGTTGAGCATTCACTTGTCTCCATATATTCCGTAGACAAAGCAGTGGGAAGCTGCAATGGACAGAGTGCACTGGGAAGTCATGGTTAGCTTCAACTCACTTGGAGAATGCATAGAAATAACTGTGAGGGAGGGTTTCAGAGAACTCATTCCTCCATGAGGGAGGAATGTTTTTTTTTTAAACTGCCCACTGTTCTACGCTCAGATGTGTATGGCGTACAAAGACAGTCACTGCACTGTGAATGGTAGGTTGTCTCTGCAGGTCACTGTAGACCAGGGCACAACTATCTCCACCTTCTGGCTGAGACTCGTCATGCACTGCTCCATATTAAAATGATGCCCTCTGAATTTCTTGGATGTTGTGTCCTCCAGGTCCTGCTGCACCATGAAACAATGGCGACCTCATTCAATAACAACAACTTGCATTTATATAGCATCTTTAATGTAGGAAACATCCCAAGGTGCTTCACGGAAGTGTAAACAGACAAAGGAGGAGATATTAAGTGGGGTGTGTAAAAGCTTACTCAAAGAGGTAGGTTTAAAAGGGAGTCTTAAAAAGAGGTAGCAAGGAGGAGAGGTTTAGGAAGGGAATTCCAGAGCTCAGCCTTAGACAGCTAAAGGTATGGCTGCCGATGGTGGGACAAAGGGAATGAAGAATGGACAAGGCCAGATTCGTAGGAATGCAGCATTCTCATAGGGTTAGAGGAGGTTAGGGAGGAGTGAGGGCATGGAAGTATTTGTATACGAGGATGAAATTTGAGGTGTTCGTGGATCAGGAGCCAATGTAAATCGGAATATTTTTAAGCTGAAAAATCCTGTGTGCTATTTGCATTTCTCAGTGCAGTTATCATATTATGAAATGTTACCTTCCGTACTGCTTACAAGGTATCAAATGACCTTTACCAAAGAAAATCCTTTTTACTCAAATTTTCATGAGCACAATTTAGGTTGGGAGCTTAAACCAAAGTAGCGGTAATAACCGATGAAAAGCCTGTCACCCCTTTTACCTGATTTCAGTCACCTATTTACTCGTGTTCACTTTTTCATTAGCACAGGATATTGTCCCATAATGTTTAATGGCAATGCTCCAACTTGAAAAGAGAAGGCTGACATTGGTTCACCTATTTCAGTAGAACAGAACCCTGGAGAGACCTTGTTTTGTTATCTGTTCTGTTGAAGTTTTGATCAGGATAAATAACAGCAATAGTCATCAATTGTAGAGATATCAAGTTATGAATGTGATGCTTATACTTATTTCAGCAAAGGCAACAAGATGTAGTGACTTGATCAAACAAGTTTGGCAAATGCTATACAGCATGTGATAATGTGACCTTGAACAAGACAGAAAACATTGGGAACTGTGTTACTTATTGTGAGAGTAGGGATGGATTTTACGAACCTCGGCAGATCTGAGACGGGCGACATAGGTGGCGGGTTCCAGCCTCGCTACAGGCTCCAACCCGCTGTGTAGAATGATTTTCCCCTGATTGGGCTTGTTAAGCCCACCCAGCACGTTTCCCAGCCAATTGAAGGAAACGGGTCTGATGATGTCATCTGATGACACGTCATCAGCCGGTTTCCTTAAACGGACCATGCGCAAATTTATTTTGACATTTGTGCTGTCAGTGTTCTACAGCATGGAGGTGTTGCAGACAATGACGAGCACTGCACAAAGATGCAAGGCTGCACCTAGGCTCTCCCATCACTCCCTCCAGATGCTTATGGGAGGGAATCACAGCACACAGGGAGGTTCTCTTCCCTTCCAATGGCAGATGAGACCTCCCCAGGTCACCAACGCAGCCTGGTTGCCATTGTACAGGACGACACAAGCAGGGTGTCATCAGGAGGACCAGGCTGCAGTGGCGCAAACCTTTCAATGATCTCAGTAGATCACGAAACATTACTGTAAAGCCACACTCAATCTCATCCTGCTGTGCTACTCATCACATCTCCATCACTCTGCCTTCCCTACCCTACTCCTGCACATCCTTACTCACACCAACTTACCTTGCACCTCCACCCATCCCTATCTCTCTATATCTACATAATCACTTCCCCATCTCATTAGCCACTCCTCACACTCATCCTCATCCTTGTCCAATCGTACCAATTAACAACTCACAAGGGTAGGCACTTGTGTGTTTTAGCCAATTGTCATGTAAAGTATATATTAATGTGCTGTCAAACATTGAAACCTTTATTTTCAACAATTGTGTTGTTGGACAGATTTGTGTGTACCTTTGGAAGTGATTAGTGAGGTGTAGTTAATGGTGAGACACAACAGTACCCCCTGCAATGCTGATGAGTGTTAAAGGAATGGCCTGGGCATTGTAGAGATGCTTTATGGTGTTGGTGTGGGGTGGTGCCAACCTGGCGTATCACGTGGCAGCAATGTGGTCAAGTGCTGATGCCCTCTGTCCTGTGCAGCATCAGTTGATGTGGAGAAGGTTGTTGTTGGTGCTGCTGGTGTGCCTGGTGATGCTGGAGTTCGGGCTGAATGTGATGGGATTCTGAGAACCAAGGTGAGAGAGTATAAAATGCACCGATGCTGATGGAGTAGATGGCAGGTGAAGTAGAGAGACATAAGCGATCTGTCAATGGTGGGTGAGGTAATGAGGTCAGATGGAGACTTGTGTAAAGACTTGCAGCATTCTGAATCTGTAGTGGAAATGCAGTTTAGAGAAGCTAGTGGCTCAGGGAACATTTCTCAATCAGCTGGTAGCTTTGACTTGACATTTGAAGCTGTCAACTCATCAGCTGAAACAATGGACAGTGACCTCCCGCCTCAGCTTGACAGACGAGGTCTCGGCACAGTAGGAAACCGGTGGCGGACCTGTCAAATTTAGAAAGATGGGGGGAAAGCATTAAGTGGCTGTAAACAAGCCACTAATGATGTGAATTGCCTCCCCCGCCGCTGGGTGTCGGGTCAGCTCAGCGCTGGCAGACCTGACATTTCATAAAGGTGCGTGGTGGCAGGTTGACAGCGAAAAAACACTTTCCCACCTGACCCGCCACCAATCGTGTCCACTGATTCTCCAGAAAATTCCTCCCTGAGAGTAAAAATAGAACCAACTAATTATCCTTGATTGTTCCAAGACAAGTCACATGCTGAAACTGACAATTTACTAGATTAAGGCTGTACAGTTTCAGTTTAGCTTCAAGGCTAGAAGACTTTCTTCCACAACATTCAATCTGTTTAGAATTAAAAGCTACTGGAATTCAAAGAAATAATCAATTATAAAGAAATCTTGTGTATTTCTTTGATTTGCTCTGTGCCCTATCAAAGAACATATCAACTTCGAGTAGAACAATGAGCAAGATGAAAGATCACAAAAATATTCTGTTTGCAATTGAGTAAAGTGACTAATGTAGCCCACAGATTTTTGAATGGTAGTCAATCCATTGTGCTTTCTATAGAGATAACAGTCTGATGTTCACAAGTGTTTTCTGCACAACTGAACAATTGTACAATTCTGTACAATTTTTTGTCAATGATAAGGCCAAAGGCAAGAGGTTCCTGTGCAACGTTGATGCTAGAAGAAGAGTCGCGAAAACCTGGGGCAATTATTTCTTTTTTGAAAAGAATTATTATTTTTTTTAACGTTACAAAGATAATTTAGCAATTTTTTATTTCGTTCCTGGGATGCAATCATCAGCGAACATCCCCTGTTCTGATCTTATGGTGGAGGGAAGTTAATTGATGAAGCAGCTGAAGATGGTTGGGCCTAGGACCTGAGGAACTCCTGCAGTGATGTCCTGGGGCTGTGATGATTGACCTCCAACAACCACAATCATCTTCCTTTATGCTATGTATGACTCCAGCCAGTTTCCCATTGACTTCAGTTTTACTAGAGCTTGTTGATGCCTGACTCGGTCAAATGCTGCCTTGATGTCAAGGGCAGTCACTTTCACCTCACCTCTGGAATTCAGCTCTTTAGTCCATGTTTGGACCAAGGCTGTAATGAGGTCTGGAGCCAAGTGGTCCTGGCAAAACCCAAACTAAGCATTGGTGAGCAGGTTATTGTTGAGTAAGTGCCACTTGATAGCACTGTTGCAATGTGAACTTTATCTGGCAGTTTATTTACCAAATTCGGAATAGGCAACACCTCCTTTGGTAATGTTGGGTTTTGGGTCAATTTGGCCACAAAAAGTATCCAATCACTGAACTGAAATCAGTAGCAAATTTTGTTCAAAGAATAACATGAATACTGCAGATCAGTGTCCTCGTTATGCACCCAAGTGTTTGAGAATGATTCCAGTGTGGACTCCACTCTAATGCAAATGTTAACAGATGTCTTGTTGTACTATGATGCATACTTCAAATTTACACTTATACTAGTATAATCCAGTGCAAATGTTGCAGACTAGCACAAATGAACCTAGCTGCTCCATCATTCCTTAGACCCACTCAAGTTTGTAGTCTGATGGAGACATTTTGCTGGTTCCAGTCTGACACAAGGGGGGCGAAATTACCCCTACCGATAAGGCATCTGGCCACCAGAAAGCGGCAGCCACGGGGGCGGCACGGAATGGCCGCCGACTCTCCGTGGAGAGACTGCCATTTTAGAAATTGCCTTACTTCAGGAGCGGTGCGGTGTCTGGGACCGCTCTGCCTGTTTTCCCGGCCCGGCGTGCAGGCGCGACTCCTTTCCAACTGACAGGGACCCCCTTGCAAACTTGCCCCTTACCTGAAATTGCCCCACAGGAGAGGCCCCACCGCTGGCCGGTGCACTCTGTGAAATGGTGGCACGGCTGCCCTTAGAAGGGAGGGCGCACTGCCACAGCCGCCGTGTTATTTATTTTTGGCGGCCGACTGCCAGGTCGGCCCGACAATTATGCCTCCGGATTTGCCCGGGCTGCTAACAGGCAGCCTGGCAACCCTTCTTGGGTGCCAGGCCACTGGCCCAGCCGAAACCCTCCCTGGTGGCCCAGTGGACCTAACTAAAATATCTGCATAGTCCGCAGCAGCTCTCCCCTTTAACTGAAGGGGAGACACGTTGTGACACGTCAGCACGATGTGGCACATCCGCCTCGCACCCGACCGGAACACCACACCACGGGAAAAAAAACAAAGTGCTGAATTTTTCCGGTATCTCTGCCCCATGGACTGGGGCAGAGAAAAACGTTTTAAAAATGGTAGGTGCATCCCATTTCGGGTGGAGGGCAATTTCTACCTCACTGTATGATGTTGCTTCACCCCCATCCCCTGAACATCTACTATCCCATGCTGTGACACTTCAAATACTGAAGGAATCTGCAGGAATCAATGTAAACTAGTGGCCGTGATTAAAGCAGTGCCATTTAATATGCCTTTCTTGCATTCTTACTTGATAACAGCAGGAATAATCCACACCCTATGCTGTTATTACACTTGTATGAAAACACCTCCTCTTCCTTCTGACTGTGGGCTTCATACCAGTGTGGTACTGGTATCAAATGCAATACTGTGTAAACATGAACCAAGTTCAACACTGATTAAATCCATTTGTGAATATTTTCATGTAGCTTTTATGTAAACATGGCACAAAAATCCCAGCACAGAGGTGCCAAATCCTAAGTGGCTCCAACTGTATGGGCTGCTGTGAGATGCATCCACTGTAATATTATGTTGTATGAAACACAAGGAGCTGACATATAATGCTTCATAATCCAATATACGCCATGTTATGCAATGTACATGGAGGCACTATTTCAAACTATTAGTAATGAGAGTCTGATACCTAAATTGATAAATGGTGCAGCAGAAGGTTAAAGGTGAGAGACCAGGCTTTACTTGTCACATACAATGGAAACTGTCATGTATGTATGCTTGGGGTTACTAGCCACCAGGTGGTGTCACGGTCGGAGGTCATTGGGCTGTACGCACGTGTGTGCGGCCCAGGTATAAAAGACAAGCCATCATGTAATGTAATCACTTTGGGCCCTTATAAAGCAGAGCCAGATTCGTACCAGTGTTAGTTTACAGTAGTCAGTCTATCGAGTTATTACATACATAACATTTGGTGACGAGGTAACTTAAGAACCTTTGCATGCAAAAATGAGCACAACTGGAATTCTGGAGAGATTCGTGGAGGGACAGGACTGGGCAAATTTTGTAGTTCGCCTGGACGAGTACTTCAGGGCCAATAAAATGGAGGAACCCACTGACTTAGTTAGGCACAGGGCGGTCTTCCTCACGGTTTGCGGTCCGAAAATCTATGGACTCATAGAATCTTCTCTCACCTGTAAGTCCCATGGACAAGGACTATGAGGACTTGTGTTCTCTGGTACGTGACCATCTCAAACCAGAAGAAAGCGTCATCATCTCACGATATCGATTCTACAAGCATGTTCGTTCTGAGGGCCAGGATGTGTCAGAATTCGTTGCCGACCTAAGACGTCTAGCTGGACCGTGTAAGTTCAAATCGCGTTGGGAGACATGCTTGAGGACTTCTTTCTAATCGGCATCAACCACGAGGTGATCCTGCGTAAGCTACTGGCGGCGGAGACGCTGGATTTGAACAAGGCCATCACGATTGCCCAGGCATGCATGACGACGGACAAAAACTTAAAGCAGATATCATCGGAAAATTGGAACACGACAAGTATTGTAAACAGGACTGTATCGTCGTTTGGCAGAGCTGCGTATGGCAGGGCCTACTTGGCTGCATATGCGAAACCTGTGGCTGCCCAAAGTTCACCAACGGAAATGAATCCGATTTCACCATGTTGGCGTTGTGGGGGCAATCATCGGCCTCATCAGTGTTGGTTTAAACAGTACATATGTAAAGGCTGTTCGAGACTGGAGCATCTCCAGCGCATGTGTCTGCAACTGAGCAAGCGTGCTGCGACATACCACGTGGAGGATGATGACCAGTATAGCGTGGATCCGGATTTGCAATCTGTTATGTATGTATGTAGACCTTATCCAAATGTAAGACTTGCCACTAGGGGGCACACCTGTGGGAGACCAAAGGGTCACCTGTGCATTATGGGGCAAGCAGGTAGAAAAGGTGATTCACTATGCTGCTTCCTCACTCTAGAATCTGAATAAAGAGACCAAGGTCACAACAGTTTGAGCTTGCAATATAGTCCTGTGAATTTATTCTGAACATAACACAATCCGAGATACCAGATGAGGAGGTGTATGGACTGTATTCGTTCCCAACAAAGAGCCAACCGATAATGATTAATGTGAAACTTAACAGTGTGCCAGTACTGATGGAATTGGACACGGGTGTGAGTCAATCAATAATGAGCCAGAGGACATTCGACAAGCTGTGGGACACTAAGGCTGTGAGGCCTAAGCTGAGTCTAGTCAATGCCAAGTTGCGTACGTACACTAAAGAACTCATAACGGTAATTGGCAGTGCAGTAGTCAAGGTGTCATATGATGGTGCGGTTCATGATTTACCATTATGGATTATTCCAGGCAATGGTCCAACGCTGATCGGCAGGAATTAGGTAGAAAAAAATCAAATGGAATTGGAACGATATCAAAGCGTTGTCGTCGGAGGATGATACTCCATGTGCTCAAGTGCTGAGGAAGTTCCCCTCGCTGTTTGAACCAGGCATCGACAATTTCACGGGAGCCAAGGTGCAGATCCACGTGGACTCGGATGCAAGACCCGTCCATCATAAAGCTCAGGCGGTTCCGTACATGATGAAGGAGAAGGTCGAAATCGAACTGGACAGACTCCAGCGTGAACGGGTCATATCACCGGTTGAATTTAATGAATGGGCCAGCCCCATTGTTCCTGTGTTGAAGAATGATGGCACTGTCAGGATTTGTGGAGACTACAAGGTTGCGATCAACCGAGTTTCGAAACAGGATCAATACCCGTTACTGAAGGCTGATGACATGTTTGCAATGCTAGCCGGAGGGAAATCGTTCACTAAACTGGATCTGACGTCGTCCTACATGACACATGAGCAGGTTGAAGAAACTTAGTTGCTCAACACTCATAAAGGACTGTTTATCTACAACAGGTGTCCTTTCGGAATTCGCTCGGTTGCAGCCATATTTCAGAGGAACATGGAGAGTCTACTGAAGTCCGTCCCTAGAACCGTCGTGTTCCAAGATGACATCCTGGTCACCGGTTGTGACACCACTGAACATCTGAACAACCTGGAAGAGGTTCTACATCGTCTGGACAAAGTGGGACTCAGACTGAAACGTTCGAAGTGCGTCTTCATGGCACCGGAAGTTAAATTCCTGGGGAGGAAAATTGCTGCTGACAGCATCAGGCCTATGGACTTGAAAACCAAGGCCATTAAAAATGCACCAAGCCTAAGAATGTGACGGAGCTGCGTTCATTCCTTGGTCTACTCAACTACTTCGGTAATTTCTTACCTAGATTGAGCACTTTATTAGAGCCACTGCACATGCTGCTAAGAAAAGGTGACAACTGGGTTTGGGGTGCGTCTCAAGATAGAGCTTTTGAGAAAACTACTAATCTGCTTTGCTCTAACAAGCTGCTGGTACATTATGATCCGTGTAAGTGTCTAGTATTGGCCTGTGATGCTTCATCATATGGAGTTGGTTGCGTGCTCCAACAGGCTAATAAGTTGGGTAAACTACAACCTGTTGTGTATGCTTCTAAAAGTTTGTCAAAAGCAGAAAGAGCCAACAGCATGGTAGAAAAAGAAGCATTAGCCTGTGTGTATGGAGTTAAAAAGATACATCAGTACCCGTTTGGTCTTCAGTTTGAACTAGAAACAGATCACAAGCCACTTCTTTCATTGTTTTCGGACAACAAAGGTATCAATACCAATGCATTGTCCCACATCCAGAGGTGGGCACTGACATTATCTGCTTATGATTATCATTCGCCATAAGCCTGGCACCGAGAATTGTGCCGATGCACTAAGCCGTCTGCTATTGCCCACACCGGAGGTGGAGACGCCACAACCTGCAGACCTACTGTTAGTCATGGATGCTTTTGAAAGTGAAGGAACTCCTGTCACGGCTCAACAAGTTAAGACATGGACTAGCCAGGACCCGATATTATCGGTTGTGAAATGTTGTGTCCTTAGTGGTGATTGGTCTGCCATACCCAAGCAAATGTGTGATGAGACCAAACCTTACAACCGTCACAAAGACGAACTATCCATTCAGTCAGATTGTATACTGTGGGGTAATCGTGTTGTCATGCCTAAGAAAGGCAGAGAGAAATTTGTACATGGCCTACATAGCACTCATCCTGGTATTGTCATGATGAAAGCCATTGCCAGGTCTCATGTATGGTGATCTGGAAACATGTGTGCATCAGTGCAACACTTGCATGCAGCGAGGTAAAGCACCAGTGGAATCGCTGCTGAGTCTGTGGTCGTGGCCATCTAAACCATGGTCCAGGATCCACATCGACTATGCAGGTCCCTTCCTGGGAAAGATGTTTTTAGTTGTGGTGGATACATATTCCAAGTGGATAGAGTGTATAATCATGTCATCCAGTACATCCACAGCTACCATTGAGAGCCTTCGTGTAATGTTTGCCACTCATGGTCTGCCCGATATCGTTGTAAGCAACAACGGACCTTGCTTCACTAGTCTGGAGTTTCAAGAGTTCATGAAACTCAATGGTATCAAACATGTGAGGTCAGCACCATTAAACCCA
This sequence comes from Pristiophorus japonicus, assembly GCF_044704955.1. Classification (NCBI taxonomy): domain Eukaryota; kingdom Metazoa; phylum Chordata; class Chondrichthyes; family Pristiophoridae; genus Pristiophorus; species Pristiophorus japonicus. The sequence goes on along the minus strand of NC_091979.1, from coordinate 276,573,906 downwards.
CATCTAATGGTCAAGCAAAGCGGCTGTCCAAACCATCAAGCAGAGTATGAAACGTGTAACTCAAGGTTCACTGCAGACTCGCTTGTCATGCATATTGCTTAGTTACAGGACAAGACCCCACACGCTTACCGGGGTCCCCCCTGCTGAACTATTGATGGAGAGGTCTCAAGACCAGGCTCTCTCTTGTCCACCCTGACTTGAACGATCATGTTGAATACAGACATCAAAGTCAGCAGTGGTATCATGATCGCGCTGCCGTGTCGCGCGACATTTCTGTTAACGATCCTGTGTATGTACTCAATTTTGGTCAAGGTCCCAAGTGGATCGCCGGTACTGGTACGGCCAAGGAGGGTAACAGAGTGTTTATCGTCAAGCTCAAGAATGGGCAAACATGCAGGAAACATGTTGATCAGATAAAGCTGTGACACACGGATGAGGAAGACACAATCAGTGACCAACCGACCAATCTACACTCAGTCATCAGAGGACTCCGCTGTCATCAATGAATCTGGACTTTCAATCCCTGACATGGTCATTGCCACTCCCATCAGATCGGCTACCCAGCCCCCAGTCATAACAGGCCCAAGGTTGGAGTTGAACTGACACGATCAACAGGGGAATGGAAAGCCCCGGAGTGTCTCAATTTGTAAAAAGAGTGCGACTAATATCTTAAAGGGGGACATTGTCATGTATGTATGCTTGGGGTTACTAACCACCAGGTGGCGCCACGGTCGGAGGTCATTGGGCTGTACGCACGTGTGTGCAGCCCAGGTATAAAAGGCAATCCATCATGTAATGTAATCACTTTGGGCCCAAATAAAGCAGAGCCAGGTTTGTACCTGTGTTAGTTTACAGTATTCAGTCTATCGAGTTATTACATACATAACAGAAACTTCTGCTTCCTCTGAGATTCTGAACACCGCATGCATATGCATATTTGAAAGGAGGCCAATTGTGTACACCAGTATTACCTGACCACCACATCAGAGGTGGTTATTTTTTTTAGTATATTTCACTTACACGGTCAGGCTAAGCATAATAGGATTGTAAGTCAAATCTCGCTGTGCTCTCTAAATCCCACTATGGTGCCCAGATCTGTGACTGTTTAATTAGTTTGTAAAGAACTGAGATTTTAAATAGCACAAATATTATTAAACTTCACCTACGATCTGGAGTAACTTCAAGTGCCCAATGGGTTAATTCAGATTTTACAGAAGCTCACTACTCTGGCATCGATTCATTCTAAACTGACTCCAGAATAATTTGTAATTAAGCAAGTGAAAATGTTGGACCTGAAATAATTCTAGATCTAGTCCACAATCCATTGAGAGATCATGCCAGATATGGATGGCATTTCACAAGCAAATGGACCTGATGTTTCCAGCCCATTTCAAGTTTTCAGAATATTAGCATGCTGGGACTAAAAGATCCAACTGATCCAAATTCACTCAGCTTCTCTAAAATAAATATTGCTGTTGACAAAGTCTGACATTGTCATGTTAACTTAAGTCAACAAAGGAGGTTGAGAAAAGTATTTTGAAATTATTCTCCCCCTTAAGGCAGACCAAAATGCTTTGTTTCCTGTCATAAATCCCGAACAGCGATCCAATGTTGTTTCACTTACTGTACATGGTACAGCTGTGGTTGTCTCCATGGTCTAGCAATGGTCACGGCTGCACTGCTGCTTGTCCTGTCATCTTAAAATGAGAAATGAAAGCCACATTAGTTATGTTGTCCCTTATGCATTACATACAATAGAGAATAAGTCCAATGCACTGATGTAGATCAAAGGACTCTTTGCATCACTACTTTTGCCCAAAAATCAAGGCTTATTAACTGGTAATATGATCTTTGAAACAAAAGCACTAAAGTGATTAACAGGCCTCACCATTGTGGGGTTTTTTCCTTAGCCTTGGTCTCCCTTTTATGTTTCTATGATTATAGCTGAGTATGTTTTATCTTTACAAACTCACTGAGATTATTACAGACACTTAGTGTGAGTAGTCATAGTGAAGAAGACCAGCCAAATGTGTTACAGCCTTGAACTTATTCTCTAATCTGTTGTAAGGTGTACTGGTTGTTGTTTTATAGTAAATAACCATTCTAGTCAGTGTTACAGTATTTTTTAAAGTTTTCAGAAGATATATATATATATATATATATATATCCTGCCGTTGCCGAACATGGTTTTACTTTGAGTAAGAGACAGATATGGGGCACAGGGGATTTTATGGATCTTTCTCTCAAATTGAAGGATACTGTATACAGGACAATTCAATTCATAAGAACATAAGACGAACACAAGAAATAAGAACAGGAGTAGGCCATATGGCCCCTCGAGCCTGTTCTGCCATTCAATAAGATCATGGCTGATCTGATCATGGACTCAGCTCCACTTCCCTGCCCGCTCCCCATAACCCCTTATCCCCTTATTGTTTAAGAAATTGTCTATTTCTGTCTTAAATTTATTCAATGTCCCAGCTTCCACAGCTCTCTGAGGCAGCGAATTCCACAGATTTACAACCCTCAGAAGAAATTTCTCCTCCATCTCTGTTTTAAATGGACGGCCTCTTATTCTAAGATCATGCCTTCTAGTTCTAGTCTCCCCCATCAGTGGAAACATCCTCTCTGCATCCAGCTTGTCAAGCCCCCTCATAACCTTAGACGTTTTGATAAGATCGCATCTCATTCTTCTGAATTCCAATGAGAAGAGACCCAACCTACTCAACCTTTCCTCATAAGTCAACCCCCTCATCCCCGGAATCAACCTAGTGAACCTTCTCTGAACTGCCTCCAAAGCAAGTATATCCTTTCGCAAATATGGAAACCAAAACTGCACACAGTATTCCAGGTGTGGCCTCACTAATACCTTATATAGCTATAGCAAGACTTCCCTGCTTTTATACTCCATCCCCTTTGCAATAAAGGCCAAGATACTAGTGGCCTTTCTGATCACTTGCTGTACCTGCATACTATCCTTTTGTGTTTCATGCACAAGTACCCCCAGGTCCCACTGTACTGCGGCACTTCGCAATCTTTCTCCATTTAAATAATAACTTGCTCTTTGATGTTTTTCTGCCAAAGTGCATGACCTCACACTTTCCGACATTATACTCCATCTGCCAAATTTTTGCCCACTCACTTAGCCTGTATGTCCTTTTACAGATTTTTTGTATGTCATCCTCACACATTGCTTTTTCTCCCATCTTTGTATCGTCAGCAAACTTGGTTACATTACACTCAGTCCCTTCTTCCAAGTCGTTGATATAGATGGGGTCCCAGCACTGATCCCTGTGGCACCCCACTAGTTACTGGTTGCCATTTATCCCGACTCTCTGTTCTCTGTTAGTTAGCCAATCCTCTATGCATGCTAATATATTACCCCCAACCCCATGAAATTTTATCTTGTGTAGTAGCTTTTTATGTGGCACCTTGTCAAATGCCTTCTGGAAGTCCAAATACACCACATCCACTGGTTCCCCTTTATCCACCCTGTTCGTTACATCCTCAAAGAATTCCAGCAAATTTGTCAAACATGACTTCCCCTTCATAAGTCCATGCTGACTCTGCCTGATCGAATTTTGCTTTTCCAAATGTCCTGCTACTGCTTCTTTAATAATGGACTCCAACATTTTCCCAACCACAGATGTTAGGCTAACTGGTGTATAGTTTCCTGCCTTTTGTCCGCCTCCTTTTTTGAATAGGGGAGTTACATTTGCAGTTTTCCAATCTGCTGGGACCTCCCCAGAATCCAGGGAATTTTGGTAAATTACAACCAATGCATCCACAATCCCTGCCGCTACTTCTCTTAAGACCCTACGATGCAAGCCATCAGGTCCAAGGGACTTATCTGCCTTTAGCCCCATTATCTTACTGAGTACCACCTCCTTAGTGATTGTGATTGTGTTAAGTTCCTTCCCCTTTGACTACCCACCGTTGGAATATTGTTAGTGTCCTCTATCGTAAAGACTGATACAAAATATTTGTTCAGAGTTTCTACCATCTCCATGTTCCCCATTACTAATTCCCCGGTCTCGTCCTCTAAGGGACCAACATTTACTTTAGCTGTGGGTTTTGTTGAATAAGGCCATTTGACCATTGCACCTGGCGCACATGCTGTAACTGTGGCATGTTTGAAATTAAGGGGCCGAAATTGCCCCTACGTGGAAAATGCGGTGTATCTACCATGTTTCGACTGTTTTTACCACAGCAGTAGATGTGGTGGCCTCTTACGTGAAATTCCTCTCTGGCTTTTTTTTTTCGAGCGGCCTGAAAGTCGGTCATAATAGGGGCGGAAGTGTGGCAGTGAGCGGAAGTTCGGTAAGTAGAGGGGCGGAAGTGGAGGGTGGGCATAGCGCTGATGACATCATCATGCTGGCGCGTCACCACGCCTCTCCCCTTCGCTTAAAGGGGAGAGCCGCTGTGAGCTCTGAGATTCTTTAAATTAGGTCCACTGGGCCACCAGCGAGGGTTTCGGCCGGGGTGACAGGCTGCCTGTTGGCGGCCCAGCCTAACCCGTGGGCAAAATTGTCGCCGCGACAAGACGGCCGTGGCAATAGGTGTTCCCCTTTAATGGCAGCAGCACTGCCATTTTACAAGCACTGCAAGCACAGTGCAGCGACAGAAAAAGCTGTTGGTGGCACCGAGCGATAGCAGCAACATTTTCAGCGCGGAATTCCGCGTTCGGCGGGGGGGGGGGGGGGGGACGACATCAGCAGTGTGCATTCTGATGACGCACTTAGGATGGATTGGCAGCAGCGGAGCGGTGCTTGGGGGAGCAGGTCACCGCCGGGATACCGCAGGAGCGGAATTTTCAAAATGGCTTCCATTCCATGAAAAATAGGCGGCCGTTCCACTCCGCTGTGTGACTGCCGATTTCCAGCGGTTACTGGCCTTAAGGAAAGTGGCAACTTCGGCCTCTAAGAATCTTCTTCCCAAAACTATCAACATTGAAATGAGTATGAAGCATCTTGATTGAAATGTACAGCATTGGAATTTTATAGGCTATGAGCTGTGGTGGGCCCAGTGTGACACAGAAATGACATTCATTTTCTGTTTTTCTTTTGGCTTCAGCCATTAAATCATGACCACCATTTTCATCAAAGTGATTTAGTTGAAAATTGTGACCAGGTTTTATAATAAAGGAACGAAGAAGAAAAAAACTGCCAGGTTTGTTCCTAAAATAAATGCAAGTCAACATCTTTATTTAAACTCCCCGACCAAAATGTTTATCAAAACCCTCATTGCTGTAGCTCTCTTATATAATGTTCTTTATACCAAATCTCTAAACTATAGGACCAAATCTGCAGACAGTGATCGTTTTGTCAAATATATTCATAACCTCCCTGTGACCCAAATGGTAATAAGATTAGCTTATTTTCCATGTGAGTGTGGCCTAGTCCTATTTGCATTTATTACTTCATAAATCTGAGGTTGTATTTCTGCATTTATAGATGCTATAGCTGTGATGTAATGAATGAGGAGCTCGTTTGTTATATAATTGTGATTTTGCCTGTAATGCATTTGATTACGTGTACCTCTACCTTCAGGTTGCTAATATTGCTAATATTTCTCATGCAGATGTATGGGACACATTTGGACTGGGTGAAACATTTGCATCTAATAGAACGAATGAGCCTTTTCTGTCCTTTATTTTGGTCCCTATTTTGTAGTGCTACAATTTATCACCATAAATGTTACTAATACGAATATTGTTTTGTAGTAGAGTTTTGCAAGGTGCCGTAACATGATCGGTAATGTAATGATGGCATCAATGACTGCATCATTGGTATAATTGGTGTTACAGATTTGTTATTTTAAAACCTATAGTTTTATTAAGAACTAAGATATACATGCCAAAATTAAATTGTAACAAAAATTGCATTGCAGCAAATATGGCATCTGTTGCCACGCAGTCTTTCTCTGGTGGTTTTGGAACATGCTGTTCTTGTCTATTTAGGAATCTGCCCAAACTTTACACTGAAGTGATAACACCACTTGGGACATGAATGTTTGAATCAATCCCAGTTAGAGTATGAGTTTCCATAGCTTTGATCAGATTGTCTGGAATGAGAGAAGGTGATGAAAGAAGGGGTACTTCTAGTTCTCCCATGCATAGCTGTTGGTGGGGAGGTGACCAAAGTGCAGCCTCGATAGTGTCCATAGAGATTTCCGCATGCTGTCCACACCTTTATGACTCAGAAATATATGTGAATGTGGGAGAGAGACTAATGTGTGGCGAAGGCAGAGGGAAATTGATAGGAGGAGAACAATGCATATTAAAATAATTATGTTTCAGAATATGTATTTAATCAGTTAGGAATGTTAAAATGTATTGAGAGAATTATAAGTGGTGATCTGAATTTATTAAAATCCAGCTGAGGAAGACTTCAGGCAGTGAATTGAAACATTCTGGCAGAATGTCCACACATCACATAAGGAATGAAATTCAATTCATCGGGCTAGACTTTCCCGAGAGCCCCTCAACGCCCGATTGCCTGCCCAGAACAACCGCTTAACGTTTTGCAACTAACGCTGGCGAGAATTTCCATAATAAAGTTAAAAATAATTGCCCGGCGAGAAAATGGATCTTGCACCAGTATTCTCAGTGGTTAAAGGTGAAACTAGGTGAAACAGACGGTTCTTAAAATGTTATTAAAATTTACTCCGAGGCTGCGGTTGGGCCTGGGGAGGGAGGAAAACTTAAAAAAAAGATTTCACAAAAACTAAAATAAAAAGTTTAAAAAAAACATTCCCAAGACAGTTTTAAAGCTAATTGGCGTTTTACAATTAAAAAAGAAAGAAAGAACCATTAACTTACCTTTCTCTGCAGAGTACTTACTTCCCTGTTTAAGCTGCTTTCACCGGGTGGTTCCCTTGGTGATCTAGACGGGCTTCCATTGAGGCCAAACTTGTGCCCTGGCAATTTTCTCGGCAGCGGTTTTCTCCTGGGTGGGCGTTTCGGGATGTGTGTGGTACCATTCAAAACGTAAGGGGGAAACTTTTGCCGAGCGGTTTCTCTCCCAAAAACAGCCGTACCACTGAGAAAACCGACGAAAATGAAGATGAAAGTCTCCCCCTTCGTGTTTGTGCATTCTAACCCGACTTAATACTGTAATGCTTGTAACAATTGTTAGAAAAGACACTAAGGCTGAAAATCCATGGGTCACGATGCCAGTAGTTGAGCCAGGATGGTGCCCGCCAATGCTCTCCAACACTGATCCGGCCTAGCTGAGGCCGTAATCAAAAATGCTGAAGGAATTTACTGTTCAAGGCATGACCGAGCACAGATTCCATCCCATATGTAATATGAATGCTGAAGAGTTACAGCTATTTAAAATAATGTTTTATGGGCTAACTTTACTCTCTACAACTTTGAATAATTTAAATAATGTCAAATGTTATCTTTATGTTGAAAACATTGATAAAAGACCAAATATTATGGCAAAAGCTAATGAAATATTCTTGCCACCAGCTTTCCAGAAATCCATCAATCATTTAAAAAATGTTGCTTGCACAATTGTGCCTGGAAGCTTGTGACCAAGTGGTTTGATCTACTTATATCGTGTTTTCTCAGCAAATCACTTTTACCTGATTTTGACTTTTCTTTAAATACGGAGATATTTAAAACACTGGAAAAAGACACTGGGGGAATTTTCAAATGAAAAAACTGGTGAGTTGGAGGCGGTGTGATGGGTGGGGGGTTGGGGGGGTGAATTGAAAAGTGTAAAACTCTAAAATCCGACCCCCAACCCACCTCCAACCCACCCACTTTTACCTTTTACTCAGGCGGGTCGGGGGTCGGGCAGCCAATCCGCTGCCAGGAGGTAGGTTGGCATTTTAAATATTATAATGAGGCCTGAAGTTTCGTCCTTAACCTGCTGTGCAGGTTTAACTGCAGGGGTCCGGGAATCTTGGGGCTCGGTATTCCCGGAAGTGGCAGCGAGATGAGAACAGCTTCGGAGCACAATCCTTGTGGACTGGGAGGATTAGGAGTGCTTCCTCCCAGCTCCCCAAGCTCACCCACCAGCAGCCTGTCTCTCCCCAGGGTCGGAGGTCGGAACCAGACCCCCAGGGATCGCGCTACCCACCCTGGGGTCGGGCATTGGAACCCCCCGGGATTGCAGCTCAGCCCCGGGGTCGCGGATCGGAACCCCCCCCCCACCCCAGCCTCTGGGCTTGGAACCCCTTCCCCCCCCACCCTTTGGATCTAGCATTCCACAGTGCGTCGGGTTCCCCCACTCTGAGTGGGTGGGAAGTGGGAAAAGCCCAGCCACTGAATCTGACGAGAAATCACTAAAAAATAAACACTGAAACCCAAAAAGTAAACACTGAAAATTGGAAAGCCGATATATACCGAAATTGCCTTTGTGCTTAATGCTCAAAATTTCTGGGCCCGATGTCTCTGAGCTGTTTATTGACCTCTTAGTCGAAGACCTCTAATGTCATTGAATAGTTTAATGCAACATTGTAAACCTTACCGGATTTTTGGAACCAAATCTAATACACATGAGCAGATAATGGAGAGAAGGAGCAGTAATCCTAATTTACTCTCTTAACAATGTACATTAACCAGATAACAACTCAACATACCCTTCCCCCATCAGTCTGCTTCCGCGACTCCCAGATGCTATATCTCATTTGGATATGATTCAAAGTGATTTGAATAGATAAGAAACTATTTTAACCTCTTGGTTGCAGGTAACTAAAGTGTCTATTGATGTTTGTGATGTGAATGGCTGAAATTTGTTGATCATTTTAAAATTATTTTGGGGATTCCATGGCCCTCTTGTGTGTTTAGCTCTCTATCAGATATGTCTGAAAATGAATAAGAATTGTAAGAAAAATTACAATTAATTTTGGGAATTGGAAAGTCCCTTATATTAATCAGCAAATAATTGGCTGTCTAGCCCTCATCAGTTTATCCTATGTACTTTCATTGAAGAATAATACATTGTTGTGCGCCTCCTGTTAGCTCCTCCGGGAGGCAAAAATGTTTCCGCTCAGGAGTGTGGGGCGCGAGCGGCTCCTGCAAAATTGCGCGGGAGTTAGCGGAGGCGTGAAACCAGTAGCGCTGCATCCCCGCTGGTAGCGCCCCGCGGGGACCACTGTGCCTCCGGCGATGACGTCATCGGCGTGCGCGGCGACCCCTTTTCACCCTGTGGCAGCCTGTTTTTGCCCCACGGCAGAAATTGGGCAGCGCCCCGTGTGGCTGCCACGGGCAATGTCAGCGCCAGCCTCACAGGTCGCGAACCGGGCGGCACTCCGCTCACTGGTGAAATTTAAAGGGGCGATGCAAGCGGTGGCACGCCGCCATTTTTCTTTTGCCAACTTAACTGTCGGGCCTTTCTCTGCCGATTTTGCGGGGTCCGGGCCGCGATCGCAGCAACGGCATCCCGCATCCCCAATGCTCTAGTAGAGGCCCATCAAGAAACATGCAGAGCTCGCAGCGTCCCTCCCCTTTAACGGAAAGGGAGGGCCCGTGGAGAGGCCGCGTAGTGCTCCGTGTATCGCGCACTTAGCGCCCCTGAGCCCGCATTGGACATTGCTCTCCACTTCCTCTCAAGGGCGGTGACCCCAATTTAGGTCAGCGGGCACAGGAAGTCCCACCTCATGAGGGTTACCGCCCCCAAACGAAGCGCTCCGAATTTCACCCCCAGTATTTCTTTCTTACTGCAAATCTATTAAACAACACTAATCCTAGTGAACAAGTTTGTCTAAATGTAGCAAGTCATGGATAGTACATTTATATTTCTGAATGTACAGCTTACTCATTTAGTACAAGGGCAAAATACTGCGGATGCTGGAAATCTGAAATATAAACAGAAAATGCTGGAAATACTCTGCAGGCCAGGCAGCATCTGTGGAGAAAAAAATAGAATTAACGTTAACTTTGTTCCTCTCTCCACAGCTGCTTGGCCTGCTGAGTATTTCCACCATCTTCTATCTCTATTACTCATTCATTAGCTTGTATTCGTAAGAAATGAAAGAGGGGCCCATTTAGTATTTAAAAATATGATAGTTGTAACATAGTTGAAGTCATAATGGGTACATTTTCTAGCCACTGAGGTTATTCGGGTGGCATATGACAGGCCTAGAAGGCTGGTCTAAAATTCTGTGCAGTGGCTTCATTTTAATATTGATGGTAATGAAAATTATATTTAAATGCGGCTGTCGCAATTGTTTTATTTTCTCTCGGGAAAGCATAATATGCTCCTCTCGCCCATCTAAAATGGGCAATGAAGGCAGACACATTCTGAATTTTGATCAAGTTAGTTGCTAAAGCTTGAATGCAGAGTTTCTAATAAATATATTTTGATAGTGTCAGTTTCCCATTGCTGCGTTGTTGATTGCTGCAACTATTTTTGCTGCATTTTGTTAGCAAGTTTTTGATGGCTCCAATGAAAAATCAGATTGCTCTGGATTTCTTTGCCCTTCCTCCCTCCCCATTCAATGAGTTCCCAGTCCATATTCAATGTATTGAATATATAATTATAATCAGTCGATCGCGTGTAGTCATCTGATCCTAAATGGTGCTATTGCAAAGTTTTTAGTCATTGGCCCTGCAAACTTAGCACCATGATCCAAATATTTACCAGTTAATGTGTTCTTAGTCTCCATACCATACTATTAGAGAACTGGAAAGTAGTAGCCTAATACGTTGACAGTACTCGCCTCTGGGTCAGAAGGTTACGGGTTCAAGTCCCACTCCAGAGACTTGAGCACAAAAGTCTATGCTAACACTCCAGTGCAGTGCTCAGGCAGTGCTACACTGTTGGAGGTGCCATCTTTCAGATGAGACGTTAAACCGAGGTCTCGTCTGGTCTCTCAGATGGATGTAACAGATCCCAGTGCACTATGCAAAAAAGAGCAAGGGTTCTGGTCCTAGGTGTCCTGGCCAATATTTATCCCTCAACCAACATTATTAAATACAGATTATCTGTTCATTATCACATTACTGTTTATAGGAGCTTGCTGTGTGCAAATTGGCTGCCGCGTTTCCTGCATTACAAAAGTTATTACATTTTAAAAGTACTTCATTGGCTGTAAAGTGCTTTGGGACGTCCGGTAGTCATGAAAGGCGCTATATAAATGCAAGTATTTCTTTTATGTTGGAGGTAATCAAGATGTTATACTTCCTATACTTCCTGATGTAACCAGCTGATTATGTTTGGGGGCATACTTAACAGATTACACATTGTATTTTTCCTCCACGTCGTAAAATAGCATCACATTATCACATTTCCATGATATGTTTTCACTAATGAGTGTATACATTAGAGACTTTAAAAAGTACAGGAACACTGAGCAGTTTACAGGAAAAGCCTGATGATGCTCTTGGCGCACTGGAGTGCGTTACAAGATTGAAACTCAATCGAGAGATTCAGATAGCGTCATAAACCACAGAGACAATGCTTGAGGGGTTCACCACTCATCCGAACCAAAACAGTGTGTTATAACCTCAGACACACTCCAAATCATTGCATCTTTTTATAATAGGTTGATATCATTTAGTATTTCTTATGTGTTTGGAGCTTTATTACTGGAGTTTGTTGCTTCTATTACTGGCACTAACCACTGCCGTTACGGCCGCTGACTTTTTTTGTGATGGTCTGTGTCCTAAGACAGGAAATGGCAATGTTTTACAACATTATGACAGTCAACTGCAGTAATGATAGAGACAGATGAAGAGAGAGAGGGGATTTCTACTAAGGAATAATATACTCTGTTTTGGAGAGGTACAACAGTCCTGCAAATGTAATAGATATTTCAGGAGAGGAGAGGAACATAACAATAGTAAACTGAATAAGTATTGCGATTATTAAAAATATACTCCTCCTCTGAATGGATTGCTCAGTGGACAGTCTGCTAACACAGTAAGATGACTAATCTTTGCATATTTTTTTAATGGAATCCTGTAATTTTTCTGGTAACTGATTGGGTTCATTGGCTGAAGGCAAGAGGGAAGCCCTGCTTTCTGTGATCTGATTGGCCCATTAATGAAGCTGTGTAAAAGTGTACAATGGGGCAAGATTTCCTCTGGTTTCTATGCTTTAGCAACAGCATAAACATAATAGCAAACATTTTTTATGATCTTTTAGAATTAATTTACAGTATTGCTGGAATAGCTTGCTGCTATGTTTATGATGCTCCTAAAACACAGTGACCAGAAGAAGTGTCCTGATTTGCTTGTTTATGTTTGGATCATAGAGCCTCTCTCCACAAAGTTAAAGCTGAACCAAAGAGGGTTAATAATTGGTAATAGTTTTTAAAGATTTTGAGGCAGTGCATTGCACATGCACTGGCCTTATTAGCCCTTTATCAATTATGTAAATTGATGCAAAGCGGTCCCACACATCAGATTCCTGTCACTGATTTGCACAACAGCTCGATTCACTGCACCTGTATAAAACGGAGAGTGGAAGGTCTGCAAGCTGTTTGCTGAAGAAGTCCAACATTTAAAGTTAAGTTGCCACAGTCATGAGACTTTCATTCTGACTGCTGCTTTGTCTTTTTTATAAATTGCCCTGTACAGGTACAAGTTTATAATTACTTCTAATTAAATTTCTAATTGCTATAACTGCTTAGTCACAAAAAAACAATATGCTGTCATGTCCTCTCGGAATCTTATATGTTTCAATGAGTGTAAAACAAGTGTAAAATGGGTGAAAGCAGCTGAACTGCTTGGAAACTTCTCTTCAGCCTTTAAGCTGACAGTTCGCCCTGCACTCCTCTGCAAACTGTGGGGGGCCAGGAGGGAGAACTGGGTAAGAGAGGAACAGTGCTTGGCTCTTTCATTTCACTCACAAATGACTTCATTGCATGCCTTGGCAATATTTTTATTCTAGTTGTACAGAATGATGACTACTCAAGCACTCTGTGCCCAGAAGGCACCAAGCCAGAGAAGAATAATTCAAAATGAACAGACTGCTGAGTGTGAGTGCCACCAAGTCACACATAATGAATATTGTACGGCCTGGAGTACAGTATAACACTGACTTCCAACTCACTCAGCCCAGCACTGCAAAACAGTGCCGCTAAGTTTTACAAGTTCTCAGCAGGACAGGCAAAGAAAAGTACTGGACATCTCTGCCTTTTCTTCCTTTCTCATTGTTGGCACCAGCACATTCTTCAGTCTCTTACTCGATACTGTCACCCCCCCCCCCCCCCCATCAAACTACATTGCAAAGAATTAAAAAGAAGTTACAGCACAGAAACAGGCGAATCGGCCCAACAGGTTTATGCCATGCTTATGCTCCACATGAGCCTCCTCTCACCTTACCTCATCTTATATTATTACCAAATCCTTCTAGTATCCCCTTAATCTTATCTCTCTTCTGCCTTGCTGTGATGCCGAAGCTTATGATTTGGGCTGCTCTGGTGTAAAGGGCATCAGTGATCGAATGAATGAATGCTACTACTGCTCCATGACTGATATTGCAGAGATTTATCCCTTGGGTGCCTGAAATGACCCTGTGATGTCACCTTCATAGCCAGCAGATGAGTGTGGCTGCAGGTCTTTATGAAACAGGTCACAGAGATGCCCTGTTGCCTCTTTGGACAAGCATATTCTTATACACAGCTCCCCACAGAGGTCCTGATATGGCCTGTGTTGTCTGTATATTCTCTGAGCAAAGAGGTAATACCTGGTAGGTTGCATCCTTTTTCAATGGTGCCTAATTCGCCCCAGCTCTATTCTTTGCTGCTCCTCCACCACGATAATGGCATACAGTGGTCTGCCCATACAAAAGGCATACTTGCTTCTGAGTTGCCCGACTGCAGGGAGGTCTGGAAATCGTCCCGTGGGCTGGCCCTCGGAGAGTCAGTCAGAATCAAATGCAGATCCTTGTAGAAGAAAATGCATAAAAGGAAGATTCAAAAACTCCTGGGGGTGTTTGTGCACAAATCTTTGAAGGTGGAAGGGCAGGTTAACAATGCAGTTAATAAAGCACATGGGATCCTGGACTTTATAAATAAATTAGGTGATTGGCAAAAGCCAGGAAGTGAATGTTTAAGCTGGTGAATGGGGTACCAATCAAGCAGGCTGCTTTGTTCTGGACGGTGTCGAGCTTCTTGAGTGTTGTTAGAGCTACACTCATCCAGACAAGTGGAGAGTATTCCATCACACACCTGACTTACATAAGAACATAGGAAATAGGAGCAGGAGTAGGCCATTTGGCCCCTCAAGCCTGCTCCGTCATTCAATAAGATCATGGCTGATCTGATCTTGGCCTCAACTCCACTTCCCTGCCTCCTCCCCATAACCCTTGACTCCATTATCTTTCAAAAATCTGTCTATCTCCACCTTAAATATATTCAATGACAAGGCCTCCAACACACAAGAGAATTCCAAAGGTTCATGACCCTCTGAGAAGAAATTCCTCCTCATTTCCGTTTTAAATGGGCGCCCCCTTATTCTGATTTGTGCCTTGTAAGTGGGGTGGAAAGACTTTGGGGAGTCAGGAGATGAGCCACTTGCTGCAGAATAAGGGGAAAGCCATTTAGGACTGAGATGAGGAGAAACTTCTTCACTCAGAGTTGTTAACCTGTGGGATTTCCTACTGCAGAGAGTTGTTGATGCTAGTTCATTGGATATATTCAAAAGGGAGTTAGATATGGCCCTTACGGCTAAAGGGATCAAGGGGTATGGAGAGAAAGCAGGAAAGGGATACTGAGGTGAATGATCAGCCATGATCTTATTGAATGGTGGTGCAGGCTCGAAGGGCTGAATGGCCTACTCCTGCACCTATTTTCTATGTTTCTATTACCCAGCCTCTGACCTGCTCTTGTACCCACAGTATTTATGTGGCTGGTCCAGTTAATTTTCTGGTCAATGGTGACCCCCAGGATGTTGATGATGGGGGATTCGGCGATGGTAATGCCATTGAATATCAAGGGGGGGTGGTTAGACTCTCTCTTGTTGGAGATAGTCATTGCAGGGTACTTGTGTGCCACAAATGTTACTTGCCACTTATCAGCCCAAGCCTGAATGTTGTCCAGGTCTTGTTGCATGCAGGCATAGACTGCTTCATTATCTGAGGAGTTGCGAATGGCACTGAATGTGCAACTATCAGCAAACATCCCCACTTCTGACATAATGGAAGGAAGGTCATTGATGAAGCAGCTGAAGATGGTTGGGCCTATGACAGTGTCCTGAGGAACTCCTGCTGTGATGTCCTGGGAGATGATTGACCTCCAACCACCACAACCATCTTCCTTTGTGCTAGGTATGACTCCAGCCTGTTTCCCATTGACTTCCAGTTTTACTAAAGCTTGTTGATGCCACCCTTGGTCAAATGCCTTGATGTCAAGGGCAGTCACTCTCTCCTCACATCAGCACAAGGAAATTTGAGAGAAACAGTTTATAGATGAAAATTGGCTAGAAAGAGCTTCAATAAATTCTCTTGCTAAAAAAGTTCCTGTGCCATTCCTGCACAGTAAATATGCCGAAAACGGCAAGGAAATTTACGCCCATTATCTCACACTTCCCTATTATATTGCAATTGCCATTTATCTGCCTATTCTGTTAACTGGTATGTATCTTCTTGAAGTCTTTTACAATCTTCCTAGCTGTCTGCCAGGGTCCCCACTTTTGTGTTGTCAGCAAATTTTGATATGGTGCTTATGCCCTAGTGCAAATCATCCATATATATTGAGTACAAACGTTGAGCCAGCACTGGCCCCTAGGGTACAACACTTGTGACCCATCTCCAATTCGAGCAGCATCCATTAACCTTAACTCTTTGTTTACCGATCCGTTGTCCAAATTTCTATCTATGCTGCTACATTTCTATGTGCCAGAATTTTTATAATAAGCTTTCTATGAGACACTTTATTGAACACCTTCTGAAAATCCATTAACATTGCATCAAATTGCATCTCCTTTATCTATTCAATCAGTCTGTACAGAAAAATCATAACTCTAAGCCAGGAGTTCTTTCACATTCTGAAAGATGAGCTGCCTGCACTAGTTTACTGATTACTTCATCCAGACTAATTCGAGTAGTTTATTGCATTTGCAAGTGTAGTTACAATTCTCTTTGTTTCTCTCACCACTGGGCTCAGGGGAGAACCAAGTGTGATTATGAATTATGCAAATAGAAAATTAATATCAACACTTGTGTCTCCTGGTAATTAAAAATTAAGCAGTAAAATTGTATGACATAAATAATATGCTTCAGAGGGCATATAGTCTCTATAGAAAACCACAGAAGATGCCATCTGCTCCCAACACATGCAACAGGGCCTGTTAATGAGCACTTAGTTCTAATTCTCTCAATAAAAGAAACAAACATAATAAATGTGCTTGGTATAGAAACATAGAAAATAGGTGCAGGAGTAGACCATTCGGCCCTTCGAGCCTGCACTACCATTCAATAAGATCATGGCTGATTATTCACCTCAGTATCCCTTTCCTGCTTTCTCTCCATACCCCTTGATCCCTTTAGCCATAAGGGCCATATCCAACCCTCTTGAACATATCTAACGAACTGGCATCAACAACTCTCTGCGGAAGAGAATTCCACAGGTTAACAACTCTCTGAGTGAAGAAGTTTCTTCTCATCTCGATCTTAAATGGCTTACCCCTTATCCTTAGACTGTGATCCCTGGTTCTGGACTTCCCCAACATCGGCAACATTCTTCCTGCATCTAATCTGTCCAATCCCGTCAGAATTTTATATGTTTCTATGAGATCCCCTCTCATTCTTCTAAACTCCAGTGAATACAGGTCGAGTCGATCCAGTCTCTCCTCATATGTCAGTCCTGCCATCCTGGGAATCAGTCTGGTGAACCTTTGCTGCACTCCCTCAATAGCAAGAACGTCCTTCTTCAGTTTAGGAGACCAAAACTGAACACAATATTCCAGGTGAGGCCTCACCAAGGCCCTGTACAGCTGCAGTAAGACCTCCCTGCTCCTATACTCAAATCCCCTAGCTATGAAGGCCAACATGCCATTTGCCGCCTTCATCGCCTGCTGCACCTGCATGTCAACTTTCAATGACTGATGTACCATGAAACCCAGGTCTCGTTGCACCTCCCCTTTTCCTAATCTGCCGCCATTCAGATAATATTCTGCCTTTGTGTTTTTGCCACCAAATTGGATAACCTCACATTTATCCACATTATACTGCATCTGCCATGCATTTGCCCACTCACCTAACCTGTCCAAGTCACCCTGTAGCCTCTTAGCATCCTCCTCACAGCTCACACCGCCACCCAGCTTAGTGTCATCTGCAAACTTGGAGATATTACTCTCAATACCTTCATCTAAATCATTGATGTATATTGTAAATAGTTGGGGTCCCAGCACTGAGCCCAGCGGCACCCCGCTAGTCACTGCCTGCCATTCTGAAAAGGACCCGTTTATCCCGACTCTCTGCTTCCTGTCTGCCAACCAGTTCTCTATCCACATCAATACATTACCCCCAATACCATGTGTTTAATTTTGCACACCAATCTCTGGTGTGGGACCTTGTCAAATGCCTTTTGAAAGTCCAAATATACTTCTGACTGGAATTGCAAACTATAACTGGCTGAAATACTGTGATAACACAAACCATCAGCATGAATTTTGAGTTTTCCAATCCGGTCTGAAATTCTTATTTTCCCAGCTTAGTATATTGAGTAAATGTTGCGAGATGTTGCTTGCCGCAAATTGGAGTGCCAAATTCTGCACCAATCTGTATTTGCAGGTGCCTCATCTCACAACATTTACCTTGTATCTCAGCATACTGCTTGCAAATGTAATGAGTCTCCAGATTATTTCAACTCATTATGTCTCTCTAATTAGTTTGAAACATTCGAATTTGATTGTACACTGTAATGCTCCAATATTACAGAAATATTGCAAAATTCCCCAATTGTTATTTTAGCACTTTAATGCTGACTAACTATCTCTTTAAAACCAGTAACTTTATTTGATAGCAGGACACAGTGCTATTTTAGTAAGTTGATTCCTTTTGTTAAAAAATCATTGCATTTATCTGCAATAAGCACTGTTTCTGGCTCCTGCTGCAGTGCAAAGTAACCACGTTGATGTATACAAGCAGCAAGCAGAGCAGCAGCTGTGTTTGATATTCTTGAAGCATTTTGGTACGCAAAGTGCAAAATCGCAGGACAAGTAGAAAAAAGCCTTTCATACTAGTAAGATTTGTTTCCCTCAGCATTGGTAAATCTGCTTAAAGATTCCATTAAATACAAGAGCACCTTAAGATATCACCTTTATGAATAAATACAGTAACAGTATTCTCACTGCTATTATACATTCACGGTAATTCAGGCTGAACATCCACAACCCTTCTAGCATCCTCCTGCTGTTAATCGGACAGGAGGCCGCAAATTAGGCCAGAACTCTTATATGCCGGGTCCTGATCTTCCATTGGAGTTTCCTGTTGGCTTTCTAAGGGGAGTCTTCATCTGCCCCAAGCTGTCTATTGGAGCAGGAGGAGACAGAGGCAGAACCAGGAACATCCATCCTGGGAACTTTGTGGCCCTAGTCTTCAAAACACTGAGCAGATCATTGGCGACCAGTACCCTGGGTAAGAGTTGTCCTGAGCAGGTGGATGTGAGGCACACTTTGGGTCTGGACCTATGTCATAGCCTGGACTTCCAAAACAAAAATCATTTTTCTTTTTATAGTTTTGTGGCTTTTTACAAGGGACAGTTTTACTTTCCAGGCCTCCTTGCACTGGTACACTACACCATAGTATGCAGCCTCCTTTGGCAGGTGGGCACTAGTGGTGAAGATGCCCACTTATCATACCTCCTCCCTGGCTTTGTGAAGTGGGTGATTGCTGAAGGTCTTGGGCGGGCACATTCTAAGCTGGGGTGGCAGCCCCCACAGGATTTCACCCTCCATACCTTGATTTCACATACCAATCACAGGCTTGTCAAAGTTGCACATTTTTATTTCTTTGCCTGTTCTCTCCCACTTTCTGAAGATGTTGACTTCTTGCTGGGGTATGGTTCAGAGGCTGAACTCCAAGTCATAGTCAACATCTTCACCAAGGCGTACGAAAGCATGGGCCTTACACTAAACATCCGTAAGACAACCTGACCCCGCCACACAGCACTGCCCCCCTAGTCATCAAGATACATGGACAACATGGACCATTTTCCATACCTCGGGAGCCGATTGTCAGCAAGGGCAGATATCGACTATGAGGTTCAACACCGCCTCCAGTGCACCAGCGCAGCCTTCGGCCGCCTGAGGAAGAGAGTGTTCGAAGATCAGGCCCTCAAATCTGGCACCAAGCTTATGGTCTACAGGGCTGTAGTGATACCCACCCTCCTGTATGGCTCAGAGACGTGGACCACCTACAGTAGACACCTCAAATCGCTGGAGAAATACGACCAATGATGTCTCCACACGATCCTGCAAATCCTCTGGGAAGACAGACACACCAACGTTAGTGTTAGGCCAACATCCCCAGCATCGAAGCATTGACCACACTCGACCAACTCTGTTAGGTGGGCCACATTGTTCGCATGCCTGACACAAGACTCCCAAAGCAAGCGCTCTACTCAGAACTCCTACATGGCAAGCGAGGCCAAGGTGGGCAGAGGAAACGTTTCAAGGATGCCCTCAAAGCCTCCTTGATAAAATGCAACACCCCACCGACACCTGGGAGTCCCTGGCCAAAGACCTCCCTAAGTGGAGGAAGAGCACCTCGAGTCTCGTCGCCGAGAGCATGCAGTAAGCAAGCGCGGGCAGTGGAAGGAGCGTGCGGCAAACCAGACTCCCCACCCACCCTTTCCTTCAACGACTGTCTGCCCCACCTGTGACAGAGACTGTAATTCCCATATTGGACTGTTCAGTCACCTAAGAATTTACTTTTAGAGTGGAAGCAAGTCTTCCTTGATTTTGAGGGACTGCCTATAATGATGATGATGATGATGGCTCCTAGCACTTCCCAATGATCATTATTCACGTATTCGTGTGTTAGCTGCATTTTAATCTGCAGTCGTAGAGCAGAGGGGCAGTTGTGGCATAATATGACTAGCTGGCTGACTCAGGAACAGCAGAGGAAGAGTTTCTAACGACGACACAAATAACAACAAGTGTCTTGTCCATCATTATACTACACCATCCTATCCAACAGTTCAGACATAGTGAATGTCAACATCATGTCTACTGGTAAATTCCAGAGTTGGCGGCAGGTAGCAAGAAGTTGCCAGCACAGCTTGTGCCTAATTTTCTACCCAGCCCAGGAAG
Organism: Pristiophorus japonicus; assembly: GCF_044704955.1. Lineage (NCBI taxonomy): Eukaryota > Metazoa > Chordata > Chondrichthyes > Pristiophoridae > Pristiophorus > Pristiophorus japonicus. Next base: position 276,553,691 of record NC_091979.1, on the reverse strand, counting down.
CCAGTAAAACTTCAGAGGGCAATTGCTATCCCCAAAAAACTTTATGGACTCAACTAAAAAATAATTAAATTGTTTGTGTGATTGTGCTGGCTTTAACAATAGAAAGATGTCATTTAATCTTGAATCGCACCATATGCATCTGATGCAGGGGTTTGTCCGTGACAATGTATTCAATGAGCTGTTTATAAACCTGCATTGTATGGATTCGTGATTCTAACTGTTTCATGCTTTTCCTTTCCTGCAGTGTGCTTTTTGCTGAAAACTACACAGAGACACACTACCTGCTTGATGGCAGTGCCGTCACAAACACACGGAATCATACGGTAAGCGACTGAAATCTCTTGTATATAATAAACCCACATTACAGTGTTTTAAGTACTGGACAAACCTAGCACTGTGTCAGTGCTGTCAAGCGAGAGATATTAGGATCTAAATTGCCCACCACTGGAAACGGGCGCACCTATCCTGTTTCTGTTGATTTTACCGGCGTGGTGGATGCGGTGACCTCTTGAGCGAAATTCCGCTCTTTGTTTTTTTTTTTGGCGCACCGGAGGTCTGTCATAATGGGGGTGAAAATGGGATGTTAAGTGAACATTCGGAGTCGAGTTGGGCAGAGGTTGGGGGCAGGCAGAGTGGCCGGCGCTGTCAGCCATCAGCGTAGTGCTGATGATGTCATCATGGCGCTGCATCACCACGGCTCTCCTCTTTACTTAAAGGGGAGAGCCTGCGCAATTTTTTAAACTTTGGTTCACTGGACCAACGGGGAGGGTTTTGGCCGGGCCAATGGCCTGGCACCCAAGAGGGGCTGCAGGCTGCCTGTTAGCAACGCGGCCGAACTCGGGGTCATAATTGTCGATCCGACACGGAAGTCGGCCGACAAAATAAAACATGGTGGCAGCGGCAATAGATCCTCCCCTTTAATGGGAGCTGCACCGTCATTTTACAAGGACTACAGTCTATTGCACCGGCAGTAAAAAGCAGCTTTTGACACTGCTCAGCGGGGGCAACATATTTTTGGTGGAATTTTGCCATCGTGGGAGGGGGGCGGGGGGGGGGGAGGGGTGCAGGGGACGATATCGGTGGTGCGCGCTCTGATGACGTACTTAGAACGAATCGTCAGCAGCGGTGAGGGAGGGTGCAGGTCACCGCCAGGATACCACAGGAGTGGAATTTTCAAAATGGCGGCCATTACATGAAAAATCGGTGGCCATTCCACTCCACTACATGGCCGCCGGGGCGGTACCAAGCCTTAAGGGAAGGGGCAATTTCTGCCCCATTCATGTTAATCACCATTGCTCACAATCCTAATCTATTTTTGATCCTTGTTAATCTCTAATTTACTAATCGCACACAGGATCAGAGTTTACTTGAAAAACTTGGGGCTGGGTTTTAGGCTTTTCTGATTTCGGGGCAATAATTGCGGCTGGGGTGAAAGTTAGCGGTCAGGAATAGTTTGTGCTTTTGCATTTAAGTTTGGGCATCTGGGCCCTGCATCAGAGGGCGCAGCGCTAAGGGAGGGATTGTACGCCTCTCTTGGTGTAAGGAAGGGAAACCCCAGAGCTAAACAGTCAGCCAGGGAGCACTTCAAGAGAGGCCTGGGGGGGGGGGGGGGCAGGAGGGGCAGGGGGAAACCTTAAAAAAAAACACAAAAAAACATTCCTGAAACATTGTCCACGCCACCGCAACACCAAATCGCACAAAAAATTAAAACAAAAAACATTTGCACTTCGGAGTCCATTACCTTCCTCTCCGCTGCCGGGATCATTGGACCGCTCTGATTGCCCAGCCGGTCATGACGGGCACACTTCCGGGCGGACAGGTCGGGCAAGACTCAGAACCCGGGCCGGTGTCGCAACCAGGGGCGTTGCACACCCGGCGCAGATCTTCCGGGCGGTGCTGCTCCGAGCCGCCAGAAAAGCCGATCGGAGGATCACGGCGGCGTGCTGGTCACTCGAACTTGCATGCCTGTGTAAGTTTCAGTTTGATCCTGTTTAGGCCACCACGTCAATTACTTCATGGAAATGATGAATTCACTTTCAAACAGATAAAAAATGATTTACATACCCTTTGCCTTGCTTGAACTGCGCCTCATGGCTGGCTGATGGCATTTGTGGAGCTAGTGTTGGTAGAGACCATCCTGCTGTCTCAATGAAAAAACTTAAGAGTGGGCCAAAAGTGATCATTGATCTAAGAAATAAACTTTTCTGATTTAGAAGCCACACAATGCTGTTTATTTTTATTGGATTCGCCTTGCTGATAATAAATCCTCTTTATTTCTGTTTTTACTCTTAACACCCTTGGTGAAACTTGATGCTGCTTCATTCCAAATGTTGGTTGATAAATGAGTTAGGATTACTTAGAGCAGTCACATAAATTGTATGTGCTGTTTGAGTATCAAGACTTTTATTCCTAAAGCAGTGTTGGTTTGACGTATCACTGCTGTATTTAAGATGTCCAAAGTTGAATTTAATGGGGAAGTGCACTTTGTGCCCTGGTACTAAGCCATACAGGGTGAGAACACTGATCTGTGTTGATTTTAATGATCTCAGCTGAATTCACTGCCCCTGGGGTAGGGAGAGGGAAAAATCATTCCCACTTCTGATCACCTTTTGGTGACCTCTGCTGAAAAGTACTCTTGTGTGTACAGCCAGCGAGGATAGGTTTCAGCTCAGTTGTGATGCCTTCCACAGACAAGTACCCTCCTGACACTTACAGTCCCACATGAAGAATGAAGAATGAGACACTGAAGAATAGCCAATGCCAGTTAAATTGTATCCCAGAAAAAGTTAGTGTGTCCGATTTTACAAATGCACACTACTAAGATCTGCACCCATGATTTCCTAATAAGTATGGCTGGCAGGTGTGATTCTCTGCTGTGTAAAATCAGCCCTTACATCTTCAGCCCAAGGAGAGAAGAAAATTAGAACAAAAATAAGTATATGAAAAAAGTTGAAAATTCCTTCAGCTGTTGCCTATGCTTTACTTTAAAAAAAAATGTTTATCTCATATTTATCCATCATGGATCATGTGTTGGCGTAGGGGGTATAAAAAAGAAATACATTTATATAGCACCTTTCACAACCTCAGGATGTCCCAAAGCACTTTACTGCCAATTCAGTATTTTTGAAGTGTAGTCACTGTTGTAATGTAGGAAACGCAGCAGCCAATTTGCACACAGCTAGACCCACAAACAGCAATGTGATAATGACCAGATAATCTGTTTTTATAATGTTGATTGAGGGATAAATATTGACCAGGACACCAGGGGTAACTCCCCTGCTCTTCTTTGAAACAGTGCCATGGAATCTTTTATGTCCACCTGAGGGAGCACCTCAGTTTAATGTCTCATCTGAAAGACAGCACCTCAGACAATGCAGCGCTCCCTCAGCACTGCACTGGAGTGTCAGCCTAGGTTTTTGTGCTAAAGTCTCTGGAGTGGGACTTGAATCCACAACCTTCAAACTCAGGAGGCGAGAATGCTACCCACTGAGTCACGATGGACAGTAGCCAGCCTGCAGCCCCAGTGCCACGTGTTAGAGTAGATATATCCAGCCTATAACCCTAATGCCACATGTGTTAGAGTAGATATATTCAACCTGAAGCCCCAGTGCTACATGTGCCCACTTCCCCAGCCCGAGCCCATACAATGTGGCCATCAAAGCCCAGATAACTAACTCCTATGTACACTTACAGATTTTTATTTGTTTGGCACTGTTGCTTCGTTGGTGGCTAACTTTTCAATCAGAACACCGAGATCTATTGATATTAATTCAAATTGAGAATTAACTGGATTATGAAAATCCATGGTATGCAGTTATTAATGCAAGACCTTGGCTAACTCTGCACTGGAACATTATATTTCATGAAATAAATGGTTGAAAGAAGAAATGCCTTATGATATAAATCATAAATCTGCAAGTGATTTTACTAGGACACTCTTTCTGAGCAATTTAATTTATAAATTTTTTAAATATTTTTAGGGTAGTAAAATTTCTTACAGATATACTGAATACTAGGTTTTAAACCCACATGTATTGTGGCAGAAAAAGGTCAATAACACAATAGATCATAGACAAAAATGTTTCATTTCCATCATATCACTTTTCCTCCTTTTGGATTCGGTAGTCATGAATGCCTGATTCCTGATTTGACACGACATTGATGTTCCTATTTTGCAAGTAATGACAATAACAATATTGTACCCTTGCAGGAAATGCTCCATTGCAATTAATGCAGTAATTCACCTGGGTAAATATGATGCAGATGCCCCTGCCCAGTGTGGGCTGTGAAAGCTCATATATAGGGCCCAAATTTGCCCCCAGGGTTAGAACGGTGCATCCCGTGTGCTGCGCTGACTTTTAACAACAGTAACGGCGCCTATTATTTACCTTGGTATTCTTCCCACCGTCCGGTCGATCTTGGTTCTTGGCGCAGTGCAGCAGAATGCGAGGGGGGGCGGAGCCAGGTCCCGGCGCTGAAAACAGTGCCGGGATCTCTGCACATGCGCGCTAGAGTGTGCGCACATGTGCAGTAGCTCCAGGCCGCCGAGGCTGCGTGGGAGGGGCCCGAAGCACGCCGCCCCTAGCCCTGGCCGAATGGGCTCACCGGGGCGAAGATCGGACTCGGGCCTCCCTCCTTCCCTCCCGTTCAGCCGTTACCCCTCCTTCCCCCCCCCTCTCTCTCCACGTTGTCGTTGGCGGGGCCCGCCTGTCTGGCCTCTCGCTGGGGGCGGGCCCTGCCCGAAGTACTCCTTGGGAGCCCGACAGCAGCAGCGGGGCCCATTCAGCCTCCCTCCCCCCCCCCCCCTTACAGCCCCTCTCCCTCCCCCCCCCCCCGTTCAACCCCTATTCCTTCCCCTCCCCCCGTTCAGCCCCTCTCCTCTCCCCCTCCCTCCCCTCCCCTCTCCCTCCCCTCTTCAAAACAGAGAGAGAGAGAGACACTGACAGAGGCAGAGAGAGAGACATGGGGAGAGGGGGGGGTGGTGGGGTAGTCCCAGCACACTGTTGCGGTCGGTGAGTAGAAACTTAATATTTTATTTATTGATTTTTTTTATTTTATTTTTAATTTTTAAACTTTTTTTGATGATTTATTGATTTATTTATCATTTATTATTGATGATGGCTCTTTATTTGTAAAAGTGAAGTGTTTAAAGTTGTAAACTCCCCTTATTTCCCCCCCCCCCCCGCCGCCCCCCCATCGCATTCCCTACGTCTGATTTTCTAAAGTGTAGGCAAGGTTTTTCTGAGCATACAAAAATCTACACTTACTCCATTCTAAGTTAGTTTGAAGTATGTTTTCACTGCCTAAACTTGCAAAACAGGCATAAATGGCCGGACACGCCCCCTTTTGAAAAAAAAATCTGTTCGAAAATGGAACTATTCTAACTCACTAGAACTGGAGCAAACTAAATGCCGAGAATTGCAATTTCTAAGATGCTCCATTCTAAACTAGTTGCTCCAAAAATTAGGAGCAACTCAGGCCGGAACTTGAGCCCATATGAGGAGAGATTCTGGTATTTTGGCAGCGGAGGGGAAGGAATTTAGGGTGGAACGTGGTCTTGCCTGGTTTACACCTTTTACTCAATTCCATGGTAAATTCCAATTAAGGAGAGGCGGGTGCTTTTTCTGCCTATACACCCCTTCTCCCCCAATCCTGACACATGAGGGCCTGTCTGGTGGTATGCCCGGTTCTCCTCGAATTTCCTATAGTTACACCACCGACATGGCCAGCAGAAAGTATGCCCGTAGGAAGCAGGTTCACCTGCTGTACAGGACTGTATGTGGGCTCCACAGTGTCATATTCAAATGACATTCAATTCCAGGGGGGTCAATTACCACTTGAATAATAGTGCAAAGCTGCCTACCCCTCCCAATTTGGTGCATCTGCAAATTGTTGGAATTGTATTTCTGATTGTCAAGTCCAAATCGTTAATGTAAATTGTGAACAACAGTAGTCCCAGCACCGATCCCTGTGGAACACCACTTCCTACCTTTTGCCAGTTGGAGTAGCTGCCCTTAACCCCTACTCTCTGCTTTCTGTTTTGTAGTTCTAGGAACTGGTTGTTCTGCGCCAGGTGTGGTTGTACTAATAATAGTGTACACCTTGTATCGTGTAATCTTTCAGTGGGCCGCCTGTTTATTGAGACTGAGTGCAGGAATTCTGCCATCTGCCTAGCCTCAAGTGTCAAGCCTCACACCCAGCCGTGTCATGCCGCACACCCAGCCGTGTCAAGCCTCACACCCAGCCGTGTCAAGCCGCACACCCAGCCGTGTCAAGCCGCACACCCAGCCGTGTCAAGCCGCACACCCAGCCGTGTCAAGCCTCACACCCAGCCGTGTCAAGCCTCACACCCAGCCGTGTCAAGCCTCACACCCAGCCGTGTCAAGCCGCACACCCAGCCGTGTCAAGCCTCACACCCAGCCGTGTCAAGCCTCACACCCAGCCGTGTCAAGCCTCACACCCAGCCGTGTCAAGCCTCACACCCAGCCGTGTCAAGCCTCACACCCAGCCGTGTCAAGCCTCACACCCAGCCGTGTCATGCCGCACACCCAGCCGTGTCAAGCCGCACACCCAGCCGTGTCAAGCCTCACACCCAGCCGTGTCAAGCCTCACACCCAGCCGTGTCATGCAGCACACCCAGCCGTGTCATGCCGCACACCCAGCCGTGTCAAGCCTCACACCCAGCCGTGTCAAGCCGCACACCCAGCCGTGTCAAGTCTCACACCCAGCCGTGTCAAGCCGCACACCCAGCCGTGTCAAGCCTCACACCCAGCCGTGTCATGCCTCACACCCAGCCGTGTCAAGCCTCACACCCAGCCGTGTCAAGCCTCACACCCAGCCGTGTCAAGCCGCACACCCAGCCGTGTCAAGCCGCACACCCAGCCGTGTCAAGCCGCACACCCAGCCGTGTCAAGCCGCACACCCAGCCGTGTCAAGCCGCACACCCAGCCGTGTCAAGCCGCACACCCAGCCGTGTCATGCCGCACACCCAGCCGTGTCATGCCGCACACCCAGCCGTGTCATGCCTCACACCCAGCCGTGTCAAGCCTCACACCCAGCCGTGTCAAGCCTCACACCCAGCCGTGTCAAGCCTCACACCCAGCCGTGTCAAGCCGCACACCCAGCCGTGTCATGCCGCACACCCAGCCGTGTCATGCCGCACACCCAGCCGTGTCAAGCCGCACACCCAGCCGTGTCAAGCCGCACACCCAGCCGTGTCAAGCCGCACACCCAGCCGTGTCAAGCCTCACACCCAGCCGTGTCATGCCGCACACCCAGCCGTGTCATGCCGCACACCCAGCCGTGTCAAGCCTCACACCCAGCCGTGTCAAGCCTCACACCCAGCCGTGTCATGCAGCACACCCAGCCGTGTCAAGCCGCACACCCAGCCGTGTCAAGCCGCACAACTGAATTCAGATTAGTTCTGGCTCTTTTCCTCGACTAACACTTGCTTGCACTGTGCCCCACTGTAACAGTTGTGTTATCTGAAATCTCTGACATCACGTCTCAAGATCTAAATTGCAGTGCACTGCCTGATTCCTGTCATGTATTCAACTGTCATTGTAATCCATGTATAAACTGACCTAAGTTGTACACCATGAGAACACTGACCACTAGGTGGTGAACTTGTGCGAGACACTCCTAACCTGGACTTTCAGGTATAAAAGGGGAAGCTCCACCCATCTTCTCCACTTCAGTGCTGGAATAAAGGTTGCTGGTCACAGAGTGACCTTCTCTCTAGTATGGGCCTCGTGTGCATTTGTACTGTATAGTAAGGACATATTATTGGCGATGAGGATGGAATTTAAACCATGCGAGCATGGCCACTAGCAGCACAAACGAGAGGTACTGTGTTGGTGATGATTGGGACGATTTTATTGAGAGACTACAGTTCGTCACTAAGGAATGGCTGGGACAAGATTCGGCCGACAAACGCAGGGCTGATGGTTTGTGGATCCAGGACGTACTCCCTGATGAAGGACGTTCTAGCACCAGAGAAACCGGCGGACAAGACTTTTGAAGAGCTCAGTAAGTTGATCAGGGAACACTTTAAACTGGCGAGCAGCATGTACATGGCGAGACACCGGTTTTACATGCACCGGCGGTGAGAAGGGAAAAGAGTTCCAGACTTCGTGGCAGACCTCCGGTGACTGGCGAGCCTATGTAAGTTCCCAGATATATGCAGAGCGGAGATGCTGCGAGACTTTTTTTATTGAGGGCATCGGGCACGCTGGGGTTTTCAGGAAACTGATTGAGACCAAAGACTTGACTCTGGAAACGGCGGCTTTGATGGCCCAGACATTTATCTCAGGAGAGGAAGAGACCAGAATGATGATTGACAAAAATCTTGGTTTAAATGCAGCAAATGGACAAGGAGTCAACATTGTAAACGCAGCACACAGTTCTCCAGGCAGACAGGGGCAATCGAACATGCCTGAGCATGTAGTCGAACCCAAAGGGGGAATTCAACAGAGACAATGGCTAGCTGAACGGCGATTCATGCCATCGCAAGGGACAATGCGGCCAGTAATGGGGCCATTAACACCTGTCAATGGTGCATTTAAGGACAGTTACAGAGACAATTGACTGGTAATGGAACTTTTGTTTCCAACAACGGCTCCTGTTGGAGGTGTGGAGACAAACACCCAGCCAGAGCTTGCAGGTATCAGCAATATACCTGCAGTTTGCAATGTCAGCGGTCACTTGGCGCGTATGTGCAGGAAGCCTGCAGCCAGGCTGATGTACGAGGAGGACAGGCCCGATGTAAGCCCGACGAGGCCAAATGGGCACTGGTGGAAATCGCTGGAAGCTGAAGTTCAGCGAGTTGATGTGGAGCACATATACAGTTCATTCACCAGGACACCACCGATAATGATGAAAGTGCTCCTCAATGGCATCCCAGTATCAATGGAACTAGACACAGGGGCCAGCCAGTCCCTGATGAGTATCAAAGTGTTTGACAAGTTGTGGGCATCCAAGGCCAGGAGGCCAAAATTATTGCCGATTGACGCACAGCTACGGACATATACAAAGGAGATCATTCCGGTGCTAGGCAGCGCCACGTTAGTCGTGACCCACAAAGATTCGGAGAACAGGTTGCCACTCTGGATTGTCCCGGGGGACGGTCCCACACTGCTGGGGAGGAGTTGGCTTGCTGTCATGAACTGGAAATGGGGCGATGTCAATGCAATTTCTTCTGTGGAGCGAATATCATGTTCACAGGTCCTGGACAAATTTCGCTCACTATTCCAACCCGGCATTGGCACTTTCATGGGGACCAAGGTAATGATTCACATAAACCCGGACGCCAGGCCAGTACACCACAAGGCCAGAGCAGTGCCGTACATGATGCGGGAAAAGATAGAAGGCGAATTGGACCGCCTGCTGAGGGAAGGCATCATATCGCCAGTCGAATTCAGTGACTGGGCGAGCCCGATTGTGCTGGTGCTCAAGGCGATGGGTCGGTCAGGATATGTGGTGATTACACGGCCCCCATCAATCGGGTGTCACTCCAAGACCAGTACCCGCTACCGAGAGCGGAGGACCTCTTTGCGACGCTATCCAGTGGCAAACTTTTTTCAACATTGGACCTGACCTCAGCTTACATGACCCAGGAGCTGGCGAGTGAGTCGAAGAAGGTGACCACCATTGCAACACACAAGAGGTTGTTTGAGTACAACAGATGTCTGTTTGGGATTCGCTCAGCCGCCACGATCTTTCAACGAAACATGGAAAGTCTCCTCAAGTCGATTCCAAGGACGGTGGTTTTTCAAGACGACATCCTCATCAAGGGTTGCGATACTGAAGAACACCTTCACAACCTGGAGGAGGTACTACACAGACTGGACCAGGTAGGTCTGCGACTGAAAAAGGCGAAGTGCGTCGTCCGAGCTCGAGAGGTGGAATTCCTGGGAATGAGGGTAGCAGCAGACGGGATCAGACCGACTGCATCCAAAACGGAAGCGATCCAGAGAGCACCCAGACCCCGTAACACGACGGAGCTGCGTTCGTTCCTGGGGCTCCTGAACTATTTTGGTAACTTTCTTCCCAAATTGAGCATGCTGTTAAAGCCGCTACACGTGCTCCTACACAAAGGTCGCGAATGGGTCTGGAGGGACAGCCAGGAAAGAGCTTTTGATAGAGCACGCAATTTGTTATGCTCCAACAATCTGTTCACGCTATATGACCCATGTAAGAAACTTGTTTTAATGTGTGATGCGTCGTCCTATGGTGTCGGGTGTGAGTTGCAGCATGTTAATGCCAAGGGTCAGTTACAGCCGGTAGCTTATGGCTCCAGAAGTCTGACCCAGGCAGAAAGGGGCTACGGGATGATAGAAAAGGAAGCGCTAGCATGTGTATATACAGTAAAAAAAAAATGCACCAGTACCTGTTTGGCAGGAAATTTGAGCTGGAGACAGATCACAAACCCCTAACGTTCCTTTTGGCTGACAACAAGGCCATAAATGCAAATGCGTCGGCCCGCATACAAAGGTGGGCATTCACGTTAGCCGTCTGACTATACAATTCAGCACAGACCGGACACTGAAAACTGCGCCGATACACTCAGCAGGCTCCCACTAGCCACCACCGAGGGGAAACCGAGCATGCTGCTGAGATGATCATGGCTGTTGAAGCTTTCAAAAGCGAAGGCTCACACGTGACAGCCCATCAGATCAAAGTCTGGACAAATAGAGACCCGCTACTGTCTTTAGTCAAGAAATGTGTCCTGAATGGGGACTGGGCAGCCACGTACGGGGCATGCCCCGAGGAATTTAAACCATTTCACAGGCGCAAGGGTGAACTCTCGATTCAGGTCGATTGCCTACTATGGGGAAACCGAGTAGTCATGCCCCAGACGGGCAGAGAGGCATTCATCCGAGAACTCCACAATGAGCATCCGGGCATTGTCATGATGAAGGCAATTGCCAGGTCACACGTTTGGTGGCCAGGGATAGATGCAACCTGGAATTTTGTGTTTGCAGGTGCAACACGTGTGCCCAGCTGGGCAATGTGCCCAGGGAAGCCCCCCTTAGCCCCTGGTCCTGGCCCACCAAGCCATGGTCACGCATCCATGTGGACTACACAGGTCCTTTCATGGGAAAAATGTTTTTGGTTGTAGTAGACGCCTACTCCAAATGGATCGAGTGTGACATTTTCAATTCAAGCACATCCTCTGCCACGGTAGAAAGTCTACGGGCAATGTTCGCCGCCCATGGTTTACCGGACATTTTGGTCAGCGACAATGGCCCGTGCTTTACAAGGATTGAATTCCAGGACTTCATGGCAGGAAATGGTATCAACCATGTCAGAACGGCACCGTTCAAGCCGGCCTCAAACGGCCAGGTGGAACAAGCAGTGCAGATAATCAAACAGGGGATGCTCAGAATCCAAGGGGGTTCCCTACAAAGCCGCTTATCACGCCTCCTGTTGGCCAACAGATCCCGACCACACTCGCTCACAGGTGTTCCACCCGCAGAGCTGCGAATGAAAAGGACGCTCAAAACCAGGTTATCCCTTATACACCCGACTATGAAAGAAATTGTTGAGAGCAGGCGCCGGTCGCAATGTGACGACCATGACGGGAATGCGAGGGCGTGATGTATTGATGTCAATGACCCTGTCTTTGTCCTCAACTACGCTGCTGGGCCCAAATGGCTTGCAGGCACTGTGATTGCCAAAGAGGGAAATAGGATTCTGGTAGTTAAACTTACCAATGGACAAATCTGCTGCAAACACGTGGATCAAACAAAAAGGAGGTTCAGCAACCCCATAGAAGCAGCACGAAGCTTCTCTCCACCACAGGTGACCGAACACCGGAACCAAGTGGAGGAGAGCCCAGTCACTGTGGGCAGTCCGGACAGACCTGAGGCACTGCAAAGAGCAGATACTCAGGCCAGCGCCCAACGACCGGAGCCCCAACTCAGGCGCTCTACAAGGGAGCGTAAACCACCAGAGAGACTTAACCTGTGATCCCAATAAGACTTTGGGGGGTAGGTGATGTCATGTATTCAACTGTCATTGTTATGCATGTAATCTTGCAATAAAGGTGCAGCAGTTATCATGGGTGACTTTAATTTGCATATAGATTGGGCTAACCAAATTGGAAAAAATATGGTAGAGGAGGATTTCCTGGAGTGCATAAAGGATGGTTTGAGACCAATATGTCGAGGAACCAACCAAGAGGGGAGGCCATCTTAGACTGGGTGTTGTGTAATGAGAGAGGATTAATTAGCAATCTCGTTGTGCGAGGCCCCTTGGGGAAGAGTGACCATAATATGGTGGAATTCTACATTAGGATGGAGAATGAAACAGTTAATTCAGAGACCATGGTCCAGAACTTAAAGAAGGGTATGAATTGGCTAGGATAGATTGGCGAATGATGCTTAAGGGGTTGACAGTAGATGGGCAATGGCAGACATTTAGAGACCGCATGGATGAACTACAACAATTGTACATCCCTGTCTGGCGTAAAAATAAAAAAGGAAGGTGGCTCAATCGTGGCTATCAAGGGAAATCAGGCATAGTATTAAAGCCAAGGAAGTGGCATACAAATTGGCCAGAAATAGCAGCGAACCCGGGGACTGGGAGAAATTTCGAACCCAGCAGAGGAGGACAAAGGGTTTGATTAGGGCAGGGAAAATAGAGTACGAGAGGAAGCTTGCAGGGAACATTAAAATGGACTGCAAAAGCTTCTATAGATACGTAAAGAGAAAAAGGTTAGTAAAGACAAACGTAGGTCCCCTGCAGTCAGAATCAGGGATATTCATAACTGGGAACAAAGAAATGGCAGACCAATTGAACAAGTACTTTGGTTTGGTATTCACTAAGGACACAAACAACCTTCCAGATATAAAAGGGGTCAGAGGGTCTAGTAAGAAGGAGGAACTGAGGGAAATCCTAATTAGTCTGGAAATTGTGTTGGGGAAATTGATGGGATTGAAGGCCGATAAATCCCCAGGGCCTAATGGTCTGCATCCCAGAGTACTTAAGGAGGTGGCCTTGGAAATAGCGGATGCATTGACAGTCATTTTCCAACATTCCATAGACTCTGGATCAGTTCCTATGGAGTGGAGGATAGCCAATGTAACCCCACTTTTTAAAAAAGGAGGGAGAGAGAAAACTGAATTATAGACCAGTCAGCCTGACATCGGTAGTGGGTAAAATGATGGAATCAATTATTTAGGATGTCATAGCAGCGCATTTGGAAAGAGGTGACATGATAGGTCCAAGTCAGCATGGATTTGTGAAAGGGAAATCATGCTTGACAAATCTTCTAGAATTTTTTGAGGATGTTTCCAGTAAAGTGGACAAAGGCGAACCAGTTGATGTGGTATATTTGGACTTTCAGAAGGATTTCGACCAGGTCCCACACAAGAGATTAATGTACAAAGTTAAAGCACATGGGATTGGGGGTAGTGTGCTGATGTGGATTGAGAACTGGTTGTCAGACAGGAAGCAAAGAGTAGGAGTAAATGGGTACTTTTCAGAATGGCAGGCAGTGACTAGTTGGGTAGCGCAAGGTTCTGTGCTGGTGCCCCAGCTGTTTACATTGTACATTAATGATTTAAACAAGGGGATTAAATGTAGTATCTCCAAATTTGTGGATGACACTAAGTTGGGTGGCAGTGTGAGCTACGATGAGGATGCTATGAGGCTGCAGAGTGACTTGGATAGGTTAGGTGAGTGGGCAAATGCATGGCAGATGAAGTATAATGTGGATAAATGTGAGGTTATCCACTTTGGTGGTAAAAACAGAGAGACAGACTATTATCTGAATGGTGACAGATTGGGAAAAGGGGAGGTGCAACGAGACCTGGGAGTCATGGTACATCAGTCATTGAAGGTTGGCATGCAGGTACAGCAGGTGGTTAAGAAAACAAATGGCCTTCATAGCGAGGGGATTTGAGTACAGGGGCAGGGAGGTGTTGCTACAGTTGTACAGGGCCTTGGTGAGGCCACACCTGGAGTATTGTGTACAGTTTTCGTCTCCTAACTTGAAGGAAGTTCTTGCTATTGAGGGAGTGCAGCGAAGGTTCACCAGACTGATTCCCGGGATGGTGGGACTGGCATATCAAGAAAGACTGGATCAACTGGGCTTGTATTCACTGGAGTTCAGAAGAATGAGTGGGGACCTCATAGAAACATTTAAAATTCTGACAGGTTTGGACAGGGTAGATGCAGGAAGAATGTTCCCAATGTTGGGGAAGTCCAGAACCAGGGGTCACAGTCTAAGGATAAGGGGTAAGCCATTTAGGACCGAGATGAGGAGAAACATCTTCACCCAGAGAGTGGTGAACCTGTGGAATTCTCTACCACAGAAAGTTGTTGAGGCCAATTCACTAAATATATTCAAAAAGGAGTTAGATGTAGTCCTTACTACTAGGGGGATCAAGGGATATGCCGAGAAAGCAGGATTGGGGTACTGAAGTTGCATGTTCAGCCATGAACTCATTGAATGGCGGTGCAGGCTCAAAGGGCCTAATTGCCGACTCTTGCACCTATTTTCTATGTTTCTATATCTATGTTTCTATGTATAAACTGACCTACGTTGTACACCATGAGAACACTGACCACTAGGTGGTGAACTTGTGGGAGACACTTCTAGCCTGGACATTCAGGTATAAATGGGGAAGCTCCACCCATCTTCTCCACTTAAATGCTGGATAAAGGTTGCTGGTCACAGAATGACCTTCTCTCTAGTATGGGCCTCGTGTGCATTTGTACTGTATAGTAAGGACATATTAGTTCCAGCGGGTGGGGACTCACAGCCTGGTTGATTGGTCTCTCCGCTTCCTCCCCTCCTTCGCAGCCTGCCTGATGGATGAAATCTGACTGCACATTTGGTAACTGGGACACACAAAGCAATCTACTCATTCACCCAACTACCTGAGGATCTTATAACCCCTGGTCAATTAAGAATATCCTTAGATTCACTTCCAGAAATTGATCCCTCAACATCAGTTGACACAGGTCCTTATAATCTGTTACATTCTCCCAATCTAGCCACAACTTCCAAATTTCCTCCATCTCTGACTAATTCTATTGAAGTACATATGTTCCTTTGAGTTTTTACCTGCAGCCAAATTGGTTAATTCTAGCTGCCTGCTTATATCTTTCAGAGGGTGCGTCGATATTTGTTTTTATTGCTACTGCTCACCTTTAAATTTTTAAAGTCTGATAGGCAGTTGGTCTGTGAGTGCTATTCTAATCCCACGTTTTATTGCCACCGTTGTTAACTGTCTTTCATTTAGATGCTTAACACCTAACCTGGTCATTTTCCCTGGTTCAAAACCTCAGACCAAGTGCCTCACTTCCTATGAACTGGGACATATCTTTACCTGCCTAATATCTAGGTAATTTCTAATGAACCGGAGTGGCGGGGGGGTGGGGGGGGTGTTGAACAGAAAACCCTTGTCACTGTATTCCACCCTACTGATTATATCGCATGCACCATCTGATCTTCCTTGGCTTTGGAAGGCAATAAAATAAATATTTCACTAGACCGTGGTTTAACATGTAACCTGCCAAAAAGGCTCATTAAACAATAAATTGATAAATCAACAGCAGCAGTAACACACTATAGATTTAAGCAGTTGCAGGTTTAACCATCTTTTTTGTGGAAGACAGAAAATGACAACCAGCCGTGTCTGCTGTGCTGAACTAAAATGGGAACTGGATTTGGCACAAGGTCCCAGAATAAGTACCTATGTGACAGTTCACTGCTGACCTGTACAGAGTCTATCTGGCCTATCTACCTCTCTCTCTTTGTTTCAGATAGGCTAATCAATTAAAAGAGGTTGAGCTATAGGACAACATTTTATTTTTTAAATCCTGCTGAGAATCCAAAGGGATTGTGCGAAATGGTGTGAGAATGGGATGGCAAGACCGACTGCCACCTCACCGCACCGGAGGTAAAGTGGGGCCCAGCCTCCCTGCCCATTTCTTCCTCTACACCCCCACCATCTGTCTGAGATTGCTGGTCTGTGTGATCACGATGGAAAGTGGAGATTGCCTGGATAGCAGCACCAAAAATTCTTCAAATGGTGGAGAGAGAACTTAATACAGCCCTTCCCTCCATCCATTTCTGACCCTCTGTCTCATCTGTTTAGGCCTCAGTCTCAGCCTCCTCTTCTGATGCTGCAGCAGTGTTCACACTCCAGCCCTACTAGGGATTTTCCTCAGTGGCAATTTTGGGCTCTCTCTTGGTGTCTGTTGTACTTGTGAAATAATCCTCGACCCAGGAAACTGGGACAGGGTTGTAGTGATGTTGGAAGTCCTGGCTTGCCATAACACTGCCATGAAGAGGAGAACTGAACCCATACTTTCAAAATAGAATGCGAGTCAAAGGAAATTTAAATATGTGTCATTTGAATTTGAACAAAGCGGCCAATCAAACACACATTCAAACATAATCCACAAGATAATTACGTTTTAATGCCTTTGCCCTCTCCCATTGGACACCTGCTGCAGATATGCCTGTTCTGGGGCTATTCTGTATCAATATAAACCAATACTATTTTGTGTGAGCAAATCTCAGTTTTAACCTTGTATGTACCATGACAGAAGGAAAGATATGACATAGACACAAATCCTTCAATTTTGTCACACTGAGATTGTCTTTAACTTCGAAGACCAACTTTTTCCTCTGGCTGTGAGTGCTTCATCCCTCATAACACTGCGCTAATGCACATCATTGACATGACTTCTATTTTTACTGCAATGATTAGAAATCTTGCTGGAGTGTGACAGTAAAAATCATCACCTTTACTGTACACCTATGAAAATAATTGGTTGGGCAAATATAATGCCCAGGATGGAATCTGCATTTGCATCTGAGCAGCATCAGTAAAGATTGGCGGCAGCAGGGAACTTATGAAAGAAGCTCAGTGGGGGCACAAGAAAAGTTTCTTTTTAATGCCTAAAATTGATTTCCAGTTCATTATTGGGCGAAATGCAATTGGTGTATTGCTGCCCTCGTGTTAGTTCTGTTTCAAAAATTGTGATTTACCTAAATCATAACTTGTACTTTGCAAATGAAGGCGGCCAAAGCTAGAGATTACAGTGAGTTTTGAAGCTTTCTGTCGGCTAAAACATTCCAGTTGCTACAAACAGACCAGTAAATAATTGCGGGTCTCTTAAAGTATTAATGAGTAGCCACTTTACTTCTCCATAATGTTACTGCTAAGAAATGGAACATTGTTTTCCAACTGTTTCACCTGCTATTGATATATATTATCCCCAAATTAGATCTAGGACCAGCTTAGGTACAGATTTGGTCTACTAAACCTGTTAGAAACTAGGGATACCTAAAATACATATGTTTATGCAACTAAAACTGTGATGCGAAGAATGCTGTGTTTACATGATGGTGTTAAACAACAAGTCTCCTCAGACTAGATAGATGCTTAGAAGTGCTATTGTTTTGGTTCTCTGCTGATGTTATAGCATTCTGCACTATTGACAGCCATATACAATTATCTGTTGTTTTCAAGTTAAGACTTCAACTTTGTTTATGCATCTTTAATTTAATCAACTAAGCTCTACAATCAAGTTATAATGCTAAGGCAGGAATTGGAGTTAGCTCAACAGAACTGCTTGCAAAAATAAGTTATAGTTAATGGGCTGGAGTTTCGGCTTTGCTGATTTTGGGGCAGTAATAGCGGTGAGGCAGTAAAGTTTGTGCCCGGGAACAGTTTGCACCTCAGTCACCTCAAAATTGGGCAGCTGGGCTCTGAGTGTGCGGCAGAGCGCTAAGGAAGGAGTTGTACAAATCTCTAAGGGCGCTAGGCCGGCTGTGCATGCAAAAATCCCGAGATAAACAGCCAGCCAGCACTCAGAGAGACTTGGGGAGAAAAAAAAACAACCTGAACAAAAACCCACCATAAACATTCGCAATACATAGCCCACGCCACCACAACATAAATCGCATAAAAAAATTAAAAGAAAAAATAATCACACTTATCAGAGGTCAGCATTACGGTTCCAGAATGGCGCACTGTGGGGCGTATGAGTCAGACGGGACTCAAAAAGTGAGCTGGTGTTGCAACCAGGTGCGTTGCATACTGGCTCATCTCTTCTGGATGGTACTGTTCTGCACCCCCGCAAAACCGGCCCCAAAAACCCCCAGCGGGTGCTGGAAGCTGACCGCCCGCCCAGAAGAGCACATTGCTGCCCCTCCAGGGTGAAAACAGAAGCGCGAATCATCCGAAATTCCGCCCCAATGTGTTACAGAAAGACTTAAAATGGAAGGAAGTTGGGGAAGTTAATGTAAACAATATCTCAGAATAGAGTAATTTGCTAGGTTGTAAAGACAGGTAACGATCAATGATTGAAAGAGTGCTGAGTTAGGCCTTGTATTAATGGTACCCAAGAGGATAGGGACTATTAATTCCAATGAAAAAAACACGGAGAAAATATAAACAGGAAAGACATGTGGACAAGATCACGAGACATCTTTAGGAAGGGCTTTGTTTCAAGAATCGAGACAAAGAACTCAAAGCCCCATTGGGTACTAAGTTTTTAGGGGAACCTCTAAAGGCCAAAAGGTTTTAATATCCTATTTCAGGCCCACCTCTAAAAATAGAATAAAAGTAACCTCCTGTGAGCTTGTCCTCACACACTGAGGAAGAGAGAGCTATAAGCTCTAGATGAAAGGAAGAGAAACCGCTCAGAGAACTGCTCATGTGTGCCAACCGTCTGATCGGATCGGTATCAGCTACTTATCACGGCCGTATGTTTTTGCTGTATAACTAATGTGTTATATTCTGTCTTAAACTTTGATAAAACACAATATACCCACCATATTGGTTTGCACTCGAACCCGATTATTTAAAGTGACCAGAGATAGCCATAAAGTGATTATTTCTAACAAAGCTCAGAAGCTAATCTTATTACACCATCATGACAATTCCATTTCCTACATTAGACCTCCTTATTGAGATCACTAATTTAGGCTCATGTGTTTCCCATGTTCAGCAAAAGAGTTACTAACTATAGAGCAGAAATTTCAGCCCGCCGTGTGGGCTGGGGAGAGGCAAGTGTTTGTTTTTCCCTCCCCCTTCGCCACGTTTCAGCCGGAGTCTGGGAGCATTCCTAGACTGGACTACCACGGGAATCCTATCAGCTGTGTCCCTGATAGGCTCAGTGGAAGTTATATCTTCCGAGAGCAACAGTAGGTCCTGTTCTGGGCCATGAAGACCCCAACAAGTGCGCAATCCAATGGAGTAGCCCTACTCTCCTGCTGAAAAGATTAGAAAACATTTCTCACCTTAATCTTCAGACCACCCTGGCCTTTAATTCTTCCTCTGGGAATGGTAGAATTTTGCTCCCAGTTTCCGCTGCCTCTGTGGGGCAGGCACCTCTGTTGTATCGTTATATTTGTGGGTGCTGCCCCTATTGTCTACATGACAATATCTCTGGAATTTGGAACAGTGTCACTCTGAAAGCATAGAAACGGTTAGAAATTCTGCACCCCCACACTGTAACACACTGTGGGATTTCTCCCCTCTGATCTTTTGCAGAATGTAATAATTGTCAGTTGAAATAGCATGTGCATGTAAGTGGACAATTTTATGAAACCTGACTTTGTTCGCAGAAAATCAAGCAATCATGAGACACCTGCAGAGATGCTCCTTCACACATTTCAAGTAGCTAAATAGCCACTTAACACGTATAACCAATATAAAGTTCTGTAATCCATCTGAGAATATGTAACACTTACACATAATGCTTCCATGAAAATGGAAGCAACCCTGAATTACTCAAGATTCAGGTGTCAAAATTGCCCTGTTTAGCAACTCCCATTAGTGCCTCCGGGGAGGGGGAGTGAGCGGAGGCGCTGCCATGGTAACACCGCTACCTATGGTAGCGCCCTGCAACCTGTCCACCCCGCAGTGGACATTGGCCAGGTCCCGCAAGGCTGCCATGAGCATTGTCAGCGCCAGCCTTGTGGGTCGCCATCCAGGCCGACATCCGCTCGCGGAACGGAAATTAACGGGGAGGTCAACTTGCTAGTCTGGCCGACTCACCGGTCGGCCCGACTTCTTCCTCTGGTGTATGGTCCAGGCCGCCATCATGCTACCCGGCACTCCAAGCCGCTCTGGTGGCCCAGTGGAGGCCATCAGATGCCTATCATTACTGCCACCCTTGTTATTAAAGCAGTAAACACTAAAGGGGGTGAAATTGGGTATCGCCCCGTTTGGGACGTTAATTTTTTAAAGTTTGAAAAATTAGTGCCAGGCGCTAATCATTTCAAACTTAAAAAAAAAATGTGGTGTTTGCACTCCAAGAAGGAAATAATATGCTAAATCAAGTGCTCCACTTCCGTCCTGGAGTGCAATCGGCAGCAGGCAGGGTGGTGAGTGGAGCAGCGCTATACACTGGGTGCCGTGCAGCGCTGCCGCGTTGAAAGGCTCACTCCCTCCTTTTTAAAGGAAAGGACCATCGCTGCAGGCTCTGCAATGGAAAAACAACTTACCTTCTCCACGTCGGCAGCCGCGATCAGCCCAATACTCAAGCAGAGTGCCGGGCTGATCGATTGCGAGCAGGAGCCCGTGTCAAAAGCTGCAAGGGAGAAGGTAAATTTTGTTTTTACTTAACTCAGCCACCTCGCCTTTAATCATCGCCCCCGAAGAGACCGGCCTCCCAATATACGCCTCCTGTAGCTGTCGGTGTTTTCCCCCGGCACTGCAGCAGGGACGGAACGCAATTTCGGCTCCGGGGTGATGCGCATGCCGATGATGTCATGATCTTCAGGCGAAGGAGATCAGGGTGCAATGCTGTAGCGCCGCTGCAAAACTCCCGCTGAATATGACGGGAGTTGCTGATCTCTAAAAGCATTTGCACCCCGTTATCACTCCCCAGGGGTGCTAACGGGAGACGCAAAGGAACCCAATTTTGCCCGCTATGTAAACATTCTATGGCTGGTACTTTGTGCTCGATTCCTATTCACTAAATAAGCTGAATGACTGACGATCATCCTTGTTTTCTGGATTAAAATGGGGCCAACATGTTAGGTATACGGTGGGAATAAAAGAGTGCGGCTTTTACCCATAAAGTTTTTATTCAGGCTATGAACACAAAGAAATGTAGAAGCGTTAAAACCTGGAATTCGGGGGAAAATTAGTTTGTACAAAGTTATATTTAGAAATACACTACTGCCGGGGTGAATATAATATGTAAAGTTAGGTGAAACCAATCTAATTTTTATCGACAAGCATCTTACTAGTAAGGATATTATGACTTCTATCCCTAATATTTACAGTATGGTTTTGAGGAGCTCTGATTCCTCTACATCAAGGAATTCCCTTTTTTATAAGTATTGCCATTTCGTGCAGGAGAATATTAAAAAATATGAAATGTTCTTTCACAAAGATTAACATCATCTCTTTTTATTTTCTTTAAATATTGAAAAGCACCATGTTTTTGCCTCAAATAATAACTAATATGTTATGAACTATTTATATAAAATCAACTGGAGGTGCATTAATCACCATGGCTGCATCTTTCTCCAGAGGGAATACATTTAAAATTAAAACAATCACAAATACATTGGCTGCTCAAAAATGGAAAATACTTTTTAATCCTACTCTTTCCATTTTACGTGGATTATGAAATTTGAGAAGATGGCCATTGCTCGTGACCTTGTCAAGGTATCCAGCTCACCAAGCCCCAGCAAACTGTCTTCAAAATCCTTGTTATAAAAACAGAAAATGCTGGAAATACTCAGCAGGTCAGGCAACATCTGTGGAGAGAGAAACAGAGTTAAGGTTTCAGGTTGATGACCCTTTTTCAGTACTCTTCAAAATCCTTTTCCTGACTTTCAATGCTTCCATGGCCTCATTCTACATTTCCTTCGTGATCTCCTTCAGTTGTTCATCCCCATCATGCACCCTCCATTCCTCCAACACTGATTTACACTATGTTGCCCACTCTCTTCACTTCACTTCGTTAATGCTTCTTTCAGCCACCGCTTGCGTTCCCTCTGGTACTTCCCCTCATATCCTGTTGCCTTGCCACCTTCCAGCTTACTTTCAGTAAGAATCCTTAAAAATCTTCTCTTTGACTGAGCATTTGATCCACTCCCCTAACTTTTTTTCTGTTTTCTCTTTTTCCCTCCTGCTTCCCATCATCCTGCACTTGAAACATCTGTTCTGTACATGGAGACTGCTATACAAATCAAACTCAGAGATGAGAGTAAGTTGTAAGCTGTTGTATCATCCAGTGGCCTATTTATACATTGTCATATGTTTTATTCTAGATTTACAATTGAAAATTCATTTTACCAATAAGTATTTTTAATGATTGCGGTACAAAATTCAAGACGCTAGTATCTTTATTACCTACTTTGTGGATTGTACAAAACTCAGTCTGCCCCTTTGATGCATCGGCATTCAGAGACTCAATATTCTCACTTTTTGATGATGATTCTATGAGAATGCTTCGTAGAGACAGATTTATACAGTGCATGATTGACAGTGTGCTGGAGTGAAGAAGATTTGCTGATGGTGTCTGAGCTCAGAAGAGCAGTTGAGAAGAAAGTATATTCACTTATTCACTGAAGAGAATGACACCTTACTGATGAATGATGCTTTTAAATGGATGGTCAGGTGTGCCCTGATGAGCACTGGGGAGAGAAAGGTAAAAGCATATTATATAGCATAGTGGACTGCAAGCGTTAGTTAACCTTCTGAGTAGTGCCAAGTGACTCACCTCCCATGGAATTTAAGAGAAAAGCAGTCTAAATCAAAACTGCAAAAATTGTTTTTTTGTGCTTAAACTCAATGATAAGATGACCACTTTATCACTAAGCTTGGTTCACCATGGGAAATCCATTGTCATGGATCAACGTCAAACTTGGCTCAGTTCTTTTGAGCAGTTGAACTTCAGATTGATTGAATTTGTGGTCAGTTTTATTTTCAAGATTTATATTGCCCAGTTTTGTAAATTATGTTGAACTACTATACAATGCTTCCTCTCCACCCCAACCACTTGACACAAGCTTTAGTACCCAGCCCAGATACCACCGTTTTGCCATTATCACTTTTGAGCCAGCTTATAGAAATTGAATGAGACTGACACTGAATGACACATTGTTTGGTTTTTCTACACAGTGTCTCACCCAGATTAGTTAAGGTCACTTAAGGAACAAGGGTGAGGGCAGGAAAAAAGAAAAGGTTACATCCTATCTCTCTACAGCTCTGTGCTGCTGAACAGTTTCCCAATTTCCTGTTGCATTTTTATCTAAAATTAATGTGTTATAATCATAACAAATTAATATTAGAGTGTTCATTAAGAAACAAGAAACTCTTCTACATATTACTACATTCTAAAAGGAAATTATAATCCTGTACTATTTTGAACATTTGTTTAAAATAAATTTCTATAGTTCTTTTTATTATATTAAATTTTATAGTCACCTATAAAAAGCACATTACAGAAAATAATGTTTCAACATTTTATTTCTTCAAGAAACTAACACAAAAAGAATAAACTTGTTCAGATCCCAGTGCTGGGCAAACAAAAGCATGCTTTATTCTTCAGAGGCTTTCATTGTTACTGCTGCTGAGTCTATTTTATAGTTCTTCTTTATAGTTCTTCTTTGCAGTCATTTCCTGATTTCCTGTTAGTAATTTCCTCCTACATACCAATGCCATGATTACGAAAAGGCAAATCAGGATGTGCTTTAAATTAAATGTGCACATGGAGATTTTTACTTTTTGTTTACAAATTATCTTTTTCCTCCCACCCCGTAAACATTGACTCTGTTACCAGATTTGGATCTGTAAGCTATCCGAGCATCTTTTCAGGAGCATGCCCAATATCTAATTATACTTTAGCATAATCCAAGGATGTAACAATAGGATCCCCATGTGATCTGAATTGTGCTCTCTTGTGCGCTGCTTCCATTTTTCTAAAGGCAGACTGAGACACTCAGTGAGACTCAACTAACTAATAAAATCTACAAAAGAGCAAGACAAATTAGAGAGATATGCCTATCACTATCACTATTGGTGGGCTCACTTAACTATTCCTTTGAGCCTTCTGGTCTTAATCAGCTTTATACTTCAGGTGAATAGGTTTGCCCTCAGTAACCAACTTTTGTCTCCAGCCCGAGCTGGATGACTGACTGCCCATGTATCTCTTTGCCCTCTGTCCCCATTTTCTTGGACAGCAGATGCTGATTCTACTATTTCCATTTACACCTCTTCTAGATCTGTCCTTTGTTTCTTTACTTGTCCCATTACCACCCCCTTGTGCCTTGCACCATCACCCCTTTTGTCATTTAATCTTTAATCTTTTCTGCCTATCACAGACCTTCTCTTTTGTTCTTTCCTTCCATCCTCCCTTTCCCTGCCTCTATTACATCTGTAACATTTTCCAGTTCTGATGAAAAGTCAGCGACCTAAAACGTTAACTCTGTTTCTCTCTCCACAAATGCTGCCTGACCTGCTGAGTTTTTCCAGCATTTTCTGTTTTTATTTCAACTCTTCACCATCCAAAGTATTTTGCTTTTGTATCTCTTTGTCCCTTTTCTCTGTATACCTAGGCAGTGGATGACCTTCTGAATACAATCCAGATCAATGACTCAACAGTACGCCTGTCAGTAAAACCAGCAAACCTTGTTTGACTCCTTAGGGTGTGGGTTAAAAAAAAATCTCCGTCACTCTCCAAATGAATAAGGAACAATCTAGCTTAATAGATCTGGAATAAGATAATTGAGCATTATTGTATCTGTCGGAAGTAAACCATGAGCTCAAAAGGTAATAATCTCTGGATTCTAGGCCCCTAACAGTAGCTATACCATTGGACAGAGTATTAATCAACAAATAATAGGAGCTTGCAAAAAAGATAATGTAATACATGTGGGGGACTTTAATCTTCATATACACTGGACAAATCAATTTGGCAAAAGTAGTTCGGAGGTCGAGTTCATGGAATGCATTTGAGACAGTTTCCTCGAACAATAAGTTGTGGAACCAAATAGGGATGAGGCTATTTTAAATCTTGTCTTTTGTAATGAGACAGGGTCAATTAGTAATCTCATAGTAAAGGATCCTCCGGATAAAAGTGATCATAATATGATGGGGCTTGAGAGTGAAATACTTAAATCCGAAACTAGAGTTTTAAACTTAAATAAAGCCAATTACGTAGGTCTGAGGGGTGAGTTGGCAAAGGTAGATTGGAAAAATAGATTAAAAGGTATGATGGTAGATAAGCAGTGGCAAATATTTCAACAAATATTCCAAAATTCTCAATGAATATACATTCCATTGAGAAATAAAACTAAACGGGAAAAGTGATCCATTCGTGCCTAACAATAAAAGTTAAGGATAGTGTTAGCTTAAAAGAATAGGCTTATAATATTGTGAAGAATATTGTGAAGAATGAAAGCTTGATAATTGGGAGAGCTTTACAAACCAAGGATGACCAAAAAATTGATTAAAAATGAAAAAACTAATATGAGAGTCAACGAGCAAGGACTACAAGTGCTTCTACAGGTAGGTAAAAAGGAAGAGAGTAACAAAAGTGAACATTGATCTCTTAGAGGCTGCGACAGGAGAAATTATAATGGGGAATAAGGAAATGACAAAGACTTCAAATAGAACTTTTGTACCTGTCTTCATAGTAGAAAACACAAACTACATACCAAACATAGTGGGGAACCAAATGCCAAATGAGAATGAGGAACTTGTGAAAGTAATTAAGATCAGTAGAGAAAAAGGACTAGAAATTCATTTGTTGAGCACCATGAAATGGCGATAAAATGGCAGTCACTGCTCTTTTGCCAGCTGATGGCGGGTCCCACAGCAACCATCGTATTTCTCTCCCACTTTGTGCTGCCGGTAACTGGGAATAAAATGGCAGTGTGATGTCAATCGGCGTGCAATGCCAACATAACATCTCCAATGTGAACTTCATAGAAACATAGAAACATAGAAACATAGAAAATAGGTGCAGGAGTAGGCCATTCGGCCCTTCTAGCCTGCACCGCCATTCAATGAGTTCATGGCTGAACATTCAACTTCAGTACCCCATTCCTGCTTTCTCGCCATACCCCTTGATCCCCCTAGCAGTAAGGACCTCATCTAACTCCTTTTTGAATATATTTAGTGAATTGGCCTCAACAACTTTCTGTGGTAGAGAATTCCACAGGTTCACCACTCTCTGGGTGAAGAAGTTCCTCCGCATCTCGGTCCTAAATGGCTTACCCCTTATCCTTAGACTGTGACCCCTGGTTCTGGACTTCCCCAACATTGGGAACATTCTTCCTGCATCTAACCTGTCTAACCCCGTCAGAATTTTATATGTTTCTATGAGGTCCCCTCTCATTCTTCTGAACTCCAGTGAATACAAGCCCAGTTGATCCAGTCTTTCTTGATAGGTCAGTCCCGCCATCCCGGGAATCAGTCTGGTGAACCTTCGCTGCACTCCCTCAATAGCAAGAATGTCCTTCCTCAGGTTAGGAGACCAAAACTGTACATAATACTCCAGGTGTGGCCTCACCAATGCCCTGTACAACTGTAGCAACACCTCCCTGCCCCTGTACTCAAATCCCCTTGCTATGAAGGCCAACATGCCATTTGCTTTCTTAACCGCCTGCTGCACCTGCATGCCAACCTTCAATGACTGATGTACCATGACACCCAGGTCTCTTTGCACCTCCCCTTTTCCTAATCTGTCACCATTCAGATAATAGTCTGTCTCTCTGTTTTTACCACCAAAGTGGATAACCTCACATTTATCCACATTATACTTCATCTGCCATGCATTTGCCCACTCACCTAACCTATCCAAGTCGCTCTGCAGCCTCACAGCATCCTCCTCGCAGCTCACACTGCCACCCAACTTAGTGTCATCCGCAAATTTGGAGATACTACATTTAATCCCCTCATCTAAATCATTAATGTACAGTGTAAACAGCTGGGGCCCCAGCACAGAACCTTGCGGTACCCCACTAGTCACTGCCTGCCATTCTGAAAAGTACCCATTTACTCCTACTCTTTGCTTCCTGTCTGACAACCAGTTCTCAATCCATGTCAGTACACTACCCCCAATCCCATGTGCTCTAACTTTGCACATCAATCTCTTGTGTGGGACCTTGTCGAACGCCTTCTGAAAGTCCAAATATACCACATCAACTGGTTCTCCCTTATCCACTCTACTGGAAACATCCTCAAAAAATTCCAGAAGATTTGTCAAGCATGATTTCCCTTTCACAAATCCATGCTGACTTGGACCTATCATGTCACCTCTTTCCAAATGCACTGCTATGACATCCTTAATAATTGATTCCATCATTTTACCCACTACCGATGTCAGGCTGACCGGTCTATAATTCCCTGTTTTCTCTCTCCCTCCTTTTTTAAAAAGTGGGGTTACATTGGCTACCCTCCACTCCATAGGAACTGATCCAGAGTCAATGGAATGTTGGAAAATGACTGTCAACGCATCCACTATTTCCAAGGCCACCTCCTTAAGTTCTCTGGGATGCAGTCCATCAGGCCCTGGGGATTTATCGGCCTTCAATCCCATCAATTTCCCCAACACAATTTCCCGGCTAATAAGGATTTCCCTCAGTTCCTCCTCCTTACTAGACCCCCCGACCCCTTTTATAACCGGAAGGTTGTTCGTGTCCTCCTTCGTGAATACCGAACCAAAGTACTTGTTCAATTGGTCCGCCATTTCTTTGTTCCCCGTTATGACTTCCCCTGATTCTGACTGCAGGGGACCTACGTTTGTCTTTACTAACCTTTTTCTCTTTACATATCTATAGAAACTTTTGCAATCCGTCTTAATGTTCCCTGCAAGCTTCTTCTCATACTCCATTTTCCCTGCCCTAATCAAACCCTTTGTCCTCCTCTGCCGAGTTCTAAATTTCTCCCAGTCCCCAGGTTCGCTGCTATTTCTGGCCAATTTGTATGCCACTTCCTTGGCTTTAATACTATCCCTGATTTCCCTTGATAGCCACGGTTGAGCCACCTTCCCTTTTTTATTTCTATGCCAGACAGGAATGTACAATTGTTGTAGTTCATCCATGCGGTCTCTAAATGTCTGCCATTGCCCATCCACAGTCAACCCCTTAAGTATCATTCGCCAATCCATCTCAGCCAATTCACGCCTCATACCTTCAAAGTTAGCCTTCTTTAAGTTCTGGACCATGGTCTCTGAATTAACTGTTTCATTCTCCATCCTAATGCAGAATTCCACCATATTATGGTCACTCTTCCCCAAGGGGCCTCGCACAACGAGATTGCTAATTAATCCTTTCTCATTACATAACACCCAGTCTAAGATGGCCTCCCCCCTAGTTGGTTCCTCGACATATTGGTCTAAAAAACCATCCCTTATGCACTCCAGAAAATCCTCCTCCACCGTATTGCTTCCAGTTTGGTTAGCCCAATCTATGTGCATATTAAAGTCACCCATTATAACTGCTGCACCTTTATTGCACGCACCCCTAATTTCCTGTTTGATGCCCTCCCCAACATCACTACTACTGTTTGGAGGTCTGTACACAACTCCCACTAACGTTTTTTGCCCTTTGGTGTTCTGCAGCTCTACCCATATAGATTCCACATCATCCAAGCTAATGTCCTTCCTAACTATTGCCTTAATCTCCTCCTTAACCAGCAATGCTACCCCACCTCCTTTTCCTTTTATTCTATCCTTCCTGAATGTTGAATACCCCTGGATGTTGAGTTCCCAGCCCTGCTCATCCTGGAGCCACGTCTCCGTAATCCCAATCACATCATATTTGTTAACATCTATTTGCACAGTTAATTCATCCACCTTATTGCGGATACTCCTTGCATTAAGACACAAAGCCTTTAGGCTTGTTTTTTTAACACCCTCTGTCCTTTTAGAATTTTGCTGTACAATGGCCCTTTTTGTTCTTTGCCTTGGGTTTCTCTGCCCTCCACTTTTCCTCATCTCCTTTCTGTCTTTTGTTTTTGCCTCCTTTTTGTTTCCCTCTATCTCCCTGCATTGGTTCCCATCCCCCTGCCATATTAGTTTAACTCCTCCCCAACAGCACTAGCAAACACTCCCCCAAGGACATTGGTTCCGATTCTGCCCAGGTGCAGACTGTCCGGATTGTACTGGTCCCACCTCCCCCAGAACCGGTTCCAATGCCCCAGGAATTTGAATCCCTCCCTGCTGCACCATTGCTCAAGCCACGTATTCATCTGAGCTATCCTGCGATTCCTACTCTGACTAGCACGTGGCACTGGTAGCAATCCCGAGATTACTACTTTTGAGGTCCTACTTTTTAATTTAGCTCCTAGCTCCTTAAATTCGATCTTAATGCTGAATTCAGCGCTGGGTCTTAAGCATGCCAGGTTAACTTGGTGTGCAAGCAGGCTGACAGTGGTGATGTCTGCAGCTCTTGAAGGGATGCACACATCATTCAAATAAGTTTGGATTTAAGGGTTTGGAATGTTTTTTTAAATTTTATTGAAGTGGTGACGGT
Organism: Pristiophorus japonicus; assembly: GCF_044704955.1. NCBI lineage: Eukaryota > Metazoa > Chordata > Chondrichthyes > Pristiophoridae > Pristiophorus > Pristiophorus japonicus. Next base: position 276,524,221 of record NC_091979.1, on the reverse strand, counting down.
GCAATAGATATGAAACATTTTTAAAGTGTATAGGGAGTGTTACTGCATGCTTGCAAGGGCTCAGATGGTAAATGAAGGCCTTTGAGAAGACAGAACATGCTGCGAATACTCAGTAGGTCACGCAACATCCATGGAGAGAAAAACGGAGTTCATGTCTCAGGTAGCCATGCTGCCTGACTGAGTACTTCCAGCATTTTATGCTGTAATTTTACATTTACAGCATCTGCTTGCAGAGGGAAGAGGAAGAATCAGATGGAAGGATACATCACAGACAGCCCCTTTGTGGCTGGGATATCCGGGATGGAATCATCTGCCTGCGGTCCCACTGGCTGGGCAGACTGCCTCTTTTTGCTGACCCACTGGCTGGGCAGGCTGTATTTCTTGGGTGTGTGAAATGAGGGAGGCATAAGGGTGGAGTTGTGCTGACAAGAGGGCAGGAAGCAAGAGCTGCATGCCAGAAGGAGAATAACGTACGAGAATACCCACATCTTATATCCTTTAAGCCCCGCCGCTGACCAAGGGCTCAACCATGCCCCTGCCAAGAATAGCCTGCACTGTCTCCTCCAAGGGGGTGAGGCGAGACTAGGAATGAGAGATGTGCCTTGTCATTAGTGCACATTGTTGGTCAGTGGGTGATTGGGGGTCATGTATTGAGCAGGGTGTGATGCTAGTGGTGCAGTTGATAGGAGACGGCTTTTGAAGATACATTCACTGACCTTGACCAATGGTCTGAGGTCATGAAGCTTCTTTGGGCACTGGAACCAGGTGGTGGGGGCAACACTGCTGGCAGTGACAGCCTTAGTGCTGCATTCCCACATCATTCTTTCTGGAGGGCCTCCTGGTCCCTGTGGGTAGAGGGCCACTATTGCAGTGTTGATCCCCTGCACAAAGCTGGAGTGCTGTGTGTGAAACCCTCGGTGCCCCTTCTCTGGCTTGCTGAGCCATTTGTGTTAGTGCTGAGGCAGTTTTCCCATTTGTTGAGGTTAGGAAGGTAGTTCAGCTTTAATATTTGGAATTTCTTGTAAATATTTAATATTTCTTAAAAGGCAGAAAGGAATGAAAAATGTAATGATTCACTGCATTTTATTTTGTATTGCTTTAGTGTACGTGGCCCCTTTAAATCTCAGACCTTTTCATTGCGCACAATTCCTTGTGAGCTCCCCAGCTTTGTTCACAGAGGCTGTGGGAAGCTGCAACTCCGGACTGGAACAGAAACTTCATCCCAGATCCCTCCAGCAACCAGGATGGCATTGCATGGAATTGGAGTGCTGCGCCACCTATTTCCATGCGCCCCAAACCGATTTCACTCAGTTAGCGTTGCGGTCATTTCCGGGAGGTGTTATCTGCAGTTGCCGGTGACACCGGCTGGTGAACACAAATTTTGCCCCCCAAAATACTTGAGAAACTAATGGGACTAAAAATTGACAAATCCCCTGGACCTGATGGCCTACATCCTAGGCTTCTAAACGAGGTGGCTGCAGAGATCATGGATGCATTCGTTGTGATCTTCCAAAATTCCCTAGATTCTAGAACAGTTCCAGCAGATTGGAAGGTAGCAAATATAACCCCACTATTCAAGAAAGGAGGAATAGAGTAAACGGAACTACAGGCCTGACATCAATTGCCAGGAAAATGCTGGAATCCATTATCAAGGAAGTGGTATCAGGGCACTTAAAAAATCTTAATATGATTAGGCAGAGTCAACATAGTTTTATGAAAGGGAAATCATGTTCAACAAATTTATTCATGTTTTTTGAGGATGTAACCAGCAGAGTAGATAAAGGGGAACCAGTGGATGTAGTATATTTGGATTTCCAAAAGGCATTTGATAAGGTGTCACATAAAAGGTTGTTACACAAGATAAGGGCTCATGGGGTTGGGGGTAATGTATTCGCATGAATTGGTTCACAGGCAGAAAAAAGAGAGTAGGGATAAACAGGTCATTTTCAGGTTGGCAGGCTATAACTAGCAAAGATCAGTGCTTGGGCCTCAGCTATTTACAACTTATATCAATGACTTAGATGAAGGGACTGAGTGTAAAGTTTGCTGACGATGCAAAGATAGGTGGGAAAGTAAGCTGTGAGGAGGACATAAAGAGCCTGTAAAGGGATATAGACAGGTTAAGTGAGTGGACAATAAGGTGGCAGATGGAGTATAATGTGAGGATTCCACTTTGGTAGGAAGAATAGAAAAACAGAATATTTTTTAAATGGCGAGAAACTAGTAAATGTTGGTGTTCAGAGAGATTTAGATGTCCTCGTACAGGAAACGCAGAAAGTTAACATGCAGGTACAGCAGGAAGGTAAATGGTATGTTGGCTTTTATTGCCAGGGGGTTGGAGTACAAGAGTAAGTGGGGCCAAAATTGCCCCTTTCCTTAAGACTTGTTACCACCAGAAATCGGTGGCCACGCTGCAGAGTACATTGGTCGCCGATTTATCGTGTAATGGCCGCCATTTAAAAAATTCCGCTCCTGCGATATCCCAGCGGTGACCCGCTCTCCCGCCCCCGCTCCCCCCACCACCACCGCTCCGCTGCTGCTGATCTATCCTAAATGCGTCATAAGAGTGTGCACCTCCGATCCCCCCACCCCGATCCCCGACGGAATTCCGCTGAGAAAATCTTCCTCCCGCCGGCGGTGTCAAAAGTTGCTTTTCTCAGGCAGTGCCGTGAGGCTGTGTCCTTCTAAAATGATGGTGCGGCTGACTGGCATGCCGGGCCGACAATTATAGCCCCTGGTTCGGCCAGGCCACCAACAGGCAGCCTGGCATCCCCACTTTGGTGCCAGGCCGCTGGCCCAGCCGAAACCCACCCTGGTGGCCCAGTGGACCAAACTTAAAAAAATGGCGCAAGCTCTCCCCTTTAAGTGGTGATGCAGCGCCATGATGACGTCATCAGCGCTACACCGATGACTGCAAGCGGCGGCCACTCCGTGACCCCCCCCCAACTTACGCCCCTCTAGTGTGCTCACCGCCACATATCCCGCCCCCATTATGACCGACTTTCAGTCCGCCGAAAAAAGAAAGCCAAAGAGTGGAATTTTGCTCAAGAGGCCACCGCGGCAGTGAAAACACTAGAAACATGGTGCCTGCGCCCTGTTTCCAGCAGTGGGCAATTTCGGCCCAGGAAACATAGACACATAGGGCCCAAGTTTCCACGTGATTTGCACCTGATTTTTAGGAGCAACTGGTGGAGAACGGACTATCTTAGAAATCGCAATTCTCCACATTTTTATTTCTGCAGTTCTAGTCAGATAGAACAGTTCCACTTTGGAACAGAATTTTTTCTTCAAAAGGGGGCGTGTTCGGTCACTGACGCCTGATTTCAAAGTTTCCACAGTGAAAATGTACTCCAAACTAACTTAGAATGGAGCAAGTGAAGATTTTTGTAGAACTGAAAAAACCTGTTCTAAACATTAAAAAATCAGGCGCAGGTTACAAATTAGGCGTTCAGAACGAGGGGGGTGGAGGAGGGAAGTCATTAAATTCTACAATAAATCCTTAGTTATACTTATACAAATATTATCCAAATAAATCCAACCTGAATAAAAATTTATAAGCAAAGAAAAGATTAAATAAACCATGTTCCTACCTGTGTGAAAGTTCTTCAGGCAGGCCGTTAGGAAGCGGTTTGCCGTCGGGACCGAAGGCTGAACGGGCCGGGCCCGAGATTTCGGGCAGGGCCCGTCCCCAGCACCAGAGGTAGGTGGCGTTGGGTCGGGTCGGGGCAAGAGGGTCGGTTCGGGTCGGCGGGGGCGGGGGCGCGGAGAGAGAGAGAGGGGGAGGGGGAGGGGGAGGTCAGGTCGAGGAGGGGGAGGTCAGGTCGGATCCAGTCGGGGGCGGGAGTAGAGTCGGGTGGGGTGGGAGCGGGAGTGGCAGTCGCAGACGGGTCGAGTCGGGTCCGGTCCGGGGGAGGGGGTGAAGCAGGAGCGGCAGCGACAGGCGGGTCGAGTCGGGTTCGGTCGGGGGGGGGGAAGCAGGAGCGGCAGCGACAGGCGGGTCGAGTCGGGTGGGGTGGGAGCGGGAGCGGCAGCGACAGGCGGGTCGAGTCGGGTTCGGTCGGGGGGGGGGAAGCAGGAGCGGCAGCGACAGGCGGGTCGAGTCGGGTTCGGTCGGGGGGGGGGAAGCAGGAGCGGCAGCGACAGGCGGGTCGAGTCGGGTCCGGGGGGGGGAAGCAGGAGCGGCAGCGACAGGCGGGTCGAGTCGGGTCCGGGGGGGTGAAGCAGGAGCGGCAGCGACAGGCGGGTCGAGTCGGGTCCGGGGGGGTGAAGCAGGAGCGGCAGCGACAGGCGGGTCGAGTCGGGTCCGGGGGGGTGAAGCAGGAGCGGCAGCGACAGGCGGGTCGAGTCGGGTCCGGTCGGGGGGGGTGAAGCAGGAGCGGCAGCGACAGGCGGGTCGAGTCGGGTCCGGGGGGGGGAAGCAGGAGCGGCAGCGACAGGCGGGTCGAGTCGGGTCCGGGGGGGTGAAGCAGGAGCGGCAGCGACAGGCGGGTCGAGTCGGGTCCGGGGGGGTGAAGCAGGAGCGGCAGCGACAGGCGGGTCGAGTCGGGTCCGGGGGGGGGAAGCAGGAGCGGCAGCGACAGGCGGGTCGAGTCGGGTCCGGGGGGGTGAAGCAGGAGCGGCAGCGACAGGCGGGTCGAGTCGGGTCCGGGGGGGGGAAGCAGGAGCGGCAGCGACAGGCGGGTCGAGTCGGGTCCGGGGGGGGGAAGCAGGAGCGGCAGCGACAGGCGGGTCGAGTCGGGTCCGGGGGGGTGAAGCAGGAGCGGCAGCGACAGGCGGGTCGAGTCGGGTCCGGGGGGGTGAAGCAGGAGCGGCAGCGACAGGCGGGTCGAGTTGGATCCGGTCCGGGGGGGGGGAAGCAGGAGCGGCAGCGACAGGCGGGTCGAGTTGGATCCGGTCCGGGGGGGGGAGAAGCAGGAGCGGCAGCGACAGGCGGGTCGAGTTGGATCCGGTCGGGGGGGTGGTGGGGGGGAGCAGGAGCGGCAGACAGGTCGGGGCGGGGGGGGGGGCGGAAGCAGGAGCGGCAGCGGCAGACGGGTCGAGTCGGGTCCGGGGGGGGGGGGGAAGCAGGAGCGGTAGCGACAGGCGGGTCGAGTTGGATCCGGTCGGGGGGGTGGTGGGGGGGAGCAGGAGCGGCAGACAGGTCGGGGCGGGGGGGGGGGCGGAAGCAGGAGCGGCAGCGGCAGACGGGTCGGGTCGGGTCCGGGGGTGGGAGCAGGAGCGGCAGCGGCAGACGGGTCGGGTCGGGTCCGGGGGTGGGAGCAGGAGCGGCAGCGGCAGTCGGGTCCGGTCCGGTCCAGGGGGGGGGGGGCGGGAAGCAGGAGCGGCAGCGGCAGCGGCAGACGGGTCGGGTCGGGTCCGGTCAGGCGGGGGGGAAAAGCAGGAGCGGGAATCGGCAGGAAGCAGGAGCTGGCCATGGGAGGAGCCTTATTCACGCAGCCCCAGTGAGGCCATTGGGCCAGGGCTAGGGGCTGCGTGCTTCGGGTCCCTCCCACACAGTTTTGGGCGCCTGGAGCTACTGCACTTGCGTGCCCACTGTAGCGCGCATGTGCAGAGGTCCCGGCACTGTTTTCAGCGCAGGGACCTGGCTCCGCCCCCCCTACAGCTCCTGCTGCGCCGCGCCGAGGACCAGAGGACCTGCAGGGAGGTGGAGAATACGGAGGTTTTTTTTAGGCGCACTTTGTGGCGCGAAAAACGGGCGCCCAGCTTGGAGGGGCGCCCGTTTTTTATCGTGTGGAAACTTGGGCCCATAGAAAGTAGGTGCAGGAGTAGGCCATTCGGCCCTGCGAGCCTGCACCACCATTCAGTATGATCATGGCTGATTGTGCAACTTCAGTACCCCATTGCTGCTTTCTCTGTATACCCCTTGATTCCGTTAGCCGTAAGGGCCACATCTAACACCCTTTTGAATATATCTAACGAACTGGCCTCATCAACTTTCTGCGGTAAAGAATTCCACAGGTTCACAACTCTGAGTGAAGAAGTTTCTCCTCATCTTGGTCCTAAATGGCTTACCCCTTGTCCTTAGACTGTTACCACTGGTTCTGGACTTCCCCAACATCGGGAACATTCTTCCTGCATCTAACCTGTCCAATCCCGTCAGAATTTTATATGTTTCTATGAGATCCCCTCTCATTCTTCTAAATTCCAGTGAATATAAGCCTAGTCGATCCAGTCTTTCTACAATTGTACAGGGCTTTGGTAAGTTCACACCTGGAGTACTGTGCACAGTTTTGGTCTCCTTATCTGAGGAAGGATATACTTGTCATAAAGGCAGTACAACGAAGGTTCACTAGATTGATTCCTGGGATGAGAGTGTCCTACAAGGAAGATTGAGCAGGTTGAGCCTTTACTCTCTGGAGTTTAGAAGAATGAGAGGTGATCTTATTGAAATATATACATTTCTGAGGGGGATTGACAAGGTCAATACTCTGAGGATGTTTCCTCTGGCTGGAGAGTCCAGAACTAGGGGACGAAGTCTCAGGATAAGGGGTTGGCCATTTAAGACTGAGATGAGGAGGAATTTCTCCACTTAAAGTGCTATGAATTTTTGGAATTCTCCACTCCAAAGGGCTGCTGATGCTGAGTATATTCAAGCCTGAAATAGATAGATTTTTGAACTCTAGAGGAATCAAGGGATATGGAGATAGAGCGGGAAAGTGGGACAGGGGGGGAAGTTTGCACAGGAAAAATGGATAGGTTAGGGCTGGGGGGGGCGGTGGGAGGGAGAGTGAAAGTTGCAAAAATCTAAAACCTGACCCCAACCCACCTCAAATCTGGCCACTTTCACCTTGTATTCAGACTGTCTTACGCAGTCAGCCAACAAACTGCCAGGAGGCCGGTTGACAATTTAAATATATTAATGAGGCCTGAAGCTTCTACTTTAACTGCGGGGTCGGGGATCGGAACCCTTAGGGAATAGGACCTCACCCTGGGGACAGGGATCAGACCCATCCCGGGGATCGATCTCTCCCCACCCCCCATCCCCTAGGGTCAAGGATGTCTCGGAGCGGGTGCAGGACATTCTGAAAAGGGAGGGTGAACAGCCAGTTGTCGTGGTGCATATTGGTACCAACGATATAGGTAAAAAACGGGATGAGATCCTACAAGACGAAATTAGGGAGCTAGGAGCTAAATTGAAAAAGTAGGACCTCAAAAGTAGTAATCTCAGGATTGCTACCAGTGACACGTGCTAGTCAGAGTAGGAATCGCAGGATAGCTCAGATGAATACGTGGCTTGAGGAGTGGTGCAGAAGGGAGGGATTCAAATTCCTGGGACATTGGAACCGGTTCTGGGGGAGGTGGGACCAGTACAAACTGGACGGTCTAAACCTGGGCAGGACTGGAACCAATGTCCTAGGGGGAGTGTTTGCTCATGCTGTTGGGGAGGAGTTAAACTAATATGGCAGGGGTATGGGAACCAATGCAGGGAGACAGAGGGAAGTAGAATGGGGGCAGAAGCAAAAGATAGAAAGAAGAAAAGTAAAAGTGTAGGGCACAGAAACCTAAGGCAAAAAGCAAAAAGGGCCACATTACAGCAAAATTCTAAAGGGACAAAGACAAGACTGAAGGTTCTGTGCCTCAATGCGAGGAGTATTCGGAATAAGGTGGACAAATTAACTGCGCAGATAGCAGTTAACGGTTATGATGTAATTGGCATCACGGAGACATGGCTCCAGGGTGACCAAGATTGGGAACTCAACATCCAGGGGTATTTAACATTTAGGAAGGATAGACAGAAAGGAAAAGGAGGCGGGGTGACATTGCTGGTTAAAGAGGAAATTAATGCAATAGAAAGAATGGACATTAGTTTGGATGATGTGGAATCGGTATGGGTGGAGCTACGGAATACCAAAGGGCAGAAAACGCTATTGGGAGTTGTGTACAGACCACCAAACAGTAGTAGTGAGGTTGGGGACAGCATCAAACAAGAAATTAGGGATGCGTGCAATAAAGGTACAGCAGTTATCATGGACGACTTTAATCTACTTATTGATTGGGCTAACCAAACTGGTAGTACTGCGGTGGAGGAGGATTCCCTGGAGTGTATTAGGGATGATTTTCTAGACCAATATGTCGAGGAACCAACTAGAGAGCTGGCCATCCTAGACTGGGTGATGTGTAATGAGAAAGGACTAATTAGCAATCTTGTTGTGCGAGGCCCCTTGGGGAAGAGTGACCATAACATGGTAGAATTCTTTATTAAGATGGAGAGTGACACAGTTAATTCAGAAACTAGGGTCCTGAACTTAAGGAAAGGTAACTTCGATGGTTTGAGGTATGAATTGGCTAGAATGGACTGGCAAATGATACTTAAAGGCTTGACGGTGGATAGGCAATGGCAAACATTTAAAGGTCACATGGATGAACTTCAGCAATTGTACATCCCTGTCTGGAGTAAAAATAAAACGGGGAAGGTGGCTCAACCGTGGCTAACAAGAGAAATTAAGGATCGTGTTAAATCCAAGGAAGAGGCATATAAATTGGCCAGAAAAAGCAACAAACCTGAGGACTGGGAGGAATTTAGAATTCAGCAGAGGAGAACAAAGGGTTTAATTAAGAGGGGGAAAATAGAGTACGAGAAGAAGCTTGCCGGGAACATAAAAACTGACTGCAGAAGCTTCTATAGATATGTGAAGAGAAACGATTAGTGAAGACAAACGTAGGTCCCTTACAGTCGGATTCAGGTGAATTTATAATAGGGAACAAAGAAATGGCAGACCAATTGAACAAATACTTTGGTTCTGTCTTCACGAAGGAAGACACAAATAACCTTCCGGAAGTACTAGGGGATCTAGTGAGGAGGAACAACTGAAGGATATCCTTATTAGGCAGGAAATTGTGTTAGGGAAATTGATGGGATTGAAGGCCGATAAATCCCCGGGGCCTGATAGTCTACATCCCAGAGTACTTAAAGAAGTGGCCCTAGAAATAGTGGATGAGTTGGTGATCATTTTCCAACAATCTATCGATTCTGGATCAGTTCCTATGGACTGGAGGGTAGCTAATTTAACTCCACTTTTTTTAAAAAAAAAGGAGGGAGAGAAAAAGCAGGTAATTATAGACCGGTTAGCCTGACATCAGTAGTGGGGAAAATGTTGGAATCAATTATGAAGGATAAAATGGCAGTGCATTTGGAAAGCAGTGACAGGATCGGTCCAAGTCACCATGGATTTATGAAGGGGTGAAGGGGACATAGAAACATAGAAAATAGGTGCAGGAGCAGGCCATTCAGCCCTTCTAGCCTGCACCGCCATTCAATGAGTTCATGGCTGAACATGAAACTTCAGTACCCCCTTCCTGCTTTCTCGCCATAACCCTTGATCCCCCGAGTAGTAAGGACTTCATCTAACTCCCTTTTGAATATATTTAGTGAATTGGCCTCAACTACTTTCTGTGGTAGAGAATTCCACAGGTTCACCACTCTCTGGGTGAAGAAGTTTCTCCTCATCTCGGTCCTAAATGGCTTACCCCTTATCCTTAGACTGTGACCTCTGGTTCTGGACTTCCCCAACATTGGGAACATTCTTCCTGCATCTAACCTGTCTAAACCCGTCAGAATTTTAAACGTTTCTATGAGGTCCCCTCTCATTCTTCTGAACTCCAGTGAATACAAGCCCAGTTGATCCAGTCTTTCTTGATAGGTCAGTCCCGCTATCCCGGGAATCAGTCTGGTGAATCTTCGCTGCACTCCCTCAATAGCAAGAATGTCCTTCCTCAAGTTAGGAGACCAAAACTGTACACAATACTCCAGGTGTGGCCTCACCAAGGCCCTGTACAACTGTAGCAACACCTCCCTGCCCCTGTATTCAAATCCCCTCGCAATGAAGGCCAACATGCCATTTGCTTTCTTAACCGCCTGCTGTACCCGCATGCTAACCTTCAATGACTGATGTACCATGACACCCAGGTCTCGTTGCACCTTCCCTTTTCCTAATCTGTCACCATTCAGATAATAGTCTGTCTCTCTGTTTTTACCACCAAAGTGGATAACCTCACATTTATCCACATTATACTTCATCTGCCATGCATTTGCCCACTCACCTAACCTATCCAAGTCACTCTGCAGCCTAATAGCATCCTCCTCGCAGCTCACACTGCCACCCAACTTAGTGTCATCCGCAAATTTGGAGATACTGCATTCAATCCCCTCGTCTAAATCATTAATGTACAATGTAAACAGCTGGGGCCCCAGCACAGAACCTTGTGGCACCCCACTAGTCACTGCCTGCCATTCTGAAAAGTACCTGTTTACTCCTACTCTTTGCTTCCTGTCTGACAACCAGTTCTCAATCCACGTCAGCACACTACCCCCAATCCCATGTGCTTTAACTTTGCACATTAATCTCTTGTGTGGGACCTTGTCGAAAGCCTTCTGAAAGTCCAAATATACCACATCAACTGGTTCTCCTTTGTCCACTTTACTGGAAACATCCTCAAAAAATTCCAGAAGACTTGTCAAGCATGATTTCCCTTTCACAAATCCATGCTGACTTGGACCTATCATGTCACCATTTTCCAGATGCACTGCTATGACATCCTTAATAATTGATTCCATCATTTTACCCACTACCGAGGTCAGACTGACCGGTCTATAATTCCCTGCCTTCTCTCTCCCTCCCTTTTTAAAAAGTGGGGTTACATTGGCTACCCTCCACTCCATAGGAACTGATCCAGAGTCAATGGAATATTGGAAAATGACTGTCAATGCATGTTTGACAAATCTTCTGGAATTTTTTGAGGATGTAAAGTAGAGTGGACAAGGGAGAACCAGTGGATGTGGTGCATTTGGACTTTCAAAAGGCTTTTGACAAGGTCCCACACAAGAGATTGGTGTGCAAAATCAAAGCACATGGTATTGGGGGTAATATACTGACGTGGATAGAGAACAGGTTGGCAGACAGGAAGCAGAGTCGGTATAAACGGGTCCTTTTCAGAATGGCAGGCAGTGACTAGTGGAGTGCCGCAGGGCTCAGTGCTGGGACCCCAGCTCTTTATAATATACATCAGTGATTTAGATGAAGGAATTGAATGTAATATCTCCCAAGTTTGTAGATGACACTAAACTGGGTGGCGGTGTGAGCTGTGAGGGGGATGCTAAGAGGCTGCAGGGTGACTTGGACAGGTTAGGGGAGTGGGCAAATGCATGGCAGATGCAGTATAATGTGGATAAATGTGAGGTTATCCACTTTGGGGGCAAAAACGCAAAGACAGACTATTATCTGAATGATGACAGATTAGGAAAAGGGGAGTTGCAACGAGACCTGGGTGTCATGGTTCATCTGTCATAGAAAGTTGCCATGTAGGTACAGCAGGCGGTGAAGAAGGCAAATGGTATGTTGGCCTTCATAGCTAGGGGATTTGAGTACAGGAGCAGGGAGATCTTACTGCAGTTGTACAGGGCCTTAGTGAGGCCTCACCTGGAATATTGTGTTCAGTTTTGGTCTCCTAATCTGAGGAAGGACGTTCTTGCTATTGAGGGAGTGCAGCGAAGGTTCACCAGACTGATTCCTGGGATGGCTAGACTGATATATGAGGAGAGACTGGATCAACTGGGTCTTTATACATTGGAGTTTAGAAGGATGAGAGGGGATCTCATAGAAACGTATAAGATTCTGACGTGACGGGACAGGTTAGATGTGGGTAGAATGTTCCCGATGCTGGGGAGCTCCAGAACCAGGGGACACAGTCTAAGGATAAGGGGAAGGCCATTTCGGACTGAGATGAGGAGAAACTTCTTCACTCAGAGAGTTGTTAACCTGTGGAATTCCCTGCCAGTTCATTGGATATATTCAAGAGGGAGTTAGATACGGCTAAGGGGATCAAGGGGTATGGAGAGAAAGTAGGAAATGATCAGCCATGATCTTATTGAATGGTGGTGCAGGCTCGAAGGGCCGAATGTCCTACTCCTGCACCTATTTTCTATGTTTCTATCCTGGGGATCCATCTCGCGCCCCCAACTTGCAACCCCACGGGCTTGGAACCCCTCCCCCCGCCACCTCAGCTAGATGCTGCACTTATCTGTTGCAATCAGGCTGCCTTCCGGGCGGGGAATCCGTCCATTACGTCACACACATGTACGGGGAAACCCAGGTTTCCCATCATCTAATGGGCTCCCCTCGCACTGTGCTGGTGGTAAATGGGAAAATCCCAGCCACAATCTTATTGAATAGTGGCGCAGGCTTGAGGGGCCTTGTGGCCTACCCCTGCACCTGATTATTATGTTCTCTTTTCTTAGCTGCACTATTTCCAACTCTGGCTCGTCTCATCTGCAGTCTGTGGCTTTTATTTCTAAATTTGTGTGAATTCACTTTGTTTTTAAAACATATTTAAACATGGCTCATTCCCCAGTGCTTTCCTTGAAAAATACTGAGAGGCTCCTTGCTGAGATTGTGTTTTGTGGATGCTGGTTACTTTAAAAGTTAATTCAGTGAGTACCTGAGCCATATCAACCACAAATGTGCAGTGTTTGATCTGTAATCCATGTTGATGGTACTACTGTTGGCCTCAGTGTCCCTGGATTCGAGAGGATAAAATCATCCAGGGTTCCCACTATCCAGTGACTCTGCATTTTTGGCATGTCAGACAGGATTAGACTCCACACTGAAACCCCAATTGTTAAATTGCCTGTCTGGGCTCATATCCTGATGTTTTAATTTGTATTATCTTGCTCGGTAGAGTATTCCAAGCACTTACCATTTTTAAGTAAGTTTTCTGTGATATCTTCTAAATTTGCTTTTCATTCATTTCTATTTACGTCTTCGGTTTCTTGGCTTATTTTGAAGTAATAGTTTGTTTGGGTTTCGACAGTGAGTCGGTCCTTTTGGAGCAACGACCTTTCCCGCTCACCCTCGCCAACTCAAGCCAGGTGCACAGGTAGTGTGGAAAATCTGTCCCATATATTGACTATTTCTCTGATGTAAGTTCCTCCAAATTATGGAGTTAGTAACTAGCATCATAGAATTGCCACCAGTGTAATTATAAACACTGGACATGTGCACCATGATGACCTTATGCTTGTGAGTTTTAAGGAAGACAAAAGCTAATGAGAAGAGACGCATTTTATTTTTGGTGCCTGTGCGATGAAAGCGGATAGTGGAAGAACTGTATGACTCAAAAAAGGGGATGAGAAAAAAATGAACAAAAAAAAAATATATGCTAAATAAAGTGCAATGTAAAAATGAAAGGAAAGGGAAGGCTCAGGTGCAAAGCATGTTGATCTAAGATACTAAAAGCTTCCATCTATGATTGCTGGACCTGTTTGTTCAGGTGCAGTGTCAATGAATAGATTGGTGGAAAGCACATAGCCTAATAGAATTTCACCGTCATGCTTTGTTAGTTTCCACTTTATGAGCCTGGTTAGCTGCTGCAGCTTAACTGAAGTTAATAATTATCATAATATTTGTAGAAAATGTGCACTGGGATGCAATAACTTGTATATGAAAGTCCTATTCATATAGCATATTACTTCAAAGTACCAATAGCACCAGAATAAATCAATCAGCTTGCTAAATAAGGCAATGAAATAAGGTCATAATTTAGCACTTAGTTGTCATTATCTAAATATTCTGAAGTTGATCATGTCAATTCAATTTGATAGTACTATCTAAATTTTCCTTTGTTACTATAACAATTCCATTGGTTACCATGGTCTGTACATTTCAATATTACCTTAACTGCTCCATACTTTCAGTGTGCATGTAAATATTGACACTAGTAAGTGTATTTTATTTTAATACATGTCACACAAGGATCATTCCATGCCTTATTTTTGGTACAGAAGACAAACAATTTTGTCATTGGACGTATATAAGGTACTAAACAAATCAACTTCAGCTTCTCCACACTATCCAGCTCTTAAATATTGTCTCCTCTACTATAGTGGGGAAATAGTTAAGCCAATTTAAGCTATATGTACAGCAACCATATAGCAACATGTCTTATTACATTATCGGCTTTTATCTGGAGTGTGCCATAGATTAATTGCTGGTGGAAGTAAACTGTTGACAACAAAATCCTACCAAATGTTGTCTTCCCTCTTGCACTCATATTAGTGCATTGGAATGGAGAAAAGCCATTTTGTTTCTTCTGTGAGTTATATACAATATGTAGAAACACTGTAAATTATAGTGGTGATATTCTCTACAACTACCATATTGCTGTATATAGCAGATTCTGTACAGAGAAAATTATAAATCCGACAGATTATTTTTAATTTCTCAATGAATCTAGCAGAATCTTTCAGGCAACTTTACATTGCACGTGGTAATCATCACAAAGTTTGACAAACTAAAATGTAGATGATGTAAAAATGCACCTTAGATTTTTACCTTAAATATCCTTATATATTTAACTTTTAATATCCTTATATATTTAACTTTTAATAGCTCACAATGTTTAATAGCTTTTTAAAAAAGGAGGGAGAGAGAAAGCAGGGAATTATAGACCGGTCAGCCTGACCTCAGTAGTGGGTAAAATGATGGAATCAATTATTAAGGATGTCATAGCAGCGCATTTGGAAAATGGTGACATGATAGGTCCAAATCAGCATGGATTTGTGAAAGGGAGATCATGCTTGACAAATCTTCTAGAATTTTTTGAGGATGTTTCCAGTAAAGTGGACAAAGGAGAACCAGTTGATTTTCAGAAGGCTTTCGACAAGGTCCCACACAGGAGATTAATGTGCAAAGTTAAAGCACGTGGGATTGGGGGTAGTGTGCTGACGTGGATTGAGAACTGGTTGTCAGACAGGAAGCAAAGAGTAGGAGTAAATGGGTACTTTTCAGAATGGCAGGCAGTGACTAGTGGGGTACTGCAAGGTTCTGTGCTGGGGCCCCAGCTGTTTACATTGTACATTAATGATTTAGACGAGGGGATTAAATGTAGTATCTCCAAATTTGCGGATGACACTAAGTTGGGTGGCAGTGTGAGCTGCGAGGAGGATGCTATGAGGCTACAGAGTGACTTGGATAGGTTAGGTGAGTGGGCAAATGCATGGCAGATGAAGTATAATGTGGATAAATGTGAGGTTATCCACTTTGGTGGTAAAAACAGAGAGACAGACTATTATCTGAATGGTGACAGATTAGGAAAAGGGGAGGTGCAGAGAGACCTGGGTGTCATGGTACATCAGTCATTGAAGGTTAGCATGCAGGTACAGCAGGCGGTTAAGAAAGAAAATGGCATGTTGGCCTTCATAGCGAGGGGATTTGAGTACAGGGGCAGGGAGGTGTTGCTACAGTTGTACAGGGCCTTGGTGAGGCCACACCTGGAGTATTGTGTACAGTTTTGGTCTCCTAACTTGAGAAAGGACATTCTTGCTATTGAGGGAGTGCAGCGAAGATTCACCGGACTGATTCCCGGGATGGTGGGACTGACCTATCAAGAAAGACTGGATCAACTGGGCTTGTATTCACTGGAGTTCAGAAGAGTGAGAGGGGACCTCATAGAAACATTTAAAATTCTGACGGGTTTGGACAGGTTGGATGCAGGAAGAATGTTCCCAATGTTGGGGAAGTCCAGAACCAGGGGTCACAGTCTAAGGATAAGGGGTAAGCCATTTAGGACTGAGATGAGGAGAATCTTCTTCACCCAGAGAGTGGTGAACCTGTGGAATTCTCTACCACAGAAAATAGTTGAGGCCAGTTCACTAAATATATTCAAAAGGGAGTTAGATGAAGTCCTTACTACTCGGGGGATCAAGGGGTATGGCGAGAAAGCAGGAAGGGGGTACTGAAGTTTCATGTTCAGCCATGAACTCATTGAATGGCGGTGCAGGCTAGAAGGGCTGAATGGCCTGCTCCTGCACCTATTTTCTATGTTTCTATGTTTCTATGTTTCTATGTTGTATGCATATATTCGCAGTTGCTTTCATCAGTTTCTTTTCAAAAAGCATCTGAATTTGCATTTTTATTTTTATTTCTTCCCATTTAACGTTCCCTCCATGGTACCACTCACCATATGCCATTCACAGGACAAAAGCAAAATGATTTGATGCTTCAGGAGGGCTATAATCATGCTTTGACAGTTTTACTCCCCCTCCACAGAAGGAGGGAATAAGTAGTAAATGTAATTATTCAGGCAAATGTAATCATGTTAAAATGAAAATAATTCTTAAGTCCACTTAAGAATGAAGGACATTGAGGATTTCCACATAACAATTTTTTCCCATTCTTTCTCCTCCCCTTCTAAAGGTGTTAACTCTTTGCTGGGGTATGGTTCAATGAACACCGGGCACCTCCAGTAAATTGCCCAAGTAATATTTCTCATGTGTGACCATAAACGGAAAATGCCAGTGCAACTATGGGCGAATAACACAGTTGAGCCCGATCCTGTCACCACCTAGTGTCCATGCATGTGCAGTTCCAGCAGGGGACATTGGATAGCAATCAAAACCAGGCAGCCTGGCTGATTATCATCGTCTGAACCCAGGGAGTTTCAGGATCAATTGTTGCCCCTTGGCTGCAAATCAAACTTTTTTTCATTCTCTCGCCCCCCACCCCCCCCCCCAAAAGAAACAGATTAAAATGAAGCAGAAAATAAAACAAAATCGCACCTTTTACAGGTACTTCCCCATTATACTTGGAGCCAGTGTTGCTGCTCTTGACTCTTGGTAATCTGTCGTATCCAACAAAGACGTTGATGTGCTAATCATCAATGGCATGTGTCTTCAAGTGGCTGTAGAGGCCAATTCTGGATGCACATAGTCTCTTGCATGTCGGACAAGGGAAGTTCGATGTGCCTGATGCTGACAGTACTGCCACCTGATGTCGTCTATCTCTAGTGTCCCGCAGGCGTTGACATCAGCTTTCTTCGAAGGTCTGGCAGGCAGTCCTCGTGAGGGTTCGCCACTGGATTTTATTAGCTGCTGTATTCTCGAGGTCCTTTGGTCGGATGCCACAGTACTGGAGGTTAGCCTTGATGCAATCTTTGTAGGGCGCCCCTAGTGTCTTTGACCTTCACAGAGCTCGCCGTGAAGAAGCTGATGAGGGATCCTTGACTCATCCATGCGGATGACATGTCCAGCCCACCGGAACTGGGCTCGCATGATCATCACCTCGATGCTAGTTGATTAGCAATTTAAGATATCACCTAACAAGATAGGAACATATTCAAGCATTGCAGAAGGTACTTAGAAGGGAGTCAAGGGTTATGGGGAGCGGGTCAGCCATGATCTTATTGAGGCCAACATCAGATCAGCCATGATCTTATTGAATGGCAGAGCAGGCTTGAGGGGCCAAATGGCCTACTCCTGCTCCTATTTCTTATGTTCTTATAATTGCTATAACTGAAGGACTCTGTATTCTAGTCAAACGGCAGCTCTTACTCCTATAGAGGTTCTGTTGTAGCAATATTTTCACAGATTTTGTTTGCAATTTAATTAGCATTCAACAGATAGCATTGCACATCATTTATTAAAATATTGAAGCATTTGCACGAGGAAAAATATAGTTCATGTTATATAATATTTTCTTTTAAGGGTCACTGCTACTACCATGGTCATGTGCAAGGATATTCTCAATCTACTGTCAGCCTCAGCACTTGTTCTGGTCTCAGGTATGAATTAAACCCTTTTCATTTGCAATGTGTATTATATAGTTTGTATAGAAATGGGGGCATTTCTGCTTTGGGTGCATGTGCAAAGTTGGTCACCATTAACCCTGATTTACATCTCATTCCTCAATAACAATCTGCATGTGGAATCCCTGTTTCATCCCTGGACATTTTGGTTTCAATGGGCTACAGATAGATTGAGCAGGGAATTGACCAACTCCAAGGTACACAACAGAAACGCTCCCTATTTTCACTCCCCACTGAAGGGAGGTGCCTGAACTTCACTTTGTGCCTCTCCAAAGCAATGCAAATGAGATTGGGAATTCATTGGACTGGGAATTAAAGTGACCATTTATCCTGATATTTCTTTTTTTTTTAAAAAAGCTTGTTTTTTTATTTTGACTTTTACTTCGTATGTGGTTTGCTCCTGTTTCATTGGGGATATGAATCTCATTTTCAAAACGTGCTTAATGTTTAAATTTAAAAGTGTTGAATAGCCGCTGAAGAGCTGTTATAAAGTGGCCGTATGTGTGCCAACTTCGTACTTCCCCATACAAGTGCTGCTG
This sequence comes from Pristiophorus japonicus, assembly GCF_044704955.1. NCBI lineage: Eukaryota > Metazoa > Chordata > Chondrichthyes > Pristiophoridae > Pristiophorus > Pristiophorus japonicus. The sequence continues at coordinate 276,506,105 of NC_091979.1, read as the reverse complement.
TGCTAGCTTCTTAAGTGCACTCGCTCTGGTGGTAACCTGCAGTTAGTATCAATAGCAACAGAACCCACATTTGGTGCGCGTAAAAATAGGTTTGATATTTTTATATTCATGCACCTGGCATAAAATTTGGGGTTGGCATGTCTTTTATGTCCAGTGAGGCTTTATCAATAAAATACACTCTATAATTTGATGTTTTAGGAGCAAGGAAACCCAATTGTGCACTATTCACAATTAGCCCACCTACTGTATTTTTATTGACCATTACACTCCACTGAAATATAAATAACATTAGATTTCAAAAAGATCTACTGCACGGAAGTATCTTCTTTTACCTACACCAAGGCTGCAGTTATACTACAGACATGAGGCTCAGAACATTATCTGTACAGTGCAATGTTAAGCCGGTAGAACTGACCTCAATGATAATAGAGCTCTGCATTTGCTCCATTCCATGGGGAGTTATTTTATAATATTTTGAGTGAGGGCAGGAGTGTTGCTTCTCTCTTAATAGTGAAAAGAGTTAAAAGTGAATTTGCAAATTTCTCAGGGTGTCCAATCGACTGGCTTAGTACTGGAGAATGTGGGTTTGCACCAGGCTGGATTTATACTGCACCTAATACAAAGTCCAAGCTGTGCGAGACCACCTACTAGAGAGGGGCTTTCAACTCAGCTGGCCTGACTCCCAAGCTATGCTACCACTTTTGCATTGATGTATTCCCAAAACCTTTTTGCATTCATCCAATAGTAGTAGTATAACTGCATCCTAATATTAAATGCTGGCTTAACTAAGACTACCCAGAATATATTGCCAAGATGAACACTACTCTTATTAACATTGCCTACATTAACAAAAGCTACTTTATTTTATAGTCTTTGCACTAATACTGCCCACCCTGGTAGTTAACAGTTAACATTTCAATCATCCAGGTTACCACCTTTCTGAACATTTTGTCGAGACATTTAAATTTAATAATTCTCATTTTATGACAGTCTGGTTTACTAAATTAATTTGGTATTAAATATGTTGACTAAATTTAATTAGTTATGTTATTGACTGTCACTATGCAATTGAACTTTTGCACAAGTGTAATAGTAGTGCTGAAAGAGTTCAAAATAGTGCTGTTCCATATAAACCAACTTAGCAAATGAGCAAAAGGTGACCAACAGCTTCATAAAACTGATAACTCTAGAACAGCTCTTACATGTGAAAACAAGGTCTATGACAGGATTGAAGGCAGGAGAGATTAAATGACAAAAGGGATGATGGTGCAAGACAAAAGTAGATGGTAATGGGATATGTTGAGAAACAAAAGATGGGTTTAGAAGGTGTAAATGAGAATGAAAATGAGAATGGCAGAATCATCAACAGCTGCCATGAAAAAAAATAGGGGCAGAGGTTATGGTCTGAAATTGTTGAACTCGATGTTGAATTCAGAAGGCTGTAAAATGCCTAATCGAAAGCTGTTCCTCGAGCTTACGTTGACCTTCGTTGGAACAGTGTAAGAACAGCTCCATTCAGTCTAAGTGTGGTCCCGAGGTTCCAGTCGCCTGTCACTTTAATTCTCTGCTTTACTCTCACTCTGACCTCTCTATCCTCAGCCTCTTACACTGTTCCAACAAAGCTCAATATAAGCTCGAAGAACAGCACCTCATCTTTCCAGCCTTCTGGACTCCGCATCGAGTTCAACAATTTCAGACCATAACCTCTGCTCTTACTTTGTCACACGGCAACTGTTGATGATTCCGCCATTCCCATTTATACCTCATCGAGAATCATAGGGGCCGAAATTCAGTAGCGCAAGAAAGCTGGTGTACCTATGATTATTTTAATTTTAGTACCCCTGGCATCCATGATGCGGTCGGATGATCGATCTTCAGGACTTCAAAGTCCCAAAGGAAATTGGTCATAGTGGGGGCAGAAGGTAGACAGGAAGGCAGGCTGAGAGGCTGAATTGGGACTGAGCGACGGAGTAGTGGTGTCGTCACCACGCTCTCTCCCCTTCGTGAAAGGGGAGAGAATTTGTCAGTTTTCATCTCCAGCCACTGGGCCACCAGGGAGGGTTTCGGCCGGGCCTGGCACCCAAGACGGGGTGCTAGGCTGCCCGTTGGCGGCCTGGCTGAACCCATGGGCACTATCTTGTCGGCCAATTGGGAAGTCGGCCGGAAAAACTATTAGATGGCGGCTGCGGCAGTGGGCTCTCCCCTTGAAGGGCCGCCGCGCTGCCATGCCGCACTCACTGGGGATAAGGTGCACCGACACAGAAAGCTGTTGGGGCATTGTGCAGCAGGGAAATCGATTTTTCGACCTGAATTTCGGTCGGTGCATTCTTAAAGTGAGGGTAGGTGGCGGTGCGCATTCTGATGATGAGCTTGGGGGCAGAATCGGGTCCAGGCCAAAAAATCCCTGACCTTGGGTCGGCCAGTTGACCACAAAATGGCGGCCACGGGATTCCGATGCATGGCTGCCACAAACGGACAGTAACGGGTCTTTCTAAGACCCTGAATTTTGACCTCCATAGAATCGTAGAATGGTTACAACACAGAAGGCGGCTATTCGGCCCGTCGAGCCTATGGCAGCTGCATGAGCACTTCAGCTAGTCCCACTCCCCCGCCCTTTCCCTGTAGCCCTGCAAATGTTTCTCTTTCAGGTATTTATCCAACTCCCTTTTGAAAGCCATGATTGAGTCTGCCTCCACCACCCTTTCAGGCCGTGCATTCCAGATCCTAACCACTCACTGCGTAAAAAAATATTTTCTTATGTCACCTTTGGTTCTTTTGCCAATCACCTTAAATCTGTGTCCTCTGGTTCTTGACCCTTCTGCCAATGGGAACAGTTTCTCTGTATCTACTCTGTCCAATCTTCTCTATCTAATCTTTTCTGCTCTAAAGAGAACAACCCCAGCGTCTCCAGTCTATCCAGGTAACTGAAGTCCCTCATCCCTGGAATCATTCTCGTAAATCTTTTCTGCACCCTCTCTGAGGCCTACTCATCCTTCCTAAAGTGCGGTGTCCAGAATTGGACACACTACTCCAGTTGAGACCTGTTTTTTGCAGGTCCGTCATAATATCCACGCTTTTGTACTCTATGAGCTGGATTTTCCGCTGCTGTCCTCCTCTGTTTTCGCTCCGGAGGGGCAGCAATAGCGGCGGTGAGCATTTCTGACTGGGGGTCAGCTTCCAGCACCCCGCCGGGGTTTTGGGGGCTGGTTTCAGCGGGGCGCGAAGCATTGCCGTCCGGAAGAGGCGAGCAACGCCCCTGGTTGCGACACCGGCTAGCTTTTTGACTCCCGCCCGACCCGTACACCCTGCAGCGCACCCTGCTGGGTCTGCCTGTGAAAACGGGCGGTCCGATCTATACGAGCTGCAGAGAGGTGAGTAATGTCCGCCTCAGGTAAGTGTGATGGTTTTTTTATTGCTATGTATTGGGAATGTTTTTGGTGGGTTTTTTTAAGTTTTGTTTTTTGTCCCCAGGCCTCTCTTAGAGCGCTCCCGGGCCGACTGTTTAGTTCAGGATTTTCGCATGCTCAGTCGGCCTAGCACCCTAAGAGAGGTGTACAATGTCTCCCTTAGCACTCTGCTCCAAACTCAGGTCCCAGCTGCCCAATTTTGCTGACTGAGGTGCAAACTGTTCCCGGGCGCAAACTTTACCGCCCCGCTGCTATTACCGTCCCGAAATGAGCAAAACCGAAAATCTAGCCCTATACCTCTACTCATGAAGCCCAGGATCCTGTAAGCTTTTTTAACTGCTTTCTCAACCTGCCCTGCCACCTTCAACGATTTGTGCACATATACCCCTAGGTCTCTCTGTTCCTTTTAGGATTGTACTCTTTAGTTTATATTTCCTCTCCTCATTCTTTCTACCAAAATGTATCACTTTGTACTTTTCTGCGTTAAATTTCATCTGCCACGTGTCCGCCCATTCCACCAGCCTGCCTATGTCCTCTTGAAGTCTATCACTATCCTCTGCACTGTTCACTATGCTTTCAAGTTTTGTGTCATCTGCAAATTTTGAAATTGTGCCCTGTACACCCATATCCAAGTCATAAATATATATTAAGAAATGCAGTGATCCTAGAACCGACCCCTAGGAAACATCACTTTAACCCTTTAACTGAAGGGGAGGGACATTGTGACGCATCAGCGTGACGATGATGACTTCGAACGTTGACTGCTCCGACCCACCCCACTTCCGCCCCGCCTGCACTTCCGCCCCTCTCCCCACACCAACACCGCTCCAACTGGAAACAGAAACCAAAGTGCAGAAAATCACTGGAATGTCCGCCTCATGCATTGGGACGGACTGTTAGAAATAGCCAAGTTTACAGCTATTTCTGGTCATTTTAAATAATCAGGTTCGAGTGCAAACCAATATGGTGGATATATTGTGTTTAATCAGAGTTTAAGACGGAATATAACACATTAGTTATACGACCGTATATTAAACATACGACCATGACAATAGTTGAAATCGATACGATCGGACAGACGGTTGACACACGTGAGCATGTCTGTTCCTCCATTCATCTAGGACTTCTTTTACTCTCTCTCTCTCTCTCTCTCTCTCTCTCCTTCTGTCTGTGAGTACAAGCTTCTGGGAGGTCACTTTTAACCCATTTTTAGGCGTGGGCCTGAACCGGAATATTGACAAGACCTTTTGACCTATAGAGATTCACCTGAAAACTTGCTATCCAATACTGTATTGTGTTATTTGTCTCAATTGCTGTTTCAAGAACGCGCCTTAACGATGTCTTACGATTTTGGCCACATGTCATTGTTTCTATCTTCTCGAAGACACTTTTCTGTGAAATTCCTTTAATCTCTCTCTATCCCTATTCTCTCGGGTACAATCAATATAAAGCCTAGTCCTATACCCTTTGAACTTATGAAGCCAAACCAGAGATTTCTCATCTTAACCGGTCGTTAACTTCTTTACGACATAGCAAACTGTCTGTGTTTACATTAATTCCTACAAACTTCCTTGCATTCCAAGTCTTTCTTTAAATAATCAGGTTCTTTATGTATCTTTAAGACACAAAATGTCTTAAAGATACATAAACAACATTGAAACTTTAACTTGAAAACCACAGATCATGGTTGTCATAGTGCAGAATGCTATAACATCTCAGCAGGGTGCCAAGACATTAGCATTTCTAAGTATTCTGAATAGACAATTCATCTCCAGTTCTAAACAATGATTTAAAACACAGCATTCATATCAGTTTTATACATTTTTAGACATCTTTAGTTTCTAACAGAATGGAGCGCCTAAAAAACAGTAGCTGCGCCCCGTTTCGGGCAGAGGACAATTTTGGCCCTTCGGTTTCCTGCCACTTAGCCAATTTCATATCCATGCTGCCACTGTCCCTTTTATTCCATGGGCTTCAACTTTTCTGGCAAGCGTATTATGTGTCACTTTGTCAAACACCTTTTGGAAATTCATGTACAGCACGTCAAACGCATTGCCTTCATCAACCTCTCTGTTGCCTCATTAAAAAAACTTGATCAATTTGGTTCAACACAATTTGCCTTTCACAAATCCGTGCTGGCTTTCCTTAATTAATTCACATTGTCCAAGTGACTATTAATTTTGTCCCTGATTACTGTTTCTAAAAGCTTCCGCACAACTGAGGTTAAACTGACTGGCCGATAGTTGCTGGGTTTATCTTTACACTCTTTTTTGAATAAGGGTGTAACAAGAACCAATGCAAAAGCCGGTAGGCAACAGAGCAGAGTAGCACTGTGTTAAGTGTAAACCACAAGGTGATAGGAAGGGACAAGTCCCCTGGTCCTGATGAATTGCATCCCAGGGTATTAAAAGAGATGGCGAAAGTTATAGCAGATGCATTCGTTATAATCTACCAAAATTCTCTGGACTCTGGGGAGGTACCAGCGGATTGGAAAGCAGCTAATGTAACGCCTCTGTTTAAAAAAAGGGGCAGACAAAAGGCAGGTAACTATAGGCCGGTTAGTTTAACATCTGTAGTGGGGAAAATGCTTGAAGCTATCATGAAGGAAGAAATAGCGGGACATCTAGATAGGAATAGTGCAATCAAGCAGACGCAACATGGATTCATGAAGGGGAAATCATGTTTAACTAATTTACTGGAATTCTTTGAGGATATAACAAGCATGGTGGATAGTGGTGTACCGATGGATGTGGTGTATTTAGATTTCCAAAAGGCATTCGATAAGGTGCCACACAAAAGGTTACTGCAGAAGATAAAGGTACGTGGAGTCAGAGGAAATGTATTAGCATGGATAGAGAATTGGCTAGCTAACAGAAAGCAGAGAGTCGGGATAAATGGGTCCTTTTCGGGTTGGAAATCGGTGGTTAGTGGTGTGCCACAGGGATCGGTGCTGGGACCACAACTGTTTACAATATACATAGATGACCTGGAAGAGGGGACAGAGTGTAGTGTAACAAAATGTGCAGATGACACAAAGATTAGTGGGAAAGCGGGTTGTGTAGAGGACACAGAGAGGCTGCAAAGAGATTTGGATAGGTTAAGCGAATGGGCTAAGATTTGGCAGATGGAATACAATGTCGGAAAATGTGAGGTCATCCACCTTGGAAAAAAAACAGTAAAAGGTAAAATTATTTGAATGGGGAGAAATTACAACATGCTGCGGTGTAGAGGGACCTGGGGGTCCTTGTGCATGAATCCAAAAAAGTTAGTTTGCAGGTGCAGCAGGTAGTCAGGAAGGCGAATGGAATGTTGACCTTCATTGCGAGAGGGATGGAGTACAAAAGCAGGGAGGTCCTGCTGCAACTGTATAGGGTATTGGTGAGGCCTGCGTGCAGTTTTGGTCACCTTACTTAAGGAAGGATATACCCTGGAGAGGGTACAGAGACGATTCACTAGGCTGATTCCGGAGTTGAGGGGGTTACCTTATGATGATAGATTGAGTAGACTGGGTCTTTACTCGTTGGAGTTCAGAAGGATGAGGGGTGATCTTATAGAAACATTTAAAATAATGAAAGGGATAGACAAGATAGAGGCAGAGAGGTTGTTTCCACTGGTCGGGGAGACTAGAACTAGGGGGCACAGCCTCAAAATACGGGGGAGCCAATTTAAAACCGAGCTGAGAAGGAATTTCTTCTCCCAGAGGGTTGTGAATCTGTGGAATTCTCTGCCCAAGGAAGCAGTTGAGGCTAGCTCATTGAATGTATTCAAATCACAGATAGATTTTTAACCAATAAGGGAATTAAGGGTTATGGGGAGCGGGCGGGTAAGTGGAGCTGAGTCCACGGCCAGATCAGCCATGACCTTTTTGAATGGCGGAGCAGGCTCGAGGGGCTAGATGGCCTACTCCTGTTCCTAATTCTTATGTTCTTATGTTCTTATGTATTTGCAATTCTCCAAATCCTCAGGCACCATCCCTGTCTTCAGGGAGGATTGGAATATTATGGCCAGTACCTCCGCAATTTCTTCCTTCACTTCCCTCAGTTTTCTAGGATGCGTCCCATCCGGTCTACTTTAAGTACAGCCAGCCTTTCTGGTACCTCATCTTTATCCAGTATCTGTTCTAACTTCTCCTTCGCTATGGCTATGGCAGCATTTTCTTCCTTGGTGAAGACAGATGCAAAGTACTCATTTATTAAAAGAAAGAAAGATTTGGATTTATATGGCGTCTTTCACGATCACCGGACGTCTCAAAGCGCTTTACTGCTAATGAAGTACTTTTTGAAGTGTTGTCACTGCTGTAATGTAGGAAACATGGCAGCCAATTTACACACAAGCCAGCACATGTGATAATGACCAGATATTCAGTTTTTTTGTTATGTTGATTGAGAGATAAATATTGGCCAGGATACGGGGATAACGCTCTTGCTCTTCTTCAAAATAGTGCTATGGGATCTTTTACATCCACTTGAGAGACCAGACAGGACCTCGGTTTGATGTCTCATCCTAAAGACGGCAGCTCCAACAGTGCAGCGCTCCCTCAGCACTGCACTGCAGTGTCAGATTTTTCATGTACATGTACATGGAGTGGGACTTGAACATACAACCTTCATGAGTGTGCTACCCACTGAGCCACAGCTGACACTCAAACACTATTACCTCAGCCATACCCTCTACCTCCAAGCATTTTGATCCCGAATCAGCTCGACCCCTCCACTTACTATTATTTATATTTATATCTCGACTCATCTTTTGATTCTTAACTTGTCCCATTACCATCTCCTTTTGCTATCATATCTTTTGTCTCCTAATCTCTTCTGCCTTCCACCCTGTCACAGAGCCTCCTTTTTGTTCTTTCCTCCCCTCCCTCCTTTCCCTGCCCCTGCACTTGCTTAAAATCTGTTGCATCTCTAAATTTCTCCCATACTGCCGAAAGTTCATCAACCTGAAACCTTAACTCTGTTGCTCTCTTCACAGATACTGCCTGACCTGCCGAGTATTTCCAGCATTTTCTGTTTTTGTTTCAGATTTCCAACATCTGCAGTATTTTAGACTTTGTAACTTAAGATGTAGATGTACACAATCATCCTTCACTTGTATTGAAGGGGACGGGTGGGGGTGGGGGGGAGGCGGAATTAGAGACAAGAAAACATAAAAGGAGAAATCCAAATGCTGACAGCGTAAAATTGGTTGTGTGTGCTCTTCTGGAAAGTTTGCATTTTTTTATTAAAATGATGAATTCTGGTTAATTTGAAGCTCTTTTATATTACATCCTGATAGGTAGGTCCTTGTGTAAGAAAATGGAAAAGCATTTTTGGAACTAATTCATTAAATGAGGTCCTGATAGTGACACTTGCTCTTGAAGATAATACTGCTAGTGGATTTTCTGTCTTTATTATTTTTATTTGGACTCGATAGCTATTTTCTCTTCTGACTTCAATATCCAAAAAGATTTAAGTTAAACATATTGGAGAGAAGAATTATTCCAGTTGCTATGTATAGCAAAGTCATTAACATATTGAGAAAGAACATGTTCACAATAGTGTAACTTTTCTTCTTCACTGCCTCGGCAGTGATCTGTCAGAACAGATCGCCCATCCGTTGTAGAATCCGCCTGATTTCTATTCCATTGATTTTCATAGCAGGAAAATCAAGAGGGTTCCACAATGGACAGGCGATCCACTCTGTCAAATCCCCACCCAAACAATGAAAAAGAGCATCTTTATGCTTAGTGAGTGGAGCAGTTCGTCACCCATAATGAGTAAAATCTGAAGATTTGAATTAATAAGAACATAAGAAATAGGAGCAGGAGTAGGCCATTTGGCCCCTCGAGCCTGCTCCGCCATTCAATATCATGGCTGATCTGATCATGGACTCAGCTCCACTATCCTGCCCGCTCCCCGTAACCCTTTACTCTTTATCACTCAAAAATCCGTCTATCTCTGCCTTAAATATATTCAATGACGCAGCCTCCATAGCTCTCTGGACAGAGAATTCCACAGATTTACAATCCTAAGAGAAGACATTTCTCCTCATCTCAGTTGTAAATGGGTGGCCCCTTATTTTGAGACTATGTCCCCTAGTTTTAGTTTCCCCTATGAGTGGAAATATCCTCTCTGCATCCACCTTGTTGAGCCCTCTCATTATCATAAGTTTCAATGCAATCACCTCTCATTCTTCTGAACTCCAATGTGTATAGGCCCAATCTACTCAACCTATCCTCATCTCTGGAATCAACCTAGTGAACCTTCTCTGAACAGCCTCCAATGCAAATATATCCTTCCTTAAATACAGAGACCAAAACTGTATGCAGTAGTCCAGGTGTGGCCTCACCAATACCCTGTAGAGTTGTAGCAGGACTTCTCTGCTTTTATACTCTATCCCCCTTGCAATAAAGGCCAACATTCCATTTGCCTTCCTGATTACTTGCTGTACTGCATACTAACTTTGTGTGCTTCATGCACAAGGACCCCCAGGTCCCTCTGTACTGCAGCACTTTGCAATTTTTCTCCATTTAAATAATAATTTGCTTTTCTATTATTTCAGCCAAAGTGGATAACCTCACATTTTCCCACATTGTACTCCATCTGCCAAAATTTTTGCCCGCTCACTTAGCCTGTCTATATCCCTTTGCAGATTTTTTATGTCCTCACAATTTGCTTTCCCACCCATCTTTGTATCATCAGCAAACTTGGCTACATTACACTCGGTCCCTTCATCCAAATCATTAATATAGACTGTAAATAGTTGACCCAGCAAAGAGATTGAGGGTGATCAATTAACATTGATGGAGATAGAGTCATTAACCTGCATTCCTTGAACTTCTATTCACCTCCAACTGCGTGTGTTACTTCAGCTCTGGTCAGGCTCACTTTCTGTTCCAAGTCAATTTCTTGATGACATCATCAGCATTTATCTTTGAGACAAAAATATTCAAAACATGAAGAGCTTTTGTAAAGTTGAAGCCTCACAATATTGCTTGAGTTTTACCAGTTCTCAAATAAAATCAAAACAGTGCAAATGTTGGAAATGTGAAAGAAACAGGAAATGCTGGAAATGCTCAACAGATCAGTCTACGTCTGTGGCGAGAAGGCAGTTAATGCTTCAAACTGGTATCATTCTTCAGAACTTAAAAATAAGCGATGAACAAGCATTTAAATAGAATCAAAAAGTGAGATATGAGGGAAAACAGACAGACATAGAGAGGAAGCATCAGTGGCTGCACCTTATGTTTCAATTTAAAACCTAATACCAATGTTTTCCATCTCTCCCATTGCCCTATCTTTTCCGTGGACTGCCTTAGCTTTTCACACATTATTTGTTCCTTTAATGTCTTTACTGTTTTTTACCATTACTTTACTTAGATTATCTGTTACATCATCCAATAATTATTCAACTGATTATTCCTTTCTGTGTTTGTCTGTTTTTTACCTTCCCCTCCTTTTCCAATTCTATTAATATTCTTGTTCAACTCTTAGTTTTCAGTTCTGAAGAAGGAAACGAGCCCAAAATCTTGACTGTTCTCTCCACAGATACTGGCAGTGCGCTTTCTGTTTTTGTTATTTCTCATCTGGGTCACTAGATAGAGATGTTGGGCCTGAAATTCAGTACCACTGGAAAGCTGGTGCTCCCCCTAACTTTTTGTGGCCATTAGCACCAAAACTATTTGTGGCTGGGCCACCTCATATTCTGCTCCAAAAGTGAACAAATGGGTTCCAGCGCTAATGAACCCTTCCAAAGTGGATTTTTCAGCGGTGTGGCTGTCTTAATTTGAGCGTTATCACCACTGAGAAATCCAGCATGCAGGTAATGGTTTCTAATGAGCCAGCTGTTCACGGGCCCTTTTAAAGGCCAGGGTTTTCAGCGAGGCCCTGACTGGGAAGGAGGTTGGAAGGATGGCTGGTGTAAGAGGTGCAAGGAGAGCCAACAGGTTCACTGATGTGGAGCTGGAGACACTGATGGACGGTGTGGAGGACAGAAGAAGAATACTGTTTCCTGACGTGGGAGACCTGGCAGACCACCAGTACATAATACATGGAGGGATATTGCAGGGGAGGTGTTGGGCACCTCCATATATGTGAGGATCCACCCTCCCAGGAGGGTACTGGCCAGTCTGCACCTGGCCCTTCCAGGGTGGTGATGGGTCGAAGCCTCCTAGCTCGGGGGCGACAGGGATCCTCCTCCTCCTCCTCCTCTTCCTGCACCTCCTCCTCCTCCTCAGGTGGTACTGCTGGCTCGATGTCCAGCGGCTGTCCCCTCATGATGGCCAGGTTGTGCAGCATGCAGCAGACCACGACAATTATGGAGACCCATTGAGGAGAGTACTGCAAGGTGCCACCAGAGCGGTCCAGGCACCGGAATCTCTGCTTAAGGATGCCTCTGCACTGCTCGATGATGCACCTGGTGCCATAATGAGCGCCATTGTGTGCATGCTCTGCCGCTGTCCTGGGGTTCTGTAGAAGAGTGAGCAGCCATAGGGGATATCCCTTGTCCTCAAGCAGCCAACCACATCCTGATTTGGGCCAGTGATGGACAGTGTGGAGGACAGAAGAATAATACTGTTTCCTGACATGGGAGACCTGGCGGACAGGGCAAACTGGTCTGGCACAGAATGAATGAATCATGGATGCTGCCTCCCTTGCCCGCTGCCTCTCTGCACGGTGCTGATGGCGACGCCTTCTCCTGCGTGCCACCCTGCGTCTGAGCAGGTATACCAGGTGTCGCCCTCCCAACACTCCTCCCATCCTCAGGGTGAACCCCGCCAAGCAGATCTCTGCAGCCCACAGGACTTCACTAAAGAGTCAGACTTGAAAGTTGTACAAAAGTACAGGGGTATGTGCAAACCTCTGAGAAGCACTCAGCAAGTTTAATGGAGTCAAAACAAGTAATAAAATGATATGAAAAGATAAATACTGCAGATGCTGGAAAATGAAATAAAAACACTAATAATGAATAAAACTATATCAAAAGATAAATACTGCGCATGCTGGAAAATGAAAAAAACAATAATAGGTAATAAAACTTTTTACCTACCAAAGGGCCCCAGCAGTGTCACGTTCGAGCACCGCATTGAAAACCGGGAAAAGTCCTATCTTTTCCTCGTTGAATTTCGCTGTGGTAGTCCCTTGCCAGCGGCCTGCATGCTGCAGAGCTCGCCGCTGGAAACTCACATATATGGAGATACCTGACACCTCCCCTGCAATCTCCCTCCATGCATTATGCACTGTCTGTCTGCCAGGTCTCCCATGTCAGGAAACAGTATTCTTCTTCTGTCCTCTACACTGTCCCATCAGCTCCATATCAATGAACCTGTTGGCTCTCCTTGCATCTCTTACACCAGCCATCCTTCCAACCTCCTTCCCCCCTCAGGGCCTCGCTGAAAACCCAAAGGCCAGGGAGCAGCTGGCTCATTAGAGTGGCTTCACCGCGCCGTTTCCGGCGGAAGTGAACACCGCTCAAATCCTCCCCAAGCTTAATATGGAGGTGAATTTCGGGCCCTCTGTATTATAGTGGGGAGAGTGGAGAAAATCAAGGAGACCAGTTTTGTTCAAAAATGCACCCTTATTAGCCAATTCCAGAGTGACACCTACTGAGTGACTATGGAAAATCTACAGCACACATTGTCCTGCTCTCCTGGACAGAGAGCAGAAAATAGATGATGGGTGACAGTGTGCCTTTATGATATATTAGCAACAAAAAAGATGCCTGTAAGCACTCCCATTTACACAATAAAGGTGCTGAGAAATGTCAGCACTTTGGTTGTGTTTTACACTTCTGCATACTTTTATGTTTCACTTGAAATTTTAGCACTGGTGCTGGCTTCCAGAGTGGAAACAGCACATGACATAATTCAGTGGTAGTCTGACATGCACCACTGGTATGGCACATTGTTAAGGTTTCTGTGCCCTTGTGAGACATTGCATCACACTGTGAGGCTATTTCCATTGTATGTATAAGGAAGCCTGGCAGTGGCAAGGTCCAAAAGTGGGGGAGAACAGGATAATATTTAGAGAAGGATCCCATCAGTTTAACGAACCTCACTAACAATGACAAAAAGATTCCATGGAAAGGACGTTTTTAAGAAATGCTCTTACAATAGCTGCAGGACAAATCCATTTTTAAAAATCTGTTTTTCTTCATTGCTTTCCATCAAGTTTCTTAACAAAAAAACATGCAGAAGGTTGGGAATTAAATGGTCTCATTGGTTGATTCCCATTTAATTTAGAATATCCAAATATATAAACTCTGTGAATAGAAAAAAATTATTAGATTGCTTCTGCATAAAAAGAAAATCTCTCTGTGGGGTCGTGCTATGGGGGAGAATCTTCGAGCTATGTATTTAGAGAAATCAAAGGAGGGTTTCATGGCGATGTGAAATTTGAACCGATGTTAACTTGTGACGAGTGTAGGAAAGTACTGACATATGAAATACAAGCAGACAGTTTGTGTTGGCACTTGCTTCACTTCTGACCATGGTGCATTACATCAAATCAATTCAAGCTCTCAAATAGTTGGAAAATACAAAAGCTCCTTTATGCTTTATGGTTTCCTGAAATTTGTTGATTTATTGAATTTAATTGGGTTCTCACTAAGGGTAAATTGCTACAAAATTAGAAAGTGCTGTGGCAAACATTTCAGTCACCACTTAACAAATATTAAGCACTGAACACATTTTTTTTAGCCGTAGTAATAATTATGAGGCAAAAACCAACTGAAAGCTTGCAGTTTCTTCAGTTTATATGAAGGCCAAAAAAACATGAAAGAATGTTATCACCTGATAATTTGAATGGTCTCCATAAGTTTCTGGTAATTCTTTTAAAATGTATTTTAATTAGTTGCCAATTTAGATTTAAATACTGAACTCTACAAATTTCCCCAAAGTCTGTACAAAAGCATTAAATAACAACAGCAGTACCTTACCTTTGCATGGTGTCTTTAATGTAGAAAAAAATACTCCTGGATGCTTCATAGAGGCATAATCAGACAAAATTGGATGGCAAAACAAAGAAGGAGACATTAGGAGGGGTGACCATACGCTTTGTAAAGAGGGTGTTAAGGAGGGTCTTATACGAGGAGAAGATAGTAGAGAGGTTTCGAGAGGGAATTCCAGAGTGTGGGGCCTAGCCTGCAGAAGGCACGTTCACCAATGGTGGGAGGAATGCACAAGAGGCCAGAACCAGAGGAATGGACAGTTCTTGGGAGAGGAGGTTGTAGGGATGGAGTAAGCTACAAAGATAAGGTGGGGTACAGTATGAAGTTATATAATCATGAGGATGAAACTTTTAAGTTGGAAAACTGGGAGCTGTATCTTTTGACCAAATGTCTCTCTTTTCTTTGATAGGGGATTTGTTTCATTTGAAAATAAAAGTTATATATTAGAACCCATTGAAGGTGCTACCGATAACACGCACTTGATCTACAGAGCTGAAAATCTTCAGGGCAATGTGGGTGCTTGTGGACACAACTTCAGAACATCAGATACCACTATGGACAGCATTGTTGAGTCCTTGCAGAGATCTTCTACAAGGGTAGGTTAATTACATTTGTTTAAGGGTATAAAATATGACATACAATGTGTGGCCAAGTAGCAATGATAGTTTAAGAACCTTTCTGAAAAGAACTTCCTAATATAATTATTTTGCAATAAATTAGCTGTCACACACTTGACAGATATCTAACAGATTTAATTTACATGACTGTTTATCCTGGCAGTCAGCCGTAGCAATGGTCCATCTTCCAGTTCTAAAAGATTTGACCAGACATAGGGAGGTTGGAGTTTAGTATTTTTCTTTT
Organism: Pristiophorus japonicus; assembly: GCF_044704955.1. NCBI lineage: Eukaryota > Metazoa > Chordata > Chondrichthyes > Pristiophoridae > Pristiophorus > Pristiophorus japonicus. Next base: position 276,490,908 of record NC_091979.1, on the reverse strand, counting down.
CGTACAAAGTAATATAATTTTTAAAATGTTAGCATAAACACAATTTTAAAAACATGAGAGGTTAAGGGTCTACTTCCAGTTAATACAACATTTGGAATAATATGAGACTGGGGTTCATTGCTATTTAGGTCAGCAGATGAGGAGAACATTTTGTGCCTGGCAGTGTTCTGCAGTGTCATAGGTTCATTGTTCAGTATCACAAAGAAAACATTAGATCCACAATTCGCACTTGCATCCCATTACCCATTGCTCCATGACCTGATTCACAGTTAGAGCATGAAGACTTCCCCAAGTTAAAAATTGCCAGGAGTTACAAAAAGGATGAAAATGAATAAAATAAAATAATGTATTTGATATTACATCATCTTAAACATTGTACAGCTGGCCCTTGATAGAAGGCCAGCTAAGAACCTCTTCTTCAAACGCAACCATGTTAGCTAAAGCAAGGAGCGTGGATGAGCATATGAATTAAAAATGTCTGTGTGGGCTAGTTGTGCAGAATTTGTCCTGGTCAGGGTTATTCAGTACATATTTTGTACATATTTCACATACATTTTAATATCAAAATAGTTGCCAAAAAGAAGCAAGTGTTGTCAAAATAAAGAAAGAATTTGCATTTATATACCACTTTTCATGTCCTCCTGATAACTCAAAGCACTACACAGCCAAAGAGTTACTTTTTGAAGTGTAGTCACTTGTTTTTTTAGGCAAATACAATGGCTAAATTGTGCACAGCAAGAGTCCAGACAGCATATGAGTTAAATGACCAGTTAATTTGTTATAATGATGTTGGTTTAGGAGGAAGTGAATAATGTTGGTCTGCATACCTGGAGGATTCCTTGCCCTATTCAAATAGAGCATGGGATCTTTTATATCCACATGAACAGGCAGATGGGGCCTCAGTTTAACATCACATCTGAAAGACAGAACTCGATACTGCACTGAATTGCTGACCTCGATTACATGCTTAAGGCCAGGAGTGAAGCTTGGACTCACAATCTTCTGACTCAAGAGTGCTACCAACTGCGATTGGAAATTGAATAGTACAATTTTAAATCTTACCTTTCACATGTAGCATTAGCTTTAAAACAATTCCATCCAAGTTCTTTTTTTTATCTGATAAATACTGAGAATCATGTATAATGATTATGTAGTTGTTAATGTAATAGCTACAGACTGAAAGAACTCCCAGTAATTTTATAGTGTGCTATTCATACTGTGTTATAAATCAGATACTAAGAAACAAAAACAATTCTATTTTTTAAGTCAGGTAAGATTGCAAATCTCTTGTTTGTTACCTTGTCTTTTGAAATGTTTGGCATGATTGTGACAGCATGATTGATCATAGTCCAATCATGCAATCTAACTGATTGTCTGTCTATACCCTTAAATAAAAAGTAATTAGACAGCAATGTTCAATTGTGTTGGGTTTATAAGATAATAGACTTCTCCTAAGCAATCTTGACATTTAAATTGGGACATTTAACTCTTTTTGGAGTTCACCTGCAAAAACATAAAACATTAAACGGTGCCACCCGACCTGGGTGACACTCCAGACATTTACAAGGCCCTTTTTTTTTTTCCCCCCCCCTTTTTTTTTTTGTTTTTTTGTGTTTTTCTTTTTTTTTAATTGGGACATTTATCACAAGTAGACTCCATACAACTGAATGTCATTATGGTTATAATGCATGTTTTCCCACTTTCACCTGGCTGCGAGGGCCCAGAAACAGGTGTCTGATTGGCTATTACCATATTTTTTACATTGTCATTGGGAAACTGCCTCCAGAATAAGGTTCAGTTGCAAAATTGAATGCTTAATAAGGCAATGATTCTGTATTCATTTTTTTGCAGAAAATTCAAAAAGAGCCATTTAAATATAGCTATGACAGGAAAAGGTGAAAACATGCAAATAATTTTAAAAGTGTGTGCCTAATTTTCATATGTTTTATGTACAATAAGCGAGAGAAAGGCTTTTGAGCATCCTACTGATACAAGATTCCAATGTTGACATTTCTAGTATCTCAGATGAATACTGGAAATGTCAACACATGAAGCTTTTATTAGAAATGTTAATAAAATAGGTTTTAGCTCATGATGAAAAAGAAATGAAGCCCTATGAGTGGTAGGTATCCTACACCCTGCTGACGACCACAAATATGCAGAGCTTCTAAATTCCCATGTATTCAGCCTGGCATCCTAGCATCATCTGGTGACAAAATGCTGCTGTCTCTCCAAAGCAATTAATGGCTTTGTTGTGTAAGTGGAAAATGTTTAGTTTCCAACTTGTTATTACTGTATAGAAGAACTGTACAAAAGGAGTATCTGCATAGAACTACACTTTGCAGAAGTGTAATGTGTATCAACAACTTACATTTATATTGCACCTTTAATGTAGAAAAATGCCCTAAGGTGACAAAAATTGACACTGAGTCAAAGGAGATAATAGGAGGAATATATAAAAGCTTGTTCAAAGAGATAGGTTTATAAGGAGGGCATTAAAGGAGGAGCGAGAGGTGAAAAGGCAAAGAAGTTTATGGAGGGAATACCAGACTGTAGGGTGTAGATGGCTGAAGGTAAAACCCAAAGAAGTGATCTAATCCATTCATACGTAAAATGCCTTTTGTAAAGCTCCTCTCTGTACAGACTCTGTGCTAGTTAACGGAGGAGGAGGAGGAGCGGGAGAGGTTTATGGAGGGATTTCCAGAGCTTAAGTCCTAGACGGCTGAAGGCACAGCCATTAACGGTGGGGCGAAGGGAGTGCGAGATGCACAAGAGGCCAGAGTTGGGGAACACAGAGTTCTCAGAGGGCTGTAGGGCTAGAGGAGGTTACAGAGATAGAGGTGGGTTAAACACAAGGCTGTGAGTTTTAAATTGGAGACGTTTGGGGAGTGACATCCAATGTACATCGGCAGACACATGGGTGTCCCCAGCATTGAAGCACTGACCACACTCGATCAGCTCCGCTGGGCAGACCTCATTATTCGTATGCCAGACACGAGACTCCCAAAGCAAGCGTTCTACTCTGAACTCCTTCACGGCAAACGAGCCAAAGGTGGGCAGAGGAAACGTTTCAAGGACACCCGCAAAGCCTCCCTGATAAAGTGCAACATCCCCACCGACACCTGGGAGTCCCTGGCCAAAGACCACCCTAAGTGGAGGAAGTGCATCCAGGAGGGCGCTGAGCACCTCGAGTCTCATCATGAGCGTATACAGATATCAAGCGCAGGCAACGGAAAGAGCGAGAAGGAAACCAGTCCCATCCACCCTTTCCCTCAACGACTGTCTGTCCCACCTGTGACAGGGACTGTGGCTCTCCTATTGGACTGTTCAGTCACCTAAGGACTCATTTTTAAAATGGAAGCAAGTCTTCCTCGATTCTGAGGGACTGCCTATGATGCTGGGTGATGTGTGAGCGGGACTTGGTGGAAGTTAGGATGCGGGCAGCAGAGTTTTGGATCAAGTGAAGTTTATGAAGAATGGGAGGCTGGCTTGGGGAGCATTGGAATAGGTGGGTCTAGAGGTGGGAAATGGCCAGCTCCCATGATGAACTGGCCAGCAGATCAGGCCTGAGAGGGGGCAGGCAACACCAGAGGTAGTCATGAATGGGCCAGCAGCGGATTGGATATTTATCAGAAGCCAAGGAGGAGCCTTGGCCGGATGAAATAAAACTAAAAATTTCCTGGGCCATTTTGTGTTCAGCCTCTGGTTTGTCCGCTCATCAACTGGTACAAATGAGGGGAGCATGCATAAGTGCAAGCTCTGCCATTTGCTCCTGAAAATTGCAATCGAGGACCTGTAGCCGATGTAGAACCCTGATTTGCATATTTAAGCAGCCTCTGTCTGCTTGCCCATTTGGTGGTGTCAGGTGGGCCTTGGGCATTAGTAGGGCAGCTGACATGTCCCCTGTGCCAGATTCTCAATTGCTGCCCACCTACTCTTCATGTGAAAAACGAGTGGCTGAGTGTTGAAAATCGCCTCCATTTGTTTGCAAAGTAGTTCAGTGAGAGAATAATTAGAAAACGAAAATCTGAATCACATCCGCAACAAGATATATACCAGATTAGGTCACTTTCACATTAATGAGGTTATAAAAACTTTTTTATAATCTAAATAAATACATGCACAACAATTTAATGATGCATTTAAACCTTAACTTTATCATTAGTGACATTAGATTGCGCGATTATTGTGGAAATGTGGTCTGACATAACCCCGGAGACCCTCTGGGGACGTGAGAACTTTTTAAAAACCTACCTCAAGTTGATTTAATGTGTAGAAAGTCTAGACGATCCCACCCGCCATCTCTAGAAATGTAAACTTACCCCTGGGGAGGGGGCTCTGAGCATTCCTGTATAAATGAGGTACTGCCTGGCTGGACTTAATACTGCCTTTTCTGATCACTGATTACACGGGATACGGGTTAGATTTTAATAGAAGGTTCACAAACATGATACTGTCTCTTCAAAAACACATTTTACATGGTGTCACATGGAGTTAAAAATGGTTATTTATTCAAACATAGTTCACACGCAAGCGAGAGTTATTAAAGATGTTGGTGCTTCATCCTCACAAAGAGCCTCTCTTGAACTTTGTGATATCCTCTTTCTAACCTCTTCTATTACAGTGTTGTATAAAAAAGATAAATAGATTTGGAGAGTTTTTAGAAATTAGCAACTTATTATCTGTACCTTGTTTTGCAGCACAAGAGAGATATATTGAAGACCACTAAATATGTGGAACTGATTATAGTAGCAGACAATCGAGAGGTAGGATATTGAACTTCTCTCCAGTTAAGGCTACTTCAGATCCATTTTTCAATTACCTGTAATTCTGTTATTTTTTTGTTGTGCTCCTGGCATTGCCTTAGCAATATCTTATTGTGTGAATTGTGGAGCTACAGGTCACTATGGAAATATTTTTCATGAGTGGATTTTGAAGGGATGTTTTAGCTAGTCACGTGTCATTTCTGTCCACATGGTCTATTAGTAGGGCAAGTGATTTGTTGTCATTCAGAAAACAGTATTTTTAGCTTTTCCATAACCATTTTAGGCAGCCAGTGTCACTACACAGAGCATTGAAACTCACAGATGTCACGTCATGCCGATTGCTCTAGCAATTAGTGAGCATTGATCCATCTTCTGTTTTTTTTAAATAAATAATTAGAATACAATAACTGTTCTAATTTTCCTCCAAATTCCTGAATAATCATTCCTGGTCCATGAACTACGGAAGGAGCGTGCGGAAAATCAGTCCCACCTTACCCCGACGACTGTCTGTCCCACCTGTGACAGGGTCTGTGGCTCTCACATTGGACTGTTCAACCACCAAAGGACTCACTTTGGGAGTGGAAGCAAGTCTTCCTCGATTCCGAGGGTCTGCCTATGACAGATGATGAAGATGAAATAGAATGTAGAAACATAGGAATGTACAGGCCCAGAAAAGACCATTGCAGTACCACTGTCTTAGAAATATCATATCCCACAATACCTCTCATACCCTGCTATCAAATCTTTCACCAAGCACTTATCCATTCCATAACTTCCCCATTGTCAGTGTAAGGTGGTTAGCTCTAAACTGAGGGTAATTTTTAGTTTGGGCGCATGTATAAACTGGCAGTTGCAAACCGGGCACCCATTCCACAACACCACCTCCCTCCCCTACTAATTTCCTTTCCATTGCAGTCATTGGAAAGGAAAATTGGGCAAGGCATATAATGGGCAGCCAATCTGCAACCAGCAGTTTTCCGTTTGCAACCAAACTGAAAATCACCCCCATTGTCTCTTCACCCTTCCTCTTCTAAATTTGATGCCTCCAACTGAAAACTTGAACTCTGTGCTCTGATTACAATCTTGTTTATTTCTCTGTTTCTAAAAATTTAAGAAGACTAGTTAGCTTAGTTCACAATATTAACCAGTGAAGAACATCTAACTGTGGTTGGACCAGATTGCCTTCTGCAATTAGCAGCCGGCTAATGTTACATCTCATGCTGTGATTACCAAGTTACTGATGCACAGATCGTGTTATGAACTTCTCCATATGACCTGAGATCGTGAAAATTGTCAGTGACGCTTAACATCAAACTCTAACAATGAATACTAATGCTATCCTCGTATTAAAAGATATCCCATCCGATTCAACTACCTCGTTGATTGTGGCCTCCTCACATCAGACAACCCGAGGTCTGTAATGTGTAATATCTTCTACGTACGCACAATAATCCCACCACGCTTGCATACAATATATATCCCAATAAAGCACTGCGTAAAGAAAATGGCCCTGAAAATCTGTGCAAGGGCCCATCCTGGCGCCCACGCAGGACCTCAGCCACTTGCCGCAGGTGACTTTCTGGGGTAAGTTGGAGCTCCCTTCATCTGCATGGGAATGGTGGACACCCATACCACTAGAGCACATTTAGGGTGCCTGCCACATTTGAGTGCATGGAAACTCCATTGGAGGAATGCTAGGCCAGGGGAGATGACCTCAGAAGGAATCAATAAGTGTCCCCCACTGCCTCCTTACAAAGGGGGCCGTTTTAAAATATATATATATTTTTTAACTGGTGCTTTTTCTTCGGGATTACGGCCTTGGCTCCCAGATGGGGCCAACTATCTCTGGTTATCACAAGCCTGGTCCAGCGTATCCCAACTGAGTTTCCAGCTTTGCCAGCGAACTCCTTGAACTCCTTTGGAAGTTGCAACAGGTGTATGCCGGTACAACCCTATGACTCCATGACATATTAAGTTCAATAAAAACTCAGTCAGAAACAAAAAAAACGAATGCATCATCATTTGTTGAAGTCAAGATTCGTTACAAGTCATATAGTCCTGTGTGGCCATTTAACTTTCTAGATAAGAGCATAAATGTCAGAAGAGATACAAGAAGTTTTATAAGCCAATGTAAACTTAACTATAGTAATCTTTTGTACAAATCTCAAGTTTCAGAAACAAGGGAAGGATTTGGAAAAGACTAAACAGAGACTGATAGAAATTGGCAATTTTGTGGATAAGGTAAGCATGCAGCAAGGTATTTTAAAAGCATTTTTTTCCCCAAATGCATGATAAACAGAGAAGGAAGTAAAATAAATATTGGTATGTGATAAGTGTAGTAATTTGGAAAACCATAGCCACTTGTTCTTTTTGTTTTAACTGATGTGATTGGGAGGGTTTCTCTGAATTACCGTCAGCTATGGGGTGGATTTGGGGTGGTAAAAAGAACAGGATGGGCCCTTTAAGACTACCACCTCAAATCTAAACCCAAAAAACTGGACTTGGTTACACCGCCCAAAAATACACATGTTTAAGACCCTACAGAGGTGCTTAACACAGCTAATAAATTTTGTAAAGGCAGCATAGCCAGTTCCTCAGACCCATTCCCCTCCATTTCCAACCCAAAATCACACTAAATAATGGCACTGTAAATGTGGTGGGAGAGGCTACAGCAGGTACTCCTGAGGCAGATGCAGCTTGAAGAAGACAATTTTGCACTTATATTGAAGGTTGGAGTTTCTTTGCCTGCATCATGTTCTTTGGTAGTTGAGTCAGGACATTTGCTGCAATTTTACTAAGGTGCTGCTTAGCAATCTTGATGCGGATTTCTCTATGGGAACTGTTGTACTCATAATAAATGGTGAGACTGAGTACTGTGTGCAATGAGCAAGTGTGACCTTAGCTCCTTTATTAAGGTTCCAGAGTGCTGGTACCTCGTGGGTGGCCTGCTTATATACTGTGCTCCCAAGGGATGCTGGGATCCCTTGGGACTTTAACAGGAGGGCCCTCTGATGGTCAGGTGTAATGCAAGTTACAAAGGGTTAAATACATAACAGGAACACCTTTATTTTTATGATGGGAAGAGAAGGAGAATGAGGACATGCAGATTGTCAGATTAGAAGCACTGAAAGTCAGGCATCACAGAAGCAGCTCTTCCCTAAACATGGCCACTCAGTCATCGGGGCCGAAATTGAGCCCCGTCCCAAACGGGGCGCACTTACCGTTTTTAGAAGTTTTTCTCCCCCCCCCCCCACCAATCCACGTCACCTGATGTTGCTTGGGAGGATGGAGATGCAAAGATGGTTAAGGCAGTGGTGACCTGCAGGCTGCTACAGACAATGCTGTTCCCCTACTGAAAGTGGGCTGCAGATCTTGAGCCAGCAGTTTAGTTCCCTAGTAGCCTTTCAGGCAGAGGGAGGCAGTGGAAGTTAAAGGGGAGGGCCGCTGCAAACTCTACAAAGTTTTTACTTGGGTTCAGTGGGCCACCAGGCCACCAGGGAGGGTTTCGGCTGGGCCAGCAGCCTGGCACCCAAGAGGGGGTACCAGGCTGCCTGTTGGCGGCCCGGCTGACCTGGCAGTTGGCCGACAATAAAAGAATAATATGGAGTCGCCGGCAATTCGACCTCCCCTTTAAGGGTGGCTGGGCCGCCCAGTCACATACAGCTTCCCGCTGGGGAAAGCTGTCAGTGGCATCGACCAATGGCAGCGCCGCTCCCATGGGGCAATTCCACACGGGGGTCAGAAAGGGGGTTGCCGCCGGTTGGTAAGGGGTTGGCACGTGCCTGACGCAGCGGGAAAACGGGTGGAGCGGAAACCCGTTCCCGCCGCTTCCAGCCCGGGGGCAATTTCAGACAGGTTGGCCCATCCATCTGCCCCCGGGCGGTAAGGCCCCTCCGCTCCATTCCCGCCTCTTAGAGACGGTAATGGAGCTTATAGAGGGGGGGAATTTCGGCCCTATTCAGTCTACACACCAAGAGAGTCCATTAGACTTCTCTGAATGTCTGTGCCTCAGAAGGCTGCACTTTCCCCTGCCTCCCTCTGCCTGAAAGGCTAGCAGGGAACTATGTAAACTGCTGGCTCAAGATCTGCAGCCCACTTTCAGTAGGGGAACAGCATTGTCTGTAGCAGCCTAGGTCACCACTGCCTTAAACATTTTTGCATCTGCATCCTCCCAAGCAACATCAGGTGACGTGTGTCATATTAGCCAGTTAGTAGTCCATCATTGCATCAAGAAGATCACTGATACTCTCTTCAGGAGGGCTGCACAATTCATGACCTGCCCAATGGAAGCAGAGAAGCAAAACAAACTATCCAGTCCTGTAGACTGGCTGGCTTTCCAGATGTGCAAGGTGCAATTAATGGAACCCATGTGCTAATCAAAGCCCCCTATGAAAAAACCCATTATTTTATTAATATCAAGGACTTCATTCCATCGATGTGCAGCTAGTAAGCAATGCTCATCACTTCATCCTAAAAATGCTGCTGTGACTGGGCCATCCACCATTAACGCCCTCATGACACAGGCCATATATCAAGTCAGTTAGTTGGTGACCAGGATTATCCCCTTCAATCATGGCGGATGACTCCAGGGTGGCATCCACAGACAGACAGGTAGAACAGGTACAAGGAGGTCCATGTAACCACAAGAAGTGTCATAGAGCAGACCATAGGCATTCTGAAGTTGCATTGTACATGGAGCACTGCCCAGCCACAGTCTCCGAGATTATTATATCACATTGTGTGCTCATAACATTACCATGAAGAAAGGTTTGCTGCTTCTGGAACCTGAAGGTAATGATGATGAAAATGATGATGATGACGAGGGAGATGAAGTATCTGCAGCCCCCTAGCATGAGGAGCGGTGTAGAACAGGACAGCCAGCTGTCAAAGCAAGCAAAGCACGACTAATAGCTCAGTGCTTTCAAAAGTAAAGGTTGTCTCATCAAAATAAGTCACTTCACACCTGCCTGTTCTCCCCCCCCCCCCCCCCAACCCACCACATACTCTCACAATTGCCTCACTTTCATAAAACAGAAGTCTCCATTTCCTCTGCCCTTATCCAACTTTAGGTGGCATTTGCCTCAGGGTAGCTGCTGTCCCAGAGGATCAATTCCCAGAAGCCTTTCTCACAGTAACAAAAAGGGGAGGGGCTTGGCTGCTCATGAAGGCACTGGAGGGGGTCTTAAGGAACCAGGCTCACATTCACTCTTACTGGAGAGATAGCAACATCTGTGCCTACTCCTTGAAACCCATTGGTGCAAGGCACAGGCTCACAGGTGTTATCACACACAATAAATGTTCCCCTGTTCCCCATCATCTTTTGCAAGCTCTGTGACATTGTCTCACTGAGAGAATCTATGGAAACAGTATTGGCTGCTACTCTGGAAGTCCCCAATGTTCTTAGAAGCTCTTCCTGGTGTCTTGATGTCACAGCACTCTACCAGGCTGTCATTGTCACTATCTCCAAGGACTTCAGCAGGTTGTGAGATAATTCCTGCAATGTGTTACAAATGTGGGTAGTGGACCTCTCCCACTTAGCCATCATATCAATCATATTTATGAAATCTGTCTCCATTGCCTCTACCTGAGATATATACTCCCTAATCATTGTTCTTATGAAGACTGAGCCCCTGAGACCTAGGTCCTCAGCTAAGGGTGGCCATCTCTCCCTCCTCCAGAAAGCAATGGAGCCACCTTTTCTGCCATTCCCAGCTCTTCATTCTCACTCGTGTTCAGTACTTCACCTGGCGATAACTCTTCTGCCTCACTAGTTGCACACAAGTAGATATCTCTGTGCTGTTGCTTGCACAGGCAAAATTCTATGACCGAGTTAATGAGGAAGTGACAGGAATGGTAGATCCCTGAATGGCAGTGACTATTTCTGTGGAAGTGCCTGGGTGGTCATCAGAGTGACTGACCTGTCCCTGCAAGGCACCCCGATGAAGTGAGATACAGAGAAGCCATTGCCTCGAAGAGCTAATTGCTGAGAGTAGGACATAGCAATTCTTTGAGAAAGCACATAAAGCTGAAAGGTGTCTGTTGATCTTTGCTCTGCCTTTAACAATCTTCTGCTGCCAGCTCCCCTCCAACTAAGCTGTCATCTATAGGCCCTTTTGTGCGTCTTCCAAGAATTTCTCAAGCTTTCTCTTCTTTAACAGGGCGGACCTCCCCCCAGTGATATTTCTCTGACATTGGCTCCAGGTCAAATTTTCTTTTGGAGGAAGAGAAGTAATGTTACAGGCTTGTGAGTGACATGAACACGTCTCCATATGAGTGCATGCATCCTATGATGATGATAATTAGCGATGCATTGTTCCTTGAAAACTAGGAGTAATGCTTATTGCAGGCAAACTGAGTTGAGCGAGTGGCTGGTGGATGTTGATAGTGGTTGAGTGTTTGGAGAGGTTGCCCTTTGCATTAGTGAGTTCACCTGACACCAGGGAGCTGAGAGAGCAAAAGGGTATGAGAGATCAGAGGGTGAATAAAGGCTCTATTAATGGTAAAGGGTGTGTGTTGGTATGACTCCTTGTGTGGCATTTGGGGTGTCTAGACAGCCTATACCATCCTCTTAGGATGGTTCCTACCATCAGCACCCATGAGACAGACCCTCATAACCTTGATTTCTACCAGAAGTACATCCACAGATGCATATGAACACCTTGATTCCCGTGCTGCTCCCATACCCAAGACTGCTGCTCCTTCAGCCATTGTGAAATGTCTGGAGCTGTAGGCGGAATCCTACCGGCCCTGCGAGTTTGGAGGCGGGTCCTCTGTCAAAATGGGCGCGATTGACAGCGGGGTGGAAATCCGCTCTCAACCCACCTCCTTGTGAGTTTCCCAAGTGCCAGCCCTGCCTGTGGTTTGCAGACCCGGTAGCCTTGAGGAAGAGTTCATAGAGTGCGTAAGGGACGGGTTCCTTGAGCAGTATGTAATGGAACCAACCAGGGGGCAGGCTATCCTAGATCTAGTCCTGTGTAATGTGACAGGATTAATAAACAATCTCCTAGTAAAGGATCCCCTTGGAATGAGTGATCATAGCATGATTGCGTTTCAAATTCAGATGGAGGGTGAGAAAGTTGGATCTCTAACCAGCGTACTAAGCTTAAATAAATGAGTCAATTAAGGTATTAGGGCAGAGTTGGGTAAAGTGGACTGGGAATACAGATTGAAGTGTGGGACGGTTGATGAACAGTGGTGTACATTGAAAGAGATAATTCACAACTCTCAAGAAAAATATATTCCAGTAAGGAGGAAAGGATGCAAGAGAAAAGAAAGCCATCCATGGTGAAATAAAGAAATAAAGGACGGTATCCAATTAAAAACAAGGGCATACAAAGTGGCCAAAACTAGTGGGAGGACAGAAGATTGGGAAGCTTTTCAAAGCCAGCAAAGAATGACTAAAAAATGATTAAGAAAGGGAAGATAGACTATGAAGCTGAACTAGCACAAAATATAAAAACAGATGGTAAGAGTTTCTATAGGTATACAAAAAGAAAAAGAGTGGCTAGAGTAAATGTTGGTCCCTTAGAGGACGAGACCGGGGAATTAGTAATGGGGAGCATGGAGATGGCAGAAACTCTAAACAAGTATTTTGTATCAGTTTTTACGGTAGAGGACACTAACAATATTCCAACAGTGGATAGTCAAGGGGCTATGGGGGGGGAGAAACTTAACACAATCACAATCACTAAGGAGGCGGTGCTCAGTAAGATAATGGGACTAAAGGCAGCTAAATCCCTTGGACCTGATGCTTGCATTCTAGGGTCTTAAGCGAAGTAGCGGCAGGGGTTGTGGATGCATTGGTTGTAATTTACCAAAATTCCTTGGATTCTGGGGAGGTCCCAGCAGATTGGAAAACTGCAAATGTAAGGCCCCTATTCAAAAAAGGAGGCAGACAAAAAGCAGGAAACTATAGACCAGTTAGCCTAACATCTGTGGTTGGGAAAATGTTGGAGTCCATTATTAAAGAAGCAGTAACAGAACATTTGGAAAAGCAAAATTTGGTCAGGCAAAGTCAGCATGGATTTATGAAGGGGAAATCATGTTTGACAAATTTGCTGGAATTCTTTGAGGATGTAACAAACAGGGTGGATAAAGGGGAACCAGTGGATGCGGTGTATTTGGACTTCCAGAAGTCATTTGACAAGGTGCCACATAAAAGGTTACTGCACAAGATAAAAGTTCATGGGGTTGGGGGTAATATATTAGCATGGATAGAGAATTGGCTAACTAACAGAGAACAGAGAGTTGGGATAAATGGTTCATTCTCTGGTTGACAACCAGTAACTAGTGGGGTGCCACAGGGATCAGTGCTGGGACCTCAACTATTTAGAATCTATATAAACGCCTTGGAAGAAGGGACTGAGTGTAACATAGCCAAGTTTGCTGATGATACAGAGATGGGAGGAAAAGCAATGTGTGAAGAGGACACAAAAAATCTGCTAAAGGACATAGACAGGCTAAGCAAAAATTTGGCAGATGGAGTATAATGTTGGAAAGTGGGGTCATGAACTTTGGCAGAAAAATCAAAGAGCAAGTTATTATTTAAATGGAGAATGATTGCAAAGTGCTACAGTACAGCGGGACCTGGGGGTACTTGTGCATGAAACATAAAAGAATAGTATGCAGGTACAGTAAGTGATCAGGAAGGCCAATGGAATCTTGGCCTTTATTGTAAAGGGGATGGAGTATAAAAGTAGGAAGTCTTGTTACCGCTGTACAGGATATTGGTGAGGCCACACCTGGAATACTGCGTGCAGTTTTGGTTTCCATATTTACAAAAGGATATACTTGCTTTGGAGGCAGTTCAGAGAAGGTTCACTAGGTTGATCCCGGGGATGTGGAGGTTGACTTATGAGGAAAGGTTGAGTAGGTTGGGCCTTTACTCATTGGAATTCAGAAAAATGAGAGGTGATCTTATTGAAACGTACAAGATTGAGGGGGCTTGACAAGGTGGATGCAGAGAGGATGTTTCCACTGGTGGGGGAGACTAGAACTAGAGGGCATGATCTTAGAATAAGGGGCCGCCCATTTAGAACTGAGGTGAGGAGAAATTTCTTCTCTGAGGGTTGTAAATCTGTGGAATTTGTTGCCTCAGAGAGCTGTGGAACTTGGGACATTAAATAAATTTAAGACCGAAATAGACAGTTTCTTGAGCGATGGGGGGATGAAGGGAGCTGAGTCCATGATCAGATCAGCCATATTGAATGGCAGAGTAGGCTCGAGGGGCCTTACGGCCTACTCCTGCTCCTAGTTATGTTCTTATGTTCTTATGTTCACGACACGTCAGGCAATTGAGATAATTGAGAAGCTGCTTAAAGTTATTTAAGCAGCATTTTACCAGGACCTAATGATTTTTCCAAGTTTTTTATGAGGTTCCCGTCCCTCGGGGATCATGTCAGGTAAGTGTGTTGGGTTCTCAACAACTCTGCATTGGTTTGAATAGTTAACAGCTGCAGAAGTGGTATAAAAGCTACCATTTCACAGCTGTTCAATTTCCAATCTTGGAAGCTGGAGCCTTCAGGATTTGGAATAAACTTTTCAGCTTTATGGTGGTTTGAAGTGTTTGCAGTGAACTCTCTATCCAGTGTCACCTCCTTGGAGCAATCACTCTCTCCACTGACAGATCGCTTCTGTCATCTCTACTTCAGCTGCCATCTGTTCCCTCAGCATCAGTGTCCTTGAAAAAATCTCACCTTGGTCCTCAGAATCCCACGACGATCAGCCCCTACACCAGCATCACCAACAACAATACCAAACTTCTCCGCATGTGATGCTGCACAGGACAGAGGCCATCAGCACCCGACATGTTGCTGCCAGGGATGGCCTCAGCATGGCCACATTTACTTCCCTACAATGCCCAAACCATTCCTTTCACACTCATCACCATTGGTGGGGTGGGTGGGGTACGGTTTTGGGGATGTGATGAGTGCCACAGCAGGATGAGGTTGAGTGTGGCTCTCCCTCAAGATCATTGAAAGGTTCGTGCCACTGCAGCCTGGTACTCCTGACAACATCCCTGCTTGTGCCCTCCTGTACAATGTGCAACCAGGCTGTGTTGGTGTCCTGGGGAGGCCTCTTCCGCCCACTGGATAGGAAGAGAACCTCTCTGCATGTTGTGACTCCCTCCATAAGCATCTGGTGGTAGTCATGAGAGAACCTGGGTACAAGCGTGCACCTTTGAGCAGTGCTTGTCAGTGTTTGCAGAACCTTAATGCTGCAGAACACTGAGAGAACAACTGTCAAAATGAATGTGGGCATGCTCCCTTTAAGGAAACCGATGGATGATGCATATTCAAAAGATGTAATCAAATGACGTCATCAGACCCACTTCCTTTTAATTGGCTGGGAACCTCGCAGCCCCATTCACATAAAAACATTTGGACAGAGCGGGCTGCAACCAGGAGCGAGGTTCCAGCTCACACCCGAAGTCACCCGTCTTGCTCCCGACCCAGTATGAATAATCACGGCCTTAAATGCAAGATTCCACTTTAATTGGCTGCAGTCTTCACATATCAGAACTGTATTTCCCTCCATCCCGGAGGCAGTAAGCCAATGAAGGATGGTTTGCTGGCCTTCAAAAGGCCCTGCATGGCTAATGAGGTTCTGGGAAGAACAAGGTTTCGCACAGGTTTCAAAAGGTTTGGGGGGTGGGTGGGACTGTCTCTGTTATATATCAGGCATTAGGACCGTCCTGCAAATAAAACTGCCAACAGTAGGAGAATCAATGCCTATACCTCATTAAATTATTACATTCTTAGGGCCCGAAATTCATCGACCTACCGCCCGCATACCGCCCAAAAATGCGATTTTGGTGAAAAAACACCTACATACCACTGACATACCGCTCGGCAGAATATTCATCAATGACATAACGGATGTCATTGATGAATATCAATGTGGAATGCACACTGTCCGCCATGCAGGACCGCCCGCATACCACCCAAAAAGTCCGATTTTCATCGCATACTGCCGACATACCACCGGAGCTGCATACTGTCCTGGAAAAGGTGGTTTTACGCGATGTTAAATGGGCGGAGTGCTCGGAGCCGCCATTTTTGAAATCGGGAACTGTCAGCTAAAGCAGCACCCCTGTATTTCTGAGGTGACCAGTGACTTTACAGTGTGATTTAGAGTGGAAAAGTTATTTTTATTGGTACAGAGTCACTTATTAAGATAGAAGGTATTTTAGTTCTATTTTTTTCATTGAAAAATATTGTGGAGATTTAAAAAGAATGGGGCCTGTACTATCTCAGCCTATATTGCTGACTACCTGTCCAATGGAGGAACCAGATGTGAGAAGGTTTATAAATGAATGCTTTGCTTGAATGTGAAGACCTGATGACTGTTACCCCAAAAGTTTGACACTGTACAAGATTGCTTAAATTCAATTCAAATGTTTATGTAAAAATGTCAGAAATATACAACAATTTTAAAACTTTGTAAAACTTATAACTTATAACCATAAATCAACCATAACAACTTTAATAACAACTTTAACAAAATTTAACAACATTAATAAAACTTCAATTATTCAATGAACAAATGCAACAAAAGACTCTTTACTGTCCTTGACCACGACCTCGACCTCAAACTACACCACCCTTGGGACTATTCCCCTCCTTTCCTACTCCTGCCCTTCCCTTTCCCACT
The DNA here is from genome assembly GCF_044704955.1 of Pristiophorus japonicus. NCBI lineage: Eukaryota > Metazoa > Chordata > Chondrichthyes > Pristiophoridae > Pristiophorus > Pristiophorus japonicus. The sequence continues at coordinate 276,474,490 of NC_091979.1, read as the reverse complement.
ACCCCTGATCCCGAATCTCCCAGTGCTGGTACCAAGCCACGGTGCAGCACCGCACCCCGAGTGCTGTTGCTGTCGTTGGAGATCAGACATTGCAAGCGCATTAAATGGGGCCTCAGGAGAAGCTTTTGATGTGGAAGGCACGGCTTCAGGGCTGAAAGATGCTGTCAGCTGCCCACCCTCAGCTGCTGTTGACCTGACTACTATGGCACGGGGGGGATACCATGCCATGTCCCGATGCCGTCAATTGTCGCATGGCATCGACGGAGTCGGCGGTTTGCTCCATCGCGGTGATCATACGCGACATGTCCTCGGATATGAGCCGCGATGTTTGCGGCTATCATAGTCATGGCCTTGAGCAGCTCTCGACTTATGTCAATGCTGGCCTGTGACAGACGCACCATGTCGTTGTACACACCTAGTACAGCAACCGACCTTTTCTGCACCAACCTCTGACGCTATGGCAAAGGCGCTGCAATACTGGGGGTGCCTTGCTGCACGACGCTTGGCCCCGCAGAATCAGAGGAGCTATGGGGGAATCCCCTGAATATAAACTCGGTGGTGGAGGATGTTCCAGCTGGCCCACATGGAACTAGTGTATCCTCCTCTGTCTCTACCCCCACCTCCACCTCCACTGGCTCCAGGATCAGCGACTCTTCCTCTTCATCTTCATCGTCTCTGGCAGGGGTGAAGTCGGGAGATGGCTGGGTGACGCCAGAGGTGGAGGCAGTGGGTCTGTCGTCTGGTCTGTCTGTGGAGGTGTGGTCTGAATCGTCCAAGTCTGGAAGTACAAAACAACATTTAAAAATGCTTGGCACCAGGAGAGGGGTCAGGATTACATGAGTACATAGTACAGTGACTTATCGCAGTCTTACTTAAATGTCCACCACTGCTATAGTACTGCAGTACATATCGCAGACAGACAATACATATATACATATATATATGCATTGCGTTACATGCCCCCAACATTGCATTACATCATATGAGGCCAACATTACAGTGCAATAAACTTGCATTACATTTCATCAGGCCAACATTGCAGTTACAGTTACATTACATGACATGAGAGGACCGCAACACAGACTGGATTGTATTCAACTGACCATCCTGTATGAGTGGGTCAACACCAATGCCGGTGGTGGCACAGTTGCTATCCCCAACCAGGGACAGGGCACGGATCTCGATTTCAGTTAGAGGCTCTTGGGTTGCGGGTCCTCCCCCCGCATGCCGCTGATCGGCTGCTATTGCAGATGTCTTCTTCTGCAGAAAGTAAAGTAAATTGAAGTAAAAATCTTCAATCCATTTAACATCGCAGACACACAGGGTCGCACACACACACATTAAAAAACACTGTGTTGATCCTCTTGTCATTGCCTGAAAGCACAAGTACATCGCCGTAACCTTAAGATAAATAACATCATCCGTGTGACACTGAACCTACATTTACATGGTACATGGCACATGGGGGGTGCATAAACAAAATCATTACTTACTCTTGCTACCCTCACCAGGTCATTCCACCTCTTACGGCACCTTTCCCCAGTATGTACCATGGTATTTGTGGAGGACACAGCCTCCCCGATCTCGTCCCATATCCTGTTGTACTTCTCTGGGGGGGCTTTCCACGACCACTCTTCATTAACTTGGAGTATCTCGCCGTGATATTCTCGAGAAGGGCAGGTAACTCCATCTTGTCAAAGGCGGGTGCCCTCAACCTCCCATCTTTTCGATGTTCCTGCACTTTGAATTTTTTTTAACATTTCTATAATATTAATGTTATGATTTTTGCTTTGTAAAATATGTCTTCTTCTTCAAGCTGTAGAATTATTAGTTGTTATGAATATTTTTTAGCTCTGCAATGTGATTTTAAAGTAACTGCCCATCGACTAGCTTGCTGCTCCTTCTTACTCTCTCTCCCTCCTCTTCAAGTCACTGCGCATGCGCGGGTGACCCCTGACCCCCGAAATCGCGGATAAAACGCTTCTGTGAAAAAAATGGGGGAAAAAATGCGTATGCGCAGTTCAGTGCCGACATAATGGTAGAAAAAAATGGATCAATTTTGTCCTCTTCGGTCTCGGCAGTATGCCAGCGGTTTGAAACGATGCACCGCCGGCATACTGCCGAGACATGGACGGACCTTGTGCATTGACCAATTTCAGACCCTAAGCGTTTGGTGTTCACAAAGACATGCTTGGGAGGGCTGAGAGTTTTGACAATGGGTTTAAAGCTGGTAGTGGTATTAGGAGAAAACTTGCCACCACCACAATTAGCAATTTTGCCTTTGTAGAAACCGAAGGATAACTTTAAAGTCATTATTATGCTTGCTGCAGCTCACTTTAACAACTCTCAGCAATATGTAGTATGCAGTCAACAGTGATTGTTCTGGCTGCTGGAGAGGCATGTCAGCCACAAACCAACCAAAGCCATTTGTTAATGTTGTTTTTGATCCACATACTTTTCTAGTTCTTCACCACTTACCTCTTGTTTACTTTATTTGAATGTTCACAATGATTGATGAGGGAAGCTCCAACAATGTCAATATTAACTAATGGGCTTCCAGCAGCTCTGTTTAAGCAGAAGGTTTGGAGAAGATTGCCATCTTTCTCAATTAAGAACATAAGAAAGAGGAGCAGGAGTAGGCATTTTGACCCTTGAGCCTGCTCTGCCATTTAATAAGATCATGGTTAATCTGATCATTCGCTCAGCTCCACTTCCCTGCCCGTTCTCCATAACCCTTTACTCCCTTATCACTCTCAAATCTGTCTATCGCCGCCTTAAATATATTCAATAACCCAGCCTCCATAAATCTCCGGGGCAGAGAATTCCATAGATATACAATCCTCTGAGAGAAGAAATTCCTCCTCATCTCAATTTTAAATGGGCAGCCCCTTATTCTGAGACTATGTCCCCTAGTTTTAGTTTCCTCTGTGAGTGGAAATATCCTCTCTGCATCCACCTTGTCGAGCTCCCTCATTATTTTATATGTTTCGATAAGATCACCTCTCATTCTTCTGAACTCCAATGAGTACAGGCCCAACCTACTCAACCTATCTTCATTAGTCAACCTCCTCATCTCCGGAATCAACCTAGTGAACCTTCTCTGAACAACCTCCACTGCAAGTATATCCTTCCTTAAATACGGAGACCAAAACTGTACGCAGTACTCCAGGTGTGGCCTCACCAATACCCTTGAATATTTGTAGCAATACCTCTCTGCTTTTACACTCTATCCCCCTTGCAATAAAGGCCAACATTCCATTTGCCTTCCTGATTACTTGCTGTACCTGCATACTAACTGTTTGTGTTTCATGCACAAGGACCCCCAGGTCCCTCTGTACTGCAGCACTTTGCAATTTTTTGTGCATTTAAATTATAATTTGCTTTTGTATTTTTTCTGGCAAAGTGGATAACCTCACATTTTCCCACATTATACTTCATCTGCCAATTTTTTTCCCACTCACTTAGCCTGTCTATATCCCTTTGCAGATTTTTTGTGTCCTCACAATTTGCTTTCCCACCCATCTTTGTATCATCAGCAAACTTGGCTACATTACACTCGGTCCCTTCATCCAAGTCATTAATATAGATTGTAAATAGTTCTGGTCTTCAGATGTCATTGGAAAGTGTTCATGGAAGATATAGAGAACAGTAATTTTGATAGATTGTTTTGGTGCAATAATGGGCAATTGTGAAGAATGAAAAGGGCCAGTATTATAAAGTATGTTGTTTTTATGTAATTGAAAACATTGTTTACATTTTGTAATAAATTATGGCCCTTTTATGACATTTGGAGGTTCAGTGCCTTATACTGGATGTAACTGGTATTAACTAATCATAATACTGAACTATTTATAGCTGATATATAGCTCCTACGTTCCTTTGGGTACAATAATTATTTTGCTATAGTTTTACAGACCCTTGAACATTCGAGTTGCCCTTGTTGGAGTGGAAGTTTGGACTGACATGGATAAATGTTCAATAACTGGAGACCCATTCACCACACTCAATGAGTTTCTTGACTGGAGGAAAATGAAACTGCTGTCCCGTAAACCTCATGATAATGCCCAGCTAGTGAGGTAGGTACTGTCAGGAATAATTCATTCTACAGTATCTGGAGTCGTCAAGACTGAAGTTGTGCTACATTCTTGCTACATCACACAGTTGCATTGTTTTCTCAGGTTACAGTAATATTGTTGATTCAGTCCCATCTGTTCCCTTGACCTTTTGATGTTGATACTTTTGTAATTCAACCAGTTGTGAAAGTCAGAGGGAACATAGGAACAGGAGTAGGCCATTCAGTCCCTCGAGCCTGTTCCGCCATTCAGTTAGAGCATGGCTGATCTGTATCTTAAATCCATCTACCCACTTTGATTTTTGTTAGGCAAGGTATTAACCAATCATTCTCCGTTTTGAAGACCACTCCAATGTATGGAAGCATCCAAATTGTTCTGGACAATCTTTTAACCGATGTTTAAATCTCATCGAGATACAAACTACATGCATTAACCAGAATGAGAGTGACATGCACTGTAAAACTAGTCTGGTATCCTGTCCACCACATCAGCACTGCAGCTCATTATACATCAAAATGCCACTTTAAAGATTTGAGTTTGAATGAACCTCCTGAAGTAAGAACGGGAAACCAAAAAACAGTTCTTAAGAAAAAGTATCTATTCAAATCTTGCCAATGCACCAGATTCAGAAGGGAATTTCTGATGGAAAATCAGTTGCTAGCTCTTGGTAATTTGATTTTCTGATGTCTCTCCACACCATAACACTTTGTATACAAACAACTATAAAATGAAAGAGGAGGTTAACACAGATTGGTTACTGAGGCACAGGAATTGAAGAAAAAGCTAAAACTGGGTTTACATCATACACCATGCGTGTGCATCGCAATGACATAATCGGACCATTATGTTGCCTCTGTAATTAGACCCCCACTTGTCTGGGGCGGTTGGCTGTCCTGAAGCCAGAAATCACCAGTTAACATGGTGAATGGGTGGGAACGGGTACAGGAAGTTCCTAAACCTGTTCCTAACATGTGTTTCCCCGCCCACCAGAGCTTATGTGGCTGACTCTTAATGATAACGAACAGTGTCATGCGTATGCCAAGAAAAAATATTTTAAAAGTACTCCACACATGTACACTGTTACGCCTCTTCCTCTCACACCAAACTCACAGCTACAGAGAGACTTTGCTCAGCACCTACAGTTCAGGCTATCTGGGGAGCAAGTACACCAAGCTCCCCAAGATACAAGTGCTGATTCTTTTGGTTGCAGTGGTTGATGGCGATTCCCATTACCAGTTCAGAGGTAGCATGTGCCCCCTTCTTAAAGGGGCACAACCAATAACAACTAACTTAAATAAAAGTATAGGAAACTGAATAAATTAAATGAAAATTCTATTTTCCGGGGTGATGATGCACTCCATTCCCATGTACACTGTCAAAACCAATCTGCACTTGCACAAAATACCAGGCGCCACTTTGCAGCTGGTTTAAAGTGAGACCAGCTGCAGTATTCGGCCATAAATGAAGAAGAGTGGTACATAAGACCAGTCCCAGCTTGCCATATAAAGGCAGATTAAATTGCTAATTATGGAGGACAAATTGTCTCTAGCAGCACTTCATCGGTTTACAAATTGCCACGACCAGTAACATTTTCCAACTAATGAAACATCTGAGCTGAATCTGAACTCAGAGATTGACTAACTGAGTTAGACCACAAGAACAGTTCTTGTGAAAGATATTTACATAAAATATTGTGTAGCTCCACATGTGCCAAATCACGACAGGGAAGAGAGGTGTTAGCAAGGAACAGCAAGCCGAAACAAGCAGCACCTCATAAATTAACTTCTCAGTTAGAAGCAAAAAATGCGTGTGTTTAATGAGAATCCTCCTTACTCGTGTTTAAACCACTTCCTGTTCATAGGAAAATATGCGATTCTGATGATAATTAACAACGGAAGCCTTTTAGAATGAATGCTGTTGCAATCAAAATAGGAACAGAAAATGCTGAAATGTAGATTAAATCAGTTTCAGGTTAATTCCTCTGTTACAAGAGCAGACAGAGGAATATTACCTGAACACATGAGGCATTTGTCTGCTAATATCACTAATGCTCATTTCTAGACTATAAAATTAAAAGGTTGCTATTTTTTTCAATGTTCTTGCTAATTCTTTCTCCTCCTCTCCCGAGTGCTCTGATTCCTTGCTGGAGTATGATTCCACAGGCAACCAGGCATGTGAGACTTAACAGAGATTATTGGCAGGCAGCTTAACCATAGGGTCACCATGGGCAAATCGAAACCAGTCCTCGCCAATTGCCTTTACAGCAAGTCACTGGATAATGATCAAGACTGGAAGTTTTGCTGAATTTTCCCACACTAACTCAAGATGGTACGGCCAATTGTAGCACATCGAGCACTGTCCTGTCAAGATCAGCTAACACAGCACAAACCAGGAATCAAAGCTGATCTTCATGGCTCAGTTTATTGAAACATCAACTGAGGCTGTAATTTGAATCTGATGGAACCAAAAGAGTAATTTATCCACATGTCTACTCACTGCCTGCTTTTTGTATGAAGTATTTTTTTATTTTAGGACTTAACACTTGCCATTTTCATTATTTACAGTCAATCTATATCTATATTATATAAGAATAAAATGTATTTTATTAAAAGGGACAGTAACAAGCTCTAAAGTCACAGTTAATTGATTATACTTTAAATTAGTATGAGTTATTTGAAAACCTGAATATGTTTAATTTGATTAAAATTCCGCAAAAGCAGAATTATCTTTTTTGTATACTGTTTATTATGTCAAACAAACAGTTTGTACAATGAAATAAAACTGGCTACAAAATCTCAGGCCTTTGCTTCTGAGCAATTAAAAAATAAATTGCCCCGTAGATTCACAGGAAGTAACTCATTAATTCTGGATCGCACTTTTTTTTTATCACACTGATAAAAACGCCTAGAGGCCACAGGGGCAAATCTGTGATCCCACACTCTGAGAGGAGTTGTGCTGACATGGAGTGTGGGTCAAAGAATCAGTAGCCCCGTTTCTTTATTCCTTTGACCACAGCTTTTCTGCTGGGAGCGCTAAAGTACCCCCACCTATGGATGATCTACTGGAGGCAGGTCGAAGTTACCAAGATAGACCTCCTTCAGTAATAATCATCAACCATCATCAGGATCTTGAAATGCAATTGGGATCTTCTGGCCACTAATTTCTATCACCAGCCAGAAGGTCCTGAGAGCAGACTCTTGGCTGCTTTCCTGAGCGGCCTGCATCTGTCCTTCCATTCCTGGCCCCTTTTTGCCATTGTTAGGCTCTGCCAGGAGTGGGCCTGTACCAGAGATGCCCCCCCTCACCCCCTAGGCTATCAAAATGGCCCAGGGGAGGAAATCCCAGTGATACTGGGGCCGGGCAGGTGCACTGCTCTTGTCCAGCAGTGGGGAAGGGTGAGTGGGCAGGCAAATGATCCCTTTTACAATCATGGCTTTAAACCATAGGTGCCAACTTTCAGAAAACATTGAGGGAGCAGGAATAAAGTATACTGTGCATGTGGAGACACACCCAATATCTCATTCCCACTCCCAGTTCTTACCCTGTAAAATATGACATCTAGGTAACCCCAACCCCTTACAAGTACAAGTTGGTCAACTTTCTTTTTGGAATCAAGACTTGTACTCCAAAGAATAACTCTCTAATTAACATTATACTTGTTTATTTATTCGATTTTTATTTGTCTACAGCAACTTATAGGACAGTGAGGTTGTGTTCTCACCCTACCACATTGATTTCTGTGAAAAGTAGACCAATAGGTAAAATATCTACAGTGATTGGTTATACTGATGGGGTTCTCAAGATATCACTGCTTATAATTATTCTGTAACGCTTTGACTCGCGAGTAACATTTACACCTCTGGCTGTACATGGAAAACGTACTGGATGTGAAATATACTAATGAACAATTCTCACAATTGAAAGCCAACATCCTTAACTGGGAGTGTGGAACACTGCTGTTTCTTATTACAGCTTCGAGGAGTATAGCCAGCAAATTTCACATTGTGCACATTCAATCCAACTGCTATCCCCAGTAGGAGAGTCTTTAAGAGTATGCTGTCCTGGAAAAAAAATATTTTAACATTAAAATGATACATTCTCATAAATTTTATAAGTTTAGCTTATAATAGAGGCGTCATGATGTTAAAAAAATAGGAAAAGCAAATATCATTTGGATTTGGATTTATTCCTATTTAACAGACCAAGATACCAGAATAGGCACTCTCCCTCCCTTTACAAAGAAGCTCTTTCCTGCTCTGCATCTCACTGCTGGTCTCAAATGTGGATTAGGGAAAAAAAGTACATTAGTTGAAAAACTCTATAGAGTAAATATATCCAAAGAGCCACAGAGTTTACTGATTCAAAGCAGGCCAGGACAACTCCTTGTTCTTCTCCATGTAGTGCAATTGGACCATTGGCATCCACCTGAAGAGGAAGGCAGAATCTTCCTGGCCTAAAAGACGGCATCTTCGACAATGCAGCACTCCCTCAGTACTGCACTGGAGTTTTAGCCTAGATTATGTACTCGTGCTATTAATTAGAATGTTTACATTCACAATCAATAAAGTGCAGGTGATAGTAATCAAAGAGTTCATGCTTACCTGAAAAACTTTCAAAATATTAGTTCTTTGTTTTGGTAAAAGCAGAAACAACTCAAATTAGACCAAGAAAAAAATCACTCACTCACACTGTACTGAGTTTTTAAAACAGGATACGACCAATGTTAAAATAACACCAATTGCAAAGACTAGGTTTCATTCTCTCTGTCTCGAACAAGCTGGCTGACTAGCTATCTCTCTGAGCTTAAAAATTCAGTTGATAATTTATGAAACTTTACCTGGAAATTTTGTCCTACAGCTTGTTTTCAAATGATTTGAATAAACTGAAAAATCCTTTTCCACCATGAAGTGATAGAGGTCTGAATCAAAACAATAACTTCAATATCATGCTCAGGCTTTTGAGATATGCTGAAGGATTGATATAAGAACATTAATTATAGAATCACACAGCACAGAAGAAGGCCATTCAGCCCATCATGCCTTTGTTGACTCTTTCAAAGAGCTATCCAATTAGTCCCGCTCCTCTGCTCTTTCCCCGTAGCCCTTCAAATGTTTCCTTTTCATGTGTGTATGCAATTCCCTATTGGATCTGTTTCCATCACTCTCTCAGGCAGTGCATTCCAGATCATAGCAATTTTGAAAACCTCTATTAAGTCTCCCACAAGCTTCTTTGCTGTGAGGAGAGCAATTTCAGCTTCTCTAGTCTCTCCACATAACTGAAGTCCCTCATCCCCGAGTAATGAAGCTACTTTAATTATGTTTTTTGTACTCATTCTTGGGATGTTGACATCAACATAGAAACATAGAAAATAGGTGCAGGAGTAGGCCATTCGGCCCTTCGAGCCTGCACCACCATTCAATATGATCATGACTGATCATGCAACTTCAGTACCCGATTCCTGCCTTCTCTCCATACTCCTTGATCCCTTTAGCCATAAGGGCCACATCTAACTCCCTTTTTAATATATCTAACGAACTGGCCTCAACAACTTTCTGTGGTAGAGAATTCCACAGGTTCACAATTTTCTGAGTGAAGCAGTTTCTCCTCATCTCGGTCCTAAATGGCTTACCCCTTATCCTTAGACTGTGGCCCCTGGTCCTGGACTTCCCTAACAACGGGAACATTCTTCCTGCATCTAACCTGTCCAATCCCGTCAGAATTTTATATGTTTCTATGAGATCCCCTCTCAGTCTTCTAAATTCCAGTGAATATAAGCCTAGTCGATCCAATCTTTCTTCATATGTCAGTCCCACCATCCCGGAATCAGTCTGGTGAACCTTCGCTGCACTCCCTCAATAGCAAGAATGTCCTTCCTCAGATTAGGAGACCAAAACTGTACACCAATATTCAAGGTGTGGCCTCACCAAGGCCCTGTACAACTGCAGCAAGACCTCCCTGCTCCTATACTCAAATCCTCTTGCTATGAAGGCCAACATGCCACTTGCCTTCTTCACCGCCTGCTGTACCTGCATGCCAACTTTCAATGACTGATGTACCATGACACCCAGGTCTCATTGCACCTCCCCTTTGCCTAATCTGTCACCATTCAGGTAATATTCTGCCTTCCTGTTTTTGCCACCAAAGTGGATAACCTCATATTTATCCACATTATACTGCATCTGCCATGCATTTGCCCACTCATCTAACCTATCCAAGTCACCCTGCAGCCTCTTAGCATCCTCCTCACAGCTCACACTGCCACCGAGCTTAGTGTCATCTGCAAACTTGGAGATATTACATTCAATTCCTTCATCCAAATCATTAATGTATATTGTAAATAGCTGGGGTCCCAGCACTGAGCCCTGCGGTACCTCACTAGTCACTGCCTGCCATTCTGAAAAGGACCCGTTTATTCCTACTCTTTGCTTCCTGTCTGCCAACCAGTTCTCTATCCATGTCAATACATTACCCCCAATACCATGTGCCTTAATTTTGCACACTAATCTCTTGTGTGGGATCTTGTCAAAAGCCTTGTGAAAGTCCAAATACACCAGATCCACTGGTTCTCCCTTGACCACTGTACTAGATACATCCTCAAAAAATTCCAAAAGATTTGTCAAGCATGATTTCCCTTTCATAAATCCATGCTGACTTGGACCGATCCTGTCACTGCTTTCCAAATGCACTGCTATTACGTCTTTAATAATTGATTCCAACATTTTCCCCACTACCGATGTCAGGCTAACCCGTCTATAATTCCCTGTTTTCTTTCTCCCTCCTTTTTTAAAAAGTGGTGTTACATTAGCTACCCTCCAATCCATAGTAACTGATCCAGAGTCGATAGAATGTTAGAAAATGACCACCAATGTGTCCACTATTTCTAGGGCCACTTCCTTCAGTACTCTGGGATGCAGACTATCAGGCCTTGGAGATTTATCGGCATTCAATCCCATCAATTTCCCTAACACAATTTCCTGACTAATAAGGATTTCTTTCAGTTCCTCCTTCTCGCTAGACCCTCGGTCCCCTGCTTTTTCTGGAAGGTTATTTGTGTTTTCCTTAGTGAAGACCAAACAAAAATTGTTCAATTGGTCTGCCATTTCTTTGTTCTCCATTATAAATTCACCTGATTCTGACTGCAAGGGACCTACATTTGCCTTCACTAATCGTTTTCTCTTCACATATCTATAGAAGCTTTTGCAGTCCGTTTTTATGTTCCCTGCAAGCTTACTCTCATACTCTATTTCCCCCTCCTAATTAAACCTTTTGTCCTCCTCTGCTGAATTCTAAATTTCTCCCAGTCCTCTTTTTCTGGCCAATTTATATGCCTCTTCCTTGGATTTAACACTATCCCTAATTTCCCTTGTTAGCCACGGTTGAGCCACCTTCCCCGTTTTATTTTTACGCCAGACAGGGATGTACAATTGTTGAAGTTCATCCATCTTATCTTTAAATATCTGCCATTGCCTATCCACCGTTAACCTTTTAAGCATCATTCGCCAGTCTATCCTAGCCAATTCACGTCACGAAAGACTTTCAGAAGGCTTTCGACAACGTCCCACACAAGAGATTAATGTGCAAAGTTAAAGCACATGGGATTGTGGGTAGTGTGCTGACATGGATTGAGAACTGGTTGTCAGACAGGAAGCAAAGAGTAGGAGTAAATGGGTACTTTTCAGAATGGCAGGCAGTGACTAGTGGGGTACCGCAAGGTTCTGTGCTGGGGCCCCAGCTGTTTACATTGTACATTAATGATTTAGACGAGGGGATTAAATGTAATATCTCCAAATTTGCGGATGACACTAAGTTGGGTGGCAGTGTGAGCTGCGAGGAGGATGCTATGAGGCTGCAGAGTGACTTGGATAGGTTAGATGAAGTATAATGTGGATAAATGTGAGGTTATCCACTTTGGTGGTAAAAACAGAGAGACAGACTATTATCTGAATGGTAACAGATTGGGAAAAGGGGAGGGACAACGAGACCTGAGTGTCATGGTGCGTCAGTCATTGAAGGTTGCATGCAGGTACAGCAGGCGGTTAAGAAAGTAAATGGCATGTTGGCCTTCATAGCGAGGGGATTTGAGTACAGGGGCAGTGAGGTGTTACTACAGTTGTACAGGGCCTTGGTGAGGCCACACCTGGAGTATTGTGTACAGTTTTGGTCTCCTAACTTGAGGAACTACATTCTTGCTATTGAGGGAGTGCAGCGAAGGTTCACCAGACTGATTCCCGGGATGGCGGGACTGACATATCAAGAAAGACTGGATCAACTGGGCTTGTATTCACTGGAGTTCAGAAGAATGAGAGGGGATCTCACAGAAACGTTTAAAATTCTGACTGGTTTAGACAGGTTAGATGCAGGAAGAATGTTCCCAATGTTGGGGAAGTCAAGAACCAGGGGTCACAGTCTAAGGATAAGGGGTAAGCCATTTAGGACCGAGATGAGGAGAAACGTCTTCACCCAGAGAGTGGTGAACCTGTGGAATTCTCTACCACAGAAAGTTGTTGAGGCCAATTCACTAAATATATTCAAAAAGGAGTTCGATGTAGTCCTTACTACTAGGGGGATCAAGGGCTATGGCGAGAAAGCAGGAATGGGGTACTGAAGTTGCATGTTCAGCCATGAACTCATTGAATGGCGGTGCAAGCTCGAAGGGCCGAATGGCCTACTCCTGCACCTATTTTCTATGTTTCTATGTTTCATACCATCGAAGTTACCTTTCTTTAAGTTCAGGACCCTCGTCTCTGAATTAACTGTGTCACTCTCCATCTTAATGAAGAATTCTACCATATTATGGTCACTCTTCCCCAAGGGGCCTCACACAACAAGATTGCTAATTAATCATCTCTCATTACACAAGACTCAGTCTAGGATGGCCTGCTGTCTAGTTGGTTCCTCGACATATTGGTCAAGAAAACCATCCCTTATACTCTCCAGGAAATCCTCCTTCACTGTGTTGTTAGCCCATCTATATGTAGATTAAAGTCATCCATGATAACTGCTGTACCTTTATTGCACTCCTAATTTCCTGTTTGATGCCATCCATAACCTCACTATCACTGTTTGGTGGTCTGTACACAACTCCCACTAGCTTTTTCTGCCCTTTGGTGTTCCGCAGCTCTACCCATACAGATTCCAGATCATCCAGGCTAATGTCCTTCCTTACTATTGCGTTAATCTCCTCTTTAACCAGCAACGCTGCCCCACCTCCTTTTCCTTTCTGTCTATCCTTCCTGGATGTTGAGTTCCCAACATTGGTCACCCTGGACCCATGTCTCCGTAATTCCAATTACATCATAGCCGTTAACAGCTATCTGCGCAGTTAATTCATCCACCCTATTATGAATGCTGCTCGCATTGACTGTCTATGCATATACATAAAGAATGATTATTTGGACACGATATTAGTGAGTTGTTGTTCCACAAGTTATCATCTTCAGGACAAGAGAAAAAGAGGAAAATAGAGTGGCAAAATAATCTGAAACTGAAACAATTTTCTTTATTGACTAATAACTGAACGGTTTTGTTTGTATAATTGTGGAGACAGCTGGTAACGTTAGTTGTCAAAGAGTGGACTCCCAACCAAAGGGCCCAAATTTCAATCTCAGTCTCAACTCTGCTGCTGTTAATGAACAAATATGAAACACTGAAATTATGGGTAAAGCTAATATACCAAATTGTTCAACTGCAGAACATGATGAAGTCTATTTGTTATCTATTTGCAGTGGGGTGTACTTCCAGGGAACAACCATTGGAATGGCACCTATTATGAGTATGTGCACAGCAGAGCAGTCAGGAGGGATCGTTATGGTGAGTAGTGATCAGAAAAGTAGTGAATGGTCTGGTCTGAACTAGAATCTGCCTATCTCTATAGGACTCATTAGTTTTGTATCTTTAAGAATGAAGATTGAATGACAGGATACCCCTTTTCACTTCTGAGACCCAAGTTCAAATGCAGTCCAATTTCTGGTTGTATGTCTCTCTCTGCTGATTGTAGATAGCTGAAGTGAAATGAATTTGGCCAGACTCAATGCAGTTTCTATTGAGAACAAGTCCACATCACAAAATCGCAAATAAACTGCCACTAATTTGCAGTTTAATTCAAAGAGGGTGCCTTGTGTGGGAAATGCGGGGCGGGAGTGGGGGGGAGGCGCAAAAAAAGACAGTTTTCTGGAGTTTGAGTTAGGAAGCACTGTTGGATTAGTTTGAAAAGCAGTTGCTGACTTTGATCTTTGAGTAGTTGATTTGACACTGGGAGCTGGGAAATTACAGTTGTTTCATTAACCCTGATGGTACAAACATTCACCTAAAAACACCTTTCATATCCTGGATTTACCAAAGAGGTAATTGTTTAATGTTACTCTGTATAAGTTGTGTTAATATGTATAGACTGACTTAAAATGTACGATTAAAACGTTCCATGTATGTGTTCTCATTTAAGATATTTCCCAATTCCTTCTTTTCAGTCCTTTCTTGGTAGAACTGGTAAGTCAATCTGTATGTACAATGGGATGGGATGTACAATCTGCTTGACTTCTGAAAAAAGGGGAAACTGTATCCTATTTAAAAAGATATATATTTTGATAAGGTCACTGTATATTTGGATTGGTCATTTATCAACAAATTGCCATGTTCTACTCTACTATATTCTGGGAAATGATTATCTGGCACTACCAGGCAAGTTATATTTCCTTTCCCCCCTGTAGCTTTCATGACTTGTTGGTGATTAGGTTTCCTAAAGGAATAAGTTAAATTTATAATGCAAAATTTAAAGCACTAGTTTCCAAAATACTTTTCTTATGATCGGTTCGTCAGAACAATATTTTGTAACCCTCATGTGTTCAACTTTCTTTTTCTTTTCTTATTTGTTTTCAAATGCACTAATTATCAAAAATGAATCATCTTACATGAATCTGAAGCCAATTATTTAAGTATCAACAGATTTCCTATATTTCCATAAGGAGTCAAATTAAAACTTTTAAAACCCTGAATCAGGTCATAATGTTCATGTCCTTTCTCTTTATAAATAACAATGCATCAACCTGTGTTTATTCTGGACTTTAGCCAGATTTTTAACTTTCACCTTAGAATTATAAATTATGTAATAATTAAAATAATTGTTACCATTTGCATGTAATTCATAAAAACCATACGAGAATTGTATTGAACTGAATTGTAGAAGAGGAGTCAAATTACTTACTTTACTAACAGGAATAGTATAAAAACTGCAGTCCTTTTGTTGAATCATTAGTTCAATACCAGTTTATTAGCTTGATGCTAAGTCATCTGCTCTTAGCCATGCTTTTAACATCTGTAAATGAATAGTCAAGCTGCAGTATGATTATCAAACCTGGTTATATTACAATATTTGTGTCAATGCAACGTGATTTCTGTGCCTAATCAATACAAAAGCTGCAGCACAGCTAAGAAATGAAGTTGCTCAGTAGACGGCTCCGAACTCTAGTAAGCAAAGAGGAAGTCTCACAATCCTTCTGCATTGCATCAACTGCAGCAGTGTAATTGTTGGGCCACTTAAAAGCTATTTAATTTTTTAAATAATTTTTTTAGCTTTAAGTCCAGTCAGTTCTTCCCTGACATTGAAATTCCACCATCAGTTGGATGACCGTGTTTGCATAGACTTCAATTTGTCTGACCATAAATTGATGCAGAGCTGATAGTATAACTCAATTGCAGCTCCAATTTACTTTAATTAGGTACCAGTCTGAAACCACAGGATTCAAGAGGCAAGGTCAAGTTGTTTGTGAAAACTAGCTGAATCCCAAGATTGCATTTCAGTTACAACTCCAATTGAACTGTTATTGTACATAATATATCGTGCTTAGGTTATGTTTATGCCTATGAGGAATTGAAAGTATAATGTGGATGTAGAGTCTATACTGTCTGTCAATATCCATCATGATGACCCTCAAAATAACAGTGGTCATCGAGATAGATTTTCCACTTTATCAGAAGGTTGGCACAGTAGGATTGTGCCAGCCTAGCTTCTCCACCATTGACCCTGGCAAATATTCTGGGGTCAGCCTGATTGCCATAACTTTGGTGGTAGAATTGGCCCAGAATTTGCTGGCAAAATAACGGCGAGTTTAATGCACACGCTGTTTTTAGTGTGTAAATTTTCCAGCAATTTGTGGCGAGGCAGAGATACCCAGTGAGTTGTGAATTGCCACAAATTGCTGGATGATTCGCCATCAGGTTCGCGAAAATGGGATCTCACTGTCAACCTCCTTGTGAGTTCCAACAAATTGCTGCATTAGCGCATTATTTAGATATGGAGGGTGGGGTGGAGGTATGGAAACAGAGAGAGTAAACAGAAGTGAACATGCTCTGTTGCTTCATGTCTATAGTGCCTGTCTCCATATAACTTGGCTCATTGATAATACTCTCACCTTTAAATCAGAGTTTGCAAGATTAAGCCCCACCTCATGATTTACATAAGAACATAAGAAATAGGAGCAGGAGTAGGCCATTCGGCCCCTTGAGCCTGCTCCGCCATTCAATGAGATCATGGCTGATCTTCTACCTCAACACTTTCCTGCACTATCCCCATATCCCTCGATTCCCTTAATATCCAAAAATCTATCGCTCTCTACCTTGAATATACTCAATGACTGAGCTTCCACAACCCTCTGGGGCAGAGAATTCCAAAGATTCACCACCCTCTGAGTGAAGAAATTTCTCCTCATCTCGGTCCTAAATGACCAACCCCTGATTCTGAGACCATGACCCCTGGTTCTAGATTCCCCAGCCAGGGAATACATCCTCCCTGCATTTACTCTGTCAAGCTATTGCACAATGCCATCAGAATATTTTTTGGTGACTATAGTTATGGCAACTCATAAATAACCATAGTGAACACTAAAATACAGTATTCTTTCTCTCTTTATTCCTCTGTGTCTCTTAGCTGATTAATTCTATTGTTCAACGTGTCAGGAGAAAATAGCTCTATGTGGCATTAGTTTTTAGTTTGTTTCATAACTTGCAAAATAAAACATAAAGGGAGAGTTACAATTAATTTTAAAAGAACAATGCTCCATTGTTCGGTGTATCCATAAATGTTATTCTTAATTAGTCCAGAGCAATGTAACAATTCTTGGGGTCATCCAAAATTTTTTTATATTGCTTGATTTCAGTAGCATTAAAAGTTAAGACTTTTTTTATGTCAGTCTATTTTTCTGTCAACTGTGAACCATGTGATGCAGTTTGTGAAAGCAATGTGTTTTATGATACGACAGTTGAGGGGGAGTTTTCTAGGAATAAACCAGTCTACTCCCAAACCAACCCCATGTAAATCTGATAGGTGTACCTACACTGTGTCAATAATATCTGTCACACTGCATGAAGTACAAACAGTCCATCAGGCCCTGGGGATTTATCGGCCTTCAACCCCATCAATTTCCCCAACACAATTTCCCGACTAATATGGATTTCCCTTAGTTCCTCCTCCTTCCTAGACCCTCTGACCCCTTTTATATCCGGAAGGTTGTTTGTGTCCTCCTTAGTGAATACCGAACCAAAGTACTTGTTCAATTGGTCTGCCATTTCTTTGTTCCCTGTTATGACTTCCCCTGATTCTGACTGCAGGGGACCTACGTTTGTCTTTACTAACCTTTTTCTCTTTACATATCTATAGAAACTTTTGCAATCCGCCTTAATGTTCCCTGCAAGCTTCTTCTCGTACTACATTTTCCCTGCCCTAATCAAACCCTTTGTCCTCCTCTGCTGAGTTCTAAATTTCTCCCAGTCCCCGGGTTCGCTGCTATTTCTGGCCAATTTGTATGCCACTTCCTTGGCTTTAATACTATCCCTGATTTCACTTGATAGCCACGGTTGAGCCACCTTCCCTTTTTTATTTTTACGCCAGACAGGAATGTACAATTGTTGTAGTTCATCCATGCGGTCTCTAAATGTCTGCCATTGCCCATCCACAGTCAACCCCTTAAGTATCATTCGCCAATCTATCCTAGCCAATTCACGCCTCATACCTTCAAAGTTACCCTTCTTTAAGTTCTGGACCATGGTCTCTGAATTAACTGTTTCATTCTCCATCCTAATGCAGAATTCCACCATATTATGGTCACTCTTCCCCAAGGAGCCTCGCACAATGAGATTGCTAATTAATCCTCTCTCATTACACAACACCCAGTCTAAGATGGCCTCCCCCCTAGTTGGTTCCTCGACATATTGGTCTAGAAAACCATCCCTTATGCACTCCAGGAAATCCTCCTACAACTAGCAAAAAAAGTCTTTGGGCCGAAATTGCCCCTCTCAGAAATGCCCATTTGTGTCTTCCGGAGGTTAAAGGGTTTTCACCTGGGCACGGCGGCAAGAGCGTCCCCCCCAGAATTGCCCCCGGGGCTAGGCAGCCATAAAGTGGTTTGCGCTGCATCCCGCAATTAGCGGACACCGGCGGGGCGCAAGCACAGTGCACGCTGACCCCTAATCGCCCCGAGCCGACCCTTTGTGCCCCTCGGGATGAGAAGTTGTGGTGGCTGGGGTGCCCCAGCTGCCCTTAAAGGGGAGGTGGTAGCGCCACAGCCGCCATCTTTTTTCAGACGGCCCGACAATGGCAGCCGCTGGTACGGCCAGGCCGCCAACATGCCGGCTGACATCCTCTCCGGTGGCCAAATGGGCGCCACTAAAGTGGTTGCAGAGTTTGCAGCGGCCCTCCCCTTTAAAAGGAGAGGGACCTTGTGACGCATAAGCGTGACATAACACGCCAGCACCGTGCTGATGTGCTCTGTGCGGCGCTGGGAGTCATATCCCGCGACTGCCCTGCAAACGCCTGGTTATCGCCCCACATATTGTTTTGCTTCTGCGAGGCCAATTCAGCACCGGGGGCGGCATTTCCCACCCCGGTGCTAAACTTTCATTTAATTTGAAGTGAGTGCCCCAAACCTAACACAGGGCAATTTCGGTCCCTTAATCTCCAACCACCGAGTCTTGCATTGAAAAAATTCCCAACAAAGCAGCTGTGCTCTTTACAAAGACAAGCTGGTTAGGCGCCAATCCAGTAATCTATGGATTTAATTTACTCTTTTTACATTCTCTCTCTCTCTCTCCCTATCTCTGACTTTCTAATAAATAATTGTTTTAATATACATTCATACTCCTGTAAATCTACTTGCCATTTTAAATGCATGTCAGTCGAATGGCAATGCATGCTGGTCCTATTACTCCTAAAATACTCTTCATTCTAGGTCTTAAACTTTAAGGGGCCGAAATTGGTGAAGGGCAAGGGCCGCCCAAAGGACTGCTGATGGCCACCGTGATACCCGATGTTACTCTGGGCGGGGTTTTCGGCAAAAGGTCCTTGAAAGGGTGGCAGGAGGCAAAAGGGGGACTTACGCCATCAATCTGGGCGGCAGCGGGCGGGAGCTCTCATTCTTGGCGGCAAAGGTGCTTGCCGCACAAGTGCCGCCGAGGATGGAGTCGGGGCCCACAGAGGGTCAAAGAGCTGCAAATAAAAAGCATTTAAAAAAAGCATCGGAAGACCTTCAGGGGACCCCATCGAGGTAAGTCGCTGTAAAGAAAAATGTTTAAAATTGTTTACTAACCTTTTTTTCAGCTCTTCATACTCACCGTCGGGGATAGACCAGCCTCCTCGCAGCAGTCCACCCCCGTTCTGGCGTCGACGCCCGCCGACTCCCACCCGCACCAATCTATATCTCGGCGGGCGGGAGGTCAGTTGCGCCAGTTTGGCTGGCCAGCTGACGTCAGCTGCCGGTTCCCAGCGGTTCTCCCCTCCCGCCCGCTCCAGCCCAAATCAAAACTGGCACTGGGCGCAACTCGAGGAGGAATATTGGCGGCAGTGGGCGGTAAGGCCATCAATTTCGGACCCGAAGTCCTTGACATAATCGTAAGGGTTAATAACAAGACCTTTCTTGCCTCACTGAAAAGTTTTGAAGACCAAACTGCTGAATTAGCTCATTTCCGCTGGTGTAGCAGCAAAAGTACTGCTGTTGGCCTCAGCATCTTGGAATAGGGCGGAGAGAAATCAGCCAAGGTTCCTTAATGCTTTCCAGTAATCTTTACGTTTTGTGTGAGTGAGTAAGTTTGTAGGGTCAAGTGATGGCAGGATCAGGTTCAATTGTGTTGCTTCCCAGGGTATAATAGCTTGTTTCAAGTATTGAAGAATGTCCACCAGGGTGAGAAACTGAGGCAGCTAACATCTCTGGAATTGTGCCCTAGCATGAGTGAGCATTTACAGTAAAGGAGGGGATAATGGGGAGAAAATTGGAAAAGAAAAGACCCCTAGGGTTCCACTTCTGATTGCTATCCAGTGATCCCCTCTATTGGAAAATACACATTTGTGGATCTTGGCCATGAAACCTTATCCCGGTATGGGTCAACAGCTTCAGGAGAGCAAACGTTTTGGCAAGAAAAGTTTAAGCAGAGGGACTTTTCTTATACGTGTTGGAAACCATTGGCTTCAGTTTGTCATGTACAAACTCCAAGTTTTTACTTTGAAATAAAAGTGCACTTTTTAAACTTGCTGCAGATGTTTATTAATAACGTAATAAAATATTGCTCCCTTCCAATTCTGGAGACGAACAGGGATGCGAAATAGACTGGTGCTCATCATCTAAGATCAGCAATGATCTTTGGCCCCAACCTGATTTAAGTGCCGACTCACCAAGCTAGATACAGCATATTTAATAACTTTTTTCCACGTTCTTGTTTTACAACAACAACTTGCATTTATATGGCATCTTTAATGCAACAAAATGTTCCAAGACGCTTCACAGGCATATTAAAGACAAAAAGAAACCATTTTTAAACAGACTTTGTTCGATCTGTTTACTTAATTCTAAAAGATTTAAACCTTGTGTGAAATAATTATTGCTACTTTGAAAAAGATCACAACAGGAACCTGAACTAAAATACAGCATCAGCATCAACTAAAATAAAACCTGCCGAATTTAGTGAGTTTTTAAAAATTCTGTTACCCAGAATAGATTAATTGCTTCAACGTAGCAACATATGTTGCCTGTGTTTAAATCCTTGCAACACCCATTGGAAACTGACATCAATCCCAAATATACGCCTGGAATTTCCACAGGGGTTCTCCCAATCTCCGTCTGTAACCAGCAACAAATTGGCATAAATGGGTGTTTACACCATTTCTCTGGCGTTTCTGCCAAACTTCCGCCAAACTTACGACAGGAGATTGAGAGAACCTTGGCGGAAATTCTACCTCCTAATCTTATCCTGACTAGATAAAACAACTGCTATGATTTGAACTGGTTCCTTTCCTGTTTCCTAAACCAGCAAACTCTAAACTTTTGAGGCTGGAGACCAGGGCCTGAAATTCAGTACCACTGGAAAGCTGGTGCTACCCCCATCTTTTTGTGGCCATTAGCGCCAACATTTTTCTTGGTTGGGCCACCCCATATTCAGCTCCAAAAGTGAACAAATGGGTTCCAGCGCTAATGAACCCTTCCAAAGTGGATTTTTCAGCGGTGTGGCTGTCTTAATTTGACCGTTATCGCCACTGAGAAATCCAGCATGCAGATAAGGGTTTCTAATAAGCCAGCTGCTCCCTGTCCTTTTTAAAGGCCAGGGTTTGCAGTAAGGCCCTGAGGGGGAAGGAGGTTGGAAGGATGGCTGGTGTAAGAGGTGCAAGGAGAGCTAACAGGTTCACTGATGTGGAGCTGGAGACACTGATGGACGGTGTGGAGGACAGAAGAAGAATACTGTTTCCTGACATGGGATACCTGGCAGACAGGCAATACATAATGCATGGAGGGAGATTGCAGGGGAGGTGTCGGGCACCTCCATATATGTGAGGACGCACCCTCCCAGGAGGGTGCTGGCAAGTCTGCACCCGGCCCTTCCAGGCTCAGGGGTGTTACAGGGCTTCCGAGAAGAACAGCTGTAGGTCCCAGACAACAACCACAACAACCTTCCTGGACCCATGGTGCAGCCACAGGGATGACAGTTAGGCATGGAGTTAGGGTATTCATGCATAACAGGTTATAGTGAGATGCACAGGGGTAAAAAATGGTAACAGTATTATATTGTTCCTTATGGTCTGTTTTTGCAGTGATTTGGATAATTGGATAAATCTTTATTTTTGGCACATAAATCTGGCCAGGTGTTTCATCTAGGAGTGGGCAATTCTGTGTTAAGGCACTCATTGTGATGGCCGTTGAAAGTGTTGCTGAAGGGTCATGTGTGGATGGGATTCTCTGAAGTGAGCAGCTATGAGACGCAGCTGCACCTCCCATTCCAGGGTTGTGATGGGAACGACGCCTCCTAGCTCTGGGGCGACAGGGACCCTCCTCCTCCTCCTCCTCCTCCTCAGGTGGTGCTGCTGGCTCAACCTCCAACAACTGTCCCTTCATGATGGCCAGGTTGTGCAGCATGCAGCAGACTACGACGATTATAGAGACCTGTTGAGGAGAGTACTGCAAGGTGTCACCATAATGGAACCTCTGCTTGAGGATGCCGATGCACTGCTCAATAATGCTACTGGTGGCACAATGAGCGTCGTTGTTTGCATGCTCAGGCGCTGTCCTGGGGTTCCGCAGTGGAGTGAGCAGCTAAGTGGACAAGGGATATCCCTTGTCCCCAAGCAGCCAACCACAATCCTGATTCGGGCTGGTGATGACGGCGGGCACACTGGTCTGGTGCAGAATGAACAAATCATGGCTGCTGCCTGGGTACCTCACATCAACTGCCAGGATCCGACGCTGGTGGTCACACACGAGCTGCATGTTCAACGAGTGGAAGGCTTTGCAGTTGACAAAGATCTCGGGGTGATGATGTGGCAACCTCAACCCAACATTTGTGCAGTCAATGGCACCCTGCACCCTCAGGAAGCCTGCCATTCGGGCAAATCCGGCCTGCCGCTCCACCTGTTTGTCCCTTGTCATCGGGAAGGAGATGTACTGGACCCTTCTCCTGCACAGTGCATCTGTGACCTGCTAGATACACCGATGTGCTGAGAATTGGGAGACGTTGCCAATGTCTGCTGTGGCAGACTGGAAAGACCCCTTCGCATAAAAATTCAAGGCAGTGGTGACTGTCTCCACGGTGAGGGTGATCCTGAGGCGTGTTTGAGGCTGCAGATCTTCTCACAGGACAGTACAGAGCTCCCTCAGTACTTCTGCCTGAAATCGTAGCCTTCGCAGGCATTGCTCATCAGTGAGCTGGAGGAAGGAGAACTGAGGTCAGTAGACCCTTTGAGGGTAGGGCCACCTTCCCCCACGTCCGCGTTGGTCACCTCCCCTGGCAGCTGCCTGCTGGCCATCTCCCTGGTCCTCCTCATTCTCTTGCTGGAAATGCTCCTCTCCCAGTTTTTGAGGTGGGAGGCAGCATCCCTCACCCTTCTCCTGATGCTCTGTCCCTCCTGACCACCCTCTCCAGCTGCAGGTCTGTGCATATCTGCACACCCTTCTCTCTGTTGTGCAGCCATGGCTGCTGCCTCCCTTGCCCGCTGCCTCTCTGCACGATGCTGATGGCGACGCCTTCTCCTGTGTGCCGCCCTGCATCTGACCAGGTAAACGAGCCCTCCCAACACTGAGCCCATCCTCAGGATTAACCCTGCCAAACAGGTCTCTGCAGCCCACAATCAGGCCTACAGGCCTCCACTAAACAGTAAGCAGGTTTAATGAAGCAAAAACAATCACTACAACGTAATACACTTTAAATTCAACTCAAAACTTAATTAAAATATTTTCCTGCCAAAGGGCCCCAACCCCAGCAACTCTCCAGCGGTGTTGCGTTCGAGCACCGACTCGAATACCTGGCGGGGGCACTACCTGAAGAACTCCCACCGTTTTCCAGTGTCCTGGCCGCTGCTTCCCTCACCGCACAAAACTTCTCCTTTACAGTGGCTTCACCCTGCTGTTTCCGGCAGAAGTGCACACCGCTCAAATCCCCCCCCCCCCCCCCGAGCTGAATATGGCTCGGGGAGGGAAAATCATCCGACCGCTGTGGCCGATCGATTTTATCGGTCGCCCGCCCAAACTCCGCGGTAGCCGTCCCTCCGGGGACGGTGAATTTCAGCCCCTATATATCATGTGAAAGGGCAGCATGATTTTGCAGAAATGCAATTGCAGATATACAGAACATTCAAGCACTCCAATACACAAAAGCACAAGGCTCCCACACATAAAAAGCAACACCACACACACAAAGGAGTCAGACCTCAATACACATGAAAAGCTAGGCCCCCAACTCAAAATGAGATCCCTGTACGAAAAACAGTTCAAACACCCAGCACAAAAATATTCAAGCACTACCTCTCTCTCCCGACCATCCTCACCCCGGGCTAGTGTTTCCGTTTTGGGCGCAATCAGCAATCTGGGTGCAAATTACACTCAAAAACTGCGCTAGCTTTCCAAAGTAAAGTTATGGTTTAAGTTTCTGCTCAAACTCATTTGCATAATCACAATATTTACAATATACATTAATGATTTGGATGAAGGAATTGAGTGTAATAACTCCAAGTTTGCAGATGACACTAAACTGGGTGGCGGTGTGAGCTGTGAGGAGGACACTAAGAGGCTGCAGGGTGACTTGGACAGGTTAGGTGAGTGGGCAAATGCATGGCAGATGCTGTATAATGTGGATAAATGTGAGGTTATCCACTTTGGTGGCAAAAACACGAAGGCAGAATATTATCTGAATGGCAGCAGATTAGGAAAAGGGGAGTTGCAATGAGACCTGGGTGTCATGGTACATCAGTCTTTGAAAGTTGAAATGCAGGTGCAGCAGGTGGTGAAGAAGGAAAATGGCATGTTGGCCTTCACAGCTAGGGGATTTGAGTATCGGAGCAGGGAGGTCTTACTGCAGTTGTACAAGGCCTTGGTGAGGCCTCACCTGGAATATTGTGTTCAGTTTTGGTCTCCTAATCTGAGGAAGGACATTCTTGCTATTGAGGGAGTGCAGTGAAGGTTCATCAGACTGATTCCCGGGATGGCTGGTTACTACAGTTACAGTAATTTCTAATGATTTCATTGGTACATTCAGTTATGGCCATTGTTGCTGGAGAAAAGCCATGGTTATGTGTTATATTTCTGTGAACTTGTTCCCAGGCTAACTCTCAGACTGTGTCCTTGACGGATACATCTGGCTCTCCTCATTTCAAAGGGGCCTTGTTTCTGCTATCTTGTGTGACTTGAACATGGTGGCCTCATTATTTCTATGAGCTGCCTACATCTATCTTGTTTGCACTCTCGGGAGTGTTATCTTATCAGAGAATTTCTCTGACCTTAGTCCTAGCCCTTGTGAGACCCGTTGTTCTGTGTTACAGCCTAATTGTTGGAATGTGGGACTCAGCTATTCTTCCATTAACACATTAAACCTTTCTCTCAGCCTTTCTTGCTTTAGATTTTAATTTTACAAAATTACTTTTCCCCAATTAAGGTTTTCGCTACTACAATCCCCCATTTGATCAGGTGGATACCCCAAATACCCACCATGAACAATAATTTTCCTTTCCCTGCCTTGATTCGTGTGTCTCCCACCCCGATTTCGTTGATCAGGCAATACACTTGAGACACTCACGACTCATATCAGGTACTCATGCCGTCTTTGTGTTTGATTACCCCTTTTTAGATCTAGCAAAGGCTTGCTGCGTTCTTTGTTAAGGGCCTTGGCCAATGTCTTCGCTCTGCGTCTCTTGTATCTGCCTGCACATTCTCCCAAGAGTATCAGCACCACTATGAGCTGCACAAGGACTAACACATGGGATATAATTCTGATCCAAGGGTGTATGCTTAAATTCAGTCCGAAATGGTAGAGTTGAGAATACCATGGCGGGTCAGTCAGTTCTTTATCAGTGTCCTTTTGTAGTTTGTCAATTTGTTCCTTTCAGACAACATATTTCCTTTGTTGGTTAAACACACTCCTTTCCAGTGCCATCTGCTCTTCCCTCAGCTTAGGGATCGATTATCCTCCAAAATCTTTACATCCCGCTTTTATGGTATCCGCCATCGTGCCGTCGATGGTCTCTTCCTTCAGTTCCAAGTATATTGTATATCCTTCGACATTGGTCTTGTGTTTAGGCTTCATAGAGAAGTCAGGCCATTTGCTGGGGCATGTTATCACCCCTCCCACCATCAGGTTAGCGACTGTTGTGCTGAAGCACCACCGTCCATCTCCTTGTAATGCCATTATAGTCGCATAGTCCAATGCCCATAGGGTGATGCTTAGGATGCATCCCTCTTTTGGCCGTATCCACAGTCATCTTTTCCCTCCTGAAACGACTCTCGACATAACACAACTTGGTTATTCTTATAACAATCTGTTATAGATACACCCTTGGTCTTATTCCCATTTTTAATAAATAGCAGCTTGTGATACCTTACTCATGTTTGGCTTCTTACTTCCCCTATGTTTATAACTTTGTATAGACTTTGTCCTTCATTAAGTTTATACTGGGGAATGCTTACTACGATCCCTATTATATTCTGGTGACACATCTATTCTCAGGGATCCTCCGAATCTGACAGTCTTGAATAGGATTTTTATCCATCATCCAAGTTTTAAAAATGCTGTTGTTTATCCAGTCCGGGACCTCCCCATTCTGTAACTGTTCCACTGAGGCCAGCATCCATGCTTCATACCCCGCACACATACCGGCCGCACTTGCCTTAGCGGTTCGGTCATTCAGCAAGTTAATGATCTTTGCATGGTCTCTTAAAGTGTGGGCTACTTGCAGTATTTCTCTTTCGGTCTCATCCCCTAATTAGGCCTGTAGCTGGTTGTCATCATCTCCTCTTTCTGACAGCCCCTTTAAGATACGGGTTAAAGTACTGACTTGCTCATTTATGGCCTGCAGGTCTACCGTGTTAACTGTCGCGACCCCGGCCGCATAGCCCACGCCTACTATTTCTAATATACCCCTTTTCCTCCTCATCTGTCGGGTTCACCACAAGTTTCATGGTGTCAGACTCTGGCCCCTCCAAAGCTCATAATGTCAGATTCTTAAATAGTGCAACTGTTCTGGGCTCGCAGAAACTGGGGATAGTTATATCCGTCAGGTTTAAAAATACTGTAATCACCCGCTGTCGCACCCCAAAGTGGATTCTGTCTTTTGCTTGTTTTATTACTAGCCCTCCTGGAGCCCCCCGGTCATATTTGGGCATTCCAGGGGTTCTGATGGGAGGGCAGTAGTAACAAGGGCTCTGGTAGTTGGTGGAGCAGTGGTGGTGGGCATACCTCGGGGAATAACCTCCCAGCACCACTCACCGCTGGTCCCATATGTGCATTTACAGGGCGGGCACAACCTTTGCTTATCCTCTCCTGGCTGAGGTACTTCTGAGAATTCAGTGACCCGTGGCGTGCACCGTAGCTGCACTCTTCTGAGCTCATTTCTCCCTCTCCCACCTCCAGTCTATCTGACATACCGAGGTCTTGTTTACCCAAATTGTCAACTTTGTATGGGTCCATGTCCATGGGTTTTTGCAAGTCCTATGTCCGCTGTTTTAGGTACAGCATTTTGACGCTGCACTTTAAGTCTCTTTCTGTTTCAACCGCCATCGTTAGTTTTCCGGTTTCACACCCAACGTCACCCGGATCCATGTAATACACGCCTTGCTGATCCTCAGTCGGTTGTCCCCGTGTTAGTGTCCTGGTAGCTTTTCCCAAGCTAGTGAGGATTAAGGTGCCTGTCAGAATCTTTGCAACAAGCCACATTCTTTTTCTGTTGAGAGATTACAGCCTGGCGTCCCAGGGATTAAATTCTTATCACTTCTATTTCAACTGGATTGTTTGCACCGTTTCTCCAATTGTTTGCACGGTTTCTCTGGGCATGTGCCCTTTTCCAGATCCATTTTATTATAGCCAGTACACCTAATATTGCAAATATACATCCTAATCCTCTTTAAAAAGTCCATCTGTCAGTTCGTCCTTCCATTCCTTATACTCTAAAGCGTATCTTAAGGAGTGTTTTACTGGGATTACCCTAGGTTCCGCCATCTGCCGTACCCTTATATTCTTTCAGCTGGGAGCAGTGCTTCCACTGGCCCCTACCTTTCATATTCACGCAAGCACACGAATCTCCACTAATTAATAGCTCATATGGTCCGCTCCACCTTGGTGCGAACCCTGGTTTCTCTGCCACTTTCTTAACCATTACCTTTGCCCCCACCTCGGGGATTATAGCCGAGGCGGTTGTCTCACGGCCTTCTTCCTCCTTCTTCTGCCTTTCTCGGACCTCCTGTCACATAGCATTCAACTGCTCACTCATTTCCCTCACATACGTTCTGATTCTGACTCGTAGGGGGCCTAAGTCAGCTCCTCCTGTCACTATTCCTTCTGGTAACCTCATTGTGCGTCCGGTCATTAATTCATAAGGGGTTAATCCCGTGTTTGGTGTGGCATGCAGCCTCATTAATATTGTCGGTAGGAGTTCATGCCTGCCCTGTTTCCTGTATTGCCTTGCTCAAGGTAGTTTTAAGGGTCCGATTCATTCTACCATCCCTGAACTCTGGGGGTGATATGGGATGTGAAACTTCTGCTTAATACCGAATATTCTACAAGTTTCTTTCATTACTTGACTCGTGAAATGAGTTCCTTGATCCGAGTCAATCATGTGGTGATAGGACTGCCTCCCATTTTGCCCGGCAGACGTTGGAGACGGCCCTGAGCTTCCCTGTATTTAGCATTTCCACCAGTGTGTGTTTTGTGTGCAGTATTATTTCTCCTGTCGGTATGACAGGCTCGCTAATTTTGACTGTCCAAGTGACATAATCCAGTGCGGCCATGCATCTGGACAGACCGTCAGCCGCTGGTGATTGCTGTGTCGAGTAGTAAGCTACGGGTCTCATCCTATCCCCATGCATTTGTGTCACCATGGCTCCATAGAAGCCTTCCTGGTTCTCACAATATATATGGAACGGGAGATCCATGATCTGGAGTCCCAGCCCTGGTGCTGACATTAGGGCTTCCTTCAGATTACCGTATGCCGCTTCTTGTTCGGGGCCTCACTCTATAGTTTCTAAGGATGGTTTTCTACCTTTCACTAGCCGTTGTATTGGTTCTGCAATTGCCTCGAAGTTAGCGACAAAATTCTTGCAATAGTTAAAGTGCCCCAGTACCTTACGCACACCTCGGACTGTTTTTGGTCGGGGCATGATCCTAATGGCCTCCTTCCTGTCATTGGACATGGTCCTAGTTCCTTGGGATATTTCGTGTCTCAGGTACTGTACCACACCTTGTCCAATTTGTGCCTTTTTGGGATTTACTTTGAATCCTGTGTCCTGCAGGACTTCCAGGATCTCTATGTACTCCTATGTGCCCCCTAACGTCCTCGGATGCTATCAGTAGGTCATCTGCCTATTGTAGTACTGTACTCCTATACGGAGTTAAATCCACCTTTTCTATGGCTCGACTCATAGTCCGGTGGAATATAGCTGGGCTATTGTGGAGCTCTTGTGGGACCCGTGTCCAGGTGTAATGATGGTCGGCGACTGTGAAGGCACATTTATCTTGGGACTCTTTTGCCAGGGGTATGGACCAGAGTCCATTGACTATGTCTAATAAGGTGAAGACCTTATGCTCTGGTTTTAATCCATTAAATATTGTGGCTGGGCTGGCCACAATGGGATGTTGACGGGCAGTATAATCAATAGTTACCCGGTATGATCTGTCAGGTTTTCGCACGGGCCAAACAGAGGAATTCGTTGTTCCCTCTACCTCTCGGAGTATACCGCTTTCCAGGAAATCCCCCACTATCTGTCTCACAGCCTGTGCGGCTTCTGGTGTTATCGGGTATTGGCAGTGGGAAGTATGCTCGGGTCCTGGAATCACCACAGGCTCGCATTTTACCAGCCCGCAGTCCCGTTTTGAGGTAGCCCAAACTCCTTTTACACTTTCGCAGATAGCTCCTCACTTGCCCAGTGCCCCCCCCCAAGTCCCTTTCAAGAAGTTGGGCACTTCCCACATTAGCATGCCCATCAAAATTACTCTGTTCCCCGAAGGTATTTCTAGATTGTATCCAAATCTTTTAGTTTTATTTCTTTTTTTTTTTTAAAAGAGATCAGATTTAACATTTTATTTTGAATGTATCTCAGTATTTTGTTGTGCCTTTTCTTAATCCGTGGTACTTGAAACCCTTCACAACAAAATTAACTCTTCACTGTCCCCATCCTAATTTCTGCTCCCCTTTTGTAGTATTTGTATTTATTTTTGGATTAAAAAATATCAAGTATTGGAATTCTCATTTATGCTTATAGTTTCTAAGTGATTCACAGATCACATAATGCAAAGTACTTGTTTTATAATTATGTGCCTAACTTCTGTTTTAGAAGCTGAACATTAAAAACTCCAATCCAAGTAGGAATAGCATAAGTAGAAAATCTTTTGCTCTGTAACTTCAAGGTATATTTTGTGATACAGTATTTCACAAATTACATCTTTTTAAGCTTCAGCTTCTGACGCAGTAGTCGAGGTAGAGTTACACAGGTCTTTTATTTAAAACTCTCTTTTTACTGAGCTAGAAGCTTTCACGTCATTTAACATAAGGTTTTACACAAAAGAAAATGGGGGAGTAACTTCCTCAGCCCGCAGCCTCGAGAGATCCACGCAGGCTTTTTTTTTAAGGCATTACAATTTCCCTTCTCAGTTCTTTATCTCATTCCTAGACTAAATTTATTATCTTTCAACCCAATGTAATCAATGATTACGTGTTTTCTTTTGACAAGTAAGTGAGCGTGTCGGAAAAATTTTTTTTATTTAAAAACAAACGGGACCACGCATTTTTTATTTTTTGTTAAACAAACCTATCCTTTGTGCATATCCTGGGTCAGTAACTTATCATCAAAATAAATCCGCACCTGCATTTCAAACTTAAAAATAACTTCTAACTCAATTCGAGGTTAACACTTTCTTAAAACTTCCACATCTAGGGCAACACTACAAAGGGTTAAAACAAACTTTCAACTCTGTCTGAAAAAGTGGGTGGAGCTAAAACAAGCAGACAGCTCCACCATTTTTTCAAACAGGCTTTCAGAGAAATGGAAAATTCATTAATTCCCACTTCAAATATTCCACAGTCAAAAATCACACAAGCACTTTTCATTTAAAGGCAAACATTCACACCAGTTCTTCATTCAACAAAGCTTATTAATTCTATTGTTTGGCCGGCTATATTTTTGGATCTCATATGTCACTTAACATTGTCACTATCAGTTTTTTATGGTCATCTGGAAAAATATCTTCCCGGCCCCCATAAGGGAGCAGTGTCCAGTATATCTTTACACGCCATACTCAGTTTTGGTACGTCTGCCCTTATATCGGTTTCACTATATTCTCAGATACTGACCATCTCCCTACTTGGTTTCACCTAAACCCGGTGTCTACAGTCTCGCTGACTTCTTATTGATTTAAACTATATTCTTAGATACTGACTGTCCCTCCAATCGGTTTCCCCTATCCCTAGAGCCTGCAATCCCATTGACACCCTTATCAATTTATCTGTATTCTAAGTTATTGATTGTCCCTCTATACAATTCCCCTTGAACTTAGTTGCAATACTCACATCGATACCTTATGATCATGTCTGTCGTGACTTCCTAATTCTCCCAAGTCTTTTACATCATAACAGACCTTTCACAGATTCAGGTACCCCAGGCAACCGACACGTCTTGTAACAGCTCACGTTGGATTATGAGTGGTAGTTTAAATATACTCACTCATGATGGATCCATATTCGCTCATCTGTAGGCCGCCCGTTGTACCCTGCTCGTAGCACCAAAATGTTGTGGAGTATTAAAAATATAACACTCGACACAAAGGTCCGTATATAGAGAAAAAAATTGTTTATTAAAACCTAATTAATCAAGGGAGAACTGGTTGCATCAGTATCCCTACTGGGTGATCTAATCGCCGGTCTCATGGGACAGGTTGCGCAGTTACATTTTATACAGTTGAAATACAGTCCAAATGGTGAAACCATGCGGGGAAATGTTCCATTGGTTATTTGCCACCAGTCCCCGCCCACCAGCTACTAATACATTGGTTAATAGAGTTTACACAATTTCATTGGTTACTACAGTTTATACCAATTTAATTGGTTACTACAGTTACAATAATTTCTAATGATTTCATTGGTACATTCAGTTATGGCCACTGTTGATGGGGAAAAGCCCCCTATAGGTTATGTGTTATATTTCTGTGAACTTGTTCCCAGGCTAACTCTCAGACTGTGTCCTTGAAAGATACATCTGGCTCTCCTCATTTCAAAGGGGCCTTGTTTCTGCTATCTTGTGTGACTTGAACATGGTGGCCTCATTATTTCTATGAGCTGTCTACATCTAACTTGTTTGCGCTTTCGGGAGTGTTATCCTTTCAGAGAATTTCTCTGACCTTAGTCCTAGCCCTTGTGAGACCCGTTGTTCTGTGTTACAGCCTAATTGTGCTGGAATGTGGGACTCAGCTATTCTTCCATTAACACATTAAACCTTTCTCCCAGCCTTTCTTGCTTTAGGTTTTAATTTTACCAAATTACTTTTCCCCTGATTAAGGTTTTCGCTACATGCTATATAATTTTGTCTTTCTTTATTTCTTTAACTGGAGCCTCTTAGTAGCAAGGTGTTCATTTATTGATTAGTTCTGTAACTGACAATATAATCAGCCTCTTGTTATCATTTTGTTTGATTTTTGTACCCTTTTCAGATGACATGATATTTTTTCTGAAGTATAAACTCAGAAATATGCACAAATGTGATTCTCTAATTTTACCAGGATCATTCAGACAATCCTCTCGGAGCGGCAGTAACAATGGCACATGAGCTGGGCCACAACTTTGGCATGAACCATGACACTCCTGAGCGTGGCTGTACCTGCAGGGCTTCATCTGACAAAGGAGGTTGCATCATGACACCATCCACGGGGTAAGCAGGATTACAATAAGATAACCGTTCTGCATTGTGAATGTGTTTGAGTACTCTTACCATTGAAGCTTGGAGGTTTTCCAAGAAAATGTTTCAAAGCTGAGGTTTTAGAAATATATTCAGGAGTGCAAGAATTTTTTTTACTGAAAAAACCCCACAAATATATATATTATCCATAAGGTATACCAAATACATAGTTAGCACAAACTAAACTCCAAAGAACTGTCTTTATTTGGTGCCCCCTCAGTTCACCTTAATTCTTTATCACTTCATAGGGGGCAGCTCTTTGCTGGGCTGGTACTGGATATTTTTTCACTATGCTATTTGTCAACAATCACTGTATTCATGTATTAAACAGTTTGTTGTTATAAGGTCCAAAAAGCCCAGCTGTGTGCTGTGGACTTGATAAATTTGTCCAGAAATAGCTAAGAGTGAATCACAAATCTCATGGCAATAGATGTTTTATTAAAAAATCATTCAGAGGGGACTCACATATATGACTACAACATTTATGATAGCCCTATATTACTCGGAGACAATGAAAACCTACAGTATGTCTCTCTGGGCTAAGGGCTACCTTATAGCTTTGATAAATGTAGTCCTTCCTCAGATTTTGCTCATACATTAAAATCCCTTTTCGCACTTTGATCAAGAGGAATAAAATAAAATGTTATAAAGGCAGTGAAAAAGCAGGCTGTAGTGCTTTTTCTGTATTTGTCTTCCCCTCACTTGGCATCCCCATCCAGATAACTGCTCCCAAAATCCTGCCAAAACCATGCTGCAAACAGCTGCTAAGAAATACACAAAAGCAGATCAGGATGAATCTGTCTCTGGCTTTGTCTTTTTCCTCCTGCAAAGACTCTGGCCTTCATTGTCACCTCCAATAATGCCCCACATGAGGCAGTAAATTTATTAGAAGGAGACACCACTAGATGGAACAGTACGTTCAGTGTCCAATGTGCTGCACCACTGGATTTAAGAGAGCTTAGGATTGGTATTTTGGTACATTCATGGAGAATTATTCTTAAAAGGTTAACTAAGTGGAGTAGAGTTCATGATAAGGTAGGTTGAATATGAACTCCTCTTTGAGTAGGAATTTGGGGTGGATTGTACATGGCATCTGCAATTTCACTAGAAATGCTAAGCATTTTCACAATGGAAATCTTCATGAATGCATTTACGATATCGCTACACATTGGAGGTAATTTTAACCTAACTCTTCAGGTGGGAAATGGACGTCCATTTTCTGCCTAGTGAGTTAGATTAAAATTACCCCCATAATGACCAGAGCAATCCTTTTCCCATTAATGGAGAAGTGTGGCGTGAACTGTACTCTATATCCACTCTAGTCTATACTTGATTGTTCCATTGACACCGCTAACCTTAGTAACTGTAAAAAAAATTATCAGAAAGAAAAAGATGGAAGTAGGTGGTAATAGAAAAAAGCGAATTGTTTGCCATTTGATTGAATGGAGAGTGCAGCCATAACAAAATCAGTTGTAGCATGTTAGTGGCTTGCTGATATTATCACTAACTCACAATAGACATGTTCCAGACAACAGGGACTGCTGCCAGCATCGTTGATACAAACTTATTATTAAACCTTAGATTACTATCCCAAACTAATGTTCAAAGATTATGGCTCAGCATGGTGATGTCACAAAGGCTTGAAAATGCCAAAT
Organism: Pristiophorus japonicus; assembly: GCF_044704955.1. Lineage (NCBI taxonomy): Eukaryota > Metazoa > Chordata > Chondrichthyes > Pristiophoridae > Pristiophorus > Pristiophorus japonicus. The sequence goes on along the minus strand of NC_091979.1, from coordinate 276,439,870 downwards.
GGAATTAATTATGTGCTGTCTTCCTACTGGGACCAACTACGTAACCTACAGTTTTACTTTTTCACCGCACTGCAGTCCATCATAAAATGGCTTAGTCAGTACAAGAAAACTTGGATTACTGCACATTCCTGTTTCCCAGTAAACATTTCATGAATACAGATCAACCCTATTTTCTTTGTTGGAGACTCTCATGCTGAGCTTGAAACTGTGCTTATGAAGAAAATAAGTAGTAAGAAGAACATAGTGCTTTAACCTCTGATATATTGCTTGTGACAAGCCTTGTATGGTTTTGCCAGCAGTGCAGGACTTGATGTGAAATACAAGTAGAAATATCAGCTATACCCAAGAGGTCTTCTGCTGTAATATGTGCCCATGGGTCTCTATTACTTTTCAGTAGTAAACTGTCCCAAGTGCTAACATTTGAGCTTGTCACAACATTTTAATCTCAATTTATGCTGTCTAAAGGACTAGCCTGTTGCAGGTTCTATGCCAAAACCTGTTTTGCCAAACATCACTATTAATATTTGAAGCATAATGTCTGGAGCATGGGATTTGTGAGCAGGAGTCTGTAAAATGAGGTTAAGCATGAAGTAATATTTACATGCAATACAAAGCTCATGCGGTTGCCTTGGTTACACTTACGGCAAAAATTATTAATATAGGGTAATAATCAACATGGGTTTTCTGTCCTGGTCAGAATGATGGATCAGAATTAACTAAATGGAAAGAACAGTGTTCAGAAATTTTCATTGCATTATTGTGACTATCTTTCCTTAAAAACTTTTCAGATGAAGGAGAATTCATATAGCGAATACACCTAATAGTAATCTTCATTTTATCTTGTGCTCTGTGAGAATCAATCAATTGTAATATTGCTGCCTGTTACAAATTAATTTATTCAAAGGAAAAGATCATCCATCAGGAAGTTTGACAGCTTACAGTAAATTCATGCATGGATTCCGAAGCAGAAATCGTTTTCACTTTTTTATTATTGAAGTTTCGAGTAAATTAAAATCTCACAATGACAGACAATTATAAATTAATAGCCATTCTATTCTTGAGCTAAAAAATAGACCCCCAATAGAGAGTTCTAATACGGTAATGCAAGCAAGTAAATGAATGTTTATTCAAATTACTTAAAAATGTACATGGCACTTGACCGTAAGTTGCCGCTTTTATACCTAGTCTATATTACCAGACTTTTTGAGTGCAACTTATGGTGCCTCGGGAAAAATTGCTAAAGCTTTTCTTCATTAACATTTCCTTGTGCCATATGCTAATCCCTAGTCGCGTTAGAGGGATTGTCACCTTCTTTCAATTCTCTGACAATGCTACATTTTATCCAGTGGCCTGAAGCTGTTGGCAATGCCCCATGGTGACCTGCCTTCAAAGTTTCCAGCCTCAGTGTGAGGAAGTGGCTGGCCTCTCATGGCAGCTTGCCCTGACAGGCTGTCTGAGATCAGAAAGTCACTGTATAGGGATCACAGTCATAAACCCACATCCCTTCACTCCAAAGTGAGACAAATTGTAAAGTTTTCATCCATAAGATGGAAAAACATGCATTCCTCCACATTTGCAGAATGTGCAAAATTGATGAAAGTACCCTGTACAATTTTAGGGGGAATGTGTGGATGAATTTACAGACAACTTTACCTCAGTGAAAAATGTATGTTTCTGAATGCATTTCCGAAAGAATAGAGAAGACACAATACCGAGTGGCACCAACTAACCCTATGGAGGTAATTTTAGCCCTCCAGGGCGGGCAGAGAGACGTTAAAAACTCAAAAATCTGGAACCCGACCCCAACCCACCTCCAGTTCTACTATTAGCGGAGGCGAGTTGGGAGGCTGGCGAAGAACCTGTTCTCAAGGGCCAGTTCTCTCACTAAACTAATTTAATGAGGTTGCGAACCTCCAATTTAACAAGAGTATTACTTTTAACATCCACAGGCCGGGTTTCCCGGGTCTTGGGAAACCCAGCAGCTGAAGGGAGGCATGAAGGGCCAGATCCATCAGATAAGTGTCTTTACAGCACTGCTGGTGGGCCAGGAGGAGCAGGAGTGCTTCCACCCCCATCCCCCGCCGCCACACCAAGCTTACCTGCTTCCCACCCCACGATCGGACCCACCGCGACTGATCAACCCCCCCCCCCGATGCGATTGGCCGACACCCCACCACCACCCCCCCTTAATTGGAACCCGCACACAATCGCCTGAACCCCGCTGCGATCAGACCACTCCTGATGTCCAACTTCCCTCCCTCCGATATTCGATCTGCAACTCCCTCCCTGACTTCCCCTGAGGTCCATTCCCCCACCACCACCTACGTCCAACTTACCTCTGCTCCGCTTCCCTGCTGCCTATCTGCCTGACAGCTAGCCAGCCTCTGGCTGGTGGTGGCCAGGAAACCCATGCAAAACATTTAAATTAGGTCCTGTCAAATTTAACGGATTTCCCAGCCGCTAAATCTCTCTCGACCCCGCCCCCACTCTGCTCCTTTCCTGCCTTACAATTATTATTGGAGCCTATATGATAGGCCATATACATTTCCTTGAGTAAATGGCCCAAATGTATATTCTAAAATCCAAACAAGATAAGAAATATTTTAATGGGTTTCTGTCCACCATACAATTCTGTCAGCCTATGGGAAAATAACACTGCATGTGTCTGTAGCCTGAGATAACTTGTAAAAGAAAAATAGGAAGTAGCAATCTGTAAAACACGATTCTTCATTCTGGTGCAAAGGTCTGTTCTGTTTGCTTCAATCCAAGGTCATCGGACATTGCTCTAAAACACACACGCTTTGAAAATCTGGCATGTTATGTGTTTTCTCCATTTATCAGCTGTAGAGGATGTAATGTTTCTGTTTACCAAATTTAAATGCAGCCAATCTATCTTGGCTTTTTATCAGTGGTTTTCCTGCAGACTCAGATATAATTACTTGACAACACGCAACTGTGCTCCAATCGCATTATTTTTTTACATTTCTTTTTTGTGCTCAACATTTCCCTAAATTGTCAGCGACAGGAATGCTATCACGTTCAAACAAGAGATTCGTATCTTTCACCTGTTGTAATTTATTTTATTAGTGAAACTGTAGCATAAACAGCAATAGGAGAAGGGAGATGAGCCAGCAGCGCTTAGGTTAGAGATGATTATAGCTACTTTACTTGGCTGCCTGATTTCCTCCAGGAAAAACTGTTGTCTGAGTGAAATTCCCAGTGTGGTCTGGAGACAGACCCCTCTAGAATAACACTACCAAGCTGTCAGCTTTGATGAATTAGCTCTCAAAGTTCACTTTATGCTTAGGCCACAACTTCAAAGCTTTTCTGTTACATTTATGAATTTAATATATTTTTTGTCCGTCTACTCAGGCCATGTGTCAAATCTGCCGCAGATCACAACAACATTAAATCTTTATTAACGTATGTTTTCTTTGTCACAAAGCCTTTTTATGCATCTCATGAAAATAATGTTTCAGATTGAAGCTATGTATTTTCTCACAGTCCTTTGGAAATAATAGACATTTCACAACCTAGCAATATTTAAATGATGTTTAGGCATAGGGTTAAAAAAAATAATAAGACATCGCCCTGGTATTTATGGGAGGCGAGGAGGGAGCGGGTGGGGGGGAGATGTAGCGGCCAGATCATTTAACAGTAGGACCTGATTTCAATTTTTGGACTCTGTTTCCCGGCCACAGCCAGCCAGATTGAGAGGCCGGCTGGCCATCAGGCAGGAAGGCCTGCAGCACCATGCTGTAGCCAGGGAGCAGAGAGCAGATAAGGAGGGAGGGATCGTGGGCTGCGGGGAAGCGGAGGGGTGCCCGGAGAGATCGTTCGGGAGCCGGAGAGGTGGGTCAGGAATAGGGGAGGGTGTGGGAAGGTTATCACAGGGGTCTGATCGCAGGAAGGTTAACGGGTTTGCTTGGTGGGCTGGGGACCTCCCGACCCACAAGCAGTGCTGGCAAGGCCTGTTGGATTCAGCCAGGGAAACCCAGCCCGCAGGCGTTAAATCTGAAATGGAGCTAACATTTGAAGCATGCAGCCTCATTATAAGCTATTTAAATTAGGGGCCCACCTCTGTAGAGCAGGTTCATCACCCGCCCTCAGTTAAATCCAGAAATGGGCATATTGGAGGTGGGTTAGGGTCAGGTATCCCATTTTTGAAATTTTATCCCTACTCTCCCTCACCCCCAGTTCATCCTGGGGGTTAAAACTACCCACATCGTTTTATTGTTAATTCTCTTAATGCTACATTCCCTGGAGAGTTCAATTTTTGAAGTTCCTTGCTCATACAGATATTGTCACTGAAATTTATGGAAGCAAAGATATAAATTATACGGTGCGTTCCAAAATCATCACCAGTATCACTCCACAACAGACTGACCTGTGATGTGACTCAGGCATGGAAACTAGCTGCATCTGTTACTACCTCACTCCTGGATCAACCAAAAACTGACAAAACTGTCACTAACGTTTGCAGGGGGCAAAAGGTAGTGGGGTAGTGTTCCATGAGCTGGGCATCTCTGACAAGTATGTGCTTGACTGTGCTAGCTACACAGGAAGCTAAGATTTCATTTTTTGTAACACAAAATAATTTTTAACAGTTTGAGACAATTCCAAAAGCATCATTTTTTTTTACATCGAATTTACAGCACAGACACTAGCCATTCAGCCCAACTGGTCTATGCCAGTGTTTATGCTCCACACGGATCTCCTCCCAATCTACTTCGTCTAACCCTATTAAGAGACAATAATAACGTCTATTTCCATCTGCCCTGCTATTTACTTGTTTGAGGATTCATTATACATTTATTCCGAACAGTACTTGTTAGAAAGTATTTTCATTGTTAGTAAGTTTGTAAGTTGCAAGAAAGTATCAAGTAGAAAGTATCATGTTAAGTGATAGAAAGCTGCAGTACCTCAGTGCTCCAACCTACTGTACCACAGAGTAAGGATATGTATGTTTTCAGTGCTAGCTCTTCAAACTATACGTTCCTAATATAGATTGTGATAGCAGGTAGAGGCCAGACACTTCTGTAGAGGGAGGTAAAATCAGTGGGAGACTAACCCACCATTGCACACCTTTTACTGGGTAAATCAGGAGTGGTATTTGTACAGGGATTGGAGCTAAAGAGGAGAGAATTTTTCTCAAAGTAGCTTAAATAAAGAAGAAAGAAGTAATAAGACAATGTACAACAGTTATAATCAAAAATGATAAAATATAATGGAAATTAACTCTCAATGGATTCCCCCCCCCCCCCCCGCCATAAAGGCAAAGTCAAACATCTAGTCATTCTTATTAAGCAAACACCATTTAATGTACATAGTCTGATCTAATTGGCAAGAAGTAGTCATATAAACCCTTAAAAACTAAAGCATTACCCATATGTTATAGCAGGGCTGTGGAAAACTGACCCTTGACTTTCTGTAAGACTATGTCCATGTAATGACAGTTACAAGAGGTTAAGCAAAATTTACTCACGCATATTAATGGTAATTTATCTATTTAAGAAAAAATTGCATTCATCACAATGAGTCACAGTACTTGGTTAATTAAAGACCATAATCATAGAAAATGTGTTTGGCAAACGTTTTCTCATATATTTCAAACTTGTAGAACAATGACATAAATCAGTTCATGTTGAAATACACCACAGTGCCAAAAATTACACATGACTCCTCTGATTCTTCTCTTTCCCTGAGAAAAGAAAGACCTGCCAAACAGAAGACGGTGGGAGTAACATTGGACACAAGAACATAAGAATTAGGAGCAGGAGTAGGCCACCTGCCCCCTCGAGCCTGCTCCGCCATTTCATCATCATAGGCCGTCCCTCGAACGAGGATGACTTACTTCCACAAGAGTTCGCAGATGTTTCAATGAAGGACCCGATATTCCAGTCCTGAACTCCAATTGAGGGGGTGGAAGATGCCTGTGTGGATTTTTTTAACGTGTGGTGACCGTTGCACATGAGCCACCACACAGGCTCGACTTTATCCTTTATCCAGTGGCAAGGGTTGAACCAGGATGATTGGAGACCTGCTCTGCTGCATGGACCTAGTGCGCACACATATCGCAGTGTGGGCAGGCCCGTGCTGCCCCTGGGCCCTCGGCTCTTCTGGGCCCCGTACCCTCATTCGCCACACCTTCGCCCACGATGTTCCAGGGCCTGACGCTCCAGCTCTATTTATAGCCCTGACCTGCGGTGGTGTTCTCACACAGGTCGGGGCGGCCCATGATGTTTCAGGGCCTGGTGCTCCAGCTCTATTTATAGCCCTGACCTGCGGTGGTGTTCTCACACAGACCGGGGCGGCCCATGATGTTTCAGGGCCTGGTGCTCCAGCTCTATTTATAGCCCCGACCTGAGGTGGTGTTCTCACACAGGTCGGGGCGGCCCACGATGTTCCAGGGCCTGACGCTCCAGCTCTATTTATAGCCCCGACCTGCGGTGGTGTTCTCACACAGACCGGGACGGCCCACGATGTTTCAGGGCCTGGTGCTCCAGCTCTATTTATAGCCCCGACCTGCGGTGGTGTTCTCACACAGACCGGGGCGGCCCATGATGTTCCAGGGCCCGGTGCTCCAGCTCTATTTATAGCCCTGACCTGCGGTGGTGTTCTCACACAGGTCGGGGCGGCCCACGATGTTCCAGGGCCTGACGCTCCAGCTCTATTTATAGCCCTGACCTGCGGTGGTGTTCTCACACAGACCGGGACGGCCCATGATGTTCCAGGGCCTGACGCTCCAGATCTATTTATAGCCCTGACCTGCGGTGGTGTTCTCACACAGGTCGGGGCGGCCCATGATGTTCCAGGGCCTGGTGCTCCAGCTCTATTTATAGCCCTGACCTGCGGTGGTGTTCTCACACAGACCGGGGCGGCCCACGATGTTTCAGGGCCTGGCGCTCCAGCTCTATTTATAGCCCCGACCTGCGGTGGTGTTCTCACACAGACCGGGGCGGCCCATGATGTTCCAGGGCCTGGTGCTCCAGCTCTATTTATAGCCCCGACCTGCGGTGGTGTTCTCACACAGACCGAGGCGACCCACGATGTTATAAATATAGTGAAATGCTATAGCCCCAGTACAGATCCCTGGGTGACACCACTAGTCATATTCTGCCAATTTGAGTACATACCCATTATCACTACTCTCTGTCTCCTACCTCCTAACTAATTCATGATCCAAGCCAATCGCTTGCCTCCAATTCCATGCACTCTCATTTTTGTTAACAGTCTCTTAGGTGTAACCTTGTCAAATGCCTTCTGGAAGTACATATAAATAACATCCATAGACACTCTCTTATCTACCACATTAGTTATCTCCTCAAAAAATTCAACTTGGTTTGTTAGACATGACTTACCCATTACAAATCCATGCTGACTTTCACTGATCAGCTCATATTTGTCCAAATGCTCACTCACTAGTCACTTCCCCACAACTGATGTCAGGCTAATAGACCTACAATTTCGTAGTTTATCTTCCTTACCCTTCTTAAATAGCGGAGTGACATTGGCAAATTTCCAATCCAAGGAGTCAATTCCTGAATCGAGAGAGTTTTAGAAGGTCATGGCTAACGCATCATAAATGTCCTCACCTACTTCATTTATATCCTGGGTTGGAAACCATCGGGTCATGGGGATTTTTCTATCTTTAATCTCATTAGTTTTCCAACACAATTTTTTTTTAAACTTATACTGAATCTAATTAGTTCCTCCTCCTGATTTAGTTTTAATTTTCCTTGTATCTCTGGTATTTTATCCTCATCCTGGAAGACCAATACAAAGTAGAGACTGAGTAAGTCTGCCAATTCCTCATTTCCAAATACAATATCAAAAACTTATTTGCTCGACTACACTAGTATTACCGTTCTATGATTCCGCCATTTAAAAAGATCATGGCTGATCTGATCATGGACTCAGCTCCACTTTCCTGCCCGTTCCCCATAACCCTTTATTCCCTTATCGCTCAAAAATCTATCTATCTCCACCTTAAATATATTCAATAACCCAGCCTTCACAGCTCTCTGGGGCAGAGAATTCCACAGATTTACAGCCCTCTAAGAGAAGAAATTCCTCCTCATAGTTTTAAATGGGCGGCCCCTCATTCTGAGACTAGGGGCTCAATTTTCCCCAGTGATTTGCGCCGTTTTTTTTTGAAGTAGGCTGCTTTTTTAGCGTATTGAGTCAAATTTTGGCGTATTTATTTTTTTCAAACTTTCCCCCTGCGATCTGCGCCAGAGTAACTGACTTAATTACGATTTTTCTAGGCCAGTTTTTTTTTGACGTCATAGTCTGCGCTGGTTTATTCAATTGTTCGCAGTTCGGCCAACATTTTTTTCTATTACGTTGGCGAATCTGGCTACTCACAAAAACCTCTGGTGAGTTAAGAAAACCAGCGCACATTTACAAATCTGCGCTGAAAGACGCCATTGCTTTTAAATCGAAGATTTTGGAGGGAGTCAAGAACACTCAAAATCAATAATAACGTTCAATATTTTTTTACCTGTCAATGTAAAAGTGTAAATTTGTTGGATTTCACAAGTTTTCTCATTTCTTTACTCACTCACACGCCACCAGCGAACGTCTTGAAGAAGGCCTAGAGGGTTGTAGATCTGGCCGGCAGAATTAGCCTCACGTCCGGACACAGCAGCTCGGGGTTCGGCTACAAAACAAGCCGTTGGCATGGGCGGGGGCGGGAAGAGAGGAGAGGAGGGAATGATAGCCGAAATTACGGCTTGTAGCCCGGGGAGGGAGAGAAAGAGGTCACAAGACTCAAGGTGGGGAGAGAGGAGACCCTGAGGGCTCAGCGACAACTATTCCACATGGACATATTTACTGTTTGGAGCTGTTCTGTAATGTGTTGTGTTAATGGAACATAGTTCAGTTTTAATGTAAAATATATTTTATTTAAGAGTTTACAATAACTTAACTTCAATAAAATTATTCTTGTATCAAACTTCACTTTAAGATCACTCTTTAAGATCACTTAAAAATTTTAAGATCACTTATAAACTTGTAAATTTACATGACTTACAAAAAACTTTTAATTTGAGAACAGTTACAACAGTAACAAAAATAATAACAACAACAGCAGCAAAGAAAAGCTGCACCCATCTCTCCTCCCCCGTATTCTAAGACCGCCCGCTGTGCTTTGTCTTGGACTCTCCACCACCCCTGCCCGCAGGCGGTGGCGCAGTGTTTCTGGGCTTGGTACCAAGCTTATTCCTTCTAACATCTCGGGTACTGCGCACCTCTTGAGGGTGGGGGGCATCAGCGTCAGGGGCACGTTGGAGGGCCCAGGCGGCAAGTTGGAGGGCCCGGCTTTGGGCTCTTCAGAGGCTGGTGTGGGGATTGCAGTGGGAGTGGCAGTTGATTTTGTCAATGGGCGCAGGGTCTGGGCATGTTCCCTTATTGCAGCAGCTAACTTCAACATGCCGTCCCTCATGCACCTTGACAGTGTCTCAGTGGCCTGCAACATTCCCTCCCTTATGGCCAGTGACGTGGTTTGCACTGCCTCTGACATTCCCTCCCTCATGGCCAGTGACATGGTTTGCAGTACCTCTGGCCACTATTCCCTCACAGATGGTCCCGGATATCGTTCCCATTTCTCGTGAGAGTGTTGTTACTTCTCCCGACAATCCCGCTACCTCCTCACTCACTCCACTGATGGTGTCCAGGAGTGATCGGGCAAGGTCAATGCTCTCCGCACTCAATGACATCATCTGAACCACATCTGTTAGATCCTGCACCTCAGGAGAGCGCGGTCGAGCTCTCCTTCCCCTCCTCACCACGGGTGTGGCTCACACCTCAACACTGGGACCCGCAGCCTGGGACGGTGGGGCCCTGGGTGTGCCTCGCTGCACCACACCATTGGGACCCACGACCTCGGAGGGTGGGAAACCATGGAATATCCCACCAACATTCACACCAACACTAGTCACGGAAGGGGCTGGCACCTCCATGAGCGGCACCTCCTCCATATTCAATTCTACTGTGGGAACTTCATCCAGCTCCATCCCCTCCACCTCACCCCTATGTTCTTGGTCTGGAGGGTGGGATTGGAAGATGTTCTCCTTTTCAGGCTCATCCTCGTCGGAATCTTATTCTGCATTGTCAGAGTTGGCCTCAAGTTCTGCAAAATATAACAGAACAGTCAAATGGTTAGCAGCAGAGGAGGATGGGTGGCATGAGTAGGCTCACACATCGCAGGCCAGACAGCAGGTTGATTTGAAGGGCCACGATGAATTTGCAGGACTTACCCTCTCCGTCGAGTGTGGGCCCAGCTTGTGCAGTACTGATTGCTTTTCTCCAGGTAGGACCCATCAAAGCAGCGACCCTCTCTTCCAAGGGTGTCAGTGGGTGCAGAGTTGCTGGGTCTCCTCCTGTTCGAGTTCTTTACCTTTTATTATGTGCCACTTTCCTCTGCAAAGATGAAAATGCAACTTTTTAGAGAGGGTGTCTTTCTGCTGGGTGGGACATATACAGCTGGTCACATTTACAATTGCATTGAATAAATGAAAATATTACTTACACTAATTACTTGACCAAGGTCCTGCCATTTCTTTTTACACTGGCCTTCAGATCTCGTGGTGTTCACCACTGCGCAGTAATCTTCTACAATTGGTTCCAGCATTTCTTCATTTCTTTTGGTGGAACTTTTATGTGACCTCTGCTGGTATCCAGCTCCTGCCATCTGATCTCAATCACAGTAACTAGTGCCTCCACTTCTTCCTGTAAGAAATTCTTGGTCCTTGCTCCGCATTGCATCTTGTATTGCTTCAGCTGTGATTTTTTCCAATGCTCTCAAAGCACTCCTCACACACACACACATACACAACTGGCTCTTTACAAATGGCCGATTGCCAAATCTGAGCTGTACTGAGCATGCGCATCCATTGGAATGACGTCAAAAACGCAACTTTTTTTCCCGCGTATGCACAGAAGGTACAGCATTGTTTCTTGGCGCAGACAGCAGGCTCCACCCCCCGCCCCCCCCCCCCCCCCGAGGTGACTGGACACGCTGCGCGGCACCAAATTCGGTGCATTTTTGGCCGAGAAAACCTGGCGTAACTCTGGCAATACGTCAGAAAACGGGCTTGGAGAAAATTGAGCCCTATGTCCCCTAATTTTAGTTTCCCCTATGAGTGGAAATATCCTCTCTGCATCCACCTTGTCGAGCCCCCTCATCATCTAATTTGTTGTGCTTGTTGTTTGGGCAGAAAATGGGTGCAAAGAGGTTGAATTTAAGAGGCCTACAGATATTGGAGAGGCGTTAAGCTCTTTGAATATGCTAAATTGGTTTGCCCTAAATGCAGCAGATCCCAAAAAGGATCGCTTGAGGCCACCACCAAAAAATCTTCAAAATCTAAGATTCTTTGTTTTGATTTTCTATATTAATAAAATGCTCCTCTTTAGTTTTTGATCTTCCCTCTTTTAGGGTTGCCAATCCTCCCCGATTGTTTAGGAGTCTCTCCAAACGGGTGATCTCCTGGGCTCTGCTGCTGGCAATCCAGGAGAAATGTGCTCCTCCGTTCCCGCCATACAGCATCCCTCCTGTCTATCACCAGGCTGAACGAGTCCTCTGTGGAATATCCCTCGAGGTTGGCTCCTAGTCCCGCTACAGATGGGACAGAGGCAGTTCCTGTAAAGTTACATCAGTGGCGCGGGACCGGCCACGAGGAAGTTTGTTGTGCCTGCAGCAGTTGGCCTTGCTTGCTTTATTGCCATGAGCCGGCAGGAGCAGGACAACCCATATCTGGTGGAGAAACCAAGTGGCAATGAGGATGCGGTCTCCAGCTCTGTAGACGAGTCCAGCAACTATTAATTTGCAAAATAATGATTAGATTCTCAGGTTGGCAATATAACAGAATATGCATTGCCATCCTTGAGCTTCAATTTTAGCACAAGCATTCCAGGTCAGTTGTTTAAAATTATAGCCTTCAGAAAGCAGTCAATGGCACCCTAATCAAAGCACAGATATCTTGCCATTAAGTAAATGAATGGTAGCACAGTGGTTTAAATACTAGCCTAGTAATTCAGAGACCTGGACTAATAATCTGTAGGTGTGAGTTTAAATCCCCCCACGGCAGCTGGGGAATTTAAATTCAATTAATAGAAAAGAAAGAGCCCCCCTGTTTGGGGGCAGTAACAGCCGCGAGGCTGGAGTTCCTGCTCCAGGCACGGAAGTCCTGCCCCGCGAGCTATATTGAGCTGCAGTTACTGTCGGGGGCAGGACCAGGGCGGGAAGACAAGCTGCTGACTCTGCAGGAGGGAAATGGGGCCATCGCTGGACCACCAGTGAATAGGTCACCATGGCAGCAGCATGGCACACAAGTGGTGTGCTGGGCTGCAAGATTGCGGCACAGACCCTGCAATCAAGAAGGCCGTGACTGATAAGTCAGTCATTTTTTTATTTTTTACTGCCGCACCTTCCCTTTAATTTTCGCCCCGCGAGCAGCTTCACGGGGCGGGTCGCCGCACAGCGGCCCGGGGCGCTATTAATACAAGCGGGGCACTACCGGTTAGTGCCCCGCTAAATTCCCACTAAATCTCGCGGGAGTCGGTAGCAGCCCGTTACGACCCCAATTTTTTCCCCAAAGACTTGGATTTATATAGCGCGTTTCACGACAACCAGACCTCTCAAAGCGCCTTACAGTCAATGAAGTACTTTTGGAGTGTAGTTACTGTTGTAATGTGGGAAACGCGGCAGCCAATTTGCACACCAGCATATTCCCACAAACAGCAATGTGATAATGACCAGATAATTAGTTTTGTTATGGGATAAATATTGGCCAGGACACCGGGGATAATTCCCCAGCGCTTCTTCAAAATAGTACCATGGGATCTTTTACGTCCACCTGAGAGGGCAAACTGGGCCTCGATTTCATGTCTCATCTGAAAGACGGCACCTCTGATAGTGCAGCACTCCCTTGGGATTGCACTGGAGTGTCAGCCTAGATTTATGTGCTCAAGTCATTGGAGTAGGACTTGAACCTACAACCTTCTGACTCAGAGGTGAGTATGCTACCCACTGAGCCACAGCTGTCCCTCCACATAAATAAATCTGTATTAAAAAGCTGGTATCAGTAATGACGGCCATGAAACTACCAGTTTGTCAGAAAAACCCATCTCGTTCACTAATGTCCTTTAGGGATGGAAATCTGCCGTCCTTACCTGGTCTGGCCTATATGTGACTCCAGACCCACAGCAATGTGTTTGACACTCAACTACCCTCTGAAATGGCATAGCATGCGATTCAGTTGCAACAAACCACTACAAGAAACAGTAATAAGAACAAAACCGGACAGACCACTCGGCATCAACCTCGGCACCGGCTTCGGACACGACAACGGCACACCAGCCCAGTCAACCCAGAAAAGACCTCCGAACCAACATCTGGGGACGTGCCAAAATTGGGAGAGCTGTCCCACAGACTAGTCAAGCAACAGCCTGACATAGTCATAATCATACCTTTCAGCCAATGTCCCAGACTCCGCCATCACCATCCCTGGGTATGTCCTGTCTCACCAGCAGGACAGACTCATCGAGGTGGTGGCGCAGTGGTATACAGTCAGAGGGAGTGGCCCTGAGAGTCCTCAACATTGACTCTGAATCCCTTGAAGTCTCATGGCTTCAGGTCAAGCATGGGTAAGGACATCTCCTGCTGATTACCAACTACCACCTTCCTTCAGCTGATGAATCAGTGCTCCTTCATGTTGAACACCACTTGGAAGAAACACTGAGAGTAGCATGGACACAGAATGTACTCTGGGTGGGGGACTTCAAAGAATGACTAAAAAAGCAATAAAGAAAGGGAAGATAAAAACAGATAGTAAAAGCTTTTACCAATATATAAAACGGAAAAGAGTGACGAAAGTAAATGTTGGTCCCTTAGAAGATGAAAAGGGGGATTTAATAATGGGAAATGTGGAAATGGCTGAGACCTTAAACAATTATTTTGCTTCCGTCTTCACAGTGGAAGACACAAAAACCATGCCAAAATTTGCAGGCCACAGGAATGTGGGAAGGGAGGACCTTGAGACAATCACTATCACTAGGGGGGTAGTGCTGGACAGGCTAATGGGACTGAAGGTAGACAAGTCCCCTGGTCCTGATGAAATGCATCCCAGGGTATTAAAAGAGATGGCGGAAGTTATAGCAGATGCATTCGTTATAATCTACCAAAATTCTCTGGACTCTGGGGAGGTGCCAGCGGATTGGAAAGCAGCTAATGTAACGCCTCTGTTTAAAAAAGGGGGCTGACAAAAGGCAGGTAACTATAGGCCGGTTAGTTTAACATCTGTAGTGGGGAAAATGCTTGAAACTATCATTAGGATATAACGAGCATGGTGGATAGAGGTGTACCGATGGATGTGGTGTATTTAGATTTCCAAAAGGCATTCGATAAGGTGCCACACAAAAGGTTACTGCAGAAGATAAAGGTACGCGGAGTCAGAGGAAATGTATTAGCATGGATAGAGAATTGGCTGGCGAACAGAAAGCAGAGAGTCGGGATAAATGGGTCCTTTTCCGGTTGGAAATCAGTGGTTAGTGGTGTGCCACAGGGATCAGTGCTGGGACCACAACTGTTTATAATATACATAGATGACCTAGAAGAGGGGACAGAGTGTAGTGCAACAAAATTTGCAGATGACACTAAGATAGGTGGAAAGCGGGTTGTGTAGAGGACTCGGAGAGGCTGCAAAGAGATTTAGATAGGTTAAGCGAATGGGCTAAGATTTGGCAGATGGAATACAATGTCGGAAAGTGTGAGGTCATCCACCTTGGGGGAAAAAAACAGTAAAAGGGAATATTATTTGAATGGGGAGAAATTACAACATGCTGTGGTGCAGAGGGACCTGGGGGTCCTTGTGCATGAAACTCTTTTTGGAGTTCACCTGCAAAAACATAAAACATTAAACCGTGCCACCCGACCTGGGTGACACACCAGACATTTACAAGGCCCTTTTTTCCTTTTTTTTTGTGTTTTTCATTTTTTTTTGTGGGTTTTTTTTGGGCACTAAAATCAAATTTTTTCCAGTGCCCCCTATAAAAGGGGAGGGGGACACTAAAAGCACTGGCAATTAAAACAAATTAAACTTTAAAACGTAAAATCAAATTAAAATTTGGTTGCCGGGCGTGATGATGCACTCCAGTCCCTCCGGTGCCCATCTCTCGCGGAAGGCCGCGAGCGTACCGGTGGACACCGCGTGCTCCATCTCCAAGGACACCCTGGACCGGATGTAAG
Source organism: Pristiophorus japonicus (assembly GCF_044704955.1). Taxonomy (NCBI): domain Eukaryota; kingdom Metazoa; phylum Chordata; class Chondrichthyes; family Pristiophoridae; genus Pristiophorus; species Pristiophorus japonicus. Next base: position 276,424,623 of record NC_091979.1, on the reverse strand, counting down.
AGCGGAAGAGAGGCAGGCAGTCAGGTTGAACGACCCCCTCGACCGCCCGCTGCCTGGACCGGCTGATGGTCCTTGTGCATGAATCCCAAAAGGTTAGTTTGCAGGTGCAGCAGGTAATCAGGAAGGCAAATGGAATGTTGGCCTTCATTGCGAGAGGGATGGAGTACAAAAGCAGGGAGGTCTTGCTGCAACTGTATAAGGTATTGGTAAGGCCGCACCTGGAGTACTGCGTGCAGTTTTGGTCACCTTACTTAAGGAAGGCTATACTAGCTTTGGAAGGGGTACAGAGACGATTCACTAGGCTGATTCCAGAAATGAGGGGGTTACCTTATGATAGATTAAGTAGACTGGGTCTTTACTCATTGGAGTTCAGAAGGATGAGGGGTGATCTTATAGAAACATTTAAAATCATGAAAGGGATAGACAAGATAGAGGCAGCGAGGTTGTTTCCACTGGTAGGGGAGACTAGAACTAGGGGGCACAGCCTCAAAATACGGAGGAGCCAATTTAAAACCGAGTTGAGAAATAATTTCTTCTCCCAGAGGGTTGTGAATCTGTGGAATTCTCTGCCCAAGGAAGCAGATGAGGCTAGCTCATTGAATGTATTCAAGTCAAAGATAGATAGATTTTTAAGCAATAAGGGAATTAAGGGTTTCGGGGAGAGGGCGGGTAAGTGGAGCTGAGTCCACGACCAGATCAGCCATGATCTTATTGAATGACGGAGCAGGCTCGAGGGGCTAGATGGCCTACTCCTGTTCCTAATTCTTATGTTCTTATGTTCAATGCCCTTCACCAAGAGTGGCTCAGTAGCACCACTACTGACTGAGTTGGTCGAGTCCTGAAGGACATAGCTGCCAGACTGGGCCTGTGGCAGGTGGTGAGAGAACCAACACGAGGGGCAAAACCTACTTGACCTTGTCCTCACCAATCTACCTGTCGTAGATACATCTGTCCATGACATCATTGGTAGCAGTGATCACCGCACAAATCCCATCTTCACACTGAAGTCACCCTCCATCATGTAGTGTGGCACTACCACCATGCCAAATGAGATAGATTCAGAACGGATCCAGCAGCTCAAAACTGGGCATCCATGAAGAGCTGTGAGCCATCAGCAGCAGCTGAATTATATTCCACCACAATCTGGCCCTCACACTACCATTACCATTAAGCGAGGGAACCAACCCTGGTTTAATGAGGAGTGTAGAAGAGCATGCCAGGAGCAGCACCAGGTACCAACCTGGGGAAACTGCAACACATGCATGCTAAACAGCGGAAGCAGCTTGCTATAGACAGAGCTAAGCAATCCCATAACCAACGAATCAGATCAAAGCTCTGCAGGCCTGCCTCATCCAGTCGTGAATGGTGATGGACAATTAAACAACTAACGGGAGGAGGAGGCTCCATGAATATCCCCATCCTCAATGATGGTGAAGCCCAGCAAAAGACAAGGCTAAAGCATTTGCAACCACTTTCAGCCATAAGGGTCGAGTGGATGATCCATATTGGCCTCCTCCTGAGGTCCCCACCATCACAGAACCCAGTCTTCAGCCAGTTTGATTCACTCCAAATGAAGTTTGATTAAAATAGCTGAAAATAGATTTATCACAGTGCCAATCCACCACCTCTGAGTGACCAGATTTTAAATCACTGAAATTTACTTTTAAAAACTATCTAAAAATATTTCTAGTTATATTGGATACATTGGTCAGTTTCTTAATACATTAAAACAAATATCACATTTAAAAGCTATTAAAACGTACCTTTTAGTGTCCTTGTGCCCAAAAGAATATTAACAGAGTATTTACTGCTAAACTCCCGGCCTACGAGCACCATCGGAGCAGGTCGGGGAGCGGAAGGAGCAGTGTGGCGGCATACCACTCCAGGGAGCAGCACATGCTGGAGCAGGAGAGCTACGGCAGTGAAGACGGATGTCACCAAGATCCAGGTCGGTGATTGGAGCGTGGGCAGGTACATCAGGAGCAGCATGGTCAGGGCGAAGGAGTGGTGAGAGACTGTAGAGGGACGTGATCGGGGCCCAGGAGAGGCATGAGTTTGGGGCCCAGAAGAGACGAGGGCCCAGGGGCAGCACGGACCCATCCACACTGCAATATGTGTGCACACTAGGTCCATGCAGCAGAGCTGGTCTCCAGTCGTCTTGGTTAATCCTTGCTACTGGACCAATACCTAGCTCTGTCAAGCCCATGTGGTGGCTGGTGTGCAACGGTCACCATATGTTAAAAAAATCCACACAAAGGCATCTTCCACCCTTCAAGATTTAGTTCAGGACTGGAATTTTAGGTCCTTCATTGAAACACCTGTGAACTTTTTGACGTGGAAGCAAGTCATCCTCGAGTCGTGGGACTGCCTATGATGAAGATGATGCCCAAAAGAAGCAGCTTAATTTTTGAAGGCTCCCTGAAGGCCTGCAAATAAACGCAATTAGCAGAAACTCCCAATAATGATAAATTCACTCTTGTGGCATGACCAATTTTGTGGGTGGGCCCTGCTTCCTGCGCGATGTTTTTGAAACTAATGCAAAAGATCACGGAAACTTGAGTTGCGCTGAACTCATATTGCCCTTAAAATTCACGATCTTTTGCACTGACTATGCTAATTTTGGTCAAATTGCGCCCAAAAAAATAGTGCAATAGAATGGAAACTCCAGGGCCATTGGAATCATTGCATGAATAGAGTGCTTAGCCTACTTATCTTCATCTCTCTATTATGTAAGTCCAGTTATAAGCAATTTTTCTGTGAACTTCAACCAATTTTATATAAAAATATTCCAAATATAAAATCCTTATAAACTGACCTAAAAAAATAAAACAGTAAGTTAAATTTAGGTAACGACTGTGTAGCATTTTTCATAAGTTTGAAACTGCAGCTGTACATTGCCAGCTTAACAACCGTATGATAATATAATCTTTCTGCAGTTGCCCAAGGCAAACAATATAAGTGGTATATAGTAATATATGTATATGGTCCAGATCAGAATATCTGGTAGATTTGTCTCATTAATCTAATGCTGGACTTTATTCTTCTCCCCTTCCCTTAAAGTCCAGTTAGACAATTTAAGAAAGATGTAGCATATTTGTAAGAACTTTGAAATGGAGAACGCTTACTTCTTAGCCCTTCCCCACCTATTATTTTCAATTGAAATGCCCAGCTGTTTTTAGTTGCCTTCAGGCTGGAATAGATTAAGAGGAACATTGTAGATGATCCTTCCTTCATTGACAAGCATTGTTCCTCCCAGGTTCTATTTGATGGTTTCTTTATGGTTTGAGTAAATAATCCACATCTGTTGCAATGCAAAAAAGATTTGTTCTAACTTTTCCACCAAATAGTTTACATCAATCACTTCATTTCAATCACATACGTTTCTCCTGATGGGGAAAAAGCATATACCTCGGCCAAACATAAATCCATATAACAACAACAGCAACTTGTATTTATATAGCGCCTTTAACGTAGTGAAACATCCCAAGGCACTTCTGTAGTGTATGCAAGCACTCTAATAATGGCTCCACGAGGTAAGGGTATAGTACTTGAACTGTAGTGACCTTAGTCCTTTATTGCGGCTCCTAGAGTGAGGACACCAAGAGGTGAGCTTCCTTTTATACTTGGTTACCTGCAGTGTACAGGTGACCCATAGGTCTCCAGCAGCAGCACCCTCTGGTGGTACAGGTATAGTGTATACAGGGTGAAGCTACATTCAGTGGTCTAGTGTTACAGTACATATATTAGCATGCATACATGACAACACTCCCCCCCCCTAAGCCTTTACCACGTCTTTATTGCCATGACATAAGGAAGTGATCAGTGGTGGGGCGATGGGTGGTTGTGGGAGGTTTGTGTGGGTGCCAGGTGTGATCTATGTGCTCGTGGCTGCACACATCCATTCCCCCCCCCACCCCATGCATAGACCATGTGGGTGTCACTGTTGGAGGATTCCGCAATGGTGGAGAAAGTTCTATGGGTAAGGTACATACATTGTTAAACGAGTAGGTGGTGCCGTTTAGTGGTGGGCAGGGCCATAGGGTGGTGTGGCCTCCTTGACCTCCATTGGTGGTGGAAATCTGGTCAATCCAGGTTCCACCGGGAAAGCTGGAGAGTACTGGCCTCTTGCTCCCGGTGCTGGCCCTGGTGGCCAGGAGGGGTAGGGCCAATCTGGAGCAGGTTGCCAGTAGCGCTGGCTGTGCTGCCCATTGACCGCTGCCCCTGCAGTGGGTATGCTCCCACTGGGTGTGTGTGAACCCTTCCTGGGGCATCACACTGGTCCCGGAAAGCGCAGGCTACATGATCAGGTAGCCCGCTGGACCTGGGTGTTTCCCACAGGGGGTTCCCTTTGGCATTGTCATTATATATGTAGAACCCGGTATCATTTCTCATTCTATCATTAGCGTACATGATACATTGGCTCCGATCACTACTAGCTACTTCGACATTGTTATACTTCTTTACACTTTCACGTTTGTCACTTACACAGGTTACATTTGTCACGTTAGCATTACTGGCATCACCGTTCAACAGTGCAAACTTGTCACTTACATCATCTTTTGAAGCATTCGTTACATTTCTCCCATTAGCATTGCCGGCATCACTATTCAACAGTACATTTATATACCTGCATTCATTCTTTACACTTTTATCTTTAATATCATCGGCATCACTGTGCCAAGAGTGGAACTGTCCCTTTAATTGTTCTGGGTTGCTGGTCTCCTTTAAGAAGACCTTGCAATCTTTACCCCAATCCGGTTCGCCACTCGGTGACACGTGTTGCCCCCTCAACGCTGCCCCTCGTGGTCTGGTCGCAGCCATCTTGATTCCAGGTGTTTCGCCTCATGGTGCGGGCGCCATCTTCTCTCTCTACGAGGTAGACTGCGGTGATCCTTTTCTCCCCAGGTTCTGCCACGGACGCCCGGAATCTACCTTCTGCACCGATCTTCTTCCCTCAGAGTCCTGTCACTGGAGCCCGAAAGGTGAGGTCTGGTCGTTCAGGTTGGATCATCCCGTTGAGATGCGCAGTCTGTGTCGTCGCCGTGCAGTCGAGTTGGACGGTAGGATTTCCAGGTGCTGCAATGGATCCAAGTTTGGGGCCGCGTAGGATGTTGATCGCTGGGGCCCGGAGGCCTTCATCACTCCAACAGATTTGGACTTGCTTCATCCAACTTCTTCCCAGCATCATTAGACCATCACCGGCAACAATCCACAGGGGAAGTTTGTGCATCACGCCGCCATGAGATACCTGGACCTCCACGCTGCCAATGACTGGGAATGGTGTCTGTTGTGTAGGTGAGCAGCTTTGCCTGGATTGGGGATATTTTGGGTCGTTTGGCGGGATTGTCCCAGAGTTTCTCAAAGGCCGTCTGATTCATCAACGACTGGCTCGCCCCTGTGTCAATCTCCATTGAGACTGGAACCCCGTTGATTTCTACTTCCATTTTCCATGGGGAACTCTCGGTGGAGCAGGTATATACTCCATACTCCTCTTCCAGGGGCTGAGCAGCTTCGTCTTCATCAGCGCTGGAGCCCAGGTGATTGGCCAACTCTTCAGCGACACATTCACTGAAGGTGACCTTTAGTGTTGCAGCCTTTGCAGGTATAGTCTTTGTATCAGCACTGGTGGGCCCTGTGGTTTCCTCCACAGCGCCAGCACGGGGCTAGTCGGTTGGCCCCATGTGGCAGACTCAGGGTTGCAGGATTCGGAACAGCAGTCTTGCCTCTGAAAGACGCCATTCGGTTCACTGTACTCATCAGGTTAGAGTCCAGGGGGTGAGTCCTCATCCTTTTGGAGTCACAGACCGAAATCATGAATGCCTGGCTCACTTTTTAATTGCCTTCTGCAGGGTGACTGTAGTTTCCGCAGAGAGCAGCTTGTGGAGGAGGCCCTCGTAGCCGATTCCAATAACGAAGATGACCCTTAGTGCTTCGGTGAGGTGGTTGCCCAAAATCACATGGTGCAGCCAATCTTCTCAGATCTGCAGCATATTTAGCAATTTCTTGGCATCCGGGCGGCTGGTGGGTGTAGAACCGGTGTCTGGCTGTGAGGATGCTCTCTATAGGTTTAAGTTGTTCTTGTATTAAAGTTACGAGCTCCACATAGGTCTTGGTCGTCACCTTCGCCGGGGCTAGCAGGTCCCTGACGAGGCCATGGATAGTGGGCTCACAACTGCTGAGCAGGATGGCTCTGCGCTTGTTCACCAGCGAGATCGGTGAGTCCCCAGCCAGGTCGTTCGTGATGAAAAAGTGTTCTAGCCTTTCCACAAAGGCACCCCAATCTTCCCCATCAGCAAATTGTTGGAAGTTGCTTAGGTTAGACATATTGTGTGTGGAAATTCGTAACCGCGTCGCCAGTTGTAGTGTATGCAAGCACTCTAATAATGACTCCACGAGGTAAGGGTATAGTACTTGAACTGTAGTGACCTTTGTCCTTTATTGCAGCTCCTAGAGTGAGGACACCGAGGTGAGCTCCCTTTTATACTGGGTTACCTGCAGTGTATAGGTGACCCTTAGGTCTCCAGGAGCAGCACCCTCTGGTGGTACAGGTATAGTGCATACACGGTGAAGCTACATTCAGTGGTCTAGTGTTACAGTACATACAGTAACATGCATACATGACAGCTACACAGGAGTATTATGAGATTTAAAAAATGTGACAAACATTAAGTGCTGGATTTTCGATCTTCTGCCGGCCCTCTCGGTGGTGGAAAGCACTTGCGCCCCGACAGTCAGCTTCCAGCGGCCGGCCGGGACATTCGGTGCCGGTATTGATGAGGTGGGGAGCATTACCGCTCAGAAGTGACGAGCCGGTGTGCAACGCTTCTGGTTGCAACAGCGGCTCGATTTTTGGTTGCCGCCCGACCCTTAGCACTCCATAGCGCGCCCTCGTGGGAACGTCTGTGAAAGCAGGCATTCGAAGCTGTAGCGGCCATGGTGAGATAAGTAATGCCGACCTCAGGCAAGTGTGATTATTTTTTTTAAATTTTTTTGAGATTTATGTTGTGGTGGTGAGAGCTATGGATTGGGAATGTTTTTAGTGGCTTTTTTTCGTTTTATTCCCCCCATCACCCCCTGGCCTCTGTTATGGCGCTTCGAGGCTGGCTGTTTAGTTCGGGATTTTCCCTTGCTCAGCCGAACTAGCGCCCTAAAAGAGGCGTGCAACCCCTCCTTTAGCACCCCTGCTCCAAACTCCGGGCCCAGCTGATGAATTGTGTGGCGATAGACGCAAACCATTTGCCGGCACAAAATTTACAGCTCCGCCCAGGACACCACCCCAACTGAGGCGCGACCGAATTTCTCCCCCTGAAGGTTTAGGCACCACTGGTTCAAGTTCCTATGCAGGTAAAGTGAAAATATATCTTTTGTAGTAAGTTTTTTTTTGTTATTTTTCTCTCCATTTTCCTGTTTGTATTCCTTCCCATGATAAAAGCTCTTCTTTGTGTCTTTTCTTCAGCTGGAAGCCTATAAAGTCAGGTCACAGATTGCTCTGTAAGTCCTCAGCTAATCTAACAGGAAGTTTGCTTCTCACATGAAGAGCAGCCTCCATTACATTGTGTTACATAGTATTTACAGCACAGAAACATGCCATTCGGCCCAAAATGTCCATGCAGGTGTTTATGCTTCACAAGAGCCACCTCCTACCCTACTTCATCTAACCCTGTTAACATATCCTATTCCTTTCTCCCCCATATGTTTATTTAGCTTCCTCTTAAAGGCATCTATGCTATTCGCCTCAACCATTCCCTGTGGTAGCGAGTTCCACATTCTAAGACGTTTCTTCTGAATTCCCTATTGGATTTATTAGTGACTATCTTATATTTGTGGACCTTAGTTCTGGTCTCGCCCACAAGTGAAAACATCTTCTCTACATCTACACTATCAAACACTTTCATAATTTTAAAGACCTCTATCAAGTCATCCCTCTAACCTATTCAATCTTTCTTGATAGGTATAATCTCTCTGTTCTGGTATAAGTCTAGTAAATCTTTTTTGCACCTTCTCCAGTGCCTCTATATCCTTTTTATAATATGGAGACCAGAACTATTCACTATACTCCAAGTGTGGTCTAACCAAGGTTCTATACAGGTTTAACATAACTTCTCTGCTTTTCACTACTATCCCTCTGGAACCCCAGTACTTTGTTTGCTTTTTTTATGGCCTTATTAGCTTGCATCGCTACTTTTAGTGATTTGCGTATCTGTACCCTGAGATCGCTCTGCTCCTCCACCCCATTTAAACACCTATTTTCCAGGATGTATGTGTCCTCCTTATTCTTCCTACTAAAATGTACCACCTCACAATTATAAATAATGAAGTTCATTTGCATGCCCATTCTGCAAGTTGTTTAATGTCTGCCTGTATTTTGTCCTAGTCCTCAAATTTTGAAATTGTACTTCCGATTCCCAAGTCCAAATCATTTATACAAATGGTGAACAACAGTGGTCCCAGCACTAATCCCTGTGGAACACCATTTCCCGCCTTTTGCTAGTCTGAGTATCTACCATTAACTCCTACTTTCTGTTTTCTGTTTTGTAGCCAGATTGCTATCCGTCATGAATCTACTATATGATATCTTATCAAAGGCCTCTTGGAAATCTAAACATATTACGTGTGCTGCACTACCCCACCTTCCCTTTCTGCTACTTCTTCAAAGAATTCAGTAAAGAGTCTAGCATGACCTTCCCTTTTGAAACCCATGCTGACTGCTCTTTCTTACATTTTCAGTTTCTAGTTTTTCTATTACATCTTTAAGCAAGGATTCCATTATCTTTCCTACCACTGACATAAAGCTAATTCATCTATGGTTCCCTGCACTTGTTCTATCTCCCTTTTGTAAATATAGGAATCACATTAGCTGCCCGCCAGTCCTCTGGCACTATTCCCTTTTCTAATCAATTTTTAACTATATGTCATAGTGCCTCTGCTATCTCTTCCCTAACTTTTTTTAATATGCGCGTGTGCAATCCATGCAGACCAGGGGTATTATCCTCTTTAAGTTTGATTCGTTTATCAATTATCTCCCCCCTTTTTATCTTAAATGTATTTAACTCCTTTTTGATCTCTTCTTCTAATGCTATGACCACCATGTTAATCTTCCTGGTAAATATCGAGGCGAAGTATTTATTTAATATTGCTGCCATTTTTCTGTCAATACCTGTGAGCTTATCGTGTGTAACCCTTAGTGGCTCTATCCCTACCCTGATATTTCTTTTGTTATTCGTGCGTCTGTAGTATACTTTACTATTTCTTTTTATATTCCTTGATAATTTAATTATGTCTTTTCTCTTTGCCTTTCTAACTGTTTCTTTTTACTACTTTCCTAATTTTTACATATTCCCTTTTGTCATGCTCTCTTCTGTTGTTTATTCACTTAGTGTATGCCTTTTTCTTTGGATTCAGTTTTGCCCTTATTTCTTTATTTGTCCATGGTGTGTCATTAATGGCGAGTTTGTTGTTGCTTTTTAGTGGGATATATTTCCTTGAGACTCCAATGATCACTATTTTAAATGTTTCCCACTGCTGTTCTATCTCAATGTTTGTCAGTAATTTTTTCCAGTTTACTTTCCCTAGTTCCATTGTTATCCCAATAAAATCAGCTTTTTCTCAATTTATTACTTTCAACTTTGTCTTACTTATGTCCTTCTCAATCTTGATCTTAAACCTTATTATATTTTAATCGCTATTAGAAACATAGAAAATAAGTGCAGGAGTAGGCCTTTCGAGCCTGCACCGCCATTCAATGAGTTCATGGCTGAACATGCAACTTCAGTACCCCATTCCTGCTTTCTCGCCATACCCCTTGATCCCCCTAGTAGTAAGGACTACATCTAACTCCTTTTTGAATATATTTAGTGAATTGGCCTCAATAACTTTCTGTGGTAGAGAATTCCACAGGTTCACCACTCTCTGGGTGAAGAAGTTTCTCCTCATCTCGGTCCTAAATGGCTTACCCCTTATCCTCAGACTGTGACCCCTGGTTCTGGACTTCCCCAACATTGGGAACATTCTTCCTGCATCTAACCTGTCTAAACCCATCAGAATTTTAAACGTTTCTATAAGATACACTCTCATTCTTCTGAACTCCAGTGAATACAAGCCCAGTTGATCCAGTCTTTCTTGATATGTCAGTCCCGCCATCCCGGGAATCAGTCTGGTGAACCTTCGCTGCACTCCCTCAATAGCAAGAATGTCCTTCCTCAAGTTAGGAGACCAAAAGTGTACACAATACTCCAGGTGTGACCTCATCAAGGCCCTGTACAACTGTAGCAACTCCTCCCTGCCCCTGTACTTAAATCCCCTCGCTATGAAGGCCAACATGCCATTTGCTTTCTTAACCGCCTGCTGTACCTGCATGCCAACCTTCAATGACTGATGTACCATGACACCCAGGCCTCGTTGCATCTCCCCTTTTCCTAATCTGTCACCATTCAGATAATAGTCTGTCTCTCTGTTTTTACCACCAAAGTGGATAACCTCACGTTTATCCACATTATACTTCATCTGCCATGCATTTGCCCACTCACCTAACCTATCCAAGTCACTCTGCAGCCTCACACTGCCACCCAACTTAGTGTCATCCGCAAATTTGGAGATACGACATTTAATCCCCTCGTCTAAATCATTAATGTACAATGTAAACAGCTGGGACCCCAGCACAGAACCTTGCGGTACCCCACTCGTCACTGCCTGCCATTCTGAAAAGTACTCATTTACTCCTACTCTTTTGCTTCCTGTCTGACAACCAGTTCTCAATCCATGTCAGCACATGACCCCCAATCCCATGTGCTTTAACTTTGCACATTAATCTCTTGTGTGGGACCTTGTCGAAAGCCTTCTGAAAGTCCAAATATACCACATCAACTGGTTCTCCCTTGTCCACTCTACTGGAAACATCCTCAAAAAATTCCAGAAGATTTGTCAAGCATGATTTCCCTTTCACAAATCCATGCTGACTTGGACCTATCATGTCACCTCTTTCCAAATGCGCTGCTATGAAATCCTTAATAATTGATTCCATCATTTTACCCACTACCGATGTTAGACTGACCGGTCTATAATTCCCTGTTTTCTCTCTCCCTCCTTTTTTAAAAAGTGGGGTTACATTGGCTACCCTCCACTCAATAGGAACTGATCCAGAGTCTATGGAATGTTGGAAAATGACTGTCAATGCATCCGCTATTTCCAAGGCCACCTCCTTAAGTACTCTGGGATGCAGTCCATCAGGCCCTGGGGATTTATCGGCCTTCAATCCCATCAATTTCCCCAACACAATTTCCCGACTAATAAGGATTTCCCTCAGTTCCTCCTTCTTACTGGACCCTCTGACCCCTTTTATATCCAGAAGGTTGTTTGTGTCCTCCTTAGTGAATACCGAACCAAAGTACTTGTTCAATTGGTCTGCCATTTCTTTGTTCCCCGTTATGACTTCCCCTGATTCTGACTGCAGGGGACCTACATTTGTCTTTACTAACCTTTTTCTCTTTACATATCTATAGAAACTTTTGCAGTCCGTCTTAATGTTCCCTGCAAGCTTCCTCTCGTACTCTATTTTCCCTGCCCTAATCAAACCCTTTGTCCTCCTCTAAATTTCTAAATTTCTCCCAGTCCCCAGGTTCACTGCTATTTCTGGCCAATTTGTATGCCACTTCCTTGGCTTTAATACTATCCATGATTTCCCTTGATAGCCACAGTTGAGCCACCTTCCCTTTTTTATTTTTACGCCAGACAGGGATGTACAATTGTTGTAGTTCATCCATGCGGTCTCTAAATGTCTGCCATTGCCCATCCACAGTCAACCCCTTAAGTATCATTCGCCAATCTATCCTAGCCAATTCACGCCTCTTACCTTCAAAGTTACCCTTCTTTAAGTTCTGGACCATGGTCTCTGAATTAACTGTTTCATTCTCCATCCTAATGCAGAATTCCACCATATTATGGTCACTCTTCCCCAAGGGGCCTCGCACAACGAGATTGCTAATTAATCCTCTCTCATTACACAACACCCAGTCTAAGATGGCCTCCCCCCAGTTGGTTCCTCGACATATTGGTCTAGAAAACCACCCCTTATGGACTCCAGGAAATCCTCCTCCACCGTATTGCTTCCAGTTTGGTTAGCCCAATCTATATGCATATTAAAGTCACCCATGATAACTGCTGCACCTTTATTGCATGCACCCCTAATTTCCTGTATTGATGTTGCCTAGGTATTTCCCTATGCTTATTTCTCATCTGTTCTGGTTCATTTCTCATTACTAGATCTAGCAGTGCTCCCTCTCTTGTTGGGCTTTGGGTAAGGAAGGCATCCTACACACATTGTAAAAACTCCATTCCTTGAACCCCTTTCGCTACCTCTTCTTGCCACTTTACTTGGGGGTAGTTAAAATCTCCCATGATTATTATTCTATGTCCTTTACTCATTTCACATATTTCTTTCTTCACCTCCTTTCCACTATTAGATGGTCTGTAGTATATCCTTATTCACGTGACCGGAACCAGATGTAGCAGGTATAGCTGAAACATAATTAGGCTGGATGGATTGCATCTGCGCATATTAAAAGATGTTAGGAAATAGATAGCTGCGGCACATGTAACATATATCTTTTATTTCAATCCATATGGATTCTGCTTCTACCCTTCTGTTAATTATGTCCCTTTTTGCTATGGGCATTATATTATCTTTAATTAGTACAGCTACCGAAACCTTTCTTCCTTCCATATTTTTTCTGATTATGTTATAGCCTGCAATATTTAGTTGCCTGTCCTGTTCGTTATGTAGCCATGTTTCGGCTATTCCTGCTACATCTGGTTTATCACTACAGATTATTGCCTCCAGTCCCCCATTTTATTTTGGAGGCAGTTTACTTCGTCTTTAATGGTAGTTCCTATTTTTAACAGTGCTTTTATGCTTCTGTTTTATAACTGTCTTTATTCCCTGGCCGTTTATGTTACCCTTGCTTCTTATCTAGGTCTGACCTTTATTTTATCATTATTTTAATCGTTCTGTTAGATAGTTATTGATGTTATCACAATAAAACCAGATTACTTTTGGATGTGGTTTCAGTTGAGGCTTCAGAAATTGCAGTTTTGAGTGGTCATGAAGTCAATCAAACAGTGCACATGGCTTTTTATACCTGTAGCGAACATGGGCGTATTCATTTTCCAAATATATCGTTGTAGAAAAGAAACTCTTAATACTGAAAGGTATCTGTTAAATATGGAAGAACTCCACAAGACTGAGTACTGTGAGCTAAAACTGATGTGACCTTAGTCTCTTTAATACAACTCCAGAGTGCCTAAGCAGCATGGCAGACAACCTTTTATACTCCCTTGCACAAGGTGTGCAGGTGACCCTTGGGCTCCCAACAGTTGCGCCCTCTGGTGGCAAGTCTTACACAGTTACAATGTTTACATACATAACAGTATCAGTTATAGATGTGTACACAAACTGATCAGTGTGCAAAACGTTTCAGGGAAAGCAGCTGTATCTATTTTCACCAAATAACCAAGGATCTCCCTTTCCCTCCCTCATTAGACTTCCAGAATGCACTGATGCGCATTAACCATTAGGTCACCAGGACTTGAAAAGGGCTGAAATTGCTCCCCGCCACCCCCCCTCCCCCCCCCCCCCGAAACGGGGCGCACGCATCCCATTGCAATAGTTTTTACTGCAACTGTGGTTGAGGTCGCCTCTTGAGTGAAATTCCGCTCTTTGTTGTTTTTTAAAACTCGGTTCTGGAAGTCGCTGTTGATGGGGGCGGTGACTGCACTAGAGGGGCGGATACACGGCGGTGGCAACACCTGAGGGGCAGAAGTTGGGGGCGATGCGAAGCGACCGCCATGATGACATCGTCACAGTGCCACATCACGACAGCTCTCCCCTTCATTTAAAGGAGAGAGCCTTCGTGATTTTAAAACTTTGGTCCACTGGGCCACCAGGGCGGGTTTCGGCCGGGCCAGCAGCCTGGCATCCAAGAGGAGGTGCCAGGCTGCCTGTTGGTGGCCTGGCCGAACCCAGGGATCGACAGAAGAAAAAACATGGCGGCAGCGACAGTGCATCCTCCCCTTTAAGGGAAGCCGCATCGCCATTGCAGAAGGCAACAGCTTCACTGGACCACCGGGAAAAACGAGGTTTTGGCACCGCCGGGCAGGCTAAAGATTTTCAGAGGGAAATTTTGCTGTTGAGGTGGGTAGATCAGCGGTGCGCAAGGTGATGATGCGCCTAAGACGGATTGATAGCAGCGGAGCAGTGTGGGGGGGGAGGGGGGTGTCAGGGTACCGCTGGGAAACCTCGGAATGGAAATTGGGCCATCAGCGGCCATTCCACAAAAAGTCGGCGGCCCTTCACTCCGCAGCATGGCCGCCGATTTGAAGTCGTAACAGGCCTTAAGGAGAAGGGCAGTTTTGGCCCGAACACTCCAGCACCAAGAGACCAATAAGTATATTTTTTATTTTGCTGTGGCTCTGCCACAAAGAACATCTGTTTATTTACTACCTGTAATGATAGTGGGAATCTGATGAGAAGACAGATGCAATGGTGGTGTTCATCTGAACATGTGCATCACCATTTTACTCGAACAGACAGGACAATCCATATCTTGAGTTGATTCCTTAAACTAACCTGAAAGCTCACAATCTTCATAGCTTCAGATTATGAATTTAATTCAAATTTCACTTATATTGTGCGTAAAGTTCCATTGAATTTACAGATAAATCCATTAACAACAACTTGCATTTATATAGGGCAGTGCTTTTAACATAGTAAAACATCTGTATCATCACCAAGCATTACATTTCTGCTGGCTAAAAGATTTTGTTCTCAATGTTGTCAATTGTAATTGAAATAAAATACTCAACTTAATCTATCAATACTGTGCCTACCTTCTCCAGTTCTAACAATCTGGACTGAATTAGCGGTGTACAAGGATTGACAGGAGGGAATTAGAAAGCAATAATACTATTAAGAAAAAAACCATGAAATGCTGGAAACACTTAGCAGGTCAGTCAGCATCTGTGAAAAGATGTGGAGCCTTCATCAGAACTTTAAGGTATTACAGATGAACAGCATTGAAAAAGGAACAGAATAAAGGGAAGCGGGAGGGAAAGGCATGCATATATGCACAGACAGACACACACACACATACACAAAAGTAACCTCCAAACATGGACAGGATGAAGTGCTGTGGTTGCCTTCGCTTCAGTAGAACCCTTATTGGTAAAACTGTTTACATTTGGAGTATTAAGCATTGAAAGAAAACCAAGTTATGCACAAGGACCAGTAGACTAAGGTAATGCAGAGGTCATGTATGTACAGAGGCCCACAAATATTCAGACTCAAGACCCAGTTGAAGTTCTCATGCTCTAGCAACAGAACAGAAAATATTTTAGATTTTGGAACATGGGATAGGTGTGTTTATTGGTAAGTATTAGATTTCTCCACAATAGTTTAATTATTGTGTGTTTATTATGTTACAAATTTAATTTAGGGGTATATAGTGAGATAGGTGGGGAACTAATATGGCAGCTCAAATAACTTTGATATATTTGTCCAAGATGTGGTTGATCCCAGTTTTGTGAGTGGGAATGTTATGAGAGACATAAATGTTTTTTGATTAGTTGCCTTTATATATGTGAAATTTGATCTAATTAGCATGCTTGGTGCAATTCAGATACGACAGACATTTTGCCAAACACAAATCTTTTGATTATATAGATATACAGTTCTGATTTTTTTTTAAGTTGTAATTCCAATGATGTATCAGTATTCCTTACTATCTCGGTTTTTATGGAGTTATGCTTGTGAATATATGATAAGGTACTGTGAACTGTGCAAATACTTGCAGTCTTGTAGCTGGTAGAAATTAAAATATTAGAACTGGATGTTCCGCTCCATAACACTCGGGGAATGTTAATTTCCCAGGCACTATTGAGAGTAAAAGTGGTTATGTCAGGCCCCCAGCCTTTTGACATTCCCCTGGGATTGTTCGGACTTCTACAAATGGTCACAGTTGTGCCTGCTATAGGCATAGGTCTAGCATACCCATGGAATTCCTCTACTTGTGGCCAAGAGGCATCCATTTCTAGTGGAAACCCAAGAGGCTGACGGTGGGCATGGCACATGGAGCCTATCAGAGCATCTGAGCGGACCGAGCAGAAGGTTTTCCGGGATCCACCAAATCTTTGGGCCATGTGACCTTCTAGCCTCTGTTCTTCAACACGAGCTAGAAGAACCTGTAAGGGGGTAAAAAGTATACTTAAGACTGAAATAAGGATATGGCATGAAATCAGGTTAAAGGGCGCAGCTCGTGCTTTTGTCTTATCTTTAAGAACTGCAGCCCAAGCTGGAAAAGCCAGAGCAAGGTTAAAACTGTAGAACAACACATCCTAATAGACTGAGGTCGGTTCCACATGCTATGGGGAGATGGAAATGCTGCGAAACCACACAGCAGCCAGTCTGATAAGGGTTAACGAATCAATATAGCTCCGCTGATTAGTTGTAGGCCAAACGGGTGGTCGTAGATGATTGTGCATGAGGACCTCACGCCTCAGAAACTGTATTACTGTGTGTGAAACCATCACTCGGGGAAGGTCTTGTCTTAGGCGGCTAAGACTGTGATGCTTCCCCTGCATATGCTTGAATAAAGATCGTAAAGTGAATCCAAGGTTTCGTCTGATTGATTCCGTGGTCGTTATAAGGGCTGGTGTTGATTCCTTATTTCAGGGAATCCACCTTAAAGAAAAGTCTTCTTTTTACCCCAGCAAACCCAAGGGCTGCTGCCAGGCCTGTAGCTGGAAGCCTCTTAGCTTTACTTCCGTGATGCAAAACACTTCCAGAGAGTAGGCCTGCAGGCAGTGTGACTTGATCATGCTAATGGCATTGCGCACCAATTTTGGATGCATGGCAGCCTGGACAGACTGAATGCACTTCTAGGGGGCGAAATTGCCCTGTGCCCCATTTGGAGGCGGTAACATTCCGGAGCCGGGACATTTATCGCCCAGCCTGGAAGTTCCGCCCCTAGCGCGGAATTCGTCCCTTCTACTCCTTAACAGAGGCAGAGCACTATCGGAGGCGTTCTGCGTCCGTGGAGGGGCACACCCGGGGCGGTAGTGCAGCGTTGAGCCCAGCGGTGCGCTCCAGAGCCCAGCGCTCTGCCGGCAGCGTCAGCGCTACGCGGATGCCCATCCGCTTCAATTAAAGGGGAGGGTGGTGACATCAGCCGCGCCATCCTCGCTGCCCGCGGGGAGGTGCGGGGCAGTGAGGGGTCAGCGTGCATAGCGATGACATCATTACCATGCGTGCACCAGCCCGGTACGCAAATCGCAGGGCACAGCGCTAATGACACAACGCCCCCAAAATCTGCAGGACAATTTCCTCAAAGGCGCTGTCGACTCCTTCCCCCGGGCGATAACCTCCTTGCGCCTCATTCGTGCCCCTCCCCACTCCCAGAGGCGCTAATGGAGCTATAAAAAAGGGCAATTTCACTCCCCTAATATGCTGCCTCTCTACGGTGCTAAGACATGGGAGAAGAAAAATGTAGGTGCCTATATTTAATAGCCAACACTTACCAGTCAGATATCAATGTAGAAATTTTAGATGCCAAACAGAAAATTAGACAAAGGTGGCAGAAATGTAAAGTAAAATCTTCCAGAAATTATGAATAACTTCCTGTTTTGGATATTTTCTAATTGATCTTCAGAGAATTCTGAAGTAGCTATTTTTGTGACATTCTATGGTATACTGACCAGCTACTCATATAGCACCTTAAGCAATTCCATTGTATAAATATAGCATGAGAAGTACTGTTGGCCAGTAATTTCCATAGGGATTCTCTTTACACCATTTCTTCGAGGTTTCCACCAATCTTCCACCGACATTATGGCAGGAGATTGTGGAACCACTGAAGAATTTCTGCCTTTGTATCTGCAGTGCAGCGACTCATTTACATGCGTTAATGACATTGCTGCAATTACTCCATTGACTTCAATGGAGAGTAAAAGCAGACGGTGTATAATATAAGCATTGGACCCCAACATGTCCCATCACGCCAGGCAGGTTAGGTTAAAATCGGGGCTATAATATTTGTATGAGATTCTATTGTAGTAAAACACATCAGTATGAGAAATATATTAATGTAGCTAGTGTAGTAAATATACTGATTGAGGTCTGGGATCAAAAGCTAATCCCAGAGCTGTCAGTAATTCCAATTCAGCAAATTTTAACAAGTTAAGATTTCTTCAACATGAAAGAGTATGATGTAGTAACTTCTGTAAGAATGTAAGCTGTCTGTTTCACTTTTCTCCTTGGTAGTTATGGTTTCTGATGGTATTATTTCTCTGACAGGTATGCCATTGCATTTATTAGTCAAGATGCTTTATGTCAGTAATTCCTAGTGGACTCCATTGTATGATTTTGATGTGATACTTTGGCCGAAAAACCTCTTTGCAAATATTAGCTGTAATAGTTGGATATGCTGGTAGGGTTAGATGAAGGAAGGTGGGAGGAGGCTCATGTGAAGCATAAACACTGGCGAATGGCATGTTTCTGTGCTGTAAATTCTATGTAGTTGATGAATTCCAGTCATTGCTGTGACTGAAACATGTGACCACAATCATGTCACAAAATAACTTAAATTCTTAGCTACTCTGCTATACTATTTCTCGTACATCAGAATATATAAATTAAGTAAGTTTAAAATATTGCAGCAACCATTGAGTATTGGCTCAATGTTGGTTGTAAACATTGGCAATATGTGAGATATTTTAATCTTCCACTGATGATCATAGTCCAAATTACATACATATCTGCACCATAATGAGTGCCATATATTGTAAGCAAGGTTAAACCTGGAATCTTAGGTTGCAGATCAAACAAGTTAATTCATCAGACTTTCCTCTCTTTACAATGTGTATCCTGTTGCTATTTGTGACAACTGATACAGAAAGAAGAGGATATGACAACATAATTGCATTAAGTTGCACGTTTAGGCTTAACACTGTTTTCTTTTTTAGATATCCTTTTCCCACAGTTTTTAGCAGCTGTAGCAAGAAAGACCTGGACAGTAGCCTGGAAAAGGGAGTTGGAATGTGTCTCTTCAACATGCCAGAAGTAAAAGAGCTCTATGGTGGGCAAAAATGTGGCAATGGATACGTGGAGGAGGGCGAGGAGTGTGACTGTGGTGAACTCGAAGTAAGATGACAAAATCGGGACCAAACTTGTCTCTTATTCCTTTACAATTTTGAAATTCATTCTTTGGGGATTGGTGTCAAGCGTAATTCTGAGTAGCATTTTTTCCTCACAAAATTAATGCAGAATAGCAATGCTTCGAGCCAACATGCTGAATGTAACTTATATTATGTTAAATAGTACTATAGTAAATCACTGGTTGTACAAAACCAGTAGCTGATTCAAAACCCCATGTGTATTATCAAAACATTCATACAAGAAGTGAAGTAGTTATAGCACTGACTTCCAAACCAAGCAACCACAGTTTAACAGCCTGTGGGGATTATGCATATATGAACATGCTGCTAGCAGGCGCTGATTACAGTATAGCAACATTCTCAGTTACACTTTATTTTTTAAATTAGCAGACTGAAGTGTCCACTACGATTCTACAATAAATATATAATTAAAAGTGATACTCACTGTAAAATTACAAGTGCCTGCTTTGATCCACTCTCTTTTTGCTATTAGCATGCACGTTACTACATTGTGATTCAAGAAAGGAAATAATTGTTAATGTTACTATTCTTACTATACATGCCTTTCATGAGTTATTACTGGGTAGTAATGCTGATGGTTTCAGAATTCTGTTGTCAATTTGATGGAGAGGAAAGCACACAGAGGCAAAAAGAATACCTAATAGATCTAAATACATTTACAATCTTTTAAAGTAATACTTTTTGGCACAATGTTTGGTGCCCTGTTCTGCAAGGACAATCATGATATCCTTGACTCAAATAATTTTTCTGAGCAGTTGAACTTTCAAAAGGCTTTGATAAAGTTCCACACAAAAGGCAATTACTTAAATTCAAAGCTGTGGAGATTCGGGGTAAATCCTGGCAATGAATAAAATACTAGTCTGAAAGATTTGTTGGAGTGGGGGAAGGTATTGAGTGGGGTGCCTTCGGGCTTGGTGCCGCAACCACTTCTACTTCTAATTTACATAAGTTATGTGGATTCAGAAACTCAATGTAAAGAGGTCACATTTGCAAACTAGGAGGGGCAATGGAGTCCTAGAAAGGAGACAAAATATGTAAGTGGACAGAACAATGAAATTTAATGCAGAAAAGCATAAAATGCTACACATAGGAAGAAAAAATAGATAGCATACATGGTCTGTAAACGCTAAGAATGAAGCTGAAAGATACTTAGGAGTCTAAACAGATCAATACTAAATATGTCCAACCAATCCAGAAGAACAATCAACAAAGCCAATAGAATGTTGAAATACCTAGCTAAAACAGTAGAATAAGAGGAAGTAATGGTTAAACTTTATAGATCTCTGGTTAGACTGCACCTTGGATACAGCATTCAATTCTGGTTGCCAAGAAATCAGAGAGACATTGAAGCACTAGAGGGAATGTAGAGAAGAGATACTAGACTAATCCCCAGTGATAGGGATCTAAGTTATGAGGAAAGACTGAAGAAATCTGAATTTTGCAGCAGGAGGCATCCGAGAGGTGATATTATAGAAATATATAATTGTTAAGGTTGTAGAAAAAGTTCACCCAGAATATTATTTTAAATCAAACCACATAAGCAAAACTAAAGGACAGGGGTTCAAACATGTAAGAGTTTAATTTTAAGACTCATATCCTGAAATTCCACAAAGAATGATCAACATGTGAAATAAACTTCCAGATAAAGCAGTGGAGGCAAAAGCCTTGCAATCATTGAGGAAACAATTAGCCGCTACAGCTAGGGGCATTAGGATTTAGCTGGCTGGATAAGTTAAGATGGACTGAATGGCCTTAGAATCATAGAAGTTTACGGCACAGAAGGAGGCCATTCGGCCCATCGCGTCCGTGCTCGCTGAAAAAGAGTTATCCAGCCTAATCCCATCTTCCTCAACTTTAATTATCTTGTGAAATAAAGCCAGCATGCCACCTGACCGTATCATACTAGTGGTAACATCAAGCAAAAGTGATGCCATTTGCCAACTGACATTGAGGAGATCTGTGCAACATTTTTCCAAACTGTCAGCTGTTGCGTTAGGGAAATATTGTATAGCAGGAACAAGCAAGATCATCAGCTTGCATTAGTTATCAAGGTTTTATGTGGCAGCTGAGCTAAACAAGTGCTAGTGGTGTGGCTTTTAGAAATAATGCCAGTTGATCAAATGATCCCATTTATGTTATTTAATTCTACCTTTGACCACACCAAGGCATAAATATCTGAGTATAGCACGGACAAAGGATAGCAGTCAACAATCGTATCGGGAAGAAAACCTTTTAGAAAATGGCCCATGCATGATTAATTAAGTTTTTTATATTTTGAGGTATGCAGACAGGCTTTTGTGCTTTGTTACCTAATAATAGTTCCAAGTCAAAAATGTCTTCCCATTCTAGTAACTGCCTATTGCTTTGATTATTCAGCATAAATAATCTTACCAGTTTGTTTTTCTTTTTTGAGGAATGTACCAATCCCTGCTGTAATGCAAGTACCTGCACTCTGAAGCCTGAAGCAGTGTGTGCACATGGACTTTGCTGCAAAGACTGCAAGGTAATTGAATCCTTTGGGAACTGAGGTTCCTTCTCTTACAACAAATTGACATATTTTCTATCCCCAGTTCCCAAAAAACTGATGTTCATAAATACATTCTCCAAACTTGCAACATGGAATGTAAAATGATATGGGATAGACAGTACATGCTGCATTTATCAGATAATTTATTGAAACATGTTAAAATGTAGAAAAATTACCAAATGTAGAGGGACCTCAGAAGGACTCAAACAATGGCACCCTTTGTTCAAAAGCCCAGTGGTACCATGCATTGGTGTAACAGTGTGCTCATCATGGCATTTGGATCCACATTCATGATTTCTCATAGCCTGGATCTATGACCAGGGCAAGCAACAAGCAGAGATGATTTTGTTTATATACAGGACCTTTGAACAAAGGGTGCCTTGCATGATGTCTGTCTTTAATAATTGTAGAACCCTGGATTAGTTCTCCTCTAAGTCAATGTCTCTCTAGCAAATGCAAACCCAAGGCATCAAGTCTGTCTTCATAGTTGAATGTTGTCAAGCTAGGGATCATTCTTCTTGCCCTTCTTCACACCTTTTGCAAAGTCATAATGTCCCATTGGTGCCTTCCCACCCGAAACGTGGAGGAAGAATCAATCTATGTCCTTCGCACAGTTCTTAGTGATCAATTGTGAAGCAGCATTAACAGAGGACTGGGAAGAGGCCAACCAATAACCGCCTAAGTAAAGGAATAGGGTGTGGTTTGGAATATATAAGAAAGAGAATTATGTTTCAAATGCAAAGAGGAAATAAAATGAAAGAAAAATAAATCAGCCCTGATATGTAACAAACTTATGAGGGATTTGTATACCATCGATTATAAACAAATCTCATAATCATCTTGGAAATACTCAACAGGTCGGGCAGCTTCTGTGGAGAAACAGAAGTCAGTCAGTTGATATTTCAGGTCTTAACCCTTCTTCAGGACTGGAAGATATTACAGATGAACAGCATTTAAAAAGGAACAGAACACGGGAAAGGGGGCAGGGCAAAAAGACACACAGAAAAGAAATAAAATGACCTGTGAAATGTTTGCATGCAAATAGGAGACGGTTAAATGGCAGAAGTGATATTAGTAAGAGCCAAAAGGATGCATAATGAGAAAAATAATGTTGCCTTCTGCTAATATTATTTCTTCCATTCAATGATCTCCTGTTCCCCACCCAAGCACTTTACATGCCATTATATTTATTTTATTATGTGTTTTTCCCTTCCCCTTTCCCTTCTTTTCCTTTTTAAATGATGTTCATCTGTAATATCTTTCAGTTCTGATCAAGGATCCTAAGACTAAAATGTCAGCTGACCAACCTCTATTACTCTTCAGATTCTGCCTGACCTACTGAGTATTTTCAGCTTTTCCTGTTTTTGTTTTCAGATTTCCAACATCTGCAGTGCGTTACTTTTTGCTCACATCTATCGTGTTCCTCATTCAGTTTCATTTTACATCGTTACAAGATGTGTTCACCTTCCCAAAAGTGTAAATTGCTAAAATTGATTTTTTTTTCTATAGTACATTGCTAGTCTTTGACATCACTGCAGATGTCTTCATTGTTCTAATGGCACTGTGTGAAGCTGTAGGTTACTTACTTTACTCCTCTGTGGTCAAGTTCCAGATGAGATCAATACTTAAAATTGTGTGATGTATGTGACAGGCCTCATCAAGTCTCAGCTTAGCCAGTTCTAATGGTAAAGCTGATAGGGGCCTGGGCTGAAATGGCATTGGAGCCAAAGGAAACCATTGCCCTCTTACCCACTCATTGCTGCGGGGAGGGCTATAGGTAAAGGTCAAAGATCAGTAAGAAAGAGGAAAGATTGTTTTAATTAATTTATATTCTCTATTCATTTTGACACAATAAATATAGAGCAGCAGACTGGTATGAGTGTGTTTTAGTTCTGCAACATAGATTAAGATACCAGTATGGAATTATTTTCCACCTTTATGCAGGCACATTTCCAAATTTCCAACATGCATTACCAGTATATGAGGCCCTCTGCTGGTAGTACAAAGGTGGAAAATTACCCTTTCTAAGTCTAAATAATACAAGAAAAGTACTTGGTCATATAAAATGCAACACATTGAATATCCTGGGGAAATGCAGAGGTGGGAAATGACTTCTGTTAAGTGACTGCGAAGCCTGAAGCAGCTTAAAGGGCCAGCCAGATCCCCAACTATCGCTATGTCGTTGCCTCCATTTTTTTTAAAGGAAATGGCATCGATAACAGAAGTTGCTGCATTGCCTCTCTCCAAAACAGTTTCTGCTGTGGCCATTTAACCTTTGTTTCCATTATCCTGTTGTCTCGTAACTGTGGACACCTGTTGATTTTTTTATTTCATTCTCGGGACGTGGGTGTCACCGGTAAGGCCAGCATTCTTTGTCTATTCCTAGTTGATCTGAGAAGGAGTGTGCCTTCTTCTTGAACCGCTATAGCAAGATTGATACAACTGAGTGGCTTGCTGGGTCACTTCAGAGGGCAGTTAAGAGTCAATCATGTTGTTATGGGACTGAAGTCACATACAGGCCAGACCAGGTAAGAACAGCAGGTTTCTTTCCCTAAAGAACATAAGTGAACCAGTTGGGTTTTAACAACAGCTTCATGGTCACTTTTACTGAAACCACCTTTTTATATCCAGATTTTGTAGATTAAATTCCAATTCTCAAACTGTCATGGTGGGATTTAAATTCATATTCTTTGTAGTATTAGTTCAGGCCTCCGAATTACTAGGCAAGTAACATAATACTGGCATAAGTAGGATCCAGTATTATTGAAGCAATAATTATGAAAATGTGACATATTCATGGGAATCCTACTGTTTATCCGCCGTAACTTCAGTAGAAGACCTGCAGAAACCCCAGTAAAATGGCGTTAGCGTAGTGACAGTGGACGAGTCAGAGAACTCCCGTGGAAATTCACTCTCATGATGTCACTCATTATTGCTTCATTTATATAGCGCCTTTCACGACCACCAGATGTCTCAAAGCAATTTACAGCCAATGAATTACTTTTGGAGTGTAGTCACTCTGTAGGGAACTACAGGCCAGTTAGCTTGACACCAGTCATAGGGAAAATGCTAGAATCTATTATTAAAGATGTGGTAACAGAAAATAATAATAGGATTGGACAGAGTCAACACAGATTTGTGAAAGGGAAATCGTGTTTAACAAATCAGTTTTTTTGAGGTTGTAACTAGCAGAATAGATAAGGGGGAACTAGTGGATGTGGTGCATTTGGATTTTCAGAAAGCATTCGATAAGGTGCCACACAAGAGGTTATTAAACAAAATTAAGGCTCATGGGATTGGGGATAATATACTAGCATGAATTGAGAATTGGTGAACAGACAGAAAACAGAGAGTAGGAATTCGTGTTAGCAGACTGTAACCAGTGGGGTACCGTAAGGATCAATGCTTGGGCCTCGGCTATTCACAATATATATTAATGATTTGGGTGCGGGGACCAAATGTAATGTATCCAAGTTTGCTGATAATACAAAGCTAGGTCGGAATGTAAGTTGTGAGGAGGATGCAAAGAGATTTCAAGAGGATATAGACAGGCTAAGTGAGTGAGCAAGAACATGGCAAATGGAATATAATGTGGAGAAATGTGAAGTTATCCACTTTGGTAGGAAAAATAGAAAAGCAGAGTACTTTTTAAATCGGTGAGAGTTTGGGAAATGTTGGTGTTCAGAGGGACCTGGGTGTCCTTGTACACGAATCTCTGAAAGCTAACATGCAGGTACAGTAAGCAGTTAAGAAAGCAAATGGTATGTTTGCCTTTATTACAAGAGGATTTGAGTATAAGAGTAAAGATGTCTTACTCTAATTATATAGGGCCCTGGTGAGACCTCGCCTGGAGTATTGTGTACAGTTTTGGTCTCCTTACCAAAGGAAGGATATATTTGCCATAGAGGGAATATAACAAAGGTTCACCAGACTGATTCCTGGGATGGTGGGATTGTCCTGTAAGGAGAGATTGAATAGACTAGGTGATCTCATTGAAACTTTCAAAATTCCTATAGGGCTTGACAGGGTAGATGCAGGGAGGATGTTTCCCCCGGCTGGGGAGTCTAGAACCAGGGTTCACAGTCTCAGAATGAGGGGTCGGCCATTTAGGACTGAGATGAGGAGAAATTTCTTCACTCAGAGTGTTATGGATGTAAATTTTACTAGTATGCAAGACTTGCCATCAGGGAGCACACCTGTGGGAGACCCAAGGGTCACCTGCACACACCAGGCAAGCAAGTATAAAAGGCAGTCCACCATGGTGCTTCCTCACTCTGGAGTTACATTAAAGAGACCAAGGTCACAACAGATTGAGCTTACAGTATACAGTCTTGTGGAGTTATTCTGAACATAACAATTGGCGACGAGTAACAGACCACGAACTTTCACGCGGTTATGGCTGCCATTGGTATTCTTGAGAGATTTATTGAGGGTGATGATTGGGAAGCCTTCATTGAGCGTCTTGACCAGTACTTCGTGGCCAATGAGCTGGATACGGAAGAGACCGCGGTCAAGCGCAGGGCGATTCTCCTCACCGTTTGTGGGTCCACGATATATGGCCTCATCAAAAATCTGCTAGCACCGACGAAACCAATGGAGAAGACATATGCAGAGTTGTGCACGCTGGTTCGGGAACACCTCAAGCCGAAGGAGAGCAACTTAATGGCCAGCTATCGCTTTTATACGCACCATCGCTCCGAGGGCCAGGATGTGGCGAGCTATGTCGCCGACCTAAGACGCCTTGCGGGACCGTGCGTATTTGTTGGATTTTTGGGGAAAATGTTGCGGGACTTTTTCGTGCTTGGAATCGGCCACGAGATCATTCTTCGCAAACTGCTGCCTGCCGAATCTCTAGATCTGAGCAAGGTCATCACGATAGCCCAGGCTTTCATGTCCATGAACGATAACAGTAAACAGATATCTTCTCAGCATCGAAGCTCATCGGCAAGTACTGTGCATAAAATAATGCCTTCAGCAGGCAGAACTGTACATGGCAGGGTCTACACGCCTGCAGAGGCCAGACCTAGGATGACTCAAAGTCCGCTGTGGGGCGTGAATGTGAATCCATTAACACCATGTTGGCGCTGTGGGGGTAATCATCAGGCCCATCAATGTCGATTCAAGCACCATGTGTGCAAAGACTGCGGAACAATAGGGCACCTCCAGCAAATGTGCAGACGTGCTGCGACTCACCACGTGGCAGAGTTGGCAGAAGATGACCGATCCGGCGTGGATCTCGCTGAACGAGTAAGATAGGCAACTCAACCCGAGGCTGAAGAGGAAGTTTATGGGTACACACCTTCACCACCAAAAGCCCTCCGATAATGTTGAAAGTCAAATTAAAAGGCATTCCAGTTTCCATGGGATTGGACATGGGGGCGAGTCAGCCAATTTTGAGCCAGAAGGCCAAAACTATGCCCGATTCACACAAAGCTGCACACTTACGCCAAAGAGCTCATACCAGTCATTGGCAGTGCGGCAGTGAAGGTATCGTACGATGAAACTGTGCATGATTTATCACTATGGATTGTACCAGGCAATGGCCCAACGCTGTTCGGCAGAAGCTGGCTAGGAAAGATCCGATGGAACTGGGACGACATCAAAGCACTGTCTTCGGTGAATGACGATTCGTGCACCCAAGTACTAAACAAATTCCCTTCTTTATTTGAACCAGGCATCGGCAACCTCACAGGCGCCAAATGCAGATCCATCTAGTCCCTGATGCACGACCAGTTCATCACAAGGCCCGAACGGTTCCATATATGATGCGAGAGAAAGTCAAGATCGAGCTGGACAGACTTCAACGAGAGGGGATCATGTCGGCAGTCGAGTTCAACAAGTGGGACAGTCAGAATCTGCAGGGACTACAAGGTAACGATCAACCGAGTCTCATTACAGGACCGGTATCCACTACCCAAAGTGGATGACCTGTTCGCAACGCTAGCAGGGAGGAAATCGTTCACCAAGCTGGATCTAATCTCTGCTTATATGACACAGGAGCTGGCTGAACCTTCGAAAAAATTGACGTGCATCAACACGCACAAAGGACTGTTCATATACCACAGATGCCCTTTTGGGATTCGCTCAGCTGCGGCTATCTTCCAGAGAAACATGGAGAGTCTGCTGAAATTGGTTCCGTGCACTGTTGTGCTTCAAGACGACACCCTGATCACGGGTCGCAACACCACCGAACACTTGCACAACCTGGAAGAGGTTCTAAAGCGACTGGACAGAGTGGGACTCAGGCTGAAACACTTCAAGTGTGTTTTCCTGGCGCCAGAGGTCGAATTTCTGGGGAGAAAGATTGTGGCGGACGGCATCAGACCCACGGACTCCAAGACAGGGGCCATCAAGAATGCACCCAGACCACAGAATGAGACGGAGCTGCGTTCGTTCCTGGGATTCCTTAACTATTTTGGTAACTTTCTACCGGGGTTGAGCACTTTGCTGGAACCCTTACATTTATTGCTACGCAAGGGTGATGACTGGGTTTGGGGTAAGTCTCAAGAGACAGCCTTTAGTAAGGCCAGAAACCTGCTATGTTCTAACAAGTTACTTGTATTGTATGACGTATAAACATTTAGTACTAGCTTGCGATGCATCTTCGTACAGGGTCGGTTGTGTGTTACAGCAAGCCAATGTGTCAGGCAAACTGCAACCGGTTACATATGCGTCCAGAAGTTTATCTAAGGCTGAAAGAGCCTACAGTATGGTTGAGAAAGAAGCATTAGCATGCATATATGGGATTAAAAAAAATGCACCAATACCTATTTGGACTCCGGTTCGAGCTCAAAACCGACCACAAACCGTTCATTTCGCTGTTCTCAGAAAGCAAAGGTATTAACATCAATGCTTCGTCCCGCATCCAAAGATGGGCACTAACGTTATCTGTGTATAACTATGTAATCCGCCACAGACCAGGCACTGAGAACTGTGCTGATGCCTCAGTCGGCTACCATTGCCCACCACCGGGATGGAAATGGCTGCAACCCGCAGACTTGTTTCTGGTAATGGATGCTTTTGAGAGTGAGGGGTCACCCGTCACGGCTCGCCAGATCAGGACCTGGACTAGGCAGGACCCTGTGCTATCACTAGTAAAAAGCTGCGTACTTAATGGGAGCTGGTCGGCGGTTCCCGGGGAAATGCAAGACAAAATTAAGCCATTTTACCGACGCAAGGATGAAATGTCCATCCATTCGGATTGTCTCCTTGCGTAGTTTTGCCAAAAAAAGGCAGGGAAACGTTTATACGTGACCTACACATTACCCACCCAGGCATAGTCATGATGAAGGCTATCGCCAGGTCGCACGTTTGGTGGCCCGGCATTGACTCGAAATTGGAATCGTGCGTACACCTATGTAACACTTGGTCACAGTTGAGCAATGCACCAAGGGAGGCCCCACTGAGTCTGTGGTCATGGCCCTCCAGACCGTGGTCCAGGGTCCGCGTAGATTTTGCTGGCCCCTTTCTAGGAAAGATGTTCCTAGTAGCAGTGAATGCTTACTCTAAATGAATTGAATGTATAATAATGTCATCATGTACGTCCTCTGCCACCAATGAAAGCCTCCGGGCCATGTTCGCCACCCATGGTTTGTCCGACGTCCTTGTTAGTGACAATGGACCATGTTTCACCATCTCGGAATTCAACAAGTTCATGACCCGCAATGGCATCAAGCATGTCAGGTCTGCACCGTTTAAGCCCGCATCCAATGGTCAAGCGGAACAGGCAGTCCAAACTATTAAGCAGAGCTTGAAACACATCACGGACGGTTCCCTGCAGACCCGGTTATCTCGGATTCTGCTCAGCTACCGTACGCGATCCCACTCGCTTACTGGTGTCCCCCCTGCAGAATTGTTAATGAAGAGAGCACTCAAAACCAGACTCTCCTTAGTCCACCCGGATCTCAATGATCATGTAGAAACCCGACGTCACCGACATAACGTGTATCACGATCACGCGGCTGTATCACGTGACACTGAGGTTAATGACCCTGTGTTTGTTCTTAATTATGATCATGGTCCAAAATGGATTGCTGGCACTGTGTTAGCCAAGGAGGGAAATAGAGTGTTTGTTGTCAAACTTTTGAATGGACAAACGTGCAGAAAGCATTTGGATCAGACCAAACTGCGATTCACTGACAACCAAGAACAGTTTGAAGAGGATATTACCATCATTGATCCACCAACACACACCCAACCAGCAATCGACCTCGCGGTTAACCACGAGGATGAACCCACCATACCCGACAGTCCGATCAGACTAGCTGCGCTGCAGTGCAGCAATGATCCAACCAACTCACCCATGCCAGGACTTCAACTCAGGCAATCAACCCGGAAACATAGAGCCCCGGATCGCCTCAACTTGTAAATAACTTGTATCGAAGACTTTGGGGGGAGAGTAATGTTATGTATGTAAACTTTACTAGTATGCAAGACTTGACACCAGGGGGCGCACCTGTGGGAGACCCAAGGGTCACCTGCACACCCCTGGCAAGCAGGTATAAAAGGCAGTCCACCATGCTGCTTCCTCACTCTGAAGTTACATTAAAGAGACCAAGATCACGACAGTTTGAGCTTACAGTATACAGTCTTGTGGAGTTATTCTGAACATAACACCGAGGGTGGTGAATCTTTGGAATTCTCTACCCCAGAGGGCTGTGGAAGCTCAGTCATTGAGTATATTCAAGGCAGTGATCGATGGATTTTTGGATATTAAGGGAATCGAGGGATACGGGGATAGTGCAGGAAGGTGGAGTTGAGGTAGAAGATTAGCCATGATCTTATTGAATGGCGGAGCAGGCTCGAGGGGCCAAATGGCCTGCTCCTATTTCTTACTCTTATATCACAGTTGTAATGTGGGAAAAGCAGCAGCCAATTTGCACACAAGCAAGCTCCCACAAACGGCAATGTGATAATGAGCAGATAATCTCTTTTTATTATGTTGATTTACAGATAAATATTGGCCAGGAAACCAGGGATAATTACCCTGCTCTTCTTCGAAATAGTGCCATGCGATCTTTTACATCCACCTCAGGGGGCAGTCGGGGCCTCGGTTTTGATGTCTTATCCGACAGTACTGCACGGGAGTGTCAGCCTAGATTTTTGTGCTCAAGTCCCTGGAGTGGGACTTGAACACACAACCTTCTGACTCAGAGGCAGGAGTGCTACCAACTGAACCACAGCTGACACTTTTTATAGGCCCACCTTAAATGTGTTTAAAATGTTTATTGAATCAATATTAAATATATCATTGAATATATTTAAACTAGAGATAGACAGATTTTTGAATGATAAGGAGTGAAGGGTTATGGGGAACGGGCAGGGAAGTGGAGCTGAGCCCAGGATCAGATTAGCCATTATTAAATGGCGGAGTAGGCTCGAGAGACCAATGGCTTACTCCTGCTCCTATTTCTTATGTTCTTAAGTGTAAATATTTGTTGTCACTGTAAATGTGTCTGTACCAGTATACGACCATTGTTCTATTTGCATAATTTCAAACTGCATTTGTAACTTTCAACCCGTTGATTTATTTTGTTTTTTATTTATATGTATTTGCAGCTGAAGCCTCCAGGAACCCCTTGCAGAGATTCTAGCAATTCTTGTGATCTGCCTGAGTTTTGCACTGGAGCAAATGCACAGTGTCCAGCCAATGTATATCTACATGATGGACAACCCTGTCATAAGAAGGATGGTTACTGTTACAATGGGATGTGTCAGACCCATGAGCAGCAGTGTATTACTCTCTGGGGACCAGGTAGATAATGATTACTTAAATCTAACTACAGTACAGCACAGAAAATCATATTGTCCATCCTGAATGAAGTGTATACAAGACAAGAAGTTAGAATTGCTATTGAGGATCTGAGACCATTACAGTGCTATATGTTAAGGCAAGTCAATTCATTATGCTCATAATTATTTTACTTCAACTCTCACCTTTAGTTTAATATATGGTACACCTTTAGTTTAATGTGTAATTGAAGTGTTATAAATAGCATTAATTATCATTAACCTGACCGAGAGAGGGAGCTAGCTGAACTAATTCCAAGATTCTACACATTAAGAAGTGTGCAAGGGTGGCACAGGTTATCCTAACCTTTAATTTTCCTTCATTCCCTACTTCTGTAAAAGCATGTCATCTTTAGTAGGCCAGAAAATTCCTATCGTGAAGAACCAAAGAAACAAAATCTATGTTCTACTATATGGTACAGCTTGAGTATACCTGGGTACATCCCATGAAGCTGCTTTGAGGGTATTGTCATAGCTGATACCATTTCTGGTCCAGGATCGGATGTTTGTCTGAAACATCTACCACAAAAATTAAACAATGCATGATCCTAAATTTTCCAATGCGTGACATGATTATTGGCCCTGAAATTCCAGTTGGAGGCTTTTTTCGGACGAACACCTCCAACCAGAGTATTTTTACGAATTTACCTGGTGGTCCCAGAGGAGCGTGGGATTCCGGTGGGGAGGCCTTCTCTTCCCGCGCTGCGAAGCGCGCTCCCGTCCTCGAGGTTCGGACGCAGAAGGTGCAGTCACGTGTGACTGCTCAACCAATCAGGTACAATATTCCACAGCATTCTCATTAATAGCAATGAGAACTCCGTATCTACGAATTCTCATTGCTATTAATGATCAAAAAAAACAATCACACTAAATACCATAATACAAAATAAAAAACACACCTCACAAAATTACAATTAATTGAAATTAAAGTTAATAAATGTATCAGAAAAAATATATTTTTTTCCGATTGTTTTAAAGTTTTGTAATTAGAGTTAAAAATAAATTTACCTTAGTGGGCAGGGTTTTTAACAATAAAATGTGTTATTTAATTTAATTATGTTTTTGTATGTTTTAAAACTCTTATGCCTGTAAAAGTAGGCTATGTGCTTGCTTCTATCAGGCGCAAGAGTTTTGAGGACATTTGCTGGGCAAGATATAGGTAAATACTACAATCTTGCCCTTGTGAATGTTCTCGCTCCTGAGATGCGTGCGTTCTGTCAGACTCCAGCTTGACAGGTCGAAAAAGCTGGTTTTCAGCGCATGCGCATTGTGCGCTGAAAACCGGCTTTTGCAATGCCTTCCTGGGTCCATACACACTCCGTACAGACCCGGGCAGGCTGGGATTTCCAGGCCATTATAGAAGACCGTTGAGTAAGTGGCTTATTTGATCGACTCCAATGGCTGCCTATCACTAACTTCTTCCTGTCACAGATGAGTAGAATTTCATCAGTCCTTAATGAAGCTGCTAAGTGGAGAGCTTTCAATAACGGAATGTTCTACCTTCATGGCTGATTGACAGCCTTGACAAGAACATAGGTTTTCATGAAGTGGCATTAGCTCCAGTTGTAAAAAAGTCTACAGCATATATTACCTTGGCATAAACTTGAAGTGAGTGAAGAATAGATGATTCATGACATAAAATGATTTACCTCTACATGCCCGTTATGACCATGTGTTACTTTAAATAGATTTGAGAAGCTAAGTCCTGCCCCCAATGTTGCTTAGTCAATTTTTATGTTTTACAAAATATTGTTTCTGGGTTCTTTTCTAAAGGTGAGGTGAACACTATTCTTCCATATCTCATCAGTTTGATTCTGTCACTGGCACAAAATGAGAAGAAGTTCCATTTCCTAGCATTTTTCTTATTCACCTTAAAACGTACTCATAAAACTGACTGAAATTGTTCTAACTCCTTTAGGTGCTAAACCTGCCCCTGGAATCTGCTTTGAAAGAGTAAACTCAGCAGGTGACCCGTATGGTAATTGTGGGAAGGACTCAACTGGTTTGTTTGCAAAATGTGAGATCAGGTACAGACAATCTCTTCTCAAGATACAATTAATTGACTTAAGACTCCTCTACCCCATATTCTGTACATCTGGAAACATACAAAAGTGCGGAAAACATTTAGTGAACTTTTACAAGCCTCCATTTAGCTTTTGTTTTTAATCACCTTTTACTGTTTGTTTCTCTCCTCCAATGATTATGATCTACTTCCCCATTTAACACAAGTCATTGCACATATTTATTGGGTGATTCTAATACATTTTGTCTCTTCCATGAATAGAAGAAGTCATCACTGTATTATGAGAATGTTGGATGTGTGCAGATTTAAAAGAGTAAACTACAAGCTAACTGACAGTTTTTATTTTTACTTTGCGTTGACATGTCTGTTCCACCTTATTTATTTTGTGACCCACATCAGCAAAGTATCAAACTCTATAATCTAGGGTGGACTGTTTGTCTCTCATATATCACTTCTCTGGTAACCTATGAACTTACTGGCCTATAGCAAATGCACGGCACATGCTGTGATCAGTCACAAACCAATTACACAAAGAGGCCTGAAACTGTTGTTGAACAGTGTTTAAGACCATGGGGTTCAATTTTCAAGCCATCTTGCTTATTTTCTCTGTAAATGGCATTTAATTTTCTACAGTCTTAATTCTCTGCAGTAACAATCAATTTTCCTGAATAATCAATTAAATATCCATCCACGATGTCTAGTTTTCCATCAATCTGAGTTTACTTTCCACTCATGATATCCAATTTTCCAATGGCCTAAATTGGCTCTCTATCCATAATGTCCAATTTCCTAGGAGCATAAAAGAGCTGTTTATCCATTTATTCGAGTTCCCAGAAAACTAGTATGAATGTCCAATGATAATGTCCCAGTTTCTGCAGAAGTTTAAATTGGTTATCTACATTGCACCCCAATTTCCCTAGCCGATTACATTGGATGCCCAAGAATATTATCAAATTTCTTTAGGGGCCTACATTAAATATCCAGTATGACTCATTTTCCCCCAGCAGTCCAGCTTGATGCTTTGCTCATGACACCCATTTTCTGACAATTTAAAGGGTGGAATTTCAACTTGGACGCGGATGAGGAAAGGGTTAAAAAGGCAAAAAATAAAGCGTGTTGGGAAGCCGGCTCCAACCCGCCGATGTGCGGCTTTTACTCAGGCGAGACAAGGGGCAGGCAGCCAACCCACTCCCAGGAGACTGTTTTGCATTTTAAATATGTTACTGAGGCTGGAAGCCTTGGATTTAACCTGCGTGGGATCGGACATCCTCCACCCCCCCAGGTAAAGGGATCGGCCCCCCACCCCGAGTCAGGGATCCCCGGGGTCGGTAATCGGACCTACTTGGTCCTGTGGCCTCTTCTCCAGTGCTCCCCGCCCAACTGGAAGCCATGCCTGGCAATCAGGCTGACCTGTCATGGACAAAAGACAGTCACATCTCCACAGCGTGCGGGGAAACCCAGGCTTCCTTTTGTCTTTTAGATACTTTGAATTTAAATATTGATAATCCAAAGGCCTAGAAATTGGATCATAGAAACATAGACATAGAAACATAGAAAATAGGTGCAGGAGTAGACCATTCGGCCCTTCGAGCCTGCACCACCATTCAATAAGATCATGGCTGATCATTCCCTCAGTATCCCTATTCTGTTTTCTCTTCATACCCCTTGATCCCCTTAGCCATAAGGGCCATATCTAACTCCCTCTTAAATATATCCAATGAACAGGCATCAACAACTCTCTGCAGCAGGGAATTCCACAGGTTAACAACTCTCCAAGTGAAGAAGTTTCTCCTCATCTCAGTTCGAAATGGCCTACTCCCTATCCTAAGACTGTGTCCCCTGGTTCTGGACTTCCCCAACATCGGGAACAATCTACCCGCATCTAACCTGTTCCGTCCCATCAGAATCTTGTATATTTCTATGAGATCCCCTCCCATCCTTCTAAACTCCAATGTATAAAGGCCCAGTTGATCCAGTCTCTCCTCATGTATCAGTCCTGCCATCCTGAGAATCAATCTGGTGAACCTTCGCTGCACTCCCTCAATAGCAAGAACGTCCTTCCTCAGATTAGGAGACCAAAACTGAACACAATATTCCAGGTGAGGTCTCACCAAGGCCCTGTACAACTGCAGTAAAACCTCCCTGCTCCTATACTCAAATCGCCTAGCTATGAAGGCCAACATACCATTTGCCGCCTTCACCGCTTGCTGTACCTGTATGCTAACTTTCATTGACTGATGAACCATGACACCCAGGTCTCGTTGCACCTCCCCTTTTCCTAATCTGCCATCATTCAGATAATATTCTGTCTTCGCGTTTTTGCCCTCAAAGTGGATAACCTCACATTTATCCACATTATACTGCATCTGCCATGCATTTGCCCATTCACCTAACCTGTCCAAGTCACCCTGCAGCCTCTTAGCATCCCCCTCACAGCTCTCACCGCCACCCAGTTTAGTGTCATCTACAAACTTGGAGATATTAAACTCAATTCCTTCATCTAAATCATTGATGTATATTGTAAATAGCTGGGGTACCAGCACTGAGCCCTACGGCACTCCACTAGTCACTGCCTGCCATTCTGAAAAGGACCCATTTATCCCGACTCTCTGCTTCCTGTCTGCCAACCAGTTTCCTATCCACATCAGTATATTACCCCCAATACCATGTCCTTTGATTTTGCACACCAATCTCTTGTGTGGGACCTTGTCAAAAGCCTTTTGAAAGTCCAAATACACCACATCCACTGGTTCTCCCTTGTCCACTCTACTAGTTACATCCTCAAAAAATTCCAGAAGATTTGTCAAGCATGATTTCCCCTTCATTAAGCCATGCTGACTTGGACCAATCCTATCACTGCTTTCCAAATGCGCTGCTATTTCATCCTTCATAATTGATTCCAACATTTTCCCCACCACTGATGTCAGGCTAACCGGTCTATAATTACCCGCATTCTCTCTCCTTCCCTTTTTAAAAAGTGGTGTTACATTAGCTACCCTCCAGTCCATAGGAACTGATCCAGAGTCGATAGACTGTTGGATAATGATCACTTATGCATCCACTATTTCTAGGGCCACTTCCTTAAGTACTCTAGGATGCAGACTATCAGGCCCCGGGGATTTATTGGCCTTCATCCCATCAATTTCCCCAACACAATTTCCCACCTAATAAGGATATTCTTCAGTTCCTCTTTCTCACTAGACCCTCAGTCCCCTAGTACTTCTGGAAGGTTATTTGTGTCTTCCTTCGTGAAGACAGAACCAAAGTATTTGTTCAGTTGGTCTGTCATTTCTTTGTTTCCCATTATAAATTTACCTGAATCCGACTGCAAGGGACCTACGTTTGTCTTCACTAATCTTTTTCTCTTCACATATCTATAGAAGCTTTTGCATTCAGTTTTTATGGTCCCGGCAAGCTTCTTCACGTACTCTATTTTCCCCCTCTTAATTAAACCCTTTGTCCTCCTCTGCTGAATTCTAAATTTCTCCCAGTCCTCAGTTTGCTTTTTCTAGCCAATTTATATGCCTCTTCCTTGGATTTAACACTATCCTTAATTTCCCTTGTTAGCCACAGTTGAGCCACCTTCCCCGTTTTATTTTTGCTCCAGTCAGAGATGTACAATTGCTGAAGTTCATCCATGTGATCTTTAAATGTTTGCCATTGCCTATCCACCATCAACCCTTTAAGAATCATTTGCCAGTCTATTGTAGCCAATTCATGCCTCAAACCATCGAAGTTACCTTTCCTTAAGTTCAGGACCCTAGTTTCCAAATTAACTGTGTCACTCTCCATCCTAAAAGAGAATTCTACCATGTTATGGTCACTCTTCCCCAAGAGGTCTCACATAACAAGATTGCTAATTAGTCCTTTCTCAATACAGCAAGGAACTATAGAACAGTTAGCCTAACATCTGTCGTAGGCCAAAGTGGGGCATAATCCAGGAGCAGAGCATGCTGCATGCACCTAAAGGGAACAGGGAAATGGCAGAGACATTGATCAAATATTTTGCATCAGTCTTCACAGTAGAAGACACGAAAAACATCCCAATAGTGGATAATCAAGGGGCTATAGGGAGGGAGGACATTAATACAATCACTATCACTAAAGAAGTAGTACTCGGTAAAATAATGGGACTAAAGGCAGACCAGTCCCCTGGACCTGATGGCTTGCATCGTAGAATCTTAAAGGAAGTGGCTGCAGAGATAGTGGATGCATTGGTTGTAATCTACCAAAATTCCCTGGATTCTGGGGAGGTCCCAGCGAATTGGTAAAACAAAAATATAATGCCCCTAATTAAAAAAGGTGGCAGACAGAAAGCAGGGAACTATAGACCAGTTAGCCTAACATCTGTCATAGGGAAAGTGCTGGATTCCATTATTAAGGAAGCAGTAGCGGGACATTTGGAAAAGCATAATTCAATCAAGCTAAGCCAGCATGTTTTTATGAAAGGGAAATCATGTTTAATAAATTTGCTGGAGTTCTTTGAGGATGGAACAAGCAGGGTGGATAAGGGGGAAACCAGTGGATGTGGTATATTTGGATTTCCAGAGGCATTCGATAAGGTGCCACATAAAAGTTTACTGCACAAGATAAAAGTTCACGGGGTTGGGGGTAATAGATTCACATGGATAGAGGATTGGCTAACTAACAGAAAATAAAGAGTTGGGATAAATGGGTCATTTTCCAGTTGGCAAACAGTGACTAGTGGGGTGCTGCAGGGATCGGTGCTGACGCCTCAAATATTTACAATCTATATTAATGACTTGGATGAAGGGACCGAGTGTAATGTAGCCAATTTTGCTGATGATACAAAGATAGGTGGGAAAGCAAATTGTGAGGAGGACACTACAAATCTGCAAAGGGATATAGATAGGCTAAGTGAATGGGCAAAAATTTGGCAGATGGAGTACAATGTGGGAAAATGTGAGGTTATGCACTTTGGCCGAAATAATAAAAAAGCAATTTATAATTTAAATGGAGAAAAATTGCAAAGTGCTGCAGTACAGAGGGACCTGGGGGTCCTTGTGCATGAAACACAAAAAGTTAGTATGCAGTTACAGCAAGTAATCAGGAAGGCAAATGAAATGTTGGCCTTTATTGCAAGGGGGAGTGAGTATAAAAGCAGAAAAGTCCTGCTACAACTTTACAGGGTATTGGTGAGACCACACCTGGAGTACTGCATGCAGTTTTGGTCTCCATATTTAAGGAAGACTATACTTGCATTGGAGGCTGTTCAGAGGAGATTCACTAGGTTGATTCCGGAGATGAGGGGGTTGACTTATGAAGATAGGTTGAGTAGGTTGAGCCTGTACTCATTGGAGTTCAGAAGAATGAGCGGTGATCTTATCAAAACATATAAGATAATGAGGGGGCTCAACAAGGTGGATGCAGAGAGGATGTTTCCACTCATAGGGGAAAATAAAACCAGGGGACATAGTCTCAGAATAAGGGGCCATCCATTTAAAACTGAGATGAGAAGAAATTTCTTCTGAGGGTTGTAAATTTGTGGAATTGTCTACCCCAGAGAGCTGTTGAGGCTGG
The DNA here is from genome assembly GCF_044704955.1 of Pristiophorus japonicus. Lineage (NCBI taxonomy): Eukaryota > Metazoa > Chordata > Chondrichthyes > Pristiophoridae > Pristiophorus > Pristiophorus japonicus. The sequence continues at coordinate 276,385,522 of NC_091979.1, read as the reverse complement.
GTCATTGAATATATTTAAGACGGAGATAAACAGATTTTTGAACGATAAGGAAGTAAAGAGTTATGGTGAGCGGGCAGGGAAGTAATGTATTGACGTGGATAGAGAACTGGTTGGCAGACAGGAAGCAGAGAATCGGGATAAATGGGTCCTTTTCAGAATGGCAGGCAGTGACTAGTGGGGTGCCACAGGGCTCAGTGCTGGGACCCTAGCTATTTACAATATACATCAATGATTTAGATGAAGGAATTGAGAGTAATATCTCCAAGTTTGCAGATGACACTAAGCTGGGTGGTGGTGTGAGATGTGAGGAGGATGCTAAGAGGCTGCAGGGTGACTTGGACAGGTTAGGTGAGTGGGCAAATGCATGGCAGATGCAGTATAATGTGGATAAATGTGAGGTTATCCATTTTTGTGGCAAAAACAGGAGGACAGAATATTATCTGAATGACGGCAGATTAGGAAAAGGGGAGGTGCAACGAGACCTGGGTGTCATGATACATCAGTCATTGAAGGTTGGAATGCAGGTGCAACAGGCAGTGAAAAAGGCAAATGGCATGTTGGCCTTCATAACTAGAGGATTTGAGTACAGGAGCAGGGAGGTCTTGCTGCAGTTGTACAGGGCCTTGGTGAGGCCTCACCTGGAATATTGTGTTCAGTTTTGGTCTCCTAATCTGAGGAAGGATGTTCTTGCTATTGAGGGAGTGCAGCGAAGGTTCACCAGACTGATTCCTGGGATGGCAGGACTGACATATGAGGAGAGACTGGATCGACTCGGCCTGTATTCACTGAAGTTTAGAAGAATGAGAGGGGATCTCATAGAAACATATAAAATTCTGACGGGACTGGACAGGTTAGATGCAGGAAGAATGTTCCCCATGTTGGGGGAGTCCAGAACCAGGGGTCATAGTCTAAGGATAAGGGGTAAGCCATTTAGGACCGAGATGAGGAGAAACCTCTTCACTCAGAGAGTTGTTAACCTGTGGAATTCCCTGCCGCAGAGAGTTATTGATGCCAGTTCGTTAGATATATTCAAGAGGGAGTTGGATATGGCTTTTATGGCTAAAGGGATCAAGGGGTATGGAGAGAAAGCAGGAAAGGGGTACTGAGGTGAATGATCAGCCATGATCTTATTGAATGGTGGTTCAGGCTCGAAGGGCCGAATGGCCAACTCCTGCACCTATTTTCTATGTTTCTATGTAAGTGGAGCTGAGTCCATGATCAGATCAGCCATGATCCTATTAAATGGTGGAGCAGGCTCCAGGGGGCAAATGGCCGACTCCTGCTCCTATTTCTTATGTTCTTATGTAAGAGGCCAGCGGCTGGATGACGGCAAATTGGTCCGCTGACCTTCTTTGTATGTTACTGGTGAGCTGCAGGCCTGGCCCCTGTTATGGCCCTTGAGGCTGGTCGCTGCTATAGAATCAAATCTTTTATCAAACATTTTCCCACTTAGCTACAGTCCTAGCAGTGCTAAGCAATCATCTTTGTGTAGACTAAAACAACCGATCAGTCTCAGATGCCAGTCTTTAGCGCTGATCGGCTGGCTGGAATGCCAGGCTCCTCCTGACTCCACGTTCAGGTAAGTAAAACAGTTTCAACTTACCTTTTGGGTGGCAGCCTCCAGCAGTCCATTTAAATACTGCTAGTTTGGCTACTGTGAGCCTGAGAGGACTGAACGCAGCATGCACAGCACATGCTGTGATCAGTCACAAACCAATTACACAAAGAGGCCTGAAACTGTTGTTGAACAGTTGCTGATGCAATTTGGGGACCTAACGCCAGTTTCAGGCGAGTGCTCTGAACAACTACAGGGCGCCCTAACCAATATGGCATGCGGCGCACTTCTGATGCAGACTGAACACGTGCATGCTGCACGACATTCTCAGAGATATATTTAGTCCACAATGTCAAGCGTTCATTTAAATTTGAGACAGTTTCACAAAAGGAATGTGTTCTACCAAGAATGGGCCCAGGTGGCTGAATTCCACGGCTAGTGGAAAAAAGCTTTTAACCAAGGAAATTACTTTTTGAACAGACATTGAAGCAGCAGCATCTCATTTCATTCCAATTTCAAAAAATGAAGCATCAAACAGGTTTCTTGTGAAAATGTTCCAAGCCAATTCTGGACAGCTATGCATGAATTTATGAAAGTAGTAACAGTGTTACTTTAGAGCACTCTGTTTTTAAAGATATGTGGAATAATGAAACTATATTTCAAACCAGATGATGACATTGTGAAGTGTTCGGGCTCAACGGAGCCAGAATATTTCAAGCAGAAAACAGTGATCTGACCTTGCTTTAGATTTTTTGATTAATTCAACCTTTGGGTTGACCCTAACCTAATTCCAAACTAGTTTGAGCAAGTAGATTCTGTAATGTAGGTGAGAAGTGGTTCCGTGCTAACTTCCTTGGGAAGCTGGGACTACACATGCATCTAACCCTCGGCCCAGGCAGGCATCGTTCCTTTTCATGGACTTTTATGTCAGAGCATATTTGAAGAACAAACAATATTTCTTGATATCCCTTACAAACTCGCCATGTACTTGGAGAATGCTAATTCCTTATTCGGTTAATAGCTGCAGTCCTTAATTTTTAATAAACACTTGTAAATTTCACATGGCCATGTTCAGTTAGTCACAGGAAATGGTGTCTTTGAGGGTTATTTTGGTGAAAGGGTGAAAACAGGCGCTAAACAGATGCTGTGCTAATAAGACACGCCTGTTTGAAAGTCTGTTTTTATCACGCAATTTTGATCCTAATTGCTGATTACCATCATTTGAATTTGCCGAAAGGTGCTAAAACAGACATCTGCTGGTTTAGCACGCAAGTGCTGATTAGTCGCAGTTTTCATGGAGCAGTATATGTGTCGTGCATCTTCCTTATTGACTGCTTGCAGGAAACTTAAGTTGCAGTAAGCCCCTTAACATACCTCCGGGCAGCCAGTCCTAGCGCACGTCTCTACTCTTTTGCCAAGGTGGTGTCTAGCATTAAACGCGAGCTAAATCCACGTTTCAGCTTGGCCACCTAGGAGGCTCTTTGGCATCTAAAGGGGCCGAAATTGCCCCTTTCCGAAAGGCCTCTGAGAGGCGCTAACTGAACGATAAGTACTTTTTGCCGGGCGCAGGCGGCGGAAATGGCCCGCGCGGAATTGGCCCCAGGATGTTGCGGGCGAAAATGACTTTGCGCTGCACCCCGTAGTTTTCACCCCAGGTGGCGGTGCACACAGCAATTATGTCATCTCTGTGCGCGCCGAGCCTTTATTGACCCGTGCCGACCCATGGGTGAACAACACAAAAGCTTCCCTGTTTACAGAAACAATAATGTTTAAAAAAGGTCTGATGATTGACAGACTCACAGATATATGCCAATTATTTTACAGCACTGGTCTTACCATGGAACAAAACTAATGAATAAATATTCAAAACACGTCATGACGTTAACTAGTAGCCAATTAAAACGTGCAGTACGATGTACGTACTGTATTAAAGTTCCATTCTAATGGCAAAAATACCACTCACTTCACACAACAGTAAACAGGAGAAATGCTTTTAACTTTAAAATTATTAGCCAAAACCATCTTTAAAAATTGAGCTAAATAAATCCCTCCAGCATAATACCGATAAGTACCGGAGCAGCTGAGTTTACTCAGCAAAAATACCTTCCACGCACACAAAAACAATTCCGCTTCAGGCCTAATCATTTATTCAGTGCACAGGAGCCTTGTCATGTATTTATTGCCCAGTAAATTTGGCAGCTCAGACATATATATTACTTAAATGAACCACAAGCTGAATATTTTCCAAAGATATAAACTAAGCTGAATGAGGCCTATTTGCAACTTAGTCGATCAAAACAGCCAGACTCAGGGGATGAGCTAGGAAGAGTGGTGCCATACTGAATTAGGACCCCCTGATGGCTGCATGAACAATTGTCAACTAAAATAAACACCTTTTATTTTATTGAGATTATTACAAATTAAGAATTGATCTGAATTTCTCTACTGTTCTGTCAATGCACTTTATAATGTGCAACATCAATAAAAAAACAAAACATTCTTAATGTGGTTGTGTGATCTATTTACAAAATGGATATTTTGAAATTTGTTAAAAGATATTCAGTGCTTAAAAGGTTAATTGCCACTTATTTGTAATTCCTGAAGTTAGCTGAGTATTTTGACACTATTGATGATATTTTTGTCATAACTCAATTGATTGACATAATCTAGTAAGGTTTAATTATCCTGTGGAGTCTAAAGTTAAATTTTTAGCCATCATCTTTCCACTTTACATAACTGCCTCCTCGGTTATACCATTTGTCTGTTTTTGTTAACAGAGATGCCCAATGTGGAAAAATCCAGTGTCAGGGAGGAGCAAGCCGCCCCGTTATTGGAACAAATGCAGTCTCCATAGAAACTAACATCCCTTTGCAAGAAGGTGGAAAGATCTTATGTCGTGGTACACATGTCTATCTAGGTGATGATATGCCTGACCCAGGACTTGTGCTAACAGGCACCAAATGTGGAGAGGGGAAGGTAGGAATGAGCCATAATCAATAATCTTTTGAAGATCCATTCAAGTAAACATTCAGCCATTCTTTTTAGATAGCATTTCACCTTGTGGGATGATCTTCCATTGCGGCAGAAACACTAACATCTCTATTAGAAGATTAATACCTAGAATTATATTGAAAAGATTGAACAGCTACAAAGATCTGACATTAGACATAATTAATTAATGCAGTTATTCGTTCCTTAGCACTTATTGTTTTCCTAGCACATTAATGTGATCTAATAAGATACATTGGGGTAGATTTGGCTCTGCGGAGCCAGCATGAGCCCGAACCAAGAAGATTAATGGAAATTGTTCCTCGGGCCACGTCAGCATACTCGGCTTGAGCTGCCAGTGCTGGTCACGCCACCACATTCAACTCACCCGAATGAAGGAACCAATGTCAGGCTCACCGGCAGAGGCCCTCAGGTAAGTTCCACGAGGGGGTAATGGAGGAAGCTACTATTTTTTTTTTTAATTTTTAAATTTATCTCTCATTGGCCGCGTGGGAGACACAATGCCAGGCCCGCTTATTGTTAACAAGTTTTGAAAAGCTGTCCTTTAACATACTTAAGGGGCGTAACGCCTGTTTCAGGCATCCACTTGGGCATCTAAAAAAAAGGCCCCACAAATTTAGCATTGGGACCAACGCCTTTGCAGATTGGGCGCAGGCCGTCTCATTGCGAAATTGGTATCATTTGCATCCGTCTTACGCCCCCCAAAAATAATTTCTACTCCATTTACTGCTGACCTGATTTTTCAGTCATTAGCAAAGAAGAAGGAGAAAGAAAAAAATAACTTACATTTACATTGCACCTTTCATTACCTCAGGACATCCCAAAGCATTTCACAGCCAATGAATTAGCTTTGAAGTGTAGTTTTTTTTAATTCGTTGCCAATCTTTCCAATTCTTTGTCAGATCACAAACGCCAGAGGTCACCTTGCACACATCAAGGATCACCCTGCGCCAATGCTCTTAGCCAAAAGGCCTAGAGCCAAGCACCGTTCCTGGAAGTACTGCAATACCAGGTTCGTGCCATGGAGGTGGATGGGTCAGGCCCCCCACACACCTCCGTGGAGGTGGATGGGTCAAGCCACCCCACCCACCTATTTCCAAAAAGCATAGGAGAATCACCTTCCTGATCCAGGGAGAACCACGTTGGGGTCATGGTTACTCCCCTGTCAGGTCAGTTACGCATGATCTTAGCCAAAAGGCCGAGAAGCAATTGTAGCTACTGCTGTAATGTATGGAAATGCGGCAGTCAATTTATGTACAGCAAGGCCCTACAAACAGTAATAACATGTAACCAGATAATCTATTTTAGTGAGGCTGGTTGGAGGATAAATGTTGGCCAGTACACCAGGAGAAATCCCTGCTTAACTTTGAATAGTGACATGGGTTTTACATCCACCTGAGAGGGCAGACAGAACCTCGATTTAAAGTCTCATCCGAAAAACAGCATTTCCCACAGTGCAGCTCTCCATCAGTACCGCACTGCAGTGTCAGCCAAGATTATGCGCCCAAGTCCTGGAGTGGGGATTGAACCCACAACATTCTGACTCAGATGCCACCATCGGGCTAAGGCCGACACCCAGTACAAGATTTCTGTATAAACAAAATGGAAGTATCACCAGATCTGCATCTTGCCACAAATTCAATGTTTATATTTTCAGTACAAACACCCATTTTTTTCAATGGCTAAATGAGTTGTTAATGCACAATGGGGTTTGTGCTGGCAATCCCCTGCATAGTGAGTGTCTAATCTCTGTAATGTCATGGGGATGCACTCTGGAACACTTCCCCATAAGGAGGAAACTCATTTCAGGGGCTGCTGATTCCAACCACACTTGCACATCGCTTCGTAGCCAGCTTGAGTGCAGCATGAGACAGGAGGCTGAAATTGTCCACCGCCCGACATGAAGCGCACCTACCAGTGTCAGTGTGATCTGGCCGCCCCATGCACTCGGCCTAACAATTGAAATTCAGCTCTTGGGGGCTTTTTTTCGAGTGGGGCAGAAGTGGGGGAATGGTGGAGTAGCTGAGGCTGTCTGATGATGTCATCGCGCTGTCACGTCAAAATGTCTCTCCCCTTCAGTTAAAGGGGAGGACCACTGCGAACTCTGCAGCCACTGTTGTGGCAAACACTAGGCCATCAGGGAGGGTTTCGGCCGGGCCAGTGGCCTGGCACCCAAAAGGGAGTGCCAGGCTGCCTGTTGGCGGACCGGTTGACCCTGTGGCCATAATTGTCGGACCGATATAACAGTTGGCCGACAAAAAGAAATAACATGACGGCCGCGGCGGTGCACCCTCCTCTTTCAGACCACAGAGTGTACCGAAGGCAAAAGCTGTGGGGGAACAATCGATAGCAGGGCCGCTCCAGCGGGGCAATACCGGGAAATGGGCAATTTCCCGAGGGGGTCCCCGCCAGTTAGTAAGGGATCGGTGCGTGCACGCCGTGGTTGGAAAACGAGCAGTGTGGTCCCAGGCACCGCTCCAAAACTCACAAAGGGCAATTTCCAAATGGCGGCCCCCCCGTGGCGAGTCGGCGCCCATTCCGTGCCGCCCCGTGGCCGCTGCTTCAGGCGGCCAGAGGCCTTATCGGAAGGGGCAATTTCAACCCCCTTGTCTCCAGTATATTTCTTAGCTTGGGGGTGTAGGGGGGAAGAAGAAAATAATAACAATACTGACAAACAAATAATGAATTTTTGATGCAAAAGCTTATGTTTTTGTCACATCTGGTCCGAATGAGATGACTTGACATCAGAAAGTTATGTGATTTTCCTGTCTTGTCTTTGTCGCATTAGTATCTGGAGTTGATTTTGTGTTGCTGTCTAACATTCTCTTTCCTATCCATGTGAAGATAAGAGCAGATTTCAATTAGTTTTCTATGCACTTCCTTTTGCTGCTGTATTAGTTTTATCAAAGAAGGAGAAAATTGGCTTATGAGGTGTAAAAATTGCTGCCAAATCCAGATAACTTCTGTACCCACTGCATATCGGCCCTGCTCCAGATCTTTTTACATTGCTGTGTACAGTAAGTGAATTTCCATGACTGGATGCAAGGATTGAATGCACAATGCCCTTTAACAATACCATTCAAGTTTTAAACACCACTTGTGCAACTGTGTGTGATGGAAAATCCAGCCCAATTAAATTGTTTAGTCGAACATTTTAATTTCAATTCCTCAAACCTCACTAATGTGAGAACTTGAACATTTTTCATGTAAGCCTTTAATTGCTTCCATTCATGTCTAATACCCATCAGATGTTAATTTGGCTGGAATTTAAAAAAATAAACCTGCAAATATTTTTAACCTCCATTTTAATTATTAGAATGCATTTAGAATTACACAGATTTTACAGCACAGGAGCCGGCCATTCGGCCAATATTCCCTTAAAGCTGTGCAGCTCTCTGGACCTCCCATCCAGTAGCTCGCCGGCTTTTCAATGGCAAAAACCACAAATGCGTGGTATTTGAATGGGCTGCGCAGCCCGTTAAAGGGGCCGCGCATCCGGAAAAAGATTAACAGGAACATTGCATTCGGCCGAACTGGTCTGTACTGATGTTTATACGCCACGTGAGCCTCAATCCAAAACACACAACCTAAATCGAATTAGTAACCCTAACCCTAACCTTAATTATCCTCCCACGATACTTCATCTGACCATAGTGCACAGCCTCATTAAATGTGAATGTGAATCAGAATTACAGCTGTGATACCGTAACCCCAATTCTGATCCTTTTTAGTCCCTGTGCGTTTGCTGCTAGTGAGTCTCTCCCCAGCAGCAGTCTCGCAATTGCTGCTCCTTAGCCCGTATCTTTGACTGGATTTCCTTACTGTGTTGGCAGTACCAGCTCCCCTGGCTCAGTCGTATATCAAATTTTAACTAATGCCCCCGCACACCCCTCCTCTACCTGCATTATGCATCACTAGAGCCAGAGAACAAAGGGCTTTCATCCTCAGCACCATTTCTGGGCTTTCCTGTTCTTGCTTCAATTTTAACTTTTAACTAAAAAATAAAAAAAATAAAAGACAAATGAAAGTCTTGGGTGAAATTCCAGGTCGAATGAAAGCAACAACAAATTAAGAAAAAAAATCAAGGTTGCAGAAAGTTTTGTCATTAATTTTTGGAGGGTTTCTGAGGCCATATCCTATCCTCCACCAAGTTCTGCTCACCTATCACCCCATGCTTGCTGATCTACATTGTCTCCAAGGCCCCCAGCAACACAGATTTAAAACCCTCATCCTCATATTTTAAATCCCTTCATGGCCTCACCCCTCCCGATCTCTGCAGCTACACCCTGCACTATAATCCCCATCTCCCCCTCAAATTCTTTGTCCCTCTGACAATAGCCTCTTGTCCATCCCTCTTGCTTTGCCCTACCATTGTTTTCAGCTACCTAGGTGCCATATTCAGGAATTCCCTCCACCTCCCTCTCCTCTTTAAGACCTGTCTTAAAATCCAACTCTTTGACCATACTTTTGATCACCTCGCCTAACATATCTTTTTATATTGGCTCAGTATTAATTTTTATTTGCCACATTGAAACATTTTACAATGATTTTCTACATTAAAGGAACTGTATAAATGGAAGTTGTTATTGTTCTAGCTGCTTAAAAAGGAATCTCTGGGCTCGATATTAGGACTATAAGGGAAAAAAAACTGTGCTTCACAAAGAAACTCTAAGGTTGAAGAGAGGCACCTCTCCTCGTTTACTTAAAATATGCATGGTCCACTTTTGTTCATGTGCATTTAGAGTAACACAGATATTTATGTTTTCCCAGATTTGTCTAAATCGACAGTGCCAGAACATCAGTGTCTTTGGAGTGATAGAGTGTGCCTCAAAATGTCATGGGCAAGGGGTAAGATTGTGCAGCGTTGCAGATAAAATAAATGTGTGCGCTAAAGTATTCCTACTAATCATACAAAAGATGACTGTGTGAGAAAGTTGGCTACTTTTCTTGATCAGATGGAGATTACTGAAGATCAATGCTGATATGATCACATCCCACTCAATATAAAAACACTTCCATGTACAAAACCAATTTTGATTTAATGAAGAAAGATGAGTTCTAAAGACCAAGGGCCCAAAATTGCCCCTTTATTGCCCTGTTAGCACCACTGTTAGGCACTAACAGGGCACAATAGCTTTTTCGCCCGGTGGCGCCTGGGCTGAAATTGCCGCCGAGATGTTCAGCGTGGCGCTGACCTCAGTACTGCGCTGATGCCTCGGGAGCGCCCCGCCAACAAGGTGGAGTGCCTGGGACTGCACTCCGCCTCATTTGCGGAGTGCTAAAGGGCAATTCCAAGCAGGGAGCAGGACTTCCGCTCCAGGCGTTAACTGATGGGCCTGGGGCAATTTCAGCCCCCAAATCATTCTTAATGCTTTAAAATTAATATTAGCAAAGTAAAATTGAAAATGAGAAGCCTTGTAGTGTTATGTGCAGAATTTAAGAATTATTAGGGCAGAGGTCAACACCAACAATAAAAAGCATATTTTCATCAATAATACCACCTTGGCTAAAGGGTCCCTGTGATGTGCTTATGAGGAAAGATATGAATAAGTAAGATAAAAAGCTCCATTCTCTGGTGGATATTTTCTGAGAAAAATTGTCCCGCTTATACAAAGGTAATTTTGAGTTGTGTATTAATTTTTATCAACCCAGAATCCACATAGAATAGTAACAAGAGCTTCCGTCCTAAGCATGTAGGAATGTAAGAACAGTAGAATGTAGGGCAAGAAAAGCCAATTCAGCCAATACGGCTCACTCCATCAACCAAGTGATGTTAGCTAATCTGACTATTTTGCATTGATTTTCTATCATAAAATCACATTCCTTCACTCCCGACTGATTCAAGAATCGATCCAGTTCCCTGCTGAATGCTGCAATGGATTTATTATTTTCTCCACCTTGGTGACAGATTGTTCCTTAAGTTAATAACACTTAAATGTGAGCGAATTTAGCTGAATTCAGCTTGTTGTTTCTGTAGTTTTTGTTCATGGCAGTTGGTTCCTTTATCCTGGTTCTTTATCAACTACCTCCATACATCAATCTTATCCAGGATCTCCATTATTTAAAAAATTCATATAATTACTTTTTCCTTTTTTTCATCCAATTAAAATAAAGTGGAAGAATTTCTGCAGGTTTCTTCCGATTTCCCACTGTAAATTTGGCAGATCTCCTGAAGAAACAGCATAAATGGCTATTTTTAGCCTTTTATCCCTTGAGAAGGGTAGATTTTATGGCAGGCGATCATTAGAACCCCCACAGAAATTGATCTCAGGAAAACCTGTACATCTAAGTGATACACTTATATCTACTTGTATCTGGCTCATACAGCCGCGCAAGCTTAACTTCTGTAACCTTTTCTTCACTGTCAGTGATACCCTTTCCAATTTTGTACAGCGACACCCTTCTGCATTGACCAGACACAAAACACCTGCACCTTCTCTTCAAAGACTACGAGAAGAATTATTAAAAGAACTAGAACTGAGACTAAACTTTAGCGTGAAAAACGCTCTCACATATGTTAGTTTCCAAAGACACCTCCTTAATTCTATTGATCAATCCGACTTTCACGTGTAGTAAGAGTTCAGTCCTTCTGATGTCAGTCATTTCACACAGTCCTGTCGGAACCCCTGATGATTGTCAAATCAATAAAGCAGCAATACCTAGACATGCCAAGTCATTCATTTACTCCATAGCTTCTCGAATCGGTTCCAAAAAAGGTGCTGCACAAAGGTCCAGATATGCAGAATAACTTTGTCCCCTTACCAAGCCATCTGTGGGTCTGGGGTTTTGATACTTTGTTTTCTATCTCTGGGAAGGAATGTTTGTTTGTACAAGTCTTCACAGTTTAGAAACATAGAAACATAGAAAATAGGTGCAGGAATAGGCCATTCGGCCATTCAATGAGTTCATGGCTGAACATGAAACTTCAGTACCCCATTCTTGCTTTCTCGCCATAACCCTTGATCCCCCTAGTAGTAAGGACTACATCTAACTCCTTTTTGAATATATTTAGTGAATTGGCCTCAACAACTTTCTGTGGTAGAGAATTCCACAGGTTCACCAGTCTCTGGGTGAAGAGGTTTCTCCTCATCTCGGTCCTAAATGGCTTACCCCTTATCCTTAGACTGTGACCCCTGGTTCTGGACTTCCCCAACATTGGGAACATTCTTCCTGCATCTAACCTGTCTAAACCCGTCAGAATTTTAAACATTTCTATGAGATCCCCTTTCATTCTTCTGAACTCCAGTGAATACAAGCCCAATTGATCCAGTCTTTCTTGATATGTCAATTCCGCCATCCCGGGAATCAGTCTAGTGAACCTTCGCTGCACTCCCTCAATAGCAAGAATGTCCTTCCTCAAGTTAGGAGACCAAAACTGTACACAATACTCCAGGTGTGGCTTCACCAAGGCCCTGTACAACTGTAGTAACACCTCCCTGCCCCTGTACTCAAATCCCCTCGCTATGAAGGCACAACATGCCATTTTCTTTCTTAACCGCCTGCTGTACGTGCATGCCAACCTTCAATGACTGATGTACCATGACACCCACGTCTCATAGAACCTCCCCTTTTCCTAATCTGTCACCATTCAGATAATAGTCTGTCTCTCTGTTTTTACCACCAAAGTGGATAACCTCACATTTATCCACATTATACTTCATCTGCCATGCAATTGCCCACTCACCCAACCTATTCAAGTCACTCTGCAGCCTCATAGCATCCTCCTCGCAGCTTACACTGCCACCCAACTTAGTGTCATCCGCAAATTTGGAGATACTACATTTAATCCCCTCGTCTAAATCATTAATGTACAATGTAAACAGCTGGGGCCCCAGCACAGAACCTTGCGGTACTCCACTAGTCACTGCCTGCCATTCTGAAAAGTACCCATTTACTCCTACTCTTTGCTTCCTGTCTGCCAACCAGTTCTCAATCCACGTCTGAACACTACCCCCAATCCCATGTGCTTTAACTTTGCACATTAACCTCTTGTGTGGGACCTTGTCGAAAGCCTTCTGGTTCACCCTTGTCCACTCTACTGGAAACATCTTCAGAAAATTCCAGAAGATTTGTCAAGCATGATTTCCCTTTCACAAATCCATGCTGACTTGGACCTATCATGTCACCTCTTTCCAAATGCGCTGCTATGACATCCTTAATAATTGATTCCATTATTTTACCCACTACCGATGTCAGGCTGACCGGTCTATAATTCCCTGTTTTCTCTCTCCCTCCTTTTTTAAAAAGTGGGGTTATATTGGCTACCCTCCACTCCATAGGAACTGATCCAGAGTCTATGGAATGTTGGAAAATGACTGTCAATGCATCCGCTATTTCCAAGGCCACCTCCTTAAGTACTCTGTGATGCAGACCATCAGGCCCTGGGGATTTATCGGCCTTCAATCCCATCAATTTCCCCAAGACAATTTCCCGACTAATATGGATTTCCCTCAGTTCCTCCTTTTTACTAGACCCTCTGACCCCTTTTATATCCGGAAGGTTGTTTGTGTCCTCCTTAGTGAATACCGAACCAAAGTACTTGTTCAATTGGTCTGCCATTTCTTTGTTCCCCGTTATGACTTCCCCTGATTCTGACTGCAGGGGACCTACGTTTTACGAACCTTTTTCTCTTTACATATCTATCGAAGCTTTTGCAGTCCGTCTTAATGTTCCCTGCAAGCTTCCTCTCGTACTCTATTTTCCCTGCGCTAATCAAACCCTTTGTCCTCCTCTGTTGAGTTCTAAATTTCTCCCAGTCCACGGGTTTGCTGCTATTTCTGGCCAATTTTTTGCCACTTCCTTGGCTTTAATACTATTCCTGATTTCCCTTGATAGCCACGGTTGAGCCACCTTCCCTTTTTTATTTTTACGCCAGATAGGGATGTACAATTGTTGTAGTTCATCCATGCGGTCTCTAAATGTCTGCCATTGCCTATCCACTGTCAACCCTTTAAGTATCATTCGCCAATCTATCCTCGCCAATTCACACCTCATACCTTCAAAGTTACCCTTCTTTAAGTTCTGGACCATGGTCTCTGAATTAACTGTTTCATTCTCCATCCTAATGCAGAATTCCACCATATTATGGTCACTCATCCCCAAGGGGCCTCGCACAACGAGATTGCTAATTAATCCTCTCTAATTACACAACACCCAGTCTAAGATGGCCTCCCCCTAGTTGGTTCCTCGACATATTGGTCTAGAAAACCATCCCTTATGCACTCCAGGAAATCTTCCTCCACCATATTGCTTCCAGTTTGGTTAGCCCAATCTATATGCATATTAAAGTCACCCATGATAACTGCTGCATCTTTATTGCATGTACCCCTAATTTCCTGTTTGGTGCCCTCCCCAACATCACTACTACTGTTAGTGGGAGTTGTGTACAGACCTCCTAACGTTTTTTGCCCTTTGGTGTTCTGCAGCTCTACCCATATAGATTCCACATCATCCAAGCTAATGTCCTTCCTAACTATTGCATTAATCTCCTCTTTAACCAGCAATGCTACCCCACCTCCTTTTCCTTTTATTCTATCCTTCCTGAATGTTGAATAACCTTGGATGTTGTGTTCCCAGCCCTGATCTTCCTGGAGCCATGTCTCAGTAATCCCAATCACATCATATCTGTTAACATCTATTTGCACAGTTAATTCATCCACCTTATTACGGATACTCCTTGCGTTAAGACACAAAGCCTTCAGGCTTATTTTTTTAACACCCTTTGTCCTTTTAGAATTATGATGTAGTGTGGCCCTTTTTGTTTCTTGCCTTTGTTTACTCGGCCTTCCACTATTACTTTTTACCTTTTTACCATCTGTTTCTGACTCCATATTACTTCGCCCTGTCTCACTGCATAGGTTCCCATCCCACTGCCATCTTAGTTTAAACACTCCCAAACTGCATTAGCAAATATTATCCCTAGGACATCAGTTCCAGACCGTCCCTTTTGTACACGTCCCACTTCCCCCAGAACTGCTTCCAATGTCCCAGGAATTTGAATCCCTCCCTCTTGCACCACTGCTCAAGCCACGTATTTATTCTAACTATCCTGCTCTCTCTACTCTGATTAGCACGTGTCACTGGTAGCAACCCAGAGATTACTACCTTTGAGGTCCTACTTTTTAATTTAACTCCTAGCTCCCTAAATTCAGCTTGTAGGACCTCTTCCCGCTTCTTACCTATATCGTTGGTACCTACATGTACAACGACAACTGGCTGTTCACCCTCCCTCTCCAGAATACTCTGCGACAGCGCCGAGACATCCTTGACCCTTGTACCAGGGAGGCAACATACCATCCTGGAGTCTCAGTTGCAGCCGCAGAAACTCCTATCTATTCCCCTTACAATAGAGTCCCCTATCACTATAGCTCTCCCACTCTTTTTCCCGCCCTTCTGTGCAGCAGAGCCACCCATGGTTTGCAACAACAATTTGCATATAGCGCCTTTAACATAAACAAATATCCCAAGGTGATTCACATAGTTGTAATCAGATAAAAATGGATGCCAAAACAAAGTAGTAGATCGAAGGAGAGGCGATAAATGCTTGATCAAAGAGATGGGTTATAAGGAAGGCCTTTGAGAAAAGTGAGGTGGAGCTGCGGAGAAGTTTAGGGAGTAGGTAAATTAGAGTGTGGGGCCTAGATGGTTCAAAGCACTGCAGGCAGTTAAGTTGGCAGGGTCTCCACGTCCCCGGACTCTCTGGTGTGGCAACCGCTTTCAGGCTCGTGTGCATCAATCCCGCCACCCTTTTAAAATCAGGGCCATTGTATTCACCCTCTTTGTCACCTCCGACCATGCCTGTTGCACAGCAATTCTGGTCCAAAAATGTCCACTTTCCTCTGTACAGCTTCTCCAGAAGAATGTCCAGGCTTTCTTTAGTGAAGGGAGCAATACTTGCAACTCCTTATTATTTACCCATCAGGCAATCTCCAACTAAAACTGTACATCACCCCATTAAATGCAACAGTCTTTTAAGAGCTGCCGCACTTCAAATCCCCTCCCCCCCCCCTTCCCCCGCCACTGCCCCCTCCCCCCCCCTCCCCCGACTCAGTGCTTCTTGCACTTTTGAAAAAAACACAGCGCATAGGAAAATTATTTAAATTAGCCAACTCCGCGCAATCTAGATGGGTCAGCCTATTGCAAACAGTATGGGTATGTACACAAGTGCCAGCCAAATTTTGGCCCAACTTCAGAATTGACCCTCGAGAATCATCCTTTTTGTAGTTCTCTGAATCCTTGACACACCCTGGTTACTTTTTATTAATGTTATAATCATAACTGTATACATAACTTATGTGTGGTTTCACCATTGCATGTGAAAAACATTTCCCACTTATACTCTACAGATGTATTTTATTTGCCTTTGCAGTTGCTGCACTATACTGGAATAACGCTATCAAAGTCTGATTAACTATAATATCATACTTTTTTCCTATCCCACCTTACTTATCATCTTGTCTCAAACATATGCACATATAGGCATTCTGTTTTTAATACTTTCATCACGATTATTTATAAAAATAGTGATGAGCAGAGGGCCTGCACTAGTCACAGCTGTCAAACTACAGTTACAACCATTGATCTCAACTCTTCAACTCCTATTATTTAGATCATTTATTTTCCAATAATTGCATCCTCCTATAATCAAAGAGTTTTCACAGCCATAATTATATTCTCGAATAATGCTAGGACATTTTCTAGACGTTCTAAGATAATGGGCCCAAGTTTCAGCCTCAGTTGCTCCTGATTTTTTGGAGCAACTGGTGTAGAACGGAGTATCTTGGCATTTAGTTTGCTCCAGTTCTAGTCAGTTAGAACAGTTTCACTTTGGAACAGAATTTTTTTTTCAAAAGGGGGCGTGTCCGGCCACTTACGCCTGTTTTCAAAGTTTCGGCAGCGAAAACTTACTCCAAACTAACTTAGCATGGAGTAAGTGAAGATTTTTGTACGCTCGAAAAAACCTTGTCTACACTTTAGAAAATCAGGCTTAGGTTACAAATCAGGCGTAGGGAATGGGGGGGGGGGGTTTCAAGGGAAGTTTACAAACATTAAACACTTCAGTTTTACAAATAAAGAGCCATCATTAATAATAAATGATAAAAACATCAATAAATCAACCAATAAATCAATCAAAAAAAATTAATAAGAAATATATTTTTTTTAAATCAATAAATAAAGCATTTTCTACTTCCCGACTGCAGCACCGGGAGCCCTCCAACAGCGTGCTGGGATGGCCCCCCCTCCCCCCCCCCCAGTGTGTCTCTGTCAGTGTCTCTATCTCTCTGTCTGTCTGTCTGTGTGTGTCTCCCACTCTCTGTCTGTCAGTTCTGTGTTTCTGACAGCGAGGGGAGGGGGAGGAGGGGGAGAGAGGGGGGCAGGGGGAGGAGGAGTGGGGAAGAGGGGGTGTAGTGGGGGGGTGAGAAGGGAGGGAGGGGGGGTGAGAAAGGAGGGAGGGGAGGGGGGGAGGAGAGGTAGGAGGAGGGAGGGGAGGGGAGAGGGGGAAGAGAAGGGAGGGAGGGGGGGAAGAGAAGGGAGGGAGGGGGGAGAGAAGGGAGGGGGGAGGGGGGAGAGAAGGGAGGGAGGAGGGGGGAGAGAAGGGAGGGAGGATGGGGGATGAGAGAAGGGAGGGAGGGAGGGGAGGGGGAAAGAGAAGGGAGGGAGGGGAAGGGGTGAGAGAAAGGGGGAAGAGAGAGCGAGAGAGAGAGAGAGAGAGAGAGAGAGAGAGAGAGAGAGAGAGAGAGAGAGAGAGAGAGAGAGAGAGAGAGAGAGAGAGAGAGAGAGAGAGAGAGAGAAAGAAAGGAGAGGAAGGCTGAACGGGCCGGGCCCGGCCAGGCCCAAAACTTCGAGCTTAGACTTACCGGATTGACAGGTAGGTGGCGTCAGGAGCGCGGGTTGGGGCGGAGGGGAGGGGGAGATCGGTCGGGGTGGGGGGGAGGAGATCAGCCGGGGTGGGGGGAGGAGATCAGTCGTGGGTAGGGAGGAGATCGGTCGAGGGGGGGGGCAGATCGGTCGCGGGGGGGGGAGGAGATCGGTCGTGGGGGGAGGAGATCGGTCGGGGGGGGAGGAGATCGGTCGGGGGGGGGAGGAGATTGGGGGGGGGAAGGAGATCGGGGGGGGGAGGAGATCGGGGGGGCGGCGGAGAGGAGATCGGTTGGGAGGGGGAAGGAGATCGGTCGAGGGGGGGCGGTGGGGGGGGAGATCGGTCGCGGGGGGGGGGGGAGATCGGTCGGGGAGGGGGGGGAAGGTCGGGAGCGGGGGAAGCGGAGGTCCGGTGGGGGGGGGGGTGGGAGCGGGAGTCAAGTCGAGTCCGGTCCGGTCTGGAGGAAGCAGGAGCTGGGTGTGGGAGGCAGCCTTCTGCACGCAGCCCCAGTGAGGCCATTCGGCCAGGGCTAGGGGCTGCGTGCTTCGGGCCCCTCCCACACAGTTTTGGGTGCCTGGAGCTGCTGCACATGCGCGCCCACTGTAGCGCGCATGTGCAGAGGTCCCGGCACTGTTTTCAGCGCAGGGACCTAGCTCCGCCCCCTGCAGCTTTTGCTGCGCCGCACCGAGGGCCAGAGGACCTGCAGGGAGCCGGAGAATCTAAGTTTTTTTTAGGCACACTTTGTGGCGCGAAAAACGGGCGTCCAGGGGCGCGGCCCTAAACTTGGGCCCAATGAGGGGGCTCGACAAGGTGGATGCAGAGAGGATGTTTCCACTCATAGGAGAAACTAAAACTAGGGGGCATAGTCTCAGAATAAGGGGCCGTCCATTTAAAACTGAGATGAGGAGGAATTTCTTCTCTCAGGGTTGTCAATCTGTGGAATTCTCTGCTGGGTCACTGAATATATATAAGGCGGAGATAGATGGTTTTTTGAGCAATAAGGGAATAAAGGCTTATGGGGAGCTGGCAGGGAAGCGGAGCTGAGTCCATGATCAGATCAGCCATGATCTTATTAAATGGTGGAGCAGGCTCGAGGGGACAAATGGCCTCGTGCTTCTCCTATTTCTTATGTTCTTAAAACACACGGATAGTCAAGAAGTAGGAACAGCTGGCACCTAGTCTCTCTGTAATGTGGCAAAGAACAACCTCACATATGAAAGAAAAATCAAATGGAAAGTCAACTCACACTACTCTTGTGCTTGTCCCCACAAAACTTCATTGGCAAAGGTCTTGGATCGGGCCATCTGCTTGTCCTGTGAGCTGGGGAATGCAGTGTGGTACAACGGGAAGGAAAATAACTTTCAAAATGGAAAGGAATATTTACAGTAGCAAGCGGTGTACACGGGGGCAGGGGATGGGGGGGTGCGGGGAATAGTAATATCATTATTTCGATTGGCCCAAGGCTTTGATTTTTAAAAACCTGTTATGATCAGATCTTCTCAAAATCATCATTATTCTATAAAATGAAAATTATCTTTAAAAAAAATTCGTAGCATTCATTATAACTAAATCCTGCAAATTATGAAAGCATTCTAGTAGTGCTTCCTCTGAGCCCGCCTCTTCTCTCTCGACTGACGAGCTTCATTCCACCCATGGCAGAAAACAATTAAAAAGCTCCATCTTCTACGCTGTAGAAACATAGGAACAGGAGTTGGCCATTCAGCCCCTTGATTCTGTTCCGCCATTCAATGAGATCACGGCTGATCTGTACCTTAACTCTATCCACCTGACTTAGCTCTATAGCGCTTAATACCCTTGGCTAGCAAAAAACTATCCATCTCTGATTTAAAATTATTAATTGAGCTAGTATCTACTGCATTTTGTGATAGAGAGTTCCACACTTCTAGCAACCTTTGTTTGAAGAAGTGTTGCCTAACTTCTCATCTGAATGGCCTATCTCTGATTTTAAGGTTATGTCCCCTTGTTCTAGACTCCCCACCGGCAGAAAACGTTTCTCTCTATCTACCCTATCAATTCCTTTCAAAATCCTAAAAACTTCAATCAAATCAGCCCTTATCCTTCTATATTTCATGGAATACAAGCCTAGTCTATGTATTTATCAAGATCATAATCTAACCCTCAGAGCCTGGTAACATTTTGGTGAATCTGCACATCACTCCTACCCAAGCCAATATATCCTGATAATGTGGGAAGATCGAGTTGAGATAGATCAGCCATAATCTTATTGAATGGCTGAGCAGGCGGAGCTACTCCTGCTCCTGTTAATTATGTTCTTGTCCTTTCTAAAGTGCAGTGCCAAGAACAGTACACAGTACTTCAGATGTGGTCCAACCAGGGCTTTGTATAAATGTAGCAAAACTTCCTCCCCTTTG
Organism: Pristiophorus japonicus; assembly: GCF_044704955.1. Classification (NCBI taxonomy): domain Eukaryota; kingdom Metazoa; phylum Chordata; class Chondrichthyes; family Pristiophoridae; genus Pristiophorus; species Pristiophorus japonicus. The sequence goes on along the minus strand of NC_091979.1, from coordinate 276,365,706 downwards.
TATTCTAGCCCTCTCGTTATAAAAGCTAACCTTTCATTAGCCTTGTTGATAATTTTTTGTACATGACTATTACGTTTTAGTGATCTGTGTACATGGACCTCTAAATCTCTTTGGACCTCAACTATTCCTACCTTTTCACCATTTAAATAATACTTGGATCTATCCTTTTTTTGATCTAAAATGAATGACCTCACACCTACCTGCGTTGAAATCCATCTGCCACAGTTAATCTTAATCTATGAACATCTCTTTGTAATTTTATGCTCCCGTCAGCAATACTTACTATGCCACCAATCTTTTGGGGCCGAAATTCATGGTCTCAAAGAGACCTGTTAATGCCCGTTTGTGGCGGCCATTCCTATGGACGCCGCTTTGGGGTCAACAGGCCGACCCGACCTAAATTCAGGTCGGGGATTTTTCGGCCTGGACCCCATTCCACCCAAGTAGTTGCACCGCCAATTTAAAGCTATAAAAAAATACTTACCAGCGATTTTCAGCTCCATCCGTCGATCCCCCGTCGCACGGTGGCTCCGGCAGGTTTTCCTGCCGGTGAACCATCTCCGAACTGAGTGCGGCCCCGCAGCGCAGCCGCTCTTAAAGGGAAGGGCCCACTGCTGTGGCAGCAATGGAGAACTTTTTGCCGGCCGACTTGCCGATTGGCCGGCAAAATACTGACACCGGGTTCAGCCGGGCCACTAACGGGTAGCCTGGCATCCCCCCCTGGGTGCCAGGCTGCTGGCCCAGCCAAAACCCTCCCTGGTGGCCCAGTGGGCAAAGTTAAAAAATAATAGCTTCTCTCCCCTTTAACGGAGGGGAGAGAGCATGGTGACGCATCACCATAGGCAGTCCCTCAGAATCGAGGAAGACTTGCTTCCTGAAGTGAGTTCTTTGGTGGCTGAACGAGAGCCACAGACTCTGTCACAGGTGGGACAGATAGTCGTTGAGGGAAGGGGTGGCTGGGACTGGTTTGCCGCACGCTCCTTCCGCTGTCTGCGCTTGATTTCTGCACTTTCTCGGCGTTGAGACTCGAGGTGCTCAACTCCCTCCCGGATGCACTTTCTCCACTTATGGCAGTATTTGGCCAGGGACTCCCAGGTGGCAGTGGTGATGTCGCACTTTATCAGGGAGGCTTTGAGGGTGTCCTTGTAATGTTTCCACTGCCCACCTTTGACTCGTTTGCCGTGAAGCACATAGAGCACTTGCTTTGGGAGTCTTGTGTCTGGCATGTGAACTATGTGGCCTGCCCAGCAAAGCTGATCGAGTGTGGTCAGTGCTTCAATGCTGGGGATGTTAGCCTGGACGAGGACACTGATGTTGGTGCGCCTGTCCTCCTAGGGATTTGTAGGATTTTGCGGAGACATCATTGGTGATATTTCTCCAGCGACTTGCGGTGTCTTCTGTACATCGTCTATGCCTATGAGCCATACAGGAGGGCGGGTATTACTACAGCCCTGTAGACCATGAGCTTTGTGGTAGATTTGAGGGCTTGGTCTTCGAACACTCTTTTCCTCAGGCGTCCGAAGGCTGCACTGGCGCACTGGAGGCGGTGTTTAATCTCCGCATCAATGTTTGTTTTTGTTGCTAAGAGGCTCCCGAGGTATGGGAAATGGTCCATGTTGTCGAAGGCTGCGCCATGGATCTTAATGACTGGGGGTCAGTGCTGTGCGCGAGGATAGGCTGGTGGAGGACATTTGTGTTATGTATTAATGCTTGGGGGTCACCAGACTGTATCATGTGGCATGTGTGCTTGGTCACCTGTATATAAGCTGGGTGTCTTTGTCACGCAGGCACTCTTGGGCTGGAATAAAGATGGTTCAGGTTGCACCTAAGTAGTTTACAGTAACCAGACTCTTGAGTCATTACAATTGGCGACGAGGTAATTTAAGAACCTTCGCATGCACAATGGGCACGGTTGGAATCCTGGCGAGATTCATGGAGGGCGAGGATTGGGCGGATTTTGTCGACCGCCCGTATCAGTATTTTGTGGCCAACAGTATGGAGGCAGAGGCCTGCGCAGTTAAGCGCAGGGCAGTTCTCCTCACCGTTTGTGGTCCGAAAATTTACGGCCTCATGCAGAATCTTCTCTCGCCTGTATGTCTGGCAGAAAAAGGGTACGAGGAATTGTGTATGTTGGTGGGTAACTATCTGAAGCCACAAGAGGGGAATCATCATATCACAGTACCGTTTCTACATGCATGTTTGTGCTGAGCGCCAGGTAGTGTCGGGATTTGCCGCCAACCTGCGACGTCTTGCTGAGTCGTGTAAGTTTGGAAACATGCTGGAAGACATGCTGTGTGATGTCTTCATGATAGGCATCAGCCATGATGCGATCCTCAGGAAGCTGTTGGCTGCAGAGACACTGGATTTAAAAAAGGCCATCTTGACTGCCCAGGCATGCATGACGATGGATGATAATTTGAGGCAGATATCATCAACGAGTCGGAGTTCCACGGCAAGTACTATAAACAAAATGGCATAGTTCTCGGGCAGAGCTGCTTACGCGAAACCTGCCGTTGCTCAGAGCCCGCCAACTGGTTTGAACCAGATTGGTGTTGTGGGAGCAATCATCAGCCTCATCAGTGTCGGTTTAGACAATACTCATGCAATGGATGTTTGAAAGTGGGGCATCTTCACAGGATGTGTCCACAACGGAACAAGCGCGGTGCGGCTCACCACATGGTTGACGAGGACCAGTTCAGTGATGGCCCGGATACTCAACCCAAGGAGGAAGTGAATGGACTGTATTCGTTCCTGAGCAAGAGCCAGCCGATAATCGTTAATGTGAAGCTGAATGGCGTGCCTGTATCAATGGAGCTGGACACGGGTGCGAGCCAGTCGATAATGAGCCAAAGGACATTCGACAAGCTGTGGGACACAAAGGCTGCGAAACTGAAGCCGAGTCCAGTCAATGCCAGGAACTCATACCGGTGCTCGGCAGTGCAGCAATCGAGGTGTCATATGACGGTGTGGTTCACAAGCTACCATTATGGATCGTTCCAGGTAATAGTCCAACGCTGTTCGGCAGGAACTGGCTCAAGAAAATCAAGCTGAACTGGAATGATGTCAAGATGTTGTCCCCGGTGGATGATACTTCATGTGCTCAAGTATTGGAAAAGTTTCCTTCTTTGTTTGAACCGGGCATTGGTAATTTTACAGGAGCCAAGGTGCAGATTCACCTGGATTCTGATGCAAGGCCTGTCTATCACAAAGCTTGGTCTGTTCCGTACATGATGAAGGAGAAGGTTGAAATTGAGCTTGACAGACTCCAGCGTGAAGGGATCATATCACCGGTTGAGTTTAACGAGTGGTCTAGTCCCATTGTTCCTGTGTTGAAAAGTGATGGCACTGTCAGGATTTGTGGAGACTACAAGGTTACGATTAACCGATTTTCGAAACAGGATCAGTATCCGTTATCGAGGGCTGTTCGCCATGCTAGCTGGTGGAAAGTCATTCACGAAACTGGATCTGACGTCGGCCTATATGACCCAGGAGCTTGTCGACAGTTCAAAGAAACTCACCTGCATCAACACCCATAAAGGACTGTTCGTCTACAACAGGTGTCCTTTTGGAATTCGTTCGGCTGCAGCCATATTTCAGAGGAATATGGAGAGGCTACTGAAGTCCGTTCCTAGAACTGTGACATTCTGGTCACAGGTCGCGACACTGCTGAACATCTGAACAATCTTGAAGTCCTACAGCGTCTGGACAAAGTGAGACTCAGCTCGAAGTGTGTATTCATGGCACCTGAAGTCGAATTCCTTGCGAGGAAGATTGCTGCTGATGGCAACAGGCCCACTGATTCGAAAACCAAGACCATCAAAAATGCATCCAGGCCTCAGAATGTGACGGAGCTGTGTTCGTTCCTTGGGCTACTCAACTACTTCGGTCATTTTTTACCCAGATTGAGCACTTTATGTATTTGAGCCACTGCATGTATTACTAAGAAAAGGCGACAACTGGGTCTGGAGTGCGTCTCAAGATAGAGCCTTTGAGAAAGCCAAGAATCTGCTATGTTCAAACAAGTTGCTTGTTCATTATGATCTGAGTAAGCATCTTGTACTGGCCTGTGATGCTTCATCATATGGGGTTGGCTGCGTACTCCAACAAGCAAATGAATTGGGCAAGCTACAACCTGTTGCGTATGCTTCGAGAAGTCAGTCTAAAGCGGGAAGAACTTACAGTATGGTAGAGAAAGAAGCTTTGGCCTGTGTGTATGGGGTAAAAAAAAATGCAGCAACACCTGTTTGGTCTTCGTTTTGAACTAGAAACGGGTCACAAGCCACTCATTTCATTGTTTGCGGAAAACAAAGATATTAATACCAATGCATCGTCCCACATTCAAGGGTGGGCGCTGACATTGTCTGCCTATGATTACATCATTCGTCATAGACCTGGTACTGAGAATTGTGCCGATGCACTGAGTCGTCTGCCCTTACCCACAACTGAGAAGGAGATGCCTCAACCTGCAGATCTACTGTTAGTAATGGATGCTTTTGAGAGTGAAGGAACCCCTGTCACTACTTAACAAGTTTGGATCTGGACCAACCATGACCCTATTTTATCGGTTGTGAAACGGTGTGTACTCAGTGGTGATTGGTCTGCCATATCTATGGAGATGCGTGAGGAGACCAAACCTTACAATCGTCGCAAGGATGAGCTGTCCATTTAGTCAGACTGTTTACTGTGGGGTAATCGTGTAATAAAGGTCGAGAAAAATTTGTATGTGAACTTCATAGCACTCATCCTGGTATTGTCATGATGAAGTCCATTGCTAGGTATCATGTATGGTGGCCTGGAATTGACTCTGATCTGGAATCATGCATGCATCAGTGCAATACTTGCATGCAGCTAAGTAAAGTATCAGCGGAATCTCCGCTGAATGTTTGGTCGTGGCCATCTAAACCATGGTCGAGGATCCACATTGATTTTGCGGGCCCGTTCGTAGGAAAGATGATTTTTGTCGTAGTAGATGCATATTCTAAGTGGATAGAATGTGTTATTATGTCATCCAGCACGTCTACAGCTATCATGTTTGCTACTCATGGTTTGCCGGACGTTGTTGTAAGCGACAACGGATCTTGCTTCACAAGTCTTGAGTTTCAGGAGTTCATGAAACTCAATGGCGTCAGAAATGTGAAATCAGCTCCATTCAAGCCTGCTTCTAATGGTCAAGCAGAGCGTGCCGTTCAAACGATCAAGCAAAGTATGAAACGTGTAACTCAGGGCTCACTGCAGAGACTGTACTGTCATGTATATTGCTCAGTTACAGGCCAAGACCTCATATGCTTACTGGGGTTCTTCCTGCTGAACTACTAATGAAGAGAAATCTCAAGACCAGGGTTTCTCTTGTTCATTCTGATTTGAACGATCGTGTTGAAAACAGACGTCAAAGTCAGCAATGGTGTCATGATCGTGTTGTCGTGTCACATGACATCTCGGTCAACAATCTGCTTTATGCACTGAACTATGGTCAAGGTTCAAAGTGGATTGCCGGCACTGTTACAGCTAAGGAGGGTAACAGAGTGTTTATTGTCGTGCTCAAGAATGGGCAAATATGCAGGAAACATCTTGACCAAGTTAAACTGTGGCACACGAATGAACTGGAACCGAGTGAGGAAGATGCAGTCAGTGACCAACCAATCATTGTTCATTCATCAGAGGACTCTGCTGACATTACTGACTCTGAACCTTCAGTCTCTGATGTGGTCATGACCACTCCCATCAGATCGGCTACTCATCCCTCAGTCTCAACAGACTCAGAAAGCTTGCCCAGAGCCAAAGTTGAACTGAGACGATCAACTCGAGAGGAAAGCCCCAGACCATCTTAATTTGTAAAAAGACTGTTGTTAAGATTTTAAAAGGGGGATGTTGTTATGTATTAATGCTTGAGGGTCACCAGACAGCAGAGGGCGCCGTGGTCAAAGTTCATTGGGCTGTACGCATGTGGCACGTGTGCTTGGTCACCTATATATAAGCTGGATGTCTTTGTCACGTAGGCACTCTCGGGCTGGAATAAAGATGGATCAGGTTGCACCTGAGTGAGTTTACTGTAACCAGACTTTTGCGTCATTACACTTTGTCTTACGGATTTTAGCGTAAGGCCCATGCTTTCATATGCCTCAGTAAATAAGTCGACTATATCCTGGAGTTCATCCTCAGAATGTGCGCAGACGCAGGCGTCGTCTGCGCACTGTAGCTCAACAACAGAGGTTGGGATGACCTTGGACCTGGCCTGGAGGCGGCATAGGTTAAACAGCTTCCCACTGGTTCTGTAGTTTCGTTCCACTCCAGTGGGGAGCTTGTTGACTGCAAGGTGGAGCATGGCAGCGAGGAAGATTGAGAAGAGGGTTGGAGCGATGATGCAGCCCTGTTTGACCTCGGTCCGGACGTGGATTGGTCTTTAATGGATCCGTTGGTAAGGATTATGGCCGGCATGTCGTCGTGGAGCAGGCGAAGGATGTTGACAAACTTTTAGGGACATCCGAAACGGAGGAGGATGCTCCATAGACCCGCACAGTTGACAGTGTCAAAGGCCTTTGTAAGGTCAAAAAAGGCCATGTATAAGGGCTGGCGTTGCTCCCTGCATTTTTCCTGCAGCTGTCGCGCTGCAAAACACATGTCCATTGTGCCCCGTAGGGGCTGAAATCCTCACTATGACTCTGGGAGGAGCTTCTCGGCCACAGGGAGAAGACGGTTGAGGATAACTCTAGCAACAACTTTCCCAGTGGCTGATAGCAGGGAGATTTGCCTGTAATTGCCGCAATTGGACTTGTCCCCTTTTTTAAAGATGGTCACGATCACTGCATTTCTGAGATCTCCCGGCATGCTCTCCCCCCTCCAGATAAGAGAGATGAGGTCATGTACCCGCGCCAACAGCGCCTCTCTGCCATACCTTAGCACCTCAGCAGGGATTCCATCCGCTCCCGTAGCCTTATTGTTCTTGAGCTGTTTTATAGCTTTTCCTACCTCATGCAAAGTTGGGGTTTCACTGAGTTGGTGGCAGGTCACATGCTGCAGGATGGAGTCGAGAACACTCGAGTCAAAGGCAGAGTCTCGATTGAGGAGATCTTCGAAGTGCTCCTTCCAGCGGGCCCTGACAGCCTCGGTGTCCTTGATGAGTGTTTACCCGTTCTTGGCCAGCAGTGGGATGGGGCCTTGGGAGTTTGGACCGTAGGTGGCCTTGACTGCGATGAAGAATCCTCGCACATCATGGCTGTCAGCCAGTTGTTGTATCTCCTGTGCTTTCGCCATCCACCACCTGTTCTTTAGGTCCCGGGTTTTTTGTTGGACCTCAGCCTTGAGCCGCCTGTAATGTTGCTTTGCGGCTTCCGAGTTGGGTTGTTGGTTGAGGCTCAGAAATGCTTTGCGCTTACGATCTATTAGTTCTTGGATCTCCTGATCATTCTCATCAAACTAGTCCTGGTGTTTTCTGATTGAGTGTGTATTCACAGGCACTGGTTATGGAGGCCTGGAGGGCAGACCAAGCGCTGTGGGCATTCAGCAACTCAGGGTCATCAAGGCACGCCAGGTTAACTGTGAGGCGCTGGCTGTATAGGGCTCTCTTAGCTGGGTTTTTAAGTGCCCCGGCATTGACTTTTTTGTGGCACTGCTTCTGCTGTCCCCTCTATGGGGCTATGATAATGTCGATCATAAGAACATAAGAAATAGGAACAGGAGTAGGCCATACGGCCCCTCGAGCCTGCTCCACCATTCAATAAGATCATGGCTGGTCTGATCATGGACTCAGCTCCACTTCCCTGTCCGCTCCCCATAACCCCTTATGCCCTTATCGTTTAAGAAACTGTCTATTTCTGTCTTAAATTTATTCAATGTCCCAGCATCCACAGCTCTCTGAGGCAACGAATTCCACAGATTTACATCCCTCTGAGAGAAGAAATTTCTCCTCATCTCTGTTTTAAATGGGCGGCCCCTTATTCTAAGATCGTGCCCTCTCCAAGTCTCCCCCATCAGTGGAAACATCCTCTCTGCATCCACCTTGTCAAGCCCCCTCATAATCTTATACGTTTTGATAAGATCACTTCTCATTCTTCTGAATTCCATTGAGTAGAGGCCCAACCTACTCAACCTTTCCTCATAAGTCAACCCCCTCATCCCCGGATCAACCTAGTGGACCTTCTCTTAACTGCCTCCAAAGCAAGTATATCCTTTTGTAAATATGGAAACCAAAACTGCACGCAGTATTCCAGATATGGTCTCACCAATACCTTATATAGCTGTAGCAAGACTTCCCTGCTTTTATACTCCATCCCCTTTGCAATAAAGGCCAAGATACCATTGGCCTTCCTGATCACTTGCTGTACCTGCATACTATCCTTTTGTGTTTTATGCACAGGTACCCTCAGGTCCCGCTGTACTGCGGCACTTTGCAATCTTTCTCCATTTAAATAATAACATGCTCTTTGGCAGAAAAAATCAAAGTGCATGACCTCACACTTTCCGACATTATATTCCATATACCAAATTTTTGCCCACTCACTTAGCCTGTCTATGTTCTTTTGCAGATTTTTTGTGTCCTCACAAATTGCTTTTCCTCCCATCTTTGTATCATCAGCAAACTTGGCTACGTTACTCTCAGTCGCTTTTTCTAAATCATTAATATAAATTGTAAATAGTTGGGGTCTCAGCACCGATCCTTGCGGCACCCCACTAGTTACTGGTTGCCAACCAGAGAATGAACCATTTATCCCGACTCTCTGTTCTCTGTTAGTTAGACAATCCGCTATCCATGCTAATATATTACCCCCAACCCCGTGAACTTTTATCTTGTGCAGTAACCTTTTATGTGGCACCTTGTCAAATGCCTTCTGGAAATCCAAATACACCAATCCACTGGTTCCCCTTTATCCACCTTGTTCGTTACATCCTCAAAGAATTCCAGCAAATTTGTCAAACTTGACATCCCCTTCATAAATCCATGCTGGCTCTGCCTGACCGAATTTTGCTTTTCCAAATGTCCTGCTACTGCTTCTTTAATAATGGTCTCCAATATTTTCCCAACCACAGATGTTGGGCTAACTGGTCTATAGATGGATCAGATTAGGCGGTGGTCCGTTCAGTAGTCATCAACTCCTGTCATAGCGTGGGTGATGCGCACATCCTTGCGATTATTAGCTCGGATGATGACATAGTCGAGCAGGTGCCAGCGTTTGGAGCGAGGGTGTTGCCACGATGCCTTGTATTTGTCCCTCTGGTGGAACAGGGTGTTGGTGATGAGAAGTTCATGTTCTAGACATTTTGTCAGGAGTAGGGTACTGCTGGAGTTGGCTTTCCATATCCCCTCTCTGCCAATCATGCCTCCCCAGAGGGTTGTGTCTTTGCCGACCCTGGCGTTGAAGTCACCTAGGAGGGAACACGGGACAGGGATGTTTCATGGTTGGAATAAAAACCCTCTTTGGTCTCATCCATTGCATCGAGTGTTGGGGCGTACGCACTGATGACTGTGGTGCATTGGGTCCAGGATAGGGTGAGTCGAAAAGTCATGAGGTATTCGTTAGCCCCCGCAGAGGGAGTCTTTGAGGCGGTCGACCAGCTCATTTTTGATCGCGAAGCCAACTCCGTGAAGGCGGCGTTCTTCCTCTGGTTTTCCTTTCCAGGAAAAGGTGTAACCTCCACCTTGTTCCATGAGCTGCCTTCCCCTGCCCGCCGGGTCTCGCTTAGGGCGGCGATGTCGATGTCAAAGCGTCTAAGTTCCCGGGCAACTATAGCAGTGCGGCGTTCCAGGCTGTCGCTGTTGGAGTTGTCCATGAGGGTCCTGACGTTCCAGGTCCAGAACTTCATGTTAATGAAGCGGAAGATGCCTGTGCGAGAGTTCTTTTAACGCGGGGTGGCCGTTGCACACCGGCAACCACACGGGCTTAGCTGAGCAAGGTCTTGGTCCAGTGGCAAGGGGCTCCAAGACAACTGGAGACCAGGCACAGCTGTATGAGCCTAATTGCCTACGGCGAGTTGTTGACCACAAGCTCGGTGCCGAGTTGCACCCTTGATGATAGGTGGCCCAAGGCTTGGTTGGGGGCAGGGGAGTTGTCCACTGGAGTTCCGAGGGATGTTTTAAAAGTTTCTTCCAAAGTTTAAAAAAAAAGTTTACCAAAGTTATTAAAACATTTTTCCAGAGGTTTAAAAAAAAATTTTCTCCAAGTTGTTTAAAAGTTTAAACGTTTTCCCAAATAGTTTAAAAAGTTTCTCAAGTTGATTAAAAGTTTAAAAGTTGATTAAAAATTTAAGTCAGTAGTCGGTTACTCCCTTGGCACTGCTCCATGGGCTCTGCCAGCCCTCTGCAGCTGCACAAAGCCCTGGCCAGACCACACCTGGAGACTGCAAGGAAGTAGAGGCCCAGTCGTCCCCGAAGGGGGCCAGAATGCCTGGAAACTGCCGGGGAAGGCCTGGATGCCGCCGGGGAGAGACCTGGATGCCACCGGGGGCCCGGATGCCTGGAAGCCGCCGGGGGGTCGAGCACAAGCTGGGTGTGTTGAGCAGCAGTTTTGGGTAGTTTCCTGTGTTGTCCTGGGCCGGCCCCGGAGTCCCTTCAGCCGGTTAAACACTGGCCCCGGAGTCCCTTCGGCCGGTTAAACACTGGCCCCGGAGTCCCTTCGGCCAGTTAAACGCAGGCTATGGAATCCCTTCGGCCACCTCGAAGCCGGCCTCGGCAGTGACCCCGGAGTCCTGACCCGACAGTGGCTCCGCCGCCGGTGACGTATACGTGCTGTGACGTCACCAAGACTCCACCACTGATTGACAGCGGTGGAGGCCCCAAGCGACCCATTTTCAACCAGTCAGCCTGGCTTTGAATCTAAGGCCCACCCCATTAGCATCCATTTCCTGTAGGACTTTGAAAAAATATCAAAGTCCTACAGAAAATGGATCTAGTTACCGTACCAGGAGTTCCCGCGGTAAGTACCACTCCAAAGCTGGTGCACCTGAATTTCGGCCCCTTTGTGTTATCCGCAAACCTGAATATATGACTTTCTATTGTGTTACCTACGTTATTAATAAACATAATGAATAGCTGAGGCCCAGCTCAGCTCCTTGTGGGACACCACTAGCCACTTCCTTCCAATTCTAGTTCATACCAATTATCCTTACTCTCTGTCTTCTACCGTCTAACCAATCTCCTAACCGGGTCAATAAGTTGCCTTCAATTCCATGAGCTTTACTGTTAGCTTAACTTGGCACATGTTTAAGTTATCCTTATTAAGTTATCCTAGAAGAATGAAAAGTTCAGATGAAAATATTTTAAATTAAGTAACAAAAGGACTTACAATTACAGTACATTTAGATACCAATAAGCACTAAGAGTGATTGACGGAAAATGCTGGCTATTACATTAATTCTATAATGAATGACTAGATAAAATTGTCTACACCAAGTTCTATTAAGTCAATGTGACAAATATTTTTAAAAGTTTTAGATAACATTTTCCACCTTAATAAATATGCAGTACTTCAGGTTGATAAGGCTATTTAAAAATAGGTAATGGTAATCCAGGTCTTATCTCAAGAGTATATCATGTATAAGCCAAGAGATAATGATGAGCTTATGTAAAACCTTACGACACCGCAGTTAGAGTACTGTGTGCAGTATTGTGGTCCACATTATTGGAAAAATGTTGAGGCTGTAGAAAACGGTACAACATAGATTCACTAGAATGAATCATCGAATCATCGAAAAATTACGACACAGAAGGAGGCCATTCGGCCCATCGTGTCCATGCTGCCTGGTATGATGAAATACAAAATATGAAAAAAGACTAGAAAAATTGAGTCTTTTATTAGCTTAAAACAGCACAGATTATAGAGTGATATGATAAAAGTGTTTACAATTATGAAAGGATGGGATAGAATAGGACACTTTTTCTAGTAATTGAGGGACCATAGTTACAAGATTAAATATAAGAGATTTAGCACAGGAATCAAGAGGAAAGTTACACAGAGGTATGAGTGTGCGGAATTCTCTTCCAGGGTTAGTGATTGAGGCAGAAACAATGTCAACATTCAAGATTAAATTAGAGAGGCGGATGAAAGAAAAAACGTTGAAGAGTTCTGAGAACTGAGTGGGTAAATGTGATTAGAACTATTTGCTTGCGTGGAGGGCAAACACCAATATGGACTGGTTGGGCTGAATGGCCTGTTTCCATGCTGTAACTTCTCGGAGTTTCAAACAAAATCATTTAGAAATATTATACTGACTTCAAAGCCACCCAACATTGCCACCTTTTGGTGTTCAGTATTATTACAGAACCGAAGCATTGAGGTCAAAGGGAACATGTGTAACCTTTACCTCACAGTTATAGGTAACACTTTTTTTATCTTTTAGATTTTTGACATTTTGTTTCTGACTACTATACCAGAGCAACCTCAGAATGCTCCAGTAAGTTGCTGTTTCATAATTCTCAAGCACTCTGATCATTGCCTGATAATCACACACAGCCAACAGAGCTTTTGTACAGTTGCAGAATTGTAACTTGATCCCCTTAGGATCAATATACAAGAGAACTCAGTAACCTTGAAATTCAAATTGGCAATACAGAAAAAAGACTGGAAAGTTTTTGATTTCAGTTTTCGAGCCAACTGTCCATATAGGACTTTTTTACATGATTCATTTTCAAAGGGATGGGGAAGGGGGTTCAGGGGGGGGCATTGAAAATTATTTTTAAAATCATTACCGAACAACAGGCAGTGAGATGGTACAGAATGTCAGAGCCATGCAGAGCATTAAGCTACGGGATTCCCTCACAGACTGGATTTCTGATTTTTGCAGCATTGCTGCGGGAGTATGCCAAGTGGAGGCACCTTCAATGCAATTTCTAGTGACTACTTTAGTTACCTTGGTAAGAGTGGGTTACTCACCTTTTTGACTAGACTTGGTATGCAGTTGAGGAAGATTGAGGAAAGATAGAGGATATTGATAAGCAAATAAAAAAAACTCTTAAAAGTTATTACAGAATATGGTAACTCATTCCAGTTTATAATTAAACAAAGGTAAATTATCACATTAAGAGCAAAGATAACCTATAATAAATGGGATTATACCATATTTTGGGATATAATAGGTCGGAATGATTTTTGTTTGCAGTGTCTTGTAAAGGAAGGAGTAAGATGCAAGTGTTCCCAGCTCAATCAACTTATGTATTCTCCGTCTCCCTGCTGGTCGTCTGCAGCCGGGCACGGCGCAGCATGAGCTGTAGGGGGCGGAGCTAGGTCCCTGTGCTGAAAACAGTGCCGGGACCTTTGCACATGCGCGCTACAGTGGGCGTCCATGTGCAGTAGCTCCAGGCGCCCAAAACTGTGTGGGAGGGGCCCGAAGCACACAGCCCCTAGCCCTGGCCCAATGGCCTCACTGGGGCTGCGTACATAAGGCTGCCTCCCATGCCCAGCTCCTGCTTCCTCCCGACTCGACTCCCGCTTCCCCCCCCCCCGGACCGGACCCCGACACCGACCCGACTCCCGCTTCCCCCGCCCCCGGACCGGACCCCGACCCCCCGGACTGGACCCGACCCGCGCTCCCCCCCCCCCCCCCACCCGACCTGACCCCTCCCTCCCTCCCTCCACCGACCCGAACCTCCCTCCCTCCCTCCCACCACCCCCCGACCCGACCCGCGCTTCCGACCCCACCTCCCCCCCGCCACCCGGACCCGACCCGACCCAACCTGACCTCCCTCCCCCCGCCCCCGACACGAACCGACCCGACCTCCCTCTCCGCCCCCACCGACCCGAACCGAACCGACCCGACCTGACCCGACCCGTGCTCCCTCCTTCCCCGAACCAACCCAACCTCCCTCCTCCCCCCCACACCATGACCCGACCTGCGCTCCCGACCGTCCCCCCCCCCCCCCCGGACCCGACCCAACCCAACCCGACCTCGCTCCACCCACCCGATCCGACCCGCGCTCCCGACCCCGGACCCCGGACCCAACCCGACCCAACGCCACCTACCTTTAAATCTGGTGCCCTGCCCGAAGTCTTGGGCCCGGCCCATTCAGCCTCCCTCCCCCTTCTCCTTTCCCCCCCCTTTCTCCTTTCCCTCCCCCCCCTTTCTCCTTTCCCTCCCCCCACCCTTCTCCTTTCCACTCCCCCTTCTCCTTTCCACTCCCCCTTCTCCTTTCCACTCCCCCTTCTCCTTTCCACTCCCCCTTCTCCTTTCCACTCCCCCTTCTCCCCCCACCCTTCTCCTTTCCACCCCATTCTCCTTTCCCCCCATTCTCCTTCCCCCCCTTTCTCTTTTCTACCCCCCTTCTCCTTTCCACCCATTCTCCTTTCCCCCCCTCCTTCTCCTTTCTACCCCCCTTCTCCTTTCCCCCCCTTCTCCTTCCCCCCCTCCATCTCCTTTCCACCCCTCCTTCTCCTTTCCATCCCCCCTTCTCCTTCCCCCCTCCTTCTCCTTTCCCCCCCTCCTTCTCCTTTACCCCCTTTCTCCTTTCCTTCTCCCCCCCTTCTCCTTCCCCTTCTCCCCCCCTTCTCCTTCCCCTTCTCCCCCCTTCTCCTCTCCCCCCCCCTTTCCCCTTCTCCTCTCCCCCCTTTCCCCTTCTCCTCTCCCCCCCATTCCCTTTCTCCTCTCCCCCCCCATTCCCCTTCTCCTCTCCCCCTTCCCCTTCTCCTCTCCCCCTTCCCCTTCTCCCCCCCTTTCCCCCAGTCCTCTCCCCCCTTTCCCCTTCTCCTCTCCCCCCCTTTCCCCTTCTCCCCTCCCCTCATTCCCTTTCTCCTCTCTCCCCCACTTTCCCCTTCTCCTCTCCCCCCCTTTCCCCTTCTCCTCTACCCCCCCCCTTCTCCTTCCCCCCTTCTCCTCCCCCCCTTTCCTTCTCCTCTCCCCCTTCCCCTTCTTCTCTCCCTCCCCCTTTCCCTTCTCCTCCTCTCCCCTTTCCCCTTCTCCTCTCCCCCCCTTCTCCTCCCCCCCTCTCCCCCCCTCTCCCCTTCTCCTCCCCCCTCTCCCCTTCTCCTCCCCCCTCTCCCGTTCTCCTCCCCCTTTCCCCTTCTCCTCCCCCTTCCCCTTCCCCCCTTCCCTTTCTCCTTCCCCCTTCCCCTTCTCCTCCCCTTCCCCTTCTCCTCCTCCCCCCTTCCCCTTCTCCTCCTCCCCCTTCACCTCCTCCCCCTTCTCTCCCCCCTCCCCCTTCTCTTCCTCCTCCTTCTCTTCCTCCGCCCCCTTCTCTCTCCCCTCCCCCTTCTCTCCCCCTCCCCCTTCTCTCCCCCTCCCCCTTCTCTCCCTCCCCCTCTGCCTCCCTCCCTCCCTCCCCTCCCCCTGCCCCCCTCTCTCCCTCTACCCCCCTCCTCCCCCTCCCCTCGCTGTCAGAAACACGACACTGACAGACAGAGAGTGAGAGACACACAGAGACAGACAGACAGAGAGATAGAGACACTGACAGAGACACACTGGGTGGGGGGGGGGGGCATCCCAGCACGCTGTAGGAGGGCTCCCGGTGCTGCAGTCGGTAAGTAGAAAATGTTTTATTTATTGATATTTTTTTTAAATTATTTCTTATTAATTTTTTTTGATTGATTTATTGGTTGATTTATTGATGTTTTTATCATTTATTATTGATGATGGCTCTTTATTTGTAAAACTGAAGTGTTTAATGTTTGTAAACTTCCCTTTAAACCCCCCCCCCCTCCATTCCCTACACCTGATTTGTAACCTACGCCTGATTTTCTAAAGTGTGGACAAGCTTTTTTCCAGCGTACAAAAATCTTCACTTACTCCATTCTAAGTTAGTTTGGAGTAAGTTTTCACTGCCGAAACTTTGAAAACAGGCGTAAGTGGCCGGACACGCCCCCTTTTGAAAAAAAAATTCTGTTCCAAAGTGAAATTGTTCTAACTGACTAGAACTGGAGCAAACTAAATGCCGAGAATTTGAATTTCTAAGATACTCCGTTCTACACTAGTTGCTCCAAAAAATCAGGAGCAACTGAGGCCGAAACTTGGGCCCTATACACCTGTACCTTACTTATGGATCCTTCATCTATGTCATCATCATAGAGTCATCATAGGCAGTCTCTCGAATCATAAGAACAAAAGAACAAAAGAATTAGGAACAGGAGTAGGCCATCTAGCCCCTCGAGCCTACTCCGCCATTCAACAAGATCATGGCTGATCTGGTCGTGGACTCAGCTCCACTTACCCGCTCTCTCCTCGTAACCCTTAATTCCCTTATTGCTTAAAAATCTATCTATCTTTGACTTGAAAACATTCAATGAGCCAGCCTCAACTGCTTCCTTGGGCAGAGAATTCCACAGATTCACAACCCTCTGGGAGAAGAAATTCTTTCTCAACTCGGTTTTAAATTGGCTCCTCCGTATTTTGAGGCTGTGCCCCCTAGTTCTAGTCTCCCCCACCAATGGAAACAACCTCTCTGCTTCTATCTTGCCTATCCCTTTCATGATTTTAAATGTTTCTATAAGATCACCCCTCATCCTTCTGAACTCCAAGGAGTAAAGACCCAGTCTACTCAATCTATCATCATAAGCTAACCCCCTCATTTCTCAAATCAGCCTAGTGAATCATCTCTGTACCCCTTCCAAAGCTAGTATATCCTTCCTTAAGTAAGGTGACCAAAACTGCACGCAGTACTCCAGGTGCGGCCTTACCAATACCTTATACAGTTGCAGCAAGACCTCCCTGCTTTTGTACTCCATCCCTCTCGCAATGAAGGCCAACATTCCATTTGCCTTCCTGATTATCTGCTGCACCTGCAAACTAACCTTTTGGGATTCATGCACAAGGACCCCCAGGTCCCTCTGCACCACAGCATGTTGTAATTTCTCCCCATTCAAATAATATTCCCTTTTACTGCTTTTTTTCCCAAGGTGGATGACCTCACACTTTCCGACATTGTATTCCATCTGCCAAATCTTAGCCCATTCGCTTAACCTATCCAAATCTCCTTGCAGCCTCTCTGAGTCCTCTACACAACCCACTTTCCCACTAATCTTAGTGTCATCTGCAAATTTTGTTGCACTACACTCTGTCCCCTCTTCTAGGTCATCTATGTATATTGTAAACAGTTGTGGTCCCAGCACTGATCCCTGTGGCACACCACTAACCACTGATTTCCAACCGGAAAAGGACCCATTTATCCCGACTCTCTGCTTTCTGTTCGCCAGCCAATTCTCTATCCATGCTAATACATTTCCTCTGACTCCGCGTACCTTTATCTTCTGCAGTAACCTTTTGTGTGGCACCTTATCGACGCTGACTTGCTTCCACGTCAAAAAGTTCACAGGTGTTTCAATGATGGACCTAAAATTCCAGGTCCGAACTAAATCTTGGAGTGTGGAAGATGCCTGTGCTTGGATTTTTTTAACGTATGGTGGTCGTTGCACACCAGCCACCACACGGGCTTGACAGAGCAAGGTCTTGGCCCAGTAGCAAGGATTAACCAAGACGACTCGAGACCTGCGCTGCTGCACGGATCTAGTGTGCACATATATCGCAGTGTGGGCTGGCCTGTGCTGCCCTTGAGCAAAACAAAATGGCGCTTTATCATTTTTCCCATGAACCTATTTTTGGATAGAAACAATCCACAATGCAGATGAATGGTGTATTCCTATATTTCTACCTATATTGCACCACTGTTCCTATACATTGAGGGTGATTTTCAATTTAGCACCGGAGCATAAAACTGGCGTCGTGAGTCAGGCCATTTTTCTTTATATGGAAACGAGCTACTTTACTGGCTTCGTATTTCCTTTTAATGGAAAGGAAAATTGGGTAGCTTCCATATTGGTTGGCCAACCCAGCCATTTTTATGCTCCAGCAGCAAGTTGAAAATTAACCCATTTATTTTCCCAGTAAAATTAGCGGCGGGAAAGCTATTTGTTATTATGGCCCATTATTTTTATGTTACAATGTAAAATTGCCAACTGTAACAATTTCAATAAAAAAACTTTTTTTTTAAAAAAAACAACAAGCAGTTTCACAAGCTGTGTAAAATCCCTTTCAGACATTCAAGGGAAACTTTTTAATGAATTACATAAAAAGCCTATTCTCATTATCAATTCGATAGTTTTCAATATTAAAACTGATATTCATGTTTTTCATCCTTTAATTTTTGCTTGTTCAAAAAATTCATTTTAGATTAGCTTTTTATCTATCAATTATGCCATCAATGTGCTTATACTTTTTTGCCATTTATCATTTATTTTCCTTCCAACCTTGCCCTTGCATAACATTACCTGACCGAGAAGACAGGCACATAACCTGCTCCGAGCCCTTTGCCTATATTGCTCTGGATCAGACTACTGGGAAATAGCTGTACAGGATTAACTATGTATAATTCACCAATCTTCTCATTCCGTTTAGAGGTGGCTAGCCTTGGCCTGAGCTACCCTTGATTGGGTGCTTTTATAAGAAATTGCATTTGTGATCCTCTATCCTACTACTTTTTGTCACAGCAGAATGGCATGTTGTGCTGCCACATTATCTAAATGTACTTTTAAATAAATGCGTGTGTCAACACATTGTCCATTAGCTAGATAAAGTGATTTTTGTAAAACATTGTTCTGGTAGTTACCAAGTCATGGGACCATTGTCAGTTGTAATTATTGTTAGAAAATTAAGCTTTCTCAATTACAATTTCAGAATTGACTAGAATTTAGTCCATTGCTCTATATTTTTCGTTTCTCCTCCACTTTTATGAAGGTGGTGACTCATGACCCATTTGCCCTTTGGTACCTCATCTAAGGGCTCATTTTGCATGGGTGAACTAGGATTGTTTAACCACGGGGGTCAGCACAACTGGGCTTTTCCTATCCTCACCTTATATCCACAGCAATTCCGGCAGTAGTCACTGGATGGCATTCAGGAAAGAGCACCCTGGATTTTTTTCACTCCCAGCTAGGGATATTAAATGGAGCTACCAACTGAGAACAGCTAACCAAGCACAAACCAAGAACTGAGCCCAGGTCTTTCTGGATATAAGACAGAGTGTCATGCCCTATGGTGCATTTACCAATTGAGCTATCAGCACGAAAGCTATTTGTTATTAACCCTAAATGTAAAATCTGAAACATTGAGCGAGTTACTGATACTAAGTTTATTTGCTTTACAATTCTTCTACTTAACATGTATTGCACATAAATTGTCAAGTAAAACAAAAAAATAAAGTTTATTCTTGTTTTAAACATGTTAATTCTTGTGGAGTATTAAAAATATAACACTCGACACAAGGTCCATATATAGAGAAAATAATTGTTTATTAAAACCTGATTAATCAAGGAAGAACCGGTTGCATCAGTACCCCTACTGAGTGCTCTAATCGCCTGTCTCGTGAGACAGGCTGTGCAGTTACATTTTATACAGTTGAAATACAGTCAAAATGGTGAAACTACGCGGGGAAGTGTTCCACTGGTTAGTTGCCACCAGTCTCCGCCCACCTGCTACTAATACATTGGTTCATACAGTTACAGCAATATCATTGGTTACTACAGTTACATTAATTTCATTGATTACAGCAATTTCTAATGATTTCATAATTACATTCAGTTATGGCCACTGTTGCTAGGGAAAAGCCCCCTATAGGTTATGTGTTACATTTCTGTGACCGTGTTCCCAGGCTAGCTCTCAGACTGTGTCCTTGACCGATCCATCTGACTATACTGATTTCAAAGGGGCCTTGTTTCTGTTATTTCGTGTGACTGGAACATGGCGGCCTCAAGCTCATTATTTCTATGAGCTGTCTACATAAATCTTGTGGATGCTCATAGAAGTGTTATCTCTTCAGAGAATTTCTCTGACCTTAGTCCTAGCCCTTGTGAGACCCGTTGTTCTGTGTTTCAGCCTAATTGCTGGAATGTGGGATTCAGCTATTCTACCATGAACGCATTAAACCTTTCTCTCAGCCTTTCTTACTTTAGGTTTTAATTTTACCAAATTACTTTTCCCCTGATTAAGGTTTTTGCTCCTACATTGATAATTACTTACAAGTTATTTTACTTGTTTATAGGTTTGCAACAACAATAAAAACTGCCACTGTGACCATGACTGGGCTCCTCCATATTGTGACAACCCTGGTTTAGGGGGGAGTATAGACAGTGGACCAATGAGGCTCGAAGGTGAGGAATGACTGTATATTTCTATAATAGCAACTTATCAGTGTTTATGATAGTCACACATACACAAACTGACATTAGCTTCTATACAAGTATGTCAGCATTTTTCTTATGTACATATAACCAAACATGATTTTAGAAACTAGTCAATGTAGCGTAAGTGATATTAATGTTAGAAATAAAAACCTGTTTTCTACATGAAAATATGCTGATAGTATAAAAATGTTAACCTGTAATCTCCCTCCCTGTATGGAACACTGACATGCCGCAGTGCAGCATAAAACAAGCTTCTTCAGCTCGAGCTACATTTTCTATGAGCTCTTTATGAATTGGACAAATATCTGTTACAAGAATGTTACTTCAAATGTGCTCTAAATATGCTGTCTGGAAATTTCATCGGGATTGATGGGGGGAAGGGGATTCCTGATTGGCGTAACTTTGGCGGAAATCCCATTTATGCGGCTGTTCCGGGGTTTATGCCGATCTTCTATCGAAGTTACAGCAGCCGACTGGGAGAACTCTTGAGGAAATTCCTGGCAGGCAAACTTTAGAAATTTGTTGAATAAATAATCAGTGACACAATTAAAGAAAGAAGAAAGACTTGCATTTATATAGCGCCTTTCACGGCCACCAGACGTCTCAAAGCGCTTTACAGCCAATGAAGTACTTTGTGAAGTGTAGTCACTGTTGTAATTTGGGAAACTAGATTAACTAGATTAATTGTTGATTAAACTTTTGTACAATTTGCCAGAAATTATTTTAAAGGCAATGTTGCTGTCATAACTGAAATTGTATTGATTCATTGAGTTTCAGAAAGCAACACCCTGTTTGTGGGCATACTAGTTACCATCTTGAGTCTTATCACTGCTGGGCTGATAATGTGTTTCAAACGGAAGACATTGCTTCAACTTCTCTTCTCACATAAAATGACTACTGTAGAAAAATTAAGGTAAAGTCTTTCAAACAATAAGTTAAAGGTTTTATCCAGTATTTGCTATGGAGACTCATGAAGATGTTTCTTCCTTGCCTTGTTAATAAGAATGCGGTATTAGATCCTGAGGGAGGGGGAGGAGCCTGGCTAATCCAGTTCCCTAATTATTGATCGTGGATGTAATCATTACTGTTTTCTTGTCTCCTACCCTTCCCCACAGAATTACAATCCTTCTTAATTTTAAAAATTCTGTCTCTATCCCTATAAATAATTCAATATAATATTCATGGACATACAGGAAATGTAATTAATTGTTGATATTCATCAAAATAAGGGATAACAGTGCTGGAAGATGTTCCAATTCATGTCCAATGGCAGCAGTGAGTACCAGTCCATCAGCTATTACACAGACAGCACTGTTACATTAAACTGAGCCCGAACACTTTTTTGTTTTCACCACCAAAGGATCTTACATGCCTGAGTTCCCATTGTTAATATGAAATCCATGAATTGAGCCTTTTATTCTATGGACCTTTGCATTCCAATGATACTGGATTGAAAGCACGAGCATGTGATCTGAGCTCCATATGCATTGCTATGCACTCAAACTTTAGCTTTATGCCACTCTTGCCCAATCCGTGCCCTGGCCCCGAGCGCCACTCCTGAGTCTTGCCCTTTTACTGCCACAATCAGCCCACCAATCCTGCTATTGGCCTTGTCCTGCCCACGATCACCACTACTTACACACTACTTGCCCATTAGTACTGCTATCAATACTAGTTGAAAGTACCGCTGATTAAATTACTCATTACCATGAACTATAATTTATCAAAATGTCAATTATGGGTAACAAAGGCCTGGAAGCATTTATTTGTAGTTAATAATGGGTGTACCATTTTTATTATAAATGAGCAAAGCAATTGGAGGTTACACTGATGTTGCAGTGGAAAAGCTGCTGACAACAGTAGTGGATAAATAGTAGTTGATGAATCTGTGCTCTCCTATTACAGGCAAGTACTGCAAAATGTTTTAAAGATAAACTCATAAAGCAGTTAAAACATGCTGTGGTTTTGTTTTTGTATTTATATTCTATTATTGTCTTCAGCCTCCCCTTTCGGTGAATTTAATTTTATTGGCATGCTCCTAGAACCAGATATTATTGATATCAAACATAAAAAGTGCAGAGAAGAGATTTCCCTTTCTCTGTAATATAGTTTTTTGCATGCATTTTTTGTGGATGGTGGACCCATTTGGTGTGAAATGATGCAGGATGTGTAACATTGTATAGAAATATATTCTATTTCAAAAGAAAACATTACACATGCTGAAAATCTGAAATTAAAAGTAGAACAAAGGGGCTGTACTCAAAACATTATGCTATATTTCCTCTTTTCCAATGCTGATGGAACTGCTGTGTTTTATCAACATTTTCTGATTTTTATTTACCGTTATGATTTATCAAAATTCTTGCTGTGTGTTCCCTTTAAGAGATTCTACTTTAACCACCACCCAGCATAGGTTTCAGCACTCCATCTGGTCCAATAGTTACCAAAGAAAATGGCACTGCAGTAGAGTCACATTACTGCTTCTCTGGACCCTAACTATTAGAGGGGAGATATTTGCATGGTTTGCGACTCCTGTTAGCCCTCCGGGGTGCAAACGATTTCTCGCCCGGGGGGCGGGGGACGCTACCGCTTCCCACGAACTTGCGCGGGAGTTAGTAGGAGTTCACGCAGCTGGAAAACCGGGAGCGCCCCGCTCCCGCCGGTAGCACCCCGGGTCCCAGCTTCACGGGTCACGAACCGGGCCACACTCTGCTTGCGGGGCGAAATTTAAAGGGGAGGTGCGCGCGGCCATTTTGTCCTCTCGGCCGACTTACCGGTCCGGCCTTCCGTTATTTTTTTCGCAGGGCGGAGTACCAGGCCGCGATGGTGCAGCCTGGTACCCCGCATCTGTGCCGGGCTGCGGCCATGGCACCCGGCAACCCCGGTGGTGTAGTGGAGGCCCCTCGTCCCACTGCAGAGCTCGTTGTGTACCCTCCCCTTTAATGGAAGGGGCGGACCCTGTGCTCATATCAGCGCTACACGGAGAGGCGCGTGGCGCAGCAACATTTGCGCGCTTACTGCCCCACTCCACCCTCAAGAGGAAGTGAAGCGCCTGACATTGCGGTCGCAGGGCTGGTCTTCCGTGCCAGACGCAGCTAGTCCCGCCTCATCGAGGTTACCGCCCCCAAACAGGGCAATACACAATTTCGCCCCCTAGGCCTTTCAAAAAGAGAGGAGACTTCTAATTAAGTAATGTGGGCTGGATTTGAAGCCAGATATCAGACATGAAAATACAGGGTGCCAACTCACAGCATGAACTGGTTTCACATACCTGTACTTCATTTTCAACTCAAGCAATGAATGCACTACCATTTCAAAGTATTTCCTCTCCTTACAAGTATCAGTAAACCATTTGACTCAGTCCTTAAAAATACAGTTGTATGCAGTCGAGAGGAATAGAAAAAAAGTGGCCTATTTCCAGACTTGTGAATCTGATAACAATAAGTCAAGACCAGCATCCCAATGGTTTAAGGTTAATGCAATGCATAGTACAGTAAAAAGGCATACAAACCAGAAAGGGACCAGTTTGATCCAGTCTGTCCGAAGTTAACTGATCTCAACGAGGCAGCTGTGGAGATGCTAAGTTGGTTTTCGTTTCCCCAGGCTAGGATGCAGAAAAATAAGCCAAGGATCCTGCTGTTGAGTGCCATCCAGTGACCCCTTCTGGAATATTCCTGTGTATTGATGTCAGATAAGAATGGAACTAGGCTTGTTTGTGTTGCTGTCTACTAAACTCACTGACCAACTGCATATAGGAGAAGAATAGCCCCATGAACAAGATATCAGAGGGCTATTGGTGTCTATGAAATTGTACTGTAACATAAGTCAGCACTTTTGGGGGTGAAAATTAGGAGAAATTTGAGGGAAGAAAGGCCTGGAATAAATTGCATCTGGTAAAGATTTGATCATATGATAATTGTGCTGGAAATGTATTTGTATTGTCTCTGATTTCATATACTATAATCATAATTGACTGTATTAAATCTGTACAAATTAACTGTACCAAGACCTTTTCTTATTTGTACGACTGTGGGTCCTACTAGATCTTCAACACCAAGCCAATCCAGCACTGCCTACACAACTCCCATCAAAAGACAAGCCAACATATACAAGGTATGTCATCAGAAAATGTATTGGGGCAAAATTGCCCTTTTTTTGGAGGCCCGTTAGCGTCTCCGGGACAGGGCGGAAGAGACTTTTCGTTGGGGGGGTGGGGGGCGGGGGCTACCAGCTCCCGGGAAATTGCACAGGAGTTTGCGGAGACCTGCCCTGGGCCGCTGTGCAACCGGTGGTAACCCCTCACCGCCCCGCACTGACCACTAATGACCCGAGGTGGGACATTGTCCTGCTGCCCGCAAGGCTGGCACAAGAGGATGGCAATGCCAGCTCCCATTAACTTAAAGGGGAGGGTACCAGCATTGCCACCTTTTTGGTTTGCCGACTCTCTGGTCGGCGCCAGTATCTGATTCCTAGCATAGTCCGGGCCGCCACCGTGCAGTCTGTCACTCTGTTTTCGGTTCCGGACTGCAGGCCTAGTCCCACGCTGCCCTGGTGGCCCAGTGGAGGCCATCAGAGGCTTTGCCGTGTGCGCAGCAGCCCACCCCTTTAAACGAAGAGGAGGGACATTGAAGCGCATCAGCGCTACATGGGGCATCCGTCTAGTACTGCAGTCCTCGTCCGAGTAGCGCCCCGGGACCCCCCCCTAATGAAAGTGGAGCGCGCAAGATTGCACTCCACTTCCTTTGAGGGACGGTGAACCCAAATCAGTGTCGGGGGCGGGATTTCTGCGCCGGGTGCAGAAAGTCCCGGCCCCAGCTGGTTTCCGCCCCAATCTGGGCCTACGGCAATTTTGCCTATATGTCTTCCAGTATTTAACAGTGGTGAGCATTTGTTCTTTGTCAAAAATATGCCCTCTATTAATGCTTTACTCAACAACTAATTAATAATTCCTTGAGAAAAGTTTCATATGATAATTAATATGATCTCAGGAAAACTATTACGTGATAGGAAAAGTTTTATTATAGTTCATTTTTGTTGTCTATTTATTTCAGCAGACAGACAATCTGCAGCCTGCCAGCTCATTCCCACCTCCTAATGTGCGAGATCAAGCTGTGCGAGGGCCAACCTGCTATCAGCCGGTTCACATCAGTAATCCACTACCGAATTCAGTCAGAAGAGCAAATTTGCACTTTTCCCTGACACCTCAGCGGGTCCTGCCACCACTGAACCACAGCATGGAGTCTAATTCTGGAGTACCAAGCAGACCACTGCCAGCCAACCCTTCCTTCAGAAATCCACAGGTAGGCATGTCTTCTGTCTACTACTGAGGTCTAAAATGACACCACATGCTTAAAAATTTGTCTATTACTTGAAAAGAGCTGTCTCTAAGATGTTTCTACAACATTTACGAATGATTCTGGCCTTTTTCACTGAAAATTTTGGAATATTATTAACTATTAAAGTATTAAAAGTAAAACAGAGGAAGTTAAGTCGAGGTTGTTGTTTTATTCAGGCTATTAATAATTAACTTTATTATGTTAGTTATCAAAGGTTACTGCTATTTAGTTTATGGAAACCAAGCCAACTTTCAAACTTCATCAAACTTCATTACTGTCAGACATGTCACTATTTCTGAAGAGTTTACTATAAAGTTCTCTTCAAAATAAACGATTCTATGACAATACTAAATATATGTAAAACACCAGTTCCAAGAGCTTCAAGCTGGCTCTTGGTTGTTTCCAATGAAATAGATTTACCGAGCTGACTTCTCTTGAGATAAAAATGGTAGCTCACAACATCCAGATTTTCCGTTAAACTTCTGTCAACGTTATGGTGACGGAGCAAAAAAAGCCTCAAGGAAGTTCTCCCATGCATGATCTCCAGCACCTGCCATCTTTGTCTTCGAAAGCTTACGTGGACATACTATAGCTCATGTGCTCTTGTTGCTTTGAATTTACAAATCAACATTTTACATCATGTTTCTGTTGCCACCTTTAAGCTATGGTAGCATTTGAGTGAAGTAGAGATAAAAGCCTGAAGAAGGCAGAAAAAAAAATCCTGTTTCTGAGAATGTGTTGAAATATTTATCAGTCGGACAAAGAGAAGGAAAAGAGTGCAGGATAAGAGGTCGGCTGACACTCCTTGTACAGTGACCAGCTGTGGTTCTTTTTCTCCAGGGGAAATCTGGAATTCAAATTCCAATTAGATTTAAATAGGGCTTTTTGCTTTAGCGGTGATCTGGTGTAAGTTTGGCTTTTGTTGACCATTTAAGGGGTGGCTTTGCTTTCGGTAAGTTTCCGTCTCTGAAAGACCCAGGCATAAACTACTTTGAAAACTGCTTCTAAAGCTGCTCCTGACCCCCATGTCTCACACAGCTGTCTGTAACCCAAAAATAAAGTTGCCAGGATTCACTAAACCAGCTAGGGTTTCAGGCAGCTGCAAGACTCCCAGATGTCAAAAGACACCACTAGTGCAACATAAAAGCAGCTCTATGGGAAACGGTAGTGCTGATGGAGGTGCTTTATCTACTCGGTGTTAACTTTTACCATGCAGGCTTTTACATAAAGTCTAATTTTAAAAATGCATTTGTAGCATCAGTGAGTGACACACGACATAATTACATCTCTGACTGCATCATTCCACTGCCTTCTGTACACAAATATCATAAAAGGTCTTGCATGCCATGTTACCATGGCAACACCAGCCTTCTGACTCGAATGTTTAGAGCTCCATTTAAATTTGCGTGATTAAATATTTGAACATCTCTAAAGAGTCCAAAATGATCTAGGTCATATAAAAAGTAAAAAGCTACAAATGCTAGAAGTCTGAAATAAAACCAGAAAATGTCAGATATACTCATAACTGTCGGTGCATGAAAAGAGAAAAGACAGGCTCACTCCCAAAATGATAACCTATCTTTTTCCTTTTGTCAGATGGTGATGGACCGGATAATATTTATTTATTTTACAGTTGCTGTTATTAGAAAATAACATTGGGATTTTATTCTATTACGTGTGGTGGAGGGGGAGAAGGGAAGGGCTTGTGGTCTTTTATGTGCAATTACTATTTTTTTTCTTTGCCTGACTGAACATGTTAAATCTCTTCCTATTAAACAAAAGTAGTAAAAGGTTATTATTTACCATAATGAATAAAACAATTATTGTTATTAAGTATGTTAGCACTTTGAAAATGAACAGCAAACAGAACATTTTACAGATTGCAAGTAATTTACACTCCCAATTATAATCATTAATCAGCAGAAGACCGATTATTATCCTCCATTGTATTGGTGGCAGCTAACCACATTCGAGTCCAAGAGTGTAATGTATCTGGAACAGTCACCATTTGACAAACAAAATGACTCCACAGCAGAAAATCACATATATGATTTTTAAATTTTTTTTAAAAACCTCACCCTCTGCAATATTGCAGCTAAAAAATTCAATTGGCACATTTAAAGTAAGATGAATATTACGCTATTAATTAACGTAAGCTTTTTCACACAAAATTGCGCCACCAACTCTTTTTAGCCACCAATTCTATCCCCCTCGCTGGCCTCTGTTTCAACCAGAACCAGACTGTCACAATCTTGGAGTCCTATTTGACCCTGAGCTTAGCTTCCGACCTCACATCCTCTCCATCACAAAAAACAGCCTCTTCCACCTTCGTAATATCGCCCGTCTCCGCTCCTGCCTCTATCCAGCTGTTGCCGAAAGCCTCATCCATGCTTTCGTTACCTTGAGACTTGATTATTCCAATGGTCCTCCCATCTTCCATAGAATCATAGAAGTTTACAGCACGGAAGGAGGCCATTACAACCCATCGTGTCCATGCCGGACAATAAGAGGCTATCCAGCCTAATCCCACTTTCCAGCTCTAGGTCCGTAACCCTGCAGGTTACAGCACTTCAGGTGCACATCCAAGCACTTTTTAAATATGGTGAGGGTTTCTGCCTCTACCACCCTTTCAGGCAGTGAGTTCCAGACTGCCACAATCCTCTGCATGAAGAAATTTCCCCTCAAATCCCCTCTAAAACTTCTACTAATTACTTAAAATTTATGCCCCCAGAGGTGATAAGGGACTTAGGTCCTTTCTATTCACTATATCTAGGCCCCTCATAATTTTATACAATGAGGTCTCCCCTCAGCCTCCTCTGTTCCAATGAAAACATATCCAGCCTATCTAATCTGTCCTCATAGCTTAGATTTTCCACTCTCGGCAACATCCTCGTAAATCTCCTCTGTACCCTCTCCAGTGCAATCACATCCTTCCTGTAATGCGGTGACCAGAACTGCACGCAGTACTCTAGCTGTGGCCTAACTAGTGTTTTATACAGTTCAAGCGTAAACCCCCCTGCTCTTGTATTCTATGCCTTCCGTATGCCTTCTTAACCACCTTATCTACCGGACCCGCTACTTTCAGGGATCTGTGGATATGCACTCCAAGGTCCCTTTGTTCCTCTATACTTCAGTATCCTACCATTTAATGTGTATTCCCTTTCCTTGTTAGCCCTCCCCAAATGCATTACCTCACACTTCTCTGGATTAAATTCCATTTGCTACTGTTCTGCACACTTGATCAGTTGATTGATATCTTCCTGCAGTCCGCAGCTTTCTTCTTCATTATCAACCACACAGCCAATTTCCATCCTTGGTGAACTTGAGCTCATCTAAAACTCTGCTACTCATATTCTAACTGGCTCCCGTTCCACCAATACCTCAATTTTAAAATTCTTATTCTCATGTTCAAATTGCTCCAATGCCTTGCCGCTCCCTGTTTCTGTAACCTCCTCCAGCCCGACATCCCTCCGGGAACTCTTGAGTTTTTCCAGCTCTGGCTTCTTGTGCATTCCCCACTTTCTTCGCAGTGAGGAATCCTAGCATTTCTGCAGTTGTATATTTATGAACAATACAACCATTTATTTACTTTTCTACCTGGTTTGCTTGATTTTCTCAAATCGCTAACCCTATTTTTTTTGTGTTGATTACAGGGGCCTTCTATACGTAGTCCTCCACAAAAACCTCTGCCAGCGAATCCCATAAACCGGCCATCCCAATTGAATGCCTCCTCCATGCAGAACCCTGAGATCCACATCAAGCCTGTCAGGTGAGTTATTTATACAATTCACTGTCAGAGAAAGCAGTGGCTTCAGCTTTTATTTGAAAGTGAGTGAAAAAAACTCATGAAAAAACAGCTAAGCTGATTACATTTGGTAGCGGAGAACAAAAATATCCTGTGTGCTTCCATACAAACAAGCATTGTACAGATTTGTTGTACTTCCAGAAACCAAGGAGGTCCTTGTGCATGAAACTCAACAAGTTAGTATGAAGGTACAGAAAGTAATCAGGAAGGCAAATGGAATGTTGGCCTTTATTGCAAGGAGGACAGAGTATAAAAGCAGAGAAGTCCTGCTATAACTGTACAGGGTATTGGTGAGGCCACACCTGGAGTACTGCATACAGTTTTGGTCTCCGTATTTAAGGAAGGATATATTTGCAGGAGGCTGTTCAGAGAAAGGTCAGTAGGTTGTTTCCAAAGGAGCTAACTTATGAGGATAGGTTGAGTAGGGTGGGCCTATACACATTGGAATTCAGAAGAATGAGAGGTGATCTTATTGAAACTTGTAAGATAATGAGGGGGCTCAACAAGGTGGATGGAAAGAGGATATTTCCACTCATAGGGGAAACTAAAACTAGGGGACATAGTCTTAGAATAAGGGGCCGCACATTTAAAACTGAAATGAGGAATTTCTTCTCTGAGGACTGTAAATCTATGGAATTCTCTGCCCCAGAGAGCTGTGGAGGCTGGGTCATCGAATATATTTAAGGCAGAGATAGACAGATTTTGGGCGATAAGGGAATAAAGGGTTATGGGGAGCGGGCAGGGAAGTGGAGCTGAGTCCATGAGCATATCAGCCATGATCTTATTGAATGGCGGAGCAGGCTCGAGGGGCCAAATGGCCTACTCCTGCTCCTATTTCTTATGTTTCTTGTGCTCATGAGCTTGTGTATGACATCTGAGTCCTCATGCTTCTACATCAACTGAAACCATCATGATATTAACATGTTGTTCTGTGGTTTACATGAAGCATGGTGGAATGGACTCAGGTACCAGAAGCCAAAACAGAGTATCTATTAAAAGTCAGTGGTGGTAGATATTACTCTCCAGACATTATTGAAACTCCGATACATAACCATAGGAATTGTAGATCAACTTGCCTTTTTTGGGGATCTGAATGTGCTGAAGCATTCATTTTTTTAAGACAACTTTCTGTCTATGTGTGATATGCATTAGATGTGAAGGTGGTTGGG
Source organism: Pristiophorus japonicus (assembly GCF_044704955.1). Taxonomy (NCBI): domain Eukaryota; kingdom Metazoa; phylum Chordata; class Chondrichthyes; family Pristiophoridae; genus Pristiophorus; species Pristiophorus japonicus. The sequence goes on along the minus strand of NC_091979.1, from coordinate 276,335,306 downwards.
GTTTAAAGAGTTCTCTTCTCTCTCCTTTCAACTTGGATCGCCTGGTACTGCAAATCATTATTTGATCAAGAGGCTTACAATCATCCACCAGTTTTACTTTTGAGCTTGTTGTTCGGAGGTTTATTAAAGTTCACTTTCTTGTCAGTTTTGCATTACTCCCTGTGAGGAAGCATGGAGACTCTGCTTGTCAGCTGCCCGACACAGCCAAAATTAAGAATTTGTATTGCAGGCATGAACATAAGAACATAAGAAATAGGAGCAGGAGAAGGCCATACAGCCCCTCGAGCCTGCTCCGCCATTTAATACTGTTGTGTATGTAAACATTGTAACTGTGTAAGACTTGCCACCAGAGGGCGCAACTGTTGGAGGCCTAAGGATCACCTGCACACCTCATGCAAGGGAGTATAAAAGGTTGTCTGCCATGCTGCTTAGGCACTCTGGAGTTGTATTAAAGAGACTAAGGTCACATCAGTTTTAGCTCACAGTACTCAGTCTTGTGGAGTTCTTCCATACTTAACAAATACGATCATGGCTAATCCGATCATGGACTCAGGTCCACTTCCCTGCCTGCTCTCCATATCCCCTTATTCCATTATTGTTTAAGAAACGGTCTATTTCTGTCTTAAATGTATTCAATGTCCCAGCTTCCACAGCTCTCTGAGGCAGCGAATTCCACAGATCCACAACCCTCTGAGAAGAAATTTCTCCTCATCCCAGTTTTAAATGGGCGACCCCTTATTCTAAGATTATGCCCTCTAGTTTTAGTCTCCCCTATCAGTGGAAACATCCCCTCTGCATCCGCCCTGTCAAGCCCCCTCATAATCTTATACGTTATGAAGCTGTGCCTTACTGCTGCTTGGTACAGCACACAGAACCACCAGCATGCTATGTTTTAAAAGATAATTTTTAATTAAAGCTCAATATCAATGTATTGCAAAGATGAATTCGGAATACTCGGATTGATTAAGACCTGATAGACATTATAGTTCAGCAGAAACAAGAGACAAAGAAATTGGATGCAAAAGCAGAGAAACAGCAATTAATTGAGGTTTCTCAGGGTCATCGTTTGTCAGATTTCAGGTGCCAACTCTGCCCATTCTATGTGTAATGTCAGATAACATCCAAAGCTACCCTGAAAAGTGATTGCATTGAAAAGCTGTATTTGAAATCTGAAGGTATGATTTGTATTCTGGAGACAGATGCAGAATATCACATTATTATTGAGTAGTGCTATTTAAATCTGTGGTATTCAATGCAATTTAATCCGGCAATGAAAGCAGATTATTTCATTTATTCTGAAGTGCTGCAACTCAGAACTGTATTGTTAAAATGCTAATAGTTTGGTGTAACTATCATGGTTATGCTCCTTCATATCTCTGTAACCTCTTCCAGCCATACAAACCCCCGAGAAATCTGCATTCCTCCAACCTGGGCCTCTTGTGCATCCCCCACTTCTTTTGCCCCACTATTCTTGGCTGTAAGTTCTGAAATTCCCTCCCTAAACCTGTCTGCCTCTCCACCTTTCACTTCTCCTTTAAGCCTACCTCTTTGCACAAGCTTTTGGCTACCTAACCTAATGGGACAGATTTTGCTCTCAAAATAACGTTGAGGCTAATGGTGCTCGCCGTTATTTATGTGCAAATGCTACAGCATCGTCAGGCAAGGGGCAGATGCGTGAATATCCAATTTGTACCCCTCAGCCGTTAACTTCATGAAAACGGCATCTCACTGTCTGCCTCACCTTTGACATGCATTGAATAGCGTAAAGTTGCTGTATTTGTGCGTAGATCCAAACTAAACTCGCCACACATAGTTAAGTCTTGTCCTTTCAAGTCTAAGCACCCTTTTAACGACGTGATAAGTGTTAATTACTGCCAGTCAACCTCTCTGGCACTGAAAATTAACTGTTACAGATAAATGTGGAGTCTCATTCTTTCAGGTATTAATTGTTGTTGGGCATTTAAAAAATTTTATATTTAAAAAAAAAATTACTTTTCCTTTCTGTCTCTTCTTCCTCTTAATCCAGTCTTTCTTTCCCTCTTTATTTCTCTTCCTGTCCCTGATTTGATATTAAATTCACCCACTCTAATTTACACTTCCTTCTCTGTCCTTGCACTGTTGATTTCACAATCCTTCGGTCTGATTGGCTAAGGAGATACTCGGATGCTTGCCCTGTTCTCTCAGGTCCCTCGCTGGCCCATTATTAGCTCGTACTTAAAGCAATTTGCCATCCACAAAATGTAAAAACCTAAACATGCAAGGGCAACTAACTAACAGCAGACGCCATTAGACGACCTGCTACAACAAAATCTGTGTCAATGTTTCCTTCTCTGGCGTGGTGCCAATTTCTTTCTCATTCCGCTTCTGTGACGTGCCATGGGATGTTCTGCTATGTTAAAAGTGCTATATAAATACAACTGGTTGTTGGTAACAATTTATTTTTGACAGATTATTTTATAAATAATTTACATGAAGTACGCTTAACTCTAGTAAATGGTGTGATTTGTTAGAGGTGTTTAAAATTATGAAGTGTTGGGGCAGAGTAGATAGAAACAGACTGCTGCCCTTGTTTTTCTAGGTGATGGAGGCCATGGGTTTGTGAGGTACTATCGAAGAAGCTTTGGTGACTTGTTGCAGGGCATCCTGTAGATAATATACACTGAAGCCACGGTACGCCGGTGGTGAAGGCGGGTGGATGTTTAGAGTAGTGGATGGGGTGCCGATCAAGTGGACTGCTTGGTCCTGAATTTAGGACATAACTTGAATGCTGTTGAAGCTGCACCCAGCCAAGCAAGTGGAGAGGATTTGGGGAGTCAGGAGCTACACCACGTGCCACAAAATACCCGGCCTCTGACCTGCTCTAGTAGTCACAGAGGCCGAAATTGCCCCTTTGCGCATTGCCAGTTAACACCACCGGTCGGCGATAACGGTGCGCACCGACCCCTTATCACCCGCACCGACCCCTTTGCGCCCCTCAGGGAAAATTGGTGTCCCAGCCGGCGTTAAAGGGGAGGTGGTAGCGCAGCAGCCGCCATTTCTTCTCAGTCGGCCCGACAACCAACATGCAGGCCCGTCCGACCCCCTCCCTGGTGGCCCAGTGGGCACCACTAAAGAGGCTGCAGAGTTCACAGTGGCTCTCCCCTTTAAAAGGGGAGGAACGTTGTGAGGCATCAGCGTGACGCGGTGCATTCGCGTCGTGCCCCGCGAGTGCTCTGTTAGCGCAACAACAATTTTTTCGTCCAAATCCGCGCCGGTGCCTGCGCATCCCGCGACGTCGCTAAAAAAACGCCTAATTCAAATTATGCTCTCCAAACCCAGTGCGGGGCAAATTCGGCCCCACAGCGGTTATGTGCTTGGTGCAATTGAATTACCAGTTAGTGCTCCCTCAGGATTTTGATGGTGGGGCACAAGATGATGGGGAAAATAGTTAGGCCTAGAAATTAGCCTCCTTCACTCCTCCCGTTATCGCCTTGGGGGTGGGGGGGGGGGGGTGGGTAATAACGGGGTGCTAACGACTTACCGACCAGGCGAGGCGATATAAATGACTCCTGCTAAGTTGGCCGGGAGGTTTGTGGCGGTAGTAAAACTTTGCGCCCGGAGATCGTGGCATCACTGCCGTGCGCATCGTCCCGGTAGCACCCCGGACCCAAACCTTGGTTCCGCCCCTGCAGCATTGCCGGGCGAAAACACCAACAGCTGCAGGAGGCATTGTTCAAGAGGCCGGGCGCTTCGGGGGCACAAGTTAAAGGGGAGGTGGCTGAGCTAAGTGTGAGAATTGTTGCAATGGTTATTTTCCGTTTTTTCACTTCTTCGCCGCGATCGATTAGCCTAGCATTCTGTTGGAGTGCATGGGGCTGATCAGGCCAGATCGCGGCTGCCGTCGGAGACCAGCTAACTGCAGCGATGGCACTTCCCTTTAAAGGATGGAAGGCACCTTGGATCGTGGCAGCGCCTTGGATCGCGGTAGCACTACACCACTACGGCCCCGCTTGCGTCCTTTAGTGCTCCAGGAAGTGGATCGCTTGTCTTAGCGCTCCACTTCCTTCCTGCAGCGCAAACACCAAATTTATAGAAAGCTGAAAATCATTCGCGCCTGGCGCTCATTTTTTCAACATTCAAAAGTTAGAGCCCCAAATGGGCACTCCTGAATTTCTCCTCCTTCGGCTCCCTCATGTTGGAGATGATCATTGCCTGGAACTTGTGTGGTACAAATGTTATTTGCCACTTAGCAGCCCAAGCCTAAATGTTGTCCAGGTCTTGCTGCGTGCAGGCATGAATTACTTTATTTTCTGAAGAATTAGTACTGGACACCACAATCGTCAGCAAACAACCCCCCTTCAAATCTTATAATGGAGGAAAGGTCATTGTTGAAGCTGCTGAAGATAATTGTACCAAGGACGCTATCCTGGGCAACTTCATCAGCAATGATCAGCCTCCAACAACAGCAAACATCTTTTTTTGTGCCGGGTATGACTCCAGCTCCTGGAGTGTTACACCATGATACCCTTTGACTTCAGTTTTACTAGGTCTCCATGGTGCCACACTTGATCAAATACTGCCTTGATGTCAAGGGGAGCTACTCTTGAATACAGCCCTTGTGCCCATGTTTGGACCAAGGCTGTAATGAAGTCTCGAGTTGAGTTTTCCTGGTGAAACCCAAAATGAGCATCATTGAGTAGGTAATTGGTAAGTGCCACTTGCTGGTGATTGGGAGTAGGCTGATTGGGCAGTAATCGCCCGGTTTGGATTTGTCTTGCTTTTTGTGTCCAGGATATAGCTGGGCAATTTTCCACGATGTTGGGCAGATGCCTGTGTTGTAACTGTACTGGAATAGCTTACCGAGTGACTCTGCTAGTTCTGGTGCACAAGTCTTCAGCACTACAACCGGGATGTAGTAGGGGCCCATAGCCTTTTCTATGTCTAGTGTACCCAGCTGTTTCTTGATGCCACATGGAATGAATTGAATTGGCTGAAGACTGGCACCTGTGATGGTGGGGACCTGAGGAGGAACCCGAGAAGAATCATCCACTCGGCACTTCTGGCTCAATATGGTTCTGAATGCTTCAGCCTTGTCTTTTGCACACAAGTGCTGGGCCCTGCAATCATTGAGGATGGGATGTCCATGGGGGCTCCTCCCCCAAGTTGCCGAATTGTCCACCACCATTCAGGACGGGATGTAGTAGAGCTGAAGAGCTTTGACCTGATCCATTGTTTGTGGGATCACTTAGCTGTGTCTCAAGCATGCAACTTTAGATGTTTAGCATGCATGTAGTCCTGTGTTGTAGCTTCTCCAGGTTTGCACCTCATTTTACGGTATGCCTGGTATTGCTCTTGGCATGCTCTTCACACTCCTCATTGAACCAGGGTTGGTCACCTGGCTTGATGGTGATGAAGCAGTGTTTGACTATGAGGTTACAGATTGTTGAGGTAAAAAGATAAAAGATTTGCAATTATTTAGCACTCTTCATGACTTCAGAACATCTCAAAGCACTTTACAATGAAGTACTTTTGAAGTGTAGTAACTGTTGTAATGTAGCAAACGTGGCAGCCAATTTGTGCGCAGCATGATCTGATAAACAGCAATGTGATAATGACCGGATAATCTGTTTTAGTGATGTAGATTGAGGGATAAATATTGGCCAGGACACCAGGGATAACTCTCTTGTTCTTCTTCAAAATAGTGCTATGGGATCGTTTACACCACCTGAGAGAGCAAATGAGGCCTCGGATTAACATCTCATCTGAAAGACGCAATCTCCGATAATGCAGCACTACCTCAGTGTCAGCCTAGATTTTTGTGCTCAAGTCTCTGGAGTGGGACTTGAACCTACAATCTTCTGACTCAGAGGCGAGAGTGCTACCCACTAAGCCACAGCTGACAAACGTTTCTGCTGGTGCTGCTGATGGACCACAGTGATCTGCGGGCACTACTGAACCACTTGTGATAGCCATTGAAGTCCCCCATCCACAGTATATTCTCTGCCTATACTACCCTCACTGCTTTCTTTAAGTGATGTTCAACATGGGGGAGCACTGATTCATTAGCGAGGGAGCTTGATAAATAGTATTTTCTGGAGGATTCTTTGCCCATGTTTGACCTGAAGCCATAAGACTTCATGGATTCAGAGTCAATGTTGAGGAATCCCAGGGCCAATTTCACCCGAATGTATACCACTGTGCCTCCAGGTTTGGGGATCTGTCCTGCCGGTGTGACAGGATACACCCAGGGATGGTGATGGAGGAGTCTAGGTTGTTTACTGATGGGTATGATTCAGTGAATATGGCTATGTCAGGCTGTTGCTTGACTAGTCTTTGGGACAGCTCTCAAAACTTTGGCACCAGTCCCCAAGTTTAGTGAGGAGCACTTTGCAGGGTCAGCAGGGGTGAATGTGTCATCGTGTCGTGATCCGATGCCTAGGTCTATCTGGTTTTATTTTTGTTATTCTTTGTAACGGTTTGATACAACTGAGTGGCATGATAGGCCACTACAGAGGACAGTTCAGAGTCAACCACATTGGTGTGGGACTGCAGTCACATAGAGGCTAGACTGGGTAAGCACTGTACTTGAGCATATAAATCTAGGCTGACACTCCAGTGCAGTGCTGAGGGAGTGCTGCATTGTCGGATGAAATGTTAAACCGAGATCCCGTCTGCTCTTTCAAGTGGACGTAAAAGATCCTATGACTATTTTGAAGAAGAGCAGAGGAGTTATCCCCGGTGACCTGGCTAATATGGACAGTGCACGCCAGCGGTCTGCTCCCCACCGGTACTTCGAAACCACCGGCGGAACTCAGCTGGGAAACTTTTCGCCGACCCGGTTCTCACCCAAAGCAGCCAATATCGTTGTGGAGCCGGGCGGTGAAGCACTGGAAATTCTAGCCCTTGGTCTACATTATTAACCTGTATTGTTGGTTGAACTTTCAATCACAAGCATGTGGATTGAATTCCTTCAGCACTGCTACAAGGCGCTGTGTAAATCTAGTGCAGTTAAAAACAGGTTCTGCAAGACTGACTTATCTCTTGTATCTATAATAGGTGGCAGAGAATAAAATAAACTTTTATTGATCAGCTATTGATGGTTTCCAAAGTAAATTAGGAAGGTTAGTGAAAGAACAAGTCCTTCTACTGGGGAAAATTGAAAGGAATAAGGTCCACTATCTTTAAGGGTTGTCAATCTAATGTATTGTAATGTAGTTTCTCTGTGAATAACTTCCTCATAGTCTATTTTCTGAAGTAGGAAGCAGGAATCTGATGGTTGAGAGAAAACACAAGAGTTTGCACAATGAAAGTGAGCTCCCAGTGGTCCTAAAGGAACTATAAAAACATTTAGCGGCAGCCCAACCACCGGGTGTCTCCAATCCGGCGAGATCGGGCGGCGAGGGACAAGGGAACCGGTAACAAACGCGGCGCAGGGGGTGGCGAGAATCGGTGGACCGGTGGGAATCGGCGGGCGGCAAGGACCAGCGGGCAGAGAGGACAGGCAAGAATCATGCGGACGGCATGGATCGAGGGAATCGGCGGGCAGCGAGGATCAGAGGACCGGCAGGAATCGGTGGGCGGCGAGGTCCCAAGAAAGGTTCAGCACGGGCCAACAGCGAGGCCAGGACCCAGGTAAAGTACAGCACTGACGAGCAGCAAGGCCAAAACCCAGGGAAGGTTCAGCACAGGCCAGCAGCGAGGTCGGGACCCAGGAAGGTACAGGATGGACCAAAAATGAGGTCGGGAGACCGAAGCCAACCTGGCGAGGTTGGGACACGAGGCCAGCAGCGAGGTTGGGACACGAGGCCAGAATACGTGTGGTCGCTAGTGTCTGCCGCAGGGAAAATCATCGCAAGAATCCTCTTCAATCATCTCCTCCCAGTGGCTGAAGAGCTCCTCCCAGAGTCGCAATGCGGACTCCGCCCACTAAGGGACACAACCGACATGATCTTCACCGCGCGACAAATCCAAGAAAAATGTAGGGAGCAACATCAACTTCTATACATGGCTTTCTTTGACTCTGTCAACTGTGAGGGATTATGGAATGTCCTTCTCAAATTCATCTGTCCTCAAAAATTTGGCACCTTCCTCCGCCTGCTTCACGATGACATGCAAGCCGTGATTCTTAGCAATGGATACACCACAGACCCAAAACAAGTGCAGACCTGGGTCAAGCAAGGCTGGGTCATCACACCAACGCTCTTCTCAATCTTCCTCGCTGCAATGCTTTATCTCACCTTTAACAAGCTCCCCGCTGGAGTGGATTTAATCTACAGGACAAGTGGGAAATTGTTCAACCTCCAGTCCAGATCCAAAGTTGTTCCAACCTCTGTCATTGAATTACAATATGCAGATGACGCTTGCGTTTGTGCACACTCAGAGTCCAAACTCCAAACCATCGTTGACACCTTCACTGAAGCGTACGAGAGTCTGGTCCATACATTAAACATCAGTAAGACAAAGGTGCTCTACCAACTGCCCCGTCCACACAGTACTGCTCCCCGATTATCAAGATCCATGACGAGACCTTGGACAATGTGGACCACTTCCCATAACTTGGGAGCCTACTATCAGCAAGGACAGACATCGATGATGAGGTCGAACACTGCCTTCAGTGTGCCTGTGCAGCATTCGGCCGCCTGAGGAAAAGAGTGTTCGTTGAATAGGTTGGGCCTATACTCATTGGAGTTCAGAAGAATAAGGAGGTGATCTTATTGAAATTTATAAGATAATAAGGGGGCTCAACAAGGTGAATGCAGAGTATATTTCCACTCATAAGGGAAACTAAAACTAGGGGACATAGTTTCAGAATAAGGAGCCGCCCATTGAAACCTGAGATGAGGGTTGTAAATCTGTAGAATTCTGTGCCTCAGAGAGCTGTGGAGGCGAGGTCAGTGAATATATTTAAGATAGACAGATTTTTGAGCGATAAGGGAATAAAGGGTTATGGGGAGTGGGCAGGGAGGTGGAGCTGAGTCCATGATCAGATCAGCCATGATCTTATTAAATGACGGAGCAGGCTCAAGGCTCCTGCTCTTATTTCTTATGTTCTTATGGGCTAGAGTTTCCAAACAATCCGCCAGCATCCGATTGCCGCCCAAAAGACCGCTAAGATTCCCAAAATTATTGCCTGCGAAAAATTCCCCCCAAAAATGAAAAAAATACGCCCAGTGAAAAAAATGGCCGTTACACCCCGATTTTCGGCGTAAAAATGGAATCTTGGGCCGACTGGATGGTTCTTAAAGAAAATGGGCGATAAATTTACAAAAAATTTACACCGAGGCTGCGGGTTGGGCCTAGGAGGGGAAAAACACAAAAAATATTTTTCTAAAACATAGTAAAAAAATCATCATAACATTCTCAGGACCTTTTTCACTTAAATCACTACAAGAGAATTTTAAAATAATTAGTAAAAAACCAATTACTTACCTTTTTCTTGCAGGGCTACTTACCTACTGCCCAGTTCCGCTGATTCTCGTGGGCATTTTTTTTTTCAACTTACCTACGGCTGAGCCAAAAATTGCACCAGGCAATCTATGGACGGTGCACGCCGGCGCTACCCTCCCCAGCGGTACTTCGACACCACCGGCGGAATTCAGCTGGGAAATTTTTCACCAACCTGGTTCTCGCCCAAAATGGCCAATACTGCCGAGAAACCGGGCACTGAAGCACTGGAAATTCGAGCCCTAGTTCTTATGTAAGACCAGAATTTCAAACCCGGCACCAAGCTTGTGGTCTACAGAGCAGTAGTGATACCCGCCCTCCTATATGCTTCAGAGACATGGACTATGTACAGTAGGCACCTCAAAGCACTGGAGTAGTACCACCAACGCTGCCTCCGCAAAATCCTGCAAATTAATTGGCAGGATAGGCGCACCAAAGTCATCATTCTCTCTCAGGCCAACAGCCCCAGCATCGAGGCATTGACCATGCTCGATCAGCTCCGATGGACAGACCACATTGTCTGCATGCCTGATACTAGACCCCCGAAACAAGCACTCTACTCCGAGCTACGTCACGGCAGGCGGGTCCCTGGAGGGCAGAGAAACGCTTCAAGGATGCCCTCAAAGCCTTCTTGAAAAAATGTAACATCCCCACCGACTCTTGGGAATCCCTGGCCCAAGACCGCTCAAAGTGGAGGAGAAGCATTCGAGAAGGTTCCGAACTCCTCGAGTCTCTTCGACGGCAGCATGCAGAAGCCAAGTACAAAGAGCGGAAGGAGCATACGACAAAACAAGCACCCCACCCACCCATCCCTCCAACCACCACCTGCCCCACCTGTGACAGAGACTGTAGATCCTGCATTGGTCTCATCTGTCACCTTAGAACTCATTTTAGTGTGGAAGCAAGTCATCCTCAACTCCAGGGGACTGCCTAAGAAGAAGAAGATAAAAACAGTGTTTCCTTATGGACACATTTCATGCCAGTCAGCTTATTAAATCAATTTTTTTCTGTTTACTACATAAAGTTTTCACATCTTATCCAGATTAGTAATTTAAATGGAAATATAACGTAAGACAGGAAAAAAAATTAAGAATTTAGAAGGAGCAAGTTTGTATTAATGACTTTAAACAAAGTGAGCCTGAAAATCCAAAGATCTTCCAGAAGAAGAAAATGATCTTCTGGAGCTCATCTACACTCTTCTGGATACTAATATGCCTCATCCCACTGGACATATTGGCCTCTAAACATACCCCAGTTGCCAATGAGGCAGGAGAAGCAGGAACTCCCAGTGTACGGAGTTCTGGCTCCACCCTCACCACGTCACTAGTCTTGTACGGGGTGCGCTGAGGCATAGGTTGTGACAATGTTCCCTGTAAGCTGCGCTTTGTCCTGCATGGCCTGTTTCTTTTAATGCACGGTCCCTTTAAATTTCTGCACATGAGCAGTATTTACAATGTAAAAGCTGGTGAGCATAGGACCTTTGAGATTACTGTACAGCTACGCACCTTAGGGGGAACTTTGGGTTGGGACCCAGCATATTTGGGTCCGTGCCATTCCACCATAGTGGGAGTCTGCTGCAACAGCTGAGTAAATTCAACACCAGTAGATTATTCCTTTCATTTTTTTTTGCGCCAATCTTCAAAAATGATTTCCTTCTTGATTACACCTGCTCTGAGATTAGATTGTGTATATTCAGACTGCTGTTTAAATGAACTGCATTCAACTGAGTTATTTACTGCAGTGTTTCCAGGTGTTTCTTACATTGAAAGTACAGGGACTGTAAATAACATTACCAACATATCCATTTTCTAAATAACTGTAGAAGGAACAGTACATCATATTTGCCATCATTTGATTACCCTCAACCTTGGGAGGGATGGAGATTATATATGGTCAGTCATACTTGTCAACATTTGATCACGCTAAACCAAAACTGGTGCAGGATGTAGAGACTTCACAGGTGACAAGATAATGGCCATAGTTAGTCAGATTTGCCAACATTTGACAGTTCTAGATATGGATAGATTGGAGAGATGAGGAGGGCAGTGATAGGGAGAAAAGTTAGATTGGTCAGAATTATGCGAGGAAGAAGGATGACCAGTATATCAGGAAAATGGTATGGGCCGGAATTTTCCTTACCTTGGTGGGTCCGGTGCGGGCGGTGTTTGTGGCGGACCCTGCTGCTGGCTGCATCCCGCTGTACAAAATGAACTTACCTTAATGGGGCCTATTAAGCCCGCCCAGCGCGCTACCCGGCCCAATTAGATAGAGCGGGTCTGGTAACGTCATTCATGACTTAGACTTGGGTGTACAGGACAAAATTCCAGAATTTGTAGATGACACAAAACTAGTGAGGAGGATAGTGATACACCTCAAGAGCACATAGACAGGCTTGTGGAGTGCACAGACATGTGGCAGATGAAATTTAACACAGAAAAGTGCGAAGTGATACATTTTGGTAGGAAGAATGAGGAGAGGCGATATAAACTAAAGAATACCATTCTAAAGGTGGTGCATGAGCAGAGAGGCTTGGCGATATGTGTACAAATTGTTGAAGGTGGCAGGGCAGGTTGAGAAAGCAATTAAAAAAGCATACTGGATCATGGGCTTCATAAATAGAGGCATAGAGTACAAAAGCAAGGAAGTTATGATGAGCCTTTATAAAACACTGGTTCAACCTCAATTGGAGTATTGTGCCCAATTGTGGGCACCGCACTTTAGGAAGGATGTGAAGGCCTTAGAGAGGGTGCAGCCAAGATCTTCAAGAATGGTTCCAGGGATGGGGGACTTTAGTTACGTGGATAGACTGGAGAAGCTGGGGTTGTTCTTAGAATTAGGGTTAGGGTTAGAGAGAAGGTTGAGAGGAGATCTAATAGAGGTGTTCAAAATCATGAGGGGTCTAATCAAGAGAAACTGTACCTATTGGCGAAAGGGTCGAGAACCAGAAGACACTGATTGGCAGAAGAACCAAAGGCGACATAAGGCAAAACTTTTTTACACAGCGAGTGGTTGGGATCTGGAATGCACTGCCTGAAAGGCATGGCTTTCAAAAGGGAATTGAATAAGTAGCTGAAGAAAAACAAATTGCAGGGCTACGGGAAAAGGGCGGGGGAGTGGGACTAGCTGAAGAGAGCTGGCACGGACTCAATGGGCCGAATGGCGGCCTCCTGTGCTGTAACCATTCTATGATTCAATGACGCATTCTAAGTCGGACTCCTTAAAGGGACCCATGGCCACGTTAAATTTTAAGTTTAATCTAACACAATGGATATTGAATCTATACTCTACAATAATATAAAAGTTATATATGAGTGACAAATAAATATTTAAATAATATTAACATTAAGTAATATGACTCCATCTACAAATACAATCAGGAACATAATTTAAAAAGTACATTCATTGGGATGTTATTGGTGCATTAGTCACAAATCTGTAGACTTTTGTATCAGTAACTGGTACAAATAAAAGATGTGTGTATAGATAGGTAAGACATAAAATTAAGCAGATTTAAATTGTAATTGTAAAGGGGTACATTTACAATCTTATGCAAGTTCAGCAGAAGAGCTGCGGAATCCCTGACACACAGTGTAAGTGGTGCTTACGTGTTTCTGGGATTTCTGCAGCTCCTCCGTTGAAGTCAACAATGGACAGTGAGAGAATCTCCGCAGAAATTCACTCTAAAATCTCAGACTGAAAACTTACAATAGTCATAGTCAGTGACTGAAAGCAAATTGAATACTGAAAGCAAATTTGGTGAATCGAATAACTAGGGCTGTAGAGAGGGCTTTAAACTAATTAGTGGGTGGGGGGGTGTTCAGGTGAGCGGAAATTTTAAAAGTCAAAGAATAAGGAGAAGGCAATAGAGCAGGGTAGCACTGGTGGAAATGAAAACCAGAGCGTGACAGGAAGGTACAGAATGTATAAAGTTAAAAGTGTATCAGAAAATGGCGTCAAAGCAGGAAAAAATGGTTAAAAAAAACAAATTTAAAAGCTCTTTATCTGAATGCATACAGCATTCGAAACAAAATAGATGAGTTGACGGCACAAATAGATACACAAGTGTATGATCTGATAGCCATTACACAGACATGGTTGCAGGGTGACCAAGGCTCAGAACTAAATATTCAGAGGTATTTGACAATTCAGAAGGACAGACAGAAAGGGGAAATACTTTGGTTCCGTCTTCACGAAGGAAGACACAAATAACCTTCTGGAAATAGTAGGGGACTGAGGGTCTAGTGAGAAGGAGGAACTGAAGGAAATCCTTATTAGGCGGGAAATTGTGTTGGGGAAATTGATGGGATTGAAGGCCGATAAATCCCCGGGGCCTGATAGTCTGCATCCCAGAGTACTTAAGGAAGTGGCCCTAGAAATAGTGGATGCATTGGTGATCATTTTCCAACAGTCTATTGACTCTGGATCAGTTCCTATGGCTGGAAGGTAGCTAATGTAACACCACTTTTTAAGAAAGGAGGGAGAGAGAAAACGAGTAATTATAGACCGGTTAGCCTGACATCAGTAGCGGGGAAAATGTTGGAATCAATTATTAAAGATGAAATAGCAGCACATTTGGAAAGCAGTGATAGGATCAGTCCAAGTCAGCATGGATTTATGAAAGGGAAATCCTGATTGACAAATCTTCTAGAATTTTTTGAGGATGTAACTAGTAGAGTGGACAAGGGAGAACTAGTGGATGTGGTGTATTTGGACTTTCAAAAGGCTTTTGACAAGGTCCCACACAAGAGATTGATGTGCAAAATTAAAGCACATGGTATTGGGGGTAATGTATTGACTACAGCCTCACGGTACTGGCAGAAAAAAAGCAGCTTTTGGCACCACAAGACTGGAGCAAGATTTTTTTCAGTGGAATTTTGCCATCGGTGGGTATCATCGGCAGTGTGCGCTCTTATGACGCACTTAGGACGGATCAGCAGCAGCTGTGTGGTGGGGGGGAGCAGATCATCACCGGAATACCACAGGAGTGGAAGTTTTTAAATGGCTGCCATTACTCGAAAAATCGGCAGCCATTGCACTCTGCAGCATGGCCACCGATTTCCGGCAGTAATAGGCCTTAAGGGAAGGGGCAATTTCAGCCCAATATCTCCTTCTTTGGCTCAGTCTTAATTTTTGTCTGATCACACTCCTGTGAAGTGCCTTGGGACATTTAACTATGTTAAATGCACTATATAAATGCAAGTTATTGTTCTTGTTGGCACCACTAACCCATTTAAGTTGGATTAAGGTTTATGCAAAAATAGCAGAAAAATAAATCTCAAGACAAACACAGCTGAGGTCCATTGAGTGCTATGTGAAAGCTTCAGGACCAAACAACTACATAAAGAAAATGTGAATGCAGCACTGGAATTAGCTCCAACCTGATTTAATTATCGTCTTTTTCTTTCTTTCAGACCAGCACCCAAGAAGCCTCAGCAATACAGTAAAATTAACCGACGTTGTTGATATTGAATGACAGAAGAACTTTACCTGCCAGCATCTGACCAAACATGTTTGCACTATATGAGAATTCTAAATGGAGTTAGTCCTCTTATTAACCAGCATTGCGAGTAGGAATGGTTCTCTATATATCCATATCTGTGCCAGCATTTCTTGACTGTCTTGGGCAAAGGATAGCAAGGTTTAGGTGATTGCCAAGCTGTTCTTTTCACCCTAACTAGTGAAAGAAGAAATAATCTTTATATGTATATAGTTGAGAGATGCTGGTACATAGACTATCAATCTGTTTTATACAATGAAAGTGATCCTGCCACCCCACGATCATTAATATCTCATGGTACCACAATGAATCTTAGCAACATGCTGTAATAGCTTCATTGTACCCCATCACTGGCTTTTTTGGTGTAATATTCTGCTTCCACACTAAAAATGCATTTTATTCATTTTTTAAACTAATATGTCATCAGAGCAAATCATTCAGACAGTCAAAGCACCAAAATGTATTAGTGCCTTCACTGTATAAACAAGCCACCACATGGACATAATGCACTTGTGTATTATGTGATCAGACCCACTCATTGTGTAAGTGTTGTATGACAGCAGAACATACACGGCATTCATTATATCAATCAAATCTCTGTGTGACTTACGAATCCACATGGCATTTTAATTTAACAGAAGTGCTGCATGTGTTAATAGTGGTTGAACCAATTGTTTGAAATGCAACCTTATACTGTAAATAAGAGGTAAGCTCACACCACAAAGGTTGTGATCAAATTAGCTGGCGCTCAACATATTCTTTGTACTATAATAGAACTGATAGATAAAGGGACTCTGAGCTCCTGTTTTTGGTGCTGTGGCTCCTTATGGTGCTGTGTACTTGCTCAGGTACGTGTAAATTATTAATTTATGTTGAATATTTATTACAATGCAGTGCACTGTGGTAGACACTTTTACAGTAGCTGAATTTTCTTAAAGGAAAAATTCTCAGTGTCATAATTGTGATCATTTTCAGTGAAAACATTCTGCCGAATTGCAACTTAGCAGAATAAATCTATTTGCTCTAAAGTTACTAGGGCACCAATAAACACAATGTGCTATTACTTTTAAACAGCAGGAATAAAAAGAACATTCAGATTCGGATGAGGAATTCAGCACAGATTGGACTGATTCACAGAATTCACGTAAATCAAATCACTGCATTGTTTCCTTTTTCAGGTCAACCATTTTGTAAAATGATTTTTAAAAATTCCAAACTTGTTATTAGTGTCTGATGTAGTTTATTGATTAAACTATACTCACATTTTTGTAGCATTTACATATACTAGAAGGTCAGCTAGCCACTCAGAGCTCTTATTTTTAAATGAAATGTATGTAACATTCCATTTAAGCTTGTTCAAGTTTGTTGTATGTTTTAGGTTTTACAGGGAAACACTTCTGCAGTTTGTTTTCCTGTGCCATTGATTCAAGATTATGCTTGTGAACTGTCCATTATTCACTAAACTCTGTGTTCAAATAATGCCCTTTGTGTCATTAGTTATTTCGTACATCATCATGCTTTAATCCTTTGAGATCACACAAGTAAGTTTATAACAAAATAAAGAACAGAATTACATTTATTCAGTTATTACCTATAACTGTGGTAGAAAGGAGATACTGCAAGAATCCCTCCTACCATATGTGAGTTATATTTATTAAATAATTATTGATATTTCCATTTATTACATTCTTGTAAAAATTTGAGTGACTACTTTTATTGCTTGAAGAGCGTTAAGAATGATCGTGTGCGACAAAGAAGGAAGCCAAGGATATTTCAACTTTCCTTATACACAGCAACCTACTAAATAAATAGCTGGAATTGGGAGAGTTGACACGCATAAGCCAACGCTCTCTCATTTTATTTTGACTATCAAACAGTCTTGCAAATTTAACAGCGGAATTAGATATTTAAACCAGCCTCATAACAACCTATTGGAATATAATCCACTGTAGTGAAGCAAGTGGTTCTGCATCAGTACTGAAATTTACAAGTTGCAATCTTTATAGCTTTTAAATAGGGCATCAGGAGTGTAGGTAAAGTACGTGGGCAGGATTTTCATTGGGCTTGTGCCTCTGTTGGTGCTCCCTGGGAGGATAGACGCACCAACGTCAATGTTCTCGATCAGGCCAACATCCCCAGCATCGAAGCACTGACCACACTCGACCAGCTCTGTTGGGTGGGCCACATTGTCGCATGCCCGACACAAGACTCCCAAAGCAAGCGCTCTACTCGGAACTCCTACACGGTAGGTGATCCCTAGGTGGGCAAAGGAAACATTTCAAGGACACCCTCAAAGCCTCCTTAATAAAGTGCAACATCCCCACAGAGACCTGGTAATCCCTGGCCAAATACCGCCCTAAGTGGAGGAAGAGCATCTGGGAGGGCGCTGAGCACCTCGAGTCTCATCGCTGAGAGCATACAGAAAACAAGCGCAGGCAGCGGAAGGAGCTTGCGGCAAACCAGACTCCCCACCCACCCGTTCCGTCTACGACTGTCTGTCCCAATGACAGAGACTGTAATAACCGTATTGGATTGCACAGTCACCTGAGAACTCTCTTTTAGAGTGGAAGCAAGTCTTCCTCGATCTCGAGGGACTGGCTATGATGATGATGATGATTTCTGGCTGGGCGGCCAGCTTCCAGCGCTCCCCCAGGAAACTTAGTGCCGGTTTTGTGGGGGCGCTGAGCAGTACCGCCTGGGAGCGCTGAAATGGTGTGCAACGCCCCCGGTTTCGACAGCGCTATGATTTTTGTTTCACGCTGACCCTGTAGCGCCCCGTAGTGGGACCAACTGGGAAAGCAGGTAGTCCGAGCTGTTTTGGCGGCAGTGAGGGAAGGAATGACTACATGAGGTAAGTGCGATTGTTTTTATTTGTTTTATTTTTGCGATTTATTTTTATGTGGGTTCGGCAAGGTATTGGGAATGTTTTTTGTGGTTTTTTTGCTCAGCCGGCCTAGCGCCCTAAGAGAGGTGTGGAACGCCTCCTTTAGCGCTCCGCTCCACACTCAGGGCCCAACTGCTGAAGTCTGTGGCTGCAAATGCAAACCATTTCCGGCACAAAATGTAAAGCCCGAAAAAAGCCTCCAACTAAAAATTCAGTCCAAAGTCTTTTATGTCTCCTATAGAACAAATCTTAACATTAAAAATAACTCAGCCCTTTATCCTCAGAATACTGAACCATAAATAGAATAAGATGCTAAGCTTTTTTGTCTCTTGTAACCTGAATCCTAAAAAAAGATACTTGTCTTTTACGTCTCCTGTATACTGAATCCTAAAATAAGATACTTGGGGCTAAAAATTCATTATAGCCCGGTTTGAGGCGGTGACACCGCCTGGTTGCTAACTTTAGTGCCGCCGATGTTTACGGCTTCCTACTGGAATATTGGTTTTTAGCGCCCCAAGAGGGGAGTGGAGCGCTAACCCTGATCCCTGGGGCGCTATTACGGGAGCGCTGCTGAAGTTCTGGCGCTAGGAAACCGGCTTCCTAACACCTAAAGAGGAGGTCAGCTGGAGCACCTGAAAACTGAAAGAAAATGCAAAGGAGATTAGAAACAGTGCTGAACACCTTTGAGAGATACATTAGTACAAATACATTCCATTTTAACCACCCACCTGCTCACCCGTGGAAATATCGCCCCGGCAGCTTCTTCAGGGCGCCTGCTTACCCTGTCGGAATAGTGCCAGGCACTACGGCAGGCGAAAGCATTCAATTTTGCGACTGCAGCGCTAAGGGGGCGTTGCACATTCATTGATGTCACCAAGTGGGTGGCGCTCGAGTGCGCAGCGCTAACGCTTAGCGCCGCCGGTAAACCTCCACTGAAGACGCTCGATCGGTAAGAGCTTAGCAGTCCATTAGCGCTCCTCTCAGATGCTAACGGGTGAGGCTAAGCAAACAAGGTTTTAGTCCTTAGTTGTTTCTGAATCCTCTATAAAAAATCCTGATGCAAAGTAGAAGTAAAAAGAAAATTATGAATGCTGCAAATCTGAAATAAAGACAAAAAATGCTGGAAATACACAGCTGGTCAATCAACATATAAAAACTGTATCGTAGTGTCCCCAAATGCATTCAGTATAAAATGTCCTCATTTATTTGAAATCAGTTTTTCTGTCAACTGATCTGCTCCTTCTTAACACAATTAAAATTGTATCTAATCATATTTTCTACTTCCTACTAAAGTCCAGAACACATTCCTTAATTTAAAAAATACAAGTCCAAAAAATGTCTTCATAATACATAACAACCGAGAAATGTCTTGCTTAATATAGTTAAAAGCACTACTATATTGGAGCACTAGCTCAAGGGATGTTCAGAGGCAGATGTATCCCAGGCCATTGTTATGAGGCTCCTATCAGCCCGCTTCAAAACAGCACTGGCAGAAGCTTGGCACACCCATCCAACTCCTCATGGACAACTGATATGTAACCCAGAAAGACCAGTAGAAAAATAAAGGTGTTTAAGAACATAAGAAATAGGAACAGGAGTGGGCCATACAGTCCCTCGAGCCTGCTCTACCATTCAATAAGATCATGGCTGATCTGATCATGGACTCAGCTCCACTTCCCCGCCCCACTCCCCATAACCCCTTATTTCCTTATCGTTTAAGAAACCGTCTCTTTCTGTCTTAAATTTATTCAATGTCCCAGCTTCCACAGCTCTCTGAGGCAGCGAATGCCACAGATTTACAACCCTCTGAGAGAAGAAATTTCTCCTCATCTCTGTTTTAAATGGGTGGCCTCTTATTCTAAGATCATGCCCTCCAGTTCTAGTCTCCCCCATCAGTGGAAACATCCTCTCTGCATCCACCTTGACAAGCCCCCTCATAATCTTATACATTTCGATAAGATCACCTCTCATTCTTCTGAACTCCAATGAGTAGAGGCCCAACCTACTCAACCTTTCCTCATAAGTCAACCCCCTCATCTCCGGAATCAACCTAGTGAACCTTCTCTAAACTGCCTCCAATGCAAAGTATATCTTTTCGTAAATATGGAAACCAAAACTGCATGCAGTATTCCAGGTGTGGCCTCACCAATACCTTATATAGCTGTAGCAAGACTTCCCTGCTTTTATACTCCATCCCCTTTGCAATAAAGGCCAAGATACCATTGGCCTTCCTGATCACTTGCTGTACCTGCATACTATCCTTTTGTGTTTCTTGCACAAGTACCCCCAGGTCCCGCTTTACTGCGGCACTTTGCAATCTTTCTCCATTTAAATAATAACTTGCTCTTTGATTTTTTTTTTCTGCCAAAGTTCATGACTTCACACTTTCCAACGTTATACTCCATCTGCCAAATTTTTGCCCACTCACTTAGCCTGTCTATGTCCTTTTGCAGATTTTTTTGTGTCCTCCTCACACATTGTTTTTCCTCCCATCTTTGTATTGTCAGCAAACCTGGCTACGTTACACTTCGTCCCTTCTTCCAAGTCGTTAATAAAGATTGTAAATAGTTGGGGTCCCAGCACTGATCCCTGCAGTACCCCACTAGTTACTGGTTGCCAACCAGAGAATGAACCATTTATCCCGACTTTCTGTTCTCTGTTAGTTTGCCAATCCTCTATCCATGCTAATATATTACCCCCAACCCCGTGAACTTTTATCCTGTGCAGTAAACTTTTATGTGGCACCTTGTCAAATGCCTTCTGGAAGTCCAAATACACCACATCCAATAATGGACTCCAACATTTTCCCAACCACAGATGTTAGGCTAACTGGTCTATAGTTTCCTGCTTTTTGTCTGCTTTTTGTCTTTGCATCCTCACAAAAAATAGAGGGAATCCTGAAAAATATTTGTACATTTTAACACTAATAATTTATTGCCAGTAACATTTCCAGCTTCAGAAGCACAATTTAGTCAGCGAATAAAAAGTGAAATGGAATTAGTTTGCCTTTGACCCTGGCAAAAGGCAGTCTCTGAATTGTCTTCCAAACTCTTCAAGCAGACTAATCACATTCTAGAGAATAGAAAGAGTACATAATCAATACATAAAAGCAAAAATTAACAATTATTTTGAAAATAAAATACTGATCCATCATTGATCACAATGAGTTGTGTAAATTACCTCTGTGCTAAAAGATTTGGCCATTTCCAGGATACTCGTGCCATACTGGAATCAAACATAGAGACAAAAGGATTTGTATGTCGAAAAACTCTGTCATATTGACATTTTTTCTTTCAATACCATTTATAACCTGCAGTGTTAATAAACATGATGCAACCGATTCAGATCTTCAGGGACATGTACACTCCCATCAACTCTTTTATGAAGGGACTGAAAAGATAATAAACATTCTTCTGAAACTTCAGAAATCCAACCAGATCCCACGCCTGCAACTGCAGCTAGGTACTGCAACTGCCATCCTGCCATCCAATACTCCTCTATTCATCTGAAATAACAACCTACACGTGTAGTCCCAGCCAGAGCAACCCAGCCTGAGAGCCCTTTTCCCCTGGCCACACCCCTTCTCATGAAGGGGACAAAAATTCCTACCCAACCTATTTCCCCAGTGTTATGCTGTACTCTCAACCGACATCATGGCAGACGTGTACCAGAAGGCCCACAGAAATTCGGGGCCTCAATATTCAGTCTCATATCATATAATTCCTCTTCCCAAGAGAGGCTGTCTATTTAAAGCATGAACATTGCAATACCTCATTTGTTACATAAGGATCAGCCCCATTTTCCAGCAGCAGTCGGACGAGGTTATCGTGGTTGTTGATCAGTGCAACCTACAATTTTGAATAAATAGTAAAAAAGAAACCTATGAAACTTCAAACTTCAATGTGAGACTTCAACAATATAGTAAAGGACATGACTGACCTAACCAGATCTGACCAGAACCAGATTTGGTCATTGCTGACTAGGTCAGATCTGCAGCAGTTGAATATGAAGAAACAAAGGTGGGCACTGTACCAGGGATGTGGCGAGGATGGGAGATTGTGAGAGCCTGGGCATCAAAACTGGGGGTAGTGGCATTGTAGAAGGTGGATGGTCAGGAGAGGGAGTTGGGAGCTAGAGTGGATGCTGGGCAGGGAGCTGTGGATGAATTTCACAGCATAGAGAGTGAATTTAAAGAGTTGGAACATTTAGGAAGATGTGGACAACAAAGTAAACAGGGAAGTGTACAGGGTGGGACTGAGTGAGGACAACAGCAAGGAGAAGTCAGAGGAGAGTAGGCAGGGGTAATTTAGATAAAAGGTCGAAATCATTGAGGCTGAGGAATAATTCAGTATAAAAACTAAACGATGACAACAGGGAGAAGATTTTAGCAAGAAAGTCACCAAGAGGATTTGGAGGGTGACAAAACAGTGAGATTTTAATGCTGCACACACTCAGTAGATTAAATCTACCATTTCCAAATCACCATCAAAGAGAAAGTAGCATATTTGAGAGTCCATTATATAGGCAAGGTATTTCTAGGCTTTTCAAAGTGGTAGTAAGAACAATCTTTGATTAATTTTCTACATTTTAAAACACAATTAGTCTACAGATCACTGGAAGCAGGGAACAGTATAACAACAACAACTTGTATTTATATAGTACCTTTAACACAGTGAAACATCACAAGGCACTTCACAGGAGTATTATAAGATAAAACAATTTAACACTGAGCAGCACAAGTAGAAATTAGCGCAGATGACCAAAAGCTTGTTCAAAGAGGTATAGGCAGGGAGTTCTAGAGCTTGGGGCCACCAATGGTTGAGCGATTATAATCAGGGTTGCACAAGAGAGCAGAAATAGAGGATCGCAGACATCTCGGGGTGGTGTTGTGGGGTTGGAGGAGAAACATAGAAACATAGAAAATAGGTGCAGGAGTGGGCCATCCAGCCCTTCGAGCCTGCACCACCATTCAATAAGATCATGGCTGATCATTCCTTCAGTACCCCGTTATACTGCATCTGCCATGTATTTGCCCACTCGCCTAACCTGTCCAAATCACCCTTCAGCCTCTTAGCGTCCTCCTCACAGCTCACACCGCCACCCAGTTTAGTGTCATCTGCAAACTTGGAGATATTACACTCAATTCCATCATCCAAATCATTAATATATATTATAAAGAGCTGGGGTCCCAGCACTGAGCCCTGCAGCACTCCATTAGTCACTGCCTGCCATTCTGAAAAGGACCCGTTAATCGCGGATTCTCTGCTTCCTGTCTGCCAACCAGTTCTCTATCCACGTCAGTACATTACCCCCAATACCATGTGTCATGTATCTCACACTACTGTACATAACTGTATCTTACCATGCTATACATGACTGTAACTAGATATGACCTGTAACCACAAACTTACCTTACCACCAGGGGTGCACTTGCAGGAGACAATGGATACCTGTCCCAGACAGGTATATAAGGACAGGTCTTAGGCAAGTGTGGCATTCGAGAGCTGTGTAATAAAGGTGCAGGTCCTGAGTGACCTTGACTTCAGCATGTGCCTCGTGTGAGTCTGTACTGCAGGGACAGGACTTTACAGTGGCGACGAGTTACAGGATTACAGAATCCACAGAATGGCGACCAACGGCTCAGATCAAAAATACAATGCTGGAGATAATTGGGAGGATTTTATAAAAAGGCTCCAGCAAAGCTTTGTAACCAAAGACTGGTTAGGCGACGATAAGGCAGACAAGAGAAGAGCCCATCTCTTGACCAGCTGTGGCTCGAAAACATACGCCTTAATGAAGGACCTGCTGGAACCTGAGAAACCAGCAAGCAAGTCGTTTGAAGAGTTGAGCACATTGGTAAGAGACCACCTGAAGCCAGCGAGCAGCCTACACATGGCCAGACACAGGTTCTACAACTACAGATGCTATGTGGGCCAGAGCATACCCAACTTCGTGGCGGAACTTCAGAGGTTGGCTAGCTTATGTGAGTTCTCCAATGAACTAAGGAGAGAAGTACTGAGAGACTTTTTTATTGAAGGAATAGGCCATGCAGGCATATTCTGAAAGCTCATAGAAACCAAGAACTTGACCCTAGAGGCAGCAGCACTGGTTGCACAGACATTCTTGGCAGGAGAAGAAACAAATTTGATCTACATTGCGGGTACGACAACTAACGAAACATCGGAACAAGGGGTTCACAGCATGAAACAAGCCGCTACCCCCACACACAGACAAAGGCAGGAGAGCAGGCCCTCAACAGCAGGCAGTGGCGCCAGAAGCCATCAAGGGCCACATGAACGGCCGTTCACACATCATCAACCCACAATGTGAGCAATCAACTACAAACTGAGAGAAGCTCAAGAGAGATCAGCCAGATGCAGCTCATCCTTTGGAAACAATGGAAGCGGTCTGTGCTGGAGATGTGATTTCAGCATGTTGTTTGCAGAAACTGCGACTATACAGGGCATCTGGCCCGCATGTGCAGAAAAACGGCAGCTCGACTGGTATACGAATCAAAAGGGTCGGAAAGCGGACCAGAAGACGGTGGGGACAGTACCCGGGACACCGAGGTACAGCGGGTCAACAGGATCAATGGCCACTGCTCTTACAACAAGACGCCATCAATAATAATGAAGGTCCTACTCAACGGGATACCTGTCAACATGGAGCTGGATATGGGAGCGAGTCAATCTCTCATGAGTGCTCAACAATTTGAACAGCTGTAGCCGCACAAAAGAGACAGACCAAAGCTCACAAGGGTCGTCCCAGTCCTTGGCAGCGCCATGCTCTCAGTCACACTCAAAGGGACAGTGAACCGACTTCCCCTGTGGATTGTCCCCGGAGATCTCCCAGCACTGCTGGGGAGAAGCTGACTGGCAAAACTAAACTGGAAATGGGATGATGTTCACGCCATGTCGTCAGAGGAACGGACCTCTTGCTCAACAGTTCTAAGTCGATTTGAACATCTCTTTCAGCCAGGTGTAGGCACCTTCAAAGGGGCTAAAGTCAAAACCTACATCACACAAGATGCTAGAGAGCTGTGCCCGATGTGATGAGGGAAAAGATTGAACATGAACTGGACAGGCTTCTGCGGGAAGGCATTATCTCACCCGTGGAATTTCGCGACTGGGCAAGTCCCATCGTCCCAGTCATGAAGCCTGATGGATCCGTACAAATCTGTGGGGATTACAAATCTACCATAAACAGAGTCTCCCTACAGTACCAGTACCTGCTGTCCAGAGCGAAGGACTTCTTTGCCACATTGGCTGGAGGAAAACTTTTCTCAAAACTAGATCTCACATCTGCGTATATGATGCAAGAATTGACCGACGATTCTAGGCTACTCACCACCATCAACACACATCAAGGCCTTTTCATGTACAATCGATGCCCATTTAGCATCAGGTCGGCAGCTGCTATATTCCAGCGCAACATGGAGAGTCTGCTCAAGTTCATCCCAGGGATGGTTGTATTTCAAGACGACATACTTATCACAGGCAGGGACACCGACTCCCATCTCCGCAATTTGGAGGAAGTACTAAAGCGGTTGGATCGGATAAGCCTAAGAGTTAAGAAATCCAAGTGCCTGTTTCTCACGCCCGAGGTTGAATTTTTGGGCAGAAGGATTTCCGCTGATGGAATCTGCCCAACAGAGTCCAAAACCGAACCAATTCGCCTGGCACCCAGGCCCCGGAATGTCTCAGAACAGTGCACCTTTCTCGGGCTACTCAATTACTTTGGGAACTTTATGCAGAACTTAAGCACGCTGCTGGAGCCTCTCCACGTGCTACTCAGAAAGGGGTGCGATTGGTTTTGGGGGGACGCCCAGGAACGCGCCTTCAATAAGGCACGCAACCTTCTGTGTTCCAACAGTGTTTTGGCTTTCTTTGATCCAGTAAAAAGCTAGTTCTTACACGTGATGCATCAGCGTATGGGGTCGGGTGCGTTTTACAACATGTCAATAGTGCGGGTAAATTACAACCCATAGCTTATGCCTCCAGGTCACTTTCGCGGGCGGAACGCGGGTATGGTATGGTAGAGAAGGAGGCGCTCGCGTGCGTGTACGGTGTCAAAAAGATGCACCAATACCTTTTCGGGGCCAAGTTCGCGTTAGAAACCGACCACAAGCCCCTCATGTCCCTCCTATCTGAGAGCAAGGCAATAAACGCCAATGCCTCGGCGCGCATTCAACGGTGGGCACTTATGCTGGCCTCTTACGATTACACCATAAGGCACAGACCAAGCACAGACAACTGTGCCGATGCGCTTAGCAGGCTACCCCTGGCGACCACGGAAGGGTCTGACGAACAGGACTGTGAGATAGTCATGGCAATCAATGCCTTTGAGTCCACAGGTTTGCCCATGACGGCTCGCCAAATCTGAGCCTGGACGACCAGCGACCCCACGTTATCCTGAGTAAAAAGATGTGTCTTAACCGGTGACTGGGCAGAGGCTCGTGATGCCTGTCCCAAGGAGATCAAACCTTTCCATAGGCGCATGCATGAGCTGTCACTACAAGCAGACTGCCTGATGTGGGGCAGCCGAGTAGTTATGCCTCTGTGAGGCAGAGAGGCATTTGTCCGGGAGCTCCACCGCGAGCACCCGGGGATCGTTCTCATGAAGGCCATAGCCAGATCCCATGTCAGGTGGCCTGGCATTGACGCGGACTTGGAGCTCTGCGTCCGACGGTGTACCATTTGTGCCCAACTTAGTAATGCCCCCAGGGAGGCCCCCCTGAGCCCCTGGCCCTGACCAACCAAACCGTGGTCGCGGATGCACGTAGACTTTGCGGGCCCATTCATGGGCAAAATGTTCCTCAGTTGTAGATGCATTCTCAAAGTGGATCGAATGCACCATTTTAAACTCGAGCACCACCTCCACCACTGTGGAGAGCCTTGAACCATGTTCGCAACGCATGGCATTCCTGACATATTGGTCAGTGATAATGGACCGTGCTTCACCAGTGCAGAATTCCAAGATTTTATAAGTGACCACGGCATAAATCACATTAAGACAGCACCGTTCAAGCCGGCCTCCAACGGCCAGGTGGAGCGAGCAGTGCAGATCATGAAACAAGGCATGCTCAAAATCGTAGGTCCCACGCTGCAGAGCCGCCTGTCGCGACTGCTGCTGGCATACAGATCTCGTCCGCATTCATTGACTCGAGTTCCCCCCGCGCAACTATTGATGAAACCTTAAAGACAAGGCTCTCATTAATCCTCCCAGACATGAAATCGTTGAGGCAAAGCGCCGTATGCTAACTGAGTACCTTGACCGAAATTCGAGGGGAGGTGGAATGAGATAGGGGACAAAGTGTTTGTGCTAAACTATGGCAGGGGTCCCAAATGGCTTGCAGGGACAGTAACAGGCAAGGAAGGAAACAGGCTACTGGTGGTACAAATGGACAATGGCCAGACCTGCCGGAGGCATGTAGACCAAGTCAAAAGTAGATTTACCAACAACACTGCTGAACCAGAGGCAGACTACACCACACCTGGTGGACAGACAGAGGGAACAACCTGAGGAAAGGGCAATCCCAACAGACAGCCCAGGCGAGACACCAACAATCATACTGAACGAAACAGACAGCCCAGGCGAGATACCAGCAATCACACCGAAAGAAAAACAGGCACCAAGGCAAACAACTGAACCACAACTCAGACGCTCCACGCGAGAGCATAGACCACCTGAGAGACTGAACCTATAAAGACAATAAGACCTTGGGGGAGGGTGATGTCATGTATCTCACACTACTGTACATAACTGTATCTTACCATGCTATACATGACTGTAACTAGATATGACCTGAAACCACAAACTTACCTTACCACCAGGGGTGCACTTGCAGGAGACACCTGTCCCGGACAGGTATATAAGGACAGGTCTCAGGCAAGTGTGGCATTCGAGAGCTGTGTAATAAAGGTGCAGGTCCTGAGTGACCTTGACTTCAGCATGTGTCTCGCGTGAGTCTGTACTGCAGGGTCAGGCACTTTACACCATGTGCTTTGATTTTGCACACCAATCTCTTGTGTGGGACCTTGGCAAAAGCCTTTTGAAAGTCCAAATACACCACATCCACTGGTTCTCCCCTGTCCACTCTACTAGTTACATCCTCAAAAAATTCCAGAAGATTTGTCAAGCATGATTTCCCCTTCATAAATCCATGCTGACTTAGACCAATCCTATCACTGCTTTCCAAATGTGCTGCTATTTCATCCTTAATGATTGACTCCAACATTTTCCCCACTACTGATGTCAGGCTAACCAGTCTATAATTACCCGTTTTCTCTCTCCCTCCTTTTTTAAAAAGTGGTGTTACATTAACAACCCTCCAGTCCATAGGAACTGATCCAGAGTCGATAGACTGTTGGAAAATTATTACCAATGCATCCACTATTTCTAGGGCCACTTCCTTAAGTACTCTGGGATGTAGACTATCAGGCCCTGGGGATTTATCGGCCTTCAATCCTGTCAATTTCCCGAACACAATTTCCCGCCTAATAAGGATATCCTTCAGTTCCTCTTTCTCACTAGACCCTCAGGCCCCTAGTACTTCCAGAGATTACAGTGATAGGAAGGGGAGAGGCCATGGAAGGATTTGAAAATAAGGATGAGAATTTTGAAATCAAGGCATTGCTTAACCGGAAGCCAATGTAGGTCAGCGAGCACAGAGGTGATGGGTGAGCAGGACATTGTGCGAGTTAGGACACGCGCAGCCGAGTTTTGGATCATCTCTAGTTTACATAGGGTAGGATGTGGGAAGCCAGCCAGGAATGCATTGGAAGAGTCAAGTCTAGAGGTAACAAAGGCATGGATGAAGGCTTCAGCAGCGGATGAGCTGAGGCAAGGGCGGAGACAGGTGATGTTACGGAGGTGGAAATAGGTGGTCTTAGTTATGCTGCGGATGTGTGATCAAAAGCTCATTTCAGGGTCAAATATGACACCAAGGTTGCAAACAGTGTGGTTCAGCCTTAGACAGAAGTTAGGGAGAGTGGTGCAGTCAGTGGCTAGGGAACAGAGTTTTGGCGGGACCAAAAACAATGGCTTCGGTCTTCCCAATATTCATTTGGAGAAAATGTCTGCATTTCCAGAACTGGATGTTGGACAAGCAGTTTGACAATTTAGAGACCATGGAGGGGTCGAGAGAAGTGGTATTGAGGTAGAGCTGGATGTCATCAGTGTACATGTGGAAAGTGACACTGTTTTCGGATGATGTCGCCAAGGGGCAACATGTAGATGAAAAATTGGAGGGGACCAAGAATAGATCCTGGGGGGACACCAGAGGTAACGATGTGGAGATGGGAAGAGAAGCCGTTGCAGGTGATTCTCTGGCTATGGTTAGACAGGTAAGAATGGAACCAGGCAAGTGCAGTCCCACCCAGCTGAACGATGGTAGAGAGGATTTGGAGAAAGAT
This sequence comes from Pristiophorus japonicus, assembly GCF_044704955.1. Taxonomy (NCBI): domain Eukaryota; kingdom Metazoa; phylum Chordata; class Chondrichthyes; family Pristiophoridae; genus Pristiophorus; species Pristiophorus japonicus. The sequence continues at coordinate 276,306,088 of NC_091979.1, read as the reverse complement.
AGAGTGGTTAACCATGTCAAAGGCTGCAGATAAGTCAAGAAGGATAAGGAGAGCTAGTTTGCCTCTGTCACAGTCACAAAGGATGTAATTTGTGACTTTGATGAGAGCCTCTCCGGTACTGTGGCAGGCGCGGAATCCAGATTGGAGAGATTCAAACATGGAATTGCGGGAAAGATGGGCACGGATTTGGGAGGCGACAACACATTCAAGGACTTTGGAAAGAAAAGTGAGGTTGGAGATGGAGCGGTTGTTTGTAAGTACAGTGGGGTCGAGGGTTGTTTTTTTGAGGAGAGGGGTAGTAACGGCAGGTTTGTGGGAGAGGGGGACAGTACCTGAGGAAAGAGAGCCATGTCAGCTATAATGGCAACCAGAAAAGGAAGTTGTGTGGTTAGCATTTTGATGGGAATAGGGCGAAGGGAGCAGGAAGTGGATCTTATGGACAGGATGAGCTCGGGAAGGTCATGAGGAGAGATCGGAGAGAAACTGGAGACAGAGGTGTGGTCAGGGCTAGGGCAGGGGAGATCCTTAGAGGAAGTTTGGCCTGATAAGCTAGGGGAAGGAAGGGAAGAGGCAGAGGCGGCCGAACGGACGGTCTCAATCTTAGAGACAAAGAAGTCCATAAGTCGATGAGCTCCTCACACTTATTGTTGGAGGTGAGGGTGGAGATTGGGGAGAGCGGTTTAAAAAGGTGGTTTGCAGTGGAGAATAGAAGCCGGGGTTTTTCTTTACATTCCAGAATGATTGTGGAATAGTAAGCGATTTTGCCAGAAGAGAACAGGACCCAATAATGCTTTATGTGGTCCAGCCAGATCTGGTGGTGAATGGCTTAACCAGTTGTCCACCATATTCATTCAAGACTGCGTCCCTTGGACTTTCAAAGGGAGCAAAGATCAAGGCTGTAGCAGGGGAAATGGCCAGGGTGAGAGAGATTAGTTCTTTTAACAGGGACTAGGGCATCAAAGGTGGCGGTGAGGGTGTGATTGAGCAGATCAGTAGCTGCAGAAATGTCATTGTGGATGGAGGGACAAAGGCTGGACAATTGGGAGTTCAGACAGACAAACCTTCTTTCAGAAACTCCCAACAACAACAACTTGTATTTATACTAAAAAACTAAAAGGAAAGACAAGCCCATTCAACTGTTAATTACAAGATCCTGTTTTGTTCAAATTCTTTCCGTGTCCTGTTTCTTTTACACTTCTCTCATTACAAATGTTTATATGCAGCCGGGAGGTGTGCACATCCTGTTTGTGAGTGGGAGAATCAGTTTAACATTTAAAACATGAATGTGACTTGTAGGCAACAAGATTCATTATCCTTAATGGAGCAGCCAGTTCTTTTGTGTGTGTCTGAAGCATTGGACCATTGATTGCTGTACTCTCTGCTATCAGTTCCCCCATAGTAATCATTGTCCTCGTAATCATGTGATTATTGTTCAACTGTTGTCAAAATTGTTAAAAACTGCAGCCTGAGTTAACACGGTCTTAATGGATACAAGTGTTCACAAGATTGCAAGTTACTTATGGATGAAGTAGGCCATTCAACCCATCTTAATACATCCATCCAGCACAACTGTGCAGTTCCCCCCCCAGTGCTGCGTCTAGTTCTTTTTTAATTGATTCCGGGGTGTTCACTTGCATCACTCTGCTCAGCAGTCCATTCCAAATATTGATCACACTCTGCATGAAGAAGAACCTCCTGATATCAGTCCTAAAGTTAGCTTTTACTGGTTGGAATCTGTGTCGTCTTGTTGTACTTCCACAGTTTAATTCTGGATTAACATTTAAATGGAGGTTCAGTGGGCTTTCTGCTGTTGCCTCAAGGCCTATGGCCACTCTTCACCTACTGGTCCCTTGGGTTGACGAGATGGGGCAGAAGGTAGCAGGGGGGGGGGGGGGCAGCAGAAGGTAGGGAAATCAGCCAGGCTCTGCCACCCCACCATAATTTACATATGGCGGGGCAGTAAAGGGGCATCTGGCAGCATTATCTGTTGTGATTGGGGGAGGAAAATTTAGATCGGGCAGGGAGTTGCAGGTCGGCTTCCCTGCCTGATTTTCCTGCATTTTCTGTTGCTATACTGCCTGATTTGGTGCAGAATAGCAAAGGAAAACCCAGGCCAGGATTTCTGATACAAGAATATTGCAGTTCCCTGCTTGTCATATATTCCTTTCCTGGTGGAATGAAGTACATAGAGTCTGAATACAAAATAAATAAAAATACAAAAGCAAAATACTGCAGATGCTGGAATCTGGAATAAAAACAAAAGGCTTTAACTTCAACACTTGTTAGCGAGGATTCATCTTATTGAGGGCTCAGCTTCACATCAGAACATATGGGGCATCAGCAGTGATAATGGTTGTGTAGAAGGAGATATAGTATGCATCTTGAACTAGTATGAAGGTCTCTGATGAGATATTACATATAAAGCTCAGTATACCAACAGCTTAGTGTGAGGGCCTCTGAATATACATCACATGTGTGGTTTGCTACTAATGTTGCAATATGAAGATGTCTGTATTACGACTTCAGTATGTGAGGTTGTCCATATCACCATTGCAGCCTGAGGATGTCAGGGCTAACAATGTGGTATGAGGTGCTTTATGTCAGGAAAAAACTCCAATTCTTACCATCAGTGGTGTTTTCCCCATTTTATCTTGGATATTCACATTTGCGCCTGCTTTAATTAAAAGAGAAGCAATCTCGGCATTGCCACTCAAGGCTGCAACTCGCATTAGTGGTGTCCACAATGAGTGTCCATCAGTCATGTCAACCTATTCACAATAAACAGAAGAAATACCAGAGCAAGTATGTATGTCATATGAAAACATCCTCTTAATCAATCTTATACTTTTAAACAATTGGGGAAACTTTTAAAATCTATTATTGATCTACATCTTAGAATTAACAACTCTTAGAAACTTTTTTAAACAACTTGGGAATTTTTATCAACTTTTAACTCTTAAATAACTTTGGAAGTGACCTTCCTAATACCTGCCCCCCCCCCCACCAAGCCTCGGACCACCTACCATCAATGGCGCGACTTGGCGCCGAGCTTGCGGCCAACATCTCGCTGTAGGCAATTAAGTTTATACAGCTGTGCCTGGTCTCCAGTTGTCTTGGAGCCCCTTGCCACTGGACCAAGACCTTGCTCGACTAAGCCCGTGTGGTTTCCGGTGTGCAGCGGCCACCACACGTTAAAAGAACTCACGCAGAGGCATCTTCCACTTCGTCAGTATGAAGTTCGGGACTGGAACGTCAGGACAATTCCAACAGCAACAGGCCCGAACGCCGCACCATCATAGTAGCCCGGGAACTCAGACATTTTGACATTGACATCGCCGACCTGAGTGAGACCCGGCGGGCTGGGGAAGGCCAGTTGAAGGAACATGGTGGAGGTTATACCTTTTTCTGGAAAGGAAAACCAGAGGAAGAACGCTGCCTTCATGGAGTCGGCTTTGCTGTCAAGAATGGGCTGGTCGACCGCCTCAAAGACTCCCCCTGTGGGGTTAACGAATGCCTCATGACTCTTCGTCTCACCCTATCCCAGAACCAATGCGCCACAGTCATCGGTGCATACGCCCCTACACGCGATGCAACGGACGAGGCTAAAGAGGGTTTTTATTCCAACCTCGAGACATCCTTGTCCCGCGTCCCCATGGGCAACAAATTGATCCTCCTGGGTGACTTTAATGCCAGGGTTGGCAAAGACACAGCCCTCTGGGGAGGCGTGATTGACAGAGAGGGGGTAGGGAAAGCCAACTCCAGCGGTACCCTACTCCTGACAAAATGTCTAGAACATGAACTCCTCATTACCAACACCCTGTTCTGCCAGAGGGACAAATACAAGGCATCGTGACAACACCCTCGCTCCAAACACTGGCATCTGCTTGACTATGTCATCATCCGAGCCAGGGACCGCAAGGATGTGCGCATCACCCGCGCCATGACAGGAGCTGACAACTGTTGGACGGACCAACGTCTAATCCGATCATCATCAACATTAACGTAGCCCCAAAGCAGAGGAGACAGCAGAAGCAGTGCCACAAAAAAGTTAATGCCGGGGCACATAAAGACCCAGCTAAGAGAGCCCTATACAGCCAGCACCTCACAGCCAATCTGGCATGATTTGATGACCCTGAGATGCTGAATGCCCACAGCGCTTGGTCTGCCCTCCAGGCCTCTATAACTAGTGCCTGTAAAGAGATAATTGGTCACTCAACCAGAAAACATCAGGACTGGTTTGATGAAAATGATCAGGAGATCGAAGAACTAATAGATCGCAAGTGCAAAGCATTTCTGAGCCTCAAGCAACAACCCAACGCGGGAGCTGCAAAACAACATTATAGATGGCTCAAGGCTCAGGTCCAACAAAAAACCCGGGACCTAAAGAACAGGTGGTGGATAGAGAAAGCACAGGAGATACAACAACTGGCCGACAGCCACGATATGCGAGGATTCTTCATTGCAGTCAAGACCACCTACGGTCCAAACACCCAAGGCCCCACCCCACTCCTGGCCAAGAACAAGGAAACACTCATCAAGGACACTGAGGCTGTCAGGGCCCTATGGAAGAAGAACTTTGAAGATCTCCTCAATCAAGACTCTGCATTTGACTTGAGTGTTCTCGACTCCATCCCGCAGCATGCCACCCGCCACCAACCTAGTGAACGTTGCACGAGGTAGGCAAAGCCATAAAACAGCTCAAGAATAACAAGGCTACGGGAGCATATGGAATCCCTGCTGAGGCGCTAAAGTATGGCGGAGAGGCGCTGTTGGTGCGGGTACATGACCTCATCTCTCTTATCTGGAGGGAGGAGAGCATGCCGGGAGATCTCAGAGATGCAATGATTGTAACCATTTTTTTTAAAGGGGACAAGTCCGACTGTGGCAACTACAGGGGAATCTCCCTGCTATCAGATGGGAAGGTTGTCGCTAGAGTTCTGCTCAACCATCTTCTCCCTGTGGCCGAGGAGCTCCTCCCGGAATCACAGTGCGGATTTCATCCCATACGGAGCATGATCTTTGCAGCACGACAGCTGCAGGAAAAATGTAGGGAGCAGTGCCAGTCCTTATATATGGCCTTCTTCGATCTTACAAAGGCCTTTGACACAGTCAATCGTGAGAGTCTATGGAGCGTCCTCCTCCGTTTCGAATGCCCCCAACAGTTTGTCAACATCCTTCGCCTGCTTCACGACGACATGCACGCCGTGATCCTTACCAACGGATCCATTACAGACCTAATTCATGTACGGACCAGGGTCAAACAGGGCTGCGTCATCGCTCCAACCCTCTTCTCAATCGTCCTTGCCGCCATGCTCCACCTCACAATCAACAAGCTCCCCGCTGGAGTGGAACTAAACTACAGAACCAGTGAGAAGCTGTTTAACCTCCGCCGCCTCCAGGCCAGGTCCAAGATCGCCCCAACCTCTGTCGTTGAGCTGCAGTATGCGGACGACGCCTGCGTCAGCTCACATTCTGAGGCTGAACTCCAGGGTATAGCCAATGTAGTCACTGAGGCATATGAAAGCATGGGCCTTACGCTTAGCATCCGTAAGACAAAAGTCCTCCACCAGCCTGTCCCTGCCGCACAGCACTGTCCTCCAATCATCAAGATTCACGGCGCGGCCCTCAACAATGTGGACCATTTTCCATATCTCGGGAGCCTCTTATCAACGAAGGCAGACATTGATGTGGAGATTCAACATCGCCTCCAGTGTGCCAGTGCAGCCTTCGGCCATCTGAGGAAAAGAGTGTTTGAAGACCTGGCCCTCAAATCTACCACCAAGCTCGTGGTCTACAGGGCTGTAGTAATACCCGCCCTCCTGTATGGATCTGAGGCATGGACATTGTATAGAAGGCACCTCAAGTCGCTGGAGATATATCACCAACGATGTCTCCGTAAAATCCTGCAAATCCCCTGGGAGGACAGGCGCACCAACATCAGTGTCTCGTCCAGGCTATCATCCACAGTATTGAAGCACTGACCACACTCGATCAGCTTCGTTGGGCAGGCCACATAGTTCGCATGCCAGATACGAGACTCCCTAAGCAAATGCTTTATGCGGAGCTCCTTCATGGTAAATGAGCCAAAGGTGAGCAGCGGAAGCGTTACAAGGACACCCTCAAAGTCTTCCTGGTAAAGTGCGACATCACCACTGACACCTGGGAGATCCTGGCCGAAGACCGCCCGAGGTGGAGAAAGTGCATCCGGGAGGGCGTTGGGTTCTTCAAGTCTCAACGCAAAAAGCATGAAGAGGTCAAGCGCAGACAGCGGAAGGAGCGCGCGGCAAAACAGACCCACCCACCCCTTCCCTCGACGAATGTCTGTCCCACCTGTGACAGGTTTGTGGCTCTCGTGTTGGACTGTTTAGCCACCAGAGAACTCACTTTGGGAGTGGAAGCAAGCCTTCCTCGATTCCAAGGAAATGCCGATGATGATGATAGTTACTTTATTTTGTAATACAGCCAGTGAGGACTTGTGATAGTATAGAAAGAATACATTCAAAACTTATCACATGCGGGCATGGTGCATAAATCCAATTGCCCTTCTATTATTTATTTTGGCAAGTTGCGTTCCCCGTCACTTCCGAAAATTCTCTGCCATTGCTACTAGAATATTTGTGAGAGCAGTCTCGGGTGACACGTCCACTGATTTTTCCTTCTGCCATGTTGGCACAACCATAAAAGAACAGCTGAGATCAGGAATTTACTACGTGGTTCATTAAAGGCACTACAAGAAAGTATCGGTGCTACAATATGCTGTGCAATCAACTTGCCATTTTGATAGCTTTATTTATTTTAAATAATCTTAAATAATTAAAAATAAACAACAGGAAAAGTTCAACATTTGAATCAGCCATTACTCATACCCGGTGCTAAGCTCAAATTGAATTCACACCGAGTTCAAATTCTGAAACTCTACGGTCACAAGTATGCTAGAAGTCAGGAAACAAGGTGCAGTATTTCCAGATGTGTTATTACACTTGTGAAAAGGGAAAACAGTGAACATTTTGGGTTAATGAGATAAGGCTAAATTGGATACATGTTGGGGGAGAAATTCGGTCATGCCTCTGTTGTGGCATTAATTCAGGCAGAGTGGTACTTTTAACGCCTTGAAAAGGTTTGCACCTGCCGCCCAGAAATTCGTCAGAGTTGGTCGAAGAGCTGACAAGGGCTATAAATCAGCCGTTGCATACCAGAGCTGGAGGAGCGCTAATGAAAGTTCCCGGGAAAAGCCAAGTCTTAAAGGCACGGCACAGTAATGCACCCATTAAAGTTTTCAAAATCACTTGTTTTCACCTGTATTGTTATGTCTGTCTGCTGCTGCAAACTCGGAGGCTCACGCACCGTGCTGTGTGTAAACGTTGCACTGACTGTGATACCAAGGGTAACGCTTGCTCATACCTTTAAGGAGCCACCAGTTAACGACTCTGCAAGCCTGTACTGACTGTTTTTCCAGACGTTGTTACTGCCTGGTGCTCAATGAGGATTACGCACCGAATTTACCGACTGGGGCACAAGTGTACGCGTTGCACCAGGAATATGTCATGATCGCAGTGATTGCCAGCAGCCAGGCACTAATGGTGTGCTTCCATGGTGAGCCTCCAACAAATTTTCTGCCAGGGCACTAAAAGCTGCGTGTCCGGTCGCTAAGCTCTAACGCTTACATTAATGCCCCCTCTGGCCGCTAACTAAGGCTATCGACAACCCATTGTTTCTAATCAACCATTTTTGGGATGTATAATTTTTTGTGTTCATGAAAATTAAGAATGTCAGTGCTGGGGAGCAAAACTTTCATTTTTTACCAACCGCTGAGAATATCAACTATTTCCAGCTCATGTATATCATAACTTAGGAGAGGGAAAATCTTTGTATTCTCCACCAACTCAATGCTGCCCGATAGCTCCATCAAAACACCCCCTTAGTTCTCGTTTTATTTGACCTCTTTTGATGGCACCTTTACAATTTTAAATGAGAACTGCCACTTTTAGAGGAAATTAGAACAGTCATGTAGCAAAAACATGTGGAACAAATTAGGATTTTTATTGATTCCATTTGTTTAACAATTATAAAACGAGTTTGCTAATGAATTCCATACCTTACAACCATCATTTATCATCCAGTCAATCACATTGAGGTGCTCCCCATCTGTAGCCCAGTGCATGGCAGATGAACCGCCATTGTCTCGGGCTTTCCATGTAGCTCCAAATCTCCGAAGACATTTAACAACATCCAGGTGTCCAGCAAAACAGGCTAGCATTAAGCTGCAACATGAGAAGAGAGGGTACAAATTTTGCCTCAAAAATGTCACGTATGGTTTTCTTTTCTTTCAAGTATTTTCCACATTTCAGAAACATTATATTGAAAGCATGGTATCTAAAATTAAACTTGAAGATTAAAGCCATATGTTAACATATGATTCAACATAATCAGAATTTAATTCATCACTAGGTTAAACCAGGTTGTCCACCCATCTCCCTGATGACTTTCTACATTTGCTTTAATCTTTATTTCACCTTACCTGTCTTTACCACTGCCATTCTTCTGGTTAACATCAGCACCAAATGTTATCAGAATTGCCACCATCCTAAGGAGAGAAGTAAGCAGACAAGTATTAATTAGGATATTTATCATTGCTGAGGTTTTTTTAGCAGCTACTGCAGGACTACTTGGATTTGCTTTTCCCTATGCGCTACCCAAGTTAAGTTCTGTACTTGTTTCCCTCTATGCAACCCATATGAACTACTTCACTGGATATTGAAATGAATTTGGCTCATAGTAGCTCCTTCCATTATTGCAGCAAGGTGGTATAGATGCAAATAGCGCATATACATAAGAACATAAGAATTAGGAACAGGAGTAGGCCATCTAGCCCCTCGAGCCTGCTCCGCCACTCAACAAGATCATGGCTGATCTGGCCGTGGACTCAGCTCCACTTACCCGCCCGCTCCCCAAAACCCTTAATTCCCTTATTGGTTAAAAATCTAATTATCTGTGATTTGAATACATTCAATGAGCTAGTCTCAACTGCTTCCCTGGGCAGAGAATTCCACAGATTCACAACCCTCTGGGAGAAGAAATTCCTTCTCAACTCGGTTTTAAATTGGCTCCCCCGTATTTTGAGGCTGTGCCCCCTAGTTCTAGTCTCCCCGACCAGTGGAAACAACCTCTCTGCCTCTATCTTGTCTATCCCTTTCATTATTTTAAATGTTTCTATAAGATCACCCCTCATCCTTCTGAACTCCAACGAGTAAAGACCCAGTCTACTCAATCTATCATCATAAGTTAACCCCCTCATCTCCGAAATCAGCCGAGTGAATCATCTCTGTACCACCTCCAAAGCTAGTATATCCTTCCTTAAGTAAGGTGACCAAAACTGCACGCAGTACTCCAGGTGCGGCCTCACCAATACCCTGTACAGTTGCAGCAGGACCTCCCTGCTGTTGTACTCCATCCCTCTCGCAATGAAGGCCAACATTCCATTTGCCTTCCTGATTACCTGCTGCACCTGCAAACTAACTTTTTGGGATTCATGCACAAGGACCCCCAGGTCCCTCTGCACCGCAGCATGTTGTAATTTCTCCCCATTCAAATAATATTCCTTTTTGCTGTTTTTTTTCCCAAGGTGGATGACCTCACATTTTACAACATTGTATTCCATCTGCCAAACCTTAGCCCATTCGCTTAACCTATCCAAATCTCTTTGCAGCCTCTCTGTGTCCTCTACACAACCCGCTTTCCCACTAATCTTTGTGTCATCTGCAAATTTTGTTACACTACACTCTGTCCCCTCTTCTCGGTCGTCTATGTATATTGTAAATAGTTGTGGTCCCAGCACTGATCCCTGTGGCTCACCACTAACCACCGATTTCCAACCCGAAAAGGACCCATTTATCTCGACTCTCTGCTTTCTGTTAGCCAGCCAATTCTCTATCCATGCTAATACATTTCCTCTGACTCTGCGTACCTTTATCTTCTGCAGTAACCTTTTGTGTGGCATCTTATCGAATGCCTTTTGGAAATCTAAATACACCACATCCATCGGTACACCTCTATCCACCATGCTCGTTATATCCTCAAAGAATTCCAGTAAATTAGTTAAACATGATTTCCCCTTCATGAATCCATGTTGCGTCTGCTTGATTGCACTATTCCTATCCAGATGTCCCGCTATTTCTTCCTTAATGATAACTTGAAGCATTTTCCCCACTACAGATGTTAAACTAACCGGCCTATAGTTACCTGCCTTTTGTCTGCCCCCTTTTTTAAACAGAGGCATTACATTAGCTGCTTTCCAATCCGATGGTACCTCCCCAGAGCCCAGAGAATTTTGGTAGATTATAACGAATGCATCTGCTATAACTTCCACCATCTCTTTTAATACCCTGGGATGCATTTCATCAGGACCAAGGGACTTGTCTACCTTGAGACACATTAGCCTGTCCAGCACTATCCCCCTAGTGATAGTGATTATCTCAAGGTCCTCCCTTCCCACATTCCCGTGACCAGCAATTTTTGGCATGGTTTTTGTGTCTTCCACTGTGAAGACCGAAGCAAAATAATTGTTTAAGGTCTCAGCCATTTCCACATTTCCCATTATTAAATCCCCCTTCTAATCTTCTAAGGGACCAACATTTACTTTAGTCACTCTTTTCCATTTTATATATCGGTAAAAGCTTTTACTATCTGTTTTTATGTTTTGCGCAAGTTTACTTTCGTAATCTATCTTCCCTTTCTTTATTGCTTTCTTAGTCATTCTTTGCTGTTGCTTAAAATTTTCCCAATCTTCTAGTTTCCCACTAACCTTGGCCACCTTATACGCATTGGTTTTTAATTTGATACTCTCCTTTATTTCCTTGGTTATCCACGGCTGGTTATCCCTTCTCTTATCGCCCTTCTTTTTCACTGGAATATATTTTTGTTGAGCACTATGAAAGAGCTCCTTAAAAGTCCTCCACTATTCCTCAATTGTGCCACCGTTTAGTCTGTGTTCCCAGTTTACTTTAGCCAACACTGCCCTCATCCCACTGTAGTCCCCTTTGTTTAAGCATAGTACGCTCGTTTGAGACACTACTTCCTCACCCTCAATCTGTATTACAAATTCAATCATACTGTGATCACTCATTCCGAGAGGATCTTTGACTAGGAGATTGTTTATTATTCCTGTCTCATTACACAGGATCAGATCTAAGATAGCTTGCTCCCTTGTAGGTTCTGTAACATATTGTTCTAAGAAACAATCCCATATGCATTCTACGAATTCCTTCTCAAGGCTACCCTGTGCGACTTGATTTGACCAATCGATATGTAGGTTAAAATCCCCCATGATTATTGCCATTCCTTTTTCACATGCCTCCATTATTCCCTTGATTATTGTCCGCCCCACCGTGAAGTTATTATTTGGGGGCCTATAAACTACGCCCACTAGTGACTTTTTCCCCTTACTATCTCTAATCTCCACCCACAATGATTCAACATTTTGTTCATTAGAGCCAATATCGTCTCTCACAACTGCCCTGATATCATCCTTTATTAACAGAGCTACCCCACCTCCTTTCCCTTCTTGTCTATCTTTCCGAATTGTCAGATACCCCTGTATGTTTAATTCTTAGTCTTGGCCACCCTGCAACCATGTTTCTGTAATGGCCACCAAATCATACCCATTTGTAATGATTTGTGCCGTCAACTCATTTACTTTGTTTCGAATGCTGCGTGCGTTTAGGTAGAGAGTTTTACACAGTAAAGCGCCGCCATCCTCCATTTGTTGCTGCATTTTTGGTCAAATGTTTCGTGCTTGTTTCTTTCACGTTGCAACCCTTTTCTAAGTTGCTGGGCTCCTTATATCTTATCTCATTATATCTTGCTCCTCCCATTCAGCCCTTTCCAATCTCATCCCAGCTCAGCCCACACACCTTCCAGAACAAAGCAGTCCACTTGATGGGCAGCCCATCCTTCACCTTAAACATCCACGCCCTGCACCACCAGCACACCATGGGTGCAGTGTGCACTATCTACTGGATGCACTGCAGCAACTCACCAAGGCTTCTTCAAGAGCACCTCCCAAACCCATGAACTCTACCACCTAGAAGGACAAGGGCAGCAGACGCATGGGAACATCAGATTTCCACTCATACGGGAAACTAAAATTAGGTGACATAGTCTCAAAATAAGGGGCTGTCCATTTAAAACTGAGATGAGGAGGAATTTCTTCTCTTAGAGGGTTGTAAATCTATGGAATTCTCTGCCCCAGAGAGCTGTGGAGGCTGGGTCATTGAATATATTTAAGGCAGAGATAGACAGATTTTTGAGTGATAAGGAAATAAAGGGTCATGGGGAGCGGGGAGGGAAGTGGAGCTGAGCCCATGATCAGATCAGCCATGATCTTATTAAATGGCGGAGCAGGCTCGAAGGGAACAAATGGTCTACTCCTGCTCCTATTTCTTATGTTCTTATCACCTCTAAGTTCCCTTCCAAGTCACACATCACCCTGACTTGGACATATATCACCATTTCTTCATCATCGCTGGGTCAACATCCTGGAACTCCCTATCTAACAGTACTGTGGGAGTACCTACACCATACAGATGACGGCAGTTCAAGTCGGTGGCCCATCGCCACCTTCTCAAGGTCAATTAGGGAAGGCCAATAAATGCTGGCCTTGCCAGCGATGCCGATATTCTAACAATTAACTTTTAAAAATGTTTTAAAACTGTCACACCTTATACTATCCTTTTGCACCCAAACCTTTGTCATCACATCTCATCTTTCCCTATGCCATCCTGTTATATTATTCCACCTATTTCATCCAGTTCATTTACATTTTCTATAATCATAACCTGTCCTGTCATTTTCCATTCTGTTCTGTCTTGACAGGATTCCATTGTTTACTAAAAACATTTTTTATGGTTTTCAAAACCTCAAAACAATCCGGCAAATATATATGTTTGTGAACAATCATCACAATATTAGCCACGATCATCTTTCCCTGTGGAAAAAGTTACTTTGTGCTCGGGAAAAGAAGGCTACAAACATAAAATTGTACACAAACATAATTTAGTAATTGTGCCTGCCAATATTTGCACATTGCACACAAAATAAAGCAGATCATAAACTATTGATGGTCCAGGTGTTTGTGATTTCTTCACTACACACATTATAAATATTATCAGAAATGATTCAGAGAACCATAAATGATTGTAAGTAAGAATTGTTACATAAATGGCTGTAGAGCCATTCTAACATCAAACTCAGTGAAGTGTAAAGCTGAAGTGTGACTGTAAATGTGTTTCTTTTAAACGTACAGGTAGCAAATGTTTCTTTTCAGGTTATGATCAACTTAGTGTTTTGAGATTGTCCATCTGTAAACTGCTATGGTATCATATGAAACAAATAAATCAACTTAAACGTACTCCATTTTCAAGGTCAGGTTTTAGCTGAACTGCATAATATAGTATCACTGTAACATAAAACTCAAACCTGTAACTGCAGAGACAGACAGTAATGTGCTGCTCCAGTTCTCTCAGTACCTTTCTTCATGTGTGTTTATTCATAATAAATAGTGGGGCTGTCAAAGGGACAGATTTTTCCCACAAATGCCTCAGCTTCAGAATCCACAAGTGGTTGATTTGTAACTGGGTTGCCATGGTGACAGTCCCAGGTGGGATATTATATGTAACTGTCCAGATGATGTACTCAGTTTGTACCACAAATGAAAGTTAAATTATTGAACAATTAAAATCTTTATATAGTTTTTAAAGAACCATTTTTTTATTTTGTGTTTGAAGATCTATAATGTACAAATATAGTTCTAATGTTATCAGCTTTAGCTGCTGAATAGAAAGAATAGTATTTTGAATCCTCCTTGTTCTCTGCTGCACACAGTTACTAATATGTTGAGGGCTTGGGTAAAGACTAATTCCCTGAAATTCTGTTCTCAAAATATTGGTGAACTCCTTACCTTACATCCTATTTCACATCTGTTGATGTTCCATACATTTTCTTTCTCCAGATCAACTTTGCACCATCTGGTTTTCTACATGTGCTGCACAGCCTAGGGGGCAGTTGATATAATTTTCATCTGCAGAGTTTGAATCCTAAGAGGAATTTTACCTTCCAGTATTGTTTGAGTTGGCTCGCCATCTGAGATCTTTCTAAAACCATCAGTAAGCCGTCATGTGGCTGACTTTGTGTGATAGATTGAGGTAGGGACCACACAGAAACAAACGTGAACCACGAGGAATGCTTTAAATTATTTATTTTACACTGTACATTTTCATAAACCATAGGAATACATTTTTTTAAACAATGGTATCAATCTTTATGAATAGGTTTCACAACAATGTTATGCCTAAAATGCAAACAGGTCCTTAAATGTGCAGGCTTCCTGTTTCCCGATTCCCTGAACTACCAAGAACCAGGCATACGACTGAGACACGAAAAATGAGTTTCAAGATCACGGATTCAAATATTGAGTAAAACAGATCAACAGAATAGAAATAACGTAGTTAAAAACAGAAAATGCTGGAAATACACATGGATCTGTTAGTATCTGAATAGATAAAACTCAAGATAATGGTTTGGTTGTAAAAACCTGTAACAGAAATATCCAATATCACCAACAATTTCTGCATTTATTTAGAATTTCTACTTTTTGTACTTTTTTTTTCTTTTTCTTTTTATTATCACTGCCTAACATTTTGGTGTCGAATCTGTGTCAGTGGTAATCTAATAACAAGTTGATGGAGACTGCAGGAAATTTCTGGGATTTCAAACACAAGACTCAGGAAACATACACGTTTATTGACATATAAACTTTGAAAATTCAACAACCATGGGGCATTAAAGCCAGCGTTTTATTACTGAAAGCACTAAGAAATTGTGTGCCCATTTGCACTAATGAGTACCTGTGGTATCCTTTCTGAGCAGCTACCATAAGCGGAGGGAACCCCAGCTTATCAAGAATATCCACCTTCATATCTCTAAAAGAGTAATAAATAGGTTCACAATGAAATTCTATTGGAATTTTTATACTAATAGCAGAAAGTCTCTTTTAAAATTAAAATGTAAGAAATAAAGGTTAAATTTGAAGATTGTGTAACATATACAAACAGCATAATTAATGCACGTTCCTTTATACCTCCCACTATTTTCTGACAATGAATCTGTTGTAAGTTGCATGTATAAACCATACCGATAATATCTTTATTATCTCTGCCTCTAACTTCATCATATTCTGATTCTTTCTTCTTTTCTGCAGTCAGCTCTATGCTGATGTGATCCTTACTGTTTTTCATTATGGAAACAATGAAAATGTCTAGTGTAGGGCTCCCTCCGGTGTTGTGGTTTTCAGTCCTACAGATCCAGCATAGTTTTGACCTCCAATTTGTGCTGACTTATCTTAATCTCAGCTGGGGTGGCAGGGCCTTTGGTCCATTGAGATGAAAATCACTTGAAGTTCCTGATTCCTATCCACTGACGTTTGCTTGAAAATATGTGCATGCTGATATCAGGCGAGGACAGGATCGGGCTCGAGTTGAGGTGCCCACACCCTCACTCTGTCAAACACCTTGCTGGCACTTTATGCCCACACATGAGGAATGAGCACTTGGGTGGGCTGCTGACACCCATGGAACCACGCCTAACCTTCAGAAAAGGTGCAAAATAAAGAAAAGTCTCCTAGTAAAAGAAAAGACAGATTGGTTCTGGGGTTGTGTATATATTTGTGGCTTTGCGGGATATTATTATTTATAAAGTAATCACATTTACAAATAATTTAGAATCCAGGTTATCATTTAAGTTTTCCAGAGATAGTTGTCATATAAGTTGCTATATTTTGGCACATATATTTTAGAGTTCTTTGAATATACATCACTGATGTCTTACATTTGAGGTTGTTTCATTATTTGAACAGTGAAAACTGATGGTACAGTATTAAATGGGTTTAGAATATATAAAAATCAGTATTAATATTTCATTTAACCTACAAAGCTCAATTGTAAGTCAAACGAATATATCATCTTTACAGATCACAGCATATTATTTTTTCTTCAAATGTCCTGCTTTTCTGTGTGTGGCCCAAGTATCACCCTCCGAGTCTGGCCCCAGCGCTGCTGAAGATGAATTCTAATTGTTTCGCTCCGTGAGAAAATCCGATGCTGTCACTTTCTGCTCTGCACTAATTCTTTGGCAACCATCTCACCACTAACTCAGTGCAGGCTTTTCTTTGTTTGATATTTCTGTTTAATATATTTTGATTTGTTAGATACATCTTTTATTAAACGTGTAAATCTGGTATTATGTCAATATGAATTCCATGACTGGAAATGGTTTTGCTAATCTCCAAGTGTAACTTCAAAGGAAGTCTGAGTGCCTAACATTCTGGATACAAATTTACACCCATTCTAAGCCTGCATAAATGCAGGGAATTTGTGTTGTACACTTTTTTGGATGGAGATGGCACAATGCTAATGAACTGTGGAGGAGCTGGGCGAAGATCTCGTTGAACCATTGCAAAAGATCGAGAGAATTCGAGAATACTGTACCATGAAATGGGAATTTCCTCGAAGTTTTGCTCCAGAAATCCATTTCTTGAACGCAGATTGACAGGAAATTCCAGGCCGAGTTAATGTTTTGGTTTCATGAATGGGAAATAATCAAAAAGGCTAATGGAATGTTGGCTTTATTTCTAGAGAACTAGAATACAAGGGAGTAGAAGTTATGCCGCAGCTATACGAAACCCTGGTTAGACCACACCTGGAGTACTGGAAGCAGAGCTGGGCACCACACTTTAGAAAGGATATATTGGCCTTGGAAGGAGTGCAGCATATGTTTACCACAATTATACCCAAACTTCAAGGGTTAAGCTACAAGGAGAGAGTATAGAAATTAGGGTTGTATTCCCTAGAATTTAGACAGTCAAGGATTGAGCTGATTGAAGTTTTCAAGATATTATGGGGAATAGATAGGTTAAGAACATAAGAACATAAGAAATAGGTGCAGGAATAGGCCCTACAGCCCATCGAGCCTACCCCGCCATTCAATAAGATCATAGCTGATCATCGACCTCAACTCTACTTTCCCGCCCGTTCTTCATATCCCTTGATTCCCCAAGACTCCAAAAATCTATCTATTTCAGTCTTGAATATATTCAGGGACTCAGCATCCACAGCCCTCAGGTGCAGAGAATTCCTAAGATTCACAATCCTCTGAGTGAAGAAATTCCTCCTCATCTCTGTCTTAAATGGCCTTCCCCTTATCCTTGTTTCTGAAACGCTCCCAATCCTCAGGCTTACTACTATTCTTTGCAACATTATGCGGCCGAAATTGGTGGACAAATTGGCGCATACTGCCCGTGGACCGCCGACATACCGCCCAAAATTGCGAAATTGAACAAAAATACCTACATACCGCCCACATACCGCCCGGCGGGAAATTCATCAGCGACATACCGCCGGGCGGTATGCATACCGTCCACCTACACGGAGTGTCCTACAGACCACCCAAAAGTCCAACATTGGTAGCATACCGCCGACATACCATCGGAAATGCACACCGTCTGAAAAAAGATGGTTTTATGCCGATGGTATGTCTACAATGTTCCTCCCCACCCACTCCAACAATCTATTCTTCCCCCCAGTGATCTATTTCTCCACCCCCCCAGAGATATAATCCTCCCTTCAGGGATCTAATCCCCCCAGAGAGACCTAATCCCCCCAGAGAGACCTAATCCCCCAGTGATCTAGTCCCGCCGCCGCCCACCCCCCCCCACCGAGATCTAATCCCCCCTCAGAGAGATCTAATTCTCCTTTCCCGGAGATCTAATCCCCCCATAGAGATCTAATTCCACCCCCCCCCCTCCCCGGAGATCTAAACCCCCCCAGAGAGATATAATCGCCCCAGAGAGATCTAATCCTCCCGAGAGATATAATACCCCCCAGCGATCTAGTCTTCACCCCCAGAGATCTAAACCCCCCAGAGAAATCTAATCTCCAGAGAGATCTAATCCCCCGGGATCTATTCTGCCCGCCACCCCCGAAAAACTTGAAAATAAATAAATAAATAAATAAATAAATAACAATATAAGTATTATAAATAAATCAAAAACACTGCACAAAACAATTAAAAATCTAAACGTACCTGGAGACATTTACCTGCGATCCGACATCGACAGTCTCTGGCCTCTGGACTGCTCTTCTCGGGGGGACGGCAGGGTGGGGGGGAACGGAGGTCAATGGAAGAGCGCGCGTGCGCAGAACTCAGGACCCAAAGAGTCCCGAGTCCCAGACAACTTACAATGCACCACTGGAGCAGACCGTCCGTCACACTCCGCTGACGCATCGCTCAGGACCGCCCGGGCCAATGTTGCCAGCACTCCGCCCCAGCGGTACCGGGCGGTGAAGGTTGACCGACCACCACTAGGCCGCCGAGAATTGGGCGGTCCACCAAAGTCGGGCCCTATAAGCTTCTGCTTTCAATCTAATGCTATCCTTAACTTCTTTAGTTAGCCATGGATGGATCACTTTTCCTATGTAGTTTTGTTCCTCAATGGAATGTATATTTGTTGAGAATTATGAAATATTTCTTCAAATGCTAGCCACTGCCTATCTAGTGCCATACCTTTTAATCTATTTTTCCAATCTATCTTAGCCAACTCGCCCTTCATAGCTATGTAATTGGCTTTATTTAAGTTTAAGACTCTAGTTTCGGACTTCGGCAAGTCACTCTCAAAGGTAATGTGAAATTTATCGTACTATGATCACTCTAAGAACATAAGAACAAAAGAAATAGGAGCAGGATTAAGCCATTTGACCCCTCGAGCCTGCTCCGCCATTTAATAAGATCATGGCTGATCTGATCATGGACTCAGCTCAACTTCCCTGCCCGCTCACCATAACCCTTTATTCCCTTATCGCTCAAAAATCTGTCTATCTCCGCCTTAAATATATTAAATGACCCAGCCTCCACAGCTCTCTGGGGCAGAGAACTCCATAGATTTACAACCCTCTGAGAAAATAAATTCCTCCTCATTTCAGTTTTAAATGGGCGGCCCCTTATTCTGAGACTATGTCCCCTTGTTTTAGTTTACCCTATGAGTGGAAATATCCTCTCTGCATCCACCTTGTCGAGCCCTCTCATTATTTTATATGTTTCGACAAGATCACCTCTCATTCTTCTGAACTCCAATGAGTATAGGCCCAACCTACTCAATCTATCTTCATAAGTCAACTCCCTCATCTCCGGAATCAACCTAGTGAACCTTCTCTGAACAACCTCCAATGCAAGTATATTCTTCCTTAAATACGGAGACCAAAACTGTATGCAGTACTCTAGCTGTGGCCTCACCAAGAGCCTGTACAGTTGTAGCAGGACTTCTCTGCTTTTATACTCCATCCCCCTGGCAATAAAGGCCAACATTCCATTTGCCTTCCTGATTACTTGCTGTACCTGCATACTAACTGTTTGTGTTTCATGCACAAGGACCCCCAGGTCCCTCTGTACTGCAGCACTTTGCAATTTTTCTCCATTTAAATTATAATTTATTTTCTATTTTTTCTGCCAAAGTGGATAACCTCACATTGTACTCCATCTGCCAAATGTTTTTCCACTCACTTAGCCTGTCTATATCCCTTTGCAGATTTTTTGTGTCCTCCTCATATTTTGCTTTCCCATCCATCTTTGTATCATCAGCAAACTTGGCTACATTACACTCGGTCCCTTCATCCAAGTCATTAATATAGATCCAAAGTATTCTTTACTATGAGATTGCTAATTAACACTGTCTCAATATATAAAATAGCCTGTTTCCTAGTTGATTCCATGACGTATTATGCTAGGAAACTGTCTCGAATGCGTTCAGGTAGATAGAGAGAAACTATTTCCACTGGTTGAGGATTCTAGGGCATAGTCTAAAAATTAGAGCCAGACCTTTCAGGAGTGAAATTAGGAAACATTTCTACACACAAAGGGTGATAGAAGTTTGGAACTCTCTTCTGCAAATGGCAATTGGTGCTAGATTAATTGTTAATTTTAAATCTGTGATTGATATCTTTTTGTTAACCAAAAGAATTAAGAGATATTCACCAGAGGATATGGAGTTAGGTCGTAGATCAGCCACGAACTCATTGAATGGCAGAACAGGTTGGAGGGGCTGAATGGTCTACTCCTGTTCCTATGTGCCTAAATGTTAACGCAGTAGAACAGGGCTATAGTTTTGTGATTCTGCATTGCCCCGCGATGCCACACTGCAGCATGGTAAATAGAGCAGCCTTGACATCAACAGGATTAATAGCATGTTTATTGAATGAGTATTGCTGTAGTAGGTTTTTTTTGCATGGAAACACAGGTCAGTGTATTTACTGAAGGCACTCTGTGCTGTACGGCTCTGGTGGTTCTATCCTGCTACTGGGACAGGACATACTCGGGGATGGTGATGCAGGAGTCTGGGATGTTGACTGAGTACAGCTAGGGCAGGCTGTTGCATGACTAGTCTGTAGATCAGCTCACCCAACTTTTGCACCAGCCCCCAGATTTTAGTGACACGGCCTTTGCAGGGTCAACTGTGCTGAGGTTACCTTAGTCTTAACCTAACATAATGCTTGGGCCATTGCTGATAGATTGTCCGATTTTCATACTATTATTGAACTTTGTAGAGACTTTGTCACAACAGGTTGACTTGCTGGACCACTTCAGAGGGCATGAAGAGTCAACCATATAGTATGGGACGAGAGTCATATGGAGGCCAGACCAGGTAGGGGTGGCAGGCTCCCTTCCTTGAAAGGCATTAGTGAACTAGTTAAGTTGTAATGACAATCGGAAGATTTCATTGTTATTCTTCTGGTACCAATCCACAATTGAATTTAATTCAATTTCAAAACTTGGTGGGATTTGAACTCATGATCTCTGGGTTGCAACACCAGTACCATAACCACAATGCTACCATACCCTTTATGCATTAAAGGAGGGAATTTAATATTCCAATTTACTTGCATGGTTTGTCTACCATTAGCCAATAAAGAGACATTTTCTCAGGCTGAAGCAGGTCTCTACCCTGAGCAGGTAAGACCTCAGTTTTAAATTGATCTTCTTACATTATTAATTCCTTAAGGTAATGTCCAAAATGGCCTTTGACTGGGCTCCTACTTCAAAGCAGACAAGAGAGTATTTTGTCCCAAAAATGTGCCGTTATTAAAAAATTTAATGAAGTCCTGTCTCAAGTAATAACAGGGGTATATTGGGGTAAGCCAGCCCCTCTGTATGTTAAATTTCTACATTTCACACTTGGACTGACTAGTACATTCATAGATCCAGGAGAAATTTTTTAACCAGTAGGCAGCAAGCCCAACAAGGGAGGGGGCGGTTCTGGACTTAGTTTTAGGGAATGAAACTGGGCAGATGGAAGGGGTATCAGTGGGAGAGCATTTTGGTGCGAGTGATCATAATTCAGTTAGATTTAGGGTAGTTATGGAAAAGGAACAGGTATAAAAGTTCTCAATTGGGGGTAAGCCAATTTTATGAAGCTGAAATCTGATTTAGCCAAGGTGGACTGGAAAACAGCTACTAGAAGGTAAATCAGTGTCAGCAGTGGGAGATGTTCAAGGAGGAGATCCAGAGGGTTCAGAGCAAGTATGTTCCCTTAAAGAAAAAGGGTGGGACTAACAAATCTAGAGCCCCTTGGATATCAAGGGGCATGCAGGGTAGGATAAAAAAAGGGAGGCTTATGACAGATACCGAGGGCTCAATACTGCAGAAACCCTAGGTGGGTATAGAAAGTGCAGGGGTGAAATTAAAAAGGAAATTAGGAAAGCAAAGAGAGAGCATGAAAAAACTTTAGCACGTAAAATTAAGGAAAACCTAAAGATGTTTTATAAATACATTAAGAGCAAGAAGATAACTAAAGAAAGAGTGGGGCCTATTAGAAACCATAAAGGTAATCTGTGTGTGCAGAGGCGGAAGATGTGGATATGGTTCTGAATGAATACTTTGCATCTGTTTTCAGAAAAGAGAGGGGCGATGCAGACTTTGCAAAGAGAGAGGAGTTTGAAATATTAGATGAAATAAACATAGAGAGAGAGGAAGTATTAAGAGGCTTAGCAGCTTTGAACGTGGATAAATCCCCAGGCCCGGATGAAATGTATCCCATGCTGTTAAGAAAAGCAAGAGAGGAAATAACAGAGGCTCTGACCATCATTTTCCAATCCCCTCTGGCTACAGGTGTGGTGCCGGAGGACTGGAGGACTGTTAATGCTGTACCTTTGCTTAAAAGGGGAGAAACGGATAGACCTAATAATTACAGGTCAGTCAGCCTAACCTCAGTGGTGGGAAAATTATTGGAAAAAATCCTGAGGGACAGGATAAATCTTCATTAGAAAGACACGGATTAATCAAGGACAATCAGCATGGATTTGTTAAGGGAAGGTCGTGTCTGACTAACTTGATTGAACTTTTTGAGGAAGTAACAAGGAGGGTCGATGAGGTTAGTGCTTTTGATGTAGTGTATATGGATTTTACCAAGGCTTTTGATAAGGTTCCACATGGCAGACTGGTCACGAAAGTAAAAGCCCATGGGATCCAAGGCAAAGTGGCAAGTTGGATCCAAAATTGGCTCAGAGGCAGGAAGCAAAGGGTATTGGTTGATGTGTGTTTTTGTGACTGAAAGGCTGTTACCAGTGGGGTTCCGCAGGGCTCAGTCCGAGTTCCCATGCTCTTTGTGGTATACAGGTGCAGTGTCAAAAATCCGGAGTTCTGGAATCCGGAATGTTCTGGAATCCTGGACGTTCGGTGGCAGGGTTGTCCAGAATTTGTAAAATGTTCTAGAATCTGGACCTGACGATTCTGACGATTTCGGGGCTTCGCTGCTGCCCAACCTTGGGCCTTGCTTCTATTCGTTTCGCTGCTGTAGCTTTTAAATTGGGGCCTCATCGCCGACCCGCTCAAACACCTCCTCCGCGGAACCCCGCCCGAACACCTCCTCCGTGGGACCCCGTCCGAACACCTCCTCCGTGGGACCCTGCCCGAACACCTCCTCCGCAGTACCCCGCCTGAACATCTCCTCCGTGGTGCCCCGCCCAAACACCTCCTCCGTGGTGCCCCGCCCAAATACCTTCTCCGTGGGACCCCGCCTGAACACCTCCTATGCGGGGCCCCACCCGAACACCTCCTTCGTGGGACCCCGCCCGAACACCTCCTCCACGGGGCCCGCCCGAACACCTCCTCCGTGGTGCCCCACCCAAACACCTTCTCCGTGGGACCACGCCCAAACACCTCCTCCACTGTGCCCTGCCCAAACATCTCCTCCGTGGTGCCCCGCCCAAACACCTCCTCCACTGTGCCCTGCCAAAACACCTCCTCCACTGTGCCCTGCCAAAACACCTCCTCCACTGTGCCCTGCCCAAACACCTCCTCCGTGGGACCCCGCCCAAACACCTCCTCCACTGTGCCCTGCCCAAACATCTCCTCCGTGGTGCCCCGCCCAAACACCTCCTCCACTGTGCCCTGCCAAAACACCTCCTCCACTGTGCCCTGCCAAAACACCTCCTCCACTGTGCCCTGCCCAAACACCTCCTCCACTGTGCCCTGCCCAAACACCTCCTCCGCGGTGCCCCACCCAAACACCTCCTCCACTGTGCCCTGCCCAAACACCTCCTCCACTATTCCCCGCTCGAACACCTCCTCCACTGTGCCCCGCTCAAATACCTCCTCCACTGTGCCCCGTCCAAACACCTCCTCTGTGGTGCCCCGCCCAAACACCTCCTCCACGGTGCCCTGCCCAAACAACTCCTTGGCAGTGCCGGCCCGCCTGACGACGTCTTCGATGGGGCCAGCTGGCCCAAACACCTCCTCGGCGGGGCCCTCTCACCCTCGAACACCTCCCCGGCGGTGCCCCCCCACCCCTTTCTGACGTACCGAAATCCAGAAATCCCCGAAACTGGGTCCGGGTGTTTCCGGATTCGTGACTTCAGAAAGACAATCGAAAGTCCGGAAAAACACGGAATCCGGAACAATCTCGGCGTATTCGCGACGCTGTAGAAGTAGAAAAAGAAGTAGAAAGAAATCGAAGGGTGACGTCACAGCCAAGGGGGTAAGTGATTTGCTGGTGATTGGTAAGTAGTTTTTCTTTTTCTTTTTCTATATCAGTAAGTAACCTTTAGCATTGTTGTTGGCAAATTAAGTTAATCTATGGGTTATGTCATGGCAGGAGAGCTCGGACACGTGTTATGCTCCCCCTGTGCTATGTGGGAAATCAGGGATGCTTCCAGTGTCCCTGATGACTACATGTGCGGGAAGTGTATCCGGCTGCAGCACCTGACAGGCCGCACTGTGGCACTGGAGCTGCGGGTGGATTTACTCTGGAGCATCCGCGATGCTGAGGATGTCGTGAATAGCACGTTTAGCGAGTTGGCCACACCGCAGGTAAAGGGTACACAGCCAGATAGGGGATGGGTGACGAACAGGAAGAGCAGTAGAAGTAAGGTAGTGCAGGGGTCCGTTTTGGATACTGTTGGGGGGATACAGCAGCAGCCAAGTTCATGGCACCATGGGTGGCTCTGCTGCACAGGATAGCAGGAAAAAGAGTGGGGGAAACATAGAAACATAGAAAATAGGTGCAGGAGTAGGCCATTCGGCCCTTCAAGCCTGCACCGCCATTCAATGAGTTCATGGCTGAACATGCAACTTCAGTACCCCATTCCTGCTTTCTCACCATACCCCTTGATCCCCCTAGTAGTAAGGACTTCATCTAACTCCTTTTTGAATATATTTAGTGAATTGGCCTCAACAACTTTCTGTGGTAGAGAATTCCACAGGTTCACCACTCTCTGGGTGAAGAAATTTCTCCTCAGCTCGGTCCTAAATGGCTTACCCCTTATCCTTAGACTGTGTCCCCTGGTTCTGGACTTCCCCAACATTGGGAACATTCTTCCTGCATCTAACCTGTCTAACCCCGTCAGAATTTTAAACGTTTCTATGAGGTCCCCTCTCATTCTTCTGAACTCCAGTGAATACAAGCCCAGTTGATCCAATCTTTCTTGATAGGTTAGTCCCGCCATCCCGGGAATCAGTCTGGTGAACCTTCGCTGCACTCCCTCAATAGCAAGAATGTCCTTCCTCAGGTTAGGAGACCAAAACTGTACACAATACTCCAGGTGTGGCCTCACCAAGGCCCTGTACAACTGTAGCAACACCTCCCTGCCCCTGTACTCAAATCCCCTCGCTATGAAGGCTAACATGCCATTTGCTTTCTTAACCGCCTGCTGTACCTGCATGCCAACCTTCAATGACTGATGTACCATGACACCCAGGTCTCTTTGCACCTCCCCTTTTCCTAATCTGTCACCATTCAGATAATAGTCTGTCTCTCTGTTTTTACCACCAAAGTGGATAACCTCACATTTATCCACATTATACTTCATCTGCCATGCATTTGCCCACTCACCTAACCTATCCAAGTCGCTCTGCAGCCTCATAGCATCCTCCTCGCAGCTCACACTGCCACCCAACTTAGTGTCATCCGCAAATTTGGAGATACTACATTTAATCCCCTCGTCTAAATCATTAATGTACAGTGTAAACAGCTGGGGCCCCAGCACAGAACCTTGCGGTACCCCACTAGTCACTGCCTGCCATTCTGAAAAGTACCCATTTACTCCTACTCTTTGCTTCCTGTCTGACAACCAGTTCTCAATCCATGTCAGCGCACTACCCCCAATCCCATGTGCTTTAACTTTGCACATTAATCTCTTGTGTGCGACCTTGTCGAAAGCCTTCTGAAAGTCCAAATATACCACATCAACTGGTTCTCCCTTGTCCACTCTACTGGAAACATCCTCAAAAAATTCCAGAAGATTTGTCAAGCATGATTTCCCTTTCACAAATCCATGCTGACTTGGACCTATCATATCACCTCTTTCCAAATGCACTGCTATGACATCCTTAATAATTGATTCCATCATTTTACCCACTACCGATGTCAGACTATAATTCCCTGTTATCTCTCTCCCTCCTTTTTTAAAAAGTGGGGTTACATTGGCTACCCTCCACTCCATAGGAACTGATCCCGAGTCAATGGAATGTTGGAAAATGACTGTCAATGCATCCACTATTTCCAAGGCCACCTCCTTAAGTACTCTGGGATGCAGTCCATCAGGCCCTGGGGATTTATCAGCCTTCAATCCCATCAATTTCCCCAACACAATTTCCCGACTAATAAGGATTTCCCTCAGTTCCTCCTCCTTACTAGACCCTCCGACCCCTTTTATATCCGGAAGGTTGTTTGTGTCCTCCTTAGTGAATACCGAACCAAAGTACTTGTTCAATTGGTCCGCCATTTCTTTGTTCCCCATTATGACTTCCTCTGATTCTGACTGCAGGGGACCTACGTTTGTCTTTACTAACCTTTTTCTCTTTACATATCTATAGAAACTTTTGCAATCCGTCTTAATGTTCCCTGCAAGCTTCTTCTCGTACTCCATTTTCCCTGCCCTAATCAAACCCTTTGTCCTCCTCTGCTGAGTTCTAAATTTCTCCCAGTCCCCGGCTTCGCTGCTATTTCTGGCCAATTTGTATGCCACTTCCTTGGCTTTAATACTATCCCTGATTTCCCTTGATAGCCATGGTTGAGCCAGCTTCCCTTTTTTATTTTTACGCCAGACAGGAATGTACGATTGTTGTAGTTCATCCATGCGGTCTCTAAATGTCTGCCATTGCCCATCCACAGTCAACCCCTTAAGTATCATTCGCCAATCTATCCTAGCCAATTCACGCCTCATACCTTTAAAGTTACCCTTCTTTAAGTTCTGGACCATGGTCTCTGAATTAACTGTTTCATTCTCCATCCTAATGTAGAATTACACCATATTATGGTCACTCTTCCCCAAGGGGCCTCGCACAACGAGATTGCTAATTAATCCTCTCTCATTACACAACACCCAGTCTAAGATGGCCTCCCCCCTAGTTGGTTCCTCGACATATTGGTCTAAAAAACCATCCTTTATGCACTCCAGGAAATCCTCCTCCACCGTATTGCTTCCAGTGGTACGGGAGCTATAGTGGTACGGTATTCTATTGTCAGGGGAATAGACAGACGTTTCTGCGGCCGCAATCGAGACTCCAGGATGGTATGTTGCCTTCCTGGTGCAAGGCTCAAGGATGTCTCGGAGCGGCTGCAGGACATTTTGAAGGGGGAGGGTGAACAGCCAGTTGTCGTGGCGCATATAGGTACCAACGATATAGGTAAAAAACGGGATGAGGTCCTACAAGATGAATTTAGGGAGCTAGGAGCTAAATTAAAAAGTAGGACCTCAAAAGTAGTAAATCTCAGGATTGCTACCAGTGCCACGTGCTTGTCAGAGTAGGAATTGCAGGATAGCTCAGATGAATACGTGGATTGAGAGTGGTGCAGAAGGGAGTGATTCAAATTTCTGGGACACTGGAATCGGTTCTGGGGGAGGTGGGACCAGTACAAACCGGACTGTCTGCACCTGGGCAGGACTGGAACCAATGTCCTAGGGGGAGTGTTTGCTAGTGCTATTGGGGAAGGGTTAAACTAATATGCCAGGGGAACCTATGCAGGGAGACAGAGGGAAGTAGAATGGGGGCAGAAGCAAAAGATAGAAAGAAGAAAAGTAAAAGTGGAGGGCAGAGAAACCCAAGGCAAAAATCAAAAAGGGCCACATTACAGCAAAATTCTACAGGGGCAAAGTGTGTTAAAAAGACAAGCCTGAAGGCTTTGTGCCTCAATGCGACGAGTATTCATAATAAGGTGGATGAATTAACTGCGCAGACAGCAGTTAACAGATATGATGTAATTGGCATCACGGAGACATGGCTCCAGGGTGACCAAGGCTGGGAACTCAACATCCAGGGGTATTCAACATTCAGGAAGGATAGACAGAAAGGAAAAGGAGGTGGGGTGGCGTTGCTCGTTAAAGAGGAAATTAACGCAATAGTAAGGAAGGACATTAGCTTGGATGATGTGAAATTGGTATGGATGGAGTTATGGAATACCAAAGGGCAGAAAACGCTAGTGGGAGTTGTGTACAGACCACCAAACAGTAGTAGTGAGGTTGGGGACAACATCAAACAAGAAATTAGGGATGCGTGCTGTCATGTTTGTAACTACAATGTAATACCACTGTACTACTGTATACACTCAACTCAGATGCACACCTTGATCACAGGGGGTGAACTTGTGGGAAACACTCCTTACCTGACCACACAGGTATATAAAAGGAGGTCCCACGCAGGGTCATCACTTCTGGAGTCCTGTAATAAAGAGTTAAGGTCACAGAGTGGCCTTGTCCCTGGAATGTGCCTCGTGTGGTTTCATGCTATAGAGTAAGAACTTTACATTGGCGACGAGAAACGGGAATTCATGATGCACGAGAATGGCCACCGGTAGCACAGAGGAACGGTACTGTGTTGGGGAAGACTGGGAAGATTTTGTCGAAAAGCTTCAGCAAAGCTTCGTTACGAAAGACTGGCTGGGGGATGCAGCGTCCGACAAGCGAAGGGCTCATCTCCTGACCAGCTGCGGGCCAAAGACTTATGCGCTCATGAAGGACTTACTGGGACCCGAAAAACCGTCGGACAAAACCTTTGAAGAGCTTAGAAAATTAATCGGGGAGCACCTCAAACCGGCGAGCAGCATACACATGGCTCGACACAGATTCTACACCCACCGACGTCGTGAAGGACAGAGCATACCGGACTTTGTAGCGGACCTCCGGCATTTGGCCAGCCTTTGTAAGTTCACAGGAGCCTGCAGGGGGGAGATGCTAAGGGACTTCTTTATCGAGGGTATCGGTCATGTGGGAATTTTTCGCAAGTTAATTGAGACCAAGGACTTGACCTTGGAAGCGGCAGCGTTGTTAGCTCAAACTTTCATGGTGGGGGAGGAAGAGACGAAAATGATTTACACACGCAATTCTGCCTCTAACGCAGCGATGGATCAGGGAGTCAACATCATCAATGCTGCTCAGAGCCCCGCAGGCAGGCTGGGGCAGTCCGACATTTACCAGGCAATAATAGACCCCAGAGTAGGACCCCAACAGAGACAATGGCAGGCTGAACGGACGTTCATGCCATCACACTGGACAATGCGGCCCGGGATGGGGCCATTGACACCTACTAATAGGGTACTTAAGAGCAGTCAAAGGGACAGTCAGCGCGGAATTGCTGGCCACAGCCCCTTTGTCCCCAACAATGGAAACTTTACCTCATGCTGGAGGTGTGGGGGAAAACACTCAGCCAGATCCTGCAGATTCCAACAGTTTGTCTGCAGAAACTGCAATCTCAGTGGCCATTTAGCAGAAAACCTGCAACCAGACTAGTATATGAGGCAGATGGGCCAGAAGAGGGTTCTGTGAGGCAGGATGACTTTGGGGCAAATCGATGGACGCTGAGGTTCAGCGGGTCCATGTGGCGAATATTCACAGTTCATACACCAAAATGCCACCAATGATGATGAGGGTTTTGTTGAACGGCAAACCAGTAGGCATGGAGCTGGACACTGGGGCCAGCCAGTCACTCATGGGCGTTCAGCAATTTGAGAAGCTATGGCCACTCAAAGCCAGTAGACCCAAATTAGAACGTATTGAGACGCAATTATGGACTTACACCAAAGAAATCATTCCAGTGCTAGGCAGTGCAATGATGGCTGTCACACACAATGGATTATTGAACCGGCTGCCACTCTGGGATTGTCCCAGGTAATGGTCCCGCACTGTTGGGGAGGAGTCGGTTAGCCGAGATGAACTGGAAATGGGGGGATGTTCACGCAATGTCCTCAGTGGAGTGAAGTTCGTGCTCACAAGTCCTACAACAATTCGAGTCACTATTCCAACCGGGCGTCGGGACTTTCAAAGGCACTAAAGTAATGATACACATCACACCGGACGCCAGGCCAGTGCACCACAAAGCCAGAGCGGTGCCGTATGTGATGAAGGAAAAAATCGAGAGCGAATTGGACCGGCTGTTGCGAGAGGGCATCATCTCGCCTGTTGAATTCAGCGACTGGGCGAGCCCCATCGTTCCCGTTTTTAAAGGGGATGGCTCTGACAGGATCTGTGGCGGCTACAAGGCCACCATCAATCGGGTGTCCCTACAAGACCAATACCCTCTCCCAAGAGCGGAGGACCTCTTCGCCATGCTGGCAGGCGGCAAGCTGTTCACCAAGTTGGACCTCACTTCAGCCTACATGACCCAAGAACTGGCCGACGAATCTAAACTACTGATCACCATCACCACGCACAAGGGACTGTTTGCGTATAACAGATGCCCGTTTGGCATTCGATCAGCGGCCGCGGTTTTTCAATGTAACATGGAAAGCCTGCTTAAATCCATTCCGGGAACGATCGTATTCCAGGATGACATCCTCATCACGGGTCGAGACACCGAGGAACACCTCCACAACCTGGAAGAGGTGCTACGCCGACTGGACCGGGTAGGCTTGCAACTCAGGAAGTCTAAATACATGTTTTTAGCACCCGAGGTTGAGTTTCTGGGCAGGAGGGTTGCTGCAGATGGGATTCAGCCCACCGAATCCAAAACAGAAGCGATTCGACGAGCACCCAGGCCCTGCAATACATCGGAGCTGCGTTCATTCCTAGAACTGTTGAACTATTTCGGGAACTTTCTGCCGAACTTGAGCACGTTGTTTGAGCCGCTACACGTGCTCCTGCGTAAGGGTTGTGATTGGTTTTGGGGGGATTGTCAGGAACGGGCCTTTGATCCGGCGCGAAACCTACTTTGTTCAAACAAGTTGTTGACCCTGCACGACCGCTGTAAACGTTTAGTTCTGACATGTGATGCATTGTCCTATGGGGTTGGGTGCGTGTTGCAGCAGAGTAATGCTGAGGGTCAGCTACAACCTGTGGCTTATGCCTCCAGGTCGCTCTCTCAAGCAGAACGGGGATATGAGATGGTCGAGAAGGAAGCGCTTGCATGTGTCTATGGTGTGAAAAAAATGCATCAGTACCTCTTCGGTAGGAAGTTTGAATTAGAGACGGACCACAAGCCACTCACATCCCTGTTGTCTGACAGCAAGGCTGTCAATGCCAACGCATCAGCTCGCATACAGCAGTGGGTTCTCACGCTAGCTGCTTATGACTACTCCATCCGGCACCGGCCCGGCACTGAAAACTGCACTGACGTGCCCAGCAAGCTCCCACTGGCCACCACCGAGGGGCCAGCTGAGCAAAGCGCTGAGATGGTCATGGCTGTTGATGCCTTTGACAGTGCAGGCTCCCCCATCACTGCCTGCCAGATTAAAATCTGGACAAACAGAGATCCCCTCCTATCCCTGATTAAGAAATGTGTCCTGACTGGGGATTGGGAGCCCGCACACGGAGCATGCCCTGAGGCGGTCAGACCGTTCCACAGACAGATGGATGAGCTCTCCATCCAAGCCGACTGCCTACTATGGGGCAGCCGGTAGTCATGCCCCAGAAGGGCAGGGAGGCATTCATCAGGGAACTCCACAGTGAGCACCCAGGCATTGTGATGATGAAGGCCATTGCCTGGTCACACGTTTGGTGGCCTAGAATTGACTCAGACCTGGAACACTGTGTTCGCAGGTGCACGACCTGTGCCCAGCTGGTTAATGCCCCGAGGGAGGCCCTGCTCAGCCCATGGCCCTGGCCCACCAAGCCATGGTCACGCATTCACGTTGACTACATGGGCCTGTTCATAGGGAAGATGTTCCTCATTGTAGTAAATGCGTACTCGAAATGGATTGAGTGCATCATCCTGAATTCATGCACGTCATCCACCACCATGGAAAGCCTACATGCGATCTTTGCAACCCATGGCTTGCCGGACATCCTGATTAGTGATAATGGCCCGTGTTTCACGAGCTATGAATTCCGGGAGTTTATGTCGGGTAATGACATCAACCACGTCAGGACTGCGCCGTTCAAGCCAGCCCACAATGGCCAGGCGGAACGTGCGGTCCAAATCATTAAGCAAGGTCTGCTCAGAATTCAAGGACCCTCCCTACAATGCCACCTATTGCGCCTCCTGCTGGCCTATAGATCCCGTCCGCACTTGCTCACGGGGGTTCCGCCCGCAGAGCTACTCATGAAACGGACACTCAAAACTCGGTTGTCCCTCATCCACCCAGTCCTGACCGACATAGTTGAGGGCAAACACAAGTCACAAAATGAGTACCATGACCGTAACTCAAGGGGGAGATGTATAGGAATAAATGATCCTGTATTCATCCTCAATCATGCCATGGGGCCCAAATGGCTTGAGGGTACTGTAATTGACAAAGAGGGGAATAGGGTCATCGTGGTAAAACTCAACAATGGCCAGATATGTTGTAAGCATCTGGACATGGAGGAACCTGAAGAAGACCATTAGATGGAGCTCACAACACCGCCAGTGAACGAGCAACAAGAGCAATCAGAAGAATGCACAGTCCCTGAGGTAAGCCCGGACAGGCCGGAATCACCACAGGTGACAGACACTCACGTCAATGTCCAACAACCAGAGCCCCAACTGCGGCGCTCCACGAGGGAGCGTAGACCATCTGAAAGGCTAAACCTATGATCCCAGTAAGACTTTGGGGAGGGGGGGAAGGTGATGCCATGTTTGTAACTACAATGTAACACCACTGTACTACTGTATACACTCAACTCAGATGCACACCTTGACAACAGGGGGTGAACTTGTAGGAGACATTCCTTACCTGACCACACAGGTATATAAAGGGAGGTCTCACGCAGGGTCATCACTTCTGGAGTCCTGTAATAAAGAGTTAAGGTCACAGAGTGGCCTTGTCCCTGGAATGTGCCTTGTGTGGTTTCATGCTGTAGAGTAATGACTTTACACGTGCAATAAAGGTACAGCAGTTATCATGGATGACTTTAATCTACATATTGATTGGGCTAACCAAACTGGTAGCAATGTGGTGGAGGAGGATTTCCTGGAGTGTATTAGGGATGGTTTTCTCGACTAGTATGTCGAGGAACCAACTAGAGGGCTGGCCATCCTAGACTGGGTGATGTGTAATGAGAAAGGACTATTTAGCAATCTTGTTGTGTGAGGCCCCTCGGGGAAGAGTGACCATAATATAGTAAAATTCTTTATTAAGCTGGAGAGTGGCACAGTTAATTCAGAGTCTAGGGTCCTGAACTTAAGGAAAGGTAACTTCGATGGTATGAGACGTGAATTGGCTAGAATAGACTGGCGAGTGATACTTAAAGGGTTGACGGTGGATAGGCAATGGCAAACATTTAAAGATCACATGGATGAACTTCAACAATTGTACATCGCTGTCTGGAGTAAAATTAAAACGAGGAAGGTGGCTCAACCGTGGCTAACAAGGGAAATTAACGATAGTGTTAAATCCAAGGAAGAGGCATATAAATTGGCCAGAAAAAGCAGCAAACCTGAGGACTGGGAGAATTTTATAATACAGCAGAGGAGGACAAAAGGTTTAATTAGGAGGGAGAAAATAGAATAGGACAGGAAGCTTGCTGGGAACATAAAAGCTTCTATAGATATGTGAAGAGAAAAGGATTAGTGAAGACAAACGTAGGTCCCTTGCAGTCAGATTCAGGTGAATTTATAATGGGGAACAAAGAAATGGCGGACCAGTTAAACAAATACTTTGGTTCTATCTTCACGAAGGAAGACACAAATAACCTTCCGGAAATACTAGGGGACCGAGCGTCTAGTGAGAAGGAGGAACTGAAGGATATCCTTATTAGGCGGGAAATTGTGTTAGGGAAATTGATGGGATTGAAGGCCGATAAATTCCCGGGGTCTGATAGTCTGCATCCCAGAGTACTTAAGGAAGTAGCCCTAGAAATAGTGGCTGTATTGCTATCATTTTCCAACAGTCTATCGACTCTGGATCAGTTCCTATGGACTGGAGGATAGCTAATGTAACAGCACTTTTTAAGAAAGGAGGGAGAGAAAAAATAGGTAATTATAGGCCGGTTAGCCTGACATCAGTGGTGGGGAAAATGTTGGAATCAATTATTAAAGATGAAATAGCAGCGCATTTGGAAAGCAGTCAGCATGGATTTATGAAAGGGAAATCCTGCTTGACAAATCTTCTGGAATTTTTTGAGGATGTAAAGTAGAGTGGACAAGGGAGAACCAGTGGATGTGGTGTATTTCGACTTTCAAAAGGCTTTTGACAAGGTCCCACACAAGAGATTGGTGTGCAAAATTAAAGCACATGGTATTGGGAGTAATGTACTGACGTGGATAGAGAACTGGTTGGCAGACAGGAAGCAGAGAGTCGGGATAAACGGGTACTTTTCCGAATAGCAGGCAGTGACTAGTGGGGTGCTGCAGGGCTCAGTGCTGGGACCGCAGCTATTTACAATATACATTAATGATTTAGATGAAGGAATTGAGTGTAATATCTCCAAGTTTGCAGATGACACTAAGCTGGGTGGCGGTGTGAGCTTTGAGGGGGACACTAAGAGGCTGCAGGGTGACTTGGACAGGTTAGGTGAGTGGGCAAACGCATGGCAGATGCAGTATAATGTGGATAAATGTGAGGTTATCCACTTTGGTGGCAAAAACACGAAGGCAGAATATTATCTGAATGGCGGCAGATTAGGAAAAGGGGAGGTGTAACGAGACCTGGGTGTCATGGTACATCAGTCATTGAAAGTTGGCATGCAGGTACAGCAGGTGATGAAGAAGGCAAATGTATGTTGGCCATCATAGCTAGGGGATTTGAGTATAGGAGCAGGGAGGTCTTACTGCAGTTGTACAGGGCTATTGCAGTTGTACAGGGCTATGTTCTTGCTATTGAGGGAGTGCAGCGAAGGTTCACCAGACTGATTCCTGGGATGGCAGGACTGACATATGAGGAGAGACTGGATCGACTGAGCCTGTATTCACTGGAGTTTAGAAGGATGAGAGGGGATCTCATCGAAACATATAAAATTCTGATGGGACTGGACAGGTTAAATGCAGGAAGAATGTTCCCGATGTTGGGGATATCCAGAGCCAGGGAACATAGTCTAAGGATAAGGGGTAAGCCATTTAGGACTGAGATGAGAATAAACGTCTTCACTCAGAGAGTTGTTAACCTGTGGAATTCCCTACCGCAGAGATTTATTGATGCCTGTTCATTGGATATATTCAAGAGGGAATTAGATATGGCCCATACGGCTAAAGGGATCAAGAGGTATGGAGAGAAAGCAGGAAAGGGGTACTGAGGTGAATGATCAGCCATGATCTTATTGAATGGTGGTGCAGGCTCGAAGGGCCGAATGGCCTACTCCTGCACTTATTTTCTATGTTTCTATGTTTCTTGTACCTGTATATCAATGATTTAGACTTGAATGTCGGAGGTATGATTAATAAGTTTGCAGATGATAAAAAAATTGTCTGTGTGGTTGATAATGAAGAAGAAAGCTGTAGACTGCAGGAATATATCAATGAACTGGTCAGGTGGACAGAACAGTGACAAATGGAATTCAATCCAGAGAAGTGTGAGATAATGCATTTGGGGAGGGCTAACAAGGCAAGGGAATACACAATAAATGGTAGGACACAAAGACGTGTAGAGGAACAAAGGGACCTTGGAGTGCATGTCCACAGATCCCTGAAGGTAGCAGGCCAGGTAGATAAGGTGGTTAAGAAGGCATACAGTATACTTGCCTTTATTAGCTGAGGCATAGAATACAAGAGCAGGGAGGTTATGCTTGAACTTTATAAAACACTAGTTAGGCCACAGCTAGAATACTGCATGCAGTTCTGGTCATCACATTACAGGAAAGATGTGATTGCACTCGAGAGGGTACGGAGGAGATTTGCGAGGATGTTGCCTAGACTGGAGAATTTTAGCTATAAGGAAAAATTGGATAGGCTGGTTTTGTTTACTTTAGAACAGAGGAAGCCGAGGGGAGACATTGAGGTATATACAATTATGAGGGGCCTAGTTATAGTGGATAGGATGGACCTATTTCCCTTAGCAGAGGGGTCAACAACCAGGGTGCATAGGTTTAAAGTAATTGGTAGGAGGTCTATAGGGGATTTGAGAGGAATTGTTTTCAGCCAGAGAGTGGTGGGGGTCTGGAACTCACTGCCTGAAAGGGTGGTAGAGGCAGAAACTCTCAACACATTTAAAAAGTACTTGGAGATGCACTTGAAGTGCCGTAACCTACAAGGCTACGGACCAAGAGTTGAAAAGTGGGATTAGGCTGGATAGCTCTTTATAGGCCGGCACGGACACAATGGGCCGAAATGGCCTCCAGGCGTGCTGTAAATTTCTATGATTCTATACAATACAGATACTAATCAGCGAAAGTGTGAAATGTAGAAATTAAACATACTGGATTGCATTGTATAAAGAAAATGAGGATGCTCTGGCCAATTATTGATGTACCTGTGAGCATTCATGCATGCAAAGGAGAATGTAGCCCATTGTATATGTATGTAAAATTACAATTATTTGGGGACAGAATATTAAATTCAAAATAAGACAATTGGAATTTTATCAACCATAATCACTAGATTAAATACTAAGCCTGTATTAATAAAGGAGAATCAGTATCACACTATTGCAAGGAGATGGAAATCAGTGAGCAAATGTAAGCAGTATTAACTACCCTGACTGCAGTGCATGGCATGCTCCCTCTACATCATTCTTAATTACAGCATGGTGCAAATGCTTTCCGCTCATTGGTTCCTCTAATTATAAATGATAACAAAAAGTAACAGATGAAAACCTTCACATCAACCATGAAAGGAGAAATCAAGAATGAATATTTATTAGTACACCAAGTAATAATTGTGGAAAATAGAATTTATCCAACAATAGAACTGGAAGGAGTGAGTTGGGAGAGGTTAAGTGGTGGGATTTTACGCTCAAAGTTAATGTTGTCAATCACAGTGCTAGCACAAGAAATCCCAGATCTGAAGTAGCATGGGTTATTAGATAAATGAGAAAGCTCCTTTTATACAGACCAAAAATCAGCCTTAAGTCAGTCTTTATCAAACGTTGCCGACCGGGGAATCCCTGAAAATGTTCACACACTCCCAGGAACTTCAGCCCACCCCAGTCTAACTTCCAAAAGATAGCAACAGTTATCTAAAGGAAAACAGTGCTTTCACTGCACAACATGCTTTCATTAGAATATAACAGGAAGTATTAGAAAGTCAATAAATTCAGACAAAATGTAGAACACAGAATTTCCAAGTCTAATTGTTCACAGCACAAAGTATGCATGATCCCCAATGATATCACAGACCTTTTGGGATCTCCTTATGGACCTTTTAAGGCCTACAGACTCCAGTTTGAAAACCTCTGTCTTAAGTCCAATTTTAAAATAGCTTTCCTATCCCGGTGGAGACACTACAAATTGGGGACAAATTCTCTGTGGTTTTGTACAGTACACCGATGCTCGTAACAAACTGAGTTGAGACTGCCCAAACTAACCTCATGTAGGACCCTTATAGAATCTAAAAAGAGTCTGAGCTGGCATCAAAGACAGATCCAAAATAACAGCCAGAGATGTAAAGATGGTGTGGTAATCAAGTGTGCCATCGAGTCTCTAGGGCTAGAAATTCGGTTTTCAGCAAACATAGAAACATAGAAACATAGAAAATAGGTGGAGTAGGCCATTCGGCCCTTCTAGCCTGCACCGCCATTCAATGAGCTCATGGCTGAACATGCAACTTCAGTACCCCATTCCTGCTTTCTCGCCATATCCCTTGATTCCCCTAGTAGTAAGGACTACATCTAACTCCTTTTTGAATATATTTAGTGAATTGGCCTCAACAACTTTCTGTGGTAGAGAATTCCACAGGTTCACCACTCTCTGGGTGAAGAAGTTTCTCCTCATCTCGGTCCTAAATGGCTTACCCCTTATCCTCAGACTGTGACCCCTGATTCTGGACTTCCCCAACATTGGGAACATTCTTCCTGCATCTAACCTGTCTAAACCCGTCAGAATTTTAAACGTTTCTATAAGGTCCCCTCTCATTCTTCTGAACTCCAGTGAATACAAGCCCAGTTGATCCAGTCTTTCTTGATAGGTCAGTCCCGCCAACCCGGGAATCAGTCTGGTGAACCTTCGCTGCACTCCCTCAATAGCAAGAATGTCCTTCCTCAGGTTAGGAGACCAAAACTTTACACAATACTCCAGGTGTGGCCTCACCAAGGCCCTGTACAACTGTAGCAACACCTCCTTCCCCTGTACTCAAATCCCCTCGCTATGAAGGCCAACATGCCATTTGCTTTCTTAACCGTATGCTGTACCTGCTTGCCAACCTTCAATGACTGATGTACCATGACATCCAGGTCTCGTTGCACCTCCCCTTTTCCTAATCTGTCACCATTCAGATAATAGTCTGTCTCTCTGTTTTTACCACCAAAGTGGATAACCTCACATCTATCCACATTATATTTCATCTGCCATGCATTTGCCCACTCACCTAACCTATCCAAGTCTCTGCAGCCTCATAGCATCCTCCTCGCAGCTCACACTGCCACCCAACTTAGTGTCATCCGCAAATTTGGAGATACTACATTTAATCCCCTCGTCTAAATCATTAATGTACAGTGTAAACAGCTGGGGCCCCAGCACAGAACCTTGCGGTACCCCATTAGTCACCGCCTGCCATTCTGAAAAGTACCCATTTACTCCTACTCTTTGCCTCCTATTTGACAACCAGTTCTCAATCCATGTAAGTACACTACCCCCAATCCCATGTGCTTTAACTTTGCACATTAATCTCTTGTGTGGGACCTTGTCGAAAGCCTTCTGAAAGTCCAAATATACCACATCAACTGGTTCTCCCTTGTCCACTCTACTGGAAACATCCTCAAAAAATTCCAGAAGATTTGTCAAGCATGATTTCACTTTCACAAATCCATGCTGACTTGGACCTATCATGTCACCCCTTTCCAAATGCGCTGCTATGACATCCTTAATAATTGATTCCATCATTTTACCCACTACCGATGTCAGGCTGACCGGTCTATAATTCCCTGTTTTCTCTCTCCCTCCTTTTTTAAAAAGTGGGGTTACATTGGCTACCCTCCACTCGATAGGAACTAATCCAGAGTCTATGGAATGTTGGAAAATGACTGTCAATGCATCCGCTATTTCCAAGGCCACCTCCTTAAGTTCTCTGGGATGCAGTCCATCAGGCCCTGGCGATTTTTCGGCCTTCAATCCCATCAATTTCCCCAACACAATTTCCCGACTAATAAGGATTTCCCTCAGTTCCTCCTCCTTACTAGACCCTCTGACCCCTTTTATATCCGGAAGGTTGTTTGTGTCCTCCTTAGTGAATACCGAACCAAAGTACTTGTTCAATTGGTCCGCCATTTCTTTGTTCCCCGTTATGACTTCCCCTGATTCTGACTGCAGGGGACCTACGTTTGTCTTTACTAACCTTTTTCTCTTTACATATCTATAGAAACTTTTGCAATCCGTCTTAATGTTCCCTGCAAGCTTCTTCTCGTACTCCATTTTCCCTGCCCTAATCAAACCCTTTGTCCTTCTCTGCTGAGTTCTAAATTTCTCCCAATCTCCGGGTTCGCTGCTATTTCTGGCCAATTTGTATGCCACTTCCTTGGCTTTAATACTATCCCTGATTTCCCTTGATAGCCACGGTTGATCCACCTTCCCTTTTCTATTTTTACGCCAGACAGGAATGTACAATTGTTGTAGTTCATCCATGCGGTCTCTAAATGTCTGCCATTGCCCATCCACAGTCAACCCCTTAAGTATCATTCGCCAATCTATCCTAGCCAATTCACGCCTCATACCTTCAAAGTTACCCTTCTTTAAGTTCTGGACCATGGTCTCTGAATTAACTGTTTCATTCTCCATCCTAATGCAGAATTCCACCATATTATGGTCACTCTTCCCCAAAGGGCCTCGCACAACGAGATTGCTAATTAATCCTCTCTCATTACACAACACCCAGTCTAAGATGGCCTCCCCCCTAGTTGGTTCCTCGACATATTGGTCTAGAAAACCATTCCTTATGCACTCCAGGAAATCTTCCTCCACCGTATTGCTTCCAGTTTGGTTAGCCCAATCTATGTGCATATTAAAGTCACCCATTATAACTGCTGCACCCTTATTGCATGCACCCCTAATTTCCTGTTTGATGCCCTCCCCAACATCACTACTACTGTTTGGAGGTCTGTACACAACTCCCACTAACGTTTTTTGCCCTTTGGTGTTCTGCAGCTCTACCCATATAGATTCCACATCATCCAAGCTAATGTCCCTCCTAACTATTGCATTAATCTCCTCTTTAACCAGCAATGCTACCCCACCTCCTTTTCCTTTTATTCTATCCTTCCTGAATGTTGAATACCCCTGGATGTTGAGTTCCCAGCCCTGATCATCCTGGAACCACGTCTCCGTAATCCCAATCACATCATATTTGTTAACATCTATTTGCACAGTTAATTCATCCACCTTAGTACGGATACTCCTTGCATTAAGACACAAAGCCTTCAGGCTTGTTTTTTTAACACCCTTTTGTCCTTTTAGAATTTTGCTGTACAGTGGCCCTTTTTGTTCTTTGCCTTGGGTTTCTCTACCCTCCACTTTTCCTCATCTCCTTTCTGTCTTTTGCTTTTGTCTCCTTTTTGTTTCCCTCTGTCTCCCTGCATTGGTTCCCATCCCCCTGCCATATTAGTTTAACTCCTCCCCAACAGCACTAGCAAACACTCCCCCTAGGACATTGGTTCCGGTCCTGCTCAGGTGCAGACCGTCCGGTTTGTATTGGTCCCACCTCCCCCAGAACCGGTTCCATTGCCCCAGGAATTTGAATCCCTCCCTGCTGCACCACTGCTCAAGCCACATATTCATCTGCGCTATCCTGCGATTCCTAATCTGACTAGCACGTGGCACTGGTAGCAATCCCGAGATTACTACTTTTGAGGTCCTACTTTTTAATTTAGCTCCTAGCTCCTTAAATTCGTTTCATAGGACCTCATCCCTTTTTTTACCTATGTCGTTGGTACCAATGTGCACCACGACAACTGGCTGTATTTTTTTCGCCAAAATTACCATTTTCACTTCGCTACCATTAGTAGGCCGGATATTCGGCCTTTAATTTGTGCAGTGGTAAAAATCGGCTTTGCTGGAGGGTTCGCGGCACTAACCGTGAATTTCAGCAACTTTAGTCCGAGGCCGATAGCGCTGCAAGAGAGACCTTGGGAGGGGGGGGAAACAACAACAAAAAATTTGGAAAAAACAAAAAATCAAAATTCACAAAACATTCAGAAAACTCTTACCTACCAAATCACTGAAAAAGAATTTAAAAAATAAAAACTTTAACTTACCTTTTTTGCAGGTCTTCATACTTAACGCTGTTGGCAGAGCTGCAATGCAGGTTTTTCCCGGTCGGTATTCTAGGCGTAGAATACGGGTGCGGAGAGAGCCAAATTTCGGGTGAAAACGCAATTTCGGGTCTTGCACGGCAGCGCTCCTCTCCCTAGCGGTAACGGGAAAGTGCAGCCGCAAAACGTCACCGAATTTCCTGCCAAATATGGTGAAATAGCGCCAAAAACCCGGTCGCAAAATCGGCGCATTTCTAGCCCTAAAGAGTCATAAACATATATCACAGAGAAGTCTTACATCAAAGATGAGATTATAGAAACATAGAAACATAGAAAATAGGTGCAGGAGTAGGCCATTCGATAAGATCATGGCTGATCATACACCTCAGTACCCCTTTCCAGCTTTCTCTCCATACCTCTTGATCGCTTTAGCCGTAAGGGCCATATCTAACTCCCTCTTGAATATATCCAATGAACTGGCATCAGCAACTCTCTGCGGTAGGGAATGCCACAGGCTAACAATTCTCTGAGTGAAAAAGTTTCTCCTCATCTCAGTCCTAAATGGCTTACCCCTTATCCTTAGACTATGTCCCCTGGTTCTGGACTTCCCCATCATCGGGAACATTCTTCCTGCATCTAACCTGTCCAGTTTCGTCAGAATTTTATATGTATCTATGAGATCCCCTCTCATCCTTCTAAACTCCAGTGAATAGAGGCCCAGTCGATCCAGTCTCTCCTCATATGTCAGTCCTGTCATCCCGGGAATCAGTCTGGTGAACCTTCGCTGCACTCCCTCAATAGCAAGAACGTCCTTCCTCAGATTAGGAGACCAAAACTGAACACAATATCCCAAGTGAGGCCTCACTAAGGCCCTGTACAACTTCAGTAAGACCTCTCTGTTCCTATACTCAAATTCCCTAGCTATGAAGGCTAACATACCATTTGCCTTCTACACTGCCTGCTGTACCTGCATGCCAACTTTCAATGACTGATTACCATGACACCCAGGTCTTGTTGCACCTCCCGTTTTCCTAATCTGCCGCCATTCAGATAATATTCTGCCTTCGTGTTTTTGCCACCAAAGTGGATACCCTCACATTTATCCACATTATACTGCATCTGCCACGCGTTTGCCCACTCAGCTAACCTGTCCAAGTCACTCTGCAACCTCTTAGCGTCCTCCTCACAGCTCACACCGCCATCCAGCTTAGTGTCATCTGCAAACTTGGAGATATTACACTCAATTCCCTTATCTAAATCATTAATTATATTGTAACGAGCTGGGGTCCCAGCACTGAGCCCTGCGGCACCCCACTAGTCACTGCCTGCCATTCGGAAAAGGACCCGTTTATCCCGATTCTCTGCTTCCTGTCTGCCAACGAGTTCTCTATCCACATCAGTACATTACCCCCAATACCATGTGCTTTAATTTTGCACACCAATCTCTTGTGTGGGACCTTGTCAAAAGCCTTTTGAAAGTCCAAATATACAACATCCACTGGTTCTCCCTTGTCCACTCTGCTGGTTACATCCTCAAAAAATTCCAGAAGATTTGTCAAGCATGATTTCCCTTTCATAAATCCATGCTGACTTGGACCGATCTCGTGACTGCTTTCCAAATATGCTACTATTTCATCTTTAATAATTGATTCCAACATTTTCCCCACTACTGGTCGATAATTACCCATTTTCTCTCTCCCTCCTTTCTTAAAAAGTGGTGTTACATTAGCTACCCTCCATTCCATAGGAACCGATCCAGAGTCGATAGACTTTTGGAAAATTATCACCAATTCATCCACTATTTCTAGGGCTATTTCCTTAAGTACTCTGGGATGCAGACTATCAGACCCCAGGGATTTATCGGCCTTCAATCCCATCAATTTCCCGAACACAATTTTCCACCTAATAAGGATTTCCTTCAGTTCCTCCTTCCCACTAGAACCTCGGTCCCTTAGTATTTCCGGAAGGTTATTCGTGTCTTCCTTCGTGAAGACAGAACCAAAGTATTTGTTTAACTGGTCTGCCATTTCGTTGTTCCCCATTATAAATTCACCTGAATCTGACTGCAAGGGACCTACGTTTGTTTTCACTAATCTTTTTCTCTTCACATATCTATAGAAGCTTGCTTTCAGTCTAAAAGTCTTAGGGCTAGAACCTCCACTTTTGTGCTTAATGCCCAAAAATGGGCATTATTTCCAGCGTGGGTGTTAAAAAAGGATTTTCAGATCACCGGCTTCTCGCCCATTCTCAAAACACTTCGTTTCCATTTTTGAAAATGGGCGTTACCGTGAGCGATATGAAATGGGCGGTAGCGTTAAATTTTTTTGACCTTCTGCCGTAAAATGTGGCCGTCCTTAGCAACGGCATGGCAACGCTCGATTCCTGCGATTTAGGGGATCAAGGGTCATCATGACATGCACAGAAGAAGAGACAGAGAGAA
This sequence comes from Pristiophorus japonicus, assembly GCF_044704955.1. Classification (NCBI taxonomy): domain Eukaryota; kingdom Metazoa; phylum Chordata; class Chondrichthyes; family Pristiophoridae; genus Pristiophorus; species Pristiophorus japonicus. The sequence goes on along the minus strand of NC_091979.1, from coordinate 276,262,373 downwards.
AGGGAGCTCAGAGGCATTGAAAACATGTGTGGTTGTGGTGTGTGCTTGTCTGGCTTTTGTGGGAGGCACGACAGAGATTGACCAGTAGCAAAAAGCCTACTCAGAACCAGGAACATAATTTTCACCGAGTTTTTGTCCAACAAATAAGATTAAACATGGAAGGGATGGAGGAGGCCCTGGAGCTGGTAGCTAGGAACACTGGTGGTAGAGGGCTCCCAGTGGTCCCGGAGTGCGGCACTGCACCCCAAGGTGCTGCACCCCCATTGCCAACCAAACATGAGAGCCAGCAGCAACATCTTGCTTCTGGCTCGGAGCACGTTCCCACATCGGGACCGTCCTCTCCCGTATCTGTCCAAGCAGCGGTTCGGCCATCACCCACCCCCCCCCCCCGCCCCCCCCCCCCGCCAATGAAGCATCGCCTCAGGACCTCCTCGGCCAGGCAGCTTGGAGTCAGGAGGGGAAGGGGAAGGGGTAGAGGAGGGGAGGAGAAGCGGTGGGGGGTCGCAGGTTGGATTGTACAGAAATACTGATGATTTCAGACTAATGTTCGGTTTACATGTTTTTTATGTAACAAAACCTTGTTTCGCATTGGCTCAGATAGCTGCACCGTTACACGCTGCTGATTCCTTAACATCAAAGGGTATAATCGCACTTAACTTCAATCAACTTAATCTTTAAATATCACCAAGGTGATGCCCACCATTGATGTATAACCTGCACACACAGCAGTGTGTCAGCCTTGTAAATAACAGCAACGTTCCTTCAGGCAAAACGATCATTGATGAGCTCCTGACGTAAGGCTCTTGCAGCTATCATGCAACCATGGGTCCTTTCATGCGGTCTACGGGGGGGCAGGGGCATGGCTTCAGCATCAGCCTGATTGTCTGGCCCGAGGTCAGCGTCCACCTCCTCGTCCTCCTCTTCCTCTCTCTGGTGAGGTGGACTGTCAGGCTCATCAGGCAATTCTTGTCCCCTCCTGATAGCCAAGTTGTGCAGCATGGAGCACACTACGAATTTAGCTACCTGCTCAGGGTGATTTTGGAGCTCACCCCCTGAGTGGTCCAGGCATCCAAAGCGCTGCTTCAGCACTCCAATAGTTTTCTCCACGATATTGCGAGTTGTTCTGTGGCTCTCGGCCTTGGTGTGGGTGTCATGCAGGAGGGTCATCAGCCAGGTGCCAGGTGGCGAGGCCATATCCTTTGTCACCAAGCATCCAGCATTGACCTTGTGGCTCATTGTTAAACAAGTCAGATACAGTGCTTTCACGCAAGATGTGAGCATCATGGATGCTGCCTGGAAATTGAGCATTCACTGCCAGTATAATTTGCTGGTGGTCGACAGCCAGTTAAACATTCAGGGAGTGGAATCCCTTGTGGTTCCTGAAAACCTCAGCATCCTGAAAAGGTGCCCGCATCGCGATGTGCATACAGTCTATTGCTCCCTGCACCTTGGGGAAGTTTGCAATTCATGAGAATCCTAGAGCCCTTTCACTCTGTACCTCCCTGGTCATAGGGAAGCTGATCAAGTCCCTCCTGCCTGCATACAAGGCTTCAGTGATCTGATTAATGCAGCAATGTGTGGCATGCTGAGAAAGTCCACAAATGTCTCCAGTTGTGGCCTGAAAAGAACTCGAGGCGTAGAACGACAGTGCCGTGGTGACTTTGACCTCGACGGACAGTGCAGTACTGATGGTGCTGGCAGGCTGCACATCTTCCCTTATCAGCTGGCATACCTCAGTGATAACCTCTTTGTGGAAGCGCAGCCTCCGAAGGCAGATGGTTCGGGCAAGTCAAAATAAGAATCCTTCTCTTTGTACTTGCGGGGGGTGTAATGTCTGGTCCTCCTCATCTGTCTGTCACATCTTACATTGGGCACACAATGCAGTGGAGCATTCCTTCGGCGATGTCGAGTCTGTTGCATGTAATTGGTCACCAAGAGAGGGTGAGAAAGGACAGGCCCCATTGCAGTAGCTCTCTGTTTTCCACTGATTGGTCACAAACAAGGAATGTCCCGACGAAGACACCTATTCAATTCCAATCAGTCACAGTATGGTCAAGATGTTTTCACAGATGTTCACATCAACTCCAACGACCTGCAGAGTACATCTGAACTCCGCCGAGGTTGAAGCACAGCAGCCTTTTAAAGGACGCGACATATGATCTGCAACATGGCATCCATAACGCTGTGATTAGTTCCGGTTTGTTCCACTTTTTGTGGGTGGTTTTTTGGGCGAGCGATATTGTAGGCGATATGTGTGCGAGGTGGTGAAAGTGATGCTGGGCGATCTCATGGCCGCTAGTTTTGGTAGATATGCGCTTTACTACAAAAAAAAGTGGGCAGGCGTTAATATTGAATCTCGGTGTTAAATCCGTGTGGAAAGTAACGCTTGGCGCTAAATTTCCGAAAAATGCCCGCCAGTTTCCATTTTGTGCCAAAATGGCCGATATATGGGCGTTATACGTCATTTCTGCGGTAAAATGGACGTTAAAATGGACGTTAAGTAGGCATTAAGCATGCAAAAAAAGTGGAGGTTCTAGCCCTTAGTAATGAACACTCTCTGACGAGGGTATACAGGACCAAAGAAGCAGAGAAGCGGGCCAGGAACATTGACTTTTTTTCAATGAAAAAGGCCACCTTAGTAAACAAAGGAAGAAAAACAAATCAAAAGTTGTCAAAGAGCTGAAAACAGAAGTATTTCAATTGTGTTTCCCTACATTTTAGTCTTGTTATGTGTATTCAGGGACTGTTAACATATTATGTATCTAAGATGGGAGTACTGGTTGGTTTGATGATCAACAACAGTTTCATTCTTCCAATTTTTAACTTGTTTGCGGAGAATAAATGGCCGGTTGTTAGACAGCAAATGGAAATCTTGAAATCCAATATTGGTTCATCTATCCTTGTGAGGAGCCAAAATGGCCACCATAATCTATCTCGAACTGTTTATTAGGTGCAAAAGACAACTAAGATATCATCTCAAACAACTAATTGGACTCTATAGTAATGTGGTGCTGCTAATGCAGGGCATCACAAGTACAATCCTTTCAGTCCCTAAGTAAAAGACCGTATTCTGCTTTTTCTTGCATCTGATGCATGAGATCAAGTTGACAGCTCAATCAATATTTCTTTAGATCTTGAACCGAACCACATATACAATTAATTGAGCATCGTAATAAAAGCAAGAAAAGAGATTGCAAGTTATAACAGAAAAAGTTGTAAAGCTTGGTATATTCTTAGCAGTACATTAACCACTGAATGAAACATTGTTGTAAAAATTGTGCTTAAAGCAGTGAAAAGAACAATATTCAGCAAGACTCACGTGTAGTAGAAACAGTCACAACTGGACTGTAGGCATAGCATCCCTGCATGACTAATGATTTTTAGTCGAAATCTATATGGGGTGGAAGCATCAAGTCCCTTCACAACATGCTTTGTAGCATATCCTCTGGGAAAATAAAGGCACAAAGAATATTGGGACAACCAAAAGAATAGCACCAATTTTAGTTAAACAAATTAAATGCAAAATCCATTTTTAATAAATATTTATGGAATAGTTAAGTAACAGTGTTAAAGAGGAAGCATCTTTCAGACAAAAAAAATTACAAAAGTTGTAAAGAATTAGAATCATTTTTAATATTTATTTCTACTGAGACATAAACATTTTTCTGATTACATCCTTTGAGAACTGCCTGACTGGGTTACTGAGGCTATCAGTGGAGAAAGCCACGGGAGCTGAATTAGCATCAACATATACACTCTTCAACCTGGGATTCTTCAACTGTCTGTTCATTTAGTAAATCCTCAAAGTTAGTTGTCATTGGCCAGGACAAAAGATCATACAATCCTGTAGCAAAAGTGCTAGTGCTAGGACATAATGGTTAATATTATGGTGGTGCAGCATAAAGAATTATGGTCTCACTTACTCATAAATAAGCCAAGTCATGAATACTATATACAGCATACTAGATTTCATAAATTTAGAGATGATGGGACATTCCTCTCCTACAGTTAATGGGCCAAAAAGAAGCAGGTTATTGGTGAAAGAGAAAGACATTATTAAGTTCATCAGAGAGAAAAATTGTTTATTTTTACACTGATATGACTTAATTTTGTACAGAATGAAAGTATGTTATATTGCTGTGATCGATTAATGTCATCTAGGTGCCTGCCACTTTGAAGCCAATGCACTTCTGCCACCTAGTGGTGAAGCTTAACAGACAAGGAAATTAAATGTGAATAAAATAACAGTGAAAAGATTAAAAAGATGTTCCCGGCCTCCTGCTGTAACAGTCTCAATACATTAGTGTGGCATTACAGAGGTTACAGAACTATGATTTATAACAAACAATGATTAATAATTATTCTGTACAATTATTAGCAAGTGGAAGTTGCTTGTGTTTACAGTAAATAGTTCAAGTATCTGAGGCAGTGTAAAAGGAAGACATTCTAGATTATTCTTAATAAAGATGGATGGACTGGCAGTTTTAACAGAGCCCATACACAGAAATGTCTCTTCTGAATGAAGCAGTGAATTGTTATGTAAGCAGCCTACAGTCTAGTTGGACTGGTAACAAGCACAACGTTGTTATCGCAGCAACAAACTGAATAATAACAAATGAAAAAGGAATGTGGAAAGGAAAATGTTGAATATGAGTTTTATTGCACAAATTAGTCATACCATAGTGTAATAGCACTTAGAATTGGCAATTATTTGCCTTTCACAATACCATTTCAACAATCATAATTAAAAAGTATTTAAAAATTTTTTTTCAAGAAATCACGTGACATGAACGCAAAACACACAGTGGTTTGACCTAAATGAATGCCCACAGATGATGCCTGAATATCTTGCAAACATAAGAGAGCATACAGCATAATTTGGGCCACCAATATATTTTTTTTCCATTGACCATGTACAATCTATTCCAAATTTATTTAATCACCAGAGCAAAAATTCTGCAAAAATCTCCGTGATCCCACAAAAGTTTGTATGTGAAACTCCAGAATATCCATCTAACTTACATCGTTTAACCAAGACTGGTTACCTTAGACAAAGGACAAGAATGATGACAACTTGCATTTATATAGGATAAGAGCAGCAGCAGAGTTTTGAATGAACTGACGCCCGGAGCAGCAAAAGTCCAGACTATCCTTAATGGGCTCAAAGGAGCAGTCTTCCTCTTGACCCCACAAAAGGAAATTTAACACGTAACTTACAAGGCTTTTTCTTCCTGCAGACCAGGCTTTACTGACTAGGCCAGCTGCAGTGAGCATCCCACTCAGACGGTGTTTAAAATGCCATCGGGGTCCTATGTAAGTCATAAATGTATGAGGGCCATTTTTGTAGTAACGCTACCTCTCCAGTGTTTCAACCGAGGGCCTTGGCCGCCCCAAAAAACAGCAGCGATGAAATCACCGCAGGGCAGGTATGGAGCAGGAAATTGACCTGCTGCACATTAACTCCCGCCTTAGCCAACTGCCTCTAATGTTTCTGACCTCGTCCAACTCGTGAACAGAATTGCACATCAAGTGCAAATGGAGCGGAGATTCAGCACAACAGGTCTCTGTCTAATTTTCCGTTCACTAACACCCAGGAAGTATGCACACATAGGGAGGCCGAAATTGGCCACCCACCATTATGCATCGGGCGGCCTGTCAGAATTCAGCACTTTGGAGTGGGGCAGAAGTGGCATCATCATGGGGGCGGAAATGGGGGTGGGGTGGAGTAGCCGACGCTGTCAGTCATCAGCGCCGTGCTGATGATGTCATCACACTGGTACATCACAATGTCTCTCCCCCTCAGTTAAACGGGAGGGCCGCTACAAACTCTGCAGCCACTTTAGTGGCAAACACTGGGCCACCAGGGAGGGTTTCGGCCGGGCAAGCGGCCTAGAACCAAGAGGGGGCTGCCAGGCTGCCTGTTGGCGGCCCGGCCGAACCTGCAGCCATAATTGTCGGCCCAACCTGGCAGTCGGCCGACAAAAAAAAGATGCTGTTGCCGGCAGCGACACCTCCCCTTTAAGGGTGGCCGCGCCACCAAGCCACAGACAGCAATTCCAGGAAAGGGGCAATTTCCTGAAGGGGTCCTCTCTAGTCGATAAGGGGTTGGCATGTGCACGCCGCAGCGGGAAAACGGGCGGAGTGGTCCCCTACAACGCTCCAAACCTGAGGAGTGGCAATTTTCAAAATGGTGACCCCTCCACAGAGACTCGGTGGCCATTCCGCCAGAGGCCTTATAAAAAGGGCCAATTTTGGCCCCAAGGTGTTAGGCACAGGAAAACTGGCTCTACACTCTGCAAACTAGGGCATAAGCTTGTACTACACAAATAGGTTATTAGCCAGGTTAGGAGCTGCTTCAATTTGACAAGCTACAAAATGAGACAGGGGTTACTATTGCTGGATGAAAAGAAACCACAGACTGAGATGGGAACCGCTTAATATGTTATTAACTGAATGGAAGCTTCTGCTGAGAGTGTTTAAAATTCTGATCAACAGGGAGTTCAGGTTGGATAACTAAGATACTGGCTGAGAAGTAGGTCCTGCTCGATGAATAAGCTAGTAACTGAGAAGAGAGCTCTAATAGATAAATGAAATGATGTTACAGAGAAGAAACTATTACATTTTGGGGTCTTTATTCGTTTTTTTTCTGGTTTCCTGCAAGTGACCGCTCACTCACTATGGCCCAGAGTATGTCTTTGCCTGTCCAATATCTAGGTAATTTGTAGCAAGCCCAGGGATCAAACGGAAAATCCTCCTTACTGTATTTTAGCTTGCTGGTTACATTGCATGCCCTCATCTGATCTTCCTCGAAGGCAGTAGAATAAATTCTAGACCATAACTTAGGCTATAAACTCCCAAATGGATGTATTAGCCTATAACTGGATAATTGAACAGAAGTAATGGCACAATATAGATTTAAGTAATTACAGGTTTAAATATCCCTTCTTGGAAGACAGAAAGTAACACATCTGCTGAAGCAGAGAAGGTATCTATGCCAGACTCTAATGCCTGTTTTACGTGGCCGCTATGGGTGCCTCTATAGCACCTGAATTAATATGGCATCAGATACATTTCAGATATTGTTTGGGCACAGGAGGTTGGTCCCGTAAACTAGACCTCTGCGTCCTCGTTTTCGCACAACAGGGTCAGATTTCCCCCCACTATCTCCCTGAGCTAAATGTATTTTCTGAAGTTTATAGAATACAAAACAAAAACTAAATAGTTGTGTAATCAGCAATCACTTTTTAATTACAAATGTTAATGGAAATTTAATTTAGCGTTTTTAACTAAAGGGATAAATGTGCAAAATAAGTCTCCTGACAACAGTTATCTATTCTATGATGCTGTAGAGAACACCTAGCTTTGCCAGCCTACTAGTCTGTTTGGCCTTTATGTATACCTATATTTGGACAGGAAACTCTCTTTAGCTTTAAAGCTGTTACAGTCAACGTTGGCAAGCTGCAGCTAGCAGAATGTGTCGGAGCCGGTGAATCAATATTCCATATTCCACCTCATATTATTACCTGATGTAGAACAGCTGGGGTCTTATTGTTGGTGCTGGCCCAGCCAATTACCTTCACCTATGAATGAAATGAGCTAAGGCTTGAAAAAAACACACATTTTAGAGCTGCAAAAAACTATTTTATTAAACTGGTGGAAGAGTCAAAGGATATCTGAATATAAAAAGGAGAGAACAATACAGACTGAGTTACAAGACATGAACCTTCACAAAAAAAGTAAAATTTTAATTATTTAGCAATACAACTGTAGATTTTTCTTCAGGGAAGAGGAGATTGTAATTCAGTTTTCTCTAATGTCAGGTAAGTTATTTTAAAATAAACTGGGTAAATTAGTTATGATCCCACAAAGTTTACACCTATGATCAAAAAAGATTGCGATGGCTTGAAATTGAGTGGGACATAATGATTCCTGAGCTGTTGAAATCATTACACAGTAACTTTAAAAAAAGAATGTTTAAAAAAAAAAGTAATCTAGAGAAAAAAGATAATCAGTGTGGAAGGGTGGGAGGGTGGGAGGAAGGGAGGAGAAGGGGAAGGGGAGGGAAAGGGAAGGGGAAGGAGGGAGGGAGGGAGGGGAAGGGAAGGGAAGGGAAGGAGGGAGGGAGGGAGGGGAAGGGAAGGGAAGGGAGGGAAGGGAAGGGAGGGAGGGAGGGGAAGGAGGGAGGAAGGGAGGGAGGGAGGGGAAGGAAGGGAGGGGAAGGAAAGAAGGGAGGGAGGGAAGAAGTAAGTTTTTTAAGTGTAGTCACTGTTGTAATGTAAGAAACAGGATCAGCTTCATGCCTCTATGTTTCCAGGACTAACACAGTTGGCAGCCCCTTCACGAGATTTGCTCAGTTAGTTTTAACTATGCTGCATTCCAATGCTGCTGAAGAGAGGGTCTTCTCCATGAGTCGGCAAAATAAATCCCCTTTCAGACCTAATCTGAACCCAGAAGAAACTGGGTGGATAGAATTACTACAAAAGAGTCCTACCTCAAGATTTCCCTGTACGCAAGTTTGAACCTGTTATGTATGTAATAACTTGATAGACTGAATACTGTAAACTAACACAGGTACAAACCTGGGTCTGCTTTATTAGGGCCCAAAGTGGTTACATTACATGATGGCTTGCCTTTTATACCTGGGCTGCACACACGTGCGTACAGCCCAATGACCTCTGACAGTGGCGCCACCTGGTGGCTAGTAACCTTCAAGCATACATACATGACAATATCCCCCTTTAAGATATTAGTAACAGCCTTTTTACAAATTGAGATGGTCTGGGGCTTTCTGCTCCCGAGTTGATCGTCTCAGTTCAACTCCAGCCTTGGGCAAGCGTTCTGAGTCTGTTATGACTGGGGGCTGGGTAGTCGATGTGATGGGAGTGGCAATGACCATGTCAGGGATTGACAGTCCAGATTCATTGATGACAGCGGAGTCCTCTGATGACTGAGGGTAGGTTGGTTGGTCACGGATTATGTCTTCCTCAGACTGTTCCGGTCCATGATTAGATCAGCCATGATCTTATTGAATGGCGGAGCAGGCTCGAGGGGCCGTATGGCCTACTCCTGTTCCTATTTCTTATGTCTTTATGATCGTTCAAGTCAGGGTGGACAAGATAGAGCTTGGTCTTGAGACCTCTCTTCATCAATAGTTCAGTAGGGGGGACCCCGGTAAGCATGTGGGGTCCTGTCCTGTAACTAAGCAATATGCATGACAAGTGAGTCTGCAGTGAACCTTGAGTTACATGCATCATACACCGCTTGATGGTTTGGACAGCACGCTCTGCTTGACCATTAGATGCGGGTTTGAATGGTGCTGACCTCACATGTTTGATACCATTGAGTTTCATGAACTCTTGAAACTCCAGACTAGTGAAGCAAGGTCCATTGTCGCTTAAAACGATGTCGGGCAGATCATGAGTGGCAAACATTTCACGAAGGCTCTCAATGGTAGCTGTGGATGTACTGGATGACACTTGGAATATGCATCCACCACAACTAAAAATATTTTTCCCAGGAAGGGACCTGCAAAGTCGATGTGGATCCTGGACAATGGTTTAGATGGCCACGACCACAGACTCAGCGGTGATTCCGCTGGTGCTTTACTTAGCTGCATGCAAGTGTTGCACTGATGCACACATGACTCCAGATCAGAGTCAATTCCAGGCCACCATTCATGAGACCTGGCAATGGCTTTCATCATGACAATACCGGGATGAGTGTTATGTAGATCATGTACAAATTTCTCTCTGCCTTTTTTAGGCATTATAACACAGTAAATAATCTGACTGAATGGATAGTTCGTCTTTGCGACGGATGTAAGGTTTGGTCTCATCACCCATGTGCTTGGGTATGGCAGACCAAACGCCACTAAGGACACAACATTTCACAACCGATAATATCGGATCCTGGCTAGTGTAGGTCTTAACTTGTTGAGCCGTGACAGGGGTTCCTTCACTTACAAAACATCCATAACTAACAGTAGGTCTGCAGGTCTCTACCTCCGGTGTGGGCAAGCTCAGTGCATCGGCACAATTCTCGGTGCCAGGACTATGGTGAATGACATAATCATAGGCAGATAATGTCAGCGCCCACCTCTCGATGCGAGACGATGCATTGGTATTTATACCTTTGTTTTCCGAAAACAATGAAATGAGTGGCTTGTGATCTGTTTCCAGTTCAAACCGAAGACCAAACAGGTATGGTGCATCTTTTTAACCCCATACACACAGGCTAGTGCTTCTTTTTCTACCATGCTGTAGGCTCTTTCCGCCTTTGACAAACTTTTGGAAGCATACGCAGCAGGCTGTAGTTTACCCGACTCATTAGCTTGTTGGAGCACGCAACCAACTCCATATGACGAAGCATCACAGGCCAATACTAGACGCTTACATGGATCATAATGTACCAACAGCTTGTTCGAGCAAAGCAGATTAGTAGCTTTCTCAAAAGCTTTATCTTGAGACGCACCCCAAACCCAGTTGTCGCCTCTTCTTAGCAGCATGTGCAGTGGCTCTAATAAAGTGCTAAATCTGGGTAGGAAATTACCGAAGTAGTTGAGTAGACCAAGGAACGAACACAGCTCTATCACATTCTGAGGCTTGGGTGCATTTTTGATGGCCTTGGTTTTCGAATCCGTAGGCCTGATGCCGTCAGCAGGAATTTTCCTCCTCAGGAATTTAACTTCCGGTGCCATGAAGACACACTTCGAATGTTTCAGTCTGAGTCCCACTTTGTCCAGACAATGTAGAACCTCTTCCAGGTTATTCAGATGTTCGGCAGTGTCACGACCTGTGATCAGGATGTCATCTTGGAACACAACGGTTCTAGGTACGAACTTCAGTAGACTCTCCATGTTCCTCTGAAATATGGCTGCAGCTGAGCGAATTCCGAAAGGATACCTGTTGTAGATAAACAGTCTTTTATGAGTGTTGATGTACGTAAGTTTCTTCAACGTCTCGACCAGTTCCTGTGTCATGTAGGCCGACATCAGAACAAGTTTAGTGAACAACTTCCCCCCGGCTAGTGTTGCAAACAGGTCATCAGCTTTTGGTAATGGGTAGTGATCCTGTTTTGAAACTTGGTTGATCGTAACCTTGTAGTCGCCACAAATCCTGACAGTGCCATCACACTTCAACACAGGAACAATGGGGCTGGCCCATTCATTAAATTCGACTGTGATATGACCCCTTCACGCTGGAGCCTGCCCAGTTCGATTTCGACCTTCTCCCTCATCATGTACGGAACCGCCCGAGCTTTATGATAGATAGGTCTTGCATTCGAGTCCACGTGGATCTGCACCTTGGCTCCCGTGAAATTGCAGATGCCTGGTTCAAACAGCGAGGGGAACTTGCTCAGCACTTGAGCACATGGAGTATCATCCTCCGATGACAACGCTTTGATATCGTTCCAATTCCATTTGATTTTTCTAGCCAATTCCTGCTGTACAGCATAGGACCATTGCCTGGAACAATCCATAACGGTAAATCATGAACCGTACCATCATACAACACCTTGACTACTGCACTGCCAATCACCGTTATGCGTTCTTTAGTGTACGTACGCACCTTGGCATTGACTGGACTCAGCCTAAGCCACACAGCCTCAGTATCCCACCGCTTGTCGAATGTCCTCTGGCTCATTATTGATTGACTCGCACCCATGTCCAATTCCATCGGTACCGGCAACCGTTAAGTTTCACATTAATCATTATCGGTTGGCTCTTTGTTAGGAACGAATATAGTCCATACACTTCCTCCTCTGGTATCTCGGATTGCAGACCCGGATCTGCGCTATACTGATCATCATCCTCCACGTGGTGTGTCGCAGCACGCTTGCTCAGTTGCGGACACATGCGTCGGAGATGCTCCAGTCTCGAACAGCCTTTACAAATGTACTGTTTAAACCGACACTGATGAGGCTGATGATTGCCCCCACACTGCCAACATGGTGAAATCAGATTAATTCCCGTTGGCGGACTTTGGGCAGCCACAGGTTTGGCATACGCAGTTGAGTAGGCCCTGCCATATGCAGCTCTGCCAAACGACGATACAACCTTGTTTACAGTACTTGCCGAGTTCCAATTTTTCGATGATATCTGCTTTAAGTTTTTGTCCGTCGTCATGCATGCCTGGGCAATCGTGATGGCCTTGCTCAAATCCCAACGTCTCCGCCGCCAGTAGCTTACGCAGGATCACCTTGTAGTTGATGCCGATTACAAAGAAGACGCACTGCATGTCTCCCAATGCAGTTTCGAACTTACACGGTCCAGCTTGGGTCGGCAACGAATTCCGACACATCCTGGCCCTCAGAACAAACGTGCTTGTAGAATCGATATCGTGAGATGATGCCGCCTTCTTCTGGTTTGAGATGGTCACATACCAGAGCACACAATTCCTCATAGTCCTTGTCCGTTGGACTTGCAGGCGAGAGAAGATTCTTTATGAGTCCATAGATTTTCGGACCACAAACCGTGAGGAAGACCGCCCTGTGCCTAACTGCATCAGTGGGTTCCTCCATTTTGTTGGCCACGAAATACTGGTCCAGGAGAGCTACAAAATCTGCCCAGTCCTCTCCCTCCATGAATCTCTCCAGAATTCCAATTGTGCTCATTTTTGCATGAGAAAGTTCTTAAGTTACCTCGTCGCCAAATGTTATGTATGTAATAACTCGATAGACTGAATACTATAAACTAATACAGGTACAAACCTGGCTCTGCTTTATTAGGGCACAAAGTAATTACATTACACGATGGCTTGTCTTTTATACCTGGGCCGCGCACACATGCGTACAGCCCAATGACCTCCGACAGTGGCGCCACCTGGTGGCTAGTTACCCCAAGGATACATACATGACTGAACCCTCAAAGGATCTTCTTGTTTAAGCAAAAAAAAGCAACAAGGGAATACAGGCAAGCTCACAAGAGTGACAGCAAGTAATCATGTAAGGATGGAAGCAGGTACAAGTTGGTATCCATATTAAGCAGCATCATAGTTCCATGCAGAACTGCAGCCAGTATTGTTTTTAACGAAATTGTCATGGATTCTTCAAATTTTGCTTAATGAAAGCTGCAAAATTAATGGGTCTGGGTTTTGCAGTGGTAATGACAGTGAATCTGTCGCCGTTTCACCTCTGTGAAACTGACTGCAACTACAGGATTGAGCGCATGCGCAGATAAACAGGGAAATCACTAGGTGGTGGTCAATCATTCCCTGCTCTGCCACAGGCTGTGCTGTGGAACTCTCCAAAGCCGGCAATCAGTGAAATCACCTGAACTAATGAAAACTTTCCCCTTTCCGCTCTAATATCGCTTTTTAGAACCCCAAAAAAAGTTAAGCCTTGTTGAAAGAGGTGTAACTGGGTTGTTAGAAACATAGAAACATAGAAAATAGGTGCAGGAGTCGGCCATTCAGTCCTTCGAGCCTGCACCACCATTCGATAAGATCATGGCTGATCATTCACCTCAGTACCCCTTTCCTGCTTTCTCTCCTTACCCCTTGATTCCTTTAGCCGTAAGGGCCATATCTAACTCCCTCTTGAATATATCCAATGAACTGGCATCAACAACTCTCTGCGGCAGGGAATTACACAGGTTAACAACTCTCTGAGTGAAGAAGTTTCTCCTCATCTCAGTCCTAAATGGCCTACCCCTTATCCTAAGACTGTGTCCCCTGGTTCTGGACTTTCCCAACATCGGGAACATTCTACCCGTCAGAATTTTATATGTTTCTATGAGATCCCCTCTCATCCTTCTCAACTCCAATGTATAAAGGCCCAGTTGATCCAGTCTCTCCTCATATGTCAGTCTAGCCATCCCGGGAATCAGTCTGGTGCACCTTCGCTGCACTCTCTCAATAGCAAGAACGTCCTTCCTCAGATTAGGAGACCAAAACTGAACACAATATTCCAGGTGAGGCCTCACCAAGGCCCTGTACAACTACAGTAGGACCTCCCTGCTCCTATACTCAAATCCCCTAGTTATGAAGGCCAACATACCATTTGCCTTCTTTACCGCCTGCTGTACTTGTATGCCAACTTTCAATGACTGATGAACCATGACACCCAGATCTCGTTGCACCTCCCCTTTTCCTAATCTGCCGCCATTCAGATAATATTCTGTCTTCGCGTTTTTGCCCCCAAAGTGGATAGCCTCACATTTATCCACATTATACTGCATCTGCCACGCATTTGCTCACTCACCTAACCTGTCCAAGTCACCCTGAAGCCTCCTAGCATCCCCCTCACAGCTCACACCACCACCCAGTTTAGTGTCATCTGCAAACTTGGAGATATTACACTCAATTCCTTCATCCAAATCATTGATGTATATTGTAAAGAGCTGGGGTCCCAGCACTGAGCCCTGCAGCACTCCACTAGTCAATGCCTGCCATTTTGAAAAGGACCCATTTATCCCAACTCTCTGCTTCCTCTCTGCCAACTAGTTCTGTATCCACTTCAGTATATTACCCCCAATAACATGTCCTTTGATTTTGTACACCAATCTCTTGTGTGGGACCTTGTCAAAAGCCTTTTGAAAGTCCAAATACACCACATCCACTGGTTCTCCCTTGTCCATGCTACTAGTTACATCCTCAAAAAATCTAGAAGATTTGTCAAGCATGATTTACCCTTCATAAATCCATGCTGACTTGGACCGATCCTGTCACTGCTTTCCAAATGCGCTGTTATTTCATCCTTAAAAATTGATTCCAACATTTTCCCCACCACTGATATCAGGCTAACCGGTCTATAATTACCCGCTTTCTCTCTCCCTCCCTTTTTAAAAAGTGGTGTTTCATTAGCTATCCTCCATTCCATAAGAACTGATCCAGAGTCGATTGACTGTTGGAAAATGATTACCAATGCATCCACTATTTCTAGGGCTACTTCCTTAAGTACTCTGGGATGCAGACCATCAGGCCCTGGGGATTTATCAGCTTTCAATCCCATCAATTTCCCGCCTAATAAGGATATCCTTCAGTTCCTCCTTCTCACTAAACACTCGGTCCCCTAGTACTTCCAGAAGGTTATTTGTGTCTTCCTTCGTGAAGACAGAACCAAAATATTTGTTTAATTGGTCTGCCATTTCTTTGTTCCCCATTATAAATTCACCTGAAACTGACTGCAAGGGACCTACATTTGTCTTCACTAATCTTTTTCTCTTCACATATCTATAGAAGATTTTGCAGTCAGTTTTTATGTTCCCTGCAAGCTTCTTCTCGTACTCTATTTTCACCCTCTTAATTAAACCCTTAGTCCTCCTCTGATGAATTCTAAATTTCTCCCAGTCCTCAGGTTTGTTGCTTTTTCTGGCCAATTTATATGCCTCTTCCTTGGATTTAACACTATCCTTAATTTCCCTTGTTAGCCACGGTTGAGCCACCTTCCCCGTTTTATTATTACTCCAGACAGGGATGTACAATTGCTGAAGTTCATCCATGTGATCTTTAAATGTTTGCCATTGCCTATCCACCGTCAACCTTTTAAGTATCATTTGCCAGTCTATTCTAGCCAATTCACGCCTCAAACCATCGAAGTTACCTTTCCTTAAGTTCAGGACCCTAGTTTCTGAATTAACTGTGTCACTCTCCATCTTAACAAAGAATTCTACCATATTATGGTCACTCTTCCCCAAGAGGCCTCGCACAACAAGATTGCTAATTAGTCCTTTCTCATTACACATCACCCAGTCTCGGATGGCCAGCTCCCTAGTTAGTTCCTCGACATATTGGTCTAGAAAACCATCCCTAATACACTCCAGGAAATCCTCCTCTACCGCATTGCTACCAGTTTGGTTAACCCAATCAATAAGTAGATTAAAGTTACCCATGATAACTGCTGTACCTTTATTGCATGCATCCCTAATTTCTTGTTGATGCTGTCCCCAACCTTACGACTACTGTTTGGTGGTCTTTACACAACTCCCACTAGCGTTTTCTGCCCCTTGGTATTCCATAGCTCCACTCATACTGATTCCACATTATCCAAGCTAATGACCTTTTTTACTATTGCATTAATTTCCTCTTTAACCAGCAATGCCACCCCGCCTCCTTTTTCTTTCTGTCTATCCTTCCTACATGTTGAATATCCCTGGATGTTGAGTTCCCAGCCTTGGTCACCCTGGAGCCATGTCTCCGTGATGCCAATTATATCATACCTGTTAACTGCTATCTGCACAGTTAATTCGTCCACCTTATTCTGAATACTCCTCGCATTGAGGCACAGAGCCTTCAGGCTTGTCTTTCTAACGCACTTTGCCCCTGTAGAATTTTGCTGTAATGTGGCCCTTTTTGCTTTTTGCCTTAGGTTTCTCTGCCTTCCACTTTTACTTTTTTTCTTTCTATCTTTTGCTTCTGCCCCCATTCTATTCCATCTATCTCCCTGCATAGGTTTCCATTCCCCTGCCATATTAGTTTAACTCCTCCCCAACAGCACTAGCAAACACTCCCTCTCGGACATTGGTTCCGGTCCTGCCCAGGTGCAGACCGTCCAGTTTGTACTGGTCCCACCTCCCCCAGAACCGGTTCCAATGTCCTAGGAATTTGAATCCCTCCCTTCTGCACCACTCCTCAAGCCACGTATTCATCTGAGCTATCCTGCGATTCCTAATCTGACTAGCACGTGGCACTGGTAGCAATCCTAAGATTACTACTTTTGAGGTCCTACTTTTTAATTTAGCTCCTAGCTCCCTAAATTCATCTTGTAGGATCTTATCCCATTTTTTACCTATATCTTAACAGCGTATTGACGGTTAAACAACCATTCTGGCCCCGTAAACTAATTTTATATTTGTGGAATACCAAATTTCTCCATTATAATAAAAAACTAGATATTTAAAATAACAAAAAATATATTTTTGATTTATTTTTTAAAGTTTATTCATGATAAAGCTTCATGATTAAGCTTCTACTTTTACCCCATGTGTATGTCCCAATCTTTATTTCGCTCTCTAAAAAAATGTTTTAAGTGAATGATAAAAGCTGCTTTTTAGTCCCTGGTTTGCTGCCTGTGAGAATTATTCAAAGTGATTGGCTGCTTGGACAGATTGATGACATCACTGCTGCTGTATGCTGGAGATCCCCTATAGACAGCACTACAGTCAAATTAAGGTTGAGAAAGCTAAAGTTCTCACCACAGAGATCAAAAGATTTTTGTGGGCAGCTTTCTTCAAGCTCAGTGATGATCGCTATCACTTCATCATTGACCGTAAATTCAGAGCCTTTATTTCTCAGCTATCAGGTCCAACTAGAAGCCCAGGTTCAAATTCTCATAGCTATGATAGTATACTAAAAATAAGTAAAATGGAACATAGCTCTTTTCATGCCCTTTAATGAGCAAAATCAGAATCCAAATACAGGGGTACCTCTGTTGGTCCCAACTCTCCTTTCTGAAATAGCATTTTATCACCTCAATTAGGCTACACTAGACAATTTACTCTGTTTGTACAAGCTTTGTCAACATATTAAATGTACATACACAACTGGTAAGCTAGAATTGAAATATAAATAGAAAATGCTGGAAATACTCAGTAGGTCAGGCAGCATCTGTGGAGAGATAAACAGAGTTAATATTTCAGGTCAATGGCCTTTTGTCAGAACTGGAAAAAGTTAGAGATCTAACAGATTTTTAGCAAATGCAGAGACAGGGAAAGGGGGAGGGGAGGAAAGAGCAAAAGGATTGTGTTAGGGTGGAGGGCAGGAGGGAATTAAATGACAAAAGGTATGATTGTATAAAGCAAAAGGAGATGGTAATGGGGCAAGTAAAAAACAAAAGATGGGCCCATCTAGGACAAAGCAGCCTGCTTGATTGCCACCCCATCCACCACCTTAAACATTCACTCCCTGCACCACCGGCTCACCATGGCTGCAGTGTGTACCATCTACAAGATGCACTGCAGCAACTCGCCAAGGCTTCTTCGGCAGCATCTCTCAAACCCATGACCTCTACCACCTAGAATGACAAGGGCAGCAGATGCATGGGAACACTATCACCTCCAAGTTCCCCTTCAAGTCACAAACCATCCTGACTTGGAAATATATTGCCGTTCCTTCATTGTCAAAATCCTGGAACTCCCTCCCTAATTGCACTATGGGAGAAGGCAGTGGCTCACCACTACCTTCCCAAGGACAATTAGGAATGGGCAATAAATGCTGGCCTTGCCAGCAATGCCCATATCGCAGGGACGAATGAAAAAAAAGGTATAGCAGAATCATCAACAGCTGCCTAGGTTGAGAGGTTGGGCCTATACACATACACGTATATGTTTGAAACATATAAGATAATGAGGGAGCTTGACAAGGTGGCTGCAGAAAGGATATCTCCACTCATAGGGCAAACTAAAACTAGGGGACATAGTCTCAGCGTAAGGGGCCGCCCATTTAAAACTGAGATGAGGAGGAATTTCTTCTCCCCGAAGGCGTAAAACTATGGAATTCTCTGCCCCAGAGAGCTGTGGAGGCTGGGTCATTGAATATATTTAAGGCAGAGATAGACAGATGTTTGAGCGATAAGGGAGTAAAGGGTTATGGGGAGCGGGCAGGGAAGTGTCCAAACCTCGGGAGCCTATTATCAGCAAGGGCAGACATCGACGATGAGGTTCAACAATGCCTCCAGTGCGCCAGCGCAGCCTTCGGCTGCTTGAGGAAAAGAGTGTTCAAAGATCAGGCCCTCAAATCTGCCACCAAGCTCATGGTCTACAGGGCTGTAGTGATACCCGCCCTCCTGTATGGCTCAGAGACGTGGACCATATACAGTAGACACCTCAAATCGCTGGAGAAATACTACCAACGATGTCTCCGCAAGATCCTGCAAATCCCCTGGGAGGACACACGCACCAACGTTAGCGTCCTCGATCAGGCCTACATCCCCAGCATCGAAGCACTGACCACACTCAACCAGCTCCGTTGGGCAGGTCACATTGTTCGCATGCCTGACACAAGACTCCCAAAGCAAGCGCTCAACTTGGAACTCCTACATGGCAAGTGAGCCCAAGGTGGGCAGAGGAATCGTTTCAAGGACACCCTCAAAGCCTCCTTGATAAAATGCAACATCCTCACCGACACTTGGGAGTCCCTGGCCAAAGACTGCCCTAGGTGGAGGGTGCAGAGCACCTCGAGTCTTGTCGCTGAGAGCATGCAGAAAACAGGCACAGGCAGTGGAAGGAGCATGCGGCAAACCAGTCCCACCCTTTCTTTCCTTCAATGACTGTCTGTGCCACCTGTGACAGAGACTGTGGTTCCCGTATTGGACTGTTCAGTCACCTAAGAACTCACTTTTAGAGTGGAAGCAAGTCTTCCTCGATTTCGAGGGACTGCCTATGATGATGATGGAGCTGAGTCCATGATCAGATCAGCCATGATCTTATTGAATGGTGGAGCAGACTCGATGGGCCAAATGGCCTAATCCTGCTCCTATTTCTTATGTTATGCCTTCTGAAAAGAATGGGGTAGAGGTTATGGTCTGAAATTGTTGAACTCGATGTTGAGTCCAGAGGGCTGTAAAGTGCCTAATGAAAGAGGAGGTGCTGTTCCTCGGGCTTACATTGAACTTCTTTAGAACTGCAAGGGGCCAAGGACAAAGAGGTCAGAGTGGGAGTGGAGTCAAGAATTAAACCGACAGGCGACCGGAAGCTCGGGGTTACGTTTGCGGACTGAATGGAGGTATTCCGCAAAGCGGTCACCAATTTGCGTCTGGTTTCCCCAATGTAGAGGAGACGGCATCGTGAGCAGCGAATACATTATACTAAATTGCAAGTAGTGGAAGTAAATCGCTTGGAAGGAGTGTTTGGGGCCCTGGACAGTGGGAAGGGAGGAGGTAAAAGGGTAGGGGTTGCATCTCCTGCGCTTGCGCGGAAAGGTGCCGTGGGAAGAGGGGGTGTTAGGGGTGATTGAGGAGTGGACAGGGTCCCTTCGGAATGCTAAAAGGGGAGGGGAAAATGTGTTTGGTGGTGGGATCATGCTAGAGGTGGCGGAAATGGCGGAGGTTGATCCGTTGAATGTGAAGGCTGGTGGGGTGAAAGGTGGGGTCAAGGGAAATCCTAGAATTGACGTATGATGATGTACGGTGAAATAAATGTTACAAATTTTGCTAGTCTAGGATTCATATTTTGCACATTCAATGAGTAAACTGATGTATCTTTATGCTCCCTGATCTAGAAAAATGGCCTATGTACATTCCATCTTTAAAAAAGAATTCAGGGAAGCATGCCCAAATAAACAGCAAGGCAAGCGAATCCTTTGCCTCGAAAAATTCTTGAGAATGGTCAGAGGCTTCCTCCCTGGACACTCACTGGGCCTCGGGCAGGCTTCTGAAGCCTGGGAAGTATTGGAAAGACTATCTCACTGATTTCAGCTCTATCTCTGTACAGGTACTCAGAATGAATTTTCAATGAAAAATGCATCTCACAAACTGAATCTTACATTAACAAGTTGATCTCCCACGCCATTGTACATAAAGAATCAAGACCAAGTGCACTATTCAGGTCAAGCATGCTAGAGGGTGAAATGATCATTGAATAGGGGAAGGATAGGGGAAGAGGTGGAGGAGAGGAAGGAGAGAATGGGAAAGGATGGAAAATGGAGAAGAAGGGATGGAGGAAAATGGGGAGAGGGGAGTGGGGAAGGAAGATGGAAGAATAGGAAGAACAGAACAGGATGCAGGATGGGGTGGGGAGTGGAATGCAAGCAGAGGAAAAACTCAATGAGGAAGGGGGTTTGAGCTGACCTTCCCTACCTTAAAATTATGCTCACTAGGGAGGCTGGGTTTAATCCTTCCTCGTTGCCAGGCATGAATGTCTGCTCAATGGGAGGGGTGAGATTTTCTGCTCAGAGGAGTAAGTCATGCATTAATTTCCCTTCCAGCCAACAGCTTTCAGCGTGTATCCTGAGTGGCGGTGTTTGCTGCCTACTTTCACAACAGTCTTAATTATTTACTGAGTGGGAGGCGGAATGTAAGCAACTCTTTTGTTACATGCAGTTAATTCATTGTAAGTAGATGGCCAGCCTTCCATGTTCTATCCTCCATAAACCTGAGGTCATCCAAATCTCTGCTGCCCGTGACCTAACTCACACCAAGTCCTGTTCATCCATCTCCCCTGAGCTTGCAGATCTATTTTGGATCCCAGTTAAGCAATGTCTCGATTTAAAAATTCTTATCCTTGTTTTCAAATCCCTCTATGGCCTCATCCCTCCGTATCTCTAATCTCCGCCAGCCCTATAATTCTCCCAGATCTCTGCACTCCGCCTATTCTGGCCTTTTAAATATCCTCAATTGTAAATGCTCCATCTTTGATGGTCGTACCTTCAGCTGCCTAGGTCCTAAACTCTGGAATTCCCTCCCTGAATCTCTCCGCCTCTTTATCTCTCCTTCCTCCTTTAAGACGCTCCTTAAAACCTACCTCTTCGACCAAGCTTTTGGTCATCGGCCCTAACATCTCCTTATCTGGCTCGGTATCAAATAGTTTTTTTTATATAACACTCCTATGAAGTGATTTGGGTCATTTTATTACATCAAAGGCGCTATACAAATATAAGTTGTTGTGTAGGAGAGTTATTGTGAACCTCATTAAAATTGCTATAGGCCTTCCAAGTTATGCTCATGTGGATGGTGTGTCAACGTCATAACTTTTGTTTCAGAAGGGGAGGGCAGGATGGAACGAATGGGAAAGTTGGTTCAAGGTGGTAGTTTAGGTAAGCTGCTCCAATCACAGACACTGTCAATGGGAATGGATGTGCACTTGTGGGCTGAGAGGAGAAAAATCACCCATGATGGAAAACAATGCTATGGGCCGGGGGGCGGGGGGGGGGGGAGCGTATAAGGGTAGGAAGGAACGGCAAGCTTTGTCAAGTGGATGATGGCTCTGGCAACTGTTCAAACAGGAAAGAGGAACACAATTGCAAGTACCTCCATGGGAACAGATGTGCATCTCCGTCCTGTGTTCCACCGGATAGATGATACATGACATTGATAAGTGGGCTATATATATTAGACGTTCGTGTTTTAATTGTTGCCGTACCTTAAGTTCTCATACTAAGCTCCTGTGATTACATTTCACACATTCCTACACTCCCACCTAGTGTCTCTGTGGTGAAATATATGCTAACTGTGAGGACTACATACAGTACCATTAAGGGGTACTATAGCTAATGAAAATACTTTTAACACTGTAAAGGTCAATCACAGCACCATTCCCATCCCCTCTCTCCTTCTCATCCATCCCTGTCCTCTCTCCCCTTCTTTCCTAGCTCCCTTTCCTGCTTCCTTCCACTTTCCCGCTCCCTCTTCTCCTTTTCCCCAGGAGTGGCATTAGGTCCGTGCAAGTACACAAGGTCCCGAGCTCATCTAGTGAAAAGACACCGATGGTATGTGTGCAAATTTTACACCAGATTAAGTAGGTACTGTTCAGTATAATTGTCTGGTAAACTTTAGGGGTACCTTTGCATGGGGCCCCAACAAGGCAAAAGCCGCTCCTGCCTTTCCATCCTTTGTCACCCCTTCTATTTCTCAGTGGGAGGGGAGGGGGACTGAGCTGCTCATCTTTCCTCCAGTGATGCTGCCTTACCTAGCCAGGCCTAGATTTTAATGTCAGTGGTGGGGCGCTGTGGAATCTGATTTACTAATTTTGATCTCGTCAGACAGTGAGATTTACACTAATGCTTAAGTGAAGGTTCGCGTAGAATCAACAATCAAGGCAGAATGCTCATTTAAAGCCATCTCCTATTCCACGAAGGGAGATGGTGGCAGAGATTGGGGGTATAAGAGAAGTTTGCCGACACATTTCTAAAATAGCTTATTTGGGAAGAGAAGCATGAGGATTATTGGAGGTGGGAGCTATCTCCATTGGGGTTCCACAGGGCTCAATACAAAGTCCCTTGCTTTTTGTGGTATATGTCAATGATTTAGACTTCAATGTAGGGGCATGATTAAGAAGTTTGCAGATGATACAAAATTAGCAATGTGATTAATAGTGGGGAAGAAAGCTATAGACTGCAAGAAAATATCAACGGACTGGTCAGGTGGGCAGAAACATGGACAATGGAATTCAATCTGGACAAGTGTGAGGTAATGCATTTGGGGAGTGCTAGCAAGGCAAGGGAATACACAATAAATGGTAGGACACTGAGAAGTGTAGAGGAACAGAGGGACCTTGGAATGCAGGTCCACAGATCCCTGAAGGTAGCAGAACAAGTAGATAATGTGGTTATGAAGGCATATGGGACACTTTCTTTTATTAGCCGAGGCATAGAATATAAGAGCATGAAGATCATGCTAGAATTGTATAAAACACTAGCACTGGTCACAAACTACAGATAACACTAGAGAGGGTACATAGGAGATTTCTGAGGTTCTTGCCAGGACTGGAGAATTTTAGCTGTGAGCAAAGATTGGTTAGGCTGGGGTTGTTTTCTTTGGAACAGAGGAGGCTAAAGGGAGATTTAATTGAGGTGTATAAAATGATAAGGGGCCTACATAGAATAGATAGGAAGGGCCTATTTCCCTTAGCAGGGAGGTCAAAGAATAGGGAGCATATATTTAAAGTACTTGATAGAAGGATTAGAGGGGAGTTGAGGAGAAATTTTTCACCCAGAGGGTGGTGGGGTCTGGAACTCACTACCTGAAAGGGTGGTAGAGGCAGAAACCCTCATCACATTAAAAAAGTACTTGTATATGCCCTTGAAGTGCTGTAAGCTACAAGGCTATGGACCAAGAGCTGGAAAGTGGGATTAGGCTGGACAGCTCTTTTTCGGCCGGCATACACACAATGTGCCGAATGGCCTCCTTCTGTGCCATTATTGTGCTATGATTCTAAGATCTCAGATCACTTGTAGGGTTAAAGGGGGCAAATTTCCACATCTCGACTGGATAAGGTCGGTACCAATTGGTAGCAGAAATAAGAATTTGGTGTGGCAGTCCTTTACATGTGCTCTTTTGTACAATTCCGGGCATTCTTTTTGAGTGGTTTAAAAATATAATTTTTAGCATTCTACCACAAAGCGGAATAACAGTACTTTATTTTTACACTGCTGCACTTAATCTTTGGAGAGATTGTGATAAGGGCAAACAGCTTCCTGGGCTGCCAATAGGGCTGGGATATCTTTCTAATGGAGCTTAAGGGCAACATGCAACAAATCCTACATGAAAGGTTTATTACAATATAAATGTGAATCATAGTGCCACCTACAGGAATAATATGTACTGCACTAAGTTTGGACAATTTTAGAATGTTTTTTTCCCACTGACAAAACCTGACACAGGGGCCGCAATTTCGCTTACCTCGGCAGGTTCGGTGCGGCTGGGGTAGGTGGCAAGTCCCGACCTCGCTCCTGGCTTCAGCCTGCTGTGGAGTAATGATTTTCCATTGATTGGGCTTGTTAAGCCCGCCTAGCGAGTTTCCCGGGCCAATTGAAAGAAGCGGGTCTGATGACATCATTTGATGACACGTCATCCGCTGATTTCCTTAAAGGGACCATGAGCTAATTGATTTTGACATTTGTGCTTTCAGTGTTCTACAGCTTTGTGCTGCTGCAAATACTGACAAGCACTGCACAGAGTGCAGGGCTGCACCCAGGGTCTCCCATCACTCCCTCTATTGTGTTCCTAACACAGATGAGACTGCACACAGGGAGGTTAAAGTAACAGTGACCTCAGTCTTTATTAAGACACTCCAGAGTGAGGAACAGGCCTTAGGGGCGGGCTTATATACAGTGCTCCCAAGGGATGCTGGGATCCCTTGGGACTTCAGGGGATGCGCTCCCAGGTGGCGGAACATGGGAGTGCATGCTTTACAGATACACAACACCCTCCATATGCTTTAGAAGGAATCAGAACAAACAGTGAGGTTCTCTTTCCTTCCAATGGAAGGAAGCGGCCTCCCCAGGAGATCAACACAGCCTGGTTTCACATTGCACAGGAAGGCACAAGCAGGGATGTTGTCAGGAGGACCTGGCTGCAGTGGCGCAAACATTTCAATGATCTCAGTAGATCCCGAAACGTTACTGCAAAACCACACTCAACCTCATCCTGCTGTGCCACTCATCACATCCCCATCATTCTATCTTCCTTACACTACTCCTGTTCATACTTACTCACACCAACTTACCTTGCGCCTCCACCCTTCCCTCTCTATCTACATTATCACTTCCCATTCTCACCAGCTACTCCTCACACTCACCCTCATCCTAGTCCAATTATATCATCTAAAAACACACTTAGGTCTTCAAGCCAATGTTCATGTTAAGTTTCTGTTAATGTGCTATCAAACATTGAAACCTTTATTTTCAACACTTTGCCTTCTTGGACAGATTTGTGTGCACCGTTGGAAGTGGCTTAGTGAGTTACAGTGAATGGTGAGACATAATGGTATCCCCCGCAAAGGCAATGAGTGTGAAAGGAATGGCTTGGGCATGGTGGGGATGCTTTATGGTGTTGGTGTACAGTGGTGCCAACCTGGCGCATCATGTGGTCGCCAGGGTATACGGTATCAAATGAAGTAAATCTGGCCATGGTGAGTTCATCCCTGGCGTCCAAGGCAGCAATGTGCTTGGGTGCCAATACTCTGTGTCCTGTGCAGCATCAGTTGATTGTGAAGAAGGTTGGTATTGTTGATGGTGCTGCTGGTGTGCCTGGTGATGCTGAGCTGATCGTTGTTGGATTTTGAGGACCAAGTTTCAAGGGCACCGATGCTAATGTAATAGATGGCAGGTGAACTTGAGATGACAGCAGCAATCTGTCAGTGGTGAGAGAGGTTGTTCCAATGGGGTGACATTGGATAGAGAGATTGCTCCATACGCTTGCAACCTGCACAAAACTCAATGTGCCTTCCAAATACAATAAGCAACAGCTTTTGATCTTGGAAAGTGAACAGCTGTGAGATGGGAACTTTTATAGCACAATTGCAGCTGTCAAGTAAAGAAATGAATTCACACAACTCCCGACGGCCTTATCTGACGTGATCCCCGAGCAGTGTGAACCTCGTGGACAACTTGGTAAAATGGTAAATTCAGCTCAAAATTCTTTTTAATAGGCTCTTAATAAGGTCATAATAACCTTAAATTGCCTCCGCCACCGCTGCATGTCGGGTCTCTTCAGTGTTGACAGACCCGCCATCTGGGAAAGTAGCATGGTGGTGGGTTGACAGCGGGATCCCAACCCGCTGTCGATCATTTAAAATTTAACAGCTGACCCACCACTCATCCCATCCTCTGAGCACTGGCAAAATTGCGGCCAGGATGTTTCAAAACATCTTGAGATTAAATGTTTTGACCGACTCAGCAATTTGAATATGAAAGGTAGAGAGTAACAATTTTTTGGTTGGAGCATTTGTTTCTTTGGATTTTCTTCTGGCCATGTTTACTTGACCTAAACCTTGATCAGTAAAATTCCCCCCCCCCAAAAAAAAATCTATGAACCACTATTATTATTATCTTCAGCAGACTTTAAGAATAGTCTATATTATAGTCCAGTATTTATCAATGAATTGGCAGCATTTATTGGTAGAATGCTGCTAATTCACTGATTCTTAAAGGTATAAATATATACATAGAAGTTATAACACAGAAGCAGGCTCAACTGGTCCGTGTCGGTGTTTACCCTCCACGACAGCCAATTTGTGCACAGCAGGATCCTGCAAACATCAATGAGCTAAATGACCAGCTAATCTATTTTGTTGGTTTTGGTTGACATGAATGTTGACATGGACACCCAGATAACTGCTTTCTTCAAAAAATATTTTTTATGTCCACCTGAATGAGCAGACAGGGTTGCTGCTTAATATCTCCTTAAAACAATCTCTGACAGTACTGTACTGAAGCTTCAGCCTAGATTATTTGCTGAAATCCTAGTCTAATGTCAGTTTGCAGTGAGTTCAGTTTCACTGTATACCATTTAGGTCATATTGTCACTCATTGTTATTACCCCATGATATCACAGCTGCTCATTCTATCCTGCTCATGTTTCATCTTTCAATATTGCATTGATGACATCACAAATGAAAGGAAACTGCAATGGAACTATGACAGAAATGATGAAAGCTTAATTTTGACTTTTCCTAGTTTCAGAATCATCTGAAATTCCAACTCTACTTCTGTTCATTTATGAATTTACTGTATTTTGCAGCTGTAATTGAGGTACTAAGGGTGTTGGCAGACAAGGTTTATGGATGTGAGGACAGACAGATTAAACAGACAGTTTAGTAGGAAGCTTTTTCGGATATCACACAGAGGTAAGAAACAAATAAATTGGCCATGCACAAGATATATATCCACCAGTTTCTTATCTTTGATTTTATTTTATGCTGCATATTATTTTGAACATAAAAATACAGTAAATCCCTCAGTAATATGTTGTTCTAAACAAACAAAATGTGCTCTCTATCAGTGAGAGGCATAAAACCTGTACAATATTAGGGTTGCAATATATCAAGAATGGTATGGGACGGGGAAGAGAGGGAATGATGATTTTAAAAGGTTAAGTACTTACATGTATATGTTGCCGTATGTACGTGTTTTAATGTCCTCCTCTTCAATTGAAAAACATAGTCCTCGATTGGATGCTCCATATCCTTGCAATTGGTGCTGCTTATTCCAGTAAAGTTCAATACTGTGATGGGTCACTTTACCCACAACTGGAGGGGCTGGCTTGGGGACTCCCCCTTTTGCCCATTTTTTTTTATAAAAGAAAAAAAAACACAACATAAGATTCTGGCATTGCAAAGAGGCAGTGCCTTCTAAAGAAACCTTGTGAACTGCAACAGATCATCAATGTCCCAATTATAATTATGCAAATTACTTTGTACTGTTTCCCCTTACTATGTGGGTGAGACTGCTGCTGCAGAGATCCTTCATTGCACAATATTATATCATGGTTTATATTATTATAATCTAATGGTTAATATAGTGAATGATCATGTAAAGTCTCTATAAAGAGTAAATTGTAAATATGTGAATAAGCTAACTGTATGTATTTAGTTTAGCCTGTCATTAAGAGGTAATGGGGCCGAAATCAGGTCCCCAAAAAGGCCCGTTACCACCGGAATGCGGCGGCCAGGCGGCGAAGTCGAGTGGCCACTGACTTCCGGTCCAATGGCCGCCACCAGCAAAATTTAGCTAGGCCATTTTTCCAGTAGTGGTGGCTTCCGTCCACTTCCGCCGCGGTACTGTGGTTGCGGCCATGATGACACAATCACAGTGCACACTGCTGCTGCTGCCGCTCCGCCCCGCAACCGATATTCACTATAAAAAAAAAACTACCTTCTTCCTGACGGTGCCCCTGACAGCTTTTTGTGTCGGATCACTTTGCAGGGCTGCTCGAGACCGCCAGCGGAGGAGAATGGAGCTTTGGTGGGATCGGGATTTTTGTGTGCTAAAATTTTGCAGAGTTCTAACAAATTGTTGGGAGTTCCAAAACCTGTTGCAGACTTGTGAGAACTATTGGCAACTTTTGAAAAGTTTTTTACTTGCTGTGATTACTAGTGACCTGGGAGCCTCATTCTGTGCTCCACAGAGGCCTCCTAGTGAGGGTTGAGCCTGCAGACGCAATGGGTTCATTGTTAGCAGGGGAATGCCTGCAGCAGCAGCCTCATCCACATAGTAAGGAGAAACAGTACAAAGTAATTTGCATAATTATAATTGGGACATTGTGAGAGGCAGGGAGGAATGCAGGAGAAGGCGGCGCCATCACCGACAGATCCAGAGTCAGCGGGCAAGGGAGGCAGCACACATGGCTGTCCAACATGGAGAAGGGCCTGGAGACAGGCGCAGAACTCAAGGCAGAGAGGTTGTCCAGGAAGGAGCTAGCGTCAGGAGGGTCAGGTACGGTGATCCCCACACCAGATAGTGGGCGAGGAGCCTGATGCTTGCCAGCTTCAGCCTGCAGAGGCTGAGCACCATCAACAGGATGAGGGAGAAGGCAATCAGCCAGTTGCCATCGGAGGGGCCCAGCACAGACCTGGGAGAAGGAGGCCCTACCGTGCCAGGCTGTACCGACATCAGTTTTCCTTCCTGGAGTTAAACGATGAGCAATGTCTGAGAAGGCTCCAATTTAGGAAGGACATCCTGAGGGAGCTGTGCAATCTCCTGTGGCCAGATCTGCAGCCTCAGACAAGGCTGAGGACAGCTCTGTGTTGAGAAACAAAAGCCACCATAGCGCTGAACTTCTATGCAACTGGCACCTGCCAGTCTGCAACTGCAGCCATTTCTAATATCTCACAATTCTCCACCCATCGCTCCATCCGTCAAGTGACCGATGCTCTCTATAAGAGAAGAGTCAAATATATATTGTTCCTGATGACCAGGGAGAAGCAGGTGGAGCACCAGGCTGGATTTGTCTGGATTGCAGGATTCCCCAAGGTGCAAGGGACCATCAACTGCACACGCGTCGGTCTGAGGGCGCAATAAACCCATTCTGAGATTTTTATGAACAGAAAGGGATTCCACTCCCTGAATGTCCAGCTGGTGTGCGACCACCTGCGCAGGATCATGGCAGTTAATGCCCAGTATCCAGGCAGCAGCCATGATGCCTCCATCCTGTACCAGAGCACTGTGCCCGCCATCTTCTCGGGCCCAAACCAGGATTTTGGATGGCTGCTTGGGGACAAGGGATATGCCCTGTCCACTTGGCTGCTGACTCCCTTTCGGAACCCTAGGACTGCTGGCGAACATTCCTACAACGACGCTCATTCTGCCACCAGTTCTGCCACGTATCTTCTCATTTGTGAAACTCCAATGAGAGTGGGCAAGCACACTTTTGTGTCCATTCTCCCTTTACATGGTTACATCAAAAGAGGAGTTGGGATTGGCACCCACCTGCAACCCAGCCAAAAGTCAATTTGCTCAACATTTTAAAAAGAATCAAGATTCTCTGGCAGGAATGGCATGTCCCCCAATGGAGCAGAAAGCCACTCCAAATTTCCACCCCCACCTCCCCCACAGGTCTGAATCACACGTTTTCTGTCTTTATGCTAATGCCTATTACTGGGACAGGGTCAGTACTGGGGCACATCGGTTAGCAGAAGTCTAGCTCTATTGCACTTGTTGCGGTGCAAATTTCGGGACTCAATTACCTATCTCCAATCTAGTACATGTGGTGTACCATCTTACTTTATATCCTTTGTTTAAAACAAAAGAGATAATATTTCAATACATAAATAAAGCAATATATAAATAATAATCATCATCGTGGCCACTAATTTATAAGTTACACAAAAATGGAAATAATCATGAAATTTGATTCCCAAAATACTGGAAAATCCAGTAATATGAATTGAGTTTCACTTGTACAATAACCATAAATCATTTGCCCCAAGAACAATACATTTTAAATTACATGGCGTCAAATATTATACAACGGCAAATTCTCTTCCCACACACTCACTGTCAGCAACGTACAAGAGATTCTCTCGTATTCAAAGAAATAACTTTATTTTGACAAATAATCTATTGTATATCAATGGACTATTTAAGTATTATGCACAAAAGGAATGAAGTGACGGAGCACTGAAAATCTCATAATGACACATTAAGAATGAACACATTTAGGATTTCTTATGAAATGCTGTAGACGAGCCTATGTTTTATGTTCAGGGTAGAAAGAAGTCAAGGGTCATGCAGTATGGCTATGAGGCTTCTCGCTATATGTCCCAGGTCTGTGTAAAGTGTGGCCCAGAAGGAAGTGTGAACAGCTATTTATCAACTTCTGGCCAATAAGCACTTTTGTTATCATTACTGATCCACAGTCCTAAAATGAGTGCTGTCCCAGAAACAACAATGAGCAGTTGTATTCATTGAGAAATTAATACAGTCATAAAGATGGGGTTTAAAGAGGATTTTGAAGGAGGAGAGGTTTACATAGAATATATGGCACAGAAATAGGCCATTCGGCCCAAACAGTCCATGCCGACGTTTATGTTCCACTCGAGACTCCTCCTGTCTTTCCTCATCTAAATCTCTCAGCATAACCCTCTATTCCCTTCTCCCTCATTTGCTTGTCTAGCCTCCCCTTAAATGCATCGATACTATTCGCTTCAACCACTCCCTGTGGTAGCAAGTTACATATTCTCACCACTCTTTGGGTAAAGAAGTTTCTTCTGAATTCCCTATTGGATTTCTTGGTGACTATCTTATATTGATGGCCTCTAGTTATGCTCTTCCCCACAAGTGGAAACATTCTTTCTGTATCCACTCTATCAAAACCTTTCATAATTTTAAAGACCTCTATTAGGTCACCCCTCAGCCTTCTCTTTTCAAAAGAAAAGAGACCGAACCTGTTCATCCTTTCCTGATATGTATACCCTCGCATTTCTGGTATCATCCTTGTAAATCTTCTCTACTCCCTCTCCAGTGCCTCTATATCCTTTTTATAATATGGCGACCAGAACTGTATGCAGTTCAGTGTGGTCTAACCAAAGTTCGATACAGGTTTAGCATAACTTCTCTAATTTTCAATTCTATGCTTCTAAAAATAAACCCTAAAGTTTGGTTTGCTTTTTTATGGCCTTTCTAATCTGTGTCGCAACTTTTAGTGATTTGTGCATTTGAACTCCGAGATCCCTTAGTTCCTCAACCTCAGCTAGACTCGCCAAGTAATAAGTGACCCCTCCAAGTAATAAGTGACCTTCCTATTCTTCCTACCAAAATGTAATAACTCACATTTATGTGTTGAACTTCATTTGCCAATGATATGCCCATTCTGAAAGTTTATTAATGCCCTCCTGTAATTTGCTGCAATCCTCCTCAGTATTGACTATCCCCCCCCGCCCCCCCCCCCCCACACCCAATTTGTTGTCATCCGCAAATTTAGAAATTGTGTTTTTGATTCCAAAGTCTAAATCGTTAATGTAAATTGGGAACAGCAGTGTTCCCAGCACTGATCCTTGTGGAACACCACTACCCATCTTCTGCCACTGTGAATCACTACCCTTTACTCCTACTCTTTGTCTTTCTGTCTTGAAGCCAGATAGCACTACTACTTGCCCATGACTCTGCATTCTCTGACCTTGTTCATCAGTCTATTATGGGGCACCTTATCGAAGGCCTTTTTAATATCTAGATAAATTACATCAACTGTATTACCATTGTCTACACTCTTGGTTACCTCGTCAAAAAATTCAATAAGGTTAGTCAAGCAAGACTTTCCCTTTTGAAATCCATGCTGACTATTCATTATTATATTTTTTGTTTCTAGATGTTCTTCTTTTCTCTCCTTTAATAGGGATTCCATTATTTCTCCTACCATTGATGTTAAGCTGACTGGTGGAAGGATGTAGGCAATGGATTCGGCAGCTGAAGGCATGGACACCAACAGTGGGGCAAAGAGGGTGGATGGACAAGATGCCGGAGTCAGAGGAATGGAAAGTTTGAGGGCGGGGGCACGTCTAGCGTTGGTGAAGGTTACAGAAAGAGGAATGGTTGGTGCCTAGGAGGGATTAAAACACAACAATGAACATTTTTAATGTGAGGCATTGGGTCAGCAAGGACAGGGATGTGGTGCAGAATTGAATAAAAGCAGCATAGTTTTGGATGGGAGGTCAGCCAGAAGAGCATTGAAATATGGGCTGATTGGCTGATGTAGGGGTAGTGGCAGGTGATGTTCTGGAGGTGGAGGTAGGTGGTTTCTATTATAGACAGGATATGTGTTATGGAGCTCCGCTCAGGGTTAAATAGAACACTGAGCTTGCAAGTACATAAGAATTAGGAACAGGAGTAGGCCATCTAGCCCCTCGAGCCTGCTCCAAGAGTAGTCTGGTTCAGCCTGAAGCAGTAGCCAGGGAGAGGTTGGTGTTGGTGGCAAGCCAACAGAGTTTATTTAAGGGAACAAAGATGCTGGTTTTGTTCTTCACAATGTTTATTTGGAGAAAGACTATGGGTCCCGACAACAACCCAGTTGTCGTGCTAAAGTCCTGTGCTCCAGAACTAGCCACGCCTCCAGCCAAGCTGTTCCAGCACAGCTACAGCACTGGCATCTACCTGACAAAGCAGAAAATTGCCCAGGTATGTCCTGTCTACAAAAAGCAGAATAAATCCAATCTGATCAATTGCTGCCCCATCAGCCTACTCTTAGTCATCAACAAAGTGAAAGATGTCGTCAACAGTGCTATCAAGATACACTTACCAATAACATGCTCACCGATGTTCAGTTTCAGACCTTATTACAGCCTTGGTCGAAATAGGGACAAAAAAGCTGAATTCCAGAGGTGAGGTGAGAATGGCTGTCCTTGAAATCAAGCCAACATTTGACCGAGTGTGGCATCAAGGAGCCTTAGAAAAATTGAAGTCAATGGGGATCACGGGGCCACTCCCCACTGGCTGGAGTCATACCTAGCACAAGATGGCTGTTGGTGATGTAGGCCAATCATCTCAGCCCCAGGACATCGGTGCAGGAGTTCCTCAGGGCAGTGTCCTAGGCCAAACCAAGTTCAGCTGCTTCATCAATGGACTTCCCATCATCATAAGGTCAGAAATGGGGATGTTCGCTGATGATTGCACAATATCCAGTTCCATTTGCAATTCCTCAGATAATGAAGCACTTCATGCCCCATGCAGCATCTGGACAACATCCAGGCTTGGGCTGAAAAGTGACAAGTAACATTCGCACCACATGAGTGCCAGGCAATGGAGATATCTATCAAGAGAGAATCTAACCAACTCACCTCAAAATATTCAATGGCATTACTATTGTCGAATCCCCCACCATCAACATCCTGGAGGTCACCATTGACCAGAAACTTAACTGGATCAGCCACATAAATACTGTGACTACAAGAGCAGGGCAGAGGCTGGATATTTTGCAGTGAGTGTCACATCTTAATTTACCAAAATTCCCTGGATACTGGGGAGGTCCCAGCAGATTGGAAAACTGCAAATGTTTAACGTTCCTATTTAAAAAAGGAGGCAGACAAAAAGCAGGAAACTATAGACCAGTTAGCCTAACATCTGTGGTGGGAAAATGTTGGAGTCCATTATTAAAGAAGCAGTAGCAGGACATTTGGATAAGCAAAATTCGGTCAGGCAGAGTCAGCATGGATTTATGAAGGGGAAGTCATGTTTGACAAATTTGCTGGAATTCTTTGAGGATGTAACGAACAGGGTGGATAAAGGGGAACCAGTGGATGTGGTGTATTTGGACTTCCAGAAGTCTTTTGACAAATTGCCACATAAAAGGTTACTGCACAAGATAAAAGTTCACTGGGTTGGGGTTAATATATTAGCATGGATAGAGGATTGGCTAACTAACAGAGAACAGAGAGTTGGGATAAATGATTCATTCTCTGGTTGGCAACCAGTAACTAGTGGGGTCCCGCAGGGATCAGTACTGAGACCCAACTATTTACAATCTATATTAACGACTTGGAAGAAGGGACTGAGTGTAACGTAGCCAAGTTTGCTGATGATACAGAGATGGGAGGAAAAGCAATGTGTGAGGAGGACACAAAAAATCTGCTGAAGGACATAGACAGGCTAAGCAAAAATTTG
Organism: Pristiophorus japonicus; assembly: GCF_044704955.1. Lineage (NCBI taxonomy): Eukaryota > Metazoa > Chordata > Chondrichthyes > Pristiophoridae > Pristiophorus > Pristiophorus japonicus. The sequence goes on along the minus strand of NC_091979.1, from coordinate 276,227,910 downwards.
GCAGATGGAGTATAATGTTGGAAAGTGTGAGATCTTTCACTTTGGCAGAAAAAAAATCAAAGAGCAAGTTATTATTTAAATGGAGAAAGATTGCAAACTGCCGCAGTACAGCAGGAAGTGGGGGTACTTGTGCATGAAACACAAAAGGATAGTATGTAGGTACTGCAAGTGATCAGGAAGGCCAATGGTATCTTGGCCTTTATTGCAAAGGGGATGGAGTATAAAAGCAGGAAAGTCTTGCTATATCTATACAAGGTTTTGGTGAGGCCACACCTGGAATACTGCGCGCAGTTTTGGTTTCCATATTTATGAAAGGATATACTTGCTTTGGAGGCAGTTCAGAGAAGGTTCACTAGGTTGATTCTGGGGATGAGGGGGTTGACTTGTGAGGAAAGGTTGAGTAGGTTGGGCCTCAACTCATTGGAATTCAGAAGAATGAGAGGTGATCTTATCAAAACGTATAAGATTATGGGTTCAAGTTTTGGGCCACGCCTAGAACGGCGCAGCCCCGACCTGGACGCCCATTTTTCGCGCCACAAAGTGCACCTAAAAAACTTACAGATTCTCTGGCTCCCTGCTGGTCCTCTGGAGTCGGGCGCGGCGCAGCATGAGCTGTAGGGGGCAGAGCTAGGTTCCTGCGCTGAAAACAGTGCTGGGACCTCTGCACATGCGTGCTACAGTGGGCACGCATGTGCAGTAGCTCCAGGCGCCCAAAACTGTGTGGGAGGGGCCCGAAGCACGCAGCCCCTAGCCCTGGCCGAATGGCCTCACTGGGGCTGCGTGCATGAGGCTGCCTCCCACGCCCAGTTCCTGCTTCCTCCCAACCCGACCCGACTCCCGCTTCCCCCCACCTCCCCACAACCCCGCCCCCGGACCCGACCCGATCCCCCCGACTGGACCCGACCCGCGCTCCCCCGCCCCCTCCACCGACCCGACCCGACCCAGGCTCCCTCCCTCCCCCACCCCCCCTACCCGAACCAACCCGACCTCCCTCCTCCCCCCCTGACCCGACCCGACCTCACCTCCCTCCGCCCCCCCGACCCGACCCGCGCTCCCGACCCCTTCTCTTTCCCCTTCTCCTCTCCCTCCCTTTCCCCTACTCCTCTCCCCCCCTTCTCCTCCCCACCCTTTCCCCTTCTCCTCTCCCCTGCCCCTTCTCCTCCCCCCCTTCCCCTTCGCCTCCTCCCCCCTTCCCCTGCTCCCCACTCCCCCTTCCCCTCCATCCCTATCCCTCCCTTCCCCTGCTCCCCCGCTTCCCCTTCTCCTCCCCCCCTTCCCCTTCTCCTCCCCCCTCCCCCCCTTCCCCTTCTCCTCCCCCTCCCCTTCTCCTCCCCCTCTTCTCTCCCCCTTCTCCCCCATCCCTCCCCCTTCCTTCCCTCCCCCTCTACCTCCCTCCCTCCCTCCCCTCCCCCTGCCCCCCCTCCTCTCTCCCTCTACCCCCCTCCTCCCCCTCCCCTCGCTGTCAGAAACACAGACACTGACAGACAGAGAATGAGAGACACACAGACAGACAGAGAGATAGAGACACTGACAGAGACACACTGTGGGGGGCATCCCAGCACGCTGTTGAAGGGCTCCCGGTGCTGCAGTCGATAAGTAGAAAATGTTTTATTTTTTTTTTTTAATTATTGCTTATTAATTTTTTTTGAATGATTTATTGGTTGATTTATTGATGTTTTTATCATTTATTATTGATGATGGCTCTTTATTTGTAAAACTGAAGTGTTTAATGTTTGTAAACTTCCCTTTAAACCCCCCCCCCCCCATTTCCTACGCCTGATTTGTAACCTCCGCCTGATTTTCTAAAGTGTAGACAAGGTTTTTTCGAGCGTACAAAAATCTTCACTTACTCCATTCTAAGTTAGTTTGGAGTAAATTTTCACTGCCGAAACTTTGAAAACAGGTGTAAGTGGCCGGACACGCCCCCTTTTGAAAAAAAAATTCTGTTCCAAAGTGAAACTGTTCTAACTGACTAGAACTGGAGCAAACTAAATGCCGAGAATTTGAATTTCTAAGATATTCCGTTCTACACGAGTTGCTCCAAAAAATCAGGAGCAACTGAGGCCGAAACTTGGGCCCTATGAGGGGGCTTGACAAGGTGGATGCAGAGAGGATGTTTCCGCTGATGGGGGAAACTAGAACTAGAGGGCATGATCTTAGAATAAGGGGCCGCCCATTTAAAACAGAGATGAGGAGAAATTTCTTCTCTCAGAGGGTTGTAAATCTGTGGAATTCGCTGCCTCAGAGAGCTGTGGAAGCTGGGACATTGAATAAATTTAAGACAGAAATAATCAGTTTCTTAAACGATAAGAGGATAAGGGGTTATGTGGAGCGGGCGGGGAAGTGGACCTGAGTCCATGATCAGATCAGCCATGATCTTATTGAATGGCGGAGCAGGAGCGAGGGGCCATATGGCCTACTCCTGTTCCTATTTCTTCTGTTCTTATATTCTTATCTTCTGACTCCCCTAAGCCCTTCCACCACCTACAAGGCAGAAGTCAGGAGTGTGATGAAATACTCTCCACTTGCCTGGATGAGTGCAGCCCTAACAACACTCAAGAAACTCGACGTCATTCAGGACAAAGCAGTCCACTTGATCAGCATCCCATCCACCACCTAATGGGGTCAAGTTTCGGCACGCCTGATTTCTGCACTCAAAACCGTGCCGAAAACTGACCTCGGTATTCTCTACTCCCTCAGGTCGATCCAGGCACAGCGCAGCACGAGCTGTGGGGGGCAGAGCCAGGTCCCTGCGCTGAAATCAGTGCCAGGACCTCTGCACAGGCGCGCTACAGTGGGCACGCAAGTGCAGTAGCTCCAGGCGCCCGAAACTGTGAGGGAGGGGCCCGAAGCACGCCGCCCCTAGCCCTGGCTGAATGGGCTCACTGGGGCGGTGAAGATCAGGCTGCACCTCCCTCCTCCAGCTCCTGCTCTGGCTGTGGCTCCGGATCCCCCCCCTGTTCAGCTGACGCTCCCTCTGGCTCTCTCAACCCCGCCATCTCCCGCTCCGCTGCCCGCTACCCCCCCCCCCAGCTCCTGTTCCGCTGCCTGCTCCCATCCCCCCAGCTTCCGCTCTGCTCCCCCCCCACCCCCCCCAGCTCCCGCTCCGCTCCCACCCAGCTCCCGCTCCGCCCCGGCTCCCCCGGCCACCTACCTTCAACTCCGGTCCGCTCCCTCTTCCTTCGGCGGGGCCCGCCCGCCCGGCATCTTGCTGGGTGCGGGCCCCGCCCGAACTCTTGGGCCCGGCTTCTTCACGTCGGCCGGGCCCGTTCAGCCTCCTCCCTCTCCTCTGCCCCTCCCTCCCTCTGCTCTCCCCCTCCCTCCCTCTCCTCTCCCCCTTCCTCCCTCCACCCTCTCCCTTCCCTCCCTCTCCTCTCCCCCTCCCTCCTGCTCCTCTCCCCCTCCCTCTCTCTCCCTTCCCTCCCTCCCTCTCCCTTCCCTCCCTCTCCCTTCCCTCCCTCTCCTCTCCCTTCCCTTCCCTCCCTCTCCCTCTCCCTTCCCTCCCTCTCCTCTCCCTTCCCTCCCTCTCCTCTCTCCCTCCCCTCTCCTCCTCCCCTCCCCTCCTCTCGCTGTCAGAAACACATAGATACTGACAGACAGAGAGACACTGACACTGACAGACAAAGAGACACTGACACTGACAAAGAGTGAGAGAGAGACACACTGACAGACAGAGAGAGAGAGAGACACTGACAGAGACAGAGAGAGAGGCACTGCGGGGGGGGGGCGTCCCAGCACGCTGTTGGAGGGCTCCCAGTGCTGCAGTCAGTGAGTAGAAAGTTAATTTTTTATTTATTGATTTTTAAAATTTTTATTTTGATTGATTTATTGGTTGATATATTGATGTATTAATCATTTATTATTGATGAGAGCTCTTTATTTGTAAAACTGAAGTGTTTAATGTTTGTAAACTTCCCTCCCCGCCCCCCCCGCCCCCACCCCGTTCCCTATGCCTGATTTGTAACCTACGCCTGATTTTCTAAGTGTAGGCAAAGTTTTTCTGAGCGTACAAAAATCTACACTTACTTCATTCTAAGTGAGTTTGGAGTATGTTTTCGCTGCCTAAACTTTCAAAACGGGCGTAAGTGGCTGGACACGCCCTCTTTTGAAAAAAAAAATCTGTTCCAAACTGAAACTGTTCTAACTGACTAGAACTGGAGCAAACTAAATGCCGAGAATTGCAATTTCTAAGATACTCCATTCTAAACCAGTTGCTCCAAAAAAATAGGAGCAACTCAGGCCGAAACTTAACCCTTAACTGTCCACTCCCTCACTACTGGTGCACCGTGGCTGCATTGTATACTATCTATAAGATGCACTGCAGCAATTTGCATCTCCCAAACTCGCGACTTCTACCATCTAGAAGGACAAAAGCAGGACAAATAGGAACACCACAACCTCCAAGTTCCCCCCCAAGTCACACACCATCCTGAGTTGGACATATATCGCCATTCCTTTATTGTCGCTGGGTCAAAAATCTTGGAATCCCTTTGAAAGTACCTATAGCTCATGGACCGCAGTGGTTCAAGTAGGCAGTTCACAACCACTTTCCCCAGGGGAGCTAGGGATGGGTATGAATCCTTATCCTGTGAATGAATAAATAAAAATAAATAAAAAGCAAAAATAAAAAATGTGACTCGTCCAAAACTGGATGTCAGACAAGCAATTTTCCAGCACAGAGACAGTAGAGGTTGAGAGAGGTGGTAGAGAGGTAGACCAATATAAATGGAGGAATACTCCCCAGACTCAGGAGATAAATATGCTGCTTGCATGAATATACAAGAAAGACCCCAAATTCAATGTTTGGTCTATTCAGAGTTAGTTGATCTCATCCTTGGCAGCATTACCACAATTGGCCTCAGTTTCCCTGGGCTAGAGAAGAGTAAGAAATGGCCATGCTTCCTGTTACTGATCACAACCCACTGCCGTCTGCTAGAAAATATACATGGGTGTTGGATCAGGACAGAATTGGACTTGGCTTTGATGCGCGCAAGGACAAATAACCTACTAAGTGTCAGTGTCTAGACCTCAGAAGAAATGAGAAGCGATGAGAAAACTGGAAAAATATTTATAATTTATTATTGGTTTTCAAGTCCTGACAATCAGCTGAGTCTCGGTCCTATGACTTGGTCCTGTAAATGTGTGCAAAGTAGAATGCAGGTAATATGAGAAGCTTGCCATCAAGCTAGGAATTTTGTCTGTACATTTTAGAACACACAATATCACAGGTAACTAAATCTTAAGATATCAGGTGACAACTGTGCTGTGTGATCTGTATAACATTAAATTTAAGCTAACTCATAAAGCGGTGCTATGGTGACTACATATGCTTTGTTCACTGAAGCAGTAGAGAGATCATCCGTCAGTTTAAAAATGCTCCATACTGTTAACAGAGATTCAATAAATGATAAACAACTGTATCTCTTACAGCATCTTCTTGTGAATTCTATTATATTGAACATTAAATGTAATTCGGGACTACAATAAATTGTAATACAACATTAAAGCCCACATACAGAAACAGCAGGATTTGCTGGCAAGAGCAAACACGGCAAGATTTGGAGGATTAAGTCAACAATAAAATATATTAAGTTGCTCTTGCTTTTGTGCTGATAGGCAACTTCTTTTTAATAAGGAGGGAAAAAAAGCTGGAGAAGTACTTCCCTACCCCCACATTTTTATATCCTTTTCTCCTTTTCTCTTTTTCTCCTTGCTTGGGTGCCATTGGTGCCTGCAGACAGACCTACAGTACCTCATCCAAGTGCTCATTCTTCCTGTATGCAACTTGACAGTGATTATAACTGCATGTGTGTGGACATCTGATTTAACTGAGGCCAGCATCACAGCAGAGGCCAAAAAACTGTCCTCATCTGATGTCCACACGCATGCAGTAATCAGCAAGAATAACTAGATAACAATCAGAAGCAGGATCCCAGGCTGACTGTTGCTGTCCAGTCTAAGGACATTGAAGTCAATTCAGTACTGTCACCTTGAGATCAGTTAACTCAGCACAGACTAGAGACTGAACCTAGGACCTTCTGTATGGCTTAGCACTACACCCAGTGGTCATTAATCCACTAAGCCACTGGGGGAGCTCCTTCGATAACTGCTCCTTTTTCATTAAATATGTATTGTATTTACTTTATCAGAAGAATGTTAAAGCCATGGAAAAGGTACAGTAAAGATTCACTAAAATTATACCAAGCATGAGAGGTTTTAGTAATGATCAAGGTCAAGAAATTGAGGCTATTTCACTACAGTAAAGAAAGTTAAGGGTATTCAAAAGTATGAACAAATTTGAGAGGGTAAGTAGTGAAAGATTGTTCCCATTGGTTGTCAAATTGGTAACAAGGGCATAGACAAAGATTATCACTATAAGAGAAAAAAGAGATAGAAGATTTTTTTCCACACTGAGGATTATTAAAATATATAATACTTTACCACAAGTGGCTACGAAGGCAGAAATTACAACATCATTTATAAGGGAATGAGATACGTATTTGAAAAGGAAGAATATAAAAGTCACCATTGTAACTTCGTTGGAAGTGTGGGTCACACTTCCAGCAAAGTTTTGTGTCAGGGCCATGGTCTAAACAAAAAGCAAAAAACTGCAAATGATGGAAATCTGAAACTAAACAGCTGTCTTGGGCCTGCGCTCTGGAATTCCCTCCCTAAATCCCTCTATGTCCACCTCCTTTAAAACCTTCCTTAAAACTCATCTGTTTAAACAGGTATTAGATCCCCGACTATCTCCTCCGCTAGTTCACATTCACTTTTTCCTCACACCTCTGTGAAGCGGCTTGGGATGTTTATTCTATATTAAAAGTGCTATATAAATGCAATTTGTTGTTGTTACTGTGTCTGTTCATATTATCATTAGCTGTTTGTCCATTTATCCCTTGTGCATCTGGAATGTTTTTAAATTACTATGCACATTTCCTAAAATAGCTTCATAAGAAGACTTGTTACAGATACTACATGTAAAATAAACTTTTGTATGATTCTTATTCTGTGATAAAGATAACATTATCCCTTTCATAAAACCATGCTGACTCTACTTAATTGAATTATGCTTTGTCAAATGTCCTGCTACTGCTTCCTTAATAATTATACTGCTTCCTTATTATAATAATATCTGTGATATTGCAGATCAGACTCTGAAATACGTCTAACTTGTACTGTAACTCATTACAGATTTCTTACTGCTGTTAAAGAGAGGAATTCTTCCACTGTCAGTGCTACTGTTCCTCATTTTAATTATCATAAAATGTTAATACTGGCCACAACATTCACCGGCAAGGAAAAAAATGGCTATGACACAGCAACACCAGGTCAGACTAAATCTCAATGTTAAAAATAACACTGCAGTATTTTAAAATAATGTTTATGTGCAATGAAAATAAACTCTGTGCTTTATGACATCTTCCGAACCCCTATATATTGGCCCAGCGAAGGAACACCGCTCTCCATTCACCTCACTGACAGTTGCCCACAACGTTTTTTGCGGGCTATTGAGCAGAGACTTGCTCCAACGTCTGTTCCAGCAAGATGCCCTCTGCATCGCATCTGTGGCATGTGTGAGCAGGGCAAGAAATAGCGAGGCCGTGCAACCAATCAGAATGAAGAATCCTCACTGAGCCATGCCGAGTCGAAATCAGGAAGCATAAAGCAGGAAGTATAAATTAGATTTAAATCAAGCACAGAAAGCAAAATAAAAATTGAGAAAAACAGATGTGATTAACAGAGGGAGATAAAAGAGACAGACAGAAAAAGTTAAAAGAAATGTTATCTATCCGCATTTCCTAAAATAGCTTCATTAATCAAACACTAATTAATTTCTGAAGGACTCCACACTTGTAAAATTAAATGTTATGGGCCTGAGAGGTTGCTTAGTAGTAATCACCATATATCATGTCATTGACTTTCCCAGTGGTCGACAGCAAGGAGATTCGTCTGTAGTTATCGCAGTTGGACTTGTCCCCTTTTTTGAAGATGGTCACAATTACGACATCTCTGAGATCTCCTGGCATGCTCTCCTCCTTCCAGATAAGAGGGATGAGGTCATGCATTCGTGCCAATAGTGCTTCTCCGCCACACTTTAGTGCCTCAGCGGGGATTCCATCTGCTCTCGCGGCCTTGTTGTTCTTGAGCTGACCGATGGCCTTTTCTACCTCGTGCAGGGCTGGGGTTTTGCTGAGATGGTGGTGAATAGCATGTCGGCCACTGGGAAAGTCATTGCAAGAATCCTCCTCAATCGTCTTCTCCCCGTGGCTGAAGAGCTCCTCCCAGAGTCGCAATGCTGATTCCGTCCATTAAGGGGTACAACAGACATGATCTTCACCGCACGTCAACTACAAGAGAAATGCAGGGAACAGCATCAAGCCTTGTACATGGCCTTCTTTGACCTCACAAAGGCCTTTGACACTGTCAACCGCAAAGGACTATGGAACGTCCTCCTCAGTTTTGGCTGCCCCCAAAAATTTGTCACCATCCTCCGCCTGCTCCACGATGACATGCAAGCCGTGATCCTGACCAATGGATCCACCACAGACCCAATCCATGTCCGGACTGGGGTCAAGCAGGGCTGCGTCATCGCACCAACGCTTTTCTTGATCTTCCTTGCTGCAATGCTCCATCTCACTCTCAACAAGCTTCCCACTGGAGTGAAACGAAACTTAAAAAACCAATGGGAACCTGTTCAACCTGCGCCACCTCCAGGCTAGATCCAAGGTCGTGCCATCCTCTGTCATCGAACTGCAGTACGCGGACGACGCTTCTGTCTGTGCACACTCAGAGGCCGAACTCCAAGCCATCGTCAACACCTTCACCGAGGCATACGAAAGCATGGGCTTTACACTAAACAGCTGTAAGTCAAAGGTCCTCCACCAACCTGATCCCGCCACTGCCCCCCGGTCATCAAAATTCATGGCACGGTCTTGGACAATGTGGACCTCGGGAGCCTACTATCAGCAAGGGTAGACATCGATGACGAGGTCCAGCACTGCCTCCAGTGTGCCAGCCCAGCCTTTGGTCACCTGAGGAAGAGAGTGTGACCAAGACCTCAAATCTGGCACCAAGCTTATGGTCTACAGGGCAGTAGTGATACCCGCCCTCCTATATGGCTCAGAGACATGCGCCATATACAGTAGACATCTCAAAGCACTGGAGAAGTACCATCAATGCTGCCTCCACAAGATCCTGCAAATCCACTGGGAGGATAGACGCACCAACATCAGTGTTCTCGATCAGGCCAACATCCCCAACATCGAAGCACTGACCATGCTTGACCAGCTAAATTGGGCGGGCCACATCGTCCACATGCCCGACATGAGACTCCCTAAGCAAGCGCTTTACTCGGAACTCCTATGCGGCAAGCGAACCCCAGGTGGGCAGAGCAAACGTTTCAAGGACACCCTCAAAGCCTCCTTGATAAAGTGCAACATCCCCACCGACACCTGGGAATCCCTGGCCCAAGACTGCCCAAAATGGAGGAAGAGCATCCGGGAGGGCGCTGAACACCTTGAGTCTCGTCGCCGTGAGCATGCAGAAATCAAGCGCTGACAGCGGAAGGAGTGTGGGGCAAACCAGGCCCCCCACCCACCCTTTCCTTCAACCAATGTCTGCCCCACCTGCGACAGAGACTGGAATTCCCACATTGGACTGTACAGCCATCTGAGAACTCACTTTTAGGGTGGAAGCAAGTCTTCCTCGATTCCGAGGGTCTGCCTATGATGCATCATCATCATGCCGTTAAAAATGCACTTATTCCTGAACGATCCTGTCCTAACTTTTTCTGGCGTCGTTAGTGGGTCACTACGAGGCAAGTACCGCAAGTTCATACTGTTGCATTGATTTCAGTGCCAAGTCTATCAGCGAGGACTGTTACAGCGCACCCGGTTGAGGAGCAGGGTATCTCTGGCAGCAACTTTCGGATTTCCGCAATTAACTGCGCATGTACAGGAAGTTGCTGTCCGATTAACTCTGTAATAACACTGAGCACTGTTAGCCTCACCGCTATTATCTACGCAAAATTCGAGCCAATATTTTAAAAAATCACTCGCAGAACTATTTTCAATATAATTCACATCAGAAGTAGTAATCATTCACTAGTGTCAGTTTGGCTCAGTTGGTTTTATTCTCACCTTTGCGTCAGAAAGTTATGGGTTCCAACCTTACTCTTTAAGAGTTGAGCACATAATCTAGGTTGAGGGCAGTGCAATATCCAGGGGTAGATGAAAGCTTTGTCAGTTTGTCAGGTGAATGCAAAAGATCCTATGGAACTATTTGAAGAGGAGCATAAAGTTCTCCCAGTTGCTTAATCAACATTCCTCTCTCAACCAACACCACCAAAAACAAATTAACTGATTGTTTATCTCATGTGAAAAATAAACATAGCTTTGAATCTGACTAGTGAATAAATTATTAAGCCTTGTATTTGTTCTATTCAAGGTCCATTTTAAAAGTCAGAACCAGAGCCACCCGCCACCCCAACCCCACCAACTCCTCCTGTCCCCCCTAGAAGTCTCAACAACTTGAGTGTCAGCCTTGGCTCAGTGGTAGCACTCAGAGTGGTAGCCTCTGAGCCATAACATTTTGGATTCAAGACCCACTCCAAAACTAAGTACATAATCTAGACTGACACTTCAATGCAGTATTGAAGGTGTGCTGTATTGTCGGAAGGACTATATTTTGGATGAGATGTTAACTGAGGCCCTGTCTCTCTGTTTGGGTGGATGTTAAAAGATCCCATGGCAGTATGCGAAGAAGTACAGGGAGTTCTCCCTGCAACCTGGCCAACGTTTATACTGGGTACCTTAACTAACATTATCAACAGCACCAAAACTAGTCATTTATTTGCTCTTTGTGAAATCTTGCTATATGCAAATTAGCTGCCACCTTTTTTTTACTAAATAACAATGATTATACTTCAAAAAGTAATTCATTGTTTCTGAAGCACTTAGGGACATCCTGGGGATGTTAAAAGGCTCTACAAATAGGCAAGTTATTTATTTCCATATAATTCTAAATAATTGTTTTAAACATATAATTAACTGATCCATACGATTTATACTTAAGTTAGCAATAATTAATATTTTCTACTCTTTGATGAGCATTTAATACAATGTATATGTGCTATCACTATATGTATGTTATTTGACATATGTAAATTATCATTGCGCACATGTGCTATAATTGTTGTTGTACATATATGTGTTACCATTGTACATGTTTATGCTATCATTGTCACTGGGTGCATGCCTATTACTGTGATTGTCTATGTTGGCATGAGACTTGCGTCCTTTGCAGTCTAATGTCTCTGCCCAGACATATTTCTACCGCACCAGAAGTCTGTGCTATCATGCGTTTTGATTTTTTTCCCATTCTAGGTAAACACCTTTAAAATTTACTGACACTTTGAGCCAATAAATGGAAATGGGAATCGACGAACCAGAACCACATACATTTTATCAATTAGCAATATTCATAGTCAAACTTCATGCTCAATAAATGTAACTTACCTTCTATGAATTAATGGGTGTTATTATTTTTGGAGTTCATTTTTTTCCTAAATTCAGTCTGTAGTTGCAGACTCCCAATATCTATTACTCCACGATTTCACTTACCCTGCCTGCTCTCTCCTTATTAAAATCTCTGTCCGCCCTCTCAATCTCTTCCCACCTCTGCTAGCTGCTCTTTCTCGCTGGCTAATCCCAGCTCTTTGATGTTCTTTCTTTTTCTTTCTCTCCTTCTCTATCTCTCTCTTTCTTTTTCTCTCTTTCTCGTTCTTTTTCTCTCTGTCTTTCTTTTTCTCTATCTTTCTTACTCTTTTTTTTCTCGCTCTTTTTTCTCACTTTCTCGCTCTCTTTTTCTCTTTATTTCTCACTCCCTCTCTCTCGACGCCGATCCACTGTTACCTGGGAAACACGAATCAGAGCTACTCCGCAGACAACGACGCCTCACACAACTCAAACCCGGTCTTTTGGCGTTTTGCTTTGTCGCTGCAGTGCCCGTGTTTCTGTGCAGTGGGCTCCGGATCAGTTGAGTTGTAAATTGTACACGCGGAGAATCTGAGTGCGAGGTGATCTGGTCACTGTGCTGAGTGCATTCAGTAACTGAAAAATGAGCACCAAAGGTGAGGCCTTATCAACAGCGAAACAAGTAAAATTACTTTCAAAGTATTGGCACTTCAAGTTTAACTATCCATATTTTGTAATAATCACACAGAACAAATTAAAGAATGATATAGTCAGTATGAACCAGCATGTAGAAACGTGATATATGGCCTTAGGCTTGACGTTTAAGTCTTTGCTAAGTTTAGTGCATCGTGCCACCTTCAATAAAAAAAAACATTTTATGGTATGTAAATATTTCAATAACAACTTGCATTTATAGCTTCTTTAAAGAAGCACTGACCATGCTCAATCAGCTCCGATAAACAGGCCACATTGTCCACATGCCCAATACTAAACTCCTAAAACAAGCGCTCTACTCAGAGCTTCGACACGGCAAACGAGCCCCAGGTGGGCAGAGGAAACGCTTCCAGGACACCCTCAAAGCCTCCTTGAAAAAGTGCAACATCCCCACCGACTCCTGGGAATTCCTGGCCCAAGACCACTCAAAGTGGAGGAGAAGCATCCAGGAAGGCGCCGAACACCTCGACTCTCTTTGCTGGGAGCACGCGGAAGCCAAGCACAAACAACGGAAGGAGCGCACAACAACCAAAGCACCCCACCCACCCGTCCCTACAACCACTATCTGCCGCACCTGTGACAGAGACTAGGTCCCGCATTGGACTCATCAGTCACCTGAGAACTCATATTAGTGTGGAAGCAAGTTATCCTCGACTCCGAGGGAATGCCTAAAAGAGTATTGCTCCTTTAATGTAGAAAAAGTTCCACAGCACTTCACAAAACACTAATCTGACAAAAATAGATGCGGAGCCCAAGGAGATATTAGGAGGGATAAACAAAAACTTGGTTGAAGAAGTGGGTTTTAAGAGGAGCCCTAAAGGAGGAGAGTTGGAGACATTTCTGGAGGGAATTCCAGAGCCTGGGGCCTAGATGACTGAGGCAGTGACCAATGGTGTGACGAAGAGGCCAGAATCAGAGGTGCGCAAAGTTCTGGAAGGTGGGGAAGGTTATGGGGCTGGAGGAGGTTACAGGAATAGGGAGGAACAAGGTCATGTAGGGATTTAAACATGAGGGTGAGGATTTTAAATTAGAGGTGTTGGAGAACCAGGAATCAACGTCGGTTAGTGAAGACCAGGGTGATGGGTGAGTGGGACTTGGTGCAGGACTGGATACAGGCAGCAGAGTTTTGGATGAACTGAAGTTCATGAAGGGTGGAGGCCAATCAGAAGAGCATTGGAATAGTCGAATCTGGAGGTGATAAAGGCATCGATGAGAACTTCAGATGCGGATGAACTGAGGCTGGGGCAGAGGCGGACAATGTTATGGAGATGTAAGTAGGTGATCTCTGTGGAGAGGATATGGGGTCAGAAGTTCAGCTCGGTGTCAAATAGGATGCCAAGGTTGCAAACAGTCTGGTTCAACCTGAGACAATGGCTGGATAGGGGGATGGAATTGATGGCAAGGATAGAGTTTGTGGTAGGGTCTTTCCAATGTTTAGCTGGAGGAAATTGCAACTCATATAGTGGATGTCGGACAAGCAGTCTGAATGTCAAATATTTATCGCATATTGCTCCTGAGAAGCGCCTTGGGACATTTCACTACATTAAAGGCTCTATATAAATACAAGTTGTTGTTGCTGTTGATATCACAGGCAGTGGTGGGTTAAAACAGGTGGTGAAGATTTATAGCATTGGTGTCGTCAGCGTACATGTGGAAGCTGACCCTATGTCTGCATATAGTGTCACCAAGGGACAGCATGTAGATGAAGAGGAGTAAGGGTGATAAATGCTGGTACAGCCTCATTTTTGTGAATTTTCATTGAAACTCATTTCAAGAATTTGGTTCTGCCATTAATAGATAAATAAACAAACGTAACTGGAATCCATAAACATGTTCTTGAACACAATTTGGGAAAATGGCTCACTGTGAACTTCTTCAATCAATTCAAAGAAAAAAATGTAGATGATGTTTTTGTTGCACCTTATAATGTTACAGATTTTCCACATTTTACTCCCTTCCATGCTCAAAATGCATTACCTTCCGTGAAAACCATTTATAATCTGAAATCCATTCCATGCAAAATTCTCAGTAGCGATAAATAAAAAACCATAAGACATCATGGTTTGCATGCTGTATTACAAAATGGCACCATATATTTTTGGCAGTGACTTCTAACAGAATTGATTTTTATACCAAATATATTATCATTTTGGTTTCTTTAAAGAGGCATTGTCTCTTCCTGCAAAAGTGGTTGCCATTTTTCCCTTTGGGGAACGAGATGGGCCAGAGAAATTGTGCCAAAGTTTTGGTCACAATTCTATCACTTACAATTGATGTGAAAATGCTTTTCACTTCAATATACATAATAGATTAGATGTTGGCCAACAAGTAAGATTAGAACTACTTCTATCACTTTTTCATGAAGATGATGCTCCTTTGATATTGAATACTGTAGTTAAGTTAATCAAAGTGTGTTGGATTACCTGCAAAGATTGGGATTGGGAGAATTACGCAGTATGCTATATATATAGCATTAAGGATGTATCCAAAAAGAGCGCTTACAATTTTGCTATTTCTGGTAACCATTGCAACTCTTCCCCCAGGGTTTTATTGACACAATTTCTTCATGTCCCTTCCAAGATTAACAGCTAAAGTCTTTGATATTTCCACAATTAGTCCTTCACGTTCGTGACCCACTAACTCCTTTGGCCTTAAATAGAATTCCCACACCTCTATTGCTATTGCTGTCTCCAAGATTGTTTTTTTCTGTTGTGCCAAACACCTCCTTTCTCACCAACTCTTAACTTTCTGTAAAATTTATATCTGTCTGAGGCTTAAATGTTGCTCCTCTATCAGCGGAGGCTTTCCTCGCACCCAGTTTGCACTTTTAGACAGACAAGTTACAAGTAAAACGTGCTGTCTCACTTCTGGTCTCCAGTCACTTTTTATGGATTCTGCTATGGTCAGTGCTCCTCTAAAATTCATCTTATTGCTTCCAAATATCTCGCCCGACAATCTCCGTCTCCTCACTACATCGCGACTGTGTTGAAATCAAGATTAATGGCAGTTTACTATCTTACTCAGAATCACTAAACTGTAAAATTATTTACCTCCCTTATTCCTGCAATCCTCGGGGTTTTAAATAAACTCGAACTCACTTAATCATCACTTTCGCATTCACATGGTATCTTTCATTCTTTTCAATGTTAACGATGTACCGCACCTTGGCTTCTCAATTAAAAAGTGAAAGTAAGGTGCACCTCAGGTTGATAAGTTCCCTGTGGTTAGTAAAATAAATTTGTATGACTTACAAGAGGAGAAATGTAAAGTATTAATATTATTGTTACATGAATACGAATTGCATGTTTTCTTAAATTGCATCGTGGATCTTTTAAAGATAAGTGGGAAACCAACGCAGCATATTTGGTCAGTGACTATTCCTTTTGCAAGTTTACTTTCTGGGTATGAGCAAGGCGCCCACTGTCCAGTGCCCGCTCAGATTGCGCGCAAACACAATTCAATCTGACGTGATTCACATACAAAGCAAGCAGAGAGTAATCATTCGCATTTCTCTCAGTGCCAGGGCCAGCCGGTCCTGTGACAGATGTGTTTGTGCAGCCCGGTTACTGAGAGACCAATTAGACCTTTCACACTCTGCAGTTTCCAACAAGCATTTCCCGGCCCGTATTGTCGTGAGATTAAGTGGCCACATGACCGTATTATTCTGTACAATACTCTCTCGTTTAGCCCCGACTATTCAGAGTCAATCAATAGCCCGACACGTGGGCTGGGATAGGGAGGAAGAATCCAGCAGCTTTAAACTAAAAAAAAATGATGGCAGGAGTAAATTTACTCCAAAAGCTGTAAATAGTTGATCTTCAATAGACATTACATTTCGTTTGCAGATGATCGCTGTGAAAATAGACGATGGGGAGAGTGCGAAGTGGCTGTGAATTGTAGCAGGAAGTGTTGGTGTGGATCTTTACCTCGGTACAGGAGCAGGTACTAACGGAACAAATTCGAGTAGCTTGGATCCCCGCACTGCCGACTTCGCTCTCTTTCTGCACCCTGTCGCTGCCATGGCTGCTCTTCAACTGCACACAGCAAGCCGGGACAGCGTAGCGCTCAGCCACACGCCAACTTTCCCGGAAGAGTTCGGGTCTGACAGTGGCGATGAGGTTTTACTCTGTGATGCAGACCTGGAGCTGAATCCCTTCGATGGACTGCCTTATTCTTCTCGCTATTACAAACTCCTACAAGAAAGGAAACAGCTACCGGTGTGGGAAGCCAAGGCCGCCTTCATGGAGAGTTTAGTAAGCAATCACTTTATCATCCTATCTGGAAACGCCAGGATCGGCAAGAGCAGTCAGGTAAGAACAACCAAGCTAACGGGAACATGCGATGAAAATAAACGTTTATTGAGTACACTTTTTGGGGGGCTTTAAATGAGTATCCTGCTGCATGCTGCCCAGCTATGTTTTGAAAAAGGCGCCAATATTATAACAGGTTTGTCTATACTTGAGTGGGCAATGAGGCACGGTTGCCCTCGCCAGTAAAAGACAGCCTGTAAACCTTCAAACAGGCTTTTAATTTGTACTAACGTTGGGCATAACTCGAACACAGAGCTTTCTGCTGACCTGACCTTAATGATAAGACTGTCATTCAAAGAGCAGCTTTGGCAAAGGGAAACAATACATGTGTTGTGGCTTGTTATTACCGTGCCAACATCCAGATAATGTGAACACGTGTTTACAAAATGTTAATCAGTAATGATAAAGTAACATCTTTTTTTCTGGAAATCCTTTCAGTTTTTAACTAAATATAGTAATACTTTCCATTTATCGAAACATAAAGGCGAAAGCACATTTGGAGATATTTTTACTTGGATCTTGCACATTGTCTACAATATACTATAGTTGCTACCTTCGGGCCTGCTTATTTTAAAAGGTTATTTTTAATGTGAGTAATGTTTTTTTAAAAATTCTAACTAACAGGAATGCATAGCTTAGAAACATGTGATTTTATTTCTGTTAGCAGTAACACAGATAGCAGCCAGCAAATAATCATGATGTTTCTGTGGTAATGGTCTTTTAATGTCTCTAAAGTAGCAAATGAGCCTCTTAACTAGTATGAATGTCCAAGTTTGTTAATCCAGCTGATTTTTGTGAGAAAATGGCACAACCGTCGTTGAAAAGTCAGATTTAGCAGAGCATGTGCAGGTAACCTCCACTGAGAAATACAGACAATGGGGGAGGATGGCCTCTTTATACTGCAATGGAGTTGGCATTGTTATTCAAACTACGAACTTGGTCGCAACTACAAGAACTAGTTGGAGGTCTGAAAGAAGTTGTGTGACTTATAAGAGGATAAATGTAAAGAAGGTCTCTAGGTCTCTGTGGCATAAAAGTTGAGGGCAGAATGAGCTTTACTAGTAGATGGTTGACTGTCCCTACGGTCTTTGTGGGCCAGCTGGTAAACATACCTCAGTCACAACTTCCTCATGTACTACTCTAATATTATGCCCAGGTAGCCGACTTGTTGCATGCTTGTGTGTATCCGGTGCCCTCTGTGCTTTTCGCGTTTTTCTTTAAACTCCATTTTTGCAGTAATCTTTGGAGCTCTGGTAAACCTAGATAAACAGGCTGTTGGCACTTTTTACCAAGATTACATTATTTTTTATTTCCATTTCAATTTTTGCTAAGATTAGCAAAGACAGAAATGTTGGGCTCTGTCTTAAAATTGACTAGTTTCTGTGTTTCAGCTCTTTGTAATAATTCACATTCATATGAACTTGTGTTAAAAGATTATTGTAGATAAAAACTGCTTATACGCCATGTCACAAAAAAAGAGAACATAGGTCAACATCCTATTAGATAAAGCTGAATAGCAGTATTGAAAAATAATAGTAACCTGAGGCAGCCAACAATAATGTCAAAAGATCATATTAAATAAGACGAGATGTTATGGTGATAGTCTTAAGGAGGAGAACTATAAGAGACTTATTTAGGCTTGATTTTAGAAGGAATAGTTAGGACCAGAAGAACAATGGGGGACACTTAGGCTGTTTATACTACATCAAGCACCAATGTTCCCTATAACTTTTCTTTGTATTGGGCAAGCTACAAACTCCTCTGAACACTACTTTTTTTGTCCATGGGCAGTTTACATTTAAAGCAGTTATCAAGTGATGAATTTGTGAGTTGCCTGTTTATTTCAATGTGCGGTGCCTTCTGGAATCGTACGCATCTTAGAAGAAACGTCTAACATCCCAGTTAAGATCGACTATCGCCATAGATCAAAGTAATTTCCAGGACACAACTGGTCTCTGTGATTCACTACTGCACTATGCATTTAGCCACTGATCTATTAGAAGAACTATCTGAGTTGTAGGAATTAGTGTCTTGGCTTATGGCCATCCATTTTATTCCATATGTAATAACCAGGAGTGTGCACACATAACATTTATATATGTAAGTACATATTGAAACATACATACATGCATCCATGCAGATGTAGGCCAAGGGTTTATTCGTTAATGTCTTGTTTCTTCTGAAACTATTTAACTTTGTTTCTATAAGTGTCCAGTCTTGCCTGACCAACAGTGAAGCATCTTGCTAGAAGGCAGTGGTGCCCTGATTGTTTCCTTTGTTATCTTTTGTAGATCCCCCAGTGGTGTGCGGAACATTGTCTTTCTTCCAAGTATCAGCATGGGGTTGTAGTGTGCACACAGACGCATAAGCAGACGGCTGTCGGCCTTGCTCTCCGCGTGGCAGATGAGATGGATGTCAACATAGGGCATGAAGTGGGCTACATAATTCCATTTGAAAACTGCTGCATCAATGACACAATCCTGAGGTCTGTGTGCACGCATCTACTTCTGGTGACCCTTGCAGAACCGTCACTCAAATGCAAATAGGAAACAATATGTAGGAGGCCTGCAGCTGCAGACCCCTCTTCAAGCAACTGACGCCATATGCTGCTCCTTATCATTTACATTACGCTTTACAAGGATTGACAATAGAATGTAATGATAGTGACAGGACAAAAAGAAAGGATTAGAATGAATAAGATGAGTTGCAGGGGAGCAAGATAAAAGGAAATTTGAGTGAAACAACATTTGAACAAAGGAATAAAGACAATTTAACACCAAAATAGTAAATGAAGTGTTTGATAAATACTGATTAAAAGTAATTTTATACACATTTTCTCATACAAACTATAACTGAACTAAAGCCATAAGAGAAATACATGGGAATAACTGTAATTAATACTTAAGTGCAAGTACCATTTACTTCCATGAGGTCTGAAATAGACATTATGGAAGGATTGCTGACCAACACCCATGCTGCACACATGCACACAATAGATCATGTTTATAACTTTAGAAAGCAAATGAACATTTGGGGGAGGGTCACCACTTAACTATAACAATGCCAACACTATCCCCATGCAGGGCCTATGGTTTGTACTTTCATAATTTAACCTGTGACTACTGTCCTTTTTCCAGCTATTTATATGTATGCGTGCATGTTTATATCTAAATGGAATTCAAGAAAATTTGTAACAGCTCTTTCTTCCCCCACCCCACACAATTTTATTTATTTATTCCACTCTTTTACATTCAAATACACTATTATTCCCTGTCTGACAAGGCAGGAACGGTTAATTTATCACAGATTTCTGCTTGTAACCTGCTGCTTGGGATGAACTAGAGGAGTCTGGTGTAGCAGGGGTAGCTCACTCCCATCTTCTCTGCCTCCCTGGAGAAGAGCCTCATCTCCAATCCACAGGTCTCAAATATATTTTGGGCTAAATGTAAAATAGAGCTGTTGGTGCTCTGCACTCCCATTGTATATTCCCATTGCACACTCCCATTGCACACTCCCATTGCACACTCCCATTACACACTTCAAATGCACACTCCCATTTCTCACACCAGCAAGCTTTAAAACCCCTAAGTAATAATGCCAAATTATGGTCCATTACTCACTGGGTGCTGGATTCAGCATGTCAAATTTCATTTTGCATATGATCAAAAGTCACCAGGGAGAGTAGACTTTCAACCTATCAATCTGGGCTGGAGTCTAGCCCAAGTCCCAAAGGTGAAAGAGAACTGTGTCACCCACTGCTCAACAGAACATTCCCTAATTCACAGATTTCTTTAAATTTAAAACTCATTATAATTTTACTTCAAAAAAATCTACTGCAAACCTCAAAGGCTTAAAAGGTATGTGTGTGAGGTGAGGAAAGAAACTCTGTTATAGGGAAAAATAAATTAAGTAAAAGTCTGAGTAACTTTTAACTAATTTCTTTTTTCCTTTAAGCGAGCTCGGATCGAGACAGCTAAATAACAATCTCTTCATGTTGTAGGTACAGCACAGATGATATGCTACTACAGGAGATGATGTCAGACCCTCTACTGGAACACTATGGAGTTATCATCATAGATGAAACTCACAAAAGAACTGTTTCTACAGATGTGCTACTGGGTCTTCTGAAAGACATTGTGAGACAGAGGCCAGAACTAAAAGTCGTAATAATAACCTCCCCTCATATGTCGAATAAGCTGCACACCTATTATGGCGATGTTCCTCTAATACGAGTGGAGACTGAAGAGCCCATTGGGTGTCCACTTGAGGTTGTTTACAGTTGCAAGCCTCAAGAAAATTATTTCCTACCAGCGCTTAGGCTATTATTTGAGATTCATCATACAAGGGAGAAGGGAGATGTTGCAATTTTTCTATCCTGTAAAAAGGTAAGCACATTGCTTGCATCTTTTACAATCATCATCATCATCATAGGCAGTCCCTCGGAATTGAGGAAGACTTGCTTCCACTCCTGAAATGACTTCTTTGATGGCTGAACAGTCCAATACGAGAGCCACAGACTCTGTCACAGGTGGGACAGGTAGTCGTTGAGGGAAGGGGTGGGTGGGACTGGTTTGCCGCACGCTCTTTCCGCTGCCTGCGCTTGATTTTTGCATGATCTCGGCGTTGCGACTTGAGGTGCTCAGTGCCCTCTCGGATGCACTTCTTCCACTTAGGGTGGTCTTGGGCCAGGGACTCCCAGGTGTCAGTGGGGATGTCGCACTTTATCAAGGAGGCTTTGAGGGTGTCCTTGTAACGTTTCCGCTGCCCACCTTTGGTTTGTTTGCCACGAAGGAGCTCCGAGTAGAGCACTTGCTTTGGGAGTCTGGTGTCTGGCATACGAACTATGTGGCCTTTTACAATATATCCCTCCTAATAATACAATATAGAAAAGTTGGTGAATGCACCACTAGCATAGCAGCTAAGAACGACCAAAGAACTCTTGAGCCATATCATTGGCTGTGAATAACCGAGACAAACTATATATTCCAATGTTTGCCTTTTTGTTTAAAACAATGATTATATGCGTATATATTTCCAATTGAAGCAACAGCTTCAGATACAAGGTTTGTATGTAATACTTTTTTTTGTAAATTACCTGAACTGTTTAGATGGAGCTATAATGAAGCTGTGACCTTTTCTCTTAGTCAATGTATTTATTCTACATCCTTTTACAAAAAATTAAAATCAATAATGTGCATTTATTTTGATATGTTTTAAAGGTAGTCTATTGATAAGCATTCTGGAATTTAGTAATTTCCTTCCGAAAGCTTTAAGTATTTGATACATTACTAGGCCAAGTTCTTCAATTGTTAATGATTTGTTCCAGCTTTGAAACGGCGTCATTGTCTTGGTATTTACAATGTGTGATCTTGATACAATATGCAGGATTTATGGATATTGTATGTATTCACTGTGTAGTAGCATAGCACAGTACCCTGTGGCCAGGAGTCCCCAAGGACTTATCCTTGGCTTCCACCTCTTCCATACCTATATGCTACCCCATGGTGACATCATGCAAATTTTATATCTTCCGTTACAGTTACCGTGTTTTTTTCTTCTGCCATTATGACTGGGTACAGTTTCAGAAGTGCCACTGGTGCTATAGTGCCTCTTCATTTGTGAGCCATAACAGTGTTGTTAGACTTTCTGATCATGGAGCATCATAACTATGCTCAATCTGCACATGTATGTACTTTCAGCAAGGATCACTGCAGGGTAAATGGAACAGTAGCTTTTTTGTTTGTCTTCCAGTAAATCCATCGATATCATTGTGACTGTACAGTTACAAAACAAATGTTCAAATGTAAAACTGATGAGTCTGGAACATTAGTCAGGCCATGGATCAAACCTGGAATCTTTGTGGTCTATATGATTGACAGTCTGATCTTTTGTAAGGATGCAAAATCATTTTTGCTGTGAGTTATCAGAATTTACATGACATATTTATATACTTGCAGGAAATTGATGAGGCATACAATATAATCAGCCGAGAAGCTTCCAAATTGCACCCAATGCTGGGAGAGCTAGTGCCAATTCCCTTTTACCCAGAACAGAGTAGGGCCATTGACAGATCAAGTGACATGTTGGAGAAGAACTCCAAACGGTACAGAAGGAGAGTGGTGTTGACCACTAGTGTGGGAGAGTCCTTACTTTGCATCGAGAATGTGAAGTTTGTCATCGATGTGGGCATGGAGAGAAGGAATGTAAGTACACCATTTCTATAGCTGATTTTGTTTAATAAGTGCATATTAAAAGTATGATCACTATATTCCAAAATATAGAACATTACAAACTACATATTACCAGTTCATCCACTATACTCACAACTGTATACCTCATCGTGGATGACCTAGAATCAATTGACTGAGGGTGCCCCACTTCTCCCTTGAACAGAGGCCCAACCAGTCCCCAATGCAGATTGTTTACAAACTTATTCAGACCAGGAAATTCTCATATTCTCTTACATAAGAACATAAGAATTAGGAACAGAAGTAGGCCATCTAGTCCCTCGAGCCTGCTCTGCCATTCAACGAGATCATGGCTGATCTGGCCGTGAACTCAGCTCCACTTACCCGCCTGCTCCCCATAACCCTTAATTCCCTTATTAGTTAAAAATCTATCTATCTGTGACTTGAATACATTCAATGAGCTAGCCTCAACTGCTTCCTTGGGCAGAGAATTCCACAGATTCACAACCCTCTGGGAGAAGAAATTCCTTCTCAACTCGGTTTTAAATTGGCTCCCCCGTATTTTGAGGCGGTGCCCCCTAGTTCTAGTCTCCCCGACCAGTGGAAACAACCTCTCTGCCTCTATCTTGTCTATCCCTTTCATTATTTTAAATGTTTCTATAAGATCACCCCTCATCCTTCTGAATTCCAACGAGTAAAGACCCAGTCTACTCAATCTATCTTGCACCAGAGCAAAAAAGAGAGCCTAGAAGGTCAGCACAAAGTAGAACCAGAGGAAGAGCATACACAGATAGATGTTCTCCCAGGTTCCATTCCACAAACCCTTCATCACAGATGGATGTTTACTTCCTTCATTTCCGAAAACGCACAACTTCATCTTTTTATGCAGAAACAGCCTGGTTCTCTTATATTTTACAATGTTTTTATTGGGTTCTCAAGTGTACATTCACATATATATTTTATGACACCATTATGAATTTTGATTGCAGTGCTTACAGGAAAAATGCATTGATGCATCAAGTTTCTTAGCATGATTATGTTTGTAAAGTCAAGGAATTGTTTGTTCTCTGTCTCTGGAGTCAGTTGGAAAAGGAGACTGTGCTTACTAACTGCCGTGTTGATTTAGGATTGTTGCCTTTCACTGTCGATGGGTGAGCTGCTGTGTTTGGCAGGAATGGGGAGAGATTGTACTAATGGGCCTAGGGTTGCTTGGCATTTCTTGATCTGATTTGAGATATGTGCTTTAGCCATGTTTGTTTTGGGGAGGACTGGACTTAAAAAAAATATATAGCTTGTATTTCCTTTCAGTATATTTTTCGAGGATTCATAAATGGTTTAAATTGTTTAAAATTGTTGGGGTGCAGAGGATGGTGGACAGATGGGATGGTGAAGCAGGAGAACAGCAGAGGCTCAGCCCAGGTCCAAGTGGATCAATTGCAGGGCTCTACTGCTGCAGCCGGAGTCCACGTTTGAGTGATTGATCAAAGGTTTAAGCCCCACGTGGAAACATAGATTGAGATGGAAAACAAATATTATCATCATCATCATAGGCAGTCCCTCGGAATCGAGGAGACTTGCTTCCACTCTTAGAATGAGTCCTTGGATGGCTGAACAGTCCAATACAAGAGCCACAGTCCCTGCCACAGGTGGGACAGACTGTCGTTGAGGGTAAGGGAGGATGGGACAGGTTTGCCGCACGTCCTTTCCGCTGCCTGTGCTTGTTTTCTGCGTGCACTTGGCGATGAGACTCGAGGTGCTCGGCGCCCTCCTGGATGCACTTCCTCCTCTTAGGGCGGTCTTTGGCCAAGGACTCCCAGGTGTCAGTGGGGATGTTGCACTTTATCAGGGAAGCTTTGAGAGTGTCCTTGTAACGTTTCCTCTGTCCATCTTTGGCTCGTTTGCCATGAAGGAGTTCAGAGTAGAGCGCTTGCTTTGGGAGTCTCGTGTCTGGCATGCGGACAATGTGGCCTGCCCAGCGGAGCTGATTCAAGCATTCTGCTGACAGGAGCATGCTCAAATTCAGACAATTTCTCATGAAGATCTTTGTTTGATTTACATATATCCTGATGTTTGAAAATCTCGATGGATCTTTAAGAAAAAGCCCTAAATCCAGGTGTGTCAAACCTTGCACCTCACTGAGGCAGGTTCAAGCCCCAGTTTGAAAACAGCACTGTTGTCAGGAAAACATTTTAAAAGGGTGTGAGATGCTGTTTCCATGCAGCTAGGGTAATTAACTATAGTATTTAACACCTCTACTGCAATTGTAAGCAAAGTGGTGGCGATGGTAGATTCCACCACAGGAATTGCCAGACAGTGTTCTGTAATCATTCCGTAATCGTGGTCACTCAACCAGGAAACACCAGGACTGGTTTGATGACAATGACCAGGAGATTCAAGAGCTAATAGATCGCAAGCGCAGGGCATTTCTGAACCGAAAACAACAACCCAACTCAGGAGCAACAAAGCAGCTTTACAGGCGGTTTAAGGCCGAGGTCCAACAAAAAACCCGCAACCTAAAGAATAAATGGTGGGTGGAGAAAGCACAGGAGATTCAGCAGCTGGCCGGCAACCATGCGCCGAAGCACCCACCTGCTGGCCAAGAACGGGGAGACACTCATCAAGGACACCGAGGTAGTTAGGACCCGCTGGAAGGAGCACTTCGTAGGTCTCCTTAATCGAGACTCTGTCTTTGAAGGGAGTGTCTTGTGCTATGTGGGAAGTTAGGGACGCTTCCAGTGTCTCTGACCACTACGTGTGCAGGAAGTGCACCTGCCTGCAGCTCCTGACTGCATTGCGGCACTGGAGCTGCAGGTGGATTTACTCTGGAGCATCCACGATGCTGAGGAGAACGTGAACAACACGTTTAGTGAGTTGGTCTTACCGCAGGTAAAGGGTACACAGCCAGATAGGGAATGGATGACCAATAGGAAGAGAGAACCAGTTGATGTGGTATATTTGGACTTTCAGAGGGCTTTCGACAAGGTCCCACACAAGAGATTAATGTGCAAAGTTAAAGCACATGGGATTGGGGGTAGTGTGCTGACATGGATTGAGAACTGGTTGTCAGACAGGAAGCAAAGAGTAGGAGTAAATGGGTACTTTTCAGAATGACAGGCGGTGACTAGTGGGGTACCGCAAGGTTCTGTGCTGGGGCCCCAGCTGTTTACACTGTACATTAATGATTTAGACGAGGGGATTAAATGTAGTATCTCCAAATTTTCAGATGACACTAAGTTAGGTGGCAGCGTGAGCTGCGAGGAGGATGCTATGAGGCTGCAGAGACTTGGATAGGTTAGGTGAGTGGGCAGCTGCATGGCAGATGAAGTATAATGTGGATGAATGTGAGGTTATCCACTTTGGTGGTAAAAACAGAGAGACAGACTATTATCTGAATGGTGACAGATTAGGAAAAGGGGAGGTGCAACGAGACCTGGGTGTCATGGTACATCAGTCATTGAAGGTTGGCATGCAGGTACAGCAGGTGGTTAAGAAAGCAAATGGCATGTTGGCCTTCATAGCGGGGGGATTTGAGTACAGCGGCAGGGAGGTGTTGCTACAGTTGTACAGGGCATTGGTGAGGCCACACCTGGAGTATTGTGTACAGTTTTGGTCTCCTAACCTGAGGAAGGACATTCTTGCTATTGAGGGAGTGCAGCAAAGGTTCACCAGACTGATTCCCGGGATGGCGGGACTGACCTATCAAGAAAGACTGGATCAACTGGGCTTGTATTCACTGGAGTTCAGAAGAATGAGAGGAGACCTCACAGAAACGTTTAAAATTCTGATGGGTTTAGACAGGTTAGATGCAGAAAGAATGTTCCCAATGTTGGGGAAGTCCAGAACCAGAGGTCACAGTCTAAGGATAAGGGGTAAGCCATTTAGAACCGAGATGAGGAGGAACTTCTTCACCCAGAGAGTGGTGAACATGTGGAATTCTCTACCACAGAAAGTTGTTGAGGCCAATTCACTAAATATATTCAAAAAGGAGTTAGATGTAGTCCTTACTACTAGGGGGATCAAGGGGTATGGTGAGAAAGCAGGAATGGGGTACTGAAGTTGAATCTTCAGCCATGAACTCATTGAATGGCGGTGCAGGCTCGAAGGGCTGAATGACCTACTCCTGCACCTATTTTCTATGTTTCTATGTTTCTAAGAGCAATGCAAGGAAGGTAGTGCAGGGGTCCCCTGTGGTCATCCCCCTGCAAAACAGATACACCGTTTTGGGTACAGATGAGGGGGATGACTCATCAGGGGAGGGCAGCAGCAGCCAAGTTCATGGCACTGTGGGTGGGTCTGCGGCACAGGGGGGCAGGAAAAAGAGTGGGAGAGCGATAGTGATAGGGGATTCGATTGTAAGGGGAATAGATAGGCGTTTCTGCGGCCACAACCGAGACGCCAGGATGCTATGTTGCCTCCCTGGTGCAAGGGTCAAGGATGTCTCGGAGCGGGTGCAGGACATTTTGAAAAGGGAGGGTGAACAGCCAGTTGTCGTGGTGCATATAGGTACCAACGATATAGGTAAAAAACGGGATGAGGTCCGACGAGACGAAATTAGGGAGCTAGGAGCTAAATTAAAAAGTAGGACCTCAAAAGTAGTAATCACAGGATTGCTATCAGTGCCACGTGCTAGTCAGAGTAGGAATCGCAGGATAGCTCAGATGAATACGTGGCTTGAGGAGTGGTGCAGAAGGGAGGAATTCAAATTTCTGGGACATTGGAACTGGATCTGGGGGAGGTGGGACCAGTACAAACCGGATGGTCTGCACCTGGGCAGGACCGGAACCAATGTCTTAGGGGGAATGTTTGCAAGTGCTGTTGGGGAGGATTAAACTAATATGGCAGGGGGATGGGCACCTATGCAGGGAGACAGAGGGAAGTAGAATGGGGGCAGAAGCAAAAGATAGAAAGAAAAGTAAAAGTGGAGGGCAGAGAAACCTAAGGCAAAAAGCAAAAAGGGCCACATTATAGCAAAATTCTAAAGAGGCAAAGTGTGTTAGAAAGACAAGCCTGGAGGCTCTGTGCCTCAATGCGAGGAGTATTCGGAATAAGGTGGAAGAATTAACTGCGCAGATAGCAGTTAACGGTTATGATGTAATTGGCATCACGGAGACATGGCTCCTGGGTGACCAAGGCTGGGAACTCAACATCCAGGAGTATTCAACAATTAGGAAGACACTAAACTGGGTGGCGGTGTGAGCTTTGAGGAGGACGCTAAGAGGCTGCAGGGTGACTTGGACAGGTTAGGTGAATGGGCAAATGCATGGCAGATGCAGTATAATGTGGATAAATGTGAGGTTATCCACTTTGGGGGCAAAAACACGAAGGCAGAATATTATCTGAATGGCGGCAGATTAGGAAAAGGGAGGTGCAACGAGACCTGGGTGTCATGGTACATCGGTCATTGAAAGTTGGCATGCAGGTACAGCAGGTGGTGAAGAAGGCAAATGGTACGTTGGCCTTCATAGCTAGGGAATTTGCGTATAGGAACAGGGAGGTCTTACTGCAGTTGTATAGTGCCTTGGTGAGGCGGCACCTGGAATATTGTGTTCAGTTTTGGTCTCCTAATCTGAGGAAGGACGTTCTTGTTATTGAGGGAGTGCAGCGAAGGTTCACCAGACTGATTCCCGGGATGACTGGTCTGACATGAGGAGAGACTGGATCAACTGGGCCTTTATATACTGGATTTTAGAAGGATGAGGGGGGATCTCATAGAAACATGTAAGATTCTGACGGGACTGGACAGGTTAAATGCGGGAAGAATGTTCCCAATGTTGGGGAAGTCCAGAACCAGGGGACACAGTCTTAGGATAAGGGGTAGGCCATTTAGGACTGAGATGAGGAGAAACTTCTTCACTCAGAGAGTTGTTAACCTGTGGAATTCCCTGTCGCAGAGAGTTGTTGATGCCAGTTCATTGGATATATTCAAGAGGGAGTTAGATATGGCCCTTACAGCTAAAGGGATCAAGAGGTATGGAGAGAAAGCAGGAAAGGGGTACTGAGGGAATGATCAGCCATGATCTTATTGAATGGTGCTGCAGGCTCTAAGGGCCGAACGGCCTACTCCTGCACCTATTTTCTATGTTTCTATGTCCTCGACTCCATCCTGCAGCATGCTACCCGCCACCATCTCAGCAAAACCCCAGCCCTGCACAAGGTAGAAAAGGCCATCCGTCAGCTCAAGAACAAGGCATCGGGAGCAGATGGAATCCCCACTAAGGCACTAAAGTATGGCGGAGAGGCACTATTGGCACGAATGCATGACCTCATCTCTCTCGTCTGGAAGGAGGAGAGCATACCTGGAGCTCTCAGAGATGCAGTAATCGTGACCATCTTTAAAAAAGGGGACAAGTCCAACTGTGGCAACTACAGAGGAATCTCCCTGTTGTCAGCCACTGGGAAAGTCATCGCTAGAATCCTCCTCAACCGTCTTCTCCCTCTGGCTGAGGAGCTCCTCCCGGAATCACAGTGCGGATTCTGTCCACTACGGGGGACAACGGACAGACATCAATGACAAGGTTCAAAACCGCTTCCAGTGTGCCAGCGCAGCCTTCGGCCGCCTGAGGAAGAGTGTTCAAAGATCAGGACTTGGCATGTGGAGTATGTTATTTGGGGAAGAAGTGTGTGCACTGGATATTAGAGATCCTCTACTGGCGTGAATTGCTCATTAGCTTTGTTTAGAGGTTCATTCTGTATATGTTGGATATGCAGCTGGCCAAAGAAAAAGTATCTGTCTTTCAGATGGCCTTCATTTTTACCTATAGATTGGAATTTTGTTCTCTCTATTTAATCCTAGGTTTACAATCCAAGAATACGAGCAGATTCTTTAGTGATGCAACCAATCAGCAAAATACAGGCCATGATGCGCACACAGATCATGGGTACAGCTAGATTGGGTAAAGTCTCTGATATTATTTGATATACACACGGTGTTTAAAATGAGAGATTATATGCATACATCAGTGCTTTATATATGAAAAAGAACTAAAAACTGTAACTACTGAACCTGGCATAGCTGTTGAGATGTGGATATGAGAAAAGGTGAAAGAAAATCTCTTGCTGCACAGGGGCAGAACAACTGTTTAACAATATGTTCATTTCTTGACACCAAGGATAAGAAACACACTTTAAGGTCTGGCATTTTCTTTATTGGACAGTGCAAATATTGTTTTTGCCTCAAATTTTATAATAACTGCTAATGTATCCTGTTATTTTGTACAACCATAAATTTCAAAATGCATAACTAAGCTATTGATAACTAATTGGTTTCTTCAGGCAAATGTTTCCGATTATATACCGAGGAGTTTCTAAAGAAAGAGATGACTGAACTTTCACCAGCTTGCGTGCTAGAATCCAACCTTACTCATATGGTTTTATTTCTGAAGAGAATGGATATAGCAGAAATGGGCCAATGTGACTTCATTGATAGGCCAGGTAATACTGTAGTTACAATATGTAACAAATGAGTGAAATAATCCATTTCTGAATTGAATATTAGATGTTAAATTGTCTAAAATATCAAAATAGGCTTCAGTTCTCTCATTCTGAGCATCAGTTACAATCTTTCCAAAAGCCTCTGACCAACCTTACTGCAGCTGACAAAATTTCTAAGTAATTTATCATTCATAAATTTAAAACAGAAAGATAGTTTCTTAAACGATAAGGGGATAAGGGGTTATGGGGAGCGGGCGGGGAAGTGGAGCTGAGTCCATGATCAGATCTGCCATGATCTTATTGATTGGCAGAGCAGGCTTGAGGGGCCATATAGCCTATCTGAGGAAGGACGTTCTTGCTATTGAGGGAGTGCAGCGAAGGTTCACCAGACTGATTCCCGGGATGGCTGGACTGACATACGAGGAGAGACTGGATCAACTGGACCTTTATTCACTGGAGTTTAGAAGGATGAGAGGGCATTTCATAGAAACGTATAGATTCTGACGGAACTGGACAGGTTAAATGCGGGAAGAATGTTCCCGATGTTGGGGAAGTCCAGAACCAGGGGACATAGGAGCAACTGGTTTAGAATGGAGTATCTTAGAAATTTGAATTCTCGGCATTTAGTTTGCTCCAGTTCTAGTCAGTTAGAACAGTTTCACTTTGGAACAGAATTTTTTTTTCAAAAGGGGGCGTGTCCAGCCACTTACGCCTGTTTTCAAAGTTTAGGCAGTGAAAACTTACTCCAAACTAACTTAGAATGGAGTAAGTGAAGATTTTTGTACGTTTGAAAAAACCTTTGTCTACACTTTAGAAAATCAGGCGTAGGTTACAAATTAGGCGTGGGGAATGGGGGGGGGGGGGGGGGTTAAAGGGAAGTTTACAAACATTAAACACTTCAGTTTTACAAATAAAAGAGTCGCGGAGGTCCGGGGGGGGGAAAGAGTGCGGGGGTCGGGTCGGGTCCGGTCGGGGGGGAGGAGCCTTATTCACGCAGCCCCAGTGAGGCCATTCAGCCAGGGCTAGGGGCTGCGTGCTTCGGGCCCCTCCCACAGTTTTGGGCGCCTGGAGCTACTGCACATGCGCGCCCACTGTAGCGCGCATGTGCAGAGGTCCCGGCACTGTTTTCAGCGCAGGGACCTGGCTCCGCCCCCTACAGCTCGTGCTGCACCGTGCCCAGCTGCAAACGACTTGCAGGGAGCCGGAGAATAGGTAAGTTTTTTTTAGGCGCACTTTCTGGCGCGAAAAACGGGCGTCCAGGTCCGGGCTGCGCCGTTTTAGGCGCGGCCCGAAACTTGGGCCCGTAGTCTTAGGATAAGGGGTAGGCCATTTAGGACTGAGATGAGGAGAAACTTCTTCACTCAGAGAGTTGTTAAATTCCCTGTGGAATTCCCTGCCGCAGAAAGTTGTTGATGCCAGTTTATTGGATATATTCAAGAGGGAGTTACATATGGCCCTGATGGCTAAAGAGATCAAGGGGTATGGAGAGAAAGCAGGAAAGGGGTACTAAGAGAATGATCAGCCATGATCTTATTGAATGGCGGTGCAGGCTCGAAGGGCCAAATGGCCTACTCCTGTACCTATTTTCTATGTTTCTATAATTCCTAACAAATTTATCACACAATTTTTTAGATACGACTGTATTTCTAAAAACTTAGTTCCTAACATTTTTAGCCAATGTGCGATAATCTAACCCTAAAAGCTTTAAAAATAAAATGCTTATCTATTAATAAATATCATAAGCATATTTGATCTGCAGGTAGATTATTCAATTGACCTGAAAGAAAAGGAAATGATCATTGGAGACATCTGCTTTGTACTGAACCAGTAGTTATTGAAATCTCACAAAATACACTGGCAGACAGTATTTGCATTGTATTTTAATTCTGATGGCTGAATTTTAGCTTTCTCTGCATTTTTTATTAATTCTATTTCCACAATGCAGCCTTGTTTGTATTGCACAAATCCTCTGACGCTTTCCACATAACCAAAACATGATGCAATGCTGAAAATCAGAAATTTTGATTAGCTGCAAGTTTTGAAGTAAAATTATATATGAAACATTTCTAAGTGTGCAAAAGCAATGTTGCCTGATTTAGACAGACTGATTCAAGCCTGTTATAGCCTATTGAAAACTGTGTCTTCTATTCTGAAAATTTATAGACTTACTTTCATTAAATTCTGTCAGCTGCACCCTGATTGACACAGCAGTACTAAAGCCATTGTTATGAGTGTATTGGCTTACTTTGTCTGGGCCAGCTGAGCATATACTGTACCCTCTATCTATGACGTATGCCAAGTCTTTCAAATTGTTAAATGCAGCAGAAATTAGAAATGATTGCATAGGTTCACAAATTGTACACAGAGTTAAGACTTTAAGCTGCTGAATATACCCCAAGATACCAAAAAATGTAAGTTAGTAGTTTCCTGCACAACTGCATAAAATGATCCAATTTACCTAATAATTGCACATATAGCTTGAGAGGGAAAATGTTACGAGAATAATCCTAATCACTTGTAGAAAAAGTGAAAAGGTGAATTATATTGAGTTTATTATTTTTAAATGAAATGCTTTTATTGCTTGATGTTGTTTAGATCAATCCCCCCCCCCCCCAATTAGATTTTGATGCTGCATAGTTAAATGTCATTGGTTCTGGGATTGGGTCTGGTGCAAACTGAAATGTTATGGCTTAAATCTCAATCAATTAGCATTCACAAACACCCTTGTGAGTGGTTGATTCCTGGCAGTTTCATTTAATTCCCAGTAACCGATTAGCTGTTCACATTTTGCAACAACCCAGCAAAAGTAATTTACTATCACCAGCTCTCTGACTTGGCAGATTAAAATAAGGCTTTGGTGAGATACTTATCATTCATCATAGAACTGTAGAAAGAGATGGCTGATGGGCACATAGATTGTAGAATGCTATATGAATACAATGTCTAGGATTTAAAATGAATTTGACAGCCAATACATAATGATCTACTAAATTGCCTTTTCTAACAGCTCCTGAAGCTCTGATGCAGGCATTAGAAGACCTTGATTACCTTGCAGCCTTGGATGATGATGGAAATCTGTCAGAAATTGGAATCATTATGTCAGAATTTCCATTGGATCCCCAAATGGCAAAAGCTCTTGTTGCATCCTGTGAATTTGACTGTGTGCACGAAATGTTAACAATAGCTGCCATGGTAACAGGTACTTTAAGCAACCCGTTACTCTTTTTTCCCCCCTTTTCAGTTTTATTCTTATTGATTTATGTTGTGGATAAAAATGTTGGAATAGTAATACCAAATCAAAAATATTTTAGCCTTCAGATTGAACAAGTATGGGTCTTTTTTAAAAAAAACATTTGATTACATTACTTTTATTTTTGGAAGATTTATAGACATGACAATCAAATATTTTTTGTACTATAGTAAGCTATTGTAACACATTGTCTTATAGACTCATTCTGCTTTAAAAAGTTCAAGAAATTAGACATTGCTATTTAATTGTATTATCGGCTTTCATTTGCCATTTCAAAGGTGTGCTAGAAGATAGATGTACAAAACATTCATACAATATATGGAAGAATGTATCCAATTTCAAATTTTGAAAAGATATTTAAATATATTCTTGGAAGATTTAAACAAAGCTTTAATGTACTTAAAACAGAATCATTAACATAACAGAATGACAAATTGCACCAAAAAGCAACTGCTGTAAATGTTTCCTGTATTTTCTCTTTTGTAAAGCTCCCTTTTGTTTCTTGGATCCACCTCCTGGTTCAGAGGAAGTTGCACGCACTTGTCGGCGGAAATTCTTGCATCCAGAGGGTGATCACTTTACCCTCATAAATGTTTACAGTACATTCAAGCAGAGCAAGCTGATCTCATCAAGCCAATGTAAGTAAACTATAAAATATTTGAGGGAACAGTGTTGGGAGGAATCCTTTAGCTAATCCTTGAAAATAATTCTCTTTAGCATAAAATTTTCTTTTTAAACTTGTTTTACATATTGAAGAAATTCTTTATTTTGATATGGTTGACTTGACTCCCTAGCCATCTTCTGTCATACTTAATTCTTTAAAAAAAAACATCCTGCTGTTCTAATGGATCTGGTTTCACTCTCGTGTAGTCAATGAAGATGAAAAATGGTGCCATGACAACTTTTTGAACTGCTCTGCTCTGAGGACAGCAGATGCCATCCGAGCTGAGCTACTGGACATTATGCTGCGTATTGAGCTCCCCATTTCAAAACCTTCTTTTGGCACACACAAGAATTCACTGAATGTGAAAAGAGCTTTGCTGTCTGGCTATTTCATGCAGGTAAAGACTTTTTTCACCATCATTCTATAATTGCATTACTGACCTCTTCTAAAATGGAATTTTATATTTAAAAGTACTGGGTGAATTGTGAGATTCCTATAGCATTGTGACAAGTAATAAAGTGATATATAGCTCCTCTCTATAGTTAAGGACTGCAGCAATACTTTGTATTTCCCTTGGACTTTTGCGTAAACCTCGCTGCATCCTTTGTCATGTCACTGTACTTTTGGTTTTGGTTCACTTGCTGTATGTTGAGATACAGCTAGTCAATTGTTTATTTTCCTCCTAAAAGCCTGACCAATAAATGACCAAATTCCTCTTCACATATATCAAATGTGTTTGAATATTGCTCAGTTTTGATACACAAATTGGCAATATTTATGTGTTGAAGTAAAAATGTTTTCATGACTGAAACTGTAGGCTAGAATTGCATTAGTCTATTTGTACATCACATTTAGTGATGGTGTAAGGATTTTTAATCCAGTTGAGAATTGCAGAAACTCATCAGATTAATGTAACCCTCCTATTTCCAGACTGCTCGAGATGTTGATGGATTAGGGAACTATGTCATGCTAACACACAAACATGTAGCACAGCTGCACCCTTTTTCAAGCTACTGTTCCACAAGATTAAAACCAGAATGGGTTTTGTTCCATGAATTTACAATATCTGAGAACAACTGCATTAGGATCATCTCAGATGTGTTACCTGAAATGTAAGTGTAACTTAACTAAATTCCTGATGAGTCCAGAGTACTTGTTTATATACCGTATATACTCACATATCATGCGACTTTTGAAGACCTAAATTGTAACCTAAATTTGGGGGGTCGCATGATACGCGAGATACAAAATTTGCGGGTGTGAAGTGCTGGCCAAGATTAGGCTGTTAGGCTGTTAAGCAGACAGTATCCACGCTGAATCTCGGCATGCTCCAACAATCCTCTATGTAAAGACATTTCTCTTGGTTTCTCCTCTCACTCTCCATGATGGTTGTAAATCGAATATCCCTGGTTGATATTAGTTCCTCGATACACATGACCAAATCATTAGTTTATGTGGAAAACAAGCCAAGTTCCTGCAGCACGCCACTAACTACATCCTCCCAATGCAAAAAAAAAATCCATTTGACTCCTGCTGAAATTCTTCTCTTCAGGGGGAGAGAGTGTCGCGGAGGTCGGGGGGGGGGGGGAAGAGAGTCGTGGAGGTCGGGGGGGAGAGAGAGTCGCGGAGGTCGGGGGGGAGAGAGAGTCGCGGAGGTCGGGGGGGGGGGGGAAAGAGAGAGTCGCAGAGGTCGGGGGGGGGGGGGGGGAGGAGAGAGTCGCGGGGGGGGGGGGGGGAAGAGAGTCGCGGAGGTCGGGGGGGGAGAGAGAGAGTCGCGGGGGGAAGAGAGAGTCGCGGAGGTCGGGGGGGTAAGAGAGAGTTGTGGAGGTCGGGGGGGGGAAGAGAGTCGCGGAGATCGGGGGGGGGGGGGAAAGAGAGAGAGTCGCGGAGGTCGGGGGGGGGGAGAAAGAGAGAGTTGCGGAGGGGGAAGAGAGAGTGTCGCGGAGGGGGAAGAGAGAGTCACGGAGATCGGGGGGGGAAGAGAGAGTCGCGGAGGTCGGGGGGGTGGGGGGGGAAGAGAGAGTCGCGGAGGTCGGGGGGGGGGGGGGTGGGGAGAGAGAGAGTCGCGGAGGTCGGGGGGGGGGGGGGGGGGAGAGAGAGAGTCGCGGAGGTCGGGGGGGGGGGAAGAGAGCACGGAGAGAGAGCACGGAGAGAGAGCACAGAGAGAGAGCACAGAGAGAGAGCACAGAGAGAGAGAGCACTGAGAGAGAGCACTGAGAGAGAGCACTGAGAGAGAGCACAGAGAGAGAGAGCACAGAGAGAGAGAGCACTGAGAGAGAGCACTGAGAGAGAGCACTGAGAGAGAGCACTGAGAGAGAGCAGAATCCACTCGATGTTTCATGTTAAGGTCTGTATTCGATCTCAAAAAAGTGACTCGCATGATACATGAGATATATGGTAAAATCATGTTTTGGGGACGAAAATTTAGGGGTCGCATGATACGCGAGATCGCAGGATACGCGAGTACATACGGTACATGTATTATAATTGGGTGTGTCACATCTGTATTGCCTTCAAATAGTAATTTTGGCATTTAATTGTACAAGTTCACCTGCACTATTCAAGGGGTTGAAAGGAAATAAACTGAGAGCAAAGCTGGAATCGCTCATCAATAGCCCCTCAACCTCAAGATGCATTGCTGCCTCAGAACAAAGATTTCTTGGTTTTCTGCTGATTACTTTGAACAATAATGTATGGGAAACTCCCAGAACTGAATCTTGATTTCACAATCTGCAGTTAACCATTACTTCCCAATCATAGTAAAATTTGACAACTATTTCAAGAGCCGGAGAGCTTCCGACATCCTCAGTTTAGAACTGCTAGCAATCCAAAATAAAGGCCATTTCACCTCCATCTACTCGTTTCCCATTGTCTTGATCTCTAGTCCTCCATCCCTTATGCTACATCTTCTTTCTCCTCCCCAACCTTAGTACCGTAGTCATGCCCATGACACTCACACCTCCTGACCATTTCAACAAAAAATCTTAGTTTCTCCATTCTTTCCAACGACAACTCTTATCTTCAAGCTTCCCATTCTTTCCAAAGTCTCTATGCATTGCTGCCTCAAAAATACATTTCAATGTAGCTTCTATCCTATTAATTGCACTGAAACTAATCAGTCAAAAACCTTGTGTGACTATATATAATCGCTGCTCAACATCTCTCATTCTTGACATCCCTACTGCCTTTGAAACAGTCAAATCACTTCACCTTTATGGTGTGCACACTCTTTCTTTCCACTATATCTGTTGCAGTGAATTGCTTCCAATGCCTCCTCCTCCTGTGGCTGCAGGCACCTGCAGAATCTTTCATGGTCTGCTCCTCTTTTTAGAAACTGACTCAGATTTACTCCTCCCCATCTCCATTGATCCAAAGGCTATTGAGACACTAATATACCTGTTCAACATCAAGACCAGGATGAAACCCTATTCCCTTGCAACTTAATCGTGACAAAAGGAAGGAATCCTCTTCAGTTCCTGTTTGTACTGTGGCTTTGATTCTATTACGTTTGGTCTAAGTCAGAGATATACAGCTTGGCCAACTACTCAACCCCAAATGGACCTTCCTCCCCACGCGTCCCTCTGTTCCCCCCAACCCCCACCACCACTGTTGTAATGTAGGAAATGCAGTAGCCAATTTGTGCATAGCAAGGCCCCACAAACAGCAA
This sequence comes from Pristiophorus japonicus, assembly GCF_044704955.1. Lineage (NCBI taxonomy): Eukaryota > Metazoa > Chordata > Chondrichthyes > Pristiophoridae > Pristiophorus > Pristiophorus japonicus. The sequence goes on along the minus strand of NC_091979.1, from coordinate 276,190,209 downwards.
TGTGATTATGACCAGATAATCTGTTTTCGTAATGTTGATTAAGGGATAATATTGGCCAGAACACCAGGAAAAACTCCCCTGCTCTTCTTCGAAATAGTACCATGAGATCTTTTACCCAAAAGAGCAGATGGGGCCTCAGTTTAACTTCTCATCCAAAAGACAACATCTCCGACAGTGCAGCACTGTGTTAGCCTAGATTTTTGTACTCCAGGCTCCAGAGTGAACTTGAACCCACTACCTTCTGATAGAGGCAAGAGTGCTACCCACTGAGCTATAGCTGACACTAGTCACAGGTTGAAAGCTTCAGAGATAGCTAATAATGGAATGCCTGCTTGTGCAGAGGAATAGTCTTACAAAGATAAAAATCTTATCAAAGACCCTAAAGAACATCATTACTTCAGTATTGGAATGTATTGCTAATTGGAGTGTGGATTGCACAAAATTAGATCATTGTAATTTTTTTAAGCTAGCTGCAGGTTAAAGCAGCCATTACCATAACTACTGCTAAAAAAGTCCATCTTTTACAATGTGAGAGAGGGATTGAAGCTTTTTCACTTCCCTCACTAATCATCTGTATGCTTCCTAGCAGCCAATGAAAGAACAGAGATCGCACAATTGAGTGCAAAGACTTGGTTAGGATATGAAAACCCTCTCACCAAATCAAATTTACAAGCACTTGCTCAAACCACCATATTGCTTGAGTTAAATAATTTAATTTCAAGCCAAAAGTTATTGTGTGATATTAATGCTGTTTTACACTCCATTACGAAGAGATTTAAAAAACACAGCCCTACTGTGCAATGTACCCATATTTCAAAGTGCACATTAAAATCTACGATCCACAATAAGTTATAAACATTTCTAAAATTCTGCATTTGTCACGAATGAATACTCCCTAAATTATTCCCCTCCCATCTCTGCACTACAACCCTTCCTCATTTTATCTGATGGGCTCACAGACCTGTTTTTATAAACTAGATGACTTTCTGATTATCTCCAAGAAGGGGTCTAGCACATTATCCTTGGCTCAGTTATTGGTCCATGGAACCAAAATGTCATCGTACTGCGCTGAAGAGTCAATCAATCATAGGCAGTCCCTCGGAATCGAGGAAGACTTGCTTCCACTCTTAAAATATGAGTCCTTAGATGGCTGACCAGTCCAATACGAGAACCAGAGTCCCCATCACAGGTGGGACAGATAGTCGTTGAGGGTAAGGGAGGGTGGGACAGATTTGCCGCACGCTCTTTCCGCTGCATGCGCTTGTTTTCTGCATGCTCTCGGTGATGAGACTCGAGGTGCTCAGCGCCCTCCCAGATGCACTTCCTCCACTTAGGGCGGTCTTTGGCCAGAGACTCCCAGATGTCTGAAGAGTAACACCGTCTCCCGTACCACACCACAACACAAAATTCATTACTCCTACTAAATCAACTACTCCACCACTGGTGGTGGTGGGGGTGAGAGGTTTCCAGCCTTCTCTCTCTTGCAGTGTGCAAGCTGAGGTTTTGTTTTAAAAAGGTGACTCCATGTGGTTTCTGGGTGGCCGCGAGGTCTACACCACTCCTGAGGGAACCTTGATTGTGGTGCCTGAAGGGCTCCCTTTGTTAAAAGATCTCATCTGATCAGGCAATATGCCTGAATAGTTGCAGTCGGCAGCGACCGATAAGTTCAGAGATAGTTGCTTGCGCTGTGTGCCTTCAGATCTCTGATTAACAATTTAGTCCCAGAAATTAAACATTTTGGTGGAGCAAAGCCGCCTCAAAACACATAACTACTTCAAGGCGGGTTTGTGATATCAGTTTCCTAATCTGGCACTTGCAAAAATTTTTTCTGCAGGTTTGTGCAGCTGGCTCCTCAGTACTACTTCAGTAACCTACCCCCCAGTGAGAGCAAGGAACTCCTGCAGAAAATTATTGATCACTTCTCAAAATTGCCAACAGATGGAGAGGAGCAACATGTAACAAGCAAAGAGAACGAGAAACCAGAAGAAAACCTTAGCCACCAGAATGAAGACAGATGTGCCATTCAATGATAAGACTAACTTTCACGATTTCTGGATTGGGCAAAATGATGCAAACAATAATAAGGGCCAAAAGCTTACTATGTTTACATGTTGTGGTGTAAAGTCGCACAAAGCCTCACCAGGGATTTGAAAGGCTTTAATCTTGTTTAGAGCTGACTCCATAGTTTCTCTATGCTGGTTAAATTTTAGCCCAGATGGATTACTTTGTCTAAAAGTTTTAATATTCCTTTGTCTAAATAAAATCTAGATCGAAACATCACAAGTAGTTATTTATTTTTCTATTCAAAGGTTTCATTCACATCTCAATACTAAAATAGGATAAAATAATTGCACAATATTTACAGTTTGAACCTTCATAGTCCAATTTATTTACCCAAAATGAATGATTTCTATAGTTACAGTTGGTTATATCGATAGGTATTCTTTGAGTTTGTCCATAACTGCATTTATGCGGTCAGCAGGAATTAGCATAACTGTGCGAAGAGGTTTCATCGGAACATCACTGAAAGACCAGCGTCCAGACAGACAGCTGTCGGTCTCCTCTTCCACGGAGTAGCTGAATTTCATAACAGCTTGCTAGAATGAAAGCAGATCATTTAGAACTGGAAAGTCAAAACTAACAATACTAAAATAAACAAAATAAAAATGATGCATTTCTTCAGTTTAAATAAATGGTAATGGAAACATCTCCATTGTTAAAATGTTTTCCTCATTTGCAGATCTCGTTAAACATGAAACTCAGCCATGCACTAAAAACATTTGTGATAACCAGCTTCAACATACAACTTCATTCACTTCCTTGCTAAGCTTGATCTAACCTACCAAATACAAAGTTTTTTTTAGGTCAAGGGGGGAGGAACTCACCTCATAGAAGAACTCATCTTCTGCATTTGCAAACAGTAATTCTTCTTTCTGCTTGCCCTTTTGCTGTGGCTTGTTTTTCTTTCCTACTTCCACACAGGCTTTGCTAATCATAAGGTAATAATGGCTCTTGCCACAAGGTTTATTGGTCTTCTGGGCATCAATCAATTCAGCCCTAAACACATTCAAAATAGTATGGGAATCAAAAAACAACAATACGAGGACAAATTCCATGAGCTAAATACACTATATACAAATGGGATGGCAAACTAAAGTGCAATTCTTTTAACAAGGCATTACAATACAGCAGTGTGCTATCTTGCAAATAACATTATACATAATTTTTAAATTCTCCCTCACCACCAGCCTTAATTCACTAGTATCACCATAGGATTAGCTAGTAGATTTTTGGGCTAGTGAGGAGTGGGCGAGCGAGAAAGAGAAATATTTTTCCTACATGCAGATTTGCATTAGAAAGCATTCATCAATTGACTGTCTTTGGTGACGTTTACTCTACCTTAATCAGAAGGCGCAGGGAAGATGGGAGTAGTTGAGTTAAAAATGAGCCAACACACACTTAAAAAATACTTAAACAGCTCCTTTAAAGTTACAAAAATTAAATCTAATCCCTATACATCAGTAATACATTGCTGGTCCACATTCAGATATAGCAGCCTAGAGTTAAGAGTGCAAAGTATAGATTTAGGCCACCTAACAAACATGCCTTTTGTCTTAACTGCTTACAAGTTCTTATGGAATGCATATCATTATCTAGTAAGTACAATTATCACAGTATTTTCTGAACAGCAGTCTACTCCAAACATGAATCAATACATTGTTTCTGTTAATGAGACACATCTCATTTAACCAGTTCTACTGTATTAATTTATGTCACTAGATTAGAAATTTATCAGGTTCCCCCCCTCAGATTGTTCACAAATAGGCCTTTTATTACAACATAATAGCTCAGTATGGGGTCCTTACTGGAGTTGCTTGTGCAAGGGCAGAGAGATCTGAGGTGGCACATTAATGAAACGCTCACTGATGAGAAAGCTGACCGGCTTGCTGTTGTCATTTAGTATTTTGTCCAGCTGCTCAGCTGCACTCTGGTGATGGGTCTCACACTGGCTCTGAACCAATTCTTTAATCTGTTCAACAGACTCAGTTCCCTAGAGATCACAAAAAGGCAGTCAGCCATACAGTGATTTATACTGTTCCTGTATATTAAAAAAACAATTCACAAACTATAAAAAAGCATAATGAAATGGTGCACAATGTTCAGAAAAACTTGCAAACAAATCATTCAAGTTATTGAAAAGGTTACTATTATTCGATATGCAGTGGCTTGGAAAGTTTATTGTAGCAGTTACATGGAAGAAACACTATGCTTATTTTGAAAGCTATTAGGGAAATAAATAGTATTGAAGACATTTATATTATTGGTTTCTGCTTTCTATTCATTTAACATTACACTTTCATGACGCATAGAGCACAGAAAACCTTCCCCACTGGAGTGCATACAGTGGATGTTAATTTAGCTTTGGAGAATGCGCAAATCAAAATGATGAGTGCTGCGACCATAATTTAAGCAAATTTATTCAATTTGGTCAGACTGGTTTTTAATAATTATAATGTCTTTGTAAATGGTTTATTATTTCATGAACATCTGAAAGGAAAATCATCACATCTATAAGTAGGTAATAAAAGTTAATCGGTACAATTTAAGTTTTCACAGCACCTACCTCACATAGCGTTCTCCAACCCATCCTTAATTCTCAGTCTACTTCCCCTCGCTTCCTAGTTTGAGAATTTTCTTAAAGACTCACTGTCCATTTATTCCTCCACTCGCATCATTTCTTCATAGCAGTACATTTCTTGAACTTAAGAATCTAGCTAGATTGAGCTTCTACTGTGTGTCATTTCTGAACTAGTTTGTTTTTGTACTTTGAACTGCACAAAACCAATTGTTCTTGACTATTTTCCCGAAATACAAGAACATAAAGTTAATTACATTGGTCATGCATTACCTGCCTTTACAAATCTATGTTGACTGTCCCTAATTAGTCCATGTCTTAAGTATTCACTAATTTCATCCTAAATGAACTCTAGAAGTTTACCTACAATGAAAGTAAAACCAATTGACTTATAATTTCCTGTCTTATACTTTTCTCTTTCTGAACAGGGATGTAACATTTGTAGCCCCCAGCCCTTGGCACAATTCTAGTTTCCAAAGATTTTGCCAAAATTAAGATCAGTTTGCATGCTACAGGAGGAGAGAACAGCACTTTACAAAATAGTTGCATTGTCTGTCTCCAGGGCAAAGCACCAAGGAAATTTCGATCACAGCAACTTGATACATGCCCTATATTCCATGAACCTAAAGATTGAGCTTAGTCACGGTCTCCAATAATTGAGAAACAAGTAATAACTGGCTAACATAAAAACTTCTAAGCTATCATTTACATGCAAATCCAGCATGATGAATAACTCAATCCCAAACATAATGCAGCTTTCTGGTCAACTCAGTTATAGCATGATGTACTTGCCTTTCTTTCAGTCAGATTTAAAACAGTGATGAACCCAAAGACATCATCATCTTCGTCGTCTTCATCACTACTTCCATCCAATATCTCAGCTTGCTTTAAAATATAAAATGATCCAGTTATAACATACAGTGAAGCCTATATCCATGCTAAGCCAAACATACAAATACAAAGCTTTTATTTCCATTTTTTTAATTGCCATTACAGTTGTGGTACATTTTTCCACTGTTGAAGTGCTGATTCTAAATAAATTATGCATTTACTTCAGAAAAATATTTTTAGCTACATAACAGTAAATGTGAACAGTTCCTTACTTTGTAACATTATCGTTGAAAAAGGTAATGTCGACTAACTAAGAATCTAAATTTATCTGAAAGTCAAACTCAACTCTGTTCGAGTACATCAACCTATTCCAGCAATGCAGATGAAGATCAAAAACAAAAGCAGTATTTTGTGAAACAAAGGCTTTGTTCTTTCCCTCACTTCTGATCTGGTATATTGTAATAGAATTTAAGAACTTGTGTTATTACCATACTGTGGTTGCAGCTGCCTTACCCGAATAACACTTCCGACATGATTTTGCTGTATAATGATGCCAGCTAGTTCAGCGATGTTTACATTGGCCTTGAGAAATAACTGCAAACAAAAAGATAACAGAATGCATCATTATAACTGTGGTAAGCATACATTAATTTACTACTTGAAAATATTTTCACATTTTCCAAGTTACCTGTAGTAGCAGTCTCTTGATTCCATTATAATCATTGTCAGATATGGTATGTGCTTCAAAATCTACTTGCACCTCCTGTAGAGCCAATGACACCAATCGTTAACATTTTATAAAGTATCACTGCAAGCCACAACCAAATTCATTGCAATAAATAGTTAAATCAGGAGAAGCCATGGAAAGGAAAAATGCTGTGTCTTTGTAGGCCAAAGTTCAAATTAATGTTTCCATTAATCCACATACATCTCAAACTGCTGATACTAGCAGATGCTCTGATTTAGAATGAGAGGACAGTGCTAAAAACAGCCCTTTCCACATTTCCACCAGTGACAAAGAAATATAAGCACATATACAAGTTATCTCAACTTCTTCGGCCAAACTGCCAGGTCACGAGGGCTGGGAATGAATCACAGGTCATTGTTTGGACATCCTGAAATAATACCCAGCAGTACAATCATGGTTATAAATCTAAATAATAAATGATGAAGTCCTTCCATCGAATGAGTCTCAGTTGTTATGGGTGTGCTAATGGGAGAACAGCCCAATCTTGAATGTATATCTCATGATCTTGACAAAGCCCTCCCCAAACACAAGATGTCATGTCACAGTGCAACCCCATGTCCACCTCTTCTGCCGCCCCCCCCCCCACCCACCCACCCCACGTGTGTGTGTGTATCGCTCTCTCTCTCCCTGAGAGTGTATCTCTTCCCTCCTCTCCCCACCACCTCTTGCCAAATGTGTCTTATCTCTCTCTCTCCCCCCACCCATCCCAATGTGTGTGTGAATGTAAGAAATAGGAGGAGTAGGCCATTTGACCCCTCGAGCCTGCTCCGTCATTCAATAAGATCATGGCTGATCTGATCATGGACTCAGCTCCACTTCTCTGCCCGCTCCCCATAATCCTTTACTCCCTGATCACTCAAAAATCTGTCTATCTCTGCCTTAAATATATTCAATGACCCAGCCTCCACAGCTCTCTGGGGCAAATAATTCCATAGATTTACAACCCTCCGAGAAGAAATTCCTCATGTCAGTTTTAAATGGGCGGCCCCTTATTCTGAGACTATGTCCCCTAGTTTTAGTTTCCCCTATGAGTGGAAATATCCTCTCTGCATTCACCTTCTCATTATCTTGTATGTTTCAGTAAGATCACATCTCCTTCTTCTTCACTCCAATGTGTATAGGCCCAACCAATCTTCATAAGTCAACCCCTTATCTCCAGTGTGCGGGTGCATCCCTCTTCCCGCCCACCGTGTATCTCAGGGTGGCCATAAGTCCCTGTTTTGTGGGGACAGTCCCCAGATGAGTTACTGTGACCCCGTGCAATGTCCCCAGAAGAGTCCATGGGTCACGAAACTCATCCCCAAATACCCTAGCTGTCATTTTATTTGAAGCAGCTCCATTCATCCTAATTTCAGCTTATGTAAATCCGCGCCCACACTCTGACTCACAGGGATCAACAGATTTGCTGCCCATTGGCAGAGATGGACCAATGAAAGTGCGGATCACAGTTTGTTGCAGCTGAATTACTTTGACCGGATTGGATTCAGTTTGACCTAATGAAAGGGCGTATCACGGTTTGTGACCACAGTTTGGCTTTGACCGAATTGGCTTCGGTTTGGACCAATGAAAGGACAAAGTGGAGGGCGAGTGCTGGCCAATGGGGCGGCTGTGTTTGCGCAGGTGTGATGACTGTGTAGTCTATTGGAAGCGGAACTCGGGGACAGGTAACACATCTCATTGGTCGATACCGGTTTGCCCCAGGGCCACCCCTCACTGGGCACACTTCTCCAATTTCCCGCTTGGGGAGAGGGGGGAGGAATATAATGCGTGACAAAAATAACGGTGTTATGTATGAATAAAGAGTCTGACTAGATACTGTGAGCTCAAGGTAAAATGTGACCTTGGGATCCCTTGGGATGCCAGGGGATGAGTCCTCTGGTGGATACACAAGGTATATACAGGTTTACATATATAACACTCCCCCGCCCCCCTCCCCCCTCCCCACCAAAGTCAAAAGTGTAACTATTTACAAGGGGAGTCGATCTGGGGCCTTTCTTTCCCTGGTTGATCGTCTCGGTGCAAATGCTGGTTTTGTAGAATCGTTTGTTGGGCCCTCGCTGGGCTGCTGTGCAGCTGGCCTTGCTGGGCTGCCTGGTGTGGTGAGTCCTGCTGGGCTGCTGCGGGTGATGGGTTCTGCTTTGTGGTCAACCGCGGTGTCAGTTGCCACTGGTGTGTATGTTGGGGGGTCAAAGAAGGTAGGGTCCATTGCTCTGTATAGTCCGTGAATTGATTTGGTCCAAGTGTTTCCGGTGGATGAGTCCATTTGAAAGTTTGACCCGAAACACCCTACTCCCCTCTTTGGTCACAACAGTGCTGGGAAGCCACTTGGGACCTTGTCCGTAGTACAACACAAATACAGAATCATTGATTTCAATTTCGCGTGACACATTTCCGCTATCATGATATGTACTTTGTTGAAGCTGCCTGCTCTCTACCTGTTCACGTAGATCAGGGTGGACTCACGAGAGCCTTGTCTTAAATGCTCTTTTCATGAGCAGTTCAGCGGGTTGAATCCCAGTGAGCGAGTGGGGTCTCGTGCAGTAGCTAAGCAGGACTCGGGATAGGTGAGTCTGCAGTGAGCCTTCAGTTACCCTCTTCAAGCTCTGCTTGATGGTTTGCACTGCTCTCTCTGCCTGACCATTGGATGCTGGTTTGAACGGGGCAGATGTAACCTGTTTGATCCCATTACGGATCATGAACTCTTTGAACTCGGCACTGGTGAAACATGGCCCGTTGTCGCTCACAAGGACATCAGGCAGGCCCTGCGTGGCAAACGTGGCCCGCAAGGTTTCAGTGGTGGCAGCGGACGTGCTTGCCAACATGATCTCACACTCAATCCATTTGGAGTACGCATCTACAACCACTAGGAACATTTTAACCAAAAACGGGCCTACATAGTCGACATGGACCCTGGACCACGGTTTGGAGGGCCAAGACCATAAACTTAGTGGCGCCTCCCTGGGTGCATTGCTTAACTGCGAGCACGTGTTAGATTCCTGCGTGCACAAATGTAAGTCCACATCGATACCGGCCCACCACGTGTGGGTTCTGGCTATCGCTTTCATCATTATAATGCCTGGGTGAGTACTGTGGAGATCATTGATGAAAGTGTCCCCGCCCTTCTTGGGGACCACTATCCGATTACCCCACAGAAGGCAGTCTGCCTGTATGACATTTCATCTTTGCGCCGCTGGTACAGCTTTATCTCTTCCTGCATTTCCACTGGGACCAGCTCCCGTGAAGCACACAATTTTTTACGAGGGACAGGTTCTAATCTGTTGGGCGGTAACGGGTGATTGCTCACTCTCGAATACTCCCATTACCATGACTAAATCTGCAGGCTGTGTCATTTCCACCACCGTGGTGGGCAATGGCAGCCTACTGAGCATTGGCAGAGTTTTCTGTGCCTGGCCTGTGGTGGATGGCATAGTTGCATGAGGACCACCCATCTCTGGATGCGGGCCGATGCATTTGTATTTATCCCTTTACTCTCGGAAAAAAAAAAGATATATCAGAGGCTTATGGTCAGTTTCCAATTCAAACTTGAGCCCAAACAGATATTGATGCATTTTCTTTACCCCAATAACACACGCTAATGCTTATTTTTCAATCATGCTGTAGGTTCTCATCCTTAGACAGACTTCTGGATGCATAAGCAACCAGTTGCAATTTCCCAGATTCATTAGCTTGTTGCAATACACACCCGACCCCGTACGATGACGCATCACATGCTAGTACCAATTGCTTACACGAATCATACCACACAAGCAATTTGTTTGAGCATAACAATTTTCTAGTTTTTACAAAGGCATTTTCTTGGCTTTTACCCCACACCCATTCGTCTCCTTTACACAGTAAGGCGTGCAGTGGTTCTAACAGTGTGCTGAGACCCAGTAAGAAGTTACCAAAGTAGTTCAGGAGCCCTAGAAACGACCGCAGCGCCATCACATTGTGGCCTCGGTGCTTTCTCAATTGCCTCAGTCTTCGAATCGGTGGGCCTGATGCCATCCGCCGCGATTCTTCTCCCCAGGAACTCCACTTCAGGCGCCAGGAAAACACACTTCGAGCGTTTTAACCTGAGCCCCACGCGGTTGAGTCGACTAAGAACCTCCTCCAGGTTCTGCAGATGCTCAACTGTGTCCGAACCTGTAACCAAGATGTCGTCCTGGAAGACCACCGTGCACGAGACCGACTTCAGTAAGCTTTCCATGTCTCTCTGGAATATCGAATTCCAAATGGGCATCTGTTTTAAATAGAGACCTTTGTGCGTGTTGATACAGATGAGGCCCTTCGGTGACCCCTCCAGCTCATGTGTCATGTAGGCTGAGGTCAACGTCTTTCCTCCCGCCAGCGTTGCAAAAAGGTCAGCTGCCTTTGGGAGCGGGTATTGATCCTGCAGGGAGAAACAATCGATAGTTACTTTGTAATCGCCACAAATTCTGACGGTGCCGTCTCCCTTGAGGACTGGAACAATCGGACTGGCCCACTCGTTGAATTTGATCGGCGAAATGATGCCCTCTTGTTGCAGTCGGTTCAGCTCGATCTCCACCCTTTATCATGTACGGTACTGCTCTCGCCTTGTGATGGATGGGTCGCAACCCAGGAATTAAGTGGATCTGCACTTTTGCTCCTTGAAACTGCGATGCCTGGTTCGAAAAGCGAGGGGAACTTGTTTAAGACCTGGACACATGAAGTGTCGTCAACGGACGAGAGCGCTCGGAACGTTGTCCCAGTTCCAGCGTATCTTTCCCAGCCAGCTCCTGCTGATCAGCGTGGGACCATAGCCCGGTACCACCCAGAGTGGTAGCTTGTGCAGCGCTCCATTGTAGGAGACCTTAACAGTCGCACTGCCGATTACAGGAATTAGTTCCTTTGTGTAAGTTCTCAGTTTAGTGCGAATGGGAGTCAGGACTGGCTTTGAAAGCCTTACACCACAATTTATCGAAAGTCTTTTTGCTCATAATGGACTGGCTCGCGCCCGTGTCCAGCTCCATTGACATCGAGAGTCCATTTAATTCAACCTTCAGCATTATTGGGGAGGACTTTGTGGTAAATGTGTGCACCCCATATATCTCTGCCTCCTCGGTCTGACGCTCTGGTTCGTTGTGATCTGCCGTGGATCTGACCTCCTCTGCAACATGGTGGTTTGCAGGATTAGCAGCTCGCCTGCACATACGTTGGAGGTGTCCCATTGTTCCACAGCCCTTGCAAATGTACCTTTGAAGCGGCATGAATGGAAATGATCACCCCCGCAGTGCCAACAAGGTGTTAATGGCCTTGCATTCATCACCCTTGATGATGGACTCTGAGACATCTGTGGACGTGCAGCTGTAGGCATGTGGGGCCTGCCCTGTACGTTGCGATTTGAAATCATCATTTTGTTCACAGTACTTGTAGCAGCACTCGTGTACTGAGAGATTTGCTTAGTATTGTCACTGGTGGCAATGAACACCTGGGCTATCGCTGTGGCTTTAATCAAGGTTGGGGTCTCTACAGTCAAAAGTTTGCGAAGTATCACTTCATGGCCAATGCCAAGTACGAAGAAGTCCCTGAGCATGTGCTCCAAATGTCCTTCAAATTCGCAATGTCCTGCAAGGCGTCTCAGCTCGGCGACATAGCTCGCCACTTCCTGGCCTTCAGATCTTTTGTAGGTGTAAAACCTGTACCTCGCCATCAGAACGCTTTCCTTCGGGTTCAGATGCTCCCGGACCAGTGTGCACAAATCATTGTACGATTTCTCTGGAGCAAGCAGATTTTTCATGAGGCCATACGTTGGTGCCCCGCAAACAGTAAGGAGAATCGCCCTTTGTTTGGCAGCGTTCGCTTCTCCTTCCAGCTCGTTGGCCACGAAATATTGGTCGAGTCACTCCACGAAGGTTTCCCAATCATCTCCCTCCGAAAATTTCTCCAGGATGCCCACTGTTCTTGGCATCGTTGGGTTCATCGTCTGTATCTCGTCGCCAGTTGTTATGTACGAATAAAGAGTCTGACTAGATACTGCGAGCTCAAAGTAAAGTGTGACCGTAGTCTTTTATTGCAGGTCACCAGAGTGCCTCTCCAGCCTGTGAGGCCTCCTTAAGTACAGGTGCTCCCAAGGGATTGTGGGATCCCTTGGGATTTCAGGGGATGAGCCCTCTGGTGGCTACACAAGGTATATACAGGTTTACATATATAACACAGGAAAAGTAGCAAAGCAACACCGCAAATCCACTACCATCTCGAGGGACTGAAGCACAAGCCATTGAATAAAAGCCTTGGCATAGGTCTTGGGAATCGCCAACCCAAGTTCCTGACACCCTCAGCCTAAATTCCATACCCCATCACAAGTTTCTGACCTTACACACACCATCCCCCCCGCCCCCGCAGCCATAGATGGGTATTGTGTGGGGGTCACGGATTGTTAACAGGTTTATTGGGTATGAAGTGAATAGTGACAGTTCATGACTTCCGGATTTCATCCACACCAATGATATCCCTTGTCACACACGCACCGAGCTTTCCGAGATATCGGGTGTGGGTGTAAAGGGGTTTGGAAGAACGTGATCCATCTTCCCGGAATGATCAGCCATGATCTTATTGAATGGCGGTGCAGGCTTGAAGGGCTGAATGGCCTACTCCTGCACCTAATTTCTCTCCTCCCCCGCCATCTCTCTCTCTCCCACCCCACTTTCTCCGATGTTTTCTCTCCCACAGAAGGCCGCGAAAATGTTCCAAATAATGCAAAAGCTAGAAGCAAATCCAGTTCCACGTGGCTTGTTGCATGGCTCCCACTTCCGACTTCCTTGTATGTCGCTCCGCACATGCGCGGCCGAATCGAGGGCCTATGCTCAAAGGGCATGCGCATGCGCAGACACACAAAAAAACGAGTGCAAATAGTCACTCTGGCAGTTTAACACCTCATCCGAAAGATGGCACCTCCGACAGCACAGCACGCCCTCAGTACCGCACTGGACGATCTGCCTAGATTTTTGTGCTCAAGTCTCTGAAGTGGGTCTTGAAGCCACAGCCTTCTGACTCAAGAGGCAAACGTGCTACCCACTGAGCCACTGCGGACATTTGCAGTGTATGTGGTGCAACTGTTAAAATGCAAGCAGCTAAAAAAAAAATTATTGCTGGGCTGCATGACCTACATTTTTCGTTCTGGCTACTTTGTTGCGCTCCCACCACCCTGTGTGTCCCCGGATTGGACCTAGAAAATACAGTCCCCCAAGTGCATCTCTCCCCACCCACCCTCGCCGTGCGGGCTACTCTCTCTCGCTCTGCGTTGTGCCACGCGTTCCTGCCCACGTGTTTATGGATCTCGCGGCCGCTGCGCTCGAGCTGCTTCTCGCGGTTGGACGCGCGCGGGCCCGCGAGAGGCGGCGGTTGAGCGGCTCCCCTCAGCGCCTCACCTCCTGTAGGTCTTCCACCGATTCCTCGCTGCTGACCTCGGACCCTTCCCCCGACTCGCTCTCCTCCGACTCCTCGCGCCGTGGCTCGGTCGCCCGTCGCTTCGTGCACGACGCCATCTTTCAGCGCGCAAACGTCAGCGGAAGTGGGTCTGTTCCAGGAGCCTCCTGGTCGCGGAGCGAGTATTTACCGCAGCCAATCCGTCAGCCAGTCTCGTTTCCACTGAACATGATCCTTTGATGCAACGCGCTCCCAATTATTAATGACTGATTAACTCTTACGATTACGATTTGGAGAAGAGCACCGCCCGCGAACTTCGACCCCAAATTGAACCAGCGGCCTCGCGAGACCCTGCATCCCGGTGAGGTCATAGGCCAGCTGTCAGTGAGTGAGAAACACACACACATACAGAGTGACAGGGTCAGTGAGTGAGAAACACACACACATACCTACAGAGTGACAGGGTCAGTGAGTGAGAAACACACACACATACAGAGTGACAGGGTCAGTGAGTGAGAAACACACACACATACCTACAGAGTGACAGGGTCAGTGAGTGAGAAACACACACACATACAGAGTGACAGGGTCAGTGAGTGAGAAACACACACACATACCTACAGAGTGACAGTGTCAGTGAGTGAGAAACACACATACATACAGAGTGACAGGGTCAGTGAGTGAGAAACACACACACATACCTACAGAGTGACAGGGTCAGTGAGTGAGAAACACACACACATACCTACAGAGTGACAGGGTCAGTGAGTGAGAAACACACACACATGCCTACAGAGTGACAGGGTCAGTGAGTGAGAAACACACACACATACCTACAGAGTGACAGGGTCAGTGAGTGAGAAACACACACACATACCTACAGAGTGACAGGGTCAGTGAGTGAGAAACACATACATACAGAGTGATGGGCCAGTGAGTGAGAAACACACACACATACAGAGTGACAGGGTCAGTGAGTGAGAAACACACACATACAGAGTGACAGGGTCAGTGAGTGAGAAACACACACACATACAGAGTGACAGGGTCAGTGAGTGAGAAACACATACCTACAGAGTGACAGGGTCAGTGAGTGAGAAACACACATACATAGAGTGACGGGCTAGTGAGTGAGAAAAACACATACATACAGGGTGACAGGGTCAGTGAGTGAGAAACACACATACATATAGAGTGACAGGGTCAGTGAGTGAGAAACATACATACATACATAAAGTGACCGAGTCAGTGAGAAACACATACATACAGAGTGACTGAGTCAGTGAGAAACACATACATACATAGTGACAGGATCAGTGAATGAGAAACACATATACATACATAAAGTGACAGGATCAGTGAGTGAGAAACACATACATACAGAGTGACAGGGTCAGTGAGTGAGAAACACATACATATAGAGTGACAGAGTGAGTGAGAAAAACACATACATACAGAGTGACATGGTCAGTGAGTGAGAAACACACACACATACATACAGAGTGACAGGGTCAGTGAGTGAGACACACACATATATACAGAGTGACAGGGTCAGTGAGTGAGACACACACACATACATACAGAGTGACAGGGTCAGTGAGTGAGAAACACACATACATAGAGTGACAGGGTCAGTGAGTGAGAAACACACATACATATAGAGTGACAGGGTCAGTGAGTGAGAAACATACATACATACATAAAGTGACCGAGTCAGTGAGAAACACATACATACAGAGTGACTGAGTCAGTGAGAAACACATACATACATAGTGACAGGATCAGTGAGTGAGAAACACACACACATACATACAGAGTGACAGGGTCAGTGAGTGAGAAACACACATACATAGAGTGACGGGCTAGTGAGTGAGAAAAACACATACATACAGGGTGACAGGGTCAGTGAGTGAGAAACACACATACATAGAGTGACAGGGTCAGTGAGTGAGAAACACACATACATATAGAGTGACAGGGTCAGTGAGTGAGAAACATACATACATACATAAAGTGACCGAGTCAGTGAGAAACACATACATACAGAGTGACTGAGTCAGTGAGAAACACATACATACATAGTGACAGGATCAGTGAATGAGAAACACATATACATACATAAAGTGACAGGATCAGTGAGTGAGAAACACATACATACAGAGTGACAGGGTCAGTGAGTGAGAAACACATACATATAGAGTGACAGAGTGAGTGAGAAAAACACATACATACAGAGTGACATGGTCAGTGAGTGAGAAACACACACACATACATACAGAGTGACAGGGTCAGTGAGTGAGACACACACATATATACAGAGTGACAGGGTCAGTGAGTGAGACACACACACATACATACAGAGTGACAGGGTCAGTGAGTGAGAAACACACATACATAGAGTGACAGGGTCAGTGAGTGAGAAACACACATACATATAGAGTGACAGGGTCAGTGAGTGAGAAACATACATACATACATAAAGTGACCGAGTCAGTGAGAAACACATACATACAGAGTGACTGAGTCAGTGAGAAACACATACATACATAGTGACAGGATCAGTGAGTGAGAAACACACACACATACATACAGAGTGACAGGGTCAGTGAGTGAGAAACACACATACATAGAGTGACGGGCTAGTGAGTGAGAAAAACACATACATACAGGGTGACAGGGTCAGTGAGTGAGAAACACACATACATAGAGTGACAGGGTCAGTGAGTGAGAAACACACATACATATAGAGTGACAGGGTCAGTGAGTGAGAAACATACATACATACATAAAGTGACCGAGTCAGTGAGAAACACATACATACAGAGTGACTGAGTCAGTGAGAAACACATACATACATAGTGACAGGATCAGTGAATGAGAAACACATATACATACATAAAGTGACAGGATCAGTGAGTGAGAAACACATACATACAGAGTGACAGGGTCAGTGAGTGAGAAACACATACATATAGAGTGACAGAGTGAGTGAGAAAAACACATACATACAGAGTGACATGGTCAGTGAGTGAGAAACACACACACATACATACAGAGTGACAGGGTCAGTGAATGAGACACACACATATATACAGAGTGACAGGGTCAGTGAGTGAGACACACACACATACATACAGAGAGACAGGGTCAGTGAGTGAGAAACACACATACATAGAGTGACAGGGTCAGTGAGTGAGAAACACACATACATATAGAGTGACAGGGTCAGTGAGTGAGAAACATACATACATACATAAAGTGACCGAGTCAGTGAGAAACACATACATACAGAGTGACTGAGTCAGTGAGAAACACATACATACATAGTGACAGGATCAGTGAGTGAGAAACACACACACATACATACAGAGTGACAGGGTCAGTGAGTGAGACACACACACATACATACAGAGTGACAGGGTCAGTGAGTGAGAAACACACACACATACACAGTGACAGGATCAGTGAGTGAGAAACACATACACACACAGTGACAGGGTCAGTGAGTGAGACACACACACACACATACATACACAGTGACAGGGTCAGTGAGTGAGACACACACATATATACAGAGTGACAGGGTCAGTGAGTGAGACACACATACATACAGAGTGACAGGGTCAGTGAGTGAGAAACACATACACATACACACACAGAGTGACAGGGTCAGTGAGTGAGACACACACATACATACAGAGTGACAGAGTCAGTGAGTGAGAAACACATACACACACACATACATAGAGTGACAGGGTCAGTGAGTGAGAAACACACACATACAGTGAGTGACGGGGTCAGTGAGTGAGAAACGCACACAGAGTGATGGTCAGTGAGTGAGAAAATCAGTGAGTGAGAGGGTCAGTGAGTGAAGGGTCAGTGAGTGAGAAACACACACACAGTGAGTGACATGATCAGTGAGTGAGAAACACACACACAGTGAGTGACAGGGTCAGTGAGTGAGAAACACACACAGTGACAGGGTCAGTGAGTGAGAAATACACACAGAGTGACGGGGTCAGTGAGTGAGAAACACACATACACACAGAGTGACAGGGTCAGTGAGTGAGAAACACACACACACACAGAGTGACAGGGTCAGTGAGTGGCAGGGTAAGTGAGTGAGAAACACACACAGTGAGTGAGAAACACATACACAGTGAGTGAGAAACACATACACAGTGAGTGACAGGTTAATCTACATATAGATTGGGCTAACCAAACTGGTAACAATACGGTGGAGGAGGAATTTTCTGGAGTGTATTAGGGATGGTTTTCTGGACCAATATGTCACGGAACCAACTAGAGGGCTGGCCATCATAGACTGGGTGATGTGTAATGAGAAAGGACTAATTAACAATCTTGTTGTGTGAGGCCCTTTGGGGAAGAGTAACCATAATATGGTAGAATTCTTTATTAAGATGGAGAGTGACACAGTTAATTCAGAGACTAGGGTCCTGAACTTAAGGAAAGGTAACTTTGATGGTATGAGATATGAATTCGCTAGAATAGACTGGCAAATGATACTTAAAGGGTTGACAGTGAATAGGAACTGGCAAACATTTAAAGATCACATGGATGAACTTCAACAATTGTACATCCCTGTCTGGAGTAAAAATAAAACGGGGAAGGTGGCTCAACCGTGGCTAACAAGGGAAATTAAGGATAGTGTTAAATCCAAGGAAGAGGCATATAAATTGGCCAGAAAAAGCAGTAAGCCTGAGGACTGGGAGAAATTTAGAAATCAACAGAGGAGGACAAAGGGTTTAATTAGGAGGGGGGAAATAGAGTATGAGAGGAAGTTTGCCGGGAACATAAAAACTGACTGCAAAAGCTTCCATAGATATGTGAAGAGAAAAAGATTAGTGAAGACAAACGTAGGTCCCTTGCAGTCAGATTCAGGTGAATTTATAATGGGGAACAAAGAAATGGCAGACCAGTTGAACAAATACTTTGGTTCTGTCTTCACAAAGGAAGACACAAATAACCTTCCAGAAGTACTAGGGGACCGAGGGTCTAATGAGAAGGAGGAACTGAAGGATATCCTTATTAGACGGGAAATTGTGTGAAGGAAATTGATGTAATTGAAGGCCGATAAATCCCCGGGGCCTGATACTCTGCATCCCAGAGTACTTAAGGATGTGGCCCTAGAAATAGTGGATGCATTGGTGATCATTTTCCAACAGTCGACTCTGGATCAGTTCCTATGGACTGAAGGGTAGCTAATGTAACACCACTTTTTAAAAAAGAAGGGAGAGAGAAAACGGGTAATTATAGACCGGTTAGCCTGACATCAGTAGTGGGGAAAATGTTGGAATCAATTATTAAAGATGAAATAACAACGCATTTGGAAAGCAGTGACAGGATCAGTCCAAGTCAGCATGGGTTTATGAAAGGGAAATCATGCTTGACAAATCTTCTGGAATTTTTTGAGGATGTAATTAGTAGAGTGGACAAGGGAGAACCAGTGGATGTGATGTATTTGGACTTTCAAAAGGCTTTTGACAAGGTCCCACACAAGAGATTGGTGTGCAAAATTAAAGCACATGGTATTGTGGGTAATGTTCTGACGTGGATAGAGAACTGGTTGGCAGACAGGAAGCAGAGTCGGGATAAACGGGTCCTTTTCAGAATGGCAGGCAGTGACTAGTGGGGTGCCACAGGGCTCAGTGCTGGGACCCCAGCTATTTACAATATACATTAATGATTTGGATGAAGGAATTGAGTGTAATATCTCCAAGTTTGCAGATGACACTAAACTGGGTGGCGGTGTGAGCTGTGAGGAGGATGCTAAGAGGCTGCAGGGTGACTTGGACAGTTTAAGTGAGTGGGCAAATGCATGGCAGATACAGTACAATGTGGATAAATGTAAGGTTATCCACTTTGGGGCAAAAACACGAAGGCAGAATATTATCTGAATGGTGGCAGATTAGGAAAAAGGGAGGTGCAACGAGACCTGGGTGTCATGGTACATCAATCATTGAAAGTTGGCATGCAGGTACAGCAGGCGGTGAAGAAGGCAAATGGTATGTTGGCCTTCATAGCTAGGGGATTTGAGTATTGGAGCAGGGAGGTCTTACTGCAGTTGTACAGGGCCTTAGTGAGGCCTCACCTGGAATACTGTGTTCCGTTCTGGTCTCCTAATCTGAGGAAGGATGTTCTTACTATTGCAGGAGGGCTGGGAAGGTTCACCAGACTGATTCCCGGGATGGCAGGACTGACATATGAGGAGAGACTGGATCGACTGGGCCTGTATTCACTGGAGTTTAGAAGGATGCGAGGGGATCTCATAGACACATAGAAAATTCTGACGGGACTCGACAGGTTAGATGCAGGAAGAATGTTCCCGATGTTGGGGAAGTCCAGAACCAGGGGACACAGTCTAAGGATAAGGGGTAAGCCATTTAGGACTGAGATGAGGAGAAACTTCTTCATTCAGAGAGTTGTTAATCTGTGGAATTCCCCACTGCAGAGAGTTGTTGATGCCAGTTCATTGGATATATTCAAGAGGGAGTTAGGTATGGCCCTTATGGCTAAAGGGATCAAGGGGTATGGAGAGAAAGCAGGAAGGGGTACTGAGGTGAATGATAAGCCATGATCTTATTGAATGGTAGTGCAGGCTCGAAGGGCCGAATGGTCTACTCCTGCACTTATTTTCTATGTTTCTATGTCAGTGAGTGAGAAAGGCACACACAGTGAGTGACGGGGTCAGTGAGTGAGAAACACACAGTGAGTGACGGGGTCAGTGAGTGAGAAACAGACTGAGTGATGGGGTCAGTAAGTGAGAAACACACTGAGTGACGGGGTCAGTGAGTGAGAAACACACAGTGAGTGACGGGGTCAGTGAGTGAGAAACACACAGTGAGTGACGGGGTCAGTGAGTGAGAAACACAGTCAGTGACGGGGTCAGTGAGTGAGAAACATACAGTGAGTGATGGGGTCAGTGAGTGAGAAACATACACATTGAGTGACGGGGTCAGTGAGTGAGAAACATACAGTGAATGATGGGGTCAGTGAGTGAGAAACATACACACAGTGACAGGGTCAGTGAGTGAGAAACATACACAGCGAGTGACAGGGTCAGTGAGTGAGAAACAGTGAATGGCGGGGTCAGTGAGTGGGAAACACAGTGAGTGACAGGGTCAGTGAGTGAGAAACACACACACAGTGAGTGACAGGGTCAGTGAGTGAGAAACAGTGAATGGCGGGGTCAGTGAGTGGGAAACACAGTGAGTAACAGGGTCAGTGAGTGAGAAACACACACACAGTGAGTGACAGGGTCAGTGAGTGAGAAACACACACACAGTGAGTGACAGGGTCAGTGAGTGAGAAACACACACACAGTGAGTGACGGGGTCAATGAGTGAGGAACACAGTGAGTGACGGGGTCAGTGAATGACAAACATACAGTAACACAGAAGCAATGAGAGGCGGACACATAGAGTAACAAGAGCATTGTGAATGACATATACAGTATATGTAATGACAAAAGGTGATGGGTACATACAGAATGATGTAGGAACAAAGTGTGAGTGAAATGCACACTGAATGACACAACAACAGATACATGCAGAATAATACCGAGTGACTAAGAGGTACATACCGAGTGAGTGGCCAATACACAAGAGTGGCACAAGGATACAGAAACAGTACAACTGTCAGCTACATGCAGAGCCACAATCTATGAATGACACATATGTAAAGAGACACATACTGAGTGACTGTTGCATACTAAATGACAGGAACATGCAGAATTACACAGGGACAAAGAAATAGTGTGATTGACGTAAACAGGGTAAGAAATAATCTGCTGCGGTTACATATACACATTTTATATGAAACAGACAACATTATAGAAACACTGAGGAGTGACATGAGTAGCACAGCGACTTAAATACTGTGAATGAGCAGCAGAAACATGGATATTCATATGCACAGAGTGAATCACAGATGGAAACATTGAGATAGTGATTTTGTCTTTCATTCAGGATCTGAATCACTCAGACAGTTTAGACAGTGAACTGGAATGGTTCAATATTATCCTTCAACACATACATAAGAACATAAGAAATAGGAACAGGAGTAGGCCATACAGCTCCTCGTGCCTGCTCCGCCATTCAATAAAATCATGGCTGATCTGATCATGGACTCAGCTCCACTTCCCCGCCCACTCCCCATAACCCCGTATCCCCTTATTGCTCAAGAAACTGTTTATTTCTGTCTTAAATTTATTCAATGTCCCAGCTTCCACAACTCTCCGAGGCAGCAAATTCCACAGATTTACAATCCTCTGAGAAAATAAATTTCTCCTCATCTTTGTTTCAAATGGGCGGCCCCTTATTCCAAGATCATGCCCTCTAGTTCTAGTCTCCCCCATCATTGGAAACATCCTCTCTGCATCCACCTTTTCAAGCCCCCTCATAATCTTACATGTTTCGATAAGATCACCTCTCATTCTTCTGAACTCCAATGAGTAGAGGCCCAACCTACTCAACCTTTCCTCATAAGTCAACCCCCTCATCCCCGGAATCAACCTAGTGAATGTTCTCTGAACTACCTCCAAAGCAAGTATATCCTTTTGTAAATATGGAAACCAAAACTGCACGCAGTATTCCAGGTGTGGTCTCACTAATAAGTTGTATAGCTGTAGCAAGACTTCCCTGCTTTTATACTCCATCCCCTTTGCAATAAAGGCCAAGATACCATTGGCCTTCCTGATCACTTGCTGTACCTGCATACTATCCTTTTGTGTTTCATGTACAAGTACCCTCAGGTCCCGCTGTACTATGAGACTTTGCAATCTTTTTCCATTCAAATAATAACTTGCTCTTGATTTTTTCTGCCAAAGTGCATGACCTCACACTTTCCAACATTATACTCTATCTGCTAAATTTTAGAGCACTCACTGAGCCTGTCTATGTCCTTTCGCAGATTTTTTGTGTCCTCACACATTGCTTTTCCTTCCATCTTTGTATCGTCAGCAAACTTGGCTACGTTACACTCAGTCCCTTCTTCCAAGTCGTTTATATAGATTGTAAATAGTTGGGGTCCCAGCACTGATCCCTGTGGCACTCCACTAGTTACTGGTTACCAACCAGAGAATGAACCATTTATCCCGACTCTCTGTTTTCTGTTAGTTAGCCAATCCTCTATCCATGCTAATATATTACCCCCAACCCTGTGAACTTTTATTTTGTGCAGTAACCTTTTATGTGTCACCTTGTCAAATGCCTTCGGGAAAGTCCAAATACGCCACATACTTGCATTGGAGGCTGTTCAGAGAAGGTTCACTAGGTTGATTCCGGAGATGAGGTGGTTGACATATGAAGATAGGTTGAGTAGGTTGGGCCTATACACATTGGAGTTCAGAAGAATGAGAGGTGATCTTATCGAAACATATAAGATAATGAGGGGGCTCGACAAGATGGCTGCAGAGAGGATATTCCCACTCATAATGGAAACTAAAACTAGGGGACAATCTCAGAATAAGGGGCCGCGTATTTAAAACTGAGATGAGGAGGAATTTCTTCTCTCAGAGGGTTGTAAATCTATGGAATTCTCTGCCCCAGAGAGCTGTGGAGGCTGGGTCATTGAATATATTTAAGGCAGAGATAGACAGATTTTTGAGCGATAAGGGAAGTGGAGCTGAGCCCATGATCAGATCAGCCATGATCTTATTAAATGGCGGAGCAGGTTCGAGGGGCCAGGTGGCCTACGCCTGCTCTTATTTCTTATGTTCTTATGTTGGCAATGATACTGTTAAAGGTTGGTTATGTTTTTAAGCAGCATTCATCTAACCCAAGTATGAAATGCTTAATTGTAATAATATGATTCTAATACACACACATGCATTGTACAATTATTTCTTCAAACATTTGCTTTTTTAGTAATGATACACAGTCATCCCACTCAGTATCTGAAGCAAAATTTACTAGAAAGATAGACTGAGGCAGGCACTAACTGAACTGTTGGTCTCAACAATAAAGGCTTATCTTAGAAGACATTTGTTGAAATGGGTGGTTTACTGACTGCAGTGAAAATCTTGATGCTTTGAATTCGAGTGAGACCCTTAGATATTGTTATCCATTCCTTACGAGAGGGTGTTGCTACAAAAGAAGACATCGATGCCTGACTATTTGACATGTTGTTATCTTCTTACAGTGACATATGGGTTTGTAAGTTTCAGTTTGCGCTCCAAGCAGTTTAGTTATTTGTAATCCCATTCTGTTGATATTAGCAGTACAGATGAAGTGTGAGAAATGAAAGTCCTTTTGCTTAAAGATCCCAAACAAGAAGAATTGGGACTTGATCCATATGTTCAGGTGAGTGGCCTGAAAAGTATTAGTTTTGCTATTATTTTATATCACTATATCCCAGTTGTGTTTGTGTATAATGCCAAGTAACCGAAACCCTGAAACTGTTATTATAGAAGGATTGTTCATTCAATGTAACACAAATTTTATTTTAGAAGATCAGCTTTTTGCTGATTATCTTACAGTAAAATATCTCGATTAGTCACTATGTATTTAGTGTGATATTGGAGTGGGCAATTCTGGTGGAAGATTTTACTTGAATAAGCTACAGGTCGAATCTATATTATGCAATTTCATATGAAAAAAATTAGAATTTCTGTGATGTAATCTAATTTGGACTGTTTTTGTTATCAGGAATTTGCTTCACTTGGCCTTCAAGCAGCTTTAATTCCTGTTTTATCATTTGAATTTGTATCACTTCAAGACTTATCAAGGAAGGTAAAGAGGGCAATGAAAAACTGAATGTTTAAAAATGATTAGCTATGTATTAGTTGTCAGATACTGAGATGATATAGTGTCTGTCCAGTAAGACATACAAATTATAGCACAGCAAATACAGAAGTTGATGCAGTGTGTCACTGATGGCTTGCAGAATGTTGTATTGGGTTTGTAAATTTGTAAAGAAAGAATCATATTTTAATTGACAGTGCAAATCGATGTTTATGCAAGTAGATGCATTATGCAAAAGAGCAGAAAAACAGGCAAATCAAGATGATTAAATAAACAACTTATTTAGAGAAAACAGTAAGAAACTCAAATTTATAATTGCAGTTTATTAAATCTATATCTTTGCATCACTTTTTCCAAAAGGATAAAGTTGCATACATTTTTATTTTTGAATAATAAATGTTATAAATATGAAACCAAATAGAAGCAGGAGTTAACTGTGAAGTAATTGTAAAATGTTATGATATCTATTGTACTATATTTGAATGCATTACATGTGCAGTATTCCTGAAGTGAATTGACCCATAACTGATGAACCGTTGTTGACTTGTGGTTCTTTAGAGCTTACTGTTTTGGAGAACAATTGAATGTTTATTCATATAATATATCAATAAGGTGGACGCTGACTATTACTGTACCACATTTTGAGAATGAAAATAACAATTGAAATATAGTTTTTAAAAATTTACATATACACAGGGACATGATTCAGATTTCAACTTTTACCTTACGAATATTTAATTTTCACAATAATAATTTTACACGGTGATTAAACAGTAGGTAGGTTGGGGTTGCTAATATAATATAGATTAATATTTTTGTAACAGCTGTTATAGAATATAACTGTTACTCTACACCAATGATTTTATTTTTATTTTAAATCTACAAAGCCCTATGCCCAATTATCCTGTGAGGCAAAGTGCAATAAATATGAACACTTATACTTCGTAGTCTAAACAGTTGAGTATGAACAGAATTGTACTTGATTCCTTTGAACATTGAGTAAAATTTGCATTCTGCAACATACAAATAATCTGTTCATTTCATTGCATTGTATTGTGCAAACGAACTTAATACCTTTGAGGATTATAGCATTTAAAAATGTAGCAAAGTGAAAAAAAATGTTCATGAGATATACTACAGGTTGAGCATCCGAAATCCGGAGTTTCAAAATTCGGAATGTTCCGGAATCCGGACACCGGGCCGATCCATGGCAGGGTCATTCGGAAACCGGAAAATGTTCCAAAATCTGGATTCCCCCGCCTCAGCGTCCCGACCGCTCCAGCCCTCGGCGGTCCGACCTCGCCCCGGCCCTCGGTGACCCGTCCTCGCTGCGGCCCTCGGCGGCCCGACCTCGTCCCGGCCCTCGGTATCCCGACCTCGCTGCGGTCCTCGGCGGCCCGACCTCGCCCCGGCCCTCGGCGGCCCGACCTCACCTCGGCCCTCGGCGGCCCGACCTCGCCCCGGCCCTCGGCAGCCCGACCTCGCCCCGGACCACAGCGGCCTGACCTCGCCCTGGCCCTCGGCGGCCCGACCTCACCCCGGACCACGGCGGCCCGACCACGTCCCGGCCCTCGGTGGCCCGACCTTGCCCCGGCCCTCGGCGGCCCGACCTCACCCCGGACCACAGCGGCCCGACCACGTCCCGGCCCTCGGCGGCCCGACCTCGCTGCGGCCCGACCTCACCCCGGCTCTCGGCGGACTGACCACGTCCCGGCCCTCGGCGGCCCGACCTCACCCCGGACCACAGCGGCCCGACCACGTCCCGGCCCTCGGCGGCCCGACCTCACCCCGGACCACAGCGGCCCGACCACGTCCCGGCCCTCGGCGGCCCGACCTTGCCCCGGCCCTCGGCGGCCCGACCTCACCCCGGACCACAGCGGCCCGGCCCGACCTTGCCCCGGCCCTCGGCGGCCCGACCTCGCCCCGGACCACAGCGGCCCGACCACGTCCCGGCCCTCGGCGGCCCGACCTTGCCCCGGCCCTTGGCGGCCTGACCTCACCCCGGACCACAGCGGCCCGACCTTGCCCCGGCCCTCGGCGGCCCGACCTTGCCCCGGCCCTTGGCGGACCTGACCTTACCCCGGACCACAGCGGCCCGACCACGTCCCGGCCCTCGGCGGCCCAACCTCGCTGCGGCCCGACCTCGCCCCGGCCCTCGGCGGCCCGACCTCACCCCGGACCACAGCGGCCCGACCACGTCCCGGCCCTCGGCGGCCCGACCTCACCCCGGACCACAGCAGCCCGACCACGTCCCGGCCCTCGGCGGCCCGACCTTGCCCCGGCCCTTGGCGGCCTGACCTCACCCCGGACCACAGCGGCCCGACCTTGCCCCGGCCCTCGGCGGCCCGACCTTGCCCCGGCCCTTGGCGGACCTGACCTCACCCCGGACCACAGCGGCCCGACCACGTCCCGGCCCTCGGCGGCCCAACCTCGCTGTGGCCCGACCTTGCCCCGGCCCTCGGCGGCCCGACCTCGGCGGCCCGACCACGTCCCGGCCCTCGGCGGCCCGACCTCACCCTGGACCACAGCGGCCCGACCACGTCCCGGCCCTCGGCGGCCCGACCTCACCCCGGACCACAGCGGCCCGACCACGTCCCGGCCCTCGGCGGCCCGACCTCACCCCGGACCACAGCGGCCCGACCACGTCCCGGCCCTCGGCGGCCCGACCTCACCCCGGACCACAGCGGCCCGACCTCGCTCCGGCCCTCGGCGGCCTGACTTCGCCTAGGACGCCCATCGCCCCCTCTTCCCCCCTCACCCCCTTACCTCGGCGGGCTGACCTTGCCCCCTTACCTCGGCTGCCCGAACTCACCTACCTCGGCCCAGGCAAAGATGTTGCAAAATCCGGACATACTCGGAATCTGGAACGGCCTCAGTCCCAAGGTTTCCGGATTTTGGACGCTCAACCTGTACTAATTTCATTAATATTTGTTTTCATTCATTTTGATAATGTTCAATGCTGTGCATTTTACAGCAGTGTTGTACAATAATTTAGCCGCTAGTCATATGTAGCTAATTGGGAATCCAGATGGGGCTAATTTGTTTTCTGATTAGAAGATAAAAAATGAGTAATAGTCTTCAGGCATATGAGACCAATACTCATTTGCACGATGCATGCTTAGGTACTTTAACCTTTTTGTGCATCTGTTGGTAAAATATTAAGATGAAAAGCAGAGCGTTCTTTGATCGTTGACAGTGCTTTATTTGAGTGGTTACTGAATGATGACATTTATTAAGTAAATATACACATGAAGTACATATACCTGTATTGTGTGAGTGTATGTAAGGAGTTTTTCTACTAAAGTTAGTGGATGTGGCTAAAATGGTGTCGCCGTAGCCACACCTGTGGCTAGTCAGCAATTTCTTTTGGACAACTCTGTTGTACAGAATCATTGTACATCAGTATCCAAAGAGAGATATTAACTTTATAAATTATAAGATACAAGTGAGATTCAGTGCTGAAAATACTGCTGATGAAGAATGATAAAATTTGAGATTTTTATAACAATGGTCGTCTGAATAGTTTGAATAATCAAATAACAGTAAAATTCACAGTAGAATTTTTATACCATCATGTTGTAATAGTCATTGAGTTGTATTTTCCATATTATGTACATATACATGTATTATAGACCTCTTTATTTTTGCAATAGAAATATTTACAACATGCAACCCAGGAAAATATTATTACAGTGAAAATAACTGGTTTTGTCGAATGTGCTGTGAGGCAGAGATTGATTCGTGATTGCAAATTTAACAGCTGAATAGGCAATCACTGTCATCCAAAATGTTTATTGTAAGCAATTAATTCTATAATAATACCATTTCATCCTAATATTCATTTAGCTTTCACATCCTGAAGCTTATGGTGGTCTGATATTTACCAGTCCCAGAGCAGTTGATGCTGTCAAGTTATGTTTGGGTGAGAAGGCTGTCAGAGAAGGTAAGTGAGTTATTAAATGGCACCAATAATTTCTCATTTCTTTAATGTATTTGTGAGACATTACCTTTCACTTAGTAAGTCACCAGGACTGGATGGGATGCATAGATAAGTCACCAGGACCAGATGGGATGCATCCTAGGATGCTGAGAGAAGTAAAGGTGGAAATTGCAGAGGTACTTGCTATAATCTTCCAATCCTCCTTGGATATGGGGCTGGTGCCAGAGGACTGGAAAATTGCAAATGTTTCACCTTGTTCAAAAAAGGGTGTAAGGATAAATCCAGCAACTACAGGCCAGTCAGTTTAACCTTAGTAGTGGGGAAGCTTTTAGAAACAATAATCAGGGACGAAATTAACAGTCACTTGGATAAGTATGGATTAATTAAGGAAAGCCAGCATGGATTTGTTAAAGGTAAATCGTGTTTAACTAACTTGATTGAGATTTTTGATGAGGTAACAGAGGTGTGGTGTACATAGACTTCTAAAAGGCGTTTGATAAAGTGCCACATAATAGGCTTGCCAGCAAAGCTGAAGCCCATGGAATAAAAGGGACAGTGGCAGCATGGATACAAAATTGGCAGGGTGATAGGAAACAGAGTAGTGGTGAATGGTTGTTTTTCGGACTGGAGGAAGGTGTTTCCTAGGGGTTGGTACTTGGACCATTGCTTTTCTTGATATATATTAATGACTTAGACTTGGGTGTACAGGGCACAATTTCAAAATTTGCAGATGACACAAAACTTGGAAGTATAATGAACAGTGAGAAGGATAGTGATAGACCTCAAGAGGACATAGACAGACTGGTGGAATGGGTGGACACGTGGCAGATGAAATTTAACACAGAAAAGTGTGAAGTGATACATTTTGGTAGGAAGAACGAGGAGAAGCAATATAAACTAACGGTTACAATTCTAAAGGGGATGCCTGAACAGGGTGACTTGGGGGTATACATGCACAAATTGTTGAAGGCAGCAGGTT
Organism: Pristiophorus japonicus; assembly: GCF_044704955.1. Taxonomy (NCBI): domain Eukaryota; kingdom Metazoa; phylum Chordata; class Chondrichthyes; family Pristiophoridae; genus Pristiophorus; species Pristiophorus japonicus. Next base: position 276,160,923 of record NC_091979.1, on the reverse strand, counting down.
GAGAAAGCAGTTAAAAAAGCTTACGGGATCCTGGGCTTCATAAATAGAGGCATAGAGTACAAAAGCAAGGAAGTTATGATGAACCTTTATAAAACACTGGTTCAGCCTCAACTGGAATATTGTGTTCAATTCTGGGCACTGCACTTAGGAAGGATGTGAAGGCCTTAGAGAGTGTGCAGAAAAGATTTACAAGAATGGTTCCAGGGATGAGGGACTTCAGCTACATGGATAGACTTGAGAAACTGGGGTTGTTCTCCTGAGAGCAGAGAAGGTTGAGAGGAGATTTGATAGAGGTGTTCAAAATCATGAGGGGTCGAGACAGAGGAGATAGAGAGAAACTGTTCCCATTGGCAGAAGGGTCGCGAACCAGAGGACACAGATTTAAGGTGATTGGCAGAAGAACCAAAGGCAACATGAAGAAAAACTTTTTTATGCAGCAAGTGGTTAGGATCTGGAATTCACTGCCAGAAAGGATCCTGAAATGGTTTTGGTGTTTCACTTTTAAGTTAACCAATTATACATTTTACTATTTTACTCCTTATCAGCATTGTGGGAGCATCTTTACCACACAGACTGCAGTGGTTTAAGAAAAAGGCCTTTTCACCACCTTCTCAAGGGCAAATAGGGATGGGCAATACATTCCAGCCTTGCTAGCAATGCCCAAATCCTGAGAGTGAATAAAATCATAGTGTTGCAGTACAGAAGGAGGCCATTCAGGCCATCATGCCTGTGTCAGCTCTTTGAAAGAGTTATCCAATTAGCCCCAATCCCCTGTTCTTTCCCTAAAGCCCTGTCATTTTTTTTCCCTTCAAGTATTTGTCCAATTCCGTTTTGAAAGTTACTGTTGAATCTGCTCCCACCACTCTTTCAGACAGTGTATTTCATATCACAACAACTTGCTTAATAATGTTGGCTCTGGTTTTTTTGCCAATCACCTTTAATCTGCGCCCTCTGATTACCAACTCTTCTGTTACTGGAAACAGTTTCTCCTTATTTACTTTATCAAAACTATTCATGATTTTGAACACCACAATCAAATCTCCTCTTAACCTTCTCTGTGTTAAGTAGAGCAACCCCAGCTTCCCCGGTCTCTCCACATAACTGAAGTCCCTCATCCCTGATAGTAAATCTCTTCTGCACCGTCTCTAATGCCTTAATTTAAAAAAAATGCTTGTACACATGATAGAGTTGCTGATATTACAAAAGTTAGTTTGACTTACTGTTGTTGAATCAGTGAGAAAGGATTGATCAAAAATTTCTGAAAAATTCAAGGGCTACTCTTCATTTCCAAACCCATTTTACTGAATTAATGAAAACACTATATTACGCAGGGATTAAAAGAAAAATTACGAGTACTGGAAATCTAAAAAAGTAACAGAAAATATTGGAAATACACAACAAGTCAATAAGCATCTAAAAGCAAATGAAAGGTTAACATTTCAGGGGTGACCCTTCATCAGTACTGGTTTAGTCTGTTTCATGTTTTTATATCCCATTTTGTTTGATTGGTTATTTGATTTGCTTTTGAATGTTCCAGCCTTGTACCTGTAGACTCTGAAAACCACCCAAAATGGAGCCAGAAGACAAAACATGGCAATTTTCTCTCCTTCCCCTTGTGGAAAGTTTACATACCTGTACAGTAGTTTTTACATCACTTAACCTTTATCACTCAGTGAAGACTAAATAAATAAACAATGCTTGTGAATACAATTAGGTATTTTTTTTAAACTGTAAATATTATTTAAGTTAGCCATCATGCATGGTATGGAGAAAAACACCTGCACAGTGGTGGAAAGTGGCCAGCAAAGGAGCGAGCAACTGCCATATTTTTTGGCACTGAGTGTTTCTGAGTGAAACCTGTGTCCTTGCTTAGCAGTCAATACAATTCTGAATTCACATGCATGGAATGTTTAGTTTTCTGAAAGGATGTCAAATTCAGCAATCTAGATTACAAATCTGATATCCTATTATAACCATAAATGGAGTTTAAATGGTTTCAAATGAGCAACCCTCCAATGTTGTTTTATTTCAAGCATCATTGAATAATAAAATATGTATAATTTTTACATTCGGCAATGTACTTAGTCAATGCAATACTATTTGAAAAAATGTTAACAAACTTGTTAAAAACAAGGAGACATACAAGCAATATAATTTAATAGATCAGTAGGAATAGGCAACAATTATTTCAAACAGCGATTATAATTAGGTCGCATCTACACCTTAACGTAAATGGCTCAGGGAGTTAAGCCCCTACTGTCATCAGCAATTTCTTGCTTGCAGGCAATACATTTATTCCGACAGCCATAAAGTGAGTCCCTCATTATAGAGAAGCAGTTTTACTCATTTCTAATATGGTAAGAGCCCACTGAATGATGAGTAGAATTTTATAAATTATAAAAAGAAATAAGTTTGGAAATAACAAGTAGCATATTGTTGATTCTATTATAATAAATGTGTTAACCAATTCTTTATTGGGTCTATTCTGTAGATTTGATAATGAATAGGAAATGTAATGAAAAAGGAAAAAATAATTTTGAATTAAAAATCTTTAATGTAATTAATCATATTTCCTAATCTTTTTCCTTTTTAATAGAATGGAATAATAATTCTTTAAAAGAACAGTGGAATGAAAAATCTATCTATGTTGTAGGAAGATCTACAGCCAATTTAGGTGAGAAAAGTTAGTTTCATGTACATCGCAGATATATGTGCTGTCATAATTGGGCAAAATAAGAGATAAATTAATCAGAAGATTCTGGTAAAATTATACACTAAGAATGAAGCTTGAGTAGTTATTCCTGAACTTGCAGATTGTGTTGCTAATTCAGAACTGTTCCTGCCTTTTTGTTATTTTTGTTTACTAGTCCATCTCCCAGTGTTTTTCACAGGATCGGAGGCCTAACAGTGAGTAATTGAGACTGGTTAAGAAACAAGTAGCAAGATGAGACCTGGAAGTAGATGGGAATATGGGTAGAGGCATGGCTTCAGGCAAGGGCCAAGGTCTATCACAATGCAGGAGGTCTAGTAGTGAGCAATTGGGAAGGAGGATAGTGGAGATACACCTGGAGAGGAAGCATCAGGCAGTGCATATGCAGGTAAATTACAACTTAGTATTGTTGGGCCTTAAACAGAGAATGCTTATGGTGGTTGAAGGAGAGCTGAATTGTTTTTGTACTATTTTTGATTAATTGGCAGTACAAACAATCAGAACAGGTAACTGACAATTTTCCAAAGCATCTGATTGGTTGATACTGAACTGTTGGGGGAGCATTCGCCTCTGAGGAGTAGCCAGAGAACTACAGATGAAACTTGGCAAGGCCTCATTTAAATAAAACTTCTCAGAATCCCACGCGACACCCAGCCAAATTCACTGCATAGTCGATGGGAAAAAGTGGGAATTTGGCAGCAGGAGGCCACAGCCGGGGACCAGTGAGAACGGAGGGTTGGAGATTCCCTCATGCTGCGCAATTGGGCAGAGGCTGCAGCTGGGGAAGCCCAAGGACTCCTTGAGGGGATTGGGGTGAGCATTCCTCCTGCCCCTGGCCCACAAGCAGTTCAAACAGAAGGAAGTTTTTATAACCTGCCTTGGCCTCTTCTGGCCAGTCCGCTCCTCTCGCCATGTTTCTGTTGGCCTGCGGCTGACAGTACGTGACTCTCCCTGCCTTGACGTTAATATTATGTCTCAGCCTCTCCCACGGAGCCAAGGCCGCTCTGCTGGGGCGGCACTTCAGAACTCCCATGGATCTGCGCGAGAACAAAGTGAAAGATTACCTGTGACGCTTTGAAGGCCCCTGTCAACATTGGCACCCAGAGCCAAAATAGCTGCCATCTGAGCTTCCATGGCAGCAGTCTGTGAAGGAAGCTGTCAGCAGAGGCTTCATTATGGTGGGTGCCTCTGTGTTGTTAATGGAGCTGGCAGCTTGGTCCATGTTGGACAGAATGGTCTCCGTGCTCTACACGAAGCCTTGAAACAAGTTAGAGCTGGACTCCTCCATGCTTTGTGACATTGTGCGCAAGCTCTCGGATAGGCTGTCCAGTGCACCTAGTATTTCCTGGTATATGCCCATAACCCTTTGTCAGTAGCCAGAGCCCTCAAATTCAGCATCCAAGTCCACTGCAGGAACTAATATGCGACTTCTCACTCCAGCAAGCTGGCACCTGTGACGTCCTATTCCCCTGTCCTAGGGTCTGCGCATTTATGCCTGATGAGTCACCACGTGTAAACACATCCTGTAACCTAGCCTCTAAAGTATGCATGGTGCCAGAACCTGAGGCGGAGCTTGCGAGGATTGGATCGAGTAACAGAGCATCTTCAGGAAGGCTCGCCTCTTCTTTCTCCATTGGCAAAGAGATGTCCACATTCTCAGCACTTTCAAGGGAGTACAAAGAGAGAGAGGTAGGTGGTGAAAGCTTCTGCAGCTTATCGTGCTGAGTGTGTCGGGTGAGATAGAAGTCAGAAGGAACAGAGACAATTAGGTGTGTATAAATCCTACATGATGCCTCCTCCAGCATTGTCAGTTGTCACGGCCTCGACTCTGCCCTGCCCATGATAGCCAGCATGGTTTCTTCATTGGGGGTGAAGTTCCTCCTCAGGTGCAAGCCTGCTGTCTTGAATTCTGTGCGACCTGCCTGCAAGGAATAAGGGAGTGTGTTAGTGAGAGTCTTGTGAGGTGTTTAGAGAATGTGCCTGTTGTGGTAGAATAGCTGATAGTCAGTGTGTAAGATGTGGGTAAGTCAGGATTGCAATAATGGTGAGTGAGGAGAAGGTGGTATAGTGAAGTGAGGTACAGCGATTGTAGGAGATGTGAAGGAAAGCATGGAGGGAAGTCTTGGCATGTTAAGTCTTATGATTAGTCCAGCTGAAAGTGGTGGATGTGTTAACAGAGAGTAAGAAAGTCGCCTCAGTGCTTGCGGCCAATGTGTTCACACTTATGAATATACAGAATACTTCCACAGGTTATTCTGCAAATTTATGTCATGATATTTTCTTCAGGTCCATTATGCTGATTGATGTGTAACTGCAACCAATTAAAAATCTTTTTTTTTCTCTTTGTAGTGAAGGAAATTGGTCTTGCAACAGAAGGAGAAGACTCAGGAAATGCAGAAAAACTAGCTGAGCACATCTGTAGCAGTAAGTGAGCAAACATACCTTTGGAATTTGTGAAATCTCTTTTTAGCAAACATTTCAAATTCAGTTCATACATTTTATTGGTATAGTCATTTTTGAATATAGATAACTTTACAGTCAGTAATTAGCACAAAAGACATTAATATTTAAGAAGGTACAAAAATAAATATACTGGGCTACTTCTTGACTCCTTTCTTATCAAAGCATGCCCTACACGTCAGACGTTCTACTAGATTAGTATTTAATAGCAAACAGGAAATGGTCAATAATGTTCTATGCAGCAACAGTTAGACAGAAACAATTATATTAGGTATGAGATAGAAATGAGGATTAGTGCCTTAGAACATAAGAAGTAAAGGCTGTAGTTGTACTGCAGCTACTAGTCTCAGACTAGTATCTGTGGAGTGCAATGTGCAGTTGCCAGACCAAAGCTACACTGCCCACTGCACATTGCTGTGAGTCAGAGGTCAGCCATAAAGGAGCTCTGTCAATATCGGTCAGGGCACATAAGCAGAGCTCTACCACTTGGCCAGCTAATTTTTTATGTTAGCAGAGAGCAGGCTGCAGCATTGGCTTTCACATAACAATGAAACATTTAAAAGTAAATTAAGAAAGTGCCCAGGAGGTTGAGATTTTAAAACTCATATGATGTGTGATAGCCTCCTAGAGGGAATTTCCCATCTGCTGGCCTTAGTATACTTGATCAGATGCTGACTCCCAAGTTATACTACCAGTTTCCCATCGATGGCACCTGAAAACAATTTGTATTGACATGGAGCTGGCAGTGTTAGACTTCACAAAATATATATCCTATATTACGGAGATGAGTTAGAGGAAAAACTCAAAGCTAAAGTTACACTAGAATTGTTACTTTATGTTGCTTCTTTACAGTGTATTACATAGAAAGTACAACGCAGAAACAGGTTGTTCAGCCCAACCAGTCCATATAGATCTGATTTTTCTGGTGCAGGCTTTTTGATTTTGGATTTGCATTTTTTACAACACTGATTATGCTTTGAAGTGCCATGCACAGAAAAAGGATTGTGTCAGAGCCTTTAAAAAAAATATTATCTTGCTTTCTGCAGAAGAATCTTCAAAGTCCCTGCCTCTTCTGTTCCCTTGTGGTGCACTAAAAAGAGAGATACTTCCCAAATGTCTAAGAGAAAACAGTACGTATTAATTTTCTGAGGTAAAAAGAAAACTATTAGCGCTGGAAATGTGTAATGAAAATAGAAAATGCACAGCATATCAATCGGTATCTGAAGGAGAAAGATAGGTTAATGTTTCAGATATGATGTTTCATTAAAACCCATTTCTAATGAAGAAATGGTAACATTTTTATGTTTAGATGCAGATCAAGCTGCTATACATTTATCGTATTTTTTTTAAATCAGAAGCTGTATCTCTTTAATGTAAGTCTGTTCTTACTTGAAGTACAGAAAGAATAGCCTTAAAAAGTGGCCTGTGGTCACTGCTGTTTGTGCATTCTTCATAAGGAACTAATTAAGTTACTTAAAAAAATGCATTATGCTAAGCTTGTGGTAAAAGATTGGGGGGCCGAAATTCATCAGCCACCGCCCACTGCCGCTGACTGCCGCCCATTCCCGCTGACATTCCTCCTGAAGATCCGGCCACTGCCACTGCCACTTTTGGGGTGGCCTGCAGTAGGCGGGAGGGGAGAGCTGCTGGGAACCGCCCTTTGACTTCAGCGGATGGCCGAGTGGTGCAACTGACCTCACGCCTGCCAAGCTCCCAGATTCCTGTGGGTAGGAGTCAGTGGGACTCGGCAGCAGAATGGGGATGCACCGCTGGCTGGAGGCTGGTCTGTCCCCGACGGTAAGTCTGAAGAACCTGAAAAAAAGATAAGTGAAAAAAAATGTCAACAGCCAATTACCTGCATAGGATCCCCTGAAGGTCTTCGGACAGTTTTTGTATTTTTTATTGGTGATTATTTTTTTCAGGTCTTCGACCCTCCGTGGGCCCAATTCCATCCTTGGTGCCACTTGGGCGGCAAGCGCCTCTGGCGCCGAGAATGAGACCTCCCGCCCGCTGCCGCCCAGATTGGTGGCGTACGTCGTTCATTTGCTGCCCACCAACCTTCAAGGGACCTTGGCCATGAATATCTCTCCCAAAGTACCGTCCGGTACATTGCCGGCACTTTGGGCGGTACTTGGGTGGGCGGAGGCCTTGATGAAAATCGGCCCCTGGGTTTATTTTAAACTATTGCAATTGATCATTACTGGTCAATAGTAGATGCAATCTTTGTTTTTCATATTCCTTTTCATTCTCGCCACCTCACCCCAGCGATACTTACCTTTCACAAAAGTCTACAGTGTACTATGATGTTCATCTATTTATGAAATGAGATAGAATGTGCATAAGCAGAATTTTATCCTCCCTCACACTCTCACTGGAAAGCCTTCCCAATCTGGCTAATTGCCATAGTAGGATTCAAACTCAGGCTGTATTTGGGAGTCCAACTCTCCAATGTTGAATCTACTGGACTGTTTCTAAAACTACGTTGTGTTTATCATAGCGCCCATATAACACTGTGGGGTAAATTATGAGTTTGGCACAATGGGAATGCATGCCAGATATTCGATAACATCTGATTCGCAGTTTACATAATGTTCATCCATTAATTTAATTATAGCATTTACCCCTGTATGTATTGTTGTTTACCCACCCGAAACTTATTTTCAAATAAGAGGAGCTTCACAGCAAGTCAATGTAGGAGATTTTCATCCCATCAGTCGGGGCTGGATTAAAACCTAGATCTCAGAAATGCAAGCCTAATTTCTACTCACAGCTTTCCTTTCAGAAATTTCTATTCATTTTTGTATTTTTGCTATAATATGCAAGTGTGTCTTGTAACCTTGTTAAGAATTGATTCTTGTTGATGTAAGGAAATAATGTTCATGAAAATCTGTTCTATTTTTGTGGAAACAGTCTGCACAAATAGGTGATGTGCATCCGTTAGAGCTTTTGCACTGCCAGCTACATATTTTTGCTTTACATTTACAAAAGTCTCCACTAATTTCAGATGTGCCTTTGGAGAGCATCACTGTCTATCAGACATCTCAACATCCTTGCTTCCAGCAGGCTTTGAATAATTATTTTTCAGAACAGGTATGTGATTCAGGTTATACTGCACCAGATATAATGATATTATGTAAGTGAATTGTTCAGTGGACTCTATTAGCCAAAGTCTCCACTCACAAACATCAGTACGTAAAAATAACCTATCTGCTTTAACTGGAGTGAATGTCTTTTCTTAAGGGCTTAATTTGCTCTAAGCACACTGTGCTTAGATGAGTTTTTTCCCCGTTTTTCTTGACATATTCTCAGAAATACACACGTTTACTCAATACATGCTTGTACCGCGGATTTAATTAAGGTAAACGGATTTAATGAAGGTAAACAACTGTGAGCAGCCACTGGTGGTAGGGGCGGGGGGAGAACTTCAATAATAGTGCTCTATTACATTAACCCTGTTTATATACCAGCTATGGCATGTTCAGATTGGCTACAGTCAACATAGAAAGGCCCGCTTTACTGTTTCGGCCCTTCCAATTATTGTAGATAACATGAGCAAATGGAGAAATACCAATCTACAGGTTGGAAGAGCAAACGTCCACTAACAAGAGTCCCCAGCAGACATGGGAGACAATCATATGGAATGTCCATAACCCACGGTACAAAGTGGGGTGCACAAGAAGGTGTAAACTTTGGAGAAATGTGCCAACATAAACAGTGGGGCACATTGGCAGTTAAGTCACAATTAGTATCAGGGATGAATTACCATGAAATGTGATAAAAACAACTGGTTGACTTCTGTCCTTCTGGGAAACTGCCACTCTTTCCAGTCTGTGACACATGTGACTCCAGTCCCACACTATGTGGTTGACTCTAAATGCCTTCAGAGGAAGTAGGAATGGGCAGTAAATGCTGCCCAAGACTCAAAAATATAGGTATGATTGTCAAATACTTTATATTGACCTATATGGATGTGAGAGGCAGTTATCTTACAACTCTTTTGGGTTGAAGACAATTAAACAATTAAATCAAGTGCCCCCTGATTAAAGGGGGGGACACTCCAAAAACGTTCAAACAAGTGCCCCTTGTTCAACAGCTCTACAACTATTTTTATTGCAAACAAAACAAACATTAAATCAAGTGCCCCCTGATTAAAGGCGGGGGGGGGGGGGGGGGGGACACTCCAAACAGTTTTCAAGTGCCCCTTTTTTTTTGTTTTTTGGGGTTTTTTTGTGGGTTTTTTTGGGCACTAAAACCATTGCTGTTCAAGGGGCTCCAGCTGTGAGCCATGTTTGCCTGAAACTCTGCTGCCTATGTCACATCTACATTGTCCTATACTAATTCCCACTCAACCATCACGCTCATATAACACTCTCTAGCCTACATTGGCTCACCATATACAACATATAAAACAGGACAAGAAAAGACCAACTGGTCCATCCAGCCATGGTGCACCACCAACACACCCTCCCAGTCACACAATCTCCTGCGAAAGACAATCTAAAGCAAAACTTTAGACCAGTTTTGGAAAAACTATCAGAAATTCCTCTCCGACCCCAAAATTTATTTCACACAAGGAAATTACAATAATACCTATCTAGGAGTCATGCTCGATTGCATCATGTCATATAGACAGCATCTCCTGAACCTTGGGAAAAAAACTAAAGAGTAGGGTCAACATAATCCAGAAACCTGCTGGGTCCACATGGGGAGCAGACGCTCAAATCCTCCGTATGGCAGCACTCGCCCTGGCGTACTCTACAGCGGAGTACTGCTGTCCGGCATGGCTATCAAGTCCACATGTCAAATCCATTGATGTCCAGCTGAATTCTACTATGAGAATTATCACTGCTACGCTTGTATCGACACCAACACCTTGACTGGCCATGCTACACCAGCAAAGACATGCTGATCCAGGCCAACTTGAACAACCTACCATCAACCCGTCTTGAATCTCGAAGGCCATTTTGGAACGTCACCGAAGCCCTTCAGCAATCTCCCTTCAGCCTTGATGATGAAATGCTTGGAAGAACTGTGACATGCGGAATGGATTCCTTATAGATGACCCCGCAGTACAACCTGAAGGATCAAACCTTCCTCACAAACTGTGGACGATCATTAACTGCCTCAGAACCGGTCATGGTAGATGCTGCCACCTTCTCCATAGGTGGAAGGTTAAAGCATCCCCATCATGCAATTGAGGAGCTCCTAATCAGACACCGGAGCACATCATTGAGCACTGTCCTCGGAGGAAATTCGCATGCAGCCTACAAGATATCCTCGCTGTTACACCGGAAACTTTGGCCTGGATATCTTATTTCGATATTGACATTTTATTTGCTTTGCTACTACCAGTACAAGAACAAGAACAAAATAATATCCTCACGCAGGAACTTGTCCAGTTCCCTTTTGGAGGCCTGTAGAAAATCCAGCCTCACGGAACATTTTAGCACAATATTTTAGAAATTGATGACTTTGTTCGAAAGAAGTACTTCCTGGCATCTATATTTTTTTATTTTGTACTGATGTCCATTCGTACCCCTTCCCTATCTAACGCAAATGACCTATCCACCTGAACACAATCTATTCCTTTTAAACACCTCAATTGTAGACCTTGAAAGTCTACGACATGACGAATGCAATCAATGATGCATTGTAGTGTCAGCTGTGGCTCAGTGGGTAGCACACTCACCTCTGAGTCAGAAGATTGTGGGATCAAGTCCCACGCCAGGGACTTGAGCACATAAATTTAGACTGACACTCCAATGCAGTGCTGAGGGAATGCTACACTGTCGGAGGTGCCATCTTTCAGATGAGACATTAAACCGAGGCACCATCTACTCTCTCACATGGACATAAAAGATCCCATGGCACTATTTCGAAGAAGAGCAAGGGAGTTATCCTTGGTGTTCTGGCCAATATTTATCCCTCAATCAACAAGCCTCAAAAAACTTGGGTTTTGATCTCCCGGACTTGTTGCCCCTCTTTGTGAATCTTTGGAATTCTCTACCCCAAAGGGCTGTGGATGCTGAGTCGTTGTGTATATTCAAGGCTGAGATAGATAGATTTTTGGACTCTAGGGGAATCAATGGATATGGGGATCGGGCGAGAAAGTGGAGTTGAGGTCGAAGATCAGCCATGATCTTATTGAATGGCAGAGCAGGCTTGAAGGGCCGTCTAGCCTACTCCTGTTCCTAATTCTTATGTTCACAAACATAGGGACAGTGGTAGGCCATTCAGCCCCTTAAGCCTGTTCCACCATTCAATGAGATCATGGCTGATCTGTGACCTAACTCCATATACCCACCTTTGGCCCATATCCCTTGACACCTTTGGTTAACAAAAAGCTATCAATTTCGGACTTAAAATTAACAATTGATCTAGCGTCAATTGCCGTTTGCGGAAGAAAGTTCCAAACTTCTACCACCCTTTGTGTGTAGAAGTGTTTCCTAATTTCACTCCTGAAAGGGCTGGCTCTAATTTTTAGACTATGCTCCCTAGTCCTAGAATCCCCTAGAAGCAGTAATAGTTTCTCTCTATCTACCCTATCTGTTCCCCTTAATATCTTGAAAACTTTGATCAGATTACCCCATAACCTTCTAAGTTCTCGGGAATACAACCCTAATTTGTGTAATCTGTCCTCGTAACTTAACCCTTGAAGTCCGGGTATCATTCTGGTAAAGCTACGCTGCACTCACTCCAAGGCCAGTATATCCTTCCTCACGTGTGGTGCCCAGAACTGCTCACAGTACTCAAGGTGTGGTCTAACCAGGTTTTGTATAGCTGCAGCATAACATCTATCTTCTTGTATTATAGTCCTCTAGATATAAAGGCCAGCATTCCATTAACCCTTATGATTATTTTCTGAACCTGTTCATGATATTTTAATGATCTTTGTATCTAGACACCCAAGTCTCTTTGGACCTCCACTGTTTTTAGTTTTTCATTATTCAATTCCGTGGGCTTCTACTTTAGTTAACAGCCTCTTATATGGGACTTTATCAAATGCCTTCTGAAAGTCCATGTAGATAACATCCATAGACACTCCCCCGTCCACTTCTTCAGTCACCTCTTCAAAAAATTCAATCAGGTTTGTCAGGCGTGACCTACCCTTTATAAATCCATGCTGGCTCTCTCTGTTCAACTGAAAATTTGAGATGTTCAGTCACCCTATCCTTAATTATAGACTCTAGCAACCTCCCGACAACAAATGTTAGGCTAACTGGTCTACAATTCCCTGGTTTCCCTTTCTCACTATTCTTAAATAGTGGAGTGACGTGCGCAATTTTCCAATCTAATGTTCTTGTGTTCCTCCAAAGTATTAAACATTGACAAAATTGGTCAACACCCATGCTGGGTTCTTTATGCAAGATCTCAATTTGTCAATTCCCTCCAGGTTTTTAATACCAGTTTTAAATGGGACAAATCAACATGATTTGGGAATGAAGTAAATTTGTATGTTCCAGATTGATTATTGCTAAACAAGAGAGTAACAAGTCAAAAGAAGCTTTAATGCCAGGATTGTGCATTAATGTGCATTTAGACATATTGGGCTAGAAATTCGGTTTTCAGTGAAAACTGTATTTTTTTGCCAAAATTACCGTTTTCACTTCGCTATCAGGCCAGAAATTCAACCATTAATTTGCGCAGCGGTAAAATTCAGCGTTGCAAACCGCTACCCTCGACAACTTTAGTCCGAGGCCAATACCGTTGTGAGGGATAAATTGTACGAGTTGCAAATAGGTGGTCAGAATTATGCTGAAGGTAGTGAACTAATCAGTATTAGGAGGGTCTGAGAAATTGCCTATGTATGCAACACTTGCTTATATAGGTATAGCACACTTAAAACTTATTAAATCGTATCCTTAACCTTAGTAACACTCAAACAGCTGAAGTCAGCAGTTTTTGATTAGAAGTCTGAGGAAGAGATAAGGAAGCTAGTAGTTTGGTACAGCCACATTGGGCGTCGTATAGACTGGGTAAGAGGGCAAAATGGAACAACACAATAATGGGAGATGGGCAATTGCATATACCACTCAGAGCCAGTCTGATAAGAGTCGACAAATCAGTGTAACTCCGCTGATAGCAATAGACCTATCAATGATTTTGTAGGAGGGTAGCTCCTCTCCAAAAACTATATAAATTATACTTGAAAACTCTTGTATTTCGGAGGTTTAGACTGAACCTACCCGTGCATTGCTCGTAATAAAGCTGGTAAACCTGAGGTTTCGTTTGTTTACTTCCGTGGTCGTTATACAGTGGGAGCTGGGCGAGGTGTCGATTAACTATATCAGTTAATCCACACCGAGGAAGAGAAGCCTTCTTTTTACCCCAACAGATTGGCGAGGTGTCGACTACCGATATCAGATAGTCCGCCCTGAGGGAGAGAAGCCTCCATTTTACCCCTACACGCGGAAAAACACCAAAATATAAATTGGAAAAAAATTAAACTTCATAAAACATTTAAAGACACTTATCTATCGAATCGCTGAAAAAGAATTAAAAAAATAAAAACTTTACTTACCTTTTTGCAGGTTTTCATACTTACCACTGCTGGCAGGACTGCTACGACAGGTTTTTCCCTGTTGGTATTCTGAGCGCAAAATACGGGTGCGGTGAGAACCAAATTTTTGGCGAAAACGCTATTTTGGGTCTTGCACGGCGGCGTCTTCTGCCCAGTGGTACGTGGAAAGCGAAGCCCCAAAACTTCACTGAATTTTCCGCCAACCGGGTTTTTACCAAAAAAGATGAAATAGCACCAAAAACCCTGTCGCAAAATTGCCGAATTTCTAGCCCATTAACTCCCAAGTGCAAGAGCATGGATGAAATATGATATTGTTTCTTTAATGCTAATAGACAAAATTACTATCTCTTGATGCACACTTAAATATGTATACTGGCTCTAACACACAAATCAAATTAACCCTCTAGAAATAACTGTTGAGAATGTTAGTGTTTAATATATTCATATGGCATTCCAATGTCCACTGTTTTAAGGAAGATGTTAACCCATCTAAAATAAATAGGATTACAACTCTATTAAATTGTGAACATTACAATTTCGTATAAACATATTACGTATTTGTATATTAATGTCGCTCAGACATTCTAATACATCTATCATGACAAAAAAACAACAGTTCATGATCCTATTATATAGGCTGTGCTTCAACCAAAAATCAGAATCCACATGGTGTAATTTTTCATGTTTATAAATGAACAGTATAAATAGAATATATAATTGTAATACTGTTCATTTTCACTGATTAGGATGATTGATATAAGATTGCAATTAATGATACTACTCTTTCAAGTGATATTTTCTCAGAAGTACACAATTTGGAACTGGAGAGAAAAACACATTTATCTATTTTCCTTTTTTCCACCAGGGAATCCCAGAAAGCATCACCTTTTTCAGTCCTTCTGGTGTCAAGTTTTGCCTGGAGACTATTAAAAAATTGGCAGGAGATTTCATTGATCAAATTAAGGTAAATTTAAGGTGAAATGCCTCTCGTGTTGTGATCGAGTGAGCTTATCCCATTGATAAAGCTCATATTGATAGGTACCATAGAGCCGATTCAGCAATTGCATGTTCACAGAGCACATCCTTGCATTCTGGGAGCATGCCTCACTGAATAAGGTAAACAAGCCCAAGCTCCCGATTCACAATGCATTAAATTCAGTGAGGAAAACATTTTCTCATTTTTTGGAGCCCTAGCACAGAGTGTATGTAACCTTATTAGATCTCTTTTTTTAGTCGATTCCATTTCAATTTTATTCAAATTGATCCCACATCAAAATCAGCGATCTTCTTCACCTGTTTACTAATTCAGCGCGAGTTGTCCATTTATACTAAGCATTACTGGAATCTCATGCTCTGGGTGTTATAAGATTGATTCTTAAAGGTATGGCTGACAGTTCAGTACAACATTGAAAGTTTTATGTTTTGTAATTTTCACATAGCTGTATCTGAATTATTTGTTGCTGGTGTTTATTGCTGCATTTCCCATTGCAAGACCATTTTTGCAGATAAGTTTTCCGACAACAGTATTGCTTACAGCAAATGCTTCATTAACATGCAAAATTCTATTTTGTATTACAATGGCAGTGGTGGATTTGCAAAAGGAAGAGGAGTTTATGGAGAAGGAATGAAGGCTGGTGCAATTACTCCTCAGGCGTTTACACCCACTCGCTCTCAATCCAGGAGCCAAATCTTCAGACATTATTAGTACACCTAACAGGAGGTCTGAAGAGTCATGCCTCCACCATTTATGCTTCACAAGAGAGACTATCAAGGCGTTATGCGATCTCCCAAGCTCGACCTACGCACAAAGTCTACCATAGGAATAGCCTGCCCATGACTGGGACAACCAGGGGGCAGGCTATCTTAGATCTGGTCCTGTGTAATGAGACAGGATTACTAAACGGCCTCCTAGTAAAGGATCCCCTTGGAATGAGTGATCATAGCATGATTGAATTTCAAATTCAGATGGAGGGTGAGAAAGTTGGATCTCTAACCAGCATACTAAGCTTAAATAAAGGAGACTATGAAGGTATGAGGGCAGAGTTGGCTAAAGTGGATTGGGAAAATAGATTAAAGTGTAGGATGGTTGATGAACAGTGGTGTACATTTAAGGAGATATTTCACAACTCCCAAGAAAAATATATTCCAGTGAGGAGGAAAGGGTGTAAGAGAAAAGATAGCCATCCGTGGCTAACTAAAGAAATAAAGGATGGTATCCATTTAAAAACAAGGGCATACAAAGTGGCCAAAACTAGTGGGAGGACAGAAGATTGGGAAGCCTTTAAAAGCCAGCAAAGAATGACTAAAAAAATGATTAAGAAAGGGAAGATAGACTATGAAAGTAAACTAGCACGAAATATAAAAACAGATAGCAAGAGTTTCTATAGGTATATAAAATGAAAAAGAGTGGCTAAAGTAAATGTTAGTCCCTTAGAGGATGAGACCATGGAATTAGTAATGGGGAACATGGAGATGGCAGAAACTCTAAACAAATATTTTGTATCAGTCTTTACGGTAGAGGACACTAACAATATTCCAACAGTGGATAGTCAAGGGCTTATAGGGAGGGGGGAGGAACTTAACACAATCACAATCACTAAAGAGGTGGTACTCAGTAAGATAATGGCAGATAAATCCCCTGAACCTCATGGCTTACATCGTAGGGTCCTAAGAGAAATAGCGGCAGAGATTGTGGGTGCATTGGTTGTAATTTACCAAAATTCCCTGGATTCTGGGGAGGTCCCAGCAAATTGGAAAACTGCAAATGTAATGCCCCTATTTAAAAAAGGAGGCAGACAAAAAGCAGGAAACTATAGACCAGTTAGCCTAACATCTGTGGTTGGGAAAATGTTGGAGTCCATTATTAAAGAAGCAGTAGCGCGACATTTGGAAAAGCAAAATTCGGTCAGGCAGAGTCAGCATGGATTTATGAAGGGGAAGTCATGTTTGACAAATTTGCTGGAATTCTTTGAGGATGTAACGAACAAGGTGGATAAAGGGGAACCAGTGGATGTGTATTTGGACTTCCAGAAGTCTTTTGACAAGGTGCCATATAAAAGGTTACTGCACAAGATAAAAGTTCATGGGGTTGGGGGTAATATATTAGCATGGATAGAGAATTGGCTAACTAACAGAGAACAGAGAGTCGGGATAAATGTTTCATTCTCTGGTTGGCAACCAGTAACCAGTGGGGTGCCGCAGGGATCAGTGCTGGGACCCCAACTATTTACAATCTATATTAATGAATTGGAAGAAGGGAGTGGGTGTAACGTAGCCAAGTTTACTGACGATACAAAGATGGAAGGTAAAGCAATGTGTGAGGACACAAAAAATCTGCTAAAGGACATAGACAGGCTAAGTGAGTGGGCAAGAATTTGGCAGATGGAGTATAATGTTGGAAAGTGTGAGGTCATGCACTTTGACAGAAAAAAATCAAAGAGCAAGCAATTATTTAAATGGAGAAAGCTTGCAAAGTGTTGCAGTACAGCGGGACCTGGGGATACTTGTGCATGAAACACAAAAGGATAGTATGCACGTACAGCAAGTGATCAGGAAGGCCAATGGAATCTTGGCCTTTATTGCAAAGGGGATGGAGTATAAAAGCAGGGAAATCTTGCTACAGCTATACAGGGTATTGGTGAGGCCACACCTGGAATACTGCGTGCAGATTTGGTTTCCATATTTACGAAAGGATATACTTGCTTTGGAGGCAGTTCAGAGAAGGTTCACTAGGTTGATTCCAGAGATGGGGGGGTTGACTATGAGGAAAGGTTGAGTAGGTTGGGCCTCTACTCATTGGAATTCAGAAGAATGTGAGGTGATCTTATTGAAATAGCAGCACATTTGGAAAGCAGTGATGGGATCGGTCCAAGTCAGCATGGAATTATGAAAGGGAAATCCTGCTTGACAAATCTTCTAGAATTTTTTGAGGATGCAACTGGTAGAATGGTCAAGGGAGAACCAGTGGATGTGGTGTATTTGGACTTTCCAAAGGCTTTTGACAAGATCCCACACAAGAGATTGGTGTGCAATTTTAAAGCACGTGGTATTGGGGGTACTATACTGTCATGGATAGAGAACTGGTTGGCAGACAGGAAGCAGAGAGTCGGGATAAACGGGTCCTTTTCAGAATGGCAGGCAGTGACTAGTGGGGTGCCGCAGGGCTCAGTGCTGGGATCCCAGCTATTTACAATATACATTAATGATTTGGATTCGGGAATTGGATGTAATATCTCCAAGTTTACAGATGACACTAAGCTGGGTGGCGTTGTGAGCTGTGAGGAGGACGCTAAAAGGCTGCAGGGTGACTTGGACAGGTTAGGTGAGTGGGCAAACGCGTGGCAGATGCAGTATAATGTGGATAAATGAGAGGTTATCCACTTTGTGGGCAAAAACACAAAGGCAGAATATTATCTGAATGGCGGCAGATTAGGAAAAGGAGGTGCAACGAGACCTGGGTGTAATGGTACATCAGTCATTGAAAGTTGGCATGCAGGTACAGCAGGCGGTGAAGAAGGCAAATGGTATGTTGGCCTTCATAGCTAGGGGATTTGAGTATAGGAGCAGGAAGGTCTTACTACAGTTGTACAGGGCCTTGGTGAGGCCTCACCTGGAATATTGTGTTCAGTTTTGGTCTCCTAATCTGAGAAAGGACGTTCTTGCTATTGAGGGAGTGCAGCGAAGGTTCACCAGACTGATTCCCGGGATGGCAGGACTGACATATGAGGAGAGACTGGATCGACTGGGCCTGTATTCACTGGCGTTTAGAAGGATGAGAGGGGATCTTATAGAAACATAAAATTCTGACGGGACTGGACAGGTTAGATGCAGGAAGAATGTTTCCGATGTTGGGGAAGTCCAGAATCCGGGGCCATAATCTAAGGATAAGGGGTAAGCCATTTAGGACTGAAATGAGGAAAAACTTCTTCACTCAGAGAGTTGTTAACCTGTGGAATTCCCTACCGCAGAGAGTTGTTGATGCCAGTTCATTGGATATATTCAAGAGGAAATTAGATATGGCCCTTACGGCTAAAGGGATCAAGGCGTATGGAGAGAAAGCAGGAAAGGGATACTGAAGTGAATGATCAGCCATGATCTTATTGAATGGTGGTGCAGGCTCGAAGGGCCGAATGACCTACTCCTGCACCTATTTTCTATGTTTCTATGAAACGTATAAGATTATGAGGGGGCTTGACAAGTTGGATGCAGAGAGGATGTTTCCACTGATGGGGGAAACTAGAACTAGAGGGCTAAATCTTAGGATAAGGGGCCGCCCATTTAAAACTGAAATGAGGAGAAATTTCTTCTCTCAGAGGGTTGTAAATCTGTGGAATTTGCTGCCTCAGAGAGCTGTGGAAGCTGAGACATTGAATAAATTTAAGACAGAAATTGAGTTTCTTAAATGATAAGGGGTTATGGGGAGCAGGCAGGGAAGTGGACCTGAGTCCATGATCGGATTAGCTATGATCGTATTAAATGGCGGAGCAGGCTCGAGGGGCTGTATGGCCTACTCCTGCTCCTATTTCTTATGTACTTATGTTCTTATGACTGAATGTTACCACAGCATTGTATTTTACACACCCAGATCCTTCTAAGTTAGCATTGGTGAAATTTGCCACATCAGTCAGCCTTCAGTCCACCATTGCATAAACAAGTGACAGAAGCCTTCTTTGAGAAGAAAACACTTCATGGAAAGGCAACTACAATATGAAAAGGTGCAGAACTTTATCAGGTGTCAAGGCTTCCAAAAGTGCAAGGGCTCAATAATGACATACACCTTTGCCCTTGCACTGGCTGCTATTGTCCACTAACTGCCACTTCAGTTTTCTGAGGGCTAGCTGGATTGGGCTCATGTAGCATTACTTAGAAAGATACTCCCTCATCTGTACATCCACTTGCAATGCCTCAATTGCTGAGATTCTCTTGCAGATGGTCAGCGTGGGCACAAACTCTTGGTCACCACTTAGGTGCGCAAAGCCAACCTTCAAGGTTTTCTTAAGCCAACACCCTAGCCTCCAAGCCAGAAGTGAGAGCCTTGTAAATTAAAATCTCAGATCTCACTAGCAGAAGTCAGTGTCTGTGAAGGAAACTGCATCTGTGCTTTGGACCGCTATCTCACGAGCCCCTGCCCCAAGTATATCCCATTGAGCTACCACTAGTTCTATGGTGGTCTGCAGGTTTCCCAGTTTATTTTGTAGTACTGCACAGGTGTCAAAGCAGCACTTATGCACAGTTTATGACATACCATGCAGGAAATTCTGAACATTCTCAAAGGACTGCAAAAAGTGCTTCATTAATGAGCTCCTCTCTGTAGGAAACCCTGTAAGTTAAGAATCTGCAAGCTCTGCACCAGGACCTGACCCTCAGATCAGGTTGTTCATGCTTCTCTACGCCTATCTCCACTTGTCCCTTCTCACTTGAGCTCCTCCTAACCCAGCAACTAAATTGAGTGAAGGATTTTATATTCATTCAGCTGTGTTAGGTGAAAATTAGGACATTGTTATATTGTTTTATTGTTTTTGTTACAGTTTGCAGCAATAGGACCAACAACAGCTGAAGCCATGGCAACAGAGGGACTGACTGTGAGCTGTACTGCTGAAAAACCTACACCACAAGATCTGGCCGCTAGTATAAGAAGAGTGCTCTAGCAAAGCACAGAGTACAAATTAGTAAACAGTTGCTTATCTCCTAGGGATAAACTATTTGCTTAGTTATCATCTGTTCTTGCTTTAGATTGCATTGTATTTCCTTTCATTGTAAAATTACAAATCATGACAGTTCCATCTGATTTTGAACTGTTTGTAATCAATTCCCTGAAAACACATCTGTGATGGTGCAGTTTCTTAACATGATTTTCTCAATGTATTTATATAATTAAGTCGAAATTTGCTGAAAAAGTAACAGAGTGTGAACAACGCACGCGGTTATTAACGTACAAATTGGCCAGCAACTTGTGGCATGGAAGAGATACCCCATGAACTGTGGATCACCACAGGTTGCTGGACAATTTGCGCCACTCTGCCCTTAGCCTCGTGAAAACAACAGCACACCCTCAACCTCCCCATGCGTTTCATGAAGTTGCTGAATTTGCACATTAATAACATAGTAAACTCACCGCAGAAAGTTAAGTCTAGTAATTAAAAACGTAAGTACTCTTTTAATGAGATTGTAATTGTTAATGACTGCCAATCAATCTCTCTGGCCCAGAAAGTAAACAATCAAAGTGTGGAGTCTCATTCCTTTAGGTACTGAATTGTAGTTGAAGTTTTTAAAATCATCAAAATTTTAATTTTTTTTAATGCACTTTCTTATTTTTTCCTTCCTGTCTCTATTTTCTCTCTCCCCTAGACTAATTTTTCATTCCTGCTCTTTATTTCTCTTTCTGTACCTGATTGGACATTGAATTCGCTCACTAGTTCATGTTCCTTCTCAGTCCTTCCTCTGTTTCTTTCTCAATCCTTAAATCTCATTGATTAAGCAGATACACTGTTGGTCCTACTTTTCACCAAGGTCACAAGTGCCCTGTTGCCCTCACCATTACCAGCTCGCACTTCAAGGGGAAATATTTTTGGAGCTTAAAGTCCAACTAACCAGGCCACTCCAGCAATTTCCGGCCCATTATATAGCAAGCGGCTGAATCAAAAGCTGATAAGATTGGTAAAAAAAATCCTGCATGTGTGAATCCCTCAGAAATTGCGTGTTGGTTAGTCCCAATGATACAAAGATATAAGAAATCCCTTTTAAAGGGCTGTATAATAAGTAGTATCAAGTCTACGATGCACAATCATTTTATATATTTGCAATATGTTTTGAGAAATCTTGATTATTAAAATCAATGTGAGAGTCTTGCAGTGCTGTAATACAGACAAAAAATGTTATTGGTCTGTAACCTTTACCAGCACTTCACAATCAGAAGAGGAATTTTAGTGTAGTGGGGATAAGGTGTCAAGGAAGTATGTGTGGGCAATCTCTCTGTATGTAACTGAATGAAATGCTTATAAATGAGTTTGATGGTAACATTGTTAAATTATATACATTAATAGTATAAGGTTTAAGCATTGAGATTCAGGGCAGAATTCTATATTGCAGTCGGCTACTATATATGACACGGTGAATAATTGCTTCCCATTAGGCAATAGTCCATGTTTCTATTTACAAGTGTAAATCTTTATTCATGGTTCCTTTTGCTTTCCTATGACATTGTCTTGTTCTTCTGTGTTGCCCTTGGAATGGCAGCCAGAGCAAAGATATGTCTGGGTTATTTCATTTCAAAAAACATTCTGGGCTGAATCTTAACTCCCAAGGGTTGGGATTGTGTCAGGTTAAAATGCAAAAATTCTAAAACAGGAATCTCGAACCCGTCCACTTCTGGTTTTAATGGAGACGAGAGGCAGGCAACCAATCAGCTCATGAGAGGCGAGTTGGCCATTTAAATATGATAATGAGGCTGCCTGCCTTCATTTCAACAGTCATTCTGTTTTTAACTCATGTCGGCCGGGTTTTCTAGGCCTCGTGACCCTGGCAGGTGTAAGGAGACAAGAAGGGCTGCATCCATGAGGCATGGAGGAGCAGGAGTGTTTCTTCCTTGCCCAACAAATTACACAGTAAACCCCACCGCCCCATGATCTGTCTGCTCCCCCCGACGACCACCAGACCCCCTCCCCTTCTCCGACCACCATGGGATCCTCCACCCCCCCTTCTTGGGTTTAAGCCCCAATACAGATTTGATTGCATAATCTAGGCTGACACTTGAATTACTGAGGGGGTGCTGCACTGTCAGAGATGCTGTCTTTCAGATGATACATTAAACCGAGGCCCTGTTTGTCAGTTTAGTTGAAGAAGAATCTCATACTATTCAAAGAACAGGAAGTGCTTCCATTGTTCAAGCCAATTCCGCTCCCCGCCTCAGCCGACACTGATAAAAATTATCATTCATTCATTTGCTATTTATGGGAAATTGCTGTATGCAATTTGGCTGCTGCAATTGCTTACAGAAAAACAGTAACTACGCTTCAAAAAGTAATTTATTGACTGCAAAGCACTTTGGGATAGCATCATTTATGTCTCCATGATGATATACTTTTTTGAACGTGCAAAAGGAAAGGAGAAAAGACAATCCAATCCATCCATGCTCACTCTTTCCAACACTGCGTGAGCAACTGCTGGTAATGCTAACTCTTAGGGGTGGCAAAAAAAAACCCTCTGGCCAATTTCACTTAAAATTCTTAGAGGACATAGTTTCAGAATAAGGGGCCACCCATTTAAGACTGAGATGAGGAGGAATTTCTTCTCTGAAAGGGTTGTAAATCTGTGGAATTCTCTGCCCAGAGAGCTGTGGAGGCTGGGTCATTGAATATATTTAAGGCAAAGATAGACAGATTTTTGAGCGATAAGGGAGTAAAGGGTTATGGGGAGCGGGCAGGGAAGTGGAGCTGAGTCCATGATCAGATAAGCATTGATCTTATTAAATAGTGGAGCAGGCTCGAAGGGCCAGGTGCTCCTATTTCTTATGTTCCAGACTCCCCAATAACAAAAGGTTGAACTTGCATCATGGATAAAGCTGTAGATAATTTACCTGTAGATATTTTGCAATGAACTTTTATTTTTTTCCTTTTTGAGTTTGCCTTTCCCACTTTTTAAATATTTCTGTCTGTCTTTTTCCTTCTCTGTTTCATTGGGGCCTACCAGTAACTCTTGGTAAGAAAAGGTGCTTGCATGCTGTCCTTGTACCCTCCAAATTTTACTGCAGTTTTGCCAAAGAAAATGATCACAACAGGCTGCAATCTTGCAGAATAGTTTGGTCAACGCACCTTCTGCTGAAAACCTCTGTTAGATATACGTAAGCTGAATAGAAACTGGCACTGATTGATTTTAGAAAAATAAAATTTAAGTGCTAAAGGTAATGTTTAAAGAATACTTATGAACCAGAGTTAGAACAAATTAAATGCTACTTACAAACGTGGGAACAAATGAACAAATTGGCATTTCACAACCAATTAAATACTGTTTGAAGTGTAGTCACTGTTAACCAACATCATTAAAAAAAACAGATTATCTGGTCATTAATACATTGTTGCTTGTGGAACCTTGCTGTGCGCAAATTGGCTGCTGCGTTTCTTACATTAAACAATGACTACACTTCATTGGCTGTAAAGCGCTTGGGGACATTGAGGTTATGAAAGACACTACATAAATGCAATTTTTTAAAATAAAAGCATGGCCCCATAAACAACAGTGAGATCATTGACTTGAATCTGATTTAGTGGCATTAATTGAGGGATAAATTTGGTGAGGACATCAGAAGAACTATCCTGATCTTCAAAAGTACTCCAGGATCTTATGTTCACGTAAACAGGAGGCAGGGCCTCAGTTTAATATTTCATCTGAAAGACAGCACGTTCAACAATTACATACTCTCAATACACGGTAAAGTGTATTGGCACATCCTGAGGTTGTGAAAGTCACTATATAAATGCAAGTATTTCTTTCTTTACTGCACTGAAGATTCAGCCCAGATAAGGTGCACAAGTCCTGCAATGAAGCTTGAACCAATGGCTGTCTGACTCAGATAAGAGCGCTACCACTGAGCCAAGCTAACACAGTGGTTACAGGGAGTTCGGGACAGGAAATCTGGAAGTTTTGATTTTCCAAACAGGATGTCTTTTTAATTTTAGTGGTTCCCCATCTGGCAGCCAGCCTGATTGACAGGCTGCTTAGCTTAGGGTGGGGAAAGCCTGCAGCATAAGGCCGCAACCAAGGAGCAGAGATCAGATAGGGAGGAAGGGAGTAGTTATGTTTGGGGTATCAGCATGTGGACGCATGGATGTCATGGTTGCAGGGGTTCAGGTCGTGGTTGTGAGGGAGATTGGGGCGGGTTGATAGTCGGCGATCACGGAGCTGGAAGTAGGTAAGCTTGTTGGGCATGAAGGAAATACTCCTGGTCCACAAGCAATGTTGTAAATGCATTTACCTTATGAATTCAGCCCTTGTCGACTTATTTTGCCTGCCGGGTTTCCAGCGGCCTTGGAAACCCAGCCAAAATGGGTAAAAATGAAAAGCCTGTAAAAATGCCTCAAAAGATTTTACCAACTAACCCGCTTCCTGAGAGCAGATTGGTCGCTTGCCTCCCAGTCCGCCTCCATTAAAACCGGAAGTGGCTGGGGGCACGGAGCAGGAGTTCTGGACGGGAAACCCTGAAGTACGGTTCAATGCAGGTTGGGGTTGTCCCAACTCGACCGACGCACCCGACCCAAACCCACCCGTTCTTGAACGTTAAAATTACCCTGTGTTAAAATCCTGTCATCTTGTTTACTAGTTTTGAGAAATAGTCATTGGTTACCAAGTGTGACAAAGATAGTAAGACAAAATATCCTGGTACAATTCAGGTTCTCACCAGATACTTTTACTCATGCTCAGTGCAAAAGATGACTCCCGTAAGCACGTTCCTGCTCCCTATGAACCAAAGTGTGACTTTATGCACTAAGCTTTGATAATGTAAAGTATCAAGGGTACACTTCATGCTTCTCTGTCCTTTTAACTAATGGACAAATAACACTAAAAAACAAAATATTTCAGACTAAGCTATAAATCTGGTTTATTAAAATTAGATGAAAGCAAGAGAATATTTCACTTGATTACAATGTTATGTTTTCGATATGACATCACAAATACACAGGCTGTAAGATGGCTAATTACTTCAGGAAGCCTGTCAGGTGACCTGACCTGTTCTTGTAAATAGCAATGGCTTCAATGCCACAATAGTCCACTAGGTGGAGCTATATATATATATATATATATATTACACTTCTCCCTCCTTAAAGAAGAAGTAATTATAACAAACAATCATCATACATAACTTGCATGGTTATACATAACAAAGGATATGGACTTATTTTGCCATATTTACAAATCAAGCTTAACCACTTGTTTTCTGTTTCGAAAAGGATACCTTCGCTCTCGAACAGAACCTTGGAAACGTGTCGAACTTAGACTCATTCGAGGCTAATCCTGAGGAACGTTTTCCTCCAAGGGTTGCCCTTGATTTACATTTGAACTCTGCAACTTCAGAATGTTTGTCTGCCTGACTCGGACTCAGACTTAAATTCTGACTTTCTCTTGGACTTGTTTCCAGTACTTTTGATGTAGGATATATTACTGGTACTTCACTTGTATCAAAACTATCTGATAGTCAGAAATAATCGAATCATTCCAACCTTCAACTCCTTCCACATCTGTAAGGAAAATGTGATCAATGTGAACAAACCTAACCTGTCCATGATCAAACATCTTGACCAAATATGTGCGAGGAACACATAGCTTCACCACTCTTCCTGGTAACCACTTCAACCAATTATGGAGATAATTCCTTCACTCACTTTCTGATTTAATTTCACACTTCTCTCTTTTACTCTATCTCTTTTTGCCTTAATTGTTTCTCTTCTATGGACTGTGCTAAGTTTGGTTTTAACAACGAGAATCTGGTTCGTGGCTGTCGTTTGAGAAACAACTCTGCTGGTGTATGAGGAGTATTACGATACGTAATTTAAAAATTAGCCAATTTGTGGTCCAATGACAACTGTCATTTCTTTGGATTTGGATCCAACATCTGTTGGATGAGGGTAGTTGGTGAGAGGCGGGAGCAGCGTCAGAGCGGCCTATAAAGGCCCAGCGGGAGCTCGAGAGCCAGCGGCAGTTGGTGAGAGGCGGGAGCAGCGTCGGAGCGGCCTATAAAAGGCCCAGCGGGAGCTCGAGAGCCAGCGGCAGTTGGTGAGGGGCGGGAGCAGTGTAGGAGCGGCCTATAAAAGGCCCAGCGGGAGCTCGAGAGCCAGCGGCAGTTGGTGAGAGGCGGGAGCAGCGTCGGAGCGGCCTATAAAAGGCCCAGCGGGAGCTCGAGAGCCAGCGGCAGTTGGTGAGAGGCAGGAGCAGTGTCGGAGCGGCCTATAAAAGGCCCAGTGGGAGCTCGAGAGCCAGCGGCGGTTGGTGAGAGGCGGGAGCAGTATCGGAGCGGCCTATAAAAGGCCCAGCGGGAGCTCGAGAGCCAGCGGCAGTTGGTGAGAGGCGGGAGCAGCGTCGGAGCGGCCTATAAAGGCCCAGCGGGGGCTTGAGAGCCAGCGGCAGTTGGTGACAGGCGGGAGCAGTGTCAGAGCGGTCTATAAAAGGCCCAGCGGGAGCTCGAGAGCCAGCAACAGTTGGTGAGAGGCGGGAGCAGTGTCGGAGTGGCCTATAAAGGCGGACTTGTGCAGCTACAGCGGGAGAGAAAGCAAAAAAGTAGTAGAAAGAATCAAAAGGTGACGTCACAGCCAAGGGGGTAAGTGATTGGCTGGTGATTGGTGAGTAGCTTATCTTTTTAATTTTTATATCAGTAAGTAAACTGTAACATTGTTGTTACCAATTTAAGGGTATCTAAGGGTTAAGGCATGGCAGGAGAGCTTGGTCACGTGATATGCTCCTCCTGTACCATGTGGGAACTCAGGGACACTTCCGGTGTCCCTGACGACTACGTGTGTGAGAAGTGTATCCGCCTCCATCTCCTGACGGACCTCATTGCGGAATTGGAGCTGAGGGTGGATTCACTCTGGAGCATCCACGATGCTGAGAATGACATAAGTGGCACGTGTAGTGAGTTGGTCTTACCGCATGAGAAGGATCCACAGCCAGCTAGGGAATGGAAGACCAGCAGGAAGAGTAGTACAAAGAACGTAGTGCAGGGGTCCCATCTGGTCATCCCCCTGCAAAATAGATACACTGCTTTGAGTGCTGTTGAGGGAGATGACTCATCAGGGGAGAGCAACAGCAGCCAAGTTCATGGCATCGTGGCTGGCTCGTTGTACAGGAGGGCATGAAAAAGAGTGGGAGAGCGATAGTGATAGGGGATTCAATCATAAGGGGAATAGATAGGCGTTTCTGCGGCCACAATCGAGACTCCAGGATGGTATGTTGCCTCCCTGGTGCAAGGGTCAAGGATGTCTCCGAGCGAGTGCAGGACATTCTAAAAAGGGAGGGAGAACAGCCAGTTGTCGTGGTGCACATTGGTACCAACGACATAGGTAAAAAAAGGGATGAGGTCCTACGAGACGAATTTAAGGAGCTAGGTGCTAAATTAAAAAGTAGGACCTCAAAAGTAGTAATCTCGGGATTGCTACCAGTGCCACATGCTAGTCAGAGTAGGAATCGCAGGATAGCACAGATGAATACGTGGCTTGAGCAGTGGTGCAGCAGGAAGGGATTCAAATTCGTGGGGCATTGGAACCGGTTCTGGGGAAGGTGGGACCAGTACAAACTGGACGGTCTGCACTTGGGCAGGACCGGAACCAATGTCCTAGGGGAAGTGTTTGCTAGTGCTGTTGGTGAGGAGTTAAACTAATATGGCAGGGGGATGGGAACCAATAAAGGGAGACAAAGGGAAACAAAAAGGAGACAAAAACAAAAGACAAAAAAGAGATGAGTAAAAGTGGAGGGCAGAGAAACCAAAGGCAAGAAACAAAAAGGGCCACTGAATATAAAAGGGCTGCAGGAGGGGTCAAAACTAAAAATCATGGTTTAAAAACTGGGATGAAAACACTCTACCTAAATGCACGCAGCATTCGAAATAAAGTCAATGAGTTGACGGCACAAATCATTACAAATGGATATGATTTGGTGGCCATTACAGAAACATGGTTGCAAGGTGGCCAAGACTGGGAATTAAACATACAGGGGTATCTGACGATTCAGAAAAATAGGCAAGAAGGGAAAGGAGGTGGGGTAGCTCTGTTAATAAAAAATGATATCAGGACAGTTGTGAGGGATGATATTGGCTCCAATGAACAAAATGTTGAATCATTGTGGGTGGAGATTAGAGATAGTAAGGGGGAAAAGTCACTGGTCGGCGTAGTTTATAGGCCCCCAAATAATAACTTCACGGTGGGGAGGGCAATAATCAAGGGAATAATGGAGGCATGTGAAAAAGGAACGGCAGTAGTCATGGGGGATTTTAACCTACATATCGATTGGTCAAATCAAATCGCACGGGGTAGCCTGGAGGAGGAATTCATAGAATGCATACGAGATTGTTTCTTAGAACAGTATGTAACAGAACCTATAAGGGAGCAAGCCGTCTTAGATCTGGTCCTGTGTAATGAGACAGGAAAAATAAACGATCTCCTCGTAAAAGATCCTCTCGGAATGAGTGATCACAATATGGTTGAATTTGTAATACAGATTGAGGATGAGGAAGTTGTGTCAGAAACGAGCGTACTATGCTTAAACAAAGAGGACTACAGTGGGATGAGGGAAGAGTTGGCTAAAGTAGACTGGAAACAAGGACTAAACGGTGGCACAATTGAGGAACAGTGGAGGACTTTTAAGGGGCTCTTTCATAGTGCGCAACAAAAATATATTCCAGTGAAAAAGAAGGGCGGCAAGAGAAGGGATAACCAGCCGTGGATAACCAAGGAAATAAAGGAAAGTATCAAATCAAAGACCAATGCGTATAAGGTGGCCAAGGTTAGTGGGAAACTAGAGGATTGGGAAAATTTTAAGCAACAGCAAAGAATGACTAAAAAAGCAATAAAGAAAGGGAAGATAGATTACGAAGGTAAACTTGCGCAAAACATAAAAACAGATAGTAAAAGCTTTTACAGATATATAAAACGGAAAAGAGTGACTAAAGTAAATGTTGGTCCCTTAGAAGATGAAAAGGGGGATTTAATAATGGAAAATGTAGAAATGGCTGAGACCTTAAACAATTATTTTGCTTCCATCTTCACAGTGGAAGACACAAAAACCATGCCAAAATTTGCAGGCCACAGGAATGTGGGAAGGGAGGACCTTGAGACAATCACTATCACTAGGGGGGTAGTGCTGGACAGGCTAATGGGACTCAAGGTAGACAAGTCTCCTGGTCCTGATGAAATGCATCCCAGGTTATTAAAAGAGATGGCGGAAGTTATAGCAGATGCATTCGTTATAATCTACCAAAATGCTCTGGACTCTGGGGAGGTACCAGCGGATTGGAAAGCAGCTAATGTAACACCTCTGTTTAAAAAAGGGGGCAGGCAAAAGGCAGGTAACTATAGGCCGGTTAGTTTAACATCTGTAGTGGGGAAAATGCTTGAAACTATCATTAAGGAAGAAATAGCAGGACATCTGGATAGGAATAGTGCAATCAAGCAGACGCAGCATGGATTCATGAAAGGGAAATCATGTTTAACTAACTTACTGGAATTCTTCGAGGATATAACGAGCATGGTGGATAGAGGTGTACCGATGGATGTGGTGTATTTAGATTTCCAAAAGGCATTCGATAAGGTGCCACACAAAAGGTTACTGCAGAAGATAGAGGTACGCAGAGTCAGAGGAAATGTATTCGCATGGATAGAGAATTGGCTGGCGAACAGAAAGCAGAGAGTCGGGATAAATGGGTCCTTTTCCGGTTGGAAATCAGTGGTTAGTGGTGTGCCACAGGGATCAGTGCTGGGACCACAACTGTTTACAATATACATAGATGACCTAGAAGAGGGGACAGAGTATAGTGCAACAAAATTTGCAGATGACACAAAGATTAGTGGGAAAGCGGGTTGTGTAGAGGACTCAGAGAGGCTGCAAGGAGATTTGGATAGATTAAGCGAGTGGGCTAAGGTTTGGCAGATGGAATACAATGTCGGAAAGTGTGAGGTCATCCACCTTGGGGAAAAAAACAGTAAAAGGGAATATTATTTGAATGGGGAGAAATTACAACATACTGTGGTGCAGAGATACCTGGGGGTCCTTGTACATGAAACTCTTTTGGAGTTTACCTGAAAAAACATAAACATTAAACCGTGCCACCCGCTCTGGATGACACACCAGACATTTACAAGGCCCTTTTTTTTCTTGTACATGAAACTTTTTTTGGAGTTTATCTGCAAAAACAAAAAACATTAAACCGTGCCACCCGCCCTGGATGACACACCAGACATTTACAAGGCCCTTTTTTTTCTTGTACATGAATCCCAAAAGGTTAGTTTGTAGGTGCAGCAGGTAATCAGGAAGGCAAATGGAATGTTGGCCTTCATTGCGAGAGGGATGAAGTACAAAAGCAGGGAGGTGTTGCTGCAACTGTATAAGGTATTGGTAAGGCCGCACCTGGAGTACTGCGTGCAGTTTTGGTCACCTTACTTAAGGAAGGATATACTAGCTTTGGAAGGGGTACAGAGACGTTTCACTAGGCTGATTCCAGAAATGAGGGGGTTACCTTATGATGATAGATTGAGTAGACTGGGTCTTTACTCCTTGGAGTTCAGAAGGATGAGGGGTGATCTTCTGGAAACATTTAAAATCATGAAAGGGATAGACAAGATAGAGGCAGAGAGGTTGTTTCCATTGGTAGGGGAGACTAGAACTAGGGGGCACAGCCTCAAAATACCGAGGAGCCGATTTAAAACCAAATTGAGAAAGAATTTCTTCTCCCAGAAGGTTGTGAATCTGTGGAATTCTCTGCCCAAGGAAGCAGTTGAATGTTTTCAAGTCAAAGATAGATAGATTTTTAACCAATAAGGGAATTAAGGGTTACGGGGAGAGGGCGGGTAAGTGGAGCTGAGTCCACGACCAGATCAGCCATGATCTTATTGAATGGCGGAGCAGGCTCGAGGGGCTAGATGGCCTATTCCTGTTCCTAATTCTTATGTTCTTATGTTCTTATGGTACGTTTCACAATTTGTACTGTGTGCTCTGCTGCACCATTTGAAGCAGGGTGGTACGGTGGAACCTTGGTATGTTTCACACCATTTTTGCTCATGAACTGTGCAAATTCTTCTGAACAAAATTGTGGTCCATTATCAGAAACAATTCTGGGAGGCCAAATGAAGAAAATAATCTATGTAACCTTTGCCACACCCTGGGAGGCCATTTCCATGGTACTGATAGTGGTTTCTTACTTACCGATTGACATGTTGTACATTGACTGACGATGTACTCTATATCTTTATCTAGACCTGGCCACCATAAGTAACTGTGTGCAAAACTCCTGGTCAAGCACACTCCCAGGTGCTGGTCATGAAGATCTCCTAATAATTTGGACCTGAATTTATTTGGTATAAGCACTCTTGCACCCTATATGATACAATCTTTATCGACTGAATGAATATTTTTGTTACCTGGTTTGGCCAGCCAGTTGTGATGTAATTATACATCTTTGACATAATTGGGTCACGTTTGGTTGCTCTACCAATCTCTTCAGCTGTGACTGGCAGTTCATCAATGTATGAAAAATAGAACACTTCTTCCCTATCGGGTGTAACTCATGATGGGGAAGGCAATCTAGACATAGCATCAGCATTACTGTGATCAGCTGATCGTCTGTATTCAATATCATAAGTATATGCTGACAAAATCAAAGTCCATCTCTGCATTCGGGCTGCAGCTAATGTTGGAACTGGGGACTTTGGATGGAAGATTGCTGTCAGGGGTTTATGGTCTGTAACGATGGTAAACTTACGGCCATACAAGTATTTGTGGAATTTCTTGACCCCAAAAATTAATGCCAAAGCTTCCCTTTCAATTTGCGCATAATTACGCTCACTTGCCCTGAGAGTGCGTGAAGCAAAAGCAATTGGTCTCTCCTCCCCACTGTGTAGTACATGAGAGATCACTGCCCCAACAGTGCTAGCTTGATCTCCTTAGATACGTCATAGTGAACTAACATGGTGCTCCCTAACAATTAGCTTTTACACTCCTTGAATGCTGTGTTGCATTCTTCTGACCACTTCCAATGGACCTGTTTTTTCAATAGTTCATTCAGTAGATGTAAAACTGTAGCCAAATTTGATAGGAACTTCAAATTCCTATCAAAAGACCCAAAACTGATCGAAGTTCAGTGACATTCTTGGGAGAGGGTGCATTTCTGATTGCATCCAGCTTTCCCTTGGTTGGATGTAAACCATCTTTGTCTACTCTGTACCCTAAGTACTCCACTGAGTTTTGAAATAACTCACACTTGTGAGCAATCGCTCGTACTCTGTGCTTCTCTAGCCGTTTGAGGACTTCATTCAATATGTTATGAATTTGCCTGTTTGGTGCTGAAATTAGTATGTCATCTAAATAACATACTACCCCTTCAATACCTTGCAAAATCTGGTTCAACACCCCTTGGAATATGGCGGGGGTGGAAATGGTAGCCTATTAAATTGATATAGACCTGAATGAGTATTTATAGTCAAGCATGACTTGGACTCCTCATCTAGTTCAAGTTGTAAGTAGATCCAACTTTCGTAAGATCCAACTTTGAGAAGATCTGACCACCTGTCAGTGTTGTGAACAAATCTTCTACATTTGGCAATGTATTGGGGAGATTACCCTCTAGAACCTGGTTTACGGTTACTTTATAATCACCACACAACCTTACCTTACCATCTGACTTAGGAATAACAACAATAGGTGTAGCCCAATTACATAGATCTAACTTAGAGATAATGTTCTCAGTCATTAGCCTTTTGAGCTCTTGCTCAATTTTCTTCTTGAGTGCATATGGTACTGGATGTGGCTTGCAGTAAACTGGTCTAGCTTCCTTCTGTACCCTGACACGCGCCTTGAAACCTTGGATCGGACTGCCTGTTTCGCAAAACACCTGTGGATACTTCTTGATGGCATCATTCTTTGATGCAAATCTCGTTTCAACACAAAAAATCTCACTCCAATCCAGCTTTAGTGATCCCAACCAATTTCTTCCTAGTAAGGTAGGCTTGTCACCTGTCACTACTAAGAGAGGCAAGCTCTGAAACTGATCCTTGTATATCACTGTTACGGTGATACGACCTACCACAGGAATATTCTCTCCCAAGTAGCCTCGCAGCTCTATCTTGGATTTCTCCAATGGGAAATCACGCAATTTGTCGAGGTATAGCGATTCCGGTACTACACTCATGGATGCACCAGGGTTGATTCCATGGGTATCTTGGTTCCTGCAACATCTACGTGGATGATGATACTTTTTGAATCGCTGTTAGATACCCTCGTGCTCCTGATGATGTGTAGCTCTAAAACCTCCTCATCCTGTTGTTTTTCTTCCATGCTATGTAGTCTGTGGGGATTTCTATTTATAGCTTTAAAAGTTGGTTTACTCTTCAGTCGGCATGCTTTCGCAAGATGCCAAGTTCTCCTGCAGAAGAAACATTCTGCCTTCACATATGGACAACTTTGTCCAATGTGCTGTCCCAGGCACTGATAGCTTGTTTTAGAAACATAGAAAATAGGTGTAGGAGTAGGCCATTCGGCCCTTCCAGCCTGCACCACCTTTCAATATGATCATGGCTGATCATGCAACTTTAGTACCCCATTCCTGTTTTCTCTCCATACCCCTTGATCCCTTTAACCATAAGGGCCACATCTAACTCCCTCTTGAATATATCTAATGAACTGACCTCAACAACTTTCTGTGGTAGAGAATTCCACAGGTTCACAATTCTCTGAGTGAAGAAGTTTCTCCTCATCTCGGTCATAAATAGAAACATAGAAACATAGAAACATAGAAACAAATGGCTTACCCCTTATCCTTAGACTGTGACCCCTGGTTCTGGACTTCCCCAACATCGGGAACATTCTTCCTGTATCTAACCTGTCCCGTCCCGTCAGAATTTTATATGTTTCTATGAGTTCCCTTTCATTCTTCTAAATTCTAGTGAATACAAGCCAGTCGATCCAGTCTTTCTTCATATGTCAGTCCTGCCATACCGGGAATCGCTGCACTCCCTCAATAGCAAGAATGTCCTTCCTCAGATTAGGAGACCAAAACTGTACACAATATTCAAGGTATGGCCTCACCAAGGCTCTGTACAACTGCAGTAAGATCTCCCTGCTCCTATACTCAAATCCTCTCACTATGAAGACCAACTGCCTTCTTCACTGCCTGCTGTACCTGCATGCCAACTTTCAATGACTGATGCACCATGCCACCCAGGTCTCATTGCACCTCCCCTTTTCCTAATCTGTCACCATTCAGATAATATTCTGCCTTCCTGTTTTTGCCACCAAAGTGGATAACCTCACATTTATCTACATTATACTGCATCTGCCATGCATTTGCCCACTCACCTAACCTGTCCAAGTCACCCTGCAGCCTCTTAGCATCCTCCTCACAGCTCACAATGCCACCCAGGTAAATGTCATCTGCAAACTTGGGAGATATTACATTCAATTCCTTCGACTAAATCATTAATGTATATTGTAAATAGCTGGGGTACTAGCACTGAACCCTGCGGTATCCCACTAGTCACTGCCTGCCATTCTGAAAAGGATCCGTTTATTCTTACGCTTTGCCTCCTATCATCCAACCAGTTCTCTATCCACGTCAGTACATTACCCCCAATACCATGTGCTTTGATTTTGCACACCAATCTCTTGCGTGGGACCTTGTCAAAAGCCTTTTGAAAGTCCAAATACACCACATCCACTGGTTCTCCCTTGTCCACTCTACTCGTTACATCCTCAAAAAAATCCAGAAGTGTTGTCAAGCATGATTTCCCTTTCATAAATCCATGCTGACTTGGACCGATCCTGTCACTGCTTTCCAAATGCGCTGCTATTACATCTTCAATAATTGATTCCAACATTTTCCCCACTACCGATGTCAGGCTAACCAGTCTATAATTCCCTGTTTTCTCTCTCCCTCCTTTTTTTTTTAAAGTAGGGTTACATTAGCTACCCTCCAATCCATAGGAACTGATCCAGAGTCTATAGAATGTTGGAAAATGACCACCAATACATCCACTATTTCTAGGGCCACTTCCTTAAGTACTCTGGGATGCAGACTATCAGGCCCTGGGGATTTATCAGCCTTCAATCCTATCAATTTCCCTAACACAATTTCCTGACTCATAAGGATTTCCATCAGTTCCTCCTTCTCGCTAGACCCTCGGTCCCCTAGTATTTCTGAAAGGTTATTTGTGTCTTCCTTAGTGAAGATAGAACCAAAGTATTTGTTCAATTGGTCTGCCATTTCTTTGTTCCCCATGATAAATTCACCTGATTCTGACTGCAAGGGACCTATGTTTGTCTTCACTAATCTTTTTTTCTTCACATATCTATTGAAGCTTTTGCAGTCAGTTTTTATGTTCCCTGCAAGCTTACTCTCATACATTATTTTCCCCCTCCTTATTAAACCCTTTGTCCTCCTCTGCTGAATTCTAAATTTTTCCCAGTCCTCAGGTTTGCTGCAATTTATATGCCTCTTCCTTGGATTTAACACTATCCCTAATTTCCCTTGTTAGCCACGGTTGAGTCACCTTCCCCGTTTTATTTTTACACCAGACAGGGATATACAATTGTTGAAGTTCATCCATGTGATCTTTAAATGTCTGCCATTGCCTATCCACCGTCAACCCTTTAAGTATCATTCGCCAGTCTATCCCAGCCAATTCACACCTCATACCATCAAAGTTACCTTTCTTTAAGTTCAGGACCTATAGCCTTTGAATTAACTGTTTCACTCTCCATCGTATTGAAGAATTCTACCATAATATGGTCACTCTTCCCCAAGAGGCCTCGCACAACAAGATTGCTAATTAATCCTTTCTCGTTACGCAACACCCAGTCTAGGATGGCCAGCTCTCTAGTTGGTTCCTCGATATATTGGTCTAGAAAACCATCCCTTATATACTCCAGGAAATCCTCCTCCACCGTATTACTACCAGTTTGGTATATGTAGATTAAAGTCACTCATGATAACTGCTGTACCTTTATTGCATGCATCCCTAATTTCCTGTTTGATGCCATCCCCAACCTCACTACTACTGTTTGGTGCTCTGTACACAACTCCCACTAGCGTTTACTGCCCTTTGGTGTTCTGCAGCTCTACCCATCATCCAAGATTGCACATCATTCAAACTAATGTCCTTACTATTGCGTTAATCTCCTCTTTAACTAGCAATGCTACCCCACCTTCTTTTCCTTTATGTCTATTCTTCCTGAATATTGAATACCCCTGGATGTTGAGTTCCCAACCTTGGTCACCCTGGAGCCATGTCTCCATAATCCCAAATATACCATATCCATTAACAGATATCTGCTCAGTTAATTCATCCATCTTATTACGAATGCTCCTCACATTGAGACACAGAGCCTTCAGGCTTATTTTTTTAACACTCTTTGTAATGTGGCCCTTTTTGATTTTTGCCTTTGATTTCTCTGTCCTCCACTTTTCCTTATCTCCTTTCTACCTTTTGCTTCTGCCCCCATTTTACTTCCCTCTGTCTCCCTGCATAGATTTCCATCTCCCTGCCATATTAGTTTAAACGTTCCCTAACAGCACTAGCAAACACTTCCCCTAGGACATTGGTTCCGGTCCTGCCCAGCTGCAGACCGTCCGGTTTGTACTCGTCCCACCTCCCCCAGAACTGGTTCCAATGTCCTAGGAATTTGAATCCCTCCCTCTTGCACCATTCCTCAAGCCACGTATTCATCTTAACTATCCTATTTCTACTCTGACTAGCACGTGGCACTGGTAGCAATCCTGAGATTACTACCTTTGAAGTCCTACTTTTTAATTTAACTCCTAACTCCCTAAATTGTAGGACCTCATCCCATTTTTTTACCTATATCGTTGGTACTTATATGTACCACAAGAACTGGCTGTTCACCCTCCCCCTCCGGAATGCCCTCCAGCCGCTCCGAGACATCCTTGACCCTTGCACCAGGGAGGCAACATACCATCCTGGAGTCTCGATTGTGGCTGCAGAAACGCCTATCTATTCCCCTTACAATCGAATCCCCTATCATTATAGCCCTCCCACTCTTTTTCCTGCTCTCCTGTGCAGCAGACCCACCCATGGTGCCATGAACTTGGCTGCTGCTGCCTTCCCCTGATGAGTCATCTCCCCCAGCAGTACCCAAAATGGGATATCTGTTTTGGAGGGAGATGACCGCAGGGGACCCCTGCACTACCTTCCTTCTAATGCTCTTCCTGCTGGTCACCCAATCCCTATCTGCCTGTGTAACCTTTACCTGCGGTGTGACCAACTCACTAAACGTGTTGTTCACGTCCTCCTCAGCATCACAGATGCTCCAGAGTGAATCCATGTGCAGCTCCAGTGCCACAATGTGGTCTGTCAGGAGCTGCACCTGGACACACTTCCTTCACACATAGTAGTCAGGGACGATTTCCCACATTGCACAGGAGAAGCATGACACGGGTCTGGGCTCTCTTGCTTTAAATTAACTTAATTTGGCAATAATGCCAAAGTTTACCTACTGATAAGAAAAGAAAAAGATGAAATACTCACCAATCCACCAGCCAATCACTTACCCGCTTGGCTGTGATGTCACACTTCTATTTCTTTTTATTTCTTTGTTTACCTTCTGCCCCTGCGCCAGTTGATTCCTCCGACTGCTGATCCCCTTTTATGGGCCTCGCTGCTCCCGACCTGCTCTGCTCTGACCTCCACCGCTCCCGACTGTTGGGCCCCTTTTATGGGCCTCGCTGCTCCCGACCTGCTCTGCTCCAACCTCCGTCGCTGCTGACTGCTGAGCCCCTTTTATGGGCCTCGCTACTCCCGACCTGTTCCACTCCAACCTCCGTCGCTACTGACTGCTGAGGCCCTTTTATGGGCCTCACTGCTCCTGACCTGCTCCGCTCCGACATCCGCCGCTCATGACTGCTGGGCCCCATTGCCAGTTGCTGCTCCTGACCTGCTCCGCTCCGACATCCGCCGCTCATGACTGCTGGGCCCCATTGCCAGTTGCTGAGACCTTGGGGTCCAACTGCCATTTACTTTTAACCTGCAGGCGATTTACCTCGGTTGTCTGACAACTGGAAATGGTATAAAATTCTCAGGAATATTGGTTGGCAATGTCCATTGACATAGCTGTCTGACAAGCTAAATCAAAAGTCAAGTTACGAGTTGTCAATAACTTTCTTCTGATCATATCATTTTTCATCCCACAAACAAAGTGGTCATGCAATGCTCGATTCTGAAAGTTTCCGAAATTACAGTTAATAGATAGCTTTCTTAATGCTACAATGTACTCACTGATACTTTCATCGGTTAACTGATCTCGTATTGCGAAACGATAACTTTCAGCAATTTCCAGAGGCTCAGGACTGTAGTGCTGTTCTGATTAAGTGATGTGTCCTTTGGCTTGACAGGCACAAGCAAATTCTTCAGGGTTTCATACACCTCGGGCACTGTTTCAGTTAAGAAACTAGCCTGTTTTCTTTCCAACACCACTGGTTACGGTTTTCATCATCGGCAACTTTGATGATACTATTTGTGGTGAAAAATATTTCTAGCTACTCCACATATGCTCCAAAACTTTCACAGTTGTGTTGAAACTCCCCCAAGCCCCCTATTATTCCCATAGGCGCGGCCATCTGGGGCTAGTCTTTCCACTTCACATTGTTGGAACATCACCCATATATCACCCAAAATGTCCTGCTATCGCCCATTTTGATCAAAAAGTGGAAATTCAGGCTGGAGCGTGGCTGGAAAATTATCCTCCCAACTTTTGGCTCACATCGCCGAGCTGATCGCTGAGGTGATCGCACGCACATCGCCCAGTGCAACTTTCGGCACATTGCCGGCATAGCGATAGGCTGATTGCTCACCAAGAACATTGCTGGAGAATAGTTGCTTTTCCCGGGCCTTCCTCACAAAACTGGGCACTATGGGCGCCATTTTGAATTTTGGAGGAAGGGGGGAGCAGCTAAAAAAAACTCGAGCTCATAAATTGTGAATTATTTAAGGGTCTTTTACAGATAGATCCACTCACATTTATACTTATATTTAATTATACTAATATTAGTTTAGTAGATTAGGCATTTTTTTTTACTAAAAAGTGCATTTATAGCAAGTGAAAATAATATTATTGATAATGATGGGGCCTATGGCTTCTCTACCATTACTTGTAACTGCTCACATGTTGGCTTCTGAAAGGATCAATCGAAGAGGTGGCAGAGTAATGCGGAGAAAGAGGAGGCAAATGTACAGCCAACGGAGGTACAAGGAAAAGCAATCTTACCTCACAACTTGTCTGAAAACCCGTGTCTTAGGAGGCTGCGCTTCTGGATGGAGGTCATCAATGAGCTCATCAAGGGGGATTTGCAGCCTACCAGCACCATCAGGACTGCACTGCCCGTTGTGGTAAAGGTTACTGCTGCACTATCCTTCTATGCATCTGGATCCTTTCAGGCTTCAGCTGGCGACATCTGTGGTATATCTCAGCATGCCACACACTGCTCCATTCGACAGGTGACTGAAGCCCTTTACGCTCATAGGATGGACTTTATAAACTTCCCTGACCAGGGAGGCCCAGACTGGGAGGGCTTTGGGTTTCTCGAGAATAGCAAACTTCCCCAAGGTGCAGGGAGCTATAGACTGCAAGCACCTCACCCTGAAAACCCCTTTACAGAACCCGGAGGTGTTTCGTAACAGAAATGGATTCCACACCCTGAATGTGCAGCTCGTTGTCGACCACAACCAAATAATCATGACAGTAAATGCTACATTTCCAGGCAGCACCCATGATGCGCACATCCTGCATGAGAGTGCTATCCCTGACCTGTTTGTCAATCAGCCAGAAGTTCACGGTTGGATGCTGGGGGCCTTGCGAGTTGGCTCATGACCCCCCCTCTGTGTAATCCCCAAACAGAAACCAAGAAGCGTGACAATGAAAGCCACATAGCTACACACATCATTGAAAAGATAATTGGAGTGCTCAAGCAGTGTTTCAGATGCCTGGACCACTCTGGTGGCAGCCTACAGTACCATCCTGGCCAGTTTATGTTACATGTTGCATAACCTAGCTATAAGGAGAGGACAACAAATGCCAGATGGGGCTGCAGGTCCACCTCCAGAAGGAGTGGAGGTGGAAGAGGCAGACGAGGAGGAGGAGGAGGCTGAAAAGGACCTCGGGGAGGACAATCAGCCTGGTGATGAATCCATGGTCCCACCACCACTCCACCGCCGCCCCCCACCGCCCCCCCCACCCACCACCCCAGAAGACTGGAGAAACCCCGTGGGAGTTACGCGGCTGCAAAGCTGTTGCACCAGCAGCTCATAAATGAACACTTTGCATGAATTTACATTGGGGACAGTCACGGTTACAGTTACAGTTACAGTTAGACAACAGTTGCATTTGCATTGAGTTACGTTTTAGCCTTGCCTGCTCTGCCCTGGCCTGGTCAATGTTGTACGACAGTTGCATTAATGCTATTAACTTATGTTATTATAAGACAATGCACAACAATTATTAAATTCAATAAAAAAATTTATTACTTTAACAAGAATTTTATTGTAATTTTTAACAACATCCCCCCCACCCAGGATAACCACCCGCCCCCCAACTATAAACGAACATTAACGGTAACAGTCATCATTATCATAGACAGTCCCTTGGAATCAAGGAAGACTTGCTTCCACTCTTAACATGAGTTCTTAGGTGGCTGAACAGTCCAATACGAGAAGCACAGTCTCTGTCACAGGTGGGACAGATAGTCGTTGAGGGAAAGGGTGGGTAGGACTGATTTGCCGCATGCTCTTTCCGCTGCCTGCGCTTGAATTCTGCATGCTCTCGGCGACGAGACACGAGGTGCTCAGCACCTTCCCGGATGCACTTCCTCCACTTAGGGCGGTCTTTGGCCAGGGACTCCCAGGTGTCAGTGGGGATGTTGCACTTTATCAGGGAGGCTTTGAGGTGTCCTTGTAACATTTCTGCTGCCAACCTTTGGCTCGTTTGCCGTGAAGGAGTTCCGAGTAGAGCGCTTGCTTTGGGAGTCTCGTGTCTGGCATGCGAACTATGTGGCCTGCCCAGCGGAGCTGATCAAATGTGGTCAGTGCTTCAATACTAGGGATGTTGGCCTGGTCAAGGACGCTAATGTTGGTGCGTCTGTCCGCCGAGGGGATTTGTAGGATCTTGCGGAGACATTGTTGGTGGTATTTCTCCAGCGACTTGGTGTCTACTGTACATGGTCCATGTTTCGAGCCATACAGGAGGGTGGATATTCATCATCATCATAGGCAGTCCCTCAAAACAAGGATGACTTGCTTCCATGCCAAAAAAGGATAAGTTTACAGGTGTTCCAATGAAGGACCTAATATTCCAGGTCCTGAACTACATCCTGAAGGGTGGAAGATGCCTGTGCATGGATTTTTTTTAACGTGTAGTGGCCGTTGCATACCAGCACCACACGGGCTTGACAGAGCTAGGTCTTGATCCAGTG
Source organism: Pristiophorus japonicus (assembly GCF_044704955.1). NCBI lineage: Eukaryota > Metazoa > Chordata > Chondrichthyes > Pristiophoridae > Pristiophorus > Pristiophorus japonicus. The sequence goes on along the minus strand of NC_091979.1, from coordinate 276,119,067 downwards.
GTAAGGATTACCCAAGATGACTGGAGACCTGCTCTACTGCACGGACCTAGTGCGCGCACACATCGCAATGTTGTCTGGCCCGTGCTACCCCTGGGCCCCTGGCCCTGAACTTACACCTCCCCTGGGCCCTGATCACATCCCTCCACAGTCTTTCGCCGCTCCTTCACCCCGACCTCGCCACTCCTACTGTATCTGCCCATGCTCCAATCACTGACCTGTACCTTGACGACCTCACTCTTCGCTGCCATCGCAGCTCATGCTGCTCCCTGGAGTAGTATGTATGCCTCCATGTTGTTCCCAGGCCGCAGCTAGCCGCTCCTTTTATGGCCCCGACCTTCCGCTGGTGTTTTCATGCAGGCCGGGGCCTCCACGCAGGGCGGGCATTACTACAGCCCTGTAGACCATGAACTTGGTGGCAGTTTTGAGAGCCTGGTTTTCAAACACTCTTTTCCTCAGGCAGCCGAAGGCTGCACTGGCGCACTGGAGGCGGTGTTTAATCCTGCTCTTGTTGATAGGAGGCTCCCGAGATAAGGGAAGTGGGCCACGTTGTCCAGGGACGCGCCGTGGATCTTGACAACTGGGGGACAGTGCTGTGCGGCGAGACTAGTGGAGGACCTTTGCCTTACTGATGTTTAGTGTAAGGCCCATAGTAACAGTAGCAGTAAGATAACAAAACAATAAAAAAATAAATTTTTTTAACAAAAGCACCTCCCTCCCTACCTGGACCTGAGGCCATGTTTCCCTCCAGATCCTTTCCCCCCTGTATCTTAGGCCCACCTGCCCGTCTTGGTCCCCGGAGACTGAGTCGAAGCTGGCGTGCAGCGGGCAATGGAAAGACTTCGTGCCGTGGTGAGGATGTTGGAGTGGAAGACGAAGCTGTCGGATCATCTTCCGAGTCAGGAGGAAGTGGTTCCTCCGCACTCGCTTGAGTGCTCGAAGTAATACTCCGACGTAACATGACACCTTGGGGTGCAGCGCTGTGCTCAGCCAACAGCGCATGCCGAAGGCATTGGTGGCGGCAGTCTGCTCACGCATCTCTTCCAGTGTCTGCCGTGCTACTCCAGTGAAAAGTCACGCGTAAACTGAATAAAATCCTGTTGAAGCTCGCGACCTATCGCGACCGTCTCCGAGCAAAGGGAGATCAAGCCCTCCAACTGCCCATCCATGGGAGGCGATTGCAGACCTCACTGACCCGATCTCTGTGGGGTCGGCGTGTGCAATATAAGGCGCCTTGGCGTTGCCGGCTGCACGCCGCTTGGTCCCGGTGCCTCTTCTGTCTCAATTGAGATGATTGCAGGTTCATCCCCTCCGTAAGTTGTTGCTCCTCCTCCTCCGGTTCAGTGATGGTGTCGTGCTCCTCCTGTTCCTCCTCACCACCCGTAGGGGCAGTTTTCAGGTGCCACCTCCACTAGCGTCCCCGGTTGGCCTTAAAAGCACATTTCAGCTTATTACAGAGCTTATTAGAACATAAGGGTACACATTACTGAGAGACGTTACATATTAATACATGGATTTCACTACCCCAGAAAGCTGTAGCGGCTGCATCCCCTGCTCTTATTGCTTCCTATGCACAAAGGCTACATGCATGACATGACATGACATCATTCGTATATTGCATTATAATTACAGGACGGTACATTACTTTTTAAAACTGTTTGACACATTTCTCATGAGACGCATAGCTGGGCTCCGCCAGACTGCAGATGGTGGCCGAACGGCTTTCATGGCCCACCAGCGCGGCTGCACGCTCCTCGAGTTCAGTAAGTGGTTGCGGCTGATCAGTGCCGCCTCCGGTGCGCCTCTGCTCACTGCAGTTGCTAGATATCTTCTTCTTCAAACGAGAAAAGAGCACAGCATAAGCTAATTGACTAGGTAGTATCATGGAAACACAAACGTTACATGCAAATAGGATCATGCACGGTTGAAACAAAGCTCAGCAGGTTTCGGAGCTACAGCTTGACACATCTCTATATACTGCAGCAACCACAGAGACTTAAAAAGGGCACTGGTTCATAGCCCTGTCCAGACACTAGCAGGGAATATATATATATATATGTATATGCATGTATGTATGTATGCATTTATGTATGTATGTAAATAATTTACAACATTTACAATAATTAATTAAATCAATACAATATAAAATCTGTACTTACTCTTGCTGGTGACACTAGGCTGTTCCAGCATTTGCGGCACTAGTCAAGCCCCCTCGCCTTGTGTGACGCCGAGGAGACGACGTCAGCTATTTGAGCCCAAATCTTTCTGTAGACCCGGGGTGGAGGTTTCCCACTGCCACCCCGGGTTAATTCAGCCCACCTTGATTGGACCTCTTGTACGAGTGCCTCATTGGCTTCATCTGAAAAGGGCTTTGCCCTCTTATGATCACCCGCCACATTTTCTAAGGAAGAAATTTCATTATTATAAGTAATTAACTAGTATTATAAGTAATTAAGTAGTATAATAAGTAGTCTGTAAATCCCTTTCTGCTTTCCTCCTCTCCTCTCTCTCTCTCCCAACAATCTTCTGCGCATGTGTGGATGACCCCTGACCTCCTGAAACGCAGGAAAACCAATCACCAAAAAAAAAGTCACATGCGCAGAAGCCCATTGCTAGGGAAGCTATTGCCTTCCACATCGCTGGCAGTTCACTGGGCCCATGTTACATTGTTGACCTTTTGCATCACCCATTTCACATCACTGGCCTATCGCCGAGTGGAAACTCACAATCCAAAAAATGGGTGATGTTCCAGTGATCGGTAAGGCTGAGACATCGACCATCGCTGGAACATCACCTATTTTTTGGGTGATAGCCAGCAAAGTGGAAAGTCTAGCCCCTGGACTCTGGCAGTTCAACTGTGTGCTTGTAATTTACCTTGAATTTTGAGCTGTTATTCAAAACAGACAAGCTCTCAAAGTCCCTCTGTCAGTTGGCTGAATCATCCACCAACAAAAATTTCAGCTAGGTTATCCGATTATCCCATCCTGGTCACCAATGTTATATTTTTGGTATGACATCACAAACACACAGGCTGTAAGATGGCTGATAACTTCAGGAAGCCCTGTTTATTCTTGTAAACAGCAATGGCTGCAATGCCACAGTAGTCCACTGGGTGGAGCTATCTATAATTACATACAGAATTCTTGATTTCCCACCAATATGTTATAGTCATAGATTGTTTCAATAGTCCGACTGGTTCAACTATTGACAAAGCAGAAATCAACCGACGAATCTAAACTACTAGCCTAAGTTCTTCTTGGCCATTTAAAGTCCAAACGATATCAAAAGATGACATATCACTCAGGATTAATAAAAATTGACACATTGCAAAACAATTACTGCAGTATCAGACCCATCAAATCAAATTAGCTTTCACAAATATAAATGAGGCTGCTCAAGTACAAGCCATCGACCATTCACCAACCTGTAGGATAATACAGAGCTGAATGTCTGGTAAATTGGACCGCAATCCTTCACCCCCAGTTAGTGCAGACAATCTCAGTTAATAACATGCCTTTTTCACAAGATCCAAACTAACAAACATGTCTGATGAAGAGTCCACATCTGAAACATCAACGTGTTTGTTCTCTCCAAAGATCCTGCCTGATCTGCTAAGTGTTTCCAGCATTTTCTGTTTTTCTTTCAGATTTCTAGTATCTTCAGTTTTTTTCTCTCAGGAACATGCTTTCTCAGGTTTCTGATGAGTAATTCTTTGTAAACAAACCATAGGAATAGAGGTGAAAACAATTCCTTTTGAAGCAGCTACTACATCGGAAGAGTAATCAAATTAAAATGGGCACAATGCTGACACACCTACAAGACCATAATAATATATAAAAATGTAGTAGATGATTAATGCTGTGTATTGGATGCTAACCACACCTGTATGGCTATAAACTGACTTTGACCAATAATACAAGATCAGCTTGTTTAAATTATTCGATGGCACTCTCAACAAGCAGCTCATAATTTGCTGAGAGATCATGGGGGGGGTACTGTTGGGCAACAACTGCTGGTAAGGGGCTGCTTGCTGCCCTTTAAGCTGTGCCTAGTTTTTTTTATATCGCAGTGGGAAGAAAGGCACAATTCACAGATGAGGTGTTGGAGGACATGCAGCAGAAGTCTTGTGACAAAGGATAGCGCTGTGTGCTGGAACAGGCCACCCAACAATTCAGTATTTAGATTTTAAAACCCTAGAAACACCTGAAACAAACAGGCTCCATCACGAGGCGTACTCCAATTTAATTAACATTAGTCTTCTTAAAATGATCTTTAAACACAGTGAATGTGCAGGCTGAAAGCATTTCCTGGTCATAATACTATGCATAGTCTTCGCTTCTTAGGCAGTCCCTCGGAGTCGAGAATGACTTGCGTCCACACTAAAAATAAGTTCTCATGTGACTGATGAGTCCGATGCAGGACCTACAGTCTCTGTCACAGGTGGGGCAGACAGTGGTTGAAAGAACGGGTGGGTGGGGTGCTTGGGTTGCTGTGCGCTCCTTCTGCTGTTTACGCTTGGCTTCAACTTGCTCTCGGCGTAGAGACCTGAGGTGTTCGGCGCCTTCCCGAATGCTTTCCTCCATTTAGTGCAGTCTTGGGCCAGGATTCCCAGGTGTCGGTGGGGATGTTGCACTTTTTCAAGGAGGCATTGAGGGTGTCCTTGAAGAATTTCTCTGCCCACCTGGGCCTCGCTTGCCGTGTTGGACCTCCGAGTAGAGCACTTGTTTTGGGAGTCTCGTATCGGGCATGCAGACGACGTGGCCCACTCAACGGAGCTGATCGAGCGTGGTCAATGCTTCGATACTGGGGATGTTGGCCTGAGTGAGAATGCTGACATTGGTGCGCCTATCCTGCCAATGGATTTGCAACTGTCTGCCCTTGTTGACATCAGGCTCCTGAGATATGGAAAATGGTCCACGTTGTCCAAGACCTTGTCATGGATTATGATAATCGGGGGCAGGTTGGTAGAGGACCTTTGTCTGACGTATGTTCATCCTGTGGCTGAAGAGCTCCTCCCAAAGATGCAATGCGGATTCTGCCCACTAAAGGGCACAATGGACATGATCTTCACTGCATGGCAAATCCAAGAGAAATGCAGGGAACAGCACCAACCCTTGTACATGGCCTTCTTTGACCTCATGACTGTCAACCGTGAAAGATTATGGAGCGTCCTCCTCAAATTCGGCTGCCCTCAAAAGTTTGTCACCATCCTTCGCCTGCTTCACGACGATATGCAAACTGTGATCCTGACCAACGGATCCATCACAGACCCAATTCATGTTTGGACCAGGATCAAGCAAGGCTGTGTCATTGCATCAACGCATAACACTCTTCTCGATATTCCTTGCTGCAATGCTCCATCTCACCCTCAGTAAGCTCCCCACTGGAGAGGAGCTAATCTACAGAACAAATGGGAAACTGTTCAACCTCCACCACCTCCAGGCCAGATCCAAGGTGCTCCCATCCTCTGTCATTGAATTACAGTACGCAGACAACGCCTGCACCTGCGCACATTCAGAGGCTGAACTCCAAGCCATTGTCAACGCTGAAGCTTACGAGAGCATGGGCCTTACACTAAACATCTGTATGCATAGTAAGAAAGAAAAGAGTATTGGCCAGAATACCTGGGATAACTCCCCTGCTCTTCGAAATAGTGCCATGGGATCTTTTACGTCTACCTGAGAGAGCAGACATGGCCTTGGTTTAATGTATCACCTGAAAGACATCAAGCATGCAGCAGGCCTTCTAAGTAACACTTAGAGCACCTCCAATTGTGTTATCAACCCTATAGAGGCACATGATTTAAAAGAAAGACTTATATTTATATAGTGCTTTTCAGAACTTCAAGACGTCTAAAAGGCTTTACAGCCAATGAAATATTTTTTGAAGAGTCGTCACTGTTGTAATGTAGAAAGACAGATCTCCAATCTGTCACATACCCCTTATATTACAGTTTTATATCACCTACTACAATCAAGCGGGTTTACATCAATAACATATTTTGAATGAGAATAAAGATTTAAGAGAATAAAATCTTCATGCTCAAATTATTTTTCTATCTTTTAAGTGCTGTATACTTGGGTATAGCAAGGGCATACCTGGCTGAGATAATCAAATGTTTCATTTCTTTTTTCCTTTGCTCTTTTCTACGTTGTAGAATTTTGAATTAAACCTCCCATATCTCCTTGGTGCGACACAGAGCTATATTTAAAAGACACTGCAGTCAAACACGGCGCTCTCTGAGTGATCTTTTAAGTGATTTACAAAAAAACGAAACGTGAGATTGGATTGATCGACACTTTCCCCGTCAGCTGAGCAAATTAACCTTTAAATTGCAGTCAACACTGACAATTCACAGTTTGCTTTTATCAGCATCCTGAAATATTCTACAGCTTTGTTCAGCTGTCAATGAATATTTACTGAAAAATTCACAAACTACATCCTTCCGGTGGGCGATTCTCTAAACGTTTTCTCCGTTTTACCGAAAGGCGAAATGACAAACATTTAATTACTTAAAATGATATTTACCAATTATTGTCAGTAAGAGCAAGAATGGGGTAAGTTGACATTGTTTTCGTCTAAAAAAAAGTCAGGTTAAAATGTAAAACAAAATCTTGAAAGTTAAGTAAATTCGAAAAGGCGAAATTTAATTTAATTAAAGTCAGTTTCCGACATTGAGCTTAGAATCTCCAGATGATTCAAGCTGTAAAATTTGCATAACTTAAATATGTGTTTACCAACTGCAGAAGTATAAACAAGGGGTTGACCTCATCCTGCTGACAAATCTCAGCATGTCACCCTTGCAAATGCAGAAGGAAAAGGACACAGCATCTGTGTATTCTTTTTACGAAATGATATTCCTGCAAATATATCATTGGTCTGTTAATAAATAAACCCAAGAACTCAGAGGGTTTATGTCCTCTGCCGGTGGGGTTAAAAAGAAAATTTGCGAAACTTGAGATTATTTGAAGTTTGGTTGAAGGTGGGTTGGGACGGAAAATCTGGGGACTTGAGTTACATAAATCCCAGCTCTTGACAGGTCGGCCAGAACTCGACAGAAATCAGCAGCATGCGGCTGGCTTTCCAGCTGAGCCTGTTCTCGGTTACCTTCCTTACCTGGGCGGATTGCGAGAAACTCTTCCATAATCGCGACCACTCGGACATCGCGTTATCCTCACAACGTTGGGCACGACCCATCCTCGATCAGATGGCAGCGGAGGTAGGAAAGCACGCTCCGCAGCTTTGGGCTTCAGCTTCATTGATGCACTGAAATATATTTGAGTAGCGGGTGCTTAGTTCTTTGTTGCTTACTTGGAGAATACTCCTATTACTGGGGGGTCGGAGCAGTTCATATCCCTCTCGAACTGGCCGCAGTTTTGGGTCAGGTGTATTGAGATGATACACTTTTCTGCCTACCAACGATGAAGAATCTGTCATTTATCTACAGTTTGAGTCGATCCCTCTATCCGAAATACAAGACGCACTAGTATTTTTCTATTCATTTCAATTCCCTTGGCTCAAGTAGACTGGGAAAATAGACTAAAGTATGGGACAGTTGATGAGCAGTGGCAGACATTTAAGGAGATATTTCATAACTGGCAACAAAAATATATCCCAATGAGAAGGAAAGACTGTAAGAGAAGGGATAATAATCGGTGGCTAACTAAGGAAATAAGGGAGGATGTCAAATTGAAAACAAGGGTATACAATGTGGCCAAGACGAGTGGGAGACCAGAGGATTGAGAACTTTTTAAAAGACAGCAGAGAATGACTAAAAATATTAAAAGTGGAAAGATATGAAAGTAAACTAGCACGAAGTATAAAAACAAATAGTAAGTGTTTCTACAGATACATAAAAAGGAAAAGAGTGGCTAAAGTAAATGTTGGGCCCCTGGAGGATGAGACTGGGGAATTAATAATGGGGAACAGGGAAATGGCAGAAATGTTGAACAAATATTTTGTATCGGTCTTCATGGTAGAAGACACTAAAAACTTCCCAATAGTGGATAATCAAGGTGCTATAGGGAGGGAGAAATTTAATACAATCACTATCGCTGAAGAAGTAGTACTCGGTAAAATAAAAGGACTAAAGACGGACAAGTCCCCTGGACCTGATGGCCTACATCCTAGGGTCTAAAGAGAAGTGGCTGCAGAGATAGTGGATGCATTGGTTGTAATCTACCAAAATTCCCTGGATTCTGGGGCGGTTCCAGCGGATTGGAAAACCGTAAATGTAACGCCCCTATTTAAAAAAGGAGGCAGACAAAAAGCAGGAAACCATAGACCAGTTAGCCTAACATCTGTCATCGGGAAAATGCTGGAGTCCATTATTAAGGAAGCAGTAGCGGGACATTTGGAAAAGCATAATTCAATCAAGCAGAGTCAGCATGGTTTTATGAAAGGAAAATCATGTTTGACAAATTTGCTGGAGTTCTTTGAGGATGTAACAAGCAGGGTAGATAAGGGGGAAACAGTGGATGTGGTGTATTTGGATTTCCAGCAGGCATTCGATAAGGTGCCACATAAGAGGTTACTGCACAAGATAAAAGTTCATGGCGTTGGAGATAATATATTAGCATGGATAGAGGATTGGCTAACCAACAGAAAAAAGAGAGTCGGGATAAATGGGTAATTTACCGGTTGGCAAACAGTGACTAGCGAAGTGCTGCAGGGATCGGTGCTGGGTCCTCAACTATTTACAATCTATATTAATGACTTGGATGAAGGGACCGAGTGTAATGTAGCCAAATTTGCTGATGATACAAAGGTGGGTGGGAAAGCAAACTGTGAGGAGGACACAAAAAAATATGCAAAGGGATATAGACAGGCTAAGTGAGTGGGCAAAAATTTGGCAGATGGAGTATAATGTGGGAAAGTGTGAGGTTATCCACTTTGGCATAAATAAGAGAGAAGCAAATTATAATTTAAATAGAGAAAAATTGCAAAGTACTGCAGTACAGGGAGACCTGGGGATCCTTATGCATTAAGCACAAAAAGTTAGTATGCATGTACAGCAAGTAATCAGGAAGGCAAATGGAATATTGACCTTTATTGCAAGGGGATTGAGTATAAAAACAGAGAAGTCCTGCTACAACTGTACAGGGTACTGGTGAGGCCACACCTGGAGTACTGCATACAGTTTTGGTCTCCGTATTTAAGGAAGGATATACTTGCATTGGAGGCTGTTCAGAGAAGGTTCACTTGGTTGATTCTGGAGATGAGGGGGTTGACTTATGAAGATAGGTCGAGTAGGTTGGGCCTGTACTCACTGGAGTTCAGAAGAATGAGAGGTGATCTTATTGAAACATATAAGATAATGAGGGGGCTTGACAAGGTGGATGCAGAGAGGATATTTCCACTCATAGGGGAAACTAAAACTAGGGGACATAGTCTTGGAAAAAGAGGCCACCCATTTAAAACTGATGAGGAGGAATTTCTTCTCTCAGGGGGTTGTAAATCTATGGAATTCTCTGCCCCAGAGAGCTGTGGAGGCTGGGTCATTTAATATAGTTAAGGCGGAGATAGAGATTTTTAAGCGATAAGGGAATAAAGGGTTATGGGGAGCGGGCAGGGAAGTGGAGCTGAGTCCATGATCAGATCAGCCATGATTTATTGAATGGTGGAGCAGGCTCGAGTGGCCAAATGATTGATTCCTGCTCCTATTTCTTATGTTATTATGTTCTTATCTGCTCAAGAACATTAAATCACTGTATATCTAGAAGCCCTGAATAAGCAGACTTGAAAATCAGTGAAGTTTTCAGTTACTTTTTTTTATATATAAATGTTAAATTGCCACACAATCGAGTTTTTCCAACCCCCAAACAGGAAAGTGATTGAATAATGTATTGATTTTTCTTCGCTGAAAAATAGTGCAACTCAAAAACAGTGAGTCAACTACGGTTTTCCACTGGCAACAGAAGTAGTATTAACTTCCTGCTGCTATCCCCATTTTTGATCAACGCTCTAGGTTGAGTTTGATAGATTCAACTTGTCTGTCCTCTTCACAAATGTTGCCTGACCAGCATTTTCTGTTTTTGTGACTATTCTTCATGCCTGGCCAGTGAGTGTCCATATTTGACTTACTTATAGAGGAAGAAAAAAAAAGAGAAGCAGTGAAGATTTCCCTGCTGTAAGATTATGTACCTGGTCACTAGGTTAGAACAGGATCAGGCTCACCTGCCACAGTCTTCAGAGTTGAGCAGTTCAAATCCATTGGCTGGACATAAAAAATAGTCATTTGGATTAAATAATAAGGACTAATACACCTGTCTTGTGGATGCGCAAGAAAGACTTGGATTTATATAGCTGGACATCTCAAAGCGCTTTACAGCCAATGAAGTAATTTTAAAGTGTAGTCATCGTTGTAATGTATGAAACGCGGCACAAGCAAGCTCCCAGAAACAGTAATGTGATAATAAAAAAAACACAGATTATCTGGTCATTAAGTTGATTGAGGGATAAATATTAGCCAGGACACCCCTGCTCTTCTGCAAAACAGTGCCATGGGATCTTTTACCTCCAACTGAGAGAGCAGACAGGGCCTCAGTTTAACTTCTCATCTGAAAGACAGCACCTCCAACACTGCACCCTCAGCACTACACTGGAGTGTCAGCTTAGATTTTGTGCGTAAGTCCCTGGAGTGGGACTTGAACCCACAATCTTCTGACTCAGAGGCAAGAGTGCTACCAACTGAGCCACAGCTGACACTGAGAGTAAGGGGAGAGAAAGAAACGTGGATTCAAAATTTAATACAATTCTGTAAGTTAAAATAGTTAGGTTTTGGTCTTTTACCTTAGGTTGAAATTTGGGTCATATTATTCTTTTAAGTCTTCCTCTGTATAGTTTTTTACTTATCAGAACTAACTCATTTGCAAGTTTATTTGTTAAACTTTGGCACTTCACATTTCTTGAATCTCGGAAATTATTTTGTTTTTTTGAAGCAATACTTGTCTAAATATGGATGGACTCAACAAATAAACTGGGAGAACATCGAATACCAGAATGCAGAGAATCTTGCAGATGAGCATCCAGCTCCGAAAGATTTGTTGGATCTTATCAAAGAAGGATCCTCTGCTTCCAAACAAAGGGAACAACCTCAGGCTGAGTCCACTAAAAACACTGCCTATATAGAAGCTTTAAAACAGTTCCAGAAGGTTAATGACATACCTGTGACAGGAGTACTAGACAAAGCCACTAAGGGAGCTATGAACAAACCGCGATGTGGGGTCCCAGATAAAATTCTGTCCAACGATACCTTGATGGATAATGAGACATCCATTGCCAACCAAACCATTGATTTCAACAAAAATACAGCTGATAAGAATGGCGGTACCAATGTGACCGTAAATTCCAATGTTCGCAAGAAGCGTTTTTTGCAGTTATTGTTTGCTCCCAGACGACAGAAGGTGTCTGTTCGGCCTGATGTGTTTAATAAGGCACCGAGAATGGCCTTTTCCAAACGAAAGCTTTCATGGCGTCTGATGGGAGAAGGTTATAGCAACCAGCTCTCGATTGAAGACCAGAAACATGTGCTGATAATGGCTTTTAGGATGTGGAGTGAAGTCATTCCTTTACAGTTTGAAGAGAATATCCACTCTCCTGCGTCAATGATAGACATCAAACTTGGCTTTGGGACAGGTAATGTTGATGGCTATACAAATGCATGTCACATTTTATTAATGCAGACTATTGAAAACTTATTTACTCAAGAGCATGAAACAGTAGTTTTTATGTGCCAATGAAATAAAGATTTGGATAAACAAAAGATTCAGCTTTGATATTTTGCTATAGAAAAATATAACTTGATTTTATACATATCAATTGCTGTACATATTATGATGTGTATTAGCCTAAGGAAAGATCAGCTAACATGTTGTGCGAAATATAATTGAAGATCCATTTACATTTTTGCTCAAGGTCGACATATGGGCTGTTCTCGGACATTTGATGGCAATGGACAGGAATTTGCTCACGCGTGGCAATTAGGTGACATTCATTTTGACGATGATGACCATTTTACCACCCCAAGCAATGCGAATGGAATAAGTCTGCTGAAAGTAAGAATCTTTAGTTGCACTCTTTAATCCTCACTTATTTCTACCTTTTGTTTCCTATTTTTTTTGAAATTTGCAACAAGGTGATTACAAATTTTTCAAGCTGTAACATTTTATAGAATATTGTGTTATAACTACTGTACTATCTTTCAATTTTGTCCACTTGAAGGCACTGATTTGTGCGGGGGCACTATCGCCTTGGTAGAGTCAGTCCCTCTAAACCATGTGTAAGTGGCATTGTCACATATTACAGTTATTTGACATTGGTGCCTGCTTTTAGAGACAGACAGCACGGAAAATTGTGCTGTACTAACATCACTCTCTAGTCGGGCGGGAAGCAGAATTCCGTGTACATAGAAACAGAGAAAATAGGTGGAGTAGGCCATTCAGCCCTTCAAACCCGCACCACCATTCAATAAGATCATGGCTTTATACTTTAAATGGTTTGTAGAAATATCCCAAAAACTGCAGGGAGGGACCAGATTGAGGAAAATTACAAAAGTGTTAAAGGAGATATTAAATTGCATGCATGTCAATGTCTGTAGTATAACTAATAAGGTTGGTGATCTGTAGGCACAAATTGCCACATGGGATTATGACATGGTTGCATTAACAGAGACATGGCTCAATCAAGACCAGGAATGGGTTCTTAATATTTCTGGTTACCAAGTATTCAGGAATGATAGAGAAGGTAAAAGAGGAGGGGGTGTGGCAGTATTAATTAAGGATGATGTTACAGTTCTAAATAGAAAGGATAAACTAGATGGTTCTAGGACTGAATCTATTTGGCTTGAGTTAAAGAACATCATCATAGGCGGTTCCTTGTATCGAGGATGACTTGCTTCCACGCCAAAAAAGGATGAGTTCACAGGTGTTTCAATGAAGGACCTAATGTTCCAGGTCCTGAACTACATCCTGAAGGGTGGAAGATATTTTTAACGTGTAGTGGCCGTTGTCACCGCAGCCACCACACGGGCTTGACAGAGCTAGGTCTCGTCTTGGTCCAGTGGCAAGGATTAACCAAGATGACTGGAGACCAGCTCTGCTACACAGACCTAGTGCGCACACATATATCACAGTGTGGACTGGCCCGTGCTGCCCCAGGGCCCCCAACTCACGCCTCTCCTGGGTCTCGATCACGTCGCTCCATGATCTCTCGCCGCTCCTGCTGTACCTGCCCACGTTAAAGAACAGAGGGGAAGCAGTTAAGCAGTTACATTGCTGGGAGTTTAAAAAAAAAATAGAACTCCAACCAGTGAGTAAATTTGTTAGCAAATTTTAAAAGGCATGTAACAAAAATAAAGTAGTAATATTAGGAGACTTTAATTACCCAAATATAGAGTTGGAAAAACAGTGGTAAGGTTAGGGAAGGAAAGGAATTTCTGATATGTACAGGAGAACTTTCTAGATCAATATGTCTTCAGTCCAACAAGGTAGGAAGCCGTGTTGGATCTGGTTTTGGGAAATGAAGTAGGGCAAGAGGAGTGTGTTACAGTAGGAGATCATCTAGAACACAACATCATTCGGTTTAGAGTAATTATGGAAAGAGACCAGAAACTATTGAAGGTAAAAATGCTCAACTGGGGAAGATCTAATTAAAGTGATTTAAGAAAGGACCTAGCACCTGGGTAAGGACCTGGAAAATGTGATTGCAGGATAAAGCAGTAACGGAGCAATGGAGGACATTCAGGGAAGAGAGTGTTCAAGTACAAACTGGGCATATTCCTTTGAAGGGAAAAGGTAGAGCATCTAAAGCTAATGCACCATGGATGACAGTGGAAATAAAAGTTAAATTAAAACAGAAAATGGAGGCTTATGATAAATGTCAGGAGCAAGATTCAGTTAATAACCAGGAAGATTATAGAAAGTACAGGAGTGAATTGAAAAAGTTAATATGGGAGGCAAAGAGGTTACAAGAAAAGATTAGCGGGCAACATTAAATTGAAACCTAAAACATTTTATAAACATGGGAAAAAGTTGAGCCTATTAAAGACCCAAAGGTAAATCTTAATGTAAAGGCAGAGGACATGGGCTAAAGTATTAAATGAATACTTTGCATCTGTCTTCACAAAGGAAGTAGATGGATGTGTGCTTACACTAAAAAAAGAAGAGGGAAGTTATGGACAGGATAATAAGAGAGAGAAAACATAATGGCCCTGAAATTCCAGTCGGAGGCTTCTTTCGGACGAATGCCTCTGACCGGAGAATTTTTACGAATTTACCCGGTGGTCTTGGAGGTGCCTGGGATTCTGGAGGGGAGGCCTTCTCTTCACGCGCTGCACAGCACGCTCCCATCCTCGAGGTTCGGATGCAGAAGGACAACCAATCAGGTACAGTATTCCACAGCATTCTCATTAATAGCAATGAGAACTCCGTATCTACGAGTTCTCATTGCTATTGATGAGAAAAAAAACACACTAAACACAATAAAAAATAAAAAATACACCTTACAATTAAAATTAATTCAAATTAAAGTTATTAAATGTCTTCAAAAAAAAAATACTTTTCCGATTTTTAAAAAAGCTTTTTTAAATTATGGTTTAAAATAAACTTACCTTAGTGTGCTTTTTAAATTTTATTTTACAATGTTTTTGTGTGTTTTAAAACCCTTACGCCTGTAAAAGTAGGCTATGCACCTGCTTTTATCAGGCGCAAGAGCTTTCAGGACATTTGCTGGGCAAGATATAGGTAAATATCGCAATCTTGCCCATGCGAATATCCTGGCTGTGGAGATATGGAGGGTCTTGACAGATGGGAAAAGGCAGTTTTCAGCACATGTGCATTGTGCGCTGAAAACCGGCTTTTGCGATGTCTTCCCGGGTCCGTACACACTCCGAACGGACCTGGGGAGCCTGGGATTTCCAGGCCATTAAGACCATTTACCTGGTCTGGATGGAATGCATTCCTAGGTTGCTGGAAGAAGCAAAGGTAGATATAGAAGAAGCATTGGTCACAATCTTTCAATTCTCATTGGATACAGGAGTAGAGCCGGTGAACTGAAGTGTTGCTCATGTTGTAGAAAAGGGAGAAGCCAGAAAACTATAGGTCAGTCATGATAACATTGGTGGTGGGGAAGTTATTGGAACCATTATCAGGGACAAAATAAACTTTCATTTGGAAAGGCATGGGTTAATCAAGGAGAGCCAGCATGGATTTATTAAAGGCAAATTGTGTCTGTCTAACTTGATTGAATTCTTTGATAAAGTAACAGAGAAGGTTGATTAAGGTAGTGCAGGAAATATTGTATATATGGACTTTTGGAAGGCATTCAACAAAGTGCCATACAGGAGGCTCAGTGACAGGAAGCAAAGGATTTTTCTCAGCCTGGGAGGTGGTTTGCAGTGGTGTTCCCTAAGGGTCAGTTTTGGGTCCATTACTTAATGTAGGGAGCAGCATTATAAAGTTTGCAGATGATACAAAACATGGTAGGTAATGATGAGGATAGTTGTAGACTTCAGGATGGTGAAATGGGCAGAAGCATGGCAGATGGAGTTCAATGTGAAGAAGTGTGAAGTGATACTCTTTGGGAGGACTAATATGAAAAGACAATATACTATTAATGGCACAGTTTTTAAAAATGCAGTTGAGCAGAGAGATCTTGGTGTCCATATACAAAAGTTCCTAAGGGTGGCAGGGTTAGTTGATAAGGTGGTTTAAAAAGCATAGGTTACTTGGGTTTAAAAATAGAGGCATAGAATATAAAAGCAAAGATGTCATGCTAGAACTTTATAAATCACTGGTTAGGCCTCACAGCTGAAGTATGTGGACAATTATGGGCTTCACACTTCAGGAACAATGTAAAAGCCTTAGAAAGGGTATAGATGAGGTTTACCAGGAATGATGGACTGCAGTTATGAAGAGAGGTTGGAAATGTTAGGAACAGAGAAGGTTAAGAGGAGACCGGGTAGAGGTTTCCAAGATGATGAGGTTGTGATAGAGTAGCGAGAGTAGATAAAGAAAAACTATTCCCTCGGTCGAGTGGGTTAATAATCAGAGGCCATAGATTTAAAATCATTGGCAAAAGTTCTAGAGGGGAGATGAGGAGAAATTATTTTCATTGAGAGTTGTCGGGATCTGGAATGCTCAACATGAAAAGCAGAAGGAAGCTAATTCCATAAATCATTTTAAAAGAGAGTTAAACAGGTTCTTGAGGATGAAGAACTTGCAAGGTTACGGACAAAACTTGGGGATCTGGGATAAAGCACGACTGCTTTTTGAAAGAGCCAGCACGACGAGCCGAAATGGTTGCCTTCTGTGCTATAAGTTTCTATAATTCTATGAAGTGAGACTGGACAGTGATTTTCAGCAGGCTGACTGTAAGGAGCATTACAGCCAAGTGAGTTCTGCTTCTTATTCAACATTCAGTTGCATTTACCATCAGGGGCAGTCAACAGATGGCAAGAGTGGGAACGGAATTTTTCCCTTACTCCAGGACGGTAAAGCTAATTGTAGTATCTCCACTGTTGGGTCATTCTACTATTTGAATCAGCTAACAGAATAGATCAAGGACTTTCCTGGTTGGGTACCACACTAGATATTGCATCTGCCCACATAATCTGGGTTTTAATGCAAAGCAGCTCAGAAGACAATGCTGCACGTTATTTTAATGTAACAGTTTAGCCAGTGTTGAAATATGAAAGGAAACAGGTGCTATATGGAAAGGACCAATAGGCCTTTGGTCAGTTTACTTCATGGAGTATTTCAATCTGCCCAACTGTACAGGTGGCTGTTCATGAAATAGGTCACGTACTGGGTTTGTCTCACATCTACAGAACAGGTTCAGTAATGCAGCCCAGCTACATCCCACAAGATTCAACGTTTGAGCTGGATTGGCTCGACAGAAAAGCTATTCAGCAACTCTATGGTAAGAATAAAACATTCTAATTTAAATTCCAACAAAATCTGATGAATCCTTTACAGGTATTTAAAACATTCAAGACATTTTCCTTGAACTGTGAACAAATGCAGTCTGCTACTCATAAGTAATCAAGGAGTGAATGATCAATTAACAGTAATACTGCAGTGAGTATATGGTGTTGGGGCCTGCTTTTAGAGTACAGTGACCAAACATCATAGAAACTTCGACAGCCTAGTCTCTCCGCTATCTAGTCAGGGAGTGTATAATAAAATACTTGTACAGCGCTGCATCCTTGGTCTGATTGTCAATGAAACGTCCGATTTTAGAGAAGAGCTGATTCAACAATTTATTTCTAGGTTTAGAAACATAAGGGCGAGCCAACCGACCATTCAAATTAAAAATTTAAGATGTGATGTTTATATTTACACCATCACAACAACGTGCATTTAATAAAATACTTTAATGTAGAAAAAACATTTCCTTGGGTGTTTCACAGAGGAATAGGAAAAAATAGATGCCGTCAAATGTTTGGACAAAGAGGTGGGTATTAAGGAGGATCTTAAATGAGGAGATGGAGGTGGCGATGCAGAGGCTTAGGGAGGTAATTCTAGAGCTTAAGGCCTGGACAGGTGAAGGCAAAGCTGCCAATAATAGGGATAAGGGAGGGGGGATAAAGGGAGGGAAGACAAAAACATACAAAAACGATGGACAGGAAAAGACCAGCTGCTCCATTTAACCTGGCCACACAGTTACGATACCTTTAGCATCATGATTCACACACCTCCCACAGCCTATTAATCTCCTGGGAAATAGGAAAAACCTGATTTTTTTAAAAAACAAGGCCAATTTAGGGAAAAATAAATCTGGAAAATTCCCCTGAGGCAATCAAAATTAGCCCAAGAGACCACATTTATGTTATTTAGTATCTCATTCACCTTTTGTACACTATGAATTCTGCCCCAGCCAGGAATTGACCCTGTTCTCTTTTGAAGGTATGCAATCAGCAGTCACTGAACAAGCCGGCAAATTGTTCCATAATTCTACATTCCTCTGCGAAAAGAGAATCTCCTGACATCTAATCCAGCTCTACTCTTGTGTAACTTATGCCCATGACCCCTTGATTCTCCTTAATGTTTCTAATTGAAATAATGGCCCAGAAATTGTGGTCGGAGGCTCCCTGCGGGCAGGCGCTTCTGACCAAATTTTTTTTTTATTTACAAAAGTGCCTGGTGATCCCAGAGGGACGTAGACTTGTGGTCTGAGGCCTCCATTCACAGTCCAGCGAATGGGCTCACGTATTCCAGGAGCGTATCATAGGAAGTCCCTCGGAATCAAGGAAGACTTGCTTCCACTCTTAGCATGAGTTCTTAGGTGGCTGAACAGTCCAATACGAGAACCACAGTCTCTGTCACAGGTGGGACAGATAGTCGTTGAGGGAAAGGGTGGGCAGGGAGCCTGGTTTGCCGCACGCTCCTTCGGCTGCCTGC
Organism: Pristiophorus japonicus; assembly: GCF_044704955.1. Lineage (NCBI taxonomy): Eukaryota > Metazoa > Chordata > Chondrichthyes > Pristiophoridae > Pristiophorus > Pristiophorus japonicus. The sequence goes on along the minus strand of NC_091979.1, from coordinate 276,100,672 downwards.
GCTTGATTTCTGCATGCGCTTGGCGACGATACTCGAGGAGCTCAGCGCCCTCCCGAATGCAGTTCCTCCACTTAAAGCGGTCTATGGTCAGGGACTCCCAGGTGTCAGTGGGGATGTCGCACTTTATCAGGGAGGCTTTGAGGGTGTCCTTGTAACGTTTCCTCTGCCCGCCTTTGGCTCGTTTGCCGTGGACGAGTTCTGAGTAGAGCGCTTGCTTTGGGAGTCTCGTGTTTGGCATGCGAACTACGTGGCCTGCCCAGCAGAGCTGATCAAGTGTGGTCAGTGCTTCAATGCTGGGGATGTTGGCCTGAACGAGGACGCTAATGTTTGTGCGTCTGTCCTCCCAGGGTATTTGCAGAATCTTGCAGAGACATCGCTGGTGGTATTTCTCCAGCGACTTGAGGTGTCTACTGTACATGGTCCATGTCTCTGAGCCATACAGGAGGGCGGGTATTACTACGGCCCTGTAGACCATGAGCTTGGTGACAGTTTTGAGGGACTAGTCTTCAAACACTCTTTTCCTCAGGCGGCCGAAGGCTGCAGTGGCGCACTGGAAGCGGTGTTGGATCTCGTGGTCGATAGGAGACTTCCAAGATAGGGGAAGTGGTCCACGTTGTCCAGGGCCACGCCATGGATCTTGATGTCTGGAGGACAGTGCTGTGCGGCGAGGACAGGCTGGTGGAGGACCTTTGTCTTACTAATGTTTAGCGTAAGGCCTATGCTTTCATATGCCTCGGTAAATACGTCGACTACGTCCTGGAGTTCAGCCTGTGTGTGTGCACAGATGCAGGCATCATCCGCGTACTGTAGTTCAATGACAGAGGTTGGAGTGGTCTTGGACCTGGCCTGGAGACGGCAAAGGTTGAACAGCTTCCCACTGGTTCTGTAGTGTAGTTCCACGCCTGGGATCACGTGGGCCGGACCAACCAGTGTATCCCCATTCAGTGTTATTTTTCTATCTTTTAAAACTCTTATGCTGGCAAAAACAGGCCATAAGCCTGCTTTTACCAGGCATAAGAGTTTGAAGGACATTCGCTGGACAGAAGTTTTGTAAATAGCACAAATCTCTGCCCGCGGATGTCTTTCTCCCAGGGATGCATGTAATCTGTCAAGACATTTTGACAGTTCGCAAATGCTGGTTCTCGGTGTATGCGCATTGCGTGGCGAAAACCGGCATTTGCGGGGCCTCTTCGGATGCATGCGCACCCGGAAAGGCTGCAATTTACAGCCCAATCTATCTAGAAGGAAACCGTCTAGCATGTAAAGCTGTTCCAGCAAACTGAGAAAAAGATGTACAGGAGCCCAGAGCTGGAAGACAATAGGGTGTGGTCCGCAACATATGGCTGGAGGAGGTTGCAGAATTAGAATGAAGCAAATCCGTGGAGATTTGTAAGCTAGGGGAAGGGTTTTGAACTCAGTGCATTAGGAGATATGGAGCCAGCGGTGATCAACAGGAATGTGAGTGTTCGGCAACTGAGACCAAGTGCAGGACAGGATGTTGGCAGCAAAGTTTTGGATCAGTTGGAGTTCGTAGAGAGAAGTATGGAAACTGACGAAGAGGGCATTTGAGATAATCAAAGCATGGATAAGGGTTTCAGCAGCAGAGGGTGGGATGGGGCAAAGGTCAGCAACTTTGCAGGAAAGAAAGTATGCAATCTCAGTGAATGATAGGATACGGGATTTGAAGCTCAGCTCAGGATTGAACAGGACAATGAGTATGTACACTATTAATTTCATTCTGCATGAGCAACTTTTTAAAAAATGTGTTCGTGGGCTGTGGGCGTCACTGGCAAGGCCAGCATATAATGCTCATCCCTAACTACCCAAGAAGGTGGTGGTGAGCTTCTGCCTTGAACCACTAGTCTATGTGGTTAAGTTACTCCCATAGTGCTGTTAGGGAGGGAATTTCAGGATTTTGACCCAGCGACTATGAAGGAACGGCGATATATTTCCAAGTCAGGATCGTGTGCAACTTGAAGGGGACTTGGAAGTGATGGTATTCCGATGCACCTGCTGCCCTTGTCTTTGTAGGTGATAGAGGTCGTGGGTTTGGGAGGTGCTGTTGAAGAAGCCTTGGCAAGTTGCTGCAGTGCTGGTGGTGGAGGGAGTGAATGTTTAAGGTGGTGGTGGGGTGCCAATCAAGTGGGCTGCTTTATCCTGGATGATGTCGAGCTTCTTGAGTGCTGTTGGAGCTGCACTCATCCAGTCAAGTGGAGAGTATTCCATCACATTCCTGACATGTGCCTTGTAGATGGTGGAAAGGATTTGGGAAGTCAGGAGGTGAGATACTCACTGCAGAATAGCCAGCTTCTGAACTGCTCTTGTAGCCACAGTATTTGTGACTGGTCCAGTTAAGTTTCTGGTCAAAGGTGACCCCCAGGATATTGAAGGTGGTAAATCGGTAATGGTAATGCCATTGAATGTCAACGGGTGGTGGTTAGACACTTTCTTATTGGAGATGGTCATTGCGTAGCACTTGTGTGCTGCGAATGTTGCTCGTCACTTATCAGCCCAAGCCTGAATGTCGTCCAGGTCTTGCTGCATGCGGGCATAGACTACTTCATTGCAAATGGCATTGAACACTGTGCAATTATCAGTGAACATCCCCACTTCTGACCTTATGATGGAGGGAAGGTCATTGGTGAAGCAGTAGGAGATTGTTGGGCCGATCACATTACCCTGAGAAACTCCTGCAGCGATGTCATGGGACGGAGATGATTGGCCTCCAACAACCACCTTCCTTTGGCTAGGTATGACTCCAGCCAGTGGAGAGTTTTTCCCATAATTCCCATTGACTTCAATTTCACTAGTGGTCCTTGATGCTACACTTGGTCAAATGCTGCCCTGTCAAGGGCAGTCACTCTCACCTCATCTCTGGAATTCAGCTCTTTTGTCCATGTTTGGATCAAGGCTGTAATGAGGTCTGGAGCCAAGTGGTCCTGACGGAACCAATCTGAGCACCGGGGAGCAGGTTATTGGTAAGTGCCACTTAGCACTGTCGATGACACCTCCATCACTTTGCTAATGATCGAGAGTAAACTTTTGGGGTGGCAATTGGCCAGATTGGATTTGTCCTGCTTTTTGTGGACAGGACATACTTGGGCAGTTTTCTACGTTGTCGGGTAGATGCCAGTGTTGTACCGGCACTGGAACAGCTTGGCTAGAGGCTTGGCTCGTTCTGGAGCGCAAGTCTTCAGCACGGCAGCCGGGATGTTGTCGGGGCCCATAGCCTTTGCTGTATCCAAATGGCCCAGCCGTTTCTTGATATCACATGAAGTGAATCAAATTGGATGAAGACTGGCTTCTGTGATGGTGGTGACCTCGGGAGGAGGCCGAGATGGATTATCCACTCGGCCCTTCTGGCTGAAGATGGTTGCAAATGCTTCAGCCTTGACTTTTGCACTCGTATGCTGGGCTCTGCCATCAGAGGATGGGAATGTTCATGGAGCCTCCTCCTCCTGTCAGTTGTTTAATGGTCCACCACCATTCACTAGATGTGGCAGGATTGCAGAACTTGGATCCCACACCCAGTGTACATTCTGTACCCTTGCTATCCTCAGTGCCTCTTGCAAGTAGTGTTCAACATGGAGGACTACTGATTCATCAGCTGAGGGAGGGTGCTAGGTGGTAATCAGCAGGTTTCTTTGCCCATGTTTGACCTGATGCCCTGAGACTTCATGTTGAGGTCTCCCAGGGCCACTCTCTCCCGACTATATACTACTGTGCAGCCACCTCTGGTGGGTCTGTCCTGCCCGTGGTACAGGATATACCCAGGGATGGTGATGGAGTCGCCGCAGACATTGGCTGAAAGCGATGATTCTGAGAGTATAACGCATTAGGCAATTTGCTTGACGAGGGGATGGGAGAGATTGTTGTGAGCAAAGGTATGTCTTTGGCAGGAACTAAATAAGATGGCTTCAGTTTTCTCAATCTGCAACTTGAAGTTCTGACTGATCTACAAAAATGTTAAATACGCAGTCTGACAGCACAAAGATGATTATGGAAATTGAGGGTCATCTTGAACTAAAGGAATGGCTTTATAATTCTGAGAGAGAAGGTAAATTCCATTTTTGTGAACAGAAGTCTTCTGTTGACCAAATATGAAGCATTAACACTGGTATAGACCTGTTGGGCCGAATGGCCTGTTTCTATGCTGTAAAATTCTGTTTAATTCTACGTAGCAGCACAGCAATTCATGGTCTAAAATAACTGGTAACAAACAGCCGAGAATTGGGGCAAGCAAGTGTGCATGAATAGAAGAGAAATAAACTTTAAAAAACAATCGAAGTGCAGACTCTGCTTTTGAAAAGGCTTACACAAAAGGTACACTCCAGTATTTCACTGTAATACAACGATGCTGCAACACGTGGCCTACTCGTCACCACAGTACAATAGTCTAAAGTATAATGGCTTGTATTCTATGGCTATGACTGAACAAATAATAAGAAAAAGTGGTAACAGATTGACATCCATTATTCTTTTTTAGGTGTATGTGCAAGTCCTTTTGACACAGTATTTGACTGGATTCATAAGGAGAAAAATCAATATGGGCAGTTGATGATTCAATTCAACACATATTTCTTCAGAAATGAATTGTACTGGCTTTATGAAAATCGTAATAATCGAACACGCTATGGAGATCCCATTGCGCTCTCAATTGGTTGGCAAGGAATCCCAAGTAGCGGCATTGATGCTTTTGTACATATATGGACGTGGACAAGAGATGCCAGCTATTTCTTCAAAGGTGATTTAATACTTAAATTAAAAAGCAATTAATTTGTAGAATGTTTTTTTAATGTGAACTTGTCCTCATACAGGTATTCAGTATTGGAGATATGACAATGAAAATGATCAAATATACACAGAGGACACAAAGGGAAACAAATATCCCAAGTTAATTTCTGAAGGTTTTCCAGGTGTTCAGAGTCCAATCGATACAGCTTTCTATCACAGGAGGGACCAAAACATATATTTCTTCAAAGGTTCAAATGTAAGTTTTTTTATTTGTTCTTGGGATGTGGATGACTGCGGAAAGGCATTTAAAAAAAAAAACTTATCCCGAGTTATTTACCCTGAGGGCATTAAGAGTCAAGCATATAATGTGGGACTGGACTTGGAAGTAAACCAGATCAGATAGGGGTGGCAGATTCCCTTCCCAGTTTAGAGACTATAATTCTGGACAAAATTATTTGGCATTTACAAAAGTATGGCTAATAAATGAAAATTTTCATAGATTTGTTAAAGGCAAATCATGTTTCACTAACTTGATTGAATTCTTTAAGTTTAAAAAAAGGGTTGATGAGGGTAGTGCTGTTGATGTGTATATAGACCTTCAAAAAGGCTCTGGCAAAGCATCACAAAATGGACTTGTTAGTAAAATTTAAGCCCATGGAATTAAAAGGGACAGAAGCAGTATGGATACATCGGCTAAGGGACAGGAGGCAGAGTAATGGTAAACATTTATTTTTCAGACAGGAGAGGGGTATACAGTTGTGTTCCACTGGGGTCGGTATTAGGATCACTGCTCTTTTTGATATATATTAATGACCTGGACTTGGGTATACAATGCATCATTTCAAAGTTTGCAGATGAAATGGAACTTAGAAATGTAGTAATGGAACTTAGAAATGTAGTAAACAATGAGAAGGATAGCAACAGACTCTTCTGGAAAACATAGACAGATTGGTGAAATGGACAGATACATGGTGGATGAAATTTAATGCAGAAGTGTGAAGGAACCAAGAATGAGGAGATGCAATATGAACTAAATGGTACAATTTTAAAGGGGGCGCAGGGACAGAGAGACCTGGGTGTGTATGTACACAAATATTTGAAGGTGGCAGGACAAGTTGAGAAGGTTGTTAAAGCATATGGAATCCTTGGCTTTATTAATGTTAAACCTTTATAAAACACTAGTTAGGCCCTCAGCTGAGGTAGTGTTCAATTCTTGACATCACATTTTAGGAAGGATGTCAAGGGCTTGGAGTGTGCAGAAGAGGTTTACTAGAATGGTCCCAGGGATGAGGGACTTCAGTTACATGGAGAGACTGGAGAAGCTGGGGTTGTTTTCTAGAGCAGAGGTTAAAAGGAGATTTGATAGAGATGTTCAAAATGAATGGTTTTGAGAGTAAATAAATGAGGAACTGTTTCCAGTGACAGAAGAGTCGGTAACCAGAGAACACAGATTTAAGGTGATTTTACAGTGTGCTGTTGTGATCTGGAATGCACTATCGGAAAGTGGTGGAAGCAGATTCAATAGTAACTTTCAAAGGAGAATTGGATTAATACTTGAAAGGAAAAACATTGCAGGGGTATGAGCAAAGAGCAGGGGAGTAGGATTAATTGGGTAGCTCTACCAAAGTCAGGACAGGCACAATGGGTTGAATGGCCTCCTTCTGTGCATTCTATGATTATAGGACAGATCTAAATATAATTAATGTTAACCCGAGACACTAAGTGCACTACTGAGGATTACTATCTAAACTTTATCGCAAGTACATGCCCATAGTCAACATAGCAATTAGAAATTCAGCCAGTTGATTGGGTATACAAGATTAGAATTTCATATGTTGAACATCGAAAATATTAAAAATCTTACATCCACACACTCCATGTCCACATTTATAATGTAAAGTGCCTTTGCATACTGGTCACTCTGTGTCCTATTGGACACTGAGCTGAGCTTTTGACAAAGACAGCCTTCCCTCTCCGACCTTGTATCAACTTATCTGCTGTTGAAACCCTCATTGTTTTTACCTCCAGACTTTGCTCTTCCAATGCTCTCCTTGCTGACTTCCCATCTCCCACCTGCATAAATTTAAGCTCATCCAAAACTCTGCTGCCCATTTCCTAATCCGCACCAAGCCCCATTCATCCATCATCTTTGCGCTTGCTGTCTAATATTGGCTCCCGGTCCATGAACTCCTTGATTTTAAAATTCTCTTATCCCTCCAAGGCCTCGCCCCTCCCCATCTCTGATCTCGTCCAGTCCAAGAACTCTGTTTCTCCAATTCTGACATCTTCTGCAGCACCCCCCACCCCCCCTCTCCCCCCACCCTTTGCTTCACCATTGGCGGCCATGCTTTCAACTGTTTAGGTCCCAAGCTCTGTAATTCTCTCACTATAACTCTCCCCACTTTAAGACCCCTTAGCCACCCATCCTTATGGCCCAGAATTTTCTGGTGAAATAACGCCAAGTTTAATGTATACGCCATTATTAGTGTAAATCATCCAGCAATTTGTGGCGAGGAAGAAATGCAAATCACCACAAATTGCTGGACGGTTTGTGCCGCTCCACGGTTAGCCTCACGAAAACGGCAGCTCGCTGTCAACCTCCGTGAGTTTCAATAATTTGCTCTATTTGCGTAGTAATGATGAATGAAACTCCGCGCACAAAGTTAGGGCTGATACTTAACAGCGCAAGGACCTGTTAAATGATACTTATGTTCCTGCAATGTCATTCAACCACTTAGGCCTAGAAAGCGAACTGAAACTGGCATTTCATTCCTCCAGATAGTAAATTGTTCTGGGGAGATTTTAAAATTTTGCCTGTCTCTTTTCTCTGTCAATCCAATTTTTCTTTCCCCCTCACCATTTCTCTTTCTGTACCCAATTTGAGTCTAATTAATTCTATTTTCTTTGTCATTCCTGCTTCTTTATTTTTAAATATCATTAAGGACATAGACTTTGTCCCATTGTTCACCAAGGTCTCAGATGCCCCGATTACAGATTTTAAAAAATCAATATTAACAATGCTGCTACATTGGATCCGTTTAAAGTTAAATGTCATTAGTCCTGCTTGTTTTGAAATGTGGCTGCATGCACCTTCTATTACTACTAAGCATCTACTAATACTGGATTAGTACATCATTACATTGCTGTTGGATGTGCAACACATGAATCATTCGACAGATGTGAAGATAACCATTTTAGTAGAACAAAACTTTATTAAATTGTCTTAAGTTTATGAATCAGTAAAGTGGTAAAAAAATAAAGAGAAGGCAGTAATTTAAGATTTGATGGTAACTTTATTTGAATGAAATGATAGTGATAGCTCTGGTAATGGTAACTGAGGCTTTGTGAGGATGACACAACAGTACCAACAAGAGGGAAGCACTCGAGTAGATATGAATAGGAGGGGTTGAATCACAAGGCTGGTCCAATTTCCCCCCATCTAATTATGGTAGAGATACTTTATTTCAACGTAAACAAAAAGTGACTGATATTAAATCATATCCTGTGTTACTACATTCATTTTCTCTATAGGTGACTACTTTCAATATGCATACTAACCAGATTAATGGATATCCAAAAAGAATTATTGATGTATTTCCACCAGTGATACCGAATGATCATCCCATTGAAAATCTGAATGCTGTATACTACTCCTATCACTACCAATCCATCTTTTTCTTCAAAAACAATTTATTTTGGAAAGTGGTCGATGATTGGGATAAAAAGCAGAATCCATTATTGCCATTGAATGGATTATTGCCCAAGAGAAATATATCAGATCAATGGTTTGATATTTGTGATGTTCATTATTCAATGCTGAACAGGAACTAAATTTGCTACAAAATGTCTTCATAACAAATTGAAAGCATATGTGCAAAAGTTAAGTGACTATAAATTGGATTAAGGCATGTATGACAATGGCTGTTTTGGATTGCAAATTCATCATTAGCCTGCTTTTTAAGCTTAATGCTACAGACTTTATAGAAACATAGAAATTTACAGCGCAGGAGGCGGCCATTTCGGCCCATCGTGTCCGCGCCTGCCGACAAAGAGCGCAAGCCCTTGGTCAGCAGCCTTAAAGGTTACATATAAACCTATGAACAATGACGGAAAGGCAAAGAGCACCAGCCCAACCAGTCCACCTCACACAACTGCGACACCCCTTATACTGAAAACATTTACATTCCACCACAACCGGGACATGTGATCTCCTGGGAGAGGCAAAAACCAGATTTAAAAACCCAGGCCAATTTAGGGAGAAAAAAAATCGGGGAAAATTTCTCTCCGACCCATCCAGGTGATCAACACCAGTCCAGATCACCACCCTGGCCATTTTCTATTACCATTATATCTGCACCGTCCAACAAAAGGTCAGCCAGTCTAATCCCAATTACCAGCTCTAGGCCCTGCAGGTTACTGCACTTTAAGTGCCCATCCAACCATCTCTTAAAAGTGGTGAGGGTTTCTGCATCCACCACTCTTCCAGGCAGCGAGTTCCAGATCCCCACAACCCTCTGCGTAAAGCCACCCCTCAAATCCCCTCTAAACCTTCCACCAACCAACTATGCCCCCTTGTAATAGACCCCTCCACCAATGGAAATAGACCCTTACTATCCACTATATCCAGGCCCCTCAATATTTTGTACAACTCGATAAGGTCTCCTCTCAACTTCCTCTGTTCCAATGAGAACAAACCCAGCCTATCCAATCTGTCCTCATAACTAAGATTCGCCATTCCAGGCAGCAATCTAGTAAATCTCCTCTGCACCCTCTCTATAGTGCAATCACATTCTTCCTATAATACGGCGACCAGAACTGCATGCAGTACTCCAGCTGTGGCCTAACCAAAGTATTATACAATTTAAGCATAACCTCCCTGCTCTTTATATTCTATGCCTTGGCCAATAAAGACAAGCATTCCGTACGCCTTCTTAACCACCTTATCCACCTGACCTGCTACTTTCAGGGATCTGTGGACAAGCACTCCAAGGTTCCCTTTGGTCATCTACACTATTAAGTGGCCTAACGCTTAATTGTGCATACCCTTTCCTTATTAACCCTCCCAAAGTGCATCACCTCACACTTCTCTGAATCAAATTCCATTTGCCACTGCTCTGCCCACCTGACCAGTATTTTGATATCCTCCTGCAGCCCATAACTTTCCTCTTCATTATCAACCACACAGTCAATTTTAGTGTCGTCTGCAAACTTCTTACAATCATACTCCCTATATTCAAATCTAAATCATTGATATATACCACAAAAAGCAAGGGACCCAGTACTGAGCCCTGCGGAATCCCACTGGAAACATCCCTAGAGTCACAAAAGCAATTATCAATCATTACCCTTTGCTTCCTACCTCCAGGCCAATTTTGGATCCAACTTGTCACTTTGCCCTGTATCCCGTGGGCTTTAACCTTCATGACCAGTCTATCATGTGGGACCTTATCAAAAGCCTTGCTAAAGTCCATATATACTACATTGTATGCACTACCCTCATCGACCCTCTTAGTTACCTCCTCAAAAAATTCAATCTGGTTAGTCAAACACGATCGTCCCTTAACAAATCCGTGCTGACTGTCCCTAATTAATTCTTGCCTTTCCAAATGCAGATTTATCCTGTCTTTCAGGATTTTTTCCAATAATTTTCCCACCACCGAGGTTAGGCTGACAGGCCTGTAATTTCTTGGCCTATCCCTTTTTCCCTTCTTAAACAAGGGTACTACATTATCTCAGGCATGCAAAAATTCAATGACTAGAAATCAGAGTAAAACAAAACTATGTGTGACAAAGTCTGTACCAGACTGTTGCAGAAATAATTCCATTGATTTAAAGATTCTTATATATGCTAAATATTTTAATACAGCATATTAAGGTTGTCATATTTATATCATGTAAACAGTAGACATGTGTAGTAAAAAGGATACTTAGTCTGTTTTCCATAAAGGTACTGCATCGATAGCTTTTCGTAATCCAAGTTACACATTTGCTCAGCACCAATAGACATTGATTGACCAAAGGACAACACATGACAGATAGTTGCGTTCATATTTTTATTAAATATATTTTGTTTAAAAATGTCACATGGTAGTCCTTTTTTGTCTATTGGCAGCAGGATGAACATTCTTCCAAACAAAATGTAATGTATTTTGAACAATCAAACTCTGCAGTCTTCAGATATGGAGATCTGCCCTTTTTGAACAGGAATTGTTAAAACCAGGCTTCTAATTATAAAAGTCACAAGAATTCAAGTTTCAGATCTTGAAACATTTTTGTAGTAAACTATAAATAAAATATCCAGCTTCTTCATTTAACTGCCAATATTTCTAGCAAGTCTCCTTTTCTTCCGTGAAGGTTAACTTTTTTGAGCTCTGCCTTCCACTTAACAATTTTTTTCACCTTCTGTCAAATCTCAAGGTCAATTCATGTACAGCTGTTTCCTCTAAACAAAATTCTCTCATCAAACCCAAAATACATATTAAAAAAAGCTCATAGCAAGACAAGGGAATAAAACTATACCTGAATATAACAGTCAGAATCTTCATCCAGGCATCAGACAGCCACAGCCAGGTTCTAAATATGTGCATACATATTTCCACTCCTTACATATTTTTAAATTTACAGTACATAAATCAATTTCTAAATTGAACCCTGATTTATAGTATAATTTTTGCATTCCAATTCACCTATTGGAGAACATTGCACATTCTTCGTTTCAAAATATATACAGAATTATGGTTACAAACTTTACAAGTTGTTAGCAAAAATCCTGCAATGCCATTATACAATATATACACTGTAAACCTTGAAAGGCTCGAATTCATACTGTTGAATTCATTTTATTAAAAAAAAATCTGCTTCTCATGAAACTGCAGATATTTAACCTACTGACCAATGAGGATGTCATCATGTGTAACACTATTTTTTCCCCGATCAGCTACAACTTGTAAAATGAGCTAAATAACTTTAAAATCTTGTCAAAATTGATTGAATGGATTACCTGCATGTTTCTTTCACAAAGTTACCAATAATAGTAAACATGAAAAATGTGCACTTTGAAAATATTCCCATAATTCCTTTCTTGCATCACCATCAGTGGATTCTTTGAATGTCAATAATGAAGCAGTCTGTGCCCGCATGCAACAAAACATCCAGGCTTGGGCTGATAAGTGGCAAGTAATATTAGTGCCACACAAGTGTCAGGTAATGAGCCTAACCACCTCCCCATGACATTACCACCGGCAAGTTCCCCCACTATCAACATCCTGAGGGGCACGGGTCACCATTGACCAGGAAATCAACTGAACCAGCCACATTAATGCCTTGGCTACTAGAGCAGGTCAGAGGCTGGGTATTCTGCAATGAGTGAGTGGCTCACACTCGACTCCCCAAAGCCTCTTCGCTACCGAGAAGGCACAAGTCAGGAATGTGGTGGAATACTTTCCACTTGCCTGGATGGGTATAGCTGCAACAGTCAAGAAACACAACACCATCCAGGGCTAAGTCTACTTGATCAGCAATTCATCCACTAGCTTCCAACATGCAGTGTGTACCATCTACACGATGCACTGCAGCAAATTGCCAAGGCTTCTTCAACAACCTTCACCTAGAACGACAAGGGCAGCAGGTGCATGGAAACATCATCACCTCCAAGTTCCCTGCCAAGTCATACATTACCCTGCCTTGGACATACATTACCGTTCCTTCATTGTTTCTGGGTCAAAATCCTAGCTAACACCATTGTGGGAATAGCTTCACCACACGGACTGCAGTTGTCAAGAAGGCGCCCCACCACTGCCTTCTCAAGGGCAACTGGGGATGGACAATAAATACTGGCCTTGCCAGTGACACCGACATTCTAAGAAAGAATTAAAAAATCATCCTCATGCCTAATCAGTTATCAAGATCATAGATCTTTAAAGGACTAGTTTACTTTCTATTTTGAAACTAACCCATTAACACTTTTGTCTATAAACAAAGTGAACAATGAGTTTAATGTAGTGAATGTCATCCATTACAAACAAGGGTAAAATGCTGGCTCACAGTCATGTATGAATAGTGTGTTTAATAACTAAAATGCAACTCCTAATCCCAATTTGTGACAGATTGTCTTGCAAGTTATTTCTGAGGAAATAAAAAAAGGATCCATTACTGCACCTTTTTCATTCACTGATCGAACACATTAATCTAAAGAGTGTCATTTATATTGCCTGTATTTACAAAGTACACAGTAAGAAAGTACTTCATATAGTAATTCACTGAAAAACCTTTAAATGCAATTTGCATACATATTATTGCAATTAATAACATTTAAAAGAGCAATATTAACAACTGAAACCAAAGTTTATTCTTGTTACTAATTTTCTCCTCTTCTCCTTTGATGGCCGTGACCCATACTGAGGTACAGATCTCCTCAGTTGTTCATCAAGTAGTCATTCTTCATGTGTGACAAACTGAGGTAGTGAGTTTCAAGAAACTATTCAAACGTGAAACTGCCAAGCCTAATCCTGCCCTCACCAGACATCTGCACATATTCACTTTCTAGCGAGGGTAACTGAAAAGCCATCAGAAATACGGATGATGAATAATTTTTCCCCTCCTTAGCTCAGGGATGTTGTGGTAATCTGCAGCACCTTCACCGCCAGCTTGGCTGAAATGAGGTTACTCAGCACAGGGTTTGAACCTGGGAACTTCTGAGTCTATATGTCTCAGTATGATATCCATTGGGAAGTTAAAGTATTGCTTCAAAGAACTAGCTTTTAATTGGTGCTAATTATTAGTTACTGAAGTCTATACTGATAACTCCAAATGATTTACTTAAGATTTATCCATAGATGATAGAAGCCTTTTGAAATTTGCCCATTTACCTTTGAACAAATTACTTCAACTGTCACAGTTCAAATAAGACCTTAGTCAGAAAACAAACTCAAATTTTATAATGGTGCTTTCAGTATGATAACAGTGGGAGGACATCTGGTGGTCACACAGATCCAGTCTCATCAACTGACAGTCCAGATGATAATTGTTTTAGTAAACTCAGTATCACCTCCACTCTCTGTATTAGAGGGGTGTCCTTATCTGCTGTTGCCCGCAGCAATGTTGAATAAGCATGCTTGTAGTTTTTCAATATTATTTGATCATCACTATTGCCACTGTAAAAACACAAAAGAAGAAGATTAGTTTGAGAAATGCAAAATCCATACAGAATCTGAAGAATTGAACCCTGTTCAAATATCGTGGCGCATTTAATCACAATGATTCCCGCAATAAACTAAGAACAATGTCACCTCCAATTAAAGTACTGTTTTTCTTGAATTTGCATGTAGTTGGATATGAACAGCAGCATTGGGACTACAATAGGCAACATTAAGGCATTAAGTTAGATCTCACCTCTAAGATTATAGATATAGGACAAGACAGAGAGCAGAACTTAATAAATTCAGGTTTCTCACCTTCTCCATCTCAACAACAGACAGAATTGAAAGCCTTCGCAGATGTCAGTACTAGCAGGCTTTTAACTTTTTGACAATAGAAAATACCCTCCATACATACACTTGTGTTGTAAAGTAAAAGTGAATGTTGCAATGCAAATATACCTGGGGAAATGGGCACAAATCAGAATATTGGTGAATAGAGAAAGGTAGTGCTTTACCTGCCCTTCCTTTTTGAGGTCAGCAGTTTGATGAGCTGAAACAACAGAAAAGAAAGTCGAGCTTCAAACATGCTGACAAGTTTTACGATCTCTTCTTCATTAAGGCTGGAAGAATCATTTTCGGACACATTTCCATCATGGTGTGCATGACAATTTTCTTGCTAGATGAATCAAAATAAAAGGGAAATTTTAGCACAAGATCACTTTTCTTCTAAATATTCATGATGTTATAAATACATTTTTGTCAACGTCCATTATCCATGCATAGTAAAATTTAAAATAACATGGCAAATGTTTACACAATTGAGGGCTAACAAATAGGGCCCTGATTTTAACTTGGCTAATTTTCGGCAGGTGTCAGTTCAAAACTGACTCGCTGCAGTCAAAAACAGGCCTGGTATATTTTAACTCTTCGCCTCACTATCTCATCAGTGGAGTTCCCATCTGATTTGCTGACAATAGTAAGAGTGCAATTTCCAGCCAGAGGCCGATTTAAAGCAGAAATACAGAAGGGTGCATTCCCTTCTGTAAGACTTCAAAGTTGAGAGTGGGGCAGCAAGAAACAGACAGCATGTCATAGGCAAGCCTCCAGGTTTTCAGAGACCTCCCTGGAGGTTCTGCTGGAAAAGATCAAGACGAGGTTGCATCAGTCTGCTCTACTGCAGATCACGGGAGTGGCAGTAGTGAACAGGAGCGATGCATGTTGCCCTCTCTCAGGTTTTCAGCACATCGGTTTCCTCGCCATCCCCTCAACCAATACCAACCATGATGTAGCTGAAGTGCTGCAGTCTGCAGCTGGGCCCTCATAGGCTTAAGCACTCAGAAGTCACTGGCCACAAGCATCCCATGAGTAACAGTAGCCTTCCACCAGCTCTGCTGAAGACACTTGAGAAGCACCTCGTAAGAGTAGTTAGTAACATCTCTTCAAAGAAAAACTCTATGGGTTGATTACTTGAGGAACAAAATAATTTACTATAATATTGTGTTTGAAATTAAAATCAACACCATTAATACATTTACAACTTTGGTCTATAGTTTCTTCTAATTACAGCTTTTTAATCTGCGTTGTCAAAATCATTAATGTAGAAGTTGGCTGAATGGTTTCAATGTTGTTCCAATGCAAAATTAGGGGAATGGTAACGATAAGGGCTTTTTATGCCTTTTCAGGTAAAGGATTGAGGTGGTCACCAAATGCACCGCTCTATCAACTGCTCCCTGGCCTGCCGAGCTGCAATGAGTTCTGCTGGCTCTTGCTGTGGTTCTTCCTTGCTTTTATACAATTGTTCTTCATCTGTCACAGCCTCTTGTTGCTGTACATCCTCCAACTCCAATCTCTTGCAGAATGTAGCAAACTACAAACCACCTTGTCTGGACTACATTTTAGGGAGCTCCCACAGCAATAAAGACACCCGAATATTTGCTGCAAAATCCTAATGGTATGTTCTATGATGCTCCTGGTGTGCCCCATGGCTCGCACTATAACGGGTGGAAAAGTGGGGGAAATGGACAAGTGTCGCAGAATGAAGGCGGCGTGACAGCGCAAGACCCTTCTTGCGTTGATCACACACTAGATGAACATTAAGGATGTGGAAGCCCTTCCTGTTCACTTAAAGCAACTGGCTTGTCTTCTGGTGCCAATAGCTTCATGATAGTAGTCTATTATGCCCCGAACACGAAAAGCTGCCCACTGCTGCAAATCTCAAGTCTCTTACTCTGGCTGTTCACACCCATTGCAAAGATAATGTTCTAGTTTGCTTTGGCAAGGAGGGCATTGGTGACTTGTTTGACGCAGCTGTGTACTGCAAAATGTGGGTGATGTCCCTTGTAGCAGCCTAGAAGGAGCCTGTGGTGAAAAAGTTACGGATGTTGGTGATGGAGCCACTGGCAAAGCATGGCCCCCTGGTCCAGCAAGCACTAGGTCCTGCTGCAGCAACAGGCTGCCTGGGTAAGAACTTCCATGTGCAGTACCTGCCCCACACTTACCTGTTGTCTCCCAACAGGGCCAGCAGCCGCCTGTCCTGGTTCTTCAGGCTGCAGCTGTTGCTCCCCTTTTCGAACAATTTGTCTATCAAAAGGCATGAAGCAAAAATAGCACCCATGATAATTAACGAGTGCTCGAGGATAGTTAAGGGTGAGAAAAATCAAAGAAGCAAACTGGAAGCTCAGAACTGACATACAAATGAATTACTCATAATGGAACACAGATCCTAATGACCTGAGTGCCTGTAGGCAAGAGCCCCTTTAAATGTAGCTTCCAGTCATGTGAGTCAGTTAGTGAAGCCAATGCAGCTTAAGTTTCACTCAGCTGGTTTGCCACAAGATGGGCCCAATTAAAATCCCACTGTCCATATGACACCTATTTGAACATACTCATGAGGCACCCGCCTCTTTTCCTCAGTCAACCACAGAGTCAAAATAGTGGTCAGCGTGTGTCCAGCAGGAACGGGACGATAAGTCAATTTTTCTCATTTTAGCCGTTTATGCGCCCTGTTCAGCTAAAATCGGTACCTAGAATTTGAATCTTAGAATTTAATTTGTTAACGAAAATAAAACAATTGTACAATACTTGAATGTAATTAAGAAACTGAAAACCTCTGGGGGGGGGGGGGGGGGGGGGGGGGGGAAAGGAAAGAGAGGTTGCAGGAAGGTGTTTTTGAGGAATGTCAGAACAAGGGAATGGAACACTTACTTTTGAAACCCAGTGACATCACCTAGAATTCCCAAGTCAGGTACAAGATAAGCCCAGATACAGAACATAGCTCCTCTTCCTTGGTCTCCATCATGATTACACAAAAGCACACCTCACTGCACTAGTACGATGTTTGCATTTCTTACACCCGTTTTTCTTCAGCCGTAATATTGTCAATTGTCAGTTGAGTGCTGTCGACTGCACTTACTAGGCACCGACTACCTAAAGCCATTTCATGTAGGAATGTTTCAGCCAGCGGAGGGAAGACTTCCCGTATCCCTAGTCCTTTCTTCCCATGCCCCACTAAAATAGTTTGAAAATAGTTACCTGAGCTTGGGCACATGAAAGTTCACTCTGGATAAGCTGAAATGAATACTCTGAATCTATGATTATATCCAGTGCTCCTGAAAGAGTTTTCAGTTTTGATGCATTGCTGTTCTGATCTGCAAAACAAGGAATTTTTGAAAAAAAATTTCTTCATCTAGGTGTTATTTTAAATAGGAAGCATACAGCAATATGAAAATGAATTAAATTCTGGATAGGCCGGTCAACTTTTACTTTGCAATCTTCTTGGCAACTGTGCCTAAAGTTTTAATTTTGAATAATCATTGCTTTAAAGGGAGCAGTTTACATTTGAACTAAAAACACCCTATTAGTTGAAAGCAACCTGAAAGACAAACACTGCACGGCAATCTCCCTACAGTGGCATACAAGTTAGTCTGCCTACTAAACACGGAGAAAAAAACCTGTGCAAGTCTGTGGGTTGAGTTATGGTTTTGATCCTAAGGGCTGGAAATTCCCCAAACTTGTGCTGGGCTTTTTGGTGGTATTTCGCCATTTTGGGCGTAAAACGGTGCGGTGGGAAATTCCCTGAAGTCTTGCGCCGGTGGTTTTGAAATACCGCTGGGGAGCGGACCGCTGGCGAGCAAGATTAGAAAAAGCGCTTTTGCTCGATATTTGGCTCAGCGGTGACCAAAAAACCCGCTGGGGAAAAACCTGCATTGCAGCCCTTGGAACGGCGATAAGTATGAAGACCTGCAAAAAAGGTAAGTTAAAGTTTTTATTTTAAAATTCTTCTGCAGCGATTCACTAGAAAAGGGTCGTGAATGTTTTGCAATTTTTTATTTTTTGGAATTTTGTGTGTTTTCCCCCCTCCCTAGGCCCAACTCGCAGCGGTATCAGAAAAATTGCAGAAATTTTGCGGTTTGTGCCGCGAATCCTTGTGCAATGCTGATTTTTCCCACTGGGCGCATTTTTTCCCGAATGTTAGGCCTCGAAATCATAGCGGAGTCATAGCGGTATTTTGGGCGGAAAAAAACCGCTATGCCTCAAAACCGAATTTCTAGCCCTAAAACTTTTAAACAATCTTTCCACCCACTAAATACCACAACTTACCCATAGTGCAGAATATAGTGAATAATAAAAGAAGTGAGCCTGAAATTTCCACTCGACTGCACTGTTTTTTTTCAGCGCAATTCCCTCGATATCGGCATAGCTGGCGCATAAAATTGTGGAATTTTAAGCTCAAATTACTTTCAGTGCAGTTCGAGTTTCCACGATCTTTTGCGCTAGTTTTAAAAACATCATGCCAGAAGCAGGCCACATCCACAAAACTGGCCACACCCCAGGATGAATTAATCACCATTGGGAGTTTCTGCTAATTATGCTCGTTTACAGGCCTTCGAGGAGGCTCCAAAAATTAAGCTGAGTCTTTTGGGTGCAAGGACACCAACAATCTCTCGGGGCTGAATGGTCTACTCCTGTTCTCATGTTCTTTTAATTAATTATGGCTTATCTGACTGGGAGTGATTGAGGCCAACACTGGATGACAAAATTTGAAGTGCCCAATCTCCAACAGTAACACTTCTTGCCTTGATAAAATATAAAAATTCACAGAAAAAGAAAGATTTAAAAAAATGACTTGCCTTTTGACTTATGGTTTCTTGAAGTCACCACACTCAGGGCTAGTTGTGTCAAGGCAAAATAAATCTAATTAAAGTCACTAGGGGTATTATTTTTTTATAAAAAAGGTGGGGAGAGGGGGAGAAGGGAACAAAGGCGAAAAAAATGTACAAATCTAATTTACAGAGGTCGGTACAATGTTTGCCATTGGACCCATCAAAATTAACATCTCCAAGTAGATCTGTGATTAAGGATCAAGCTGCAACCTGTCCAACTAGTTCCTCGTTTTCACTTTTAGTACTTTTTTTCATTGCTTGAATCCATTTTTTCATGTTTAATTATTTGTTGGTTATTCTAGTCCTCTTACTTTTCTTTTCTCTTTCCTCTGTCATCAGTGTGCTTATATTATCTCTTGCTGTTCTAGCTTTAATTCATCTGCTCCAATAATTCCCTAACTTTAAAAACATTAGTTCCTGGGAGGCGGGAGCTCGGAGCAGCGCGAGTCCGGGGTCGGCGAGAGGCCTATAAAGGCCAGCGGGAGCTCGGAGCAGTCAGTCGAGGAGGCGGGAGCTCGGAGCAGCGCGAGTCCGGGGTCGGCGAGAGGCCTATAAAGGCCAGCGGGAGCTCGGAGCAGTCAGTCGAGGAGGCGGGAGCTCGGAGCAGCGCGAGTCCGGGGTCGGCGAGAGGCCTATAAAGGCCAGCGGGAGCTCGGAGCAGTCAGTCGAGGAGGCGGGAGCTCGGAGCAGCGCGAGTCCGGGGTCGGCGAGAGGCCTATAAAGGCCAGCGGGAGCTCGGAGCAGTCAGTCGAGGAGGCGGGAGCTCGGAGCAGCGCGAGTCCGGGGTCGGTGAGAGGCCTATAAAGGCCAGCGGGAGCTCGGAGCAGCGCGAGTCCGGGGTCGGTGAGAGGCGTACCGGTGCAGCTACAGGGAGAAGGCAAAAAAACAAAGGTGACGTCACAGCCTAGGGGGTAAGTGATTGGCTGGTGATTGGTGAGTAGTTTTTCTTTTTCTTCTTATATTGGTCAGTAACTTTTAACATTGTTATTACCAGTTTAAGTGTATCTAAGGGTTAAGTCATGGCAGGAGAGCTCAGTCGGGTGTTATGCTCCTCCTGTACCATGTGGGAACTCAGGGACGCTTCCGGTGTCCCTGACGACTATGTGTGCGGGAAGTGTATCCGCCTCCAGCTCCTGACGGTCCGCGTTACGGAATTGGAGCTGAAGGTGGATTCACTCTGGAGCATCCACGATGCTGAGAATGACGTGAGTATCACGTGTAGTGAGTTGGTCTTACCGCAGGGAAAGGGTCCACAGCCAGATAGGGAATGGAAGACCAGCAGGAAGAGTAGAGCAAGGAAGGTAGTGCAGGGGTCCCCTGCGGTCATCCCCCTGCAAAACAGATACACCGCTTTGGGTACTGTTGAGGGGAATGACTCATCAGGGGAGGGCAGCAGCAGCCAAGTTCATGGCACCGTGGCTGGCTCTGCTGCACAGGAGGGCAAGAAAAAGAGTGGGAGAGCGATAGTGATAGGGGATTCAATTGTGAGGGGAATAGATAGGCGTTTCTGCGGCCGCAACCGAGACTCCAGGATGGTATGTTGCCTCCCTGGTGCAAGGGTCAAGGATGTCTCGGAGCGGGTGCAGGACATTCTGAAATGGGAGGGAGAACAGCCAGTTGTCGTGGTGCACATTGGTACCAACGACATAGGCAAAAAAAGGGATGAGGTCCTACGAAACGAATTTAAGGAGCTAGGAGCTAAATTAAAAAGTAGGACCTCAAGAGTAGTAATCTCGGGATTGCTACCAGTGCCACGTGATAGTCAGAGTAGGAATCGCAGGATAGCGCAGATGAATACGTGGCTTGAGCAGTGGTGCAGCAGGGAGGGATTCAAATTCCTGGGGCATTGGGACCGGTTCTGGGGGAAGTGGGACCAGTACAAACCGGACGGTCTGCACCTGGGCAGGACTGGAACCAATGTCCTCGGGGGAGTGTTTGCTAGTGCTGTTGGGGAGGATTTAAACTAATATGGCAGGGGGATGGGAACCAATGCAGGGAGACAGAGGGAAACAAAAAGGAGCCAAAAGCAAAAGACAGAAAGGAGATGAGGAAAAGTGTAGGGCAGAGAAACCCAAGGCAAAGAACAAAAAGGGCCACTGTACAGCAAAATTCTAAAAGGACAAAGGGTGTTAATAAAACAAGCCTGAAGGCTTTGTGTCTTAATGCAAGGAGTATCCGCAATAAGGTGGATGAATTAATTGTGCAAATAGATGTTAACAAATATGATGTGATTGGGATTACGGAGACGTGGCTCCAGGATGATCAGGGCTGGGAACTCAACATTCAGGGGTATTCAACATTCAGGAAGGATAGAATAAAAGGAAAAGGAGGTGGGGTAGCATTGCTGGTTAAAGAGGAGATTAATGCAATAGTTAGGAAAGACATTAGCTTGGATGATGTGGAATCTATATGGGTAGAGCTGCAGAACACCAAAGGGCAAAAAACGTTAGTAGGAGTTGTGTACAGACCTCCAAACAGTAATAGGGATGTTGGGGAGGGCATCAAACAGGAAATTAGGGGTGCATGCAATAAAGGTGTAGCAGTTATAATGGGTGACTTTAATATGCACATAGATTGGGCTAGCCAAACTGGAAGCAATACGGTGGAGGAGGATTTCCTGGAGTGCATAAGGGATGGTTTTCTAGACCAATATGTTGAGGAACCAACTAGGGGGGAGGCCATCTTAGACTGGGTGTTGTGTAATGAGAGAGGATTAATTAGCAATCTCATTGTGCGAGGCCCCTTGGGGAAGAGTGACCATAATATGGTGGAATTCTGCATTAGGATGGAGAATGAAACAGTAAATTCAGAGACCATGGTCCAGAACTTAAAGAAGGGTAACTTTGAAGGTATGAGGCGAGAATTGGCTAGGATAGATTGGCGAATGATACTTAGGGGGTTGACTGTGGATGGGCAATGGCAGACATTTAGAGACCGCATGGATGAAGTACAACAATTGTACATTCCTGTCTGGCGTAAAAATAAAAAGGGGAAGGTGGCTCAACCGTGGCTATCTAGGGAAATCAGGGATAGTATTAAAGCCAAGGAAGTGGCATACAAATTGGCCAGAAATAGCAGCGAACCTGGGGACTGGGAGAAATTTAGAACTCAGCAGAGGAGGACAAAGGGTTTGATTAGGACAGGGAAAATGGAGTACGAGAAGAAGCTTGCAGGGAACATTAAGGCGGATTGCAAAAGTTTCTATAGGTATGTAAAGAGAAAAAGGTTGGTGAAGACAAACGTAGGTCCCCTGCAGTCAGAATCAGGGGAAGTCATAACGGGGAACAAAGAAATGGCGGATCAATTGAACAAGTACTTTGGTTCGGTATTCACTAAGGAGGATACAAACAACCTTCCGGATATAAAAGGGGTCAGAGGGTCTAGTAAGGAAGAGGAACTGAGGGAAATCTTTATTAGTCGGGAAATTGTGTTGGGGAAATTGATGGGATTGAAGGCAGATAAATCCCCAGGGCCTGATGGCCTGCATCCTAGAGTACTTAAGGAGGTGGCCTTGGAAATAGCGGATGCATTGACAGTCATTTTCCAACATTCCATTGACTCTGGATCAGTTCCTATGGAGTGGAGGGTAGCCAATGTAACCCCACTTTTTAAAAAAGGAGGGAGAGAGAAAACAGGGAATTATAGACCGGTCAGCCTGACCTCAGTAGTGGGTAAAATGATGGAATCAATTATTAAGGATGTCATAGCAGTGCATCTGGAAAATGGTGACATGATAGGTCCAAGTCAGCATGGATTTGTGAAAGGGAAATCATGCTTGACAAATCTTCTGGAATTTTTTGAGGATGTTTCCAGTAAAGTGGACAAAGGAGAACCAGTTGATGTGGTATATTTGGACTTTCAGAAGGCTTTCGACAAGGTCCCACACAAGAGATTAATGTGCAAAGTTAAAGCACATGGGATTGGGGGTAGTGTGCTGACGTGGATTGAGAACTGGTTGTCAGACAGGAAGCAAAGAGTAGGAGTAAACGGGTACTTTTCAGAATGGCAGGCAGTGACTAGTGGAGTGCCGCAAGGTTCTGTGCTGGGGCCCCAGCTGTTTACATTGTACATTAATGATTTAGACGAGGGGATTAAATGCAGTATCTCCAAATTTGCGGATGATACTAAGTTGGGTGGCAGTGTGAGCTGCGAGGAGGATGCTATTAGGCTGCAGAGTGACTTGGATAGGTTAGGTGAGTGGGCAAATGCATGGCAGATGAAGTATAATGTGGATAAATGTGAGGTTATCCACTTTGGTGGTAAAAACAGAGAGACAGACTATTATCTGAATGGTGACAGATTAGGAAAAGGGAAGGTGCAACGAGACCTGGGTGTCATGGTACATCAGTCATTGAAGGTTGGCATGCAGGTACAGCAGGCGGTTAAGAAAGCAAATGGCATGTTGGCCTTCATAGCGAGGGGATTTGAATACAGGGGCAGGGAGGTGTTGCTACAGTTGTACAGGGCCTTGGTGAGGCCACACCTGGAGTATTGTGTACAGTTTTGGTCTCCTAACTTGAGGAAGGACATTCTTGCTATTGAGGGAGTGCAGCGAAGGTTCACCAGACTGATTCCCGGGATGGCGGGACTGACCTATCAAGAAAGATTGGATCAATTGGGCTTGTATTCACTGGAGTTCAGAAGAATGAGAGGGGACCTCATAGAGACGTTTAAAATTCTGACGGGTTTAGACAGGTTAGATGCAGAAAGAATGTTCCCAATGTTGGGGAAGTCCAGAACCAGGGGTCACAGTCTGAGGATAAGGGGTAAGCCATTTAGGACCGAGATGAGGAGAAACTTCTTCACCCAGAGAGTGGTGAACCTGTGGAATTCTCTACCACAGAAAGTAGTTGAGGCCAATTCACTAAATATATTCAAAAGGGAGTTAGATGAAGTCCTTACTACTCGGGGGATCAAGGGTTATGGCGAGAAAGCAGGAAGGGGGTACTGAAGTTTCATGTTCAGCCATGAACTCATTGAATGGCGGTGCAGGCTAGAAGGGCTGAATGGCCTGCTCCTGCACCTATTTTCTATGTTTCTATGTTTCTATGGGACGTGGGCGTCGCTGGCAGGGCCAGCATTTATTGTTCATCCCTAAATGCCTAGAGAAGGTAATGGCGAGCTGCCTTCTTGAACCGCTGTAGTCCCTGTGGCGAAGGTACTCCCATAGTGCTGTTAGGGAGGGAGTTTCAGGCTTTTGACTCGATGATGAAGGAAAGGTGATATATTTCCAAGTCAGGGTGGTATGTGACTTGGAGGGGAACTTGCAGATGATACTACTCTACAAGCTACCAGTCACACAAAATAGCATATACGGACGAGAAATTCCAATTCTGTAGCATTTAACCAAGTATAATTATAAGCAGGTGCCCCGATATACTGCTTCCCCGCCATGATTGCGCACTACACCTTCTCAGAGATCAATTAGGAAAATCTGAATCAGAATTGTGTGCACGCATACATTAAACAAAAGCATGCATGTGAGGACAATATGTGTATACATGCAGGACAGCTAGACAAATGTAAAGGAAATATACTGCAATTTGGATTGATTAGGGCCAGTTGATATTTTTCAATTATTCTTGACATTAGTCCAGTTATTTTTCATATCCTTACTTTAGGCATTGTATCCACTACTTAGAGAATTGCTACTTTTAAAAAAAAGACCAGTATCAAAATGTAGTAATTTAAGAACCTTATATTTACTTACTTGCCATCTGAAACTCTGAAAATGCAACCCGTTCTAATTGAACTCGCAGCAGCTCAGAAGGTGCATCTTTCAGGAACTGAAACAATTTCACAGCCTTGTTGTAATGGAGATCAGCCAAACTGCGGTACTGCTTACGAAAATGGTCATCACCAACCTGTGTTTAAAAAAAAATGACTGCACATCTCTTTCCAGTTCAGACTTAAAATAGCATTCCCACCCTTCCTCAGCTTTGTAAAGATATAAGAAAAATTTTTTTTTGCCAGGTTTGTTGATTTACTTAAGATAGTCACTGTATAGGTTTATTAGATTAAATAATCCAATCAATTGACCAGAGCTTGCTGCTGGGTTTCTAGTTTACAAAACCAGAAAGTTGATTTCGGCAAAGTGAGATATGCTTGAGACTTAATAAAAGAATGTTCAAGAGCTCAGGAAGTCCAAAGCAGTTCACAGCCAAAGAATTACTTTTTGAAGTGTAGTCATTGTTGTAATGTAAAGAAATGGGACATTCAATTTGCGCATATACAGAAAAGAGATAAGCCTGGCAGAGCTAGGTACAGCCAACTGGGAGTTCAAACTCAGATTTGGCCAAGTTGGCAGGAAGAGGACCGAGCTGATAACTGGGGAATGCTGACTTACCTAGTTCGAAAGCAGAGCCAGGAACCACCCAGACTTTCAAGCCACATCTGGAGGCCAAAGGCGGTGACAGAGGTGCCTGGGAGCAAAATGGAGGCAGTACTGCAAAGGCGCTTTGGCCGATCTCAAAATGATTGAGGGGTTCCACCGGAAATGTGACCAGATAATCTGTTTAGTGTGATGTTGGTTGAGGGATAAATGTTGATAGGACACCAGCAGAACTTCCCGACTCTTGTTCAATTAGTGCCATGGGATCCTTTACATCCACCTGAGAAGGCGGACAGGACTTTGGTTTGATGGCTCATCTGAAAGACAGCACCTATAACTGTGTAGCACTCCTTAGTTATTACACTGAAGTGTCATCCTAGATTATGTGCTCAAGTCTCTAAAGTGGAGTTTCAACCCACAACCTTCTGACTCCGAGGTAAGTGTGCAATCACTGAGCCAAGGCTGACATTCAATATATTCAATCAATGCAGAACAAAGCTAACAGAATATTTAACTATGTAGCCCAAATAACACAATTTAATTCAGAGGAAGTCATAATCAAACTGCAGTGCTGTGGTCAGACCACACCTTGAGAACAGTGTTCAATTCTAGTCACCGACACAAAAGGAGATAAAGCATTGGAAACAGCAGAGTAGATAGACGAGGCCAATTGCTAGTGTTAAGACATGGGTTATAAGAACGTAAGAAATAGGAACAGGAGTAGGCCATACAGCCCGTCGAGCCTGCTCCGCCATAAAATAAGATCATGGCTGAATCTGATCATAGACTCAGCTCCACTTCCCCGCCTGCTCCCCATAATCCCTTATCGTTTAAGAAACTGTCTATTTCTGTCTTAAATTTATTCAATGTCCCAGCTTCCACAGCTCTCAGAGGCAGCGAATTCCTCAGATTTACAATCCTCAGAGAAGAAATTTCTCATCTCTGTTTTAAATGGGCGGCCCCTTATTCGAAGATCATGCCCTCTAGTTCTAGTTTCCCCCATCAGTGGAAACATCCTCTCTGCATCCACCTTGTCAAGCCCCCTCATAATCTTATACATTTCGATAAGATCACCTCTCATTCTTCTGAATTCCAATGAGTAGAGGCTCAACCTACTCAACCTTTCCTCATAAGTCAACTCCCTCATCCCCAGAAAGATTGGAGAAACTTGGACTGTTCAGTTTCAAAAGGCGATATTTGATAGGTGATCTTATGAAGTATACAAGATAGTAAACTGTATGAAAAAGGTAAATCTGGAAAATTATTCTGAGACAAGAGGCCATAGGTTCAAGCTAGTAAAAGGTAAATTTAGAATGTATTAGGAAGATTTCCTTCATATAAAGAGTGACCAATAAATGGAATGGACTTCCAGGTGAAAACCCTGGAATCATTTAAGAACTCATTGGTTGCTGTAATGAGGGAGGTTTAGGGTATTTCTGGATGGATGAACAAAGATGGGGCAAATGGCCTTCCTCATTTGTGATTATCTTGCGATCTGCAGTGCCACCTATTACTTTTTTTTTTAAATTAAGAGATACCATGAGAACATTAGCTCCTATTACTCTACTTCTGGGTAACATTTAGTTCCCACTTGCAATCGTGTTGAGAGAAATGCAAAATATGGTACTCTATTAAATGTTTTATAAAGTAGTACTAGGTGGAAAGCATAATTATATATATCTCCCTGAAAACCATTTCATCAATACACACAGTAGTGCAATTAAAAAAAATCAAATGTCATGTACATATAGTATGAATAGAATAGATGTCAATGATTCGATACAATATATGTTCCTTTTGCATATATAATGGATTCAATAGAGAGAATCATATACTATGTATTAAAATAAAGTACACTTAATATAAATTACAAAAAGTTAAAAGTCTTGATTTTTAAGATGACTGTCTTAGAGGAATGTCTGTTTCAATTGCTTTGCCTTTGCGAAACTTGGATTATAGTTTATAAAATAATGACATTTCAAGAGTAAAGACTTTTAGTAAGGTGCAAACTAAATGTTGCTGTTGTAATATCTGTGATTATGTCAGGTCTGCAGCTTTAATCAATACAAGTATATATTTTCATTGTTTCTGATTACCTGGTTTCTAAGGGAATTATGATACATGGAGGCAAGTCTATGATGAATTGTTGCAGCCCGATACTGACACAAGGGCTGTCTTGCTGATTCTGTATGTATATCGCAGTACTTCAGGGATTTCATCATGGAATCAGCGACTTCCCTCTCAATCTGAAAAATGATAATACAATCAATCACTTGCATTATTTAACAAGATCTCGTTTATACCTCAAAGTGGCCAGGTAAATACATTACTAATGCATGCCAGCAAAGGTAAAATCCAAAATCGTGGGAAAAACAGCAACTACTTGCTATATTTGACTATCAAATCATCATGATTGCTTGCATTAGAAGAAATGGGGACATTTGTCTTCTACTATTACAACTCAATTACAGGTTGAACCTCCTTTATCCAGCACCACCCCTCATCCGGCACCATTCCCGGCCGCTCCGACATGAACAAATTGAAGTCCTTCCTCGCTGCCGACTCCCGCAATCTCACTGGCTTGACCCCGCGATCCACCGCCTCCCCCATGATCTCTCTGCCACACTCCCAGTCCCAAGCCAGCCAGCCCGGATATCACCTTGCTCAGTACCTGTACCATCCAATTTAACGTGATCACCCCTCGTCTGGCAAAATCCCTTATCCGGCACAGGCCAGGTTCCGAGGGTGCCGGATAAGAGAGGTTCAACCTGTATCTTTAAGTGACTTTTGAAAGGACAGCAATAAGAGAGATATGCATGCATTAGCAGGTCATTCTGGAGTTCTTTATCTACCCTGTTCATTACATCCTTAAAGGGGAACCAGTGGATGTGGTATATTTGGACTTCCAGAAGGCATTTGACAAGGTGCCACATAAAAGGTTACTGCACAAGATAAAAGTTCATGGGGTTGGGGATAATATATTAGCATGGATAGAGGATTTGGCTAACTAACAGAGAGTTGGGATAAATGGTTCATTCTCTGGTTGGCAACCAGTAACTAGTGGGGTGCCGCAGGGATCAGTGCTGGGACCCCAACTATTTAAAATCTATATTAATGACTTGGAAGAAGGGACTGAGTGTAACGTAGCCAAGTTTGCTGACGATACAAAGATGGGAGGAAGGGCAATGTGTGAGGAGGACATAGAGGCTGCAGGAGAACATAGACAGGCTAAGTGAGTAGGCAAGAATTTGGCAGATGGAGTATAATGTTGGAAAGTGAGAGGTCATGCACTTTGGCAGAAAAAAAATCAAAGAACAAGTTATTATTTAAATGGAGAAAGATTGCGAAGTGCTGCAGTACAGCAGGACCTGGGGGTACTTGTGCATGAAACACAAAAGGTACAGCAAGTGATCAGGAAGGCCAATGGAATCCTGGCCTTTATTGCAAAGGGATGGAGTATAAAAGCAGGGAAGTCTTGTTACAGTTGTACAGGGTATTGGTGAGGCCACATCTGGAATACTGCGTGCAGTTTTGGTTTCCATATTTACGAAATTGCTTTGGAGACAGTTCAGAGAAGGTTCACTAGGTTGATCCGGGAGGATGAGGGGGTTGACTTATGAGGAAAGGTTGAGTAGGTTGGGTCTCTATTCATTGGAATTCAGAAAAATGAGAGGTGATCTTATCTAAACATATAAGATTATGAGGGGGCTTGACAAGGTGAATGCAGAGAGGATGTTTCCACCGGTGGGGGAGACTAGAACTAGAGGGCATGATCTTAGAATAAGGGGCCACCCACTTAGAACTAAGATGAGGAGAAATTTCTTCTCTGAGGGTTGTGAATCTGTGGAATTCGCTGCCTCAGAGAGCTGTGGAAGCTGGGACATTAAATAAATTTAAGAACGAAATAGACAATTTCTTGAGCGATGGGGGGATAAGGGGTTATGGAGAGCGGGCGGGGAAGTGGAGCTGAGTCCATGATCAGATCAGCCATGATCTTATTGAATGGCGGAGCAGACTCGAGGGGCCTTATGGCCCACTCCTGCTCCTATTTCTTATGTTATTTTGACTACTAAGCTACAATCACCACCATTGTTTCCCCATATTTCTCCCCTTACACATCACTCCTGAATTTACTGGCTTAGGTGGTAATATGGTTCAAAGATGGTAATAGCAATCCATATCTCACTCAGATGGCTTCTCTTCAAATATGTCAGAATGCTATTCAACTACAAAAAGTATCTTAACCAACCACAATCCAGTCTTCATTTGATATCCACATATCCAACTGATGGTCCCTGGACAGCAATCTTGGCTTCATGAAAAAAAGTTACATTCCCTACCATGGCATCCCAACTCTAGTATTTTTCTTAAAAAATAGACCAAACTTCTTCCCTAAAAATAAGATTATAGTGACTAGGCTGTTTGAATACCACAAAGAATCAGGAATCAGAGGCAAAGCTTTCCACTGGCTGGCACAAAGGACAATGGTTGTGTTTGTTGGAGGTCAAATATCTCAGCCCCAGGACACCACTGCAGGAGTTCCACAGGGCAGTGTCCTAGGCCCATGTCCTGGGCCCAACCATCTTCAACTGCTTCATCAATGACTTTCCCTCCATCATAAGGTCAGAAGTGGGGATGTTCGACGTTGATTACACAGTTTCAGTTCCATTTGCAACTCCTCAGATAATAAAGCAG
This sequence comes from Pristiophorus japonicus, assembly GCF_044704955.1. Lineage (NCBI taxonomy): Eukaryota > Metazoa > Chordata > Chondrichthyes > Pristiophoridae > Pristiophorus > Pristiophorus japonicus. The sequence continues at coordinate 276,070,613 of NC_091979.1, read as the reverse complement.
TCCATGCCCGTATGCAGCAAGATCTGGGCGACATTCAGGCTTGGTCTAATAAGTAGCAAGTAGCATTCGCGCCACACAAGTGCCAGGCAATGACTACAGTGTGACGTCCAAAATCCAGAAACCCTGGGACCGAAACCGCACCAGATATTTCCGGATTTCGGAACGTCTTTGCCTGGGCCGAGATAAGTGGGGGGTTGGGGTGAAAAACAGGCAAGGTCGGGCCGCCGAGGACCGGGGCGAGGTCGGGTCGCCACGGTAAGGTTGTCGAGGGCCAGGTCGGGCCGCCAAGGCGGGGGTGTCCGGATTTTGGAACTTTTCCGGACGAACCCGCCACGGATCGGCCTGGATTCCGGAACATTCAGAATTTTGGAACGCCGGATTTTGGACGCTCAATCTGTATCTCCAACAAGCAAGAGACTGACCACCGCCCCATGACATTCTACAACATTACCATTGCCAATTCTCCCACCAACATCTTGAGCGTCATCATTGACCAGATACTTAACTGGACCAGCCACGTAAATACTGTGGCCACAAGAGTAGGTCAGAGGCTGGGTATTCTGCGGCAAGTATCTCACCTTCTGACTCCCCAAAATCTTTCCACCATCTACAAGGCACAAATCAGTTGTGTGATGGAATACTCCACACTTGCCTGGATGAGTGCAGCTCCAACAACACTCAAGAAGCACACCATTCAGGACAAAGCAGCCTGCTTGATTGGCATCCTATGCACCACCTTAAACATTCACTCCCTCCATCACGCGCGCATCATGACTGCAGTGTGTACCATCTACAAGATGCACTGCAGCAACCCGCCAAGACCTCTACCACCTCGACAAGGACAAGGGCAGCAGGCACACGGAAACACCATCACCTGCAAGTTCCTCTCGAAGTTACACAGCTCTTGACGTGGAAACATACTGTTGTTCCTTCATCGGGAACTCCCTTCCTAACAGCTCATCCAAAACTCTGCTGCCGTATCCTAACTCGCACCCATGTTCCATTCACCCATCACCCCTACGCTCGCTAGCCTACATTGGCTCCTGGACCGGCAACGCTTTGATTTTAAAATTCACATCTTTGCTTTCAAATCCCTCCATGGCCTCATCTGCCCCCCACCACCACCCAGCTATAACTTCCTCCACCCCCCAACTCTAACCTCTTCAAACCTTACAACCCTCAAAGATCTCTGCACTTTTCCAATTCGGCCCTTTGCGCAGCCCCGATTTTAATCGCTCCAATATTGGCGGCTGTGCCTTCAACTCTGGAATTCCCTCCCTGTAACTCTCTGCCTCTCTCTCCTCCTTTTAGATGTTCCTTACAACCTACTTCTTTGACCATGCTTTTGGTCACCTATCCTAATATCTTATGTGGCTTAGTGTCAAATTTTGTTTGAATAAGCACCTGTGAATCGCCTTGGGATGTTTTACTATGGTAAAGATACTATATAAATGCAAATTTTTGTTGTTGATGATCTCTACACTGAGCCAGATAATCGGCAACAAGTTGAAATGGCGACATTACAATTGGGCTCAATTGCTCAATTTTCTTAAGTGGGGTGGCATTCTGCTAGGATTCCTGCTCCTACACACTAGCTCCTTGTGGAAAGCAAGTGTGTGTGGACCTTATCATCTCCTGTTGTTATCCTTCAATAATAAAATACAAATATCTATTACCAAGCTCAAACATGGTTATTTGGGCAACATACTGAAATGCTGCTGGCAGACATGGAACCATACCCCAGCATGGGTCAGTATATTTAGAAGGAAAATAATGACAAGTTTGAATACTAAGCAAAACCAAATACCATGGATTTTAATGTCTTTATAACACCTCTCAAAATGTAGAAAATACATCACTTATCCTTAATTAAACTGAATGAAAAAGGGCAAGAATAAATCACAAGATCACAGACTGCATCTTGTTCAATACCTGTTCCTGAGCTTTTCTTGATAACGGAGCATAATCTTGTTCTATTGTTGCCATAGTAAAATAGGTTGTTGATAGCTCCCATTTCACAGAATCCCAAACAGCTGGATGTTTCTCCCATCTGGTGAGTGATCTCATTGCCTTTAGATAGTAATCCACAGCCTAGATGTAAAATAAAGACTTTTCAGGTAAGACCTAACCATGCTCATGAACTCTGCAATTCCACAGAATGTTGAAATGCTAATTTGCATCCCTACAAATGGACCCATGGAAGTCACTCAGCGGAAGTGTTTGCTGCAGCATCTGCATGAACAAAGGAGTTTAAAAATTTAAGCAGAGTATCTGTCAGCATATTGTTATAGGTTAACATGACAAATGTTACAGATTTATGCAGGAACATCCCATCATATATGCACAAACCTATTTACTAAGTGGTCTAATGCATTTACTTTTGAGTTTAATAATTGAATTCACATCTCCAGTGGCTCAACTGGTTATAATGGAGTTGCTGAGCCGCAAAAGATGACGAGTATCCCAGATTTGATCCTTGGCCTGTGTTAAATTAGCTGTGGAGATGCGACAAATGTTCTAGGTACTCATGGGCTCAGGGAAGGGGGGGGGGGGCGGAGAAGGGGGGGAAATTAAACATAAGCTAAGACTATTGACCTGTATCCAGTGCACGCACATGTGTGGACATTAGGTGAGGACAGGATAATCTCATCTGTATTATGCATCCCAATCCCAAGTCAAATAGCCAGAGGGCACTTATTGACTTGGTCTGCACATGATAATCAGCCATTTATGCGTGGTACGAGGGGGCACCCGGGCATGATTTCAAACACTAAATTGAGGGAAAATGAGAAATATATTGGAAGAAATAAGATCAAAATGATAATTGCCTGGATGTTGAGGTCAGCAGCAAACGAACATTCATTGCACTCACTCAAAGACTTTCTATGGGCTTTGCACTGCGACTTGTGGCTATTAGACTCAAAAACAGCGCGTGCCCTCTACAGAGATTCTGGGACTTGTGAACAGGACAAGCAACGAGTGTGTGCCCATAACCAATCAGATTGAAGAATCCTTACTAAGATGTGGAGTGTCAAAACCAGGAAGTTAAAAAAAAATTATTAGTTCCAGGCATCGCTGGTAAGGCCCATCCCCAATTGCCCTTGAGACAGTGGTGGTGAGCCACCTTCTTGAACCGCTGCAATCGTGCTGTTAGGGAGGGAGCTCCAGTGATGCTAAAAGTACAGCAAAATATTTCCAAGTCAGGATGGTGTGCAACTTGGAGGGGAACTTGCAGCTGATGGTGCTCCCTTGCGCCTGCTGCCCTTGTCCTTCTAGGTGGTAGAGGTCACGGGTTTGGGAGGTGCTCCTGAAGAAGCCTTGGCGAGTTGCTGCAGCGCATCTTGTAGCTGGTACACACTGTAGCCATGGTGCGCACGTGGTGAAGGGAGTGAATGTTGAAGGTGGTGGATAGGGTGCCAATCAAGCGGGCTGCTTTGTCCTGGATGGTGTCGAGCTTCGAGTGTTGTGGGAGCTGCACTCATCCAAGCAAGTGGAGAGAATTACATCACACTACTGACTTGTGCTTTGTAGATGGTGGAAAGGCTTTGGTGAGTCAGGAGGTGAGACGCTCGCCACAGAATACTCAGCTTCTGACACGCTCTTGTAGCCACAGTATTTATGTGGCTGGTCCAGTTAAGTTTCTGGTCAATGGGTGACCCCCAGGATGTTGATGGTGGGGGATTCGGTGATGGTAATGCTGTTGAATATCAAGGGGAGGTGGTTAGATTCTTGCTTGTTGGAATTGGTCATTGCCTGGCGTGAACGTTACTTGTCACTTATTAGCCCAAGCCTGAATGTCGTCCAGGTCTTGCTGCATGCAGGCATGGATGGTTTCATTTTCTGAAAAGTTGCAAATGGAACTGAACACTGTATAATTATCAGCGAACATCCCCACTTTTGACCTTATGATGGAGGGAAGGTCATTGATGAAGAAGCCGAAGATGGTTGGGCCGAGGACACTGCCCTGAGGAACTCCTGCAGCGATGTCCTGGGGCTGGGATGATGGACCTCCAACAACTACAACTATCTTCCTTTGTGCCAGGTATGACTCCAGCCAGTGGAGTGTTTTTCCCGTCCCCAATTCCCATTGACTTCAATTTTACTAGGGCTCCTGGATGCCACACTTGGTCAAATGCTGCCTTGATGTCAAGGGCAGTCACGCTCACCTCACCTCTGGAATTCAGCTCTTTTGTCCATGTTTGGACCAAGGCTGTAATAAGGTCTGATGCTGAGTGGTCCTGGCGGAACCCAAACTGAACATTGGTGAGCAGGTTATTGATAAGTGCTGCTTGATAGCACTGCCGGTGACACCTTCCATCATTTTGCTCATGATTGAGAGTTGACTGATGGGGCGGTAATTAGCCAGATTGGATTGGTCCTGCTTTTTGTGGCCAGGACATGCTTGGGCAGTTTTCCACATTGTTAGGTAGATGCCAGTGTTGTAGCTGTACTGGAACAGCTCGGCTAGAGGAGCGGCTTGTTCTGGAGCACAAGTCTTCAGCATGACAGCCGGGATGTTGTCAAGTTCCATAGCCTTTGCTAAATCCAGTGCGCTCAGCCGTTTCTTAATATCACGTGGAGTGAATCGAATTGGCTGAAGACTGGCTTCTGTGATGGTGGGGACCTCAGAAGGAGGCAGATATGGATCTTCCACTTGGCACTTCTGGCTGAAGATAGTTGCAAATGCATCAGCTTTGTCTCTTGCACTTTCATGCTGGGCTCCACCATCATTGAAGATGGGGATATTCATGGAGCTTTCTCCTCTCATTAGTTGTTTAATTGTACACCATCATTCACGACTGGATGTGGCAGGACTGCAGAGCTTTGATCTGATCCGTTGATTGTGGGTTTGCTTAGCTCTGTTTATAGCATGCTGCTTCCGCTGTTTAACATGCATGTAGCCCTGTGTTGCAGCTTCCCCAGTTTGTTACCTCATTTTTAGAAAGGCCTGGTGCTGCTCCTGATATGTTCTTCTGCACTCCGCATTGAACCAGGGTTGGTCCCCTGGCTTGATAGTAATGGTACTGTGAGGGATATGCCGGGCCATGAGGTTGCAGATTGTGGTGGAACACAATTCTGCTGTTGCTGATAGCCCACATCGCTTCATGAATGCTCAGTTTTGAGCTGCTGGATCTGTTCTGAATCTATCCCATTTAGCATAGTGGTAGTGCCTCACAACATGATGGAGGGTATCTTCAGTGTGAAAACGGGATTCCGTCTACACAAGGATAGTGCGTGATCACTGCTACCAATGCTGTCATGGACAGATGCATCTATGACAAGTAAATTGGCGAGGACGAGGTCAAGTAGGTTTTTCTCTCGTGTCGGGTCTCTCACCACCTGCCGCAAACCCAGTCTGGCAGCCATATCCTTCAGGACTCAGCCAGCTTGGTCAGTAGTGGTGCAACCAAGCCAATCTTGGTGATGGACATTGAAGTTGCCCACCCAGAGTACATTCTGTGCCGTTGCTACCCTCAGTGCTTCTTCCAAGTGGTGTTCAACATGGAGGAGCATTGATTCATCAGCAGAGGAAGGACGGTAGGTGGTAATCAGCAGGAGGTTTCCTTGCCCGTGCTGGACATGAAGCCATGAGACTTCATGGGATCCGGAGTTAACGTTAAGGACTGCCAGGGCCAAGCCCTCCTGACTGTATACCACTGTGCCACCACCTTGGGTGGGTCTGGCCTGCCTAGAATATACCCAGGAATGGTGATGGAGGAGTCTGGAACTTTGGCTGAAAGATATGATTCTGTGAGTATGACTATATCAGATTGTTGCTTGACTAGTCTGTGGGATATTGCTCTCAATTTTGGCACAAGTTCTCAGATGTTAGTGAGGAGGACTTTGCCGGGTCGACTGGGCTGGGTGTGCTGTTGTCGTGTCCGAAGCCGGTGCCGAGGTCAATGCTGGGTGGTCCGTCTGGTTTTATTCTTATTATTGTTTCTTGGAGCGGTTTGTAACAACTGAGTGGCTTGCTAGGTCATTCCAGAGGGCAGTTAAGAGTCAACCACATTGCTGTGGATCTGGACTCAGATATGGGCCAGACCAGATAAGAACGGCAGATTTCCTTCCCTAAAGGACATAAGTGAACCAGATTGATATAATAAGGGATAATATTTAATTCAATGCCAAATGATGTACAGAAAGCAAAATAAACGGATGGAAAGAAAGATGGAATTGAGAAAGAAAAGTTTTTCAAATCTCCAACAATAATTAAAATCTGAAGGAATGAAATTCCACACTTTTAAAAGTAAATTAACACTCAACACCTTGTTAAAAATTCACTTACACCTGAATGGACAAGCCCTAACTTTTTCTGGTACGTTTGTGGACACACCATTCACGTATTTGAATGCAGAGTCTCTCGGCGAGATATTGGTGCAGTAAAGCTTCTGGAGGAGCAGGGCAACTCGGACAGCAAATTGCTGATTTCCGCATTTAACTGCGCTTGTGCAGACGCCGGAAGGTACTCTCCAATTTACTCCTTAAAAACAGTGAGTGCTGATACCCTCACCGTTATTTCTACCGCAAAATCCGAGCCATTAAAAATCTTAGTGGAGCTCAATTGGATAACATGAACAATTTCTTAATTTATTGTATTTGGCTCAGAATTTCTAATTTTCAGTTCAATTGCTTAGTAACAATTCCTGTATGTGTGACTAAGAATTGTTGGGAAATCAAGAATTTAACTATAGGGATTTTTATAAAGGTATCTAGCAAGCACTGGACTTACCATACTGAACATATAATTGCAACATTCTAAACATGGATCAGAATTGTACATATACTTGTCACAGCTTGATTAGAATATATAATGGAAGGTAACCTGGTACATTAAGATTGTATACTTTGTTCATACATACCTTTACCTGAAGTCAACTACTGAATAATTTTGAAAATATAATTCAAGACTTTGAAAAATAGTCACAGATATAGCTAGAAAAGTAAACCATAGAAGACATGCCTTGTTATAATACAAGGCTTCCTCAGGTGAAAATTCTCCTCGTTTCAAATTGCTTCCGGTAGTAGCATGTGCCTGTGCACAAAGTCTCATCAATCTCCCAGTGTTGCAAAGCAGTAAGGCAGCATTGGTTTCATCCTCTATAGTCTCAAAGTCTTGAATACCCTTTTCAAAGTAAGAAAAGCTTTTCTTCCAAAGCTCTTGTTCTACCGCTGTTATGCCTTTGCTTGCTGCATGGTAGAGAAACATTGTAAGTGTATTAGTTTCATATTAAAAATTTTATCACATTAATTTCCAAAGAGCTTTAATTTCCCACAAACTAATTTTTCACTACATTTTTCTATTACCTGAAGGCAGCAACAAGTTTGTTTCAGACAGTTTTCAGTTCATCAGAAAGGTTTATAGAAGAGCATATTAATCTAACAAGCTTATTAGTTCAAAAGTTCTTACCTGTTCCCTCAGTCTGCACAGCAGCAGCCTGATTCATGTAGAAAACTCCAACCTCATTTCTGCTGTTGCCTAATCTTTTTAACACTTGTGTATGTTGCTCTACAACATGAACTTTCTGATCACAGGAATGTAGCAGTTCATTTGCTGCCTCATAACATTTGCAGCTAACCGAAAGTTGGTATTCCAGGTCCATATAAAGCTCTGTAGCCCAGCTGAAAGCTAGAATAATAGCATTGTTACTACTCAAATTGGGGAGAAGGAAAAGTGAAAGAAAAAAATTAGACACAAGACAATCAAATATTACTGACAGAACTTTAGATACATCCAGTAGCAAGGGGCAAGGAATGTGCTATGTAGCAGTTATTTGTTTATCCTCTCCAGTTCTCCACACCCCCCCACCCCCAACCATACACCCTCAACTGACAATGGTGAAATTCTGGGGTATGATTCCACAGCTTACCACAAACTCTCTGTGATCAAATAGTCATTCTTCAAGCATACGCTTCGACGGAAAGTGCAGGTACTCTATTCAACTATAGAAGGGGACATAATAGCCAAGCCCAATCACACTCTGAGGAGAAGTCACGAGATGGTAATCAAACCCAAGTGAATTTTTTTCCTCCCACTGTTACCACTGAGATCAAACACAGCAAAGATCAGGGATACAACCTGGTTCAGTGCAATACCATGTGGTGCATTTACTCCCTAAACATTCAGAGAACCATGAATGTAGATTTTATGAAAAAAGTTAGAAGAATCTGCCCACTCCTGACAAAGCCAAACCCATGCAGGACACTTAGAATAGTGCAATTTGACACTCAACTTTTGCAAGTCATTTGTCCTGAAAACAAAGATTTGATGGTCTCAATTGATTTCAAAATGAAACATTCTCTGAGTCATGCTTTCACTGGCATGCCACTGTTGACTGGCCTATGCAATGGAGTAGTAATGGGAACTGCAGTGATTTGCAGCTGCAAATGTTCTACTGCAGAAGGGTGCAAAGATGCATTCTACCGTGTTGCTTTGCCTGGGAGAAATGCACGGGTGTATGCTGATGTGAATTATTCAGCTTCTGTGTACAATTTTGCAGCAATACAAAGTAAATGTAATAACTAACCTTGGCAGCTGGACTCTCTGTGGAGGCTATGCAAAATTTCTTGATCCTCTCTAGTTTGGTAGTTATATTCCTCTTGATAAGCTGCTCTATTGCTGGCATTCTGAGCTAACATTAACTGAATGTCACCATTAAGTGTCAAACACTGACTAAGAAAGAACAGGACTTCAGGTGACAAATTGTTAATAAGGCAGCAATAGGCATCTGTCAACAGAAAAGAAGTGCAAGTTAACACACCATGTTTGGATTAGAAATATTGTATATTCCAAAAGATCTCTTGTAACATTGCTCGCACCTGGGGTGCAATACAGAAAATAATGTTCTAATGTTTACCACAGTTCCTGTTGCAGCCTAATTTCCCTAGTTTTCCCATTGCTATAATATTAATAGTTAACTAACTTGCTTATCTTCCACCATCCCTCTGCAAAACTTCCTTCCTAGTTCTTTTATGATTATGAGATATATTTTTTCTCCCCCAAACCTCCCAAGGTTTATCCCATTGTGGAGTCTCCAAAAATGTCAAGCACCTCAAACAGGAGAGCATTTGCCATTGTCCAAGCCTGACTGCTGAGTCTAGCTGCAATGTCTTAACTTAATATCAAAGCATCTCATAAGCACATTCTCTGGCCCCGTTTCAAATACAAGTAGCCTTCCCTTAGTGGAGAAAAACCTCATCTCAAACGTCTTCAGCACAGAATGATTATTTAATCCATTAAGGGAGTGTTTGAATTATGGCCTGCGGTTCAGAACATCAGTTACCTGCCCTGTCCCAGTCTAGGCAAAACATGCTGGAGCACTAAACATTCATTTCTTCACTTATCCGTTTACATTTTTGGATTTCCTAGGACTGGAGTGTTGGAAAAAGGTACTCACTCATTAGTTGAAAAAGGTTGCTCCCTCAGGTGAAGAATTTGGGACCAACATCCAATGATGTTGGTCCCAAATTATTCAGTTGCTGTAAATTTGTACGCATAAGCTGAATAACCTTTTTCAATTCTTCAGTCTGGAAAATCCCCACAAAATGAAACCAACAGGGAAGCAAAGTGAAGAGCATCAACTCAATTCAATCTAAGAAAAGGTAAGTGGACAGCATCAGTTGAAGTTGGGAAATGGAGAGAAGTGGGTTCCAGCCAATAGAAAGGCGAGGGGTGAGCCGGTAGACAGCAAATGTTTATATGTGGCTGATTGAATTTTTAGTACAGGTTGAACCTCCCTTATCCGGCCCCTCATCTGGCACCATTCCCGACCGCCGGGTGGTGCATGCGCAGAACTCCGACATGAACAAATTCCTCGCTGCCAACTCCCACAATCGCTGGCCTGATCCCGTGATCAACTGCCGCCCCCACCCCCCTACAATCTCTCTGCCACACTCCCAGCCCCAAGCCAACCAGCCCTGATAGCCCCTTGGCTAGTACCTGTACCATCCAATTTAATGTGACCTCCCCTCGTCTGGCAAAATCCCTTATCGGCACAGGCCAGGTCCCAAAGGTGCCAGATAAGAGGGGTTCAATCTGTACTGACAATCAGGAACAGTGCACAAGGCCAGGTCAACACTTTTAGATCATATGATGGAAGTATTTGTTTCAATTCCTGTACATCTTATGGGAAATTAAACACAACTAAGTATTTACATTTCTTCCATGAATTGTGAATGTTTTAAAAAAAATTCTAACAACTACAGGGCTCAAGTAAATTGCAGTATAGGAATGCTGAGTTAAGAACAGACCCACTGAACAATTCTACAATCTGACGTTGAAACTGCCACGAATTGCTGGGTTACTGGAATTGACAAATCATGTTATCAATGTTGCGGATTGTGTTGCTACATTACCAACACTCCACTTTTGCTCTTATCAGCAATTTTACTGTCAGTGAAAACAGCAAGGGCAAGAAACAACACAGATCAGGAGACTGCATTTTTCAAGATGGATGGACAGATCAGTATTGTTTAGTGGAACACATGGCCATGAGTCTTATACATCACAAACAATATGCAATGTTTTGAAAACAATTATTCATGATCTAAAATTGGATCTTGGGAACATGTGTATACGTTGAAGCTCCAGCATCCCACCTATGTAATGCTTGTAGCTTCACAAGTATAACTGACATGAATGAAACTATATAATGCACATAGCGTGCTCTCTGAATGTTTTTTTTCAGCAGAGAGAAGTGAACTGCCATTTTTTGTACAGCTGGAGGCAATTTTTAGTCTAACCCTCATGCCTTCCCCTTCCCACCCCATTCCTGAGCCAGAAACCATGGTAGAACTTTCCAACAGCTGCCATTAACTATTTTTTTTTATATACAACTTTTCCAGGGTTAAACTGAACTATGTCCTGATCAAAATATAATCAATTCAGCTAATTTGTCACATATCACTGCAGGTCTCGCCACGTGTATGCGGATTTGGATTGGAGAACCTGATATACAAAATTAACGATCAAGTTTAAACATTCTATTCCTGCCCATGTTTTCTCAGATCTAAATCTCAGAATGAAAAAATAGGCTTACATTAAACAAAGTATCTTCTATTTAAAAGTTAAATTATATTAATAGCAAATTTTGAGAAAGCGTACTGATTTTCTTTCACATCACTGGCAATTTGAATTAGAAAAGCAAAAAATTGGCAGAAAAAACAAGCTTCAATGGACCATCAGAAAAGATAGCATTTAAATATTCTGTATTTAATTTCTTACTGCGCAGATAACTGAATGTCAATGATCCAATTAGTTGAAAACAAGCACTTATTAAGTGGTAAAAATCTGTGATCCCAGAAAGAATACAACTATTTCCTAACAGCTGTTAATTAATATTCCTGCATAAAACATGCTGGAATAAGGGATTTCAAAATGAACTGCAAGTAGTTATATTAACTCTTTAAATATGGTCTGTTATTTTCCAACAAAACTTAGCATACGTAACAATAACTATGTAAGCCACTTACCAAGAGACTGTAAAGCAAGTTTAATATATCTTAATGCTCTACCATACTTTTGCAGAGTAGTAGCTGCATCCGAGAGAATAAAGTAGGCTCTTGAAGCTTTAAAGATGAGGTTCAGTTTCATTTGATATTGCCAAGTATCTGGTATCATCCCAGACTGACTAGGAAGTTTAAGTGTTTCATGAGCTGGGCCCACTGTGAAAAGTAAAAGTATTAAAATGAAAGTGACAATACTTTGTATTATTGGCAGAAGTTAAGAATTCTAAAAGCCAAAAACTTTATTAAAAAAGCCTTGAATGTACACAACACATTCAATTAGGTAAGTCACGAGACACCGAACTTGGATTTCAGACAAATTAATTTGAAGTGGGTGCATTGCCCTCCACAACAAAAATTAAAATGAGCTTAATTTTTTTATTTTTTATTTGAAAGTACATTCTGATGACAGCAAGGAAATAAGATAAATCGTGCACGCACAACAGAAAGATATAACATGAAAGAGAGCAACTATTTATTACATATTGCATAGTATGCAATTGACCATAATCAAACATAATCTTACCACTGAATTCAAATTGTTTACTGATGTAGACACAAAAAATTTACTCAGAAATCTAACACTCCAAAAAAACATTCATTTCACAAATGCATATTAAGAACACAAGAAATAAGAGTAAGCCATATAACACTTCAAGCTAATGTAAGAAATTTGCATGCAAATTTAATATATTTGTGAGCACTGTTAAAATGCAATTCTGTAATATTGTAACAGTGAACTTGGAATTTAGAGGAAGATAATACTGTGAAATGATGCAGCATTTAAACATTATTGGGGCTTTGTCATATCAATACTGCAGCACTATCTTTTTAAAATACTTTTAAGAGCATTTAGGAAATAAATAGCTCTTGGGGATAAACTATTATAAAACAAATGAAGAACTGTGAATCAAACAGAAATTATAACTTAGAAAAATAAAGCATTACATGCGATATTCAAGCTGATGGTTTCTTAACAACTAATTACCTTTATCTAAAAACAGAGCAATTTGTTTCTTAAGAGCTTTGTGACCCGTGCATTCAGATTCATCTGCATACTTCAGAGGGATTGGAATACTGGGATCAGCAGCTGGGAGATCACTCTCCTTTTTAATACTCCCATCAACAACCTTCAACCCCTGAAAGAAACAATTAACATAATTAAGATTAGCATAATCAGTTATTACAGTGAAGACAAGTGACAAAGGCTATTCAAAGATTTTTTAATAATTTGATCTTTATATTTACGATCAAAGAGAATGCAACATGAAGACAGGGAACATACATTTTCCTAGACAACGGATAATAAAACATCAACATTAACCACAGATTGCAACATGCACATGATCTGGAACAACAGCTGACAGCCAGATACAAATAATTTGATTACTGACAGAAAATGTTCAAATTTGTTGATGCCTGCTGTACCTATGTTTTTAAAAAAAAAAGAAAACAGAAGCCTTCAAAACATAAAATCGGCAACTGGTAACATTACCAAAAAACCACTAACATCTTAACCAAAAGTTTTAACCCATACGTCATAGAAATAAGTGTAACCTCCAGTGCAGTTCCCTGACAAGGGATGACACGGGCCCGATCACCAAGAACCTCACCCGAATGTATAGATCTGTACAACATATACGACCCTCACTACAGTTAACTGCAAGTATTGTGAAATGTGCATTACAAAATATGCTCTATATGACACCATGTCCTGAGAACATGTAAGCATTTGTATAAATATAATTATGAAACAAACTCTAATGCAAGTTAGTGAATTACCTCAAGAACGTAACTGAGAACAACTCTACATCGCTCCTCTGTGTCATGGCAAACTGGAAAAGCACAGCTGGGCTTTAAAACAAAAGTTGAGTGTAAGACACTCATTTTATTTAAGTTCAGTTACTCGAAAAGCAATCTCACTCTAAATTTTGAAACCAACTTCATATTACTCTGGAGGATAGATCATCTGTCCCCACTGTAAGCAAATCTGTTTTGGGAGAACCCAGATTTGTTAATATAAATTTCTACATTTAACTGAGAATAATAGATTAGTCAAATTATTAAATTTGATTATAATCTACATTTGTAATCAACATTTATAAGATTTGGAATATACATTTCCTTACAACAAACTTAATGAAGATGGGTTCATACCCTTATCTGGTGTGTCGATTTATACTTCTCAGGTACAGACAACTCGCCAACAGATTTAATGATAGCAACAGCTTTATTATCATCTGAAGGATCAGATCCGTTGCTGAAAGAACCATTTTCATCACTGTCCACTGGAAGATCCTCATCTTCGCTATAACTATCAGAATTGTCATTCAGAGTTGATCCATTTTCATCTTGTTTTGGTGGCTCGTCGAGTTGGAAAAGTTCTGAGATCATATAGTTGGCTGAAGCAATAATCTGCACAAACTAAAATTTTTGTTGAAGAATTAATGAACTATGAACTTATATGGAAACATGTTTGCTTATTTAGTGCAGTGGTCAATTCTTGGATATTAAATATTTAATATTTGCAAGCCATCTAGAAGATTTGTAAATGATTAGATACACTATCACTACAGCTTCTCAACACTGAGAAAAAAACGTTTCAGTACAAATGTTTCATAGGAAGTATAAAACATCAAAAATAAATGGTAATCAACATTTTGCAAATATTTAGAATTTGAAAAAATATTTTTTTTTGAAAAGGGAAATGCTTACAGCATCCACTTCTGGATAGTTCCATGGTGGAATCAAACTTTAACTACTTAATTTTTGGCAGTCTTAAAAATGTTCGTGATTTTCCTGAATTATAACAAATGAGAGAGCTAGGATCAATTACATGCTTAAACCTCCAAGGCTTTCATTGAAAGTTTTTAGGTTTGATAATTCAGGATATAACCATCAACAAAATTGTATTATAATCTGCAATTTCTATGCAATTGCATAGATACTTAAAATATAGCTTAATATGTATTATTGATTAAATACATTTCTGGCCTAGAAAACAAACATTTGACAGCTTTGCTGTAAACATATAAAGATGTTAAATTGGTCAACAGTGTGCTAATTAACAATTAGTAATTTCACTGCAATTTAAGAGTCTGCAATGACCAATAAAAGTACCGACTGCATAAAATGAAGCAATCAAAAACTCAAAATTAATGAAGTTTGTACCTGGGGATGTCTTTCTTTGCCCAGTAATTTAATACAATTTAACAAGAGTGTCCTTATGATCCCATGATGTTTCCTGTTCTGAACTTTCTTCATCATCATGTTGCTAGCGACCCTGTAAACCACAACATATTTTAATGCAAGAGCTTGAGGAGGATTGTACATATAATTGGGTACAAAAATAAAATAATTTGCATATTGTTAAATAACTATTTTGCAACAAACTGATTTTCTATAGTACTGCACACAATAGTTGGAGAATATGGCTGCCCTTGTCTTTATGCTTCTATCTCACATCTTCTGCCTCTCTCCTCCCGCTATATTTCTTCTATCTTTCATTTTATCCCTTTTGTGTGGGAGATGGTGGGTGGCATGGCACGTCAGAGAAAGGAGCCACCAAGGTCTACAAGCAGCATTTTCTATTGGAGGATGGCGGCAGGGGGAGGAAGAGAGGGAAAATGTGGCCAGCAACCCTCAGCAGCTCCGTTCCCACATTGCACATGCTCCGCTCAACTACTTGTTCCCATTGCGATGTCGACCCTTTAACTTCCCACTATCGGTTCTCCTTTGAAGTACCTATTTGAACCCTATATTCTCTCCTCCCTCAGCTCACCTTTAATCTACCATCCACCCCCCCTTATCTGCTTTCCACAGAGGCTTTGTTTGCTATTAAAATTAAACTAACTTAAAAAAAAATCAAATCTGGACGACAAGATATTGCCTGCCTCTCTCTCCTCAGATGTCAGTATTTAGATTACTTACGTTTTCCAACATCAACAAACCAGTTGAGATAATTAGAAGCTGTTTGTTACATCTCAACTTTGAAAAATGAACTGAACTGGGATGAGGAAGGACACACTCGCTGCTTAATATGCCTTCTGAAGTATACAGAACCCAAACCAAATATTACAAAAAAAGTGTATTTTCTATCTATATCTTTGCAGTTTTGTTAATAAAGTTATTGAACTAAATTATTGTCGTGAGCCTGATTATCTGCTGTCAGTATTCATAAGGCTCCTATCACAGACTTCACTACATAGATTTTCACAAGGAACACAAGTTATTGATCTGAAAGCAACTTTAAAAAAAAAAGTGACCCTGTAACAAGTACAAGGGTGTAGTTCACTACAATCAAGATTTTCATAGTGAAGTGCAAGACAGAACCGTGTGGTGAGCAGTCATCAACACCTGCATGGTCTATGTTAATAAAGATTCAAAATGAGTAGTTCAGAGTTTTTAATACACTGATTAGTATATTCAGGTTATATAAATGCTAATTAAATGGAAGTAAAATTCACATAGTACTAGGAATAAGTTCAGGAAATCAACAGGGAGAACGATGGAGTAATAATACTTTGAATCCCAGGATGTCACTCAAGGTGATCATTGTTCTGTTGTTGAAACAAATAAGGTAACTCTTGGTGAAGTGGTTCTATTGGAGGAGAACAAAACAAAAACTAATTAAAGCATCAAAATGATTATTATTATTTGAACTGACTGAAAGGAATAAAATGGGGTGATATGAGGCATGGAGGTGTTTCTATTTCAAAAATGATCTTAAGACAAGTAAATAATATTCTGATGAAGGGTCGTCGACCCGAAACATTAACTCTGTTTTTCTTGCCATAGATGCTGCCTGACCCGCTGAGATTTCCAGCATTTTCTGTTTTTATTTCAGATTCCAGCATCCGCAGTATTTTGCTTTTGAAATAATGTTCTTTTTCATTTTATTCATCATCCACATTACGTAGGAGAAGGCTGAATCTTTCAAGATAAAAACCAATCTTCTAAACTTATCAAAAAGCATAGTGATCCATACAGTAATGCTCCAATTTTCAGCTTTATGGATGCAATGCAAACTAACCTGCTTAGGATTTAAAAATTGGCCGATGGCACGAAGTTATGTGGCCAGATGAGAAGTATGAGATAGACTGGTACCATTTTGATTAATTAGATGGACCATAGATAGCTAAGAGTTTAGTGGACTGAATCTCAATAGCATTTGACTACAAGTTGAACAATTCTAACTTTGCAATGTCATACATACTTGCAATAATATGTGCAATCTTACACATAGAAACATAGAAAATAGGTGCAGGAGTAGGCCATTCGGTTCTTCGAGCCTGCACCACGATTCAATATGATCATGGCTGGTCATTCACCTCAGTACCCCTTTCACGCTTTCTCTCCATACCCCTTGATTCCTTTAGCCGTAAAGGCCATATCTAACTCCCTCTTGAACATATCCAATGAACTAGCATCAATGACTCTCTGCGGCAGGAAATTCCACAGGGTAACAACTCTCTGAGTGAAGAAGTTTCTCCTCATCTCAGTCCTAAATGGCCTACCTCTTATCCTAAGACTGTGTCCCCTGGTTCTGGATTTCCCCAAAATCGGGAACATTCTTCCCGCATCTAACCTGTTCCGTCCCGTCAGAATCTTACACGTTTCTATGAGATCCCCTCTCATCCTTCTAAACTCCAGTGTATAAAGGCCCAGTTGATCCAGTCTCTCCTCATATGTCAGTCTAGCCATCCCTGGAATCAGTCTGGTGAACCTTCGCTGCACTCCCTCAATAGTAAGAACGTCCTTCCTCAAATTAGGAGACCAAAACAATATTCCAGGTGAGGCCTCACCAAGGCCCTGTACAATTGCAGTAAGACCTCCCTGCTCCTATACTCAAATCCCCTAGCTAAGAAGGCCAACATGCCATTTGCCTTCTTCACCGCCTGCTGTACCTGCATGCCAACTTTCTATGACTGATGTACCATGACATCCAGGTCTCGTTGCACCTCCGAATCTGCCACCATTCAGATAATATTCTGCCTTCGTGTTTTTGCCACCAAAGTGGATAACCTCACATTTATCCACATTATACTGCATCTGCCATGCATTTGCCCACTCACCTAACCTGTCCAAATCACCCTGTAGCCTCTTAGCATCCTCCTCACAGCTCACACCGCCACCCTGTTTAGTGTCATCTGCAAACTTGGAGATATTACATTCAATTCCTTCATCCAAATCATTAATGTATATTATAAAGAGTTGGGGTCCCAGCACTGACCCCTGCAGCACTCCATTAGTCACTGCCTCCCATTCCGAAAAGGACACGTTTATCCCGACTCTCTGCTTCCTGTCTGCCAACCAGTTCTCTATCCACGCCAGTCCATTACCCCAATACCATGTGCTTTGATTTTGCACAACAATCTCTTGTGTGGGACCTTGTCAAAAGCCTTTTGAAAGTCCAAATACACCACATCCACTGGTTCTCCCTTGTCCACTCTGCTAGTTACATCCTCAAAAAATTCCAGAAGATTTGTCAAGCATGATTTCCCTTTCATAAATCCACGCTGACTTGGACCGATCCTGTCACTGCTTTCCAAATGCGCTGCTATTTCATCCTTAATAATTGATTCCAACATTTTCCCCACGACTGATGTCAGGCTAACTGGTCTATAATTTCCCGTTTTCTCTCTCCCTCCTTTCTTAAAAAGTGGTGTTACATTAGCTACCCTCCAGTCCATAGGAACTGATCCTGAGTCGATAAGACTGTTGGAAAATGATCACCAATGCATCCACTATTTCTAGGGCAACCTCCTTAAGTACTCTGGGATGCAGACAATCAGGGCCCGGGGTTTTGTTGGCCTTCAATCCCATCAATTTCTCCAACACAATTTCCCGCCTAATAAGGATATCCTTCAGTTCCCCCTTCTCACTAGCCTCTCGGTCCCCTAGTACATCCGGAAGGTCATTTGTGTCTTCCTTCGTGAAGACAGAACCAAAGTATTTGTTCAATTGGTCTGCCAATTGTCAATCTTCAAGAATATTGATGCATGGGACAGGTTTCACAGAAGAATTGCAGGGATGATTCTGGAACCTGGCTTGCAATTTAAAGGTCATTTTGTTGGACTGGGAGAAAATTGTAGGAACAAAACTAGCATTTCAAAGAGCCTCAGGGATGAATGATGTTAATATACACCACCATTGATGCAATAGTAGAGGTTCCTAAATCAAGTGGAAGGCACGTTGCTCTGCCAGAGGCAGAGGGCACTCTCAGTATAAGAAAACCATTCGCACTGCAAGGAGTAAGGTGGTTGAAGGATAACTACAGTCTCTAAACATAGTGAACTGGAAAAAGTTGACAAGTTCCAGTAAAAAAAAATATATAAAGGTAGTGCGATTAATTTTAGATTATTCTAGCAAAAAACTGGCATACAAACAATGGACTAAATTGTCCCTTTCTGTGCTGTAAACTTCTATGGTCCTTTCGGTTACTATCTCATAACATGTATAAAGGGAGGATAATTTGCATGATGTTCCAACATGATGAAAATAACTATCCTTTTAATTCTTCCTGTTGATTGCCTGGGCATTTTCCCCAGTGGTACAAAGAGGACAATTAAAATGGAAGAAAAGATTCCCTCTATTGATTTACTGAGAAAACTTACTTGTACAGTAAGACAGCCACAGGCATCGTGAAAGGGTTTTGGTATTTGTCTTCAGTTGTTTCTTCACAAAGTGTCGTCAGATCATAGAGTTTTACAATGTCACTTCCACTTGCTGGAAGAAAGAAAGGCATCAGCCGCTGTGGACACACACTTTAAACAGCTGTATTTCCCTCAAAGGTGATTTATTATGCAATATATCAAAATATACCTACACATAACAATTTCACAGCACTGCAAGTCACACTTCAAGAGAGGATTTTATTGGCTCATGAATCTAGTGACATGACTAATCATTTTTGTGTTTGAAAATCGAATCTCAATTGATAGGCAAATCTAAAACAAATCGTAAGGTCGATTTGTGAAATATTTAGGTTGGAATTTCTCCTCTCCTAGCAAAATGGGAGGAAAAAAAAAATCTAGCATCGACATTAAAAACTGTTTCTTCATAGTCAGGTGAAGCAGTTACAAGGTAGAGCAAAACTATGCCTGCCCATCCACCAGTTTGAACAAAAAATGTTAATCATTTTAGACACACAGAGCAATAAATAAGATGCCTATGCAACACAAACAGTGAGAAACAATTGCATTATAAAAATAATGTACATTTGTTAGGTGCAAGTTAAAAAATGAATTATTCACTAACAGGATAATGTTGCCCAGAAGGCTATAAAAGGCATTTGTAAATCTACACTAATTATGCCAAAATGTAATAATCCTTTGAATAAAAGGCAACTGTACATCTCTTGCTATATAAATCAGAACATACCTTGAAATAAATCTGCCTGCATAACATTGTCTTAAAAATCAGAATTCTAATTCAATACTTTTGCTCACCTTTAAAAAGCCAATATGTATGTCCTTCTTTGGTACAGTTCGCCTTCAGAAATGAAAGGATATTCTGAGCAATATCCTTAACGACTTTTGTGGAGAAGCTGGAATTATCCAAATTAGGGATGTCTTCTGTCTTTATCATTTCATATCTCTGTGTAAAACATACATCAATTACAACAGAAATTGCAAACTGGAATAGAAAATTGAAACCCTCAGGTTACTAAAGGGACCAAGACAACATTGGGGCAGAATTTCCAGTCAGTATAATGGCATATTCTCAGAGTATGGCGCCATACCATCTTTGAAATGGGCAGCAAGTTCGAGATTTCCACATGCGCTTATGATCTGTCAAGTTTCAACTTGACAGATCATCCGCTCCAACTGTGTAATCCTCGTTGTTGGTGCAGAGTTGGGCTAATTGCCCACCAAAAGCGCAGGAGCCTGTTTGCACAGCATAAGGGGACAACCGTCATGATAAAAAATCTTCACCTGATGCTTTTTTGTTTAAATATATATATATGAAAAAGTGATCTACTTGTGTTACATTGGTACACCATATAGCAACATGCAATGCATTCATTACAGTCTGATTTGAATTATTATAAATACCTTTGCCCTTTACATTGAGCCTGTCTGAGCGACTAGCAAACTCCCATCCGAATGTACATCTCTGCTTGAATAAAGTAATTAAGCAGCCTGCAGTGTAGTGTGATTGCTTTGGGTCCATTGATAATTTTCCCCACAATTAATTTTTAATTCTAAGAATGTAAATCCAGCCTGTGGTGAGTGAGAGACTGGGGGTATATTAGAGACCTTCTGTTTCCCGATTGGAGTACCGCCCCATGTAATCCCAGGTACGCTTATGCACCCCAGGGATCCGTGGTCCACTACGCTGCAATCGATTCCACAGCATCTGACAGCTTCTCGAAGGAGGGTCCCCAGCAGGTAAGTGTGCATTCCACTTGGAGATCGGCGGCGTACTCCTTAGCCACGTCACTGACTATAATTTCAGGGCTGTTATGAAGCAAATCTGGAAAATATCCTTTTTAAACAAAGACATCTAAACTGAACCATCTTCATTTGACAGCAGCTCCCATTTGTGGACAAACATCCACGTGGACTAGGTTCATCCTCTGCCTCTCCCATCCAAGTACTGCTTCCTATTTCTTCTCCTGCCCCAAAGCACTGCTTGGAGAAATGCAGCTCTTGTCACAATTGTTAAAAATGATTAAATGCTGCTGCACACTGTAGGCAAGAACTCTCGCAAGAATAAGAATTCCGACCTAGTGCGTAGCTCTATGAATCACTTAACAGCAGTGATAAGAGGTAGGTGTCTGAAAACAGATACACCGTTTTGGGTACTGTTGGGGGGGGGGGGGGGGGGGAAATGACTCATCAGGGGAGGGCAGCAGCAGCCAAGTTCATGGCACCACGGGTGGTTCTGCTGCACAGGAGGGCAGGAAAAAAAAAAAGAGTGGGAGAGCTATAGTGGTAGGGGATTCTATTGTAAGGGGAAGAGATAGGTGTTTCTGCTATCGCAACCGAGACTCCAGGATGGTATGCTGCCTCCCTGGTGCAAGGGTCAAGGATGTCACGGAGCGGTTGCAGGTCTTTTTGGAGGGCGAGGGTGAACAGCCAGTTGTTGTGGTGCAAAGAGGTACCAACGATATAGGTAAAAAACGGGATGAGGTCCTACAAGCTGAATTTAGGGAGCTAGGAGTTAAATTAAAAAGTAGGACCTCAAAGGTAGCAATCTCAGGATTGCTACCAGTGCCACATGCTAGTCAGAGTAGAAATAGCAGGATAGCTAAGATGAATGCGTGGCTTGAGGAATGGTGCAGGAGGGAGGGATTCAAATTCCTGGGACATTGGAACCAGTTCTGGGGGAGGTGGGACCAGTAACTGCTGTACCTTTATTGCACGCATCCAACCCCCTCTCGGAATCAGTATGAACCAGACGGTCTGCACCTGGGCAGGACCGGAACCAATGTCTCCTAGGGGGAGTGTTTGCTAGTGCTGTTGGGAGGGGTTAAACTAATATGGCAGGGGGATGGGAACCTATGCAGGGAAACAGAGGGAAGTAAAATGGGGTAGAAGCAAAAGACAGAAAGAAGAAAAGTAAAAGTGGAGGGCAGAGAACCCAAGGCAAAAATCAAAAAGGGCCACATTACAGCAAAATTCTAAAGGGACAAAGTGTGTTAAAAAGACAAGCCTGGAGGCTGTGTGCCTCAATGCGAGGAGTATTCGCAATAAGGTGGACGAATTAACTGCGCAGGCAGCTATTAACGAATATGATATAATTGGGATTACAGAGACGTGGCTCCAGGCTGGGAAGTCAACATCCAGGGGTATTCAACATTCAGGAAGGATAGATAGAAAGGAAAAGGAGGTGGGGTAGCGTTGCTGGTTAAAGAGGAAATTAAGGCAATAGTAAGGAAGGACATTAGCCTGGATGATGTGGAATCGGTATGGGTAGAGTTGCGGAATATCAAAGGGCAGAAAGCGCAAGTGGGAATTGTGTACAGACCACCAAACAGTAGTAGTAAGGTTGGGGACAGCATCAAACAAGAAATTAGGGATGCGTGCAATAAAAGGTACAGCAGTTATCATGGGTGATTTTAACCTACATATAGATTGGGCTAACCAAACTGGTAGCAATATGGTGGAGGAGGATTTCCTGGAGTGTATTAGGGATGGTTTTCTAGACCAATATATCGAGGAACCAACTAGAGGGCAGGCCATCCTAGACTGGGTGATGTGTAATGTGAAAGGACTAATTAGCAATCTTGTTGCGCGAGGCCCCTTGGGGAAGAGTGACCATAATATGGTAGAATTCTTTATTAAGATGGAGTGACACAGTTAATTCAGAGACTAGGGTCCTGAAGTTAAGGAAAGGTAACTCCGATGGTGAGACGTGAATTGGCGAGAATAGAATGGTGAATAATACTTTAAGGGTTGGCGGTGGATAGGCAATGGCAGACATTTAAATATCATATGAGGAACTTCAACAATTGTACATCCCTGTCTGGAGTAAAAATAAAATGGGGAAAGTGTCTCAACTGCAGCTAACAAGAGAAATTAAGGATAGTGTTAAATCCAAGGAAGAGGCATATAAATTGGCCAGAAAAAGCAGCAAACCTGAGGACTGGGAGAAATTTAGAATTCAGAAGAGGACAAGGGGTTTAATTAGGAGGGGCAAAAGAGAGTATGAGAGGAAGCTTGCTGGGAATATAAAAACTGACTGCAAAAGCTTCTATCTATATGCGAAGAGAAAAAGATTGGTGAAGACAAATCTAGGTCCCTTGCAGTCAGAATCAGGTGAATTTATAATGGGGAACAAAAAAATGGCGGGCCAGTTAAACAAATACTTTGGTTCTGTCTTCACGAAGGAAGACACAAATAACCTTCCTGAAATACTACGGGACTGAGGGTCTAGTGGGAAGGAGGAACTGAAGGATAACCTTATTAGGTGGGAAATTGTGTTAGGGAAATTGATGGGATTGAAGGTCGATAAATCCCCGGGGCCTGATAGTCTGCATCCCGGAGTACTTAAGGAAGTAGCCCCAGAAATAGTGGATGAATTGGTGATCATTTTCCAATTGTCTATCGACTCAGGATTGGTTCCTATGGACTGGAGGGTAGCTAATGTAACACCACTTTTTAAAAAAAGGAGGGGGAGAGAAAACCGGGAATTATAGACCGGTTAGCCTGATATCGGTAGTGGGGAAAATGTTGGAATCAATTATTAAAGATGAACTAGCAGCGCATTTGGAAAGCAGTGACAGGATCGGTCCAAGTCAGCATGGATTTATGAAAGGGAAATCATGCTCGACAAATCTTCTCGAATTTTTTGGGGATGTAACGAGTAGAGTGGACAATGGAGAATCAGTGGATGTGGTGTATTTGGACTTTCAAAAAGTTTTTGACAGGGTCCCATGCAAGAGATTGTTGTGCAAAATTAAAGCACATGGTATTGAGTGTAATGTATTGACGTGGAAGACAGGAAGCAGAGAGTCGGGGTAAATGGGTCCTTTTCAGAATGGCAGGCAGTGACTAGTGGGTTGCCGCAGGGCTCAGTGCTGGGTCTCCATCTATTTACAATATACATCAATGATTTAGATGAAGGAATTGAGTGTAATATCTCCAAGTTTGCAGATGACACTAAGCTGGGTGGCGGTGTGAGCTGTGAGGAGGATGCTAAGAGGCTGCAGGGTGATTTGGACAGGTTAGGGGAGTCACAAATGCATGGCAGATGCAGTATAATGTGGCTAAGTGTGAGGTTATCCACTTTGGGGGCAAAAACGTGAAGGCAGAATATTATCTGAATGGCGGCAGATTAGGAAAAGGGGAGGTACAACAAGACCTGGGTGTCATGGTACATCAGTCATTGAAAGTTGGCATGCAGGTACAGCAGGTGGTGAAGAAGGCAAATGGCATGTTGGCCTTCATAGCTAGGGGATTTTAGTACAGGAGCAGGGAGGTCTTACTGCAGTTGTACAGGGCCTTGGTGAGGCCTCACCTGGAATATTGTGTTCAGTTTTGGTCTCCTAATCTGAGGAAGGGCATTCTTGCTATTGAGAGAGTGCAGCGAAGGTTCACCAGACTGATTTCCAGGATGGCAGGACTGACATATGAGGAGAGACTGGATTGACTGGGCCTGTATTCACTGGAGTTTTGAAGTATGAGAGGAGATCTCATAGAAACATATAAAATTCTGACGGAACTGGACAGGTTAGATGCAGGAAGAATGTTCCTGATGCTGGGGAAGTCCAGAACCCGGGGTAGCAGTCTAAGGATAAGGGGCAACCCATTTAGGACTGAGATGAGGAGGAACTACTTCACTCAGAGTTGTGAACCTGTAGAATTCTCTACCGCAGAGTGTTGTTGATGCCAGTTCGTTAGACATATTCAAAACTGAGTTAGATATGGCCCTTATGGCTAAAGGGATCAAGGGGCATGGAGAGAAAGCAGGAAAGGGATACTGAGGTTAATAATCAGCCATAATCTTACTGAATGGTGGTGCAGGCTTGAAGGGCCGAATGATCTACTCCTGCACCTATTTTCTATGTTTCTAAACAGTCTTTTGGGTGACAGGGGAGGTTAAAATGAAACATGCCTACATTAAGAGGGTTAGGCAAAAGAGAAATGAGAGAGAGGATGATTTGAATAGGAGATGGAGAAAAAGGTCAGCTTGAATTGAGGTGGAGGGATGAGAAGGATGTGGAAGCTTGAATTGTAGGGGAAGGGGACAAAAAGAGAGGGGTGCACCAGTGCGAACTGTGAGGAAGGTGGGGTAGAGTTTCCGCTTTAAGCGCAATCAGTAATCTGGGCGCAAATTGTGTTCAAAACTGTGGTCGTTTTCCAAATTGATTTTATGGTTTAAGTTTCTGCTCAAACTCATTTTCATAAACAAACGTAAAATCCTCCATGGACCAGCGCAAACGGGCAACCTTTTAAGAACGTATTTATTTATTTTTCCACCTTGCATTAAAAAATATTCCTTGAAATATTTAAGTGTTATTTTATTAATACAGCTGAAAATAGGTTGATCACAAAAAATAAGCATGTTTAATCAGAGTGTCTAGTCCACCACCTATGAGTAACCAGATTTAAAATAATTGAAAATGACTTTAAAAATCTATACTGAACCATACTAGTTTCATTGGTGTACAGTAGTCAGTTTTAGAAAATTAAACATATTTTAATATTCAAAGCTTTAAAAAGGGTAGTGCACCTAAAAAAAAGCTCAATTTTAAGAGCCTCTTCGAAGGGCCGCAAACAGGCGCAATTAAGAGAAACTTGCCATGGTGATGAATTTGATCTGGGGGCATGGTTAATTGTGAGCAGGGCCGGCTCCCAGCTCAATATATATTTTTAAACCAGCGCAAAAGATCACAGAAACTCTATTTGTGTGAACTTAACTTGTGCTTGAAATTCCTTGATCTTTTATGCTGGTTTGGCAAATTTTGGGCAAATTAATTGTGCCCCAATGCAATTAACAGTGGGAAATGAGTATCTTTATAAACTGTGTATGGATACAGTGTCTTTGAACTGGGTCTTGAGGGAGTGGAGTGTCTCTATCAACTGTGGCAGGGGAAGGGGGTTGAAGGAGGGTGATTAACTGTTGGGGTAGCTTTTCTGGAAGCTGGGTCGAGCTAGTTTGTTGTGAACCCAAATGCATCTGATCTTCCCTTTTTGGGTATTAAAAAGCTACCAAATATGAAGTATACCAAGAGTTTAAAATTAACCTGACTATATAATCTTTGTTAAATTTCATAATTTTCTACGGGAGCATGATCCTGACCGCACCCCTGAAAAAAATGCACCATCAACTTGGAGTGAGAGGGAGGCAATATTTCAAAGACATGTACACAATTCTAAATTTGCTGTCTAGCCATGCCTAGAATGATCCCATGATCAACAATCCAGGGTTCAAAATCCCTATTTGTTATTAAGCAATTTCTTTTAAACAAGCGAGTTAATTAAAGGTAGTGGTAGAAGTTTTGTATTCTGAAGAAAAATGAATTAATTCCCAAATGCCAGAGAGAGCAAATGTCCTTTATGTCAACAAATGCAATGCTCATGTTTGGGGAGTTCAGGCTGCCATGACTAAAGGTTACTGAATTTTTCAGATCATTTGCCCTACTGTATTAGGAAGATGCATTTTTCTTAAAAAGTGGATCACATGAATCAAAAATGAAGATATTATAAAAGGTGGAGCTACTAAAAACAAAGATTATATTATCTAAACAAAAAATTAAAGTACAAACTTTTTTTTACCTGTACAATCCCATTAACGTGAAAGCACATGACAAGTTCTGGAACATTGCACATTAGATTGTCGAGCCAATAGTCAATCCCTGTTAATATGTTAATTGGTTTGTTGCTATCTCTAAAAAAAAAAGAAAAACGTCACGAGTCAAAGTATGCAAAACTTACAACAATTGTATTGATCAGTTTTTGCTAACATGAGAATGCACGACCACAATAAAACAAATTTAAAAATTTTGACATAAACTGCTTTTTAAGATTAAAGCAGATAGGGTCATAATCTTCCCTGGATCAATATAGCATTTCATAAATTCTGACATTAGGTCTTGGATGAACCGGAACATTCTCCAGCTTCAGCCATTCTATTTGCTTGATGCCAGAAACTGCACTCATGGTTTCCGATTCCATTCCTCTCCCTCAGTTGGGCTAAACGCAGTGGAGCATAACACTAGCGTTCTATTCAGCTCTAAACTAAGCTTCAAGCTCATGAAGCCCGAATACTTTCACTTCAGTAAGGGTAGCCCTCATGTCAAAAACAAAAATCACTGATAAACCCTTATATACCTATGTTACCTCTAGTCACCAATGACTTGGCTAACCATCCGCCCTAGCTCTAATGCCCATTTGTACCCTTTGCTTTTTGGACTTTGGCCTACTGTGGATGCTCTCCTTACTGCTCCAGGTTCGATGGCAGAGCCTTCAGCCATCATAGCCCTGCACAATGGAATTCTCGTCCGAAACTTGTGTGCTTGGTACATCTTCACTATCATCAAACCTTTCAAAAGTCTCTTCAAAATCTGTATCTTTTCAGCCTTGCTTTCGGCTACAACTTAATTTTTCCAGCACCTTTTGGGTAAAATGACATCTATCTTTTCAAAAGGAAAACACAAGTTCACTAACTAGATGAAAAGCTATCTTTTTTCGGAATTAAATTTTATACACTCAGAAGGTGCAACATCTGCCTTTTACCTCCTCCCTTTCCATCGTCCAGGTGAAAACGATTTACTTGTACTTCTTTCAATTTAGTGTACTGTATTCTCTGCTCATTATGTAGTCTCTTCTACATTGGGGAGACCAAACATTGACTGGGTGACCTCCACTCACTGGCTTTTCAATGGAAATAACTGTACATGCACGAAAAGTTTAATGGGCCACGCAGCCAAAGGACCCGGGCACCAACAAAATTTTTTTTTTTACAGGGAACATTGGTGACCACTTTGCGGAGCACCTCTGTTCAATCCGCAAGTGTGACCCAAAGCTTCCAGTTGCCCATCATTTTAATTCTCTGGACTACTCCCACTCTGACCTCTCTGTCCTCAGTCTCTTACACGGTTCCAAACAAGCTCAAAGTAAGCTCGAAGAATAGGCGCTTTACTTCTGGACTCCGAGTTCAACAATTTCAGATCATAACCTCGGCCTCCATTTTTTTCCAGATGGCAGCTGTTGCTGATAATTCCGATATTTCTATTTACACCTCCTCTAGACCGATCTTTTGCTTCTTTACTTGCTCCATTACCAACTCCTTTCACCTGTACCATCATCCCTTTTGTCATTTAATCTGTCCTCGCACCCAATCACAGACCTTCCCTTTTGTTCTTTCCTCCCCTCCCCCTGCTCTGTACTTGCTTAAAACCTGTTACATCTCTAACCTTTTCTAGTTCTGACGAAAAGTCATCGGCCTGAAATTATTAACTCTGTTTTTATTCAGCATTTTAAGAAATAACACTGATTTTTGTTAGAAAGTCCAGAAAAGCTCCAGGTCCATACCAGTTAGCTCTGGACAGTTATGGCCCCAGTTGAGGCACTACAATTGGCCTCTGCAGACATGATCGGGACAGGGGTGGCGGGGGGGGGGGGGGGCGGGGGGCAGCGGTCACCAGAGTGAATAACCTGCCAACTCTCATCATAAACAAATATTGCCACTTGGGCAAGGTAATAGATGGCACCTGCGGAATTGGATCCAACAAGGAGTCAATGTCTTCAGGAGAGGGAGAGAGCAGAAAATCTGTGAAAAAAAGCACTTCCAATATTGCATGGAGAAAGGACTTACCTGAGTCTTAAGCTTACAGCTGGATATTTTCCACCACCAAAAATAGGCATATTTGAACCCACGAGCATATGAATATCTTCGAACGTCCAAAGAATGTTCCTGACAAAATCATTTTTAAGCCCCTTTGGAATGAGAGACAAGTTATTAAAGCTATTTATTTTTAAAATACAGGAATGAATAAAGGACACTTGAACATAAGCAGTTATCAAGGAAAGTGTAGCAAACTTAATAATACCAATTTGATTTATTAAAAAGCCAATTGGGACCTATTATAAAAGTTCCCTTCGTTCAGGGAATTATTTGGAAATGGTCATCTTCACCATACCTGACTGTTTTCCCCTTCATTCAAAAAAGTAGTCAGGTTTTGTTCTTTCGGGGTAGAGGCCACCTGCTCTAATACATATGTGGCTCCCAGAGGAACATTCCCCTGCAAAAGGTGCAAGCATGTATATTTTTACCCAATACACACACTATTTTATCATTTGAAAAGAGAGTTAAAACATTAATACAGTAGAGCCTACTTAAGATCGGGTACCACTGATTAGCTCACCCTCACTCGCTCATGTACAAAACCATTTCAGATCAATGTAATGCAATTAGGCTAATTGCTGGCTCATCAAGCCCTGCTTCCGATCAAAATTTAGACAGTACTTTGATGCTCAAGTTCATTTTTCTGGGCCTTGTTCTGCAACGGCTTAATAATGTCATTAACTTTGACAGTTTAGCTTGAGAAATAAAATTCATCAAAATCCACCAGATGTTTGACTAGCACTGAAAACACAGTAGTCTGCACTACAGAAATTAAACTCTCATCTAGTGGCAAGAAAGTCAGTAGTGCATGAACATTTTGTAGTAAATTCATAAAACCCCATTTAAAAATCAGTGAAACTGATCTTGAAGACTCCACTGTAATGGATTTACATAGATTTAACCCAATGTAATGATATTCTTATCAGAAACACAATTCAACAGATATTGGACCATTGGATTTCCTTTAAAAGCTGCTCCTTTATTAGTACATTATAATGAGAGGGATGGCCTTGTAACCCATTAAATTACTTTGAAGCCATTTAAGAAAATTAATTAATACTCGCTACCAAATCTGCATTCTTAAAATGTGGTTGAATCCCAATCCTGAGTGCTTGGATCATGATTTGTAGAAACACATTTCCCTTTATAACTAGATAAGCAACAAATGTTGTGCTTTGATATTTTTATATCATTTCAAATATGCAACTTGCAACTCCATCTAAAGAAATACAATTATTTTGCATAAAAGATCAGCTTTCTAAAATATGCTAGTTAGACATGAAAATTGACAATAAAATTATACTTAAATATAAAAAAAATACTGTAACAAAAAGGATAACTGGGAAACATTTTATGCTTAATTCAATAACTCTACAGTGGGAATAAATGAATAGTCTGATACCAGAAATGTGTGGCTTTTATCAATTGTTTGCCGGGCACTGACTATATTTCCAAACCAAATTTTACAGAATGCCACTAAATGTCATTCCAAACTCAGAGTGTAAATATTATCACCATAGACTGAAATGTTCTCACTGGACACAAATAGAAAACTAATTAACATGTGAAAAATCCTATCTCAACAGTATTTAATTTAATTTTATCTTAAGGAGCTATGATGGGATATGTAGATTTCACACAGATTTACCTGTTGCTGAGGATTTCCATCTTCAGGTACAGAAGCAGGGGTTCTCAGGGGTGCAGGCCAGGAGGATTCCTCTACTTCTATTGGGTTTTCCTGGGAATGGGTGTCAGCAGGTTGCACGATAGGAGTTGGAACTGCTTCTGCTCCACAATCTCCATTGATGCTAAAATTATTCAACAGAGGAAAAAAAAATCAATACTATGTTTACAACTACAAAAACATAACACCTGATTAAGTTCTAGGGAAATTGAAAAACGAAATGTCCCTCCAGATCTTAAGTATTTTTATATAAAAACGGAACACCCCCATCACAATCAGAGTTCAGCACAGTAAACTAACAACTGAATTAGAAAAATACAAGTTCTGTTCCAAATTCTTTAACTAAACCAATTGAAATATTTAATAGTTCAGTGTATATAGACTCTAGCTTCTTCAGGGCATTCCATTATATTTCAAAAATGTTATTCGATAAACGTAAGAAAAGAACAGAATAGGAGCTGGAGTCGGCCATTTGGCCTTTCGAGCCTGCTCCGCCATTCAACAAGATAATGGCTGATCTTCTACCTCAAATCCACCTTCCCGCACTATCCTTATAACCCTTAATTCTCTTTGTACCCAAAAATGTATCAACCTCTGTCTTGAATATACTCAACGACTGAGCATCCACAGCTCTCTGGGGTAGAGAATTCCAAAGATTCACAACCCTCTGATTGAAGAAATTTCTCCTCATAAGAACATAATAGGAGTAGGTCGTACGGCCCCTCGAACCTGCTCTGCTATTCAATAAGATCATGGCTGATTTGATCATGGAATCAGCTCCACTTCCCTGCCTGCTCCCATAACCCCTTATCGATTAAGAAACTGTCAATTTCTTTCTTAAATTTATTCAAGGTCCCAGCTCCCACAGCTCTCTGAGCAGCGAATTCCACAGATTCACAACCCTCAGAGAAGAAATTTCTCCTCATCTGTTTTAAATGGGCGGCCCCTTATTCTAAGATCGTGCCCTCTAGTTAAGAGTCTCCCCCATCAGTGGATCCTCTCTGCATCCACCCTGTCAAGCCCCCTCATAATTTTATACGTCTCGATAAGATCACCTCTCAGTCTTCTGAATTCCAATGAGTAGAGGCCCAACCTACTCAACCTTTCCTCATAAGTCAACCCCCTCATCCTCAGAATCAACCTAGTGAACCTTCTCTGAACTGCCTCCAAAGCAAGTATATCCTTTCGTAAATATGAAAAAAACTGCACGCAGTATTCCAGGTGTGACCTCACCAATACCTTATATAGCTGTAGTAAGACTTCCCTGCTTTTATACTCCATCTCCTTTGCAATAAAGGCCAAGATACCATTGGCCTTCCTGATCACTTGCTGTACCTGCATACTATCCTTTTGTGTTTCATGGACAAGTACCCCCAGGTCCCGCTGTACTGCGGCACTTTGCAATCTTACTCCATTTAAATAATAACTTGTTCTTTGATTTTTTTTCTGCCAAAGTGCAAGACCTCACACTTTCCAACATTATACTCCATCTGCCAAATTTTTGTCCACTCACTTAGCCTGTCTATGTCCTTTTGCAGATTTTGTGACCTCCTCACTCATTGCTTTTCCTCCCATCTTTGTATCGTCAGCAAACTTGGCTACGTTACACTCAGTCCCTTCTTCCAAGTCGTTAATATAGATTGTAAATAGTTGAGGTCCCAGCACTGATCCCTGCGGCACCCCACTAGTTACTGGTTGCCAACCAGAGAATGAACCATTTATCCCGACTCTCTGTTCTCTGTTAGTTAGCTAATCCTCTATCCATGCTAATATATTACCCCCAACCCCGTGAACTTTTATCTTGTGCAGTAACCTTTTATGTGGCACCTTATCAAATGCCTTCTGGAAATCCAAATACACCACATCCACTGGTTCCCCTTTATCCACCCTGTTTGTTATATCCTCAAAGAACTCCAGCAAATTTGTCAAACATGACTTCCCCTTCCATAAATCCATGCTGACTCTGCCTGACCGAATTTTGCTTTTCCAAATGTCCTAAATGGCTTACCCCTTATTCTGTGACTCTACTCCCGTGTTCTAGATTCCTCAGCCAGAAGAAACATTTTCCCAGCATTAACCCAGTCAAGCCCCTTAAGAATTTTATATGTTTCAATTAAATCACCTCTCATTCTTCTAAACTCTAGAGAATATAAGCCTAATGTACTCAATCTCTCATCATGGAGCAATCCCCTCATCCCTGGAACCAGTTTAGTGAACCTTTGCTACACTCCCTCTAAGGAAGTATATCTTTCCTTAGGTAAGGAGACCAGAACGATATACAGTACTCCAGGTGTGGCCTCACCAAAGTACTATATAATTGTAATAAGACTTCTTTACTCTAATCCCTTTGTAACAAAAGCTAACATACCATTTGCTTCCCTAATTGCTTGCTGTACTTGCATGTTAACTTTGTGATTCATGTACAAGGACACCCAGGTCTTTTGAGTGCAAACATTTCCCAGTCTCTCACCATTCAAAAAATATGCTGCTTTTTTGTTTTTCCTACCAAAGTGGATAACTTCCCACGTCTCACATTGTATTCCATTTGCCATGTTCTTGTCCACTCAATCAACCTGTCCATAACTCTCTGCAGTTTCTTTGCATCCTCTCCACCTAACTTTATATCAGCAAACTTTGATACGTTATACTCATTCTGTTCATCGAAGTCATTAATATAGACTGTAAATAGCTGAGGCCCAAGCATTGATCCTTGTAGTACCCCGCTAATTACAGCCTGCCAACCTGAAAAAGTCCCGTTTATTCTTACTCACTTTTCTGTCCATTAGCAAATCCTCAAACCATGCTAATATATTACCCTCAATACCACGAGTCCTAATTTTGTGTGATAACCTTGTGTGCCACCTTATCAAATGCTTTTTGAAAATCCAAATATACTACAGGTGCAGTGCCTAAAATCTGGAACCCTCAGGACCAAGGCCGTTCCGGACTTCGTGTTTTTCTGGACTTTCAAACGTGTTTCTGATGTCCGAGCCCAGATTCGGGTATTTCCGGATTTCGGAACGCCAGAAGCACATCCAGAGTCTGGAAATGCCTGGGCCCAGGTTCCGATATTTCTGTTTCTTTGACATCATTTTTTTAAGTTCTTCTCTTCGCAGGCCTTGTAGTCCTCGCTTCTTCGCAACACATCGTAAGTCTACCTCTCTGGTTTTTGTACCTGTATGTTTTGGAAGGTAGTCTGATACTCTGTACAACTGTACTTGCAAAGTTCTTAGGAACATTTTCTGGGCTAAAAGAGGCTTCTACTCTGTACTGTATTTTCACCGTGTGAGCTTCCCAGCGCAGCGCAGCCTTGTAGTCCTCACTTCTTCGCATTGCATCGTAAGTGCCTCTCGTGTTTTGTACAGTGTACCTGCATCTTTTGGAAGGTAGTCTGATGCCCTGTACCCCTCGGTACCTGTAGACTATACAGTACTTGAATGCAAAGTTCATAGGAACATCCCCTGGGTTAAAAGAGGCTTCTATTTTCACCATACTTCATGTGAGCTTCCCGGCCTGTATCTTTTGCTACCATCTTCAAATTTGAAAAGGAATGTACAGTACTCAAAGCATGAAATACAATAAAGCTTTTTATTTGTAAAACAGTAAAGTTACAAAATATAAATCAGTAAATGAAGGCTTTTATTTGGTAAACAATGTAAAAATAAACAGGTACAGTTACAATTGGTGGAGGTTGTGCTTGAGGTAGAGGGCTCAGCTATGATGTCTGGGGCTGATGATGCGCCAGCAATAGGATCAAATGTGGAAATTGCTGATGTAGTTGCACACTGTAGGTCTTGGGCCTTCTGATGCAACATCTTTTGAAATATATTTAATATTGCTGTTTGTTTAAATAATTTGAGCTTTTCTTTCACTAATTTTTCCCGAATTCTGTAGACCTGCAGTATTTCCTCTTCACTTACGAAGCTTCATTGCCCTAAGGTGTTAATTAATTCTTGACAAAGAATGATTGCTTTGTCAATGGGCACTTTTTCAACTTGATCACAGGCAAAATCATCCTCACTGCTTTCATCCTTTTCTTCTGGATGCAAAACCCTCTGCATAATTTCTTCATCTGTCACTGCATGCACAATGGGAGCATATGTCCGTGACTTCTGCGACATCATCCTCATTCAATTCCTGCGCAGCTTCGCAAGTCAGTCCTCTTGCATATTCTAAAAGTTGAACAATCATTGCTTTCTCCCTGGTCACATGAAAGCCTTGAACGTCCTGAGGAGCATCATCAGCGTCATCTTCAGCAAACATAGTTGATGGCCAGATGTTATACCAAGGATTGACCAACGCGTTTGCAGTTACCAAGTTCCATGCATCCGCAGCTGCCCATATGGCGTCCTTGACCGAGAAAGCTTTTATTCCCATGCCTGTGTTCACAGCATTAAGCAAACACCTCAAACTATTTTTTGTAGAGACACTTCATCAATCTCAAAATTCCTTGGTCCATCGGCTGTATCAGTGATGTAACATTTGGAGGCAAGTAGATTCCATGGACATTATCCTTTACCAAAAGCTCAGCACGGGATGTGCTGAGCAATTGTCTAGCAGCAATTATATTTTGCAGTTTTCCCTCAAGGCCAGCTTCCATGCAATGAGCACACGCCCGAGGAACAAAATGCTTCTCAACCCAATTCAAAAAGATTACCCCAGTTATCCATGCTTTCTTATTGGCATAATAATGCACTGGCAATACTCTCAAGCCCTTAAAACATCTTGGACGCTGGCTTCTCCCAATGACCATAAGCTTACACTGGTATCCCAATCGCATTTGCAGCAGCAAGCACAGTCAACCTATCTTTGGTGTCTTTTACACCTGATGGCTGAGTTTCTTCTGCTGCTGTTAATGTCTTTCGCGGTACATAGCGCTAAAACAGTGCTGTCTCGTCAGCATTGTACATTTGCTCAGGCGAAAGGTTTTCATCAATTAGTTTGATGAATTCATCGATATAATTTTCAGATGCCTCATGATTTGCTGAGGCTTTTTCACCACATATTTTAATTGCCTGAGGCCATGACACCTTTTAAATTAGGCTAGCCAACCAGAAGAGTACTCACATGGAGTTTCAATCCCTAGTTGTGCATGAAATATTTTAGCTTGTTGCACCACCATTGGCCAAAGAAACCTTTTCACTTCGCCTGTTGCCATCATCATCATAGGCAGTCCCTCTGAGCCATTATCATCATCATCGGCGATCACTCGAACGAGGATGACTTGCTTCCACATGAGTTCACAGATGTTTCAATGAAGGACCTGATACTCCAGTCCTGAACTCCAATTGAGGGGGTGGAAGATGCCTGTGAATAGATTTTTTAACGTGTGGTGACCGTTGCTCATCAGCCACCACACGGGCTCGACAGAGCTAGGCCTTTATCCAGTGGCGAGGGTTGAACCAGGACGCCTGGAGACCTGCTCTGCTGCACGGACCTAGTGCGTACACATATCGCAGTGTGGGCTGGCTGTGCTGCCACTGGGCCCACAGCTCTCCTCATTCGCCACACCTTCGCCCACGATGTTCCAGGGCCTGGTGCTCCAGCTCTATTTATAGCCCCGACCTGCGGTGGTGTTTTCACACAGGTCGGGGCGCCCAATGATATTCCAGGGCCCGGCGTCCAGCTCTATTTAATCTGGGGGATAGCATGCCCATACAGGAGGGCGGGTATCACTACAGCCCTGTAGACCCTAAAGCTTGGTGCCAGATTCCATCACTGCTCGATCCACATCATCACATTCCTGCTTTTTTACTTACTCATTTCCTTATGAACATCACTTTCTACATAAAACTTCATGAACTGTTCTGTTATCATAAATGGTGGAGAGTCCAACACCATACTCTTCACTCAATCTTCTCACTGAAACACCTTTATCTAATCTCTGGAGTAACTCCATTTTCTTGGCAATTGAAAGTGAACTATGCTTCCTCTTTCCTTTATCTGAATCCATTGGGGTATCTGTTGTCCTTTTTGACATGTTTTCAATGACGCAACACAAATTCACAATCTTTACCTGTGTAGATGTTTAAATTGGGAAAAACATGACAGCGATTGAGTCAGGTTGGGTGCCATCATGGGATGTAGGTGGGTCAGGTGGGGTAGCCCTATAATGTTTAATGCCACTAAAATATTTTTTTAAATGCTGAATTTAGAAGTGCATGTGCAGTACAGGTATTTTTTATTACAGGTACAGTGTGCAAACTTAAAATCTAAATCTGGTCGGGTCAGCTTCACTCGGGGTCATGGGGAGCTGCGATCCGATGGCACAGTTGCTGCTTTGGGGAGCTGCAATGTGTTGTGCAGAGTTTGATTTTGGCCGCGGACTTGTGTGCGGAGCTTGGTTGGTTCTGGCTGAGGGACTTGCGCACGGAACTTGGTTGGTTCTGGCCGGGGACTTGTGTGTTGTGCAGAGTTCGTTCTGGCCGTAGGGACATTTGCAGACCCAGGATCAGCGGTGCGGTGACTGTGAAGAACTGGCCTGGATTGGAGTTCTTATTCCTGTAGTTGGATTTCATTTTTTGACTTTTCCCTGGGCCCTGCTGGCAGAGATAACAATTTGGCAGGGTGTCTGGATTCCGGAACATTTTGCAGATTCTGGACGACCCTGCAGCGGATCGTCCCGGAGTCCGGAACTTTCTGGATTTTCGACGCTGCACCTGTACATCCACTGGTTCCCCTTATCCATCCTATTAGTAATATCTTCAAAAAACTAATACATTTGTCAAACACTATTTCCCTTTCATAAAACCATGTTGACTCTGCCTAATCATATTATGATTTTCCAAGTGCCCTGTTACCACATCCCTAATAATAGATTCTAGCATTTTGCCTTCTAATGTCAGGCTAACTGGCCTATAGTAGCCCATTTTTTTCTCTTCCTCCTTTCTGAAATAGTAGGGTTATGTTTGCTACTTTCCAATCCTTGGGAACTTGTTCTGGAATCTAAGGAATTCTGGAAGATTAATATCAGTGCATCCACTATC
Organism: Pristiophorus japonicus; assembly: GCF_044704955.1. NCBI lineage: Eukaryota > Metazoa > Chordata > Chondrichthyes > Pristiophoridae > Pristiophorus > Pristiophorus japonicus. Next base: position 276,033,140 of record NC_091979.1, on the reverse strand, counting down.
TCTAGAGCTACCTCTTTTAAAACCCTAGGATGCAGGTCTTCAGGTCTAGGGGATTTGTCGCCACTTAGTCCCATTAATTTCTCCAATACTTTGTCTTTACTTATACTGATTTCTTTCAGTTCCTCCATCTCTCTAGATCCTTGGTTCCCCATTATTTCCAGAATGTTTGTGTGTCTTCTACTGTGACGACAGATACAAAGTAGTGTTTAATGTCTCTGCCATTTCCTTATTGGCCATTATAATTTCTCCTGTCTATGCCTCTAATGGGCCCACGTTTACTTTTACTAATCTCTTCCTGTTTACATACCTATAGAAACGTTCACAAACTGTTTTTATGTCTCTTGCTAATTTACTCTCATTCTTTTTTTCTCTTTCCGTATCAATTTCTTGGTCCTCCTTTGCTGCATTCTAAAATCCTCCCAATCCTCAGGCTTACTGCTCTTTTTGCAACATTATAAGCCTCTGCCTTTGATCTAATACTATCTTTAACTTCTCGTTAGCCATGGTTGGACCACTTATCCTGTGCGGTTTTTCTGCCTTAACGGAATGTATATTTGTTGTAAATTATGTATTAATTCTTTAAATGCTAGCCATTGCTCGTCAACTGTCATACCTTTTAATGTAGCTTTCCAATCTACCGTAGCCAACATACCTATATAGTTTGCTTTGTTTAGATTTAAGATCCTAGTTTCGGTTTTAACCAAGTCAATTTCAAACTCAATATAAAGTTTTATTATGGTAACTCTTCCCTAAAGGTCCCTTTATGACATCAGCAACTAAAAAACCAAGATTAATACTGTAATATAATTTCTGAAGCCAGTTCTGTGATATTAATCTCTGAAAAGCTTGTTAAGTTTTGGCAGTAACTGCCATAATCTCTGAACAAAAAGTTTAAGAGTAAGATTTGGATTTTTCTGCACTCCCATCAGTTTTTGTTTAAAGTACTCAATTATAGCAGCGCCCTTTTGAACATTCTAGGGCTTTACCAATTAATTATTGGGACTTTCATACACTTGACTTTAGCTTCAATGATAAAATGCAACAATGGATACTTGGTGCCAACAAGGGAATTGACCGGACTGTGATTACACATTTTTTGGGTCTAAAATTGGTTCATGAACGAGTGTGCGCTGGTTGGATAGAAGAGTGTTTTCAGGTAAATTTGTGGCACTCTGAAAATCCTTTTCTGCTTTGTAGATATAGGAATATCATTAATGTCAATGTGATGGCACACACCAGCATGAAAGCCTATTCACATAGTAAACTTACCAAAGCATGATGCAAAGTGCAGTGGACATAGTCGACAGTATAAACTACTTTTTGGGGAAAAACACTTTATAAGCTCTGCTCCTGGTATGCACTCCTTTAGTGTGTTGCTTGCACCTAAACTCAGTCAAGCTGGATTTATACTACAGTCTGCATACAACAGTGAAGAAGTGAAACTATCTAATGGAGATGGTTTCACAATCCTCCCCCGAAAATGCATTTGGGAGTCAAAATGCTGATTCATTGAGTTAGTCCACATCTCTGAGCCATATAGGAGGGTGGGTATAACTACTGTCCTGTAGACCACGAGAGCTTGGTGCCGGGTTTGAGGTCCTGGTCTTCAAACACTCTTTTCCTCAGGCGACCGAAGGCTGTGCTGGCGCACTGAAGGCGGTGTTGGACCTCGTCGTCAATGTCTGGTCTTGCCAACAATAGGCTCCCGAGGTATGGAAAATGGTCTACGTTTCCAAGGCCTCGTCGCGGATTTTGATAATCGGGGGGCAGTGCGGTGTGGCGGGATCGGGTTGGTGGAGGACCTTTGTCTTACGGATGTTTAGCGCAAGGCCCATTCTCTCGTACGCCTCGGTGAAGGTGTCGATGATGGCTTTGAGTTCGGCCTCCGAGTGTGCGCAGAGGCAAGCGGTGTCTGCGTATTGCAGTTCAATGACAGGATGGGACGACCTTGGATCTGGTCTAGAGGTGGCAGAAGTTGAACAGATGCCCATCTGTTCTATATACAGCAGACACCTCAAAGCACTGGAGAAGTACCACCAGCGCTGCCTCCGCAAGATCCTGCAAATCCATTGGCAGGACAGACGCACTGTCAGTGTTCTCGCTCAGGCCAACATCCCCAACATCGAAGCATTGACCACGCGCGATGAGCTCCATTGGGCAGGCCACATCGCATGCATCCCATTTCCTTGAACAGTACGTTGCGGAACCAACCAGGGAGCAGGCTAATTTAGATCTGGTAACGTGTAATGAGACAGGATTAATAAATGATCTCCCCAGTAAAGGATCCTCTAGGAATGAGTGACCATAACATGATTGAATTTCAAATTCAGTTGGAAGGTGAGAAAGTTGGATCTCAAACCAGTGTCCTAAGCTTAAATAAAGGAGACTACAAAGGTATGAGGGCAGAGTTGGCTAAAGTGGTCTGGGAAAATAGATTAAAGTATGGGACGGTTGATGAGCAGTGGCAGACATTTAAGGAGATATTTCATGACTCACTACAAAAATATATCCTAATAAGAAGGAATGACTAAGAGAAGGGATAACCAACCGTGGCTAACTAAGGAAATAAGGGATGGCATCAAATTGAAAATAAGGCATGCAATGTAGCCAAGACAAGTGGGAGGCCAGAGAATTGGGAAATGTTTAAAAGCCAGCAAAGAACGACTAAAATAATGATAAAAAGAGGGAAGATAGATTATGAAATGAAACTAGCATGAAATATAAAAACAGATATTAAGAGTTTCTACAGGTACATAAAAAGGAAAAGAGTGGCTAAAGTAAATGTTGGTCCTCTAGAGGATCAGACTGGGGACTTAATAATGGAGAACAGGGAAATGGCAGAGACACTGAACAAATACTTTAACATAACATAAAAAAATAGCAGGAGTAGGCTATAAGGCCCCTCAAGCCTGCTCTGCCATTCAATAAGATCATGGCTGTTCTGATCATGGACTCAGCTCCACTTCCCTGCCCGCTCCCCATAACCCCTTATCGTTTAAGAAACTGTCTATTTCTGTCTTAAATTTATTTAATGTCGCACCTTCCACAGCTCTCTGAGGCAGCGAATTCCACAGATTCACAACCCTCAGAAGAAATTTCTCCTCATCTCAGTTCTAAATGGGCGGTCTCTTATCCTAAGATCATGCCCTCTAGTTCTCATCTCCCCCATCAGTGGAAAAATCCTCGCTGCATCCCCCTCATAATCTTATACGTTTCTATAAGATCACCTCTCATTCTTCTGAATTCCAATGAGTAGAGGCCCAACCTACTCAACCTTTGCTCATAAGTCAACCCACTCATCCCCAGGATCAATCTGGTGAACCTTCTCTGAAGTGCCTCCACAGCAAGTATATCCTTTCGTAAATCTGGAAACCAAAACTGCCGCAGTATTCCAGGTGTGGCCTCATCAATACTCTGTACAGCTGTTACAAGACTTCCCTGCTTTTATACTCCATCCATTTTGCAATAAATGCCAAGATTCCATTGGCCTTCCTGATCACTTGCTGTACCTGTATACTATCCTTTTGTATTTCATGCACAAGTACCCCCATCGCTCTTCACGGTAGAAGACACTAAAAATATCCCAATAGTGGATAATCAAGGGGCTATAGGGAGGATAAACAAGGGGCTATAAAGTAGTACTCGGTAAAATGAGACTAAAGGCGGACAAGTCCCCTGGACCTGATGGCTTACATCCTAGGGTCTTAGAAGAAGTGGCTGCAGAGATAGTGGATGCATTGGTTGTAATCTACCAAAATTCCCTGGATTCTGGGGCGGTCCCAGCAGATTGGAAAACCGCAAATGTAACGACCCCATTTAAAGAAGGAGGCAGACAAAAAGCAGGAAATTATAGACCAGTTAGCCTAACATCTGTCGTTGAGAAAATGCTGGATTCCATTATTAAGGAAGCAGTAGCAGGACATTTGGAAAAGCATAATTCAATCAAGCAGAGTCAGCATGGTTTTATGAAAGGGAAATCATGTTTGACAAATTTGCGGATGTAACAAGCAGGGTGGATCAGGGGGAACCAGTGGATGTGGTGTATTTGGATTTCCAGAAGGCATTCGATAAGGTGCCACATAAAAGGTTACTGCACAAGATAAAAGTTCACGGGGTTGGGGGTAATATATTAGCATGGATAGAGGATTGGCTAACTAACAGAAAACAGAGAGTCGGGATAAATGGGTCATTTTCCAGTTGGCAAACAGTAACTAGTGGAGTGCCGCAGGGATCCGTGCTGGGTCCTCAACAATCTATATTAATGACTTGGATGAAGGGACCAAGCGTAATGTAGCCAAGTTTGCTGATGATACAAAGATGGGTGGGAAAGCAAATTCTGAGGAGAACACACAAAATCTGCAAAGGGATATAGACAGGCCAAGTGATTGTACACCATCTGCCAAATTTTTGCCCAATGTGGGAAAATGTGAGGTTATCCACCTTGGCAGAAAAAAATAAAAAAGCAAATTATAATTTAAATGGAGAAAAATTGCGAAGTGCTGCAGTATAGAGGGGACTTGGGGGTCCTTGTGCATGAAACACAAAGTTAGTATGCAGGTACAGCAAGTAATCAGGAAGGCAAATGGAATGTTAGCCTTTATTGCAAGGGGGTGAGAGTATAAACGCAGAGAAGTCCTGTTACAACTGTACAGGGTATTGGTGAGGCCACATCTAGAGTACCGCGTACAGTTTTGGTCTCCGTGTTTAAGAAAGGATATACTTGCATTGGAGGCTGTTCAGAGAAGGTTCACTAGATTGATTCCGGAGATGAGGGAGTTGATTTATGAAGATAGGTATGTACTCATTGGAGCTCAGAAGAATGAGAGGTGATCGTATCGAAATATATAAGGTAATGAGGGGGGTCGACAAGGTGGATGCAGAGGAAATATTTCCACTCGTAGGGGAAGCTAAAACTAGCGGACATAGACTCAGAATAAGAGGCCACCCATTTAAAACTGAGGTGAGGAGGAATTTTTTCTCAGAGGGCTGTAAATCTATGGAATTCTCTGCCCAAGAGAGCTGTGGAGGCTGGATCATTGAATATATTTAAGGCAGAGATAGACAAATCTTTGAGCAATAAGGAAATAAAGGGTTATGGGGAGCGGGCAGGGAAGTGGAGCGGAGTCCATGATCAGATCAGCCATGATCTTATTAAATGGCGGAGCAGGCTCGAGAGGCCAGGTGGCCTACTCCTGCTCCTATTTCTTATGTTCTTATGCCCAACACGAGATTCCCAAAGCAAGCGCTCTACGTGGAGCTTCAACATGGCAAGCAAATCCCAGGTGGGCAGAGAAAACGCATTCAAGGACACCCTCAAAGCCTCTTTGGCAAAGTGCAGCATCTCCACCAACTCCTGGGAATCCCTGGCCCAAGACCGCCCAAAGTGGAGGAAGAGCATCCGGGAGGGCGCTGAGCACCTTAAGTCCCATCACCGAGAACAAGCAGAAACGAAGCGTAGACAGCGGAAGAAGCGTTTGTCAAACAGGCTCCCCAACCACCCTTTCCTTCACCCATGGTCTTCCCCACCTGTGACTGAGTCTGTAAGTCCCACATTGGACTCCTGTCACCTCTGAACTCACTGAGTGGAAGCAAGTCACCCTCGACTCCGAGGGACTGCCTATAATGATGATCATTGAATTATATTTTGTATTTATGTGAACCAGAATCTACGAAAGTGGTAGTAGAAGTTGAACTTGTCCAATCAACTAATCATTGGCCCTAAAAGGAGACAGCATAATCAACCTTTTCCGATTACAATAAATAACTTAACTAGAAAAGAACTGAATCCCCAGACCAAATTACATATTATTTTGTATTGCATATAACCAGTCTTTCAACTCCAATTTCTGCACAATATTGAAAAAAAAATCAATCACTGCTCTTAAATAGCTCATGAAATTGTGTCAGATACACAGATATATTAAATTGTATACTGTCATATAACAGGATTAGTAGTGTCAAAGTTGTCAACTCATCTACTGATAAATAAGTTAACATGTGCACTTACCTATAGTATAGAAATTTGGAAAGAATAGCTTTCTGGTAAAACTGTTCTCTGCTCTTCTTTTTTCGCTGCCATTTTGGATCCACAAGTCTTTGGTATAATTCTTTTAACCAATTCCAGTCTCCTGTCTAAAAGGAAGCAGGTTATGTTCATTCACAAAAAAATCTTATACAAGAACATAAGAAATAGGAGGAGTAGGAGATGCGGCTGCTCGAGACTGCTCCGTCATTCCATAAGATCATGCTGATCATCGACCTCAACTCCACTTTCCCTGTCCGATCTCCATAATCCCTTGATTCCCCTAGACTCCAAAAATCTATCTATTTCAGCATTGAATATACTCAGAGACTCAGCATCCACAGCCCTCTGGGGCAGAAAATTCCATAGATTCAAAACCCTCAGTGAAAAAATTCTCCCTCATCTCCATCTTAAATGGCCTATCCCTTATCCTGAGATTGTGCCCCCTAGTTCTAGTCACTCCAGCCAGGGGGAACACGATATGACAGTTAACTGCACAAAAAACCCAAATGACCAAGGTTTAGATAAGTGAACTACTTTCCATTGCCACTACAAAGAATTAAAACATTTCACGGAGTTATTTCAAATATAAAATAGTTTGTGACCAAAAGGTATGTACTCTGGGAAATCATAAAACCTCATTGTAGAGATTTCCCTATGCGTTACAACCAATATTTCCTCTAATTTTTTTTGGTGCGCAGTTTCTTCCATATAAAGGCAGGTCCTCCAGACTGCTGCGTGGCCGCGCAGTTTCGCGGGAACATTGGTTGCAACCCTCATAGGCTGCATCACAGAAATGTACAATGCAGTTTCACACATGGAATTACTAGTCATTCCCACGGTATTATGGGAAGGTGTTGAGCTGAGTTCTGGTGTTCCTATTCCTTGCTAGATTATTGGTTGGCTGTCTCAGGCCGAAGGGACCCCGTGCTGGCCGCTTCTGTCCCGGGCCGAAGGGACCCCGTGCTGGCCGCTTCTGTCCCGGGCCGAAGGGACTCTGTGCCGGCCGCTTCTGTACCGGGCCGAAGGGACCCTGTGCCGGCCGCTTCTGTACCGGGCCGAAGGGACCCTGTGCCGGCCGCTTCTGTACCGGGCCGAAAGGACATTGTACCGGGCTCCGGACCAAAAGGACTCTGCACCGGCGGAGCCCATCCTGGGCCGAAAGGACTCTGCACCTGCCCATGCCTGTCCCTGTGGTCGCACAACAGCTGTTCATCGCGCTGACAGATTCGGGGGTCGTCGATCCAGCTGAAGGGACTCCGGGGACGGTGTTCAACCTGCCGAAGGGACGCCTGGCCAGCGCTGAACCGGCCGAAGGGACCTAGACAGCGGCGTTCAACCCAACGTCTTATACTCCGAACCCACTTTTAATTAATTTTTAAACTTTTAAACAATCTGCGAGAACATTTAAAACATTTTAGACTCTTTAATCGAAATACTTTTAAATATCTATTATTAATCTACAACTTTGATTTTTTAACAACTTTTAGAAACCTTTTAAATTGGGGAAACTTTTATAATCTATTATTGATTTACATCTTAGACTTTTTAACAACTCTTAGAAACTTTTTAGACAAATTGAAAATCTTTATCAACTTTTAACTTTGAAAATAACTTTGGAAGTCACCTTCCTAATGCCTGCCCCCCAAGCAAGCCTTGGGCCATCTACCATCAATGGCGCTACTCGGCGCCGAGCTAGCTGCCAACACTTCGCCGTAGGCAATTAGGCTTATAGAGCTGTGCCTGGTCTCCACTTGTCTTGGACCCCCTTGCCACTGGACCAAGACCTTGTTCAGCTAAGTCCGTGTGGTTGCCGGTGTGCAATGGCTACCCCATGTTAAAAGAACTCACGCAGAGGCATCTTCCACTTCGTCAGTATGAAGTTCGGGACCTGGAACGTCAGGACCTTCATGGACAATCCCAACAGCAACAGGCCGGAACGCCGCACCGCGATAGTTGCCCGGGAACTCAGACTTTTTGACATTGACATTGCCGCCCTAAGCAAGACCCGGCAGGCAGGGGAAGGCCAGTTGGAGGAACATGGTGGAGGTCACACCTTCTTCTGGAAAGGGAAACCAGAGGCAGAACGCCGCCTTCATGGAGTCGGCTTTGCCGTCAAGAATGAACTGGTCGACCGTCTTAAAGACTCCCCTTGGGGTTAACGAACGCCTCATGACTCTTCGTATTACCCTATACCGGAACCAATGCGCCACAGTCATCAGTGCGTACGCCCTGCACTCAATGCAATGGATGAGGCTAAAGAGGGCTTTTATTCCAAGCTCGAGACATCCTTGTCCTGCATCCCCACAGGTGACAAATTGATCCTCCTGGGTGATTTTAATGCCAGGGTCGGCAAAGACACAGCCCTCTGGGGAGGCGTGATTGGCAGAGAGGGGGTAGGGAAAGCCAACTCCAGTAGTACCCTACTCCTAACAAAATGTCTAGAACATGAACTCATCGCCAACATCCTGTTCCGCCAGAAAGACAAATACAAGGCATCGTGGCAACACCCTCGCTCCAAACAATGGCACCTGCTTGACTATGTCATCGTCCAGGGATCGCAAGGATGTGCGCATCACCCGCGCCATGCCAGGAGCTGACGACTGCTGGACGGACCATCGCCTAATCCGATCCATCATCAACATTGCTCCAAAGCAGAGGGGACAGCAGAAGCAGTTCTGCAAAAAGGTTAATGCTGGAGCACTTAAGAGACCCAGCTAAGAGAGCTCTATACAGCCAGCGCCTCACTGCCAATCTGGCGTGCCTTGATGACCCCGAGATGCTGAATGCCCACAGCGGTTGGTCTGCCCTCCAGGCCTCTATAACCAGTGCCTGTGAAGAGACACTTGGTCACTCAACCAGAAAACATCAGGACTGGTTTGATGAAAATGATCAGGAGATCGAAGAACTAATAGATCGCAAGCGCAAAGCATTTCTGAGCCTCAAGCAACAACCCAAATCGGGAGCTGCAAAACAACATTACAGACGGCTCAAGACTGAGGTCCAACAAAAAACCCGGGACCTAATGTTGAATCATTGTGGGTGGAGATTAGAGATAGTAAGGGGAAAAAGTCACTGGTCGGCGTAGTTTATAGGCCCCCAAATAATAACTTTATGGTGGGGCGGGCAATAAACAAGGGAATAATGGAGGCATGTGAAAAAGGAACGGCAGTAGTCATGGGGGATTTTAACCTACATATCGATTGGTCAAATTAAATCGCAGGGGGTAGCCTGGAGGAGGAATTCATAGAATGCATACGGGATTGTTTCTTAGAACAGTATGTAACAGAGCCTACAAGGGAGCAAGCCATTTTGGATCTGGTCCTGTGTAATGAGACAGGAAAAATAAACGATCTCCTCGTAAAAGATCCTCTCGGAATGAGTGATCACAATATGGTTGAATTTGTAATACAGATTGAGGATGAGGAAGTTGTGTCAGAAACGAGCGTACTATGCTTAAACAAAGGGGACTACAGTGGGATGAGGGCAGAGTTGGCTAAAGTAGACTGGAAACAAGGACTAAACGGTGGCACAATTGAGGAACAGTGGAGGACTTTTAAGGAGCTCTTTCATAATGCGCAACAAAAATATATTCCAGTGAAAAAGGGCGGCAAGAAGAGATAACCAGCCGTGGATAACCAAGGAAATAAAGAAGAGTATCAAATCAAAGACCAATGCGTATAAGGTGGCCAAGGTTAGTGGGAAACTAGAGGATTGGGAACATTTTAAGCAACAGCAAAGAATGACTAAAAAAGCAATAAAGAAAGGGAAGATAGATTACGAAGGTAAACTTGCGCAAAACATAAAAACAGATAGTAAAAGCTTTTACAGATATATAAAACGGAAAAGAGTGACTAAAGTAAATGTTGGTCCCTTAGAAGATGAAAAGGGGGATTTAATAATGGGAAATGTGGAAATGGCTGAGACCTTAAACAATTATTTTGCTTCCGTCTTCACAGTGGAAGACACAAAAACCATGCCAAAAATTGCTGGTCATAGGAATGTGGGAAGGGAGGACCTTGAGATGATCACTATCACTAGGGAGGTAGTGCTGGACAGACTAATGGGACTGAAGGTAGACAAGTCCCCTGGTCCTGATGAAATGCATCCCAGGGTATTAAAAGAGATGGTAGAAGTTATAGCAGATGCATGTGTTATAATCTACCAAAACTCTCTGGACTCTGGGGAGGTACCAGCGGATTGGAGAGCAGCTAATGTAATGCCTCTGTTTAAAAAAAGGGGCAGGCAAAAGGCAGGTAACTATAGGCCGGTTAGTTTAACATCTGTCGTGGGGAAAATGCTTGAAACTATCATTAAGGAAGAAATAGCGGGACATCTGGATAGGAATAGTGCAATCAAGCATGGATTCATGAAAGGGAAATCATGTTTAACTAACTTACTGGAATTCTTCGAGGATATAACGAGCATGGTGGATAGAGGTGTACCGATGGATGTGGTGTATTTAGATTTCCAAAAGGCATTCGATAAGGTGCCACACAAAAGGTTACTGCAGAAGATAAAGGTACGCGGAGTCAGAGGAAATGTATTAGCATGGATAGAGAATTGGCTGGCGAACAGAAAGCAGAGAGTCGGGATAAATGGGTCCTTTTCCGGTTGGAAATCAGTGGTTAGTGGTGTGCCACAGGGATCAGTGCTGGGACCACAACTGTTTACAATATACATAGATGACCAAGAAGAGGGGACAGAGTGTAGTGCAACAAAATTTGCAGATGACACTAAGATTAGTGGGAAAGCGGGTTGTGTAGAGGACTCAGAGAGGCTGCAAGGAGATTTGGATAGGTTAATCGAATGGGCTACGGTTTGGCAGATGGAATACAATGTCGGAAAGTGTGAGGTCATCCACCTTGGGAAAAAATAAACAGTAAAAGGGAATATTATTTGAATGGGGAGAAATTACAACATGCTGTGGTGCAGAGGGACCTGGGGGTCCTTGTGCATGAATCCCAAAAGGTTAGTTTGCAGGTGCAGCAGGTAATCAGGAAGGCGAATGGAATGTTGGCCTTCATTGCGAAAGGGATGGAGTACAAAAGCAGGGAGGTGTTGCTGCAACTGTATAAGGTATTGGTAAGGCCGCACCTGGAGTACTGTGTGCAGTTTTGGTCACCTTACTTAAGGAAGGATATACTAGCTTTGGAAGGGGTACAGAGACGATTCACTAGGCTGATTTGAGAAATGAGGGGGTTACCTTATGATGATAGATTGAGTAGACTGGGTCTTTACTCCTTGGAGTTCAGAAGGATGAGGGGTGATCTTATAGAAACATTTAAAATCATGAAAGGGATAGACAAGATAGAGGCAGAGAGGTTGTTTCCATTGGTGGGGGAGACTAGAACTAGGGGGCACAGCCTCAAAATACGGAGGAGCCAATTTAAAACCGAGTTGAGAAAGAATTTCTTCTCCCAGAGGGTTGTGAATCTGTGGAATTCTCTGCCCAAGGAAGCAGTTGAGGCTGGCTCATTGAATGTTTTCAAGTCAAAGATAGATAGATTTTTAAGCAATAAGGGAATTAAGGGTTACGGGGAGAGGGCGGGTAAGTGGAGCTGAGTCCACGACCAGATCAGCCATGATCTTATTGAATGGTGGAGCAGGCTCGAGGGGCTAGATGGCCTGTTCCATGTTCTTATGTTCTTATGTTCTAAAGAACAGGTGGTGGATGGAGAAAGCACAGGAGATACAACAACTGGCCGACAGCCACGATATGCGAGGATTCTTCACTGCAGTCAAGGCCACTTACGGTCCAAACTCCCAAGGCCCCACCCCACTCCTGGCCAAGAACGGGGAAACACTCATCAAGGACACCGAGGCTGTCAGGGCCCGATGGAAGGAGCCCTTTGAAGATCTCCTCAATCGAGACTCTGCCTTTGACTCGAGTGTTCTCGACTCCATCCCGCAGCATGCGACCCGCCACTAACTCAGTGAAACTCCAGCGTTGCACGAGGTAGGCAAAGCCATAAAACAGCTGAAGAATAACAAGGCTATGGGTGCGGATGGAATCCCTGCTGAGGCGCTAAAGTATGGCGGAGAGGCGCTGCTAGTGCAGATACATGATCTCATCTCTCTCATCCGGAGGGAGGAGAGCATGCCGGGAGATCTCAGAGACGCAGTGAATGTGACCATTTTTTTTAAAAAGGGGACAAGTCCGACTGCGACAACGACAGGGGAATCTCCCAGTTATCAGCCGCTGAGAAAGTTGTCGCTAGAGATCTCCTCAATCGACTTCTCCGTGTGGCCGAGGAGCTCCTCCCGGAATCACAATGCTGATTTCGTCCCTACAGGGCACAACAGACATGATCTTTGCAGCGTGACAGCTGCAGGAAAAATGCAGAGAGCAGCACCAGCCCTTATACATGGCCTTTTTCAATCTTACAAAGGCCTTTGACACTGTCAACCTTGAGGGTCTACGCAGCTTCCTCCTCCGTTTTGGATGCCCCCAAAAGGTTGTCATCCTTCGCCTGCTTCACGATGACATGCAGGCCGTGATCCTTACCAATGGATCCATCACAGACTCAATTCACATCCGAACCGGGGTCAAACAGGGCTGCGTCATCACTCCAACCCTCTTCTCAATCTTCCTCGCCGTTATGCTCCACCTCACAATCAACAAGCTCCCCGCTAGAGTGGAACTAAACTACAGAACCAGTGGGAAGCTGTTTAACCTACGCCGCCTCCAGGCCAGGTCCAAGATCGCCCCAACCTCTGACATTGAGCTGCAGTATGCGGACGATGCCTGCGTCTGCATACATTCAGAGGCTGAACTCCAGGATTATAGTCAATGTAGTCACTGAGGCATCTGAAAGCATGGGCCTTACGCTTAACATCCGTAAGGCAAAGGTCCTCCACCAGCCTGTCACCGCCGCACACCACCACCGATGCCCTTCAATCATCAAGATTCACGGCGCGGCCCTTGACAACGTGGACCATTTCCCATATCTCGGGAGCCTCTTATCAACAAGGGGAAACATTGATGCGGAGATTCAACATTGCCTCCAGTGCGCCAGTGCAGCCTTCGGCCGTCTGAGGAAAAGAGTGTTTGAAAACCAGGCCCTCAAATCTACCACCAAACTCATGGTCTACAGGGCGGTAGTAATACCCACCCTCCTGAATGGATCTGAGGCATGGACGATGTATAGAAGGCACCTCAAGTTATATCACCAACGATGTCTCCGCAAGATCTTGCAAATCCCCTGGGAGGACAGGCAGACCAACATCAGTGTCCTCGACCAGGCTAACATCCCCAGTATTGAAGCACTGACCACACTCAATCAGCTTTGCTGGGCAGGCCACATACGAGACTCCCAAAGCAAATGCTTTATGCAGAGCTCCTCCGTGGTAAAACGAGCCAAAGGAGGACAGCGGAAACGTTACAAGGACACCCTCAAAGCCTCCCTGGTAAAGTGCGACATCACCACTGACACCTGGGAGACCCTGGCCGAAGACCGCCCGAGGTGGAGAAAATGCATCAGGGAGGGCGTTGAGGTCTTCGAGTTTCAACGCAAAGAGCATGAAGAGGCCAAGCGCAGGCAGCGGAAGGAGCGCGCGGCAAACCAGCCCTACCGACCCCTTCCCTCGACGAATGTCTGTCCCACCTGTAACAGGGACTGTGGCTCTCGTATCGGACTGTTCAGCCATCAAAGAACTCACTTAGGGAGTGGAAGCAAGTCTTCCTCGATTCCGAGGGACCACCTATGATGATTCCTTTAACAGCATTGAGTGTTAAAAAAATTCAAGACTGCTCTTTCACACATCATAGGATAGTACTGTTATGAGACCTCGGTGCAGATTACCGAGCTACCCTGTCAACTGGAGATGGTGTCTGGCATGGAAAGACCAAAGATTAGAAGGGGGAAAATGTTAACATTTTATTAATAACATTTTCATTTTCTAAATGGGCTATGAATAGTAGAATACTTAAATTTTCAGTTAGAATTTGTTGAGACTTCAGCTATCAGAATTTCTGCTGACACCAACCGGTTGGCTTACGCGGATTCAGAACCAACTCCCCCCCCCCCACCCCCCACACACACACCAAGAAACATTCTTATGTGGTTGCATTTTTTCCTCACAGAATTTGTTTCTGTTGCTTTCATATATTTAAAAAAAACTTTTCTGCTGTATGATTGCTTTGTGCAGCAATTGAAGTTACAGCAAAGTGCTCAAGTTTGGAATTCCTCTGGGGTATCCTGGAACGCTCCATTTAGCAAAAAAGGCAAGTTTATGAGGAAGTATCAGATACACAAGAGGCATTGGAGGAAATTTTAAACACCAAAAGCAGGTGGGTTTGATTCGGGTGGGAAATTAAAATGTTAAAATTTTACAACACAAACCCAACCCACCTCGTACCCACCCACTTCCAGTTCTAATGGAGGCGGGACGGGCGTCAAATCTGCTCTCAGAAAGCGGGTCCCTCATTTAAATATTTTAGTAAGGTTGCGTGCCTCAGATTTTCTCCCTGTTCCAGTTTTAACACTGGCCGGCTGGATTTCCCAGGCCTCAGGAAACCTGGCAGCTGAAGGGAGGAATGAACTGGGAAGTACATTTCCAGCATTGATTATGAGCACCCTTGACCCTGGCCTCCCAAGCTAGGCCGGTAACCTCCCCACGATCAGATCCACACTTTCCGAGTCCTGACCTATCTCTCCGGCCCATCTGATGTCTCGGATCCCCTGTTCTCTTAGGGCACCCCCACCAAGTCCACCTCGACAAACGAGCTCACCCCTGGCATTACATCCATTATCTTACTCCTGATCTTCCACCTACAATCTCCCGGCCCTACCCCCAGCCTTTCCGATCTCCCCAAACCATCCTACCCTCCTCCACGATCTCTCCCTCCTCTCCCTGGTTGCGGCCTACCAGCAGAGGCCTTTCCGCATGGCAGCCAGCCAGCCCGTCAATGTGACCGGCTTCCGAGCGGGAAACGGAAAAAATATTTTTCAAAGTTTCGTACTTCCAGGTTTTCCAAGCATAACTCCTGCTCCCCACTCAGATTGTGCCACAGTAAATATTGGGGCCATTATGTCCACACCTCTGATTTCCCTGTGTCCTTCCCTGTATATAAACCCCGAAACTCAATACCTGGGCATGTTAAAGGAGACCTGCTTGTTGTCACCTCCACTGCACTAGAGAAGCAGTTACCGAATTATGTCATCTGTTCCAGACATACACAGACCCCCCTACAGATCCTACCAAGCAACCACAAGAAATATCTGGCAGATCAGCCAATCTCCGTCAACAGATGCATCAAGCAAATGACAGACACCATGACCTGATACTTACGGGGAGGGAGGAGGGTGCAAGGGAGACTGAAAACAACCAAAGAATCCGACAAGGCTGGGGATGTGGAGGTCCTGCCAAATTTAATGGCAGGACATTATTAATTTTTATTTTCTTCCGTTTCCCACCCAAATTGACAGCCTGCTGGTGCCTGATGGGAAAACCAGCAGCAGGAGGCTGCAGCTGGGGATCTTTGGGGACGATCACGATCGGGGTTTGGTGAGAGGTAATTTGCGTTTTTGGGGGTGGTGGGGGAGAAAGAGAGATAGAGGTTGGCAGCAATCAGGGCTTTGTGAAAGGCCATCGGGGCTGGGGGTGCAATTGACTGTCATGGCAATGGGGAGAAAGGCTGCAATTGCGGCAGGGTGAATATAGTGAGGCCACAATCGGTAGGGGGAAGGCCGAAAGCTTCCTCGAGGGGCCAGAGGAAGCACTCCTGCTCCTCCTGTCTCTTTTTCACTGCCAGGTTTCCTGACCCATGGGACACCTATATTAAAACTGTTAAATTTAGATCAGACTCCAAATTGCACTGTGGGAGTCCAATTTAAATAGCTTAATGAAGTGACCAATAAACATCAGAAATACATTAAATAAAGCTAACCTTTTAACACTACTGGCAAATGACTAAAATGGTCACTAAGAGGATGAAGTGGATCATTAAATTTGCATCCTTGGTGTTAACCTGAAAAACTTATACTGAACAAGTTTTTGCAAGTAAGTTAAGGACACTTAGTTGTTTAGATGAAGTACTACAGCTTCATTCAGGAAAATCATCAACTGAGATCAGGGTACTTTCTCAAAGTTGGGGATAGGGGAGGAAAGGCAAAACAATCCAGGCTATTTTTGTATATATTTGTGCAGCCAATTACTGAGCTGCACAGGCAGGAGACCAGCAAGCAATTCGAGCAATTAGTATGCGGACCAGAAGATCTAACAAGGGTAAAAAAAAGTTACGTAGGATCCCTTTGCTAGTTTTTAAGGAAAGTGCTCTCTGAAATGTCTAGATCAAATTAGCATCAATGACACAGAATTATTTTGTGATTTAATGTATATCGCAAATAAATTAAGTGTTCAATATCTGCAAATGTAGCAGATAAGCCACAATATCCAATTCTAGCCCTTTCCCATTGCACCCCCAATATATTAACTAGTCCATAGAATCGTACAAATTTACAGCATGAAAGGAGGCCATTTTGGCTCATCATGTTTGCGCCGGCCGATAAAAAGCTATCCAGCCTTATCCCACTTTCCAGCTCTTGGTCCATAGCCTTGTAGGTTACAGCACTTCAAGTGCACATCCAAGTACTTTTAAGTGTGGTGAGGGTTTCTGCCTCTACCACCCTTTCAGGCAGCGAGTTCCAGACACCCAGCACCCTCTTGGTGAAATAAATGTTGCCTCAAATCCCCTCTAAACCTCCTACCAATTACTTTAAATCTATGCCCACTGGTTGTTGCCTCCTCTGTTAAGGGAAATAGGTCCTTCCTCTCCACTATATCTAGGCCCTTCATAATTTTATACATCTCAGTAAGGTCTCCCCTCAGCCTCCTCTGTTCCAAATAAAACAAACCCAGCCTATCAAATCTTTACTCATAGCTAAAATTCCCCAGTCCAGGCAATATCCTTGTAAATCTCCTCTGCACCCCGACTAATGCAATCACATCTTTCCTGTAATGTGATGACCAGAACTGCATGCAGTACTCTAGCCGTGGCCTAACTAGTGTCTTATACAGTTCAAGCATATATGTTCCTGCTCTTGTATTCTATGCCTCGGTTAATAAAGGCATGTATTCCATTTGCCTTCTTAAGCACCTTATCTACCTGGCATGCTACCTTCTGTGGACATGCACTCCAAGGTCCCTTTGTTCCTCTACACTTCGGAGTGTCCTACCATTTAATGTGTATTCCCATGCCTTGTTAGCCATCCCCAAATGCATTACCTCTCATTTCTCTGGATTGAATTCTATTGTCACTGTTCTGCCTACCTGACCAGCTCATTGATATCTTCCTGCAGTCTAAAGCTATTTTCTTCGATATCAACCACATAGCCAATTTTTGTATCATCTGCAAACTTCTTAATCATACCCTCTACCTTCAAGTATAAATCATTGATATATACCACAATAAGCAAGGGGCCTAGTACTGAGCCCTGTGGAACCCCACTCGAAACAGCCTTTCAGTCAGAAAAACACCCATCAACCATTATCCTTTGTTCCCTGTCTCTGAGCCAATTTTGGATCCAACAGGCAGGAGAGATTGTCTCTCTAATCTCTCCTGCTTTCCACCCTAGCACAGACCTTCCCTTTTGTTCTTTCTTCCCCTCCCCTTTCAGTGTTTGTTAAGAATGTGTTCTTTTCGAACACTCTCCAATTCTGACTAAGGGTCGCCGACCTGAAACATTAACTCTGCTTTCTCTCCACAGATGCTGCCTGACCTGTTGAGATTTACAGCATTTTCTGTTTTTATTCCAAATTCCAGCATCCACAGTATTTTGCTTTTGTATTTTGGATCCAACTTGCCAATTTTCCCTGGATCCCTTGGGCTTTTACTTTCGTGACCAGTCTGCCATGTGGGACCTTATCAAAAGCTTTGCTAAAATCCATATACACTACATCAAATGCACTACCCACATCAACCCTCCTTGTTACCTCCTCAAAAAATTCAATCAAGTTAGTCAAACACGACCTTCCCTTAACAAATCCATGCTGACTGTCCTTGATTAATCGGTGTCTTTCAGAATTTTTCCAATAATTTTCCCACCATAGTCCAATATACCACTTTATGGATTTATATAAAAGCACATTCATGGTTAAAACAATGTGTATATTTTGTTAACTTTCACTTACTTGTGACGAGGTCATAAAGAGTTCCTGAATATCTAATTCATCAAGCAGGAGGGTCCTTCCAATGCGATGAACACCCATGCTGACGTGTGATTTGCTATATGGTATCTTCAGCAACTTTTTAATGTTCTAATTTTAACAAAATGTATGGTATTACAATTCATTGTCACCATAAAATGAAGTATTTTTTTAAAAATCAAATTAAATATTCATTCAGCAACAGTGGGTACAATGAACTAAGTCATCCAAAAGCAGAAAGCAATTGACATCGTTATTTAATCTAATTTGTGAAATAAATGGTGACCGTTACAGATTACACATAAAATAAATTGAATGGACAATAGCTTAAACAATACTTCATGCTATGCCACAATATTCAAAAATATATTATAGTTTTTCTACAATTATTTATTTAAAATGTCATTCTTTTAGATAGATTGAACATATTTCACTTAAATACATTTAAAATGTACACATTTTTGTTTGAGTAAATGTGCTAATCTTTAAAAAATTTTGAATGTGCTTCAAAGCGATATACTTTATTTTTGGCACTAGATGGATTTTTGGTGCAAACTGCTCATTTTTACCAGATCTTTTACATTGGCAAAATGACAAAACTTTGACTGGTCATGATCCAAATATTTTATAAATTTTACATGGACTTACGAGTTCTTAATTCCATACACAAAAAACCCATAAAAAGTTAAACAAACGCTAAATAAATATTTTCAGTTAGGTGCACAAACTATTAAGCAGAATAGAGAATACTCAAATGTAAATCATGAAATAGAGAATTCCTCCTACAAGCAAGTGTTCCATTTACACATTCAATGACTTGTCACAAAGTATTCCATTTACAATGCAAATGTGGTAGCAACATACATTTTATTTGACTTCAATTAGAATTTTAAGCAAAATGTTCCACATTCCTTTATGAGAGGGCCCAAAAGTGTATAACCATCATATTGCAAATCTCACTAGCAGGAATTAAATTGGAAATTCTAGTTAACCACACACTCCAAAGACAACTAGGATACACAAAACTGTGACACTACACCATTAGTAGTGGGACAGTTTTATTCTGGCATGAAAAGTTCATGAATGCAATTTCCATTATAAATGTGGATATAGGATTGTCTAACAGAAAAAGTTGACAGGAAATGCACGCAAACAAGATTTTTTTAATACATTATATATAGCTCTAGCTCTGCAGTCTTATTATTATGTGGCAGTAACTTGGAACACATTAACCATTGCAGCTCCACATTAAATGGTAACAATCTATATACCAAATAGGGAATGAATTGAGTAGTCTAACAAAATTAGTCAATATACAGCCACAAGTGGCAAAATTCATTTGCATGGCTATGACCTTGATCCAAAAGGTACAAG
This sequence comes from Pristiophorus japonicus, assembly GCF_044704955.1. Taxonomy (NCBI): domain Eukaryota; kingdom Metazoa; phylum Chordata; class Chondrichthyes; family Pristiophoridae; genus Pristiophorus; species Pristiophorus japonicus. The sequence continues at coordinate 276,013,594 of NC_091979.1, read as the reverse complement.
ACAGAAATATTACCGTGCCGATACGTCAAGCCACCAGTAAAAATGCAGCTTGCCAACTAACTACTTGAATGGATATTACTCACATCGTCAGCTAGCAGTAAATCCAAGAGGGCAATGAATAGCCACTATACTTGTTTCACAGTTGCTTTTCACAAGCTTTCCTGAAGCAGATATCTATAGGTAATATATGCAAGGCAGCAATGTGGGATAATCCACACAGCCTTTAGACATTCATGTTTGTAATTAGCAGTGTGGGAGAGAGGTGGTGCTGGGTGTAGAATCTGCCAAGATTCCCACACCTGACCATTATTCAGTGATCCCTACTGAAAAGTGTGTATCTGTAAACATTAGGCAAAGACCAGGGCAGGCTCAGATACAAAGTACCCCATATCAAACAGCCCAATAGTATTCACTGTCAAGGCTCACACATGAACAGCTACTGGGACAAGACACCAGAGGTGCTGCTACATCCAATTAATTGTAAACCAGTATGAATCACCATATTTGATGAGGAAAGAAATGGGAAGAAATCTAGGGGGAAAAGTTACAAAAGAATTCAGATTCAAATGTATTTTAATCTGGAACATATCTAAATAGTAGGTTTACTTGAAGCAGTGTTATTAAGACACGCTTGCAAGTTTAGCATTGGTGCAAAAGTGATTTCAGCATCGTAATAATGCTAAACCTATGCAGTGTAAATTGAGTAATGTCTCACTGCAGTGCTCTTCAGTATTAGGATTCAGGCTGCATTTACATTATAACTGCGAAATTAAACCTCTTTGCACCAATATTAAATGCACCCTTAAACAAACAGTGTAAGGGAACGAAAGTATCAGCAGAAAGTCAATCAACAATGCTTCTGCAATTATATTATTTGTTGTATACACCTCCAAATGAGTGGCTCAGTAACTCTTTCCAGCCAGTTTTACCAATGAGATCATTAGCTTTTGTTGATATGAATTAAACTATAATTGCTTTAAAATTGTATTTAAATAGAGGATTGATGGAGAGATTCTTATTTTTTGAAAAACTTTCAATTTTGATATACTGTTTATAGACAAGCTGGGGCTTTACACAAATAAATTCTAACTAGTCATTAAATGCACATCAATATGAATACAGTACCTCAGAATCGGACACAACATCAACATCATTCCCAATGCAGTCAATGAAGTCATATGCCATTCCAAAACTTAAGGAAAAATAAACAAAGTTTAATATTCTTAATAAAGAACTGATATATTTATTTTGTGTATTTATCAAGCTAAACGGGAATAATTCTGATGAAGGGTTGTACATTAACTTCTCTTTCCTCTTTATAGTTAGTGTATTCCCAGCATTTTATTAGCAAGAAGAATTCTCAAAAAGTGATTTTTACATTTTATTAGCACTAGTGAAACCAATGGCACATTTTAAACAGCCATACTTCCAGTTACTGATCATAAATCATTCAGCAATTTATTTCTCAAAAGGAGCATGTGTGCACATAGTGGAAAGGAGGGGACATTTTGTATTCTAGTGGATTGCCAATAGCTGAGAAAATAGATGTAGATGCAAATAGTGAGAGCCACAGACAGTACGTAGATAGAGTTTTGAATCAAGGACATCTTTACATACATTTACTATTCATTTTTGATTAATTATGTATATATGTGTAAGACTTCCAAATGGTACACCAATACTCATTTAAAAAAAACTAAAAAGTCTAATTTTACAAGTCCCACCAATTAGGTTGGGGTGAAACGGGTGAACCAACCATGATTACTTCGCCTGATAGTCATCCATTCCCCTCCCTACCACCCCCACCCCACCCCGTTCCAGATAAAAAACTGCATATGGCCATTGGGAGATAACACAATTGGGCTCAGTTGTGATGCAGCCCCACCCCCCCGGTTGATGATGACTGCATGGGTCAACGCATTCAGAACAAAATACTGTAGTAGAAAATTGGAAGGGGTTGGAAGAAAGAACACCGATGATTCAAAATAATATTACATTCCTTATGCATAGAGATTACCAGCTGGCTTGCTGCAGAAAAAGTTTAAACTTTACTTGAAGTTATTTTACATTGAAACATCAGTGAGCTGAGACCAACACCATCTAAGTGCAGTGATCATTCGCTTCATGAGAAACACTTTCACTGCATTGTGAATTATAGGCCCTTTTCTTGTATGAATTAAACCCACCAGGAAACTGTCAATGCAATAACCTTATAAATCACAAAAAAGATATACATCAATAAAATGCAAAATTCATATTGCAATAGAAAGCATAAATTAATCACAGGTAAATCTGCATTTGTTAACAATTACAAATCTAAAATACGTCACCTGGAAAATGGCTTGCTCTTTTTGCTTGTACCAAGAGAGGTTGCACCCGTTTGTCCAAGCTGACTAATCCTACGCAACCAATTTGCAGGTGGCAATTTAAGGTCTGTTTTTTCTTGAAGTCGTGCATAAGCTGCAGGAGGTGGGGCAGCGGAGTATTTTACCACCGCTGTGCTTTTCACTTCATTGCCTCCAAGAATGCTTTCCTATTTTAAAATGAAGCATTTAATCAATGAATGTGAAACAGGAGAAACAACTGGCACACAGCTTTGTTACTCTTTTACTATGAAGATCATTTGAATTAAATTGAAAAGACTACATTCTACACAATGTGTCTCACTCTTACCAATCATCTAATTATACAGTAGCTTTAATACAGCAAGTATTCTACAATTACAACAAATATTCTTCCCTACAGTATTGATACTTATCACAAATCATGGAATACATCGCAGGACTTGACCAAACACAATCTTGGCTGGCACTCCAGTGCAGTACTGAAGGAGACAAAGAAAGCAGAGGTCCCATTTGCCTTCTTAGGTGGACTCTTTTTGAAGACTCTCCAGTTCTGACGAAGGGTCATCGACCCAAAACATTACCTCTGTTTCTCTCCACAGATGCTGCCTGACCTGCTGAGATTTCCAGCATGTTCTGCTTTTATTCAAGATTCCAGCATCCGTAGTATTTTGCTTTTGTTTTAACAAAGATTCCTTTGCATTATTTGAAGAAGAGCTGAAGAGTTCCCCTGGTGTCTTGGCCAACATTTATCCCTCAAGCAACAGCACAAAAAATAGTTTAATTGGTCATTTGTCACAAATTGGCTGCAGTATTTCCCTACACTATAATAGCGACCACACTTAAAAGTAATTAATTGGCTGTGAAGTGCTTTGGGATGCCCCGAGGTCATGAAATGCATTATAAAAATGGAAGTTCTTTCTTTTTCTTCTTCGTGAAAGCAAATGGATATTTGAATAATGTAATGTTTATAAATAGATCGTGTTTATTTAAGACAATCATTAGAGTGTGAACAGCAGATTTGAAGTCCAACATTCAGATTTAAGTTGTGACATACTCATTAAAGCACGATGTCTACAATTTGCAAGACTAATCTCTTAGGTTTAGCAAAACATTCACTAACCTATTGGACCCTTCCCTTTTGGTTTATTCATCAAAGCAAAGGATCACTGTGCTAGGGAATGGAAGATTTTCTATTTTTAACAACCTACATCACTATCAAGCCATGCCAGCCTCGCACAGCATGATCAAATGCAGAGTAAACCTTCCATTACTTTACTCCAAAAGTGTGTAAATCCCAATTTCAGATCAGTTCCTCATTGACATTATTTTTCACACAAGTAATTTATATGGCCCCTGAGTGAAGCAATCAATTTAGTAGCAATTTATGAATAGCAGTGTGTTGTGAGGTTGTTCTCACTACTTGAAACTACAGACATCAAAACCTGAAGGTGAAAAGTCTTCATGTCAAGAACACTACCGACCATAACAAGTATTGACAGGTGCAAATGTCAATCTACATTATATACGTTTTTTTTTTAAAACTACCGCAGCTAACAACTAAAAGAAAAAATGCATTGAACAGTACCGCAAATCATTTGACAAAGTTTGGATGCTACGGAGTGGGAAAGACTTTTATATAGTGTCGGAGTAATAGTACCATGTGGGCAACACTATCATCTGACATCACTTAACATTGTTAGACTCCGGATGTTGGCAACACCTAAAAGGGAGGATGCTCCTTATTTGGTTTCCCCAAAATCTGATTGAGCACGGGCTCAACTTCAGCAGTACGTGAATGATTAACAAAAATATTTATTTCATCAATAAGGGTCAAATTTTTGGCATTACTGCACATTTGCATGGATTTCATCTGCAGTAGAAAACTGGGAAATAACACTGGCAGTACTATCTACCTTCTAAGATACATCCCTCCACATACCACTGGAGTGAAGTGGCTCTGGGTCATGTTCCAGGGGGGAAAAAATTCAGGGATGACATCGCCTTTCAGGATTTAAAAGTTTGATAATGCCAGGATATTGCCCATACATAGTCTCACCCTACATAAACCCAGATTCCAAATAAAAGCTCAAATTTATTTTTGGCTGGAAATTAATGAAAATGTATTCTGTGAGGGAGGGTGGGAGAGCATGATGTGTGGAGAATATTCCTTAGAGGAAAGTGGAATGCGCTACAAGATAGGTCATCTTTATTCCACATCCTTCACGCACTGCTAGAGACTGTCAAGTAGGAGAAAGTTTGCAGAAAGGAGGATGTTCCAGTTGCAAAAAAGAACACCCCAAAAGAGCAAGAATTCCTGCCTATATAATTTCAATCGCTTTTGTAAAGTAGCCACGAGAAAACAAACAAGGCATTAAAAGAGAAAATAATTTTCCTCAGGATGTGCTAAAGCACTTTACAGCCAATTAATTACTTCTCATCCGAAAGATGGCATCTCCAACAATGCAGCACTCCCTCAGTACCACACTCGGTGTCAACCTAGATTATGTGCCCAAGTCCTTGAACCAACAATCTTCTGATTCGGAGGCAGGATTGTTACGACTGAAGCAAGCTGATTCTTTCTCGAGAAGCCCTACTGAAGGAAGCTCAAGGCATAACTGTGGACTGGGGTCAGGGGTGACAGTAACAGGGGCTCACAATTGGCCAGGAGTTGCTCAGTTTTTTTTTTGAGCAACTTGATTTTTCTGGAGTATCTTAAAAATCCCCATTTTGTACAGTTTCTCGCTTCCTTTTGTGTGTTTTTATTCACACTGCCCGAGATCTATGTATACAATAGTGAAGGCTATAACAATGAAACCTCCTGTGCGGATTTCGTCCACTATGGGGTACACGAACATGATCTTTATGGCGCGACAACTGCAAGAAAAATGTAGGGAACAGCACCAACCCTTGTATATGGCCTTCTTTGACCTTACAAAGGCCTTTGACACTGTCAACCGCGAGGGACTATGGAGAGTCCTCCTCCGTTCCGGCCATTCTCCGCAACGACATCCAAGCCGTGATCTTGACCAACGGATCCATCACAGACCCAATCCACATCCGGACCGCGGTCAAGCAGGGCTGCGCCATCGCGCCAACCCTCTTCTCGATCTTCCTTGCTGCAATGCTTCATCTCATACTCAACAAGCTCCCCGCTGGAGTGGAACTAAGTTACAGAACCAGTGGGAACCTGTTCAACCAAGACTTTAATTCCCATATTGGACTGTTCAGTCACCTAAGAACTCACTTTTAGAGTGGAAGCATGTCTTCCTCGATTTCGAGGGACTGCCTATGATGGGATGAATGAAGGTATAACAATGAAACCCCATGATCGTGACTGCATCTCCATGTGTTTCGCAATCTTTCTGAAGGCACGCCAAGTTAACACCAGATGAGATGAAGCTTGATTTGAATTGATAAGCAGCATTATCAAGGTGAAACATAGAGCAACAGTTGTGATCAAATTCACTTAGTTCAACTGATACAACCCTATATTCTTGCAATGAAAGAAAAGAACATGCCAAGCATTCCCCTATCAGTGGTTTATCTTACTTGATTTAAGCAAGAGGTTTCCTAACTATCGTCCTGCATTTCTAATCTCTTCGTTTCAGTGAAGACCCTTACATCTTTTTCTTTAACAAAATTTGACTGCCTTTGCAGCCACCCTGTTTAAAAAGTCTCTCCCTGTGATCCTGTCTCTCTCTTCGCGTTCCTCTGGAAGGAATCAAAGGGTTGTTCAACCCAATGGGGGAGAGGTGTTTTCTGAATATGCAGACATATTCTACTTTATTTTAAATTATTTTAGCAAATAACCAATAAGCAATACCAAGGAAGTAAAGCACACACAACCACCAAAGAAAACCTGCACACTCTGCTTTTCAACACCATTTTACCAACACATAAAAAGGATAAAGTACACGTGCATATGCCATATGAATGAGAATTAAGATCACTTGGCAAGCTGTGTCCATTATTCATTTTTATTTACTAATCAAAAATGTAATTAGCTGTATTTGGATTCCCAAACGTGTAGCTGGTGGTGATTATATTGGACAATACCTCGGGGACCTACTATCAGCAAGGGCAGACATCGATGACGAGGTCCAACACCACCTCCAATGTGCTAGTGCAGTCTTTGGTCGCCTGAGGAAGAGAGTGTTTGAAGACCAGAACCTCAAATCTGGCACCAAGCTTAAGGTCTACAGGGCAGTAGTGATACCCGCCCTCCTACATGGCTCAGAGACGTGAACCATATACAGTAGACATATCAAAGCACTGAAGTACCACCTCCGCAGGATCCTGCAAATTCACTGGGAGGATAGACGCACTGTCAGTGTTCTCGCCCAGGCCTATATCCCCAGCATCGAAGCACTGACCACACTCGACCAGCTCTATTGGGCGGGCCACATCGTCCGCGACTAGTAAAATAGAAATTGATCAAGAAAAAAGGACTTGCATTTAAATAGCAGCTTTCACAAACACTGGATGTCCCAAAGCGCTTTACAGCAAATTAAGAATTTTTTTGAAGTGTAGTCACTGTTGCAATGTAGGAAACATGGCAGTTAATTTGCGCACAGCAAGCTCCCACAAATAGCAATGTGATAATGTGTTTGTGATGTTGATTTAGGGATAAATATTGGCCAGGACACTGGGATAACTCCTCTGCTTTTCTTTTAAATAGTGCTATAGGATCTTTTATGTCCACCTGAGAGCAGATGGGCATTCGGTTTAACATCTCATCCAAAAGACGGCACCTGACACTGCAGCACTCCCACAGGACTGCACTGGAGTTCTCTGGAGTGGGACTTGAACCCATAACCTCCTGACTCACAGGAGATTGTGCTACCCACTGAGCCACTGCTGACAAGAGTTGTCCAAGAAGCTGACAGATAAATTTAGAGAAGAAACAAGGCACACTCGAGCGTGAGAATCATTAATTTGAAACTCACCCTTGGGAAAATCAAAAAAAAATGCAACTATTGGAAATCTGAAACAAAATCAGAAGAGTGCAGGTCGTCAATCAGCAGCAGTAGAACGAACAGACAAGTTGACATTTTCGGTGTTTTCTATGCGTCCTGGGAAAACCAACCTGGAGCCTAAGGGATGGGGTTAGGGTGCATAGGGGGTGGGTGTGCAAAGGACCACGTGAGGCACACTTCCGTGTTGAGACGGCAGGCGAACAGTGCTGGGGTCTGGAGACAAACGAGGTACACGTTTCAACAACAACAAAAGTTGGAAGAAGCACAGCGGGAGGTCCTACCTGTTTGTAGTCACAATCTTCCCTGCAGCTGTCCCTGTTCTCCGCGGTCCGAGGGGGGGACTCGCTGGCTCCTGCTGCACCCTCCCTGGCATCCATCACTGCACGGAGCCGCTCGGGCAGGAGAAGAGTTAACTTGGTCCGAAAACATGAAACTATCCCTACCCAGAACGTTCGAGAAACGATTACAAAAACAACAAAATTACACGCGATGTTAAATATGCGCTTTCACGGCTGGGGTGGTGATGGTGGGACGGCCGGGACCAGGAACTCGGCTTCCCCCTCCTGCCCCGCTGGAGCCAGTGATCCCAGGCGGGTCCGCTCAACGGGACAAACCGTCGTCCAGGGTCTGGAAGGTGCGCTCGCTCGCGAGTCCCTCTCACCAGAAACTTCTGCCGCACAAGCCGGCTGGCTACCACCCCGGAAGTGATTGAAACAAGCGACTTCCGGCGTGGCTCGGGACGTTGGTTGGAAACAGTTGCGCAGCCCGCGCGCGGCGGCGGCGGAGGAGGAGGCGTTGTCGTCGTGCGGCTCCGCGGATGGGGAGTTAGATCCGGTGTCAATCAGTCACTTCAAAGCTTTTCCGTTTGCTTACATTTTGCTCCAGCTGTCTCCCGCCGACCCGCATTTTTAGAAAACAGAGGCGTCCACGCCAAGGAAATATTTTGGGGGGTGAGAGTAGATCTCCACTGCATTGAAGCGCGTGGAACAAGAAAGGACTCGCATTTATATAGCGCCTTTCACGACCGCTGATTTGTTTTTTTTTAGTGATGTCGGTTGAGGGATCATTGTTGGTTAGGGCACTGGTAGAAGTCCTCTGCTCTTCAGTCAATGTTCTTCGGCATGTAGAAACCGAATGGAAGGATAATGAGCTCCCAATTTTGAAAAAAAAATGTTTAAAACTTTGTGAACGAAGACCAGCTCTTGGAGACAATCGGTCTGTGGTGCTGTGAATCAGAGCTGTCGATGTCCCTAAGCGCCTTATATTTTTTTTAATTACCTGAAAGGGTGGTGGAAGCAGATTCAGTAATAATTTTCAAAAGAAAATTGGATATAGTGGAGAACCAGATGGCTATCGAGAATGAGGAACTGAAATCAATTAGTATTAGTAAAAAAATAATACTAGAGAAATTAATGGGACTGAACGCCGGTAAATCCTCTGGACCTGATTGCCTACATCCTAGGGTTTTGAAAAAGGTGGCTATAGAGATTGTTGATGCACTGGTTGTCATCTTCCAAAATGCCATAGATTCTAGAACGGTTCCCACGGATTGGAAGGTAGCAAATGTAACCTCGCTATTTGAGAAAGGAGGGAGAGAGAAAACGGAGAACTACAGACCATTTAGCCTGACATCAGTAGTCAGGAAAATGCTAGAATCTATTATTAAGGACATGGTAACAGGGCACTTGGAAAAGAATAATAGGATTGGGTAGAATCAACACGGATCAAAAGGGAAATCATGTTTAACAAATCTGCTAGAATTTTTTGAGGTTGTAACTAGCAGAATAGATAAGGGAACCAGTGGATGTGGTGTATTTAGATTTTCAGAAGGTATACGATAAGGTGCCACACAAGAGGTCATTAAACAAAATTACGGCTCATGGTATTGGGGGTGATTTACTAGCATGGATTGAGGATTGGTTAACGAACAGAAAACAGAGTAGGAATAAACGGATCATTTTCAGATTCGCAGACTGTAACTAGTGGGGTACCGCAAGAATTATTGCTTGGGCCTCAAGCTATTTACAATCTATATAAATAATTTGGATGAGGGGTCCAAATGTAATATATTTAAGTTTGCTGATGATACAAAGCTAGGTGGGAATATAAGTTCTGAGGAGGATGCAAAGAGACTTCAAGGGGATATAGACAAGTTAAGTGAGCGGGCAAGAACATGGAATATATCGTGAGGAAATGTGAGGTTATCCACTTTGGTAGGAAAATTCAAAATGCATTGTATTTTTTAAAGGTGAGAGATTGAGAAATGTTGGAAGTTAACATGCAGATACAGCAAGCAATTAAGAAAACAAATGGTATGTTGGCATTTATTACAAGAGGATTTGAGTACAAGAGTAAAGACGTCTTACTGCAATTATAAAGGGCCCTGGTGAGACCGCACCTGGAGTATAGTTTTGGTCTCCTTACCTAAGGAAAGACATACTTGCCATAGAGGGAGTGCAACGAAGGTTCACCAGACTGATTCCTGAGATGGGGGGATTATCTTATGAGGAGAGATTGAGTAGACTAGGTCTATATTCTCTAGAGTTTAGAAGAATGAGAGGTGATCTCTTGAAACATACAAAATTCTTACAGGGCTTGACAGGGTAGATGTAGGGAGAATGTTTCTTCTGGCTGGGGAGTCTAGAACCAGGGGGGTCACAGTCTCAGAATAAGGGGTCAGTCATTTAGGACTGAGATGAGGAGAAATGTCTTCACTTAGAGTGGTGAACCTTTGGAATTCTCTACCCCAGAGGGCTGCGAAGGCTGAGTCATTGAGTATATTCAAGACAAAGATCAATAGATTTTTTGATATTAAAGGAATCGAGGTATGGAGATAGTGCAGGAATGTGGAGTTGAGGTAGAAGATCAGCCATGATCTTATTGAATAGAGGAGCAAGCTCTAGGGGCTGAATGGCCTACTCCCACTCCTAATTCCAATGTTCTTATGTAAATGCTTTAAGGGGAAAAATGCCAGGCTATGGGGAGAGAGCTGGAGAGTGGGTCTAATTGGGGAGAGAGCTGGAGAGTGGGTCTAATTGGATAGCTCTTTCAAACAGTCTGCACAGGCACGATGGGCCAAATGGCCACCTCCGGTGCTGTATCATTCGATATGATGCAGCCAATGAAGTACTTTTGAAGTCACTGTTGTGATCTAGGAAAACGCCAATTTGCGTACAGCAAGGTCCCACAAACAGCAATGAAATAATGCCCAGATAATCTATTTTAGCAATGTTGGTTGCAGGATAAATATTCAGGACACCGGGAAGAACTTTCCTGCTCTTATTCGAATAGTGCCATGGGATCTTTAGACATCCACCTGAGATTACAGATGCTTTAATGTCCGAAAGACGCCACCTCCTACAGTGTTGCACTAAAGTGTCAGCCTAGATTTTATGCACAAGTCTCTGGAGTGGGATTTGAACTCACAATCTTCTGACTTGGATGCACTAAGCCACAACTGATGGAGAATTTTTTTTCTTCTCCAATGTGGTCTCCACAAGCCTCTATCTCACCTGTGGCAACTGTTAATCTGTGAGTCTAGACTGAATGGCAGCTTATGATCACAGAGGCAACACAACAAAGCCAGTCATCACCCAAGGACTAATTCCAGCATCAATTCAGATTTGGATCTGGAGCCTGAGTCTTGACAGATTTTCCCATTTCCCTGCATAAGGGAATTAAAACCAGTTATAGCATCCCTACTGCTGACTTGTCTGATCAGCTAATTACATAGAATTTACAGCATAACTATTCAACCCAACTGGTCGATCCTGATGTTTGTGCTCTACACGAGCTTCCTTCCACCCTGCTTCATCCAACCCTATCAGTATATCCTTCTATTCCTTTCTCCCTCATGTACTTATCTAGCTTCCTCTTAAATGCTATTCACCTCAACTATTCCATGTGATAGCAAGTTCCACATTCTAACCACACTCTGAGTAAAGAAGTTTCTCCTGAATTCCTTATTGGATTTATTTGTGACTATCTTATATTTAAGACCCCTGGTTTTGGACTCCCCACAAGTGGAAACATCTCTACATTTAACCTATCAAACCCATTCATAATTTTAAAGACCTCTATTAGATCACCCCTAGAGTCAAGGTTAACATTTCAGCTCGATGACCTATCATCAGAACTTATAATTCAAAATTGCTGTTTTGCAATCAAACTTTGAATTATCTAAAAATTTGAATTAACTAACAAATACAGCAAAGTGGGAATTTAGTGCTAAAAATGTGAATTATCAGATAATTTGAATTAAGCAACTTTAAATTAAGGATTATCTGTGCCCAACTTTCATGTACTTGGAAAGGATTTCATAGGAGTTCCAAGGGTAAAATGTTTACTTGTTTATCAACAGATGGAATCAATAATGGATTACTAACAACAATAAAGAGCTTCTGTAAATTGAGCAAAATGCCAGTTATATTATTGGTCAACTAAGTGGCTGGTTGCATTTTATCAGGCAAGTTAAATAACACGATTGACTTATAGATTCATAGAATCTTACAGCACACAAGTGTCTTTGCCACTCTTTGAAAGAGGTACTTTATCAAATGCCTTTTCTACACTACTATCATTAACCTGCTCTGTTACTTCAAAGAAGTCAGTCAGGCCACTCAGACACGATTTGCCTTTAAAAAATCTGCTGGCTGTCCCTTATTAACCCATGCTTCTCCACGTGAATATTAATTTTGTCCTTAACAATGGTCTCTGGTAGTTTCCCCACCACTGATGTTAGACTGGCCTGTCGTTACCAGGTTTATCCTTTTCCCCTTTTTTGAATAGGGGTGTAACATTTGCAATCCTCCAGTCCTCTGGCACCATAGGATTGTGGTCAGAGCTTCTGCTATCCTAGCTTTCCTCAGCAGCCTAATGTTAGAAATTAGGGTTACCTGAAAATAATACTGTGATTGTATGTTTCTGCTCAAGACAAGTAAAGGGTTAATGTATAAGCTATGTTTTATCCGAGAATGCTTAAGTTTCGCTTTCCTGAGACAGTGTTTTTAGTGAGTAAGATTTGTGAATGCATAACATTTCGACTTAGTCTTTAATTTGGCCAATGAAGGCCCATTCTAATGTTTCTTCCGTTATTACGAATTATAATGCTACAGTAGAATTTGGAGTTTGTTTAATGGATATTAAAAGTTAATTGGAATAAAAGACATAGAATAGAAGGAATGAGAGTTAGGGTATCCATGACGACTGGCTGAAATAAGATAGTTCTAGCCTGGGGCCCCTGATTTAATGGCCTAAAGTTGCCCTGAGACATGCACCAGTTGGAGTAGGGAGGACAAGGCGGGATGCGATAAGAGACTATAGCTATGAGGGAACTGGGCTTGACAGATGAGGGGTCCAGATGGATGGATTGGTCTTCAAAACTATAAACTAGAAAGATGCATAATGGTTGTAAAGATCACTCCTTCGGGGTGGGTCTTCATCGACAAGTGGAGACAAAGAACTAAAAGTACTATTGGGTAATAAGTTTTTAAGGGAGCCTCCATAGGTCGAATAGCCCAGTCAATAATTCAATCCCAGGCCCATCCCTAAAAAGAGGATAAAAGGGCTCATTCAGACAGATCGGGAATGCTGGTTGAATGCTCTTGAGAGTGGAACCTACTCATTGAAGTCAACCACTAGACTAGGGTTCTAGACGAAAGGAAGAGATGATATATGCCGGAGAACTGCTTGTCACGGTCGTATGCTTTTGCTATATAACTCGTGTGTTATATTCCATCCTGAACTGTGAATAAACACAATATATCCACCATATTGGTTTGCACTTGAATCCGATTATTAAGGTAACCAGAAATAGCCTGTGGAGGCAGTTTCTAACACTAGAATGCATCCCATCTGGACCGGATGACTTCTTAACTTTGAGAGATGACAACTTATTTAGCACCTCCTTTCTATCTCTTTTTATGGTATCCAATATCTCTACTTCCTCCTCCTTTCATGTGACATTAACTTCATCCTCTTTTATAAAGATAGTTGCAAAGTACTAATTCATAACCTCAGTCATGCCCTTATCTCCACAAGATGATTCTCTTTTTTGTTCCTAATTGGCCCCATCATTCTTTTAACTTTCTTTTTACTTTTTATATGTTTATAAAATATTATTTGGTTGTCTTTTTTTTTCTCATACTCTCTCTTTCAATTTCAATTTCCCCCTGCAGTCTTTGCATTCTGCCTGATTTTCTACTGTATTCTGTACCTGGCGTTTGTCATAAACCTCCTTTTTCGGCTTCATTTTAACCTCTATTTCCTTTGTCATCCAGGGAGCTATAGTTTTGGATGCCTTATCTTTCCTCGTTATGGGAAAATGCTTGTACCCGCACTATTGCCGCCTTGAAGACTTGCCATTGCTCATTTACTGTTCTTTCCTGGCCAATCTTTGTTTCCAATCCATCTGTGCAAGATCCCTTCCCAAATCACTGAAATTGGGTCTTGTGATCAGTAGATTTCTCTGGGACACTGTCTTGACAGCAGCAGCACCACTTGTTTATTGTTAGTGATAGATATGCATCATCATCTGTAGTAATGAACAGATTGTTTTACCTCATTGCAATGGATATACACTAGTAAATGCAAATGGATAGGTAAGAAATTATTATTTTGGTATATATACGTATCTGATAAATAAGATACTCATTCATTAAATTACATGATAAAATTTAAAAATAAGATGCTATGGAATGTAAATTATGTATTTTATACAGAATCAATTACAAAGAAAAACAGGCCTAACAAATGCTGATGGTTCTTTCAAAATATGCTAACTATAAATATGTTAAAAAAATGGTGCACATCTCAAAAAATGTAGGTAAATATGGGTGCCACGTGTTTTACTGCACTATGGACCTTCTAACTCATATGGTTCACATATTGACATTACCTGTTTTCATAGCAACCCAACTATCCTTCAGATGTTCAACTATCCTTGGTTTCTCCGAAGTTGGTTGTTAGGGCAAAATTCCCGAGTAGCAAGGCACACAAATAGAGCTAAGTTTCAGTCAAAGCCAGGGTGCTAATGCAATCATCCATAATAAGGTTGTGGATGGCAAGAACCTTGTGAAAGGACATTCTGGAGGGAAATCCATCCAAACACAGCTGGCAACTATGCAGAAGTATAACGGTAAACAGAAAGTCGAAGGCTGAATAGTTGAGAGTTTGAAGGTGATTTTTTTCCCCAAGGATGGTTGCAGAAGGAAATTGGGTTGGAAAGGAGTAGGGGATTGTAACTGGGGAGGCACACAATGAAAACAAGAGGGCAGTAATAGTGGAGAATTTCAATTACTCCAATAATAACTGGGATACTATCAGTGTAAAAGGTACAGAGGGCACAGCATTCCTAAATTGAATTCTGGAGAATTTTTTAGCAAATACGTGGTAAGTCAAAAAGAAGGGTTGAAGATCTGGATTAGTGTTAGGGAATAAAGCTGGGCAGGTGGAAGGAGTAGCAGTGGGAGAGCATTTTTGTGGCAGTGAACATAATTTAGTTATGTTTAACATAATAATGGATAAGGACAAAGAAAAAACAGGAGTTAAGGTTCTAAATTGGAGGAAGGCTGTCATATATATACATGCTGTTTGTAGCCACCAGATGGTGTCATTGCTGAAGGCCACTGAGCAGCACGCACATGGTGCTGCTCTGGTATAAAAGGCCAGCCATTTTGTGAATCAGACACTTTGGGCCAAAATAAAGCAGAAGCAAGGTTGTACCTTGCTTAGTTAAACAGTACTCAGTTTGAACCTTTATTGCATACATAACATTTGGCAATGAGAATCCAAGAACCTTTGTTTGCAAAATGAGCACGTATGGATTTTTAGAGCGATTCGTGGAGGGAGAAGATTGGGAAGACTTTGTGAGCCGTTTGAACCAGTACTTCGTGGCCAACAAAATGGAGGGGGTCGACGAGACAGATCAGCGCCGGGCCGTGTTCCTCACTGTGCGGTTCAAAGATCTACGTCCTGATAAAGAATCTACTCATGCCTAGTGATCCAACAGAAAAAACGTACGAGGAGTTGTGTACATTGGTACGGGAGCATCTTAAGCCAGACGACGGTATCATCATCTCGAGATACAGGTTTTATACACACGTTCAATTGGAGGGCCAGAGCGCGGCGGAATTCGTTGCCGACCTGAGACGTCCAGCAAGACCGTGCACGTTTGGGATGGTGTTGGCAGACATGCTGCAGGACTTCTTTGTTATCAGTATCAATCATGAGATGATCCTATGCAAATTTCTGGCAAATTTCCCAGTTAATATTGGAGTAATTGAAATTCTCCACTATTACTGCCCTATTGTTTTTGCACTTGTCAGAAATTTGCCTATAAATTTGCTCTTCTATCTCCCTCGGACTATTTGGGAGTCTGTAGTGCACTCCCAGCAGTGTGATTGCCCCTTTTTTATTTACACCCTGCCCGCTATACACCCGCCCGTTATACACCCCGCCCGTTATAAACCCACCCATTATACACCCCCCGCCCCCCATTATACACACTGTGCGCGCACTAGGTCCGTGCAGCGGAGCAGGTCTCCAGTCGTCCTGGTTCAACCCTTGCCACTGGATAAAGGCCTAGCTCGGTCAAGGTCGTGTGCACCACACTTTTTTTTAAAAATCCACGCACAGGCATCTTCCACCCTTCAATTGGAGTTCAGGACTGGAATAGCGGGTCCTTCATTGAATCATCTGTGAACTCATGTGGAAGCAAGTCATCCTCGTTCGAGGGACCACCTATGATGATGATGATGATACAATGAAGTGGTCAGTGATGGCCTTGTTAGTGACCGGGACATGAGACTGGAAAGACCACAGGGCTTATTCATGGGGGATTCATGCTTGGGATGGCATTAGCATAGCAGGAAGGCATAGGAGTAATCAGTTGTAGTAGGATGGGGCAAAGTACGAGAGGGAAAAAATGAAAGATTGCACAACTGGATGACAGTAAAGGGAAGAGACAGGAGATAAAGGTTTGATCATATTAACATACGAAAAGATGAACAGGAAATGCTAGTGTAGCTTATAGGCATGGCCCGTTGTTTTCCTTAAACTATCTAAAGAAAGACTTGCAGTTATATAGTGCCTTTCATGATCTCAGGACGTCACAAAGCGCTTTACCACCAATTAAGTACTTTTTGAAGCATAGTCACTTGTAGCTCAAATAGTCTGCCCATACACACAGCTTAGGCCATTCACTGTTTTAAATATATCAATTAAGTATATGTTTCCCCAGAGTAAAAAGTCTATCATTATAACTAAGGCCTTATAAGCTAGGGATACTTCTCCATCATCATAGGCAGTTCCTCGAAATCAAAGAAGACTTCTTTTCACTCTAAAAGTAAGTTCTCAGGTGACTGTACAGTCCAATACGGGAATTTCAGTTTCTGTCATGGGTGGGGCAGACAGTCGTTGAAGGAAAGGGTGGGTGGGGAGTCTGGTTTGCCGCACGCTACTTCCACTGTCTACGCTTGTTTTCTGCATGCTCTCGGCGACGAGACTTGAGGTGCTCAGCGCCCTCCCGGATGCTCTTCCTCCACTTAGGACAGTCTTTGGCCAGAGATTCCCAGGTGTCGGTGGAGATGTTGCACTTTATCAAGGAGGCTTTGAGGGTCTCCTCGAAATGTTTCCTCTGCCCACCAGGGGATCGTTTGCTGTTCCGAGTAGAGCGCTTGCTTTGGGAGTCTCGTGTCGGGCATGCGGACAATGTGGCCCGCCCAACGGAGCTGGCCGAGTGTGGTCAGTACTTCGATGCTGGCCTGATCGAGAACACTGATGTTGGTGTGTCTATTCTCCCAGGGGATTTGCAGGATCTTGCTGAGACAGAATTGGTGATATTTCTCCAGCAATTTGAGGTGTACTGTATTAGTCCACGTCTCTGAGCCATATAGGAGGGCGGGTATCACTACAGCCCTATAGACCATAAGCTTGGTGCCAGATTTGAGGTCCTGGTCTTTGAACACTCTCTTCCTCAGGCGACCAAGGCTGCGCTGGCGCACTGGAGGTGGTGTTGGACCTTGTTGACGATGCCTACCCTTGCTAATAGTAAGCTTCCAAGGTATGGAACATAATCCACGTTGTCCAAGACCATGCCGTGGATTTTGATAACCGGGGGGGCAGTGCTGTGTGGCGGGGTCAGGTTGGTGGAGGACCTTTGTCTTACAGATGTTTGGTGTAAGGCCCATGCTTTCGTATGCCTTGGTGAAGATGTTGACAATGGCTTGGAGTTCAGACTGAATGCGCGCAGACGCAAGCGTCATTCGTGTACTGAAGTTCGATGACAGGTTGGGAGGGTCTTGGATCCATGCCTAAAGGCGACGAAGGTTGAACCGATTCCCACTGGTTCTCCAGTGGGGAGCTTGTTGAGCGTGAGATGGAGCATTGCAGTGAGGAAGATCGAGAAGAGGATTGGCGCGATGATGCAGCCCTGCTTGACCCCGGTCCGGATGTGGATTGGGTCTGTGGTAGATCCATTGGTCAGGATCACGGTTTGCATGTCGTCGAGGAGCAGGCGGAGGATGATGACAAACTTTTGGGGCAGCCAAAATGGAGGAGGACGCTCCATAGTCCTTCACGGTAAACAGTGTCAAAGGCCTTTGTGAGGTCAAAGAAGGCCATGTACAAGGGTGGTGCTATTCCCTGCATTTCTCTTGCAGTTGTTGCGCTGTGAAGATAATGTCCGTTGTACCCACTAGTGGATAGAATCCACATTGTGAGTCTGGGAGGAACTCTTCAGCCACAGGGAGAAGACGGTTGAGGACGATTCTAGTGATGACTTTCCCAGTGGCCGACAACAGGAAGATTCCTCTGTAGTTGCTGCAGTCGGACTTGTCCCCCTTTTTAAAGATGGTCATGATTACGGCATCTCTGAGATCTCCAGGCATGCACTCCTCCTTCCAGTGAGAGAGATGAGGTCATGCATTCGCACCAATAGTGCCTCTCTGCCATACTTCAGTGCCTCAGCGGGGATTCCATCTGCTCCTGATGCCTTGTTGTTCTTGAGCTGACGGATGGCCTTTTCTGCCTTGTGCAGGGCTGGGGTTTTGCTGAGATGGTGGCAGGCAGCATGCTTTGGGATGGAGTCAAGGACACTCGTGTCAAAGGCAGATCTTTGAGATCTTTGAAGTGCTCCTTCCAGCGGACCCGGACTGCCTTGGTGTCCTTGATGAGTGTCTCCCTGTTCTTGGTCAGCACTGGGGTGGGGCCTTGGGTGCTTGGACCATAGGTGGACTTAACTGCTGTGAAGAATCTTCACACGTCATGGCTGTCGGCCAGCTGCTGAATCTCCTATGCTTTCTCCACCCACCATCTATTCTTTAGGTCGCAGGTTTTTTGTAGGACCTTGGCCTTCAGCCGTCTGTAGAGCTCCTGAGTTGGATTGTTGCTTTAGGTTCAGAAATGCCCTGCGCTTGCGGTTTATTAGATCCTGAATCTCCTGGTCATTTTCATCAAACCAGTCCAGGTGTTTCTTGGTTGAGTGACCGAGCGTCTCTTCGTATGCACTGGTTATGGTGGCCTGGAGGGCAGACCAGGCGCTGTGGGCACTCTATGTCTCGGGGTCATCGAGGGTCGCCAGGTTGGCAGTGAGGCGCTGGCTGTATAGGGCTCTCTTAACTGGGTCTTTGAGTGCCCCGGCGCTGATTTTTCTGCGGCATTGCTTCTGTTGCCGTCGTCGCTTTGGGGCTATATTAATATTGATGACGGAACGGATTAGACGGTGGTCCGTCCAGCAGTCATCGGCTCCTGTCATGGCACGGGTGATGCGCACGTCCTTGCGATCCCTCGCTCGAACGATAATGTAGTCGAGCAGGTGCCGGTGCTTGGAGCGAGGGTGTTGCCACGATGCCTCTGCAGGAACAAAGTGTTGGTGATGACAAGGTCATGCTCTAGACATTTTGGCGGGAGCAGGATACCGCTGGAGTTGGTTTTCCCTCCCCCCTCTCTGCTTATCACGCCTCCCCAGGAGGTCTGTGTTCTTACCGACTCTCGCCGAGGAGGATCAGTTTGTCGTCCGTAGGGACGCGGGACAGGGATTGTTTGAGGCTGGAGTAGAATAGCTCTTTGGCCTCATCTGTTGCGTCGAGTGTTGGGGCGTACGTGCTGTTAACTGTGGCGCACTCGTTCCGGGATAGGGTGAGCCGGAGAGTCATGGGACGTTCGCTAATCCTGCAGGGGGAGTCTCTGAGGCGGTCGACCAGCTCGTTCTTGATGGCGAAATGATCTTCATGGAGGATGCGTTCTTCTTCTGGTTTGCCTTTCCAGTAGAAGGTGTAACCTCCACCTTGTTCTTTGAGCTGCCCTTTTCCTACCCACCGGGTCTCGCTTAAGGCAGCGATGTCGACATCGAAGCGTCTAATTTCCTGGGCAACAATGGTGGTGCGGTGTTCCGGTCTGTCGCTGTTGGAGTTATCCATGAGGGTCCTGACATTCCAGGTTCTGAACTTCATTTTGAAGGGTGGAAGATGCCTGTGTGTGAGTTATTTTAACATGGGGTGGCGGTTGCACACCGGCTACCACTCGATCTTAGCAGAGTAAGGTCTTGGTCCAGTGGCAAGGGGGTCCAAGATGACTGGAGACCAGGCACTACTGTATGAGCCTAGTTGCCTACGGCAGGGTGCGAGCTGAGTGCTCAGCGTTGAGCAGCGCCCTTCGGTGAATTGGTGAGAAAACTGAGGCCTGGCTGAGGGCAGGCATTGGAATGGTCAGAGGCCCATTTCGTGGAAGGAGGAGAGGTCAGAGTGGCCACAGTCATTGTGCACACCACATGCTCGACAGACTCCGCTGTTGAGTGGGGCCGGGGGGAGGCCAGGACATCGGCAGAGGGAGGAAGGCCCGAACGTCGCCGGAGGGAGGAAGGCCCGAACGTCATTGGTGGGAGGAAGTCCTCAGCGTCGCCGGTGGGAGGAAGGCCCAAATGTCGCCGGAGGGATGGAGGTAAAAGGGGGGAAGGCTCGTGCATGAGGGCGAGGAGTGAAGGTAGGGCCCAAACCTGTGGTTGGAGCTGGTCGGAGGCTCACCGCCATTGAGACCCCCTAAGTATTTTCTTACTCCTAAAACCCGTGCTGCAAGGGCCCACTGCCTATTCCCCAAGCAAGACTTACCTTCCAGATCGACTCTGCTGCCACGTCCCTCCAACTGGATCCTTCTAGTAGCCTTCCTTTGAACCTTTTCCAGGGCTTCAATATCACTCGCCATGTGAGGGGCCAAGAAAAAAAGGAGCATAGATGTAATGCAGCAACAGCCAAAATGCACACACAACTGGTAACAGAATTCATAGGGCGGCAGAGATTAGAAGGACAGAGGGCCTTTCCCCTTACTCCAGGCGCCTTGTATCAGATGGGTTAAAATGTTACACACAGTACCTTAATGTTACAATAAATGCTATAATGTCTAATTAAATGTGAGAAACATTCGAGAAGGCACAGAGCACTTTGAGTTTCTTTGGCGGGAGCATGTGGAAGCCAAGTACAAATAGCGGAAGGAGCGTACGACAAACCAAGCACCCCACTCACCCATCCCTTCAACCACCTCTCTGAGGTTCCAGGCCCTCCGATAAGGTGCGAAAGAGTCTGCAGATCCTGCATAGGACTCATTCGTCACCTTCGAACTCATATTAGTGTAGAAGCAAGTCATCCTTAACTCCGGTGGGCTGCCTAAGAAGAATTAAATGTGCCAAACTTCACTGAATCAACACTCCGCCATTGTTGCCTGTCAGTCTCTCTGATTCGGTTCAGCACTGTCTTTCTCTGTGACTCTCGATTTTCAGGACAAAGTTTCCCAAACCCCAACTGTTCCCAATGTTGATTACAACAGCTAGTACGTTTACAAACAGTGGCAAAAATACTTGCATGAAAACTTTTTAAGTGCGGCTTTTCAATGTTCCATGTTACTGCTAACTGCGAGAATTGTGTGTGTTTTAAGATAAATCCATCACACAGGAGAAATCTCATGAACGTTTCTGTGTCATGTTCAAAAAAAGTATAACAGAATGAAAGCAATTAGCCTATATTTGACATCACGATGTGCCTGATCACAGCAATTAGATTAGTATCCTAAAGGAATGGGGCAACAAATAGCTTAATTTTAGCAACAGAATACATAACACTCCTGTCCTTACCATGAACATCACCGCCACAGGACATCCACTGCTGGTTTTCTAAAACTCCGGAGATCAGAATTTCAAATAATTCGATAGCATTAGTGTTGGATAAAAAAATACCAATTGCATTGTTCAATCTCCACTCAGTTATGGTATGCAAATCGCTGGAGTGAACAGTCATTGATTTTTAAGAAATGTAGACAAAAATTCCAGTCCTGTGGGACGGTTCAATAAGGGGACTCCAGAAAGAAATTAGATCGGGATAGTGTTAGCTGTGGAGGGCGTGTCTGAGACTTGTGTTGCTATAGTTTCTGTAAACTATTCAAGCTGAACCCCAAGGACCTAAGTAAACGGCAGGACTGGGCAGAGTGAGCTCCGGAACATTAGTATCTAATTGATTACATTTTACTGTTTATATTTATATTGATTCGTTTACATTGCTGTAACACCTATTTACCATTATTTTATCTGTTTGTTACTAGTGCCAAGGAAGCGTTCTTTCAGTTGTTCGGAGTCCTGCGTACCCAACCGCTCCAGTAGAAGCGATGTCGCCTTGAAAAAAACATCTCAACTGTTGATACAAAATAGCAACGGGCCTTGGGATAGAATGCCTAAAGGAAGGAACTGTAACCCGTGCACACGAAGGGATGGTCAATGGGTAGGAAATTTAATAGAAATAAAGAAACAACAATATCTCGGAGATTTACTTTTCCACAATTTAAAAAAAACAATGGACGAAAATGAAGTTATGATTACTATTGTTTTAAATCGGCGTAGTCGCCGTTTTTATTACAGTTTTAAAAATATATAAAAATAGCTAGTTAACGCTTCTTCACATAACAATACTTTTTATTTGTAATTTGTTTCTAAAACTTCCAAATACAATGGCAGGAATCCAAATTAACTTTCTATCTTTTGTTGGCTAATGTACATTAATCTTCAATGTAGTACCACCATTAATACATGTTTTAGTGAATGTTTGTAGCCAATGTATACTTTTATGCCAATGCGTATCTTATAAAAGGTTCATTTAAAATATTTTGTACAACAGCAAAGATACAACAAATAGTTGAAAAGGTGTTGAATTAGATCCAGTTTCATTAAGCAAAGCCAAACACTGAATTGTTTGTCAGCTTTTCAAGTGAATTAACTATCAAAATCGATACAATATAGCAAGACGGATTTTTGCGTTTTTTTATTAATACACTTGGCTGGATACGATTTTTGAACACGTGGCTAGTGAAAATGTTATTTCATGTAAACAAATAAAGATGTTATTTCACATCTGTCATATAACATGATGACCAAAAATATTTCAACCATAACAGATTTACAGTATCATCTGCTTTTCACATTCCACAGGCTATATGTTGGACTTCCTCACCTTTCTTTAATCACAGATAAGTCCCAATGCAGTTAAGCTGATGTTGGCTGAGATACATTCAGTTTTCCCTTATGGTTCAGATCTCCTTGGCATATAATGGACGAGCTCCATCTGGCTGAAACCAAACAAGTAGAATACTAGGAACAGAAAGACAAATGATTGCTCTATAACGGTCATACTTGATGTGTAGGTCTTTTCCTTTACAGAGCAAGATAATGATCCCTTCCTTCCATCCACTGGCATCATCCCAGAAGTTAAAACCTGAACAAAGAGTTGATGTAGTGCAGAGCTTATGGGACCAATGGTCCACTTCAGAAATTAAAGGATTATACGATTGGGTCCAGAAGATGTCCTACTTGTTCGGCTTCAATCACTCTAATGAAACATTGACGCCCTGAGCAATCGTGTTTCACCAATGGGTGATCTACAGTGGGTGCCATACTTGCTCTACGCCTATTGTCTGAGATTCATCACAAATTCAACTGCCCTCTGGCAGTCACATATGTAGACGCCAAGGCAGCCTTTGATTCTGTTGACAAGAGTGCCTTGTGGAAGGCTCTACCTGACATAGACATCCTCCTGAAGCTAATTCAAAATCTACATAATGATCCAGGAGTAGGGGTCCAACTGGGGAACTACAAGTAATAAAAAAAAGACTTGCATTTATATAGCACCTTTCATGACCTCAGGATGTTCCAAAGTGGTTTACAGCCAATTTAGTACTTTTGAAGTGTAGTTATTGCTGTAACGTAAGAAATGCAGCAGCTAATTTGCACACAACAAGCTCTCAAAAACAGCAATGACCAGAAAATCTGTTTTTAATGGTGTTGATTGAGGGGTAAATACTGGCCAGGACATCGGGGATAAATCCCCTGCTCTTCTTCAAAATAGTACCATAGGAGCTTTTATGTCCACCTGAGAAAGCCTCAGGGCCTCGGTTTAACGTCTCATCCAAAAGACAACATTTCTAGCAGTGCAGCACACCCTCAGTGTCAGCCTAAATTTTTGTGCTCAAGTTTCTGGAGTGGGACTTGAACAGACAACATTCTGCATCAGAGATGAGATGCTACAAACTGAGTCATTGCTGAGAGGTTAGTAAGGCATGGGTGCCAAACGTGAGAAAATTGAAATAAAAACAGAAAATGCTGGAAATACTCAGCAAGTCAGGCAGCTGAGCAGCTCTGTGGAGAACTGCGAAATGTTAAAGTTGTAACAGGTTTTAAGCAAGTACCAGGGCAGGGAAAGGGAGAATGGGGGGAAATAACATAAGGGAAGATCTGTGATAGGGTGGAAGGCAAGAGAGATTAAATGACAAAAGGATTTGTCCTTTTGAGAAGATTGAAGTCATCATCAGGGTTTATTTCTAGAGAGATAGAATTGAAAAGTAGAGAAGTTATGCTAAACTTTATCAAACCATGGTTAGATCACACATAGAGTACTGTGCACAGTTCTGGTTGCCACATTATAAAAAGGATATAGAGGCACTGGAGAGGGTGCAAAAATGATTTACAAGACTGATACCAAAGCTGTGAGGTTATACCTATCAGGAAAGGATGAACAGAGTAGGTCTCTTTTCTCGTGAAAAGGGGTAACCGAATAGGGGTCTTATGAAAGGTTTTGATAGAGTAGAGACAGAGAGTTTCCACTTGTGGGGAAGAGCAAAACTAGAGGCCATCAATTTAAGATAATCACCAAAAAATCAAATAGGAAATTAAGAAGACATTTCTTTACCCAGAGAGTGGTGAGAATGTGGAACTCGTTACCATAGGGAGTAGTTGAGGCAAATATTATGGATGCATTTAAGGGGAAGTTAGATAAGCATATGAGGAAGAAGGGAACAAAAGGTTATGCTGGTAGAGTTAAATGAGGAATGATGGGAGGAGGCTCGAGTGGTGCATAAACACTGGCATGGTCTGGTTGGGCTGAATGGCCTGATTCTGTGCTGTGTATTCTATATAATCATTAAACATCACCAATGGACACTCTGGTCACATCACCCACCTTGGAAACAAAGTTCCTGTAAACTGGGCACTGAAGATTCAAATTGAGGTCAGAAAAGGACACTATTGGAGGCAGTCATGGAGTCTTCCTTGGTTAACTTGGTTATGTCAGTTCAATAACGATCTATTGGAACTCGCTAACGCTTGGAATGAACCCATGCAGCACAGTCATGGACTGTTGACAATACGGACCTCTGATGTCCAAACATAATTGCTTGTTGGCTTGCCTCCTCTGGCCCATGTGTGAGATCCAGAATCATACTTTGAAGTGAATTTGTGACAAAAAGGAGAAACGGTTGGAGAGAGGACTCGAGAGAATGCTGACTTATCACTGAGCATTGGGGGAGTCAGACTCACAGCAAGAATGTCTCTTTGCCAAAGGCCTTCATCGAAAGGCCTGGATTAGGCGATTTGTGACAAATAAGCCTGGTATTTGGCACTGAACTTGCACTTTAAGGTGGCTAGCATGTCGCAAGCTGCCTTGTGTATATCCTTCCACCATGCTGAAAACAGATGCCAGTCATATAGTTGATGAGGAATTTTTGAGACTTAAGTTGTCAGCAGGCGTTATCTGGAGGCTGGGTGTGAGAACACACACTCATATTTGCAGGGTTTGGTTTCTATTATGATTCGGTTGTAGAGCCAGTCAAGGTGCTGCTGAAATTCTGTACATCGAACAGTTGGAGTCATCATTGGGGTATGGGGTGAGTCCAATAGGATGGTTAGGAAGTTGGTGTCAATGCACTTACATATGTTATGGTAAGCTATGCTCACCATGCTGTGCATGAGGAGCTCCTGATACCAAATGTCTGCTGAGACAATTTAAATTATATTATGACCAACTACTGACTGTCCAGCTTGGTGGAGTGGGGGGCAGACAGGACGAATTTGGAACTACGCTCTGTAGTAGATGGTATCTGAAAGCTGAACCAGGAAAGTTCACTGTATTCCAGGGCCATTTTGGTGTTTGACCAACCCAAATGACTCATTAATGGAACTTGGAGGGGTAAAGTGGTCACAAGAGGCTGGATTCATTTTATTTGGTTCCATGTAACCCTGTTCTCCACTGGCTTAATTGCTAAGATGATATTGGCTGGACAAACACCAAAGCTTACCAGTGCTCTGTGTTGGTAGGATGTATGCTGATTAATCTCCAGCAGTACCTCTGTGCATACTTGAGGTTCCTGGGTTTTGGCTCTGCTTCGAACATAGGTAAATGGTATCCCTAAGGAGAGAGTTGTGCACTCTATATCTAAATAACAGAAACTCTCTGTGTAGATTTCTCAGGAACTTGGTTTAGAAATTCTTAAAATTTGTGATGGTTTTTTGCATACGATAGAAACCCCTCTGACCAAAAAAAGGTTATTCTTAACCGCTAACTGATACGCAAAATAAAACAATTCCATGTTATGTGGTGTATTAGATTAATAGAACTTTACAGTTTTCTTCATTTTATCCTAGTGGAGATCAGACAGTTACTCCTTCACACCCCAATCTCGCAGTTGCCCAGTTCCAAAGATTTGGAAAGCTGTGGGAAAGTTTTCTTCATTCAATTCCAAATACACTATTAGCAAGCCTTGCTCTCCCCACCCTAATCCTATGTACCAGTCTCTTGAAGCATCTCCACTCACTACCTGCTCCATTTAATGGAGTCAGGATCATTTTTTCATTACAGTGAATAACAGTGAGTGTCAGAGGATTGAGCAAGTTACATGATCTAGTCCATGTAGCAGAATTAGGTTCTCAAAGCCAAAGAGCAGTGGTGCGTTATTTGCAATTTGCTGCCCATTTGACAAGTATATTGACTTTTTTTTCATAATTGTTAAACATAGGATTTGTCAGAAAAAAGAAAGACTTGCATTTATATAGAGCTTTTCACGACCACCAACATCCCAAAGTGCTTTACAGCCAATTAAGTACTTTTTTGAAGTGTAGTCACTGTTGTAATGTACGAAACGCGGCAGCCAATTTAAGCACAGCAAGATCACACGAACAGCAATATGGTAATGACCAGACAATCTGTTTTAGTGATATTGATTGAGGGATAAATATTGACTAGAACACTGAGGATAATTCCTCTGCTTGTCTTTAAATTGTGTCATAGGATCTTTTATGTCCTTCTGAGAGAGCAGACGGGGCCTTGGTTTAATGTCCAATCCAAAAGACGGCACCTCAGTACTGCACTGGAGTGCAGTCTAGATTTCTGTGCTCAAGTCTCTGGCGTGGGACTTGACCCACAACCTTGTGAATCAGAGGCCAGGGTGCTACCAACTGAGCCACGGCTGACTTCAGAGTCAATATCCTCTCTATGGTACTTCCAATATAGGAATTAAATCCATTAATTGGCTAGCCTCACCAGTGGAAGAAAAACATGTTACTTTATATAATCTTTGGCTCCAAAAATAGATTATCTAATTTTATTTTAGAACCAGAAAAACACATGATAATACAGTACCTCTATGATTTGAAGCTATAGGGGTCATGTGTAGATATTGCTATCTCCACATGTAGGGCCCAAGTTTCCACATGATTTGCGCCTGATTTTTAGGAGCAACTGGTGGAGAACGGACTATCTTAGAAATCGCAATTCTCCACATTTTTTTTTCTGCAGTTCTAGTCAGGTAGAACAGTTCTACTTTGGAACAGAATTTTTTCTTCAAAAGGGGGCGTGTCCGGCCACTGACGCCTGATTTCAAAGTTTCCACAGTGAAAACGTACTCCAAACTAAGTTAGAATGGAGCAAGTGAAGATTTTTGTAGAATTGAAAAAACCTATTCTACACATTAAAAAATCAGGCGCAGGTTACAAATTAGGCGTCCAGAACGAGGGGGGGGGGGGGAGGGAAGTCATTAAATTCTACAATAAATCCTTATTTATACTTCTACAAATATTATACAAATAAATCCAACCTGAATAAACATTTATAAGCAAAGAAAAGATTAAATAAACCATCTTCCTACCTGTGTGGAAGTGCTTCAGGCACGGAGAATTCTGCAGTCAGCCTGAGGCGCCCGGGGGGGGGGGAAGGAGGAGGCGCCCGTTCTTTCCCGCGATGGGGGAGGAGGCGCCCGTTCTTCCTGCGGGGTGGGGTAGGAGGCGCCCGTTCTTTCCCGCGGGGGTGGGGGGAGGCGCCCGTTCTTCCCGCGGGGGGGGTGGGGGGTGAGGAGGCGCCCGTTCTTCCCGCGAGGGGAGGAGGAGAGGAGGCGCCCGTTCTTTCCCGCGGGGGGGGGGGAGGAGGTGCCCGTTCTTCCCGCGGGGGCGGGAGGAGGCGCCCGTTCTTCCCACGGGGGGGGGGGTGGGGAGGAGGCGCCCGTTCTTCCCGCGAGGGGGGGAGGAGAGGAGGCGCCCGTTCTTTCCCGCGGGGGGGGGGGGGGGAGGAGGTGCCCGTTCTTCCTGCGGGGGGGGGAGTAGGCGCCCGTTCTTCCTGTGGGGGGGGGGAAGGAGGCGCCCGTTCTTCCCGCGGGGGGGTGTGGGAGAGGAGGCGCCCGTTCTTCCCGCGGGGGGGGGAGGAGGCGCCCGTTCTTCCCGCGGGGGGGTGTGGGAGAGGAGGCGCCCGTTCTTCCCACGGGGGGGGAGGAGGCGCCCGTTCTTCCCACGGGGGGGGGGGGTGGGGAGGAGGCGCCCGTTCTTCCCGCGGGGGGGAGGAGGCGCCCGTTCTTCCCGCGGGGGGGGGGGGGAGGAGGCGCCCGTTCTTTCCCGCGGGGGGGAGGAGGCGCCCGTTCTTCCCGCGGGGGGGGGGAGGAGGCGCCCGTTCTTCCCGCGGGGGGGGGGGAGGGGAGGAGGCGCCCGTTCTTCCCGCGGGGGGGGGGGAGGAGGCGCCCGTTCTTCCCGCGGGGGGGGAGGGGAGGAGGCGCCCGTTCTTCCCGCGGGGGGGGGAGGGGAGGAGGCGCCCGTTCTTCCCGCGGGGGGGGGAGAGGAGGCGCCCGTTCTTTCCCCCGGGGGGGGGAGGAGGCGCCCGTTCTTCCTGTGGGGGGAGGGGGGGGAGAGGAGGCGCCCGTTCTTTCCCGCGGGGGGGGAGGAGGTGCCAGTTCTTCCCGCAGGTGGGGGGAGGAGGAGACAGTGAGAAGGCTGCAAGTGCTGATGTGCTGATGGCAATGTGCTTTTATTAAAAAAAATTTCAAAAATTAAACAGTTACAAAGAACTACAAAAATGGCCGAGTGCCAATGCTTTTTTCACACTGCGCGTGTGCGAACGCTCTAACGCGCACGCGCAGCGTTGCCAGCAGGAAAAAAACTAATTTAAATAGTACCCACCCCCTCCCACTTACAAAATCGGCGCGAGTGTAGGCCCCGCCCCCCTGGGCGCCGCGTCAGGCAGACAAGGAGCTGCAGAACGCTCCAGAATCGCGATGTTTTTTTTAGGTGCTGTTTTAGGCACGAAAAACGGGCGCCCAGCTCGGAGGGGCGCCCGTTTTGTATAGTGTGGAAACTTGGGCCCCTAGTCTTATCTTGTATCAAAAGAATAAATTGACCAATTGAACAAATACTTTGGTTCGGTCTTCACTAAGGAAGACACGAATAACCACCAAATACTAGGGGACCGAAGATCTAGCGAGAAGGGGGAACTGAGGGAAATCCTTATTAGTCAGGAAATGGTGTTAGGGAAATTAAAGGAACTGAAGGCTGATAAATCCCCAGGGCTGTATCCCAGAGTACTTAAGGAAGTGGCCCTAGAAATAGTAGATGCATTGGTGGTCATTTTCGAACATTCCATGGACTCTGGATCAGTTCCTATGGATTTGAGGGTAGCTAATGTAACCCCACTTTTTAAAAAAGGAGGGAAAGAGAAAACAGGGAATTATAGACCGGTTAGCCTGACATCGGTGGTGGGGAAAATGCTGGAGTCAATTATTAAAGATGTAATAACAGTGCATTTGGAAAGCAGTGACAGGATCGGTCCAAGTCAGCATGGATTTATGAAAGGGAAATGATGCTTGACAAATCTTCTAGAGTTTTTTGAGGATTTAATGAGTAGAGTGGATAAGGGAGAACTAGTAGATGTCGTGTATTTGGACTTTCAAAAGGCTTTTGACAAGGTCCCACACATGAGATTAGTGTGCAAAATTAAGGCACATGGTATTGGGGGTAATATATTGATGTGGATAGAGAACTGGTTGGCAGACAGGAAGCAAAGAGTGGGAATAAACGTGTCCTTTTCAGAATGGCAGACAGTGACTCGTGGGGTACCGCAGGGTTCAGTGCTGGGACCCCAGCTATTTACAATATATATTAATGATTTAGAGAAGGAATTGAATGTAATATCTCCAAGTTTGCAGATGACACTAAGCTGGGTGGCAGTGCGAGCTGCGAGGAAACATAGAAACATAGAAAATAGGCACAGGGGTAGGCCATTCGGCCCTTTGAACCTGCACCACCATTCAGGAAGATCATGGCTGATCATTCACCTCAGTACCCCTTTCCTGCTTTCTCTCTATACCCCTTGATCTCTTTATCCATAAGGGCCACATCTAACTCCCTCTTGAATATATCCAACGAAGGATGCTAAGAGGCTGCAGGGGGACCTGGACAGGTTAGGTGAATGGGCAAATGCATGGCAGATGCAGTATAATGTGGATAAATGTGAGGTTATCCACTTTGGTGGCAAAAACAGGAAGGCAGATTATTATCTGAATGGTGACAGATTAGTAAAAGGGGAGGTGTAACGAGACCTGGGTATCATGGTACATCAGTCATTGAAGGTAAGCATACAGGTACAGCAGGCAGCAAAGAAAGCAAATGGCATGCTGACCTTCATAGCAAGGGGATTTGAGTATAGGATTAGGGAGGCCTTCCTGCAGTTGTACAGGGCCTTGGTGAGACCACACCTTGAGTACTGTGTGCAGTTTTGGTTTCCTAATCTGAGGAAGGACATTCTTGCTATTGAGGGAGTGCAGCGAAGGTTCACCAGACTGATTTCCAGGATGGCAGGACTGACATATGAGGAAAGACTTGATCGACTAGACTTATACTCACTGGAATTTAGAAGAATGAGAGGGGATCTCATAGAAACGTATAGAATTCCGATGGGATTGGACAGATTAGATGCAGGAAGAATGTTCCCAATGTTGGGGAAGTTCAAAACCAGGGGTCACAGTCTAAGGATAAGGGGTATGCCATTTAGGACCGAGATGAGGAGAAACTTTTTCACCCAGAGAGTTGTGAACCTGTGGAATTCTCTGCCACAGAAACTTATTGAGTCCAGTTCGTTGGACATATTCAAAAGGGAGTTAGATGTGGTCCATACGGCTAAAGGGATCAGGGGGGTATGGAGAGAAGGTTGGGGTGGGGTACTGAGGTTGAATGATCAGCCATGATCATATTGAATGGTGGTGCAGGCTCAAAAGGCCGAATGGCATACTCCTGCATCTATTTTCTATGTTTCTATATTTAAAACATTGAGCCCATTCGTAATTTTCAGCTGTCAGTTATGAAGTCTTACTGAGTTTTGGAGTAAGCCATATCCTATTGTTCTACATTTTTCATACTGAATATGTAATGTTCCGTTATCAGTAGAAGTCATGCGTGTTCTGTTCTTTCAGTTTTGCCATCCGAATGTACGAGAATCCCCAACACGTAGAGAGCCTGAATCTACCGCAGACAAATGTTTCGCAATGCAAAAACAGAATTTTTCTCCAAGCAAGTTAAATGATAAATTACCGTCGTTGTATAAAGTGTGTGAGAAGGTATGACAGTGTGCATTACCAGTAGATGCAATATTTTTAACAGCAATGTCAACCTTCACTTGAAAAATTTTTCCATCTGGAATGATGTCACTAATTTGTATCGAAGCATCATTTTTCTGCAAGTCTTTTTGTGCTAGCTGTCAAAAGGATCCATTTTAGAAGACATTTTTCCCTGTTATAGTGATCTCTGCCTGTTACTATTGCTTTACAATACAAAAGGAGAAACCATTCTAAGTTTATTGGTTGAGTTTTGAATCTAAAACTGATATGATTAATTTAATTTGACAGTAATTCTTTAATATTTTCAGTTCAAATATGCTGCAGGCCAATAAAAGTGCGAGGTCTCTGACACCCCCACTGTTTTTGCTGGTATAACAGCTGGTGTGGCAAAATGGGGGATTTTTGCATTATCTTTTTATATCAAACAGGCAGGGAAATGTGATTTAAAAATTGGCATTGGTCATCAGCATTGCTGGCAAAGCTCATTCTTTCTATGGCAAGGCTGACAAATACACGTAACTGGATGCACAGTCAGATTGTGACACTGGGAGAGACCGGTCCAAAATGGATTCTCTATTCCCAGAAATTAA
Organism: Pristiophorus japonicus; assembly: GCF_044704955.1. Lineage (NCBI taxonomy): Eukaryota > Metazoa > Chordata > Chondrichthyes > Pristiophoridae > Pristiophorus > Pristiophorus japonicus. Next base: position 275,981,515 of record NC_091979.1, on the reverse strand, counting down.
TTAAGTGGAAAGTTGCTTGATGGCTAGGATATTGAAGTCCCCCACGCAGAGTACATTCTGTGTTTTTGATACTCTCAGTGCTTCCTCCAAGTAGTGTTCAACATGGAGGAGTACTCATTCATCACCTAAGAGAGGATAGCAGGTGGCAATCAGCAGAAGGTTTCTTTGCCCATGTTTGACCTGAAACCATGAAACATTTTGGGGTCCGGAGTCAATGTTGAGGTCTCCTAGAGCCACTTCCACCTGACTGTATATCACTGTGCCCCAGTCTCTGGTGGACATACCCAGGGATGATGAATCGTTGTACATTTTCATTAGATCCTTAAATTTTGGTGTTGCGAAACAGGACACTTCCCAAAATTCTTTATTTGTGTTCTCCACAAAAGTTAGTTTCCAAAGACCTTCCTATGAACTGAAACTTTACTACATGTTGAATTATCTATGACAACAGGAAATCCTTAAAGAAAGACTTAGATTTATAGAGCACCGTTCACAACCACCGGAGGTCTCAAAGTACTTTACAGCCAATGAAGTACTTTTGGAGTGTAGTCACTGTTGTAATATGAGAAACGCGGCAGCCAATTTGCGCACAAGCAAGCTCCCACAAACAGCAATGTGATAATGACCAAATAATCTTTTGTTATGTTGATTGAGGGATAAATATTGGCCAGGATACCGGGGATAACTCCCCTGTTCTCCTTCGAAATAGTGCCATGGGATCTTTTACGTCCACTTGAGAGAGCAGACGCTTGGTTTAACGTCTCATCCGAAAGACGGCACCTCCGACAGTGCAGTGCTCCCGCAGCACTGTACTGGAGTGTCAGCCTAGATTTCTTTTGTGCTCAAGTCCCTGGTGTCATGTATCTTACATTATTATATATAACTGTATCCTAACATGCTATACATGACTGTAATAAGATATGACCTGTAACCACCAGCATACCTTACCACTAGGTGTGCACTTGCAAGAGACAGGTATATAAGGACAGGTCTCAGGCAAGTGCAGCATTCCAGAGCTGTGAAATAAAGGTGCAGGTCCAGAGTGACCTTGACTTCACTACATGCCTCGTGTGAATCTGTACTGAGGGGACAGGACTTTACAGTGGCGACGAGTTACGGGATTACAGAATCCACAGAATGGCGAACAACGGATCAGATGAAAAGTACAATGCTGGAGACAATTGGGAGGACTTTATAGAAAGGCTCCAACAAAGCTTTGTAACCAAAGACTGGTTAGGAGACGACAAAGCAGACAAGAGAAGAGCCCATCTCTTGACCAGCTGTGGCTCGAAAACATACGCTTTAATGAAGGATCTGCTGGCACCCGAGAAACCAGCAAGCAAGTCGTTTGAAGAATTGAGCACACTGGTAAGAGACCACCTGAAGCCAGTGAGCAGCCTACACATGGCCAGACACAAGTTCTACAACTACAGACGCTGTGTGGGCCAGAGCATACCCGACTTCGTGGCGGAACTTCGGAGGTTGGCTAGTTTATGTGAGTTCTCCGATGAACTGAGGAGAGAAATGCTGAGAGACTTTTTCATTGAAGGAATAGGCCACGCAGGCATATTCCGAAAGCTCATAGAGACCAAGAACCTGACGTTGGAGGCAGCAGCACTGGTTGCACAGACATTCTTGGTAGGGGAAGAAGAAACAAGGTTAATTTACAATGCAGGTACGACAACTAACAAAATATCGGAACAAGAAGTTCACAGCATTAAACAAGCTGCTACCCCCACACACAGACAAAACCGGGAGAACAGGCTCTCGACAGCAGGCATCAAGGGCCACAGGAACGGCCGTTCACACCTCATCAACCCACAATGCGAGCAATCAACTACAAACTGAGAGAAGCTCAAGAGAGATCAGCCAGACACAGCTCATTTTTTGGGAACAATGGAAGCAGTCTGTGCTGGAGGTGTGGGGGTGGGCACTCGTCAAGGGGATGTCGATTTCAGCAGGTTGTTTGCAGGAACTGTGAATATACAGGGCATTTGGCCTGCATGTGCAAAAAAAACGGCAGCTCGGCTGGTATACGAATCGGATGGGTCGGAAAGCGGACCAGAAGACGGTGGGGACAGTACCCGGGACGCCGATGTACAGCGGGTCAACACGATCAATGGCCGCTGCTGCTACAACAGGACACCTCCTATAATGATGAAGGTCCTACTCAACGGGATATCTGTCAACATGGAGCTGGATACGGGAGCGAGTCAATCTCTCATGGGCGCTCAACAATTTGAACAATTGTGGCTGCATAAAAGAGACAGACCAAAACTCACAAGGGTCGACACCAAACTAAGGACCTATACCAAAGAAATCGTACCAGTCCTCGGCAGCGCCATGTTCTCTGTCACACACAAAGGGACAGTGAACCGACTTCCCCTGTGGATTGTCCCCGGAGACCCCCCAGTACTGCTGGGGAGAAGTTGGCTGGCAAAACTAAACTGGAAATGGGATGATGTCCATGCCATGTCATTAGAGGAACGGATCTCCTGCTCAACAGTTAGAAAGCGATTTGAACATCTCTTTCAGCCAGCTGTGGGCATTTTCAAAGGGGCCAAAGTCAAAATCTACATCACATAGGATGCTAGACCGGTCCATCAAAAGGCCAGAGCTGTACCCTATGTGATTGAGGGAAAAGATTGAACACGAACTAGACAGGCTTCTGCGGGAAGGCATTATATCACCTGTGGAATTTAGCTACTGGGCAAGTCCCATCGTCCCAGTCATGAAGCCTGATGGATCCGTACGAATCTGTGGGGATTACAAATCTACCATAAACAGAGTCTCCCTACAGGACCAGTACCCGCTGCCCAGAGCGGAGGACTTATTTGCCACATTGGCTGGAGGTAAATTTTTCTCAAAACTAGACCTCACATCTGCGTATATGACGCAAGAATTGACCGAGGAATCCAAGCTACTCACCACCATCAACACACATCGAGGCCTTTTCATGTACGATCGATGCCCATTTGGCATCAGGTCGGCAGCTGCCATATTCCAGTGCAACTTGGAGAGTCTGCTCAAGTCCATCCCGGGGACGGTTGTATTTCAAGACGACATACTTATCACGAACAGGGACACCGACTCCCATCTCCGTAATTTGGAGGAAGTACTAAAGCAGTTGGATCGGGTAGGACTACAAGTCAAGAAATCCAAGTGCCTGTTTCTCACACCCAAGGTTGAATTTTTGGGCAGAAGGATTGCCGCTGATGGAATCCGCCCAACAGAGTCCAAAACAGAAGCAATTCGCCTGGCACCCAGGCTCCGGAATGTCTCAGAACTGCGCGTCTTTCTCGGGCTACTCAATTACTTTGGGAACTTTATGCAGAACTTAAGCACGCTGCTGGAGCCTCTCCACGTGCTACTCAGGAAGGGGTGCGATTGGTTTTGGGGGGACGCCCAGGAATGCGCCTTCAATAAGGCACGCAACCTTCTGCGTTCCAACAGTGTGTTGACTTTCTTTGATCCAGGTAAAAAGCTAGTTCTCACATGCGATGCGTCAACGAATGGGGTCGGGTGCGTTTTGCAACATGCCAATAGTGCGGGCAAATTACAACCCATAGCTTATGCCTCCAGGTCACTTTCGCGGGCGGAGCGCGGATACGGAATGGTAGAGAAGGAGGTGCTCGCGTGCGTGTACGGTGTCAAAAAGATGCACCAATACCTTTTCGGGGCCAAGTTCGCATTAGAAACCGACCACAAGCCCCTCACGTCCCTCCTATCCGAGAGCAAGGCAATAAACGGCAACGCCTCGGCGCAAATTCAACGGTGGGCACTCACGCTGGCGTCCTACGACTATACCATAAGGCACAGACCAGGCACAGACAACTGTGCCGACGCGCTCAGCAGGCTACCCCTGGCGACCATGGAAGGGTCTGACGAACAGGACTGTGAGATAGTTATGACAATCAATGTCTTTGAGTCCACAGGTTCGCCCATGACGGCTCGCCAAATCAGAGCCTGGACGGCCAGCGACCCCACGTTATCCTTAGTAAAAAGATGTGTCCTAACCAGTGACTGGGCAGAGGCTCGCGATGCCTGCCCCGAGGAATTAAAACCCTTTCACAGGCACATGCATGAGCTATCACTACAAGCAGACTGCCTGATGTGGGGCAGCCGAGTAGTCATGCCTCTGCGAGGCAGAGAAGCATTTGTCCGGGAGCTCCACCGCAAGCACCCGGGGATCGTTCTCATGAAGGCCAAAGCCAGATCCCACGTCTGGTGGCCTGGTATTGATGCGGACTTGGAGCTCTGCGTCCATCCGAAGGTGCACCATTTGTGCCCAACTCAGCAATGCCCCCAGGGAGGCTCCCCTGAGCCCCTGGCCCTGGCCTACCAAACCGTGGCCGCGGGTGCATGTAAACTATGCGGGCCCATTCATGGGCAAAATGTTCCTCGTAGTTGTAGATGCATTTTCAAAGTGGATCGAATGCACCATTTTAAACTCGAGCACAACCTCCACCACTGTGGAGAGCCTCGCAACCATGTTTGCAACGCACGGAATCCCTGACATATTGGTCAGTGACAATGGTCCGTGCTTCACCAGCGCAGAATTCCAAGACTTTATAATTGACCACGGCATAAATCACGTCAAGACGGCACCGTTCAAGCCGACCTCCAACGGCCAGGCGGAGAGAGCAGTGCAAATCATTAAACAAGGCATGCTTAAAATCCAAGGTCCCACGCTGCAGGGTCGCCTGTCGCGACTGCTGCTGGCATACAGATCTCGTCCACACTCATTGACTGGGATCCCCCCCGCGCAACTGTTGATGAAAAGGACTTTAAAAACAAGGCTCTCATTAATCCTCCCAGACATGCACGAAATCGTTGAGGCAAAGCGCCGTAAGCTGACTGAGTACCATGACAGAAATTCGAGGGGGAGATGGAATGAGATAGGGGACAAAGTGTTTGTACTAAACTATGGCAGGGGTCCCAAATGGCTTGCAGGGACAGTAACAGGCAAGGAAGGAAACAGACTACTGGTAGTACAAATGGACAATGGCAAAACCTGCCGGAGGCATGTAGACCAAGTCAAAAGCAAATTTACCAACAACACTGTGGAACCAGAGGCAGACTACAATGTGGAACTCGCAGCACACCTGATGGACAGACAGAGGGAACGACCTGAGGAAAGGGCAATCCCAACAGACAGCCCAGGTGAGTCATCAACAATCACACCAATCGAAGGAGACAGCCCAGGCGAGATACCAGCAACCACATCCAAAGAAAAACAGACACCAAGGCAAACAACTGAACCACAACTCAGACGCTCCACGCGAGAGCGTAGACCACCTGAGAGACTGAACCTATAAAGGCAATAAGACCTTGGGGAAGGGTGATGTCATGTATCTTACATTATTATATATAACTGTATCCTAACATGCTATACGTGACTGTAATAAGATATGATCTGTAACCACTAGCATACCTTACCACCAGGGGTGCACTTGCAAGAGACAGGTATACAAGGACATGTCTCAGGCAAGTGCAGCATTCCAGAGCTGTGAAATAAAGGTGCAGGTCCAGAGTGACCTTGACTTCACTAAATGCATTGTGTGAATCTGTACTGAGGGGACAGGACTTTACACCTGGAGTGGGACTTGAACCCACAACCTTCTGACTCAGAGGCGAGAGTACTACCCACTGAGCCACAGCTGACACATATGTAGGTATGTATTGAAAATAATATGGGATGCCATCATATACTTCAAATGCACAATTTATTGTTTTGCCCTACCTAATTACACTTTTAACATTTAACTTTCCTTGCCTCACACCTCTGTGATATGTTTTGTCATGCCAATGCAGGGTTCAGGCTGACCAACTTGTTCAGTAAGTTGTCCATTTGTTGATCAGTGTCGGACATCTGCCTTTCCACCCCCATATTTCTACAAAGGAAAAATAACTTGATTAGCAAAGTTCAAAGGCTACTGACTATCAAACCAGACAACCTGACTTCACATTTCAAGCTACGGTAACAATAGCTTCTCCTTGACAATCAATGGCTAATGCCAATTTAAAAAATCCGAGGCATTAGCATAGTTTAAAATAGCATTCAAAATAGAATATAGATTTTTACGAGCTTGAAACAGGATGGATCCTCCGCTTTGTCACAATTGGGCCATGAATACAAGAAGGAAGGAAAGAACTCAGACTTATAAAGTTGCTTATGGCCTCAGGACATCCAAAATTAGTTGCAACGAACGAATTACTTTTCGAAGTGCGATCGCTGTTGTTTTGTAGGCAGGAATGGCTGCTAATTTCCCTGCAGCAAGGTCCCACAAAAAACAAATCAGATGTATGGCCAATTAACCTGGTGGTACTGTTTAGGGGAGCATTGTTGACTAGGATATTGGAAATCTCTCTGCTCTTTGAGTAATGTCATGCGATCTTTAATGTCCACCTGAATGGGTAGATAGGACCTTGATTTAACATGCAAAAGATGCCAACTCCAATAATACTGCACTGCCTCAGTACTGCACTGAAGTCCAGGAATATGGCTTGAATCCACAACCTTCTCACTTGGCGAACTTTGTTAATAGAACTGTATTGTTCTCAAAATTTTTGATAAATATAAATTGTTACAGTTTCCTGAAATCGTTTGTATTTGGCAGAATCTATCACAGGGGAAATATCCATTTTCAACTGGTGGCAACAGATACAGTTTTGATCACACAGGCGAGCATCATGCCTACGTATGTACAAAATAAGTGTTAAATTGAACTGAATTGTCATTCCAAACTTGTGAAGTTTTGTTTAATATTCAAGTTGTTTTTTCCCCAACTGATCATATCACATTCCAATACTGACTCGGGGCTATGTTATTCACTGCATATTTGTGCAATTACCTTAAACACTGAACTGAAAATCGAGGTAACAATGGAAGTTGGAGCTCCTCATTGGCTTCAAACTGGAGTTGAAATCATTAGTGGGAATTTTCTTTTGTTGGTATCAATCTTGTTAAAGCCAATTGAGGCTTGTTTGTAGCACATTAAACTCCAGTGCATTGACTTCTGCTAATCTATACTTAAATCATCATCACTGCCTCGCCATCTGACCCTTTGCCTTCAAAAGCCTCTTGGAGACTCTTCTCCTCAATCATTCTTTTGCCTCTTCTAACCAGTCTCTTCCTTTTCTGGAGGGATCCTGGGCTGCAGTAGCTCTGTCATTATCTCCCTGAAGCTGTGAAATCTTTCCCTCAAGGAATCAAAGCCACACAGTAAGCTTTTTCCACTCTGCCACCCAATGCATCCCAAGCAGCTATGTGGACAGTTCCTAAGCTTGCCAATCTGTAGCTGTGCTCTCAATGTTTGAGGGTGCATCCTGGAAGAACCCCTGCTCCATTATTCTAGCCAGTTGGCCGATTGGTCATGCAATCTTGCATAACACATGGATGTGTGTTCAAAATATGCTTCATAGTGCCAAGTAGCTTTCACATCCAGAAGTTGTTTCAACATTGTACCATATCCCTTGTTACCATTACCTAGCAAAAGTTCCAGAATTCCAGTACCTGTTATTTGAAAAAATGCTTCCTAATTTGACTCCTAAATGCCCTCGCTCTAATTTTAAGATTATGCCCCCTTATTCTGGATTCCCACACTCGAGGAAATAGTTTCTCTCTATCTACCCTCTTGAATCGCTTTACATTTGAAATACCTCAATTAGATCACGCTTCAATCTTCTAAACTCAAGGGAATACAAACCAAGTTAATGCAACCTGTCTCCACAACTTACTCCTTTGAGCTGTGGCATCTTTCTGGTAAGTCTGCACTGTATCCCCTCCAAGGCTGATATATATTTTCTGAGGTTCTATGCTCAAAACTGAACCCAGTACTCCAAATGGGCTCTGAACAAGAGTCTGTACAACTGAAGAATTACTTTCTCACTGTTGTATTCCAGCCCCCTCGAGATTTTTTCTGTAACCACTTCCAACTCTAGATGTCCCACAGAACTCTCTGTTCTTCTGACTCTGGCCTCTTGTGCATTCCTCTCCTTCACCCCACCATTGGCGCTATGTCTTCATCATCTAGGCCTCACACTCTGAAATTCCCTTTCTAAACCCCTCTGCCTCTTCACCTCCTATAAGACCCTCCACAAAATTCACCTTTTTGATCAAGCTTTTGGTTACCCCTCATAATATCTCCTTTGGTGTCCAATTTTAGATTATGTCTCTGTGAAGTACCTTGGAACTTTTTTTTAATGTTAAAGGCACTATATAAATGCACGTTATTGCTATTTGTGATTGATGATCCCAGTTGCAGACTCAATAAATTCCAACATGCATGTGTCCCAGGGCTGTAGAGGTTTCATTCATAAAATGGCTATTACTTATTCTTGCATGCACTCTCATTGTTTGCCACCTTGCAGTGGCAAGATTGCATTATACATATATTTAGTTACATACTTGCTGTTTTTACTAAATATTCAGAAACTTCTCCTGTAGTTCCATTTTTCCTGTTATAATAAGCCACATAGGAATGATAAGTTCAGCTATGCTACCACAATTTTACAATTATGTTGTGTGCCCAAATATACACAAAGTTCTCAGTTAGTTCCTGGACCAGGTTTCCATTGCTGTGTACTCATTCATTCATAATAATAAACCTCTTTATAGGGATTGTCTTTGAGATGACAACTTTTCCCACTTGATTTTCTTCCTTTGAACATATTGTTTACTGTGGCTATAGCAACAAAATGCTGACCAAAGCAAAAAAAAAACAAAGCTCTCTGTATTGTATAGCACTATTTATATTCAAATCATATACCTTGGTGACCTTTATGATGTTACTAAATTTCTTCTGGACCTCCAATTAATATCCTTTTTGTTTGGAATACAGCATTGGCACTCGGTCTCAACACCTCCCAGATATGAAACAGGCAGGCCTTCAGTTGTGACTTAACACAATGATCCAAGGATTACCAGCCAGAACATTTAGACTAGAATCACCACAGCTTGGTCAATAAAGTGTGCTTTCTTCTGCAAGGACCTCCCATACTAAGTGACAAACCATAACTGTGCACAGCTGGTTTAGTGGCCACATAGCTTTTATGCTTATTATTAGAGCTGTTAAGGCACTTAATAGATGCCAAATAGCCTGCATAATTGGGTACTTTTTGCCATTAACATTAGTAGCACAGGAACAAAATTAGCTGCTGTCAAAGGGAACAGCCTGCATCTGCTGATTTCTTTTATTATTCGTGACCTAGCCATCCACTACTAAAACTTGTGATGTCTAAAAGTGAACAGTTCAGTTTACCAATGGGATAGCCACTGCTTAAATTTGGCAGATGGAGTATAATGTTGGAAAGTGTGAGGTCATGCACTTTGGCAGATAAAATCAAAGAGCAAGTTATTATTTAAATGGAGAAAGATTGCAAAGTACAACGGGACCTGGAGGTACTTGTGCGTGAAACGCAAAAGGATAGTATGCAGGTACAGCAAGTGATCAGGAAGGCCAATGGTATCGTGGCCTTTATTGCAAAGGAGATGGAGTATAAAAGCAGGGAAGTCTTGCTACAGCTATATAAGGTATTGGTGAGGCCACACCTAGAGTACTGCGTGCAGTTTTGGTTTCCATATTTACGAAAGGATATACTTGCTTTGGAGGCAGTTCAGAGAAGGTTCACTATGTTGATTCCGGGGATGAGGGGGGGTTGACTTATGAGGAAAGGTTGAGTAGGTTGGGCCTCTACTCACTGGAGTTCAGAAGAATGAGAGGTGATCTTATCGAAACGTATAAGATTATGAGGGGGCTTGACAAGATGGATGCAGGGAGGATGTTTCCACTGATGGGGGAGACTAGAACTAGAGGGCATTATCTTAGAATAAGGGGCTGCCCATTTAAAACTGAGATGAGGAGAGCTTTCTTCTCTCAGAGGGTTGTAAATCTGTGAAATTCGCTGCCTCAGAGAGCTGTGGAAGACATTGAATAAATTTAAGACAGCAATAGACAGTTTCTTAAATGATAAGGAGTTATGGGGAAGTGGAGCTGAGTCCATGATCAGATCAGCCATGATCTTATTGAATGCCGGAGCAGGCTCGAGGCTATATGGCCTACTCCTATTCCTATTTCTTATGTTCTTATTAAGGCAAATACTGGTGTTTATAAAAACCTGTTTAAAAGTAAATTGTATTTCAATAGATAGCAAAGAAAAACAGAAGGCAGTGTTTAGTTTTGTTCCTTCTATTGAATTGCAAAGTGCTGCAGTACAGAGGGACCTGGGGGTCCTTGTGCATGAAACACAAAAAGTTAGTATGCAGGTACAGCAAGTAATCAGGAAGGCAAATGGCATGTTGGCCTTTATTGCAAAGGGGATGGGGTATAAAAGCAGGGCAGTCCTGCTACAACTGTACAGGTTATTGGTGAGGCCACACCTAGAGTATTACATACAGTTTTGCTCTCCGTATTTAAGGCAGGATATATTTGCATTGGAGGCTGTTCAGAGAAGGTTCACTAGGTTGATTCCAGAGATGAGGGGGTTGACTTGTGAAGATAGGTTGAGTAGGTTTGGCCTTTACTCATTGGAGTTCAGAAGAATGAGAGGTATAAGATAATGAGGGGGCTTGACAAGGTGGATGCAGAGAGGATATTTCCACTCCTAGGGGAAACTAAACTAGGGGGCATAGTCTCAAAATAAGAAGCTGTCCATTTATAAATGAGATGAGGAGAAATTTCTTCTCTCAGAAGGTTGTAAATCTGTGGAATTCTCTGCCCCAGGGCGCTGTGGAGGCTGGGACATTGAATATATTTAAGTGGAGACAGACAAAATTTTGAGCGATAAGGGAATAAAGGGTTATGGGTAGCGGGCAGGGAAGTGGAGCTGAGTCCATGATCAGATCAGCCATGATCTTATTTAATGGCGGAGCAGGTTCGAGGGGCCAAATGGCTTATTCCTGCTCCTATTTCTTATGTTCTTATGAATAAGATTTATTAATTCTGTCTATAATCCCCTTTAAGTTATTTACCCTTCTTTTGAATTCCTATGCCACGCAGTGCAACCCCTGTTGAGCAGGCAAGTGATCAATCTGCTGCCAGGTCATTCACACTGTGATGTAACGGGTCATTAATAAGTGTACAAGATTATGCTCTGCAGCCACCTATTGGGGATGCATGTGACTTCTGCTCCTTTCCGATGATCTAGCCAAGATCAGCAAATGGTGAAATAATGGATTTGTATCTTTTTGTCTCGGTAGCTTTTCTGAATTTTGTGTTATGTAATCTTTCATAGAGCCAGGATCAGAAGAAAGACTCTGTAGCGAAACAGACTGCACATACCATTGAGCTGTGGAATCATGGGATGCCATCTGGAATAAATGGTAGAATTGGTTTTACCATCTATCAGACATCTTACCAGGGTAACCAGAATACGGAACGCCCTTTCTACAGACGTTACCCCAAAATTCCTAGCAAGTGTTCGCAAAATGCTCAATCTCGGAATCCCACTGATATAATGTGGTTTGGGAAAAATAATTCCGAGTACAGAACTCCGCTAGAGGTTTTAGGTATTACTCAACATCCAAACCAATCTTCTGGCAAAAAGTTCCAGTGTGTAAAATCCTTAAAAAAGAATTGCTTGTAGAGTGGATTTCTCCTAGTATTTCTTGAATTTTTGTATCTTGGTACATTAATAGGAAATAAAAGTAAATAGATATGTCAGCAAAAATGTATAGATTAAATTACACATTCTATGCTTATCTTGTGGGCATGCAGACATTGATTTTATCTTGATTTTTCAACCAGTGTTCCATGCAAGCACCACAAGCTCCTCACCCATTATGTTGCAAACCAGATTAGGGAAAAATACAATATCCTCACTGGCTCATCTTGTGGAAACATGACTGCTGCCTCCTGCTATTTCAGTCATCGTACAGAAACTGCAATAAAAGATAAGTAAAAATCCAATTTCCAGCCATCAAACAGAAATTGGTTGTTGTGCCACACCATCATTTGCCCATAGACAAAATTTCATGCCCTATGCCTCCGCTTACTTCATTTATACACAACACTTTTCGCCCTCCCCAGCACCCCACCCCTCATATCCTTCGCTAAGTGTGACAAATATTTAATGTCCATTTTGAGCCTTTATAAAGGCTGAAACAATGGGGCTGAAATTCAAGGTCCGGATAAGGCCAGTTACCGCCGTTTTGCAGCGGCCATGCCGTGGAATCGAGTGACTGCCGCGTTGCAGTCGATTGGCTGCCATGACCCAAATTCACCTCGGGGACTTTTCGGCCTGACCTCACTTCCGCCCCACTGCTGCCGACCGCCACAAGCATGTAATAAAAGCACGCACCGCCGATGTCCCGCACCTCTAGCACACTCCGCCCCAAATTTCCCTGCAAAAATCTTTGCTCCACCGTGCGGTGCCCCGACAGCTTTTTCTGTCAGTGAACCTTGTTCTGTGTGTGTGTGGCATGGCGATGTGGCGTCCTTTCAAGAGGGGCTGCACTGCCATGGCCACCATGTTTTTATTTTTGCTGCCCGACTTCCCGATCGGCCAGCCAATTATTGCCCCAGTTTCGGCCGGGCTGCCAAAAGGCAGCCTGGCACACCCTTTTGGGTGCCAGGCCGCTGGCCTGGCTGAAACCCTCCCTGGTGGCACAATGGGAAAGACGTGGTGATGCACATACGCAGTGACGTCACCATCGCTCTGAGTGACAGCGGCGGAGACTCGGTCCCGCCCCAACTTTCGTCCCTCATCAGGACTTGTGCCCCCATTATGACCGATTTCCAATCTTGTTGAAAAAGAACGACACAGAACTGAATATCAATGAGGAGGCGACCTCTTTCCATGCGACAGTAAAAACAGATAAGCAATCGTAGGCGCGCCAGGTTTCTGGCATGCCTGTCCCCATATGCAGCCTTTAATTTGAGTTCCTGGCCAGATTTTTCCGATTTCCCATTAGACGAGCTCCCACCACAAGACTAAAGTGGCTTTGGGATCCTGTACTAATTATTCAAATGAGCCAGTCCTGGAAAATTGTAGGGGCCAGCTCGCTATGCTTTTGGCAGGCCTTGAACTAGCTGTAACTGGCTCTACTTCACCAGAATCGCAAAGTATTCTTTCACTCTTTCCACATTTAGTGCTCAAATGTTCATTTAATGTTATCAGGTGTAAGATTAGGATCATAGGTCACACACAGATAACTAAAGGGTCTTAGGAGTTATAAGCCATTTTATTAAGGGAGCGGTAGTTCAAATATAGTCAAAGACAACACACAATCAGGATAGACATAGTAGACATACGACTGTGACAAGTAGCTGTTACTAGATTGCTTGTCTGACATCCAGTACTGGATGAGCAGAAATGTTCTTCAATTAAATATTGGGAAGACCAAAGCCATTATCTTTGGTCCCTGCCACAAACTGCATTCCCCAACCACTGACTCCATCTCTCTCCCTAGCATACTGTTCACAACCTAGGTGTCATATTTGACCCTGAAATGAGTTTCCAGCCACATATTCACGGCATAACCAAAACCGCCTCCGCCTCTGCTCTTCTGTTGCTGAAACCCTCATTTTTGACTTTGTTACCTCTGGACTTGACGACTCCAACTCACTCCTGGCCGCCCTTCCACATTCTACACTATGTAAACTTGAAGTCATCCAAAACTCAGCAGCCCATATACTAACCTGCACCAAGTCAAGATCACCCATCACCCCTGTGCTTTCTGACCTACATTGGCTCCCAATTAAACAATGCCTCGATTTCAAAATTCTCATCCTTGTTTACAAATCACTCCATGGACTTGCCCCTCCCTATCTCTAATCTTTTTCAACCTATACCCACAAGATGCCTCCACTCCTCAAATTCTGGCCTCTTGAACATCCCTCATTATAACTGCTCAACCATCGATGGACGTGCCTTTAGCTGCTTGGGCGCTAAGCTCTAGAACTCCCTCCCTAAACCTCTACACCTCTACCTCTCTTTCCTCCTTTAAGACGCTCCTTAAAACCTACCACTTTAAACAAGCCTTTGGTCATCTGCCTCTTGCAGATGAGCCTTGGGAACCTACTATCAACAAAGACAGAAATCGAAGACGAGGTCCAACACCGCCTCCAGTGCGCCAGCGCAACCTTCGGTCGCCTGAGGAAGAGAGTGTTTGAAGATCAGGCCCTCAAATCTAGCACCAAGCTTATGGTCTACAGGGCTGTAGTGATATCTGCCCTCCTGTATGGCAGATGTGGCCCATATACAGTAGACACCTCAAATTGCTGGACAAATATCACCAACTATGTCTCTGCAAAATCCTGCAAATGCCCTGGTAGGATAGATGCACCAACGTCAGTGTTCTCGATCAGGCTAACATCCTCAACAGCGAAGCATTGACCACACTCGACCAGCTCTGTTGGGCGGGCCACACTTTCTGCATGCCCGACACAAGACTCCCAAAGCAAGCACTCTACTCGGAACTCCGACATGGCAAGCGAGCCCCAAGTGGGTAGAGGAAATGTTTTAAGGACACCCTCAAAGCCTCCTTGATAAAGTGCAACATCCCCACCGACGCTTGGGAGTCCCTGGCCAAAGACCGTCCTAAGTGGAAGAAGAACATTCCGGAGGGCGCTAAGCACCTCTAGTCTCGTCACTGAGAGCATGCAGAAAACAAGCGCAGGCAGCGGAAGGAGCGTGCGGCAAACCAGACTCCCCACCACCCTTTCCTTCAACGACTGTCTGTCCCACCTGTGACAGAAACTGTAATTCTCATATTGGACTGTACAGTCACCCAAGAACTCACTTTTAGAGTGGAAGCAAGTCTTCCTCGATTTCGAGGGACTGCCAATGATGATGATGATGGTCATTTGCCTTAATTTCTTCTGTGGCTCGGTGTCAAATTTATCTGTTTGTCTGCAATACAGTAGAGGAGGATTTCCTGGAGTGTATAAGGGATGGTTTTCTAGACCAATATGTCGAGGAATCAACTAGAGAGCTGGCCATCCTAGACTGGGTGTTGTGTAATGAGAGAGGATTACTTAGCAATCTTGTTGTGTGAGGCCCCTTGGGAAAGAGTGACCATAATATGGTAGAATTCTTCATTAAGATGGAGAGTGACACAGTTAATTCAGAGACTAGAGTCGTGAACTTAAAAGGTAACTTCGACGGTATGAGACGTGAATTGGCTAAGATAGACTGGCGAATGATACTTAAAGGGTTGACGGTGGATAGGCAATGGCAGACATTTAAAGATCACATGGACGAACTTCAACAATTGTACATTCCTGTCTGGCGTAAAAATAAAACGGGGAAGGTGATTCAACCATGGCTAACAAGGGAAATTAGGGATAGTGTTAAATCCAAGGAAGAGGCATATAAAGTGGCCAATTGAGGACTGGGAGAAATTTAGAATTCAGCAGAGGAGGACAAAGGGTTTAATTAGGAGGGGAAAATAGAATATGAGAGTAAGCTTGCAGGGAACATAAAACTGACTGCAAAAGCTTCTACAGATGTGTGAAGAAAAAAAAGATTAGTGAAGACAAATGTGGGTCCCTTACAGTCAGAATCAGGTGAATTTATGAAGGGAACAAAGAAATGGCAGACCAATTGAACAAATACTTTGGTTCTGTCTTCACTAAGAAAGACACAAATAACCTTCCGGAAATACTAGGGGATCGAGGGTCTAGTGAGAAGCAGGAACTAAAGGAAATCCTTATTAGTCAACAAATTATGTTAGGAAAATTGATGGGATTGAATACCGATAAATCCCCAGGGCCTGACAGTCCATATCCCAGAGTACTTCAGGAAGTGGCCCTAGAAATAGTGGATGCATTGGTGGTCATTTTCCAACATTCTATAGACTCTGGATCAGTTCCTATGGACTGGAGGGTAGCTAATGTAACCCCACTTTTTAAAAAAGGAGGGAGAGAGAAAACAGGGAATTATAGACCGGTCAGCCTGACATCGGTGGTTCGGAAAATGTTGGAATCAATTATTAAAGAAGTAATAACAGCACATTTGGAAAGCAGTGATAGGATCGGTCCAAATCAGCATGGATTTATGAAAGGGAAATCATGCTTGACAAATCTTCTAGAATTTTTGAGGATGTAACTAGTAGACTGGACAAGGGGGAGCCAGTGGATGTGGTGTATTTAGACTTTCAAAAGGCTTTTGACAAGGTCCCACACAAGAGATTAGGGTGCAAAATTAAAGCACATGGTATTGGGAGTAATGTACTGACTGGTTGGCAGACAGGAAGCAAACAGTAAGAATAAACGGGTCCTTTTCAGAATGGCAGACAGTGACTAGTGTGATGCCGCAATTTACAATATACATTAATGATTTAGACGAAGGAATTGAATGTAATATCTCCAAGTTTGCAGATGACACTAAGCTGGGTGGCAGTGTGAGGTGTGAGGAGGATTCTAAGAGGCTGCAGGGTGACTTGGACAGGTTAGGTGAGTGGGCAAATACATGGCAGATGCGGTATAATGCAGATAAATGTGAGGTTATCCACTTTGGTGGTAAAAACAGAAAGGCAGATTATTATCTGAATGGTGACAGATTAGTAAAAGGTGAGGTGCAACGAGACCTGGGTGTCATGGTACATCAGTCATTGAAAGTTGACATACAGGTACAGCAGGCGGTGAAGAAGGCAAATGGCATGTTGGCCTTCATAGCGAGAGGATTTGAGTATAGGAGCAGGGAAGTCTTACTACAGTTGAACAGGGCCTTGGTGAGGCCACACCTTGAATATTGTGTACAGCTTTGGACTCCTAATCTGAGGAAACATAGAACCATAGAAACATAGAAAATACGTGCAGGAATAGGCCATTCGGCCCTTCAAGCCTGCACCATCATTCAATAAGATCATGGCTGATCATTCAGCTCAGTACCCTTTTCCTGCTTTCTCTCCATATCCCTTGATCCCTTTAGCCGTAAGGGCCATATCTAACTCCATCTTGAATATATCCAATGAACTGGCATTAACAACTCTTTGCGGTAGAGAATTCCACAGGTTAACAACTCTCCAAGTGAAGAAGTTTCTCCTCATCTCAGTCCGAAATGGCTTACCCCTTATCCTTAGATTAGACTGTGTCCCCTGGTTCTGGACTTCCCCAACATTCTTGCTATTGAGGGAGTGCAGCGAAGGTTCACCAGACTGATTCCCGGCATGACAGGAAGAAAGACTGGATCGACTAGGCTTATATTCAATGGAATTTAGAAGAATGAGAGGGGATCCCATAGAAACATATAAAATTCTGATGGGATTAGACAGGCTAGATGTAGGAAGAATGTTCCCGATGTTGGGGAAGTCCAGAACCAGGGATCACAGTCTAAGAATAAGGAGTAAGCCATTTTGGACTGAGATGAGGAGAAACTTCTTCACTCCGAGAGTTGTGAGCATGTGGAATTCTCTACCACAGAAAGTTGTTGAGGCCAGTTCATTAGATATATTCTAACGGGAGTTAGATGTGGCTGTTGTGGCTAAAGGGATCAAGGAATATGGAGAAAAAGCAGGAATGGGGTACTGAAGTTCATGATCAGCCATGATCATATTGAATGGTGGTGCAGGCTCGAAGGGCCGAGTGGCCTACTCCTGCATCTATTTTCTATGTGTTGTGTATCTGTAAAGCATGCACTCCCATGTTCCGCCACCAGGGAGCTCATCCCCTGAAGTCCCAAGGGATCCCAGCATCCCTTGGGAGCACTGTATATAAGCCGGCCCCTAAGGCCTGTTCCTCACTCTGGAGTATCTTATTAAAGACTGAGGTCACTGTTATTTTAACCTCCCTGTGTGCAGTCTCATCTGTGTTAGGAACACAATAACTGGCGACGAGAATACGAATCCAACGCAAAGATGCAGCAAACTGTGGGCATCCTGGAGAAGTTCTCGGAGGGTGAGGACTGGGAAGCCTATGTCGAACGGCTAGACCAGTACTTTGTAGCCAACGAGCTGGACGGAGAAGGAAGCGCTGCAAAAAGGAGAGTGGTCCTCCTCACAGTCTGCGGGGCACCGACCTACAGCCTCATGAAGAATCTTCTGGCTCCGGTACAACCCACAAATAAGTCATATGAGGAGCTGTGTACACTGGATCGGGAGCATCTTAACCCGAGAGAGAGTGTGCTGATGGCGAGATATCGGTTCTACACATGCCAGCGATCTGAAGGTCAGGAAGTGGTGAGCTACGTCGCCGAGCTAAGGCGACTTGCAGGACAATGTGAGTTTGATGGCTACCTGGAGCAAATGCTCAGAGACTTTTTTGTACTGGGCATTGGCCACGAGACCATCCTACGAAAACTTTTGACTGGAGAGACACCGACCTTCAGTAAGGCCATTGCGATAACACAGGCATTTATGTCCACCAGTGATAACACCACACAAATCTCTCAGCACACAAGTGCTAGCAATGTTCATAAATTAACTGGAACTGTGCTTGCGAGCAGAAATGTACAGGGCAGAAACCACGAGTCTGCAACTGCCAGCAGGCCTCAGATGACTCAGAGTCCCCAACAAAGGATGAATGCATGGCAATTCACACCTTGTTGGCGTTGTGGAGGCTTCCATTCAGCCTATTCATGCCGCTTCAAAGGATATGTTTGCAAGAGCTGTGGAACAATGGGGCACCTCCAACGAGCTTGCAAACAAGCTGCAAGCTCTGCAAAACCTGCTAACCACCATGTGGCAGAGGAAGATCGGTCCATGGTGGATCAAAGCAATATCGAGCCTCAGAGAGAAGAGGCAGATGCTGAAGTACACAGGATGCACACATTTTCGACGAAATGTCCACCTATAATGCTAAACGTAAAATTGAATGGCTTATCAGTAGCCACTAGCGCTAGTCAATCCATCATAAGTAAAAAGATGTTTGACAGACTGTGGTGCAACAAGGCATTCAGACCAGCCCTGAGCTCCATCCACATGAAACTGAGAGTGTACACCAAAGAGCTTATCACTGTCCTGGGCAGCGCCATGGTCAAGGTCACCTACGAGGGCACGGTGCACGAACTGCCACTCTGAATTGTTCCGGGTGATGGCCCCACACTGCTTGGAAGGAGCTGGCTGGGCAAAATCCGCTGGAACTGGGATGACATCCGAGCGCTATCACATGTCGATGAGGCCTCATGTACCCAGGTTCTTCACAAATTTCCTTCCCTTTTGAGCCAGGCATTGGAACCTTTTCTGGGGTGAAGGTGCGGATCCAGTTGGTCCCAGGGACATGACCCATTCACCACAGGCACGAGCGGTACCTCACATGATGAGGGAGAGAGTGGAAATCGAGCTGGACAGGCTGCAACGTGAGGGCATCATCTCCCCAGTGGAATTCAGTGAGTGGGCCAGCCCGATTGTTCCAGTACTCAAAAGTGATGGCACAGTCAGGATTTGCGGCGATTATAAAGTAACTATTAATCGTTTCTCGCTACAGGCCCAATACCCGCCACCTAAGGCGGACGGCCTATTTGCGACACTGGCAGGAGGCAAGACGTTCACCAAGCTCGACCTGACTTCGGCCTACATGACGCAGGAGCTGGAGGAGTCTTTGAAGGGCCTCACCTGCATCAACACACACAAGGGACTGTTCATCTACAACAGATGCCCGTTTGGAATTCGGTCGGCTGCAGCGACCTTCCAGAGAAACACAGAGAGCCTAATTAAGTCCGTACCACGCACAGTGGTCTTTCAGGACGACATATTGGTCACGGGTCGGGATACCGCCGAGCACTTACAAAACCTGGAGGAGGTCCTCCAGCGACTGGATCGCGTAGAGCTGCAGCTGAAGAGGTCAAAATGCATCTTCATGGCAATAGAAGTGGAGTTTTTGGGGAGAAAGATCGCGGCGGACGGCATTCGGCCCACAGACGCCAAGACAGAGGCTATCAGGAACGCGCCCAGGCCACAGAATGTCACGGAGCTGCGGTCGTTCCTGGGACTCCTCAACTATTTTGGTAACTTCCTACCAGGGTTAAGCACCCTCTTGGAGCCCCTACATGTGTTATTATTGCGCAAAGGTGAGAACTGGGTATGGGGCAAAAAACAAGTAATTGCTTTTGAGAAAACCAGAAATATTTTATGCTCCAACAAGCTGCTTGTATTGTATAACCCGTGTAAAAGACTTGTGCTAGCATGTGACGCATCGTCGTATGGAGTCGGGTGTGTATTACAACAAGGTAACATTGCGGGGAAGTTGCAACCTGTCGCCTATGCTTCCAGGAGCTTGTCTAAGGCCGAGAGGGCCTACAGCATGATTGATAAAGAGGCATTAGCGTGTGTGTTCGGGGTAAAGAAAATGCATCAGTACCTGTTTGACCTCAAATTTGAGCTGGAAACCGATCATAAGCCCCTCACATCCCTGTTCGCTGAAAACAAAGGGATAAATACTAATGCCTCAGCCCGCAAAGGTGGGCACTTGCGCTATCAGCGTACACCTATACCATCCGCCACAGACCAGGCACCGAGAACTGTGCAGATGCTCTCACTCGGCTACCATTGCCCACCACGGGGGTGGAAATGGCGCAGCCTGCAAACTTGTTGATGGTGGCGCAGCCTGCAGACTTGTTGATGGTCATGGAAGCGTTTGAAAATGATAAATCACCTGTTATGGCCCGCCAGATTAGGACTTGGACCAGCCAAGATCCTCTGTTCTCCCTAGTAAAAAACTGTGAACTGCATGGGAGCTGGGCCAGCATCCCCGTTGAAATGCAAGAGCCAATCAAGCCGTTCCAGTGGCAAAAGGACGAGCTGTCCATTCAGGCAGACTGCCTGTTGTGGGGTAACCGCGTAGTGCTACCAAAAAAGGGCAGGGAGACATTCATCTTGGATCACTACAGCACACATCCGGGTATAGTAATGATGAAAGCGATAGCCAGATCCCACGTGTGATGGCCCGGTATCGACTCTGACTTAGAGTCCATTGTACGGCAATGCAGCGTATGTGCTCAGTTGAGCAACACGCCCAGAGAGGCACCACTAAGTTTGTGGTCCTGGCCCTCCAGACCATGGTCGAGGATCCATATCGACTATGTGGGCCCGTTTCTCAGTAAAATGTTCCTGGTGGTGGTGGATGCTTTTTCAAAATGGATTGAATGTGAAATAATGTCGGGAAGCACCGCCACCGCCACCATTGAAAGCCTGAGGGCCATGTTTGCCACCCACGGCCTGCCTGACATACTGGTCAGTGACAACGGGTCATGTTTCACCAGTGCCGAATTTAAAGAATTCATGACCCGCAATGGGATCAAACATGTCACCTCGCTCCCGTTTAAACCAGCCTCCAATGGGCAGGCAGAGCGGGCAGTACAAACCATCAAACAGAACCTTAAACAAGTCACAGAAGGCTCACTCCAAACCCGCCTGTCCCGCGTACTGCTCAGCTACCGCATGAGACCCCACTCGCTCACAGGGGTGCCCCGGCTGAGCTACTCATGAAAAGGACACTTAAAACCAGACTCTCGTTGGTTCACCCCAACCTGCATGATCAGGTAGAGAGCAGGCGGCAGCAACAAAATGTAAACGATGGTCACGCCACTGTCACGGGAAATTGATCTGAATGCCCCTGTTTATCTGCTAAACTATGGACATGGTCCCAAGTGGATCGCGGGCACGGTGATAGCTAAAGAAGGGAATAGGGTGTTTGTAGTCAAACTAGACAATGGACAGATTTGCAGAAAGCACCTGGACCAAACGAGGCTGCGGTTCACAGACTGCCCTGAACAACCCATAGCAGACACCACCTTTTTCGAGCCCACAACACACACCCAAAGGATCAACGACACCATGCCGGACCAGGAAATCAAACCCATCACGCCCAACAGCCCAGCAAGGCCAGGCTCACCCAGCAGCCCGGCAGGGCCAACAACACGCCAGCCCAGCGAGGGCACAGCCAACACACCAGAACAGACATTTGTACCGAGGCGGTCCACCAGGGAAAGAAAGGCTCCCGACACTTTGACTTTGGTGGGGTAGTGATGTTGTGCATCAGTAAAGCATGCACTCCCATGGTTCCTCCACCAGGGAGTTCATCCCCTGAAGTCCCAAAGGATCCCAGCATCCCTTGGGAGCACTGTATATAAGCCGGTCCCTAAGGCCTGTTCCTCACTCTGGAATGTCTTATTAAAGACTGAGGTCACTTACTTTAACCTCCCTGTGTGCAACCTCATCTGTGTTAGGAACACAATACTCTGTTTCTATATAACACTGTTGTGAAACGCCTTTGGATGTTTTATTATGTTAAAGGCGCTATATAAATACAAGTTATTATTATTAGTCCCGATTGGACAAATGGCTGGTGGCCCGAACAGTTCCTATCTTCACCATCTGCCCTGAAGCACTTTCTAGGTATTCTATTTTTAGGGGTGGGCCTGGTGTAGGATGTAGACAGGACCATTTAACCTATGATACATCAAGTTCTTTGTCTCAACTCTCAGGTGAAATCCTCCTCTTCAAATCCTCCAAGGTCAGAGTCAGACATGCTATTCTTGGCCTTCAGATGTTTGGAGCTGCCTGTTATCAGTTATTTATGTTTACGCTGTTCAAGTAGCTTTAGCCATTGTACCATGGAATGAATCTTTCAATTCTAGCACCAGCCTGAAGAGACTTTTTGGTCTCGTTATTTCTTCCAATTCACGATTTGTTACAGAGGCCTACCTCCATTGAAATGCAGTGACAACAGTTTTATTGGAAATTCCAATTCTAACTGCCATCACAAATTTATTCAAACTACAGGACTGCAGGTTTTCTCCACAGCTGTGGCAGCCACATGAGAATGAGCATTGAAGGAAAATTACACAACAGTTGTGAAGCAAAGGGATATACCTGAAGATTTTAAAAAATCTATCTTTTTTTTAAGTTATCTAAAAATATTTTCTTATCATGCTGAGGTCTGGGAATCCAGCTATTTTTTAATCATTTATTTTTAGCCATTTATGTTGCATTAACAGTAGTTTTCAGGAAGTGGGCAAACCAGTATTGGTGATATTGGGTGCTGCCCTGTTCCACCAGCGCAAACAGGAAGTACTTCCCCTCTTGTGTGGTAGCTTTTAGCTAATGTTTTTTTTCCTACCCCCACACAGCCAACTGGCTCTCTTCTGCTTCATCTCTCCTGGAGTAGTAGATTCCTTGAAGGTTCCATGGGCAAAGAGAGCCCTTTGGTACATCATTGAAGTGGGCATTCTTCATTTGTAAGATTCAACAGTTAATGCCAACAGACTATTTAACCTTAGGAGGTATCAAAGAGATCACAATGCTGACCTCACTCAACCTCCATATACATGCACTGCCAGCAGAAGTTGTTAGCAATCCTGGCCAATTTTTCCATCTCTAGCATGGGCGCCAATACCAATTGTAGCTCCCCTACCACACCTCCATCTGACATCAGCATGGATTGGGTATCGAACCCAAGACCATTTTGACCTGCATGTCTCAGCTATTTGCTAGTTTAATGATCTATTACATTGGGGTAGCCTAATATTTGCAATAGGATGCTTGCTTTGTTTTATTTTTTGACAACGTGAAAACATTTTCTGTCCTAAGATCGGCCCCTTTTTGACGACCACCTTTTTGCATACTACAGTCCCTTCTACCATCTTCATAAGATTGTTCCTGAGGAGGCAAAATAAACAAACATAGTGCCATCAATGCTGGAATGATTGCTCCAGGGCTGGGCTGAAAGTACTTCTGCAGTGCTAGGTGCAATGCTTTTACGCAATCAGGGTAAGCTGCAAATTCAGCTCTTGTATTCCTAATGCTTCTGAGTCCATTAAAGATCTATTACTTTTATGGTCCATTAATTTAATGACAGTTGCATGCTAATGTTGCTCATTAGTTTGTGCCCACAAAGCTTCAGAGAAGGAAGCTAGCCACCTAAGCATTTCCATCCTTGGTAACCTTGGTACACTACATTGCATGATCATAGTATCTTTAGCTGCATTGAGCTCACACTCTAGCAATTGTGGATGAGTGGTTTTATAACCATTTGAGGAACATAGTATTATTTCAATGAGAGCAATTACAAAACCTCTTTTGCAATATTTAGTACTACAAACTTGCACAATATCATTATTTTGCACAGAATATTATTGCAAACCATGCATAATGTACAAGAAGCAAAAAGAAAAAATAAATGAGTTCAGTGCATTTCCTTCATCCTGCTGAAGGATATGATTTAGAGTGAAATTAGTTACTGGGAGTTGAAATGACTCATGGAATTCCCCACAAAGGAATTGCTTCTACTTTTTAAACATTTAGTTTCCCATTTTAATTTGTATCTAGTTTATGACCTCATTCCAGTCCCCCCTCGATATAATAGTCTAGTCAGGATGTGATGGAATATTCACCACTTGCCTAGATGGGTGCAATTGCAACAAAACTCAAGAAGCTCAACACCATACAAAATAGAACAATTCACTTGATTGGTACCCCTGACACTGGACTCAATATCCACCCCTCCATAAGTAGTGCACTATGACTGCAGTATGTACGATCTACGATAGTTTGGAGTTCGGCGTCCAAGTTTGCACAGATGCAAGCGTTGTCTGCATACTGTTATTCAATGACAGAGGTTGAAATAACCTTGGTTCTGGACTGGAAATGATGGAGATTGAACAATTTCCCGTTCATCCTGTAGGTTAGCTCCAGTCCAGCGGGGAGCTTGTTAATGATGAGATGAAGTATTTCAGCGAGAAAGATTAAGAAAATTGTTGGTGCAATGACACAGCCTTGCTTGACCCCGGTCTGCACTTGTTTTGGGTCTGTGATGGATCCGTTGGTAAGGATCATGGCTTGCATGTCATCGTGAAGCAGGCAGAGGATGGTGACAAATTTATGAGGACAGCTGAATTTAAGAAGGACACTCCATAATCCCTTTCGGATGACAGAGTCGAAGGTCTTTGTCAAAGGCCAGGTACAGAGGTTGATGCTGCTCCCTACATTTTTCTTCAATTTGTCGCGCGGTGAAAATCATGTCTGTTGTGCGTCTTAGTGGGCGGAATCCGCATTCTGACTATGGTAAGAGCTCTTCAGCCACTGGGAGGGGATGATTGAGGAGGAGTCTTGTGATAACTTTATGTCAGTGTTCTCAGGCCAACATCCCCAGCATTGAGGCATTGATCACGCTCAGTCAGCTCCGATAGATGGCAAGTGAGTTCCAGGAGGGCAGAGAAAACACTTCAAGGATGTCCTCAAAACCGCCTTGAAAAAATGTAACATCCTCACCGACTCTTGGGAATCCCTGGCCCAAGACCGCTGAAAATGGAAAAGCGTTCAAGAAGGTGCTGAACAATTTGAGTTACTTCGTCGGGAGCATGGGGAACTCAAGTACAAACAGCGGAAAGAGCATACAACAGACCAAGCACCACACCCACCCATTCCTTCAACCACCACTTGCCCCACATGTGGCAGAGTCTGGAGATCCCGCATAAGTCTCATTATTTACCTTAGAACTCATAATATTAGTGTGGAAGCAAGTCATCCTCGACTCCAGGGAACTGCCGAAGAAGATGTATGATCGACGGGATGTACTGCAGCAACTCATCAAGCTTATTTTGACAGCACCTCCCTCCTCTAAGACCTCTACCACCCAGAAGGACAAGAGCAGCAATGCCATGGGAACACCGTCAGCTCCAAGTTTCCCTTCAAGTCACACATCATCCTCATTTGGACATGTATAGCGATTCCTTTACCGTTGGGTCATAGGGCTCAAATTTGCCCAGGAGTTGCTCCGTCTTTTTTTGGAGCAACTTGATTTTTCTGGAATATCTTAAAAATCCTCATTTTGCACATTCAATTTGTGCCAGTGTAAGTGAGTTAGTTAGGATTTTTTTAGTTTTGTTTTTTTTCAAAATGGGGCGTTACCAGCCACCTACACCTGTGTTGGCCATTTAAACCATTTTGGACAGCTAATAGTTGCTCCAAACTAACTAAGGCCAGCATATGTGGCCACTTGTGGCCGCACAGAAAACCCTTGCGGAGAGTTAAGAAATCAGTGCAGGTAGGTACATCTGAGACCATTCTGGCCAGAGATAGGGGCGGGAAGGGAAGCGGAGAGGACCTTGCAAAGCACTAAACAAAGCACAACAACATTCAAGAAGCATAAAAACATTAAAGAAGAAATAAAAAATTAAATTAAGTCCTACCTGTTGTGTATGGAGAAAGAGTCAGACTGAATACTGTGAGTTCAAAGTAAGGTGTGACCTCAGTCTTTTATTGCAGGTCTCGAGAGTGCCTCTCCAACCTGTGAAGCCTTCTTAAGTACCTGTGCTCCCAAGGGATTATGGGATCCCTTGGGACTCCAGGGAATGAGCCCTCTGGTGGCTGTACAGAGTAAATACAAGTCCACATATATAACAACATTCCCCGCTAAAGTCAATAGTGTAACTATTTACAATGTGGGGCCCTTCTTGCCCAGATTGATCGTCTCGGTGTGAAAGCTGGTGTTGTTGAATCATTTGTTGGGCCCTCGCTGGGCTGCTGTGCAGCTGGCCTTGCTGGGCTGCCTGGAGTGTTGGGCCCTGCAGGGATGCTGTGGATGATGGGTTCTGCTTCATGGTCAACCGTGGTGTCGGTTGCCACTGGTGTGTGTGTTGGGGGATCAAAAATGGTAGGGTCCAAGGTGGGTTGCTCAGGGTAGTCCGTGAATCTGAATTTGATTTGGTCCAAGTGTTTCTGGTGAATGAGTCCATTTGAAAGTTTGACCCGAAACACCCTGCTTCCCTCTTTTGCCACAGTGCCGGGAAGCCACTTGGGATCTTGTCCATAATTTAAAACAAATACAGGATCATTGATTTCAATCTCGCGTGACACATTGCGCTATCATGGTATGGACTTTGTTGAAGCCGCCTGCCTTCTATCTGTTCATGCAGATCAGGGTGAACTAACGGGAGCCTTGTCTTGAGTGCCCTTTTCATGAGCAGCTTAGCAGGTGGGATCCCAGTGAGTGAGTGGGGTCTCGTGCGGTAGCTAAGCAGGACACGGGATAGGCGAGTCTGCAGTGAGCCTTCAGTTACTCTCTTCAAGCCTTGCTTGATGGTTTGCACTGCTCTCTCTGTCTGACCATTGGATGCTGGTTTAAACGGGGCAGATGTGACATGTTTGATCCCATTACGGGTCATGAATTCTTTGAACTCAGCACTGGTAAAACATGGCCCATTGTCACTCACCAAGACATTGGGTAAGCCGTGTGTGGCAAACATGGCCCACAGGCTTTCAGTAGTGGTAGCGGACATGCTAGCCGACATTATCTCACATTCAATCCATTTGGATTACGCGTCAACAACCACAAGGAACATTTTACCCAAGAACAGGCCTGCATAGTCGATGTGTACCCTAGACCATGGTTTGGAGGGCCAAGACCATAAACTTAGCGGCGCCTCCCTGGGTACATTGCTTAACTGCGAGCATATATCTGTGAACGCAGGACTCTAAGTCTGCATCAATAACGGGCCACCACACGTGGGATCTGGCTATCGCTTTCATCAATACGATGCCTGTGTGGGTACTGTGGAAGTCATTGATGAAGGTGTCTCTGCCCTTCTTGGGACCACTACTCAATTGCCCCACAGAAGGCAGTCTGCCTGTATAGACATTTCATCTTTGTGCTGCTGGAACGGCTTTATCTTTTCCTGCATTTCCACTGGAACATTGGACCAGCTCCCGTGAAGCACACAGCTTTTGACTAGAGATAATAAGGGATCCTGGCTTGTCCAAGTTTTGATCTACCGGGCAGTGACGGGTGATTGCTCGCTCTCAAATGCTTCCATAACCATGGCTAGATCTGCGGGCTGCGATATTTCCACCCCTGTGGCGGAAGGCATAGTTGTATGCGGACAGCGTGAGCGCCCATCTCTGGATGCGGGCTGATGCATTGGTATTTATTTCTTTACTCTTGGAAAACAGGGATATAAGTGGCTTATGGTCAATTTCCAATTCGAACTTTAGCACAAACAGGTATTGATGCATTTTCTTTACCCCATAGACACACGCTAACGCTTCTTTTTCAATCATGCTGTAGGCTCTCTCGGCCTTAGACAGACTCCTGGATGCATAAGCAACCGATTGCAGTTTCCCGAAATCATTAGCTTGTTGCAATACATACCCGACGCCATATGACGACACATCACATGCTAGTACCAAACGCTTACATGGATCATACAACACAAGCAATTTGTTTGAGCATAACAATTTTCTCGCTTTTACAAAGGCATTTTCTTGGCTTTTGCCCCAAACCCATTCACCCCCTTTTCATAGTAAGACATATAAGTTATCAAAATAGTTCAAGAGTCCCAGAGACGACCGCAGCTCCTTCACGTTCTGTAGCCTCGGTGCGTTCTCGATTGCCTCCGTCTTCGCTTTGGTGGGCCTGATGCTGTCCTCCGCAATCCTCTTTCCCAGGAACTCCACTTCAGGCACCAGGAAAACACACTTCGAGTGTTTTAACCTGAGCCCCACGCAGTTGAGTCGACTAAGAACCTCCTCCAGGTTCTGCAGATGCTCGACTGTGTTCCGACCTGTGACCAAGATGGCGTCCTGGAAGACCACGGTGTGTGGGATCGACTTCAGTAAACATTCCATGTTTCTCTGGAATATCGCCGCCGCTGATCGGATTCTAAACGGGCACCTGTTATAAACAAAAAGACTTTTGTGCGTGTTGATGCAGGTGAGGGCCTTCGATGATTCCTCCAGTTCCTGCGTCATGTAGGCTGAAGTCAGATCCAGCTTCGTGAACGTCTTTTCTCCCACAAGCGTTGCAAAGAGGTCGTCGGCTTTTGGTAGTGGGTACTGGTCCTGCAGGGAGAAACGATTGATAGTTATTTTGTAATCGCCACAGATTCTGACGGTGCCGTCTCCCTTGAGGACTGGGATAATAAAACTGGCCCACTCGCTGAACTCGATCGGTGAGATGATGCCTTCTCATTGTAGCCGGTCTAGATCGATCTCTACCCTTTCTCTCATCATGTACGGTACTGCTCTCGCCTTGTGATGGATGGGTCGCGCCCCCGGAATTAGGTGGATCTGCACTTTTGCTCCTTGGAATTTCCACATGCCTGGTTCGAACAGCGAAGGAAATTTGTTTAAGACCTGGGTACACAAACTGTTGTCAGCGTGTGATTGCGCTCAGACGTCGTCCCAGTTTCAGCGTATCTTTCCCAGCCAGCTCCTGCCGAGCAGCGTGGGACCATCGGCCGGTACCACCCAGAGTGGTAGCTTGTGCACCACTCCATCATAGGAGACCTTTACGGTAGCACTGTCGATTACAGGAATCAGTTCTTTTGCGTAAGTTCTTAGTTTCGTGCGAATTGGAAATAAGACTGGCCTTGAGGCTTGTTGCACCACAACCTTTCGAAAGTATTTTTGCCCATGATGGACTGGCTTGCGCCAGTGTCCAGCTGCATTGACACCAGGAGTCCATTTAGTTCAACATTCAGCATTATCGGGGGACAATTCGTGGTGAATGTGTCTGTTAGATCACTTAATTTCCAATGAAATACGAACTCCGATTGTAGTTTTAACTGCTTTATTTTTGGCAGACAGCAGTAAAAAGTTCTTGGCTTTAAGCCAGGTCTTTGTCCTTCTGGGACCACATGGTCAAAATGGCTGTATTTATACCTGGATCAATTTACAGAAAAGAACTCGCCTTCTTTGACCTTATTGGCTCAATTAATAGTCGTTTAACCTTTTAATTGGCTTGCTACCCAAGGGTCCTAAAATGTCAAGTTGATTGATGACTTAATGCAACATGCTGAACTGCACGTAGTCATTGGAGTCTGTGTTTTCTCGACTTGTCTAAATGCAGCCTGTTTGAATTCTCTATCAATCCTCCCTTTGATTCTTTCACAAATTGAATCATAAAACATCAGGTATCACTGGTTAAACATTCTACAAAATAATTTCATACATGTTAATCGAGTTTCCTTCTAAAATTTGTTAATGTGTTTCGCCACATGTCCGGACTAGTAACTTCCACACAAATTTACACCAACCCGAGTTCCATCGTGGCCACAATGGAAGTCTGGTTTTAGTAGGTTAATTAACCTTATTCCAATTTAATCCAAATCAATATCTTAGTTCAACCAGTAAACAACCTTCCCTTAAGCATAACATACTCCTGTGCCACGTACAGACGGTCTGCTGGGACCTGCAAGGTGTCTCACATGCGGGACAGCAGCTACAGCCTGGTCGCAACAACATTTAATCAACATAAACAAACAATATAAAAGTAAAATAATTACAACAAAGAGAATTAAACCTTCCACCAATGAAGTTCCTATTGAACCTAGCCATTCAGTGGCTCCGCTCCACAAAGTGAATGATGGGGGTTGCTTAAGTTTTTCTACCTCGTTTTGGATATGCTCCGCTAAGTGGGTAATTTCTTCAGAGCTATCTGGGATATATGTGCAACACTCAGTTCCGAGTAGGGTGCAAGTACCTCCCTTTTCAGCCAGGATGTAATCAAGGGCCAGTCTATTCTGTAGGGCTACTGTGTGGATTGCTATCATTTCTGCATTGATTTTAACTAGGGCCTCTGAGGTATCATTGGCTACTCGTTCCACAACGGATGCCATGTTAATGGATTCCCTTGCCAGTTTGGCGGTCCCATACCCAGGGATCAGAATGGCAAAGAACCTCTCTGCTTCTGTGATAGCTCTCTTACGATGGTGTAAATGTTCTGACAGTGACTTTATATGATACATATAAGGCACAATGTAGGCTAAATAGCAGGATCCCATCCAATTCTGGGGCAGCCAAGGGTAGGCCTTGTGGCCACACACCCAATAGGTGCCATTATATGCAATAAATGTTAGCTGTTTCTTTGTCAGCAACACTCCGGGGCCTGTCCAGGCTTTTCCATCTGTTTTATTCAGAATCCCCGTTACGTTAAAAATTCCCACATTGGCCCAGTTTGGACGGTTCCGTGGCTTGATTATATTATAATTCCGGGAGCAGTTACTATACCCCATATTTTAGCCTCCTTTGATGTTTCTAATCAGACAGACCGATTCCCACGGTCTTCCTATTCCCGTTGTATTAGTGATAACAAAAAATGGGGGCCGTTTGGAATTATTGTAGCACGGTTGGTATCCCCCTTCAAAGGTAGTCAGATTGTAACCTGCTGACTTCCATTTACGTGCCCAGTTTTCCGTATCCTGAAACGCATTGCCTGTTTTGTTTTGATTAATTATCCACTCAGCCATTTCCGAGATATTCAAGGGAACTGGCCTCAAGGGAATCCCTCCCTTTGAGTGAATAGGAATATGCGCACACACCCAACAACTAGAAATGTTACCTTGTTTGGCATAAATGTATGACATATATAAAAAGGTATTTACATGTAATTCCCTTGCTACCCTACTATTTCCCTTTGGTGCAGAGGGTCGGCTAGTAAGAAGTAGGCCTATGCCTAGAATACCTACAATCAATAATACAATAAATTTATACATTTTCGCAAAAAATAATTGTCCTTATTAGATTTCAGCTTCAGTTACAGGTGCTCATTTAACGTGTGAAGCGTGGATCCAGGCTTTTTTTCCTTGGACTTTAACAGCTGCCTGGGTGGTCAATAACACTTGATAAGGTCCCTCCTACTTGGCACCCAAAGCTTCTTTATGCAACTTTTTCACATACGCCCAGACTCCCGGGATGATGTCGTGTTCTCCTTCGGGTGGATTACCCCAAGCTGCCGATACCTGTCGGGAAACAGAACTAATAGCATTGGTTAAGTTCTGACAGTATGATAACAAAGTGTCACTCATTAAGTGAACATCAGCTTTCCGTAAATCGATAGTTCCTGGCAGCGACATGGGTCTTCCTGTTATAATTTCAAATGGGCTTAGACCGGTAGTT
The DNA here is from genome assembly GCF_044704955.1 of Pristiophorus japonicus. NCBI lineage: Eukaryota > Metazoa > Chordata > Chondrichthyes > Pristiophoridae > Pristiophorus > Pristiophorus japonicus. Next base: position 275,949,741 of record NC_091979.1, on the reverse strand, counting down.
CTGTTCGGGGTTGCCCTCATGCTACATAGCACTATTGGTAGTGCCTGGGGCCATGGTGTTCCTTCTTGGTGATATTTGGCAAGCCGTTGTTTCAAAGTTCGATTCATTCGTTCTACTTGTCCTGATGATTGTGGATGATAAGGACAGTGTAAATCCCACGTAATGTTCAGTAACCTACAGACTTCTTGGCAGACAGCACCTGTGAAGTGTGTTCCCTGATCTGAGTCAATGCTACTCGGGACTCCCCATCGGGGAATGTAATGAGTGCTTTCAATCTGCACATCTGTGTTGGTTCTTCTGGAGGAACGCCCTGTGAGGCGGCATCTTTAGCTGCCTGGTCGGCTAGGGCATTTCCCTGTGCTTCTGTGGTATTTTTCTTGGTATGGGCCTTACACTTCAGGATGGACACTTCCTGAGGTAATTGTAAGGCCTCCAGTAAGTCTCGGACTTCTTTTCCATTTCGGATAGGTGTACCAGCAGCAATGAGGAATCCTCTTTTCCGCCATAACATACCAAAGTCGTGAGCGACTCCAAAAGCATAACGCGAATCTGTGTAGACATTAGCTGTTTGTCCTTCTGCTATTCGACATGCTTCTGACAGGGCCGTAACTCGGCCTGTTGTGCTGACGTACCTGAGGGTAAACATTCTTTTACCACTACCTCATATAAGGTTGTAACTGCCCATCCTGATTTTCTGGTACCATTGTCAACAAAGGAGGAACCATCTGTAAACAGAATGAGGTCTGGGTTGTGCAGAGGCTCCTCTGCTGCTAAGGCTGCTTCTTCTGTTTCTTTTAAAATCTCCACGCAGTCATGCTCTTCACATTCTCCCCCCCTCTTGCTCCCTCGATTCTGACATCGGGAGCATAGTTGCGGGATTAACCGGGCTGGCCCAGATGATATGGAGATTAGGAGCTTCCAAAACTGCTGTCCAGCGGGTCCATCTTGCTGCTGTCACCTGAGACATTCTATTCATAGACAGCAAAGCGTGTACGGTGTGGGGACACTTGACAATCAGCTTTTGGTCGAGGACTAGACCCGCAGTGGTCATTACCGCTTGACATGTAGCTTCCATGGCCCTTAGGCAACTTCCCCATCCGAGGGCTACCGCATCCAGTTTTGCCGAATAATAGCCAATAGGTCTTTGCCGATCCCCATGTTCTTGTGTCAGTATAGCTGTCATATATCCTTCTTTCTCATGGACAAACAGGATAAATGGCTTACCACTGTCGGGGAGTCCCAGAGCCGGTGCCGAACACAAAGCCTTTTTCAAACTCAGGAAGGCCTCTTGCTGTTCTTTTGTGAGGGTGATGGCTTCTTTAGAGGCACGTTTCCCCTTTAAAATATCATTCAATGGCTGAGCAAGCTGTGTGAAGGAGTCAATCCAATTTCTGTTAAAGTTACACAATCCCAAAAAAGACCTTAGTTCCTGAATAGTGGTGGGTTTTTTAGCAGCCCGAATGGCTGCAGTTCTATCCTGGGTAAGTTCTCTCTTTCCTTGCGAAATTTTTTATCCCAGGTATACAACCTCTTCTTGGGATATTTGTGCTTTGTCAATGCTGGCTTTATGTCCTTTCAGCCGCAGGTGATCCAGCAAAGCTCGTAAATCTTGTTCATGCTGTTCTTCCGTGTTTGAAGCTAGCAAGATATCGTCTACATATTGGATGACTGTGGATGGCAGGGGAGGTAATTCTCGCAAATGGCTTTGTAAAGCCATGTGGAATACCGTAGGGCTGTTGTGGAAACCCTGTGGTAACCAGGTCCAAGTATACTGTTGCCCTTGGACCGTGAAAGCAAACCACTGTCGAACCTCCGGTGCCAGAGGCACCGACCAAAATCCGTTGGCCATATCTATAACCGAGAAATATTTATGTTCTGGTTTGAGGGCATTAACAATGGTGGAGGGATCTGCGACCAAAGGAGCTTTTTGATCAATACACTGGTTAGCTTTCCTATAATCGACAGTCAAACGCCAAGTCTCATTAGATTTCTGTACCGGCCACACGGGGCTATTGGAGGAGCTATGCGTTTTAATAAGCACCCCTTGTTTCTCCAATTGCTGAATAACCGGTAAGATTCCCGCGATGGCAGTTGGACTGATGGGATACTGTTTAGTGCATGGAGGCTTGGTCCCTGTAAATGACGCAGGCTCCATCTGGCGTAGGCCACAATCGTTCTTATCTTTAGCCCATATCGGGTGTTCCTTCAATTCTTCTTTCTTCAAAGTTCTAATTGACCATGTCACCCGACCATCCTCGAAATGCAACGATGAATCTACTTGGATTAGAACGTCCATTCCCAAAAGGGGTTGATCTACTGGGCCTATCCAGACCGGCGTGGTTAGTTCATGTGGACCCAGCCCTATAAGTACCGGTGTTGTCCTTTTAATTTCCATTTAATGGCCCCCAACTCCATAGGCTGTACGTGCCCTACCATCCAACGGCAAAAAGTCTCCATATTGTAGGGGTTAGCATGTTAATTCCGCCCCTGTGTCTAAAAGACAGTCCACATCCTTATCGCCCACCCTCACAGTTATATATAGCCCATCTCCCCTTTGTTGTATTAGTGTGAGGAGGGGGGCCAGGGTGGGCTCTAACCGTTTTTTGCTATCCCAAATAACTCCTTCTGTTGTTGTATTGTCAGTCGCTTAAATGCTTCTATGAGGTCGTTATCTTGTGACAAGCCTGGTTTGTTGGCTGAATTGTATCCCTGGCTGCATCCTCTTCCCCAGCTACGACCTTTCTGTTTTGCCCTGCACGTCTTGGCCCAGTGACCTTCTTTCCCACAATAATGACATTTTCCGGGTAATTTTCCTAATGACTGTTTATCGGAATCCTGGGATTTCCATCCCATAGCCTATACAGCTCGGACTTTAGCTCCCATATCCTGATCTAATTGGTTACATCGATCCACCAATGCTGCAAAGGTAGTTCCTCTACCTTCCCAGTCCGGTAACACTACCTTAAGCATTTTGGACAGTTCTGGCTTTAGACCTGCCACGAAAGCTGCTTTCAGGGGTCCAAACACTTGTTCATCCATTTCCTCATCCGTATTATTCATACCCGAATGTTCTAGCCACATGCATCTAAACCGCTCGTCATACTGCAGGACCTCCTCTGTTCCTTTCTGTTGGCAGGCTGCAATTTTTCCCCAGTCTGTCTTAGCTGGACTGAAGGCTTGCAGCCAGTGTTTAATCACCTCCCATCCTGCATCTAAATCTTGCTCATCCTGCCCCAAAGCTTCTTCTTCCTTGTCGTGCAATTTTCTTCCCTGTGTTTTTGGCACCATTATGGTCAGAATTTGCACTCCGTCCCAGGGATGAAGTTGATATATATTTCTGAACGGTCCAATTGGTCCCACGTTTTTACTCCCCCTTTCTTTGGATTGGGCAACTCCTTGGACGATTTATCAATTTTCTCTGGGTCTGCTGGATCGTGAAATAAGTATTCTGCATACACCCTTTTCCTCGTTTTTTTGGTTCCGCCCTCATCCGCAGTCTCTTCTGATTTGACTACAACTCGTCATTTTTTAAATGGGGCAAAGCGCACCCCTAATTCTTCATCCTCCGACCCTGTATTGTTGGAGGATTCAGAATCCGTATCTATTCCTCGGTCGTGTCTTCGGGTTTGCGCTTTTAATTTATCCAAACATGGGTACCCTGGGAATTGACCGATACATTTTCCTTTTCCTATTACTGTCTCTTGACCTAATGATTTTTTCCATTCTTTAATTTCACCTTTAAGATCTTTAACTTCCGCTTCCAGCTTTTCAAGTTCAAGCTTTTTCTGTCGCAGCTGTGCACAAACAGCTTGCAATTGATCCTTTGTACTGGTCAGTTCTCGATCATGTTGGGAACGCATTATAATTTCATTCCGCTTTCGGATCTGGCCCATAACCGCTAGGGACCATCTAGTTCGCTCTTTATTTTTCATACAGGTCGTTTTTCCCCAGAACCTTTTAATCTCGTCCAAGGACCATTGTCCTTTGGAGGTTCCGTACTTTTGTTCGAGCTTAATACAGGTTTTAGATAAATTGAATTGTTGCTCTATGTATTCTTTCAACTGTTCGAGAATTAAATCCAGCGAAACTTCAGGTGGTGCCTGCCCACCTTTAACAGTTGTAGGCAATTCTTTGCTCTTATCTCCTGCTGCCATAATATTGATTTATTTACTGGAGTCTCGAGTCGTAGGCTTTCTAGCCAATCAAAAGGTCGGTGATTAATTAACTAACACACCGCCGAAGTTTAGACGTCTATGGGACCTCGAGCCGACTACCAACCGGAGGGTTCGCAAACCGGAGGCTTTCGGAATCGCGTAGAAGGAGAGGCGAATTTAGACTTTGACCGAGGACTTTTTTAAAAGAGGTGTCCTTACCTCCTTATTTAGATCCGATGTCCAAAATTCAGTTTCTTTCCTCAGCAATCCTGTTCGTGACGTCAAAATTGTTAGATCTCTTAATTTCCAATGAAATACGAACTCCGATTGTAGTTTTAACTGCTTTATTTTTGGCAGACAGCAGTAAAAAGTTCTTGGCTTGAAGCCAGGTCTTTGTCCTTCTGGGACCACATGGTCAAAATGGCTGTACTTAAACCTGGATCAATTTACAGAAAAGACCTTATTGGCTCAATTAACAATCTTTTAACCTTTTAATTGGCTCGCTACCCAAGGGTCCTAAAATGTCAAGTTGATTGATGACTTACTGCAACATGCTGAACTGCATGTAGTCATTGGAGTCTGTGTTTTCTCAACTTGTCTAAGCGCAGCCTGTTTGAATTCTCTATCAGTGTCTACCCCATGTACCTCTGCCTCCTCTATCTGAGGCTCTGTTTTGTCATGATCCTCCTCTGCAACATGGTTGTTTTCAGGTTTAACAGGCTTAGCAGCTCGCCTGCACACTCGTTGGAGGTGTCCCATTGTTCCACAGCCCTTGCAAACGTAACCTTTGAATCGGCATGAATGGAAACTGTCATGTATTCAACCAGCATTGTAACCATGTATAATCTGACCTGTGGGAACAATGACCACTAGGTGGTGAACTTGTGGGAGACACGCCTAACCTGGACCTTCAGATATAAAATGGAAGCTCCACCCACTTCCATCACTTGAGTGCGAAGGAATAAAGGACAGGTCACAGACTGACCTTCTCTCAAGCATGGGCCTCGTGTGCATTTATACTGTATAGTAAGGATGTATCAATGGCAACGAGAAACTGGGATTTAAACCACGTGAGCATGGCCACTAGCAGAACAGACGAGAGGTACTGTGTTAAGGAATGGTTGGGACAGAGATTCAACATTGTTAAAGCAGCACACAGTTCTCCAGGCAGACAAGGGCAATCGGGGATGCCCCAACATGTAGTCAAACCCAGAGGGGGAGTTCGACAGAGATAATGGCAAGCTGAACGGTGATTCACGCCATTGCAAGGGACAATGTGGCCAGTAATGGGGCCATCAACACCTGTTAATGGCGCACTCAAGGACAGTCACAGGGGCAGTCAGGGACGATCAACTGGCAAGGGACCTTTTGTTTCCAACAACAGCTCATGTTGGAGGCGTGGAGGCACACACTCAGCCGGAGTTTGCAGAGATGAGCAAAATACCTGCAGAAATTGCAGAAATGAACGCTGGGGAAATTGCTGGAAGCTGAAGTTCAGCGAGCTCATGTGGAGCACATATACAGTTCATACACCAGGACACCACCGATAATGATGAAAGTGTTCCTCAATGGCATCCCAGTATCAATGGAGCTAGACACGGGGGCCAGCCAGTCCCTGATGGGTATCAAACAGTTCAAAAAGTTGTGGCCGTCCAAGGCCAGGAGGCCAAAATTATCGTCAATTGACGCACAGCTACGGACATACACAAAGGAGATCATTCCGGTGCTAGGCAGCGCCATGGTAGTCGTGACCCACAAAGATTCGGAGAGCAGGTTGCCACTCTGGATTGTCCCGGGGGATGGTCCCGCACTACTGGGGAGGAGTTGGCTTGCTGTCATGAACTGGAAATGGGGCGATGTCAATGCAATTTCTTCTGTGTAGCGAGTATCATGCTCACAGATCCTGGACAAATTTGACTCATTATTTCAACCCGGCATTGGCACTTTCATGGGGGCCAAGGTAGTGATTCACATAAACCCGGACGCCAGGCCAGTACACCACAAGGCCAGAGCGGTGCCGTACGTGATGCGGGAAAAGATAGAAGGCGAATTGGACCGCCTGCTGAGGGAAGGCATCATCTCGCCACTCGAATTCAGTAACTGGGCGAGCCTGGTTGTGCCGGTGTTCAAGGCAGATGGGTTGGTCAGGATATGTGGTGATTACAAGGCCACCATCAATCGGGTGTCACTCCAAGACCAGTACCCGCTACCGGGAGCAGAGGACCTCTTTGCGACGCTATCCAGTGGCTAACTTTTTTCAAAATTGGACCTGACCTCAGCTTACATGACCCAGGAGCTGGCAAGTGAGTCGAAGAAGCTGACCACCATCACGACACACAAGGGGTTGTTTGAGTACAACAGATGTCCGTTCGGGATTTGTTCGGCCGCCGCGATCTTCCAACGAAATATGGAAAGCCTCCTCAAGTCGATTCTAGGAACGGTGGTTTTTCAGGACGACATCCTCATCACGGGTTACGATACTGAAGAACACCTCCACAACCTAGAGGAGGTGCTACGCAGACTGGACCAGGTAGGGCTGCGACTGAAAAAGGCGAAGTGCGACTTCCTAGCTCCAGAGGTAGAATTCCTGGGGATGAGGGTAGCAGCAGACGGGATCAGCCCTACTGCGTCCAAAATGGAAGCGATCCAGAGTGCACCCAGACCCCGTAACACGACGGAGCTGCGTTCGTTCCTGGGGCTCTTGAGCTATTTTGGTAACTTTCTTCCCAAATTGAGCACACTGCTAGAGCCGCTACACGTGCTCCTACGCAAAGGTCGTGAATGGGTCTGGGGGCGAACGCCAGGAAAGGGCTTTTAATAGAGCACGTAATTTGTTATGTTCCAACAATCTGTTAACGCTATATGACCCATGTAAGAAACTTGTGTTAACGTGCGATGCGTCGTCCTATGGTGTGTGTGTGTGATGCAGCATGTCAATGCCAAGGGTCAGTTACAGCTGATAGCTTATGCCTCCAGAAGTCTATCCCAGACAGAAAGTGGCTACGGGATGGTAGAAAAGGAGGCGCTCGCATGTGTATATGTGGTAAAGAAAATGCACCAGTACCTGTTTGACAGGAAATTTGAGCTGGAGACAGATCACAAACCCCTAACGTCCCTTTTGGCCGACAATAAGGCCATAAATGCAAACGCATCGGCCCGCATACAGAGGTGGGCATTCACGTTAGCCGCCTATGACTATACAATTCGGCACAGACCGGGCACCGAAAACTGCGCCGATGCACTCAGCAGGCTCCCACTAGCCACCACTGAGGGGGCTACCGAGAATGCTGCTGAGATGATCATGGCTGTTGAAGCTTTCGGAAGCGAAGGCTCACCTGTGACAGCCCGTCAGATTAAAGTCTGGACAAATAGAGACCCGCTATTGTCTCTAGTCAAGAAATGTGTCCTGAATGGGGACTGGGCAGCCACGTACAGGGCATGCCCTTAGGAATTTAAACCATTTCACAGGCGCAAGGATGAACTCTCGATTCAGGCCGATTGCCTACTGTGGGGAAACCGCGTAGTCATGCCCCAGGTGGGCAGAGAGGTGTTCATCAGAGAACTCCACAATAAGCACCCGGGCATTATCATGATGAAGGCAATTGCCAGGTCACACGTTTGGTGGCCATGGATAGACGCGGATCTGGAACTTTGTGTTCGCAGGTGCAACACGTGTGCCCAGCTGGGCAATGCGCCCAGGGAAGCCTCCCTTAGCCCCTGGCCATGGCCCACCAAGCCTTGGTCATGCATCCATGTGGACTACGCAGGTCCTTTCATGGGAAAAATGTTTTTGGTTGTAGTAGACGTCTACTCCAAATGGATCGAGCATGACATTTTAAATTCAAGCACATCCTCTGCCACGGTAGAAAGTCTACGGGCAATGTTTGCCGCCCACGGTCTCCTGGACATCTTGGTCAGCGACAATGGCCCGTGCTTCACAAGCACTGAATTCCTGGACTTCATGGCAGGCAATGGAATTAACCATGCCAGAATGGCACCGTTCAAGCCGGCCTCAAACCGCCAGGCAGAACGAGCAGTGCAGATAATCAAACAGGGGCTGCTCAGAATCCAAGGGGGTTCCCTACAAAGCTGCTTATCACACTTCCTGTTGGCCTATAGATCCCGACCACACTCGCTCACAGGGGTTCCACCCGCAGAGCTGCTAATGAAAAGGATGCTCAAAACCAGGTTATCCCTTATACACCCCAACGTGAAAGAAATTGTTGAGAGCAGGCGTTAGTCACAATGTGACTACCATGACAGGAATGCGAAGGCGCGATGTATTGATGTAAATGACCCTGTTTTTGTCCTCAACTACGCTGCAGGGCCCAAATGGCTCACAGGCACTGTGATTGCCAAAGAGGGAAATAGGATTCTGGTAGTTAAACTTACCAATGGACAAATTTGCCACAAACACGTGGATCAAACAAAAAGGAGGTTCAGCAACCCCATAGAAGAAGCAGAGGAAGAACACGATATAGAGTTCACTCCACCACAGGTGACCGAACACCGGAACCAAAGGGAGGAGAGCCCAGTCACTGTGGGCAGCCCGGATAGCTCTGAGCCACCGCAAACAACAGACACTCAGGCCAGCGCCCAACAACCGGAGCCCCAACTCAGGCGCTCTAAAAGAGAGCGTAAACCACCAGAGAGAGGCAACCTGTGATCCCAATAAGACTTTGGGGGGGAGGTGATGTCATGTATTCAACCAGCATTGTAACCCATGTATAAACTGACCTATGTTGTACACTGTGAGAACAATGACCGCAAGGTGGTGAACTTGTGGGAGACACTCCTAACCTGGACCTTCAGGTATAAAAGGGGAAGCTCCACCCACTTTCAGCACTTGAGTGCTAAGGAATAAAGGACAGGTCACAGACTGACCTTCTCTCAAGCAGGGGCCTCGTGTGCATTTATACTGTATAGTAAGGACATATCAGAAATGATGATCATCCCCGCAGCGCCAACAAGGTGTCAATGGCCTTGCATTCATCACCCTTGATGGTGGACTCTCAGACATCTGCGGACGTGTAGCTGCTGGTATGTGTGACCTGCCCTGTCCGTTACGATTCAAAAACAACATCACTTTATTCACATTACTTGTAGCAGCACTTGTGTGCTGAGAGATTTGCTTAGTATTGTCACTGATCGCTGCAGTGTATGGAGAGTCAGACTCAACACTGTGAGCTCAAAGTAATGTATGAGCTTAGTCTTTTATTGCAGGTCTCCAGAGTGCCTCTCCAACCTAGAAGCACTCTTGAATACCTGTGCTCCCAAGGGATTATGAGATCCCTTGGGACTCCAGGGAATGAGCCCTCTGGTGGCTGTACAGAGTATATACAAGTCCAGATACATAACAACATTCCCCCCTAAAGTCAATAATGTAACTATTTACAATGTGAGTCGATCTGGAACCCTTCTTGCCCTGGTTGATCGTCTCGGTGTGAAGGCTGGTGTTGTTGAGTCATTTGTTGGGCCCTCGCTGGGCTGCTGTGCAGCTGGCCTTGCTGGGCTGCCTGATGTGTTGGGCCCTGCAGGGCTGCTGTGGATGATGGGTTCTGCTTCATGGTCAACCGTGGTGTTGGTTGCCACTGGTGTGTGTGTTGGGGGATCAAAAAAGGTAGGGTCCAAGGTGGGTTGCTCTGGATAGTCTGTAAATCTGAGTTTGATTTGGTCCAAGTGTTTTCGGTGAATGAGTCCATTTGAAAGTTTGACCCGAAATGCCCTGCTCCCCTCTTTGGCCGCGACAGTGCCGGGAGGCCACTTGGGACCTTGCCCATAATTTAATACAAATACAGCATTATTGATTTCAATTTCGCGTGACACATTTGCTCTATCATGGTATGCACTTTGTTGAAGCCGCCTGCTCTCTACCTGTTCATGTAGATCAGGGTGAACTAACGAGAGCCTTGTTTTAAGTGCTCTTTTCATGAGCAGTTCAGCAGGTGGGATCCCAGTGAGTGAGTGTGGTCTCGTGCGGTAGCTAAGCAGGACTCGGGAGAGGTGAGTCTGCAGTGAGCCTTCAGTTACTCTCTTCAAGCCTTGCTTGATGGTTTGCACTGCTCTCTCTGTCTGACCATTGGACGCTGGTTTAAACGGGGCAGATGTGACATGTTTGATCCCGTTACGGGTCATAAATTCTTTGAACTCAGCACTGGTAAAACATGGACCATTGTCGCTCACCAGGCATCGGGTAAGCCATGTTTGGCCCGCAGGCTATCAGCGGTGGCAGTGGACGTGCTGGCCGACATTATCTCACATGCAATCCACTTGGAGTACTCGTCTACAACCACAAGGAACGTTTTACCCAAGACAGAGCCTGATAGCGAGGTGTACCCTAGACCATGGTTTGGAGGGCCAAGACCATAAACTTAGCGGCGCCTCCCTGGGTACATTGCTTAACCGCGAGCATATATTACATTTGTGAACGCAGGACTCTAAGTCCGCATCGATGCCGGGCCACCACAATGGGATCTGGCTATCGCTTTCATCATTACGATGCCTGGGTGGGTACTGTGGAGGTCATTGATGAAGGTGTCTCTGCCCTTCTTGGAGACCATTACTTGATTGCCCCACAGAAGGCAGTCTGCCTGTATAGACATTTCATCTTTGCACCGTTGGAATGGTTTTATCTCTTCCTGCATTTCCACTGGGACACTGGACCAGCTTCCATGAAGCTTTTGACTAGAGATAATAAGGGGTCCTGGCTTGTCCAGGTTTTGATCTGCCGGGCAGTGACGGGTGATTGCTCATTCTCAAGTACTTCCATAACCATGGCTAGATCTGCGCTGCACCATTTCCACCCCCGTGGTGGGCAATGGCAGCCTACTGAGAGCATCGGCGCAGTTTTCTGTGCCTGGCCTGTGGTGGATGGCGTAGTTGTATGCGGACAACATGAGCGCCCATCTCTGGATGCAGGCCGATGCGTTGGTATTTATCCCTTTGCTCTCAGAAAACAGGGATATGAGTGGCTTATGGTCAGTTTTGAATTCAAATTTTAACCCAAACAGGTATTGATGCATTTTCTTTACCCCATAGACACACGCTAACGCTTCTTTTTCAATCATGCTGTACGCTCTCGGCCTTAGACAGAATCCTGGATGCATAAGCAACCGGTTGCAATTTCCCGACATCATTGGCTTGTTGCAATACACACCCAACGCCATATGACGACACATCACATGCTAGTACCAAACGCTTACATGGATCATATAACACAAGCAATTTGTTTGAGCATAACAATTTTCTCGCTTTTACAAAGGCATTTTCTTGGCTTTTGCCCCATTGGCCACCTTTTCGTAGTAAGACATGTAGTGGTTCTAGCAGTGTGCTGAGACCCGGTAAGAAGTTACCAAAGTAGTTCAAGAGTCCCAGGAACAACCGCAGCTCTGTCATATTCTGTGGCCTCAGTGCGTTCTCGATTGCCTCCGTCTTCGCATTGGTGGGCCTGAAGCCATCCGCCACAATCCTCCTTCCCAAGAACTGCACTTCAGGTGTCAGGAAAACTCACTTCGAGCTTTTTAACCTGAGCCCCACGCGGGTTCTGCAGATGCTCAACTGTGTTCCGACCTGTGACCAAGATGTTGTCCTGGAAGACCACGATGTGCAGGACCGACTTCAGTAAACTTTCCATGTTTCTCTGGAATATCGCCGTCACTGATCGGATTCCAAACGGGCATCTGTTATAAACAAAAAAGACCTTTGTGCATGTTGATGCAGGTGAGGGCCTTCGATGATTCCTCCAGTTCCTGTAGGAACTGTAGGCTGAAGTCATGTAGGCTGAAGTCAGATCCAGCTTCGGCTTTTGGAAGTGGGTATTGGTCCTGCAGGAAGAAACGATTGATAGTTACTTTGTGATCACCACAGATTCTGACGGTGCCATCTCCCTTGAGGACTGGGACAGTAGGACTGGCCCAATCGCTGAATTCGATCGGTGAGATGATGCCCTCTCTTTGTAGCCGGTCAAGCTCAATTTCTGCCCTTTCTCTCATCATGTACGGTACTGCTCTCGCCTTGTGATGGATGGGTCGCGCCCTCGGAATTAGGTGGATCTGCACTTTTGCTCCTTGGAATTTCCTGATGCCTGGTTCGAACAGCGAAGGAAATTGTTTAAGACCTGTGCTCACGAAGTGTCATCAGCGGGCGATAGCGTTCGGATGTTGTCCCAGTTCCAGCGTATCTTTCCCAGCCAGCTCTTGCCAAGCAGCGTGGGACCATCGCCCGGTGCCACCCAGAGTGGTAGCTTGTGCACCGCTCCATCATAGGCTATTTTTACGGTAGCACTGCCGATTACAGGAATCAGCTCTTTCGTGTAAGTTCTTAGTTTCGTGCGAATTGGAGTTAAGACTGTCCTTGAGGCCTTGTTGCACGACAACCTTTCGAAAGTCTTTTTGCCCATGATGGACTGGCTCGCGCCCGTGTCCTGCTCCATTGACACTGGGAGTCCACTTAGTTCAACCTTCAGCATTATTGGGGGAGAATTCTATGAGAGGTTCTGTTTCATCGTGATCCTCCGTGGATCTGTCCTCCTCTGCAACGTGGTGGTTTGCAGGTTTAGCAGGCCTAGCAGCTCGCCTGCACACTCGATGGAGGTGTCCCATTGTTCCACAGCCCTTGCAAATATATCCTTTGAATCGGCATGAATGGAAACGATGATCAGCCCCGCAGCGCCAACAAGGTCTTGATGGCCTTGCATTCATCACCCTTGATGGTGGACTCTGAGACATCTGCGGATGTGTAGCTGCAGGTATGTGTGAGCTGCCCTGTCCGTTACAATTCGAAAACAACATCACTTTGTTCACAATACTTGTAGCAGCACTACAAGTGCTGGGCTATCGCTATGGCCTTACTCAAGGTTGGAGTCTCTGCAGTCGAAAATTTGCAATGCCAAGTACGAAAAAGTCTCTAAGCATGTGCTCCAAATGTCCTTCAAATTCGCAATGTCCTGCAAGGAGTCTTAGCTCAGCGACATAACTTGCCACTTCCTGGCCTTCAGATGTTTTGTAGGTGTAGAACTGGTACCTCGCCATCAGAAAGCTTTCCTTCGGGTTCAAATGCTCTCGGCCCAGTGAGCACAAATCTGTATGATTTCTCCGTGGGTTTTGCTGGAGTGAGCAGATTCTTCATGAGGCCATACGTTGGTGTCCCACAGACGGTGAGGAGGATCGTTCTATGTTTGGCAGTGCTCTCTTCCCTATCTAGCTCGTTGGCCACAAAGTATTGGTCGAGTCGCTCCACAACAATTTCGCAATCATCTCCAGGATTCCCACTTTTTTCTGCATTTTTGGGTTCGCTATCTGTGTCTCGTCGCCAGTTGTAGTGTATGGAGAAAGAGTCAGACTGAACACTGTGAGCTCAAAGTAACGTGTGACCTTAGTCTTTTATTGCAGGTCCCCAAAGTGTCTCTCCAACCTGTGAAGCCTCCTTAAATACCTGTGCTCCCAAGGGATTATGAGATCTCTTGGGACTCCGGGGAATGAGCCCTCTGGTGGCTGTACAGAGTATATACAAGTCCAGATACATAACAACGGCAATGAATGCCTGGGCTATCGCTATGGCCTTACTCAAGGTTGGGGTCTCTACAGTCAAAAGTTTGTGGAGTATGGTTTCGTGGCCAATGCCAAGTACAAAAAAGTCTCTGAGCATGTGCTCCAAATGTCCTTCAAATTCGCAAAGACCTGCAAGGCATCTTAGCTCGGCGTCATAACTCGCCACTTCCTGGCCTTCAGACCTTTTGTATGTGTAGAACCAGTACCTCGCCATCAGAACGCTTTCCTTCGGGTTCAAATGCTCTCGGACCAGTGAGCACAAATCGTTGTACGATTTCTCCGTGGGTTTCACTGGAGAGAGCAGATTCTTCATGAGGCCATACGTTGGTGCCCCACAGACGATGAGGAGGATCACCCTTCGTTTGGCAGCGCTCTCTTCCCCATCTAGCTCATTGGCCACAAATTATTGGTCGAGTCGCTCCAGAAAAATTTCCCAATCATCTCCCTCTGAAAATTTCTCCAGGATGCCCACTGTTCTCTGCATCTTTGGGTTCGCTATCTGTATCTCATCGCCAGGTGTTGTGTATGGAGAAAGAGTCAGACTGAATACTGTGAGCTCAAAGTAACGTGTGACCTCAGTCTTTTATTGCAGGTCTCCAGAGTGCCTCTCCAACCTGTGAAGCCTTCTTAAATACCTGTGCTCCCAAGGGATTATGGGATCTCTTGGGACTCCGAGGAATGAGCCCTCTGTACAGAGTAAATACAAGTCTGCATATATAACACTACCTTCCTATCAAAACTCAGCCCGGGAAGTCAGCGGGCCGGCCGGTGCGGGAGGCCACTCGGCCGGGGATAGGTGCGGGATGCCAGGGAGTGCACAGGGAACTGGCCACAGGCTCACAGAAGACACAGGCTCGCAGAAGACATAGGCTGGCTGGCTGGGCTGTAGGAATCAACCTACTCACGGACAGCGGGCCGGCCGGTGCGAGAGCCCACTTGGCTGGGATAGGTGCAGGACGACCGGGAGAGCACAGGGAACTGGCCACCAACATCCAACCAGAAGACACAGACTGGCTGGCTGGGCTGCAGGAATCAACCTCACTCACGGACAACGGGCTGGCCCGTGCGAGAGCCCACTCAGCCGGGGATAGGTGCGGGATGACCGGGGGAGCACAGGGAACTGGCCACCGACACTGGCGACCAAGCAGAAGACACAGGCTCACAGAAGACACAGGCTGGCTGGCTGGCTGCAGGAATCAACCTCATGGACAGGCTGCAACAGGCTGGTTGGGGGTTGGGGGGGGCATGGGGGAGATGAGGAGGGAGAGAGAAGTCACATGACTGAAGGGGGGAGGGGGAGAGAACAAAAGATCTTTGGGTGTGGATATATACATATCTTGGGGGCGAGTGAAAGAGAGAGAGACAGAACTGGGAGACTGCTGTGCTGCCTGCTTTGCTGCCATTTTACCTTCTTTGACCTTTGAAAGTTTAACTTTAACTTTAAGTTTGGGTGGAGCAATATCAATGCCACACCGTTTTCAAGCGTTCAATGTGCTACGTAGGAGACAATTGATTAGAGCACATCACATCAGGAACATCAGAGCCTGTAGGCTGCTGGGCAGGTGGCCTTACCCACTTCGGCAATTTCGAGTCAGGCGTTCGTACCTGGACCTGAGTGATGCAGATTGTGTCAGAAAACTGCGTTCCGCAGAGAAGTTGTCCGTGAGATCTGTGAGTTGCTGAGACCAGACTTACAGCCGTGAAGCGGCAGGTGGACTGCTTTGTCATTTGAAGTGAAGGTTACCGCTGAACTTTCCTTCTATGCCTCGGGATCGTTTCAAGCTACAACTGGAGATGTGTGCACGATCTCTCAACATGGAATACATGTCTCCATTCACCGGGTCACAGCTGCACTGTATGCGCGGAGGAATGACCTGGTCAAGAAAGATCCTTTTGAATTTAATCGCATTGATATTCATGATTTGCCACTGCTTCCAGTTTGGTATCATTTGAAAATGTGGACAGTTTCAACACAATTTCTTCGACTAAATCATTTCTAAAAATTATACAGAACGGAGACCCCAACATTGAATCTTGTAGCACTCCACTGGAAACTGGCTGCCAATCAGATACCTGCCCATGCAATACCAGCCAGCCTTTTGCCAATTCATTTTAATACATTGCCATCTATCCCACAGGCTTGGATGTTATGTAGCAGCCTATTATGTGGGACAGTGTCAAGTGCCTTTCTGAAATCCAGGTAGATAGTATCCACTACCTTTCTCCCAGTCTACTAGGTCTATTATTTCCTCAAAGAAATCCAATAAATTAGTCAAGCAATGCCTCCCATTCCTAAATTCACGCTGACAGTCTCGGATCACCTCATTCCTCTCAAGATACTCTCTTATATTATCCTTCATAATATTGTTACTTTCCCCAACAGTGGAAGTAATGTCTACAGGTCTATAATTTGATGGTTCATCCATTCCCCTTTTTTTGAAATAAATGCAATATATTTAAGTAATATATAAGAAAAACTTTATTAAATTCAAAATTATTTGTTAATGTAGTTGCGGTTATTTCTATTATGCAAGTCTGGTAACAGCAATTTATCAATACTGACCTGTGGTATCGAATATTATTTCAATGTATTTACTTTGAATAATAATGACTGAATACTCGTTCCCAAATGGTTTATTGTTAGGGTTCAAATTTCAGTTAAAATTTGTATAGTGCATGGTGGGCTGGGAGCACCAAATAGTGTTATCATGACCATCTATAGGGCAGCAATTTTGAATCAGAACTTCAAAAGACGTTAATGCTTGATTATCCTAAAACAAATGGTTTAAAAACTCAATGGGCTGGAAATTCGCTGGGATACCACCCCTCGCGCGGGTCGGGACAGGAATGGTAAAGGGTTGGCAGCCACAACGCCAGCTATCGCGCCGCTCGGCAATTTCAGTGTCCGGGTATCGGCAGCGCAGAAGATTATGGCCCGGGAGTGTCGCGCCGGCGTACAACGCCCCTGGTGTCGACCCGCTTTAAAAATTTGTTTCACGCTGAAACCGTAGCGCCCCATAGTGACCCCGCCAGAGAAAGCTGGCGTGCGGAGATGTCCCAGCGGCGCTGAGGGAACGAATGACTGCATGAGGTAAGTGTGTTTGTTTTCTTTTCTTTTTGTGATTTAAGTTTATTTGGGGTGAGTAATATATAGGGAATGTTTTTCGCGTTTTTTGCTCCCGTTTTTTTTTGAAGGGAGGCCTCTCTTAGGGCGTTACGAAGCCGGCTCTTTAGCAATGGATATTCAGTTGCTCACACGGCCTAGCACCCTGAGAGAGGTGTGGAACGCTTCCCTTAGCGCTCTGCTCCACTGTCAGGGTGCAGCTGCTGAATGTTTTGGCTGCCGACGCAAACCATTTCCCGGCGCTAAATTTATCCACTGCCCGACATTAACGCCTCAAAAAAACCATCAAACTAATTTCCAGCCCAATGTTCTTCTCTATGGAAATCTTTAATAAAAGGCAAAAGATTCATCCGATCTGAAAATAAAGTAAAGTATACGCAGATAAGTTTTGTCAGTTTTCAAAGATCTGCTATTCAGAATGCGGAGTAGCAGGGGTTGTGGGTGCAAAGAATCTAAACATGTCCTGCCCTAAAAAAAGCACAGTTCCTATTAGCCAATCATAAAAGCATGAGTCCATGAGAAAACCTGTGAGCTCAGCCTTTACAATCTCCTAACTGAACCAAGGTATTTAGCAATAATGGGAGATCCAAAAAATATGTGCGTCAAATAAATCAAAATTCAATAAAGTTTTATGGTGAATTATATTCCTCATAGGAACAGGAATAGGTGATTCAGCTCCTTGAGCCTGTTCCGCCATTCAATTAAATCATGTCTGATCGGAATCTCAACTCCATTTACCTGTCTTGGTTCCATATTGCTTAATACTCTTACCTAACAAGAATCTATCTATCTCAGTTTTGAAGTTATCAATTGACTTCGCCTCAACAGCTTTTTGGCAGAGAGAGGTCTAAATTTCCACCACCTTTTGTGTGAAGAAGGGCTTCCTGACATCACCTTGAACGGCCCAGCTCTAATTTTAAGGTTATGTTCCCTTGTTCTGGACTCTCCCACCAGAGAAAGTAGTTTCTCTCTATCTACCCAGGCAAATTCTTTACTCATCTAACCACTTTATTTCTTTGTCTTGTAAAAGAAATGGAATGATTGTTGCTACATATAATTTAAAAAATAAGAAAATTGTAGAATGTATGCAACGGGCTCTTTGGCTAACCAAACAGATGGCAAACCACTAGAGGGCAACGCACACCAATTCATTGTTAAGAAAAACGAACAGCAGGTATCTTCGTTCGTAAATAATAGATACACAGCAGGTTCCTCCTGTTGGCCAATTTTTAAACAATAATTGAACACAATCTGATAAGTGGTGTCTGTTAATCAGCAGCATTGCGTAACTTTTTGATTCTTTTAACGTATTATTTCTCTACATCTGTCTTGATTCATGGTGACTCAAGGGTGTGGTCATATAGTCTGCACCCAGACATTAGTGAATGGCTCCTTTCACCAATTGTTAGGAGGTATGAAGTATTGTCTAGGCAGAGCATTTTCATCTGGTTTTCCTTATTTACAGGGTGGTTGCAGCCTGTGCTTGGCATTTCCTTGCTTGATGTGGCTCAGACTGGGACCAAGGTGATGGGGGAAATCAGTCCTGTGAAATCTCACTTCGTGGCACTGAGTATTAATGCACCAAAATTTGGCACCTGTTTAGCTCTATAATGACTTTATTGGAAAATGTAATTTAAAGTGTTTTAGGTGAGTGGGGAGAAACAGTAAATAATTGTATCCCATGATATCACTATACAAACTGCCAAAATTCACACTGAAATTAAGGTGGCCACCTGCTCAGATTTCATCCAGAGTCTGGTTTTTCCTGTGGGTTGTTAAGAAAATGCTAAAATGTAAATCAGATGTCCAAAGTCTGGTTTTCCACTTTGCTTCATCTGATGTGGAAGTCTTGCTTGTTAAAGTTATTAATCTTTCAATGAATTTTCAGCATCAGCAAATTAGCATCAGAACTCAAGCTACAAACTCAGGTTCTGCTCTGGCGTTCTCCTACCTCTGGCAACTTTCACCATAGGGAAAAGATGGTGACCTTAATTGAATTAGAAGAACCAAGTCAACTAGCAATGACCCTTTATCACTCACCTTGGTTCATGTTGGCTAAAAAAAAGTTTTAAAAAGTCACTATTTTGACACTTTATCATTTTAGATGAGTAATTTCTTAACGAACAAGAGATTTACAGAAAAAGGACTTCAATGAAAACAATGTCCTTGGAGACTTGTCCACAGCGGTCTGACCCATAACTTTTGTAGTGGATTACCTCATGTTGAGAGTGTTGGAACCTGTGCCCCACCCCCTCCAACTTCATTATTTTCTAATGATTAGCATCTGGAACCTGTTATTCAATCATTTTCTTTTGCTGTTTCTTAATAGCAGAAACCTCAAAACACACTTGGGCTTATTTTTATTCAGACTCAAATAAATGAGTTGCATCTGGATCTTATGTTATATGTACAGATGCACGCAAGGACCTATTAATATATATTTTTGCCTTGTTTTACCCGAACTCACAGCAACTTCTAGTGCATTAAAATGATAGGTACTACTCTTTGTTGGATGGCCTCTGCACTTTCTTATATGAGAACAGTAACAAAAAAAAGTGATAAATCTTTTAACTGATTCAGAAGGGTACCCATCGATATTGACCTCAATGTAGTAATATGATTTGGACTGCAATTTATATCAGAAAACCATTTGTCTATAAAGGCACATCGAGTTGTAAAACTAGCATTTGTAAACAAAGTACATTGAATGCAAATAGAATTTAAAAAAGAACTGTATAAATATTGAGTTGGGAACAGTAGTGGAAGCTGTTAGGATAGACATGGTCTAGACGGTAAAGTTCTTTGTGGGATATTCTGATCAAGATCTTTGGCTTCCAGTGAAAAATAGACAAAATACTGATTAAAAACCTTGGAATCCCATATAGTAAGAATAAAGGTTGACCTTAAGACAGTAAAAGTAATTAATGTTAAAACATGGGGAGCTACTGATGGGAGGCACTCTCCACTGATAGCAGACATTTATAAAATCCCTCATTATAGGTAAAAGTAGCCCCTTTATATATTCTGGAAAGGCTCCTGGTTTTCCATTTTCGCAGGAAAGTGGAAGGAATTGAGGAATGCAATCCTCAAAACACTAGAATAAATGCAGTATAATCAACATTGAATTGAATTTCAGTTACCAAAGGCCCCCATTATGGGGAAAAACTTTGTATTTTATAGTAAGGTCACTATTTTTCCACTTTCACACAATGTACAAGGAATTGAAGAAGGCAATCTCCAAAATACTAGTGAAGAATTTGGAATTCTATGAAATTTGACTTCAAGAACCTGAGGATAATTCTTCTGCTGCCAGAGGTGGGAAAGTGGAATAGGCAGGAATGTTGTTTGGAGAGGTTAGCAGACCAGAGTTAAGTAGTGCAGATAAATGGATAGATGACTATTCTAAAGTTTAGGTTGGCTAGCCTTGGGGATCAGGGATTATTTATGTAGCACTTTCCCACATGAAATGAAACGATAGCATCCTTAACTGGGTAGAAACATAGAAACATAGAAAATAGGTGCAGGAATAGGCCATTCGGCCCTTCGAGCCTGCACCACTATTCAATAAGATCATGGCTGATCATTCCCTCAGTACCCTTTTCCTGCTTTCTCTCCATACCCCTTGATCCTGTTAGCCGTAAGGGCCATATCTAACTCCCTCTTGAATATATCCAATGAACTGGCATCAACAACTCTCTGCGGCAGGGAATTCCACAGGTTAACAACTCTCTGAGTGAAGAAGTTTCTCCTCATCTCAGCCCTAAATGGCCTACCCCTTATTCTAAGACTGTGTTCCCTGGTTCTGGACTTCCCCAACATCGGGAACATTCTATCCGTATCTAACCAGTCCCGTCCCGTCAGAATCTTATATGTTTCTATGAGATCCCCCTCATCCTTCCAGTTGATCCAATCTCTCCTCATATGTCAGTCCTGATTGTAGTAGGCGTGAGCTTGGGAAACCAAATAGCCAGTTTTCATTCCATGTTTTTCTATGCTAAAAAAGTTCTACAGCTAGACAAGGGGGAAACCTCTGCTAAAACATCTAAAGGCAGCTTGCTCTAAAAACTCAGCTGCAGAAGCTGCATAGGTTGGTACTGAAGAAAGTTTACAATGACACAGATGCAATTGCAAAATATTGACCTCGTCCAACATTAACTATGATCTTGACTTTTATTGAAACTACTATAAAAAAATTTGCCCCAAATAACTGGAGCAGCCACATAAATGTCTTCTAGGGCAGGTTAGAGGCTGGATATGTTGTGGCGAGTGGCTCACTTCCTGACTCCCCAAAGGCACACGTCATGAGTGTGATGGAATGCTCTCCACTTGCCTGGATGGGTGCAGCTCCAACAACACTCAAGAAGCTCAACAACATCCAGGGCAACGCAGTCTGCTTGATCGGCACTCCATCCATTATCTTAAACATCCACTCCCTCCACCACTGCCGTACCGTGGCTGCAGTGTGTATTATCTACAGGACGCACTGCAGAAAGTCACAGCAGCACTTCCCAAACCAGTGACCTTTGCCACCTAGAAGGACAAGGGAAGCAGATACACGAGACACCACCACCTCCAAGTTCCCCTCCAAGTCACACACCATGCTGACTTGGAAATATATCGCTGTTCCTTCATCGTCACTGGGTCAAAATCCAGGAGCTCCCTACCTAACAGCACTGTGGGAGAACCGTCACCACACAGACTGCAGCAGTTCAAGAAAACAGCTCACCACCACCTTCTCAAAGGCATTTAGCAATAGGCAATAAATGCTGGCCTTGCCAATGCGCCCACATTCCGTGAATGAATAAAAAAAGCACCATCACCTTCAATTTCCCCTCCAAGTCATACACCATCCTGACTGAGATAAATATCACTATTCCTTTATTGTCGCTGGGTCAAAATCCTGGAACTCTCTACCTAACAGCACTGTGGGAGTAGTTTCAACACATGGACTGCAGCGGTTCAAGAAGGTGACCCACCACCACTTTCTCAAGAGCAACTATGGATGGGCAATAAATGCCAGCCTTGGCAGAGATGCCCTTATCTTTGTGAATGAATGAAGCAAATGTTTGAACATGTTAAGTACTTGTCTGAAGTTCCTTTATCTGCTATTTTACACTACATAGACACAGACCACTGTGTCTTTTTCCATGCACAAACATATTAAAATTCCTTTGGGCCCATTTTCGGACCTGAAATGGGCAACCTGCACAAAGCACGCGGCCCAACCAGGAGGCTGGAAACTGGCTCGAAATTGGGCCTGGGGCCTCATAACCATTATTTGGGTGGTCCACAGACCCCTGTCGCACCTCCACAGGCAGCTTGCCCATTTTACGAAGCTGAATGTTGGCCGCTTGCTTTACTGACAACGGCATGATGGCAAGTCCCAGGAAGGGAGTGGAGTAGCAACAGAAGGGAAGTAACGAGTACTCTGGAGTTGTGGGGGCAGTGGGCGTTCTTACCCCTCCTACCTCCACAGGATCATATTTTGAATTAACAACAAGCAGACATTTTGTTGGCGGTGACTGAAGAATTGTGAGCGGAGCAGGCCCACTGCTTCACTCATCGCACTCCACTTTTGGCAAGGGAGCCTAAAATATGCATTAGGCCCCTCATTTACATATGTAAGAAGCCTAAAGCCTGTGTTAGGCAACCGCCAGGGACACCTGAACAATGGCCCGACCCAATATCGGGTCGGAAATCTTTCCATCATCCTTTGGGTGTAGGATATTGGTCCCTGAAATTCGATCTTGATGCACCTGTTTTATGCCCGTAAAAAGAAAGACGTGCATTTATATAGCGGTTTCCACGACCACCAGATGTCCCAAAGCAATTTGCAACCAATGAAGTATATTTTGAAGTGTAATCATTGTTGTAATGTAGATAACTCAGCAACCAATTTGCACACAGCTAGCTCCCACAAAAACAACAATGTGATAATGACCAAATAATCTTTTTTTTAGTGATGTTGATTCAGGAATAAATATTGTCCAAAACACCAGGGATATCTCCCCTGCTCTTCTTCGAAATAGTGCCTTAGGATCTTTTATGTCCACCTGAGAGGGTGGACATGCCTCGGTTTAACATCTCATCCAAAAGCCGGCACCTCCGACTGTGCAGCCCTCGCTCAGCACTGCACTGGAGTGTCAGCCTAGATTTATGTGCTCAAGTCCCTGGGGTGGAACTTGAACCCACAAACCTCTGACTCACATGTGAGGGTGCTACCAACTGAGTCACATTTGATACTAAAACTGGCCCAGCAAGTCCAATTTCTATCCCAATGCATTTTGTACTTTCTTACAGTAAATGTCCCTTTGATAATTTCTCAGAATACTGTAACAGTAAATTAGCTATTATAAATGTGGGTTATGTAACCTGTGCATGTCAGCCAATGAACATGAACCAGATAGGAGCTAAGTAATTTAAATCTACAGCTTCCTGAATTACCTAAATTTAAGTTAAATGAAACATTTTGGTAAGATCTTATTGATTATCAAAATATTTTTTCCATTTTCAGTCCAGTTATTTAATCTGCATAATTACACCTAACAGTTTATTGGAAATGTACCAGGGTTGGTAAATTTCATGTCAGTGTAATAATGTCCATGGACTTATTGCCCAAGTTTCTGAGATCACGGTTGGAGCCCCTTCTCATTATTATGTTTGAATGGAGCTACAAGGGAAGACATGAATGACACACCCTCCTCGCAAAACAAAAGAGGACCGAGGCCTCAATATAAATGAGATGGAGGTCCTATACAAGCTGACAGGGCTTAAAACAAATAATTCCCAAGGGTTAGATGGGATTTATCCCAGTGTAGAGAGAGACTAGTGAAGAGATTAGCAAGGCACTGACGATCATTATGAAGGAGTCAATGGTTACTGGGGTTGTATAGATTGGGCACAGGCTAACATGGTGTCCATATTCAAAAAGGTGACAAAACAGACACAGACAAAGACAGACCAATTAGTCTTACTTCAATTCCATTGAAATAAAGGAATTGTCTGGAGCAAACCTGAGGATGATCAGTACAATAACAATCTAGTAAACAGCAGTCAACACAGCTTTAGATCGGAAAGCTCCTGCTTGACCAGTCACCTTGATTTCATTGAGGAAGTGACAACTCAAGAGGACTGTGGTACATCCTAAAATATTGTGTATTTAGACATTCAAAAGACATTTGATAAAGTTTCATACGAAAGATCAAACTCAAAGCTGTGAGAAGTCAGGGCAAAGCTTAGATATGGATAAGAGACTGGCTGTAGGGTAGAAAGCAACAGAGGTTAGTTAGAGGGATAATGTCAGGGTCGGAGTGGGGTGGGGTGGTGTGGAGGAGTGTAGTGTTCTGGATGAATGTATTAAAATAGGCTGAATTACCTTCCTCATCTGTAAATATCTCATTATCTTGTAAGTGCTGGTCATAGTTGACAAAGACAAAAGTAGTTTAATAGACTGCATCCGTTAGCAGCAGTACAATAGTCTCCACTCTGCGTACTGCAACAGACCCAAAGGCTTAAAACAACTGAAATCAGATATTAGATTTCACATACGGTAACAGTTACTAGAATCAAACAGGTTCTTTGTTTCTCATACAATGGTGCCTTTAGACTAAGTAACATAAGGGCAAATGTTTGTCTTTAATATTCCCAATGCAGCCACCTTGTGCCAAGGGAACATATTGGGGAATTCAGACGTGCAATATGCCATTCATTAAAATGAATGGACAGAAGAGTATAGGAGGTGCATAGCAAAATTTGCAATATGCTCTCCCCACACACAACGCTCTGCACCAGATGTGCTGAAGGCAATAATTTATCTCACAGCCTTTACAATCATCATTTCACTTCTCATCAATATCCATATTTTACTTATAATGCTAGAGAGAGAGCGAGCTTACACTCACAGGCTACCAAGCACGTGCTGGAGCAGGAGAGCAATGAGAATGAAGAGGGATGTCACCAAGGTCCCGGTCGGTGATTGGAGCGAGGGCAGGTACAGCAGGAGCGGCGAGGTCAGGGCGAAGGAGCGGCGAGAAATTATAGAGGGATGTAATCGGGGCCCAGGAGAGGCGCGAGTTCGGGGCCCAGAAGGAGTGAGGGCCCAGGGGCAGCACGGGCCAGCCCACTAGGTCCGTGCAGCAGAGCTGGTCTCCGGTCGTCTTGGTTAATCCTAGCTACTGGACCCAGACCTATCTCTGACAAGCCCGTGTGGTGGCTGGTGTGCAACGGCCACTACATGTTAGTAAAATCCACGCACAGGCATCTTCCACAGTTCAAGATTTAGTTCGGGACCTGGAATTTTAGGTCCTTCATTGAAACACATGTGAACTTTTTGAGGTGGAAGCAAGTCATGCTCGATTCGAGGGACTGACTATGATGATGACCAAGCAAAATTTAGTCGGGTTGCCTGTAAACTGGCTTAATTCCTTCCTGTCAGGATAGCTCTCAGTGCCACACCGGAGCCTCTGCAATTGCCCCATTGAGAACTGCAGAAGTTGAATAATATCCTGTGTGACAATACAATTCTCTGGTAATTTCATATAGGTGACTGGGTTAATGAACATTATTTCCAGAAGTCAATTGACAACGAGTTATCCAGTTTAACTTTGAAATACCTGCCGCCATTTGAAAGGCTCTATTTCTCACAAACTTTGGTATATACTTTATATAGCATAGTGTAATCTCACAAATTTATTTTTAATATTTCTGAACTATTGGCAGCAGCAAGTATAATCATCACACAAATCGTATAAACAGCCACAACAGGCAGTATTTTTACTAACTGGTTGATCACCTGCCGCATTGCTCACATATTTATCTGTAATGAGCTCTTACCTCTCCCAGTTGCTGGCAAATGAAAGTTCATTTGTGGAACAAAAACAGCAATGAAATCCAAATCTATGCAGACTAGAATGACACAAAGTGCTTATAGAATATGCCTAGAGAGATGTGCAGCTCAATACTATGCCTCTGAAGAGTACAGAGAGTGCCACTCTCATCACTGACAAGGTTGCGAGCATGCAGAAATGGTATAAGCACTTTGAGGAACTATTAAGAAGAAAAAAATGAATGTGTATTTATATGTAGTTCCTTTCACGATCGTAGGACGTCCCAAAGTGCTTTACAGCTAATGAAGTACTTTGAAGTGTAGTCACTGTTGTAATGTAGGAAATGCAACAGCCAATTTATGCATTACAAGGTCACAAAAACAACAATGAAACAAATGACCAGATAACCTGTTTTAATATGATGTTGGTTGAGGGATAAATGTAGGCCAGGACATTGGTGGAATTTCTCTGCTCTTCTTCAAATAGTGGCATGGGATCTTTTACCTCCAGATGAGAGGAACTATGGGGTCATGGTTTAACGTCTTATCTGAAGGACAGCACCTCTGACAGTGCAGCACTCCCTCAGTTCTTAACTGGAGGGCCAGCTATGCAGCCTCCTGCAACAGGAGCTGTTGCTTGCTGCCCAGGTGGCCATGCTTTACCAGTAGCTGTCAAAGTTGCATCCCCCTTAACTTTCTTGCCTCAAGCATCTTCCAGGATCTTATAGAGGATACCACTTACATCTTCCAGCCTGCAGTGCACAGCTGCATCAAGCGGGTCACCAATGCTCTATTTTCCAGGGCCAACCAATATATCACCTGTCTCATAGACACCAGCAATAAAATTGGGAGTTTTCTAGTACTTGCAGCAATGGCTGGCTTCCCCTGTGTACAGGGCATTAGACACTGCACTCATGTAGCCATCAAGACACCAGATATTGGTCCCAAGTTTCGGGCCGCGCGTAAAATGGCGCAGCCCGTACCTGGACGCCCGTTTTTCGTGCCACAAAGTGCGTCTAAAAAAACATACCTATTCTCCGGCTCCCTGCAGGGCCTCTGGAGCTAGGCGCGGTGCAGCACGAGCTGTAGGAGGCGGAGCCAGGTCCCTGTGCTGAAAACAGTGCCGGGACCTCTGCACATGCGCGCTACAGTGGGCATGCATGTGCAGTAGCTCCAGGCGCCCAAAACTGTGGGAGGGGCCCGAAGCACGCAGCCCCTAGCCCTGACCGAATGGCCTCACTGGGGCTGCGTGGATAAGGCTCCTCCCACCCGACCGGACCCAACTCGACCTCTGCTTCCCCCCGCTGCACCCCCCCTCCCGCCGACCCGACCTCCGCTCTCCCACCCCCGCGACTCTCTCTCTTCCCCCACCCCCCGCAACTCTCCCACCCACCCCCCCCCGACCTCCGCGACTCCCCCCCCGGACCTCCGCGACTCTTCCCCACCCGCCCCCCCCCGGACCTCCGCGACCCCACCCCCCCCCCCGAAACCCGATGCCACCTACCTGTAAATCCAGCCCGAAGTCTTGGGCCTGGCTGTTCAGCCTCCTTCTCTCCTTTCTCTCCCTTCTCTCACTTCCTTCCCTCCCTCCATCCATCCTTTCTCCCTTCTCCCTCTCTTTCCCCCCCTCCCCCTCTCCCCTCCCCTCCTCCCCTCCTCCTCCCCCCCACCCCACTCCTTCTCGCCCCCACCCCACCTCCTCCTCCCCACCCCACTTCTCCACCCCCACCCCCCCACCGCCTCTCCTCCTCCCTCCCCCTCCACCCCCCTCCACTTCCCCCCCAACCCCCCCTCCACCTCCCCCCCACCCCCCCTCCTCCTCCCCCCTCCCCCTCCTCCTCCCCCCTCCCCCTCCACATCCCCCCCACCCCCCCTCCTCCTCCCCCCCACCTCCCTTCTCCCCTTCCCCCCTTCTCCCCCTCCCCCTCCCACCCACCTTCTTCCCCTCCCCTTGCTGTCAGAAACACAGACACTGACAGAGAGTGAGAGACACACACACAGACAGACAGAGAGATAGAGACACTGACAGAGACACACTGGGGGGGCCGTCCCAGCATGCTGTTGGAGGACTCCCGGTGCTGCAGTCGGTAAGTAGAAAATGTTTTATTTATTGATTTTTTTAAATTAAAAAAAAATGTATTAATTTTTTTTGATTGATTTATTGATGTATTTATCATTTATTATTGATGATGGCTCTTTATTTGTAAAACTGAAGTGTTTAATGTTTGTAAAATTCCCTTTTAAACCCCCCCCCCCCCCATTCCCTACGTCTGATTTGTAACCTACGCCTGATTTTCTAAAGTGTAGACAAGGTTTTTTCGAACGTACAAAAATCTTCACTTACTCCACTCTAAGTTAGTTTGGAGTAAGTTTTCACTGCCTAAACTTTGAAAACAGGCGTAAGTGGCCAGACACGCCCCCTTTTGAAAAAAAAATTCTGTTCCAAAGTGAAACTGTTACAACTGACTAGAACTGGAGCAAACTAAATGCCGAGAATTCAAATTTCTAAGATACTCCATTCTAAACCAGTTGCTCCAAAAAAACAGGAGCAACTCAGGCCGAAACTTGGCCCCATTGAGCCAGCAGCTTACTTCAACAGGAAGATCACTCAGTTAATATCCAGCTGTGCGTGATCACCTCAGAAATATCTTGCAAGTCTACACAACTTTCCAGGCAGATGTCATAATGCCTTCATCCTGTGACACTCGTTCATCCCCACTATTCCACCCTTCCAGGAACATAAGAGGATTGCTACTTGGGGACAAAGGCTACACCCTGCACACATGGCCGACAACACCCCTCCTCATCCCATCACGCCTGAACAGCTCAGGAATAGTCACTGTCATGGGACCACCTGGAACATCACTAACACACTACTGTACTATTGAAGCAATGATTCAGTTGCCTAGATAGGTCTGGGGGCCTCCTTGAAATATGCCGCACTCAAAGTCTATCAAATCATTTAGTGTGCTAAATTTTGCATAACATAGCAATATGGAGAGGATTATAGTTGGAGGATGCAGAGTGACATCAAGAGCAATCATTTGACAAGAAAGAGTTAGATGAAGACGAGAGAGAAACAGAAGGAGGGCGGGCACACCGCATTGCAGCCAGTGATCAGTTCTGGTGATCTGCTCATCCCCATCGCTAAAAAGAAATAAAGAAAAGAAGGAAAGAAAGAAAGAAAGAAAAAATTTACATTTATATAGCGTCTTTCATGACCTCAGGATATCACAAAGAGCTTTACGTCCAATTAAGTACTTTTGAAATGTAGTCACTGTTGTAATGTAGGAAACGCAGCAGCCAACTGCGCACAACAAGCTCCCACAAACAGCAATATGATAATGATCAGATAATCTGTTATGTTGATTGAGGGATAAATATTGGCCAAGACACTGGGGCTAACTCTCCTGCTGTACTTCGAAATAGTGCCTTGGGATCGTTTACATCCACCTGAGAGAGCAGAACATCTCATCCGAAAAAGTTACATGGAGCATTAATAGTCTTGGTTATCCCCTTCACCGGTTCCATAATAGAAACATAGAAAATAGGTGCAGGAGTAGGCCATTCGGCCCTTCGAGCCTGCACTGCCATTCAATAAGATCATGGCTGTTCATTCCCTCAGTACCCCTTTCCTGCTTTCTCTCCATAACCCTTGATCCCGTTAGCTGTAAGGGCCATATCTAACACCCTCTTGAATATATCCAATGAACTGACATCAACAACTCTCTGTGGCAGGGAATTCCACAGGTTAACAACTCTCTGAATGAAGAAGTTTCTTCTCATCTCAGTCCTAAATGGCCTACCCCTTATCCTAAAACGATGTCCCCTGGTTCTGGACTTCCCCAACATCGGGAACATTCTTCCCGCATCTAACCTGATCAGTCCCGTCAGAATCTTATACGTTTCTATGAGATTCCCTCTCATCCTTCTAAACTCCAGTGAATAAAGGCCCAGTTGATCCTGTCTCTCCTCATATGACAGTCCAGTAATCCCTGGAATCAGCCTGGTGAACCTTTGCTGCACTCCCTCAATAGCAAGAACGTCCTTCCTCAGATTAGGAGACCAAAATTTCACACAATATTCCAGATGAGGCCTCACTAAGGCCCTGTACAACTGCAGTAGGACCTCCCTGCTCCTATACTCAAATCCCCTAGCTATGAAGGCCAACATACCATTTGCTTTCTTCACCGCCTGCTGTACCTGCATGCCCATTTTTGGTGACTGATGTACCATGACACCCAGGTCTCGTTGCACCTCCCCTTTTCCTAATCTGCCGCCATCCAGATAATATTCTGCCTTCGTGTTTTTGCCCCCAAAATGGATAACCTCACATTTATCCACATTATACTGCATCTGTCATGCATTTGCCCACTCACCTAACCTGTCCAAGTCACCCTGCAGCCTCTTAGTGTCCTCCTCACAGCTCACACTGCCACCCAGTTTAGTGTCATCCGCAAACTTAGAGATATTACACTAAATTCCTTCATCTAAATCGTTAATATATATTGTAAAGAGCTGGGGTCCCAGCACTGAGCCCTGCGGCACTCCACTAGTCACTGCCTGCCATTCTGAAAAGGACCCGTTTATCCCGACTCTCTGCTTCCTGTCTGCCAACCAGTTCTCTATCCATGTCAGAACATTACCCACAATACCATGCGCTTTGATTTTGCACACCAATCTCTTGTGCGGGACCTTGTCAAAAGCCTTTTGAAAGTCCAAATACACCACATCCACTGGTTCTCCCTTGTCCACTCTGCTAGTTACATCCTCAAAAAATTCCAGAAGATTCGTCAAGCATGATTTCCCTTTCATAAATCCATGCTGACTTGGTCCGATCCTGTCACTGCTTTCCAAATGCGTTGCTAATTCATCCTTAATGATTGATTCCAACATTTTTCCCACGACTGATGTCAGGCTAACCGGTCTATAATTACCCGTTTTCTCTCTCCCTCCTTTTTTAAAAAGTGGTGTTACATTAGCTACCCTCCAGTCCATAGGAACTGATCCAGAGTCGATGGACTGTTGGAAAATGATCATCAATGCATCCACTATTTCTCAGGCCACTTCCTTAAGTACTCTGGGATGCAGACTATCAGGCCCCGGGGATTTATCGGCCTTCAATCCCATCAATTTCCCTAACACAATTTCCCACCTAAAAAGGATATCCTTCAGTTTCTCCTTCTCACTGGACCTTGGGAGGACCTTGAGACAATCACTATCACTAGCAGGGTAGTGCTGAACTGGCTAATGGGACTCAAGGTAGACAAGTCCCCTGGTCCTGATGAAATGCATCCCAGGGTATTAAAAGAGATGGCGGAAGTTATAGCAGATGCATTCGTTATAATCTACCAAAATTCTCTGGACTCTGGGGAGGTACCAGCGGATTGGAAAGCAGCTAATGTAATGCCTCTGTTTAAAAAAGGGGGCAGACAAAAGGCAGGTAACTATAGGCCGGTTAGTTTAACATCTGTAGTGGGGAAAATGCTTGAAGCTATCATGAAGGAAGAAATAGCGGGACATCTAGATAGGAATAGTGCAATCAAGCAGACGCAACATGGATTCATGAAGGGGAAATCATGTTCAACTAATTTACTGGAATTTTTTGAGGATATAACGAGCATGGTGGATAGAGGTGTACCGATGGATGTGGTGTATTTGGATTTCCAAAAGGCATTCGATAAGGTGCCACACAAAAGGTTACTGCAGAAGATAAAGGTACGCGGAGTCAGAGGAAATGTATTAGCATGGATAGAGAATTGGCTGGCTAACAGAAAACAGTCGGGATAAATGGGTCCTTTCTGGGTTGGAAATCGGTGGTTAGTGGTGTGCCACAGGGATCGGTGCTGGGACCACAACTGTTTACAATATACATAGATGACCTGGAAGAGGGGACAGAGTGTAGTATAACAAAATTTGCAGATGACACAAAGATTAGTGGGAAAGCGGGTTGTGTAGAGGACACAGAGAGGCTGCAAAGAGATTTAGATAGGTTAAGCGAATGGGCTAAGGTTTGGCAGATGGAATACAATGTCGGAAAGTGTGAGGTCATCCACCTTGGGAAAAAAAACAGTAAAAGGGAATATTATTTGAATGGGGTGAAATTACAACATGCTGCGGTGCAGAGGGACCTGGGGGTCCTTGTGCATGAATCCCAAAAAGTTAGTTTGCAGATGCAGCAGGTAATCAGGAAGGCGAATGGAATGTTGGCCTTCATTGCGAGAGGGATGGAGTACAAAAGCAGGGAGGTCCTGCTGCAACTGTATAGGGTATTGGTGAGGCCACACCTGGAGTACTGCATGCAGTTTTGGTCACCTTACTTAAGGAAGGATATACTAGCTTTGGAGGGGGTACAGAGATGATTCACTAGGCTGATTCCGGAGATGAGGGGGTTACCTTATGATGATAGATTGAGTAGACTGGGTCTTTACTCCTTGGAGTTCAGAAGGATGAGGGGGGATCTTATAGAAACATTTAAAATCATGAAAGGGATAGACAAGATAGAGGCAGAGAGGTTGTTTCCACTGGTCGGGGAGAGACTAGAATTAGGGGGCATAGCCTCAAAATACGGGGGAGCCACTTTCAAACCGAGTTGAGAAGGAATTTCTTCTCCCAGAGGGTTGTGAATCTGTGGAATTCTCTGCCCAAGGAAGCAGTTGAGGCTAGCTCATTGAATGTATTCAAATCACAGATAGATTTTTAACCAATAAGGGAATTAAGGGTTACGGGGAGCGGGCGGGTAAGTGGAGCTGAGTCCACGGCCAGATCAGCCATGATCTTGTTGAATGGCGGAGCAGGCTCGAGGGGCTAGATGGTCTACTCCTGTTCCTAATTCTTATGATCTTATGTTCTTATGTTCTTATGACCCACTGTCCCCTCGTACATTCAGAAGGTTATTTTTGTCTTCCTTCGTGAAGACAGAACCGAAGTATTTGTTCAATTGGTCTGCCGTTTCTTTGTTCCCCATTATAAATTCACCTGAATCCGACTGCACGGGACCTACTTTTGTCTTCACTAATCTTTTTCTCATCACATATTTATAGAAGCTTTTGCAGTCAGTTTTTATGTTCCCTGCAAGCTTCCTCTCGTACTCTATTTTCCCCCTCTTAATTAAACCCTTAGTCTTCCTCTGTTGAATTCTGAATTTCTCCCAGTCCTCAGGTTTGTTGCTTTTTCTAGCCAAATTATATGCCTCTTCCTTGGCTTTAACACTATCCTTAATTTCCCTTGTTAGCCATGGTTGAGTCACCTTCCCCGTTTTATTTTTACTCCAGACAGGGATATACAATTGCTGAAGTTCATCCATGTGATCTTTAAATGTTTGCCATTGCTTATCCACCGTCAACCCTTTAAGTATCCTTTGTCAGTCTATTCTAGCCAATTCATGCCTCATACCGTCGAAGTTAACTTTCCTTAAATTCAAGAACCCCTAGTTTCCGAATTAATTGTGTCACTCTCCATCTTAATAAAGAAATCTACCATATTATGGTTACTCTTCCCCAAGGGGTCTCGCACAACAAGATTGCTAATTAGTCTCTTCTCATTACACATCACCCAGTCTAGGATGGCCAGCTCTCTAGTTGGTTCCTCGACATATTGGTCTCGAAAACCATCCCTAATACACTCCACGAAATCCTCCTCCACCACATTGCTACCAGTTTGGTTAGCCCAATCAATATGTAGATTAAAGTCACCCATGATAACTGCTGTACCTTTATTACACACATCCCTTATTTCTTGTTTGATGCTGTCCACAACCTCACTACGACTGTTTGGTGGTCTGTACACAACTCCCACTAGCGTTTTCTGCCCTTTGGAATTCTGCAGCTTCACTCATACCAATTCCACATCATCCAAGCTAATGTCCCTCCTTACTATTGCGTTAATTTCCTCTTTAACCAGCAACGCTACCCCACCTTCTTTTCCTCTCTGCCTATCCTTCCTAAGTGTTGAATACCCCTGGATGTTGAGTTCCTAGCCTTGGTCACCCTGGAGCCATGTCTCCGTGATGCCAATTACATCAGACCCATTAACTGCTATCTGCGCAGTTAATTCGTCCACCTTATTCCGAATACTCCTTGCATTGAGGCACAGAGCCTTCAGGCTTGTGTTT
This sequence comes from Pristiophorus japonicus, assembly GCF_044704955.1. NCBI lineage: Eukaryota > Metazoa > Chordata > Chondrichthyes > Pristiophoridae > Pristiophorus > Pristiophorus japonicus. The sequence continues at coordinate 275,915,978 of NC_091979.1, read as the reverse complement.
TTCACACACTTTGCTCCTTTAGAATTTTTCTGTAATGTGGCCATTTTTGTTTTTTGCCTTGGGTTTCACTGCCCTCCACTTTTACTATTCTCATCTCTATCTTTTGCTTCTGCCTCCATTTTATTTCCCTTTGTCTCCCTGCATAGGTTCCCATCCCCCTGCCATGTTAGTTTAACTCCTCCCCAACAGCACTAGCAAACACTCCCTCTAAGACATTGGTTCCGGTCCTGCCCAGGTGCAGACCATTCGGTTTGTACTCGTCCCACCTCCCCCAGAACCGGTTCCAATGCCCCAGGAATTTAAATTCCTCCCTTTTGCACCACTGCTCAAGCCACGTATTCATCTGAGCTATCCTGCGATTCCTACTCTGACTAGCATGTGTCACTGGTAGCAATCCTGAGATTACTACTTTTGAGGTCCTACTTTTTAATTTAGCTCCTAGCTCCCTAAATTTGTCTTGTAGGACCTCATCCCATTTTTTACGTATATCGCTGGTACCTATATGAACCACGACAACTGGCTGTTCACCCTCCCTTTTCAGAATGTTCTGCACCCGCTCCGAGACATCCTTGACCCTTACGCCAGGGAGGCAACATGCCATCCTGGAGTCTCGGTTGCGGCCGCAGAAAAACCTATCTATTCCCCTTACAATTGAATCCCCTTTCACTATAGCTCTCCCACTCTTTTTCCTGCCCCCCTGTGCAACAGAGCGACCCATGGTGCCATGAACTTGGCTGCTGCTGCTCTCCCCTGATGAGTCATCCCCCTCAACAGTACCCAAAGCGGTGTGTCTGTTTTGCAGGTGGATGACCGCAGGGGACCCCTGCACTACCTTCCTTGCACTGCTCTTCCTGTTGGTCACCCATTTACTATCTGGCTGTGTACCCTTTACCTGCGGTAAGACCAACTCGCTAAACGTGCTATTCATGTCATTCTCAGCATCATGGATGCTCCAGAGTTCATCCACCCGCAGCTCCAGTGCCGCAATGCGGTCTGTCAGGAGCTGGAGGTGGATACACTTCCCACACACGTACACGTCAGGGCACCGGAAGCATCCCTGACTTCACACATAGTACAGGAGGAGCATAACACGTGTCCGAGCTGTCCTGCTATGACTTAACCCTTAGATAAACTTAATTTGGCAACAATAATGTTAAATGTTACTTACTGATAAAGAAAAGAAAAAGAAAAGCTATTCACCAATCACCAGCCAATCACTTACCCCCTTGGCTGTGATGTCATCTTTCGATTTCTTTCTATTTTTTTGCCTTCTCACCCCGCTGCAGCTACACAAGCTGGGCCTTTATAGGCCTCACCAACGTCCTGAACTCCTCCTCGACTGCCGCCGTCTCCGACACACCCACTGGGCCTTTTATATAATCCTGCATTACTGAATATTGAAACTGTCAGCCAACTTTATATGACTGACATACTGACAATGCAGACTCAGAAACTGCTATGAAAAGACACTGTACCAAATGAGCTAAAGATAATTATTTAATACCAAACAATAACTGCAGTGAACTCTTCTCTCACCCAAATGTCCGCCCATTGTGCCTTCCTTAAACAGAAGGTTCACTAACTTTACTACAGGTGCAGCATTGAGAATCCAGAACCGTCGGGACCGAGGCCATTCCGGATTCTGGGCTTTTCTGGACTTTCAATCGACTTTCTGACGTCACGAATCTGGAAACACCTGAGCCCAGGCTCGGGTATTTCCGGATTTCGTAACATCAGAAAGGGGGTCGGGGTTCCGCCGAGGACAGAGGGTCCAGGCCCCACTGTGGAGAGAGGGTCCAGGCCCCGCTGTGGAGAGAGGGTCCAGGCCCCGCTGTGGAGAGAGGGTCCAGACCCTGCTGTGGAGAGAGGGTCCAGGCCCCGCTGTGGAGAGAGGGTCCAGGCCCCGCTGTGGAGAGAGGGTCCAGGCCCCGCTGTGGAGAGGGGGTCGGGACCCCGCCGAGGACAGATGGTCTGGGCCCCACCGTGGAGAGAGGGTCCAGGCCCCGCTCTGGAGAGAGGATCCAGGCCCCGTTGTGGAGAGAGGAAACTCCTGGCAAGCCTTCCAATATCATTTAACTGCTTGTGAAAGGCAAGCATTTTTTTGTTCATAGCTTGGCCTGTGAAGTCCACATCGCTGTCCTTCTCAGCAGAAGTAGGAGAGGAGATCGCTCTCCAGCAAGCCGTCTCCTGTCAGGCCCTACCATTGCTACCTGCTCCTGCTCACTCGTGCTGTGTGTGCCATCACGTACAGGCCCCTACAACTAATTTTCCACCATCCCGGAGTGTCAATGGCCAGAATTTTATAGGGTCGTAGCGGGCGGGAATGGAGGCAGGTTGGGTGGAAAATTAGAAAAAATTGGGAGCGGGTCGGGAACCCGCCACCATCCAGCCCCCACACGCCTTTCCCATGGGTGAATTTGCCGGGACGGCAGCAACCCGACTGGCAGAGGCAGGCGACCTAATTAAAATCATTATCAGGTAGTTTATGACACTTTCCCCTACATTTTAAATTTCCCTGCATGGCCACAGGATTAACGCAGCTTGGGAACCATGTAAGTCAACCTGAGGCGGGAGTTGAGTGGCCATTGCTCCAGCTGATTACTTGACAGCATCAAATATAATTTAAAAGCTTCCACTTGACAGCTGATCACTGTCCTCAGGCAGAAGCTGTTGCTGACTGTATTCCCAGCACAGATTGAGCTTTCTGCAGGCTGCAAGTCTTTCCAGCAAATTCTCCATCCAGTGCCATCTCAGTGGAAGAACCTCTCTCACCATTGACAGATCGCTTCTGTCAACTCTATTTAACCTGCCATCTCTTTCATCAGCAGGGGTGCCATTTATATTGTCTCACCTTGTTCCTCAGAATCTGACCACAATGAGCCCGAACACCAGCAACACCAGGCACACCAGCAGCACCAACAACACCACCACTAACTTTCTCCTCAATGCGTTAATGCTCCACAGGACAGAAGACATCAGCGCAGGGCTGCACCGCACCAGAGGCGATACCCCAAAGACAGGGTGTACAGGCAGAGGATGAACTTCCTCAACATGACTGAGCAGCAGTGCCAAAGGAGACTCAGGCTATCGCTTCAGATCATTGCAGACATTTGCACATTGCTGGAGGAAGACCTGAAGCCCAGAGGAGTGGGTGGACACACCTTATCAGTGGCTGTCAAAGTCACCAGTGCCCTCAACCTCTTTGCCTCAGGCTCCTTCCAGGCATCTGCAGCAGACATTTGCGGCATCTCGCAGAGGCATCACACAGGTCACCGATGTCCTCTTTGACAAGTTAGCCAATTAGATCAAATTTGCTACTGATGAAGGCAGTGTTACTGAGCAGCGCTCGGCTTTGCCACTCTGGCTGACTTCGCATGGGTGCAGGGCATCATTGACCGCTCACCAGTGGCCATTGGGCACCCCATCATCACCCAGGAGTTTTTGTGAACCGCAAGTGTCATGTATGTAACCACAATGTAACACCACTGTATTACTGTATACACTCAACCTAGATGCACACCTTGACCACAAGGGATGAACTTGTGGGAGACACTCCTTACCTGATCACACAGGTATAAAAAGGGAAGTCCCACGCAGGGTCATCGTCTTTAGAGTCCTGTGAATAAAGAGTTAAGGTCACAGAGGGACCTTGTTCCCAGAATGTGCCTCGTGTGGTTTCATACTGTAGAGTACGGACTTTACATTGGCGACGAGAAATGGGAATTCACAACCCACGAGAATGGCCACCGGTAGCACAGAGGAATGATACTGTGTTGGGGAAGACTGGGATGATTTTGTCGAGAGGCTTCAGCAAAGCTTTGTTACGAAAGAATGGCTGGGGGATTCAGTGGCCGACAAGCGAATGGGCTCATCTTTTGACCAGCTGCAGACCAAAGACTTACGCGCTCATGAAGGACTTACGAGCACCCGAAAAGCCGGTGGACAAAACCTTTGAAGAACTTAGAAAATTGATCGGGGAGCACCACAAACCAGCGAGTAGCATACATATGGCCCGTCACAGATTCTACACCCACAGATGTCGTGAAGGACAGAGCATACCGGACTTTGTAGCGGACCTCCGGAATTGGTAAATTCACAGACGTCTGCAGGGGGGAGATGCTAAGAGACTTCTTTATCGAGGGCATCGGTCATGCGGGAATTTTCCGCAAATTAATCGAGACCAAGGATTTGACCTTGGAAGCAGTGGCGTTGATAGCTCAAACTTTCATGGCAGGGGAGGAAGAGACGAAAATAATATACGCGCGCAATTCTGCGTCTAACACGCCGATGGATCAGGGAGTCAACATCATCAATGCGACTCAGAGCCCCGCAGGCAGGCAGGGGCAGTCCGACACTACCCAGGCAGCAATAGACCCCAGAGCAGGACTTCAACAGAGGCAATGGCAGGCTGAATGGACAATCACGCCATCACAGTGGACAATGCTGCCCGGGTTGGGGCATTGACACCCACTAATAGGATACTCAAGAGCAGTCAAAGGGACAGTCAGCGCGGAATGTCTGGCCATAATCCCTTTATTCCCAACAATGGAAACTTTAACTCATGCTGGAGGTGTGGGGGAAAACACTCAGCTAGATCTTGCAGATTTCAACAGTTTATAAGCTGCAATCTCAGTGGCCATTTAGCTCGAATGTGCAGGAAGTCTGCAACCAGACTAATATATGAGGCGGATGGACCAGAAGAGGGTTCTTTGAGGCAGGATGACTTTTGGGGCAAATCGATGGACGCTGAGGTTCAGCGGGTCCATGTGGCGAATATTCACAGTTCATACACCAAAATGCCACCAATGATGATGAGGGTTTTATTAAACGGTATCCCAGTACGCATGGAACTGGACACTGGGGCTAGCCAGTCACTCATGGGCGTTCAGCAATTTGAGAAGCTCTGGTCACTTAAAGCCAGTAGACCCAAATTAGCACGTATTGAGACACTACATTACAGACTTACACTAAAGAAATCATTCCAGTGCTAGGCAGTGCAATGTTGGCTGTCACACACAATGGGTTGGTGAATCGGCTACCGCTTTGGATTGTCCCGGGCAATGGTCCCGCACTGTTGGGGAGGAGCTGGTTAGCCGAGATGAACTGGAAATGGGGGGATGTTCACACAATGTCATCTGTGGAGCGAAGTTCGTGCTCACAAGTCCTACAACAATTCGATTCACTATTCCAACCTGGCGTCGGGACTTTCAAAGGTACTAAAGTAGTGATACACATCACCCTGGACGCCAGGCCAGTGCACCACAAAGCCAGAACGGTGCCGTATGTGATGCGGGAAAAGATCGAGAGCGAATTGGACTGGCTTTTGAGAGAGGGCATCATCTCGCCTGTTGAATTCAGCGATGGCTCTGTCAGGATCTGTGGCGACTACAAGGCCAACATCAATCGGGTGTCCCTACAAGATCAATACCCGCTCCCAAGAGCGGAGGACCTCTTCGCCACGCTGGCAGGCGGCAAGCTGGTCACCAAGTTGGACCTCACTTCAGCCTATATGACCTAGGAACTGGCCAACGAATCTAAACTACTGACCACCATCACCATGCACAAGGGACTGTTCGTTTATAACAGGTGCCCATTTGGCATTCGATCAGCGGCCACGATTTTTCAACGAAACATGGAAAGCCTGCTTAAATCCATTCCTGGAATGATCGTATTCCAGGACAACATCCTCATCATGGGTCGAGACACTGAGGAACAGCTCCACAACCTGGAGGAGGTGCTACGCCGACTGGACCAGGTAGGCCTGCGACTCAAGAAGTCTAAATGTGTGTTTTTGGCTCCCGAGGTTGAGTTTCTGGGCAGGAGGGTTGCTGCAGATGGGATTCGGCCCACCGAATCCAAAGCAGAGGCGATTCGACAAGCACCCAGGCCCTGCAACACATTGGAGTTGCGTTCATTCCTGGGACTGTTGAACTATTTCGGGAACTTTCTGCCGAACTTGAGCACGTTGTTGGAGCTGCTACACATGCTCCTGCATAGGGGTTGTGTTTGATTTTGGGGGTCTGTCAGGAACGGGCTTTTGATCGAGCGCAAAACCTACTTTGTTGACCCTGTACGACCCCTGTAAAAAATTGGTTCTGACATGTGATGCATCGTCCTATGGGGTTGGGTGTGTGTTGCAGCAGGGCAATGCTGAGGGTCAACTACAACCTGTGGCTTATGCCTCCAGGTCGCTCTCTCAAGCAGAACGGGGATATGGGATGGTCGAGAAGGAAGCATGTGTCTATGGTGTAAAAAAAATGCATCAGTACCTCTTTGATAGGAAGTTTGAATTAGAGACGGACCACAAGTCATTAACATCCCTGTTGTCAGACAGTAAGGCTAACAATGCCAACGCATCAGCTCGCATAGAGCGATGGGCTCCCACACTGGCTGCTTATGACTACTCCATCTGGCACCGGCCCGGCACTGAAAATTGCGCTGATGCGCTCAGCAGGCTTCCACTGGCCACCTCTGAGGGGGCAGAGGAGCAAAGCGCTGAGATGGTCATGGCTGTTGATGCCTTTGACAGCGCAGGCTCCCCCATCACAGCCTGCCAGATCAAAATCTGGACAAACAGAGATCCCCTCCTATCCCTGATTAAGAAATGTGTCCTGACTGGGGATTGGGCGCCCGCACACGGAGCATGCCCTGAGGAGGTCAGACCGTTCCACAGACGGATGGATGAGCTCTCCATCCAAGCCGACTGCCTACTATGGGGCTGCCGGGTAGTTATGCCCCAGAAGGGCAGGGAGGCATTCATCAGGGAACTCCACAGCGAGCACCCAGGCATTGTGTTGATGAAGGCCATTGCCCGGTCACATGTTTGGTGGCCTGGAATTGATTCAGACCTGGAACACTGTGTTCGCAGGTGCACGACGTGTGTCCAGCTGGGTAATGTCCCCAGGGAGGCCCCGCTCAGCCCGTGTCCCTGGCCCACCAAGCCATGGTCACGCATTCATGTTGACTATGCGGGCCCGTTCATGGGAAAGATGTTCCTTATTGTGGTAGATGCGTACTCGAAATGGATCGAGTGCATCATTCTGAATTCATGCACGTCATCCACCACCGTGGAAAGCCTACGTGCGATCTTTGCAATCCATGGCTTGCCGGACATCCTGGTTAGTGATAATGGCCCATGTTTCACAAACTACGAATTCCGAGAGTTTATGTCGGGTAATGGCATCAACCACGTCAGGACTGCACCGATCAAGCCGGCCCCCAATGGCCAGGCGGAATGTGTGGTCTAAATCATTAAGCAAGGTATGCTCAGGATTGAAGGACCCTCCCTACAATACCGCCTATCGCGTCTCCTGCTGGCCTATAGATCCCGACCGCACTTGCTCACGGGGGTCCCGCCCGCAGAGCTACTAATGAAATGGACACTCAAACCTCGGTTGTCCCTCATTCACCCAGTCCTGACCGACATAGTTGAGGGCAAGCGCAAGTCACAAAACGAGTACCATGACCGTAATTTGAGGGGGAGATGTATAGAAATAAATAATCCTGTATTCGTCCTCAATCACGCCATGGGGCCCAAATGGCTTGAGGGCACTGTAAATGACAAAGAGGGGAATAGGGTCACCATGGTAAAACTCAACAATAGTCAGATATGCCGTAAGCACCTGGACCAAGTAAAAAAAAGGTTCAACATCGACACGGAGGAACCTGAAGAAGACCACGAGATGGAGCTCACACCACCGCCAGTGAACGAGCAACAAGAGCAATCAGAAGAATGCACAGTCCCTGCGGTCAGCCCGGACAGGCCGGAATCACCACAGGTGATAGACACTCACGTCAGTGTCCAAAAACCAGAGCCCCAACTGCGGCGCTCCACGAGGGAGCGTAGACCACCTGAAAGACTAAAACTATGATCCCAATAAGACTTTGGGGGGCGGGGGGGAGGTGATATCATGTATGTAACCACAATGTAACACCACTGTATTACTGTATACACTCAACCTAGATGCACACCTTGACCTCAAGGGGTGAACTTGTGGGAGACACTCCTTACCTGATCACACAGGTATAAAAAGGGAGGTCCCATGCAGGGTCATCGTCTTTGGAGTCCTGTGAATAAAGAGTTAAGGTCACAGAGTGACCTTGTCCCCAGAATGTGCCTCGTGTGGTTTCATACTGTAGAGTAAGGACTTTACAGCAAGGGCTTCCACTCCCTCAATGTGCATTTGATCTGCAACCATTGGAAGATCATGTGTATGCCAGATTACCTGGCAGCTAACATGATTGATTGAATTTTTTGAGAAAGTAACAAGGAGGGTCGATGAGGATAGTGCGTTTGATGCTGTGTGTATGGATTTTAGCAAGGCTTTTGATAAGGTCCCACATGACAGACTGGTCACAAAAGTAAAAGCCCATGGGATCCAAGGCAAAGTGGCAAGTTGGATCCAAAATTGGTTCAGAGGCAGGAAGCAAAGCGTAATGGTCAATGGGTGTTTTTGCAACTAGACAGCTGTTTCCAGTGGGGTTCCGCAGGGCTCAGTATTTGGTCCCTTGTTTTTTGTGGTATATATCAATGATTTAGACTTGAATGTAGGGGTTATGATTAAGAAGTTTGCAGATGATACAAAAATTGGCCATGTGGTTGATAATGAAGAAGAAAGCTATAGCCTGCAGGAAGATATTAATCAATTGGTCAGGTGGGCAGAATAGTGGCAAATGGAATTCAATCTGGAGAAATGTGAGGTAATGCATTTGGGGAGGGCTAACAAGGCAAGGGAATACACAATAAATGGTAGGACACTGAGAAGTGTAGAGGAACAAAGGGACCTTGGAGTGCATGTCTACAGATCCCCGAAGGTAGTAGGACAGGTAGATAAGGTGGTTAAGAAGGCATACGGAATACTTGCCTTTATTAATTGAGGCATAAAATACAAGAGCAAGGAGGTTATGCTTGAACTGTATAAAACACTAGTTCGACCACAGCTAGAGTACTGCGTGCAGTTCTGATCACCACATTACAGGAAAGATGTGATTGCACTAGAGAGGGTTCAGAGGAGATTTACGAGGGTGTTGCCTGGACTGGAGAATTTTAGCGAAGGGGAAAGATTGGATAGGCTGGAACAGAGGAGGCTGAGGGGAGACCTTATTGAGGTGTATAAAATTATGACGGGCCTAGATAGAATGGATAAGAAGGACCTATTTCCCTGAGCAGTGGGGTCAACCACCAGGGGGCATAGATTGGTAGGAGGTTTAGAGGGGATTTGAGGGGAATCTTTTTCACCCAGAGGGTGATGGGGGTCTCGAACTCACTGCCTGAAAGGGTGGTAGAGGCAGAAACCCTTGCCACATTTAAAAAGTACTTGGATGTGCACTTGAAGTGCTGTAACATACAAGGCTACGGACCAAGAGCTAGAAAGTGGTATTAGGCCGGATAGCTCTTTGTCGACTGGCGCGGACACGATGGGCCAAATGGCCTCCTTCCGTGCTGTAAATTTCTATGATTCTATGATTCTATGACTCTTTCATCTTGCGCCAGTTCACCCTACCTCAAAAAAATAGGAGGGAGAGAAAAAACAGGGAATTATAGACTGGTTAGCCTGACATTGGTAGTGGGGAAAATGTTGGAATCAATTATTAAAGATATAATAGCAGCGCATTTGGAAAGCAGTGACAGGATCGGTCCAAGTCAGCATGGATTTATGAAAGGGAAATCATGCTTGACAAATCTTCTGGAATTTTTTGAAGATGTAACGAGCAGAGTGGACAATGGAGTATCAGTGGATGTGGTGTATTTGGACTTTCTAAAGGCTTTTGACAAGGTCCCATACAAGAGATTAGTGTGCAAAATTAAGGCACATGGTATTGGGGTTAATGTATTGATGTGGATAGAAAACTGGTTGGTAGACAGGAAGCAAAGAGTGGGAATAAACGGGTCCTTTTCTGAATGGCAGGCAGTGACTATTGCTGGGACCCCAACTATTTACAATATACATTAATGATTTAGACGAAGAAATTGAATGTAATATTGCCAAGTTTGCAGATGACACTAAGCTGGGTGGCACTGCGAGCTGCGAGGAGGATGCTAGGAGGCTGCAGGGGGACTTGGACAGGTTACATGAATGGGCAAATGCATGGCAGATGCAGTATAATGTGGATAAGTGTGAGGTTATCCATTTTGGTTGCAGAAACAGGAAGACAGATTATTATCTGAATGGTGACAGATTAGTAAAAGGGGAGGTGCAATGAGACCTGGGTGTCATGGTACATCAGTCATTGAAGGTAGGCATGCAGGTACAGCAGGTAGGAAAGAAGGCAAATGCCATGCTGGCCTTCATAGCGAGGGGATTTGAGTATAGGAGCAGGGAGGTCTTACTGCAGTTGTACAGGGCCTTGGTGAGACCACACCTTGAGTATTGTGTGCAGTTTTGGTCTCCTAATCTGAGGAAGGACGTTCTTGCTATTGAGGGAATGCAGCGAAGGTTCACTAGACTGATTCCCGGGATGGCAGGACTGACATATGAAGAAAGATTGGATTGACTAGGCTTATATTCACTGGAGTTTAGAAAGGTGAGAGGGGATCTCATAGAAACATATAAAATTCTGACGGGATTGGACAGGTTAGATGCAAGAAGAATGTTCCCGATGTTGGGGAAGTGCAGAACCAAGGGTCACAGTCTAAGGATAAGAGGCAAGCCATTTAGGACGGAGATGAGGAGAAACTTCTTCACTCAGAGAGTTGTGAACCTGTGGAATTCTCTACCACAGAAAGTTGTTGAGGCCAGTAGATATATTCAAAACGGAGTTAGATGTGGCCCTTACGGCTAAAGGGATCAAGGCGTATGGAGAGAAAGCAGGAAAGGGGTACTGAAGTTGCATGATCAGCCATGGTCATATTGAATGGCAGTGCAGGCGTGAAGGGCCGAATGGTCTACTCCTGCACCTACTTTCTATGTTTCTATGTTTCGATGTTTCTATGTTTCACACCTCCAGACATACCTTCTGGCTGGCTGCTTGGAGACAAGGGCTATCCACTGAAGACATGGCTCATGACACTCTTGAGGACACACTCATTGTGCTCGCAAAACCTGTTAGAGCCTCCTGCAGTTGTTCCTGCAGCTCCAGGATTGCCATCTTTCTAGATGGCCCCTGAGGCTCAGCGTCTGCATGCAGCTGAGCAGAGCTGGGAGTGTTCTGCGCCTTCTGACCCAAGGAGTCTCCACTGCTGTCCCTGTCTCCACCATCTGCTGTTGCTCGGTTGTGATTTGTGACACACCAGGTGACAACCACCACTCTATCTCACAAGGGACCAATCAAACATGAATATTTGCACTGGTGCTGGGTCCATCTGTCTGGTGACGGTGCGCCCTCAGAGGCTGTAGGCTCCTCTGAGGAGTCGTCTTCCTCTTGTGCCTGGATAGTACTGAGGTCGAGGAGGGATATAATAAAAGCCACATTTCCTCCAGATGCATCATGGAGCAGACCGAAGGCATGCTGAAAACGCGACTCAGATGCCTTGACAGATCTGGAGGAGCCCTTTAGTATGCACCAGCCAGGATCTCCAGAATCGTCATGGTCTGCTGAGCCCTGCACAACATCGCGCAGCAGTGAGGATTAGCACTGCATGAGGAGCAAGGCACTGAGCGCACAGCCTCTTCAGAGGAGGAGGAGGGGGAGGAGCATCAGCTGGAGGACAAGGGGAAGCCAGAGCTGGAGGAACTTGCGGTTTAGATGGCATCAACACTCGAGCAAATTGCTGCCCAGGAGACCAGGGATGGCCTCATCATGGCAGATTTAAATTTTCGCAGTACACCCATATGGCTGCCACATGCTTTGCTGGATTGGCAACACTCCACAGCAACATCATTAAGCATCCCTACAATGACGAATCCATTCTTTTCACAGTCACCATTACTGGAGGTAAAGTTTTGTCTGACCCTGCACTCTAACTAACTAAGCCACTTCCAATGGTGCATACAAATTTGTCCAAGACTGGAAAGTTTTGAAAAGAAAGAAATTTATGGTTCACATTAAATAAACTGAAACTTCACATCAACATTGAATAATTTTCCTATTTTCTATGTTTCTATGTTAAAACACCCAAGTGATTATCCTTGTGAATCTACTTGTGTGGCATCTTTCCCTTAAGCGTGCTTCTACGTAGTGTTACCCCTGTGGCTTCAGCAGAGATCGAGGCAGCCTGCTCACTTCCCTGTTGCGACTGATTAGACACTTGTCCTCTGGGTTTTGGAGGCTGTGATGGCCCCGCGAATGTCTGCTCCTTCTGCGACTGTAAAGGGTCAGACTTGCCCATCGCGATCTGAGAAGGCATCCGAGGCTCTGATTGGTGGGGAGGCAGGGGGGCAATGGGGGAGAAGTGGGAGCGCTTTGAAAGGAGCCCCCACTTGCATGTCCCCTCTCACCATCATCCCTCTCATGGGCCACCCGCACTTCCCTGCTAGAATCTGGAAAGCACCTTGCTGCACATCAGTGGGACTATGAGGACCCATTTCTACACTGACATCCCTCCTAGAGAGGACGTCTATGAGCCTCTGCCATCTATTCTCCATAGATACCTATATATTGTCCATAGATAGCCATCTATCCTCAATAGATAGCCATCTATTCTGCATAGTTAGCATGTGTCCCTCTGAGTGGTGCATTAGCTACTCAGTGCAGGTGGCCATCCTATCCATGGAAGAGTCTACAGTCGCCATTGCCTGCGACATGGTGATGCTCATGTTGTGAATGTCTCCTCCATTCTCTGAACACTGGCAGTCATCGGACTCGCAAAACCTGTTAGAGCCTCCTGCACTTGTTCCTGTAGCTCCAGGATTGCCGTCTTTTTGGAAGGCCCCCAAAGGCTCAGCATCTGCATGCAGCTGAGCAGAGCTGGGAGAGTCCTGCACCTTCCAACCCGAGGAGTCTCCACTGCTGTCCTTGTCGCCACCATCTGCTGTTGCTTGGTTGTGATTTGTGACAAACCAGGTGACACAACAATACTCTATCTCACAAGGGACCAACCAAGTGTGAATATCTGCGCTGGTGCTGGGTGCACTTCTGTCTGGTGACGGTGTGCCCTCAGAAGCTGGAGGCTTCTCTGAAGAGTTGTATTTCTTTTGTGCCTGGACAGTGGGGAAGGGTGGGGGACTTTTGGTGGACCTGTGGGAGAGTACAGCAGTGAGTTAGATATGTCATATGTAGATTGGGTACAGAAACCATTATGCACATAATGACCATTCAATGGGTCCTGACATTAGTCCCCATATGAGTGACTGCTGTATGCCATGTAGCTATATGATATATAATTCTGTCACCAGGTTGCTGAGATGTCCGCCTCTCTCCATCTCCCACCTCTAGGTGCTCGGCGACACCTGCCAGCTCAAATGCAGCTTCCTCTGCTGTGGTCAGGATGGCCATTGATAGGGGTCCACTGTCAGTTCGCTCCCTCTCCCTCTTTTGTGGACTCTCTTTTCCTAAAAGGAGGGAAAGAAGAGGTTGACATGGCGGCAAGAGAAGGGATAACCAGCCGTGGATAACCAAGGAAATAAAGGAAAGTATCAAATCAAAGACCAATGCGTATAAGGCGGCCAAGGTTAGTGGGAAACTAGAAGATTGGGAACATTTTAAGCAACAGCAAAGAATTACTAAAAAAGCAATAAAGAAAGGAAAGATAGATTACGAAGGTAAACTTGCGCAAAACATAAAAACAGATAGTAAAAGCTTTTACAGATATATAAAACGAAAAAGAGTGACTAAAGTAAATGTTGGTCCCTTAGAAGATGAAAAGGGGGATTTAATAATGGGAAATGTGGAAATGGCTGAGACCTTAAACAATTATTTTGCTTCCGTCTTCACAGTGGAAGACGCAAAAACCATGCCAAAAATTGCTGGTCATAGGAATGTGGGAAGGGAGGACCTTGAGATGATCACTATCACTAGGGAGGTAGTGCTGGACAGACTAATGGGACTGAAGGTGGACAAGTCCCCTGGTCCTGATGAAATGCATCCCAGGGTATTAAAAGAGGTGGCGGAAGTTATAGCAGATGCATTTGTTATAATCTACCAAAATTCTCTGGACTCTGGGGAGGTACCAGCGGATTAGAGAGCAGCTAATGTAACGCCTCTGTTTAAAAAAGGGGGCAGGCAAAAGGCAGGTAACTATAGGCCGGCTTGTTTAACATCTGTAGTGGGGAAAATGCTTGAAACTATCATTAAGGAAGAAATATCGGGACATCTGGATAGGAATAGTGCAACCAAGCAGACGCAGCATGGATTCATGAAAGGGAAATCATGTTTAACTAACTTACTGGAATTCTTTGAGGATATAACGAGCATGGTGGATAGAGGTGTACCGATGGATGTGGTGTATTTAGATTTCCAAAAGGCATTCGATAAGGTGCCACACAAAAGGTTACTGCAGAAGATAAAGGTACGCGGAGTCAGAGGAAATGTATTAGCATGGATAGAGAATTGGCTGGCGAACAGAAAGCAGAGAGTCGGGATAAATGGGTCCTTTTCCGGTTGGAAATCAGTGGTTAGTGGTGTGCCACAGGGATCGGTGCTGGGACCACAACTGTTTACAATATACATAGATGACCTAGAGGAGGGGACAGAGTGTAGTGCAACAACATTTGCAGATGACACTAAGATTAGTGGGAAAACGGATTGTGTAGAGGACTCAGAGAGGCTGCAAGGAGATTTGGATAGGTTAAGCGAATGGGCTAAGGTTTGGCAGATGGAATACAATGTCGGAAAGTGTGAGGTCATCCACCTTGGGAAAAAAAACAGTAAAAGGGAATATTATTTGAATGGGGAGAAATTACAATATACTGTGGTGCAGAGGGACCTGGGGGTCCTTGTGCATGAATCCCAAAAGGTTAGTTTGCAGGTGCAGCAGGTAATCAGGAAGGCAAATGGAATGTTGGCCTTCATTGCAAAAGGGATGGAGTACAAAAGCAGGGAGGTGTTGCTGCAACTGTATAAGGTATTGGTAAGGCCGCACCTGGAGTACTGCGTGCAGTTTTGGTCACTTTACTTAAGGAAGGATATACTAGCTTTGGAAGGAGTACAGAGACGATTCACTAGGCTGATTCGAGAAATGAGAGGGTTACCTTATGATGATAGATTGAGTAGACTGGGTCTTTACTCCTTGGAGTTCAGAAGGATGAGGGGTGATCTTATAGAAACATTTAAAATCATGAAAGGGATAGACAAGATAGAGGCAGAGAGGTTGTTTCCATTGGTGGGGGAGACTAGAACTAGGGGGCACAACCTCAAAATACGGAGGAGCCAATTTAAAACCGAGTTGAGAAAGAATTTCTTCTCCAAGAGGGTTGTGAATCTGTGGAATTCTCTGCCCAAGGAAGCAGTTGAGGCTGGCTCATTGAATGTTTTCAAGTCAAAGATAGATAGATTTTTAAGCAATAAGGGAATTAAGGGTTGCGGGGAGAGGGCGGGTAAGTGGAGCTGAGTCCACGACCAGATCAGCCATGATCTTATTGAATGGCGGAGCAGGCTCGAGGGGCTAGATGGCCTACTCCTGTTCCTAATTCTTATGTTCTTATGACTCAAAGTGATTGAATGAGTGTAAGCAATGGATGGGTTACGTCTGTAGAGAGTGACTATGATTATGGGGTGGCAATTCCAAGTGGCCTCCTTGTGTGTTGTTAGTTGGTATGATTGTATTAGGATGAAGGTGAGTGTGAGGGGTGGCTAGTAAGATGTGATAATATAGATGGAGAGAGAGGGATGGTTGAACATGCAAGGAGAAGAACATAAGAACATAAGAAATAGGAACAGGAGTAGGCCATACGGCCCCTTGAGCTAGCTCCGCCATTCAATAAGATCATGGCTGATCTGATCATGGACTCAGCTCCACTTCCCCTCCACCCCCACCCCGCCCGCCCCGCTCCCCATTACCCCTTATAACCTTATCGTTTATTTGTCTATTTCTGTCATAAATTTATTCAATGTCCCAGCTGTCATAGTTCTCTGAGGCAGTGAATTCCACAGATTTACAACCTTCTGAGAGAAGAAATTTCTCCTCATCTCTGTTTTAAATGGGCAGCCCCTTATTCTAAGATCATGCCCTCCAGTTCTAGTCTCCCCCATCAGTGGAAACATCCTCTCTGCATCCATCTTGTTAAGCCCCCTCATAATCTTATACGTTTCGATAAGATCACCTCTCATTCTTCTGAATTCCAATGAGTAGAGGCCCAACCTACAAAACCTTTCCTCATAAGTCAACCCCCTCACCCAGGAATGAACCAAGTGAACCTTCTCTTAATTGCCTCCAAAACAAGTATATCCTTTCGTAAATATGGAAACCAAAACTGCACGCAGTATTCCAGGTGTGGCCTCATCAATACCTTATATAGCTGTAGCACGACTTCCCTGCTTTTATACTCCAGCCCCTTTGCAATAAAGGCCAAGATACCTGATCACTTGCTGTACCTCCTTTTGTGTTTCATGCACAAGTACCCCCAGGTCCCGCTGTACTGCGGCACTTTGCAATGTTTATCCATTTAAATAATAACTTGCTCTTTGATTTTTTTCTGCCAAAGTCATGACCTCACACTTCCCAACATTATACTCCATCTACCAAATTTTTGCCCACTCACTTAGCCTGTCTATATCCTTTTGCAGATTTTTCGTGTCCTCCTCACACATTGCTTTTCCTCCCATCTTTGTGTCGTCATCAAACTTGGTTACGTTACACTCAGTCCCTTCTTCCAAGTCGTTAATATAGATTGTAAATAGTTGGGGTCCCAGCACTGATCCCTGCGGCACTCCACTAGTTACTGGTTGCCAACCAGAGAATGAACCATTTATCCTGACTCTCTGTTCTCTGTTCATTAGCCAATCCTCTATCCATGCTAATATATTACCCCCAACCCCATGTACTTTTATTTTGTGCAGTTACCTTTTATGTGGCACCTTGTCAAACGCCTTCTGGAAATCCAAATACACCACATCCACTGGATCCCCTTTATCCACCCTGTTCATTACATCCTCAAAGAACTCCAGCTAGTATGTTGGTGTGAGTAAGGATGTGCAGGAGTAGAGTTGGGAAGGCAGAGTGATGGGGATGTGATGAAAGGCACAGCAGGATGAAGTTAAGTGTGGCTTTGGACTTGATATGTCCTTACTATACAGTATAAATGCACACGAGGCCCATACTTGAGAGAAGGTCACTCTGTGACCAGTTACCTTTATTACCAAGGCCTCAAGTGATGAAGGTGGGTGGAGCGTCCCCTTTTATACCTGAAAGTCCAGGTTAGGAGTGTCTCCCACAAGTTCACCCCCTTGTGGTCAATGTTCTCAAGGTGTACAACTTCGGTCAGCATTTACATGGGTTACAATGATAGTTGAATACATGACATCACCTCCCCTCCAAAGTCTTATTGGGATCACAGGTTAAGTCTCTCTGGTGGTTTACGCTCCCTTGTAGAGCGCTTGAGTTGGGGCTCCGGTTGTTGGGCGCTGGCCTGAGTGTCTGCTGTTTGCGGTGCCTCAGGCCTGTCCGGACTGCCCACAGTGACTGGGCTCTCCTCTGCTTGGTTCCGGTGTTCGGTCACCTGTGGAGGAGTAAACTCTACATTGTGTTCTTCCTCTGCTTCTTCTATTGGGGTGCTGAACCTCCTTTTCGTTTGATCCACGTGTTTTGGCAGATTTGTCCATTGGTAAGTTTAACTACCAAAACCCTATTCCCCGCTTTGGCAATCACAGTCCCTGCAAGCCATTTGGGCTCTGCAGTGTAATTAAGGACAAAGACAGGGTCATTGACATCAATACATTGCGCCCTCGCATTCCTGTCATGGTAGTCACATTGTGACTAACGCCTGCTCTCAACAATTTCTTTCATGGTAGGGTGTATAAGGGATAACCTGGTTTTGAGCGTCCTTTTCATTAGCAGCTCTAGAACCCCTGTGAGCGAGTGTGGTCGGGATCTATTGGCCAACAGGAGGCATGATAAGCGGCTTTGTAGGGAACCCCCTTGGATTCTGAGCATTCCCTGTTTGATTATCTGCACTGCTCGTTCCGCCTGGCTGTTTGAGGCCGACTTGAACGGTGCCGTTCTGACATGGTTGATTCCATTGCCTGCAATGAAGTCCTGGAATTCAGTGCTTGTGAAGCACGGGCCATTTTCGCTGACCAAGACATCCGGTAGACCATGGGCGCCGAACATTGCCCGTAGACTTTCCACCGTGGCAGAGGATGTGCTTGAATTTAAAATGGCACACTCAATCCATTTGGAGTAGGCGTCTACTACAACCAAAAACATTTTTCCCTTGAAAGGACCTGCATAGTCCACATGGATGCGTGACCGTGGCTTGGTGGGCCAGGACCAGGGACTCAGGGGGGCTTCCCTGGGTGCGTTGCCCAGCTGAGCACAAGTGTTGCACCTGCGAACACAAAGTTCCAGGTCTGCATCATCCCTGGCCACCAGACGTGTGACCTGGCAATTGCCTTCATCATGACAATGCCCGGGTGCTCATTGTGAAATTCTCTGATAAAACCTCTCTGCCCATCTGGGGCATGACTACTCGGTTTCCCCATAGTAGGCAATCGGCCTGAATCGAGAGTTCATCCTTGCGCCTATGAAACGGTTTAAATTCCTCAGGGCATGTCCTATAAGTGGCTGCCCAGTCCCCATTCAGGACATATTTCTTAACTAAAGACAGTAGCGGGTCTTTATTTGTCCAGACTTTAATCTGACGGGCTGTCACAGGTGAGCCTTCGCTTTCGAAAGCTTCAACAGCCATGACCATCTCAGCAACATGCTCAGTTGCCCCCTCAGTGATGGCTAGTGGGAGCCTGCTGAGTGTATCGGCGCAGTTTTCAGTGCCCGGTCTGTGCCGAATTGTGTAGTAATGTGAGTGCCCACCTCTGTGTGCAGGCTGATGCATTCGCATTTATGGCCTTGTTGTCGGCCAAAAGGGACGTTAGGGGTTTGTGACCTGTCTCCAGCTCAAATTTCCTGCCAAAGAGGTACTGGAGCATTTTTTTTACTGCATATATACTTCCTTTTCAACCATCCCGTAGCCCCTTTCTGCCCGGGACAGACTTCTGGAGGCATAAGCTACCGGCCATTGGCATTCACATGCTGCAACACACACCAGACCCCATAGGACGAAGCATCGCACGTTAAAACAAATTTCTTACATGGGTCATATAACGTTAACAGTTTGTTGGAGCATAACAAATTGCGTGCTCTATCAAAAGCCCTTTCCTGGCTGTCCCCCCAGATCCAATCACGACCTTTGCGTAGGAGCACGTGTAGCAGCTCTAACAGCGTGCTCAATTTGGGAAGAAAGTTACCAAAATATTAAGGACGAACGCAGCTCCATCGTGTTACGGGGTCTGGGTGCTCTCTGGATTGCTTCCGTTTTGGACGCAGTAGGTCTGATCCTGTCTGCTGCTACCCTCCTCCCCAGGAATTCTACCTCTGGAGCTAAGAAGACGCACTTCGCCTTTTTCAGTCACAGCCTGACCCGGTCCAGTCTGCGTAGCACCTCCTCCAGGTTGTGGAGGTGTTCTTCAGTATCACGACCCGTGATGAGGATGTAGTTCTGAAAAACCACCGTCCTTGGAATGGACTTGAGGAGGCTTTCCATATTTCGCTGATAGATCGCGGCGGCCGAACGAATCCCGAACGGACATCTGTTATACTCAAACAACCCCTTGTGTGTCGTGATGGTGGTCAGCTTCTTTGACTCACTAGCCAGCTCCTGGGTCATGTAAGCCGAGGTCAGGTTCAATTTTGAAAAAAGTTTGCCATCGGATAGCATCGCAAAGAGCTCCTCCGCTCTCAGTAGCGTGTACTGGTCTTGGAGTGACACCCGATTGATGGTGGCCTTGTAATCGCCAAATATCCTGACTGACCCATCTGCCTTGAGCACTGGCACGTTCGGGCTCACCCAGTCACTGAATTCGACTGGCGAGATGATGCGTTCCCTCAGCAGGTGGTCCAATTCGCATTCTATCTTTTCCCACATCACGTACGGCACCGCTCTGGCCTTGTGGTGTACTGGCCTGGCGTCCGGGTTTATGTGAATTACTACCTTGGCCCCCATGAAAGTGCCGATGCCAGGTTGAAATAATGAGTCAAATTTGTCCAGGACCTGTGAGCATGATACTCGCTCCACAGAAGAAATTGCATTGACATCGCCCCATTTCCAGTTCATGACAGCAAGCCAACTCCTCCCCAGTAATGCGGGACCATCCCCTGGGACAATCCAGAGTGGCAACCTGTTCTCCGACTCTTTGTGGGTCATGACTACCGTGGCGCTGCCTAGTACCGGAATGATCTCCTTTGTATATGTCCGTAGCTGTGCGTCAATTGACAATAATTTTGGTCTCCTGGCCTTGGACACCCACAACCTTTCGAACTGTTTGATACTCATCAGGGACTGGCTGGCCCCCGTGTCTAGCTCCATTAATACTGGGATGCCATTGAGGAGCACTTTCATCATTCTCGGTGGTGTCCTGGTATATGAACTGTATATGTGCTCCACATGAACTCGCTGAACTTCAGCTTCCAGCGATTTCCCCCAGTATTCATTTGGCCTCGTGAGGCTTACATCGGGCCCGTCCTCCTCGTACATCAACCTGGCTGCAGGCTTCCTGCACATACGCGGCAAGTGACCGCTGACGTTGCAGTTTCTGCAGGTATGTTGCTGATACCTGCAAGCGCTGGCTGGGTGTTTGCCTCCACACCTCCAGCATGAGCTGGAGGTCCCATTGTTGGAAACAAAAGGTCCATTACCAGTCGATCGTCTCTGACTGTCTCTGTAACTGTCCTTAAGTGCACCATTAACAGGTGTTGATGGCCCCATTACTGGCCGCATTGTCCCTTGCGATGGCATGAATCGCCGTTCCGCTAGCCATTGTCTCTGTTGAATTCCCCCTTTGGGTTCGACTACATGCTCGGGCATGTCCGATTGCCCCTGTCTGCCTGGAGAACTGTGTGCCGCGTTAACAATGTTGACTCCCTGGTCGTTTGTCTCATTTGAGCCAAGATTTTTGTCATACATCATTCTGCTCTCTTCTTCCCCTGAGATAAATGTCTGGGCTATCAGAGCCGCCGCTTCCAAGGTCAAGTCTTTGGTCTCAATCAGTTTTCTGAAAACCCCAACGTGCCCGATGCCCTCAATAAAAAAGTCTCGCAGCATCTCTGCTCTGCATGCATCCAGTCGCCGGAGATCTGCCACGAAATCTGGAACGCTTTGCCCTTGTCGCCACCGGTGCATGTAAAACCGATGTCTCGCCATGTGCATGCTGCTCGACGGTTTAAGGTGTTCCCCGATCAATTTACTGAGCTCTTCGAACATTTTGTCCACCGGCTTCTCTGGCGCTAGAAGGTCCTTTCTGGAGTACGTTCTGGATCCACAAACCGCCAGGAGATGAGCCCTGCCTTTGTCGGCCGAATCCTATCCCAACCATTCCTTAGTGACAAAACTTTGCTGTAGTCTCTCAATAAAGTCGTCCCAATCATCACCAACACTGTACCTCTCTTCTGTGCTGCTAGTGGCCATGCTCACGTGGTTTAAATCCCAGTTTCTCGTTGCCAATGATATATTCTTACTATACAGTATAAATGCACACGAGGCCCATACTCTGTGACCAGTTACCTTTATTACCAAGGCTTCAAGTGATGAAGGTGGGTGGAACTTCCCCTTTTATACCTGAAAGTCCAGGTTAGGAGTGTCTCCCACAAGTTCAGCCCCCTGTGGTCAATGTTCTCAAGGTGTACAACTTAGGTCAGCTCATACATGGGTTACAATGATAGTTGAATACATGGCAGGACTCACCTTTCCTAATCTAACAACATTGTTGAAGCATTTGAGGCACTGCACCTAGGTCCTCCTGAGGACATCCCTGCTATTCATCTCCTCTGATATTTGGAGCCAGACTCCTTTGGTCTGCTGGGGAGGTCTCTTCCTCCCATCAGCAAGGAAGAGTATCTCCCTGCGTACTTTGACTCCCTCCACAAGCATATGGAGGGAGTCATTGGAGAATCTGGGTGTAGCCCACTGCCTCGGTGCAGCCATCGTTCCAACTGTTTGGAGCAATGAAATCCTCCATGTGCTGCCTGCACGCTCCTAAATGAACCTTCAAATGTAATGTGGCCGTGGCTCCTTTAAATATCCCGGCTGAAAACGTGTCATCGATTACATCACCAGACCCACAGCATTTAATTGGGCCGGGTAACTCGCAGGTCAGGCCTAATAGGCCCCATTGACGTAAAGTCGTTCTGTGGAGTGGGATGGAGCCAGCAACGGCTCCATCTCGCTCAATCATTGAAACGTGTCCTGCATTGAACCCAGGTCCTAGGAGTGATACTCCTGGAGTGGACAATCTCAGCCACCTCTCTCCAGGCCTTGTGAACATCCATTTTAGGCATCTTCCTGCCATTGGTGGGGAAGAGAACCTCCCTCTTTGCCTCATCTCTTCAACCAGGACCTCTGGGGATGTTTCAGAAAACTTGTATCTGACACAAAAATATCAGTAAAGATTATGCAACATCCCTCTAAGAAGTGCATTCCTGCTATAAATAGGCCTCTTGAGACCCACCAGAAATTATTCCCTGAAAGCTGGTGAGCTTCTCATTCCCAACATGATCAGCTGGGAAACCCAGCAGTTACATTTAAATGAGGCCTGGGAGTTAAAATACCCTGGACCTGCAAACTAGGCCAACGAGCGCATTTTGCACTTGCCCCGCCCCCCCACCCACCTGCCCGAAACCCGCTCCAGTTTAAAATTGACCGCATACTGTATGTGTGTGCACTAGTTGAGTCAGGCACTTGTAGACAAAACTGCCAGCCCATGATTTGATTGTATTCTGATCCAGAATTCTGCTTACTCAGCTCTTGGTGTACAAAGCACATTTTGTAGCAGATAAAGGAGGTAATTTTCTGCTCCTTTGTGTCCAGGAAACATGCAGTTCCTAGATGCAAAGCAGAATGGTGGGAAATTTGCATCTCCCTCAAGCAGTGTGGTTAGCATTCGTTTTTTCTAATTTGATGTTTAAGTGCAGCAGAGATACTTTTAGCTTGATTCCCCATTAGAGGAAATTAATATTCCTCGTCTCTCTCTCTCTCTCTTTCTCCACTCTCATGCACCTCAGTGGTGTTTGGTTGTCAATTATTGATGTGACTAATAAACCAGTGTTGATGAAGTCCTGCACATTTGTAAAAATGTATTTCCTCTGCACTGTTTTGTTCTTTGAGGTAGTTAATGCCTGGGATTGTTGTGAGTGCATTTACTTATGGATAATTAATTTAAATTAGGAAAACTACTTTTTCAGTGAACTTTCTTTTTATTCATGCCAAACTTTATTCATTGATTGAAATTAGAAAGCATTTGCAGGGTGGGTCAAAAGTTATGCCATGAGGTTAAATGAGGCGTGATGAAAGATTATACCACAATGCTATATAGTGCTTGGTTAAAGGCTGTGCAGGACAGGACCCCTTGAGTACCCCTTCTTAACAAATTCCACAGCACTATAGGCCCAAGTTTCCACATGATTTGCGCCTGATTTTTAGGAGCAACTGGTGGAGAACGGACTATCTTAGAAATCGCAATTCTCCACATTTTTTTTTCTGCAGTTCTAGTCAGGTAGAACAGTTCTACTTTAGAACAGAATTTTTTCTTCAAAAGGGGGCGTGTCCGGCCACTGACGCCTGATTTCAAAGTTTCCACAGTGAAAACGTACTCCAAACTAAGTTAGAATGGAGCAAGTGAAGATTTTTGTAGAACTGAAAAAACCTGTTCTACACATTAAAAAATCAGGCGCAGGTTACAAATTAGGCGTCCGGAACGAGGTGGGGGGGGGGGGGGGGAGGGAAGTCATTAAATTCTATAATAAATCCTTATTTATACTTCTACAAATATTATACAAATAAATCCAACCTGAATAAACATTTATAAGCAAAGAAAAGATTAAATAAACCATCTTCCTACCTGTGTGAAAGTGCTTCAGGCAGGCCTTTCGGGTCCCCAGCACCAGATTTACAGGTAGGTGGCGTCGGGTTGGGTCGGGGAGGTTCGGTTCGGGTCGGGGGGGGGGGGGAGGGGAGGGGGGAGGGGGGGACGGGAGGGGGGAGAGGAGAGGGGGGGAGAGGGGGGGGAGAGGAGAGGGAGGGGGGGAGAGGAGGAGGGGGGGAGAGGGAGAGGGGGGAGAGGAGAGGGGGAGGAAGAGGAGAGGGAGGAGGGGGGAGAGAGGAGAGGGAGGAGGGGGGAGAGAGGAGAGGGGGGGAGAGGAGAGGGAGAGGGGGGGAGAGGAGAGGGAGAGGGGGGGGGAGAAGAGAGGAGAGGTCAGGTCGGATCCAGTCCGGGAGCGGGAGTCGGGTCGGGTCCAGTGGGGGGGGAGCGCGGGTCGGGCGGACGGGAGCGCGGGTCGGGTTGGGTCCAGTCGGGGAGGCGGGGAGCGGGAACAGGAGCGCGGGTCGGGTCGGGTCGGGGGGGTGGGGGTCGCGGGTGTCGGGTCTGGTCCGGAGGCAGGGGGGGTGGTGGGGGAGCGGGTGTCGGGTCTGGTCCGGAGGTGGGGGGGGGGGGGGGCGGGGAGCGGGTGTCGGGTTGGGTCTGGTCTGGTCCGGAGGCAGGGGGGTGGGGGGGAGCGGGTGTCGGGTCTGGTCCGGAGGCAGGGGGGGGGGCGGGGGAGCGGGTGTCGGGTCTGGTCCGGAGGCGGGGGGGGCGGGGGAGCGGGTGTCGGGTCTGGTCCGGAGGCGGGGGGGGGGGGGGGAGCGGGTGTCGGGTCTGGTCCGGAGGCAGGGGGGTGGGGGGGAGCGGGTGTCGGGTCTGGTCCGGAGGCAGGGGGGGGGCGGGGGAGCGGGTGTCGGGTCTGGTCCGGAGGCGGGGGGGGCGGGGGAGCGGGTGTCGGGTCTGGTCCGGAGGCAGGGGGGTGGGGGGGAGCAGGTGTCGGGTCTGGTCCGGAGGCAGGGGGGGGGGCGCGGGGGAGCGGGTGTCGGGTCTGGTCCGGAGGCGGGGGGGGCGGGGGAGCGGGTGTCGGGTCTGGTCCGGAGGCGGGGGGGGCGGGGGAGCGGGTGTCGGGTCTGGTCCGGAGGCGGGGGGGGCGGGGGAGCGGGTGTCGGGTCTGGTTGGGGGGGGGAGCAGGAGCTGGCCGTGGGAGGAGCCTTATTCACGCAGCCCCAGTGAGGCCATTGGGCCAGGGCTAGGGGCTGCGTGCTTCGGGCCCCTCCCACACAGTTTTGGGCGCCTGGAGCTACTGCACTTGCGTGCCGACTGTAGCGCGCATGTGCAGAGGTCCGGCACTGTTTTCAGCGCAGTGACCTGGCTCCGCCCCCCCACAGCTCGTGCTGGCTGCGCCGAGGGCCAGAGGACCTGTAAGTAGGTGGAGAATACCGAGGATTTTTTTAGGCGCACTTTGTGGCGCGAAAAACGGGCGTCCAGGTCGGGACTGCGCCATTCTAGGCGCGTGTGGAAACTTGGGCCCTTAAGCACTACATCACACAGATCCAAGAAAGGCAGGTACATTTCTGTGCAGAGGCAAATAGCAGACAGACAGTACCAACAAAATTCAGGCCAGAGTTTCTTGGACTTCTTTGATAAATCAATAAGAAAAATATTGGCATTAATCAGAAACTAAAACTACAAATAAGAATGCTTTATTTGTACTTACTCACATCTAAACGTTTTTCACTTCAGGCTCTGAAATTTATACATGATGTGCAGGTGTTAGATGGCATGAGCGATATCTGTAAAACATTCCTTCACTGGTTGAGATGGTTTGCAGACATTCATCAGTGGAGCAACACACAGGAGATAAATAATTGTAATAGAGTTCCCCCTAGTGGACTAATGCTCCACCTAGTGGACTACCGATGTAATGCAACTACTGATGTAAATAATAAAAGGGTCATGACAGTTTCTGTTCAGAGCCATCGTGTGTGTGTGTGTGTGTGTGTGTGTGTGTGCTTCTTAGTGGTGTTGTAAGAATATATCACAATAATCTACCATCGTATCCATCTGGGAAGGCATGCATAAATATCTGGATTTTTAGCATGAGTATAGACCATACCTAACCTTTTAATCTGGAATGTATAAATAATGTGACTATAATACCATGTTTTACATGGTTGTATTTTGCCATCAGACTTTTATTCCACTGCAATTGTGAATCTATATCTAAAATCCAATGGGCTAGAATTTCCAGTGTTCACCGCCCGGTTTCTCGGCAGTATTGGCCATTTTGGGTGAGAACCGGGTCGGCGAAAAATTCCCCAGTTGAATTCTGCCGGCGGTATTGAAGTACCGCTGGGGAGTGGACCGCCGGCACGCACCGTCCATAGATCGACCTGCCGCGATTTTTGGCTCAGCGGTGACCCGTAAGTAAGTTGAAAAAAAAACGCCCACAAGAATCAGTGGAGTTGGGCGGTAGGTAAGTAGCCCTGCAAGAAAAAGGTAAGTAATTGTTTTTTTACTAATTATTTAAAAATTCTCTTGTAGTGATTTAAGTGAAAAGGGTCCTGAGAATGTTTTTATGATTTTTTATTTTATGTTTTAAAAAAATATATTTTTTGTGTTTTTCTCCTCCTAGGCCCAACCCGCAGCCTCGGTGTAAATTTTTAGTAAATTTATTAATTATCGCCCATTTTCTTTAAGAACCGCTCAATTGGCCCAAGATTCCATTTTTTGCCGAGAATCGGGGTGTAACGCCCATTCTTTTCGTTGGGCGGATTTTTTATGAGGGAATTTTTTGCCAGCGATAATTTTAGGAATTTTAGCTGTATTTTGAGTGGCAATCAGGCACTGGCGGATTGTTTGGAAATGACTAATCAAACCTATACATCTCCAAACCCACACATATTGGAAAGAATCTTTAAAGGAATATAGAAAGTTAAGAGGCAAAATTAAAAAGGATATTAGGAATGCTAAGAGAGAGCACGAGAAATTCTTGGCCAGTAAAATTAAGAAAAACCCTAAGATGTTCTATAAATACATTAAGATTAAGAGGGTAACTAAAGGAAAGGGTAGGGCCTATTAGAGACCATGAGGGTAATCTTTGTGTAGAGGCAGAAGATGTTGGTAGGATTCTTAACGAATACTTTGCACCTGTTTTCACAAAGGAAAGAGGTAATGCAGATACTGCTATCGAGGAGGAGTGTGATATTCTGGATGAAATAATTATAGTGAGAGAGAAAGTATTAAGGGGTTTAGCAGCTTTGAAAGTAGATAAGTCCCTAGGCCTGGATGAAATGCATCCCAGACTGTTGAGCGAAGTAAAAGAGAAAATAGCAGAGGCCTTGACTATCATTTTCCCATCCTCTTTGGATCTGGGCATGGTGCCGTAGGATTGGAGGACTGCTAATATAGTACCCTTGTTTAAGAAGGGAAAAAGGGATAGTTCGAGTCATTACAGGCCTGTCAGCCTAACCTCAATGGTGAGAAAATTATTGGAAAAAATCCTGAAAGACAGGATAAATCTGCATTTAGATAGACAAGGACTAATTAGGGACAGTCAGCATGGATTTGTGAAGGGAAGATCATGTTTGACTGACCTGATTGAATTTTTTGAGGAGGTAACTGTTATGTCTCGAATAAAGCAATGTAACGGAGTACTGTAGACATGAGTAAATGTGACCTTAATCTCTTTATTCTAACTCCAGAGTGTTCGTACAGCATGGGAGACCTGCTTATATACAGTGCTCCCAAGGGATGCTGGGATCCCTTGGGACTCCAAAAGATGCTGGTGGCGGTAGAATAATGGTTACATAGGGTTGCATACATAACATCACTCCCTCCCAAAGTCAATAGTACACTTATTTACAGGGTGAAACGATCTGGGGCCTTTCGTTCCCTCGTCGATCGTCTCGGTACAAATGCAGATGCAGGTGAGTTGGTTAGTTCTTCGCTGGGCTGCTGCGCAGCTGGCCTTGCTGAGCTGCTGGGGATGATGAGTTCAGCTTTGTGGTCAACCGTGATGTCGGTTGCCACTTGTGTGTGTGTCGGAGGGTCGAATTTGGTGATGTCCTCTTCAGGTTGCTCGTGGCTGTTTATGAATCGCAGTTTGGTTTGGTCCAAATGCTTTCTGCAAGTTAGTCCATTTGTGAGTTTGAAACACCCTACTCCCTTCTTTGGCTATGACATGCCAGCAAGCCATTTGGGACCATGTCCATAGTTGAGTACAAATACAGGGTCATTGACTTCAATATCACGTGACAAATTTGCGCGATCATGGTACATGCTTCATTGATGCCGTCTGCCCTCGATGTGATCATGGAGATCAGGGTGGACGAGAGAGAGCCTTGTTTTGAGCGCCCTTTTCATGAACAGCTCGGCTGGGGGAACCCCGGAGAGCGAGTAGGGTCTGGTGCGGTAGCTGAGCAGGACTTGGGACAGGCGGGTCTGCAGGGAGCCTTCCGACACGCGTTTCAGGCTTTGCTTGATGGTTTGGACTGCCTGTTCTGCCTGGCCGTTGGATGTGGGCTTGAATGGGGCAGATGTGACATGCTTGATCCCACTGTGGGTCATGAATTCCTTGAATTCAGTGCTGGTGAAGCACGGCCCATTGTCGCTGACAAGGACATCAGGCAGGCCGTGTGTGGCAAACATGGTTCGTAGGTTTTCGATGGTGGCCGTGGATGTGCTTACAGACATTATTACACACTCAATCCATTTTGAATAAGCATCCACAACAACCAAAAACATTTTGCCTAGAAACAGGCCAGCAAAGTTTACGTGGATCCTAGACCATGGTTTGGAGGGCCATGACACAAACTTAGCGGTGCCTTCCCGGGTGCATTGCTCAGTTGAGAGCAAGTGTTGCATTGGCGCACACAAGACTCCAAATCTGAATCGATGCCGGGCCACCACCCATGGGATCTGGCTATAGCTTTCATCATTACTATGCCTGGGTCACGTATGAACATTTCCCTGCCTTTCTTAGGCAAAACCATGCGATTACTCCACAAAAGACAGCCCGCCTGTATGGACATTTCATCTTTGCGCCGCTGGAACGGCTTGATCTCTTCATGCATCTCTGCTGGGATGCTGGACCAGCTCCCATGGAGGACACAGTTTTTTTACAAGGGACAGTAAAGGATCCTGGCGGGTCCAGGTCCTGATCTAGCGGGCCATAACGGGTAGCCTTTCGTTTTTAAATGCATCCATCACCAAGAGCAAGTCTGCAGGCTGTGCCATTTCCACCCCGGTGGTGGGCAAAGGTAGCCAACTGAGAGCATCAGCGCAGTTCTCTGTGCCTGGTCTGTGGCGAATTACATAGTTAACTGCAGACAGCGTGAGCGCCCATCTTTGGATGCGAGCAGAGGCATTGATATTAATACCTTTGCCCTCTGAGAATAGTGATATGAGTTTCTAACTCGAACTTAAGCCCAAACAGATACTGGTGCATTTTTTTTACCCCGTAAACGCATACCAGAGCTTCTTTTTCAATCATGCTGTAGGTCCTTTCAATCTTGGACAAATTCCTGGACGCATAAGCGACCGGTTGCAATGTTCCTGATTCGTTTGCTTGTTGTAACACACACCCAACCCTGTACGAAGACGCATCGCAGGCTAGCACTAAACGTTTACATGGGTCATACAGAACAAGCAGTTTGTTGGAACATAACGGATTTCTGGCTTTCTCAAAAGCAGCCTCTTGTGATTTCCCCCATACCCAGTCATCCCCCTTGTGTAGCAACACATGTAGAGGTTCTAGCAAGGTGCTTAACCCGGGTAGGAAATTACCAAAATAATTGAGGAGTCCCAGGAACGACTGCAGCTCCGTCACATCCTGTGGTCTCGGCGCATTCTTGATGGCCTCCGTCTTGGCGTCGGTGAGTCTGATGCCGTCTGCCGTGATTCTTCTCCCTAAGAACTCGACCTCTGGCGCCAGGAAAACACACTTCGAGCGTTTCAACCTGAGTCCCACATGATCTAGCCGACTTAAAAC
This sequence comes from Pristiophorus japonicus, assembly GCF_044704955.1. NCBI lineage: Eukaryota > Metazoa > Chordata > Chondrichthyes > Pristiophoridae > Pristiophorus > Pristiophorus japonicus. The sequence continues at coordinate 275,886,103 of NC_091979.1, read as the reverse complement.
CTCTTCCAGGTTCTGCAAGTGTTCGATGGTGTCCCGACCTGTAATCAGTATGTTGTCCTGGAAAACCACGGTGCGCGGAACCGAATTTAGCAGGCTCTCCCTGTTCCTTTGAAAAATGGCCGCGGCCGATTGAATCCCAAACGGGCATCGATTGTAGATGAACAGATCTATGTGCGTGTTGATGCAGGTGAGGCATTTCGAAGATTCAGCCAGCTCCTGTGACATGTAGGCTGAGGTCAGGTTCAGCTTGGTGAACGTCGTTCTCCTGCCAAGGTTGCAAATAGGTCATCTGCATTGGGTGGCGGGTACTGGTCCTGCAGCAAAAAACGATTAATCGTTACTTTATAGTCCCCAAAAATTCTGACCGTGCCTTCGCCCTTGAGGACCCAAACAATCAGACTGCCCACTCGTTGAACTCCACCGGCGTGATGATGCCTTCTCGTTGCAGCCTGTCCAGCTTGATCTCTACTTTCTCTGTATGGCACCGCACGTGCCTTGTGGTGGATGGGTCGTGTACCGGGAACCTTTGCCCCTGAGAAACTTCCGATGCCTGGCTCAAACAATGACGGAAAGTTGCTCAGAACCTCAGCACATCGTCGACGGACGAAAATGCTCGGATATCATCCCAGTTCCAGCGGATTTTTCCCAGCCAGCTTCTGCCGAACAATGTGGGGCCATCTCCTGGTACAATCCATAGTGGGAGTTCGTGCATTGCTCCATCATAGAAGACTTTTACTGCTGCGCTGCCAATTACAGGGATCAGCTCTTTAGTGTAAGTTCTCAGCTTGGTATGAATAGGGCTCAGCTTGGGCCTGCGTGCCTTGTTGCATCACAGCCTGTCAAAGGACTTTATGCTCATGATAGACTGACTTGCACCCGTGTCTAGTTTCATGGATACTGGAATTCCATTCAGTTCGACTTTTAACATGATCGGTGGTCATTTCGTGGTGAAGGTGTGTACTCCATAGTTTGCAGGTGCAGCAGGTAATCAGGAAGGCGAATGGAATGTTGGCCTTCATTGCGAGAGGGATGGAGTACAAAAGCAGGGAGGTCCTGCTGGAACTGTATGGGGCATTGGTGAGGCCGCACCTGGAGTACTGCGTGCAGTTTTGGTCACCTTACTTAAGGAAGGATATACTAGCTTTGGAGGGGGTACAGAGACAATTCACTCAGCTGATACCGGAGATGAGGGGGTTACCTTATGATGATAGATTGAGTAGACTGGGTCTTTATTCATTGGAGTTCAGAAGGATGAGGGGTGATCTTATAGAAACATTTAAAATAATGAAAGGGATAGATAAGATAGAGGCAGAGAGGTTGCTTCCACTGGTCGGGGAGACTAGAACTAGGGGGCACAGCCTCAAAATACGGGGGAGCCAATTTAAAACCGAGTTGAGATGGAATTTCTTCTCCCAGAGGGTTGTGAATCTGTGGAATTCTCTGCCCAAGGAAGCAGTTGAGGCTAGCTCATTGAATGTATTCAAGTCACAGATAGATAGATAAGGGAATTAAGGGTTATGGGGAGCGGGCGGGTAAGTGGAGCTGAGTCCACGGCCAGATCAGCCATGATCTTGTTGAATGGCGGAGCAGGCTCGAGGGGCTAGATGGCCTACTCCTGTTCCTAATTCTTATGGTTCTTATGTTCTTATGTATACACTTCTGCCTCCTCGGTTTGAATCTCTAGTTCAGTTTGATTTGCCATGGATCGGTCTTCCTCTGCAACGTGGTGGTTTGCAGGGTTCGCAGCTCATCTGCACATTCGCTGGAGGTGTCCCATTGTTCCACAGCCTTTGCACGCATAGTGTTTGAAGCGGCATTGATGGACTTGATGATCACCTCCACAACGCTAACAAGGTGTCAATTGCTTCGCATTAACGCTTGATGGCGGACTCTGGGTCATCTGAGGTCGTGCAGCTGCAGGCGTGTATGTTCTGCCATATGCATTCCTGCCTGAAAACGATGTTACTTTGTGTACAATACTAGCCGAAACTTCTTTATGCTGCAAAATTTGTTTGGTGTTATCGCTGGTGGACATAAATGCCTGGGCTATCGTTATGGCTTTGCTCAGATTCGGTGTTTCAACAGTCAATAGTTTGCGAAGGATAACCTCATGGCCAATGCCTAGCACAAAAAAATCTCTTAGCATTTGCTCCAGAAATCCATCGAATTCGCAATGTTCTGCAAGCCGCCTTAGTTCGTCGACGTAGCTCGCCACTTCCTGGCCTTCAGACCGTTGACATGTGTAAAATCGATACCTTGCCATCAGAACGCTTTCCTTCAGATTTAGGTGCTCCAGGACCAGCGTAAACAGTTCTTCATACGATTTGGCTGTTGGTTTCAGCGGAACAAGAAGATTCTTCATGAGGCCATAGGTTGTTGCCCCGCAGAAGGTGAGGAGGATCGCCCTTCATTTGGCAGCGTTCGCGCTATCCTTCCAGCTCATTGGCCACAAAGTATTGGTCGAGTCGCTCCACGAAGGCCTCCCAATCGTCCCCTTCTGAGAATTTCTCCAGGATGCCAACAGTTCTCTGCATTTTCGCAGGGTGGTTCGTTGTCTCGTCGCCAGTTGTTATGTCTCGAATAAAGCAATGTAATGGAGTACTGTAGACATAAGTGTGATCTTAGTCTCTTTATTCTAACTCCAGAGTGTTGGTACAGCATGGGAGGCCTGCTTATATACAGTGCTCCCAAGGGATGCTGGGATCTCTTGGGACTCCAACAGATACGCCCTCTGGCGGTAGAATACTGGTTACATAGGGTTGCATACATAACAGTAACCAAGAGGGTCGATGAGGGTAGTGAGTACAATGTCGTGTATATGGACTTTAGCAAGGCTTTTGATAAGGTCCCGCATGGTAGACTGGTCATGAAGGTTAAAGCCCATGGGATCCAGGGCAAAGTGGCAAGTTGGATCCAAAATTGGTTTGGAGGTAGGAAGCAAAGGGTAATGATTGATGGATGCTTTTGTGACTGGAAGGATGTTTCCAGTGGGGTTCCGCAAGGCTCAGATCTGGGTCCCTTGCTTTTTGTGGTATATATCAACGATTTAGTTTTGAATAAAGGAATATGATTAAAAAGGTTGCAGACGACACTACAATTGGCTGTGTGGTTGATAATGAAGAGGAAAGTCATGAGCTGCAGGAGGATATCAATCTACTGGTCAGGTGGGCAGAACAGTGGCAAATGGAATTTAATTCAGAGAAGTGTGAGGTGATGCACTTTGGGAGAGCTAATAAGGAAAGGGTATACACATTAAGCGGTAGGCCACTTAATAGTGTAGATGAACAAAGGGACCTTCGAGTGCTTGTTTACAGATCCCTGAAAGAAGCAGGTCAAGTGGATAAGGTGGTTAAGAAGGCATACAGAATGCTTGCCTTTATCGGCCGGGGCATAGAATATAAGAGCAGGGAGGTTATGCTTAAATTGTATAATACTTTGGTTAGGCCAAAGTGCTGCGTGCAGTTCTGGTCGCCGTATTATAGGAAAGACGTGATTGCACTAGAGAGGGTGCAGAGGAGATTTACGAGGATGCCTGGAATGGAGAATCTTAGTTATGAGGTTAGATTGGATAGGCTGGGTTTGTTCTCATTGGAACAGAGGAGGTTGAGAGGAGACCTCATCGAGACGTACAAAATATTGAGGGGCCTGGACATAGTGGATAGTATTGGTGGAGGGGGCTATTACGAGGGGACATAGTTTTAAGGTGGTTGGTGGAAGGTTTAGAGGGGATTTGAGAGAGCTTTCTTTACGCAGAGGGTTGTGGGGATCTGGAACTCGCTGCCTGGAAGTGTGGTGGATGCAGAAACCCTCATCACTTTTGAGAGATGGTTGAATGGGCACTTAAAGTGCAGTAACCTGCAGGGTTACGGACCTAGAGCTGGTAATTGGGATTAGATTGGATGATCTTTTGTTGGACGGCGCAGATATAATGGTAAGTACTGCAGGGAATACAATACGGCCAGGGTGATCTCCTGGACTAGTTTCGATCGCCTGGATGAGATCAGAGAGGAATTTTCCCAGATTTTTTTTTTTCTCCCTAAATTGGCCTGGGTTTTTTATCTGGTTTTTGTTTCTCCCAGGAAATCACATGGCTCCGGTTGGGGTGGAGTGTAGATGTTTTTAGTATAAGGGGTGTTGTAGTTGTGTGGGACAGACTGGTTAGGCTGGGTGCTCTTTGCCTTTCCGTCATTGTTCATAGGTTTATATGTAACCTTTAGGGCCGCTGATCAAGGGTCGTGCGGCTCTGTGTCGGCCGGTGCAGACACGATGGGCCGAAATGGCCTTCTTCTGCACTGTAAATTTCTATGTTTCTATGTTTCTAACATTACTTAATGTTTATAGAAGATGACTATAAAATTAGATTGTGCTTTATAAAAAGACATGAGATTTCATGGTGATGCAACTGAATTATAGAGACTGTTTTAAGTACAAACCTTTTCACACTTCAGTGTAAAATGAGCAAATTGATTCTGACTTAAGCTTAAGTTGAACCCCATATGTTTATAGCTATTTCTCCACAAACTATATTTTACATCCTTGATATTTTTGGCTCCATATGGTTTTCCAATTCTATAACCTCCACTGTAAATATTTTCTTTTTTTACAAAAGGTTTAGGTAGTCAAGGACTATTGCATACTCATTATGGTTGTGCCTCTCAGTGCCGGCAAATAGAACATTTTTCACTTTTGGCCTCAACGTTAACCTCGAGCACTCTCAGGTTAGATATAATCTTGGCCAAATGCAATGTAAATCTCCATTAACTCTGCTGAAGTAATGCACTTTGGCCTCAGCCTCAGAAGAGCACTCATTACAACACTATGAAATTTTTAATTTCCGACATCAGCCATACTTCTAGCCTCTCGGAGTGCAAGTGCCAATTTTCAGGTCAATTTATGCTAAATTGCCAGCAATTTTGTGCTGTTGTGTTGAATTATGGGAATTTTGTGCACACCCTATTAGGATGGGGGTTGAGATTGTCCAAACTCTTTTTATATAGGACTGTCACAGAGGGGAGTGAGAGCGAGCATGTTTATATTCCATCATTGCGGACTGGATTTTAACCCATGCCCAAGAGGTGAAAGAATATTGTGTTAACCTACAGTGTAACTCGAGTTCCCTTAATTCTTCTCCTTGTTGCATTATTTTAAAAGACACAGCTGTAGAAATTGTATATATGAGTGGGAACAAGGGTTCTTTGGAGTGCTTCACATGCCCAGTCCAAGAATCTTGTTCAGGTGGATTAACAATGATGTCTGAAAAAAAGGATCTTTGTACAAGAACTATTTGTTGCCTGAAGTGACATTTGGAACAAATCAAGTCATTTAGTGCGAATTATTCACAAATTGATTATATCTGGGGGTCGACTCCAATTTAATTATTTGTTACAAAATGTTGCCTAATTTCAAAATATCGCATTTGAAAACGTTACAGCATCCAGTATGCCTGAAATCTGAAGCCATTAGGGGCCGAAATTTGGTTGCTTACCACCACCCGTTAGCACGTTAACGGGGCGCCAAGCACCTCGCACCTGAGCACCGTGCTGTCGGAGCCTGCCGCAAACTTCAGTGAAGATTTAGCAGTGGCGCTGACAGTTTGAACTGTGCTCGCTAGCGCTGCCCACTCAGTGATATCACCGGGTGTGCAACTTCCCCGTACCGCCGCGGTTGCGAACTTGACTGCTTTAGCACCTGCCGCTATTTCCGACAGGGAAAGCAGGTGTCACGGAGAAGCTGCCGGGGCGATATGTCCAAGGGAGAGCAGGTAGGCAGTTACAATGAAATTTCTTCCCATTATTGCATCTTTCCCAGATGCTGGACACTGTGGTTTAGCTGCCTTGGTTTTTCTTTAACTTTTCGGGTGGTCCAGCTGACATCCCCTTTAGGATGCCGGTTTTCTAGCGCCAGAACTTCAGCAGCGCTCCTGCGATAGTGCCCCAGGAATCAGGGTTAGTGCCCAAAGAGGGGTGTGGAACACTTCCCTTAGTGCTCCAATCCCCTCTTGGGGCGCTAAAAGCGAACTCAAACCAGGCTGTACTGAATTTCCACCTATTAGTACCTAACTGAGGCTCAGGCCAGGTGAAAATCATTCAACAGGCTCAGGTGACACCACAACTGATAGTTGGTAAAAGACTAGCAATTCTTATATTCAATCACTTAGCCCTTACTCCCTCTGATTAAAGCTTACAAGCTTAAAGTTCTCTCCTTTCTTAAATGTTTAAGCCTGCATTCTCAGGTTTCAATCACATTTATATGATTTCAGGTGTTGCAGTGGCCTACATGTTCATTGCCAGGCAATTGTGTAACTGTTGCAAGTTTGTGCAAATTATTTCAGGTAATATTGGAAGAAAACTAAAACCATTCAAGGTCACTCATGCTATGGGCAGTATAACCTAGGCATCAGACTCTACAGGGTAACTATTGCACAGAGCCTCCCTAGTTTAGGGGGCATGTTGCAGAAGTGGGTGTGGAGGCCTGCAACATATTTTATGATTCCAAAATGTTTATGTTTTATTGAGACAGTACTGTCATTCAGAGTGAGCCTCGTTACAGTTATGAATCTTATGTAAATTAGCTCTTAGCCTGATTTCATGTTTTTCCTCCCATAGTGCCTATCACCCGTACAAAACAGGTCCATTACTGTCTGGATAGCCTGGCCTTTAAGAATTTGCTTCTTAAAGGTGTGTAGTACTACCTGCTCCTCTGGAGTATATGTAGCTGCATTGTTGCTTGCAATTGTTGGTGTGAAGGACACAAGATGCCATCTGATGTTGCCTTGTGCAGGGTTATGAGAGAATTGACTGATTACTCTTCTAGGTCTGCAATAACAGAATAAGGCAAATGTTTAAATGCTGCTTCCTCAACATGCTTTAATGTGTGTCATTTTTGTGTGGTTATGTGTATGCCTGTGAGAAGGAGAAAAACACAAAAGAGCAGGATAGTACTAAGCCTGAGTGTGCGAGAGGTCTACTTGCTTCACCATTCTCTATTACCTCCATGCTCTGATAAGCTGGGGTGTCAGGGATAGTCTCCTCCAAAGGAGTAAGGGTCCGTGATTTGTAATCCTCTCTCTAGTTGGAGCTTCTTCCTTTGAATTTGATGGCATCTTGTTGTGCAAACACCTACAAATGTGATAGACATGCACACAAGACTAATCTATGTGTCAGTGTTGTCTGTCAACACTTTCAATTGTATGTTGCATTTTGAATGCATGTGCTGTTGAATTATGGGTGTGCAAAAGATGCAGTGAAAGAGCTGTAAGGTTGTGTCAGGGCTTGCCATCAGGGACGAGGAAATGTGAAGCAAGTTGAATTGCAAATTGTGATGTAATCTTGGATCTTTGATCTTGTACACAGTACTGTTTGGTAGTTTTACCATGCTCCATTTTTTGCTATCTGCTGTTTCTCCCGCTCCTTTCTGGTTTTTCACCTTCAACCAATTCAAATTCATGAAATCTTCTGACATAGGATTACATAGGATATATGGTGCAGAAACAGGTCATTCAGCCCAACCAGTCCATGCCCGCGTTTATGCTCCACTCGAGCCTCCTCCTGTCTCTCCTCATTTAAATCTATCTAATATAACCCTTCTCCCTTGTATGTTTGTCTGCCTTCCCCTTAAATGCATCTATACTATTCACTTCAACCACTCCCTGTGGTAGCGAGTTCCACATTCTCACCACTCTTTGGGTAAAGAAGTTTCTTCTAAATTCCCTATTGGATTTCTTGGTGACTATCTTATATTGTTGGCCTCTGGTTATGCACTCCCCCACAAGTGGAAACATTCTCTTTCTATCCACTCTATCAAAACCTTTCATAATTTTAAACACCTGTCACCCCTCAGCCTTCTTTATTCAAGAGAAAGGAGACCCAGCCTATTCATCCTTTCGTGATATGTATACCCTCGCATTTCTGGTATCAACCTTGTAAGTCTTCTATGCACCCTCTCCAGTGCCTCTTTTTATAATAAGGCGACCAGAACTGTACGCAGTATCCTGAGTGTGGTCTAACCATGGTTCGATACAGGTTTAGCATAATTTCCCAACTTTTCAATTCTATACCTCGAGAAATACACCCTAGTGCTTGATTTGCTTTTTTTTATGGCCTTGCTAACCTGTGTTGCAAATTTTAATGATTTGTGTAATTGTACTACCAGAGCCCTTTGTTCTTCTACCCCACCTAGACTCGCATCGTCCAAGTAATAAGTGACCTTCCCATTCTTCCTACCAAAATGTAATAGCTCACATTTATCTGAGTCGAACTTCATTTGCCAATTATGTGCCCATTCTGCAAGTTTATTAATGTCTTCCTGTAATTTGTTGCAGTTCTCCTCAGTATTGACTATCACCCCAAATTTGCAAATTTAGAAATTGTGTTTTTGATTCCAAAGTCTAAATCATGACTATAAATTGTGAACAGCAGTTGTCCCGGCACTGATCCTTGTGGAACACCACTACCCATCTTCTGTCACTGTGACTAGCTATCCTTTACCTTGACTCGCTGTTTTCTGTCTTGAAGCCAGATAGTTGTCCATTATGCTACTTGCCCCCTGAATTCTTGTTCTGCTAAACACAATGGGAGCAAAAGTGCCCTGTGCCCTAATTGGGGGTGGTAACCTTCTGGGGCTGGGACTATCAGCGCCCGGCGCAGAAGTTCCGTCCCTGCCACGGAATTGCCCTTACCGTCCCCAAAAGGAAATGGAGCGCAATCTTGCGTGCTCCACTTCCTTTGGGGACGGTAACTGGGACGCTGAAGGAAACGATATATACGGATGCTCCACCTTCAATGCCCCTCCCCTTTAATTAAAGGGGAGGGCTGCTGCTCATTCTGCAAGGCCTCCGGTGACCTCCACTAGGCACCAGGGCAGTGTGTGACTGGGCCAGCAACCCGGCCATCGTCGAGCCAACCCAAGCATCGGCTGACAAAAAAAGACGGCGGTCTGGGGCGCCGCCGCCCTCCCCTTTAAGGAACACCCCAAGAGCGGATGTCCCCCAGCTTCACGACCCGCGAAGCTAGCGTTGACATTCGCTCACGCCAGCCTCGTGACCTGCAGGGCAATTCCCCCCGTGGTACGTTAAGGGGTTGGTGCACATGGGGCGCTAACCACAAGGCACGGCACTGCCATGGCAGCACCTCTGCAAACTCCCAGGCAATTTCCCAGGAGGCAATAATTCCCCCTCCCCCAGGCAAAAACTGTCGCATCCCTGGAGAAGCTAACTGGGCTATAACAAGAGGCAATTTTGCTCTAACTATTCTAAATTAATTAATTTCTTAGTGCATATGGGTCTACAGTACAAAACTGCACACTATTCAGTACAATTTGATACAAAATTTGGCACTTTCACTCAGAAGGTATAAGGGTGTGCGAGACAAAAATATCATTGTGGCATAGACGATGTTGTTGAGAGACTGGAGCAAGTCATGTTGTTGGGTATAGTAAAAGGTGCTTTAATAGCAAATTGGTGCACCAGAAATGCATTTCAGTAGTTTAGATGCTGAGGCTAGGCGGCCCCATAGGATTTTTTTGTCATATAATTTTAATGGATGGAAAATCCTGCAGAGCCCACTGATCTCCAAACCTGAGCTACTGATTTGCACTCCGTGCGCGGAATTCTGTGTTAGGGGTACAAATTCATAAAATCTACCTTGTAGTCCTCATCTGGCAATGTTACATTAGACCAGGAAGTCCTTGCTCTAACACTGACTGCAAAAAATGGACAACTGTTCTAATCTCCACCACTGACAATCACATCCTTCACCTAGATCAGCACAAAATTTCACCAAGAAATGTATTTGAAAACTATGAGTATATACTTCATGTATGTGAGATGGCAAGTACAGCTTTTCCATTTCTTACATGTGACACATGTTTTTTAATAGAAGTTACTTTTATCACAGTCCCTTAATCAAAGCCACATGAATCACAGGAAACATGGAATGTGCGGCTTTTGTTTATTTTCATAAATTATTTTGTTTCAATGGATACGAGTTTCAATCTCCCAAAGATGTGCAATGGTATATTATTGGTACGCTTTTACCAGAAGCTGGTTTTTGACATGTGTTGATTATAACAACAAAGAATAGAATCCCACAGCTTTAAATGATAATACTTATTTTTAAATACAAAATCTGTAATGGTGCAGCAATTTTTGAAAATAGGAAGTGGAAGGTTTGATTAGTACATAGGTTTGACTAATGCATAGCAGAATATGTTGTCCTTGACATACTTGTAACAACATTTCTTGCAATTAACTGGTTGTAAGATTGCGTGATGTACTTGACTGACAGCAAACACAATCTCGGGATTTGTTTCAGCACAGTTCTAATGTGCAATCACGCCGAATGCTTAAAAGGTAATAATCTCTGCAGCCCATTCTCTCAGAATTGAATATGGTCTCTGAACAATGGGCGGTATGGGAGTGGCAGTGGAGGCATTGGTTACCTTTGTTGCATGTTTAGAACAACCATGTAAAAATATTGTTTCCAGGTTCACTGCCTTTGCATTGTTCTTTATATCCTGTTGTACTTGTCAGCGAATTTTAAGCCTCTGCTGATTTCCATCCCACCATATTAATAAATCACTGCACAGCATGATTCAGTTACTGTTACTGATATTGTTGACCACACTGAGCATCCTGAACCTAATTCTTTTCAATATCTTTGAAGGTACTGTCAGTGCACCCCTGACAATCAATTACTTTTATCCTTTGAGAACTGAAGTGATTTTTATGCAATAAGTAAAAGTAAACTTTGTGGCTGCTGTTCACAGCTGCGATTTACAGTGTGTGAATTGCTAATAATAAAACTGAATGTGTTATTTTTGGATGCATGAATAGAATTTGAACTGCGCTAGTCCAGAATTGGAACACTAATGTAACTTTTACTAATAACTGGCCTGTACATGTATATGTTTCTGAGCATAGGCTTTACTTCCCCACTGCTGTCGCACATACTTAACGTCGTCAGCATTCTGGACCCCTCCCACCAGTTCCCCCCCACTTTTCTGGTGGACTGGCCTATTGGCATAAAATACATCCATCCACTGGAGAGTGAGCCAATGCGAATCTGATTCCAATGAGGGAAACATAAACTCCGCTTGTCTCCGACCAGTTGCCCTGTTCGAACGCTAGATGCAAGGGCCCCCTGTTGTGCCCTGACATTCACTGTTCAAAGGTCGGCAGAACAGGACCTCACCTGTTTTTTTTCTCAGAGTAACCTACACAATCAATCACAAAGCAAGGTCATGCACAAGCCACAGGCGCTGCATTAAAATATTTTCAGAAAGAAATTGCTGATTTTTCAGGTAGCTCAGAGGCAGCCTTCTTCCTTTCTCTGCTGCAGATCTGAGATTTTTGACAGTAAATTTCCATCCCCATTTCAGCAGAACTCCCCTGAGGAGGCCAGAGGGCACACCTCCAAATGACCCCAGGGCTAGAAAGTCAGTAGGGGTCCGGAGGGCATTTTCATGGCAAGCGGAAGTCCCGCTGTCATGTATTCAACTGTCATTGTAACCCATATATAAACTGACCTAAGTTGTACACCTTGAGAACACTGACCACTCGGTGGTGAACTTGTGGGAGACACTCCTAACCTGGACTTTCAGGTATAAAAGGGGAAGCTCCACCCACCTTCATCACTTCAGTGCTGGCTAATAAAGGACTGGTCACAGAGTGACCTTCTCTCTAGCATGGGCCTCGTGTGCATTTGTACTGTATAGTAAGGACATATTATTGGCGACGAGAAACTGGGATTTAAACCATGCGAGCATGGCCACTAGCAGCACAGACAAGAGGTACTGTGTTGGTGATGATTGGGACGACTTTATTGAGAGACTACAGCAAAGTTTTGTCACTAAGGAATGGCTGGGACAGGATTCGGCCGACAAACGCAGGGCTCATCTCCTGACGGTTTGTGGATCCAGGACGTACTCCCTGATGAAGAACCTTTCAGCGCCAGAGAAGCCGGCGGGCAAGACGTTTGAAGAGCTCAGTAAGTTGATCGGGGAACACTTTAAACCGGCGAGCAATATGCACATGGCGAGACACCGGTTTTACATGCACCGGTGGCGAGAAGGGCAAAGCGTTCCAGACTTCGTGGCAGATCTCAGGCGATTGGCGAGCCTATGTAAGTTCCCAGATACATGCAGAGCGGAGATGCTGCGAGACTTTTTTATTGAGGGCATCGGGTACGCTGGGGTTTTCAGGAAACTGATTGAGACCAAAGACTTGACCCCGGAAACGGCAGCTTTGATGGCCCAGATATTTATCTCAGGGGAGGAAGAGAGCAGAATGATGTTTGACAAAAATCTTGATTTAAATGCAGCAAATGGACAGGGAGTCAACATTGTTAACGCGGCACACAGTTTTCCAGGCAGACAGGGGCAATCGGACATGCCCGAGCATATAGTCGAGCCCAAAGGGGGAATTCAACAGAGACTATGGCTAGCTGAACGGTGATTCATGCCATCGCAAGGGACAATGCGGCCAGTAATGGGGCCATTAACACCTGTCAATGGTGCATTTAAGGACAGTTACAGAATCAGTCAGAGACGATCGACTGGTAATGGACATTTTGTTTCCAACAATGGCTCATGTTGGAGGTGTGGAGGCAAACACACAGCCAGCGCTTGCAGTATCAGCAATATACCTGCAGAAATTGCAATGTCAGCGGTCACTTGGTGCGTATGTGCAGGAAGCCTGAAGCCAGGTTGATGTACGAGGAGGACGGGTCCTATGTAAGCCCTACAAGGCCAAATGGACACTGGGGGAAATCACTGGAAGCTGAAGTTCAGCGAGTTCATGTGGAGCACATATACAGTTCATACACCAGGACACCACCGATAATGATGACAGTGCTCCTCAATGGCATCCCAGTATCAATGGAGCTAGACACGGGGGCCAGCCAGTCCCTGATGAGTATCAAACAGTTCGACAAGTTGTGGGCGTCCAAGGCCAGGAGGCCAAAATTCTGGCCGATTGACGCACAGCTACGGACATATACAAAGGAGATCATTCCGGTGCTAGGCAGCGCCATGGTAGTCGTGACCCACAAAGATTCGGAGAACAGGTTGCCACTCTGGATTGTCCCGGGGGACGGTCCCGCACTGCTGGGGAGGAGTTGGCTTGCTGTCATGAACTGGAAATGGGGCGATGTCAATGCAATTTCTTCTGTGGAGCGAATATCATGCTCACAGGTCCTGGACAAATTTGACTCACTATTTCAACCTGGCATCGGCACTTTCATGGGGACCAAGGTAGTGATTCACTTAAACCCAGACACCAGGCCAGCACACCACAAGGCCAGAGCGGTGCCGTATGTGATCCGGGAAAGATAGAAGGCGAATTGGACCGCCTGCTGAGAGAAGGCATTATCTCGCCAGTCGAATTCAGTGATTGTGACGGTGCTCAAGGTGGATGGGTTGGTCAGGATATGTGGTGATTACAAGGCCAGCATCGATCGGGTGTCACTCCAGTACCAGTACCCGCTACCGAGAGCGGAGGACCTCTTTGTGATGCTATCCGGTGGCAAACTTTTTTCAAAATTGGACCTGACCTCAGCTTACATGACCCAGGAGCTGGCGAGTGAGTCGAAGAAGCTGACCACCATCATGACACACAAGGGGTTGTTTGAGTACAACAGATGTCCGTTTGGGATTCGCTCGGCCGCCGCGATCTTTCAACGAAACATGGAAAGTCTCCTCAAGTCGATTCCAAGGACGGTGGTTTTTCAAGACGACATCCTCATCATGGGTCGCAATACTGAAGAACACCTCCATAACCTGGAGGAGGTGCTAAGCAGACTGGATGGGGTAGGTCTGCGACTGAAAAAGGCGAAGTGCGCCTTCCTAGCTCCAGAGGTAGAATTCCTGGGGATGAGGGTAGCAGCAGACGGGATCAGACCGACTGCGTCCAAAACGGAAGCGATCCAGAGAGCACCCAGACCCCGTAACATGACGGAGCTGCGTTCGTTCCTGGGGCTCCTGAACTATTTTGGTAACTTTGTTCCCAAATTGAGCACGCTGTTAGAGCCGCTACATGTGCTCCTATGCAAAGGTTGTGAATGGGTCTGGGGGGACAGCCAGGAAAGGACTTTTGATAGAGCATGCAATTTGTTATGCTCCAACAAACTGTTAACGCTATATGACCCATGTAAGAAACTTGTTTTAACGTGCGATGCTTCGTCCTATGGGGTCGGGTGTGTGTTGCAACATGTTAATGCCAAGGGTCAGTTACAGCCGGTAGCTTATGCCTCCAGAATTCTGTCCCAGGCAGAAAGGGACTACGGGATGGTAGAAAAGGAAGCGCTTGCGTGTGTATATGCAGTAAACAAAATGCACCAGTACCTGTTTGGCAGGAAATTTGAGCTTGAGACAGACCACAAACCGCTAACATCCCTTTTGGCCGACAACAAGGCCATAAATGCAAATGCGTCGGCCCACATACAGAGGTGGGCAGTCACGTTAGCTGTCTATGACTATACAATTCGGCACAGACCGGGCACTGAAAACTGCGCCGATGCACTCAGCAGGTTCCCACTAACCACCACCGAGGGGGCAACCGAGCATGCTGCTGAGATGGTCATGGCTGTTGAAGCTTTCGAAAGTGAAGGCTCACCCGTGACAGCCCATCAGATCAAAGTCTGGACAAATAGAGACCTGCTACTGTCTTTAGTCAAGAAATGTATCCTGAATGGGGACTGGGCAGCCACGTACAGGGCATGCCCTGAGGAATTTAAACCATTTCACAGGCGCAAGGATGAACTCTCGATTCAGGCCGATTGCCTACTATGGGGAAACCGAGTAGTCATGCCCCAGGTGGGCAGAGAGCACCTGGGCATTGTCATGATGAAGGCAATTGCCAGGTCACACGTTTGGTGGCCAGGGATAGATGCAGACCTGGAACTTTGTGTTTGCAGGTGCAACATGTGTGCCCAGCTGGGCAATGCGCCCAGGGAAGTCCCCCTTAGCCCCTGGTCCTGGCCCGCCAAGCCATGGTCACGCATCCATGTGGACTACGCAGGTCCTTTCATGGGAAAAATGTTTTTGGTTGTAATAGTCGCCTACTCCAAATGGATCGAGTGTGACATTTTCAATTCAAGCACATCCTCTGCCACGGTAGAAAGTCTACAGGCAATGTTCGCCGCCCATGGTCTACCGGACGTCTTGGTCAGTGACAATGGCCCGTGCTTTACAAGCATTGAGTTCCAGGACATCATGGCAGGAAATGGTATTAACCATGTCAGAACGGCACCATTCAAGCCGGCCTCAAACGGCCAGGTGGAATGAGCAGTGCAGATAATCAAACAGGGGATGCTCAGAATCCAAGGGGGTTCCCTACAAAGCCGCTTATCATGTCTTCTGTTGGCCTATAGATCCCGACCACACTCGCTCACAGGGGTTCCACCCGCAGAGCTGCTAATGAAAAGGACGCTCAAAACCAGGTTATCCCTTATACACCCCACCATGAAAGAAATTGTTGAGAGTAGGCGCCGGTCACAATGAGACGACCATGACGGGAATGCTAGGGCGCAATGTATTGATGTCAATGACCCTGTCTTTGTCCTCAACTACGCTGCAGGGCCCAAATGGCTCGCAGGCACTGTGATTGCCAAAGAGGGGAATAGGATTCTTGTAGTTAAACTTACCAATGGACAAATCTGACGCAAACACGTGGATCAAACAAAAAGGAGGTTCAGCAACCCCATAGAAGAAGCAGAGGAAGAACACGATATAGAGTTCACTCCACCACAGGTGATCGAACATCGGAACCAAGTGGAGGAGGGCCCAGTCACTGTGGGCAGTCCGGACAGGCCTGAGGCACCGCAAACAGCAGACACTCAGGGCAGCGCCCAACAACCGGAGCCCCAACTCAGGCGCTCTACAAGGAAGCGTAAACCACCAGAGAGACTTAACCTGTGATCCCAATAAGACTTTGGGGGTGAGGTGATGTCATGTATTCAACTGTCATTGTAATCCATGTTTCAACTGATCTAAGTTGTACACCGTGAGAATACTGACCACTAGGTGGTGAACTTGTGGGAGACACTCCTAACCTGGACTTTCAGGTATAAAAGGGGAAGCTCCACCCACCTTCATCACTTCAGTGCTGGCTAATAAAGGACTGGTCACAGAGTGACCTTCTCTCTAGTATGGGCCTCGTGTGCATTTGTACTGTATAGTAAGGACATAGTAATGCCCCACCTAGACATTGAGGCAGCCAATCAGAAAGTCTAGGCCAACAGGTCACTTTCAAATATGAATATAAAGCATGAAATAGTTAAAACTTGCAGAGTAGTGATTATTTCATAAAATGTGCAATTATCTCCTCCAATTATTTTTTTCCTTTCCAGAAGGCATTTATTTCTTTACAGCAGAAAAGTTTCACTTCCAGTGTCCAGTCGCTCTCTGAAGGGGCCATTATTTACATGCGAGGCTTGATGGTGGATGTCAGCCGGCTACCTGATTATTGCTTTTGTACCTCAGGGACACGACAACCAAATTGAAAGCACCCCTACTGCTGAAATAAGCTAGCTCAGCACAGACTGGGATCACACCTAGCACCTTCCTGGTCTGTACGGCTCGGAGGTGGTGACTGACTTCGGAGGCAATAAGGGAGCCAACTTTGCTTTTAAGCACACACAGAGTCCTTCCCATTCCGGAGGAAATCCTATTTTTTGGAACACATCCTAGAATAGTGAAAAATCCTTCTGGACATTTGGAAAAGCCAAACAGGAAACTCTGATCAATCATAAAATGTGGCTATTTCTGCTTGTGTGCCATTATAACTTTGATATGTGCTCGTATGTTGCATATTTTTGTATGCACAATGGATCAGTAAGAGGAAAAATATTTCTTTTGAGAAACTAGCCTTATCTAGATTAGCTTCTTGGATAACAATAACTTCAATTAGTGGCGATCAATCCAAAAAAATAAGTAAAATAGACTGTGATTCTGCAGCTGTGGGAACTTTTACAGTACTTTACAGCTGTACAATATCTTCCTTACCACTTTGCCAATTGTTTTCTGTAATCCAGGTGCTGTGGCTAAGACCCTCTGGGGGGAAATTTAACTTTGGCGTAGGTACAACATGGGCAACTGCAGAATGGCTATCCATCATTTACCCTGCCCGATTTCCCTTTCCTTTGAAGTATAAGGGGTAGCTGATCCATTACCCCACACCCCCCACCCACATCCGCCACCCTCTTTGATGCCCCCTCTGTGTTCAGCTCCAGGTCACTGTGCTTGGCAAGTGTACTTGTTATTATTTTATGTGCTTTCTTGGGAAAGTGGATTATGTCTGATCCACTGTGCTTTCTCGGATTAATTATGCATTTTATTTGGTATAACAAGCACCTCGCTGTAGCAAACACGTTTGCTTCCGCCAACCCTGGATACACTTGCTGCACATTTTAAATTCTTTTGTTGTTGAATTTGGTTGGGCTTGACACAGGCAGTGGCCTTGAGGTGGGATATGCTACAAGTCACAGATGTAATAAGAAAATAAATAAAAATTAAGATTGGAGATAGAAAGATAAATATACTGGTGTTAATTACAAGCTGACGAGATTGTTTATTTTTTAGATTGCTCAATCTGGACAGCAGCTTGTGAGGTGAGGTGAGAGTGACTGCCCTTGACACTAAGACAGAGTGTGGCATCAAGAAGCCCTAATAAAACTGAAGTCAATGGGAATCAGGGAAAAATTCTCCACTAGCTGGAGTCATACCTAGCACAAAGGAAGATGGTTGTGATTGTTAGAGGTCAATCATCACAGCCCCAGGACATTGCTCCTCAGGACAGTGTCCTAGGCCCAACCATCTTCAGCTGCTTTATCAATGACCTTCCCTCCATCATAAGATCAGACATGGAGATGTTGGCTGATGACTGCAGTGTTCAGTGCCACTTGCAACTCCTCAGATAATGGAGCAGTCCATGCCCACATGCATCAAGACCTGGATGACATTCAGGCTTGGGCTGATAAGTGGCAGGTAGCATTCGCGACATAAAGTGCCAGGCAATGACTATCTGCAACAAGCGAAAGTCTAACCATCGACTCTTGACATTCAATGACATTACCATCACCGAATACTCCACCATCAACATCCTGGGGTCACCATTGACCAGAAACTTAACTGCACCAGCCACATAAATACTGTGGCTACAAGAGCAGATCAGAGGCTGGGTATTCTGCGGCGAGTGTCTCACCTCCTGACTCCCCAAAGCCTTTCCACCATCTACAAGGCACAAGTCAGGAATGTGTTGGAATACTCCACTTACCTGGATGAGTGCCGCTCCAACAACACTCAAGAAGCTTGACACCATGCAGGATAAAGCAGCCCACTAGATTGGCACCCCATCCACCACCTTAAACATTCACTCCCTCCACCACCGGCGTACCATGACTGCAGTGTGTACCATCCACAAGATGTACTGCAGCAACTCACCACGGCTTCTTCGGCAACACCTCTCAAACCCGCAACCTCTACCACCTAGAAGGACAAGGGCAGCAGGCGCATGGAAACACCATCATGTGCAAGTTCCCCTCCAAGTCACACACCATCCTGACTGGGAAGAATATCACTGTTCCTTCATTGTCGCTGGGTCAAAATCCTGGAACTCCCTTCCTAATATCACTGTGGGAGTACCTTCACCACACAGACTGCAGCGGTTCAAGAAGGCTGCTCACCACCACCTTCCAAGGTCAATTAGGGATGGGCAATAAAGGACGTTCTTGCTATTGAGGGAGTGCAGCGAAGGTTTACCAGACTGATTCCCGGGATGGCTAGACTGACATATGAGAAGAGACTGGATTGACTGGGCCTTTATTCACTGGAGTTTAGAAGGATGAGAGGGGATCTCATAGAAACATGTAAATTCTGACGGGACTGGACAGGTTAGATGCAGGAAGAATGTTCCTGATGTTGGGGAAGTCCAGAACCAGGGAACACAGTCTAAGGATAAGGGGTAAGCCATTTAGGACTGAGATGAGGAGAAACTTCTTCACTCAGAGAGTTGTTAAGCTGTAGAATTCCCTACCGCAGAGAGTTGTTGATGCCAGTTCATTGGATATATTCAAGAGGGAGTTGGATATGGACCTTACGGCTAAAGGGATCAAGGGGTATGGAGAGGAAGCAGGAAAGGGATACTGAGGTGAATGATCAGCCATGATCTTATTGAATGGTGGTGCAGGCTCGAAGGGCCGAATGGCCTATTCCTGCACCTATTTTCTATGTTTCTATGTCACTGGGGACTGGAGGCCCCCCCACCCGTTCGCCTTTGCACGGACCTCATCGTCGATAGCTTCTTCTGTAAAAGGTAACAGGATGACATGGCATGAGATCATTGCGTGATATCATTGGTAGGTACTGTCACAGAGACTGATACAATACATAATCGACGGATGTAATCATGATTATTATGAAAATTATCATTCTTTACCTAAAGACGTACACCGTGACTGCAGACTTTGAGTAAAACATTCCCGGTAAAAGTGAAAGACCTCACATCTGCTGATAGTCACTCATGACTGTTACAAATCAAATTATATAAATACATAAGTACATGTAAATCAATGTAATACTTACTGTTGCGGACCCCACAAGGTTGTTCCATTGTTTGCGACATTGGTTGCCTTCACGCACCTCGTTGGTCGCCGATAAGACCACCTCTGCTATCTCGGTCCATATCCTCTGGTAGGCCTTTGGAGTGGGTTTCCCACGCCCTCCCTGTGTCAAATCACCCCAGCGTGACTCGACCTCCCGCAGGAGGGAGGCATTTGCCTCATCCGAGAACCTCCTGGCTCTTTTGCGCCCTGCAATGTGCTCCTCTCCCACCTCACTGCTCTCTCCAGCGTCAGTCTCCACAGCATGCTGTGATGCCTCCTCCTCTCTCTCTATTATAGGCCAAATTCGGGCAAATATCTGGCTGGCAACAGCTAATTTTTGTTTCCCTACTTGCTGTGAAGCTCTAAAGTCTCCCTCCTTCCTCCCAAAGCAGCCACACCACACCCAGACACGCTTTCAGTCCCTCTGAGTTCCCTCTGTCTCTGTCTCCTCTTCTGCGCATGTCAATATGACGCTTGACCTCCTGAATTGCGGGAATCGAGCGTTGCCATGCCATTGCTAAGGACGACGACACTTTATAGCAGAAGGTCAAAAAAGTTTAACGCTACCGCCCATTTCATATCGCTAGTGGTAACGCCCATTTTAAAAAATGGAGACTAGGTGCTTTGAGAATGGGCGAGAAGCCGGTGATCTGAAAACCCTTTTTTACCACCCATGCTAGAAATAACGCCCATTTTTGGGCGATAAGCCAAAAGTGTAAAATTTAGCCCATAGATCTTTACAGGTGGGGATGTAGGTAGAAAGGAGCATAAAAAGGACAAATGGGATTCTAGGTTTTGCACATAAAGATATTGAATGCAAAAGCAAGGAAGAGGTATTGAATTTGTAAAAGTTATTGGTTAGGCCATAGTTGGAGTATTGTAGTTCTGGGCATCCCATTATAGGAAGGATATTATGGGCAAGAAAAAGATACAGCAGATTCACTAGAATGGTATAACAACAACTTGCATTGAAATATTGCCTTTAATGGAGGAAAATATCCAAATGAGTGTAATGAGACAAAAGTTTACACCAAATCAAAGAAGGAGATATTAGGAGGGTTGACGAAAAGCTTGGTCAAAGAGGTAGATTTTAAGGAGGGTCTTAAATGAGGAAAGAGATGCAGAGTGGTTTAGAGAGGGAATTCCAGTGCTTAGGGCTAAAGGCACAGTCTCCAGTGGTGGGTGAAGGGAGTGGAGGATGTGTAAAAGGCCAAAGTTGCTACCAGGAATGAAAACAGTATCAAGAAAGACATGCATTTCTCTAGCGCCTTCCGAAACCTCAGGGAATCCAAAAGCACTTAACAGTCAATTAAGTACTTTTGTAGTGTAGTTAGGAAGAAAGGCTAAAAAACTGAGACCTTTTCCCACTGGAACAAAGAAAGTTAAAGGAGGAGATACTAGAGGTTTTCAAAATTATGGAAGGTTTAAAAAGTGAAAGATTGTTTCCACTGATTGGCCAATTAGTAACTATGGGCTCAATTTTCTCCAGTATTTGCGCCGTTTTTTTTGGATTAGACTGCTTTTTCTGGTCTAACTTAAAAATCCCCAGTTTCCCCAATCAATTTACACCAACGTTAGTTACAGTGTTTTTAGGTAAGTTATTTTTTTCCTCAAAAGGGGGTGTTACCAGCCACCTATGCCAATTCTGGCCATTTAGGCGACTTTGACCAGCTAATAGTTACTCCATTTCTACTTAGGCCAGCGTATGTGGCCTCTCGAGAAAACCCTTGTGGAGAGTTAAAGAAATCAGCGCAGGTAAGGAAATCGGAGGCCAATCGGCCTGTGCTAGAGGCGGGAAGCGGAGTGGACCGTCACAGGACGGGAGAGTGGGGAGCACCAGTTCCAACTGTCGCAGGACAGGAGAGTGGAGCGCACCAGTTCCAACTGTCACAGGAGAGAAAGTGGAGAGCACCAGTTCAAACCGTCACAGGACAGAGGGCCCAAGTTTCCACACGATAAAAAACGGGTGCCCCTCCGAGCTGGACGCCCGTTTTTCGCACCACAAAGTACGCCTAAAAAAACCCTCCGTATTCTCCACCTCCCTGCAGGTCCTCTGGCCCTCGGCGCAGCGCAGCAGGAGCTGTAGGGGCGGAGCTAGGACCCTGCACCGAAAACAGTGCCGGGAGCTCTGCACATGCGCTACAGTGGGCACGCAAGTGCAGTAGCTCCAGGCGCCCGAAACTGTGTGGGAGGGGCCCGAAGCACGCAGCCCCTAGCCCTGGCCGAATGGCTTCACTGGGGCTGCGTGAATAAGGCTCCTCCCACGGCCAGCTCCTGCTTCCTGCCGACTCCCGCTCCTGCTTTCCCCCTCAACCCCCCTGGACCGGACCCGACCCGGCCTAGAACTCTGTACTGTTTCTTTTTAAGTTGCCACTTCATGGTGGGAGACACTTCAGTCACATAGACCTCGTCAAAATGGGTGCTGATGGTTTTAGTAACCTGTACGTCTCCAGCTCCGAGATCAAGCACCCTGCCCGTCCTCCAGTGCGTCCCCATCCTGAGCAGCTGAAGGAACTGCTCCTCAGAGAAGACGAGCTGCCGCTCCTGCTTCCCCCCCCGACCGGACCCGACCCGACCCGCCTCTCGCTGCCGCTCCTGCTTCCCCCCCCTCCCCCCCCCGACTGGACCGGACCCAACTCGACCCGCCTCTCGCTGCCGCTCCTGCTTCCCCGCCGCTCCTGCTTCCCCCCCCCTCCCCCCCCCCGACTGGACCGGACCCGACTCGACCCGCCTCTCGCTGCCGCTCCTGCTTCCCCCCCCCCCGACCGGACCGGACCCGACTCGACCCGTCTGCGTCTGCCGCTCCCGCTCCCACCCGACTCGACCCGACTCTACTCTCGCCCCCGGACTGGATCCGACCTGACCTCCCCCTCCCCGACCTGACCTCCCTCCCTCCCTCCCTCTCTCCTTCCCTCCCTCTCTCCCTCCCTCCCCCTCCCTCTCTCCCTCTCTCCCTCCCTCTCTCCCTCTCTCCCTCCCTCCCCCTCTCTCCCTCCCTCGCCCGCCGACCCGAACCGAACCTCTCTCCCCGACCCGACCCAATGCCACCTACCTCTGGTGCTGGGGACGGGCCCTGCCCGAAATCTCGGGCCCGGCCCGTTCAGCCTTCGGTCCCGACGGCAAACCGCTTCCTAAAGGCCTGCCTGAAGAACTTTCACACAGGTAGGAAGATGGTTTATTTAATCTTTTCTTTGCTTATAAATGTTTATTCAGGTTGGATTTATTTGTATAATATTTGTATAAGTATAAATAAGGATTTATTGTAGAATTTAATGAATTCCCTCCCCACCTCGTTCTGGACGCCTAATTTGTAACCTGCGCCTGATTTTTTAATGTGTAGAACAGGTTTTTTCAGTTCTACAAAAATCTTCACTTGCTCCATTCTAAGTTAGTTTGGAGTACGTTTTCACTGTGGAAACTTTGAAATCAGGCGTCAGTGGCCGGACACGCCCCCTTTTGAAGAAAAAATTCTGTTCCAAAGTAGAACTGTTCTACCTGACTAGAACTGCAAAAAAAAAAATGTGGAGAATTGCGATTTCTAAGATAGTCCGTTCACCACCAGTTGCTCCTAAAAATCAGGCGCAAATCATGTGGAAACTTGGGCCCAGAGAGTGGAGAGCACCAGTTCAAACTGTCACAGGACAGAGAGTGGAGAGAACCAGTTCCAACTGTCACAGGACAGGAGAGTGGAGAGCACCAGTTCCAACTGTCACAGGACAGAGAGTGGAGAGCACCAGTTCCAACTGTAACAGGATGGGAGAGTGGAGAGCACCAGTTCCCACTGTCACAGGACAGGAGAGTGGAGAGCACCAGTTCCAACTGTCACAGGAGCATCCAGTCGTGCCTCGGTAACTGCCCCCAAAGGAAGTGGAGTGTGGGAAATTGCACTCCGCTTCCATTGAGGGGTGGTAAGGCCAATTCTGCGGCAGGAGCAGGACTTCCACGCTGGGAGCTAAAATTCCTGGCCCCAGAAGGTTACCACCCCCAAGATGGGAGCCTGTGCCGGGAGGCAGAGGGAAGTTGAGGGGAGACGGGGGTGGGGGATGGAGGGGAGAGTGGTGGAGGTGGGGGCGCGGAGAAACCCAGGGCGAGGGACGGAAGGGGCCACATTGCAGCGGAGGTCTGGGGGGGGGTGAAGTGTGTTGGAGGGGTGAGCCTGGGGGCTCTGTGCCTCGATGTGGGGAGTGTTCAGAGTGGGGGGGACGGGTTGACTGCGCAGATGGCGATTGGTGGATGTGGTGTGGTTGGCGTCGCGGGGGCGTGGCTCCGGGGTGTCCGGGGCTGGGGGCTCGACATCCGGGGGTGTTTGGCATTTGGGACGGGACGGGGTGCGGGGGGAGTGTTCCTGGTGTTGGGTGGGTCCGGAGCCGGGGTGGGGGGGGCACGCCCTTGGGATGGGGGGTGGGCTGTTTGGGGCATGGATTGGGAGAGATTTCTTCACTCGTGGAGTTGTTGGCCTGTGGGGTTCCGTGGCGCGGAGAGTTGTTGATGCCAGTTCATTGGATGTGTTCGGGAGGTAGTTGGATGTGGTCCTTGCAGCTGGGGGTGTCGGGGGGTGTGGAGGGGGCGTGGGGGGGAGGTGCTGGGGTGGGTGATCCGCCATGATCTTGTTGAATGGCGGTGCAGGCTCCAAGGGCCTGCACCTATTTTCTATGTTTCTATGTTTCTATGATCTGGACCGGCATGAAATCGGGGGCCACAGAGCAGTAGGAAGGCACCGGAGCGGCTCGGCAGGTGAAGGGAGCTAGCTGGCCGGCATGAAATCGGGGGCCACAGAGTGGCGGGAAGGCTCGGTGGGAAGGGTACTCACCGCAGGAAGGCACCTCACTCGGAGCTCTACTGCACATGTGCAGCAGCTGTTTCAGCGACATCAAGAACGTCAGTTTTTTTCCCCGCGCATGCGCAGAAGGCCTGGCTCCTTTTTCCAGCGCAGACCGCAGACTCCACCCCCCGAGACAACTGGCTACGCTGCACGGCTGCAGATTAGAGGTCAAACATCGGGGAAACTGCGGTGATTTTTTGCTGCGCCGTTTAATTATTTACCTAATTAAGCAGCGCAACTCAGGCAATTTGACAGAAAACGGGCTCGGGGAAAATTGAGAGTAGACTCAAAAATAATCATGAGAAAAGTGAAAGGTGAATTTAGAATTTTTCACAGAGGATTATTAGAACATGGAATGCTTTACTACAAGTGGCTTTTGAGGCAGAGACCATATTAGTTAAAAGGAACTGGATAAGCATTTGAAAAAATATAAAGGGATGTGGGGAATGGGCTGGGAAATAGGATTAAAATGGATAGTTCCAGTTGATGAACTACCACTGGCATAGGTGTAATGGCCCTTCTGTGCTATAAATACTTGAAGAAGAAAAAATTACAGAGATATGGATAAAGATCAGGAGAGTGACACTAAGTGGATTGCTCTTCGAAAGAGCCGGTGCAGACTCGATGGGCCGAATGGTCTTCTTCTGTGCTGTATGATTCTATGTAGAAAAGGCTGGAATTATCATGAGATGTTTTGACACAGAGACTTTGCTAAACAACAGACTTAACATTCCAATTTCACTTTTTATTTTTTGAATTTATAGATCTGGGGGCCGAAATTCAGGTGCACCAGAAATTGCGGCCTCACCGGGTCCTTTCGGAATGCATGCAGACCCGGGAAGGCACTGTGCATGTGCCAAAAACCAGCTTTTCTGATCTGTCAAGTTTTAGCTTGACAAATCTTCCGCATCTTCGGGAGAAGGACATTCGCAATGGCGAGATTGGGATATTTGTCCATCTCTTGCCCAGTGAATGTCTTTCAAACTTCTTGCACCTGGTAAAAGCAGGTGTATAGCCTACTTTTACCAGCATAAGAGTTTTAAAACGTATAAAAAACATATAAAAATAACATCTAAAAACACATTTTTATGTTAAAAACCCTGTCCACTAAGGTAAGTTTATATTAAACCCTAATTACAAAACTTAAAAAAAAATCCAAAAAATATTTTTATTTTCTTACACATTTCATTAATTTTAATTTTAATTAATGTTAAATATGTGAGGCGTTTTTAGCATTTTTTATAATGGCCCAGAAATTATGGCCCAGAGGTCTTCCCGCGGACAAACCACTAAAGAATGGACAGAAAAAGCGCACATACCTTAAGTTGCTGCACCCGCTTGAGATTCCAGTCCGGAGGCCTCTCGTGACTGTGCGTCGCAGCGCGTTCACGTTGGGACGTCCGCAGGAGTCACGTGGGCCTGGACACCCACAGGTAAGTATTTTCTCATTCATAGTAATAGGAAATTCGTAAGTTACGAATCTCCTATTACTATGAATGAGAAAACCCCCAAAACACACAAATGCTACATCAAACATTTAAAAAACATTTCACATAAATACACTAATAGAAATTAAAGTTGTTATAAATGTTTTTTAAAGAAAAAAAATTTGCCGATTTTTAAAAAAAGTTAGGGTTAGGGTTTAAAATAACATTACTTGTGTGGGCAGGCTTTTAACATAAATATGTTTTAAAAATTTTTATTTTAATCATGTTTATGATATGTTTTTAAGCTCTTATGCCTATAAAAGTAGGCTATGCGCCTGCTTCTATCAGGCGCAAGAGTTTTGAGGACATTTTCCGGGTGAGATATGTGTAAATCCCGCAATCTTGCCCGTACAAATGTCCTTGCTCCCGATCTGCGGATGATCTGTCAAGCTCCAGCTTGACAGATTGGAAAAGCCGGTTTTCAGCGCATGCGCATTGCATTATTATGAGTGAGAATACTGTACCTTCATTGGCTGTCCAGTGCCACGTGACTCCAGCTTCTCCCTCCGCATCTCGAAGATGTGAACGCACTGCGAAGCGAAGGCCTCAGACCGGGATCGCTGGAGTGCAGAGGAGCAACAGGTAGGTGCGGTTCTTTTTTCTTATTTACAGGCGAACGCATGCGGGAAGATCAGAACTGGGATTTCAGGCCCTATGAGTTTTGGAGTGGTACTTACCGTAGAAACTTCTGTTACGGTAAGTAGATCCATTTTTAGGACTTTGAAATTTTTTCAAAGTCCTACAGGAAATGGATCATAATGGGGCGGGCCTTAGATTCAAAGCCAGGCTGACTGGCTGAAAATGGGTCGGTCTGGGCCTCTGCCGCTGTCAATCAGCAGTGGAGTAGTGGTGATGTCACAGCACGCGTGCGTCACCACGATCTCTCCCCTCCGTTAAAGGGGAGAGATTCTATCATTTTTTTAACTTTGGCCACTGGGCCACTAGGGAGGATTTTGTCTGGGCCAGCGGCCTGGCACCCAAGAGGGGGTGCCAGGCAGCCCATCGGTGGCTCTGCTGAACCCGGGGACAGTATTTTGCCGGCCGATTGGCAAGTCGGCTGGCCAAAATGTTTCCATTGCGGTTGTGGCAGTGTCCCCTTTAAGGTTGGCTGTGCTGCTGGGCCGCACTCAATGCGGAGATGGTGCACCGGCAGAAAAACCTCTCTGGGGCACCGCGCTGCGGGGAATCGACGGATTATGCGAAAATCAATGGGTAAGTATTTTTTTATTGGCGGTGCAACTACTTGGGTGGGATGGGGTCCAGGCTGAAAAATCCCCAACCTGAATTTAGGTCGGGTCGGCCTGTTGACCCCAAAGCGGTGGACTTTCGATTTTTAGGAATGACCACCGCAGACGGGCATTAACACATCTCTGAGACCCTGAATTTCAGCCCCCTGATTTGTAGCAAAGAAAATACAATATTAGGCCCCATTCAATAATTTTGCTTGGAATGTGATCCATGCTGAATGTAAAACTACCATATTAAACTTATCCAGGTTAAAATCTTTGATTCTGCTTATCTCTCATCTAAATGACAGTATAATTTTTGTCTTGAACAATCAGTTGATGCTGAGACAACACAATAGGGTTCAGAAGTGTTCAGTATCTAAATTATGGTCCAGTATCATCAGTGGATTCATGGAGATGTTTGGTAAATTCGTGATGCATACACCAAACTGTCCTCCAAGATATTCTGGAAGAGGGAATGAAATTTCAGAAGGATACCATTTACTATCACTGGCTTTATTTTTGGCTAAATAAATTGGTTTATAATATCAGAAAAGTCACAGTCTACTTTGCATTAATAAGTTAATCTCCTTCTTATAGCCTAGGTTCCAATTGGAGTCACAGGATCTTTATACACACTAACAAAAAAGTTAGTCATCCTCTTTTGAGGGACCACCTATGATGATGATGTACAAAAGAGCTATGCAACCTACTTTGAAGATAGGTGAACTAGTGAGGAATTGGACGGTTACTGGTATTTGCTGAGATATATAATGTAATAATAAAATTAATGGGCTAGATTTCCCACATTTTTTGCATGCTTAACGCCCACTTAATGTTCACTTTAACGCTGAAATGACGTATAACGCCCATATAGCGCCCATTTAGCCACAAAATGGAAACTGACGGGCATTTTTCAGAAACTTATCACCAAGCGTTATTTTCCCCTTGTGCATAACGCGGGAAAAAATAATACTGCCCGCCCACTTTCTTTGGGAGGAATCATCAGAATGGGCAAAATCAACGGCCATAATATCGCCCAGCGTTACTTTCCGCACGGAATTAACGCCGAGATTCCATAATACCACCTGCCCACTTTTATTTGTCGTAAAGCTATTTGCCGAAACTAGCGGCCATGAACAGCATCACTTTCACCACCTCGCACACATATTGCCCACAATGTCTCGCTCACCCCAAAAAACACCCAGAAAAAGTGGAACTAATCGGAACTAATCACAGTGTTATGGATGCCATGTTCTACATTACATGTCACATCCTTTAAAAGGCTGCTGTACTTCAACCTCGGGGCAGTTCGGATGTACTCTGGAGGTCGTTGGAGTTGATGTGAACATCTCTATAAACATCTTGACCATACTGTGACCGATTGGAATTTATTGGTGTCTTTGTCGGGACATTTCTTGTTTGTGACCAATCGGTGGAAAACAGAGAGCTACTGCAATGGGGCCAGTCCTTTCTCACCCTCTCTTGATGACCAATTACATGTTGCAGACTCAAGATGGGCGAAGGTACGCTCCACAACATTGTGTGCCCAATGTAAGACGTGCCAGACTGATGAGGAAGACCAGACATTACACCCTCTGCAAGTACAGGGATAAGCGGTCTTACTGCGACTTGCCCGACACCACCTGCCTTCGGAGACTGCGCTTCCACAAAGAGGTTATCACTGAGGTATGCCAGCTCATAAGGCGAGATCTGCAGCCTGCCAGCACCATCAGCACTGCACTATCCGTCAAGGTCAAAGTCACCGTGGCACTGTCATTCTACGCGTCGGGTTCTTTTCAGGCCTTAGCTGGCGACATTTGCGGACTGTCTCAGCATGCCACACATTGCTGCATTAGACAGGTCACTGAAGCCCTGTACGCACGCAGGAGGGACTTGATCAGCTTCCCTATGACCAGGGAGGTACAGAGTGAGAGGGCTCTAGGATTCTCCAGAATTGCAAACTTCCCCAAGGTGCAGGGAGCAGTAGACTGTACGCACATCGCGATGTGGGCACCTTTTTAGGATGTAGAGGTTTTCAGGAACCGCAAGGGATTCCACTCCCTGAATGTCCAACTCGTTGTCGACCACCAGCAAATTATACTGGCAGCGAATGCTAAATTTCCGGGCAGCATCCATGATGCTCACATCCTGCGTGAGAGCACTGTCTCTGACTTGTTTAACAGTCAGCCACAAGGTCAATGCTGGATACTTGGTGGCAAAGGATATGGCCTCGCCACCTGGCTGATGACCCCACCGCGTGACACCCACACCGAAGCCGAGAGGCGATATAACGAGAGCCACAGAGCAACTCGTAATATCGTGGAGAAAAACATTGGAGTGCTGAAGCAGTGCTTTAGATGCCTGGACCATTCAGGAGGCGAGCTCCAATACCACCCTGAGCAGGTAGCTAAATTCGTGGTGGTGTGCTCCATGTTGCACAACTTGGCTATCAGGAGGGGACAAGAATTGCCTGAAGAGTCTGACAGTCCACCTCACCAGAGAGAGGAAGAGGAGGACGAGGAGGCGGACGCTGACATCGGCCCATACAGTCAGGCTGATGCTGAAGCCATGCCCCCACCCCACTGTAGACCGCATGAAAGGGCCCATGGTAGCATGATAGCTGCAAGAGCCTTACATCAGGCGCTCATCATTGAGTGCTTTGCCTGAAAGAACATTGGTGTTATTTTCAAGGCTGGCACACTGCTGGGTGTGCAGGTCATACATCAATGGTGGGCATCACCTTGGTGACAGTTAAAGTTTAAGTTGATTGAAGTTAAGTGTGATTATACCCTTTGATGTTAAGGAATCATCAGCATGTAACGGTGCAGCTATCTGAGCCAATGCGCAACAAGGTTTTGTGAAATAAAAAACATTTAAAGCAAACAGTTATCTGAAATCATCAGTATTTCTGTATAAAACAACTCTTCCACCCACCCCCCCCCCCCTGCCCCCTCCCACTTCTCCTCCCCACCTCCACCCCTTCCCCTTCCCCTTCTGACTCCAAGCTGCCTGGCCAAGGAGCTCCTCAGGCGATGCTTCATTGGGGCGGGGAGGGGCGGGCGGGGGCAGGTGACGGCCGAAGCACTGCTTGGATGGATATGGGAGAGGACGGTCTTGAGGTGGGAACGTGCTCTGAGCCAGAAGCAAGATGTTGATCCTGGCCCTCATGTGTGGTTGGCAATGGGGGTGCGACACCTTGGGCTGAAGTGCCGCACTCCGGGACCACTCGGAGCCCCCTGCCACCAGTGTTCCTGGCTGCCAGCTCCAGGGCCTCCTCCATCCCTTCCATGTGATATCTTATTCGTTGGACAAAAACTCGGTGCCAACTATGTTATTGGTGCTCAGTAGGCTTTTTGCTGCTGGTGAATCTCCCTCGTGCCTCCTACAACAGGCAAACAAGCACACACCACAGCCTCACACGCCTTCAGTCCCTCTCAGCTCCCTCTCTCTCTGTCTCCTCTTCTGCGAATGTCATGATGAGCCGTGACCTCCTGAATCACAGGAATCGAGCGTTGCCATGCCGTTGCTAAGGACTGCGACACTTTACGGCAGAAGGTCAGCAAGATTTAACGCAACCACCCATTTCATATCGCTCGCTGTAACGTTCAATTTTAAAAATGGAGACTAGGTGCTTTGAGAATGGATGAGAAGCCGTCGGTCTGAAAATCCATTTTTACTGCCCACGCTGGAAATAACGCCCATTTTTGGGCGATTATGCACAAAAGTGTAAAATCTAGCCCAATAATTTGTTCTTCCCTCCACTGAAAATTCCTTTTCTTTCCTGTATTTCATACCTTGCACCATTCTTCCAACTAAGAGAACTGCAGCTGATATGCTCCCAGGCCTCTGCCAATTTAGCCTCTGTCTTCTGTCCCTCTGTGAGAACATCGTTAGCCTCCCCTCAGTATCCCTTCCAACTATATTCCCAAAACAGAATCCTAACAATCTATCATGTGGCTGCTGTACTACGAATGTGATGCATCATAGCAATATCACCCTTATCTTCTAAAGAAAACAAAGAATAAAAGAGACTGATTTAATGTAACCAGAAAAAATGCATCAACATCAAGAGAATGACAGGTAGTCAGCAAATCAATTTGAAACCTCCTATTTCAATTACATTACCCATAATAAGGCTTTTATTTGAATGATTCCTAAAATAATCACAATTGCTGCGCTGCAGGAAGAAGACTGTACCTCGGTTCAATAAATTTCATTTACAAAATAGAAAAGCATTACTTTTCATTTTGTTCTAAAATCCAGTTTATCAAACGGTGAGGAAAAGTAGCTCAATTAGAAACTGATCAAAGATGACAAATGCCAGAACTAACCTTGAGTAACCTCATTACTCTTTGTTCATAACGCTTAAAACTGAAGTCCTTATTCTGTCTAAAGCTAGCTGCTATTGACTGAATGCAGATGAAGACCATGAAAGCAGGAATGTATACAGAACCAAGTGGAAGAATCACCACAAGATAATTTTTTACGGTTGCAATGGTTTATAGGAAAGCAAGAACAACATGACATGTACAGAATAATAAACCTGTTAAGTGTGGCGCTTTGTAAATATCAAAATTCTACCATTTATTTATACGTTCTATCAAGTGTACAATAAACAATTTTATTTTAAGTGCATGCAGCTTTCTTTTTTGCAGTCTGATTTTCTCACATTACACCTCTTCAAGCCAGAGACCCTTATGGTGATTTGCAGCCAATGAGCCAGCTGCTCCTTCGCCTTCTTCAAGGCCAGGGTTTGCAGCTAGGCCCTGAGGAGGGAAGGCCATGCAGTGAAGGTCATGGCTGGTGCTGATGTTTGAAGGAGGGCAAGACGATTTTCCAATGGGGAGCTGGAGACCCTCTTTCAGGGTGTCAAGGGAAGGAGACGAGTCCTGTATCCGGACCCAGGGAGAACAACTCGCCAAGTCTTTAGTAATGCCTGGAGGAAGATCGCAGTAGAGGTGTTGGGGACCTCCATCTATAATAAGACGGCGACCCAATGCAGGAAAAGGCTGAAGAACATCATTCATTTGATGAAAGTGGGTACCTGTTGCACCAACTGCTCACCTTCCATCTGCAAGCCTCTCCTTCATCCTTCTTTTATTTCCCATCTTCACTCTTTAGTCACTGTATCAGTATTTCATTGCTGACACCTCTAAATATGTGTGTGTGTGTTCGCAATGGAGGCCCTCTCATCTCACATTGACAGCTGCATGTCAGGGACACACAATTGTGCTCTAATTTCTGAAGCATCATCACGGTGCTACAAACCAACCATTCTTTGTCTTGCAGGCTAAAGGAGCTCATAATCACATGGAGCAAAGAAGGACAGGTGGTGGCAAGGCCAACATTCAAATCCTTCAACCCTTCGAGGTGAGGGTCGAGGCGCTCATCGGCAGACATGGTGCCTTCCCTGTGGCCTACGGCACTGCCGATGCCGATGTGGGTAAGTGAAGGCCCTTCTTTAATGCTATCTCTCCCTGAAAGCGACGGCGCCTACTGTGCCTTTCCTTCTGTAAGTGTGCCAGTTGCAGGCCCCATGCATAAATTCCCTACCTTCCCTTCACTGCAGCCCTTCTCCTATTGATACTTGCAGATGATAGGCTGGGTGGCAGCCGAGGCGAGGGAAAGGATCCTCCTGAATCACCATAGCGAGGCCTGGAGGGGACCCTTGCTGACTGTCATGTATGTATGTAGACCTTACCCAAATGTAAGACTTGCCACTAGGGGGCACACCTGTGGGAGACCTAAGGGTCACCTGTACTGCTTCCTCACTCTGGAGTCTGAATAAAGATACCAAGGTCACAACAGTTTGAGCTTGCGATATAATCCTGTGAATTTATTCTGAACATAACAAATTGGCGATGAGTAACGGATCAAGACATTTCACGCGGTAATGGCTGCGGTTGGTATTCTTGAGAGATTTGTTGAGGGTGATGATTGGGAAACCTTCGTTGAGCATCTTGACGAGTACTTTGTGGCAGGGCGATTCTCCTCACCATATGTGAGTCATCGGTATAGGGCCTCCTTAAAAATTTGCTGACACCGGTCAAACTAACAGACAAATCTTATGCAGAGCTGTGTAAGCTGGCTAAGGAACACCTCAAGCCAAAGGAGAGCATCTTGATGGCCAGGTACCACTTTTACACGCACCGTCGCTCCGAGAGCCAGAACGTGGCGAGTTTTGTCGCCGAACTAAGACGCCTTGCGGGGCAGTGCGACTTTGCAGGATCCTTGGGGGAAATGTTGTGGGACTTTTTCGTGCTTGGAATTGGCCACGAGGTCAT
This sequence comes from Pristiophorus japonicus, assembly GCF_044704955.1. Lineage (NCBI taxonomy): Eukaryota > Metazoa > Chordata > Chondrichthyes > Pristiophoridae > Pristiophorus > Pristiophorus japonicus. The sequence goes on along the minus strand of NC_091979.1, from coordinate 275,852,686 downwards.
CCTTCGCAAACTGCTGTCTAACGAATCCCTAGATCTGAGCAAGGCTGTCACGATAGCCCAAGCCTTCATATCCAGAGCGATAACATGAAACAGATATCTTCACAGAATCAAAGCTCACCGGCAAGCACCATGCACAAAATAATGTCTTCAGCAGGCAGAACGGCATAGGGCAGGGCCCACCCGATTGCAGAGGCCAGACCTAGGCCTAGAGTGACTCAGAGTCCGCCGTGGAGCGTGAATGCGTATCCATTAGCACCATGTTGGCGCTGCGGGGACAGTCATAGAGCTCATCAATGTCGATTCAAGCCCTATGTGTGCAAGGGCTGTGGAACAATGAGGCACCTCCAGCGAATGTGCAAACGATCTCTGACTCACCACGTGGCAGAGTCAGGAGAGAACGACCGATCCAACGAGGATCACGATGAACGAGCAGGAGAGGCAACTGAACCTGAGGATGAAGAGGATACACACCTTCACCACCAAAAGTCCTCCGATAATGTTAAAAGTTGAACTTAACGGCACTCCAGTCTCCATGGAACTAGACACGGGGGCGAGTCAATCAGTTATGAGCCAGAAGACATTCGAGAGGCTGTGGAGCGACGAAGCACAGCGACCCAAGCTGATCCCGATTCAGGCAAAGCTGCGCACCTACACCAAGGAACTGATACCAGTTATTGGTAGTGTGGACATAAGAGTATTCCATGAGGGAGCAGTGCACGATTTACCACTGTGGATTGTTTCAGGTGATGGGCCAATGCTGCTTGGCAGGAGGTGGCTGGGGACGATTCGATGGAACTGGGAAGATCTCTGCATACCCTCTCTGGCGAATGAGGTCTACCCTTCTCAAAGGCTGAGCAAACCCCCACCTTCAGCTGAACCAGGCATTGAAGTGCAGATTCTCGAGGCAGAGGCTGCTCATCACAACCACGAGGAGGTAAAGTTCAACCGAACAGTGGTGCAGGCGCGATACCCACCACCCGAAGCCGACCCCTTCGCGACGATGGAAGAAGCTCCAGGTCGACCATGCGCAGTGGGACTCTGGCCAAAACAATCTGAATGCGTCTTCCCGACGCCAGAGGCATAATACCTGGGGAGGAAGATCACGGCAGTCGGCATCACGGGCATGGATAAGAGGGCGCCCAGACCACGGGACGAGAAGGCATCCAGACCACGGGACGAGAGTGTGTCCAGGCCACAGGATGAGAAAGCGTCCAGACCACCGGACGAGAGAGCACTCAGACCATAGGAGGTCGTCGCAACGGAACGGAGGAATGTGTCGCCCAGCAAGGAAGATGACTGGGTTTGGGGCAAAGGTAAAGGAGCGGCCGCGGTGAAGGCCAGGAACCCACTATGCTCCAATAAATTGTGTGCACTATGTAACCCTTGCAAGCGGTCTTTTGCGGCCAATGATGTACCATTGAATGGGGTTGGAGGTACCTTACAACAAGTCAAAGTAGCGGGCGAACCCCAACCGGTCGTATACGTATCTAACTGTTGTGTATGTATATACCGTGCACACTCACTGTACAGTCACATAAGACCATTGAATGTATCTTCACACTGTATACAATACGTTTGTACCACCAGAGGGTGCAACTGGTGGAGACCTAGAGGTCACCTGCACACTGCAGGTAACCAAGTATAAAAGGGAGCTCACCTTAATGTACCCTCATTCAGGAACTGCAATAAATGGACTAAGATCACAACAGTTCAAGTACAATACCTTACCTCATGGAGTCATTGCTAGAGTGCTTACAGACTTAACAATTGGCGACGAGAATATGAATTTCCAAGTGCAACATGGCTAACCTAAGCAACTTTCAACAATTTGCTGATGGGGAATATTGGGATGCCTTTGTGGAAAGGCTAGAATACTTCTTCATCGCGAACAGCCTGGCTGGGAACACACTGACCTCGCTGGCTGCTAAGCGCCGAGCTATCCTGCTCAGCAGTTGTGGGCTCACCATTTCTGGCCTTGTCAGGGACTTGCTAGCCCCAGAGAAGACAACAACCAAAATGTATGTGGAGCTCGTAACGTTGATACAGGAACAGCTCAAGCCAAAAGGGTGCATCCTTACAGCCAGACACTGGTTCTACTCACACCGGCGGCCCGAAGGCCAAGAAATCGCTAAATATGCTGCAGACCTGAGACGGTCTATGGCCAAGGACTCCCAGGTGTCAATGGGGATGTCTCACTTTATCAGGGAGGCTTTGAGGGTGTCCTTGTAAAGTTTCCTCTGCCCGCCTTTGGCTCATTTGCCGTGGACGAGTTCCGAGTTCCGAGTAGAGCGCTTGCTTTGGGAGTCTCATGTCTGGCATGCGGACTATGTGGCCGCACCGTGTGATTTTGACGACCACCTCACCAAAGCACTGAAGGACATTTTTGTTATTGAAATCGGCCACGAGGGGATCCTCCACAGGCTGCTCTCTGTGGACACCACCGTCACCCTGCAGAAAGTAATTAACGTGACCCAAGCGTTCATGGCCTCGGCCTGCGATTCCAGAAGGATGATGACTCAACCCCAGGACTCTAACACAGCAAGTACAGTGAACCGAATGGCACCTTTCAGAGGCAAGACTGCTACCCCGAGCCTCGCAACCCTAAGTCCGCCGCAGGGAGCCAACCGGCCAGCCCCATGCTGGCGCTGTGGAGGAAATCACAGAGCCCATCAGTGCCGATACAGCAACTATACTTGCAAAGGCTGTAACACTAAAGGCCATCTCTAGCCAATGTGTAAAAGAAATTTTACTCACCGAGTCGCTGAAGAGTTGGCCGATCATCCGGGCTCCAGCGCTGACGAAGACGAAGAGAGAGTCCAGGAGGCAGCTCAGCCCCAGGAAGAGGTGTACGGAGAGTTTACCTGCTCCACCGAGAGTTCACCATTGAAAATGGAAGTCGAAATCAACGCTGTACCAGTCTCGATGGAGGTCGACACAGGGGCGAGCCAATCGCTGATGAACCAGGTGGCCTTTGAGAAACTCTGGGACAATCCTATCGAACAAGGAAAAGTGGAGGGCAGAGAAACCCAAGGCAAAGAACAAAAAGGGCCACTGTACAGCAAAATTCTAAAAGGACAAAGGGTGTTAAAAGAACAAGCCTGAAGGCTTTGTGTCTTAATGCAAGGAGTATCCGCAATAAAGTGGATGAATTAACTGTGCAAATAGATGTTAACAAATATGATGTGATTGGGATTACGGAGACGTGGCTCCAGGATGATCAGGGCTGGGAACTCAACATCCAGGGGTATTCAACATTCAGGAAAGATAGAATAAAAGGAAAAGGAGGTGGGGTAGCATTGCTGGTTAAGGAGCAAATTAAGGCAATAGTTCGGAAGGACATTAGCTTGGATGATGTGGAATCTATATGGGTAGAGCTGCAGAATACCAAAGGACAAAAAACGTTAGTGGAAGTTGTGTACAGACCTCCAAACAGTAGTAGTGATGTTGGGGAGGGCATCAAACATGAAATTAGGGGTGCATGCAATAAAGGTGCAGCAGTTATAATGGGTGACTTTAATATGCACATAGATTGGGTTAACCAAACTGGAAGCAATACGGTAGAGGAGGATTTCCTGGAGTGCATAAGGGATGGTTTTTTAGACCAATATGTCGAGGAACCAACTAGGGGGGGAGGCCATCTTAGACTGGGTGTTGTGTAATGAGAGAGGATTAATTAGCAATCTCGTTGTGCGAGGCCCCTTGGGGAAGAGTGACCATAATATGGTGGAATTCTGCATTAGGATGGAGAATGAAACAGTTAATTCAGAGACCATGGTCCAGAACTTAAAGAAGGGTAACTTTGAAGGTATGAGGCGTGAATTGGCTAGGATAGATTGGTGAATGATACTGAAGGGGTTGACTGTGGATGGGCAATGGCAGACATTTAGAGACCGCATGGATGAACTACAACAATTGTACATTCCTGTCTGGCGTAAAAATAAAAAAGGGAAGGTGGCTCAACCGTGGCTATCAAGGGAAATCAGGGATAGCATTAAAGCCAAGGAAGTGGCATACAAATTGGCCAGAAATAGCAGAGAAATTTAGAACTCAGCAGAGGAGGACAAAGGGCTTGATTAGGGCAGGGAAAATGGAGTACGAGAAGAAGCTTGCAGGGAACATTAAGACGGATTGCAAAAGTTTCTATAGATATGTAAAGAGAAAAAGGTTAGTAAAGACAAATGTAGGTCCCCTGCAGTCAGAATCAGGGGAAGTCATAACGGGGAACAAAGAAATGGCGAACCAATTGAACAAGTACTTTGGTTCGGTATTCACTGAGGAGGACACAAACAACCTTCCGGATATAAAAGGGGTCGGAGGGTCTAGTAAGGAGGAGGAACTGAGGGAAATCCTTATTAGTCGGGAAATTGTGTTGGGGAAATTGGTGGGATTGAAGGCCGATAAATCCCCAGGGCCTGATGGACTGCATCCCAGAGTACTTAAGGAGATGGCCTTGGAAATAGTGGATGCATTGACAGTCATTTTCCAACATTCCATTGACTCTGGATCAGTTCCTATGGAGTGGAGGGTAGCCAATGTAACCCCACTTTTTAAAAAAGGAGGGAGAGAGAAAACAGGGAATTACAGACCGGTCAGCCTGACATCGGTAGTGGGTAAAATGATGGAATCAATTATTAAGGATGTCATAGCAGTGCATTTGGAAAGAGGGAATATGATAGGTCCAAGTCAGCATGGATTTGTGAAAGGGAAATCATGCTTGACAAATCTTCTGGAATTTTTTGAGGATGTTTCCAGTAGAGTGGACAAGGGAGAACCAGTTGATGTGGTATATTTGGACTTTCAGAAGGCTTTCGACAAGGTCCCACACAAGAGATTAATGTGCAAAGTTAAAGCACATGGGATTGGGGGTAGTGTGCTGACATGGATTGAGAACTGGTTGTCAGACAGGAAGCAAAGAGTAGGAGTAAATGGGTACTTTTCAGAATGGCAGGCAGTGACTAGTGGCGTACCGCAAGGTTCTGTGCTGGGGCCCCAGCTGTTTACACTGTACATTAATGATTTAGACGAGGGGATTAAATGTAGTATCTCCAAATTTGCAGATGACACTAAGTTGGGTGGCAGTGTGAGCTGCAACGAGGATTCTATGAGGCTGCAGAGCGACTTGGATAGGTTAGGTGAGTGGGCAAATGCATGGCAGATGAAGTATAATGTGGATAAATGTGAGGTTATCCACTTTGGTGGTAAAAACAGAGAGACAGACTATTATCTGAATGGTGACAGATTAGGAAAAGGGCAGGTGCAAAGAGACCTGGGTGTCATGGTACATCAGTCATTGAAGGTTGGCATGCAGGTACAGCAGGCGGTTAAGAAAGCAAATGGCATGTTGGCCTTCATAGCGAGGGGATTTGAGTACAAGGGCAGGGAGGTGTTGCTACAATTGTACAGGGCCTTGGTGAGGCCACACCTGGAGTATTGTGTACAGTTTTGGTCTCCTAACCTGAGGAAGGACATTCTTGCTATTGAGGGAGTGCAGCGAAGGTTCACCAGACTGATTCCCGGGATGGCGGGACTGACCTATCAAGAAAGACTGGATCAACTGGGCTTGTATTCACTGGAGTTCAGAAGAATGAGAGGGGACCTCATAGAAACGTTTAAAATTCTGACGGGGTTAGACAGGTTAGATGCAGGAAGAAAGTTCCCAATGTTGGGGAAGTCCAAAACCAGGGGACACAGTCTAAGGATAAGGGGGAAGCCATTTAGGACCGAGATGAGGAGGAATTTCTTCACCCAGAGAGTGGCGAACCTGTGGAATTCTCTACCACAGAAAGTTGTTGAGGCCAATTCACTAAATATATTCAAAAAGGAGTTAGATGAAGTCCTTACTACTAGGGGAATCAAGGGGTATGGTGAGAAAGCAGGAATGGGGTACTGAAGTTGCATGTTCAGCCATGAACTCATTGAATGGCGGTGCAGGCTAGAAGGGCCAAATGGCCTACTCCTGCACCTATTTTCTATGTTTCTATGTTTCTAACCCAAAATGCTACCGATCCAGGCGAAGCTGCTCACCTACACAAACGACACCATCCCAGTCGTTGGCAGCATGGATGTCCCGGTGTCCTATGGCGGCGTGATGCACAAGCTACCTTTGTGGATCGTTGCTGGTGATGGTCCAATGCTGCTAGGAAGAAGATGGATGAAACAAATCCAAATCTGTTGGAGCTGGGAAAACCTCCAGGCCCCGGCGATCGATGTCCTATGCAGTAGAAGTACCACCAGCGATGTCTCCGCAAGATCCTGCAAATCCCCTGGGAGGACAGATGCACAACCATTAGCGTCCTTGTCCAGGCGAACATCCCCAGCATTGAAGCGCTGACCACACTTGATCAGCTCCGCTGGGCAGGCCACATAGTCCGCATGCCAGACATGAGACTCCCAAAGCAAGCGCTCTACGCGGAACTCGTCCACGGCAAATGAGCCAAAGGCGGGCAGAGGAAACGTTACAAGGACACCCTCAAAGCCTCCCTGATAAAGTGTGACATCCCCACTGACACCTGGGAGTCCTTGGCCATAGACCGCCCTAAGTGGAGGAAGTGCATTCGGGAGGGCACTGAGCACCTCGAGTATCGCCGCCGAGAGCATGCAGAAATCAAGCGCAGGCAGCGGAAGGAGTGTGCGGCAAACCAGGCTCCCTGCCCACCCTTTCCCTCAATGATTATCTGTCCGACCTGTGACAGAGACTGTGGTTCTCGTATTGGACTGTACAGCCACCTAAGAACTCATGCTAAGAGTGGAAGCAAGTCTTCTTCGATTCCGAGGATCTGCCTATGATGATGATGATGATGCGGCCACAAATTTGGAGTCATCGCAGCACCTGAAAATACCACTGTCCAACTCGACTGCAAGGCGATGACACAGACCGCACTACACAACGGCGAGATGATCCAACCCGAACGACCAGATCTCACCTTCCGGGCCGTGGCAGGATTCCGAAGGAAGAAGATCGACGCAGAAGATAAATTCCCGGCTTCAGTGGCAGAACCTGGAGAGAAAAGGATCACCGTAGCCTACCTTGTGGAGAGAAAGAAGATGGCGCTTGCACCACGAGGTGAAGCTCCTGAAATCAAGATGGCCGTGACCAGACCACGAGGGGCAGCGTTGAGGGAGCAACATGTGATGCCGAGCAGCGAACCGGATTGGGGTAAAGATTGCAAGGCCCTTTTAAAGGGGACAGGCAACCCAGAACAATTAAAGGGACAGTTCAACTAGATGCCGGTGATACTAATGTGAGAGATGTAATTAACAAATGCAACTATCTAAATGTACCGTTGAACAGCGATGCCGGTAGGATATGTGGAAAAGATGTAATTGATGAACACAAGTATCTAAATGTAATATTGTACAGCGATGCCAGTAATATACAGGGAAAATATGTAATTGAGGGAAAAGATGTACTTGACAAATGTGAATTAGTACCTGAGTATCAATGTATCATGAATATAAACGATGGAATAATGTGTGATGCCGGGTTCAATATGCACGCTGACAAAACCAAGGGCAACCTCCCGTTTGAAGCACCCAGGTCCAGCGGGCTACCCGATCATGTAGCCTGCACCTCCAGGACCAACGTGATGCCCCAGGGAATGTGGCCACACACAGTGGGAACATACCCACTGCAGGGCCAGTGATCAGCGGACGGCACAGGCACCACTACTGGCACCCTGCCCCGGATCAGCCCTACCTCTCTGGTCACCAGGGGCAGTACTGGGAGCAAGAGGCCAGCACCCTCCAGCCCTCCCGATGGGATCTGGGATGACCAGGGTCTCACTACCTCTGAAGGGCAGCAGGGAGACCCTGCAGCCCTCAAAGGAGGACAGGGAGGCCACACATTCCTGTGGCTCTGCCCACCACGAGGCAATGGCAAAGGCCCTGAGACCTAGCCAGCGGAGCAATCTGAGCCCACCCAGCAGGCAGGGGGTGCAACGCCGCCATCAGACAACCTGGACACAGTCCGGTTACACTGGAACTAGTGTCCTCACCCACCTGCACCTACACCCCAGGGGCACAACTGTAACACCATGTATACCTTACCTATCACATGTACTTGTTCCACTTCTGCAAGACCCAATCCTACCTTTTTTTTCCCATTCTCTGTACATGTATGTAAATGCAGATGTCAAGCCACACACATGGTCTATGTATGGGGGGGGGGGGAATGGAGGAATGTAGCCATGGACACACATGGATCATACCCAGAACCCACTCAAACCCCCACTGCAACCTCCAATTGTCCACTGCTGACCATTTCCCAATGTCGTGGCAATAAGGACTTGGGGGTCCACAGGGAGAGAGCCATTCCCAAGCACAGACAAAGTGCAAGGGCTTTGGGCACTCAAGTCGAGGGCCAGAGCACACAGTGCAAAGGCCAGTGGCACAAAACTTAGGGGGAGTGATGTTGTGTATGTATATACCCTGTACACTCAATGTACAGTTACATAAGACCATTGAATGTATCCTCACACTGTATACATTATGCCTGTACCACCAGAGGGTACAACTGGTGGAGACCTAGAGGTCACCTGCACACTGCAGGTAACCAAGTATAAAAGGAAGCTCACCTTACTGTACCCTCATTCAGGAGCTGCAATAAATGGACTAAGGTCACAACAGTTCAAGTGCAATACCTTACCTCGTGGAGTCATTACTAGAATGCTTACAGACTTAACACTAACAAAGTATTCGTAGCAAGTGAGATGTTACCGCACGGGGTCGGGAGTGTTGTGCAGCAAGCAAAAGTAGCGGGCGAGCTCCAAACGATCGAACATGTATCAAATAAGTTAAACAAAGCAGCAGCCTGTGTTCACGGGATTAAAGAGACTTACCAAAGAGTGTCCCAATATGTGCTCGAGTCAGACAAGCTGCTCATCCCACATGCTTGGAGGAGCAGAGGCACCATAATCGATGCGTTATTTTGAGAATGTCTAACACTGTCTGTGCACTGTAACATGATCCACCACGGGCCAGGCACTGAAAGTGGCACTAATGCCCTCAGTTGGCCACCGTTGCCCACCATCGAGGTGGAAACGGCGCAGCCTGCAGACCCACTCGTGGTCGTGGAAGTGCTAGAAAGCGAGGGGTCAACTGTAACAGCCCCTCAGCTTAGGACCTGGACCAGCCAGGATCCCACGTTACTGCCTGCCAAAGATGAACTGCTAGACGGGATGAGGCAACCTATCCATCGCAGAGACGATAGACCCATCCCAACGATGCAAAGCAAGGCAGGGCTGCCACACACAGTCGGTGGTCCGGGGCCCCCATACTACGGCCCAAGGTCCACGGGGACCACTAGGCCTCCCGCCACGACCGAAAGTCTCAAGGCCATTGCGGCCATCCTGGGCTTGCTAGACCTCAGTGTCAGCGACAATAGCCTGGAGCAGGTAGCCCAAATCACTAAACCTAGCAGCACGTGTGTCACGGTAGACTCCCTACAGACCCGGCTATCCCAGGTACTACGCAGTCACCAGACAGAATCACTCAGAACCGAGCCTTCCACATGTCATCAGCAGAGAATGCACCATAATTGCCCCTCCATGTGACATCAGAAAAATGTAGACCATGTTCAGGACCCCAGTTGGGCCATTAGCACCGCATTAGCCAAGGGGGGGGGGGAACGGAGTGTATGTGATGAAAACGGAGCATTTGATTATGAAACCATGTACTGGGCTAACGAGTAAAGCATTTGGACAAGACCAAACTGCGAACTACAGATAACCAGGAACCACTGTGAAATGACCTAGCCCGCAGCGGCCCACTAACACAATCCACTTCACCGTCAACCACGAGGATGAACCCATCATGTCAGGACTTCAACCCAGACGATCGACCTGGTGACGCGGGGCACCAGATTGCATAAACTTGCAAATAACTTGCACAATAAGACTTTGGGGGGGAGTGAGGTCATGTATGTATGTAGACCTTGCCCAAATGTAAGACTTGCCACTAGGGGGCACACCTGTGGGAGACTTAAGAATCACCTGTGCACCCTAGGGCAAGCGAGTATAAAAGGTGATTCACCATGCTGCTTCCTCACTCTGGAGTCTGAATAAAGAGACCAAGGTCACAACAGTTTGAGCTTGCGATATAGTCCTGTGAATTTATTCTGAACATAACACTGACAATGATAGAATCTACATCCTGGCAGCATTGATGACAGTGAGGGATCTAGCATTGCTGACACCTAGATCTCACTCCATCTTTTGGGGACCTGTCCCATGAGGAAGAGGAAGAGGAGGAAACTGCTGACAGCACCGTGTCACTTTTTTCACCCACACGCGCCAGCTCAGATACTGGGAGTACGCGGTGTGATCTAGTTCACATAGTACAGGTGGCTGCAATGGATGTTGCACCAGAGCCTAGCAGGCTGCAGCATGGTGATGGGGCTAGGCAACTTCAGGTGCCATCTCTCCGGGGGGCGAGTCCGCATAGGAGTTCAGACGAGCCCACTGATGTTGCGGCATACAAGAGAAAGGTGGAGGGCATCCATTTCCAGACGTTGGGAGCACTGGCAAGGGTGCCAGAGAGGCTGTCGGAAGTGGTGAGGAGTGTGGAAGACTCCGCTTCCCCCAGAGTTGACAGCTCTGCGCACTCCATGGAGCTCATCATTGCCATTGTGCAGACGATGGTGGACTCCCAGAGACCGTGGGGAACCAGATGTGAGGCCGCAACAAGGGTACGAGTGTATCAGTGCTGGTTTGGAAAGGATGGCTGCGGCCCAGGAAGCTCAGAATACTCTTATGCGCTCCGTGCAACAGGTTACGGAGTGTCTAAGCGCTGCCATATCTGGTGGCTTTGAGACTGTGAACATAATAAGAATTAGGAACAGGAGTAGGCCATCTAGCCCCTCGAGCCTGCTCCACCATTCAATAAGATCATGGCTGATCTGGCCGTGGACTCAGCTCCACTTACCCGCCCTCTCCCCGTATCCCTTAATTCCCTTATTGGTTAAAAATCTATCTATCTGTGACTTGAATACATTCAATGAGCTGCTCTCCATGCAGTCTCAGCTCGATGCCACCTGACACCTGTGTTGCCTTCGCGGCTGGGTCCACCACGGGTCACGGGGGACCTTCCTGTGTGGCACCACAGCACCGACCTGAGCTCCCTCAGATTGGTCGTGCTATCGTGCTGCCTCTGGCTCCTCGGACCAGGATAGGGATGATGCGTTCCCTCAGGATCGCAGTATTCCTGACCCCAGACCTGCCACTCTGCCAGTGCCTCCGAGCATGGCCTCGCCAGAGCCAAGCCAGACTGAACCCTCCCAGGAGGGTGCTGACCAGTCTGCAGTTGGGCCTTCCAGACCCAAAGCTGGCTGAGGGCTGTAAAGGAGGGGTTGGTCTCTATGAGGGGGTCAGGTTCCCTTCTGATCAACTTGAACGGTTTGAATCGCTCCCACTCCCTTGGGTTCTGTATTCAGGATTTATTTGGGGGGTGTGACAAAAGTGCAAAGGACTTGTTTGATGCAAAAGAGCTTTGTTTTTATTACAGTCAAGGTAATACAGGCTTATTATTCTCGTGAGAAAATACAAGGCCAAACTTACAATCACTCTAATAAAGAACAATACAAGGAAAGGCACAAGGTCAAATTTATAACCACTCTAATAAAGTACCATACACTACACATTCAAAGGGGGTTGCAGTAAAATTATACCTCCCACCTCCCAATACCTAATTCTAGCTAGGTTAGACTCCAGGGCAGGCAGGGACTTATGCTTACCAATCCTTTTGATAGTTAATGGTAAATCGCGGTTGTGTTTTCCCTTGATACCACGTTGACTGTGCTCGGTCGCTGCTGCGATGGTGATGTTCTTCCTTCCTTCAGGACTTCAAGACTTCAAGGCTGGAGAAGTTAGTTTACAACTGTCGCGTTGGTTTCTCTCCTTGTCTTGATGAGGTAGTAGCAGCCTTGTAGTTACCTAGCAACCACCTCCAACCTCTGATGAAAACAGTGGCCAGTTATACGATTTCAGTGGTTCTAATCTTAGGCTAAATCTCTTCAAAATCCTTTGTATAATTTTGGCGGGCTTGGTTCTTCTTTGTAATATTTTGTCGGGCTCGTTAAAAGTTGATATGTCTTGGGTGGGTTGATGTTCGAAAACTATTTCCTGATGGAAATATTAGTTTGGTAATTGCAATGTCCTTTTGTGCTTAGTCTTTCGCATACAGGCTGGATTGGGCCTTTTTGTGATGTATATGCTGAAATGGTTGTCCAGACCCATGTTGATGAGTAGCTATATTGTAATGTTAATGTTCCTTGTGGAGAAAGATTCTTGACTACTCAATTCTCCAGACAAAGTTACTTCAGTTCCAACACCTAAGTAGACCCATTAATCAGGGTGTCTCCTGTGGGGTCTTTAGGTCCGCCCACAGCCTTGAATTTGTCTTGTAAAAGTTCATAATTCTATTAACGTTCGTAGATTCTTCCATAAGCACTTTAGAGTTCCAAACTTTTCGGTAGATAGTCCCAAATTAAATTTCCTTTCGAATGAGCCCAAACACATTGGGGTTTCTTATGAATTCTGCATTCATTCCTTCCCCCCTGTTGACACTCCACACTCTCGAGTGTCAATCAAGGTAAGCAAAATTCCTGCTCCCGAGAGTCAACCTTCCCTGCATTTATACTAGCTAAACATTACCCTGCATCTTCCGTTGAAATGCAATGCAATATACAGGCAAATACAGTCATTACAATTCGGTTATAGCATAGAGGGGGTATGATGTCCTTCTTTTACTCAGTTTTCACAAAAAAATGACGGTATACAGTCATACACATCTTTAAGTAAAGTAAAACAAAGCACATAGTAACACATTCTCATATAGCATAAAGGTCCATAGTCAAACATGTTTTAAGTTCAGTAAAATAAAGGTACATAGTCAAAACATTTAAGTAACACTCTTACAACACTCGCGATGTTGCGGTTTACAGCAGGTAAAATCAAACACAAATTAAACATGGTAGTATGGTGTCACCCCTCCCTGCGCGATTCTCAAGTTCGGCCAAGGAGTGTTTAGCACCTTTTGGTGTCTGACCTGACGGCCTCTGCGTTTCACTCGGCAAGTGAGACATCATAAGTAAAGTATAATCGCGAGTTGACAAATAACTAAAGTGTGGGAAGCGATTCGGATCCAGACTGGGACCTCTATATTTCTGAAAAGGTCCCACCAAGGCGGAATGGTGATCTCAAGAATCTTTTTCCCTATCTCAATTGTTTTCTGTTCTAGAGTATAGAAGTGTTTTTGTGAGATAATTACAGCTTTTAGCAGAGCGGTGAGATGTTTGGGTAGAGGGTGAATTGCATAGCCAAAATGTACAACATAATCCTGCAGGTTTGTAATGTTTTCCTTCACAGTGAGGTGGACAGTGGAGAGTTCAGGAATGGGGACAATCCGTTCCTGGGCCACTTGAACTGATGTCTCAGGTCTGAAGCAAAAACTGCTGTCACTTACCGGACACCAGAAGTATCCATGTTGGTAATGGGGCGCACTGATGGTGACACAATATGTCCCAGCCCCTATGTATGTTACCTGTGGAGGGACATGGTCTTGTGTCATTACTTCCATGGTGCAGTTAATAGGCTGTGCGCCAGCAGCTTTAAACCCACACTGTGACCCAAGTACCGGGGACACAATATTACGTGTGCACCCCGGCTCCGGCACCCGGAGAGGTCAGTACCTGTTACAGCGTGCTCCCACTTTATGACATAGGGTGGGACCGCTGCGAAATGAATGTGTGCGCCTCCCTGAATAACTCCAATGTTCTCCACCCAGTATACCGGTGCGGGTCGGGCTGTCCCACCCATGACTGGCATCCTTAGTACTATTCCCACAATAGTGTGGTTAGATTTCCCACAGTCTACTGGGACAGGGTAGGCTTCAGAGGCTAGGCGGAGCTGGCACGGGCTTAGTGAATTGCTGTATGGGTAGAGGGCTGCGAGGTGCTTGTTCCTGATCCAAGAGGGGACTACACCTTGTTTTAAATACCCCAGGTTGTTGCGGCCCTCGTCCAACAACCATGCCCCATACAGTACACACACCTCGTTCTGTGCAGCCTGGTCCGAAGCAATTCTATCCTCCCGTATGAGTGCATTCACTGTCTGTGCATGTTTTTCCAGCTCAGCCACTATTTCTTTTAAATGGACGGTCATAGTGTAGTTCTGGTCCTCGTGTAGTTCTGAACCTACCACGGTATTCTCCTCTTTCAGGATTTTTCTCAATTGGGTCTTTAAACTGTTTATAGTTCTATGTTATCTAGGCTATTTATTACAGAGGATGCTGTAGATAGTGAAAACGTCGTTTATGATTCTCCTTCTAGGTCTCCGAGCCCATGGTGGCCCTAGCCTTTAAGGTGTATAGGTCTGCTTTGTCTACATTTCCAAAGTCTAACTCATAAAATTTCTTGGACATGTCTCTAAGTAGGGCCTGGTATAGCAGTTCTGTTTCCTTCGGACACCATGCAGGTAGGTGTACCTCGGTAGGGTTTAATATTACTGAAGCTACTGCATAATGTACCCCCTGATATAACACCTTTTCGGTCAGTACCAATAGTAATCCGATCCCAGGTCCCTTGGTGCTGGTAGGACAGCTTTCTATTATTGTGCGTATTGGCGGGGTTGTGGGCAGGGGTTTCTTAATGTGTGCTCTTAGTTCGGTGGCGTTAATTAGGAATGGGGAGTGTGGGACCGTGCACCCATGTAGGCTAGAATCCCACCCCATCCCTTCCCCTTCACCTTGCCATTTCCTGGCGAAGGTGATCGATATGCCTGCGGGACAAATATTCTCTGATCCCCAAATACAAACATGAATTCCTTGTTCTGATTCCCACCATTTGTCCCAACACACTTTTACTCCTTCCCGTGTTCCCGTGATGGTGCGGTACGTATCATTACCGAGTCTTTCCCAGTCCGATTCTTGGTCCCATGCGTCCTTGCTGAGTTTTCTGAGCCACCACCATCTTCCCAGGGGAATGTTCCCTTTGCAAGTCAAACATACACGTTTTCCCTCTGTAACGTTGACTCGGGCAGTGATGATCCGTATCCGGGGGCATGGAAGTGAGGCCTCCCCGTAGGTAAAGCCTTCCTGGCTGGAGTAGCGGGTAGAATTAGATCCCAGCCACCCTGGCCATCTTCCCTCGTGGATGTAAACGGCGAGCTCTTCCACGTCTCGGGGGCCACCCCCGGCGGTTACGATCGGTGCTCTCCCTCTTGGACACCCGTAAATGAGGGATTCTTCCACTTCTCCTCGGTTGCTGCTGCTCATCCTTATCAGGACAAGCAGGAACAGGATCCTTTCCATACTGTTCTTTTTCCTGTAGGCACACATAAAACAGATTGTCTAGCCCTGAGAAAGTTCTCTGGCTTGACAAAGGTGACCGAGTTCCAATTTGGGCTCATAGTCTTTAATTGACTGGCTGTCTTATTCAGTTCCTTGTGGGCTGATGCCTGCTTTTAACTTTTACCTCACAGCCATTTTGCTTGTTATCTTATCAGTGCTTCCTTAATAGCTGCACAGGTAGATTCTTCTTACTCCCAGGTGTTACCCGGCCTGTGCTTCTTTTAACAGCTGCACAGGTAGGTTCTTTTCCTTACCCCAGTTAACTAATACATATATACTTATCATTACACAGATAAATCTTACACTATTCTAAACTTATTCACTAAACATACTTAAATTCATATTGCTAAACATCCTTAAATTCACATCACTATATATGTACATCTGCCACCTGTCTCCGGGTGGCCACGTTAATTTCTGCTTTCTTTCTTTCTTCTTCTCCCGCTGGGTGCCCAGCAGGGTAGGCGATAGGTCGGTCTGCACCGCCTAACCCTAAGTACCCTGACCGGATGTGGGTTTGAGTCCCACACTATCGGGGGAACGTCCCCTCCGGTGCTGCAGTACACCACTCCTTTGGGGGTGGCTGCCTGGTTCGTTTCTTCCCCTGGGGGTTCTGCCTGGTCAAGGGCTATGGGCTGGGGACTCTCACTTGGTGGCTGTTCCACCGCTATCTCTTCTGGGGGTCCCTTGTTGCCCGAGGCTACCGGCTGGGTGTCCCTGCTCGCGGGTTGGTCTCTGACCTTGGGTGCCCTTTTGCGGCTGGTCCCTTTCCCGGGGCTGAACCATTTAAATTGGAGCGCTGGTGACCACGGTGTCTTTGGCCATGGCATTCGGGGAGTCCTTCTTAAGGCTCCGGCTGCTAGAGGTGTGTCTGAGTCCCAAATGATTGGTGGGACAGCTCCTCCAGTAACACAGTCCACCGCTCCTCTAGGTGCAGTCTGTGGGTCTGCCATGTCCCCTGTGGGATTTCCACAGTCGGGGGCTGTTGGCTGGGGGTCCCTGTCTTTAGTGCTGTTTACAGTTTTTGGCTGTCCCTCACGTTTAGCTGCTGTCCCTGGGTTGAAAAGTTTGCACTGATTTATGTGGAATCACTTTGTTCGGCGGGGCAATTTTATGGCATAGACCGTGGGGCTTGCCTTGTCGACAATGTGGTACGGTCCCATGTACAGTGCCTCAAAGACCCCTACTCTAGCGTTGTTTCTCACCATAACCTGGTCCCCTATCTCCCACTCGTGGTGCTTGCGGGATTCTAGCAGCAGTCGGTTGCTCCGATGCTGTTTTCCCATGTTGTTAGCAGCCTGCCAGTGAATCTGTTTAAGGTGTTCAAACAGATTCCTGACAAAGCTGACCCGGTTCACTTCCCTAAGCTGACCTTCCGTGAGTACCGGGGCTAACACATGGGTGGGGGTTCGCGTGGCTCTGCCGGTCATGAGCTTGTACGGGAGTACCCTGTGCTCTTTGACTGGCTGGCCCGGATCCCCATGAGGACTAGTGGTAGGACCTCTACCCACCATTTGGGTGAGTCCCTGTCTCTTTGTGCAGCCTTTTATTTGATGGTGCAGTTTAAGCGCTCCACCGGCCCGGATAACTGTGGGTTGTGGGCGACATGCCATTTTCCTTTGATGCCGAGCATCTTAAGGGTCTCCTGCATCACCTGCCCGGTGAAGTGACTCCTTTGGTTGGACTCCACGTATTGTGGTAGTCCCCATTGAGAGAACACTTCTCTGACCAGTATCCTGGCTGTTCCCAGGGCAGTGGCTGTTCGGCATGGGAAGGCTTCCACCCATTTGGTGAATACATCCACCAATACTAGACACTACTTGTAGCCTCCCTGGGCAGTGGGTAGGGGCCCGATGTAATCGATTTGGATCGACTGCCAGGGTCCCTCTACCCTCCTGATATGTCCCATAGACACCTTCCTTTTCTGGGGTCAGGGTTGTTGGCCGCGCACACCAGACAGCTAGCGCAGAACTTGCGGACGTCTTCCCTGAGTCCTGGCCACCACCCTGCCTGTTCCACTCGTTGCCAAGTGGTCTCAGATCTGGGGTGTCCTGCTCCTGGACCCTCGTGGGCCAGCTGGAGAAATTCTCTCCGGTGTTGTTGCGGTACTACCCATTGCTCCCCCCTGAACAGCATGCCTTCTTTAATGGCAATTGCTGCGGTGCCGTACGGGCCGTCTATCCTTTCCCCTTTTTGCTAGCGTGTTCAGGACAGTTTAGAGGATGAGGTCTTGGGTCTGAACCGCTTTTAGGTCCGGGGCAAAGCTATCCCTGCCTTCCCTGCCATCCCTATCCTTCCCCTGACTGCTGCGATGAGTCCTGGGTTGTACGGATCCCAGAGCTTGCCCGTGCGGGCCCCTTGCTTGGCTAACATGTCAGCCGGCTGGTTTCCCTCGCTACGGAGTTCAGTGGTGGAATGTGCCTTCACCTTATGTATGTAGATATTCCCTTCCTCCCCTACGGCTTTCATGATCTTTTCCAGTAGGGGCTTAATTGCCAGGGGTCTCCCGTCTGCGGATGTGTATCCACGGCGGGACAGATAGCCAGGTACTCCGTACACGAATTGCATGTGAACATACTGTCCGAGCAAATCGCATATGGGGTAGGGAATTCTTTGGGGTGTGTGACTACATACACCATCGCAGACAGTTCAGCGTGCTGGGCGCTCATAGTACTGGGGAGTTTAATTGCCAGGACAATGCCTGCCTCGGGGTCATAAACTCCGCAGCCCGTGAGTCGTTCACCCGCAGATACTGTGCTTGAACCGTCCACGTAGATCTCTCGGCCTGTGGGGTGTAACCCAACCCGCAAGCCTATGTTAATTTTCCATACCACTTCTATGGAACACCGAAGGGCTGTCCCTGGATAGATCATGTTGGCTGCGAGTCTTGGCTCGCAGAAACCATTTACCCTTAGGTCCATTTGAGAGAGGAGCAGGGTCCGGCGAGTAATGCGGGCACTGCTCACTGTCCTGTCCTTGATTCTCCCATCCAGGAGCATTTGGGTGGGCGTATGGTGGGTAAGGAATGTGATAGGAGACCCCCCCCTGTGAAGATCAGTGATCTTTTCACAGCCCAGTGAGTGGCTAAGAGGTGCCGCTCACAGTTGGAGTATCCCTTCTCCACGTCCGTGAGTATCCTGGAGGAGTAGACCACTGGTCTCAGCCGGCCGTGCTGCTCTTGGAGGGGTACTGCACTCAGGCTGTCCCCACTGGCTGCTACCTCCAGGAAAAACTCTTTACCCCGCTCTATGGCCCCTAGAGCTGGCGCGGTCTGCAGGTCCTTCTTGAGTAGGATAAATGCTGCCTCGCAACCTTTGTCCCATTCCCACTCCACTCCCTTGTGTAGGAGTCGGAGCAGAGGGGCTGCTGTGGCTGCATAATCCTCAATGAAGTCTCTGCAGTACCTGGTTAGCCCTAGAAAAGATCTTACTCCTGTTACTGTGTTAGGGGCAGGTAACTTCTGCACTGCTTCCCTTCTAGCTTTGTCAATGGCTCTTACCCCAGTTCGCACAGCCAGTCCCAGGAATTTTACTTCCTTTAGGCCGATCTGTGCCTTCTTTGGGTTTACTTTAAATCCCTCTTATTTCAGCAGCTCAGCCAGCATTGGGCCATGCTCCTCCCCTTCATCGGTGAACAGGAGTAGGTCATCCACATACTGTATTAATTGCAGGGGTCTGCTGAAACTCTTTAAACAGTTGGCCATACACTGATGGAAAATACTGGGGCTGTTGTGGAAGCCCTGAGGGAGGCAGTTCCAAGTGTATTGCTGTCCTTTAAAGGTAAAAGCAAACTTGTACTGATCTTCCCTTCTTAAAGGTATGGACCAGAACCCGTTGGAAATATCCAGCACCGTGAAGGTGGTCACGGAGGCTGGGATACTTCCAATGAGGTCAGCGACAGCAGCAACAGTGCACAGGCGGGGATGTTACGGTTGAGTATTCGATAGTCCACCGTGGCTCTCCAGGAGTTGTTCGGTTTCTTAACCGGCCACAATGGAGAGTTCACATGGATAGTTATTGGTCTTGGTATCCCCTGTTTAACCAGCCAACCCAAGGCTGTTTCCATGTCTGCCCCCGCCTTCCTGGGGAAGTTGTATTGTTTCTGTGGTCGGGCCATGGGGTCCCCATCTATGCTAACCTCAACTCCGTTTATTCTTCCACAGTCGTGTTTGTGAGTGGCAAAAGCTGCAAGGTTTGATATTCTATCGGGGTGTTACTGACCAGTGATTCAAGGTCGTAACACTCCTTTGGTTTCATGCACAACGTCTCTTTTCCCTGTTTTCCCGGGATAACCATCACCTCACTCTCCTGTCCCGTACAGACTGACCCCCAAAGACAGTGGTTTCTTAAATCCACTAGGATCCCGTGGCCTAGGATGAAGTCTGCCCCCAGGATCCCTCTCCCTTCCTGCTCCCACTTCATCAGGACACAAGTTCACTTAGTGTGGAGTGTACCTAAATGAAGGGAGAGCGGAACGGAGAATGAGCCAGTCTGTTCAGTGCCTGTGAAACCCACCAAGCTGTAGGGGACCCCGTTAGACAGAGGTGAGGCGACGGGGTTAGTTGCATAGACAAGGGTGCTTGAGACACCGGTGTCCAGCAGGTAAGTCCCTTTCACCTTTTGCACTACCATCTGAACGGCCGGTCTCCGCCACGCATCATATTCGAGGGCATATAGGTGGACAGGCTGTGCCTGTCCGAGTCACGGTTTTGGTTGGGAGGGGGCAGATGGGATTTCGGTACCGGTGGCAGTGGCTACCTTCCCAGGGCCATCTAACATGGCTCGGAGTGCGGTTAGAAAAGTATCGAATGAGTGGGGAGGGGGCTGGCTTATCTGTCTCGGTCTTTTGGGCAGGGGCTGGAGAATTCTTTCCTGCGCTATTCTTCCAAGGATTTTTACAATCCCTTCTCCAGTGCCCACTCTTTCTGCACCCAAAGCAGGTACGTTTTGTATCGGAGGAGTTGCCCCCCTCGTGGCGCCATTCCCTCTTGTCTTGGTTAGGTCGGATTTCGTGAACCCTTCCCTTTTGTGGGAGCTCTTCTGTCCCTCTGCTGTTTCTGTAAGCTAGGGTCAGCTGCCTAAGCACTCCCTGTTCTGTGGCTTGGGGATCTCTGGGGTCGAACCAGGCCTCAGCCTTAGTTCTTATTCTGGGTAAACTGTTAGCTACTAGGCTTCGGAGCCAGTGTGCTAATTCGTCCGGGTTTAGGCGATCTCTGTCTATGTCCCCACTACAGGCGCTTTTGTACACCGGCCACAGTCGGTCTGCGAAAGCCTGTGGGGTTTCTCCTGTGAGCTGCACCGTTTTCTCTACTCTAGAGAAGGGACCCCCTCATTGCAGCCCATAGCTTCTAGAATGTTCTTTTGGACGGTAGCAAGTGTTTTCTGTCCTCTTTTGCTCTCAGTAGAGAGGGACTGGTACAGTTTGCTGTCTAGGGATAGGAGAAGCACCTTTGCCATTTTCTGCATCATCGCACCCATTAATATCCCCTGCCTGTTCCACTTCCATAAAGTGAACCGAGGGGTCTCCCTTTGGAGTTAGCTTTCCCAGGTGGCTTATCATAGCCCTAAGTTGGTGGGGAGTGTGGGGGACCACAAATTGACTTTCCAGGGGCCCTGGACCCCCGTTAAGGGTGGGCGGGCCAAACTTCTGTTGCCGGACCGGGCACATTGGCCCTGGATCTGGCTCTCCCTGTTGTGGCTCGCCTCCCTCTCCTCCCTGCGGCCAAGCCGAGCTGAAACTCGGTGCTACAGGTGGTGGTGGTTCGTTATCCCTGTCCGCCCCGCAACTGATTTGCTCCTCCTGCTGCTGAACTGGTGTAGTCACCAGTGCTACAGGTAGTGGTCAGGTAGTTTCTTCCTCCTCTTCCAGGTTTACCTGGGGCGTACCCGGGCTTATTAGGAATACCATTCCTTTTGCCTTGGATAGAGCAAGGTTTAAACTTTTAATTTGTTGCTGGCAGGGACCGTGGTCTCCCGATTCAAACCCATTAATGCTAGCTACTTTATATTGCTTGCACAACTTTTAATCTTTCCTGGAGCTCTTTTACTTGTAGGGTGAGGCGAGTGCTTTCCTCCCTCAGTGACTTTTCATTACTTTTGGCGTCGGTAACCTGACATTGAAAATAGTCCTGACTGTTTTTAAACCTTTCCATTATTTGGGTCCTTTCCTGTTTTAGCTTACGGAGTTCTCCTGATAATCTTTCTTTTGACATAACCCTTTCCTGATAGTTCTCTGTGCATTCCCATAACTCTGCCTGTAATGTTTCATTCATTCTATCTAGGAGTTGGACCTGTCGCTGTAGACAGACCAACCAGATTGCCTTCTCTACTGCTTCTTTGTGATCTTTACTTGCTGTCCACTGAGCTTCCATTTTGGTTCTTTGCCCCAAACCATCACTCTCCACATCACACCCCGTGTACCAGAGTCCTGCCGTGGTCACCATTTTGTAAAGGGGGGTGGTCTCCATGAGGGGGTCAGGTTTCCTTCTGACCAACTTGAGCGGTTTGAATCGCTCCTACTCCCTTGGGTTCTGTATTCTGGATATATGTGGGGGGTGTGACAAAAGTGCAAAGGACACTGGTTTGATGCAAAAGGACTTTGTTTTTATTACAGTCAAGGTAATACAAGCTTATTACTCTAGTAAGAAAATACAAGGCCAAACTTACAATCACTCTAATAAAGTACCATACACTACACATTCAAAGGGGTTGCAGTAAAATTATACCTCCTACCTCCCAATACCTACCGTATATACTCGCGTATCATGCGACTTTTGAAGACCTAAATTGTAACCTAAATTTGGGGGGTAGCATGATACGCGAGATACAAAATTTGCGGGTGTGAAGTGCTGGCCAAGATTAGGCTGTTAGGCTGTTAAGCAGACCGTATCCATTTACGGTAAGTCAAATAGTACATATGTATATCAAATAAAGATGATTTTGATAAAACTGCTGTTTTACTTGCTGATACACACGTAATGTTTACGCTTTCCAAATCAGCTGAGAGGCTAACTACCAAAGGAAAACAGAAACGATTCTTAATTTCGGACACAGCTTTCTCCGACACCAAACAGCTTTGCAGCTTTAACATTGTTGCTTTGTTAAGAAAGCAAATGGCATGTTGGCCTTCATAGCAAGGGGATTTGAGTACAGGGGCAGGGAGGTGTTGCTACAGTTGTACAGGGCATTGGTGAGGCCACACCTGGAGTATTGTGTACAGTTTTGGTCTCCTAACCTGAGGAAGGACATTCTTGCTATTGAGGGAGTGCAGCGAAGGTTCACCAGACTGATTCCCGGGATGGCGGGACTGACCTATCAAGAAAGACTGGATCAACTGGGCTTGTATTCACTGGAGTTCAGAAGAATGAGAGGGGACCTCATAGAAACATTTAAAATTCTGATGGGGTTAGACAGGTTAGATGCAGGAAGAATGTTCCCAATGTTGGGGAAGTCCAGAACCAGAGGTCACAGTCTAAGGATAAGGGGTAAGCCATTTAGGACCGCGATGCGGAGGAACTTCTTCACCCAGAGAGTGGTGAACCTGTGGAATTCTCTACCACAGAAAGTTGTTGAGGCCAATTCACTAAATATATTCAAAAAGGAGTTAGATGAGGTCCTTACTACTAGGGGGATCAAGGGGTATGGCGAGAAAGCAGGAATGGGGTACTGAAGTTGAATGTTCAGCCATGAACTCATTGAATGGCAGTGTAGGCTAGAAGGGCCGAATGGCCTACTCCTGCACCTATTTTCTATGTTTCTATGTTCCGCTTCGGCAACAACTTGCAGCTTAAATTTGGCAGTATATTTCTTCGCAGATCTTTTCTCCATAGTGGCTAAGGGTAGAATGTAAAAATATATTTGTCATAGTTTACTACCTTAGATGAGATTTGGAACGAAATACGGTAACTGTTTATTATCATAGAAACATAGAAACATAGAAAATAGGTGCAGGAGCAGGCCATTCAGCCCTTCTAGCCTGCACCGCCATTCAATGAGTTCATGGCTGAACATGAAACTTCAGTACCCCCTTCCTGCTTTCTCGCCATAACCCTTGATCCCCCGAGTAGTAAGGACTTCATCTAACTCCCTTTTGAATATATTTAGTGAATTGGCCTCAACTACTTTCTGTGGTAGAGAATTCCACAGGTTCACCACTCTCTGGGTGAAGAAGTTTCTCCTCATCTCGGTCCTAAATGGCTTACCCCTTATCCTCAGACTGTGACCCCTGGTTCTGGACTTCCCCAACATTGGGAACATTCTTTCTGCATCTAACCTGTCTAAACCCGTCAGAATTTTAAACGTTTCTATGAGGTCCCCTCTCATTCTTCTGAACTCCAGTGAATACAAGCCCAGTTGATCCAATCTTTCTTGATAGGTCAGTCCCGCCATCCCGGGAATCAGTCTGGTGAACCTTCGCTGCACTCCCTCAATAGCAAGAATGTCCTTCCTCAAGTTAGGAGACCAAAACTGTACACAATACTCCAGGTGTGGCCTCACCAAGGCCCTGTACAACTGTAGCAACACCTCCCTGCCCCTGTATTCAAATCCCCTCGCTATGAAGGCCAACATGCCATTTGCTTTCTTAACCGCCTGCTGTACCTGCATGCCAACCTTCAATGACTGATGTACCATGACACCCAGGTCTCGTTGCACCTTCCCTTTTCCTAATCTGTCACCATTCAGATAATAGTCTGTCTCTCTGTTTTTACCACCAAAGTGGATAACCTCACATTTATCCACATTATACTTCATCTGCCATGCATTTGCCCACTCACCTAACCTATCCAAGTCACTCTGCAGCCTAATAGCATCCTCCTCGCAGCTCACACTGCCACCCAACTTAGTATCATCCGCAAATTTGGAGATACTGCATTTAATCCCCTCGTCTAAATCATTAATGTACAATGTAAACAGCTGGGGCCCCAGCACAGAACCTTGCGGCACTCCACTAGTCACTGCCTGCCATTCTGAAAAGTACCCGTTTACTCCTACTCTTTGCTTCCTGTCTGACAACCAGTTCTCAATCGTAAAGCAAAACAGCTGTTTCTCATTCGGTTGTTTACGGCGGAAGAGTCGTTTCATGATTCGGTTGTTAAGGTCTGTATTCGATCGTTGTTATGTGTTAGGGTACTTGTTACGTGTTGGGTACTTGTTAAACTTGTTTGAAAGCCTAGCCTAGTGTCATCTGGTATCTCAAAAAAGTGACTCGCATGATACATAGGATATATGATAAAATCATGTTTTGGGGACGAAAATTTAGGGGTCGCATGATACGTGAGATCGTAGGATACGCGAGTATATATGGTAATTCTAGCTAGGTTAGACTCCAGGGCAGGCAGGGACTTATGCTTACCAATCCTTTTGATAGTTAATGGTAAATCGCGGTTGTGTTTTCCCTTGATACCACGTTGACTGTGCTCGGTCGCTGCTGCGATGGTGATGTTCTTCCTTCTTTCAGGACTTCAAGACTTCAAGGCTGGAGAAGTTAGTTTACAACTGTCGCATTGGTTTCTCTCCTTGTCTTGATGAGGTAATAGCAGCCTTGTAGATACCTAGCAATCACCTCCAACCTCTGTTGAAAACAGTGGCCAGTTATACGATTTCAATGGTTCTAATCTTAAGCCAAATCTCTTCAAAATCCTTTGTATAATTTTGGCGGGCTTGGTTCTTTGTAATATTTTGTCGGGCTCGTTAAAAGTTGATATGTCTTGGGTGGGTTGATGTTCGAAAACTATTTCCTGATGGAAATATTTGTCTGGTAATTGCAATGTCTTTTTGTGCTTAGTCTTTCGCATACAGGCTGGATTGGGCCTTTTTGTGATGTATATGCTGAAATGGTTGTCCAGACCCATGTTGATGAGTAGCTATATTGTAATGTTAATGTTCCTTGTGGAGAAAGATTCTTGACTACTCAATTCTCCAGACAAAGTTACTTCAGTTCCAATACCTAGTCAGACCCATTAATCAGGGTATCTCCTGTGGGTTCTTTAGGTCTGCCCACAGCCTTGAATTTGTCTTGTAAAAGTTCATAATTCTATTAAAGTTCATAGTTTCTTCCATAAGCACTTTAGAGTTCCAAACCTTTCGGTAGATAGTCCCAAATTAAATTTCCTTTTGAATGAGCCCAAACACAGGGGGGGTTTCTTGTGAATTTTGCATTCATTCAGCGCGTCCTAGAATGGCATCTGCAGCTTTCACACAGGGAACACAGCAGCCTTCCAAGACCCATGAGGCAGCCACAGGGGAGACACTGAGGCGCAGTAATCGGGTAGGCACACGTAATAGGGGTTATAAGGAGATGCACAAAGGTGAGAAATTATTTATAGATGTTACTTTTCTGCACTGTTTTTTTATTGTGTTGTTTGGAGTGATTTTGTTGATGTATTAAAACTTTATTTTTTGCACCTGTATCTGGGCAGGTGTATAATGTGACAGTGGGCAATTATGTATGAAGGCACTCATTGGGATAGTCATGGAAAGAACATAAGAACATAAGAATTAGGATCAGGAGTAGGCCATCTAGCCCCTCGAGCCTGCTCCGCCATTCAACAAGATCATGGCTGATCTGGCCGTGGACTCAGCTCCACTTACCCGCCCTCTCCTCGTAACCCTTAATTCCCTTATTGGTTAAAAATCTATCTAGCTTTGACTTGAAAACATTCAATGAGCTAGCCTCAACTGCTTCCTTGGGCAGAGAATTCCACAGATTCACAACCCTCTGGGAGAAGAAATTCCTTCTCAACTCGGTTTTAAATTGGCTCCTCCGTATTTTGAGGCTGTGCCCCCTAGTTCTAGTCTCCCCTACCAGCGGAAACAACCTCTCTGCCTCTATCTTGTCTATCCCTTTCATGATTTTAAATGTTTCTATAAGATCACCCCTCATCCTTCTGAACTCCAAGGAGTAAAGACCCAGTCTACTCAATCTATCATCATAAGGTAACCCCCTCATTTCTGGAATCAGCCTAGTGAATCGTCTCTGTACCCCTTCCAAAGCTAGTATATCCTACCTTAAGTAAGGTGACCAAAACTGCACGCAGTACTCCAGGTGCGGCCTTACCAATACCTATACAGTTGCAGCAGGACCTCCCTGCTTTTGTACTCCATCCCTCTCGCAATGAAGGCCAACATTCCATTCGCCTTCCTGATTACCTGCTGCACCTGCAAACTAACCTTTTGGGATTCATGCACAAGGACCCCCAGGTCCCTCTGCACCACAGCATGTTGTAATTTCTCCCCATTCAAATAATATTCCCTTTTATTGTTTTTTTTCCCAAGGTGGATGACCTCACACTTTCCGACATTGTATTCCATCTGCCAAACCTTAGCCCATTCACTTAACCTATCCAAATCTCCTTGCAGTCTCTCTGAGTCCTCTACACAACCCGCTTTCCCACTAATCTTTGTGTCATCTGCAAATTTTGTTGCACTACACTCTGTCCCCGCTTCTAGGTCATCTATGTATATTGTAAATAGTTGTGGTCCCAGCACTGATCCCTGTGGCACACCACTAACCACTGATTTCCAACCGGAAAAGGACACATTTATCCCGACTCTCTGCTTTCTGTTCGCCAGCCAATTCTCTATCCATGCTAATACATTTCCTCCGACGCCACGTACCTCTATCTTCTGCAGTAACCTTTTGTGTGGCACCTTATCGAATGCCTTTTGGAAATCTAAATACACCACATACATCGGTACACCTCTATCCACCATGCTCATTATATCCTCAAAGAATTCCAGTAAGTTAGTTAAACATGATTTCCCCTTCATGAATCCATGCTGCATCTGCTTGATTGCACTATTCCTATCTAGATGTCCCGCTATTTCTTCCTTAATGATAGTTTCAAGCAATTTCCCCACTACAGATGTTAAACTAACCGGTCTATAGTTACCTGCCTTTTGCCTGCCCCCTTTTTTAAACAGAGGCGTTACATTAGCTGCTTTCCAATCCGCTGGTACCTCCCCAGAGTCCAGAGAATTTTGGTAGATTATAACAAATGCATCTGCTATAACTTCCGCCATCTCTTTTAATACCCTGGGATGCATTTCATCAGGACCAGGGGACTTGTCTACCTTCAGTCCCATTAGCCTGTCCAGCACTACCCTCCTAGTGATAGTGATTGTCTCAAGGTCCTCCCTTCCCACATTCCTGTGACCAGCAAATTTTGGCATGGTTTTTGTGTCTTCCACTGTGAAGATGGAAGCAAAATCATTGTTTAAGGTCTCAGCCATTTCCACATTTCCCATTATTAAATCCCCCTTCTCATCTTCTAAGGGACCAACATTTACTTTAGTCACTCTTTTCCGTTTTATATATCTGTAAAAGCTTTTACTATCTGTTTTTATGTTTTGCGCAAGTTTGCCTTCGTAATCTATCTTTCCTTTCTTTATTGCTTTTTTAGTAATTCTTTGCTGTTGCTTAAAATGTTCCCAATCCTCCAGTTTCCCACTAACCTTGGCCGCCTTATACGCATTGGTCTTTGATTTGATACTTTCCTTTATTTCCTTGGTTATCCACGGCTGGTTATCCCTTCTCTTGCCGCCCTTCTTTTTCACTGGAATATATTTTTGTTGCGCACTATGAAAGAGCTCCTTAAAAGTCCTCCACTGTTCCTCAATTGTGCCACCGTTTAGTCCTTGTTTCCAGTCTACTTTAGCCAACTCTGCCCTCATCCCACTGTAGTCCCCTTTGTTTAAGCATTGTACGCTCGTTTCTGACACAACTTCCTCATCCTCAATCTGTATTACAAATTCAACCATACTGTGATCACTCATTCCGAGAGGGAGATGATTGGGAAACCTTCGTGGAGTGACTCGACCAATACTTTGTGGCCAACGAATTCGAAGGAGAAGCGAACGCTGCCAAATGAAGATCGATTCTCCTCATCATTTGCGCAACACCAATATATGACCTCATGAAAAATCTGCTTGCTACAGCGAAACCCATAGAGAAATCGTACGATGATTTGTGCATACTGGTCTGGGAGCATCTGAACCCGAAGGAAAGCATTCTGATGGCGAGGTACCGGTTCTACATGTACAAAAGTTCTGAAAGCCAGGAAGTGGCGAGCTATGTCGCTAAGCTAAGATGCCTTGCAGGACATTGCGAATTTGAAGGACATTTGGAGCACATGCTCAGGGACTTCTTTGTACTCGGCATTGGCCATGAAGTGATACTTCGCAAACTTTTGACTGTAGCGACCCCAACCTTGAATCAAGCCATAACGATAGCCCAGGCGTTCATTGCCACCAGTGACAATACCAAGCAAATCTCTCAGCACACGAGTGCTGCTACAAGTACTGTGAACAAAGTAATGTTGTTTTCGAATCCCAACGTACAGGGCAGGCCTCATGCCTGCAGCTACACGTCTGCAGATGTCTCAGAGTCCACCATTAAGGGTGATGAATGCTAGGCCATTAACACCTTGTTGGCACTGCGGGAGTGATCATCATTTCCATGCATGCTGCTTCAAAGGATACGTTTGCAAGGGCTGTGGAACAATGGGACACCTCCAACGTATGTGCAGGTGAGCTGCAAACCCTGCTAATCCTGCAAACCACCATGTTGCAGAGGAGGACAGATCCACGGCGGATCACGATGAACCAGAGCCTCAGACTGAGGAGGCAGAGGGATATGGGGTGCACACATTTACCACAAAGTGTCCCCCGATAATGCTGAAGGTTGAACTAAATGGACTCCTGGTGCCAATGAAGCTGGACACGGGTGTGAGCCAGTCCATTATGAGCATAAAGACTTTCGATAGATTGTGGAGCAGCAAGGCTTCACGGCCAGTCCTGACTCCCATTCGCAGTAAACTGAGAACGGACACAAAGGAACTGATTCCCGTAATCGGTAGTGCTATTGTACAGGTCTCCTACGATGGAGCGGTGCACAAGTTACCACTCTGGGTGGTACCGGGCGATGGTCCCACGCTGCTTGGCAGGAGCTGGCTGGGAAAGATACGCTGGAACTGGGACAACGTCTGAGTGCTCTCGTCTGTCGATGACACTTCATGTGCCCAGGTCTTAAACAAGTTCCCCTCGCTGTTCGAACCAGGCATCGGGAAGTTCCAAGGAACAAAAGTGCAGATCCACCTAATTCTGGGGGCTCGACCCATCCATCACAAGGCGAGAGCAGTACCCTACATGATGAGAGAGAGGGTGTAGATCGAGCTGGACAGGCTGCAACGAGAGGGCATCATTTCGCCGATCGAATTCAACGACTGGGCCAGTCCGATTGTTCCAGTCTTCAAGGGAGACGGCACCATCAGAATCTATGGTGATTACAAAGTAACTATCAGTTGTTTCTCCCTGTAGGATCAATACCAACTACCAAAGGCAGATGACTTTTTTGCAACGCTGGTGGGAGGAAAGACGTTCATGAAGCTGGACTTGACCTCGACCTACATGACGCAGGAGCTGGAGGAATCATCGAAGGGCGTCACCTGCATCAACACGCACAAAGGTCGCTTAATTTACAACAGATGCCCGTTTGGGATTCGATCAGCTGCGGCGATATTCCAGAGAAGCATGGAAAGCTTACTGAAGTCAGTCCCGTGCACCGTGGTCTTCCAGGACAATATCTTGGTCACAGGTCAGGACACAGTCGAGCATCTACAGAACCTGGAGGAGGTTCTTAGGCGATTCAACCGCGTGGGGCTCAGGTTAAAGCGCTCGAAGTGCATCTTCCTGACACCTGAAGTGGAGTTCCTGGGGAGAAGAATCGCGGTGGATGGCATTAGGCCCACCTATTTGAAGACGGAGGCAATCGAGAACGCACCAAGGCCACAGAACGTGGTGGAGCTGTGGTCGTTCTAGGACTCCTGAACTACTTTGGTAACTTCTTACCAGGTCTCAGCACACTGTTAGAACCACTGCATGTCTGACTGCGTAAAGGAGATGAATGGGTATGGGGTAAAAGCCAAGAAAATGCCTTTGGAAAAGCTAGAAAACTGTTATGCTCAAACAAATTGCTTGTGTTGTATGATCCATGTAAGCATTTGGTACTAGCATGTGATGCGTCGTCATACGGTTTTGGGTGTGTATTGCAACAGGCTAATGAATCTGGGAAATTGCAACCGGTTGCTTATGCATCCAGAAGTCTGTCTAAGGCTGAAAGGGCCTACAGCATGATTGAAAAAGAAGCGTTAGCATGTGTTTATGGGGTAAAGAAAATGCATCAATATCTGTTTGGGCTCAAATTTGAATTGGAAACTGACCATAACTGACTGATATCCCTCTTTTCTGAAAGTAAGGGGATAAATACGAATGCAACAACCCGCATCCAGAGATGGGCGCTCACGTTGTCCACATACAACTATGCCATCCGCTACAGGCCAGGCACAGAAAACTGTGCCGATGCTCTCAGTAGGCTGCCATTGCCCACCACAGGGGTGGAAATGGCACAGCCCGCAGATTTAGTCATGGTAATGGAAGCATTCGAGAGTGAGCAATCACCCGTTACCGCCCGACAGATTAGAACCTGGACGAGCCAGGACCCCTTACTGTCCTTAGTAAAAAACTGTGTGCTTCACGAGAGCTGGTCCAGTGTCCCATTAGAAATGCAAGAAGAGATAAAGCCGTACCAGCGGCGCAAAGATGAAATGTCTATACCGGCAGACTGCCTTCTGTGGGGTAATCGGGTAGTGGTACCCAAAAAGGGCAGTGACACTTTCATTAGTGATCACCACAGTACCCACCCAGGCTTTGTAATGATGAAAGCGATAGCCGGATCCCACGTGTGTTGGCCCGGTGTTGATGCAGATTTAAAATCCTGCGTGCACAAATGTAACACATGTTCACAGTTAAGCAATGCACCCAGGGAGGCGTCACTAAGTTTATAGTCTTGGCCCTCCAAACCGTGGTCTCGGGTCCATGTCGACTATGCAGGCCTGTTCTTGGGTAAAATGTTCCTAGTGGTTGTAGATGCGTACTCCAAATGGATTGAATCTGAGATAATGTCGGCAAGCGCGTCCGCTGCCACCACTGAAAGCCTGCGGGCCATATTTGCCACGCACGGCCTGCCTGATGTCCTTGTGAGTGACAACGGGCCGTGTTTCACTAGTGCCGAATTCAAAGAGTTCATGACCGCAATGGGATCAAACATGTTTCATCTGCCCCGTTCAAACCAGCATCCAACGGTCAGGCAGAGAGAGCAGTGTAAACAATCAAGCAGAGCTTGAAGAGGGTAACTGAAGGCTCACTGCAGACTCGCCTATCCCGAGTCCTGCTTAGTTACCGCACGAGACCCCACTCGCTCACTGGAATTCCACCCGCTGAACTGCTCATGAAAAGGGCACTCAAGACAAGGCTCTCGTTAGTCCACCCTGATCTACATAAACAGGTAGAGAGCAGGCGGCTTCAACAAAGTACACATAATGATAGCGCAAATGTGTCACGTGAAATTGAAATCAATGATCCTGTATTTGTGTTGAACTATGGACAAGGTCCCAAGTGGCTTACCGACACTGTTGTGGACAGAGGGAGTAGGGTGTTTCGGTCAAACTTTCAAATGGACTCATCGACAGGAAACACTTGGACCAAACCAAACTCAGATTCAAGGACTATCCAGAGCAATCCACATTAGACCCTACCTTTTTTGACCCCCAACACACACACAGGTGGCAACCGACACAGCGATTGACCTCGAAGCAGAACCCATCACCCGCAGCAGCCGAGCAGGACTCATCACACCAGGCAGCCCAGCAAGGCCAGCTGCACAGCAGCCCAGTGAGGGCCCAACAAATGACTCACCAAAACCAGCATTTGCACCAAGACAATCAACCAGGGAAAGAAAGGCCCCAGATCGACTCACCTTGTAAATAGTTACACTATTGACTTTGGGGAGGGGAGTGTTATTATATATGTAAACCTGTATATACCTTGTGTAGCCACCAGAGGGCTCATCCCCTGGAGTCCCAAGGGATCCCACAATCCCTTGGGAGCACCTGTACTTAAGGAGGCCTCACAGGCTGGAGACCTGTAATAAAAGACTAAGGTCACACTTTACTTTGAACTCACAGTATCTGGTCAGACTCTTTATTCATACTAGCGACGACGCCTCCTGGATAGCTCGCGACGCACATCCTGGTCCTCCTTCTCCTCCTCCTCCTGCTGCTGTGCCTACTCCTGCTGCTGTGCCTCTTCCTGCAGTGGTACTGCTAGATAGAACTCCAGCTGCTGTCCCCTCATGACAGCCAGATTATGCAGCATGCAGCAGACGACCACAAGGATGGAGACCCGTTCAGGTAAATACTGCAATGCGCCACGGAACTTTTGTTTCCATATGCCAATGCAGTGCTCAATGATGCACCAGGTGCCAGACATGAGCATAGTTATAGGCATGATTGGCCCCAGTCCTGGGGTTGCGAAGTGGAGTGAGTAGCCAAGTGGACAGGGGATATCCTTTATCCCCAAGCAGCTACCCACAATCTTGGTTTGGCCCGGTGAAGAGGGCGGGCACACTGCTCTGGCACAGGATGAAGACTTCATGGCTGCTGCCTGGATACCTGGCATCAACTGCCAGGATCCTTCGCTGGTGGTCGCACACCAGCTGCACATTGAGGGAGTGGTAGCCCTTTCTGTTGATGAACATTTCTGGATGGTGCTGTGGCGCTCTCAGTCTGACATGTTTGCAGTTGATGGCCACCTGCACCCTGGGAAACCCTGCAATCCAGACAAATCCGGCCTGGCACGCCACCTGTTTCTCCCTGGTCATTGGGAAGGAGATATATTGGAGTCTTCTCTTGTATAGTGCATTGGTGACCTGCTGGATGGAGCGATGGATGGAGAATTGCAAATTATTAGAGATGTCTGCACTTGCTGACTGGAACGAGCCAGTAGCGTAACAGTTCAGAGTTATAGTCTGTTTTGTTTCTACGCTGAGAGCTGTCCTCAGCCTTGTGTGAGGCTTCAGATCTGGCCGCAGAACATTGCAGAGCTCGGTCAGGATGTCCTTCGTGAATCATAGCCTTCTCCCTCTTCCTACTGATCTTGCGGCACCTCTGCAGGCTGCTGCTGGCAAGGCTCCTCACCCACTATCTGGTGGGGGGGGTGGTGGGGGGCCGCGGGGGGGGAGCAGCACACATGACCCTCCTCCTCCCGCCATCTCCCTCCTGTCCAGCCTCTAGGCGTTGAGGTTTGCGGCCATCTGCAGGCCCTACCACATGTTTGGGCAGACATGGCTGCTGCCTCCCTTGCCTGCTGCCTCCGCACCCGTTGGTGACAGTGACGCCTCCTCCTGCGTGCCTCCCTGCCTTTGACAATGTGCAACAGCCGTTCCCCTGCCAAAACTGATCCCATTGTGGCTGCAGGCTC
This sequence comes from Pristiophorus japonicus, assembly GCF_044704955.1. NCBI lineage: Eukaryota > Metazoa > Chordata > Chondrichthyes > Pristiophoridae > Pristiophorus > Pristiophorus japonicus. The sequence goes on along the minus strand of NC_091979.1, from coordinate 275,819,030 downwards.
GACCCTCACGTGGTGGCTTCTGTGGAGCAGAGAATTATGCCCACCGGTCACGACTAATGAGTGAGAGGGAAAAAGGTTTGCTCACTAAGCAAAAGTTCTCACACGGCTGCTGCTGCTGTTTTTTCAAAGTTCCACAAAAATCCGCGAACACCTTGCTCAACAACAACCCGATCGCAACACACCAGCTGGCAGTCTCCAACAGTGCACCGATCCAAAAAGCGGGCGGGGGCACTGTCACTAACCAGCCAGCCTTTTTATTGCTGAAAATATGTTCGGGGGCGGCGCAGCACGGCAGCGGTGCGCACTTTGATTGCGCCATCGCAGCTGCAAGCCCCAGACTGCCATGGAAATCGGCCAATTGGTGCGGAAGTGGACAATGCCCCAAAATCTCCCGAGGTAAATTTCAGTCACGGCGGCCAGTTGACGGCAAAGCAGCGACCATTGGATTCCGCCGCATAGCCAGCGCAAACTTGCGTTAACGGGCCTTATCGGGACCCTGAATTTCGGCCCCATGGTGTGTAAAAAATCGGGAAAGATGTAAAACATGGCTGCCAATTCACTGTCACCCATTTTACACTATTGCACAAAGTCAAAATTACCCCCAATGAGTGTAAATCAGGTGTCAAGGTCTGAATTGACAATGACTTGAGATGAATTAAGAGCAACTCCTCTTTACTCTGATGTCAGATCAGATTCTAATGTTGGATTCAAGATGCATTTACACCATTAACTGCAGTGTTTGGCGCAAAGTAAAATCACATTGCACTGACTCTACAGTTGTAATGTGAATGCAGCCATACACTCTCCTCCACGCCAACACAACCCTTATAATGATCAGTCACCTAAGTTTCAACTATGATGAGGTCAGACTTCCACTTCCTTCAAATCCAGTGAATTCCCATATAATTGCTCCAGATCTTTTCCAGTCCTTGGAGTAGACCTCCAGGTTTCCTCAATGTGTCTCACAAATAATGATTTATATTTCCACCTAAAGTAATTCTCGGATTTTTTCAATTATTTTCTTCTTCTCTTCCATGCCTCGCACCACATGAAAAAATCCATAGTGTAGATCATGTGCTGGGTTATTTCTGTAACTGAACCCCTTTTTACATGGACAGGTCATTAGCTTGAACGGAGGGAACTGGCTAGTTTTAATGGGGTTGCCAATCCACTCTCATTGGACACGAATACCCACTGGATGTGGACCTACTGTTCAGAGGCCAGTGCTCCGGCCTCCTACACGCTTTCTTTTAATTACTATTTCTTTATCTGATATCCTACTCCACTGCACATGTTGACACAATTTCTTAAGGAACTGTGAAGTAATCTAGCAAGAGAAAAATAGCACTGCTTCTACAAGAAATATAATGTAACCAATAGCGATCAATAGTTCCATTTCTGTTCAATTTGCTGTGCTCTGATAGCCTAAGCTACAGTTACACCTCATCTCCCTCATTAAATTCAGTTAATTAGGTTGCCAAAACCCTACCTGATATCTAAGAACCTTCAACCGGAATGTTAAATCAGAGATCAAAGTCAGTTTTCAAAATACCATATTCACATTAACAAATGTAATTGTGCTGAAATTCTTACCCTCCCCCCACCAAAGTTGTTAGAATGTGGTGTTCCTGGAACTGAACCTGTCCATTGAGGTTGACATTGTATTTTATTTTAACTTGTTCTTGGGACATGGGCAACACTGATATCGGTGTTATTGCCCATCCCTTGTTAAAAGTCAACCTAGGACTGGAATCACATGTAGGCCAGACTAGGTAGGAGTGGCAGGCTCCTTCTGAAAGACATTAATGAACAGATAATGGGCTGGATGTTCGATTTTGCTCATTTCAGGATGGTAATGACAGCGGGGCGGTAAAGTTTGCGTCCGGGAACAGTTTGCGCCTCAGTCAGCAAAATTGGACAGCTGGGCCCTGAGTATGGGTGGAGTGCTAAGGGAGACGTGGCACACCTCTCTTAGGGCAGTAGGCCGGCTGAGCATGTAAAAATCCCCAGCTAAACAGCCGGTCAGGAAGCACTCTAAGAGAGGGCTGGGGGAAAAAGAAAACCTGAAAAAAACCACCAAAAACATTCCCAATAAATAACACGCCACTATAATATAAATCACAAAACAAATAAGATAAAAGAACAATCACACTTACCTGAGGTCGACATTACGTACCTCACTGCAGCTGCTACAGCTCGGACCGCCCACTTTCACAGGCGCTCCCAGCACAGCGCTCTATGGAGTGCTACAGATCAGATGGGAGCCAAAAGTCAAGCCTTATTCTGAAACTATGCCCCCTAGTTCTAGATTCCCTCATGAGGGGAACCATCCTCTCAGCATCTACCCTGTCAAGCCGCCTCAGAATCTTATATGTTTCAGTAAGATCACCGCTCATTCTTCTAAACTCCAATGAGTACAGGCCCAAACTGCTCAACCCTTCCTCATAAGACAACCCCTTCATCCCAGGAACCAACCTAGTGAACCTTCTCTGAATTGCCTCCAATCAGGGGCGTTGCACACCGGCGGTAATGTTCCACGCCCCACCGAAATCGGCACTGAAAATCCTGGCGGGATGCTGGAAGCTGGACGCCCACCCGGAAGAGCTTCCCGCCGCCATTGCCGCAACTTCGGGGCAAAAGCAGAGGCGGCAACAAGCCGAAAACCCAGCCCACTGGCTTTTCTGGTGCTTGCCCACAAATGACCAGATTTACTGAATTCAATTTCATAACTAGACATGGTAGGATTTGAACACTGGGTTACTAGTCCAGTACCATAACCACTAGGCTACTATATCCTGTGAATATGTAATCTTTTAAATACTGAACCCCTGTCCTAATTTCATCCCAGTGTTCAACTCACTGTAGTTACTTTGTAGCTTTGCTCCTATCTTCCACAATGCTCACTCCAAGTTCATCTCTTCCACGTCACCCACGTCCTCCTCTCTTGATCTCCTCCTTACCCTGCTACCTTACCATGCTAACCGACATTGCCAATGGCTTACTTTTCTCAGGCACAACCCAGGTCCCTTTCGAAATCATATCACTGCAAAAACAAAACTCCCTTGACCCATCCCTCTAAGGTTCTCAAACATATCTTCGCTTCTCATTGAATCCCTTTTGTTCAGCTTTTGCCCTTCTCACTTCACCATGGGCAAAGTCTGAAATTACATCTGCGATTGTGGAGTGTAATGCCTCTCTTCCTCTTCAATCTCTCTGCAGTGTTCAATACAGTCAAACTCGCCATTTTGCGCCATCATCTTTCCTCTGTTGTCTAGCTCCATGGGATGCACTCACTTGGTTCCATTCACACCTGTCCAATCGTAGCCAGAGCATCTTTTTCCATTCCAACACTATCACCTCTGGAGTTCCCCACGAATCTATCCTCAGCACCCTCATCTTTATCTTCTACATGCTGTTCCTCAGAAACATCATCTGCAGTCAAAGAATCTGTTTACATATGTATACTAATAGCACTCAGCTGTGCCCCTCCTCCCACGACTACTTTGCTGTCAGACTGCCTGGCCAATATCAAGTCATGGATGAGTCAAAAATATCCTGCAGCTGAACATCAGGAAGATTGAAGTCATATCATTTTTAAGCCCTACCATAAACATTTCTCCCTTGCCACTGATTCCATTAGTTAGCCTACTAACTTCCAGCTCTGCAACATTGCCTACCTCATCCCAACCTCAGCCTCTCTGCCAGTGAAACCCTCATTTATGCTTTTGTCACTTCTGGACTAGATTTTTCCAATGTCCTCCTTGATGGCCTCCCATCCTCCATAAACTCTAACTTGTCCAAAACTGTCTACCTATATCCTATTCCACACATCAATCGTCTTTGCCTATCACTCTTGTGCTCACTAACCCCCACTAGCTTCCTGCAATGCATTAAATTTTAAATCGTCAACATTTTCTTCAAATTCCTCTGCAGTCTTACTCCACCCTATTTCTGCAACCTCTTCCAACCTTACATCCCCTCCCACACTCTTCGGTGTACCAACTCTAGCTTCCTGCCCACCCCTTTTCCCTTGCTCCCTCCATTGGTGGCAGAACCTTCATTCGCTTTCTCTCAGGAACTCCTTCCCTAAACTCCTCCACATCGCCTCTTCTCTCGCCTTCAAAACTCATCTTTTCAAATAAGCTTTTTTTAGTCATCCCTCCTAACTGCTTTCCCCATGGCTCACCATCCATTGCTTTTATCTATCTTTTTTCTTCCCCTTCTGCCCCCCACAATATCCCCCACCCACCCCCACAGTGTAAATTGCTTTAGAGTGTTCTCTATGTTAAAGGTGCGTTATAAATGTCACTTGTGTTGTTAAACATCCTGTCAGAAATGTGCAGGTTCGCTATAACATATATAAGAAATGTAGGCAAATGCAGAAATGCCACAAAGATGAATTATCAAAGCATGCGCAACTACAAAATATTTTACAAGTTATGACATACTCTAAAAATGGGAGTCATATTAAATTTGAAATCTGAGTATTAAAAGGAAGCAAAATTTTGTTTTCACTTAAAGTAGTTTAACATTTTTGTTATTGAGTTTTGCAAACAGTTTTTACATTACCACTTTTGTAAACTGAAATAGAATTTCGTTGTCATTTTGCGAACACGCTAAACCAAATTTCTCACTTGCACTGGCTAGAGTATTCTGGTAGAGAAATGTTTACTGTATCGCAAAGATTCACAGCTATAAGGCTAACCACTCAGTTAAAAGATGGGAGTTCTAATGAAAGAAATTTGACCAAAAAATTAATGCTACAACACCTATTTTGCCGAGACAATTATAGAAAATCTAGTCATAGAACTAAAAGTAAGAAGTACTTTCTCACCAATTTTTCACTGTTCCCAAAGGCACAGCATCCACATTGGGATATACATAAGGACATGAGAAATAGGAGCAGGAGTAGGCAATATGGCTTCTCGAGCCTACTCCGCCATTCAATAAGATCATGGCTGATCTGACCTTGGACACAACTCCACTTTCCTGTTTGTTCCCCGTAACGCTCGACTCCCCTACAGTTCAAAAATCTATCTATTTCAGCTTTGAATATATTCAATGACTCAGCCTCTACAGCTCTCTGGAGTAGAGAATTCCAAAGATTCACGACCCTCTGAGAGAAGAAATTCTTCCTCATCTCCGTCTTAAATGGGCGATCCCTTATTCTGAAACTATGCCCCCTAGTTCTAGATTCCCCCATGAGGGGAAACATCCTCTCTGCATCTACCCTGTCAAGCCCCCTCAGAATGATATATGTTTCAATAAGATCACCTCTCAGTCTTCTAAACTCCAATGATTACAGGCCCAACCTCCTCAACCTTTCTTCATATGACGACCCCCTTCATCCCAGGAATCAACCTAGTGAACCTTCTCTGAACTGCCTCCAATGAAAGTATATCCTTCCTTAAATAAGGAGACCAAAACTGCATGTAGTACTCTAGGTCTCACCCTGTATCGTTGTAACAAGATTTCGCTACTTTTATAATCCATCCCCTTTCCAATAAAGACCAACATTCCATTTGTCTTCCTAATTACGTGTTGTACCTGCATGCTAACTTTTTGTGTTTCATGTACGAGGACACCCAGATCCCTCTGCACTGCAGAATTCTGTAGTCTCTCTCCATTTAAATAATAATCTGCTTTTCTATTCTTCCTACCAAAGTGGATAACCTCACATTTTCCCACATTATACTCCATCTGCCAAATTTTGCTCACTCACTCAACCTATCTATATCCCTTTGCAGACTCTGCGTCCTCCTCACAACTTGTTTTCCCACCTATCTTTGTATCATCAACAAATTTGGCTACAATACATTCGATCCCTTCATCCAAGTCATTAATATACATTGTAAATAGTTGAAGCCCCAGCTCTGATCCCTGTGGCACGCCACTAGTTACAATTTGCCAACTTGAAAATTACCCATTTATCCCGACTCTCTGTTTTCTGCCAATCCTCTATTAAAGCTAATATCCATGCCAATCCTGTCCAGACCGGGGTCAAGCAGGGCAGCGTCATTGCGCCAACCCTCTTCTCGATCTTCTTCTCTGTAATGCTCCACCTCACAGTCAACAAGCTCCCCGCTGGAGTGGAACTAAACTACAGAACCAGTGGGAAGCTGTTCAATCTTCGTCGTCTCCAAGCCAGATCCAAGACCGTCCCAATCTCTGTTGTCGAACTACAGTACGTGGACGACGCTTGCATCTGTGCACATTCAGAGACTGAACTCCAAGTCATAGTTAACATCTTCACTGAGGCGTACGAAAGCATGGGCCTTACACTAAATATCCATAAGACAAAGGTCCCCCACCAACCTGACACCGCCACACAGTACTGCCCCCTAGTCATCAAGATCCATGGCACAGCCCTAGACAACGTGGACCACTTTCCATACCTTGGGAATCTATTATCAGCAAGGGCAGACAATGACGACGAGATTCAACACCGCCTCCAGTGCGCCAGCGCAGCCTTTGGCCACCTGAGGAAAAGAGTGTTCAAAGATCAGACCCTCAAATCTGCCACCAAGCTCATGGTCTACAGGGCTGTCGTGATACCCTCCCTCCTGTACGGCTCAGAGACATAGACCACATACAGTCGACGCCACAAATCGCTGGAGAAATATCACCAACAAAGTCTCCGCAAGATCCTGCAAATCCCCTGGGAGGACAGCTGCACCAACGTTAGCTTCCTCGATCAGGCCAACATCCCCAGCATCGAAGCACTGACCACACTCGACCAGCTCTGTTGGGCAGGCCACATTGTTCACATGCCTGACACAAGACTCCCAAAGCAAGCACTCTACTTGGAACTCCTACATGGCAAGCAAGCCCAAGGTGGGCAGAGGAAACGTTACAAGGATACCCTCAAAGCCTCCTTGATAAAATGCAACATCTCCACTGATATCTGGGAGTCCCTGACCAAAGACCGCCCTAAGTGGAGGAAATGTATCCGGGAGGGCGCTGAACACCTCGAGTCTTGTCGCCAACAGCATGCAGAAATCAAGCGCAGGTAGCGGAAAGAGCATGCGGCAAACAAGTTTTCTGTGCCTGGCCTGTGGCGGATGGCATAGTTGTATGCGGACAACGTGAGCGCCCATCTCTGGATGTGGGTGGATGCATTCATATTTATCCCCTTTTAGAAAAAAGGGATATCAGTGGCTTATGGTCAATTTCCAATTCAAATTTGAGCCCAAACAGATATTGATGCATTTTCTTTACCCCATAAACACACACTAACACTTCTTTTTCAATCATGCTGTAGGCTCTCTCAGCCTTAGACAGACTTCTGGATGCATAAGCAACCGGTTGCAATTTCCCAGATTCATTAGCTTGTTGCAATACACACCCGACCCCCTGCGACAACGCATCACATGCTAGTACCAAATGCTTACATGGATTATACAATGCAAGCAATTTGTTTGAGCATAACAATTTCCTAGCTTTCACAAAGGCATTTTCTTGGCTTTTGCCCCATAGCCATTTGTCTCCTTTATGCAGTAAGTCGTGCAGTGGTTCTAACAGTGTGCTGAGATCCGGTAAGAAGTTACCAAAGTAGTTCAGGCGTCCTAGAAATGACCACAGCTCCGTCACGTTCTGTGGTCTCGGTGCGTTCTCGATTGCCTCCGTCTTCAAATTGATGGGCCTGATGCCATCCACTGCGATTCTTCTCCCCAGGAACTCAACTTCAGGCACCAGGAAGATGCACTTTGAGCGCTTTAACCCGAGCCCCACGTAGTTGAGTCGACTAAGAACCTCCTCCAAGTTCTGCAGATGCTCGGCTGTGTCCCGACCTGTAACCAAGATGTCGTCCTGGAAGACCACTGTGCGCGGGACCGACTTCAATAAGCTTTCCATGTTTCTCTGGAATATCGCCGCGACTGATCAAATCCCAAATGGGCATCTGTTGTAAATTAAGCGACCTTTGTGCGTGTTGATGCAGGTGGGGCCCTTCGATGATTCCTCCGGCTCCTGCGTCATGTAGGCCGAGGTCAAGTCCAGATTCATGAACGTCTTTCCTCCCGCCAGCATCGCAAAAAGGTTGTCTGCCTTTGGTAGTGGGTATTGATCCTGCACGGAGAAACGGTTGATAGTTACTTTGTAATCACCACAGATTCTGACGGTGCCATCTCTCTTGAGGACTGGAACAATCGGACTGGCTCAGTCGTTGAATTTGATCGGCGAAATGATGCCCTCTCGTTCCAGCTGGCCCAGCTCGATCTCCACCCTCTATCTCATCTTGTACGGTACTGCTTTTGCCTTGTGATGGATGGGTCGCGCCCCTGGAATTAGGTGGATCTGCACTTTTGCTCCTTTGAACTTCCCGATGCCTGGTTCGAACAGTGAGGTGAACTTGTTTCAGACCTGGGCACACGAAGTGTCGTCGATGGACGAGAGCGCTTGGACGTTGTTCCAGTTCCAGCGTATCTTTCCCAGCCAGCTCCTGCCGAGCAGCGTGGGACCATCGCCCGGTACCGCCCAGAGTGGTAGCTTGTGCACCACTCCATCATAGGAGACCTTTACAGTAGCACTGCCGATTACGGGAATCAGTTCCTTTGTGTAAGTTCTCAGTTTCTTGCGAATGGGAGTCAGGACTGGCCTTGAGGCCTTGCTGCACCACTATTTATCGAAAGTCTTTTTGCTCATAATGGACTGACTCGCGCCCGTGTCCAGCTCCATTGACACAGGGAGTCCATTTAACTCAACCTTCAGCATTATCGGGGGACACTTTGTGGTAAATGTGTGCACCCCATATACCTCTGCCTCCTCGGTCTGAGGCTCTGGTTCGTCGTGATCCACCGTGGATCTGTCCTCCTCTGCAACATGATGGTTTGCAGGATAAGAAGGGTTTGCAGCTCGCCTGCACATACGTTGGAGGTGTCCCATTGTTCCACAGCCCTTGCAAATGTACCCTTTGAAGCGGCATGAATGGAAACGATGATCACCTACGCAGTGCCAACAAGGTATTAACGGCCTTGCATTCATCACCCTTGATGGTGGACTCTGAGACATCTGCGGACGTGCAGCTGTGTGACCTGCCCTGTACGTTGCGATTTGAAAACAACATCACTTTGTTCACATTACTTGTAGCAGCACTCGTGTGCTGAGAGATTTGCTTAGTATTGTCACTGGTGGCAATGAACGCCTGGGCTGTTGCTATGGTTTTACTCAAGGTTGGGGTCTCTACAGTCAAAAGTTTGCGAAGTATCACTTCATGGCCAATGCCAAGTATGAAGAAGTCTCTGAGCATTTGCTCCAAATGTCCTTCAAATTCACAAAGTCCTGCAAGACGTCTCAGCTCAGCGACATAGCTCGCCACTTCCTGGTCTTCAGACCTTTTGTAGGTGTAGAACCGGTACCTTGCTATCAGAACACTTTCCTTCGGGTTCAGATGCTCCCGGACCAGTGTGCACAAATCATCGTACGATTTCTCTGTGGGTTTCACTGGAACAAACAGATTTTTCATGAGGACATACATTGGTGCCCCGCAGACGGTGAGGAGAATCACCCTTCGTTTGGCAGCGTTCGCCTCTCCTTCCAGCTCGTTGGCCATGAAGTATCGCTCCACAAAGGTTTCCCAATCATCTCCCTCCAAAAATTTCTCCAGGATGCCCACTGTTCTCTTCATCATTGGGTTGTTATCTGTGGTATCTCGTCACCAGTTGTTATGTATGGATAAAGCGTCTGACTGGATACTGTGAGCTCAAAGTAAAGTGTGACAGTCTTTTATTGCAGGTCTCCAGAGTGCCTCTCCAGCCTGTGAGGCCTTCAATTACAGGTGCTCCCAAGGGATTGTGGGATCCCTTGGGACTGTAGGGAATGAGCCCTCTGGTGGCTACACAAGGTATATACATGTTTACATATATAACATTATCGAATGCCTTTTGGAAATTCAAATACACCACATCCACTGGTTCCCCTTTATCCACTCTGCTCGTTACATCCTCAGAGAACTCTAATAAATTTGTCAAACATCATTTCCTTTTCATAAAACCGTGTTGACTCTGCTTGGTTGTATTATGATCTTCTAAATATCCTGCTCCTACTTCCTTAATAATGGATTCCAGCATTTTCCCAATGACAGATGTTAGGTTAACTGCTCAATAGTTTCCTGCTTTCTGGCTTCCTCCTTTCTTGAATAGGGGCAGTAATTTGCGGTTTTCCAATGTGCTGGAACCTTTCCAGAATCTAGGGAATTTTGGAAGATTACAACCAATGCATCCGCTATTTCTGCAGCCACTTTTTATAAGACCCTAGGATGTAGGCCATCAGGTCCAGGGGACTTGTCCGCCTTTAGTCCCATTGGGTTGCCTAGTACTTTTTCTCTAGTGGTAATGATTTTTTAATTTCCTCCCTTCCTTCCCCCCTCACCCTGCCCCAATGTTATACTATTATTGGGATGCTTTTAGTGTCTTCTACCATGAAGATGCAAAATATTTGTCCAAAGTCTGCCATTTCCCTGTTTCCCATTATTAATTCCCCAGTCTCATCCTCTAAGGAACCAACGTTTACTTTAGCTACTCTTTTTCTTTTTATATACCTGTAGAAACCCTTAGTGTCTGTTTTTATATTTGTTGCTAGTTTACTCTCATCATCCATTTTCTCCTTCTTTATTATTTTTTTAGTCGTCCTTTGCTGGTTTCTAAAATGTTCCCAATCTTCCAGCCTACCACTAATCTTCGCAACAATGTATACCTTTTCTTTCAATTTGATACCATCCTTAACTTCCTTAGTTAGCCATGGATGGTTCATCCTTCACGTAGAGTCTTTCTTTCTCAAAGTAATATATCTTTGTTGAGAATTATGAAATAAATCCTTAAATGTTGGCCACTACTTATCTACCGTCTTACTTTTTAATCTATTTTCCCAGTCCACTTTAGCCAACTCTGTATTCATACATTGTAATTGCCTTTGTTTAGGTTTAAGACACCGGTTTCAGACCCAAGTTTCTCACCCTTAAACTGAATGTGGAATTCTATCATGTTATGATCACTATTCCCTAGAGGATCCTTTACTATGAGATCATTAATTAATCGTGTCTCATTACACATTACCAAATCTAAAATAGCCTGTTCCCTGGTTGGTTCCACAATGTATTGTTCTAAGAAACTGTCCCTAATACACTCTATGAACTTGTCCTCAAGGCTATCTTTGCCAATTTGATTTGTCCAATCTATATGAAGATTAAAGCCTTGAGGGATTATTGCAGTATCTCTCTTGCAAGCCCCCATTATTTCTTGATTTATACTTTGTCCTACAGTGTAGCTACAGTTCAAGGTTACTGTATAGTTTCACTGATGGCAGTTGTCCCATGGTACTTTGCCAAATGGATTTTATTCATGTGAGCCTTGACAGCTGGCTACTTGACTATAGAGGGCATCACTGCACAGCCTAAGCTATCCTTACCTGAAGCCATTACAGGTCACCTCCGGCCAATTTTCACCTTCCCATTATAGAGGAGCTGAAGCTGAGATCCACTAATTCAGATTGACCAGAAATTGAATCTTGGACCTACCTAATCGGAATAAAAATAGCAGGGGGCTGGGATTAAGTGTATATACTTTTCAAAGAGCCCACACAGGCCAGGTGGGCCTGATGGCTTCTTGCTGTGCTATAAAAGTTTAACTTCATGACAGCCAGTTGATTAACTTGCTGAGCCACTGGGGGAGGAAAATTAAGCACTTTACAAAATAAGGATTTTTCACTTTCATTTATTTTTGGAAATCATAACCTCATCATTTGATCTTTTAATGGATACAGAAATCTGCATGGTTGGAAGGAAATGACATTTATAAAGACAGCGGTAATTTTTGCCTCTTTGATGTTCAACAGACTCACCTCAGTTTGATACCAGTCAACCTTTAGAGCTCAGTTTCAGCATTGCTGCACTTTCTCATTCAGAACTTTAATGCGCTGCTGACAGTTAGACTAAACCAACATTGAAAGGATTCCACATCGCCAGTCCAAAAAGGTACTCTGCTAATATATCAAACACAACAGACCAAAGCAGAGCTGACAACAGCATTAAAATGCCATGTTACAAGTCAGAAAAAGGGTTGAAATAGAGCCAGTCATCTTCAATATAACCGTGGATATTCATTGTATTTCTTTACATGTTAAAAATGATCTGAATGATAAAGAACGTGAGAACGCTTTCAATTCATATTTAAGTAATTGGAGGAAAATGTCAACCAGAGACCACAATACATAGAATAGAAAATGAGCCAATTTGACAGATGTTTTATATTGCGTACAAACTTTAAAACTCCTCAAGGTCCTATAACTTACAAATTTAAAACAGTATGGGGTAGAAATGAATCTGGGCCGTTTTTCAAACCCAGAGACAGTGCTCCTTGAGCAGCGCGGGCTGAACAGGATAGGCACAAAGCCATCCTGAAATTGGGACAAGCTTCCAGTGCCTGTCATGCCTCTACAGGCAGCTCACCCCACAGGAAAAATGTGATCCCCAGGCAGCAGCAACCCTTAGGTAAATTCCGAGAGGGGGTTGGATTGGGCAACGGAGGAACGAGTGGTGATGGCCAGCTCTGTGAAATTAGGGTAAAACACTCCTGCTCCTCCTGGCCCCACACTTACTTTTTGATGGCGGCCATGGGGGCTTAACATCTGCCCCGCTCAATGATAACTAATTTTATAAATTGGTCCTTAAACAAGCATTTGGCCTCTCATTGACATATTTAAAGGGCCTGATGCCTGTTTTAGATGTCCACCTGGGACGTCCAAGACTTTGGGCTCAATTATCCCCAGTGATTTGCGCCATTTTTTTGGTGCGCGCCGCTTTTTTTGGCATAAGTTAAAAAATTAGTTACCCCAAGGAATGTGCGTCAGCGTAACTCAGTTAGGTATGATTTTTTAGGTTAGTTTTTTTTGTATCATAGGGGGCGTAACCTGATGTCTGCGGCAGTTTTTGAAATTACGGAAGCTTGCCCCCCAAAATTTTTCCCTAGGTCGGCGTATATGACCACTCCCAAAAAACCTTCCGGTGAGTTAAGAAAAAGCAGCGCGCATTGAAAAATCGGCCCAGAAAGACGCCATTGTTTTCCGGCGATGTTTTGGAGGGAGTCAAGAAGACTTAAATATGCATAATAAAGATTTTTGTTTTACCTTATAAGGCAGTAAATGGAAGTTTGATGCATTTCTGTAAGTTTTCATATTCTTTCAACTGACACTCCACCACCGAACGTCTGCAAACGGGGCTGGAGGGTCGGAGCGTCGGCCGGCAGAATCGGTGCCGCGCCCGGAGACACGGGGAGGGGGGAGGTGGGGGGATGTGGAAGGTGATCGAAAGGCATCAGAAGCCTGCACTACCCATCAAATCAAGCCCGGGTGGGTGGAGGGCTGTGAAGGTGATCGGAAGGCATCACAAGACTGCACTACGCATCAAATATAGCCCGGGAGTTTGGGGGAGTTGGTGGAGGGGTTCCCGATCACTGCACCTGCGCAAACCTAAGTGTGGTCCATACAGACCTGTGAGGAGAAAGAACAAAGAACCTTGTCCTACCTGCCTGCCGTTTTGAGCTTCTTGCAAAGGTACAATTTAAGCCCTGGGGCAATACTGACAACGCCATACCTTGTGCAAGCCTTTTGCATGATGGTGCTGCGGAGGGACAATTGATTTGACGTCATCGTATGACGAACCTCAGAGCCCGAAGGGTGATGGGCAGGAGGCTTTACCCACCTTGGATATATCGAGACAGGCGTTTGTACCTCCACCTGAGTGATGCAGACTGTGTCAGAAGGTTGTGTTTCTGCGAAGAAGTTGCAACTGAAATCTGTGAGTTGGTCAAAGCAGACCTGCAACGTGGAAGCATCAGGAGGACTGCTTTGTCAGTTGAAGTGAAGGTTACAGCTGCACTTTCATTCTATGCATCCGATCGTTCCAAGCTACAACTGGGGATATATGCATCATTTCTCAACATGAAACGCATGTCTGCATTCGCCAGGTGACTGCTGCACTATATGCCCGGAGGAATGACTACATAAAGTTCCCCATGACTGCCCAGGCAATGTGTGATAGGGCTGTGGGCTTCTCCAGGATTGCTGGCTTCCCAAAGGTACAAAAGCATTGATTGTGCCCACATTGCCTTGCGAGCACCTTTGGAGGATTCTGAGCTGTACAGGAACAGAAAGGGCTTCCACTCCATTAATGTGTAGCTCGTGTGTGACGACATGCATCGCATCATGTCAGTTGATGCAAGATACCCTGGGAGTACCCATGATACATTCATCCTACGCGACAGCATTATATCTGCCATGTTTCAGCAGCAGCCAGAAGGGCAGAGCTGGCTACTGGGAGACAAAGGGTATGGCATCGCCACCTGGCTCATGATGCCCCTACACGTAACCTGGACAGAAGCTGGGAATACAACATGTCACACATTGCGACGCGCAGCATCATAGAGAAGACCATTGGCATCTTGAAACAGCGTTCCCGATACCTGGACCATTCTAGAGGCTACTTGCTATACCCCCCTGAGATTGTTGGTCAGTTCACTGTTGTGTGCTGCATGCTGCATAACTTAGCCATCATGAGGCAGCAGCAGCTGGTAGTAGAAGACCCACCTGCGGTGAGAGTGGCTGATGATAATGATGTGGAAGATGCAGATGACGAGGAGGAGAATGAGGACGAGGAAGCCATGTAATTACCTGAACCCGGAGCACGACGGCGGAGGAGGGCAGGCCGTCGTACCCCTTTAACGACTGCTCAAGCCTTGCGCCAGCAGCTCATCCATGAACGCTTTGCTGCCTGAAGGCTCAGTGGCAACTATTCCAAGTGGACCATGTTTACTGTTTGGACCTGTTCCGTAATGTTGTGTTGTGTTAATGGAAAAATGATGGAAATGATTCTTGTTTACTTCAAAAGTTGTGTTAATAATCAAACAAATGATGGAAATGATTCTTCTTGAGTTCCAAAAGTTGTGTTAATAATGGAATAAATAATGGAAATTATTCAGTTATCATTTAAAATATATTTTATTCAAAAGTTTAACAAATATTTGTTTGTACTTAACTTAACTTTAATAAACATTTTCTTGTATCAAACTTTAAAGTTTTCACTTAAGATCACTTACAAACTCTAAGATCACTTAAAAACTTTAAGATCACTTACTAACTTTTAAACTTGTAAATTTACATAACTTAGAAAAACTTTTAATTTGAGAACAGTCACAACAGTAACAACAATAATAATAACAACATCAACAACAGCAGCAAAGAAAGGCTGTACCCATCTCTCCTCCACCTTATTCTAAGGCCGCCCGCTATGCTTGGCCTTGGTGACTCCATCACCTCTGTCCGCAGGCAGTGGCGCAGTGTTTCTCGGGTTGGTACCAAGCTTATTCTTTCGAACATCTCGGGTAATGCACACTTCTTGAGGGGTGGTGGGTAGGGGCAGACGGTAATGTGGAAGGCCCGGCTTGGGCCTCTTCAGAGGCTGGTCTGGGGATTGCAGTGGGAGTGGCTGTTGATTCTGTCAATGGGTGCGGGGTCTGGGCATGTTCCCTTATCCCTTATGTGCACCAACATGGTTTCAGCTGACTGAGATGTTCCCTCCCTCATGTTCACGGATAGCGTTCCCATTTGTGAGAGTGTTGTTACTTCTCCCGCCAGTCCTGGTACCTCATCACCCACCCCACTGATGGTGTCCAGGAGTGATCAGGTAAGATCAATGCTCTCCGCAGTCATTGCCATCATGTGAACCACATATGTTAGATCCTGCACCTTAGGAGGGGCCGGTCGAGCTCTCCTTCCCCCTCCTCACCCGGGATGTGGCTCGCACCCGTAGCCTCAGACGGTGGGGCCCTGGATGTGCCTCGCTGCACACCACTGGAATCCTCACCAACATCAAACCACTACTCAGGGAAGGGGCTCAATGAGTGGCACTTGCACCTCCTCCAAAGTGAGTGTAACAGTGGGGACTTCATCCATCCCCTTCCCCTCCCCCCCATGCTCTTGGTCTGGAAGGTGGGATTGGAAGATGTTCTCCTCTTCAGGCTCGTCCTCGTCTGAGACTTCTTCTGCATTGTCAGGGTTGGCCTCAAGTTCTGCAAAATATAACAGAACACAGACAAATGGTTAACAGCAGAGGAGGGGGCATGAGTAGGCTCACACAATGCAGGCAGCAGGCTGATTTAAAGGACCATGATGAATGATAGCATATTACATCAACCGAAGCGTAGCTGACGGAGACAACCCCATGAACCGAAGCATGGCTAGCCCGTGCAAGTACTTAACATTTAGGAAAGCCAGACTGTGGAATTTGCAGGACTTACCCTCTCCTTCGAGTGTGGGTCCAGCTTGTGCAGTGGTGTTTGCTTTTCTCCAGGCAGGACCCATCAAAGCAGCGACCCTCTCTTCCAAGGGTGTCAGTGGGTGCAGATTTGCCGAGCCTCTTCCTGTTCGAGTTCTTTCTCGTTTGTTGTGTGCCACTTTCCTCTGCCAAGATGAAAATATAACTTTTTAGAGAGGGTGTCTTTCTGCTGGGTGGAACAGATATAGATGGTCACATTTACAATTGCAATTCCATTGAAAAATGAAAATATTATTTACATTAACTACTTGACCAAGGTCCTGCCACTTCTTTTTACACTGACCTCCAGACCTCGAGGTGGTCACCATTGCACAGTAATCTTCTGCAAGTTGGTTCCAGCGTTTCCTCATTTCCTTGGGTGGAACTGTTACATGACTTCTGCTGGTGTCCAGCTGGTGCCATTTGGCCTCAATCACAGTAACTAGTGCCTCCACTTCCTCCTGTAAGAAATTCTTGGTTCTTGCACCGCGTTGCATCTTGTATTGCAACTCCGATTTTTCCAATGAGAATTAAAGTTCTCACACACAAGTGGCTCTTTAAAAATAGACGATTGCAGACCGGGAGCTGTACTGCGCATGCGCACCCACAGCGATCATGTCAAAAACATCATTTTGTTTTCGCGCATGCGCAGAAGGGGCGGCATCGTTTTTTCGGCGCAGACATTTGGCTCCATCCACCCCTCCCACCACCGAGGCTACAGGACAGGCAGTGCAGTGGCGATTTTGAAAAATAGAGCGGGGAAACTTGGCACATTTATTTTTAGAACATACATAAGAACATAAGAACATAAGAATTAGGAACAGGAGTAGGCCATCTAGCCCCTCGAGCCTGCTCCGCCACTCAACAAGATCATGGCTGATCTGGCCGTGGACTCAGCTCCACTTACCCGCCCGCTCCCCATAACCCTTAATTCCCTTATTGGTTAAAAATCTATCTATCTGTGATTTGAATACATTCAATGAGCTAGCCTCAACTGCTTCCTTGAGCAGAGAATTCCACAGATTCACAACCCTCTGGGAGAAGAAATTCCTTCTCAACTCGGTTTTAAATTGACTCCCCGGTATTTTGAGTCTGTGCCCCCTAGTTCTAGTCTCCCCAACCAGTGGAAACAATCTCTCTGCCTCTATCTTGTCTATCCCTTTCATTATTTTAAATGTTTCTATAAGATCACCCCTCATCCTTCTGAACTCCAACGAGTAAAGACCCAGTCTACTCAATCTACCATATTAAGGTAACCCCCTCATCTCCGTAATCAACCTAGTGAATCGTCTCTGTACCCCCTCCAAAGCTAGTATATCCTTCCTTAAGTAAGGTGACCAAAACTGCACGCAGTACTCCAGGTGCGGCCTCACCAATACCCTATACAGTTTCAGCAGGACTTCCCTGCTTTTGTACTCCATCCCTCTCGCAATGAAGGCCAACATTCCATTTGCCTTCCTGATTACCTGCTGCACCTGCAAACTAACTTTTTGGGATTCATGCACAAGGAACCCAGGTCGGGTGGCACCGTTTATTGTTTTTATGTTTTCACAGGTGAACTCAAAAGAGTTTCATGCACAAGGACCAATTGTGCAGCAGTGGAGGCGTGTCCTGCTCAGTAGAAGCTGTGAGCAGTGAGGGAAGCTGCTATCAACTTGAGCTCCTGCTTGGAGAGCCCTGAGACCAGCCCAGGAAGAGAAGGAAGGAAGGGGCTTCACCATCAACTTTATCCAGAGGGAGAGGAGGAAAAAGCAGAAAACTTTGCAACAACTTCATCATTTCTGCAAGGAGTTGGAGAGAGGGGGAAAGACCAACAACAAACCAGTGTGGAAGGAGGGAGACTCTACCATTTCAACAGGTGGGTGTGGGTGCATTTCCCAAAAGACTTTGTTGTATCGGTGGGGGGAGGAAAGAAGACCACTGAGGGCCGGAACATCGCGGGGGGTGTGTGTGTGTGTGGTAGTGTGCGTGGGGGCCGTGCTTACAACTAGGCCCCCCCCCACAATTGGAACCCCCCCCACCCCCCACATTTGCCTAGCCTGGGATAGCTGGAGCTACCAGGCTGAAGATTGTTATTAATTATCCAATTAAAGATCGTTAGGAGTGCCTGGTGGCTCCAGCTACCCCAGGTGAAGACATCTTCTCCCCCCACCTGAAGACCACCCCAAGGACTTTTGTGTTTTTGCCATCTGGGGAGTGCACCCACCCACAGCTGCGAGGGGAGACCTGCCCTCGCAGTCCCCCCCCCCCCTTCCCACCCCCCTCTCTCTTTCTCTGCTACTCTGTTTCTCCCCTCTCTCTCTGAGGCCTCTTCCTTCCAAATTTGCAAAAAAAAAACCAATTAAGACAACTGAGCAGAGGGAGCAAGGCCTCTCCCCAATTGTCAACGAGGGGAGAGGTGCCTCGTTAAGGGCTCCTCTGCTCAGTTAACATACGAGGCCATTAAAGACCATTAAGGCCTGTGACTTTGGGGTGGGTGTAGCCCTTAAAGGGACCCCGTGATGGCGACCCCATCCACGCCGGTGGCAGGGCCAGCAAGGACGTATGCGCAGGTGGCAACCGCTTCCACAGCACCTCCTGCGCCACCCGCTGCCCTGCCACCGTTCAGACTTATAACCAAAAAACACGGGGTCAAGAGCTACACTCACCCCACAATGAGCATTGAGGAGTGCGTGCGGGCGATGGCTGGGGTAGTCGGCCCCTCGGCCATTGTCGCAGCCTCCAAGATGTCTGGGAAGGCCGTGTTCTTCCTGGGGTCGGAGCGGGCGGTGTCCCTGGCCCTTGAAAAGGGGCTCACGGTGGGCGGGACGTTCCTGCCGGTGGACCCTCTCGAGGCCACCGCGCAGAGGGTCATCATTTCAAACGTCCCGCCCTTTGTTCCCGCTGAGCTCCTCCTCCCTCACCTACACCAACTGGGGGAGGTAAGGTCGGGGATCAACCCCATACCGCTCGGCCTCAGGGAGAGCAGCCTGCGCCACGTGTTCTCCTTCCGCCGCCAGCTCTTTGTCCGGCTGGCGCGGGAGGAGACGACGGAGGGGAACTTTAATGTGGTGCACGAGGGGACTGCCTACCGCGTCTTCTGGACGTCGGACGGCGTGCGGTGCCATGCCTGTAGGGAGGTGGGGCATGTTCGTAAGAACTGCCCCGCCTCCAAGGCCGCCAAACCACCGAAGGCGGCCAAGGCTGGCACCGCCGCCACCCCTCCCCCTAGTTGCGTCCGCGTGCCGGGAGCCATGGGTGCGCGGGCATCGTCGGAGGCCTTTGTTTTCAGGGCCTCCGGCGGGGGGGAGGGAGAGCGTTCGACCGGAAAGAAGGCGCGGAAGAAGGCGAAACATCTCGAGGCGGGTCCCCTCAGTGCGCCGGAAAGTCTGACCACCGCGCTCAGCCCAACCCAGTCACCGGCGAGCGCGGGGTGCCCCGAGCCCGTGCCCGGGCCCTTGAATACCACCACAGAGGGGCCCAGGCGCGGGCAAGAAAAGGAA
This sequence comes from Pristiophorus japonicus, assembly GCF_044704955.1. Taxonomy (NCBI): domain Eukaryota; kingdom Metazoa; phylum Chordata; class Chondrichthyes; family Pristiophoridae; genus Pristiophorus; species Pristiophorus japonicus. Next base: position 275,799,245 of record NC_091979.1, on the reverse strand, counting down.
AAGGGGGGGGCGGAGCGGGAGGCCTCGGCAGACATGGAGGTCTCCCTGACTCCGCGCGCCCCCAGGAACAAAAAGAGGCACCGCCCCAATGAGGCGGAGGGGGAACAACATCCCTCCGCGGAGGAGGCGGTGCCCGCCGCGTGTCCCGCGTCCCCCACCAGCGCCCCCAAATTGCGCTGCAGGCGCGAGGAGTCTTTCCCCGGGGAGGGTGAGACAGTTGAGGCTGCCCAGCCTCTGCCTCCCGGGGATGGAGTGGAAGATCTGCCTGTCGTGGGGGGCGTGGGGACCGCGGAGGAATGCGTAGCCGCCGGGCCGGGCGTCCCGGGGACTGAGGCGGGCGAGGCCGAAAAGGCCGAACCTGAGCCCGCCCAGCTATTACCCAACTTCCCCCGGGAGTTGCTCGACCCGGCAGAAACAAAATATATTGATTTTAATGAAACTGTAGACGCTGGGCCGGGGGGTGGCAGCGGGGAGGGGGAGGAACACCCACCCTCGCCCCTTACTTTGGAGCTGGAGCACTTGGAGGGCCTGGGGATTTCCTATGGCCGGGTCTCTCCTTGTTCTCCGGTTCCTGGGGCGGAGGGGGAACCCCTTCCGCTGTCATTTCCCGACCCAGCACCATTTTTAAAAGAGCCCAGTGGGGACTCCTCTGCCGACGATCCTGGGGGTGGGATCGGGGCAGTGCCAGGGCCGGTTGGAGCGGCCGGTTCATTTGCCGTACCTTGTGCGGTCGATGGGCCGGCTGCTGGCGGCCACCTCCCGGAGGAGGACGGGGACTCGGTGGGGGACGCGGGTGAAGACCTAGAGACCACCGCCAGTGAGGCGGTGGATCTGCTCGCGGCCGCCGCTGAGGCCCTCCTCGTTCCTGCAAAGGAACTCCGGGACTTTTTGGCCCAGAGCCGGGGTCGCCGCGACCAAGCCCGACTGGCCCTGGATAAATGGTCCGAGCCGGAGCTGATCAAGGGGTCCGTCCGCGCCGCCGTTAAAACCTTGGCCGCGGGCGGGCCCTTGACAAAGGAGCAGCACCTTGAGCTGCGCGAGCTCGAGGGACTCCTCGCTGGGCTGCGGAGGGAGCGGAGTTCAACAAAAGACTCCGCTCCCTCCCCCGCAATAGGTTAAGGTAGAGGTTGCACTATGCTTTTGCCATGAAGATAACCATAGCCAGCCTCAACATCAACGGCGGCAGAGGGGCACGCCGTAGATTTGACAATTTTTCGCTCCTGCGGGAGGGGAAATATGCGGTGTGCTTCCTGCAAGAAACCCACACCGTTCCGGGAGACGAAGCCACGTGGCTCCTGGAATGGCAAGGAGAGGTCCGCATGAGCCACCTCACCGCCATTTCTAGTGGGGTGGCCATCTTGCTGGGCCCGCATTTTCAGCCGGAGATCTTGGGGGTCGAGGAGCCCGTGCCAGGCCGCTTGCTGCACGTAACGGTTCGCCTGGGGGACGTGCCGCTCCATCTCGTGAACGTGTACGCCCCTCATCCCGGCCCGCAGCAAACGCGCTTCTTTGAAGAGGTGTCCGCTCTTCTTGGCTCCGTCGACGTCGGCGACTGCATTGTCCTCGGGGGGGATTTTAACTGCACCCTCGAGGCGAGGGACCGCTCCGGTGCCCCGCAGTGCATGACGGCGATGGAGAAGTTGAGGGACCTGGTCGGGTCCTTCGACTTGGTGGACGTCTGGCGAAATCTCCACCCCGACTCCAGCGCCTTTACTTGGGTGAGGCCTGGAGTTGGATGGTCTAGAGTCGACCGCCTTTACGTGTCTCGGGCGTACGTTTCCTGCGTCCCGGCGGCCTCCATGCGGCCGGTGCCGTGTTCGGACCACCACCTGGTGTGGGCGGAGCTCGCTTCGCTCCGCGCGAGGACGGGGTCCGCGTACTGGCACTTTAACAACCGGCTGCTGGAGGACGTGCGGTTCCAGGACTCGTTCCGTCGATTCTGGTCCGACTGGAGAAGGAAGCAGGGGGGCTTCCCCTCCTTGAGGCTATGGTGGGACGTGGGCAAGGCTCACGTCCGCGTCTTCTGTCAAGAGTACGCGAGGGGGTCGACCAAGAGGCGGGCGGCCAGAGTCGGGCGCCTAGAAAAAGAGGTGCTCGACCTGGAAGCCCGTCTCGGTCAAGTCGTCCAGGACCCGGCCCTGCGGACGGTGTACGAAGCGAAGAAGGCCGCGCTGAAGGACCTGCAGCTCGTCGGGTCCCGAGGCGCGTTCGTGAGGTCGCGGATCCGGTTCCTGCGGGATCTGGACCGCGGCTCCCCCTTCTTCTACTCGCTGGAAAAAAGGCAGAGTGTCCGTAAGCAGCTCTTGACGCTGCTGGCCGACGACGGCTCTCTCGTCTCGGATCCGGAGGGCGTCAACAACAGGGTCCGTGAATATTACGGGGCTCTGTTCTCTCCGGATCCGTCCAGCGAGGAAGCGCGTAGAGTTTTGTGGGAGGACCTGCCGAAGGTCGGCCCGGAGGGCGCCGAAAATCTGGAAGCTCCGCTAAGCCTGGCGGAGCTGACCGGTGCCCTCGCCCGGCTCTCGAGGGGAAAATCCCCGGGGCTGGACGGGCTGACCGTGGAGTTCCACAGGGCGTTCTGGGACGTCCTGGGGAGCGACTACGCGCGGGTCCTGGGGGAAAGTCTGGCGACCGGGGAGATGCCCCTCTCTTGGCGCAGGGCAGTCATCGTCCTGCTGCCTAAGAAGGGCGATCTCCGCCTCCTTAAGAACTGGCGCCCGGTCTCCCTCCTCAGCACGGACTACAAAATCTTCGCCAGGGCGATGTCTGCTCGCCTTGGTGCCGTGCTGGACCACATGATTCACCCCGACCAGTCATACACGGTCCCGGGCCGGACGATCCACGACAACATCCATCTGGTCCGGGACCTCATCCATTGCTCCCAGGAGGCTGGTCTGTCGGTCGCCTTCCTATCCCTCGACCAAGAGAAGGCGTTCGACAGGGTGGATCACGACTATCTGCTCGGAACTCTGCGCGCTTTCGGGTTCGGGACGCATTTCGTCGCCCGGATCCGACTTTTGTACGCCGCCGCGGAGTGTCTGATTAAGGTTAACGGGTCCTTGACGGCGCCCCTTCGCTTTAGGAGAGGGGTGCGCCAGGGATGCCCCATGTCCGGCCAGTTATACGCCGTTTGCGTGGAGCCTTTCCTGCGCCTCTTGCGGACGAGGTTGACGGGACTGGCTCTGCAAGGGCCGGGCGTGGAGGTCGTCCTCTCGGCTTACGCCGATGACGTGCTCCTCGCGGTAGAGGATCCCGCTGACCTGCGGAGGATGCGTGAGTGCCAGGAGATTTACTCGGCCGCGTCCTCCGCCAGGATCAACTGGGAGAAATGTTCCGGACTCCTGGTGGGTCAGTGGCGGGTGGACTCCCTGCCGGAGGAGCTCAGGCCTTTTGCCTGGAGCACGACCCATCTCCTCTATCTGGGAGTCTACCTTAGCCCCGACGAGGAAGCCTGGCCGGCGAACTGGCAGGAGCTGGAGGCCAAGGTCGCCGCTCGCCTAGGGCGCTGGACAGGACTGCTCCGAGTGCTGTCCTACAGGGGTCGAGCGCTAGTCATAAACCAGCTGGTGGCCGCAATGCTGTGGTACCGGCTGGTCACTTTGACCCCTCCCCCTGCGTTTGTCGCCAAGATACAGAAGAAGCTGGTGGACTTCTTCTGGAACAACAGGAAGCACTGGGTCTCTGTCGCGGTCTTGAGTCTCCCGCTTGAGGAGGGCGGTCAGTCGTTGGTGTGCGTCAGCGCCCAGCTCGCGACTTTCCGTCTTCAGACCCTGCAGAGATACCTTTACGTCGAGCCCCCTCCTAGGTGGTGTGCTCTGGCGAGGTATTTCTTCCGCCAGCAGCTCGACCTCAATTATGACACGCAGCTCCTGTTTGTGAACTTGGGGGGTGCCAGGACCGCCCTCCGGGAGCTGCCTGTCTTTTACAGGGAACTCATCAGGGTCTGGAACAAAGTCTCCACCAAGCGCAGCTCTCCGCCGGCTGGAGTGGCGGCCGTCCTGCAGGAACCGCTGCTCGGGAATCCGTACCTCCACGGCCGAGGCTTCATGTGGCGGTCGGAAGAGAGGGCTGTGGCTGGTGAGGTGACCAGGGTCAGGGACCTGCTCGATGGCGGAGGAGCGGGCTGGATGGCGCCAGTCACGCTGGCGCGGCGCCTAAATTCTGCCAACGTCCGCCGCGCGGCCGATGCCATCGAGTCGCTAAAAACAGCTCTGGGCCCTGACTCCGTTAGGTGTATCGAGGAGGCTCAAGCACGTGGGGAGATCCCGTCCGAACTGACCCCCGTCCGGACGGAATTCCTCATCGGCGCCAAACCCCGGAACCTCCCTCGGGGACCGGCGCCTCACAACTTGAGCCGCCTCGGGGAAATCCCCTCCGTGCCTTTCAGTTCCGCGCGGAGGGGTTTCCTGTACGGGCTGCTCCTGCACACCCTCAACTTTGCCATCCTCGCCGGCCGTCCGGACACGCCATGGCGTACCATCTTGCCGTCCGGAGGAGGCGGGGGTCCCCGATGGAGGGCACTCTACGCAGGGGTCCTCCCACTATTCATCGGGGACTTGGCCTGGAGGGTGGTGCACGGAGCAGTGCCGTGCAACAAATTTTTAAGCCGGTTCACGGACTCCCAAGCCGCCTGCAATTTCTGCGGTCTGGAGGAGTCCGTGTTCCATGTTTTTATTGAATGCACAAGGTTGCAGCCCCTGTTCCACTATTTGAAGGGGCTGCTCCTGAAATTCTGGCTGCACTTCAGTCCCACTCTCCTGATCTTTGGGCACCCTGTGCGGAGGGGAGCGGGTAGGTCCGAGGGCCTCCTCGTAGGACTGCTCCTGGGCACGGCCAAGGGTGCCATCAGCCGGTCCAGGCAGCGGGCGGTCGAGGGGGTCGTTCAACCTGACTGCCTGCCTCTCTTCCGCTCTTACATCCGATCCAGGGTGTCCTTGGAGATGGAGCACGCGGTGTCCACCGGTACGCTCGCGGCCTTCCGCGAGAGGTGGGCACCGGAGGGACTGGAGTGCATCATCACGCCCGGCAACCAAATTTTAATTTGATTTTACGTTTTAAAGTTTAATTTGTTTTAATTGCCGGTGTTTTTAGTGTCCCCCTCTCCTTTTTTAGGGGGCACTGGAAAAATTTGATTTTAGCGCCCCAAAAAAAAAAAAAAAAAAAAAAAAAAAAAAAAAAAAAAAAAAAAAAAACCAAAAACCAAAAAAAAAAAGGGGCTTGAAAATGTCTGCTGTGTCACCCAGGTCGGGTGGCACAGTTTAATGTTGTTTATGTTTTGCAGGTAGACTCCTAAAAGAGTTTCATGCACAAGGACCAATTGTGCAGCAGTGGAGGCGTGTCCTGCTCAGTAGAAGCTGTGAGCAGTGAGGGAAGCTGCTATCAACTTGAGCTCCTGCTTGGAGAGCCCTGAGACCAGCCCAGGAAGAGAAGGAAGGAAGGGGCTTCACCATCAACTTTATCCAGAGGGAGAGGAGGAAAAAGCAGAAAACTTTGCAACAACTTCATCATTTCTGCAAGGAGTTGGAGAGAGGGGGAAAGACCAACAACAAACCAGTGTGGAAGGAGGGAGACTCTACCATTTCAACAGGTGGGTGTGGGTGCATTTCCCAAAAGACTTTGTTGTATCGGTGGGGGGAGGAAAGAAGACCACTGAGGGCCGGAACATCGCGGGGGGTGTGTGTGTGTGTGGTAGTGTGCGTGGGGGCCGTGCTTACAACTAGGCCCCCCCCCACAATTGGAACCCCCCCCACCCCCCACATTTGCCTAGCCTGGGATAGCTGGAGCTACCAGGCTGAAGATTGTTATTAATTATCCAATTAAAGATCGTTAGGAGTGCCTGGTGGCTCCAGCTACCCCAGGTGAAGACATCTTCTCCCCCCACCTGAAGACCACCCCAAGGACTTTTGTGTTTTTGCCATCTGGGGAGTGCACCCACCCACAGCTGCGAGGGGAGACCTGCCCTCGCAGTCCCCCCCCCCCCTTCCCACCCCCCTCTCTCTTTCTCTGCTACTCTGTTTCTCCCCTCTCTCTCTGAGGCCTCTTCCTTCCAAATTTGCAAAAAAAAAACCAATTAAGACAACTGAGCAGAGGGAGCAAGGCCTCTCCCCAATTGTCAACGAGGGGAGAGGTGCCTCGTTAAGGGCTCCTCTGCTCAGTTAACATACGAGGCCATTAAAGACCATTAAGGCCTGTGACTTTGGGGTGGGTGTAGCCCTTAAAGGGACCCCGTGATGGCGACCCCATCCACGCCGGTGGCAGGGCCAGCAAGGACGTATGCGCAGGTGGCAACCGCTTCCACAGCACCTCCTGCGCCACCCGCTGCCCTGCCACCGTTCAGACTTATAACCAAAAAACACGGGGTCAAGAGCTACACTCACCCCACAATGAGCATTGAGGAGTGCGTGCGGGCGATGGCTGGGGTAGTCGGCCCCTCGGCCATTGTCGCAGCCTCCAAGATGTCTGGGAAGGCCGTGTTCTTCCTGGGGTCGGAGCGGGCGGTGTCCCTGGCCCTTGAAAAGGGGCTCACGGTGGGCGGGACGTTCCTGCCGGTGGACCCTCTCGAGGCCACCGCGCAGAGGGTCATCATTTCAAACGTCCCGCCCTTTGTTCCCGCTGAGCTCCTCCTCCCTCACCTACACCAACTGGGGGAGGTAAGGTCGGGGATCAACCCCATACCGCTCGGCCTCAGGGAGAGCAGCCTGCGCCACGTGTTCTCCTTCCGCCGCCAGCTCTTTGTCCGGCTGGCGCGGGAGGAGACGACGGAGGGGAACTTTAATGTGGTGCACGAGGGGACTGCCTACCGCGTCTTCTGGACGTCGGACGGCGTGCGGTGCCATGCCTGTAGGGAGGTGGGGCATGTTCGTAAGAACTGCCCCGCCTCCAAGGCCGCCAAACCACCGAAGGCGGCCAAGGCTGGCACCGCCGCCACCCCTCCCCCTAGTTGCGTCCGCGTGCCGGGAGCCATGGGTGCGCGGGCATCGTCGGAGGCCTTTGTTTTCAGGGCCTCCGGCGGGGGGGAGGGAGAGCGTTCGACCGGAAAGAAGGCGCGGAAGAAGGCGAAACATCTCGAGGCGGGTCCCCTCGGTGCGCCGGAAAGATTGACCACCGCGCTCAGCCCAACCCAGTCACCGGCGAGCGCGGGGTGCCCCGAGCCCGTGCCCGGGCCCTTGAATACCACCACAGAGGGGCCCAGGCGCGGGCAAGAAAAGGAAAAGGGGGGGGCGGAGCGGGAGGCCTCGGCAGACATGGAGGTCTCCCTGACTCCGCGCGCCCCCAGGAACAAAAAGAGGCACCGCCCCAATGAGGCGGAGGGGGAACAACATCCCTCCGCGGAGGAGGCGGTGCCCGCCGCGTGTCCCGCGTCCCCCACCAGCGCCCCCAAATTGCGCTGCAGGCGCGAGGAGTCTTTCCCCGGGGAGGGTGAGACAGTTGAGGCTGCCCAGCCTCTGCCTCCCGGGGATGGAGTGGAAGATCTGCCTGTCGTGGGGGGCGTGGGAACCGCGGAGGAATGCGTAGCCGCCGGGCCGGGCGTCCCGGGGACTGAGGCGGGCGAGGCCGAAAAGGCCGAACCTGAGCCCGCCCAGCTATTATCCAACTTCCCCCGGGAGTCGCTCGACCCGGCAGAAAAACAATTAAATAATTATGACACTGTAGATGCTGGGCCGGGGGGTGGCAGCGGGGAGGGGGAGGAACACCCACCCTCGCCCCTTACGTTGGAGCTGGAGCACTTGGAGGGCCTGGGGATTTCCTATGGCCGGGTCTCTCCTTGTTCTCCGGTTCCTGGGGCGGAGGGGGAACCCCTTCCGCTGTCATTTCCCGACCCAGCACCATTTTTAAAAGAGCCCAGTGGGGACTCCTCTGCCGACGATCCTTGGGGTGGGATCGGGGCAGTGCCAGGGCCGGTTGGAGCGGCCGGTTCATTTGCCGTACCTTGTGCGGTCGATGGGCCGGCTGCTGGCGGCCACCTCCCGGAGGAGGACGGGGACTCGGTGGGGGACGCGGGTGAAGACCTAGAGACCACCGCCAGGGAGGCGGTGGATCTGCTCGCGGCCGCCGCTGAGGCCCTCCTCGTTCCTGCAAAGGAACTCCGGGACTTTTTGGTCCAGAGCCGGGGTCGCCGCGACCAAGCCCGACTGGCCCTGGAAAAATGGTCCGAGCCGGAGCTGATCAAGGGGTCCGTCCGCGCCGCCGTTAAAACCTTGGCCGCGGGCGGGCCCTTGACAAAGGAGCAGCACCTTGAGCTGCGCGAGCTCGAGGGACTCCTCGCTGGGCTGCGGAGGGAGCGGAGTTCAACAAAAGACTCCGCTCCCTCCCCCACAATAGGTTAAGGTAGAGGTTGCACTATGCTTTTGTCATGAAGATAACCATAGCCAGCCTCAACATCAACGGCGGCAGAGGGGCACGCCGTAGATTTGACAATTTTTCGCTCCTGCGGGAGGGGAAATATGCGGTGTGCTTCCTGCAAGAAACCCACACCGTTCCGGGAGACGAAGCCACGTGGCTCCTGGAATGGCAAGGAGAGGTCCGCATGAGCCACCTCACCGCCATTTCTAGTGGGGTGGCCATCTTGCTGGGCCCGCATTTTCAGCCGGAGATCTTGGGGGTCGAGGAGCCCGTGCCAGGCCGCTTGCTGCACGTAACGGTTCGCCTGGGGGACGTGCCGCTCCATCTCGTGAACGTGTACGCCCCTCATCCCGGCCCGCAGCAAACGCGCTTCTTTGAAGAGGTGTCCGCTCTTCTTGGCTCCGTCGACGTCGGCGACTGCATTGTCCTCGGGGGGGATTTTAACTGCACCCTCGAGGCGAGGGACCGCTCCGGTGCCCCGCAGTGCATGACGGCGATGGAGAAGTTGAGGGACCTGGTCGGGTCCTTCGACTTGGTGGACGTCTGGCGAAATCTCCACCCCGACTCCAGCGCCTTTACTTGGGTGAGGCCTGGAGTTGGATGGTCTAGAGTCGACCGCCTTTACGTGTCTCGGGCGTACGTTTCCTGCGTCCCGGCGGCCTCCATGCGGCCGGTGCCGTGTTCGGACCACCACCTGGTGTGGGCGGAGCTCGCTTCGCTCCGCGCGAGGACGGGGTCCGCGTACTGGCACTTTAACAACCGGCTGCTGGAGGACGTGCGGTTCCAGGACTCGTTCCGTCGATTCTGGTCCGACTGGAGAAGGAAGCAGGGGGGCTTCCCCTCCTTGAGGCTATGGTGGGACGTGGGCAAGGCTCACGTCCGCGTCTTCTGTCAAGAGTACGCGAGGGGGTCGACCAAGAGGCGGGCGGCCAGAGTCGGGCGCCTAGAAAAAGAGGTGCTCGACCTGGAAGCCCGTCTCGGTCAAGTTGTCCAGGACCCGGCCCTGCGGACGGTGTACGAAGCGAAGAAGGCCGCGCTGAAGGACCTGCAGCTCGTCGGGTCCCGAGGCGCGTTCGTGAGGTCGCGGATCCGGTTCCTGCGGGATCTGGACCGCGGCTCCCCCTTCTTCTACTCGCTGGAAAAAAGGCAGAGTGTCCGTAAGCAGCTCTTGACGCTGCTGGCCGACGACGGCTCTCTCGTCTCGGATCCGGAGGGCGTCAACAACAGGGTCCGTGAATATTACGGGGCTCTGTTCTCTCCGGATCCGTCCAGCGAGGAAGCGCGTAGAGTTTTGTGGGAGGACCTGCCGAAGGTCGGCCCGGAGGGCGCCGAAAATCTGGAAGCTCCGCTAAGCCTGGCGGAGCTGACCGGTGCCCTCGCCCGGCTCTCGAGGGGAAAATCCCCGGGGCTGGACGGGCTGACCGTGGAGTTCCACAGGGCGTTCTGGGACGTCCTGGGGAGCGACTACGCGCGGGTCCTGGGGGAAAGTCTGGCGACCGGGGAGATGCCCCTCTCTTGGCGCAGGGCAGTCATCGTCCTGCTGCCTAAGAAGGGCGATCTCCGCCTCCTTAAGAACTGGCGCCCGGTCTCCCTCCTCAGCACGGACTACAAAATCTTCGCCAGGGCGATGTCTGCTCGCCTTGGTGCCGTGCTGGACCACATGATCCACCCCGACCAGTCATACACGGTCCCGGGCCGGACAATCCACGACAACATCCATCTGGTCCGGGACCTCATCCATTGTTCCCAGGAGGCTGGTCTGTCGGTCGCCTTCCTATCCCTCGACCAAGAGAAGGCGTTCGACAGGGTGGATCACGACTATCTGCTCGGAACTCTGCGCGCTTTCGGGTTCGGGACGCATTTCGTCGCCCGGATCCGACTTTTGTACGCCGCCGCGGAGTGTCTGATTAAGGTTAACGGGTCCTTGACGGCGCCCCTTCGCTTTAGGAGAGGGGTGCGCCAGGGATGCCCCATGTCCGGCCAGTTATACGCCGTTTGCGTGGAGCCTTTCCTGCGCCTCTTGCGGACGAGGTTGACGGGACTGGCTCTGCAAGGGCCGGGCGTGGAGGTCGTCCTCTCGGCTTACGCCGATGACGTGCTCCTCGCGGTAGAGGATCCCGCTGACCTGCGGAGGATGCGTGAGTGCCAGGAGATTTACTCGGCCGCGTCCTCCGCCAGGATCAACTGGGAGAAATGTTCCGGACTCCTGGTGGGTCAGTGGCGGGTGGACTCCCTGCCGGAGGAGCTCAGGCCTTTTGCCTGGAGCACGACCCATCTCCTCTATCTGGGAGTCTACCTTAGCCCCGACGAGGAAGCCTGGCCGGCGAACTGGCAGGAGCTGGAGGCCAAGGTCGCCGCTCGCCTAGGGCGCTGGACAGGACTGCTCCGAGTGCTGTCCTACAGGGGTCGAGCGCTAGTCATAAACCAGCTGGTGGCCGCAATGCTGTGGTACCGGCTGGTCACTTTGACCCCTCCCCCTGCGTTTGTCGCCAAGATACAGAAGAAGCTGGTGGACTTCTTCTGGAACAACAGGAAGCACTGGGTCTCTGTCGCGGTCTTGAGTCTCCCGCTTGAGGAGGGCGGTCAGTCGTTGGTGTGCGTCAGCGCCCAGCTCGCGACTTTCCGTCTTCAGACCCTGCAGAGATACCTTTACGTCGAGCCCCCTCCTAGGTGGTGTGCTCTGGCGAGGTATTTCTTCCGCCAGCAGCTCGACCTCAATTATGACACGCAGCTCCTGTTTGTGAACTTGGGGGGTGCCAGGACCGCCCTCCGGGAGCTGCCTGTCTTTTACAGGGAACTCATCAGGGTCTGGAACAAAGTCTCCACCAAGCGCAGCTCTCCGCCGGCTGGAGTGGCGGCCGTCCTGCAGGAGCCGCTGCTCGGGAATCCGTACCTCCACGGCCGAGGCTTCATGTGGCGGTCGGAAGAGAGGGCTGTGGCTGGTGAGGTGACCAGGGTCAGGGACCTGCTCGATGGCGGAGGAGCGGGCTGGATGGCGCCAGTCACGCTGGCGCGGCGCCTAAATTCTGCCAACGTCCGCCGCGCGGCCGATGCCATCGAGTCGCTAAAAACAGCTCTGGGCCCTGACTCCGTTAGGTGCATCGAGGAGGCTCAAGCACGTGGGGAGATCCCGTCCGAACTGACCCCCGTCCGGACGGAATTCCTCATCGGCGCCAAACCCCGGAACCTCCCTCGGGGGCCGGCGCCTCACAACTTGAGCCGCCTCGGGGAAATCCCCTCCGTGCCTTTCAGTTCCGCGCGGAGGGGTTTCCTGTACGGGCTGCTCATGCACACCCTCAACTTTGCCATCCTCGCCGGCCGTCCGGACACGCCATGGCGTACCATCTTGCCGTCCGGAGGAGGCGGGGGTCCCCGATGGAGGGCACTCTACGCGGGGGTCCTCCCACTATTCATCGGGGACTTGGCCTGGAGGGTGGTGCACGGAGCAGTGCCGTGCAACAAATTTTTAAGCCGGTTCACGGACTCCCAGGCCGCCTGCAATTTCTGCGGTCTGGAGGAGTCCGTGTTCCATGTTTTTATTGAGTGCACAAGGTTGCAGCCCCTGTTCCATTATTTGAAGGGGCTGCTCCTGAAATTCTGGCTGCACTTCAGTCCCACTCTCCTGATCTTTGGGCACCCTGTGCGGAGGGGAGCGGGTAGGTCCGAAGGCCTCCTCGTAGGACTGCTCCTGGGCACGGCCAAGGGTGCCATCAGCCGGTCCAGGCAGCGGGCGGTCGAGGGGGTCGTTCAACCTGACTGCCTGCCTCTCTTCCGCTCTTACATCCGGGCCAGGGTGTCCTTGGAGATGGAGCACGCGGTGTCCACCGGTACGCTCGCGGCCTTCCGCGAGAGGTGGGCACCGGAGGGACTGGAGTGCATCATCACGCCCGGCAACCAAATTTTAATTTGATTTTACGTTTTAAAGTTAATTTGTTTTAATTGCCGGTGCTTTTAGTGTCCCCTTCCCTTTTATAGGGGGCACTGGGGAAAAATTGTGATTTTAGTGCCCAAAAAAAAAACAAAAAAAAAAAAGAAAAAACACAAAAAAAAAAACACAAAAAAGGGGGAAAAAAAATGGGCCTTGTAAATGTCTGGAGTGTCACCCAGGTCGGGTGGCACCGTTTAATGTTTTATGTTTTCACAGATAAACTCAAAAGAGTTTCATGCACAAGGACCAATTGTGCAGCAGTGGAGGCGTGTCCTGCTCAGTAGAAGCTGTGAGCAGTGAGGGAAGCTGCTATCAACTTGAGCTCCTGCTTGGAGAGCCCTGAGACCAGCCCAGGAAGAGAAGGAAGGAAGGGGCTTCACCATCAACTTTATCCAGAGGGAGAGGAGGAAAAAGCAGAAAACTTTGCAACAACTTCATCATTTCTGCAAGGAGTTGGAGAGAGGGGGAAAGACCAACAACAAACCAGTGTGGAAGGAGGGAGACTCAACATTCTACAGGTGGGTGTGGGTGCATTTCCCCAAAAAGACTTTGTTGTTTCGGTGGGGGGAGGAAAGAAGACCACTGAGGGCCGGAACATCGCGGGGGGTGTGTGTGTGTGTGTGTGGTAGTGTGCGTGGGGGCCGTGCTTACAACTGGGCCCCCCCCACAATTGGAACCCCCCCCACCCCCCACATTTGCCTAGCCTGGGATAGCTGGAGCTACCAGGCTGAAGATTGTCATCAATCACCCAATTAAAGATCGTTAGGAGTGCCTGGTGGCTCCAGCTACCCCAGGTGAAGACATCTTCTCCCCCCACCTGAAGACCACCCCAAAGACTTTTGTGTTTTGCCATCTGGGGAGTGCACCCACCCACAGCTGCGAGGGGAGACCTGCCCTCGCAGTCCCCCCCTTCCCACCCCCCCTCTCTCTTTCTCTGTTACTCTGTTTCTCCCCTCTCTCTCTGAGAGCCTCTTTCTTCCAAATTTAATTTAAAAAAAAAACATTTAAGACAACTGAGCAGAGGGAGCAAGGCCCCTCCCCAATTGTCAACTAGGGGAGAGGTACCTCATTAAGGGCTCCTCTGCTCAGTCAATCTACAAGAGGCCTAATAAAGACCATTAAGGCCTGTGACTTTGGGGTGGGTGTAGCCCTTAAAGGGACCCCGTGATGGCGACCCCATCCACGCCGGTGGCAGGGCCAGCAAGGACGTATGCGCAGGCGGTGTCCACATCCACGGCACCTCCTGCGCCACCCGCTGCCCTGCCACCATTCAGACTTATAACCAGGAAACACGGGGTCAAGAGCTACACTCACCCCACAATGAGCATTGAGGAGTGCGTGCGGGCGATGGCTGGGGTAGTCGGCCCCTCGGCCATTGTCGCAGCCTCCAAGATGTCTGGGAAGGCCGTGTTCTTCCTGGGGTCGGAGCGGGCGGTGTCCCTGGCCCTTGAAAAGGGGCTCACGGTGGGCGGGACGTTCCTGCCGGTGGACCCTCTCGAGGCCACCGCGCAGAGGGTCATCGTTTCAAACGTCCCGCCCTTTGTTTCCGCTGAGCTCCTCCTCCCTCACCTACAACAACTGGGGGAGGTAAGGTCAGGGATCAACCCCATACCGCTCGGCCTCAGGGAGAGCAGCCTGCGCCACGTGTTCTCCTTCCGCCGCCAGCTCTTTGTCCGGCTGGCGCGGGAGGAGACGACGGAAGGTCATTTTAATGTGGTGCACGAGGGGACTGCCTACCGCGTCTTCTGGACGTCGGACGGCGTGCGGTGCCATGCCTGCAGGGAGGTGGGGCACGTTCGCAAGAACTGCCCCGCCTCCAAGGCCGCCAAACCACCGAAGGCGGCCAAGGCTGGCGCCGCCGCCACCCCTCCCCCTAGTTGCGTCCGCGTGCCGGGAGCCATGGGTGCGCGGGCATCGTCGGAGGCCTTTGTTTTCAGGGCCTCCGGCGGGGGGGAGGGAGAGCGTCCGAGCGGAAAGAAGGCGCGGAAGAAGGAGAAACATCTAGAGGCGGGTCCCCTCGGTGCGCCGGAAAGTCTGACCACCGCGCTCAGCCCAACCCAGTCACCGGCGAGCGCGGGGTGCCCCGAGCCCGTGCCCGGGCCCTTGAATACCACCACAGAGGGGCCCAGGCGCGGGCAAGAAAAGGAAAAGGGGGGGGCGGAGCGGGAGGCCTCGGCAGACATGGAGGTCTCCCTGACTCCGCGCGCCCCCAGGAACAAAAAGAGGCACCGCCCCAATGAGGCGGAGGGGGAACAACATCCCTCCGCGGAGGAGGCGGTGCCCGCCGCGTGTCCCGCGTCCCCCACCAGCGCCCCCAAATTGCGCTGCAGGCGCGAGGAGTCTTTCCCCGGGGAGGGTGAGACAGTTGAGGCTGCCCAGCCTCTGCCTCCCGGGGATGGAGTGGAAGATCTGCCTGTCGTGGGGGGCGTGGGGACCGCGGAGGAATGCGTAGCCGCCGGGCCGGGCGTCCCGGGGACTGAGGCGGGCGAGGCCGAAAAGGCCGAACCTGAGCCCGCCCAGCTATTACCCAACTTCCCCCGGGATTTGCTCGACCCGGCAGAGAATGAAACAAATAATTATGACACTGTAGATGCTGGGCCGGGGGGTGGCAGCGGGGAGGGGGAGGAACACCCACCCTCGCCCCTTACTTTGGAGCTGGAGCACTTGGAGGGCCTGGGGATTTCCTATGGCCGGGTCTCTCCTTGTTCTCCGGTTCCTGGGGCGGAGGGGGAACCCCTTCCGCTGTCATTTCCCGACCCAGCACCATTTTTAAAAGAGCCCAGTGGGGACTCCTCTGCCGACGATCCTGGGGGTGGGATCGGGGCAGTGCCAGGGCCGGTTGGAGCGGCCGGTTCATTTGCCGTACCTTGTGCGGTCGATGGGCCGGCTGCTGGCGGCCACCTCCCGGAGGAGGACGGGGACTCGGTGGGGGACGCGGGTGAAGACCTAGAGACCACCGCCAGGGAGGCGGTGGATCTGCTCGCGGCCGCCGCTGAGGCCCTCCTCGTTCCTGCAAAGGAACTCCGGGACTTTTTGGCCCAGAGCCGGGGTCGCCGCGACCAAGCCCGACTGGCCCTGGAAAAATGGTCCGAGCCGGAGCTGATCAAGGGGTCCGTCCGCGCCGCCGTTAAAACCTTGGCCGCGGGCGGGCCCTTGACAAAGGAGCAGCACCTTGAGCTGCGCGAGCTCGAGGGACTCCTCGCTGGGCTGCGGAGGGAGCGGAGTTCAACAAAAGACTCCGCTCCCTCCCCCACAATAGGTTAAGGTAGAGGTTGCACTATGCTTTTGCCATGAAGATAACCATAGCCAGCCTCAACATCAACGGCGGCAGAGGGGCACGCCGTAGATTTGACAATTTTTCGCTCCTGCGGGAGGGGAAATATGCGGTGTGCTTCCTGCAAGAAACCCACACCGTTCCGGGAGACGAAGCCACGTGGCTCCTGGAATGGCAAGGAGAGGTCCGCATGAGCCACCTCACCGCCATTTCTAGTGGGGTGGCCATCTTGCTGGGCCCGCATTTTCAGCCGGAGATCTTGGGGGTCGAGGAGCCCGTGCCAGGCCGCTTGCTGCACGTAACGGTTCGCCTGTGGGACGTGCCGCTCCATCTCGTGAACGTGTACGCCCCTCATCCCGGCCCGCAGCAAACGCGCTTCTTTGAAGAGGTGTCCGCTCTTCTTGGCTCCGTCGACGTCGGCGACTGCATTGTCCTCGGGGGGGATTTTAACTGCACCCTCGAGGCGAGGGACCGCTCCGGTGCCCCGCAGTGCATGACGGCGATGGAGAAGTTGAGGGACCTGGTCGGGTCCTTCGACTTGGTGGACGTCTGGCGAAATCTCCACCCCGACTCCAGCGCCTTTACTTGGGTGAGGCCTGGAGTTGGATGGTCTAGAGTCGACCGCCTTTACGTGTCTCGGGCGTACGTTTCCTGCGTCCCGGCGGCCTCCATGCGGCCGGTGCCGTGTTCGGACCACCACCTGGTGTGGGCGGAGCTCGCTTCGCTCCGCGCGAGGACGGGGTCCGCGTACTGGCACTTTAACAACCGGCTGCTGGAGGACGTGCGGTTCCAGGACTCGTTCCGTCGATTCTGGTCCGACTGGAGAAGGAAGCAGGGGGGCTTCCCCTCCTTGAGGCTATGGTGGGACGTGGGCAAGGCTCACGTCCGCGTCTTCTGTCAAGAGTACGCGAGGGGGTCGACCAAGAGGCGGGCGGCCAGAGTCGGGCGCCTAGAAAAAGAGGTGCTCGACCTGGAAGCCCGTCTCGGTCAAGTCGTCCAGGACCCGGCCCTGCGGACGGTGTACGAAGCGAAGAAGGCCGCGCTGAAGGACCTGCAGCTCGTCGGGTCCCGAGGCGCGTTCGTGAGGTCGCGGATCCGGTTCCTGCGGGATCTGGACCGCGGCTCCCCCTTCTTCTACTCGCTGGAAAAAAGGCAGAGTGTCCGTAAGCAGCTCTTGACGCTGCTGGCCGACGACGGCTCTCTCGTCTCGGATCCGGAGGGCGTCAACAACAGGGTCCGTGAATATTACGGGGCTCTGTTCTCTCCGGATCTGTCCAGCGAGGAAGCGCGTAGAGTTTTGTGGGAGGACCTGCCGAAGGTCAGCCCGGAGGGCGCCGAAAATCTGGAAGCTCCGCTAAGCCTGGCGGAGCTGACCGGTGCCCTCGCCCGGCTCTCGAGGGGAAAATCCCCGGGGCTGGACGGGCTGACCGTGGAGTTCCACAGGGCGTTCTGGGACGTCCTGGGGGGCGACTACGCGCGGGTCCTGGGGGAAAGTCTGGCGACCGGGGAGATGCCCCT
Source organism: Pristiophorus japonicus (assembly GCF_044704955.1). Classification (NCBI taxonomy): domain Eukaryota; kingdom Metazoa; phylum Chordata; class Chondrichthyes; family Pristiophoridae; genus Pristiophorus; species Pristiophorus japonicus. The sequence goes on along the minus strand of NC_091979.1, from coordinate 275,782,182 downwards.
CTCTTGGCGCAGGGCAGTCATCGTCCTGCTGCCTAAGAAGGGCGATCTCCGCCTCCTTAAGAACTGGCGCCCGGTCTCCCTCCTCAGCACGGACTACAAAATCTTCGCCAGGGCGATGTCTGCTCGCCTTGGTGACGTGCTGGACCACATGATCCACCCCGACCAGTCATACACGGTCCCGGGCCGGACAATCCACGACAACATCCATCTGGTCCGGGACCTCATCCATTGCTCCCAGGAGGCTGGTCTGTCGGTCGCCTTCCTATCCCTCGACCAAGAGAAGGCGTTCGACAGGGTGGATCACGACTATCTGCTCGGAACTCTGCGCGCTTTCGGGTTCGGGACGCATTTCGTCGCCCGGATCCGACTTTTGTACGCCGCCGCGGAGTGTCTGATTAAGGTTAACGGGTCCTTGACGGCGCCCCTTCGCTTTAGGAGAGGGGTGCGCCAGGGATGCCCCATGTCCGGCCAGTTATACGCCGTTTGCGTGGAGCCTTTCCTGCGCCTCTTGCGGACGAGGTTGACGGGACTGGCTCTGCAAGGGCCGGGCGTGGAGGTCGTCCTCTCGGCTTACGCCGATGACGTGCTCCTCGCGGTAGAGGATCCCGCTGACCTGCGGAGGATGCGTGAGTGCCAGGAGATTTACTCGGCCGCGTCCTCCGCCAGGATCAACTGGGAGAAATGTTCCGGACTCCTGGTGGGTCAGTGGCGGGTGGACTCCCTGCCGGAGGAGCTCAGGCCTTTTGCCTGGAGCACGACCCATCTCCTCTATCTGGGAGTCTACCTTAGCCCCGACGAGGGAGCCTGGCCGGCGAACTGGCAGGAGCTGGAGGCCAAGGTCGCCGCTCGCCTAGGGCGCTGGACAGGACTGCTCCGAGTGCTGTCCTACAGGGGTCGAGCGCTAGTCATAAACCAGCTGGTGGCCGCAATGCTGTGGTACCGGCTGGTCACTTTGACCCCTCCCCCTGCGTTTGTCGCCAAGATACAGAAGAAGCTGGTGGACTTCTTCTGGAACAACAGGAAGCACTGGGTCTCTGCCGCGGTCTTGAGTCTCCCGCTTGAGGAGGGCGGTCAGTCGTTGGTGTGCGTCAGCGCCCAGCTCGCGACTTTCCGTCTTCAGACCCTGCAGAGATACCTTTACGTCGAGCCCCCTCCTAGGTGGTGTGCTCTGGCGAGGTATTTCTTCCGCCAGCAGCTCGACCTCAATTATGACACGCAGCTCCTGTTTGTGAACTTGGGGGGTGCCAGGACCGCCCTCCGGGAGCTGCCTGTCTTTTACAGGGAACTCATCAGGGTCTGGAACAAAGTCTCCACCAAGCGCAGCTCTCCACCGGCTGGAGTGGCGGCCGTCCTGCAGGAGCCGCTGCTCGGGAATCCGTACCTCCACGGCCGAGGCTTTATGTGGCGGTCGGAAGAGAGGGCTGTGGCTGGTGAGGTGACCAGGGTCAGGGACCTGCTCGATGGCGGAGGAGCGGGCTGGATGGCGCCAGTCACGCTGGCGCGGCGCCTAAATTCTGCCAACGTCCGCCACGCGGCCGATGCCATCGAGTCGCTAAAAACAGCTCTGGGCCCTGACTCCGTTAGGTGTATCGAGGAGGCTCAGGCACGTGGGGAGATCCCGTCCGAACTGACCCCCGTCCGGACGGAATTCCTCATCGGCGCCAAACCCCGGAACCTCCCTCGGGGGCCGGCGCCTCACAACTTGAGCCGCCTCGGGGAAATCCCCTCCGTGCCTTTCAGTTCCGCGCGGAGGGGTTTCCTGTACGGGCTGCTCCTGCACACCCTCAACTTTGCCATCCTCGCCGGCCGTCCGGACACGCCATGGCGTACCATCTTGCCGTCCGGAGGAGGCGGGGGTCCCCGATGGAGGGCACTCTACGCAGGGGTCCTCCCACTATTCATCGGGGACTTGGCCTGGAGGGTGGTGCACGGAGCAGTGCCGTGCAACAAATTTTTAAGCCGGTTCACGGACTCCCAGGCCGCCTGCAATTTCTGCGGTCTGGAGGAGTCCGTGTTCCATGTTTTTATGGAGTGCACAAGGTTGCAGCCCCTGTTCCACTATTTGAAGGGGCTGCTCCTGAAATTCTGGCTGCACTTCAGTCCCACTCTCCTGATCTTTGGGCACCCTGTGCGGAGGGGAGCGGGTAGGTCCGAGGGCCTCCTCGTAGGACTGCTCCTGGGCACGGCCAAGGGTGCCATCAGCCGGTCCAGGCAGCGGGCGGTCGAGGGGGTCGTTCAACCTGACTGCCTGCCTCTCTTCCGCTCTTACATCCGGTCCAGGGTGTCCTTGGAGATGGAGCACGCGGTGTCCACCGGTACGCTCGCGGCCTTCCGCGAGAGGTGGGCACCGGAGGGACTGGAGTGCATCATCACGCCCGGCAACCAAATTTTAATTTGATTTTACGTTTTAAAGTTTAATTTGTTTTAATTGCCGGTGTTTTTAGTGTCCCCCTCTCCTTTTATAGGGGGCACTGGAAAAATTTGATTTTAGCGCCCCAAAAAAAAAAAAAACCAAAAACCAAAAAAAAAAAAGGGGCTTGAAAATGTCTGCTGTGTCACCCAGGTCGGGTGGCACAGTTTAATGTTGTTTATGTTTTGCAGGTAGACTCCTAAAAGAGTTTCATGCACAAGGACCAATTGTGCAGCAGTGGAGGCGTGTCCTGCTCAGTAGAAGCTGTGAGCAGTGAGGGAAGCTGCTATCAACTTGAGCTCCTGCTTGGAGAGCCCTGAGACCAGCCCAGGAAGAGAAGGAAGGAAGGGGCTTCACCATCAACTTTATCCAGAGGGAGAGGAGGAAAAAGCAGAAAACTTTGCAACAACTTCATCATTTCTGCAAGGAGTTGGAGAGAGGGGGAAAGACCAACAACAAACCAGTGTGGAAGGAGGGAGACTCAACATTCTACAGGTGGGTGTGGGTGCATTTCCCCAAAAAGACTTTGTTGTTTCGGTGGGGGGAGGAAAGAAGACCACTGAGGGCCGGAACATCGCGGGGGGTGTGTGTGTGTGTGTGTGGTAGTGTGCGTGGGGGCCGTGCTTACAACTGGGCCCCCCCCACAATTGGAACCCCCCCCACCCCCCACATTTGCCTAGCCTGGGATAGCTGGAGCTACCAGGCTGAAGATTGTCATCAATCACCCAATTAAAGATCGTTAGGAGTGCCTGGTGGCTCCAGCTACCCCAGGTGAAGACATCTTCTCCCCCCACCTGAAGACCACCCCAAAGACTTTTGTGTTTTGCCATCTGGGGAGTGCACCCACCCACAGCTGCGAGGGGAGACCTGCCCTCGCAGTCCCCCCCTTCCCACCCCCCCTCTCTCTTTCTCTGTTACTCTGTTTCTCCCCTCTCTCTCTGAGAGCCTCTTTCTTCCAAATTTAATTTAAAAAAAAAACATTTAAGACAACTGAGCAGAGGGAGCAAGGCCCCTCCCCAATTGTCAACTAGGGGAGAGGTACCTCATTAAGGGCTCCTCTGCTCAGTCAATCTACAAGAGGCCTAATAAAGACCATTAAGGCCTGTGACTTTGGGGTGGGTGTAGCCCTTAAAGGGACCCCGTGATGGCGACCCCATCCACGCCGGTGGCAGGGCCAGCAAGGACGTATGCGCAGGCGGTGTCCACATCCACGGCACCTCCTGCGCCACCCGCTGCCCTGCCACCATTCAGACTTATAACCAGGAAACACGGGGTCAAGAGCTACACTCACCCCACAATGAGCATTGAGGAGTGCGTGCGGGCGATGGCTGGGGTAGTCGGCCCCTCGGCCATTGTCGCAGCCTCCAAGATGTCTGGGAAGGCCGTGTTCTTCCTGGGGTCGGAGCGGGCGGTGTCCCTGGCCCTTGAAAAGGGGCTCACGGTGGGCGGGACGTTCCTGCCGGTGGACCCTCTCGAGGCCACCGCGCAGAGGGTCATCGTTTCAAACGTCCCGCCCTTTGTTTCCGCTGAGCTCCTCCTCCCTCACCTACAACAACTGGGGGAGGTAAGGTCAGGGATCAACCCCATACCGCTCGGCCTCAGGGAGAGCAGCCTGCGCCACGTGTTCTCCTTCCGCCGCCAGCTCTTTGTCCGGCTGGCGCGGGAGGAGACGACGGAAGGTCATTTTAATGTGGTGCACGAGGGGACTGCCTACCGCGTCTTCTGGACGTCGGACGGCGTGCGGTGCCATGCCTGCAGGGAGGTGGGGCACGTTCGCAAGAACTGCCCCGCCTCCAAGGCCGCCAAACCACCGAAGGCGGCCAAGGCTGGCGCCGCCGCCACCCCTCCCCCTAGTTGCGTCCGCGTGCCGGGAGCCATGGGTGCGCGGGCATCGTCGGAGGCCTTTGTTTTCAGGGCCTCCGGCGGGGGGGAGGGAGAGCGTCCGAGCGGAAAGAAGGCGCGGAAGAAGGAGAAACATCTAGAGGCGGGTCCCCTCGGTGCGCCGGAAAGTCTGACCACCGCGCTCAGCCCAACCCAGTCACCGGCGAGCGCGGGGTGCCCCGAGCCCGTGCCCGGGCCCTTGAATACCACCACAGAGGGGCCCAGGCGCGGGCAAGAAAAGGAAAAGGGGGGGGCGGAGCGGGAGGCCTCGGCAGACATGGAGGTCTCCCTGACTCCGCGCGCCCCCAGGAACAAAAAGAGGCACCGCCCCAATGAGGCGGAGGGGGAACAACATCCCTCCGCGGAGGAGGCGGTGCCCGCCGCGTGTCCCGCGTCCCCCACCAGCGCCCCCAAATTGCGCTGCAGGCGCGAGGAGTCTTTCCCCGGGGAGGGTGAGACAGTTGAGGCTGCCCAGCCTCTGCCTCCCGGGGATGGAGTGGAAGATCTGCCTGTCGTGGGGGGCGTGGGGACCGCGGAGGAATGCGTAGCCGCCGGGCCGGGCGTCCCGGGGACTGAGGCGGGCGAGGCCGAAAAGGCCGAACCTGAGCCCGCCCAGCTATTACCCAACTTCCCCCGGGATTTGCTCGACCCGGCAGAGAATGAAACAAATAATTATGACACTGTAGATGCTGGGCCGGGGGGTGGCAGCGGGGAGGGGGAGGAACACCCACCCTCGCCCCTTACTTTGGAGCTGGAGCACTTGGAGGGCCTGGGGATTTCCTATGGCCGGGTCTCTCCTTGTTCTCCGGTTCCTGGGGCGGAGGGGGAACCCCTTCCGCTGTCATTTCCCGACCCAGCACCATTTTTAAAAGAGCCCAGTGGGGACTCCTCTGCCGACGATCCTGGGGGTGGGATCGGGGCAGTGCCAGGGCCGGTTGGAGCGGCCGGTTCATTTGCCGTACCTTGTGCGGTCGATGGGCCGGCTGCTGGCGGCCACCTCCCGGAGGAGGACGGGGACTCGGTGGGGGACGCGGGTGAAGACCTAGAGACCACCGCCAGTGAGGCGGTGGATCTGCTCGCGGCCGCCGCTGAGGCCCTCCTCGTTCCTGCAAAGGAACTCCGGGACTTTTTGGCCCAGAGCCGGGGTCGCCGCGACCAAGCCCGACTGGCCCTGGAAAAATGGTCCGAGCCGGAGCTGATCAAGGGGTCCGTCCGCGCCGCCGTTAAAACCTTGGCCGCGGGCGGGCCCTTGACAAAGGAGCAGCACCTTGAGCTGCGCGAGCTCGAGGGACTCCTCGCTGGGCTGCGGAGGGAGCGGAGTTCAACAAAAGACTCCGCTCCCTCCCCCACAATAGGTTAAGGTAGAGGTTGCACTATGCTTTTGCCATGAAGATAACCATAGCCAGCCTCAACATCAACGGCGGCAGAGGGGCACGCCGTAGATTTGACAATTTTTCGCTCCTGCGGGAGGGGAAATATGCGGTGTGCTTCCTGCAAGAAACCCACACCGTTCCGGGAGACGAAGCCACGTGGCTCCTGGAATGGCAAGGAGAGGTCCGCATGAGCCACCTCACCGCCATTTCTAGTGGGGTGGCCATCTTGCTGGGCCCGCATTTTCAGCCGGAGATCTTGGGGGTCGAGGAGCCCGTGCCAGGCCGCTTGCTGCACGTAACGGTTCGCCTGGGGGACGTGCCGCTCCATCTCGTGAACGTGTACGCCCCTCATCCCGGCCCGCAGCAAACGCGCTTCTTTGAAGAGGTGTCCGCTCTTCTTGGCTCCGTCGACGTCGGCGACTGCATTGTCCTCGGGGGGGATTTTAACTGCACCCTCGAGGCGAGGGACCGCTCCGGTGCCCCGCAGTGCATGACGGCGATGGAGAAGTTGAGGGACCTGGTCGGGTCCTTCGACTTGGTGGACGTCTGGCGAAATCTCCACCCCGACTCCAGCGCCTTTACTTGGGTGAGGCCTGGAGTTGGATGGTCTAGAGTCGACCGCCTTTACGTGTCTCGGGCGTACGTTTCCTGCGTCCCGGCGGCCTCCATGCGGCCGGTGCCGTGTTCGGACCACCACCTGGTGTGGGCGGAGCTCGCTTCGCTCCGCGCGAGGACGGGGTCCGCGTACTGGCACTTTAACAACCGGCTGCTGGAGGACGTGCGGTTCCAGGACTCGTTCCGTCGATTCTGGTCCGACTGGAGAAGGAAGCAGGGGGGCTTCCCCTCCTTGAGGCTATGGTGGGACGTGGGCAAGGCTCACGTCCGCGTCTTCTGTCAAGAGTACGCGAGGGGGTCGACCAAGAGGCGGGCGGCCAGAGTCGGGCGCCTAGAAAAAGAGGTGCTCGACCTGGAAGCCCGTCTCGGTCAAGTCGTCCAGGACCCGGCCCTGCGGACGGTGTACGAAGCGAAGAAGGCCGCGCTGAAGGACCTGCAGCTCGTCGGGTCCCGAGGCGCGTTCGTGAGGTCGCGGATCCGGTTCCTGCGGGATCTGGACCGCGGCTCCCCCTTCTTCTACTCGCTGGAAAAAAGGCAGAGTGTCCGTAAGCAGCTCTTGACGCTGCTGGCCGACGACGGCTCTCTCGTCTCGGATCCGGAGGGCGTCAACAACAGGGTCCGTGAATATTACGGGGCTCTGTTCTCTCCGGATCCGTCCAGCGAGGAAGCGCGTAGAGTTTTGTGGGAGGACCTGCCGAAGGTCGGCCCGGAGGGCGCCGAAAATCTGGAAGCTCCGCTAAGCCTGGCGGAGCTGACCGGTGCCCTCGCCCGGCTCTCGAGGGGAAAATCCCCGGGGCTGGACGGGCTGACCGTGGAGTTCCACAGGGCGTTCTGGGACGTCCTGGGGGGCGACTACGCGCGGGTCCTGGGGGAAAGTCTGGCGACCGGGGAGATGCCCCTCTCTTGGCGCAGGGCAGTCATCGTCCTGCTGCCTAAGAAGGGCGATCTCCGCCTCCTTAAGAACTGGCGCCCGGTCTCCCTCCTCAGCACGGACTACAAAATCTTCGCCAGGGCGATGTCTGCTCGCCTTGGTGCCGTGCTGGACCACATGATCCACCCCGACCAGTCATACACGGTCCCGGGCCGGACGATCCACGACAACATCCATCTGGTCCGGGACCTCATCCATTGCTCCCAGGAGGCTGGTCTGTCGGTCGCCTTCCTATCCCTCGACCAAGAGAAGGCGTTCGACAGGGTGGATCACGACTATCTGCTCGGAACTCTGCGCGCTTTCGGGTTCGGGACGCATTTCGTCGCCCGGATCCGACTTTTGTACGCCGCCGCGGAGTGTCTGATTAAGGTTAACGGGTCCTTGACGGCGCCCCTTCGCTTTAGGAGAGGGGTGCGCCAGGGATGCCCCATGTCCGGCCAGTTATACGCCGTTTGCGTGGAGCCTTTCCTGCGCCTCTTGCGGACGAGGTTGACGGGACTGGCTCTGCAAGGGCCGGGCGTGGAGGTCGTCCTCTCGGCTTACGCCGATGACGTGCTCCTCGCGGTAGAGGATCCCGCTGACCTGCGGAGGATGCGTGAGTGCCAGGAGATTTACTCGGCCGCGTCCTCCGCCAGGATCAACTGGGAGAAATGTTCCGGACTCCTGGTGGGTCAGTGGCGGGTGGACTCCCTGCCGGAGGAGCTCAGGCCTTTTGCCTGGAGCACGACCCATCTCCTCTATCTGGGAGTCTACCTTAGCCCCGACGAGGAAGCCTGGCCGGCGAACTGGCAGGAGCTGGAGGCCAAGGTCGCCGCTCGCCTAGGGCGCTGGACAGGACTGCTCCGAGTGCTGTCCTACAGGGGTCGAGCGCTAGTCATAAACCAGCTGGTGGCCGCAATGCTGTGGTACCGGCTGGTCACTTTGACCCCTCCCCCTGCGTTTGTCGCCAAGATACAGAAGAAGCTGGTGGACTTCTTCTGGAACAACAGGAAGCACTGGGTCTCTGTCGCGGTCTTGAGTCTCCCGCTTGAGGAGGGCGGTCAGTCGTTGGTGTGCGTCAGCGCCCAGCTCGCGACTTTCCGTCTTCAGACCCTGCAGAGATACCTTTACGTCGAGCCCCCTCCTAGGTGGTGTGCTCTGGCGAGGTATTTCTTCCGCCAGCAGCTCGACCTCAATTATGACACGCAGCTCCTGTTTGTGAACTTGGGGGGTGCCAGGACCGCCCTCCGGGAGCTGCCTGTCTTTTACAGGGAACTCATCAGGGTCTGGAACAAAGTCTCCACCAAGCGCAGCTCTCCGCCGGCTGGAGTGGCGGCCGTCCTGCAGGAACCGCTGCTCGGGAATCCGTACCTCCACGGCCGAGGCTTCATGTGGCGGTCGGAAGAGAGGGCTGTGGCTGGTGAGGTGACCAGGGTCAGGGACCTGCTCGATGGCGGAGGAGCGGGCTGGATGGCGCCAGTCACGCTGGCGCGGCGCCTAAATTCTGCCAACGTCCGCCGCGCGGCCGATGCCATCGAGTCGCTAAAAACAGCTCTGGGCCCTGACTCCGTTAGGTGTATCGAGGAGGCTCAAGCACGTGGGGAGATCCCGTCCGAACTGACCCCCGTCCGGACGGAATTCCTCATCGGCGCCAAACCCCGGAACCTCCCTCGGGGGCCGGCGCCTCACAACTTGAGCCGCCTCGGGGAAATCCCCTCCGTGCCTTTCAGTTCCGCGCGGAGGGGTTTCCTGTACGGGCTGCTCCTGCACACCCTCAACTTTGCCATCCTCGCCGGCCGTCCGGACACGCCATGGCGTACCATCTTGCCGTCCGGAGGAGGCGGGGGTCCCCGATGGAGGGCACTCTACGCAGGGGTCCTCCCACTATTCATCGGGGACTTGGCCTGGAGGGTGGTGCACGGAGCAGTGCCGTGCAACAAATTTTTAAGCCGGTTCACGGACTCCCAGGCCGCCTGCAATTTCTGCGGTCTGGAGGAGTCCGTGTTCCATGTTTTTATTGAGTGCACGAGGTTGCAGCCCCTGTTCCATTATTTGAAGGGGCTGCTCCTGAAATTCTGGCTGCACTTCAGTCCCACCCTCCTGATCTTTGGGCACCCTGTGCGGAGGGGAGCGGGTAGGTCCGAAGGCCTCCTCGTAGGACTGCTCCTGGGCACGGCCAAGGGTGCCATCAGCCGGTCCAGGCAGCGGGCGGTCGAGGGGGTCGTTCAACCTGACTGCCTGCCTCTCTTCCGCTCTTACATCCGGTCCAGGGTGTCCTTGGAGATGGAGCACGCGGTGTCCACCGGTACGCTCGCGGCCTTCCGCGAGAGGTGGGCACCGGAGGGACTGGAGTGCATCATCACGCCCGGCAACCAAATTTTAATTTGATTTTACGTTTTAAAGTTAATTTGTTTTAATTGCCGGTGCTTTTAGTGTCCCCTTCCCTTTTATAGGGGGCACTGGGGAAAAATTGTGATTTTAGTGCCCAAAAAAAAAACCAAAAAAAAGAAAAACACAAAAAAAAAAAAAAAAAGGGGGGGAAAAAAAGGGCCTTGTAAATGTCTGGAGTGTCACCCAGGTTGGGTGGCACCGTTATTGTTTTATGTTTTCACAGGTAGACTCTAAAAGAGTTTCATGCACAAGGACCCCCAGGTCCCTCTGCACCGCAGCATATTGTAATTTCTCCCCATTCAAATAATATTCCCTTTTACTGTTTTTTTTTCCAAGGTGGATGACCTCACATTTTCCGACATTGTATTCCATCTGCCAAACCTTAGCCCATTCGCTTAACCTATCTAAATCTCTTTGCAGCCTCTCTGTGTCCTCTACACAACCCCCGCTTTCCCACTAATCTTTGTGTCATCTGCAAATTTTGTTACACCACACTCTGTCCCCTCTTCCAGGTCATCTATGTATATTGTAAACAGTTGTGGTCCCAGCAACGATCCTTGTGGCACACCACTAACCACCGATTTCCAACCCGAAAAGGACCCATTTATCCCGACTCTCTGCTTTCTGTGAGACACCCAATTCTCTATCCATGCTAATACATTTCCTCTGACTCTGCGTACCTTTATCTTCTGCAGTAACCTTTTGTGTGGCACCTTATCGAATGCCTTTTGGAAATCCAAATACATCACATCCATCGGTACACCTCTAACCACCATGCTCGTTATATCCTTAAAGAATTCCAGTAAATTAGTTAAACATGATTTCCCCTTCATGAATCCATGTTGCGTCGACTTGATTGCACTATTCCTATCTAGATGTCCTGCTATTTCTTTCTTAATGATAGCTTCAAGCATTTTCCCCACTACAGATGTTAAACTAACCAGCCTATAGTTAATTGCCTTTTGTCTGCCCCCTTTTTTAAACAGAGGCGTTACATTAGCTGCTTTCCAATCCGATGGTACCTCCCCAGAGTCCAGAGAATTTTGGTAGATTATAACGAATGCATCTGCTATAACTTCCGCCATCTCTTTTAATAACCTGGGATGCATTTCATCAGGACCAGGGAACTTGTCTACCTTGAGTTCCATTAGCCTGTCCAGCACTACCCCCCTAGTGATAGTGATTATCTCAAGGTCCTCCCTTCCCACATTCCCGTGACATGCAATTTTTGGCATGGTTTTTGTGTCTTCCACTGTGAAGACTGAAGCAAAATAATTGTTTAAGGTCTCAGCCATTTCCACATTTCCCATTATTAAATCCCCCTTCTCATCTTCTAAGGGACCAACATTTACTTTAGTCACTCTTTTCCGTTTTATATATCGGTAAAAGCTTTTACTATCTGTTTTTATGTTTTGCGCAAGTTTACTTTCGTAATCTATCTTTCCTTTCTTTATTGCTTTCTTAATCATTCTTTGCTGTCGTTTAAAATTTTCCCAATCTTCTAGTTTCCCCTTAACCTTGGCCACCTTGTACGCATTGGTTTTTAATTTGATACTCTCCTTTATTTCCTTGGTTATCCACGGCTGGTTATCCCTTCTCTTACCGCCCTTCTTTTTCACTGGAATATATTTTTGTTGAGCACTATGAAAGAGCTCCTTAAAAGTCCTCCACTGTTCCTCAATTGTGCCACCGTTTAGTCTGTGTTCCCAGTCTACTTTAGCCAACTCTGCCCTCATCCCACTGTAGTCTCCTTTGTTTAAGCATAGTACGTTGTTTAAGATACTACTTCCTCACCCTCAATCTGTATTACAAATTCAACCATACTGTGATCACTCATTCCGAGAGGATCTTTTACTCGGAGATCGTTTATTATTCCTGTCTCATTACACAGGACCAGATCTAAGATAGCTTGCTCCCTTGTAGGTTCTGTAACATACTGTTCTAAGAAACAATCCCGTATGCACTCTATGAATTCCTCCTCAAGGCTACCCCGTGCGATTTGATTTGACTAATCGATATGTAGGTTAAAATCCCCCATGATTACTGCCGTTTCTTTTTCACATGGCTCCATTATTTCCTTGATTATTGTCCGCCCCACTGTGAAGTTATTATTTGGGGGCCTATAAACTATGCCCACCAGTGACTTTTTCTCCTTACTATCTCTAATCTCCACCCACAATGATTCAACATTTTGTTCATTAGAGCCAATATCATCTCTCACAACTGCCCTGATATCATCCTTTATTAACAGAGCTACCCCACCTCCTTTCCCTTCTTGTCTACCTTTCCGAATTGTCAGATACCCCTGTATGTTTAATTCCCAGTCTTGGCCACCCTGCAACCACGCTTCTGTAATGGCCACCAAATCATACCCATTTGTAATGATTTGTGCTGTCAACTCATTTACTTTATTTCGAATGCTGTGTGCGTTTAGGTAGAGCGTTTTAATACTAGTTTTTAAACCATGATTTTTAGTTTTGACCCCCTCCTGCAGCCCCTTTATATTCATACATATTGTCCCTTCCTATCACCTTGTGGTTTACACTTACCCCAGTGCTACTCTGCTCTGTTGCCTCCTGCCTTTTGCATTCTTTCTTGGGGTCCTGTTCATCTGAGCTCTCACCCACTCTAACTAGCTCAGAGCCCTCTCCTGGGTTCCGAATACTCCTCGCATTGAAGCACCAAGCTTTCAGGCTTGCCTTTTTATTACACTTTGACCCTTTAGAATTTTGCTGTACAGTGGCCCTTTTTGTTTTTTGCCTTGGGTTTCTCTGCCCTCCACTTTTACTCATCTCCTTTCTGTCTTTTGCTTCTGTCTCCATTTTGTTTCCCTCTGTCTCCCTGCATTGGTTCCCATCCCCCTGCCATATTAGTTTAACTCCTCCCCAACAGCACTGGCAAACACTCCCCCTAGGACATTGGTTCCGGTCCTGCCTAGTGCAGACCGTCCGGTTTGTACTGGTCCCACCTCCCCCGGAATCGGTTCCAATGCCCCAGGAATTTGAATCCCTCCCTGCTGCACCAGGCCAGAGTAGTTCTGGCCTGGAAAAATGGGCGTAACTCTAGCAATATGCCAAAAAATGGCTTTGGGCAAAATTGAGCCCATAGTCCTCACTAATTTAGCAGTACAGAATGAATGCAAGCCATTTCACTACTAAATTGGTAAAAATTTGTACCCCTATATCATTCTCCCTGTTTTGGTGACCCTAGAATAGGTACCATTCCCCAGTGACGAACACTGTTAGACAATCTGCTCCCAGGTCTCTGCCTGGGCATTTCGTAGTCAATCAGAAACTCACAATGAGGCACTTGATACTGTGTGGTTGTTAATCACAGCCATTGCCCCACATCCTACTATTCCATAATACAATATATTGGTATGACTGCCCACTAACAACATTGTTTATCACCCGAGGAAGAAATCTTTAAGGTTTGAAACTATCTGCACTGCATGGCTGAAAACATAATCCATCATAGGATGAAATTAGATATATTCTCCATAAATTATATCCCCCTAATATACAAATCATAAAAGTGAAAAATCATTGTATATTTAATTTTTTCACAAAACACAATAATACAATTACATTGCCTCAACACTTTGTCAAATTATCCAAGAGAGTTGTCATGTGCCTGCTCAAATGACATCAGAGACAGTGGAATCTAACGTGAGCACAGACAATCTGACTGTGCAATAAAATTAATATTAATTACAGTTTGGGTGACTATACGGTAGACCTTTGCCCACCTAATTACTTCACAACAAGCATTCCTTTGTACGGTTATTTGTTTTATGTTTAATTTTCTCTGAAGTATAAGCATCAATTCTAAAAAAAAGCTAACATGGTATTTGTTACCAATGAGTTCCTTATGAAGTGATTTTCTTATTTCTATTTCCTTTTAGCAGGTGGAGAATCAAAGGTTCGTACAGGGATTGGAGTGGGAGAATGTGGGGGAGGGGAGAATTACAATTAAAATAAGTGCAGGAGATACTCTTAATGGCTGGCTCAAGGGTAGCTCATGTACCAGGTCAGTTGTTCAACTTCTACGTAGGGACTGGTGGAACTAAATTAAGGCAGATTAAAGAAAGACTTCAAATAGATAGTTTTGAAAGATTAAAACCTAAGGTAAAGTTTCTTTTCTTCTAGGTAGAATTGTAATAGTGATAACATGTATTTTGTCAATGTTTATACAGCATCAAAAGTACTGCACAATAATAAATATACCTTAGTTACAGAAGAGGGAGTTTGTATACTGTCTTTGGAAGAATGGACTTCATCTATGATATATCAAAACAAAAACTTCAAAGCAAATATTTCAATACATAATAAAAGCTGTATATGTCATCTAGTACAAAGGCTATTTAAGACATATAAATAAATTTTCAGTTAACCATTGCCATCTGTTCTTGTCCCAGATCTAGCAAATTGTTACTGGCACAGCCCCAATAATATACTACTGGCAGCGGAGTTTATACATGCATATTTTGTAAGTGATCTAATATTCACTTCTGGCTGTGTATTCCATGCTTTATACTTGTAAAGTTTTAGTTGTTAGTAGAATTTTAAAATTTGCCTTATTTATTCGTGATGGAATTTTATGAGACTTTATACGTACAGTATAGTTATCCTAAATGCTGAATTTCTTACCACTTTATCATTTATTAGTGTAGTAAAGATTGTAGCGATTTGAACAGAAAAAGCAAACTGTTTTAAAATGAAACTTTAATTTGCACATAGAAAAAAATACGGCTCAGTTCTTAAAGAATTTAAGATCAGCTTCGACCATAGCTTGTAAATTTACAATGTGGCAACCTGGGATTGTTTCTTTATTGCAATTTTCCTTTAGTTACAATGACATATATTACATTCATAGTATACAGTGCTCATGATATGGATAGTATTGAGTTGTCTTTATTAAGTGGCTTGGGTTATGGTCACCCCACGATGCAGAGTGTTAGTGTGTGCTGTCAAACTTGCTCATTGTGTCAATGCTTGATAGATTCTAGTTGTTCTACCAGAGATTTGGAGATGACCCTGTTCAGGTGGGGCATAGTGTGCTCCAGATATTTGCGGGGGGTGGGGGTGAATTTCTTCACTAGTTTCAGCGCATTAGCTATGTATAAATGGCATAGGGAGGTTCACTGAGCGAGGGAAATTGAGTGTAGGTCATTTTCATTAATTGTGCACCTTCAAAATGCTTCCCCCGAGTTGTCCATGCTTTCTGAGTCTTTCTGCAATCCTCACCAAGCCTCCAAGGGCCTCATTTGGACGTGTCAGAGAGCCAATGGCATGGCAGCTGCAAGTTTTTTGGGTTTGCACTGCTAATACACTCTGGGTAAATTAGACTGAGATGTAGGAGGTGCAGCAGCTGTCAGGGTCACCTGATCAAGATGGAAGTGAAGATTTTGTGAGTTTGAAGAGTCTGGAGAGCTTAAACACCATTTTTCACAGTTTAGGATCACTTTTGAAAACTCCCCCCCACCCCTCCTCCACACCCCGAATTTATCTCTACAAATGTCAACACTTGCTTCTGACCTGCATCTCACAGGGTCATCCACCTGCAGTCAGGGCATAACATTAGCAGGTATGTCTTTCCCGATGTGAATACCATTGTACACCACTACTGTACAAGTTACTGTAAAGTAGCACAAGATGGAGCAAAGGATAGTAAGGTAACATTTAAAAAGGAAGTAATCAACCAGTTACTACCCCTTCCCCATACAATATAAAGACAGCACAGGTCATCAGGACCTCACTGAGGAGCACTGCATAAGAAGAGTGTACTTCACAAAGAGGCAATAGGACATCTTTGTGACTTGATGTAGGGAGACCTGCAGCCACGCTCATCTGCTGGTACTACACTCTCATTGGTTCTGAAGGTGATCACCACCCTCAACTTGTATGGCAAAGGGTCTTTTCAGGAGAGATATGTAACATCAGCCAGGATGCAATACTGGAATGCCTTTGTCATGTCATTGACACCTGTTACACGAGAACAGCCCCATTCAAAATGTTTAGAATTACAGCAAGGTAACAGAGATAGGGCATTAAAGCCTAAATTTGATGAAGGCCCCCGCCCGCCCAAGTACCGCCCAAAGGACCGCTGATGATTCTTTGGGCGGGGTTTCATCACCCAGGTCCCTCGAAGGTCAGCGAGTGCCAAATCTGCGACGTACACTGACAACCTGGGCGGCAGCCAGTGCGAGTTCTTGTTCTCAGCAGCAAAGGCGCTTGCTGCCCAAGTGCCGCCGAGGATGGAGTCGGACCCACGGAGGGTCGAAGACCTGAAAATTAAAATCATCAGAAAAAAAATCCATTGGAAGACCTTCAGGGGACACCTTAGAGATAAGTCGCTGTGAAAAAAAATGTTTTTTAAAGTTTACTTACTTTTTTTCAGGATCTTCATACCTACCATCGGGGATAGACCAGCTTCCAACCAGCGGTCCTCCCCTGTTCTGGCGCCGACTCCCACCCACATGAATCTGGCATCCCGGTGGGCGGCAGTCCACTTATGCCACTCGGCCGTCCGCTGACGTCAACAGGTGCTTCCCGGCGGCTCTCCCCTCCCGCCTTCTCCAGACCACATCGAAAGTGGCACTGGGACTGTCGGTGGCAGTGGGCGGCTATCGGCGGCGAGTCAATCAAATTCAGGCCCTTACAATTATATGGAGTTATTGGCTTCTCCAACGTCCAGAGTGCAATCGATGCGTTGAGAGTGCCAACAGAATATGCACTCAACAAAGAAGGATTCCATTCTTTCAATGTCCATCACTGGATCCTCCAGTGCAACACCCTATTTGCATGAATTTTCCATGCTGCCTTCATTCTTTGTCGTTCTGCCTTCCCTGCCCTCCCTAGGGAAGAGAATCAAATCAACCAATGGCTTCTGGGTGACCAAGTCAACCCCCTGCTTGCATGGCTAATGATCCCATTAGAGTTGTCCAAACAACAGCAGAGGAGCAGTTCAACATGACACAGGCATCTGCTAGGCTGGTTATCCAGAGGACCATCAGGGTGTTGAAAGCACACTTTCACTACCTGGACTGGTTGGGAGTGGGTCTGCAGTATACTCCAGATCAGGTGCTCAGTGATAGCTTTCTGTATCCATCACAACTTTGCAACTCAGGAAGGGTTGGACTTTGACATGGGTGACAAAGAGGCCCTTCTTCTGGTAGATCCAGAACTACTTGGAGCAGATTATTTAAATAACCTGCATTCAGAGGAGCCCTGACTGATTACTACAAAAGGAATCAGAGGACTGATCACCTTTGAGGATTTCTGTGTAACACAGTCTATCTTTGATATCTCCAATTTTCAAATAAAGAGCCATTCCCTCAATCCACTATCCAGCCATCAACATCACAACACATCAATCCCCTTTGCTCTGATGAGTGCCAGTACTCATCACCTTAGTTAATAGGTCAGCACCCTTTCCTGTATGGCTGTGACCTCCATGAGTAACAAAGGGTCATGTCAGTGCAAAATCTATTTTAATGCAATAACTACAAAGTGCACCCTACTCTTTCCTAATGGCATGTTTTCTCTGGGGCCTACACAGACCTGACTATCATCTATTTCTTGGCTCAGTGGTATCACTCTCACCTCTGAGTCAGAAGGTCATAGGTTCAAGTATCACTCTCGAGACTTGTGCACATAATCCAGGGCAGCACTTCACTGCTGTACTTAGGGAATGCTGTACTGTTGGAGGTGCCGTCTTTCACATGAGACAGTAAACCAAGGCCCTGTTTCCTCTCTCAGGTGGATGTAAAAGATCTCATGCACTAATCGAAGAAGAGCAAGCAGCCAAGGACGGTGTTGTGCTTTAAATTTCCTGCTGCAGCAGACCACACCCCTCCCCGACCACCCCCACACTCTGTGCTGAGAAGCTTCCAGCACCACCTGCCAGCGCAGAGAGCCAACTCCCATGTTAAGATAGCCAAAACAGGACCGGCTGGTTACCGGAGATCTTGGGTCGGGGGCAGGGGGAGAAATAGCAGGGCTACATTGAACAGGGCCTACAGGGAAGGAGATAGGGTTTCAGAGTGGAGGAAAGTGTGACAGTGGATTGGGGGTTGGGAGAGAGGGAGACAAGGCAACTGGCGGTTGGGGAATGCAGGTCAGGGAGAGAGAGAGAGAGAGAGTGATTGGGGAATGAGGATCAGGGTATGGCGGCTTGGAACAATTTGCTGCTCTTTCAACTTATTACAAGTCGAAACCATGTGCATTACTTCACCAATTTCTTTGAAAGCAACATATTTCTATTATTGTCATATGTTGTCAGAGGCTGTAATTGTTTAAGAGCATCTAAATACTTCTGAGTTAAGTTCTGCATGGAGTAGCACATCAAGTTAAGTTTCTTAACTGAAGTATTAAAAGTAGTTTTAAACATTGATATAGAATAGTCAGAGAAGCAGATCATTTTACTGATTCTGGGTATATTTTATAATGGATTTTCTTTCTTTTAAATGCATATTTACAATGTCCCTTTTCATCCAAACTAACCAAAGTTTGCTATTTTAACATTTATATTTAAACATTGTAAAGTTGTTGTGTTACCATGTTTAGGAATGGTATGCTAAACAAAGAGAAAACTCTTCACTTTTTTTTAATAGATCCAAATGAAATTATCGGCAAGCTTTTCTATGCAGTTTTATCCCGAACCTCTCCACAAGAAAATATCCTATTTTCCTGCTGACTTTCCTTTAAATGACAGAAGCAACACATACAATATCATATTCAAAGTATCTGAATACTTAATCATTGCTGTCCCAATGGCTCAGTTGATAAATACCTACCCCCTAATCACTATCGAAGGGCCAGCCCTGGAGAATGTGTTTGTAGCCGCAATGCCCACCACAACTGAATAGCCTGCAGGCATTCAGCGTCTAGGCCCACTCAGGAAGAATGTTCACCTTGGTGAGGTACCAGAGAATTGCTGATGCCCATACACTTATACCCTAGCACGAATCAACATCTTTAGTAGAAGAGGGAGACAATTGAAATAAAAAAATATGTATCATGAAAGAACTACATATTGTAAACCAAGCAAAACAAATCAAATATTGTGCACCTCTGAAATGTGCCATCATTTCTCCAAAAACATTGTGTTTCTATTGTTGGCTTCAATCTGTTGTAGAGCTATGTTAAAGTTGACTGTGTCTTGTCCTACAAGATGTAATGTTTCTTCGCGTTGTTTAATTTATGGCAGCTCAAGGCCTTTTTTTGCTTTGTGATTTTTCAAACACAGCCTCGGGCCAGTACACCACTGGGATTTGATGCATTGAGTGCAATTTATATAATTTCCTTTGAGCAAGAATATTAGCCCAGAATTAAATAGAAATATATTTCAGTCTGGCAGGTATGACCAAATACATTTAGTGTCATTGACCAGACACCTTTTCCCATCCATATCTTCTCTGCGTGAGTAGATTTATATTACAGATTACCTCTTGACTAATTGTCAAATGATGTGCAATACTGATGGAAAGCGTTTTAATATTTTGCCCAATTGTCTCATAGGGTCAATGATTCTTATCTGGCAAACTGAGTGCATTCTCCAGAATTGTTATAGTCAAGATTGGCGAACCTGATGTTTATGTAGCACACTGCTCATTAGATTGTTATTATACATTAAAATTCTGCTTTTACTGTTTAGTTTCTGGTCCAATGTCATGCGAAAGCTAATTTACAAATGTAAAGATTTCTCTTTTGAGTCTTTTGTTACAGTTCTCTGTAACATTTTTTAAAATATATAGATGCCTTCTTATTTTTCTTGAATATTCAAGATGATTTAGATTTTTTTTTAAATGAGACATCTTCAAAAATTCCTCACGGCATTTGCATATTTTCTCAGTTCTGTCGCAAAGCATATATACAATAAAGGCCATTTGTGTAATCTCAATCAGTGGTTATATAACATCCTCAGATTCTATGTCTGGTAGTTTTTGCCGAGTAGGGCCTTACAAACAATTGTATCCAGAGCACGTAAAATAATGCTTTCTCACTAATAGTCTCAACTCAGTTCCAAGTGGGCATACGGTCAGAGCAAGAAGCTGTCCTGAATTTGCCAGTAATTGATACTAAATGATTAATCTCACTCAGAGAGGCCACAAAGATGGTTGGTGTGAGAAATGGAAATAGTTACACTTTTCCTCGTGTCTGGGTCTGTTGTAAATTAATTGATAGAGATTGATTGCCATGATTAGTCAACAACTCCATTATCATTGTATGATGCGACTACCAGGATGGTAGAAGGCAAACGAAATGGACTTTGGTCTATTTTCGTCTTGCAATTCCTATCTGGCTATCTATATTCCTATGCAATAGGGAATGTTTTTCTGTAGATGAAGTTATGGCATTCTGTGGCCAAAGCAGTGGGAGCTTCTAACTATATTGTACCTGTACTGGCAGTGCATTATACTGATATTGATGGCTAAAAACAGGAAAGTATTCTATTTATAGAAAGACTTGCATTTATATAGCGCCTTTCATGACCACCGGATGTCTCAAAGCGCTTTACAGCCAATTAAGTACTTTTGGAGTGTAGTCACTGTTGAAATGTAGGAAACGCGGCAGCCAATTTGCGCACAAGCAAGCTCCTACAAACAGCAATGTGATAATGAGCAGATAATATGTTTTTTTGATTGAGGGATAAATATTGGCCAGAACACTGGGGATAACTCCCTGCTTTTCTTCGAAATAACGCCATGGGATCTTTTACATCCACTTGAGAGAGCAGACAGGACCTCGGTTTAACGTCTCATCCGAAAAGCAGCAACTCCAACAGTGCAACGCTCCCTCAGCACTGCACTGGAGTGTCAGCCTAGATTTTTTGTACTCAAGTCTCTGGGGCTAGAACCTCCACTTTTGTGCTTATCACCCAAAAAAGGGCATTATTTCTGGTGTGGGTGTTAAAAAAGGGTTTTCAGATTGCCGGTATCTCGCCCATTCTCAAAACACCTAGTTTACATTTTTGAAAATGAGCATTGTATCAAATGGGCGGTAGCGTTAAATTTTTTTGACCTTCTGTCGTAAAGTGTGGCCGCCCTTAGCAAAGGCATGCAATGCTCGATTCCTGCGATTCTGGAGGTCAAGGGTCATTATGACATGCGCAGAAGAGGATAGAGAGAGAGGGAGCTCAGAGGCACTGAAAGCGTGTGTGGCTGTTGTGTGTGCTTGCTTGGCTGTTGTGGGAGGAACGATAGAGATTCACCGGCAGCAAAAAGCCTATTAAGCACCAAGAACATAGTTGGCACCGAGTTTTTGTCCAACAAATAAGATATAACATGGAAGGGATAGAGGAGGCCGTGGAACTGGTAGCCAGGAACACTGGTAGCAGAGGGCTCCAGAGGCCGGCACCCCCACCCCCCCCCCCAATGAAGCATCGCCTGAGGACCTCCTCAGTCAGGCGGCTTGAAGTCAGGAGGGTAAGAGGAAGGGGTAGAGGTGGGGAGGAGAAGCAGGAGGGGGGTGGTGGAAAGGGTTGGTTTGTACAGAAATACTGATGATTTCAGACTAATGTTCGGTTTAAATGTCTTTTATTTAACAAAACCTTGTAGCACATTGTCTCAGATAGCTGCACCATTACACGCTCGTGATTCCTTATCAAAGGGTATAATCACACTTAATTTCAATCAACTTAAACTTTAATTGTCACCAAGGTGATGCCCACCATTGATGTATGACCTGCACACCCAGCAGTGTGTCAGCCTTGTAAATAACACCAATGTTCTTTCAGGCAAAGTGATCATTGATGAGCTCCTGACAAGGTCTTGCAGCTATCATGCGCACTTTCATGCAGTCTACAGGGGGGAGGGAGCATGGCTTCAGCATCGGCCTGATTGTATGGGCCGATGTCAGCGTCCGCCTCCTCATCCTCCTCTACTTCTCTCTGGTGAGGTGGACTGTCAGACTCATCAGGCAATTCTTGTCCTCTTCTGATAGTCAAGTTGTGTAGCATGGAGCACACCACCACGAATTGAGCCATCTGCTCAGGGTGGTATTGGAGCTCGCCTCCTGAGTACTTCAGGCATCTAAAGCGCTGCTTCAGCACTCCAATGGTTTTCTCCACGATATTGCAAGTTGCTCTGTGGCTCTCGTTGTATCGCCTCTTGGCCTCGGTGTGCGTGTCACGCAGGGGAGTCATCAGCCAGGTGGCGAGGCCATATCCTTTGTCCCCAAGCATCCAGCATTGACCTTGTGGCTCATTGTTAAACAAGTCAGATACAGTACTCTCACGCAGGATGTGAGCATCATGAATGCTGCCCAGAAATTGAGCATTCACTGCCAGTATTCGCTGGTGGTCGACAACCAGTTGGACATTCAGGGAGTGGAATCCCTTGCGGTTGCTGAAAACCTCAGCATCCTGAAAAGGTGCCCGCATCGCAATGTGCATACAGTCTATTGCTCCCTGCACCTTGGGGAAGTTTGCAATTCAAGAGCCCTCTCACTCTATGCCTCCCTGGTCATAGGGAACACGATCAAGTCCCTCCTGCGTGTGTACAGGGCTTCAGTGACCTGTCTAATACAGCGATGTGTGGCATGCTGAAAAAGTCCGCAAATGTCTCCAGTTGTGGCCTGAAAAGAACTCGAAGCGTAGAACGACAGTGCCGCGGTGACTTTGACCTCGACGGACAGTGCAGTACTGATGATTCTGGCAGGCTGCACATCTTCCCTTATCAGCTGACATACCCCAGTGATAACCTCTTTGTGGAAGCGCAGTCTCCAAAGGCAGGTGGTGTCAGGCAAGTCGAGGTAAGAATGCTTCTCCTTGTACTTGCAGGGGGTGTAATGTCTGGTCCTCCTCATCTGTCTGTCACTTCGTACATTGGACACATAATGCAGTGAAGCATTCCTTCGGTGATGTCGGGTCTGCTGCATGTATTTGGTCACCAAGAGAGGGTGAGAAAGGATAGGCCCCATTGCAGTAGCTCTCTGTTTTCCACAGTGTGGTCAAGATGTTCACATCAACTCCAACAACCTGCAGAGTACATCCGAACTCCGCCGAGGTTGAAGCACAGCAGCCTTTTAAAGGACGTGACATGTGATCTACAACATGGCATCCATAACACTGTGATTCGTTCCAGTTATTTCCACTTTTTGTGGGTGGTTTTTTGAGCGAGCGATATTGTGGACGATACGTGTGCGAGGTGGTGAAATTGATGATGGGCGATCTCCATGGCCGCTAGTTTGGTAAATATGCTCTTTACGACAATAAACAGTGGACGGGTGTTAATATTGAATCGCGGCATTACATCCGTGCGGAAAGTAACGCTGGGCGATATGGGCATTGAATTCGTCCATTCTACTGATTCCGCCCAAAAAAATGGGTGGGCGAAAATATTTTTTATCAGCGTTAAGCACATGGAGAAAGTAACGTTCGGTGAAAAGTTTCCGAAAAATGCCCGCCAGTTTCCATTTTTGTGCCAAAATGGGCGATATATTGGCATTATACTCATTTCAGTGGTAAAATGGGCGTTAAGTATGCAAAAAAAGTGGAGGTTCTAACCCCTGGAGTGGGACTTGAACCCACAACCTTCTGACTAAGAGGCAAGTGTACATACTACCCACTGAGCCACAGCTGAGACTTTCTTTAACTGCATTTACCAGCACTTTGATGATCCCAGAAAGAAAGCCACCAAAAATTTTTTAAAAACTAAAATGCATAATAATGAACAAAACCTGAAGATGAAGGTTTTGATAAATATTGATGCACTGCAGACATAATATCTACTTTAGGGTTAGAAATTAATTTTTTGGTGAAAGCAGCATTTTTTCACCAAAAACACTGTTTTCACTCTGCTACTGCTATGAGGCCTAAAATTCAGGCTTCAATTTGTGCAGTGGTAAAAATCGGTGTTGCATGACAATTCGTGGCGCAAACCGCGAATTTTCTGCAACTTTACTCCGAGGCCGATACCGCTGCAAGAGAGGCCTTGGGAGAAAGGGAAAACAGCCCCCAAAATTGCAAAAAAAAATTAAAAATCACAAAACATTCACAAGACACTTAACTATCGAATCGCTAAAAAATAAAAACTTTAACTTACCTTTTTTGCAGGTCTTCATACCTACTGTTGTTCCAGGTTTTTTCCTGGCCTTTTTTTTCGCGCAATATATAGGTGCACGCTGAGCCAAATTTTAGGTGAAAGCACGATTTTGAGTCTTGCACGGTGATGGTCCTCTCCCCAAAGACATTTAAAAACCGCCGCCGCAAGACTTCTCTGAATTTACCGCCGCACATTTTCCATATCACCAAAAAACAGGCGCAAGGTTGGCGAACCTTTAGCCCCAGGAGTTAGTTAGTAGCTCAAATGAATCTGTTGAAGATACAACTATCTGTTATTAATGCATCTTTGGAATGTCTAAGAAAAAAATATATCAAGGTCATGCTACATGATGTTCCTTTTGATAAGCTCATAATAAAAGATGGAACTGAGTACTGTGTACAATGAGCAAGTGTGACCTTAGCTCCTTTAATGAGACTCCAGAGTGCAGGTACCTTGTGGGTGACCTGCTTATATACCGTGCTCCCAAGGACTGCTGGGATCCCTTGGGACTCCAACAGGTAGGCCCTCTGGTGGTAGTGAAATACAGGTTGCAAGGGGCTAAATACATAACATCACTCCCCGTGAAGTCAATAGTACACTTATTTACAAGGTGAGACGATCTGGGGCTTTTCGCTCCCTTGTCGATCGTCTCAGTACAAATGCGGGTGTGGGTGAGTTGGTTAGTTCTTCACTGGGCTGCTGGGCAGCCGGTCTTGCCGGGCTGCTGGGGATGGTGAGTTCAGCTTCGTGGTCAACCATGATGTCAGGTGTCACTTGTGTGTGTGTTGGATGGTCAAAGTTGGTGGTGTCTTCTTCGGGTTGTTCGTAGCTGTTGGTGAACCGCAATTTGATTTGGTCCAAATGTTTTCTGCATGTTGGTCCATTGGCCAATTTGACCTGAAACACCCTATTCCCCTCTTTGGCTGTGACCGTGTCAGGGAGCCATTTGGGACCATTTCCAGAATTGAGTACAAACACAGGATCATTGATCTCAATATCGCATGACAAATTTGCGCAGTGTTGGTAAACATTTTGTTGATGTCACCTGCCCTCCATGTGATCATGGAGATCATGGTGGATGAGAGAGAGCCTTGTTTTGAGCGCCCTTTTCATGAGCAGCTTGGCTGGGGGAACTCCAGTGAGTGAGTGGGGTCTGGTGCGGTAGCTGAGCAGCACTCGGGACAGCCGGGTCTGCAGGGAACCTTCCGACATGCGTTTCAAGCTTTCCTTGATGGACTGAAATGCCCGTTCTGCCTGGCTGTTGGATGCGAGTTTGAACGGGGCAAATGTGACGTGTTTGATCACATTGCGGGTCACGAATTCCTTGAATTCAGCACTGGTGAAGCATGGCCCATTGTCGCTGACCAGACATCAGGCAGGCCTTGTATGGCAAACATGGCTCGTAGGCTTTCAATAGTGGCTGTGGACGTGCTTACAGACATTATCGCACATTCAATCCATTTTGAGTAAGCGTCCACGACAACCAAAAACATTTTGCCTAGAAATGGGCCCACATAGTCCACGTGGATCCTCGACCACGGTTTGGAGGGCCACAACCACAAACTTAGCAGTGCCTCTCTGGGTGCATTGCTCAGCTGAGAGTACGCATGACTCTAAATCTGAGTCGATGCCGGGCCACCACACATGGGATCTGGCTGTGGCTTTCATCATTACAATGCCTGGGTGGGTGCTGTGCAGTTCACAAATGAACGTATCTCTGCCTTTCTTGGGCAAGTCCACGCGATTGCCCCACAACAGACAATCCACCTGCAAGGACATTTCGTCTTTGTGCCTGTGGAACGGCTTAATCACCGCCTGCATCTCCGCTGGGACGCTGGACCAGCGCCCATGGAGGACACAGTTTTTTTACCAAGGACAGTAAAGAATCCTGGCAGGTCCAGATCCTGATCTGGCGGGCCGTGACGGGGGACTTCTCGTTCTCGAATGCCTCCATTACCATGAGCAAGTCCGCTGGCTGTGCCATTTCCACCCTGGTGGTGGGCAATAGCAGCCGACTGAGAGCACCTGCGCAGTTCTCTGTGCCCGGTCTGTGGCGGATTACATAGTTGTATGCTGACAGCGTGAGCGCCCATCTTTGGATATGGGCAGAGACATTGGTGTTAATCCTTTTGCTCTCAGAGAACAGCGATATGAGCGGATTGTGGTCAGTTTCAAGTTCAAACTTGAGGCCAAGAAAGTACTGGTGCATTTTTTTTAACCCCGTAAACGCATGCCAGTGCTTCTTTTTCAATCATGCTACAGGCCCTTCGGCCTTGGACAAACTCCTGGACACATAAGCAACCGGTTGCAAAATCCCCAATTTGTTAGCCTGTTGTCACACACACCCGACCCCGTATGACGAATCATCGCAAGCCAGCACTAATCTTTTACAAGGGTTATACAGGACAAGCAGTTTGTTTGAACACAACAGATTTCCGGCTTTCTTAAAGGCAGCCTCTTGTGAATTCCCCCATACTCAGTCGTCTCCCTTACACAGCAGCGCATGTAGGGGTTCTAGCAGGGTGTTTAACCCAGGTAGGAAATTAGTGAAATAATTAAGAAGTCCCAGGAACGACTGCAGCTCCGTCACATTCTGTGGTCTCGGCGCGTTCTTGATGGCCTCCGTCTTGCCGTCGGTGGGTCTGATGCCGTCTGCTGCGAATCTTCTTCTTAAGAACTCGACCTCCTGCGCCAGGAAAACACACTTCAAGCGTTTCAACCTAAGCCACACGCGATCCAACCGACTAAGATCCCCTTCCAGGTTCTGCAAGTGTTCGATGGTGTCCCGACCTGTAACCAGTATGTCATCCTAGAAAACCACGGTGTGAGGAACCGACTTTAGCAGGCTCTCCATGTTCCATTGGAAGCTTGCCGCGGCCGACCGAATCCTGAACGGGCATCTGTTCTAGATGAACAGACTTTTGTACGTGTTGATGCAGGTGAGGCCTTTCGAAGACTCCTCCAGCTCCTGCATCATGTAGACCGAGATCAGGTCCAGCTTGGTGAACATCTTCCCTCCAGCCAGGGTCGCAAATAGGTCGTCTGTCTTGGGTAGCAGGTACTGGTCCTGTAGCGAAAAACAGTTCATCGTTACTTTATAGTCCCCACAAATTCTGACCGTGGCGTCCTCTTTAAGTCCCCGGATGATTGGACTAGCCCATACGTTGAATTTCACTAGCGCGATGATGCCTTCTCGCTGCAGCCTGTCCAGCTCAATTTCCACTTTCTCATGCATCATGTACGGTACTGCCTGTGCCTTGTGGTGGATGGGTTGCGTACCGGGAACCAAATGGACCTGCACTTTCACCCCCGAGAAGCTTCCAGTGCCTGGCTCGAACAACGATGGAAACTTGCTCAGAACCTGGGCACATGAGGCGTCGTCGACGGACGAGAGCGCTCGGATGTCGTCCCAGTTCCAGCGGATTTTTCCCAGCCAGCTGCTGCCAAACAATGTGGGGCCATCCCCTGGCACAATCCACAGCGAGAGTTCGTGTACTGCTCCATCATAGGAGAATTTGACTTCTGCACTGCCAATTACAGGGATTAGTTCCTTGGTGTAAGTTTTTAGTTTGATGTGAATGGGGCTGAGCTTGGGCCTGTGTCCCTTGTTGCACCACAGCCTGTCGAAGGCCTTTTTACTCATTATGGACTGACTTGCACCCGTGTCCAGTTCCTTTGAAACTGGAATTCCGTTCAATTCAACTTTCAACTTTATTGGTGGACATTTCGTAGTGAATGTGTGTACCCCGTAAACTTCTGCCTCCTCGGTTCGAGTCTCCGATTCAGTCTGATCCACAGTGGATCGATCTTCCTCTGCAACGTGGTGGTTTGCAGGGTTTACAGCTCGCCTGCATATTCACTGGATGTGTCCCATTGTTCTGCAACCGTTGCATGCTTAGTGCTTGAAGCGGCATTGATGGGGCCGATGATCACCTCCACAGTGCCAACAAGGTGTTAACTGCCTCGCATTAATGATTGATGGCGGACTCTGGGTCATCTGAGGTTGGGCAGCAGCAGCCGGCGTGTACATTCTGCCATGTATATTTCTGCTCGAAACCGATGTTACTTTGTGCACAGTACTGGCCGAAACTTCTTTACTTTGCGAAATCTGTTTGGTGTTGTCACTGGTGGACATAAATGCCTGGGCTATCGTTATGGCTTTACCTAGATTCGGAGTTTCAACGGTTAACAGTTTGCGAAAGATTGCCTCATGGCCAATCCCCAGTACAAAAATGTCTCCAAGCATTTGTTCTAGGAACCCCTCAAATTCACAATGTCCTGCAAGACATAGCTCGTCACTTCCTGGCCCTCCGACCGTTGACACGTGTAGAACCGATATCGCGCCATCAAAACGCTTTCCTTAGGATTTAGGTGCTCCCGGACCAGCGTACACAGTTTTTCATAGGATTTAGCTGTTGGTTTTGCCAGAGCTAGGAGATTCTTCATGAGGCTATAGGTTGTTGCCCCACAGACAGTGAGGAGGATTGCCCTTCGTTTGGCAGCGTTCGCGTCCCCTTCCAGCTCGTTGGCCACAAAGTATTGGTCGCGTCTCTCCACAAAGGCCTCCCAATCATCCCCTTCTGAGAACTTCTCCAGGATACCAACTGTTCTTTGTATTTTCGCGCGGTTGTTCGTTACCTCGTCGCCAATTGATAAGCTCATAATAAAGGATGAAACTGAGTACTGTGTACAATGAGCAAGTGTGACCTTAGCTCCTTTAATGAGACTCCAGAGTGCAGGTATCTCGTGGGTGGCCTGCTTATATACCATGCTCCCAAGGGATGCTGGGACCCCTTGGGACTCCAACAGGTAGGCCCTCTGGTGGTAGTGAAATACAGGTTGCAAGGGGTTAAATACATAACACTTTTCACTCAATATTATCTTTGTTCTCCTTTTTTCAGCTGGTATTGATAATAAAATCTGTATGGAAAGAAATCAGAACACTTGTGATTTCTTTCCATACAGATTTTATTATCAATACCAATACATTATTATCAATGTCTTGTCAGAATTGGCTGATTTTCCCTCAGGTTCACTCAGGCTAATAGGAGCCCATTCTGGTCCATCTCTAAAGCATCCTGAATAGTTCTTCAACAACCAGTTCGAAGGCAATTGCTGACTTGTTGACCCTCTATTATTTAGAAAGCTTTCCAAAAGAGCTGATTCATAGTTACCATGAGCACTAAAAATGTACAGTCTTCAAGACCTCTTCAGGTGAGGTGCAGAAGTGAGCTGCTCAAAATCAGAGGTAGCTTTTTCATGGTAAGAGGATTCATAGTTGCATTTTTCATTGACTCACCTTCCAGGTCTGTCTCGTCAGAGATCCAAGAGACAGAAATGAAAAATCCCTCGGAATAGGTACTTAATAACATCAAATATATAATACATTGGTTCCTCCATGCAAATACTAAAAATCAATTTATCCTCCACACCTGCAATGAGCTGGACATAGCAAAATGAAAAGAACAAGGGGGGGGCGAAATTCAGGGTCCCGGGAAGGACCGTTACCGTGGGTTTTCCGCGGCTATTCGGCAAAATCACGGTACCACGTTTCGGGCGATTAGCCCCCGCGACGCATATTCAGCGCGGGGGGGGGGGGGGGGGCGGGGGGCAGTTGGGCGGTCTGCACTTCTGCTGCAAACCGCCAACTTCCACCGCGGTATGGGGCTTGCAGCCATATTGACGTCATCAGGGTGCCTGCCACTGCAAATTCACCATAAAAACTGAGGTTTTTTTTCCCCACAGCGCCCTGCCAGCTTTTTTGGTCAGAGCACTTTGCCGTGCTGCTCCACACCGCTGAAGGAGGAGAACGGAGGATTACCGCGATCGGGTATTTTTGGTCATAACTTTTTCTGTTGCTTTCTGTGCATTTGGTAAACCTGCAGAGTACTGTTCATAAGTTTTGGAGAGTTTTGAAGACTTTTTAGTGCAGGCCTGCAGGCTTCATTCTCTGCTCCACAGAGGCCTGCTTGTGAGGGTCCAGCCTTCACACAGAATGGGCTCGGTGTTGGCAGGGGACTGCCTTGTGAGATGCAGGGACCACGCAGGAGAAGACGGCGCCATCATCAACGGGTGCAGAAGCAGCGGGCAAGGGAGGCAGCAGCCATCGCTGCCCAACATCAAGAAGGGCCTGCAGATGGGCGCAGACCTCCACGTAGAGAGGGTGGCCAGGAGGGAGATGGCTTGAGGAGGAGGGTCAGGGAGCTGACCCCCCGCACCACATACTGGGCCAGGAGCCTTGCCAGCAACAGCCTGCAGCAGTTCCGGAACATGAGGAGGAATAGGGACAAGGCAATCAGCCAGGTGCCATGGGAGGTGGCCAGCGCAGACCTAGGGGAAAGAGGCCCTACCGTCAAAGGGTCTACTGACGTCAGTTCTCCTTCCTGGAGCTCAGATTTAGAAAGGGCGTACTGAGGGAGCTGTGCAATGTCCTGTGCCAAGATCTGGAGCCTCACACAAGGCTCAGGATAGCTCTGACTGTTGAGACCAAGGTCACCATAGCTCTGAACTTTTATGCTACAGGACCTTTCCAGTCTGTGACTGCAGACATCACCAACATCTCCCAATTCTCTGCCCATCGCTCCATCTGGCAGGTCACCGATGCTCTGTATTGGAGAAGAATGGACTATATCTCCTTCCTGATGACCAGGGAGAAGCAGGTGGAGCGGCAGGCCGGATTTGTCCAGATTGCAGGGTTCCCCAGGGTGCCATCGACTGCACACACGTTGGCCTGAGGGCGCCACAACACCTCCCGAGCTCTTCATCAATGGCAAGAGATTCCACTCCCTCAATGTGCAGCTGGTGTGTGACCACCAGCGTAGGATCCTGACAGTTGATGCCAGGTATCCAGGCAGCAGCCATGATTCCTTTATTCTGTGCCAGAGCAGTGTGCCCGCCCTCTTCACTGGGCAAATCAGGATTGTGGATGGCAGCTTGGTGACAAGGGATATCCCCTGTCCACTTGGCTGTTGACTCCACTATGGAACCCCAGCACAGCGGCCAAGCATGTCTACAGTGATGCTCATTCTGGCACCAGGTGCATCATCGAGCACTGCATTGGGATCCTCAAGCAGAGGTTCTATTGCCTGGACCGGTCTGGTGGCGCCTTGCAGTTCTCTCCTCAACGGGTCTCCATATTCGTGGTGGTCTGCTGTATGTTGCACAACCTGGCCCTCATGAGGGGCCAGCCGCTGGAGGTCGAGCCAGCAGTACCACCTGATGAGGAGGAGGCACAGGAGGAGGCGCAGGCGGAGGAGGAGGAAGAGGATCCTCATCACCACCCAGGCAGGAGGAGGCGTCGCTATCGCAGCCCTGCAAGGGAGGTGCAGACACGTCTCATTGCTGCTCGATTCACATAATCTCATCCCCACATGTCCCTCCAGCTCTTATTTTCCATGGCCATCCCAATGAGTGCCTTCACAAAGAATTGGCCACTCTCAAATGAAACACCTGCCCAGATATATGTGCAAAAAAATAAAGATTTATGACATGATCCAAGTAGGCACAAAAAGACAACAGAACAAAAAACAGTACAGGAAACTTACACAAAAACATTATTTCTCACTCTTGTGCATTTTCTTATAACCCCTCTTACGTGTGCCTATCCTACCACTACGCCTAAGTGTCTCCCCTGTAGCTGCCTCATGGGTCTGGAAGGCTGCTGTGTTTCCTGTGTGGAAGCTGTAGATGTCATTCTCGGATGCCCTCGATCAGCTTTGACCCTGGAATGGCCGGCTGCAGACTGGTCAGCACCCTCCTGGGAGGGTTCAGTCTGGCTTGGGTTGGGCGAGGCTATGCGTGGAGGCACTGGCGAAGTGGCAGGTCTGGGACCAGAAATGGTGTGATCCTGAGAGAGCACATCATCAATGTCATGTATGTACATGCCGTTTGTAGCCACCAGATGGTGTCATTGTTGGAGGCCACTGAGCAGCACGCACATGGTGCTGCTCAGGTATAAAAGGCCAGCCATTTTGTGAGTCAGGCACTTTAGCACTAAATAAAGCACAGGCAAGGTTGTACCTTGCTTAGTTAAACAGTACTCAGTTTGAACCTTTATTGCATACATAACATTTGGCGACGAGAATACAAGAACCTTTGTTTGCAAAATGAGCACGATTGGATTTTTAGAGCGATTCGTGGAGGGAGAAGATTGGGCAGACTTTGTGAGCCGTTTGAACCAGTACTTCGTGGCAACAAAATGAAGGGGGTCGATGATGCAGATCGGCGTCGGGCCGTGTTCCTCACTGTGTGCGGTTCAAAGATCTACGGTCTGATAAAGAATCTACTCATGCCGAGTGATCCAACAGAGAAAACGTACGAGGAGTTGAGTACATTGGTACGGGAGCACCTCAAGCCAGACGACGGCATCATCATCTCGAGATACAGGTTTTATACACCGCATTCGATCGGAGGGCCAGAGCGCGGTGGAATTCGTTGCCGACCTGAGACGTCTAGCGGGACCGTGCAAGTTCGGGACGGGGTTGGCAGACATGCTACAGGACTTCTTTGTTATCGGTATCAACCACTAGGTGATCCTGTGCAAACTTCTGGCGGTGGAAGAGTTGGATTTAAAAAGGGCCATCCAGATCGCTCAATCATGTCTGACGACGGACAGGAGTTTAAAGCAAATGTCGGTGAAGAACCGAACCTCGGCAAGTACTGTAAATGCGATTGATTCGGCGTTCGGCAGAGCGGCACATGGCAGGACCTATCCGGCTGCGTTCGCAAATGATTCGGCATTCGTCTGAGCGGCACATGACAGGGCCTATCCGGCTGCGTTCGCGAAACCTGTGGCTGCCCAAAGTCCGCCAGCAGGAATATATCCGACTACTCCGTGTTGGCGTTGTGGGGGAAATCACCGGCACCAGCAGTGCCGATTTAAGCAATATAGTTGCAAAAGCTGTCTGAGAGTGGGGCATCTCCAGCGCAAGTGTCCGCAGATGAGCAAGCGAGCTGCGACACACCACATGGAGGATGAGAGTCAGACTAGCGCGGATCCGGATACGCAATCCGAGATGCCAGAGGAGGAAGTCTATAGACTGTACTCTTTCATAACCAAAAGTAAACCAATTTTGATTAATGTGAAGTTTAACGGGATACCGGTATCGATGGAACTGGACACAGAGGCAAGTCAATCGATCATGAACGAGAGGGCATTTAATAAACTGTGGGATACTAAGACTGCGAGGCCCAGGCTGAGCCCTGTTACTGCCAAGCTGCGCACATACACCAAAGAACTGATAAAGGTGATTGGCAGTGCACAAATTAATGTGTCGCATAACGGTGTGGTTCATGAGTTACCGCTGTGGATTGTTCCATGCAATGGCCCAACGCTGCTCGGCAGGAGCTGGTTGGAAAAAATCAGATGCGACTGGAATGACATAAAGGCATTGTCGTCGGAGGAAGATACATGTGCCCAAGTTTCCCTCGCTGTTCGAACCAGGTATCGGCAACTTCACGGGAGCCAAGTTGCAGATCCACATGGATTCGGATGCATGACCTGTCCATCATAAAGCTCGGGTAATGCCGTATATGATGAGGGAGAAGGTCGAAATTGAACTGGACAGACTCCAGCGTGAAGGGATCATATCACAGGTTGAATTGAATGAATGGGCCAGCCCCATTGTTCCTGTGCTGAAAAGTGATGGCACAGTCAGAATCTGTGGAGACTACAAAACAACGATCAACAGGGTTTCGAAACAAGATCAGTACCCGTTACCGAAGGCCGATGACTTATTTGTGATGCTAGCCGGTGGGAAGTCGTTCACAAAACTGGACTTGACGTTGGCCTATATGACGAAGGAGTTGGTCGAGACGTCGAAGAGACTTACGTGCATTAACACGCACAAAGGACTGTTTATTTACCACAGGTGCCCATTTGGAATTCGCTCGGCTGCAGCATGTTGGCCTTCATAGCTAGGGGATTTGAGTTTAGGAGCAGGGAGGTCTTACTGCAGTTGTACAGGGTCTTGGTGAGGCCTCACCTGGAATATTATGTTCAGTTTTGGTCTCCTAATCTGCTATTGAGGGAGTGCAGCAAAGGTTCACCAGACTGATTCCCGGGATGGCAGGATTGACATATGAGGAGAGACTGGATCGACTAGGCCTGTATTCACTGGAGTTTAGAAGGATAAGAGGGGATCTCATAGAAACATATAAAATTCTGATGGGACTGGACAGGTTAGATGCAGGAAGAATGTTCCCACTGTTGGGGATGTCCAGAACCAGGGGTCACAGTCTAAGGATAAGGGGTAAACTATTTAGGATCGAGATGAGGAGAAACTTCTTCACTCAGAGAGTTTTGGACCTGTGGAATTCTCTACCGCAGAGAGTTGTTGATGCCAGTTCGTTAGATATATTCAAGAGGGAGTTAGATATGGCCCTTGTGGCTAAAGGGATCAAGGGGTATGGAGAGAAAGCAGGAAAGGGGTACTGAGGTGAATGATCAACCATGATCTTATTGAATGGTGGTGCAAGCTCAAAGGGCTGAATGGCCTACTCCTGCATCTATTTTCTATGTTTCTACATTTCTAATGTTCCAGAGGAATATGGAAAGTCTACTGAAGTCCATTCCCGGAACCGTCGTGTTCCAAGATGACATCCTGATCACCGGTCGTGACTCCAAGGAACATCTGAACAACCTGGAAGAGGTTCTGCTGCATTTGGACAGAGTGGGACTCAGACTGAAACGCTCGAAGTGCGTCTTCATGGCACCGGAGGTCGAATTCCTCGGGAGGAAAATCTCTGCTGATGGCATCAGACCTACTGACGTGAAAACCAAAGCCATCAAGAATGCACCCAAACTGTAGAATGTGACGGAGCTGCATTTGTTCCTGGGTCTACTCAACTACTTTGGTAACTTCCTACCTAAATTGAGCACCTTACTTGAACCACTGCACATGCTATTGAGAAAAGGCAACAACTGGGTGTGGGCCGCATTGCAAGACAGAGCTTTCGAGAAAGCCACCAATCTACTTTGCTCGAACAAGCTGCTGGTACATTATGATCCATGTAAACGTTTAGTTTTGGCCTATGACGCATCGTCATATGGAATTGGTTGCGTGTTACAACAAGCCAATGAGTCAGGGAAACTTCAACCTGTCACATATGCATCCAAAAGTTTGTCTAAAGCAGAAAGAGCCTACAGTATGGTAGAAAAAGAAGCTTTAGCGTGTGTGTACGGTGTTAAAAAGATGCATCAATACCTGTTCGGTCTGAGGTTCGAATTAGAGACCGATCACAAGCCGCTCATTTCGTTGTTTTCTGAGAGCAAAGGTATCAATACCAACACTTCATCCCGCATCCAAAGGTGGGTGCTGACATTATCTGCCTATGATTGTGTAATTCACCACAGAACTGGCATAGAGAATTGTGCCAATGCTTTGAGCCGGTTGCCGTTGCCCACACCAGAGGTGGAAACGCCACAACCGTCAGATTTAATGTCAATCATGGATGCTTTTGAGAGTGAAGGTACCCCTGTCACGGCTCAACAGGTTAAGACCTGGACCAGCCAGGACCCGATATTATCGGTGGTAAAGGGTTGCATTCTCAAAGGGGATTGGTCTGCCATACCTAAGCAAATGTGCGAGGAGACCAAGCCGTACATTCATCGCAAGGATGAATTGTGTTGTAATGCCTTCGAAAGGGAGAAGTTTGTGCGTGAGTTACACAGCACACATCCTGGTATAGTGATGATGAAGGCCATCGCCAGGTCCCACATATGGTGGCCAGGAATTGATTCTGAGCTGGAAGCATGCGTGCATCAGTGCAACACCTGCATGCAGCTCAGCACCAGCAGAATCACCGCTGAGTCTGTGGTCATGGCCATCCAAACCTTGGTCCAGGATCCATGTAGATTTTGCAGGTCCCTTCCTGTGGTTTTTAGTGGTGGTGGATGCTTATTCGAAGTGGATAGAATGCATAATTATGGCATCCAGTACATCCACGACAACCATCTCAATGTCATGTTCGCAACACACGGTCTGCCTGACACAGTGGTGAGTGACAATGGGTCGTGCTTCACCAGGCAGGAGTTTCAGGAGTTTGTAAAACTTAACGGCATAAAATATGTAAGGTCAGCACCGTTCAAGCCTGCGTCCAACGGGCAAGCAGAACGTGCAGTACAAATTATCAAGCAAAGCATGAGGAGAGTAACCCAAGGGTCACTGCAGACCCGCTTGTCTTGCATACTGCTGAGTTACAGGACAAGACCATACACACTCATAGGGATCTCGCCTGCTGAACTCATGATGAAAAGAGGTCTTAAGACCAAGTTATCTCTTATACACCCGGATTTAAGTAATCATGTTGAATACAGAAGACAGAGTCAACAAGGGTACCACGATCGCGCAACTGTGTCACGCGAGATTTCTGTTAATAATCCTGTATATATGTTGAACTATGGTCAGGGTCCCAAATGGATCGCTGGTACGGTCATGGCCAAGGAGGGCAACAGAGTATTTGTTATAAAGCTCAAGAATGGGCAAACTTGCAGGAAACACATGGAACAAACAAAGCTGAGGCAAACAGACGAGCCAGAGCAGTCGGACAAAGAAACCGTCGACGACCAACCAACCTACCAGCAGCCTTCAGTGAACTCAAAGGTCATCAGTGAAGCCGGAATTTCCATCACAGACTTGTTCAATAAAAATGGACTTGCAATTCCTGACATGGCCACTGCCACCCCCAACAAGTCAGCCATCCAGCCACCAGCCACAACAGACTCCGCACACTCACCCAAGGCTGGAATCGAACTGAGACAGTCAACCCGGGAGCGTAAAGCACCGGACCGTCTCAACCTGTGAAAGACTGTGATAAGGTCTCAGAGGAGGGTATTGTCATGTATGTACATGCTGTTTGTAGCCACCAGATGTTGTCATGGTTGGAGACCATTGAGCATACGCATATGGTACTGCTCGCATATAAAAGGCCAGCTATTTTGTGAGTCAGGCACTTTGGGACTAAATAAAGCACAGGCAAGGTCGTACCTTGCTTAGCTAAACAGTACTCAGTTTGAACCTTTATTGCATACATAACAATCAGGATCCTGGTTTGAGGGGCCTGAGTCACTCACCGGGGTCGATACATTACCACCACCACCAAGCTGAGGGAGGTCAGGTCGGCACTGTTGAACGACACTGGGAAGGTCAGCGTCAGCAGTACCGTGGCCCACAGGGAATGCACCATGTCCGCCCACAAGTGCCTCAACCTTCTCCTTCAAGTGTGTGAGGACCTGGATCTCTGCCTTACCACCACCAGTCATCCTCTGCTCCATGCAATTAGGAGTAAGTTTGGCCTGCAAAAGTACCACTGTGATGACGCATCAGAAATTAGTGCACAAGTGTTTGTCCCTGACATTTAGCTGTAAGTGTGAGATGAAAGGGAGCCTCCATTGCGATAACAGACATATAAATATATATATATATATACTTATATATAGAGAGAGAGAGGCATCAACAATGAAATGTTGCTTCAGTGACTAAACAGTGAGGATGGGAAATAAGAGAATGTTAAAAAAGAGGCTTGAAGATGCAAGGTCAGCAGTTGGTTGGCACAGGTGCTCACTTTCATAAGATGGATGATATCATTCAAACGCTTTCTGCACTGCGTCGCAGTCTGGTTATGAATGGAGGTTCCTGAAAGCTCCCCAGCAATCTCACTCCATGCATTGGTTAAGACCTCACGAATGGGTCTCCCCACGTCCAGATAAATCAGTCTCCTGCTGCCCTCGACAGCTTGCATGAGGGTCTCCAGCTCTGCATCAGTAAATTGTTTGCCTTCCTTAGTCCACGAGCACCAGCCATCCTGCAATCTAACTCCTTCCTTCCTCAGGGCCTAGCTGCAAACCTTGGCCTTTAAGGAGGCCAGGGAGCAGCTGCATCATTAACAATGTTGAATTTCTTGGTCATGACACCGCTTCAATCAGGCCACCCACACCGCTGCAAACTGGCGTTTCCAGCCGCTCCTTATGCCAGTTTTTTTTGCCTGAATTTCGATCGGGGGGCCCTGCCCCAAATATTGCAGCGGTGATGGCTCGAAAAAGTCGGGAAGTGCGCCAGTTTTGTGGCGGCCTTGAATTTTGGCCCCAGGATGTTTAAATTCAGAAAAATACACAATCCATATATATTATTAAAAACTTTGTTTACAGCACACACTTCCTTTCTAATAAGCTTACTTCCTGTGTCGCAATTTTGCGTCATCTTTTTATATCAATCTTTATCGTTGAAACTAAGTATGGCAATATTTATAAGGAGGTGCGTAAGTAAATATTGCTCTGTAAACTGTCTACTAGTCATGATGTAGTTACAAGTTCTGGCTACCTTGTAGTGCTGAAATAAGTCTGTTCTGTTTCTTAACTCTGACTACCACCTTGACTTCTACCATACCCACCCGGTCCTCAACTGGCACCCACACACATGCAGTTTCCAGTGGAGGCCACGAGATAGTGGTGAGGAGTTGGGAACATTGGTCGATTTTTAACGTTCCTAGGTCAGGGATCCTGAGAGTAATTCTAATACATGCAACATTCTGAAATGAGCTAATTTAGCACAGCCTGGGGATTGAATCTGGAACCTTGTGGTCTATATGGCTAGTTCTCTGATTAATGCAGACCCAGCATAGTGGCTCAGGTACCACTATGTATCGGGCACTGGCCACATCTACAGGACAACAAGCATGCCTTAAAGAAAAAAAAGACTTGCATTTATATGGCGCCGTTCACGACCTCAGGACGTCCCAAAGTGCTTTATCGCCAATTAAGTACTTTTTAAGGGCTCTATTTTTGCCATCATTGGGCACCGTTTTTTTGGTGTCCATTGATTATTTTTGGAGTAATCGTGAATTTGCAACTTTTCTCAAAGTTTGTACACCGGATTTTTTGTACACCAGATTTTTTAGTGCTGGTCTGGTTCAAAATTGGATTCCGTGCAGTTTTTGGCCCTTTTTGGCCATTTAAGCGATTTTCCCCAACACCGATTTTTCTAAGGATGGTGCAGAGTGGCCTTAAATACCGTTCAGAAAAATCCTACATTAACTTAAGAAAATCATCGCTCAGGTCTGTATCGGAGCTGTTTCTTTGCAGTTTAGTTAGTCTTGCTCATAAAGATAGTTTATAATGATCATGTTGAAGTACATTCCTTTTTCATGTCTTTACATCAAAGATTCCTTGTTTTGGTGTTAACCCCCAGTTCCTGGTCCCACTGCAATCCCGGGTCGAATGGCCCCCCCATTCCCGGTCCCGCTATAACACCGGGCCAAATGCCCCACCCCGCCGCTGCAAGCCCTGGCTGTGGAACTTCAATTTGCAGGGGGAGCTTCAGCCCTCAGTGTGTCTCTCGTTACCCTAGCAACCTCAGCATTTGCCGCAGACTTAAAGCTCCACCCCCAGATTTAACTTCGTGTACCGCAGCGCCAAAATGAAATTTAACTTTGGCGAAAGTTGCAACTTTTTTTCGGCGCAATCAGGCACAAAAAAAACAGTCGGTAATCCTCATGGGCGCCAAAAATCGGCAAAGAGGAAAATTGAGCCCTAAGTGTAGTCACTGTTGTAATGTAGGGAACACAACAGCCAATTTGGCCACAGCGAGCTCCCATAAACAGCGATATTATAATGACTAGATCATCTATTTTTTTAGTGATGTTGATTGAGGGATAAGTATTGGCCAGGACATTGTTGATAACTCCCCTGCTCTTCTTTGAAATAGTGCTATGGGATCTTTTACGTCGTGCTGAGAGAGCAGATGGGGCCTCGGTTTAACATCTCATCCGAAAGACTGCACCTCTGACACTGCAGCACTCCCTTAGTGTCAGCTGAGATTTTTGTGGCATGTAATGGGAGATCAGCTACTTTAAATAATGTGTGTACCTTTTCAGTGCTTAGTGCATGATGGGATGGCGGGGCTGGGGGGCGGTCTTATTGAAGAAATGGGGCGAGCCGCTGGGGAAATGACCATCTTCTAATGAAATGTAAGGGGCAAGAAAGATCTTCCAGCTTTGAGAGGGCATGGACTTCAGGCTGAGTTCACGCCAGCCATACTTGACCACTTGTACTTTGGGAAATGCAGCAGTACGGCCACATTGGGCAGCTGTGTCATGCTGTTTGATGGGAAAGGAGATCAAGGTGCTGAACAATGCTTCAGGCAGCTGTTTGACCTGTGAGCAGCACGTTAACTGGTAGTGCAGTACTAGCTGGGAATAAGCCAGTAGTATAACAGTTGAGGGTAGTGCTGTTCCCATGTTGCAATTTGGCTGCAGGTTGCTTGCTGCAGATGGCAAAGCTATGCAAATGGCATCTTGCTGGCCCACAGGAAGCTGAGGCAGTTGTCCTTATTGGCAGGTCGGTGTGCCAAGGTCTGCACATATGGTCCTGTGCCTACTGATCTCCCTGGCATCCTGCTTTCATTTTGTACTACCTAAACTACAAAATGCTCTATTTAAAGCACTTTAAAAACAATCTTCCTTCAAGGATTAAGATTAAATTGGCTCCCGAAATAAAAATTTAAAAATTGAAGTATCAAAAATCTGGGAAAATATATAACATTAACATTGTACTAAAAATACAATAAGCAATGAAGTAATACGAACCTTTTGGCACTTTAAGAATACCTTTGCTCTGATTCCAAATGTACATTGAAAAAAGAACAAAGCCAGCACAAGTATTACATTAGGCTGCCTTGTGCTCTTTTAGATATCTATTGACGAAAGTTGGGGCTTGAGTGAGGTTTATCATGGCCCACTTGTTGCTTTCCACAGGTTTCTGGCTGGTGACATGCAGATATGTCCTGGGAGTTAAAATACCGCGGGCCTCAACCTTAGGTCAACCTTAAGCCTGTGACTCTGTTTTTTTTACTTGTTCCCCTTCTCTCCCCCCACCCCACTGCTCGCCCCAAATCCATGGGAGGTTAAAATCGACCCCTCAGTGTCAGCTGCAAAATGCTGTTTATACTTAGAAATGCAAATTATTTTAATTCTGTATTGACGCAAGATGCTTGGAAGGTAGGTAAGGACTAGATTAGTACTGGCTGTAATGATCCCTACTCCACAGCCAAACAATTTTCCATCACTCACCATTCAGGCTCATAAAGAACAGTCAACTTGGCTGAGGTATTAGAAGGCAATGGAACCATATTCCAAATGTGAGTCACTGTTCTTGGGAGAAAAAAACGGAAAACATTATTTTTCAAGTCAGATTTTTTGACTAGGTTATTTATGATTTTATTTTTAATATTTACATGTTTATTTTGAAATTTCACTCCTCCATTAACCCCCCCATACACTATTTTCTCGACTGAGGGTACACACAGTTGGCTCTCAGATCATAGCCAATGTTGGAGATGAAGCACGCGGTGCCCATCGGTACGCTTGAGGCCTTCCACAACCGGTGGGCACTGGAGGGACTGGTGTACTTTATCAACCCGGAAAACTAATTTTAATTTGATTTGTTTTTTATTTTAGTTACAGTTTATGTGTTGTGCCCCTTTTTAATTGGTGATGGCAATAGCTGTTAATCATAGTTCATTAACATAAAAGGTAGCCAATGTTGCGAGGTAACTGTTTGCTGGGGATATATGAAAAGTGCAGCCAGGGTAAGTTTCTGTGCTGTAAATACAACGGGGAAGACTTTCCGCTCGTTTGCATTTCTTTTCGGCAAATTTCACCCCAAATCCCTGCAACCGATCTTTTGCACTGGTCATCGCACTAGAAGCTGGCCCCACCCCCAAATCTGGCCACGCCCTGGAAGAATTAATCACTATTGACTACTGTTTGGAAAACTGTTCGGCTGTGGAGTAGGGATCATTACAGCCAGTACTGATTTAGTCCTTACCTACCTACCAAGCACAGGCACTTTCCAGCAACAGCTACTGGATTGCAAGCAGGAGCACGAACCATAGCTGATTTTTTTGCCTTTCCTAGCCAATGGGTAACTAGTTACTCATAACACAGCAGTGTCAGCTGTGGCTCAGTGTATAGCACACATGCCTCTAAGTCAGAAGGTTGTGGGTTCAAGTCTCCCCCTAGATACTTTGAGCACATAAATCTAGGTTAACACTCCAGTACTGTGTTGAGGGACTGCTGCACTGTTGGAGGTGCTGTCTTTCAGATGACATTTTAAACTGAGGACCCATCTGCTCTCTCAGGTGGATGTAAAAGATACCATAACACTATTTTGAAGAAGGGCAGGGGAGTTATCGCCAGTGTGCGAGATAATATTTTAATCAACATAACAAAAACAGATTATCTGGTCATTATCACAATGCTGTTTGTGGGAGCTTGCTGTGTGCAAATTGGCTGCCGTGTTTCCCACATTACAACAGTGACTATACTCCAAGAGTGCTTCATTGGTTGTAAAGCTCTTTGAGACATCCGGTGGTCATGAAAGACGCTATATAAATGCAAGTCTTTCTTTTCTTCTTTCTATTGGGAGTTTCTGCAAATTGCGCACTTTTGCAGACCTTCGAGTAAGCTCTAAAAATTAAGTTGGTTCTTTTGGGTGCAAGGATGCTAATAGGCATGTTTTGAAAGCTTTTAAATATTATTTTTTGTAAACTTACTTACAAACAGACCACTCTACCCCAATGTACCTAGCAGATGGTTCTGTATATATTTTTTAAAGTAACATTCAGTAATTCACTCACTGGTGGTGGATTGACACGATAAAAATTGCTTTTTTTTTGATAAACCCATTTTCAGCTGTAATAATGAAACTGCACCAGGTTACTGATCTTAGGCTCAATTTTCCTCGGTCATTTGCACCATTTTTTGTGCTGCTCGCCGTTTTTTTTGGCGTATTTATTTTTTTCCAAGTTTCCCCCTGCGATCTGCGCGAACGTAACTGACTTAGTTACGATTTTTCTAGGCCAGTTTTTTTTACGTCATCGTTCCCTCATGTCTGCGCCGATTTTTCGCAGTTTGACCAATATTTTTTCCTCCTAGGTCGGCGTATCTGGCCACTCCCGAAAAATTCCTTCTGGCACTTAAGAAAACCAGCGCACAGTGACAAATCGGCGCTGAAAGACGCCATTGTTTATAAATCAAAGATTTTGGAGGGAGTCAAGAATGCTGTCAAAATCAATAATAAAGTTGAACTTTTTTTGAACCTGTCAACAAAGTAAATGTAAATTTGTTGGATTTCAGAAGTTTTCTCATTTTTTTACTCACTCACACGCCACCACCGAACGTCTTGAAGCAGGGCTGGAGTGTCGTAGCTTTGGCCGGCAGAATCGGCCCCGGGCCCGGACACAGTGGCTCAGGGCTTGGCTAGAAAACAAGCCGTGGGGGGAGGAGAGAGAGAGAGAGAGAGAGAGAGGTGCCAATTGGAAGGCTCCGAGCCCGGGGAGCGAGGTGTCGATTGGTCGGCTTCTGAAGACTGCAATGAGTGGAGTGGAGTGGGACAAGGTGAGAAGTCATAAGACTGCGATTAGTTAACGGGGGTGGGGAGAGGAGAAGTCACAAGACCTTGGGTGTGGTCCATCCATACAGACCTTGGGGAGATCACTCTTTAAAATCACTTAAAAACTTTAAGACCACTTACAAACTTTTAAACTTGTAAATTTACATAACTTAGAAAAAACTTTTAATTTGAGAACAGTTACAACAGTAACAACAATAATAATAACAACAACAGCAGCAAAAAATGCTGCACCCACCCATCTCTCTTCTCCCTTATTCTAAGACCGCCCGCTACACTTGGTCATGGACTCTCCGCCACCCCTGCCCGCAGGCAGTGACACAGTGTTTCTGGGCTTGGTACCAAGCTTATTCTTTCTAAGATCTTGGGTACTGCGCATCTGTTGGGGAGGGGGCGTCGGCAGTGGCATCGACGTCAGGTGGCAAGTTGGAGGGCCAGGCTTTGGGCTCTTTAGAGGCTGGTGTGGGGATTGGGGTGACAGTTGATTCTGTCAATGGGCGCGGGGTCTGGGCACGTTCCCTTATTGCAGAAGTTAACTCCAACATGCCATGCCACATGCACCCTGAGAGTGTCTCAACGACCTGCAACATTCCCTCCCTCATGGTCAGTGATGTGGTTTGCACTACCTCTGACATTCCCTCCCTCATGACCACTATTCCCTCACTAATGGTCCTGGATATTGTTCCCATTTCTCGTGTCATTGCTGTTACTTCTCCCGCTACCTCATCACTCACCCCACTGATGGTATCCAGGAGTGATCAGGTAATGTCAATGCACTCCGGACTCAATGACATCATCTAAACTACATCTGTTAGATCCTGCACCTCAGGAGAGCACAGTCGAGCTCTCCTTCCCCTCCTCCCCACAGGTGTGCCTCGCTGCACCCCACCACTGGGACCCGCAACCTCGGAAGGTGGGGCCCTGGGTGTGCCTCGTTGCACCCCACCACTGGGACCCACAACCTTGGAAGATGTGAAACCATGGTGTTACGTATTGATGTGTGTATCGTCCTGGTACCTTGAATGTAATATAAGCACAATGGTACACCACAGAGGGCGCTGTGGTGGGAAACCTGAAAGTACCTGCAACAGGCAATATAAAAGGCTGACCACCACACCTGAGGGGCACTCTGAGGCTGTTCAATAAAGGACGAAGGTCACAGCAGTTAGATTAACACCAGACCGTGTTAGTCAGTGATTTGTGTGCTACATACACCACATTGGCGACAAGGAAGCGGACGAACTCCACGCAACCATGGCTACTCTGGGCTCGCTAAAGGATTTTACCGTGGGCAATGATTGGAGGCCTTAACGGAAAGGCTCGAGTACTACTTCACAGCAAACGATCTGACGGAAGACACGGACGCAATGAGAGATAAGCGTAAGGCAATATTGCTCTCCAGTTGTGGAGATGAGGTTTACTGTCTCGTCAGGGATTTGCTGGCACCCGGGAGCGCCAGGAACAAGTCATACGAGGAGCTGACTGAACTCATTCGTGACCAGTTGAAACCGAAGGAGAGCATCCTCACGGCCAGATACAAATTTTACCATCACTGCAGACCCGAGGGCCAGGATGTCACAAATATGCTGCGGACCTCAGGAGACTCGCGGCGCCGT
The DNA here is from genome assembly GCF_044704955.1 of Pristiophorus japonicus. Lineage (NCBI taxonomy): Eukaryota > Metazoa > Chordata > Chondrichthyes > Pristiophoridae > Pristiophorus > Pristiophorus japonicus. The sequence continues at coordinate 275,737,534 of NC_091979.1, read as the reverse complement.
GTGATTTTGGCGCACACCTTGACGAGGCGTTACAGAACGTTTTCGTTATGGGGATTGGCCATGAGGGTCTCCTTCACAAGCTGTTAGCCACGGAACCCACAGTCACTCTGACAAAGGCCATCACCATCAGCCGGGCACATATGACCTCGACTTGCAGCACCAAGCAAATAATCCACACAGTCTCGAACCCGGCAGACACTGTCCACAGGATAGCGCTCACCACGGACAAAACTGCAGAACATGGCTCTGCCCGGGGCAGAGAGCACGGACCTCGGGGTCCTGGAACTCAGAGTCCGCTGAGGGGGGCCAATCAAGCAGCACCATGCTGGCGCTGTGGAGGAAGCCATGGGGCTCACCGGTGCAGGTTTGCGGAGTACACGTGCAATACCTGCCACACGAAAGGCCACCTTCAGCATATGTGTAAAAGAAATCAGACTCACCATGTGGCTGAGGAGATGGGGGATGATCTACTGTTCAGCGAGGAGCAGGTAGAAGATGATGAGGTGTTGGGACTGTACACGTGTACCGATGATTCGCCCCCAGTGGCAAGGGAAGTAAAAATCAACGGAGTCCCTGTGAGTATGTAAGTGGACATGGGCTCGGGTCCGTCGTTGATGAGTCAGAGAACTTTTGATAAACTGTGGATTAACCCAGCTGCACGACCCAAGCTGGTCCCGGTCACGGTGAAGCTGCGTATCTACACCAGGGAACTGATACCTGTTCTTGGCAGAGCGATGGTGCAGGTATCCCACGGGGACGAGACGCACGGTTTACCTTTGTGAGTCATTGCAGGCGATGGGCCCACACTCCTCGGCCGGAGGTGGATGGGGACGGTCCGTGGGAGCTGGGAAGACTTCATCACCCCACAGGCTGCTGCTCCCCGGGGTGCTGCCATGCCCCGGGTCCCCAGAGAGCAGCGCCGACCGAGCTGGAGCTGCAGCCTCAATCCACCCACAGGCAAGTCCCAGGCCCGGACCTCAAGCCACAGAGATCCTGCAGCCTCAGCCCCCACAGGCAAGCAGCCCTGCAGAGGGGGGCCTAGTGGGGGGGTGAGTGAGCCGGCGGGGCGCGGGATGCGAGGGATCCAGGATGGCCGACGGATCGGAGGGGCCCACACAGAGGGAGAGTCAGGCGGCGGCAGCAGCTGGAGGTCGGCGGCCATGGCGGCCGTAGGGGAGGCCGCTACAGTGGCCGCCAGAGAAGCGATGACGACGGCTGCAGGAGAGGCGGCAAGTCAGGTAGCAGCGGAGGGGAGCGCAGGGGAGCGGAGGTTGCGGCGACGGAGGGCATCCGGAGCGGCAGAGAGCAAGATGGCGGCGGCCTCGGTCCAGAGCAGCAGAGCATCAAAGATGGCGGCGCCCAAGGAGAAGCCTTGTGGAATCCTCCTGCATCAAAGATGGCGCCTTAAAAAGGAAATGAACCCGGGAGTCTTAAAAGGGCCTTACCATGCGGTGGTCCCCACAAAGGACTTCTGTAAGGCAGAGCGAGTCTAAAATGAGCTATGTTTATGTGAGATGGCGGATTTATAATAAGGATTAATATTTTAATGCTCAATGGCCACTGTATTTGTGTAAAATAATGGATATGAAGTACAATTAATGATAAGAGCTAAAAAAGAAATCAGGGATCCGTTACCAGTCAATAACTAGTTAATGTACCAGATAACATGTACCATACTAACGCACTGTCTATGCCTACCTGCCTTCCGTTGGATAAGTGTGATGTTATGTATTGATGTGTGTATCGTCCTGGTAACTTGAATGTAATATAAGAACAATGGTACACCACAGAGGGCGCTGTGGTGGGAAACCTGGAAGTACTTGCAACAGGCAATATAAAAGGCTGAGATTAACATCAGACCGTGTGGAGTCAGTGATTTGTGTGCTACATACACCACACATGGAATGACCTACCAACACTCAAACCACTCGTCACGGAAGGGGCTGTCACCTCAATGAGCGGCACCTCCTCCAAAGTCAGTACAACAGTGGGAGCTTCATCCAACTCCATCCCCTCCCCCTCCCCCTCATCCCCTATGTTCTTGGTCTGGAGGGTGGGATTGGAAGATGTTCTCCTCTTCAGGCTTGTCCGCGGCTGAATCTTCTTCTGCATCATCAGGGTTGGCCTCAAGTTCTGCAAAAGATAACAGGACAGTCAGATGGTTAGCAGCAGAGGAGGGGGCAGGATGGGTGGCATGAGTAGGCTCACACATCGCAGGCCAGGCAGCAGGCTGATTTGAAGGACCACGATGAATTTGCAGGACTTACCGTCTCCCTCAAGTGTGAGCCCAGCTTGTGCAGTGGTGATTGCTTTTCTCCAGGCAGGACCCATCAAAGCTCCGACCCTCTCTTCCAAGGGTGTCAGTGGGTGCAGATTTGCCGGGCCTCCTCCTGTTCAAGTTCTTTCCCTTTTATTATGTGCCACCTTCCTCTGCAAAGATGAAAACGTATCTTTTTAAAGAGGGTGTCTTTCTGCTTGGTGGGACATACTGATGGTCACATTTACAATTCAATTGAATAAATGAAAATATTACTTACACCAACTACTTGACCAAGGTCTTGCCACTTCTTTTTACACTGGCCTCCAGATCTCGTGGTGATCACCAGTGCACAGGAATCTTCTGCAACTTGGTTCCAGCATTTCTTTATTTCTTTGGAACTTTTATGTGACCTCTGCTGGTGTCCAGCCCCTGCCATCTGTTCTCAATCACAGTAACTAATGCCTCCACTTCTTCCTGTAAGAAATTCGTGGTCCTTGCTCCGCGTTACATCTTGTACTGCTTCAGCTGCGATTTTTCCAATGCTCTCACACAGTACTCAACGTTCTCACACACACAACTGGCTCTTTAAAAATGGCTGATTGCCAACTCAGAGCTGTACTGCACATGCACGTCCATTGCAACCATGTCAGAAACGTCACTTTTTTCCCCGCACATGCGCAGAAGGTGCAGCATCGTTTTTTGGTGCAGACAGCAGGCTCCACCTCCCGAGGCGACTGGACACGCTGCGTGGCGCTAAATTCGAATTATACACCGGGGAAACTTTGGCAAATTATTTCTAGTGCATTTCTGGCCTAGAAAAATGGGCGTAACTCTGGCAATACGCCTGAAAATGGGCTTGGGAAAAATAGAGCCCTTAAATATATCAAGGAATATTTTTTTAAACATTTTTTTTAAATTACATTTCAAAATGCTGCCTGGTTGTGCTGGTTCATGGCAGATTTTGTGTTCAGTGTTATGCAAATTAGTTTGAGTAGAAACTTAAGAAAAAAAACACTTCTCAAAACTAGCGCAATTTGTGCCCAGATCGCCGATGACACACAAATTGTAAACTCTACCCCATAATATGTAATACAATGCAAGTTGATGACTTCTTCCTCAATCTCAGTGGTGCATAATTTTTCAATGAGTGAAGCCTGACCACATAAGGAAACAGTGTCCAACCATTTCATGGTACAACACAGTGGTGTATTAATCTGCTGCCCCATGAGTCCAACCATAACCCTTAAATTTAAACCTCAGTACATTCTTTAGCAGTCAGCTTTTTTTTTATATTACAGCCTATATTATATTGTATTATAGCAGCAATATGTTCATGAAAAAAAATCATCATTTATGACCAGTAGCAGTAAAACTGAGGAATATCAAATCTTACTACTTGTGGTTTGGGCATACATTTCACATTAAACTGTCTGACAGGCCAGCAGGGGGCCTACATGTATACCCCAGACTGCAGAAACTGTCTGAATTAAGAGCATACAGAAATCAATACTGACAAGATTGAGGTGCATCTGTCTCAACTCAAATACCGTATTCAGGAAAAATTAGATCAAAATTTAATTTGCCATAGTTCAGATTCTTCTTTACACAGAGACGTGGGGCCTAATAATAACACGGAGATGGGAAGGGAGCGGTGGGGGGGTGTTGTAATTTAACAACAGGATCAGATTTAAATTTCTTGAATGGGTTTCCCAGCCGCAACCAGCCAGGCTGTCAGGTAGGAAGGCAGCCGGGGAATGGGAGGTGTGTTGGACATCGGAGGTTGAGTATCAGAGGGAGGCGAGTCGGGCATCAGGGGTCCAATCACAGGGATATGATCGCGGGTTGATTTACAGGTAAGCTTGAGGGGTTGGAAGAAGCACTCCTGCACCTCCTGGACCACAAGCAGTACTGGAAAGGCACTTATCTGTTCTGACCTTCCTTCAACTGCTGAGTTTCCTGAAGTCGAGAACCACCCCCCAGAAGATAAATGTGAAACAGAGATTAAATTTGAGGCAGACAGCCTCATTAAAATATTTTAAGGATGAACTTGCCTCTCAAGAGTCACCTCCCCACTCCCCCCAACCCAACTGACCCTCACAACCCACGAATGTTAAAACCGAAAGTGGGTTCGAGTCAGGTTTGCCATTTATTTTATTTTCAACTGCCCCACCCGTCGTTGGTTAAAATTCCCAGCTGAGTGACAAATAATCTCATATCATTACATTTATATGTATTTTAAGACAGTTTCTAACTTTTTAATTACATTTAAAATATAAAGTCCTTCATTTCCCATTTTCCCCTTTAGGTCCCACCCTGCTAGCTCTCCTCTTCCTCTTTAAGTACAAGTGCATGAACAACCAGACTGCAGATGTTTCCATGTCCACCCTCAGTGACACCCGTTGATCAGCCAACTAACTGCAGGTGCATTCTGGGGCAAAGACCAATCATGCCAATAATTATATCAGGACACATTCGCAGGAAAAATGCCAGAAAGTGCAAACACAGAAAATCTCTCCATTTGTATTGCCAGCACGCTAACTGTAAAAAGCTCCAAATCTATCAGATTTTCAACATAGCCACAGATAATAGTTCAGTAGCTTTGACTAGTGTCATTTACTTCTCTTTGTCCCATTTGTAAGGTCCTTTCAATAATGTCAGTAATGGAAGTGCAGAGCCATTTGCCTTTCTTCAACTGTGACTTGATAATACATGCGTGCACAGTAATCAGTGGAGGTTGAAGAATCCTTGATCTATTTTCATTTAGATTTGAGTTGTTTTTTTCTTATATTTATAGTCTATAACAACTCATATAGTCATTTTATGTAAGAAATTACTGGTCTGTCGTTGACGCATTTTTTTTTACTTTCCCAGCAGGGACTCATTGAGATGAATCAATTCATTTGCAATGTGTAATTCAAGAAAGCATTTCAAATAAATAACAGTGAATATCTTAAGGAACATCAAGCAATTCCATACTCCACCAGAGGTAAACGCACCCTGTTTTATAAATACACACAATCCTGGTCAATATGAATAAATTATCAGCACAAAGTTGAACTGAATCCTGTAGTGCCTGTTAGATATTTTATTAAATTATGGAAAATCTGAACAAAAACTATGTGAGATCCTGATTAAGGTTTATTTGCATAGCTTTAGAATGACTTATCTAGCTCTGACTTGGTAGAATACAGTTATAGTAAACTGTGACTTAACCCCCCAGCATACTATTTCAAATGGAGAGTTGGTGTTGATTTGAGTTTTGATTCCGTATTGAGCAGGACAAACTAATTATTTTGGCTGTTCAGTTTTGGACTGGATTGGCTCAGACACAACAGACCACCATTTACTTATCGCTAATCCTCAGGCCCATTACTAAACTTATAATTGTAAAGATAGCTAACACTGGCCTAGATCCATTTTCTTTTGACTGAATGTTTGTCAGTTATCTGCAGTGACACTGACAGATCACTGAGGCTGCAGTGATGTCTAGTTTAATACGATACTTTTAACACTGTACAATTAAGTCATGTTTTAGTTTAGTAGCCAGCAGCTCGAGGCTACATGTAGTTATGCTACCAAATGCTATTTAATGCAAATTTTATATAAAATATGCACATACTAAATGTACTAAATTGCACTCTGTTTTCTTAAAACACATATAAAAGCTTAATGTGTGTTGAAGATTCACACCAACAATAGCTTTATATGAAAGAGTGCTGTGCAGCTGTGCTTTCACATGTAAATTATTTTTTTAATGTTAGGGAATCAAAATGTTATATCTAGACTGTTGTCAGAAAGGATTTGCCCTTCAAACAACCTTGTCAACACTGTGATGCCAGATGATTTTCAAATAGCTTCATAAATTTGGATGTCCCTAAGCGCAGCTGAAAATAATAAAATGTTGTCAAATCAACTATATGTGTAGATGTCATGCAGACTTTGAATGTTTTTCTATTTTATGCACTAACTTTTCTTAATCAGTTTTTTAAGATAACAATTGCATCTATTTCTTTTGACCCCCATTTATCGGTTGAGCCTTTCGCCAAGAGTATAGGGTAATGTGGACTGTAAAATTCTCTACGGCCATTCTTGCCAGTTTGGATTTTGCTGATAAGATGTGAGCATGAAATGTTGCAAGGAAACATATGCCAGTTTTTCTCATTCCAGCCAGCTGAGCACCATATTGCTTCATGGTGCCCTACCCATCAGTTCAGTCAATGGCTTTTCTTTTCAGTTTTTAGTCAGTAGCAGAAATTACGAATGCTAAATCAGTACCAATTTAGACATCACCAATGCTGGTATCAGCTTTGTATCAGCCACTCATGAACCACTCGTGCAATGTTCAAACTGCTGCTTTTGTAATAGATTCTCATTCTACAGTAACTGTACTTGTAAATATTGCTTTAAAAGTCATCTCAGAAATAGGCACCCGAATAACCTCATGGCTAAATTAGTGAAATACTAATTAGGTCACAAAGTCCAGATAGTCTCCGGTTCAATTCTTGGTTTGTGCTATGATCTGAATCAGGGCAGCAGTTGCAAATAATTGATCTCAGTGCCCCGGTGTGGGGGAGGGTACAAATCAGCCAGCATTCCTGCTGATTGCTGTCTAGTGACCCCCTACTGGAATGTTTGCATACTTAGACAGTGGAGCGGAAATCGCCTCAGCTGTAGAGACCCCAGGGGTTAAATTCAAAGGGGTGCGGGGATTGTGATGCGCGATCAGCCCACGCCCATTCGCCCATTGAAAGTAATGCAGGCAGCATGCGAAATTTGTGCTGCCTGGTAACTATCTTGATTGAGGCACTTAGCCCAGCGCTGAACGTGCTGCTGGTTGGCTCAGTGCTCAGCAGGGGGCCTAATTTTGAGGGACGTGTGATCTCTATTTAAAGGTGGTACGGTAACATAGTAGTTATGTTACTGGACTAGTAATCCAGAGGCCTGGACTAATGAACTGGAGATATGAGTTCAAATCCCACCATGGCAGCTAGGGAAGTGAAATTCAATTAAATAAATCTGGAATTAAAAAGCTAGTATCAGTAATAGTGACATGAAACTACTGGATTGGCGTATAAACCCATCTGGTTCACTAATGTCCTTTGGTGAAGGAAATCTGTCATCATTATGCGGTCTGGCCTATATGTGACTCCAGACACACAGCAATGTGGTTGACTTTTAACTGCCCTCTGAAATAGCCTAGCAAGCCACTCAGTTGCATAAGGTGGCTCACCGCCACCTTCTCAAGGACAATTAGGGATGGGTAATAAATGCTGGCCGGCGACACCCACACCCCGTGAATAAATAATAAAAAGGCAGCCTGCAGTATGCACTTATTAAAGGGGAGGTGCTTTTGAAAAGAAGCACCTCATTGTTATTGTAGCAAAGGAAAGTAAAGGTAGCCACGGCTCAACAGGGCAGAAAAAGGGCACCTCTTTTTTCCAATGTGGGAGGAGACAGGTCCTGTACCCATAGGGTGCCAGGAGGCCCTCCAGACAGACCATACAAAGGCAGAGCAGATTGCTGATGCGGTCAGTGCCACCAGTCTTTCCCCCAGGATCTGGATCCAGAGCCGGAAGAAATTTAATGAGCTCACAAGAGTGGTCAAAGTCAGTGAATGCCTCTTCAAATGTCATATCCCACCAACTGCACCACTTGCCCCACACACTGTTCAATGTACCACACCCCCATCACTCACCTATTAACAATCTTGAGCAATCACCACTCATACCTCACAATCATAGCTTCACCTCACCTTCACACACTTAACACTGTTGCAAGCCCCACACCCACATTTCACACCTTACACATACTGCCAGCTATTCAACCGTGACACCACATCACCCAAACACATAGCACCACACTCGCTGACATGCCTCCCTCTTTTTTGCAGGCCAAGGTGCCACATAACTGGGACCAGCAGCAGCTAACAGGCAGGGGGAAAGAATAGCTGCAGAACCCTGATCCAGCTGGAGGAGACAGTGCTAAAAGTCATTGGAGGGGCTGTCACTGAAGCCATGGTGATCAGTGAGGCTGAAAGCATTGATGATGACGGGTTGCTCATATCTAATAGTCTTTCTAACATTCCACTTCCAGCTCATCCCACAACCTCTTCACACTTACAAGATTTTTACAACCCTACCCTTGTGTCTTTCTCCTTTCAGATTCCTAAGAACTCCAATCAACCCAGCCAGTGTGGGAAGAACAAGAGGAGGACAGTGATGAGAAGAAGACACCATCACTCAATCTGACACTTGCAGGCACCAACTCAGAAAATGATACTGCATGTACTTTAGAGGGTAATATAGAGGCTGGATCTGCACATGGTGAGTCACCAGGGCAGAGTGAGCTGCAGCCAGGGCAGGGGAAAAGGATAGCGCAGGTGCCAGCTCCTCAGAGAGTGAGGTCGCACACGTGATCTGCTGCAGACGAGTCAGATAAGGACTTCGATGGGGCAGCCTACAGAAAAAGGCTGATGGGCTTGCGCATTGTGCATTGACAGGCCTGCCAGGGAGCCTGTTGTCACTGTCAAGGAGCATGGAACAGTCTGGCTCCAACCTTGCACAAGGCTTTGCGCAGAGCTTGGAGCCCATGATTTCCAGCATGGAAGTGATTGGCAACTCGATTAGAGCACTTGTGGACCCAATCATGATGCAACATCTGATGGGCGATGTCTCAATTTCCATTGCAGCACAAGTGGAAGCCAACCAACGTCTGAATGTTGCAGGGGAAACTCAGACTTTTCTCATGCAAGGCTCAGCTTGCTGCCACGCAGGCTCAGACTGCTGTCATAGTGGCTGCGTTTACCAGTGTGGAAAGAGGCTTGCAGGGTCTCATAGCAGTCCAGCAATCTGTCCTCCAACAGATTACTAAGATTGCTGAGATGCTGCCCCATGGGAGTGCCAGTGGCTCCATGGAGCAAGAACCTGCTGTCCTCTCTCAGGATGTCAGAATTCGTACTTCCACCACTGCCACTCTGCCAGTACCCTTGCTGTTGCCCATCAACCGGTCAGCCTAGACTGCCGCCGCCCATGCTGAGGTGGTGCAGTCTACAGCCGGACCTTCTAAGCCCAGAGCTGCTCGAGATTGTCTTGCAAGGCCATCTGTAGTTTCCCCCACTGAAAGTCAGCAGCCTTCCACCTGCCATGCTGCAGCCACTGGGGTAGGAGCACTAGGATAGACAAAGGCACACAAAAGACAGACACTAAGGGAATCCACAAGGGTGATTAGTTTACTTTGTTATGTAGTTTTGTAATGAATCATTTATAAATTATGTTTGTAATGTTTGTTTTGTGTTGGCTTTCATTTCAGCATTGTGGCTAAGAGGATACTGTGATGTTCCTTGACAGAGGAATGGTATGGTGGGGAAGTGGTGAGCAACAGGGATCTGGGCTTTATTCAGGGGAAGTGGAGTCTGATGATGCGCTCATGGACAGCTTGTCCAGAACAGGGATTTGCACACTGCTTCCTCCCTTCCTCCTTCTCCTCCACTGAGGTGGTCACAGAACCCATGGTGGCAAGGGCTGCGTCTTCCTCGTAGCCAAGTTGTGGAGGATGCAGCAGACCACCACGAAATAGGACACCCGGAGGGCTCTTCCCGAGCGGTCAAGGCAGTGGAACCATTGCTCGAGCACTCTTTAGAATGAAGACAATGAAGTCCCCTATCCTAGAGTACAGAGCCTATGTGACTTCCCAGATGCAGTGATGGACAGCGAACTGCGAGATGTTTGCTACGTCGCCTGCTCTAACCCTGAAGGATCTGCTGACAAAAAAATCTCGGGCCACGGTCACCTTGAGGGCCACTGGCAGAGCCGTTGTCGCCCTGCTCTGAGGCTGCAGGTCTGGGTCCAAGTGGTGGCAGAGTTCTGTGACACCTCCTTGGTGAAACGGAGCCCCCTAATACACTGCTCCTGGCTTAGGTGCAGGTAGGAGAAGTGCTCCCTGAAGACCCTAGGTGGGTAAGGCATCCTGCTGAGAGCCCTCCTTCCCTCTCCTCCTCCTCCTCCCTCTGCGAGCTGCTGGTCTTCTTTGCTGCCTCTGCTCCATCTCCCTGTCATGTTGCAGCGCGAAGGGTATTGCAACTAGAGCTCCCATGACTGGGAGCAAGTTGTGTGCTCAGAAGCCTTCCAGTAGCAGCCAACACCTTCTCAACATCCAGCTGAACTCCCTGCACAACTTTTTAAATGTCTTTCAGAAACTCAGTATCCATACAAACTCTGCAAGAGCCAATACAAGGGAAATAATCAACCTACCTGGAAGTTGGATGTTTCCCTTTAAATAGCGTTGGTGGGAGGAGGTCCCTCTTGCAGCTCAATGCTCGACCAGTTGTGTGTGCTTAGGAAAAGGGATTGAATGGAGTGGCGCTGTCCAGAATGGTAGTTTGTGCGTCAAATTGGCGTCACAATCTGCCTACTCTGTGTACTGTTGGCACACGCATGTCCCACCTGAGCTATCACCATCACCAAGATGGCGAACAGTGCGGGAAGTGAGCGGAAGCGAGTCGGACGCCATTTTTATTCAAAGCCGGCCTTAATTAGCAGCGCTAAGGTGCCGAATATCGCAGCCCCCATGTTTAATAGCCTGCTGGCACTCAAACATTAAGAATGGTACCCGAGAGTTGACTGGGCAACAATTCCATGAGAACAATGAGAGGAAGGGGAAGCTGGGTGGACAGTGGTCAGATACTGCCCTATCACCGGTAGGGTTAGAGATCAAATCCATTGCAGATAGAATGAAAACCTTTTCTCTATGATGTTCATTAACAGTTCTAAATTAAATTAATATAATGAGTGGCATGGTTGATGGACAGGATTCAAAGGGTTAGGATAATTGGGTGGCATTTGGATTGCCGAAAGATAGGACGTGGTGTATCCTGGGGTGCGTTAGAGCTCAGTCCAATTTTGTTCTTTGTATATATAGATTATTTGGGCTTGGGTATAGGGAGGTTAGGTAAACAGGAGGAGTGTAAAATAATTTATGACTTAAACAGATTAGCAGAAAAGGCAAACAGGTGGAACATGCAATTTAATGTGGATAATTGTAAGATAATAGATTTGGGAGGAAAAAAATGAATGAGAGCATATACACAATAGTAAGATAATAGTATTTTAGGTTTTTTAAATAGTGGCAGAGTCTTCAGCCAGTAGTGCTGAGTAGCGGATCCATCTTGCCCTCCTTCTGAGGTCCCCACTATCACAGAAGCCAGTCTTCAGCCAATTCGATTCACTCCACGTGATAGCAAGAAAAGGCTGAGCACACTGGATACAGCAAAGGCTATGGCCCCCGACAACATCCCGGCTGTTGTGCTGAAGACTTGTGCTGCAGAACTAGCCACGCCTTTAGCCAAGCTGTTCCAGCACAGCTACAACACTGGCATCTACCCGACAAAGTGGAAAATTGCCCATGCATGTCCTGTCCACAAAAAGCAAGGCAAATCCAATCCAGACAATTACCGCCCCATCAGTCTATTCTCAATCATCAGCAAAGTGATGGAAGGTGTCATCGACAGTGCTATCAAACGGCACTTACTCACCAATAACCTGCTCACTGATGTTCAGTTTGGGTTCTGCCAGGACCACTCAGTTCCAGACCTCATTACAGCCTTGATCCAAACATGGACAAAAGAGCTGAATTCCAGAGGTGAGGTGAAAGCCCTTGACATCATGGCAGCATTTGACCGAGTGTGGCATCAAGGAGCCCTAATAAAATTGAAGTAAATGGGAATCAGGGGGAATCTCTCCACTGGCTGGAGTCATAGAATAAGGAGTCGCCCATTTAAAACAGAGACGAGGAGAAATTTCTTCTCTCAGAGGGTTGTAAATCCGTGGAATTTGCTGCCTCAGAGAGCTGTGGAAGCTGGGACATTGAATAAACTTAAGACAGAAATAGACAGTTTCTTAAACAATAAGGAGATAAGGGGTTGTGGGGAGCGGACGGGGAAGGAGCTGAGTCCATGATCAGATCAGCCATGATCTTATTGAATGGCGGAGCAGGTTCGAGGGGCCGTATGGCCTACTCCTGTCCCTATTTCTTATGTTCTTATGTTCTTATACCCGGAACAAAGGAATATGGTTGTGGTTGTTGGAGACCCATCATCTCAGCCCCAGAACATCGCTGCAGGAGTTCCTCAGGGTAGTGACCAAGGCCCAAACAACTTCAGTTGCTTCATCAATGACCTTCCTTCCATCATAAGGTCAGAAGTGGGGATGTTCGCTGATTATTGCACAGTGTTCAGTTTCATTCACAACTCCTCAGATAATGAAGCAATCCATTCCCGCATGCAACAAGACCTGGATAACATTCTGGCTTGGGTTAATAAGTGGCAAGTAACAATCACGCCACACAAGTTCCAGATATTGACCATTTCCAACAAGAGAGAGTCTAGCCACCTCCTCTCAACAGGATTATCATTGCCGAATCCTCCACCATCAACATCCTGGGGGGTCACCATTGACCAGAAACTTAACTGGACCAGCCACATAAATACTGTGGCTACAGGAGTAAGTCAGAGGCTGGGTATTCTGCAGCGAGTGACCCATCTCCTGATTCCTGACTCCCCAAAGCCTTTCCATCATCTACAAGGCACCAGTCAGGAGTGTAATGGAATACTCTATATTTGCCTGGATAAGTGCAGCTCCAACAAAACTCAAGAAGCTCAACACCATCCAGGACAAAGCAGCCCACTTGATAGGCACCCCATCCACCATCTTAAACATTCACTCCCTCTACCACCGCCGCACCGTGGCTGCAGTGTGTACCATCTACAAGATGTACTGCAGCAACTCGGCAAGGTTTCTTCGACAGTACCGTCCAGACCCACGACCTCTATCACATTAAAGGACAAGGGCAGGAGGCACATGGGAACACCACTGCCTCCAACATTCCTTCCAAGTCACTCACCATCCTGACTTGGAAATATATCTCCAGTACTTCATCGTCAGTGGGTCAAAATCCTGGATTGCAGCATTTCAAGGCGGTGGCTCATTGCCACCTTTTCAAGGGCAATTAGGGATGGAAAATACATTTTGGCCTTGTCAGCAATGCCTACATCCCATGAATGAATAAAAACAAGAGTAAATAAGTAATGATAATTTAGTTTAGATGTTAGTTATGCCACAGAGTACTGTGTGCAGCTTTGGTGCCCTTTAGTAGCAAGGACATTATAGCCATAGATAGCAGCATACGGCTCTCTCTCTAGAGGGAGCCGGGGGTGGGGGTGTGGGGGAGGGAAGAGCACCAGCTTGGATATGGCAGAGTGGAAGTGGAGTACCCATTTAGCTAGGTTTAGAAGGAAGAATGCCATGGTAAACTTAACAAGGGAGATGGGAAAGAATTCCAATATGAACTAGAAGGGTTGGAAAAGAGAATACCTCTGGGAAAGGTTGGGGAGTTGGATGGGGTTCCGTGTCTTGAAGGGATGGAGTGGCTGTGAACAGGGGCACTGGGATGTTGAGGATTGATTGTTGAAATTATTTAATTGTTTACTCGGTGCTCCCATGCAATAATTTATTGACTAATTATTATGATTTTTCCTCCTTAATGCAAAATGCAATGAGATGTCTTCCCACACTTGAAGAGTGTTACAGAAATACAAGCTGTTGCTATATTCTTTACATAATTGCTTTTTAAATTTAAAATGTTTTATTATTTATTGGTTTCAATAATTTCATGATGATGTATGCGTTTTATTTACACTCTTATCTCATTCAGCTATAGCACCTTTTTATGTTACATTCATTGAGTATTACCTTGTAATGGTGCAAAAATCAACTGTGACTTGTAAAGCTTTCATTACAATATTTTATAATGTGATATAGCGATCACAGTACAGTTCAAAATGTTGGAAAATGTACCCCAAAAAGATGTCAAAACTCAAAAGTTTATTTGGGAGAAATATGCTCTAGCTGCCCTTGGAAATACATTTTCATTATCAGAACTCACTTTCCACTAAAAGTTCCTAAATCCACCAAGCAAATATTTCACTTTTGTGTACCAGTTTTTCTTCCCCTATAATACAACTGATGGAGCATGGGGTATAGCTATAGCTTAATTCATGACAAGTTCATGTTCCACTTAACTCCAATGTAACTATTTCTTTTCATATGCAAGACCATTAGATTTCAGGTTTTCACAGAAAAATGGGAATGTGATCCCAAAGCACAAATAAAAATCCTGAAATCAATCAAAATGTAAAGGAATTTAACTTATTTATTTGGCTTGAAGCAATGGCCTTGGTGAAAGGTCTTTATTTAACACTGTTTGTCAGTTATACATTGTTTCTTGAGGACATGTCTGCAGCTTAACAGGTTGCACTAAATTTGTTAGTGTTGGTTTAATGAGAGTTCAACACACATGCACGCTCACACCAATTGATTTGCTGATAATTGTGTTTGCTACATTTGCATAGATCCCTTTTTTACCCAATGTACAATTTTTAAGTGGCAGCAGAACCATTAGAGAAGTATAATAATAAAGCATTTAAAACTAAAGTATGCTGCTCCTAGACAAACAAGTTATCACATCAAATTCAGACTCACCAAGGAGTCTAGAACATCAGGTTTACACCACAGTGCCAAAATAGAACCACAATTGAGGTGGTCTTCACTATGGTGATTTATCTTGTCTTCTATTCCTTTCAACTTTAATGGTGCCCTGCACTATGGGCCATGATCCTTATCTCTTCAAAGCAGCAGTACCTCCATTATACTTAAATATCCACAAAAAGTGCAGTACAGCGGGACCTGGGGGTACTTGTGCATGAAACATAAAAGGATAGTATGCAGGTACAGCAAGTGATCAAGAAGGCCAATGGAATCTTGGCCTTTATTGCAAAGGGGATGGAGTATAAAAGCAGGGAAGTCTTGATATAGCTATACAAGGTATTGGTGAGGTCACACCTGGAATACTGCGTGCAGTTTTGGTTTCCATATTTCCGAAAGGATATACTTGCTTTGGAGGCAGTTCAGAGAAGGTTCACTAGGTTGATTCTGGAGATGAGGGGGTTGACTTATGAGGAAAGGTTGAGTAGGTTGGGTCTCTAATCACTGGAGCTCAGAAGAATGAGAGGTGATCTTATCGAAACGTATAAGATTATGAGGGTGCTTGACAAGGTGGATGCAGAGAGGATGTTTCCACTGATGGGGGAAGACTAGAACTAGAGGGCATGATCTTAGAATAAGGGCCGCCCAATTAAAACAGAGATGAGGAGAAATTTCTTCTCTCAGAGGGTTGTAAATCTGTGGAATTCACTGCCTCAGAGAGAGCTATTGAATAAATTTAAGACAGAAATAGACAGTTTCTTAAACGATAAGGGAATAAAGTGTTATGAGGAGCGGGCAGGGAAGAGGACCTGAGTCCATGAACGGATCAGCCATGATCGTATTAAATGGCGGAGCAGGCTCGAGGGGCCATATGGCCTACTCCTGCTCCTATTTCTTATATTCTTATGTTCTTATTATCTTAGGTTATTCAATAAATAAAAATATCACCTTGACACAGATAACCCTGTGTTGGACTGTAATAGATTTCAGTCTTTGGTACACATAGTCAGTTAGTATTTGTATTCTCTCTTCAAAGCAGCAGTACCTCCATTATACTTAAATATCCACAAAAATAAATGAAACTCACCCCATGAAATAAAAGTCAAAAAGCACTACTTTGGGTGCCCATGTTATTACCTAAATGAGATATTGGATTCTGTGAGTGTCCATTGGCCTAGCCATTTCATTTATAAATAACAGAACACATCTTTGATAACTGGTGTGTCCCACAATTTCTCTTAATTTTATCAGAAAGCAAGAAGAAAAAGTATTTCTTCCGATTCATACTCTCCTGTTTAGTGCGATATAATTAAGTAGATTGCTATTATGGTCCGAAATTTGCAGTCGAAGGTGTACCTCCTGAGTACGCCTTCGACCCCCAAACAATCTGAAAGTCCCTATTTTCTCCGGAGTCTTCGGGTCCTGGCCCTGCAGGCGAACGCCTGCGTAAAGGCCCAAAGATCCGAGGGACACAGGCGGTTCGGAAGCGTCCCGAGGATCACATGGGCCAGGTCAACCAATTCGAAGGGGGGATTCCTCACAAGCTTATGTGGATTCTGTTATATATGTGGACTTGTATTTACTCTGTACAGCCACCAGATGGCTCATTCCCCAGTCCCAAGGGATCCCATAATCCCTTGGGAGCACAGGTATTTAAGAAGGCTTCACAGGTTGGAGAGGCACTCTGGAGACTACGGTCACACTTTACTTTGAGCTCACAGTGTTCAGTTTGACTCTTTCTCCATACACAACAACTGGCGACGAGATACAGATAGCGAACCCAAAGATGCAGAGAACAGTGGGCATCCTCGAGACATTTTCGGCGGGAGATGATTGCGAAACATTTGTGGAGCAACTTGACCAATACTTCGTGGTCAACGAGCTAGATGGGGAAGAGAGCACTGCCAAATGTAGAGCGATCCTCCTCACCGTCTGTGGGGCACCAACGTATGGCCTCATGAAGAATCTGCTCACTCCACCGAAATCCACAGAGAAATCATACGACGATTTGTGCATACTGGTCCGAGAGCATTTGAACCCGAAGGAAAGCGTTCTGATGGCGAGGTACCGGTTCTACACCTACAAAAGGTCTGAAGGCCAGGAAATGGTGAGTTATGTCACCAAGCTGAGACACCTTGCAGGACATTGCGAATTTGAAGGACATTTGGAGCACATGCTCAGAGACTTTTTCGTACTTGGCATTGGCCACGAAACCATACTTCGCAAGCTTTTGACTGTAGAGACCCCAACCTTGAGTAAGGCCATAGCGATAGCCCAGGTGTTCATTGCCACCAGTGACAATACTAAGCAAATCTCTCAGCACACAAGTGCTGCTACAAGTACTGTGAACAAAGTGATATCGTTTTCGAATTGTAATGTACAGGGCAAGTCACACATACCTGCAGTTACACGTCAGCAGATGTCTCAGAGTCCACCATCAAGGGTGATGAATGCAAGGCCATTAACACCTTGTTGGCGTTGCGGGGGTAATCATCGTTTCCATTCATGCCGATTCAAAGGATACGTTTGTAAGGGCTGTGGAACAATGGGACACCTCCAACGAGTGTGCGGGCGAGCTGCTAAGCCTGTTAAACCTGCAAACCAACACATTGTAGAGGAGGACAGATCCACGGAGAATCACTACAAACCAGAGCCTCAGATAGAGGAGGCAGAGGTACATGGGGTGCACACATTCACCTCGAATTGTCCCCCGATAATGTTGAATGATGAACTAAATGGTCTCCCGATGTCAATGGAGCTGGACACAGGTGCGAGCCAGTCCATCATGGGCAAAAAGATTTTCAAAAGGTTGTGGTGCAACAGGCCTCAAGGCCAGTCTTAACTCCAGTTTGCACGAGACTAAGAACTTACACTAAAGAACTGATTTCTGTAACCGGCAATGCGACCGTAAAGGTCTCCTACGATAGAGCGGTGCACAAGCTACCACTCTGGGTGGTACCGGGCGATGGTCCCATGCTGCTCAGCAGGAGTTGGCTGGGAAAGTTATGCTGAAACTGGGATGACGTCCGAGCACTATTGCCCGCTGATGACACTTCGTGTGCCCAGGTCTTAAACAAATTTCCTTCACTGTTCGAACCAGGCATCGGGAAATTCCAAGAAGCAAAAGTGCAGATCCACCTAATTCTGGGGTGTGACCCATACATCACAAGGCAAGAGCAGTACTGTATATGATGAGAGAAAGGGTAGAGATCGAGCCAGACTGGCTGCAACAAGAAGGCATCATTTCACCAATCGAGCTCAGCGAGTGGGCCAGTCCTATTGTCCCAGTCCTCAAGGGAGAAGGCATCATCAGAATCTGTGGCAATTACAAAGTAACTATCAATCGTTTCTCCCTGCAGGACCTATACCCACTACCAAAAGCCGACGACCTCTTTGCAACACTGGCGGGAGGAAAGACGTTCACGAAGCTGGATCTGACTTCAGCCTACATGACGCAGGAACTGGAGGAATCATTGAAGGCCCTCACCTACATCAACACGCACAAAGGTCTTTTTGTTGACAACAGATGCCTGTTTGTAATCCGATCAGCGGCGGTGATATTCCAGAGAAACATGGAAAGTTTACTGAAGTCAGTCCCGCGGTCTTCCAGGACGACATCTTGGTCACAGGTCGGAACACAGTCGAGCACCTGCAGAACCTGGAGGAGGTTCTTAGTCGACTCAACTGCTCCAAGTGCGTTTTCCTGGCGCCTGAAGTGGAGTTCCTGGGAAGGAGGATTGCGGCGGGCAGGCCCACCAACGCAAAGATGGAGGCAATTGAGAACGCACAGAACGTGACGGAGCTGCGGTCGTTTCTGCGACTCCTGAACTACTTTGGTAACTTCTTACCGGATCTCAGCACCCTGCTAGAACCACTACATGTCTTACTACGAAAAGGGGGCGAATGGGTTTGGGGCAAAAGCCAAGAAAATGCCTTTGTAAAAGCAAGAAAATTGTTATGCTCAAACAAATTGCTTGTGTTGTATGATCCATGTAAGCCTTTGATACTAGCATGTGATGCGTCGCCATATGGCATCGGGTGTGTATTGCAATAAGCTAATGATTTTGGGAAACTGCAACCGGTTGCTTATGCATCCAGGAGTCTGTCTAAGGCCGAGAGAGCCTACAGCATGATTGAAAAAGAAGCGTTAGCGTGTGTCTATGGGGTAAAGAAAATGCATCAATACCTGTTTGGGCTAAAATTCGAATTGGAAACTGACCATAAGCCACTTATATCCCTGTTTTCTGAGAGTAAAAGAATAAATAGCAACGCATCGGCCCGCATCCAGAGATGGGCGCTCACATTGTCCGCATACAACTACTCCATCCGCCACAGGCCAGGCACAGAAAACTGCACTTATGCCCTCAGTAGGCTGCCATTGCCCACCACGGGTGTGGAAATGGCACAGCCCACAGATCTAGCCATGGTTACGGAAGTATTTGAGAATGAGCAATCCCCCGTTACTGCCCGGCAGATCAAAACCTGGACAGGCCAGGACCCCTTATGATCTCTAGTCAAAAGCTGTGTGCTTCATGGGAGCTGGTCCAGTGTCCCAGTGGAAATGCAGGAAGAGATAAAGCCGTTCCAGCGGCGCAAAGATGAAATGTCTATACAGGCAGACTGCCTTCTGTGGGGCAATCAAGTAGTGGTCCCCAAGAAGGGCAGAGACACCTTCATCAATGATCTCCACAGTACCCACCCAGGCATCGTAATGATGAAAGTGATAGCCAGATCCCACGTGTGGTGGCCAGGTATCGACGCAGACTTAAAGTCGTGCGTTCACAGATGTAATACATGCTCGCAGTTAAGCAGTGCACCCAGGGAGGCGCTGCTAAGTTTATGGTCTTGGCCCTCCAAACCGTGGTCTAGGGTACACGTCGACTATGCAGACCCGTTCTTGGGTAAAATGTTCTTTGTGGTTGTAGACGCATACTCCAAGTGGATTGAATGTGAGATAATGTCGGCTAGCACGACCGCTGCAACCACTGAAAGTCTGCGGGCCATGTTTGCCACACACGGCTTCTGGTGAGCGATAACGGGCCATGTTTTACCAGTGCTGAGTTCAAAGAATTCATGACCCGTAACTGGATCAAACATGTCACATCTGCTCCGTTTAAACCAGCGTCCAATGGTCAGGCAGAGAGAGCAGTGCAAACCATCAAGCAAGACTTGAAGAGGGTAACTGAAGGCTCACTGCAGACTCGCATATCCCGAGTCCTGCTTAGCTACTGCACGAGACCACACTCACTCACTGGGATCCCACCTGCTGAACTGCTCATGAAGAGGGTACTTAAGACAAGGCTCTCGTTAGTTCACCCTGATCTACATGAACAGGTAGAGAGCAGGCGGCTTCAACAAAGTGCATACCATGATAGCGCAAATGTGTCACGCGAGATTGAAGTCAATGATCCTGTATTTGCATTGAATTATGGACAAGGTCCCAAGTGGCTTCCCGGCACTGTCGTGGCCAAAGAGGGAAGCAGGGTGTTTCGAGTCAAACTTTCAAATGGACTCATTCACTGGAAGCACTTGGACCAAATCAAAATCAGATTCACGGACTACCCTGAGCAACCCACCTTGGACCCTATCTTTTTTGATCTCCAAACACACATACCAGTGGCAACCGACACCACGGTTGACCACGAAGCAGAACTCATCATCCACAGCAGCGCTGCAGGGCCCAACATACCAGGCAGCCCAGCAAGGCTAGCTGCACAGCAGGCCAGCGAGGGCCCAACAAATGATTCACCAACACCAGCTTTCACACCGAGACGATCAACCAGGGCAACAAGGGCCCCAGATCAACTCACATTGTAAATAGTTACACTGTTGACTTTGGGGGGAAATGTTGTTATATATATGGACTTGTATTTACTCTGTACAGCCACCAGAGGGCTCATTCCCCGGAGTCCCAAGGGATCCCATAATCTCTTGGGAGCACAGGTATTTAAGAAGGCTTCACAGGTTGGAGAGGCACTCTGGAGACCTGCAATAAAAGACTACGGTCACACTTTACTTTGAGCTCACAGTGTTCATTCTGACTTTTTCTCCATGCACAACAGATTCCATTTAGGAATCCCTATAAGCTTATGAGAAATCCCCAAATAAAACACAATTCTCATAAAAATAAATATTCCCATGTTCAAAATTAATTAAAAGTCCCTTTGATTAAGCATTTAAAAATAAAAGTTTAATTTTTTGAAAAATAATAACATTTTATTGTGGTCCAAAATTTCCATGACAAATTTTAAATGTTTTCGTATGTTTTCATCATTTAAAAATGTTTAATTTAACATGTATTTTAACCCTTACACTGGAAAAGCAGGTCTTACTCCTGCTTTTACCAGGCGCAAGAGTTTCGTGGGCATTTGCTGGGCAATAGTTGGGCAAATAGCCCAACTCTGCACCAGCGAAAGTGTTCTTGGTACACGTGCAGACAAACATGACAGATCGCAAGTTCCGGGTTTTCACGCATGCGGAAAGCTGGAACTTGCGGGGCCATTCTGAGGCTTTATGACGGCATACTCTGCCTAGCTCAGGTAGCCAGGATGAACTGATGACACAGGAGAATTCCAGTCATATCAGATAAGGAGTTGTACAAAGAACTAAGGCCGTCACAAAGAGGAACTGGCCTTCATGTAGGCATGATCGTCAGCATGACTAGGCCTGATAAGATGTCAATTGTGGAGCTTTATAGACAAACTGTCTAAGAGAAGGTACCTAGAAGTCCAAATAAGAGATAAGCGGAGGGATGATCTTAAGGGGACAGGCAGAGTTTGCCGTGGGTACCTATTCCCCTGTAATTGGACAACTGAATGGGTAATAAATGATTGACGCGAGGTATCCACTGGCCCATCGAAATAAGGTATATAAACAGGCAGCCGAAAGAAAGAAACAGGCAGTTAGGGGTGACGGCTTCTCCGAGGTGGATGCATGCTGGCTACGGTCTAACACCTTGGTCAAGTTTAGCCTCTGGGGTGGATTGATGCTGGCCAATGGCCTAACCCCTCCAACCGCTCGAGGGACGACCCAACAGAAGTAACCGCTGCCGCAGGCTACAGGGATCCACCCAATCCGAGACCATCGATCTGCCTCACCGTTCATCCGTCCAGTTGTTCTATTCCGTTCCGGGGCCATAGATCGCTCTCATCTGTCACGGGTTATATATCCACCATATCTATCTCAATCTTGAAGACCATTCTGACTTTTGCCACATGTCTCTCTTCATCATGCCACTCTCCAACCTACCTTATTTTTCAATTCTTTCACAGGATGTTGGTGTCACTGAAGGCCAGCATTTATTGCCCATCTCTAATTGTCCTTGTGAAGATGGTTGTGAACTGCCTTCTTGAGCAGCTGCAGTCTGTATGGTGAAGGTATTCCCACAATGCTGTAAGGAAGGCAGTTCCAGGATTTTGACACAGCGACAATGAAGGAACAGTGCTATATTTCGGAGTCAGGATGTTTCATAACTTGGAGGGGAACTTGGTGGAGGTAGTCTTCACATGCTCCTGCTGCCCTTGTCCTTCTACGTGGTAGAGGTCATGGGTTTGGGAGGTGCTGGAAAAGAACCCTTGGTGAGTTGCTGCAGTGCACCTTGTAGATGGTACACACTGCAGCCACATTGCGCTGGTGATGGCGGGAGTGAAGGTTTAAAGGTGGATAGGGAGCTAATCAAGCTGTTATGTATTAATGCTTGAGGGTCACCAGACACCAGAGGGCGCCGCGGTCGGAGGTCATCGGGCTGTACACATGTGGCATGTGTGCTTGGTCATCTGTATATAAGCTGGGTGCCTTTGTCACGCTGGCACTCTTGGGCTGGAATAAAGATGCATCAGGCTGTGCCTGAGTGCGTTTACAGTAACCAGACTCTTGAGTCATTACAATTGGCAACGAGGTAATTTAAGAACCTTCGCATGCACAATGGGCACTGTTGGAATCCTGGAGAGATTCATGGAGGGCGAGGATTGGGCGGATTTTGTCAACCGTCTGGATCAGTATTTTGTGGCCAACGGCATGGAGGCAGAGGCCTACGCAGTTAAGCACAGGGCAGTTCTTCTCACCGTTAGTGGTCCGAAAATTTACGGCTTCGTGAAGAATCTTATCTCACCTGTACATCCGGTGCAAAAAGGGTACGAGGAATTGTGTATGTTGATGAGTAACCATCTGAAGCCAAAAGAGGGGATCATCATATCACGCTACCGTTTCCATACGCATGTTCATGCTGAGGATCAGGACGTGTCGGGATTTGTTGCCGACCTGCGACGTCTTGCTGAGCCGTTTAAGTTTGGGGACATACTGGAAGACATGCTGCGTGATGTCTGCGTGATAGGCATCAGCCATGTTGCGATCCTCAGGAAGCAGCTGGCCGCAGAGATGCTAGATTTGGAAAAGGCCATCGCAACTGCACAGGCATGCATGACGACGGATGATAATTTGAGGCAGATATAATCAATGAGTCAGAGTTCCACGGCAAGTACTATAAACAAGGTGGCGTCGTCTTCGGGAAGAGCTGTTTACGCGAAAACGGCCGCTGCCCAGAGCACGCCAACTGGTTCGATCCAGATTTCACCCTATTGGCATTGTGGGGGCAATCATTGGCCTCATCAGTGTCGGTTTAGACAATACTCATGCAATGGATGTTCGAAAGTGGGGCATCTTCACAGGATGTATCCACAACGGAGCAAGCGTGGTGCGGCTCACCACGTGGTTGATGAGGACCAGTTCAGTGATGGCCCGGATACTCAACCCAAGGAGGAAGTGAATGGACTGTATTTGTTCCAGAGCAAGAGCCAGCTGATAGTCGTTAATGTGAAGCTGAATGGTATGCCTGTATCAATGGAGTTGGACACGGGTGCGAGCCAGTCGATAATGAACCAAAGGACAGTTGACAAGCTGTGAGACACGAAGGCTGCGAAACCGAAGCTGAGTCCAGTCAATGCCAGATTGTGTACTTACACTAAGGAACTCATACCGGTGCTCAGCAGTGCAGCAATCGAGGTGTCATATGACGGTGTGGTTCATGAGCTACCATTATGGATCGTCCCAGGTAATGGTCCAACGCTGTTCGGCAGGAACTGGCTCGAGAAAATCAAGCTGAACTGGATGTCAACATGTTGTCCTCGGTGGATGATACTTCATGTGCTCAAATATTGAAAAAGTTTCCTTCTTTGTTTGAACCGGGCATTGGTAATTTTATGGGAGCCAAGGTGCAGATTCACCTGGACTCCAATGCAAGGCCTGTCTATCACAAAGCTCGGTCTGTTCCGTACATGATGAGGGAGAAGGTTGAAGTTGAGCTTGACAGACTCCAGAGTGAAGGGATCATATCACTGGTTGAGTTTAACGAGTGGTCTAGTCCGATTGTTTCTGTGTTGAAGAGTGATGGCACGGTCAGGATTTGTGGAGACTACAAGGTTACAATTAACCGATTTTCGAAACAGGATCCGTATCCATTACCGAGGGCTGATGACCTGTTCGCCATGCTAGCTGGTGGAAAATCGTTCACGAAATTGGATCTGCTATATGACCCAGAAGCTTGTCGACACTTCGAAGAAACTCACCTGCATCAACACCCATAAAGGACTGTTCGTCTACAACAGGTGTCCTTTTGGAATTCGTTTGGCTGCAGCCATATTTCAGAGGAACATGGAGAGTTTACTGAAGTCCGTTCCTAGAACTGTCGTGTTTCAAGATGACATTCTGGTCACAGGTCGCAACACTGATGAACATCTGAAATATCTTGAAGCAGTCCTATGGCGTCTGGACAAAGTGGGACTCAGGTTGAAACGCCCGAAGTGTGTATTCATGGCACCTGAAGTTGAATTCCTCGGGAGGAAGATTGCTGCTGATGGCATTGGGCCCACTGATTCGAAAAACGAGGCCATCAAAAATGCACGCAGGCCTTAGAATGTGACAGAGCTGTGTTCGTTCCTTGGGCTACTCAACTACATTGGTAATTTCTTACCCAGATTGAGCACTTTACTAGAGCCACTGCATGTGTTACTAAGAAAAGTGCCACGTGCTAGTCAGAATAGGAATCACAGGATAGCTCAGATGAATACGTGGCTTGAGGAGTGGTGCAGAAGGGAGGGATTCAAATTCCTGGGACATTGGAGCCGGTTCTGGGGGAGGTGGGACCTGTACAAACTGGACAGTCTGCTTCTGGGCAGGACCGGAACCAATGTCCAAGGGGGAGTGTTTGTTGTGCTATTGGGGAGGAGTTAAACTAATATGGCAGGGGGATGGGAACCTATACAGAGAGGCAGAGGGAAATAAAAGGGAGACAGAGGCAAAAGATAGAAAAGAGAATAGTAAAAGTGGAGGGCAGAGAAACCCACGGCAAAAAATAAAAAGGGCCATATTCTAAAGTGGCAAAGTGTGTTAAAAAGACAAGCCTGAAGCTCTGTGCCTCAATACAAGGAGTATTCGGAATAAGGTAGGCGAATTAACTGCACAGATAGCAGTTATGGATATGATGTCATTGGCATCACAGAGACATGGCTCCAGGGTGACCAAGGCTGGGAACTCAATATCCAGGGGTATTCAACATTTAGGAAGGATAGACAGAAAGTAAAAGGAGGCGGGGTGGCGTTACTGATTAAAGAGGAAATTAATGCAATAGTAAGGAAGGACATTAGCTTGGATGATGTGGAATCGGTATGGGTGGAGCTACGGAATACCAAAGGGCAGAAAACACTGGTGGGAGTTGTGTACAGACCACCAAACAGTAGTAGTGAGGTTGGGGACAGCATCAAACAAGAAATAAGGGATGTGTGCAATAAAGGTACAGCAGTTATCATGGGCAATTTTAATTTACATATAGATTGGGCTAACCAAACTGGTAGCAATGCGGTGGAGGAGGATTTCCTGGAGTGTATTAGGGATGGTTTTCTTGACCAATATGTCGAAGAACCAACGAGAGAGCTGGCCATCCTAGACTGGGTGATGTGCAATGAGAAGGGACTAATTAGCAATCTTGTTGTGCGAGGTCCCTTGGGGAAGAGTGACCATAATATGGTAGAATTCTTTATTAAGATGGAGAGTGACACAGTTAATTCAGAAACTAGGGTCCTGAAGTTAAGGAAAGCTAACTTCGACGGCATGAGGCGTGAATTGGCTAGAATAGACTGGCAAATGATATTTAAAGGTTTGACAGTGGATAGGCAATGGCAAACATTTATAGATCACATGGATGAAGTTCAACAATTGTACATCCCTGTCTGGAGTAAAAATAAAACGGGGAAGGTGGCTCAACCGTAGCTAACAAGGAAAATTAAGGATAGTGTTAGATCCATATAAATTGGCCAAAAAAAGCAGCAAACCTGAGGGCTGGGAGAAATTTAGAATTCAGCAGAGAAGGACAAAGGGTTTGATTAGGAGAGGAAAATAGAGTACGAGAGGAAGCTTGCCGGGAACATAAAAACTGACTGCAAAAGCTTCGATAGATAAGTGGAAGAGAAAAAGATTAGTGAAGACAAACGTGGGTCCCTTGAAGTCGGACTCAGGTGAATTTATAATGGGGAACAAAGAACTGGCAGACCAATTGAACAAATACTTTAGTTCTGTCTTCACGAAGAAAGACACAAATAACCTTCCGGATGTACTAGGGGACCGAGGGTCTAGAAAGAAGGAGGAACTGAAGGATATCCTTATTTAGTGGGAAATTGTGTTGGGGAAATTGATGGGATTGAAGGCCGATAAATCCCCGGGGCCTGATTGTCTGCATCCCAGAGTGGCCCGAGAAATAGTGGATGCATTGATGATCATTTTCCAACAGTCTATCGACTCTGGATCAGTTCCTATGGACTGGAGGGTAGCTAATGTAACGCCACTTTTTTAAAAAGAAGGGAGAGAGAAAACGGGTAATTATAGATCGGTTAGACTGACATCAGTGGTGGGGAAAATGTTGGAATCAATTATTAAGGATGAAATAGCACCGCATTTGGAAAGCAGTGACAGGATCGGTCCAAGTCAGCATAGATTTATAAAGGGGAAATCATGCTTGACAAATCTTCTGGAATTTTTTGAGGATGTAACTAGTAGAGTGGACATGGGAGAACCAGTGGATGTGGTGTATTTGGACTTTCAAAAGACCTTTGACAAGGTCCCACACAAGAGATTAGCATGCAAAATCAAAGCACAAGGTATTGGGGGTAATGTACTGGCATAGGTAGAGAATTGGTTGGCAGATAGGAAGCAGAGAGTTGGGATAAACGGGTCCTTTTCGGAATGGGAGACAGTGACTAGTGGAGTGCCGCAGGGAACAATGCTGGGACCCCAGCTCTTTACAATATACATTAATGATTTGGATGAAGGAATTGAATGTAATATCTCCAAGTTTGCAGATGACACTAAACTAGGTGGCGGTGTGAGCTGTGAGGAGGATGCTAAGAGGCTGCAGGGTGATTTGGACAGGTTAGGTGAGTGGGCAAATGCATGGCAGATGCAGTATAATGTGGATAAATGTGAGGTTATCCACTTTGGAGGCAGTAACACAAAGGCAGAATATTATCTGAATGGCGGCAGATTAGGAAAAGGGAGGTGTAATGAGACCTGGGTGTCATGGTTCATCAGTCATTGAATGTTGGCATGCAGGTACAGCAGGCGGTGAAGAAGGCAAATGGCATGTTGGCCTTCATAGCTAGGGGATTTGAGTATCGGAGCAGGGAGGTCTTACTGCAGTTGTACAGGGCCTTAGTGAGGCCTCACCTGGAATATTGTGTTGAATTTTGGTCTCCTAATCTGAGGAAGGACGTTCTTGCTATTGAGAGAGTGCAGCGAAGGTTCACCAGACCGATTCCAGGGATGGCTGGACTGACGTATGAGGAGAGACTGGATCAACTGGGCCTTTATACACTGGCGTTTAGAAGGATGAGAGGGGATCTCATAGAAAGGTATAAGATTCTGACGGGACTGGACAGGTTAGATGCGTGAAGAATGTTCCCGTTGTTGGAGAAGTCCAGAACCAGGGGACACAATCTTAGGATAAGGGGTAGGCCATTTAGGACTGAGATGAGGTGAAACTTCTTCACTCAGAGAGTTGTTAACCTGTGGAATTTCCTGCCGCAGAGAGTTGTTGATGCCAGTTCAATGGATATATTCAAGAGGGAGTTAGATATGGCCCTTATGGCTAAAAGAATCGAGGGGTATGGAGAGAAAGCAGGAAAGGGGTCCTGAGGTGAATGATCAGCCATGATCTTATTGAATGGTGGTGCAGGCTCGAAGGGCCGAATGGCCAACTCCTGCACCTATTTTCTATGTTTCTAAAAGGCGACAACTGCGTCTTTGAGAAAGCCAAGAATCTGCTATGTTCAAACAAGTTGCTTGTTCATTATGGTCCACGCAAGCTCTTATATTGGCCTGTGATGCTTCATCATATGGGGTTGGCTGTGTACTCCAATAAGCAAATGAATCGGGCAAGCTACAACCTGTTACATATGCTTCAAGAAGTCTGTCTAAAGCAGAAAGAGCTTACAGTATGGTTGAGAAAGAAGCTTTGGCCTGTGTGTATGGGGTAAAAAAAATGCACCAGTACCTGTTTGGTCTTCGTTTTGAACTAGAAACAGATCATAAGCCATTGTTTGCAGAAAACAAAGGTATTAATACCAATGCATCGTCCCGCATTCAAGGGTGGGCGTGACATTGTCTGCCTATGATTACATCATCCGTCATAGACCTGGTACTGAAAATTGTGCCGATGCACTGAGTCGTCTGCCCTTACCCACAACTGAGATGGAGACGCTTCAACCTGCAGATCTACTGTTAATAATGGATGCTTTTGAGAGTGAAGGAACCCCTGTCACTGCTCAACAAGTTAGGATCTGGACCAGCCATGACCCTATTATATCAGTTGTGAAACGGTGTGTACTCAGTGGTGATTGGTCTGCCATACCTATGGAGATGCGTGAGGAGACCAAACCTTACAACCGTCGCAAGGATGAGCTGTCCATTCAGTCAGACTGTTTACTGTGGGGTGATCGTGTAATCGTGCCTAAGAAAGGTCGAGAAAAATTTGTACGTGAACTTCATAGCATTCATCCTGGTATTGTCATGATGAAGTCCATTGCTAGGTCTCATGTATGGTGGCCTGGAATTGACTCTGATCTGAAATCATGCATGTATCAGTGCAATACTTGCATGCGGCTAAGTAAAGTACCTGCTGAATCTCCGCTGAGTCTTTGGTCGAGGCCATCGAAACAATGGTCGAGGACCCACATTGATTTTGTCGGCCTGTTTCTGGGAAAGATGTTTTTTGTCGAAGTAGATACACATTCTAATTGGACAGAGTGTGCACATCTACAGCTACAATTGAGAGCCTTCGTATCATGTTTGCTACTCATGGTTTGCCTGACATTGTTGTGAGCGACAACGGATCTTGCTGAACAAGTCTTGAGTTCCAGGAGTTCATGAAACTCAATGGTATCAGACATGCGAGATCAGCTCCATTCAAGCCTGCTTCTAATGGTCAAGCAGAGCGTGCCGTTCAAACGATCAAGCAAAGTATGAAACGTATAATGAAGGGCTCACTGCAGAGACGGTTGTCATGTATATTGCTCAGTTACAGGTCAAGACCTCATACGCTTACTGGGGTTCCTCCTGCTGAACTACTGATGAAGAGAAATCTCAGGACCAGGCTTTCTCTTGTTCATCCTGATTTGAATGATCGTGTTGAAAACAGAGGTTAAAGTCAGCAATGGTGTCATGATCGTGTTGCCGTGTCACGTGACATCTCGGTCAACGATCTGGTTTATGTACTGAACTATGGTCAAGGTCCAAAGTGGATCGCCGGCACTGTTACAGCCAAGGAGGGTAACAGAGTGTTTATTGTCGTGCTCAAAAATGGGCAAACATGCAGGAAACATCTTGACCAGGTTAAACTGCGGCACACGGATGAACTGGAACCGAGTGAGAAAGATGCAATCAGTGACCAACCAACCAGTGTTCACTCATCAGAGGACTCTGCTGACATTATTGACTTTGAACCTTCAGTCTCTAATGCGGTCATGACCACTCCCATCAGATTGGCTACTCATCCCTCAGTCTCAACGGACTCAGAACGCTCGCCCAGAGTTGAACTGAGACGATCAACTCGTGAGAGGAAAGCCCCAGACCATCTTAATTTGTAAAAAGACTGTTGTTAAGATTTTAAAAGGGGGATGTTGTTGTGTATTAATGCTTGGAGGGTCACACACACCAGAGGGTGCTGTGGTCGGAGGTCATCGGGTTGTACGCATGTGGCATGTATGCTTGGTCACCTGTATATAAGCTGGGTGTCTTTGTCACGCTGGCACTCTTGGGCTAGAATAAAGATGGATCAGGTTGCACCTGAATGAGTTTACAGTAACCAGACTCTTGAGTCATTACACAAACGGGCTCCTTTGTTGTGGGAGCTGCACTCATCCAGGCAAGTGGAGAGTATTCCATCACACTCCTGACTTGTGCCTTATAGATGGTGGAAAGGCTTTCGGGAGTCAGAAGATGAGTCACTCATTGCAAAACATCCAGTTTCTGACCTGCTCTTGTATTTATGTGGCTGGCTCAGTTAAGTTTCTGGTCAGTGGTGACCCCCAGGATGTTGATGGTGGGGGATTCAATGATGGTAAAGCCATTGAATGTAAAGGGGAGGTGGTTAGACTTTCTCTTATTGGAGATGGTTATTGCCTGGCACTTGTGTGGCACGAATGTTACTTGCTACTTATCAGCCCAAGTCTGAATGTTGTCCAGATCTTGCGGCATGCAGACAAGGACTGCTTCATTATCTGAGGAGTTGTGAATGGAACTGAACATTGCGCAATCATCAGCACATATCCCTGATGATGGAGGGAAGGTCACTGATGAAGCAGCTGAAGATGGTTGGGACTAGGACGCTGCCCTGAGGAGCTCCTGCAGTGATTACCTGGGGCTGTGATGATGGGCCTGCCTCACTCTATATCTTTGTTTCTACCCCTTTCTATCTCCTTTGCAGTACCCTATGTCCGAGGTATTAAAGGTGAACCTCAATAGATTTTCCCCATCTCAAAATCTTCTCTGCTTACTGGTAGATATTGAAGCCCGTTGGATAGCTTCTTCACCCATCATCACCTTGAGTCTTGCTTTTCAGCGGAATTTTTTTTTAAAGAAAACATGTCAAATATGTTTTCTTTCATATTATCAGCATAGTGTCTGTTAAAAATCAAATACACGCTAACAAATAAAGCATCCTGTTATCAGATTGCATAACCAGCTCTTCTGCTGGGGTTATTGGGTTATATGATGATACCACTTGTCAGATTTATTGTTGTCTCAATTCCCTATATATAATATTTTCATGGTCAAAGATTTTTTAGACTCCACAAACCATTCAAAAGCATAAAAAATAATGTCGAAAATAGATATATTTTCTGAGCCCTATGAACCTCGCTATTTGGAAGAACTAAAAGCAACTTCTTAGAACTTCCTTCTACATATTACTAATCTTCAAAATTTAGAGGATATAATCACTGAATCTCCATTAAAAAATTTCTCTCTCAGAACGGATAACTTAAGATGGCCAAGGTTACTGTACAGATTTGCATGTCTGGTATTTGAAAGGGTAATAAATTGTTTCTCAGCTCTTCCTCCAGCTATACTGTGATCTTTGGCATATAACTTGTCATTTATTGTTTAAAGGGTTTTTGTTGTCTATGCATTTATGTTCCACTGAGTAGAATCCACCTGCTGTTTTATACAGTGGCTCCTGCAGGAGAGTTTTAATCAACAAGGCAGAATATCTCTGTCACAACAGATATCAGATTGCATATGACCAGATGTGGAAAAGTCATAAACTTGTCACTCCAATCAGCCAGAACAGTATAATGTTTAAACATATCACTATAATCTACAAGCTCACAAACTGAAAAATACAGGGGGCGAAATTGGGTGCCTTTGTGCCTCCCGTTAATGCGATGCAAATAGATTTGCGACCGGGCAAGGTGCTGACATTGCCTCCCGCCATATTCAGCGGGAGTTTTGTGGCAGCACTACGGCCAGAGATCGCGTCGTCATCGCAATGCGCATCGCCCAGGTAGCGCCCCGGACCCGAAATTGACTCCAGCCCCCTGCAGCAGCACTGGGCGAAGAAAACACCGACAGCTGCAGCAGGTGTGCATTGGGCGGCCGGCCGCTTTGGGGGCGATGATTAAAGGCGAGGTGGCCAAAGTGAGTTTAAAAAAAAACTTATCTTTCTTGTTTCAGTTTTTTTCGCGGGTTGCGGCCCGCAGTCGATCACTCTGCTTGAGTGCCAGGCTGATCGCATGGGACCGCAGCTGCCATTGTGGTCCAGGTAGGTCAATTTTATATTGCAGATCCTGCAGCAATGGGCCTTCCCTTTAACGCCTTTGAACACGGCAATGCTACACGGTGCAGTGTGCAACACTGCTGAAGTCTCCGCCCCGCCTGCTGCCGATGGTGCTCCAAGAAGGAAGTGAAGTGCTTGATTTAGCGGTCCACTTCCTTCTTGGAGCACAAATGGCAAATTTTTTAAAGTTTGAAATAGTTACCGCCTGGCGTTGACTTCTCAAACCTATTGGCGCCCCAACCGGGGTGATAGTGAATTTCTCCCCCACAGAGTCTAAATCTGTAGAATTTGAATCCCAATATTCAATTAATGTTTTGTTTTCATTCTAATCATCCCATCATGGTTAGTGTTCACTATTTGACACAATGATGAGTTTGAATTGTTTCCTCCAGACAAGCTCATGGACAGGTACAAAAAAAATAATTTAAAAGGCTAATGGAATGTTGGCCTTTATCTCAAGGGGCTGAAATAGAAAGGGATGGAAGTGTGGACATTTACTTTCTAAGTTACATTTTCTGTTAAATGTACCCTTTTGTAATAAAACAAAATGGAATCTCAGTTCTCCCAGAAGCCCCTGCAGCAGACAGTTTGCTTCTGCATAAACACATTAACCTTGACTGATAGCCAACTAATTTAGAAAAGCAGGGGCCATCTGTGTGAGCAAGGGAACCTTGAATTTACCCTCTCTGTCCTGTTAGAGTTATACTCCCTGCTAATAACTGTTGCTGTGCTAAACCTTAGAAGTATTAGATAAAGACTGTATAGATATGTAGATAATTAAAACAAGGATATAATGTTAATTAAGTGATTGAAGAACTCCTTATCTGCATTTGCTGACCACAAGGGCAGAACTGATACACGTGATGGAACCATAATTTCTTTGTTTGTTCTTCTGTATAAAGATAATGTGATTTTGAACCTCTGTAGAAGTCTTTGCTGAGCCTTTGACTTAGCAAGGCTTTTCCTTGTTGCAAGTAAAACGAATTAAAGAAACATCTACCGAGCTGTTTGTGTCAGAGTTTCATATTTTAGTTAAATTGAGAGTCGAGATTTCGACAGAAGTTACATTACAGCCGGATTTTCAGTTTTCGTCAAAAACAGTAGTTTTACGCCAAAATTACCATTTTCACTGCGCTCCCCTTTTTTAGGCCGCACTTTGGTTTTATGTCTCAGTAAAGGGGGTGTTGCATGACAAGTCGCGGTGCAAACCGCAAGTTTTGGCAACTTTAGTCTGGGGCCGGGAGCGCTGCGAGAGAGGGGGCCTTGGGGAGCGGTGGGGGGGGAAAAAATTCCCCAAAACATTTACAAAACATTTACAAAACACTTAGCTCCTAAATCGCTGAAAATTAATTTAAAAATAAAAACTTTAACTTACCTTTTTTGCGGGTTTTCATACTTACCGCTGCTGGCAGGGCTGCACCAACGGGTTTGATCTGTCGGTATTGTGGGCGCGGGAGAGAGCCGAAAGTGCGACACAAACGCAATTTGCATCATTGCATGTCGACGCATCTCTCACCGGTGGTACTTGGAAGCGCCGCCGCAAAGTGGTACCCGAGGATCCCGCCGACCGGGTTTTCGCCACGGAGGGTCAAATCGCGGCAAAATCCCGGTCGCAAACCTGGTGAAAGTCCGGCCCAGAAAACGCTCTGGTTAGACCCTATTTACAGTACTGTGTTCAGTCCCAGGCACTGCATCTCAGTAAGCATTGGCCTTCGAGGGGATGCAGTGCAGAGTCGCTAGAATGATAACGGGGCTAAGAAGGTTGCATGGACTAGACTTGCATTTCTTAAAGTATAGAAGATTAAAGGATGATACAGTTGAGATGTTTAAGGTGATTAAAGGATTTGCTGGGGTAGATAGAGAGAAACTATTTCATCTGGTAGAGTCCAGAAACTTAAAATGAGAGTTAGGCAGATTAGGGATGTCAGGAAGCATATCGTCACACAAAGAAACATAGAAACGTAGAAAATAGGTGCAGGAGTAGGCCATTTGGCCCTTCGAGCCTGCACCGCCATTCAATAAGATCATGGCTGATCATTCTCTCAGTACCCCTTTCCTGCTTTCTCTCCATACCCCCTGATCCCCTTAGCCGTAAGGGCCATATCTAACTCCCTCTTGACTATATCCAATGAACTGGCATCAACAACTCTCTGCGGCAGGGAATTCCACAGGTTAACAACTCTCTAAGTGAAGAAGTTTTTCCTCATCTCCGTCCTAAATGGCCTACCCCTTATCCTAAGACTATGTCCCCTGGTTCTGGACTTCCCCAACATTGGGAACATTCTTCCCGCATCTAACCTGTCCAGTCCCGTCAGAATCTTATACGTTTCTATGAGATCCCCTCTCATCCTTCTAAACTCCAGTGAATAAAGGCCCAGTTGATCCAGTCTCTCCTCATATGACAGTCCAGCCATCCCTGGAATCAGTCTGGTGAACCTTCGCTGCACTCCCTCAATAGCAAGAATGTCCTTCCTCAGATTAGGAGACCAAAATTGAACACAATATTCCAGGTGAGGCCTCACCAAGGCCCTGTACAACTGCAGTAAGACCTCCCTGCTCCTATACTCAAATCCCCTAGCTATGAAGGCCAACATACCATTTGCCTTCTTCACCGCCTGCTATACCTGCATGCCAACTTTCAATGACTGATGAACCATGACACCCAGGTCTCGTTGCACCTCCCCTTTTCCTAATCTGCCGCCATTCAGATAATATTCTGCCTTCGTGTTTTTGCCCCCAAAATGGATAACCTCACATTTATCCACATTATACAGAATCTGCCATGCATTTGCCCACTCAGCTAACCTGTCCTAGTCTCGTAGCATCCTCCTCACAGCTCACACTGCCACCCAGTTTAGTGTCATCTGCAAACTTGAAGATATTACACTCAATTACTTCATCTAAATCGTTAATGTATATTGTAAAGAGCTGGGGTCCCAGCACTGAGCCCTGTGGCACTCCACTAGTCACTGCCTGCCATTCTGAAAAGGACCCATTTATCCCGACTCTCTGCTTCCTGTCTGCCAACCGGTTCTCTATCCACGTCAGTACATTACCCCCAGTACCATGCGCTTTGATTTTGCACACCAATCTCTTGTGCGGGACCTTGTCAAAAGCCTTTTGAAAGTTCAAATACACCATGTATGATTTCCCTTTCATAAATCCATGCTGACTTAGACCAATCCTGTCACTGCTTCACAAATGCGCTGCTATTTCATCCTTAATGATTGATTCCAATATTTTCGCCACTACTGATGTCAGGCTAACTGGTCTATAATTACCTGTTTTCTCTCTCCCTCCTTTTTTAAAAAGTGGTGTTATATTAGCTACCCTCCAGTCCATAGGAACTGATCCAGAGTCGATAAACTGTTGGAAAATGATCACCAATGCATCCACTATTTCTAGGGCCACTTCCTTAAGTACTCTGGGATGCAGACTATCAGGCCCCGGGGATTTATCAGCCTTCAATCCGATCAATTTCCCAACACAATTTCCCGCCTAATAAGGATATCCTTCAGTTCCTCCTTCTCACTAGACCCACTGTCCCCAAGGACATTCGGAAGGTTATTTGTGTCTTCCTTCGTGAAGACAGAACCGAAGTATTTGTTCAATTGGTCTGCCATTTCTTTGTTCCCCATTATAAATTCACCTGAATCCGACTGCAAGGGACCTACTTTTGTCTTCACTAATCTTTTTCTCTTCACATATTTATAGAAGCTTTTGCAGTCAGTTTTTATGTTCCCTGCAAGCTTCCTCGTACTCTATTTTCCCCCTCTTAATTAAACCCTTAGTCCTCCTCTGTTGAATTCTAAATTTCTCCCAGTCCTCAAGTTTGTTGTTTTTTCTAGCCAATTTATATGCCTCTTCCTTGGTTTTAACACTCTCCTTAATTTCCCTTGTTAGCCACGGTTGAGCCACCTTCCCCGTTTTATTTTTACTCCAGACAGGGATGTATAATTGCTGAAGTTCATCCATGTGATCTTTAAATGTTTGCCATTGCTTATCCACCGTCAACCCTTGAAGTATCCTTTGCCAGTCTATTCTAGCCAATTCATGCCTCATGCCGTCGAAGTTACCTTTCCTTAAGTTCAGGACCCTAGGTTCTGAATTAACTGTGTCACTCTCCATCTTAATAAAGAATTCTACCATATTATGGTTACTCTTCCTCAAGGGGCCTCGCACAACAAGATTGCTAATTATTCCCTTCTCATTACACATCACCCAGTCAAGGATGGCCAGCTCTCTCGTTGGTTCCTTGACATATTGGTCCAGAAAACTATCCCGAATACACTCCAGGAAATCCTCCTCCACCGCATTGTTACCAGTTTGGTTAGCCCAATCAATATGTAGATTAAAATTGCCCATGTTAACTGCTGTACCTTTATTGCACACATCCCTTATTTCTTGATTGTTGCTGTCCCCAACCTCACTACTACTGTTTGGTGGTCTGTACACAACTCCCACTAGCGTTTTCTGCTTTGGAATACCGCAGCTCCACCCATACCGATTCCACATCATCCAGGCTAATGTCTCTCCTTACTATTGCATTAATTTCCTCTTTAACCAGCAACGCCACCCCACCTCCTTTTCCTCTCTGCCTATCCTTTCTAAATGTTGAATACCCCTGGATGTTGAGTTCCCAGCCTTGGCCCCACTGGATCCATGTCTCCGTGATGCCAATTACATCACATCCGTTAACTGCTGTCTGCGCAGTTAATTCGTCCACCTTATTCCGAATACTCCCCGCATTGAGGCACAGAGCCTTCAGGCTTGTCTTTTTAACACACTTTGCCCCTTTAGAATTTTGCTGTAATGTGGCCCTTTTTGTTTTTTGCCTTGGGTTTCTCTGCCCTCCACTTTTACTGTTCTCCTTTCTATCTTTTGCTTCTGCCTCCATTTTATTTCCCTCTGTCTCCCTGCATAGGTTTCCAACCCCCTGCCATGTTAGTTTAACTCCTCCCCAATAGCATTAACAAACATTCCCCCTAGGACATTGGTTCCAGTCCTGCCCAGGTGCAGGCTATCCAGTTTGTACTGGTCCCACCTCACCCAGAACCGGTTCCAATGTCCCAGGAATTTGAATCCCTCCCTTTTGCACCACTCCTCAAGCCACATATTCATCTGAGCTATCCTGCGATTCCTACTCTGACTCGCACGTGTCACTGGTAGCAATCCTGAGATTACTACTTTTGAGGTCCTACTTTTTAATTTAGCTCCTAGCTCCCTAAATTCGTCTTGTATGACCTCATCC
Organism: Pristiophorus japonicus; assembly: GCF_044704955.1. Lineage (NCBI taxonomy): Eukaryota > Metazoa > Chordata > Chondrichthyes > Pristiophoridae > Pristiophorus > Pristiophorus japonicus. Next base: position 275,700,170 of record NC_091979.1, on the reverse strand, counting down.
CGTTTTTTACCTATATCGTTGGTACCTATATGCACCACGACAACTGGCTGTTCACCCTCCCTTTTCAGAATGTCCTGCACCCGCTCCGAGACATCCTTGACCCTTGCACCAGGGAGGCAAATACCATCTTGGAGTCTCGGTTGCGACCGCAGAAACGCCTATCTATTCCCCTTACAATCGAATCCCCTATCACTATAGCTCTCCCACTTTTTTCCTGCCCTCCTGTGCAGCAGAGCCACCCACAGTGCCATGAACTTGGCTGCTGCTGCTCCCCACTGATGAGTCATCCCCCTTAACAGTACCCACTGCTCTTCCTGTTGGTCACCCATTTATTATCTGGCTGTGTACCCTTTACCTGCGGTAAGACCAACTTGCTAAACGTGCTATTCACGTCATTCTCAGCATCGTGGATGCTCCAGAGTTCATCCACCCGCAGCTCCAGTGCCACAATGTGGTCCGTCAGGAGCTGCAGGCGGATGCACTTCCCGCACACGTAGTCGTCAGGGACACCGGAAGCGTCCCTGACTTCCCACATAGTGCAGGAGGAGCATAACACGTGTCCGAGCTGTCCTGCCATGATTTAACCCTTAGATAAACTTAATTTGGCAACAACAATGCTAAAGCTTACTTTCTGATAAAGAAAAGAAAAAAGAAAAGCTACTTACCAATCACCAGCCAATCACTTACCCCCTTGGCTGTGACGTCACCTTTCGATTTCTTTCTACTTCTTTTTTGCCTTCTCTCCCCACTGCAGCTGCACCAGCTGGGCCTTTATATGCCTCACCAACGCCCCGAACTCCCGCCTCTCCGACTGCCGGCGCCTCTTCTCTGCCGCTGGGCCTTTATAGGCCTCACCAACGCCCCGAACTCCTGCCTCTCCGAGGTAGTGGAAATAGGGAACTCTCTCTCCCTAAAAGCAGTTGAAGCTAGATCAGTTGAAAATATCAAAAGAGAGATTGAAATATTTTTGTTATGCAAGGATATTAAGGGATACGAACCAAGGGAGATAGATGGAGTTACGTTACAGATCAGCCATGATCTAATTTAATGGCGGAACAGGCTCGAGGGGCTGAACGGCCTACTCCTGTTCCTATGTTCTTCCTATGTTCCTACGAAGCCTTAAAACCATAACTGGTTTCGAACTGGTCCTTTTTATACTGCCGCAAGTAACTTACAAATTAAATACAAGAGCAAGATATTGAAACACATTTGTGATATCATTGTTCTTACTCTTTCTGGTCATTAACAACAAGCTCCTTTGTTTTTCTTAATGTCTCCTGAAAGCAATGGCACTTGCAGGACTGTTTCCACAGGCAGAAGTTGCCCTCAGGAATTTCATCAAAGTAGCATTCTTCATGAGTGACTTTTGCCAGGTTCCCTTGACAGGCAAATTGGCACAGTGCAACATCGAAACCAAGCACAACCCCATCCTCATCCATCATTTGCCATTGCGGCAGAGGTCACTGGACAGTGATCAAGAACAGTAACTCTGGCCAGTTATTCTCCAATCCCTAACTCATGGTCACTGAGATGAATTGTGGAACACTATTGTCACTGCCATCTCAGCATATTACACAGACTAACGATGGAATTCTGAATATGTATACAGTATTCAGCAGCCAGGATCTCTGCTGTTAGATGCAGTGATGGTGCGGAGGAGCGAGTGGCCCCAGTTCAGTCTACTGGCAGTGACTAAATTGGAAACAGGATACAGGAAATGGGTAGCATTGAAGGAGGCCAATTAATGGAAATGAAGTGGATAGGAAAGGGGGAAAAGGCGCAAGCTGTGAGCAGTGCTTTGTGGTGGATAGAGAATTGCCAGCATTAACTGAGAGCTAGGAAGAACATAAGAACAGGAGTAGGCCATTCAGCCCCTCGAGCCTGTTCCACCATTCAATGAGATCACAGCTCATCTGTGACCTAACTCCATATACTCACGTTTGCCTCATATTCCTTAATACCTTTGGTTAACAAAAATCTAACAATCTCAGATTTAAAATTTAAAATTGACCTAACCTAACTTGCTGTTTGCGGAAGAGAGTTCCAAACTTCTAGCACCCTTCACATGTTGAAGTGTTTCCTAACTTCACTTCTGAAAGGCCTGGCTCTAATTTTTAGACTATGCCCCCAGATGCTAGACTGCCCAACCGGCAGAAATAGTTTCTCTCTATCTACCCTATCAGTTCCCCTTAATATCTTGAAAACTTCGATCAATGACCTCCTACCCTTCAAAATTCTAGGGAATACAGCCCTTGTTTGTGTAATCCCACTTCGTAATCTAACCCTTGGCGTCCAGGTATCATTCTGGTAAATCTACACTACACTTCCTCCAAGGCCAATATATCCCACCTGAGGTGTGATGTCCAGAACTACTCAAAGTACTACAGGTGAGGTTTAACCAGGGCTTTGTATAGTTGTAACATAACTTAGAATCATAGAATGGTTACAGCACAGAGGGAAGCCATTCGGCCCATCGAGCCTGTGCCGGCTCTCTGCAAAAGCACTTTAGCTAGTCCCACTCCCCCGCCCTTTCCCCGGAGCCCTGCATTTTTTTTTCTTTTAGATACTTATCCAATTCCCTTTTGAAAGTCACAATTGAGATCTTAACCACTCACTGTGTAACAAGGATTTTCCTCATGTTGCCTTTGGTTCTTTAGCCAATCATCTTAAATCTGTGTCCTCTGGTTCTTCACCCTTCCACCAATGGGAACAGTCTCTCTCTACGTACTCTGTCTAGACCCCTCTATCTAATCTCCTCTCAATGTTCTCTGCTCAAAGGAGAACAACCTCAGCTTCTCTAGTCTAGCCACATAACTGTCCCTGGAATCATTCTTGTAATTCTTTTCTGCACCCTTTCAAAGGCCTTCACATCCATCCCAAAGTGTCCAGAAATGGACAAAATACTCTAGTTGAGGCCAAGCTAGTATTTTACAAAGGTTCATCATAACTCCCTTGCTTTTGTACTCTTTGCATTGTTGTCCAGATCGCCCAAAAATGGACGATATTTCCAGCGTTAGTGATAATATTTTTTTCGTGATTGCTGAAATATCACTCATTTTAAAACCCGCTAGTTTCCACTTTTTTATTTGGCCGTTAGCCGAGCAATGTGAAATGGGCATTAGCGATTTATTCTATCGTGCAAGGCCGGCATCCATAGCAACAGGCTTTTCCTGCTATTCAGGAGGTCAGGGGTCATCTGCACATGCACAAAAGAGAGTGAATGAGGAGAGAGAGAGAGAGAGAGAGGAGTTGATTTCACAAGCATGGAGTATTTGTATTAGTGACTGATTTTAGAAATGGAGAATATTGAGGAAGTGGCTGAAGTGGGTGAGGTGGGAGAGGAGATGGGCGGACGAAGGTGCGCCAAGTACTTTACCGAGGAGGCCAATGTTGCCCTGGTCGCCGAGGTTGAAAATCGTTAAGCCCAATTGACCCGTGTTGGTCATGGGAAACCACCCCCCAGGGTGTACCAAAGGATCTGGTGTGAGATCGCCAAAGTGGTGTCTTCGAGGTGAAAGAGCCTAACCAGTGCCGCAAGCGCTGGAACGACCTTGTTGGTTCCGGCAAAGTAAGTATTACTTTTATTAAATAAATTGTAATGATGCAATGATTAATTCAAATGTAGATCTGATGGATTGTAGTTAGGCTGGTAATCTTGGTGTCATGCGTTTAATCCTAACCTCGATCTTATTAAAGTAATTCTCAGACTGTAGATATAACCATGCATTCAATTACACTAGAAGTATATTAGCATATAACGTTAATGTTAACAATGAATAGCATGGGTGATGACTAATTGGGGATTGTCTGTGTGTTATGTGTGTTGTGCTGTGTGTGTTGTGTTGTGTAATAGTAATAATAATAATCTGATATCTGTCAGTAATCTGATATCTGTCATATCTGTAATAGTACCTAGGCAATGATCTTATGCTATGCTCTTGTCACCTTTGCAGAAGAAGCTTTCGAAGAAGAGGGCAGAACAGAGGCGTACTGGGAGAGGACTGGCAGATCTCACACCGTTGACGGACCTTGTTGGCCTTAGTGGGGGTCCACAATCGGTCGGCTACCCGTGGTAGTGCTGAACCTGTTCTTGTGCTACGGGAGTAATGTACAAAAAAGTAATTTAATGCCATTTCAGTACAACATATGATTGATGTAATGTTATGTAATTAATGATGGGATCATGAAATATCATTGTAATGTATGCAGATTCTGTACTATCATGATGTTAATTATATGTGACGTCTGTCATTGATATTTATATTTATAGCAGTAGTGTTATTGACTGCATCGCATAAGCATTCTCATGTGATCCTGGCATCCCCTTCTCTTCTACTAACCTCATTTATGTTTTTTAAGTCACCAGGCCTCACAGGCTCTCCTGGTTCCCTAGGTGCCCCAGGTTCCCAAGGCTCGTCAGCCTTCGCAGGCTCCCCAGGTCCCCATGGTTCTGCAGGTTCCACCAGTTGTCTCCGGAGGCGAGGAGGCAAGCGCCTGTCCTGTCCTTCTACAGGTGTTCTTTCCACCGAGGATAGTGAGGAGGTGGAGGAGGAGCCTGCAGCGGTGACATCTTGCGTACCTGCGGCCACGTCCTCATCCACCTAGGAAGCAGCAGGGCCAAGCTCCTTGCAGCAGGGCACCCCGAGTGGTTCCATGCCTGCGTCGACCCCGTGGAGGTTGGTTCGGCAAGGTTGCACTGCTCCAAGACAGGCAGATGTAAGTATGGACATTGTGGAACTGTCCAGGATGAGCGTCGACATAGGTCAAGAGCGGGTTAACTGGCCACGTTGCCGCTCTGACCGCGATAGTCTTGCAGGAGATGTTGCGGTGATGGAGAGAATAGCTGAGTCCATGGATGCCAGACGGCAGCCAGTGGTCCCAGAATACGGCACTGCACCTCAAGGTGCCATACTGCCATTGACACCGACACATGCAAGTCAGGAGGAAGCTCTTGCTTCTGACTCGAAAGACATTTCTTTGGAAACGTCCTCTCCATCTACAGCCCCATCTTTGAATCTGCCGTCACCCCCCACACAGCAGCAGTGCTCGAGGTGCCCTGCTACAAGGCGGCTTGGAGTTGGAACAAGGGGAAGGGGAAGAGGTAGGGTTCAGATGAGAGTGGGTAAAGGAAAGGAGAGGCATGGCCACAAGTAGGGAGGATGGGTAAAGTATGTTGTTTTTATTGTTATTGTTATTTGTTTTTTTTTTAAATCACTGTTGGGGTGGGGATGAGGTGGGGGGCAGGGGGTTACATGGGTGTTTGTTGTAAAAAGAAAAATTAGTGAAAAAATTTCTAAGCATTAAAATGTTTTTATTTAACTTAACATTGTTGTGCAGTGTCTTCAAATGGCAGAAACGTTAAGCATATACAAAGTTTGCAAACATTGGTGAGGCCAGGCCAGGAAAGGCAAAGATGAAATGTAATGTAACACAGCTGCAACTGTCACCAACATAACACAAAGCGTTCATTTATGAGCTGCGGACATAACAGTCTCGCAGCTGCATAACTACCATGGGGCTTTTCCTGCGGTCTAGGGTGGGGTGGGGTGGGGATATGGTTTCAACGCCAGCCTGATTGTCCTGCCTGAGATCTTCGTCCACATCCTCGTCCTCCTCTTCTGCCTCTCCTCTCTCCTGAGGTGGACTGGCAGTCCCATCTGGCAATTCTTGTCCCCTCCTGATAGCTAAGTTATGCAACATGCAGCATACCATAATAAACTGAGCGACCTGCTCAGAGTGGTATTGCATGTCGCCTCCTGAGTGGCATCTGAAGTGCTGCTTAAGCACTCCAATTATCTTTTCGATGATATTGCATGTGGCTATGTGGCTTTTGTTGTAGCGCTTCTCGGCTTCCATCTGGGTCTTACGCAGGGAGGTCATCAGCCAGCTAGCAAGGCCATATCCTTTATCCCCCAGCATCCAACCGTAACCTTGTGGCTGACTTTTAAACAGGTCAGAGACAGTGCTCGCCTTCAAGATGTGTGCGTCATGGATGCTCCCTGGTGTCATGTATGCAAACTCTTTGTATTCACTATGTAACTATGTACGATGTACCACCTGAGGGCGCTGCTGTTGGAGGCCCCAGGGGTTACCTGCCCAGGTGTGCAGGGCATATAAAAGGTGGTCAGCCATGCTGCCCCTCACTTTACAGTCTATTAAATGGACAGAAGTCACACAGCTCTTATTCACAGTACAAGGCCTCATGGAGTTATTTGATGGTAATTGCAGACATAATAATTGGCAACGATTTACAGATCACAAAATTTTACACAGTCATGGCTGCCGTTGGTGTTTGAGAAAAGTATGCAGAGGGTGAAGATTGGGAAGCCTTTATCGAGCGGCTTGACCAGCACTTCGTGGCCAACGACCTGGATGGCGAGGCACTGGAAGGAAAACGCAGGGCGATTCTTTTGACCAACTGCAGGTCCACAGTCTACGGCCTTTTCAGGGATCTGCTTGTACCAGTGAAAGCAACGGCGAAGTCATACACAGAGCTGCACACGCTGATTCGGGAACACCTCAAACCAACGGAGAGCATCTTAACGGCCAAGTATTACTTCTATACACACCGCCGCCTGGAGGGCCAAGACGTGGAGAAGTATGTCGCCGATTTAAGACGGCTCGTGGGACGGTGTGAATTCGCGGGATTTTTGAACGATGCGTTGAGAGACGCTTTTGTGATGGGCTTAGGCCACAAGGATATCCTTCGCAAGCTACTGGCTGCTGAAACCATTGACCTGAAGAAGGCCATCACCATAAGCCAAGCGTTCATGTCCTCGAGCCGTGATACCATACAGATGACTTCCTACCAGAATCGGAGCTCACTGGCAAGTACTGTACGTAAAATAATGCCGATTGCAGGCAGAACTGTTGAACTAATAAGAACTGTACAGAGCAGAGCCTACATGCCTGCTGCTACTAGGCCGCCAAGGGGTGTAAATGCGAAATCATTAACACAATGCTGGCGTTGCGGGGGTAATCATGGGAGCCACCAATGTCGATTTAAAGACTATGCATGCAAAAGCTGCAGAACAAGGGGCCACCTCCAGTGAATGTGCAAACCTACTGCAACTCACCACGTGGCAGTGGAGTCGGCAGAAGAGTCCCGATCCAGCATGGATCACAAAGGACAAGCTAGGGAGGCAACTCAGCCTGAGGGAGCAATGTGCATGGTGCACACCTTCTCCACAAAAAGTCCTCCCATGATGATAAAAGTCAAATTAAATGGCGTTCCTGTATCCATGGAGCTGGACACGGGGGCGAGTCAGTCAATTATGAGCCAGAACGCATTTGAAAGGCTGTGGGGCAACAACAAAGCACAAAGACCCAAGCTGAGCCCGATTCAGATAAAGCTGCGCACTTACACCAAGGAACTGATACCAGTTATTGGCAGTGCGATGGTAAAAGTATCCTATGATGGAGAGGCACACGAGCTGTCACTGTGGATTGTACCAGGCGATGGGCAAATGCTGCTTGGCAGAAGCTGGATGGGGAAGATTCGGTGGAACTGGGAAGACATCAAAATATTATCGTCAGTGGACAATGCTTCCTGTGCTCAAGTGCTGAGTAAGTTCCCATCTTTATTTGAACCAGGCATCGGCAATTTCACAGGTGCCAAAGTACAGATCCACTTCGTCCCCGAGGCATGGCTCATTCATCACAAGACTTGAGCGGTCCCCTACATGATGAGGGAGAAAGAAATGAGCGATCGAATTGGATAGACTTCAACGCGAGGGAATCATATTGCCAGTCGAGTTCAACGAGTGGGCCAGCCTGATTGTTCCGGTACTAAAGAGCAATGGCACGGTCAGAATCTGCGGCAACTATAAAGTAACGATCAACCGAGTCTCGTTACAGGACCAGTACCCACTACCCAAAGCCGATGACCTCTTCGCGACATTAGCAGGGGGAAAGGCGTTCACCAAGCTGGATCTAATCTTCACTTACATGACCCAGGAGCTGGTTGAATTGTTGAAAAAATTAACATGCATTATCACGCACAAAGGACTGTTCGTGTACCACAGGTGCCTGTTCAGATTCGCTCGGCTGCAGCCATATTCCAAAGAAACATGGAGAGCCTGTTGAAATCGGTTTGACGCACCATCGTATTTCAGGACGACATCCTCATCACTGTCCGCGACACCTCCGAACACCTGCTCAACCTGGAAGAGGTTTTAAGTCGACTAAACAGAGTTGGACTCCGATTGAAACAATCCAAATGTGTCTTCCTGGCGCCAGAGGTAGAATTCCTGGGGAGGAAGATTGCGGCAGATGGCATCAGACCCACGGACTCAAAGACAGAGGCTATCAAGAATGCACCCACACCACGAAATGTAACGGAGCTGCGCTCATTCCTGGGACTCCTCAACTTTCTTCCAGGATTGAGCACCTTGCTGGAACCGTTGCACAAGCTGTTACGCAAGGGAGACGACTGGGCTTGGGGTAAAAATCAAGAGGCCGCCTTTGAGAAGGCCAGAAGCCTGCTGTGTTCGAATAAGTTGCTAGTATTATATGACCCATGTAAACGTCTAGTTTTAGCATGCAATGCGTCGTCGATCGGTGTCGGGTGTGTTTTTCAGCAAGCCAATGCAGTGGGCAAGCTCCAACCAGTTGCATATGCATCCAGAAGCCTATCAAAGGCCGAAAGAGGCTACAGCATGGTCGAAAAGGAGGCTGTAGCCTGTGTTTACGGTGTAAAAAAAATGCACCAATATTTGTTCGGACTCAGGTTCGAGTTAGAGATGGACCACAAGCCCCTAATTTCGCAAAGCAATGCTTCGTCTCGAATCCAAAGATGGGCACTATCACTGTCTGCCTACGACTATGTGATCCGCCACAGGCCAGGCATTGAGAACTGCGCTGAGGCTCTCAGCCAACTACCGTTGCCCGCCACCGGGGTGGAAACGGCGCAGCCCGCAGACCTGCTACTGGCCATGGATACCTTTGATAGTGAAGGGTCACTCGTAACAGCCTGCCAAATTAAGACCTGGACCAGCCAGGATCCTCTCTATCCCTTGTAAAAAGTTGTGTCCTCAATGGGAGCTGGTCAGCGGTCCCTAGAGACATGCAAGACGAGATCAAGCCGTTTCACCGCCGTAAAGACCAAATGTCGATCCATTCAGATTGCCGCTTATGGGGCAACCGCGTTATCTTGCCAAAGAAAGGTAGGGAAACCTTCATACGTGACCTACACAACACCCACCCAGGCATAGTCATGAGGAAGACTATCGCTAGGTCCCATGTCTGGTGGCCCGACATTGACTCGGGCCTGGAGTTGTACGTGCACCAGTGTAACACATGCTCACAACTGAGCAATGCTCCCACGGACACTCCATTTAGTTTCTGGTCCTGGCCCTCAAAACCATGGTCCAGGATCCATGAGGATTATGCGGGCCCTTTTCTGGGAAAGATGTTCCTGGTTGTTGTGGACACCTACTCCAAATGGATTGAATGTGTAATAATGGCATCCAGCACGTCTGCAGCCACCATTGAAAGCCTCAGGGCCATGTTTTCCACCCATGGCTTACCCGACATTCTTGTCAATGACAATGGTCCATGCTTCACTAGCTTGGAATTCAATGAATTCATGATCCGTAATGACATCAAGCATGTCAAATCTGCCCCGTTCAAGCCCGCATCCAACGGCCAAGCGGGGCGGGCAATCCCAACCATAAAGCAGAGCTTGAAACGTGTCACGGAAGGTTCCTTACAAACCCGCCTGTCCCGGGTACTGCTCAGCTACAGGACACGATCTCACTCACTTACTGGGGTTCCCCCTGCAGAATTACTAATGAAACGAGCACTCAAAACCAGACTCTCCTTAGTACACCCTGACCTCATTGATCAGGTGGAAACCAGGCGTTATCAGCAAAACACGTACCATGATTGCGCGGCTGTATCACGCGACATCACTGTAAATGGCCCTGTGTTTGTGCTGAATTACGGTCAGGGCCCCAAATGGGTCGCCAGCACTGTATCAGCCAAAGAGTGTTTGTTGTCAAACTCCTTAACGGTCAAATGTGCAGAAAACATTTGGACCAAACCAAATTACAATTCACAGATAACCAGGAACCGCCGGAAGAGGACCTCATCTTCAGCAACCCACCGACACACGCCCAATCGACAACAGACCTCGCTGCCAACCACGAGGATGATCCCACCATCCCCAACAGTCCAGCCCAACCAGTCGCGCTGCAAGACAGCAGTGGCCCAAACAACTCACCCAGGCCAGAAGCGACACTCAGATGGTCAACCAGGGAGCCCAGGGCTCTGGGTCGCTATAACCTGTAATCAACTCGCATCAAAGACTTTGGGGGGGAATGATGTCATGTATGCAAACTCTTTGTATTCACTATGTAACTATGTATGATGTGCCACCTGAGGGTGCTGCTTTTGGAGGCCCCAGGGGTATTCAACATTCAGGAAGGATAGAATAAAAGGAAAAGGAGGTGGGGTAGCATTGCTGGTTAAAGAGGAGATTAATGCAATAGTTAGGAAAGACATTAGCTTGGATGATGTGGAATCTATATGGGTAGAGCTGCAGAACACCAAAGGGCAAAAAACGTTAGTAGGAGTTGTGTACAGACCTCCAAACAGTAATAGGGATGTTGGGGAGGGCATCAAACAGGAAATTAGGGGTGCATGCAATAAAGGTGTAGCAGTTATAATGGGTGACTTTAATATGCACATAGATTGGGCTAGCCAAACTGGAAGCAATACGGTGGAGGAGGATTTCCTGGAGTGCATAAGGGATGGTTTTCTAGACCAATATGTTGAGGAAACAACTAGGGTGGAGGCCATCTTAGACTGGGTGTTGTGTAATGAGAGAGGATTAATTAGCAATCTCATTGTGCGAGGCCCCTTGGGGAAGAGTGACCATAATATGGTGGAATTCTGCATTAGGATGGAGAATGAAACAGTAAATTCAGAGACCATGGTCCAGAACTTAAAGAAGGGTAACTTTGAAGGTATAAGGCGTGAATTGGCTAGGATAGATTGGCGAATGATACTTAGGGGGTTGACTGTGGATGGGCAATGGCAGACATTTAGAGACCGCATGGATGAATTACAACAATTGTACATTCCTGTCTGGCGTAAAAATAAAAAAGGGAATGTGGCTCAACCGTGGCTATCTAGGGAAATCAGGGATAGTATTAAAGCCAAGGAAGTGGCATACAAATTGGCCAGAAATAGCAGCGAACCTGGGGACTGGGAGAAATTTAGAACTCAGCAGAGGAGGACAAAGGGTTTGATTAAGGCAGGGAAAATGGAGTACGAGAAGAAGCTTGCAGGGAACATTAAGGCGGATTGCATAAGTTTCTATAGGTATTTAAAGAGAAAAAGGTTAGTAAAGACAAACGTAGGTCCCCTGCAGTCAGAATCAGGGGAAGTCATAACGGGGAACAAAGAAATGGCAGACCAATTGAACAAGTACTTTGGTTCGGTATTCACTAAGGAGGATACAAACAACCTTCCGGATATAAAAGGGGTCAGAGGGTCTAGTAAGGAGGGGGAACTGAGGGAAATCTTTATTAGTCGGGAAATTGTGTTGGGGAAATTGATGGGATTGAAGGCCGATAAATCCCCAGGGCCTGATGGACTGCATCCCAGAGTACTTAAGGAGGTGGCCTTGGAAATAGCGGATGCATTGACAGTCATTTTCCAACATTCCATTGACTCTGGATCAGTTCCTATGGAGTGGAGGGTAGCCAATGTAACCCCACTTTTTAAAAAAGGAGGGAGAGAGAAAACAGGGAATTATAGACTGGTCAGCCTGACCTCAGTAGTGGGTAAAATGATGGAATCAATTATTAAGGATGTCATAGCAGTGCATCTGGAAAATGGTGACATGATAGGTCCAAGTCAGCATGGATTTGTGAAAGGGAAATCATGCTTGACAAATCTTTTGGAATTTTTTGAGGATGTTTCCAGTAAAGTGGACAAAGGAGAACCAGTTGATGTGGTATATTTGGACTTTCAGAAGGCTTTCGACAAGGTCCCACACAAGAGATTAATGTGCAAAGTTAAAGCACATGGGATTGGGGGTAGTGTGCTGATGTGGATTGAGAACTGGTTGTCAGACAGGAAGCAAAGAGTAGGAGTAAACGGGTACTTTTCAGAATGGCAGGCAGTGACTAGTGGGGTGCCGCAAGGTTCTGTGCTGGGGCCCCAGCTGTTTACATTGTACATTAATGATTTAGACGAGGGGATTAAATGCAGTATCTCCAAATTTGCGGATGACACTAAGTTGGGTGGCAGTGTGAGCTGCGAGGAGGATGCTATTAGGCTGCAGAGTGACTTGGATAGGTTAGGTGAGTGGGCAAATGCATGGCAGATGAAGTATAATGTGGATAAATGTGAGGTTATCCACTTTGGTGGTAAAAACAGAGAGACAGACTATTATCTGAATGGTGACAGATTAGGAAAAGGGAAGGTGCAACGAGACCTGGGTGTCATGGTACATCAGTCATTGAAGGTTAGCATGCAGGTACAGCAGGCGGTTAAGAAAGCAAATGGCATGTTGGCCTTCATAGCGAGGGGATTTGAATACAGGGGCAGGGAGGTGTTGCTACAGTTGTACAGGGCCTTGGTGAGGCCACACCTGGAGTATTGTGTACAGTTTTGGTCTCCTAACTTGAGGAAGGACATTCTTGCTATTGAGGGAGTGCAGCGAAGATTCACCAGACTGATTCCCGGGATGGCGGGACTGACCTATCAAGAAAGACTGGATCAACTGGGCTTGTATTCACTGGAGTTCAGAAGAATGAGAGGGGACCTCATGGAAACGTTTAAAATTCTGACGGGTTTAGACAGGTTAGATGCAGGAAGAATGTTTCCAATGTTGGGGAAGTCCAGAACCAGGGGTCACAGTCTGAGGATAAGGGGTAAGCCATTTAGGACCGAGATGAGGAGAAACTTCTTCACCCAGAGAGTAGTGAACCTGTGGAATTCTCTACCACAGAAAGTAGTTGAGGCCAATTCACTAAATATATTCAAAAGGGAGTTAGATGAAGTCCTTACTACTCGGGGGATCAAGGGTTATGGCGAGAAAGCAGGAAGATTTTACTGAAGTTTCATGTTCAGCCATGAACTCATTGAATGGCGGTGCAGGCTAGAAGGGCTGAATGGCCTGCTCCTGCACCTATTTTCTATGTTTCTATGTTTCTATGTTACCTGCCCAGGTGTGCAGGGGCATATAAAAGGTGGTCAGCCATGCTGTCCCTCACTTTACAGTCGTATTAAATGTACTGAAGTGACATAGCTCTTACTCACAGTACAAGGCCTCATAGAGTTATTCAATGGTAATTGCAGACACAACACCTGGAAAATTTGCATTCACTGCCATGATTATTTGCTTGAGGTCGACAGCGAGTTGCACTTCAGGGAGTGGAATCTCTTTCGGTTCCGAAACACCTCTGTATCCTGAAAAGATGATTACAGGGTGATGTGCGTACAGTCTATTGCTCCCTGCATCTTGGGGAAGTTTGCTATTCTTGGGAAACCCAGAGCCCTTTCAGTCTGCACCTCCCTGGTCATAGAGAAGCTTATAAAGTCCATCCTCTGAGCACAAAGGTCTTCAGTCACCTGTCGAATGTAGCAATATGTGGTGTGCTGAGAGATAGCGCAAATGTCGCCAGCTGAGGCCTAAAAGGAGCCCGATGCATAAAAGGAAAGTGCCGCAGTAACCTTGACCTCAACGGGCAGAGCGGTCCTGATGGTGCTGTTAGATTGCAGATTTCCCTTAATGAGCTGGCATGTCTCACTGATGACCTCCTTTCAGAAGCGCAGCCTCCTAAGGCACGTGTTATCGGTCAGATTCAGGTGAATTTATATTGGGGAGCAAAGAAATAGCGGACCAGTTAAACAAATACTTTGATTCTGTCTTCATGAAGGAAGACACAAATAACCTTACGGAAATACTAAGGACCGAGGGTCTAGTGAGAAGGAGGAACTGAAGGAAATCCTTATTAGGCGGGAAATTGTGTTAGGGAAATTGATGGGATTGAAGGTCGATAAATCCCCGGGGCTTGATAGTCTGCATCCCAGACTACTTAAGGAAGTAGCCCGAGAAATAGTGGATTCATTGGTGATCATTTCCAACAGTCTATCGACTCTGGATCTGTTCCTATGGACTGGAGGGTAGCTAATGTAACACCACTTTTTAAGAAGGGAGGGAGAGAGAAGGCAGCTAATTATAGACCAGTTAGCCTGACATCAGTAGTGGGGAAAATGTTGGAATCAATTATTAAAGATGAAATAGCAGCACATTTGGAAAGCAGTGACGGGATCGATCCAAGTCAGCATGGATTTATGAAAGGGAAATCCTGCTTGACAAATCTTCTAGAATTTTTTGAGGATGTAACTGGTAGAGTGGACAAGGGAGAACTGGTGAATGTGGTGTATTTGGACGTTCAAAAGGCTGTTGACAAGGTCCTACACAACAGATTAGTGTGCAAAATTAAAGCACATTGTATTGCGGGTAATGTACTGACGTGGATAGAGAACTGGTTGGCAGACAGGAAGCAGAGAGTCGGGATAAACGGGTCCTTTTCAGAATGGCAGGCAGTGATTAGTGGGGTGCCGCAGGGCTCAGTCCTAGGACACCAGCTATTTACAATATACATTAATGATTTAGATAAGGGAATTGAGTGTAATATCTCCAAGTTTGTAGATGACACTAAGCTGGGTGGTGGTGTGAGCTGTGAGGAGGACGCTAAGAGGCTGCAGGGTGACTTGGACAGGTTAGGTGAGTGGGCAAACGAGTGGCAGATGCAGTATAATGTGAGTAAATGTGAGGTTATCCACTTTGGGGGAAAAAACACGAAGGCAGAATATTTTCTGAATGGCGGCAGATTAGGAAAGGGGGAGCTGCAACGAGACCTGGGTGTCATGGTACATCAGTCATTGAAATTTGGCATGCGGGTACAGCAGGCGGTGAAGAAGGCAAATGGTATGTTGGCCTTCATAGCTTGGGGATTTGAGTATAGGAGCAGGGAGGTCTTAATGCAGTTGTACAGGGCCTTAGTGAGGCCTCACCTGGAATATTGTGTTCAGTTTTGGTCTCCTAATCTGAGGAAGGACATTCTTGCTATTGAAGGGGTGCAGCGAAGGTTCACCAGACTGATTCCAGGGATGGCAGGACTGACAGATGAGGAGAGATTGGATTGACTGGGCCTGTATTCATTGGAGTTTCGAAGGATGAGAGGGGATCTCATAGAAACATATAAAATTCTGACGGGACTGGACAGGTTAGATGCAGGAAGAATGTTCCCGATGTTGGGGAAGTCCAGAACCAGGGGTCATAATCTTAGGATAAGGGCTACGCCATTTAGGACTGAGATGAGGAGAAACTTCTTCACTCAGAGAGTTGTTAACCTGTGGAATTCCCTACCGCAGAGAGTTGTTGATGCCAGCTCATTTGATATATTCAAGAGGGAGTTAGGTATGGCCCTTACGGCTAAAGAGATAAAGGGGTATGGAGAGAAAGCAGGAAAGGAGTACTGAGGTGAATTATCAGCCATGATCTTATTGAATGGTGATGCAGCCTCGAAGGGCCGAATGGCCTAATCCTGCACCTTTTTTCTATGTTTCTATGTTTCTAAGTCCAGGTATGACTGCTTATCCCTGTAAGTGCATTGAGTATAAGGCCTCCTCCTCCTCAGCAGTCTGCCACCTCTTTGACTTGGCAGATAATGCTTTTCAATGAACTTTCTCCCATCTCTTGTCTGCAGCAAGTGAGCAGTCATCAATACTGGCTGAGAAATTACAGGCCCCATTACTATTTATATGTATACAAGATTATTAAATTGTCCTCTAAAAACTCAATAGAAAATCAAAATTCACCACAATATGATTAGATGATTGTCAAGAGATTTCAAAACCACCTTAAAAGCACTCATGAATTACTTCAAAGCTCCCATGAACTTAAAGCAGCCTTTTATGAAAAGTCCTCCAAATTACAAAATGGTGTCCATACTGCTGGGTTACGGTCAGGTGAGTGCAGACCTTTTGAGCGTTTTTTTGGGCGAATGATCATTTGGGCGGTATATGGGCGAGATACCAAAACTAATGCTCGCCAATATTCTAGGCGGTATATGGGCATTAGTTTCCATTATAAACAGTCTTCTGGGCGGTGCACGACTGATGACATCATAATTTTAAAAAAAATATGGGTGGGTGGTTCAGCTAATTCTCGGCGTTAACTGTATGCCAAAAGATACGCCGGTGATAAATGGGTGATAATTGGGCGTTAGTTTCCATTTTTTATCAAATATGGGCATTGAACTAAATCTTAGCGGTTAAATGGCGATAACTCGACAGTAACTGGGTGAACCTGATGGAAAGTTGAGCCCCATGCCTCTATTTATGAAGCCCAGGATCCAGTATGCTTTTTTAACTGCTTTCATAGAAACATAGAAACATAGAAAATAGTTGCAGGAGTAGGCCATTCGGCCCTTCGAGCCTGCACCGCCATTCAATAAGATCATGGCTGATCATTCCCTCAGTACCCCTTTCCTGCTTTCTCTCCATACCCCTTGATCCCCTTAGCCGTAAGGGCCATATCTAACTCCCTCTTGAATATATCCAATGATCTGGTATCAACAACTCTCTGCGACAGGGAATTCCATAGGTTAACAACTCTCTGAGTGAAGAAGTTTCTCCTCATCTCAGTCCTAAATGGCTTACCCCTTATCCTAAGACTATGTCCCCTGGTTCTGGACTTCCCCAACATCGGGAACATTCTTCCCGCATCGAACCTGTCCAGTCCCGTCAGAATCTTATACGTTTCTATGAGATCCCCTCTCATCCTTCTAAACTCCAGTGAATAAAGGCCCAATTGATCTAGTCTCTCTTCATATGACAGTCCAGCCATTCCTGGAATCAGTCTGGTGAACCTTCGTTGCACTCTGTCAATAGCAAGAACGTCCTTCCTAAGATTAGGAGACCAAAACTGCACACAATATTCCAGGTGGGGCCTCACCAAGGCCCTGTACAACTGCAGTAAGACCTCCTTGCTCGTATACTCAAATCCCCTAGCAATGAAGGCCAACATACCATTTGCCTTCTTCACCGCCTGCTGTACCTGCATGCCCACTTTCAATGACTGATGAACCATGACACCTAGGTCTCGCTGCACCTCCCCTTTTCCTAATCTGCCGCCATCCAGATAATATTCTGCCTTCGTGTTTTTGCCTCCAAAATTGATAACCTCACATTTATCCACATTATACTGCATCTGCCATGCATTTGCCCACTCACCTAACCTGTTCAAGTCACCCTGCAGCCTCTTAGCGTCCTCCTCACAGCTCACATCGCCACCCAGTTTAGTGTCATCCACAAACTTGGAAATATTACACTCAATTCCTTCATCTAAATTGTTAATATATATTATAAAGAGCTGGAGTCCCAGCACTGAGCCCTGCGGCACTCCTTTAGTCACTGCCTGCCATTCTGAAAAGGACCCGTTAATCCCGACTCTCTGCTTCCTGTCTGCAAACCAGTTCTCTATCCACGTCAGTACATTATCCGCAATACCATGCACACCAATCTCTTGTGTGGGACCTTGTCAAAAGCCTTTTGAAAGTCCAAATACACCACATCCACTGGTTCCCCCTTGTCCACTCTGCTAGTTACATCCTCAAAAAATTACAGAAGATTCGTCAAGCATGATTTCCCTTTCATAATTGCATGCTGACTTGGTCCGATCCTGTCACTGCTTTCCAAATGTGCTGCTATTTCATCCTTAACAATTGATTCCAACATTTTCCCCACTAATGATGTCAGGCTACAATTACCCGTTTTCTCTCTCCCTCCTTTTTTAAAAAGTGGTGTTACATTAGCTACCCTCCAGTCCATAGGAACTGATCCAGAGTCAATAGACTGTTGGAAAATGATCACCAATGCATCCACTATTTCTAGGGCCAATTCCTTAAGTACTCTGGGATGCAGACGATCAGGCCCCGGGGATTTATCGGCCTTCAATCCCATCAATTTCCCAACACAATTTCCCACCTAATAAGGATATCCTTCAGTTCCTCCTTCTCACTAGACCTACTGTCCCCTAGTACAATCGGAAAGTTATTTGTGCCTTCCTTCGTGAAGACAGAACCGAAGTATTTGTTCAATTGGTCTGCCATTTCTTTGTTCCCCGTTATAACTTCACCTGAATCCGACTGCAAGGGTCCTACATTTGTCTTCACTAACCTTTTTCTCTTCACATATTTATAGAAGCTTTTGCAGTCAGTTTTTATGTTCCCTGCAAGCTCCTCTCATACTCTATTTCCTCCCTCTTAATTAAACTCTTAGTCTTCCTCTGTTGAATTCTAAATTTCTCCCAGTCCTCAGGTTTGTTGCTTTTTGTAGCCAAATTATATGCCTTTTCCTTGGCTCTAACACTATCCTTAATTTCCCTTGTTAGCCATGGTTGAGCCGCCTTCCCCCGTTTTATTTTTACTCCAGACAGGGATGTACAATTGCCGAAGTTCATCCATGTGATCTTTAAATGTTTGCCATTGCTTATCCACCGTCAACCCTTTAAGTATCCTTTGCCAGTCTATTCTAGCCAATTGACGCCTCATACCGTCGAAGTTACCTTTCCTTAAGTTCAGGACCCTAGGTTCCGAATTAACTGTGTCACTCTCCATCTTAATAAAGAATTCTACCATATTATGGCCACTCTTCCCCAAGCGGCCTCGCACAACAAGATTGCTAATTAGTCCCTTCTTATTACACATCACCCAGAGTAGGGTGGCCAGCTCTCTCGTTGGTTCCTCGACATATTGGTCTAGAAAACCATCCCTAATACTCTCCAGGAAATCCTCCTCCACCGCATTGCTACCAGTTTGGTTAGCCCAATCAATATGTAGATTAAAGTCGCCCATGATAACTGCTGTACCTTTATTGTACACATCCCTTATTTCTTGTTTGGTACTGTCCCCAACCTCACTACTACTGTTTGGTGGTCTGTACACAACTCCCACTAGCGTTTTCTGCCCTTTGGAATAACGCAGCTCCACCCATACCGATTCCACATCATCCAGGCTTGTGTCCCTCCTTACCATTGCATTAATTTCCTCTTTAACCAGCAACGCCACCCTGCCTCCTTTTCCTTTCTGTCTATCCTTCCTAAATGTTGAATACCCCTGGATGTTGAGTTCCCAGCCTTGGTCACCCCGGAGCCATGTCTACGTGATGCCAATTACATCATATCCGTTAACTGTTATCTGCGCAGTTAATTTGTCCACCTTATTCCGAATACTCCTCGCATTGAGGCACAGAGCCTTCAGGCTTGTCTTTTTAACACACTTTGCCCCTTTAGAATTATGCTGTAATGTGGCTCTTTTTGTCTTTTGCTTTGGGTTTCTCTGCCCTCCACTTTTACTATTCTCCTTTCTATCTTTTGCTTCTGCCTCCATTTTATTTCCCTCTGTCTCCCTGCATAGGTTCCCATCCCCCTGCCGTATTAGTTTAACTCCTCCCCAACAGCACTGGCAAACACTCCCCCTTGGACATTGATTCCAGTCCTGCCAACCTGCCCTGACACCTTCAACGATTTATGCACATATACCCCGAGGTCTCTCTGTTCACGCACCCCCTTTAGAATTGTACGCTTGAGTGTATATTGCCTTTCCTCATTCTTCCTACCAAAATGTATCACTTCGCACTTTTCTGCGTTAAATTTCATCTGCCACGTGTCTGCCCATTTCACCTGTCTGTGTCTTCTTGAAGACTATCATTATTCTCATCACTGTTCACCATAGGTACGTCCAAGTTTTGTGTCAATTTTTTTAATTGTACACCCAAGTCATTAATATACATCAAGAAAAGCAGTGGTCCTAGTACCGACCCCTAAGGCACACCACTGTATATCTTCCTCCAGTCCAAAAAAGAACCGTTCACCACCACTCTCTAGCCAATTCCGTGTCCACATTGCCACTGTTCCTTTTATTCCATGGACTTCTACTCCCTTATATTCTCGTCCTCTGGGTATAAATGCCAGCATTCCATTAGCCTTTTAGATTATGTCCATGGCATTTTAATATATGGACCTGAAGTCTCTTTGGACCTACACTGTTTCTACCTTTTCACCTTTAGAAAGTACTCTGATCTTTCCTTTTTAGGTTCAAAGTGGAAATCCATTTGCCATTCGCTTACTGTATTAATATTCTCTTCGTGATGTTATGCTTCCATCTATACTGCTTACAATGCTGCCTATCTTTTTTCATCAGCAAACTTGGATATGTGGTTTTCTATCCCATCATCTAAGTCGTTAATAAATACGATGAATAGTTGAGGCCCCAACAAAGATCCTTGCACAACACCGCTGGTCACATCCTGCCAATTACAGTACCTAATCTCTGTCTCGTGCCACTTAGTCAATTTCCTAATCTGGTCAATAAATTGCCTTCAATTCCACGAGCTTCAACTTTAGCTAACAGTTTCCTATGAGGGACTTTATCAAATGCCATCTGGAAGTCCATATAAATAACATCCAATAGACATTCCCCTGTGCACAACTTTAGTTCAAAAAATTCAGTTCGGTTTGTCAGGCATGACCTATCCTTTAGAAATCCATGCTGGTTCTCTCTCTAATCAGCTGAAAATGTTCACGGTGTTCAGTCACTCTATCCTTAATTATTGACTCTAGTAATTTTCCGACAACAATGCTAGGCTAACTGGTCAATGATTCCCTGGTTTCCCTCTCTCACCTTTCTTAAATAGCGGAGTGACATGCACAATTTTCCAATCTCACCTACTTCCTTTAAAACCCTAGGATGGAAACCATTTGGTCCTGGGGATTTGCCACTCTTCAATGCCATTATTTTCTTCATTACTGCTATTTTGCTTACTTTAATTTTGGTAAGACCCCGAACCTGATTCAATATTAGTTTCCTTGTGATATCCGGCATGCTATCCTCTTCCTCTACTGTAAATACTGATACAAAGTAATTATTCAACATGTCTGTCATTTCCTTATTTTCATTTACAATATCACCATTATCAGTATTCAAGAGGCCCACATTGCTCCTGATCACCCTCTTTTTCGTAACATAATTGTAAAAGCTTTCTGTGTTGATTTTGATATCCCTTGCAGGTTTCTTTTCATGATTCTTGAGGCATCAGCTTTCTTGTTCAATTCGTGACCATTTTCTAGGTTGTTGAGTCCAATGCAATCTTCATCTAATAGATACACACATACTCTCTCTAGCAGGTGCTACTGAATAACAATCAAGAATGTGAATTCTGGCTAATCTTCCCCTTCCTGACCTGAGGTACTGAGGCCTATTGTAGCTATTGGCAGTGATCAACTAACTCAGCATAGATTGGGGATGACGCCTGGCATGCTCTGCTCTGCCTTGCTTAGTGCCACACTGGGAACTGGATTTACCCACTGAGCCATTGCAGGAGCTAGATTCTACTTACTTCTAAATAAAATAAGTATTTATCTTTTGTTTGAAAAGCAAGCACAACAATTGCTAACCTGTCAGCTAACTGTCTTCATACAGTTTGCCTGGTATTTCATTGCCTAGTTGTGAGGTGACCACTTGAGTGTTCTCGATCAGGCCAACATCCCCAGCATCGAAGCACTGACCACACTCTACCAGCTCCGTTGGGCAGACCACATTGTTCGCATGCCTGACACAAGTCTCCCAAAGCAAGCGCTCTACTCGGAACTCCTACACTGCAAGTGAGCCCCAAGTGGGCAGAGGAAATGTTTCAAGGACACCCTCAAAGCCTCCTTGATAAAATTCAACATCCCCACCGACATCTGGGAGACCGTGGCCAAAGACCGCCCTAAGTGGAGGAAGAGCATCCGGGAGGGTGCTGAGCACCTCGAGTCTCGTCGCCGAGAGCAAGCAGAAATCAAGCGCAGGCAGTGGAAGGAGCGTGCGGCAAACCAGACTCCCCACCCACCCTTTCCTTCAACGACTGTCTGTCCCACCTGTGACAGAGATTGTAATTCCCATATTAGAGTGGAAGCAAGTCTTCCTCGATTTCGAGGGACTGCCTATGATGATGATAATGACTTGTAAAAAGTTTCACTGCAATTGCAGTGACACTCGAATCACTGAATTCTCCAATCTCTAATTAAGAATATAACTCAATAGGGCTAGGCTTTCACCTCCATTTTCGGCTATTTTCTTGGTGGTACAGTTGTTTTTTGATGAAAAACCGCCCGCCGAAAGTTTCCTCTTTATTTTTTAAAGAGTTCCGCCATGTTTTGAAAAGACCGCCGGGGAGCAAACCGCCTACTTGCATCGCCGAGAAAACCGCCAGGATCTAAGTTTTGCCTCAACGGGGGCCCACACACAACACCAAGGAAACAGTCCATGAAAAGCTGTCGGAAACAGGGCGGTAGGTGAGTACTCTGCAAAGAAAGGTAAGTTAAAGGTTTTTAAAAATTATTTTTAAAATTCTAAAATGGCAATTATGTTAAAAAGTTTTTTGAGAATGTTTTATAACTTTTTATTTTTTGTTTAAATGAAAAAATATTTTTGGAGTTTCCCCCCCTCCCAAGGCCCAAGCACAGCCTCAGACTAAATTTTAAGTATTTACCGTCCATTCCGGTAAGAATCGCCCGTTTCACCTAGTTTCGCCTTTAACCGCCGAGAATATTGGTGCGAGATCTATTTTCTCGCCGGGCGAAATTTTTTACCTTTATTATGGAAATTTTCGCCAGCATTAGTTGCAGAATGTTAGAACATAAGAACATAAGAACATAAGAATTAGGAACAGGAGTAGGCCATCTAGCCCCTTGAGCCTGCTCCGCCATTCAATAAGATCATGGCTGATCTGGTCGTGGACTCAGCTCCACTTACCCGCCCTCTCCCCGTAACCCTTAATTCCCTTATTGCTTAAAAATCGATCTATCTTTGACTTGAAGACATTCAATGAGCCAGCCTCAACTGCTTCCTTGGGCAGAGAATTCCACAGATTCACAACCCTCTGGGAGAAGAAATTCTTTCTCAATTCGGTTTTAAATTGGCTCCTCCGTATTTTGAGGCTGTGCCCCCTAGTTCTAGTCTCCCCCACCAATGGAAACAACCTCTCTGCCTCTATCTTGTCTATCCCTTTCATGATTTTAAATGTTTCTATAAGATCACCCCTCATCCTTCTGAACTCCAACGAGTAAAGACCCAGTCTACTCAATCTATCATCATAAGGTAACCCCCTCATTTCTCAAATCAGCCTAGTGAATCATCTCTGTACCCCTTCCAAAGCTAGTATATCCTTCCTTAAGTAAGGTGACCAAAACTGCACGCAGTACTCCAGGTGCGGCCTTACCAATACCCTATACAGTTGCAGCAACACCTCCCTGCTTTTGTACTCCATCCCTTTTGCAATGAAGGCCAACATTCCATTTGCCTTCCTGATTACCTGCTGCACCTGCAAACTAACCTTTTGGGATTCATGCACAAGGACCCCCAGGTCCCTCTGCACCACAGCATGTTGTAATTTCTCCCCATTCAAATAATATTCCCTTTTACTGTTTTTTTTCCCAAGGTGGATGACCTCACACTTTCTGACATTGTATTCCATCTGCCAAACCTTAGCCCATTCGCTTAACCTATCCAAATCTCCTTGCAGCCTCTCTGAGTCCTCTACACAACCCGCTTTCCCACTAATCTTAGTGTCATCTGCAAATTTTGTTGCACTACACTCTGTCCCCTCCTCTAGGTCATCTATGTATATTGTAAACAGTTGTGGTCCCAGTACTGATCCCTGTGGCACACCACTAACCACTGATTTCCAACCGGAAAAGGACCCATTTATCCCGACTCTCTGCTTTCTGTTCGCCAGCCAATTCTCTATCCATACTAATACATTTCCTTTGACTCTGCGTACCTTTATCTTCTGCAGTAACCTTTTGTGTGGCACCTTATCGAATGCCTTTTGGAAATCTAAATACACCACATCCATCGGTACACCTCTATCCACCATGCTCGTTATATCCTCAAAGAATTCCAGTAAGTTAGTTAAACATGATTTCCCTTTCATGAATCCATGCTGCGTCTGCTTGATTGCACTATTCCTATCCAGATGTCCCGCTATTTCTTCCTTAATGATAGTTTCAAGCATTTTCCCCACTACAGATGTTAAACTAACCGGCCTATAGTTACCTGCCTTTTGCCTGCCCCCTTTTTTAAACAGCGGTGTTTCTGGCTGGCAATCGGGCGGTGAGGGGCTTTAGGGAAAGTCTAGCCCTTAATGTTGTGAGTGGAGGGGAATAGTTTGTATGAAAGTAGTTATATAAATATTCATCAGAATTTTTTTAACATCACAAACTATATTAGTTGGCAGACAATAACTGTCGGACATATTCAAAAATGGAAGAAAATGCATGATCTGACTAGCATACAAATATATCATGGAAGTAATCAAAAAGATTGTTCATTGCTAATAAGCAAAGGCAAGTGGTATTTATGGCCAACACATGAGAAGGGAAAGAAAACTGGGTCTGTACAGAGAAGCAGAATTACAGATGATAGGGAATTTATAGTGTTAATTTGTAACTCTGCAAGTGCTGACAATCACTACTTCACAGCATGACAGTTGATGGAACTGACTCTTGACCTTTAAACTTTAGGTCATGTAAAAGGTTTTGGGAAAATCCGAGCACATATGATGTCAAAGTAACAGACAGCTGCTTGTGAGGTGCATTCAGTTGCATATTTGCATATGTCACTTCAGGGAAGATGTCTGCCATTCAAAGAAAAGTCATATTATCCGGCCAAGGCCACAAAAATGCTCCAGCTTCAGTTTTATTGACACAAAAGAATAGATTACAAGACTAAAAATAAAAGTTTTGCATTACTGAAACAACTGAAAGAAAATGCTAAAATAGTAAACATAATTTTAACAGATTTGTTACGAAATGTATAAAAACAATAACATTGTGAAACTAACAATGACAGACCCACAACCTGCTCTTTAACATACCTGCCATTTATTTTAGTTTATTGTGATCTTCAGAACAATAAAGAATTTCAGATTTAAACAAACATATTCATAATGTCTGATAAACAGTTTAAACAGTTTGAGGAAGTCAAATATATAACTTGACTTTAAAAAACACACATGTGCATGCGTGATAACTGCAGCACTGGTGATGAACTCTTGACTAAGAAACCAAGATTAGAATTCTAACCTTGTCTGGCATTTACATTAGAGCCTCCTATAAAAGGATAATTTTCACCAATTCTCAGATGGGTGGTCTCGAGGAGAAAAGAGGCAAAAGGTGTCTAGGTCAAAAAGAGGTTTATATTTGGACTATTGTCACATCCTCTGTTGGCATCACCAGTGCCTAGCTTGAAGGACTTGTAGAAAGGCCACAGACTTTTTGCCTGCCAGCATCAGTGGACATGTCTGCAACCTCTGTTGGTTAATTGCAGTGATTGATGGCTGGGTGTCATCACCAATAAAAAATGATGCAAGTGCCCACTTTTAAAGGGGCACAACCAATAAACTGTAAATTAGTTCAAATTTAAAGTAAACTTAAACAGATTAAATTAAAATTTTGTTTCAGGGGGTGACGAAGCACTCCAGTCCCTTCGGTCCCCACTGGTCGCGGAAGGCCTCAAGCGCTCTGGTAGACGCCGCGTGCTCCATCTCCTGGGCCACCCAGGCAGGAACATAGACGGGAAAGAGAGGCAGGCAGTCAGGCCGAACGACCCTCTCGACTGCACACTGTCTTGACCCGTTAGTGGCCACCTTGGCCAGGCCCAGGAGCAGTCCTATGAGGAGGTCCTCTGACTTACCCACTTCCCCCCGCCCCCGCACCGTGTGGCTAAAGATCAGGAGCGTGGGACTGAAATACAACCAAAAATCAAGGAGCAGCTCTTCCAATAGTGGAACAGGGGCTGCAACCTCTCACATTAAACGTATACATGGATCACGGACTCCAGCAGTCCACAGAAATTGCAGGTGGCCTGGGAGTCTGTGAACCTTATTGCATGGAACTGCCCTGTGCAACGTTCTCCACGCCATATCCCTAATAGATAAAGGGAGGACCCCCGCGTAGAGAGCCCTCCATTGGGGACCTCGTCACCTCCGGGCAGAAAGGTGGTATGCCAGGGCGTGTCCAGAAAGCAGATGAGGATGATGAAGTAGAGAGTGCGCAAGAGCAGCCCGTACAGGTAACCCCACTGTGCAGAGTGGAAAGGCATGGAAGGGATTTCTGAGAGTCGGCTCAAGTTGTGAGGCTCTGGCTCCCGAGGGAGGTTTCTGGGCTTGCCATCGATGAGAAATTCCATCTGAACAGGGGTCAGTTCTGCTGGGATCGGCTCCACACGTTTGGGCTTCCTCGACACACCTGGTGGAGTCAGTGCCACTTTTAGCAACTCGGTGGCTTTGGCCGCAAGCCGCAAGCCGGACGCCGTGCCAGGACATACGCTGTGCCAGCTCCTCTGGCGACATCCAGCCCACTTCTCCGGCATCCAGTACGTCCCTGATTCTGGTCACCTTGCCAGCCAGGGCCCTGTCCTCTGCCAGCCACCTGAACCCGCGGTCGTGGAGGTGCGGATTCCTGAGCAGCGGCTCCCGGAGGTTCGCCGCCGCTCCTGACGGGAAAGAACTCCGGCTGGAGGCGACCATGTTCCAAATCCTGATCAGTTCCTGGTAGAAGACAGGCAGCTCCTGCAAGGAGGCACGGTTACCTCCCAATTTTACAAACAGGAGCTGTGTGTCATAATTGAGGCTATGCAGCTGGCGGAAGAAATATGTCGCTAGTGCACACCATCGAGGAGGATCCTAAATGTACAGGAATATCTGCAGGGTCTGAAGATGGAAAGTCGCAGCCTGGGTACACAGCAGCTGGACATGTCTGCGAGCAAGGCTGTCATGCCCTCCCCTCTGAGGAAGACAGTTAAACTTGAGGGGCTAAAACTGAGAGAAGCAGAAGAGAACACCGAGGAAGCAACAACGAAGGGTACACATTCCATTATAGCAATCATAGTTAATGGACACAGTTTAAATTATTGAACTAAATTAAATGGAGGTGAAACAGGCAGGAGTGCTGCAGTACAAAAGCAAAATACTGCGGATGCTGGAATCTGAAATAAAAACAGGAAATGCTGGAAATCTCAGCGGGTCAGGCAGCATCTGTGGAGAGAAAAACAGAGTTAACGTTTCGGGTTGACAACCCTTCATCAGAATTGGCTAGTGTTTGGAAAGAACACTGCAGTATTGCAGTATTGCAGGAATGCTGCAGTATTGTTCTAAATGTGTTCTCAGATATTAAATAATTTAAAAATTAATATATGATCCTACCATATGGAATGGGACTTTTATTTTTATGGTTTAGAATGTTTAGTTAATACTTGACATTTAATACTCCACTCTTAGATCAATTTTTGACATTTTAAATTAAAAATGTATCCTATTTAAAGTACATTATTGATTGATACAGCAAATGATCACACACAGTGAGCTTCAAAGAATCATAGCCAGATACCCAGATGAATGAGCCTCAGGCTCAGAGCTGAGGGCACAAATCATTAATAGATGCTCTGTTTCAAACCTTTGAAAATATATCATTGCTTTATGTGCAGACTTTGGGATATACATTCCACATTCACTAATAGGTGCAAATGTTTCTCACATTATAAATATTGTCCAGGACACCAGGGTTAACTCCCCAGCTCTTCTTCAAAATAGTGCCATAGGATCTTTTACATCCACCTGAGAGAGCAGGCGAGGCCTCAATCAACATCATAAAAAAACAGATTACCTGGTCATTATCACATTGCTGTGCGCAAATTGGTTGCTGCGTTTCCTACATTACAACAGTGACTACACTACAAAAGTACTTCATTAGCTGTAAAGCGCTTTAGGACGTCTGGTGGTCGCGAAAGACGTGATATAAATGAAAGTCTTTCTTTTTTTTTCATTAGCGTCTGGAGGAAAACATTAATTTCCTTAGACCGTTGAATCCTGAAAGAATTCAGTTTCAAAACACCTTCCATTGCATTTTAAAAACCCTGACTTGCTACAAATTTCCAAGATGAATATTATAAAACGGGATTTCGAAAAAGTCTGCATATATTTGTAGTTCACAATACTGTATTCCTTATCTCATTGAAGTTTTCAACATTACATGAAGAAAATTGACAAAGTCAATCTCAGCACATTGTTCACTATGGTGAAGGATTCAAATATAAAGGAACATAAATTTTAAAAGTATGGAAGTTAGGTGAAACTTTTTCACTCCCAAGGCCATTAGGGTCGTGGATTATGATAATTATGCACCTAGTTCAGAACAGTTCAAATGAAATGCTGAAATGAAACAACCTTCATCAGCACATCTTGCACTAACTGGTTTTACCAAACTTCTACAATAATGATCTCTGATGATCATACTGTGACAGATATGAAACATGATCAATACACTTCATCCTTTCCAAAATTTGTAAATTTGATCCTACAGCAAATAGCTGTAGAAATGTCAATGTTATCTCACATAAAACATTATTTCAGGCTGTCTAAATAGCAATACTCTTAGCATAGACATACTTAAGCTCATACCAAAGTCATGAGATTTAGTGATTTGGAGTACCTACCAAACTTTAGATGTTGCATTTTTTTCCAACAGGTATCATGGTAGTTTCATGTTAATTCACATAGAATTCTTACATAGGAACAGGAATAAACCATTTCAGTGCGTCGAGCCTATTCCGCCATTCTGTTAGTTCGTAGCTGGTCTGTACCTCAAATCCATTTACCCACCTTTGATCCATATCCTTTGATGCACTTACCTGATGGAAATCTGTCAATTTCTGTACTTTGTGTTTTATTTGTGAGTAGCATTGGTCAACAGGTAATAATGCTTTGCTGATGTAGGCTATTAAATGGAGCTTAGTCTGAAGTAAGGCCCTTTGGGCAAGTATGTCACCAAGATTACAGGGCTGGCATCCATTGTCATTTCTGTTTTCTTTCGCTCATAGTAAGCCACTACCTTATTTATCATATAGCACTTCAAGTGAGTGCTGTTGTTCACATCACATTCTTTTTGCTTAGTTTATACAACAGTGGTGTGATAATGCCAGAATTTGATATGAATCTGCCATGTTGGTTTTCCATCCCTGGTAGACTTCTGACCATTTAAATAGCTGAGAACATTAATACTTTACATGACCATAACTATTTTGGATCAGTTGGTGTGAAATGTTTGGAGAATATTTAAGAATATTTAACTGGAGGAGGGCTAATTTCAGCAAATGAAGGAGCGATCTGTCCGGGGTAAATTGAAGTCAAACTAGCAGGCAGAAACATATGGAGCAATGGGCAGCCTTTAAAGAGGAGATGGTTCAGGTACAGGCTAGGTACATTCTCACAAGGGGGAAATGGAGGGCAACAAAGCCAGAACTCCCTGGATGACGAAGGAGTTAAGAGAGTAGGATGAATCAGAAAAAGGGGGCGTATGACAGATGTCAGCTTGACAAGGGAGAATCAGGCTGAATATAAAAAGTACAGAGGAGAAGTGAAAAATAAAAGGGTCAAAGAGACAGTATGAGAATAGATTGGCGGCTAACATAAAAGGGAATATTAACAGCAAAAGGGTTGTCAGAGGAGCAGTGGGGATGATAAGGGACCAAAATGAAGATCCATTGGTGGACGCAGAAAGCATGGCTGAGGTGCTAAATGAGTACTTTGCATCGGTGTTTACCAAGGAAGAGGACTTTGCCAAAGTTACGGTAAATGAGGATACAGAATGAGATAAAAATAGATAAAGAGGAGGTACGAGAAAGGCCAGCAGTACTTAATGTGGATAAGTCACCCGGTCTGAATGGGGTACATCCGAGGTTGCTGAGGGAAGTACAAATTGTGGAGGTGCTGATCACAATCTTCCAATTTTCCTTAGATGCAGGGGTGGTGCTAGAGGATTGGAGGATTGCAAATGTTACACCCTTGTTCAAAAAAGAGGAGAAGGATAAACGTGGCAATTACAGGCCAGTCAGTCTAACGTCAGTGGTGGAGAAGCTTTTAGAAACAATAATCCAGGAAAAAATTAACGCCACTTGGACAAGCATGGACTAATAAAGGAGAGCCATCTTGCTGGGCCCGCATTTTCAGCCGGAGATCTTGGGGGTCGAGGAGCCCGTGCCAGGTCGCTTGCTGCACGTAACGGTTCGCCTGGGGGACGTGCCGTTCCATCTCGTGAACGTGTACGCCTCTCAGGCCGGCCCGCAGCAAACGCGCTTCTTCGAAGAAGTTTCTGCTCTTCTTGACTACGTCGACGTCGGCGACTGCATTGTCCTCGGGGGGGATTTTAGGAAAATAGTGTTTGACTAACTTGATTGAGTTTTTTGATGAGGTAACAGAGAGGGTGGATGAGGACAGTGCAGTTCATGCTGTGTATATGGACTTTCAAAAGGCAATTGATAAAGGACCACATAATGGGCTTTTAGCAAAATTGAAGTGCAAGGGATAAAAGGGGCAGTGGATACAAAATTGGTGAAGGGATAGAAATCAGAGTTGTGGTTAATGGCTGTTTTTCAAACTGGAGGGAGGTATAAGAACATAAGAACATAAGAAATAGGAACAGTAGGCCATATGGCTCCTCGAGCCTGCTCCACCATTCAATAAGATCATGGCTGATCTGATCATGGACTCAGCTCCACTTCCCCACCCGCTCCCCATAACCCCTTATCCCCTTACCGTTTAAGAAACTGTCTATTTCTGTCATAAATTTATTCAATGTCCCAGCTTCCACAGCTCTCTGAGGCAGCGAATTCCACAGATTTACAACCCTCTGAGAGAAGAAATTTCTCCTCATCTCTGTTTTAAATGGGCAGTCCCTTATTCTAAGATCATGCCCTCTAGTTCTAGTCTCCCCCATCAGTGGAAACATCCTCTCTGCATCCATCTTGTCAAGCCCCCTCATAATCTTATACGTTTCGATAAGATCACCTCTCAGTCTTCTGAATTCCAATGAGTAGAGGCCCAACCTGCTCAACCTTTCCTCATAAGTCAACCCCCGGAATCAACCTAGTGAACCTTCTCTGAACTGTCTCCAAAGCAAGTATATCCTTTCGTAAATATGGAAACCAAAACTGCACGCAGTATTCCAGGTGTGGCCTCACCAATATCTTATATAGCTATAGCAAGACTTCTCTGCTTTTATACTCCATCCCCTTTGCAATAAAAGCCAAGATACAATTGGCCTTTCTGATCACTTGCTGTACCTGCATATTATCCTTTAGTGTTTCATACACAAGTATTCCCAGGTCCCACTGTACCGCGGCACTTTGCAATCTTTCTCTATTTAAATAATAACTTGCTCTTTGATTTTTTTTCTGCCAAAGTGCATGACCTCACACTTTCCGACATTATACTCTATCTGCTAAATTTTTGCCCACTCACTTAGCCTTTCCATGTCCTTTTTCAGATTTTTTGTGTCCTCCTCACACATTGCTTTTCCTCCCATCTTTGTATCATCAGCAAACTTGGCTATGTTACACTCAATCTCTTCTTCCAAGTCGTTAATATAGATTGTAAATAGTTGGGGTCCCAGCACTGATCCCTGCGGCACCCCACTAGTTACTGGTTGCCAACCCGAGAATGAACCATTTATTCTGACTCTCTGTTCTCTGTTAGTTAGCCAATCCTCTATCCATGCTAATATATTACCCCCAACCCCGTGAACTTTTATCTTGTGCAGTAACCTTTTATGTGGCACCTTGGTAGTTCCCTTGGTTCAGTACTAGGACCACTCTGATGTATATTAATGATTTCGACTTGGATTACAGGGTACAATTTCAAAATTTGCAGATGACACAAAACTTGGAAAAGTAGTAAACAGTGAGGAAGATAGTTTGGGGCGGTAACCGAGTCAGGCGGGACTTCCTGCGCCCAGTGCGGAAGTCCCGTCCCAGCTGCAAAATTTGGGTTATCGCCCCACGAGTGCAATGTCGAGCACTCCACTTCCTCTCGGGGGCAGGGCCGGGGCATGTAAGCGCGCAAATTTTCCAGCGCTACCCGCCATCTCCGCTACTGGGGTTGCCGGGTGCCGTGGCTGCAGCCCAGCACAGAAGCGTATTGCCGGGCTGTACCATCGTGGTACGGACTCCACGAAATGGGCAACGAAAGGCCAAACCTGTAAGTCGTCCAAGCAAAAAAAATGGCACCGCACACCTCCCCTTTACTTTTCGCCCCACAAGCGGAGTGCGGCCCGGTTTGCAACCCGCGACACTGGCGCTGACATCGCCCACAGCGGCCTCATGGGGCGCTGCCCAATTTCCGTCGCGGGGTGGAAATAGGTCGCTGCGCATGCTGATGATGTCATCATCGCCGATGCAGTGGCCCTTGGCGCTGCCGGTTTGCACTTCCGCTAGCTCCCGCACAATTTCACGGGAGCAGGTAGTGCCCCCCCCCCGCCGGGTGAGAATTCGGGGACACTAATGGGAGGTGCAAATAATGCGATTTTCTCCCCCATTGAGTACAAAAGCCAGGACGTTATGCTAAACCTATATAAAACCCTAGTTTGGCCCCAGCTGGAGTAGTGTGTCCAACTCTGGGCACCACACTTTAGGAAGGACGTGAAGGCTTTGGAAAGGGTACAGAAGAGATTTACTAGAATGCTTCCAGGGATAAGGGATTACAGTTACATGGATAGACTGGAGAAGCTGGGGTTGTTCTCCTTACAGCAGAGAAGGCTAAGAGGCTATTTGATAGATTTAGATAGAGTAAATAAAGAAAAATGTTTCCAATGGCTGAAGTGTCACTAAATAGATGTCACAGATTTAAGGTGATTGGCAGAAGAACCAGAGACGGCATGAGGAAAAACTTTTTAATGCGACGAGTGGTTAGAATTTGGAATGCACTGCCCGATAGGGTGGTGGAAACAGATTCAATAGATTCAACAGAAAATGGGGTGAGAATAGGGAAAAATGGTAAAAAGACATAATTAAAAGCTCTTTATCTAAATGCACGCAGCATTCGTACTAAGTTAGATGAGTTGACGGCACAAATAGAAATAAATGGGTATGATCTGATGGCCATTACGGAGACATGGTTGCAAGGTTACCAAGGCTGGGAACTGGATATTCAGGGGTATTTGCCATTTCAGAAGGCTAGGCAGAAAAGAAAAAGAGGTGGGATAGCTCTGTTAATAAAGGATGAGATCAGTGCAGAAGTGAGAAATGATATTGGCGCAGAAGATCAAGATGTAGAATAAGTTTGGGTGGAAATAAGAAATAATAAGTGAAAGAACTGGAGGGAGTGGTCTACATGACCTCTAACAGTAGGACAGAGTATAAATCAAGAAATAATGGAGGCTTGTAAGAAAGGTACAGCAATAACCATGGGTAATTTTAATCTTTATATTGATTGGACAAATCAAATTGGCAAAGGTAATCTTGAGGAAGAGTTCATAGAGTGTACGTGGGAAGGTTTCTTGGAACAATAGGTTGTGAACCAACCAGGGAGCAGGCTATTTTAGATCTGGTAATGTGTAATGAGATAGGATTAATTAATGATCTCGTAGTGAAGGTTCCTTTTGGGAAATGTGATCATATCATGGTATAATTTCAAATTCAGTTTGAGGGTGAGGAAGCTAGGTTTCAAACTAGTATCCTGAACTTAAATAAAGGCAATTACAAAGGCAGAGTTGGCTAAAGTCGACTGGGAAAATAGATTAAAAAGCAAGACGGTAGAAAAGCAGTGGCAAACATTTAAGGAGATATTTCATAACTCTCAGCAAACACATATTCCAGTGAGAAAGAAAAGGGCCAAAATTCACCTTCCCCGAAGGGATGGCTACTGTGGAGTTTGGGCGGTCAATTGAAAAAAATCGATTGGTCGCCGCTGTTGGGTACTTTTCCCTCGCCGAGCCATATTCAGCTCAGGGGGGTTTTGAGTGGTGTGCGCTTCTGCCAGAAACAGCGCGGTGAAGCCGCAGTAAAGGAGGGTTTCCAGCGGTGAGCTCTGCAGCGAAATTCACCGAGGAAAAGGTAGGCCTTTTCCTGGCAGTGCCTGCCCCCGCGAAGTTTCCGATGCGGTGCTCGAACGCGACACCGCTGGGACCCTTTGGTAGGTAAAAAGTTTTATTACTTATTATTGTTTTTATTTCATTTTTCAGCATGCATCTGCAGAGAGAGAACATAGCTTTTAAGAGTAAACTAGCAAGAAATATAAAAACAGACAGTAAGAGCTTCTACAGGTATATAAAAAGGAAACGAGTAGCTCAAGTAAACATTGGTCCCTTAGAGGATGAGACTTGGGATTTAATAATGGGAGACAGGGAAATGGCAGAGGCTTTGAACAAATATTTTGTGTCAGTCTTCACAGTAAAAGATACTAAAAGCATCCCAATAATTGACAATGAAGGAGCTATTGGGCGGGGGGGGGGACATTTAAAACAATCACTATCACTAGAGAAAAAGTACTATGCAAACTAATGGGACTAAGGGCCCAATCCTGGCCATGACTTGCATCAATTGTTTTGGAGTAAGTTGTTTTTACTGGCGTAAGTTAAAAAATGCCATTTTCCCCCAAAATTTGCTCCAGAGTAAGTCAGTTAGGTACGATTTTTTTAGGTCAGTTTTTTTTTTTCAAAAGGGGGCGTTCCCAGACACTTACGTCAGTTTTGGCCATTTATGCCACTTTGGCCAGCAAAAACTTACTCCAAATCCACTTAGGTCAGCATATGTGGCCAGCTCTGAAAAACCTTGCGGGCAGTGAAGAAAAAGCAGCGGACATTCGGCAGACATGAGGGTAGGGATTGGGGAGGGAAGGGAACTGGAGAGGACCTCAACAACCAAGCACCAAACATTGCATGGAAAAGCTCAAACAATTAAAACACTAATAAAAATGAACTAAATCCTACCGGAGAAATGCGAGCTACTGGCCGCGATGTCACGGGACCGGGGTAGCCAGAGAGACACTCTTTCTTTCTCCCCCCCCCACTCCAACCAAAACTCTCCTCCTCCCCCCCCCGCAAAACTCTCCTTCTCTCACCCCCCCTCCCCCCACCTCCAATCAAAAGTCTCAAGCACAGCCACACAAGCACAGCCACTAAATAAAAAATAAAAGTGAAGTCCTACCTGCTCGGGAACTCAGCCGGCCGGCCGGTCCTGGAGTCCACTCGGCCGCTGATAGGGTGCGGTGAGATTGGGCATGTTCAGAGACTGATCTGGCGATTGGAGTGGGAGTGGCAGTTGATTCCGTCAATGGCCAAGGGATCTGGGCGTGTTCCCTTATTGCAGCAGCTATCTCCGACATTCCCTCCTTCATGTGCCCCAACAGAGTCTCAACTACCTGCAAAATTCTCTCCCTCATGTGCACCGACATTGCATCAGTTACCTGAGATATTCTCTCCCCCATGTGCCCGGACAGTGTTCCCATTTCTCGCAGGAGTGTTGTTACTTCTCCCGACAGTCCCGATACCTCATCACCCACCCCACTGATGTATCCAGGAGTGATCGCGTAAGGTCAATGCTCTCCCCACTCATTGCCATCATTTGAAACACATCTGTTACATCCTGCACCACAGGAGAGCGCTGTCAAGCTCTCCTTCCCCTCCTCATCCTGGGTGTGGCATCCCACTAGGACCCACAACCTCGGATGGTGGGTCCCTGGGTGTGGCTTGCTGTACCCCACTGGAACCCGTAGCCTCAGACTGTGTGAAACCATAAAATATCCCAACACTCGTACCACTCAGGAAAGGGACTGGCATCTCAATGGGCAGCACCAGCACCTCCTCCCCCTCCCCCTCACCCTCACCCCCATGCTCTTGGTCTGGAAGATGGAATTGGAAGATGTTCTCTTCAGGCTCGTCCGCGTCTGAATCTTCTTCTGCATCGGTTTCAACCTCGTCAGGGCCTCAAGTTCTGTAAAATATAACGGAACAGATAAATGGTTAGCAGCAGAGGAGGGGGTAGGGTGGCATGAGTAGGCTCACACAGCACAGGCAGCCGACTCATTTGAAGGACCATGATGAATGATAGCATATTGCATCAACCAAAGACAGCCCCATGAACCGAAGCATGGTTAGCCCACGCAGTACTTAACATTTAGCAAAGCCAGACTGTGGAATTTGCAGAACTTACCCTCTCCCTTGAGTGTGGGCCCAGCTTGTGCAGTGGTGGTTATTTTTCTCCAGGCAGGACCCATCAAAGCAGTGACCCTGACTTCCACGGGTGTCAGTGGATGCAGATTTGCCGGGCCTCGTCCTGTTCAAGTTCTCTCTTTTGTTTTGTGCCACCTTTCTCTGCAAAGATGAAAATATAACTTTTTAGAGAGGGTGTCTTTCTGCTGGGTGGGACATACAGATGGTCACATTTACAATGAAAATATTACTTACATTAACTGCTTTACCAAGGTCCTGCCACTTCTTTTTGCACTGGCCTCCAGACCTCGGGCTGGTCACCATTGCACAGTAATTTTGTGAAAGTTGGTTCCATCGTTTCTTCACTTCTTTTGGTGAACCTTTTATTTGACCTCTGCTGGTGTCCAGCTCGTGCCATCTGGCCTCAATTACAGTAACCAGGGCTTCCACTTCGTCCTGTGAGAAATTCTTGGTCCTTGAGCCGCGTTGCATATTGCAGCTCCGATTTTAAGTTCTCACATACCACTCAGAATTAAAGTTCTCCCACACAACTGGCTCATTAAAAATGGCTGAATGCAGACCGGGAGCTGTACTGGGCATGCGCATCCATAGCAGTCACGTAAAAAAACTTTTTTTTTTCGCGCATGCACAGACGGGGAGACATCCTTTTTTCGCCGCAGACATTAGACTCCACCCCTGAAGCTAAAGGACAGGCTGCGTGGCACCAATTTCAAAAATTAGAACGGGGAAACTTTCAAGTTTTTTTTTGGAGTAGTCGGGGCCAAAAAGAACGGCCGTAACTCTTGAAATGCACCAAAAAACAGCATTGAGGAAAATTCTATGTATGATTCTATGTATGCGTAGAGTTCAAGTGAGTTTATTATGTTCACATTTGTCTTTGTCGAGTGAGAATTTTCCTCTTGCAGTTTCAGGAACTTTGCTCTCAATGCCTTGTCAATGTTCTCTGGTGCTGTGCCATACATCAAAATATAATTGCTGAAATTTGTGGTACCTATTAATGCACTGAAGTGTTTGCTGCATGGTATTTTGGAAAACTACTGCAGCAGATGAGAAGGTAAAGTTCAGTTATTTGTAGTGTTATAATCGCACGTGGGTGTACTGCATAGAACTTGTCACGTGAGAGTTTGATTTTTACTTTAACAGTTATGGCTAAATTCCCGATAATAGGTAGAGCAGTTTTGATCTGTATGGCCAAATCTAGATGCTTGTCACCTGGGCTCGTACAGGTTTGCACCATATGCTTTCTTGACTCTTATAAAAGTGTTGTATACAGTAATCTCGGTCACATGTTCTGGACAAATTGCATTCTGTGTGGCTTGGTCTGGTTACTTTATTTTTATACGCAACATGTTTTGGAGTATCTTAAGTTGAGGGTCTGAGCTGTAGTCTGTTTTTTGATGCTATCTGGTGGCTTAGAGTGGCACTATCTTGTAAATTATTACGTTTGTCTGCAGTGCCTCTGGCTGGATATGTTGCTTGCCCTCTTTTGTGTAGGTAACAACTAGTATGAATATCTGTTCACTGTTATTTTACATCCTGCATGTTACTTCGCTGTCGCAGTACACTTTTGATATTGTTCTCATTTAATGCTTGAAATCTGGATCATTCAAAAGGTTTTGTCGAAGTCCAATAAGACTGAAAAGATACAATGGGATCTTGCAAGATATATCTACATAGGTAGATGTGCACCTTTGGATAACTTGAGATTTTATCTTTTTATTCATATTGGTGAACTTGCACATAGGTGTTAACATGTGTGGTACATGTTCAATGTCTCACCTTGTTTTTATTTGGTCCACCAGAGCACACATTTCATATTCATTGAGCATAACCACATCATAGTGATTTGGCTTTCCAGTTTATGGCAGTGTTTCAAAAACATTTATAAAAACGCCTTCCCCCGTGTAATGTACAAGCATTTCCTACCATTGTCTGTTATATCAAAAGCAGTTTGACATTTTTTAACTCAGTGGTTCCACCTTTGCCATCAAGTGCCAACTGAAATTGGACCCATCTCACTATTGAATCAACAAATGAAGTAAGCATTTTGCTCTGCTTTTGTTTAGCAAAGTTTGATTAAAATAAGGAACTGTAGCAGAAAACATACAGCTGCTATATATTCAAACTGTGATCCTCGTTGCCAATGCAGTCAATAAAGACTCAGGATACATGTGACCTAGAACAGTTCAAATGCAATGCCTACAATACTTCAAGCAACCGTTATCAGCATAACTTTCACTGACTAGTTTCTACTGGTCTTCCACACTTCTGTCCTCTGATAAAATGTAGTAGTGTTAAATACATATCATGGATTGGACTAATACTCTACCGTCGCCAGAGAAGGCTACTGAAGCATATAGTAATATGTATACTGGCTTTGGCAACTTGCCCAAGTTGGAATTCTTCACGGTTGCCAACATGCCCACCCTGGGAAGGCTGATTATTCAATCCTGGGCTATATCACAGCTGAGTTTGTTAGATGTTACAAGGTCTGTGGAAGAAGAATGCTTGATGGACCAAGTTTATTTTCATTCCATGCTTTTGTGTTTTTTTTATTATATACACAGACATTTTTATTTATTCGTTTTTAGGGAGTGTGGGTGTTGCCAGCAAGGATAGTATTTATTGTTCATCCCTAATTGCCCTTGAGAAGAACTGCTGTTCCTTTTGTAGTGGTTTGGTACAACAAAGGGCAGTTAAGAATCAGCCACATTGCTGTGGGTCTGGAGTCAATTGTAGGCCAGACCAGGTAAGGATGGCAGATTTCCTTCCCTAAAGGACATTAGTGAACCAGGTGGGTTTTTACGACAAATGAGTAGTTTCATGGTTATTCCAGATTTATTTAATTAACCGAATTTAAATTCCCCAGCTGCCGTGATGGGATTTGAACTCTAGTCCAGGTCTCTGGATTAACAAACATCACATTGTTTTCTAATAATATTTTAAAATAAAATTATATTCAATTTGGTGATGCAAAAATGCAGTGGCAGGCTGCAAAATGTTTATAGTACCTGTCATTAACATTTTAAAAACTCATCTGAAACAGCAATTGCAATTTAATTGGAATCAAAAATATATTTGAAATGTCCTGTGAAATTTCTTGAAATACCAAAATAGAGTAGTAATATCATAACAGAATTAATTACAACCACACTTCTTCCCATTCAGTTCCATCATTTATTATGTGCACACCGTAACACAGTAGAGGCCTTCTGATGGTATCATGAACAATGATAGCAAAGCTTAAGGGCCCGAATTTGGTCAAACGCAAGTTCCAAGTTCCACCCATTTTTCGGTGGTCCCCGGGCAGTGTGTGATCTTGTATCGCCCCGTACCACTGGAGCCAAGAGGGCTGGAGATTCATCCCGCTTTGCTCGGCGGTAGCGGGAGCGGACTGCAGCGGGTAGTGGCGAGTGGAGGAGGTCTTCCGACTCGGGAATCTTCGGCTCTCAAGTTGTGCGCATGCCGTGCGGCTGTCAAGCTCCGGCCCCCCCAAGAGGCACCGACGAGAGACCAGAGACTGCCAGCCTGAGATCGCTGTGAGGGAGGGGGATTGAAGAGATCGCTATGGGCAG
Organism: Pristiophorus japonicus; assembly: GCF_044704955.1. Classification (NCBI taxonomy): domain Eukaryota; kingdom Metazoa; phylum Chordata; class Chondrichthyes; family Pristiophoridae; genus Pristiophorus; species Pristiophorus japonicus. Next base: position 275,660,528 of record NC_091979.1, on the reverse strand, counting down.
GGGGGGGGGGGGCGGAGAGATCGCTGTGGGAGGGCTGGGGGGAGAGATCACTGTGGGGGGGGGAGAGATTGCTGTGGTGGGGAAGAGATAGCTGTGGGGGAGGAGGAGATCGCTGTGGGGGGGGGGGAGAGATCGCTGTGGGGGTGGGGGGGGAGGGATCGTTGTGGGGGGGGAGAGATCGCTGTGGGGGGGGAAGAGATTGCTGTGGTGAGGAAGAGATCGCTGTGGGGGGGAGATAGCTGTGGGGGGGGAGATCGTTGTGGGGGGGAGAGATCGCTGTGGGGGGGGGGAGGGATCGCTGTGGGGGGGGAAGAGATTGTTGTGGTGGGGGAGAGATCGCTGTGGGGGGGGAGAGATCGCTGTGGGGGGGTTGGAGGGACTGGGTGCGAGTGAGACTTGGGAGAGAGAGACTGTGGGGGAGAGAGAGATCGCTGGGGGGGGGGGCGGATGAGCGACTGGGTGGTGAGAGAGACTGAGGGGTGAGAGTAACTTTGGGGTGAGAGAAGCTGGGGGTTGAGAGAGACTGGGGGTGAGAGAGACTAAGGGATGAGAGAGACTGAGGGGTGAGAGAAACTTTGGGGTGAGAGAAATTGGGGGTTGAGAGAGACTAAGGGATGAGAGAGACTGAGGGGTGAGAGAGACTTTGGGGTGAGAGAGACTCGGGGGGTGAGAGAGACTGGGAGGTGAGAGAGACTGGGGGGTAAGAGAGACTGGGGGGGTGAGAGACTGGTGGGTGAGAGAGACTGGGGGTGAGAGAGACTAATAACATTTTTATGATAGTTCATTAATAAATGAGTAAATAAGGCTTTATTAAACCATTTATAAAATAAGATCACTCGAGTGAACACACACACAATTTCCAGACTCAGTGATTATATTGCTATTCAAACTGCATTATTGACTAACAATAGAAAATACTACAATCCATTAAAAAATACATCAAACTGTGGAGAACTATAAAGATCTGTGTAATATCAAACATGCCACACTTCTGTGAAACAATTATACCTGTCAGCTCTGTGTCCATTCCACCCACTTAAGATCCACTTAAAAGCACCTTCTCCAGGACGGTATGCAGTTCCGGTGGTATGTCGGCGATATATCATGAAACTTGCACTTTTGGGCGGTATGTGGGCAGTTCTACATGGGCGGGCAGTGTGCATACCACCCGGCGGTATGTCACTCATGAATCTTCCGCCGACTACTATGTCGGCGGTATTTACCTGTTTTTTGACGAAACTAGTATTTTTCGGTGGTAAGCAGGCAGTAGCGGGCGGCATGTCGATGAATTTTGGGCCCTATGGGCCAGAATTTGGTCAAACCCAAGTTCCGCCCATTTGTCGGCGGTCCCCGTGCGGTGCGTGATTTTTTAACCGCCCTGTATCGGTGGCGCTGAGTGGGTGGTAGATTCATCCCGCTTTGCTCGGCGGTAGTGGGAGCGAAGTGCAGTGGGTGGCGGCCGGCAAAGAGGCCTTCCAACTCAGGAATCAACGGCTCCTAAGTTGTGCGCACGCACGCGCGGCTGTCAAGCTCCGTCCCTCCCGGGAGGCACCAACGAGAAGCCAGAGACTGCCGACCTGAGATCACTGGGGGGGCAGTGGGGGGGTGGCGGTGTAATGTATGTACATCAGGTCTGCCCACTACCAGGGGGCACTACCGTCGGAGGTCCTAGGGTCATAGGTACACTCGTGCTGGGCCTGGTATATAACTTGAACTCCACCTTTGTATCTTCACTTCTGGAAGCCATTAAAGACTGACCAGGTTACACCTAGTAACTGGCTCACAGTACGGAGTTCATTGTATCATTTCATACACCACAACTGGCGACGAGGAAAATATGAACCCACGCAAAAGTATGACGAGCACAGCACGAGCGAGTACTGATGGAATTCTCGAGTGATTCAATGAGGGAGAGGATTGGGAAGATTTCACAGATCGACTTGACCAGTACTTCGTGGCAAACACTCTAAACACAGATGAGGATGCAGAGAAGCGCAAGGTAGTTCTTCTCACCGTCTGTGGCCCCATGATCTATGCAGTCATCAAGAATCTGCTCTCACCCACTCTTCCTACAGAAAAGGATTACAAACAACTTTGTGCTCTAGTTCAGGAACACCTTAAACCCACGGAAGGAATCCTCGTATCCAGATATCGCTTCTGATGTGTGTATCGTCCTGATATCTTAAATGTAATACAAGAACAATGGTACACCACAGAGGGCGCTGTGATGAGAAACCTGGACGTACCTGCAACAGGCAATATAAAAGGCTGACCAACACACCTGAGAGGCACTCTGGAGCTGAACAATAAAGGACGAAGGTCACAGCAGTTAGATTAACACCAGACCGTGTGGAGTCAGTGATTTGTGTGCTACATACACCACATTGGCGACAAGGAAGCGGACGAACTCCACGCAACCATGGCTACTCTGGGCTCGCTAAAGGATTTTACCGTGGACAATGATTGGGAGGCCTTTACGGAAAAGCTCGAGTACTACTTCACAGCAAACGACCTAACGGAGAACACATACGCAATGAGAGATAAGCTTAAGGCGATATTGCTCTCCAGTTGTGGAGATGAGGTTTACTGTCTCGTCAGGGATTTGCTGGCACCCGGGAGCGCCAGGAACAAGTCATACGAGGAGCTGACTGAACTCATTCGTGACCAGTTGAAACTGAAGGAGAGCATCCTCACGGCCAGATACAAATTTTACCATCACTGCAGACCTGAAGGCCAGGATGTCACCAAATATGCTGCAGACCTCAGGAGACTCGCGGCGCCATGTGAGTTTGGCGCACACCTTGATGAGGCATTACAGGACATTTTCGTTATGGGGATTGGCCACGAGGGCCTCCTTCACAAGCTGTTAGCCACGGAACCCTGTCAGAGTGACTGTGGCCATCACCATCAGCCGGGCACATATGACCTCGACTTGCAGCACCAAGCAAATAATCCACACAGTCTCGAACCCGGCAGGCACTGTCCACAGGATAGCGCCCACCATGGACAAAACTGCAGAACATGGCTCTGCCCAGGGCAGAGAGCACGGACCTCGGGGTCCTGGAACTCAGAGTCCGCTGAGGGGGGCCAATCACGCAGCACCATGCTGGCGCTGTGGAGGAAGCCATGGGGCTCACCGATGCAGGTTTGCGGAGTACACGTGCAATACCTGCCACACGAAAGGTCATCTTCAGTAAAAGAAATCGGACTCACCATGTAGCTGAGGAGATGGGGGATGATCCACCATCCAGCGAGGAGCAGGCAGAAGATGATAAGATGTTGGGACTGTACACGTGTACCGACGATTCGCCCCGTGATAAGGGAAGTAAAAATCAACGGAGTTCCTGTGAGTATGGAAGTGGACACGGGCTCGGGTCCATCGTTGATGAGTCAGAGAACTTTTGATAAACTGTGGATTAACCCAGCTGCACGACCCAAGCTGGTCCCGGTCACTGCGAAGCTGCGTATCTACACTAGGGAACTGATACCTGTTCTTGGCAGAGCGATGGTGCAGGTATCCCACGGGGATGAGACACACGGTTTACCTTTGTGGGTCGTTGCAGGCGATGGGCCCACACTCCTCGGCCGGAGGTGGATGGGGACGGTCCGTGGGAGCTGGGAAGACTTCACCACTCCACAGGCTGCTGCTCCCCAGGGTGCTGCCGTGCCCCGGGTTCCCAGAGAGCAGCGCCGACCGAGCTGGAGCTGCAGCCTCAATCCACCCACAGGCAAGTCCCAGGCCCGGACCTCACACCGAGATCCTGCAGCCTCAGCCCCCACAGGCAAGCAGCCCTGCAGAGAGGGGCCTAGTGGGGGGGTGAGCCGGCGGGGCGCTGCGGGCGGGGTGCGAGGGACCCAGGATGGCCGGCGGATCGGAGGGGCCTACGCAGAGGAAGAGTCGGGCGGCGGTAGCAGCTGGAGGTCGGCGGCCACGGCGGCCGCAGGGGAGGCGGTTACGGTGGCCGCCGGAGAAGCGACGACGACGGCCGCAGGAGAGGCGGCAAGTCAGGTGGCAGCGGAGGGGAGCGGAGGCTGCAGCGGCGGAGGGCATCCGGAGCGGCGGAGAGAAAGATGGCGGCGGCATCGTGTCCAGAGCAGCAGAGCATCAAAGATGGCGGCGCTCACGGAGAAGCCTCATGGAATCCTCCTGCATCAAAGATGGCGCCTTAAAAAGGAAATGCACCCGGGAGTCTTAAAAGGTCCCCACAAAGGACTTCTGTAAGGCAGAGCGAGTCTAAAATGAGCTATGTTAATGTGAGATGGCGAATTTATAATAAGAATTAATATTTTAATGCTGAATGGCCACTGTATTTGTGTAAAATAATGGATATGAAGTACAATTAATGATAAGAGCTAACAAGGAAATCAGGGATCCGTTACCAGTCAATAACTAGTTAATGTACCAGATAACATGTACCATATTAATGCACTGTCTATGCCTACCTGCCTTCCGTTGGACAAGTGTGATGTTATGTATAGATGTGTGTATCGTCATCCTGCGTCCTGGTGGGGGGGGGGAAGTGTGATGTTATGTAATGATGTGTGTATCGTCCTGGTACCTTAAATGTAATATAAGAACAATGGTACACCACAGAGGGCGCTGTGGTGGGAAACCTGGAAGTACCTGCAACAGGCAATATAAAAGGCTGATTGACCACCACACCTGAGAGGCACTCTGGTGCTGAACAATAAAGGACGAAGGTCACAGCAGTTAGATTAACACCAGACCGTGTGGAGTCAGTGATTTGTGTGCTCCATACACCACAGCTTCTATACGCACGTTCGTCCAGAAGGCCAGGACATAGCGGCATTTGTTGCCGATCTGAGACATCTTGCAGAGCCTTGCAAATTTGGGCCTGCATTAGAAGGCATGCTGCATGACTTTATCATGATCGGGGTCAACCATGAGGCTATCTTAAGTAAGCTGCTGGCTGCGCAGATGCCGGACCTCAGCAAGGTCATCACCATTGCCCACGTTTTCATGTCCACACAGAAAACCACGAAGCAGATAACACAACAAAACAGGAACTCCACAGCAAGTACTGTGTACAAAATTGTATCGACGGCCGGCAGAGCTGCACATGGCAGGGCCTACTCGACTGCATATGCGAGAACAGGAGCCGCTCAAAGCCTGCCATCGAGGACCTACTCGACTGCGTATGCGAGAACGGGAGCTGCTCAAAGCCCGCCATCGGGCACAAATCCGAGCTCAACGTGTTGGCATTGCAGGGCAAATCACCGACCCCATCAGTGCCGCTTCAGGCAGTATGTATGCAGAGGGTGTGCAAAGACGGGGCATCTTCAGCGGACATGGCCACAGCAGAGCAAGCAAGCTGCAACACACCACATGGATGATGATCAATTCAGCGTGGATCTGGCGATGCAGCCCGAGACATTTGAGAGCTCCGAGGAGGAAGTGTGTAGCGTACGTGCGTTCGTAACAAAGAACCAACCGATAATAATGGAGGTAAAATTAAACGGCGTGCCGGTATCTATGGAATTAGACACGGGTGCGAGTCAATCGATAATGAGGCAGAGGACTTTCGAAAAGCTGTGGGAGATCAAGGCAGGGAGACCCAAGCTGAATCCAATAAATGCGAAGTTGCTTACCTACACCAAAGAGCTCCTACCAGTGATCGGTAGTGCAGCAGTAAGAGTGTCATACGAGGGAGTGGTTCATGATCTATCATTATGCATTATCCCGGGCAACGGCCCATCGTTATTCGGCAGGAGTTGGCTCGAGAAACTAAAATGGAAATAGTATGATATCAAAGCATTGTCATCTTTGATATGATGATTTGTGTGCTCAAGTGCTGAGCTAATTTCCCTCACTGTTTGAACTGGGAATTGGCAGCTTCAAGGGAGCCAAGGTGCAGATTCACCTAGGCCCAGACTCAAGGTCCATCCATCACAAAGCCAGGGCGGTCCCGCACATGATGAGAGAAAAGGTCAAGCTCAAATTGGACAGGCTACAATGCATCTCACCGGTCGAATTTAATGAATGGACCAGTCCATTTGTTCCTGTGTTAAAGAGCGACAGCACGGTCAGGATTTGTGGAGACTACAAGATCATTGTTGTGTCCCTGCACCTTACTACAAACTCACACGAGGCATGGATATATCAGACACAGTCACTCTGTGACCTTCACCTTTATTGCCGGGACAAAGGAGTGTGGACGCTGGGTGGGACCTCCCCTTTTATACCTGGAAACCCAGGTGAGGAGTGTCTCCCACAAGTTCACCCCCTGTGGTCAGGTGTGCATTTCTAGGGTACAGGTACAGTGTACATGAGTTACAGTTACATGACTATGTCATTGTAAGGTGGTTAAATACATGACAATCATGATCAACCAAGTTTCGAAACAAGATCAGTACCCGCTACCGAAAGCTGATGACCTGTTTGCAGCGCTAGCCAGGGGAAAATCGTTCACCAAATTGGACCTAACATTGGCCTACATGACACAGGAACTGGTTGAATCATCAAAGAAACTTAGGTGCATCGATCCGCACAAAGGACTGTTTATTTACAACAGGTGCCCTTTTGGCATTCGTTCGCTGGTTCAGAGAAACATAGAGAGCCTATTGAAATCCGTCTCCAGGACCGTGATATTCCAAGACGACACCCTAGTCACAGGTCGTGACAATGCCGAGCACCTGCACAATCTGGAAGAGGTTCTGCAAAGTGGGACTCAGGCTGAAACTTTCGAAGTGTGTTTTCATGGCACTAAAGGTTGAATTCCTTGGACGTAAGATTGCTGCAGAGGGAATCAGGCCTACAGACGTGAAAACAGAGGCCATCAAAAATGTGCCCAGGCCCCAGAATGTGACGGAGCTGCGTTCGTTCCTGGGTCTTCTCAACTACTTTGGTAACTTCTTACCCAAATTGAGCACAGTATTAGAGCCTTTGCACAAGCTGCTCAGGAAAGGAGACGACTGGGTGTGGGGTGAACTTCAAGACAGAGCCTTTGAGCAGGCTAGAAATCTGTTGTGTTCCCACAAGCTACTGGTACTGTATGACCCATGCAAGCGTCTAGTTTTGACCTGTGATGCGTCGTCCTATGGGGTCGGCTGCGTATTCCAGCAAGCCAATGAGTCAGGCAAACTACAACCAGTTGCATACACGTCTCGAAGCCTGTTCAAGGCGGAAAGAGCCCATGGCATGGTAGAGAAAGAGGCTTTAATATGTGTTTATGGGATTAAAAAAATGCACCAGTACCTGTTTGGGCTTCGCTTCGAGCTGGAAACCGGTCACAAGCCGCTTATATCGTTGTTCTTGGAACATAAAGGCATCAATACCAATGCGTCAACCTGCATCCAGAGGTGGGCGCTGACATTATCTGCCTATGATTATGTCATTCGCCATAGACCAGGCACTGACAACTGCGCTGATGCATTGAGCCGGTTACCGTTGCCCACACCGGAGGTGGAAATGCCAATGCCCGCAGAGCTTCTCATGGTCATGGATGCCTTTGTGAGTGAAGAGTCGCCTGTCACTGCTCAACAAGTTAAGACCTGGACCAACCAGGATCCGACCCTATCGGTTGTAAAATGTATGTTTTTAACGGGGACTGGTCGACCCCATAGGACGACGCATCACAGGTCAAAACTAGACGCTTGCATGGGTCATACAGTACCAGTAGCTTGTGGGAACACAACAGATTTCTAGCCTGTTCAAAGGCTCTGTCTTGAAGTTCACCCCACACCCAGTCGTCTCCTTTCCTGAGCAGCTTGTGCAAAGGCTCTAACGATGAGCTGCAAGGAGGATGCTATGAGGCTGCAGAGTGACTTGGATAGGTTAGGTGAGTGGGCAAATGCATGGCAGATGAAGTATAATGTGGATAAATGTGAGGTTATCCACTTTGGTGGTAAAAACAGAGAGACAGACTATTATCTGAATGGTGACAGATTAGGAAAAGGGGAGGTGCAACGAGACCTGGGTGTCATGGTACATCAGTCATTGAAGGTTGGCATGCAGGTACAGCAGGCGGTTAAGAAATCAAATGGCATGTTGGCCTTCATAGCGAGGGGATTTGAGTACAGGGGCAGGGAGGTGTTACTACAGTTGTACAGGGCCTTGGTGAGGCCACACCTGGAGTATTGTGTACAGTTTTGGTCTCCTAACTTGAGGAAGGACATTCTTGCTATTGAGGGAGTGCAGCGAAGGTTCACCAGACTGATTCCCGGGATGGTGGGACTGACCTATCAAGAAAGACTGGATCAACTGGGTTTGTATTCACTGGAGTTCAGAAGAATGAGAGGGGACCTCATAGAAACGTTTAAAATTCTGACGGGTTTAGACAGATTAGATGCAGGAAGAATGTTCCCAATGTTGGGGAAGTCCAGAACCAGGGGTCACAGTCTAAGGATAAGGGGTAAGCCATTTAGGACCGAGATGAGGAGAAACTTCTTCACCCAGAGAGTGGTGAACCTGTGGAATTCTCTACCACAGAAAGTTGTTGAGGCCAATTCACTAAATATATTCAAAAGGGAGTTAGATAAAGTCCTTACTACTAGGGGGATCAAGGGGTATGGCGAGAAAGCAGGAAGGGGGTTCTGAAGTTGCATGTTCAGCCATGAACTCATTGAACGGCGGTGCAGGCTAGAAGGGCCGAATGGCCTATTCCTGCACCTATTTTCTATGTTTCTATGTTTCTATGACCATCCCTAAGGAAATGGGTGATGAAACCAAACTGTACAGCTGTCGCAAAGATGAGCTTTCCATCCAGTCCAACTGTTTACTGTGGGATAATCGTGTTATAATGCCCAAGAAAGGCAAGGCGAGATTTGTACGGAGTTACATAGTACGCATCCCGGTATTGTCATGAAGAAGGCCATTGCCAGGTCCCATGTTTAGTGGCCTGGCATTGATTCAGACTTAGAGTCATGCGTGCATCAGTGCAGCACTGGCATACAGTTAAGGAATGCCCCAAAGGAAGCTCGGCTCAGTCTGTGGTCATGACCATCCAAACCATGGTCTAGAATCTACATCGACTTTGCGGGCCCCTTCCTCGGTAAAATGTTTTTTGTGGTGGTGGATGCATACTCCAAATGGATAGAATGTATGATCATGTCATCCAGCAGTTCCACTGCCATCATTGAGAACCTGAGAGCCATGTTTGCCACACATGGTCTGCCAGACATCGTTGTCAGCGACAATGGACCATGTTTCACGAGCCTGGAGTTTCAAGAGTTCATGAAACACAACGGCATAAAACACGTGAGGTCAACCCCGTTCAAAGCCGCGTCCAATGATCAAGCAGAGCGGGCAGTTCAAACCATCAAGCAGAGCCTGAAACGCATAATACCAGTTTCTTGCACACATGCCTGTCACGCATATTGCTCAGTTACAGGACAAGGCCACACACACTCACCGAGTTCCCGCCTGCGGAACTATTGATGAAGAGATGCCTCAAAACCAGGCTCTCTCTAGTCCATCCTGACCTTAACGATCATGTCGAAACCCGACATCAACGCCAGCAGTGGTATCACGACCGTGTCATGTGACATATCTGTAAATGACCCAGCATATGTACTTAACCATGGTCAAGGGCCAAGGTGGCCCCCGGGCAATGTTACGGATAAGGAGAGTAACCAGGTATAGAAACATAGAAACATAGAAAATAGGTGCAGGAGTAGGCCATTCGGCCCTTCGAGACTGCACCACCATTCAATAAGACCATGGCTGATCATTCACCTCAGTACCCCTTTCCTGCTTTCTCTCCATACCCCTTGATCCCTTTAGCCGTAAGGGCCATATCTCACTCCCTCTTGATTATATCCAATGAACTGGCATCAACAACTCTCTGCGGCAGGGAATTCCACAGGTTAACAACTCTCTGAGTGAAGAGGTTTCTCCTCATCTCAGTCCTAAATGGCTTACCCCTTATCCTTAAACTATGTCCCCTGGTTCTGGACTTCCCCAACATCGGGAACATTCTTCCTGCATCTAACCTGTCCAGAATTTTATATGTTTCTATGAGATCCCCTCTCATCCTTCTAAACTCCAGTGAATACAGGCCCAGTCGATCCAGTCTCTCCTCATATGTCAGTCCTGCCATCCCGGGAATCAGTCTGGTGAACCTTCTTTCCGCTCCCTCAATAGCAAGAACATCCGTCCTTAGATTAGGAGACCAAAACTGAACACAATATTCCAGGTGAGGCCTCACTACGGCTCTGTACAACTGCAGTAAGACCTCCCTGCTCCTATATGCAAATGCCCTAGCTATGAAGGCCAACATACCATTTGCCTTCTTCACTGCCTGCTGTACCTGCATGCCAACTTTCAATGACTGATGTACCATGACACCCAGGTCTCGTTGTACCTCCCCTTTTCCTAATCTGCCGCCATTCAGATAATATTCTGCTTTTGTGTTTTTGCCCCCAAAGTGGATAACCTCACATTTATCCACATTATACTGCATCTGCCACTTGTTTGCCCACTCACCTAACCTGTCCAAGTCACCCTGCAGCCTTTTAGCATCCTCCTCACAGCTCACACCACCACCCAGTTTAGTGTCATCTGCAAACTTGGAGATATTACATTCAATTCCCTCCTCCAAATCATTAATGTATATTGTAAATAGCTGGGGTCCCAGCACTGAGCCCCGCGGCACCCCACTAGTCACTGCCTGCCATTCTGAACTGGACCCATTTATCCCGACTCTCTGCTTCCTGTCTGCCAACCAGTTCTCTATCCATGACAGTACATTACCCCCAATAACATGTGCTTTAATTTTCCACGCCAATCTCTTGTGTGGGACCTTGTCAAAAGCCTTTTGAAAGTCCAAATACACCACATCCACCGGTTCTCCCTTGTCCACTCTACCAGTTACATCCTCAAAAATTTCTAGAAGATTTGTCAAGCAGGATTTCCCTTTCATATGTGTATATGGTTAAGCTGAAGAATGGGTAGATGTGCAGGAAACACTTTGATCAAATCAAGCTAAGACACACTGACAAATCGGAACAGTTGGAAGATGACACCGCGAGCTTAGACGACTAACCAACTCACGTCCAGCCATCAGAAGAACCCACTGTGGTCAATGCCCAGTCCCAAGTCATGGTAGACTTGGAAAGCTCTTGGATTGTACTGAGACGGTCAACCAGGGAGCGAAGGGCTCCGGACCGTCTGAATTTGTAATATGAACTTGTGCCAAGAACTGTGGGGGGAATGATGTAATGTATGTACATAAGGCCTGCCCACCACCAGAGGGCATTACCGCCGGAGGTCCTAGGGTCATAGGTACACTCGTGCTGGGCTCGGTATATAACCTGAACTCCACCTTTGTATCTTCACTTCTGGAAGCCATTAAAGACTGACCAGGTTACACCTCGTCACTGGTTCACAGTACGGAGTTCATTGTATCATTTCATACACCACATTGTGGGGGTGGAGGGGGGGGCGAGAGAGAGATGGCTGTGGAGGGGTGGGGTAGAGATCACTGTGGAAGGGGGTGAGATCTTGCTGTGGGAGGGGAAGAGATTGGGGAGTGAGTGAGACTGGGGGTGAGTGAGACTGGGGGGTGAGTGAGACTGGAGGGGGGGGAATTTTGGGCCCTATGGGCCTGAATTTGGTCAAACCCAAGTTCCGCTCATTTGTCGGCGGTCCCCGGGTGGTGCGTGATTGTTTTACCGCACGGTAGCGCTGGGGCCGAGTGGGTGGGAGATTCATCCTTGGGTGGGGAAGCGTCTGGGGGGGAAAAGAGACTAGTGGGTGAGTGAAACTGGGTTGTGAGTGAAACTAATAAAATTTTTATTATAGTTCATTCATAAAGGAGTAAATAAGGCTTTATTAGACCATTATAAAATAAGATCACTCTAGTGAACACAAGCACAATTTCCAGACTCAGTGCTATTCAAACTGCATTATTGGCTAACACTAGAAAATACTACAATCCATAAAAAAATACATCAAACTGTAGAGAACTATAAAGATCTGTCAGCTCTGTGTACATACCACTCACTTAAGATCCATTTAAAAGCATCTTCTCCAGGACAGTATGCAGTTCCAGCGGAATGTCGGCGGTATGTCATGAAACTTGCACTTTTGGGCAGTATGTGGGCAGTTCTACATAGGAGGGCAGTGTGCACACTGCCCGGCATTATGTCACTCATGAATTTTCCGCCGGGCAGTATGTCGGCGATATGTACCTGTTTTTTTGACGAAACTTGCATTTTCGGCGGTAAACGAACGGTAGTGGGCAGTATGTCGATGAATTTTGGGCCCTGGGTGAAAGTTTGGTGAAAAAATGTGAAAAAATTGCCCGGCAGAAAAAATGGGCCTTACACGCCAATTCTGGGCAGAAAATGTGATCCTCAGCAAAATAACGCCGAAGATAGAGTCGGACCCAGGGAGGGGCGAACGGGAAAAATAAAACATTTTCAAAACATTAAAAAAACAAATGGAAATCCTCCATTGATCAAAATCCCTGGAAAAGAAATGAAGAAAACAAGTGCACTAACCTTTTCTTGCAGACCTTCATACTTACCATTCAGGTAAGACCTGCCGCCACGTGGTGGTCTCTTCTGCTGCTGGAGCGGAGGATCGCCCGGACCAATCTGGGGAGTCAGCGGGTGGGAGGACTTTTGTTGGCGTTGCACGCCGGCACATGCCAGTGGACGCTCCCCAGCGGTCTTCTCTCCCCACCGGCGTGAAGACCTGACCAAACTCGCTCGGAGGGGAGAGCACCCAGAAAACATGGAGACCGCTGAGTCTCGGCGGCAGCCGGCGGTAAGTCGACCAAACTCGGGCCCTAAGTGTTTTGTACAATGATCAGAACTATGGAGTCTGGGTTGCCGCCTTAAACGGTCAGTTATGAATTTCATAATGTCTAAAATATTCTTTTTTGTGGGTGAATTTTGATGCACAGGATTTTTATTGTTTAATATGTAGGTGAAACTGGCATAGCTACAGTTATTACCCATCCCAGGATTGTATCTTATTCTATAACTGCAAAGCCCAATTGTACAGATATCTAGCTTCACTACTATATCTGATTATTTCTGTTTGAAGTTGCATTTTCCATTGCTATACATGCTGATCTTTCATCACCATTGCCAAGATTTGCTGATAGTGACTGAGGGCCCGAAATTGATCATCTCCCGCTGCCGCCCATTTCTCGGCAGTATTCTGGCGGTCTTTCATTTTTTACAGCCCGCTGCCACTGAGATCCTTCAGCATTAATTTCATGGTGATGTAGTGGGCGGCAGCGGGAGCCGGGTTTAACGGGTGTTGGTGGGTGGTGGAGGCCATTAGACTCGGCAAAGTTCGGAGGTCGAGGTCTGCGCATGCGCGATTATTTTTTTTTTCTGTTGACGTCGTTTGCTAGTCTGGCTGATGCTGCACGTGGTCAGCGTTGGGCCGGGCCGGCTGGCCAAGGGACCCAGAGTGCATCGATGGGCCCGGTGGGGGTGAGTTTGGGGAACTTGGTGGGGCGTGGGGGAGAGGACCACATGCGCGATTGTTTTTTTTTTAATGTGCATGCGCAATGATTTTTTTTGATGTCCACATTATTTTTGCCGCGATTGGGGGTCGGCTGCGCATGCACGGAACAGCTTGGGAGAGACAACGACTTTGAATTACTAATAAAGATTTATTCACGATCTTAAAGAAAATCATGAGTGAGAAGAAGAACCTGACAAAAGTCAAAGATGGGCAGAGGCTGAGGGCACAATGGTTTATGGACGAGGAGCTGGAGGCATTTGTCTCTGTGGTGGAGGCAAGGTATTGGGACCTTACCAGGGATGGTCGTGGGAAGCTAGCCCCGGCCCAGTACCAGTAGATCAGGAAGGAAATTGAGGAGGCCATGTCCGCAGTGGGGGCAATCGTGAGGGATGGAGCCCAATGTCGCAAAAAGTGGAATGACATTGTAGCCGCAGCCAGAATGAGTAATGATTTTATTGATGCACTCCCTTACTACTTACACTGTAAATCTAAACGGGATTAATGGGACATAAAACTAAGGACTAGTGTTTTGATAGCTATTTGTGTGTGTGTGTGTGTGTGTGTGTGTGTGTGTCGCAGGTACAAATCGGTTAAAGATTGCTACTTTAATTTCTGCAGAAGAAATTGTCAACCAATGCCTCCAAGCAGAGGCGCACAGCAGGAGGCCCACCAAAGGTGCTGGCCATAAGTGATTTTGAGCAGCGTGCCTTAGCTTTGGTGGGTGGACACAACCTTGCAGCCACCCACATTGGTGCTGATCACTTGCCACAGCATGGTAAGTTGCAGTCATGTAATGTCATCTCAAAATAATATAATGTACTGTGATGTTGGGGTCATGTAATGTAATGTCATGCATTTTAATGTATTGTCTGTCGGCCATATATAATGTAGTAATGCAGCAATGGTGGTCCTTGAAATAAGACTGCTACATGACGGTACTCATGTCACCCTGACCCCATCCCTGCTGCTAACCACTGAAATGTTGTTTTGTACTTGCAGATGCTGATTCAGATGACACCGAGGTAGCCACCGCCTCGACCTCCGGCATCCAAAACCCCACCGCCTTGACCTCTGCAAAACCCCACCGTCTCGACCTCCACCTCCTTCATGGAGATCTGGGTGAATGAGCAACACAAAGAGGAAGAAGACAGCCGGTAAGGGGAACTGGTTGAGCCAGTTGAGGTGGAGGGGGTTGGTGCGTGGGGGGAGGGGGGGAGTGGGGGGAGGAGGAGGAGCAACAGGCCATTCAAGTAACCTCTGGGTCTGCACCTGCAGGCACTTCCTCGTCGACATCGGTATTTCTGGGGTTCCCCGACTCTTCCGAACTATCGGGACCAAACGATTCAACCTACCTCTCCAAGCCGTTAGGCCACATCCACAGAGGTTGCTACAGCAAAGAGGGAAAGCTGCAAGACAGGCAGGCGCACACTATGACACGGTCAGACTGTCGAGGATGTGCACTGAATCGGTCGAGAGCTCGTCTAGGCCATGCCTGCAATAACTGGGAACATTACGGCACTTTCAGCCCGACATGATGAGAACATGTTGAGGCTGATTGCCGCGGAGGAGAGAACCACCCAGTCCATTGATGCACAATGTCTTGGTGCCAACGTGGGGAGGGCCAGGCCTAGGGGTAGGGGAAATGGGAAGAAAATAGGGCGGGGGGTGAGAACAAGGGGAGGGAAGAGAGGCGGTGGGAGTGGTCAGGGCTAGAGGGCTAAAGGTGTTGGTTATTTTGTTAATGTTGTTGATGTTCTTGTTTTTGTTTTATATGTTGTTTGATTAAAATTTTTATTACTGTTGATTGTAAATTGTTCAAAATACTTTATTAAGTTTTAAATTTTTCACATTTTTGAAAATTATCAAAGTTTTCCAAGTTTTAATGTTCTAAAATTTTGTATAAATCTTATTATTGAATGTAACCACTCTGTTACAGTGTCTAACTTTAAAAAAGTGAAGGGTAACAATCATAAGGGTTCCAATACAGTGAGCAGACAAAGCTCGTGTTGGGGGCTGGGGAGGCAGGGGGGTTGCTATGGCATACTACTACGATCAGGTAAGACCTTACTTTTCAGGACAGTATTTAGGGCGAGCAGGATCTTAGTGATCAAATTTGCGTTTTCGGGGCCGTTGGCAGTAAGTGGGCAGTAATTGATTTTTTTTATGAAACTTGTAGTTCTGGGCGGTAAGTGGGCAGTAATATGATGAATTTCAGGCCCTGAGTTTTTTGTTGCTGTTGTTGAATGTTACTGTGTGAAGGGTGTTTGTCTTCTATTACTGCAGCTACTTTCTGGCGCTTATGTTCAAATGGGGTTCTGCCTGTGACTATGTTTTGCTTTGAGGGTTTACAATTCTCTTGTTAACTGAAAGAGGGAAAAGTTAAAATATTGTGACTAAAAAGCTCTGTACTGTACCACAGTCAGGAAGAGACACAAGAAAAGGTGTGTCTTATTATCCACGGTTACAGTACATCATATATACTATTATTTAATATATTACCTTGACCCGACCATTAAATGTTACCCAATTTTATTTGTTATTCAGCAGTCAAAATTGTCAGTCCACCATATGTTAGAAATCTGTCACAAAGTCATAGCCTCTTGTAAAAGTCAGGGTCGGTAACATTAACTTTTGGCGATAGTGTAAAATGGATGATATCTGATCTGTTAAACACCTCTCACACTTTTCCTTTCTATTCAATATCACCCGTTTTACACCAACAGTCGAAGTTAAAATTACCCCCAGGATCTGTATAATTGAGTGCAGATTTTGGTATTACTCCAGTACGAGTGATTAAATGGGCAGTAGAACACTTGACAAGTTGGTCATTTTTTTTAAATGAATGCTATGAAGAAATCCTGATCCAGACAGAAATTGCCTTTAAATTAGTTTATCAGGATTCAAGTGCCACGAGTGATGGTATGGGTTTATTCTCAGCATCAGGACTAGAGATAGATGTTTCAGTACAAGAGAAGAAATCTTTGAGCACATCTTTTCTCCAGATGATTCAGTCACAGATGCAGTCTGCATTGCAGTGGCTTCATTGTTTCATCAAGGGCATCACTACACTCTCCTCTGAGTAAACAAAGACAAATATCACGGCAACACCGCCAGTAACACGTATGCTTGCTATATTTCATTCGTGCTAGGAATTATCAGCACTGAAGGGGTTAGGTAGACAGGTTTCTTTGTGTAGAGAAACATGTTAACTACTCATTTGAAATTTGATATGGTTCCTGAATACAGTATTGCACAACAATTTCAACACAGTTGCAAAACATTTAAACTATTATAATTCAGAAAGTGAGAGGTAGGTGGCCACAGTACAAATGTACATTCTTACAAAACTGTATTTGAAAGTATATTGTAGCATTCAATCTAATGGGAGAATAAAGACTAAAGTGATTAGCAAGACGTTTGCAGTATACCCCTGTAACTACTGAAAAACAAATAACGATCTGTATTTAAAGATCAAGTGGCTTGCTCCTACATTTGCCAGAGCACTGAGTTCACTGACGTAATAATAAACAGAATCCCAGATGTAAGCATGTATCCAGTTAAAAAACATAATTTCTCCAGCTTACCAAAGTGTAAACAATTCACTGAATGCTTGTAATCAACCATTAGCCATGCCTAAAGTAATATTAGTGTGTTACTTTATCAAGAATGCAAATTTAATGTATTTATCATCACTTCAATATAATGCATGCACTTAGCTGACCCGAGAAGCATAGGGTTCTGACACAAACAGCAAAATAGTGTATTGTTCACCCAAATGGTCATGATTTCAAAGCACTTAAACTTGTCAGCTGCTAAAAATGAAGATAAGCAAATTGGAAAAGCCAGCCATTTCAAAAGGTCAGTGACACGTCTGCGCATCACAATGGTATTACCATTCTCGTCTGACAAATCCATGGAATGTTTCTGAATGAAAACCATCTGTAACAAGCATTATCAACTAGGTAAAGCAGTCAGATTTCAGAGGACGGCAACCATCCGTGCTGCTTACTACAGTCAGTGTGTCTGACATGACACAAACTGACAGTTACAGTGTTGTGTGGTGTACATCACTTTGAGCAAATGGTTCCCGAGGGCTCAGATGAAAGCCTCATTTACCCCAAATCCTTCTGAATCTCTTAAACCATACATCTGTTCAAGTTCTTTATGTAAAAAAGGATGCTATTTACAAACTGGAGTTCTCACCGGACTTCTGATTAAACATTTCAAACATCTTACTCAGTATTTAGTTTAAAAACATCCTTTATATTTAACAAATCTCCCCCCACCCCCTCTCCACCTTACTCCCTTAGTAAATAGCTCAATGCATTCTCCTCCAGTTCGCAGAGTAGCCAAATGGGTCAAGGACTTCTGTGCAGTCAAAACCACTCAGTACCACTCTCTGCATGACAGTAAGTCAGTTACATGTGTGATATGAAGCTGTCCTGATATGGTTACTTGAAATTTGCTTGCTCAAAAGGAGATATTAAGCAGAAGCTAAGAATATCAGCATGGTCAGCATTCCCAAAGGAAAGACATTTTTGGTCAATATTCAGAAAATAAAAATTCAATCATTAATGCACTTAGAAAACACATACTGTACAAATGGTACAGTACATCACCTCAGATTTTCACCCTTTCAAGATTACTTAACACTTTTTTTTGCAGCCAGGAGGATGGAATGGCCAGCGACATGGAATGTTTCTTGACTTCTGCAAAGGTTGCTCTGTGTTCAACAGGCAGAAGACAATTTCAAAAAAGGCCAAATGAGATGGTTAGTTTTTCCCTTCCCTAAGTCCAGAAGGAGGCCATTCAGTCCATCATTTCAGCTCTTTGCTAAAGCAATCCAAAACTCATCCCATTGCCCACTCTATGCTCATATTCCTGTATCTTCCGACTTTCAAATATTTGTGTACTTTTTCCTTAAAGCATTCAATGGTTTCTGCCTCAATTATTCCCTGTGGCAAAGGATTCCACGCTCCAACAACCCTTTACATAAATACATTTCTCCTAACCTTTCTCCTCACTCTCTTATTGACAATTTTAAATTGATGACTCCTCATCATTGATTCCTCAACCGTAGGAAATAGTTTCTCCTTTTCACTATCAATGTTTTTCAGAATTTTAAAAATCTCTATTAAATCTCCTCTTCATTTTTACTGTTCCTCTGGAAATAATCCCAGTATTTTAAGTGTCTCCTCATAATTATAATTCTCCATCACTGGTATCATCCTGATGAATCTGCACAGCAAGTTCTCTTTGGCTTCAATTGTATTTCTATAATGGGGTGCCCACAATTTCACAAAGTACCGCAACTGTGGCCTAACCCTAGCTGTGTTGGTAAATCAATGGGGAAACCATAAAGAGTGCCTATTTCTTAAGACCTGCTGTCTAACACTTAAAATTAGATCAGGCGGTTAATACTGCCAAAATGGAGTGGCCCTCAGTTGTTAAGTAGCTCGTCCTTCATTAGCTGGTAACAATATAGGATGCAGGCTACCAAATAATTAGGCATTTATTGAGAGGCTAAAGTTTACTTCTATAGAATATAAGCAGTTTTTAAACAATTTTTGTTTTGTCTACATAATTGCAGAAATGTTTCCAAATCCACATGATGTAACCTGCATTCTATTTTATTTTATGCAAAAGATGGTATTGTAACTTTCTGGTCAAGTAGAATTTGACGAATACCGTAGACAGTAATTTTGAATGATGGTCTAAGAACTAGTTTGTTCAATGTTAGCTGTCATCAGGGTAGAGCATGACATGGAAAGAATGCACCTTCTTCTTCAAGCTGACTCTAGAGCCGTTAGAATGGAGGTTTTCTATGCAAGAAACTGTAGATTGATTGTAGTCACATGATCAAATGGGATACATTTACTTGAGTATCACTAGATTAAAAGTAAGTTGAACTAAGGGTGTAAGATGTTACTCGATCTTCGAGGCACCTTTTATAAATCTGGATGTCAAAATAGCTGTTATCCTAGCAGAATTCCCCTTTGATGGGATATAAAATGTTGATGCACTTGCAAATCAAACAACAGCCTTCAGATGGTAATAGACACCGATTGTGTGCTCTGCAATGACACTGCCAGAATTTATAAGCCTATATGTGACCAGCAAGGCTCCATGGTACATACAAAGACAAAAAGATTGGATACTTCTGGTTTAGAGTAGGACTTGATTTCATAGCCAGCGTCCCAGCACTTTCCACACTGTTGGGATGCTTCAGAAATCTTTAATTAAATCAAAGATGAGTTCCTTGCTCAGTGTCTGGCTTTGTGCATATGGTTACCAGATGTGTTAAGTAAACATTGATATGGATAGATTTTTGGACACCGAGAAAAGGGATTTGGCTAATATGTTGAAACTGATATTTTTTGGCTGAATTCCCCTCAAGGGAGTGAGCGTGGGAAGAGGCAGACTTGTGGAATAATATAATGTGACTCTTAGACAACAAAGGAAGTTTCTATTTTGGCCATCCTGGACTAGCTCAGATCTTTGAACCATTCAAGAATCTTATTCATTTACATTCCAGGAATTACTGACAATATTTACACATAAATTTGTAGTTATGATGCTATTGCTGAAAAACCTGCAATTGAAGCTACAATTTAGCATAAAACAAGTATTTTAAAATAACTCGTTGTTCTATGAAATTAACATTCGTGTCACACGAGTGTGAGGTAATGATCATCTGCAAGAAGAGAGTCCAACCACCATTTTTTAAATTCATCACGGATATGGGTGTCGCTGGCAAGGTCAGCATTTATTACCCATCCCAAATTGCCCTCGAGAAGGCGGTGGTGAGCCGCCGCCTTGAACCACTACAGTCGTGTGGTGAAGGTACTCCCACTGTGCTGTTAGGGAGGGGTTTCCAGGATTTAGACCCAGTGACGATGAAGGAAGGGCGATATGTTTCCAAGTCGGGATGGTGTGTGACTTGGAGGAGAACTTGGAGGTGATGGTTTTCCCATGTGCCTGCTGCCCTTGTCCTTCTAGGTGGTAGAGGTCGTGGGTTTCCCCTTGACATTCAATGGTATTACCATTGCCGAATCCTCAACCATCAACATCTGACCAGAAACTCAACTGGACTGCCATGGCTACTAAAGCAGGTCAGAGGCTGGGTATTCTGCAGTGACTGGCTCACCTCCTGACTCCCCAAAGCCAGTCTACCACCTACAAAGTTCAAGTCAGGAGTGTGATGGAATACTCTTCACTTGCTTGGAGCTATAACAACACTCAAGAACCTCACTACCATGGCAACATACTAGCAAGGCAACATGCTTGATCAGCAGTAAAATTCAGTTAGAAAATGTTTCCATCTCTTGGAAGGTGGGTGGAAATGTAGAGCTTGCAACCAGTATCCTCTGTGACGGGCAAATCCTGCTGTAAATCATAAACACTTCCAAAAAACATTGGCCCAGATTTTGCAGTCGAAATAACGGTGTGCCTGTCAGCGCTCAGCGTTATTATGGAATAAATCGGACAATAACTTCCAGTGTTCACACATGCGCAGTTAAAAGTGGAAATCAGGAAGTTGCTGTCTGGGTTTTCCTGCTCCTCCAGAAGCTGTGCTATACCAGTACCTTGCCAAGAGACTCGGCACTGAAACACAAGGAACGGCGTAAAGTTGCGGTACTTACTTACTAGATATCCACTAAACACACTGGAAAACTTGTCCATTCAAGTGTGAGTAAGTTTTTGACGAGTCTATGGGCAAGTATAAGTGTAATGAACGGCTAGGTCCGAGCCATTATTTTCAGATAAGAAACTGATAATAATAAATTGTTCAATGTTATCAGATTTGACAAAAAAAAATTACCCACAGGATTTTCCAAACAGCCAATAATTCAGATTTCACTTACCCACAGCAGCTGTATAAACAAATCATTTATACACAGGGATTTCTTCCAGATTTGTAAATACAAATAGGACCGTGTTGTTCCTGTTATCTGCCTCTCATGCTTTCTGAAGTAAAAAAAAATGACGTTTTTATTTAGTTGAAACCTACTCAAATGTATGATCCAATTTGTATTCAGATAATCTTCAAAATCACAGAAATTGAAGTACTTTATGCACAGAGGCACAATTTGGCTTTTCTATTGAGGAAAAAAGAACATAAACAAAACCTGCCACAGAAGTGGGTCTCTGTTTTATTTACACTTGCACACAGTTTGAAAAAAATCTCTGAAGCAAACTTTGCCTGAATAAAGCAAATTATATTTATGATGTAGCTTTTCTTCAAATAATTTGTAAAACAACCAAGTAGATAATGTTGGAGGCTAAAGAGAAGCATAATACCAATTGAGCTGACAAAATACTACTGATGGATCCTGGGGAATTGTGTATACTGCACAAACTTAAACTGCATGATCTGCCTAATTGAGCCTCAACCCTGAGCAAAAATGTCAATGTCAAGTACAGGCTTTTGGGATAAGCTGAAATTTTCAAGTAAAAACATTAATGTGAGCAATGTAATGGGAAACATGCTGATAACTATAAATTTTACAGTGCTCAAGCAATATAAATTACAATTGTTATTCAGACCACAGGGAGGTAGAAAGACACAAATTATTGATTGTTTCCAATATAATCCCTTATTTCAACTTGAAACACTTCACTTCTTTCCTACTCGCAATGGGATCCAAACAATACAGTTTCACTATGTCACCTTGCTGCTAACCTAACTTTAATCTTGAAGTGATTTTATCCAGAATTATTATAGAAGATTCAGGATTCACATGGTAGAATAACTATTCCATTCAAATCATTGTTAGCTGCTGCAATTGATTGAGACTCCAATCTGTGTGTGTGGCGGGGGTACCACTATAATTTTCCTCTCTTGCTGAATCACACATCAATAGAGGTCAGCTCAAAGTCATTTCTTGGAACTCTAAGATCATTAAAAATGGCTTTGAATTAATTTGAAAAATCTTGAATTTCAATTTCAATCTAGATGGGTAATGTATAGGGCAAGGCTAAACTAAATTAGTAAAAGAAACACAATGGGGGAGAAATTGGCCTGGTTTGCGCCTCCCATCAGTGCCTGCTGGGAGTGGTAACGGAGGCTAAGGGGTTACCAACTGGGCACGGCAAAATCACTGACGCCGTGAACTTCTCTGGTGGTTTTGCACTGGTGCGAACACTTTCCACCTCAGTCTATTGCGCCCCGGCGATAGTGACGTCATCTGCTGTGCAGCACCCCGTTATTGCCCCGACTGCAATATTCACTTACGGCCCCTGCAGCGTCGCCAGGCGTCAGCAACGGCAGCTGCAGGAAGCGTTGTCACCTTGGCTGGTCGCTTAGGGAGTGCTAATGAAAGGTAGTGGTGGTCAGGTAGGCCAAATTTTATTATGTCCCCAGTGTGGTATATTTTGCTTTTTGTGGACTCCGCGATTGCTCAGCCCTACACGCTCTTAGAGTTAGCTAACATTGTTAATGGTTCTCTCTCCTCAGGTACTGTCCCCCTCTCCCTCAAATCTGCCGTCATCACCCCTCTCCTCAAAAAAACAACCCTCGACCCCTCCTTCCTTGCAAACCAGCACCCCATCTCCAACCTCCCTTTCCTCTCCAAAGTCCTTGAACGGGTTGTCACCTCCATGTCCATCTTTTCCTCACTTCAATGTTTGAATCCCTCCAATCCAGTTTCTGGGCCTGCCACAGTACCGAAAAGGCTCTCATCAAAGTTACAAATGACATCCTTTGTGACTGACAAAGGAAAACTATCCCTCCTCGTCTTTCTTGACTCGTCTGCAGCCTTTGACATGGCTGACCATTCCATCCTCCTCCAACGCCTCTTCAACATCATCCAGCTTGGTGGGATTGCACTTGCCTGGTTCCATTATCTATCTTATCGTAGCCAGAGAATGGCTTTTCTTCCTGCCCCCGCATCGTTACCTCTGGTGTCCCCCAACGGTCTATCCTTGGCCCCATCCTATTTCTCATCTACATGTTGCCCCTTGGTGACATCATCCGAAAACACAGTATTAGTTTCCACATGTATGCTGATGACATCCAGCTCTACCTCACTATCACTTCTCTTGACCCCTCCACGGCCTCTAAATTGTCAAACTGCTTGTCCGACATCCAGTCTGGATGAGCAGAAAGTTTCCCCAATTGAATATTGGGAAGACCAAAGCCATTGTTTTCAGTCCCCATCACAAACTCCGTTCCTTAGCCACTGACTCCATCCCTTTCCCCAACTTCTGTCTGAGGCTGAACCAGACAGTTCACAACCTCGGTGTCATATTTGACCCTGAAATGAGCTTTCGACCACATATCCGTAGCATAACTAAGACCACCTATTTCCACCTCCGTAACATCGCCCGTCTCCGTCTTCACCTCAGCTCATCCGCTGCTGAAGCCCTCATCCATACCTTTGCTACCTCTAGACCTGACTCTTCCAATGCACTCCTGGCTGGCATCCCACATTCTACCCTATGTAAACTAGAGGTGATCCAAAACTCGGCTGCCCGTATCCTAACTAACACCAAGTCCCGCTCACCCATCACCCCTGTGATCGCTGACCTACATTGGCTTCCAGTTAAGCAACGCCTCGATTTCAAAATTCTCGTCCTTTCTTTCAAATTCCTCCATGGCCTCACCCCTCCTTATCTCTGTAATCTCCTGAAGCCACACAAGCCCCCCGAGATGTCTGCACTCCTAATTCTGCCCTCTTGAGCATCCCTGATTATAATCGATCAACCACTGGTGGCCGTGCCTTCTGTTGCCTAGGCCCCAAGCTCTGGAACTCCCTGCCTAAACCTCTCCGCCTCTCTACCTCTCTTTCCTCCTTCAAGACTCTCCCTTAAAACCTACCTCTTTGACCAAACTTTTGGTCACCTGCGCTAATTTCTACTTATGTGGCTTGGTGTCAAATCTTTTATCTCATAATACTCCTGTGAAGCGCCTTGGGATGTTTCACTACTTTAAAGGTGCTATTTAAATATAAGTTGCTGTTGTTGTTGTTGTTGCTTGGGGCTGCAATGGACGTAGCGCAGGTGCCATAGCCCAACACAGCAGGAAAACTCAGTTACCCCAGCATTGGCCCTTCCTTTTAAGGGAGGAAAGGAGCCTGTACAGACAACAGCGCTGCACAGAACATTGTGCAGCACTCTGTCGCTAGCGCCCCTCTCACTCCTTTTAGCGCTCTAAGGGAAGTGATAGCACTTGATTTAGCACTTCACTTCCCTCTTGGAGCGCTAAAGCGGAAGTTCCCGTCAGTTGGAAATCTTTTTTGGCCAGTGATACTTTTGCATTCCCGCAAAAGTTATCGCCCCATTTCTAGCCCAATGCCTTAATATAGCACCTTACTATATCTTCTAAAGCATTTTACAATCAATGCAGTTACTGCAGTTATGTAGGCAAATGCAGCAGCCAATTTAGCCTCTATTTTATTCCACCCTTTACATTTTTCACAGTTTCAATTGTTTTAATAGCTAATTTTGCCTTCTGTTAAGAAATAATTACAACTTTTAAAATATAATAATAACAGACCCTGACGACTCTGATTTTTGACACAAAGTAAAATCAGGAAAGTTGCAAAAGATGTAAGCTCGATGGCTCTTCATTTTTCTGCTCAGAATCAGTTCTTTTTGCATTGCAGAATATTGCAGTTGATTTATTTCATATTTCAAATGAAAGTTACAAATTCTTTAACATCTGCAGTCAGTTACATTACTCTCCATCTTTTCTACATATAGTCGCAAGTCTTGCTTAGCTATGGAACTACTGCTCTTGAAAGCATTTACTTTCTCCAATATATTTTTTTCCCCATTCTTTTACTCTAGGCCCATACCCAAGTTTATTTTTATTCTCTTTTCTGTCTGATTATTTATTTATATTGTCATACTGAATATCTATTTTACACAAGATTTTACTTCCAGCAACTGGTGTTGATCAACTCCTTCAGAAGGGGCCGTATAAATATCTGGTTGGAATGGATTTGGAGTTTATAGGTATAGACAGAGTTCATTAAATACTTCATGGAACCTTGATTACCTTTGGGAATCAGGTAATATTTGGGCCAAACTTTTTCTTGGGAGAATGAAAGGATGGTCGATTCAACAATAAGGTACATTGCTCATAGTCTGTGGAAAGAGATCTTCCTCATTAAATGCTGTATATTATTCTAAGTTTCTAGTTTTCCGTGCCTTAAACCTTCATTCTGTCTTTCTCTGTTTCTTAAACTTTCCTTACTCTCCCTGAGCATTTTAAGTTCTTCATCTATCAAAAAATCATGATTTTTAAATATTATAATTGTGCATAATGTGCTACCTTATGCACATGCACAATATTTATTGCAATTAGCAGAATATAATTTATTTCCTGTCAACATAAAACAAATTGAATGTAGCATCAAAAATATCAGTTTACAACATGTGATAAAATTTGCAGTAAAGAATGGTGAACCAACGAACTGTTTTCACACTCATACGGTCAGTACTTTTAAGCAACAGCATTGTGCACTAAAAGTGTTTGAAAGCGAAGATTCAGCTGTCTGGGCAATGCAGTGTAAGAGTTTACTGACGCGCTGATACACTATGCCACAGAGTGATAGATTTGATCCCCCATATCATCACGTTCTCGACCTTAGCCGCATCATTGCCAGGGAGCACAAAGCCAAGGCTACAGGGAGGAAGACAATTGGAGGGACAGTATTCCTCAGGCTTCTTTCATGCACCAATTGATAGCTGGTTTAGAAGTGCATTGATGGAGACCTCAGAGCAGATTGGCCACCCCCTTTCTACCATAGTTGCTGTTGGGAAGACAAGGTTCAAGATAGCAGATGTTTATCCATGGAGAAATAAAATGGTTCTAGCTTATTAGGCCAGTATATAGCCACGTTATTCAATGATGCTTGAAGTAAATAGGTACCAACATGCATGTACATTACTGAGAAGCATACAGTTATTAACATCCTTGAATATCTGCAACTAAAGCAAACTTTTATGCAAATCAAATCATCATTTCTAATGCAGGTCTCTTCCGACAATACTATTCTTGTAGATCAATGTATAGCTATTGGCTCTTCTTTAACTGTATTGAACTGATTAACTGGGATAATAGAAAATTAACATTTTTATTCTTGTGGAAAACAGATCATTGAAAATATGGGGAGGGATAGAATTTATATATTGCCTTTCACAACCTTAGGACGTCCCAAAATGCTTTACAACCAATTAAGTATTTTTGAAGTGTGGTCACTGTTGTAATGTAGGAAGATAGTTAAATGGCTGGTCATGAGAATGTCTGCTTCTACAATCAGGGGAAACCTGTTTCGGTGACTGGTTTCTCCAATCAGTTTGCCTGTCACTTAATTTACTATTATATATGACATTACAAACCCAACTCACACTTGCTGGGACAGGAATTCTTACTGCTTTTCCAAATCACAAATGAGTTAAACTGAGACTGATTGGAGATACAACCATAATGGTCCTGAAACACACAAATCCAGCACCAACATAAATGGAACCCATGTAGCATCATACCAAATCATCCCTTACAGGGACAGACATTTCTGCCTTTAAAAGGAGGTTCTGATTTGCACTATTCAAGGTAGTCCCTGATTTATTTTACAATAGTAATGTTTTTATAAGGAATTAAAAGATTTGCTCAACACTGATGTCTGTGAAACATCTTTTCCCAAAAGTGTTATTGTAAAAATTGTGTCCAACTTACATTATGTCATTGTCTTGGAAAGTGCAGAATTGGCACTCTCACTATGGTTAGCTCAGGTTATGTTGTTTACACTACAGAAAAGACAGCTTAGGGGAGATCTCATTGAAGTACTGTGTTCATAAATAAGTGGAACCTTAACAATGTGTTTGGCATAATCACAAACTTGAGCACAGAAAAGTAAAAGGTGAAACAGGCAGCTTAGATGTAATTATTTTACACAGAAAACAGTTAAAAAGAAAGATTTACATTTATATAGCGCCTTTCATGACCACCAGATGTCCTAAAGCGCTTTACAGCCAATGAAGTTCCTTTTGAAGTGGTCACTGTTGTAATATAGGAAATGCAGCAGCCAATTTGCACACAGTAAGTTCCCACAAACAGCAATGTGATAATGACCAAATAATCTGTTTTAGTGATGTTGATTGAGGGATAAATATTGACCAGGACACTGGGGATAATTCCCCTGCTCCTCTTCGAAATAGTGCATTGGGATTTTTTACATCCACCTGAGAGAGTATATGGAGCCTCGGTTTAACGTCTCATCCAAAAGACGGCATCTCCGGCAGTGCAACTCTCCTTCAGCACTACACTGGAATGTCAGCCTATATTTTTGTGCTCAAGTCTCTGGAGTGGGATTTAAACTCACAACCTTCTGACTCTGAGGCAAGGGTGCTACCTACTGAGCCACAGCTAACACTTGCTAATATGTAGAAGAGAGTGCCCGGGGAAACAGTTTAGCTAGATCATGTCAGCAAATTCAAGAGGAAACTGGGTAGATATTTGGCAGAGAAAGGGATTGGAGAGAGGGAGATTTATGCATGGTATTTTACAAATTTTATGAACTGTCAGATTGGCCACAATTGTCTCTTCAGATCCCCCTTATCTTCTTGTGTTACCATATTTGCATTAGCTTTTATTCTGCTTGATGCAGAAATGTCCCTTGAATGTTCATCCACCTATTTAAGAGTCTGGGATGTTTGAAACACCTTTGACCTGAGTATTGCAAATACTTTTAATTACTTTTTATGAAAATAATTTTTGACTGTTAATTTGTTTATGGTTTCATTTGTTCAGTCTTGAAAATGGTGAGCTCATCTTATAGCTGTTTCATTACTTAAGAAATGGTGAATGTGTGTGTGTACAGACCTGCCATATTGAGGATCAGTTGGATTATGCATGGATGAAATAAAAGGTCAAGTTCATTACTCTACCAGTTTACACTTGCTTTTGCAATGTAGTTCATAAAATGTTTGTTATTTGTTCTTCTTTTTGAAATGTGCCACTTTGGTTCAATAGTTTTAAAAACATATTGTGCTTTTTATATAGCCTCGTTGCCATCCCGACCAATATAGCTGTTGTTGAATGCAGTATGATTCATTATATCTTAATTTGTCACTGTTGGTGGGACAGTATGTATTATTGTGAGCTCATCTCCAAAATCTTCCAAATTCAAAGTCAAGTATATTAGATTTTGTCTGTTTAAACTCTTAAACAACAGTGTTTTTAATACCATGTCTGTAATTTAAGACTGCTGGCAAGTTCAAACAACACTGAATATGGATGCATTGACCATGTTTAATTAGCAATAGCACTTTTGAACTTGAGAATGCCAATTCACTCAGAGGGAAAACATTTTTCTGGACCGTGATTTTTTTTCAGATCTGATCAGTCCGATCATAAAGAAATTATGAATTTTGGACACATTTTTAGACCTTTGATATTTACCACAGTATGAACCTGTCTTGACTTTGAATCTCAGATTGCTATTTTTCTTAAATGTTGCTAATTAATGCATTTTGCATTCAAACAAGCTAGTACACTGACATTAAAGGTCAAAATGAGGCTGAGATTTATGCACAAGTGTGATTATGAAGTCCAATACATAATATTTCATTTTGGAAATTTTTCATTTTAATGCTATTGCTTTTCTGTAATTTTCTCATCAAAAAGCATGTCATCACAAATGATGATTGTTCAGTATTTCTGTGGATATTATAGTCTAATCATAATAGTTTGGCTAATTTTATGAATATTAATAAGACCTAAGGGGTTTAAACAACAGTAATTTACCATTTGCAATAGTCATGCAATCCAGCTAACAGCCCATCATCAATTGTGATTCCAGACATATCTGAAGGATAGCAATAAATCTTTGTAAAAATCACTTAAATTATACTATTCCAAAAAAGAGTGAAAAGGTTGATGTCTGCTGCAAATTCATATATTTTTTTAATTACTCTTTTTATAAAAAAAACAGAAAATCCGATGTATTTGATGTTAAAAGCTTACATAGATGTTTTCTTTGCCATATCTGCCCTTAGAATTTTTCAGGTATTTATTCATTGTTCTTTAGCACTCATTCTCCTCAGCATATACTAAGTTACTTGTCTAATTTGTTAGGCAAGATGGAAGGTGCAGAAATATTTCCAAGTATCAGTTTACCTCAGAGCTGTGACAGAGAAGGAGAGTTAAGCCCTTAGCCAGGGCTCGGAATGGGTTCATAATGTTTTGTACAATGTCTCATCCAGATGATGGGCCAAGAGCTGATTCACTGTGATTGAAACACTGCTGACACCTGCTCAGATCTCCACAATCTGTTTCTATGGTTACCAAGAGAATGAACACTTGTCCACTTACTTCAGGAACCTCATTAAATCAGACAGCAGGAGAGCAGCTGTGTTCTCAATGTGTTCCACTGACAGCGTTAGACTAATTTTATGATGCTCAGGTGATCTTCAGCCCTGGGTAGGCCAAACTATTCAAAATGTTGCGAGAGGGGCAGATGGTACAATGAATGGAGAAATTGCTGTAATGTTGAACATAAACACGTTTCTCAAAAGAGAAAAACACTTTTCATTGTTTTGGCTTAATTTTTGATGCCGCATGATGTGTCATGGTCAGAATAAATAAATCTATGCAAATCAGTCACATTATTATTTCATGATGATAAAATATTTTTATGCTAGTGAGTTTCATTTGGCTAACCCCACAGAGCACAGCAACAGGCTTTCAGCTGGATTTAATTTTAATAAAAGTACAACATCAAATGTGCTTTCAAGGCTTCTATGACATACTTCACCTATCAATTAGATTGCTGCTAAAACTACAGATATTAGTCAATAAATTGAACATTAACCTTTGGCTTCTTTCACCCTCTCCCACCCAAGAATATTTAAATAGAGCTGTTGAAATGTATTGGATGATAGGATAGATACAGCAGTTATCTTACTTTCATCACCCTGGTATAGTTACTCATTTGAACCCAGTAAAACGCCACCCAGTAATAGCCAACGTTGAAATCTAACAACTGTATGTAGGATGGGCTTCACCAGTAATCTGGTGCAGTAGGTGGGTCACCCTGGTAGGGACAACTGACATGACGCATCAAGCATCTCCCCAACTCATCAATTATAAGTAATATTGTTTATTTTCTACAACCTTTTCAAGTAATTTCTTTCTGACTTCTGTAGGTTTCCCAACCTCATTCTCCAGGATTTCACCTCAGTCATAATGGTGAACATGTAACGTGCAATCAGGCCTTGTCAATCTTAGTCAGCCAGGACTCCCCAATTTTCCCTCCCACCCTACAGATCCAAAGCCTTGCCCCACACCCCACAATAACATGCTCACAGTTGGAAAGGCACCATTTTTGCTCATAACCATCCCACTATTCTGTAGGTACAGTGTACTGGTACACCTATTCACTGTGCCAGGGACTGCTGTGATTAAAGGGTCTTTTGATAATAACAAGTCCAAAACCTGAAGTGATTTAAAAGAAACTCAGAATTTTTAATTAACTCTGCATTTAGCATGCTTTTTGTTCCAAAGTATAAATGGTAACATTAATATATAATTTAAGATCTCACAATAAATAGTAACCTTGTAATACCCTTCCATTACTCACGTGACCATTATATCTGCATCTTTTTTGTTTCTTTCAGGTCATAAAATTGCTATTTTCCTTCACAGTTTGATGCACTCCATCACTAGTATTTTGTACGATCCAATAAAAAAGAATGTTCGTGGAATAGAAATCAGATGCAAATGATGTTACAATACAGTGCACACTACCTATCTGAGAAATAAATTAGAAAACACAGACACAGACAAGCAGACAATGGAAGGGTGTTTTAAGGACTATGAGGTGAACCTGATTCATTATTTTTTGGTATTCACCTCTAAGGTTGCATGAGAATGGAGTAAAGAAAGTCCAGGGATGGGGATAGCTGCTACATGCATTACAAGGTAATTTGCATCTTCAGAACCCAAATAATTTAGTGGATGATCCTTCACTAATTTAATTCTGATTTCCAAAATGAGAGCTTGACAAACTGATTTAATCAACCCCTAGTGTCCCATTCTAAAAATATCCATTCAGGGCTTAAGGGAGATAGGTGAAAAGGCCAATACGAACAGCATCTTCAGTTATGAGGGAAAAAATCAATTTGAAAAGAATTTGTGAGAAATGCTGGTCAATAAAATCCACATTTTCTTACCTTTCTCAATGATTTTTTGCAGACACTGCAGTTCAGTTGCTTGATTATAGATTAATCATAATGCTTGACAGTGTTGTGAAGAACAGAAACATGGCGGAAGTCTAGTAGACTACTGCTTAACATATTCAAAGTGAGTATTGTCAGCACTGTATCAGCCAATGCAGGGTGGGTCATACAGCAGGACTGACAGCCAACAGTCTATTTACTCAGCAAACAGAGTCTATTTAAAAAGAGTCTCTACGAACTTAAGCAAACAGAACTCATGAAACTACAGCAAAGTCTCCTGATAAAAGCAGGGTGATTTCTCCAGAAAAATGCAGTGGGTGGAGGATAGTTACACAATACAAATTATTGTGTCATATCACTCCCAGTCCCAGTCACTTACAGCTCCAACCGTGATTGACAGTGGAATTGCCCAATCATCTCCCACTCTGGCCGCGAATAGTGGGGTCACTATATGCAGCCGAATATATTTATTTACTACAAGTGTATGAATTGAAGGGCATAACCACTGTCTGTCATCATGTATTACCAAGACCAGCTCAGTTTCAATACTTCTTTCATCATCATCATAGGCATCGAGGAAGACTTGCTTCCACTCCAAAAGTGAGTTCTCAGGTGACTGAACAGTCCAATACGGGAATTACAATCTCTGTCGCAGGTGGGACAGACAGTCGTTGGAGGAAAGGATGGATGGGGAGTCTGGTTTGCGGCACACTCCTTCCGCTGCCTGCACTAGTTTTCTGCATGCTCTCGGTGATGAGACTCGAGGTTCTCAGCACCCTCCCGGATGCTCTTCCTCCACTTAGGGCGGTCTTTGGCCAGGGACTCCCAGGTGTCTGTGGGGATGTTGCACTTTATCAAGGAGGTATTGAGGGTGTCCTTGAAACGTTTCCACTGCCCACCTGGGGCTCGCTTGTCGTGTAGGAGTTCTGATAGAGCGCTTGCTTTGGGAGTCTTGTATCGGGCATGCAAACACCCAACGGAGCTGGTCGAGTGTGGTAAGTCCTTCGACGCTGGGGATGTTGGCCTGATTGAGAACACTAACATTGCCCAGCATACTTCTTTATAGTGCAGTTAGACAAAGATCTGAACAGGATCCAGCATAATCAGCCTATAAATAAAGAATAACATGTTTGGCATCAGACATCATGCATCTTATGCAATTTAAATTTCCAATCTTAGAAAGTAATTTTATTTTCTAAAGGTGTAGCAAATACCACAGGCCATCATGTCTTTGGCCCTGGAGAAAGGAACATTGGCTAAAGTCTTGTGCGTGTACTTGCTGTTCTTTGCTTACTGGAATGATATCTGCTGTGGCTTGATTACAAAATGCTTGTGAAACTGATTGATTTATTCACAAGGAATCTCCAACTGTTATTCAAAAAAACTAATGGCACAAAAGCTGAGAACTGATGTCAACTTCACAACGACAGGAAAGTCTGTCTAATTGCTGACTGCAATTTTTACTTTCACCGTAAGTCAGCACATAGGTCAATTGTTATTGGTTTGTTCAATCAAAATCAATGGCTGAACAGTCTTTCCACTAAGAGCTAGGAAATGTCATGTCCTGTTGCAAATGCAATGGACTTCACAAAATGTGCTTCCATTATCAGCCTATGATTGCCTTTCTTAATGTTAGATTCTACTCTTCAGTCTTAAGTCACTGCTCTCTTTGTTCTTTTCCTATCACACGCCATCCTGTGAGCTGCTCCAGGGCTTTTGGAGCTATAAACAAGAGATGGTTTTGCAGGTTGATCACCTTTTAGTTTTAACTGGCTCCCTCAGGAGAAGTATTTCACTTCCATTTGAATTTTCATTGATATCCTGACTGAATAGGAGAGAATCTATATGCCATATCCCAGTGCTCCATTGCAAAATATACAGCACACTAATATACTGAACTACCAATTATTGCTAGCATGTCCTGTTTGCTTTTTCATTTGACTGTAATATTATGATAAGCTGCGCTTTGTTTAATTAATGCCAACACTTAGTAGTGAATGATTGAGAAACAAAATACTTTGTGGAACACGATTAACAAAAAGATCACTAAATGAATGTACTTATTAAATTAAATTGTATTGGGTGATATTACTTACTGCTGGGACTACATATTCAGGCAGAGATCTGTTCCATAGAACACTGGTGCAAGTATAATATTTCTTAAATATCTAAATGACAAATCATGTTGCCCACCTGATGTATGGAAGATGCTTACCAAACATGGTCATTTAAACGATGTTCTCTCAGTTTGCTAGATTGTGTAACTGTCATGTAACAGACTTTTACACATCTAAAATGTGTATGTAACTATACACATTTAAATGATGGAAGCGTAGATTACATATAGAATTAGAGCTGGTCAAAGGAGAATTTCAGACACCATAAGTGCACATTCAGACACCATGAGCTCGAATTTGGTCCCGGTTACGACCCACCATTTCTCAGCGAACCCCGGGCGGGAGGTCCGTTTTTACCGCCCGCTGCTGCCGGATCTCGTTGGGAGCCATTTTCGGCTCCATTGTGTGGGCGGCAGCGGGAGCGGCAGTCGGCGGGCAGGAGCGGGCAGGAGCAGGACTCGGTGGCCGACGTCACTACTGTGCGTCAGTTGGAGGCTTCACCACTCGGGAATCTTTGGAGGGCCTCCACTGCGCATGCGCAAGATTTCGGGGTTTTTTTTGTAGTTTTTTTGATGAGACGTGTAGTCCTTTCATGGCACTTGGAGGCTGATTGGGGAACTGCACATGCGCATAAAAGGAGAGCACTTTATTCCACCTGTGAATGTGAGAGGGGAGAGGTTGGAGGTTAGAGAGTAGAGGGGAAACATTGGAGAGGAAGCAGTCTGAGTTGCAGAGGGAGCAGTGTGAGAAATTTAAACCCACATACTCTTCAGCAGCCATTCTTCTTATCATTGAGGATGAGTGGCCAGAAATCTTCAATGAAGACTGCCAAAACCAAGTCCAGAGCTCCGTGGTTCAATGAACAGGAATTGGAGGAGCTAGTGATGGAGGTGGAGCACAGGTACAACAAATTCACCCAGGATGGCCGTGGCAAGCCTCCACCAGCCCAATACTGACGTCTTTGGATGGACATAGGTCAGATGGTCAGTGCAATGGGCAACATTGAGCGGGATGGGGACCAATGCCGCAAACAGCAGGACAATTTGCTGGCATCAGCTAAATTTATTCGCCCCCTCCTCTCCAAGGCCAAAAATGTTGTGCGCCAGATGTGTGTGTGTGTGTGTGTGTGTGTGTGTGTGTGTGGGGGGGGGGGGGGGCATCAGCAAAGGGGCTAAAGGCTGCAGCATTTCTTTGTGCAGAAAAAACAAGCAGCCAACCAAGCAAGCCTGAGAGTGATGGGAGGGGGGACCAGCAGAGGTGGTCGAATTGACCAGGCTGGAGGAGCGTGTGTTGGCATTGGTGGGTGACCACCACCGTGCAACCACAGACATTGATGCAGATCTGGTGCTACCGCATGGTAAGGTTATACTCATCTCTGGTGTCAGCAACGCTCATGCCATGAAAGTACATGCAATGTTGAGGCACTCGCCGTTGAACGCACACTTTGTCGCCCGTTATTGGTGTGGACATGTACAAATAGAACTCCTTGCTAGCATAATGTGAGACCACCACCACCCTGCCCCCTACAGACTGAAATGTTGTCCTCTACTTGCAGATGATGAGTCGGCCAGCACGGATCTTGCAAGACCATCGACTTCTGGCCTTCACAGAAGCCGTCAGACCCCAGCATCTCCCACCCCGACGTTGTCCACACTCAAAGCCGTCAGACCCCTGCAACCCCCACCCCACCACGGATCATCCATTTCCACCACTGCCACCTCCGCCACAAGGGCCAGGAAGAACAGGAGAGAGAGGAGGGAAAAGGACCCATCTTTCTGCCCCTTTACCTGAAGGAGCCAGAAGCAGCTGACATCAGCCTCCTGCCATGTGAACCAAGTATCCACAGAACCTTGGCGTCGGGCTCCGATTTCCTGGGCTTTCCAACAGACTCCACAGCCAAGCACAGAGGTCATGGCAGAAAAGGAAGCAAGGCGCCAGCACCCAGCAGCAGTGAGCAACCACCTGCGGATGCATCATGGTTCTCTGAACTTAACCAGATGGTGCAGCTATCAAGCACTGGTGTGGAGATAGGTCGCGACATGCTGCAGACCATGGCTGGGATAGATGGCAGCATCGCCTCCTTCATCCAGCAGTATGATCAGAGGATGGACCAGCTCATTAACATCTTGGAGCGCACAACGGAAAGCATTGAGGCCATGAGGCAAGAGATGGCTTCTGCACGCGTAGTGCAAGCCCCCGACCCCACACCCTCAAGGCAGACAGATCTGGAGGAGCAGGAGATCCCTGCGCCTTCGGTCCCACGCCCTACCTTTTCACCAAGACGCACACGTCTGCAGACA
This sequence comes from Pristiophorus japonicus, assembly GCF_044704955.1. NCBI lineage: Eukaryota > Metazoa > Chordata > Chondrichthyes > Pristiophoridae > Pristiophorus > Pristiophorus japonicus. The sequence continues at coordinate 275,624,481 of NC_091979.1, read as the reverse complement.
ACCCGCTGCTCTCCTGCACAACTTCCTCAACCAGAGGCAGTGACGGGCAGGGGAGGGGCACGCCATTATGTAGGCGTGGGGAGGAGGAGGACATCGGGCATCCCTCCCACCCGATCTCACTGCTGGCCGAATGCCGTCCAGGTCAGACCTGCTTTTCCCGAGCGGTCCTTCTGGCGGGCGGCAGGTCGACCGGAGGCCAGCATAACTGATGAAAGTGGCACCTTTCCAACATCCAGCATGGGCGGGCGGCACGATCTGACGTCGGAGGAACCCTTCCCCACCAATCTTCTGCCAGGCGGAACATCGACGGCAGATGGGTGATTCTGGAGGAATCGCCCAGAAAACCGACATTTGCGGCGGGACCGCAGTGGATACGGGCAGAACTTCGAACAATTTTGGCCCCTATAAGTTCACATATAGGGCCCAAGTTTCCACACGATAAAAAATGGGCGCCCCTCCGAGCTGGGCGCCCGTTTTTCGCGCCTAAAACGGCACCGGAAAAATAACTCGCGATTCTGGAGCGCTCTGCAGCTCCTTGTCTGTTTGGCGTGGCGTGCAGGGGGCGGAGCCTACACTCGCGCCGATTTTGTAAGTGGGAGGGGGCGGGTACTATTTAAATTAGTTTTTTTCCTGCCGGCAACGCTGCGCGTGCGCGTTGGAGCGTCGCGCATGCGCAATGTGAAGGAAACATTGGAACTCAGCCATTTTTGTAGTTCTTTGTAGCTGTTTAGTTTTTGAACATTTTTTAATCAAAGCACATTGTCATCAGCACTGAGAAGGCTGCAGGAAGCCTCAGAAAGTTGAGGCAGCCGTTTCCCGACGACCACCCCCTTTTGCCGTCGGGAAATGGCTCCTCAATTTCTGAGGCTTCCTGCAGCCTTCTGTCTCCTCCCCGCCGTCTGGAACGGCTTCCTCCCCCCCCCCCCCCCCCCCGCGTTCGGTCAGCAGTCGGTTCTCTCCCTCCCTCCCGCCGTCTGGAATGGCTCCCACCCCCCCCCGCGTTCGGTCGGTCGGTTCCCTCCCACCCGCCGTCTGGAATGGCTCCCCCCCCCCACCCCGGTTCGGCCGGCAGTCGGTTCCCTCCCTCCCTCCCGCCGTCTGGAACGGCTTCCTCCCTTCCCCCCCCCCCCACGTTCGGTTGGTCGGTCCCCTCCCGCCCGCCCGCCAGCCGGCCGTCTGGAACGGCTTCCTTCCGCCCCCCCCGCGTTCGGGAATGGCTGCCTTGTTTTGTGAGGCTTCCTGCAGCATTCTCCCTGGCTGAAGCACTTTCACACAGGTAGGAAGATGGTTTATTTAATCTTTTCTTTGCTTATAAATGTTTATTCAAGTTGGATTTATTTGTATAATATTTGTAGAAGTATAAATAAGGATTTATTGTAGAATTTAATGACTTCCCTTCCCCCCCCACCTCGTTCTGGACGCCTAATTTGTAACCTGCGCCTGATTTTTTAATGTGTAGAACAGGTTTTTTCAGTTCTACAAAAATCTTCACTTGCTCCATTCTAAGTTAGTTTGGAGTACGTTTTCACTGTGGAAACTTTCAAATCAGGCGTCAGTGGCCGGACACGCCCCCTTTTGAAGAAAAAAATTCTGTTCCAAAGTAGAACTGTTCTATCTGACTAGAACTGCAGAAAAAAAAATGTGGAGAATTGCGATTTCTAAGATAGTCCATTCTCCACCAGTTGCTCCTAAAAATCAGGCGCAAATCATGTGGAAACTTGGGCCCATAGATTCAAAGTGACAACAGATCGGTTTGAAATGAATTCCCTGATTCCCAGTTTTTTGTATAATACACAAACATCTTTGCTTTCATTGATGAAAAATGGGCAACAATGTAACGGGAGGAGATGTATGCAGGTGAGGAGGTTACTTGTAATGAAGAAAAATGGCAGGCGCCAGAGAGTAATGTATCAGGTGCAAGATCAAATCTGATGGACTCTGCTAAGTTCAGAGATGATATGAATGAAAAAGTCTGTCTGCGATCCACAGCTGGTCCACATTATGACAACACCGTGGCAGTACCTGTCAACAAGTTCTTTAAAACACAATGCAATCCAGCTTTTTATGAACAATTTGAGATGTCTCTAGTTCCAGAGGTAGTGTAAAGTAACTATAATATGTTATTAAGTGGAAAGTGTGGAATTAGTTCTCTCAACACATTCAACCTTATTGAAATCTCTACAGGTCTGAATCTAGACCTTCTTCCACCACGTGTGCTTCCCTGGCCTAAATATTTCTGCTAAATGTGACACAGTACCCCAATAGATACATCATTACTTGGTAGTCCTCATAATTTAAGGTAATTATTTTGTATTTTCTCCCTTTCTCTTTTTTCAGGTCTGTTACATTTTCTGGGTCTTTTCTGCCCTTCTTACTTTGAATGCTTTGGTTTAGATGCACTGCGTACATAGGGGCGAGTCTTAGCTCTCTACAGCTTCAAGAGTATCTTCACTGGCTCTGATATCTAGGAATGTTTTTGAAAGTGTGCCTAGGATAATGAACTGAAAGTCCTTCTTTAGATTTATTTAGTTACTGTGCTTCCACAGGATTCTTCTCATTTTCAAAAGTGACAGAATAACATTAACAATAGACCTTGTTATAAGCTTTAATTGTGAAACAAATTTATTGGATACAAGATGAACAAGTAAATAAATAATATTAATATAGTGCATATATATATTTTAAGTAAAGTTGGACTATACTAGCTCCTTAAATTGGAATTATAATAAATGGGCTGCAATCTCTTTGTTAACCTATAATTGTATGACTTTTAAATATGTAGTTATTTTTTTTAATCTTCTAATCTTACCGACTCTGAAAGCTAACTGTTCAGATTGGTCTCTTTGCAGTTCCACTGTGATTACTCTCTCTGATTTGAACAGTCCAGGTAAATTAAATACTCCCCAAAATAATTGCCAGGGCTCTATGCGTCTGAATCCAGATCTTGTTCCAACACTTTTGCTCCCCTGCTTTAGGTTATTTCTGCTTAATGTAGATTTGAATAACTCAATTAAATTAAAACAAAGCTGCCAGTCATGCATATTACTGAGTAAATTATGCAATTGTTTGTGTTGGAATTGTATGGCTTGGCTCCTCTCTATAGTTATCTTCTCCGGGATTAAATTGATTAGAAATTGTTGAAACATTTAGCCTGGAAATATAATTCTGATGTCACTGGACTTTGCCTCCTACATTACAACAGTGACTACACTTCAAAAGTACTTAATTGGCCATAAAGTTCTTTGGGAAATCATGAGGTTGTGAAAGGCACTATAAAAATGCAAGTCTTTCTTTTGACTGTATTAAAGGAACCATTACCAAGCTAAAATTAGATGAAAAATGCTTAATTTTTATCACATACCCAATTCCATAAGTAATCCCTGGGTGAGCTACACCAAGCCATGCCAATGCTATTTTGTAATCAGTATTAGGAGATGCATAACAGCAGTTTAGGGTGACTAAGCTCCCCAGCCCTGTTCACATTTCTCCCCTTCTCAGTGGAAAAACTCCGACTATGAACACCCAACTTCCACCTGAATGGACAAATGAAATTAGGAACTCAGTCTAGATTTTCTGATCGATGATATCTTAATCCAAGCTTTAATCCACTTAAAATGAATGGATCAATGCCAGCATTAAAATAATACAGATCAGAAAATCCAGTCTCTCATACAATACGTGTGTGTATCCAGCAGCAGCATGATGCCCTGCCCCAGAGCCATAAATCATACAATGAATATAAATGCTAATTTCAGCTAGTACATGCACTAACACTAACAAGGCTTGTGCCTGGAAATTCCATTCACCAACTAAGCATGGTTAAATAACTTGAATTTCTGGAGCACTGAAAAGCAAAGTAAATTGGAAGAAACATCAATACATTTATCTCTTCGACTCCAATCCTTAATTGTTTCTCTCGCTACTTTCAATTCATATATATTTCTTTGTTGTCTGTTGGAACATTGGCTCGAGTGGAGCATAAATGTTGGCATGGATTGGTTGGGCCGAATGGCCTGTTTCTGTGTCGTACATCCAATGTAATCCTATGTAATTGTCCTAACCGACAGATTCACTTCTCATCTCTATCAGAGGTCCACTATATTTCTTTTTTGTGATTAATTTCCACTGGTTAAAGATCAAAGTCTATTTGGTAAATAGTGAATAACTTAACGCAAATATATTTCGGCACTGAAAGTGAACCCACACAAGTATATGGTTCATTCTCTGATCCCTATTTAATTTTCTTTGTTGCAATTTGCAAGAGGTGCTGCTGGTATATTGAGACGAATGGACTGTACCAGTCAAGAGACACAATCGAGTTCAATACTTGCAACTTGTGAGGTTATCATTTTCAGAAAATGCTTGAGAATAAAGTACCTTGGGCTGGATTTATGGCCTTCTTGGATTTCTGGGCGTTAATCACGGTGGAGCATTAAAATTAGTGCCTGAAAATAATTTCCATCTTTGACTGCAAATTTCGGCGAAAAAGTGAGTTGGAGGAGCGTTGGCGTTGTCAGGAATTCCACAACAGGCTATGTGCGCCCTGTGTCGTTAATGGAGGTGGCCATTTTGAGCATGCGCAGATTTTTTTGTATTTTTTCTTCCCAGTTGCAAACGCTAATGCAGGGCGTGGCATCTTCCTGCATGTATGCGCATATAAACCGCCCCATTTCAGCCACTTCTGCAGAGATGGAGGAGCAGGAGGGAAGGCAGTGTGCCAGTAATGAGGTGTGTGAGGCCTTAGTGAATGCAGTGTAGAGGAGGTGCTCCTCACTCCATCTTGCTGGGGGAGCCAGCCTACTCCCACTTGTTTTTAAGAGACTGTGGCGGGACATTGCTCAGGTGGTGTCTGCTGCAGACACTGTACCCAGAACTGCCACACAGTGTCGAGAAATATTCAACAACCTTACCAGTGTCGTCTGGGTGAGCACCATTTACATTTATGTATGCCTCCATGATTTCTAACATGTATCTCACACACTATGTCAAGTTTTTCATGCATATGGTCCCTCTCAACAGTCTGTGCGGTGGTTTTCACAATGCATAAGAAAGATGAACGCTTACTTCTGCACCCATTGGCTTCTAATGATCCATGCACATAAACTCAATCATTTCCATCCTTCCTCACAATACACTCCCAATGCTGCTGTCCCTTTCAGAAAGATCACCAACAGCCCCCATATTACATCCCTCTAACCTAATAACAATTCCTCACAAAGCACATGCAACATCCAAACAGATTGAACAGAAGCCACTAGAACATTCACACAGTATCATCTATTGTACTATAAGAACATAAGAAACAGGAGCAGGAGTAGGCCCTATAGCCCCTCGAGCCTGCTCTGCCATTCAATAAGATCATGGCTGATCATCAACCTCAACTCCACTTTCCCACCCGAACTCCATATCCCTTGATTCCCCTGAGTGAAGAATTCCTCCTCAACTCTGTCTCAAATGGCCTACCCCTTATCCTGAGACTGTGCCCCCTAGTTCTAGACTCTCCAGCCAGGGGAAACAACCTCTCAGCTTCTACCCTGTCAATCCCCTTCAGAATCGTGTATGTCTCAATGAGATCACCTCTCATTCTTGTAAACTCCAGAGAATATAGAAACATAGAACCATAGAAAATAGGTGCAGGAGCAGGCCATTCAGCCCTTCTAGCCTGTACCGCCATTCAACGAGTTCATGGCTGAACATGAAACTTCAGTACCCCATTCCTGCTTTCTCGCCATACCCCTTGATCCCCCGAGTAGTAAGGACTTCATCTAACTCCCTTTTGAATATATTTAGTGAATTGGCCCCAACCACTTTCTGTGGTAGAGAATTCCACAGGTTCACCACTCTCTGGGTGAAGAAGTCTCTCCTCATCTCGGTCCTAAATGGCTTACCCCTTATTCTTAGACTGTGACCCATGGTTCTGGACTTCCCCAACATTGGGAACATTCTTCCTGCATCTAACCTGTCTAAACCCGTCAGAATTTTAAACGTTTCTATGAGGTCCCCTCTCATTCTTCTGAACTCCAGTGAATACAAACCCAGTTGATCCAGTCTTTCTTGATAGGTCAGTCCCACCATCCCGGGAACCAGTCTGGTGAATCTTCGCTGCACTCCCTCAATAGCAAGAATGTCCTTCCTCAAGTTAGGAGACCAAAATTGTACACAATACTCCAGGTGTGGCCTCACCAAGGCCCTGTACAACTGTAGCAACACCTCCCTGCCCCTGTACTCAAATCCCCTCGCTATGAAGGCCAACATGCCATTTGCTTTCTTAACCGCCTGCTGTACCTGCATGCCAACCTTCAATGACTGATGTACCATGACACCCAGGTCTCGTTGCACCTTCCCTTTTCCTAATCTGTCACCATTCAGATAATAGTCTGTCTCTCTGTTTTTACCACCAAAGTGGATAACCTCACATTTATCCACATTATACTTCATCTGCCATGCATTTGCCCACTCACCTAACCTATCCAAGTCACTCTGCAGCCTCATAGCATCCTCCTCGCAGCTCACACTGCCACCCAACTTAGTGTCATCCGCAAATTTGGAGATACTACATTCAATCCCCTCGTCTAAATCATTAATGTACAATGTAAACAGCTGGGGCCCCAGCACAGAACCTTGCGGTGCCCCACTAGTCACTGCCTGCCATTCTGAAAAGTACCCATTTACTCCTACTCTTTGCTTCCTGTCTGACAACCAGTTCTCAATCCACGTCAGCACACTACCCCCAATCCCATGTGCTTTAACTTTGCACATTAATCTCTTGTGTGGGACCTTGTCAAAAGCCTTCTGAAAGTCCAAATATACCACATCAACTGGTTCTCCTTTGTCCACTTTACCGGAAACATCCTCAAAAAATTCCAGAAGATTTGTCAAGCATGATTTTCCCTTCACAAATCCACGCTGACTTGGACCTATCATGTCACCATTTTCCAGATGCACTGCGATGACATCCTTAATAATTGATTCCATCATTTTACCCACTACTGAGCTCAGGCTGACGGGTCTATAATTCCCTGTTTTCTCTCTCCCTCCTTTTTTAAAAAGTGGGGTTACATTGGCTACCCTTCACTCGATAGGAACTGATCCAGAGTCAATGGAATGTTGGAAAATGACTGTCAATGCATCCGCTATTTCCAAGGCCACCTCCTTAAGTACTCTGGGATGCAGTCCATCAGGCCCTGGGGATTTATCGGCCTTCAATCCCATCAATTTCCCCAACACAATTTCCCGACTAATAAAGATTTCCCTCAGTTCCTCCTCCCTACTAGACCCTCTGACCCCTTTTATATCCGGAAGGTTGTTTGTGTCCTCCTTAGTGAATACTGAACCAAAGTACTTGTTCAATTGGTCTGCCATTTCTTTGTTCCCCGTTATGACTTCCCCTGATTCTGACTGCAGGGGACCTACGTTTGTCTTTACTAACCTTTTTCTCTTTACATAACTATAGAAACTTTTGCAATCCGCCTTAATGTTCCCTGCAAGCTTCTTCTCGTACTCCATTGTCCCTGCCCTAATCAAACCCTTTGTCCTCCTCTGCTGAGTTCTAAATTTCTCTCAGTCCCCAGGTTCGCTGCTATTTCTGGCCAATTTGTATGCCACTTCCTTGGCTTTAATACTATCCCTGATTTCCCTAGATAGCCACGGTTGAGCCACCTTCCCTTTTTTATTTTTACGCCAGACAGGAATGTACAATTGTTGTAATTCATCCATGCGGTCTCTAAATGTCTGCCATTGCCCATCCACAGTCAACCCCTTAAGTATCATTCGCCAATCTATCCTAGCCAATTCACGCCTCATACCTTCAAAGTTACCCTTCTTTAAGTTCTGGACCATGGTCTCTGAATTAACTGTATCATTCTCCATCCTAATGCAGAATTCCACCATATTATGGTCACTCTTCCCCAAGGGGCCTCGCACAACGAGATTGCTAATTAGTCCTCTCTCATTACACAACACCCAGTCTAAGATGGCCTCCCCCCTAGTTGGTTCCTCGACATATTGGTCTAGAAAACCATCCCTTATGTACTCCAGGAAATCCTCCTCCACCGTATTGCTTCCAGTTTGGCTAGCCCAATCTATGTGCATATTAAAGTCACCCATTATAACTGCTGCACCTTTATTGCATGCACCCCTAATTTCCTGTTTGATGCCCTCCCCAACATCACTACTACTGTTTGGAGGTCTGTACACAACTCCCACTAACGTTTTTTGCCCTTTGGTGTTCTGCAGCTCTACCCATATAGATTCCACATCATCCAAGCTAATGTCTTTCCTAACTATTGCATTAATCTCCTCTTTAACCAGCAATGCTACCCCACCTCCTTTTCCTTTTATTCTATCCTTCCTGAATGTTGAATACCCCTGGATGTTGAGTTCCCAGTCCTGATCATCCTGGAGCCACGTCTCCGTAATCCCAATCACATCATATTTGTTAACATCTATTTGCACAGTTAATTCATCCACCTTATTGCGGATACTCCTTGCATTAAGACACAAAGTCTTCAGGCTTGTTTTTTTAACACCCTTTGTCCTTTTAGAATTCTGCCGCACAGTGGCCCTTCCTGTTCCCCGCCCCGGGCCTCTCCGCCCCCCACCCGCCCCCCATCTCCCCTCCGTCTCCTGCCTCTGCCTCCCTTTTGTCTCCCTCTGTCTCCCTGCATTGGTTCCCATCCCCCTGCCATATCAATTTAAATCCTCCCCAACAGCACTAGCAAACACTCCCCCTAGGACATTGGTTCCGGTCCTGCCCAGGTGCAGACCGTCCGGTTTGTACTGGTCCCACCTCCCCCAGAACCGGTTCCAATGCCCCAGGAATTTGAATCCCTCCCTGCTGCACCACTGCTCAAGCCACGTATTCATCTGCGCTATCCTGCGATTCCTACTCTGACTAGCACGTGGCACTGGTAGCAATCCCGAGATTACTACTTTTGAGGTCCTACTTTTTAATTTAGCTCCTAGCTCCTTAAATTCATTTATATGCCCATCCTACACAGTCTCTCATCATAAGACAGCCCTCCCATCACAGAAATCAATCTAGTGAACCTCCGTTGTACCGCCTCCAAGGCATGTATATCCTTCCTTAGATAAGGAGACCAAACCTGTGCACAGTACTCCAGGCGTGGTCTCACCAAGGCCCTGTACAATTGTAGCAAGACTTCCTTACTCTTATACTCCAACCCCCTTGCAATAACGGATAAAGGACAACATGCCATTTGCCTTCCTTATTGCTACCTGCATGCTAGCTTTAGAAACATAGAAACATAGAAAATAGGTGCAGGAGTAGGCCATTCGGCCCTTCGAGCCTGCACCGCCATTCAATGAGTTAATGGCTGAACATGCAACTTCAGTACCCCATTCCTGCTTTCTGTGTTTCTTGCAAAAAAACACTCAAATCTCTTTGAACACCAACATATAAAAGTTTATAACCATTTAAAAAATATTCTGTTTTTCTATTCATTCTACCAAAGTGAATAACCTCACATTTCCCTACATCATACTCCATCTGCCCCCTTACTGCCCACTCACTTAGTCTATCTATATTCCTTTGCAGACACTTTGTGTTCTCCTCACAGCTTACTGTCCCACCTAGCTTTGTATTGTCAGCAAACTTGGATACATTACACTCGGTCCCTTCATCCAAGTCATTAATATAGACTGTAAATAGCTGAGGCCCCAGCACTGATCCTTGCAGCACCCCACTAGTTACAGCCTGTCAACCTGAAAAAGATCTGTTTGTCCCTATTCTCTGTTTTCTGTCCATTAACGAAACCTCTAATACATTACCTCCAACCCCACGAGCCCTTATCTTGTGTAATAACCTTTTATGTGGCACCTTATCGAATGCCTTTTGGAAATCCAAATAAGCTAACCCCTTATCTACCATACTACCATACTACATCCTCAAAAAACTTTAATAAATTTGTCAAACATGATTTTCCTTTCATAAAACCATGTTGACTCTGCCTAATTATGTTATTATTATCTAAGTGCCTTGATACCACTTCCTTAACAATGGATTCCAGTATTTTCCAGACGACTGATGTCAGGATAACTGGCTTGTAGTTCCCTGTTTTCTCTCTCTTTCCTTGAATAGCAGTGTTACATTTGCTACCTTCCAATCCACTGGGACCATTCTAGAATCTAGGGAATTTTGAAAGATCAAAACCAATGCATCCACTATCGCTGCAGCCATCTCTTTTAAACTCTAGGTTGTAGGCCGTCAGGTCCAGGGGATTTGTTAGCTTTTAGTCACAATAGTTTCTCTAGTCTTTTTTTTTCCCTTTTTATCAATTTTTTGATCACCCTTTGCTGGTTTCTGAAACTCTCCCAATCCTCAGGCTTACTACTATTCTCCGCAACATTATAAACTTCTGCTTTAAATCTAATGCTATCCTTAACTTCTTTAGTTATCTACGGATGGATCACCTTTCCTGTGGAGTTTTAGTTTCTCAATGGAATGTATTTTTATTGAGAATTATGAAATGTTTCTTTAAACATTGCATATCTACTGCGATACCTTTTAATCTATTTTTCTAATCTACCTTAGACAACTCACCCTTCAAACCTATGTAATTTTTATTTATTTATTTAAGTTTTGAACTTGGGCAAGTCACTCTCAAACGTAATGTGAAATTCTATCGTATTATGATCACTCTGCCCCAGAGGATCCTTTACTATGAGATTGATAATTAACCCTGTCTCATTACATAGTATAAGATCTGAAATAGCCTGTTCCCTGGTTGGTTCTATGACGTATTGTTCTAGGAAACTGTCCCGAATGCATTCCATGAACTCGTCCTCCAGACTACTTTTACCAATTTGATTTGTCCAGTCTATGTGAAGATTAAAGTCCCCCATGATTATTGCATTACCTTTGTTACAAGCTCCTACTATTTCTTGATTAATATTCTGTCCAATGGTATAGCTACAGTTAGGGTGCTGATATACTACTCCCAGCAGTGTTTTTTTCCCCTTATTGGCCCCAAGTTTCCACACGCGGCAAAACAGGCGCCCCTCCGAGCACTATTCTCAAGCGCTTTGCAGCTCGATGTCAGCTTGGCGCGGTGCCCAGGGGGCGGAGCCTACCACTCGCGCCTATTTTGTAAGTAGGAGGGGGCGGGTACCATTTAAATGAGTTTTTCTCGTGCCGGCAACCCTGCGCGTGCGCGTTGGAGCATTCACACCCTCCTGTCCCTGACCACTGATGAACTCTAAAGTATTATTGAACCATCAAGGGTGTGACTGCCTCCTGGAGCAAAGATTCCAGGTAACTCTCCCCCTCCCTGATGCATCGCAATGTCTGCAGCTCGTACTCCAGCTCAACAATTCTGAGCCAATGGTAGGCATATATGCCACAACAGCAGAGAAACCCTTTCGGAACCCTTCCTATTTTTCTCTTTGCAGTCGAAGCACTCCCATAACAGGAGGGAGCAGCTGCGTACAAGTGGAGGGCCGCCCCAATTATTGCCACTCACTGATGTCGAGGAACAGGTGTCGGCCCTCATAGATAAAGTCCCGTTTGGGTAGTGAGGGTATGTAAATGGATAGAGCAACTGAAGAGACTGCATTGAGACATATAATGAAGTGGCGGCGGACCTTCAAATGAACATGTGCAATGCCACCTTCCTTCTATCACCTTGCCCCTTCCCCTGCTGCTAACCACACACCTGTCGTTTTCTGCTCACAGATGACCAGCCACAAGCACAACATCCTTCAAGGGAGCCATCCACATCGGGCCATGGGGGAGACGATGAGTGAGAAGAAGAGAGTGTTCTGCCTGAGCCTCAGAGCCCACCAGTTGCCCCGTCTGGCTTCACTACATAGAAACATAGAAAATAGGTGCAGGAGTGGCCATTCAGCCCTTTGAGCCTGCACCACCATTCAATATGATCATGGCTGATCATGCAACTTCAGTACCCCATTCCTGCTTTCGCTCCATATCCCTCGATCCCTTTAGCCGTAAGTGCCACATCTAACTCCCTTTTAAATATAACTAACAAACTGGCCTCAACAACTTTCTGTGGTAGAGAATTTCACAGGTTCACAACTCTCTGTGAAGAAGTTTCACCTCATCTCGGTCCTAAATGGCTTACCCCTTATCCTTAGACTGTGTCCCCTTGTTCTGGACTTCCCCAACATCGCGAACATTCTTCCTGCATCTAATGTTTTATTTGTTTCTATGAGATCCCCTCTCATTCTTTTAAATTCCAGTGAATATAAGCCTAGTCGATCCAGTCATTCTTCATATGTCACTCCTGCCATCCCGGGAATCAGTCTGGTGAAGCTTCGCTGCACTCCCTCAATAGCAAGAATATCCTTCCTCAGATTAGGAGACCAAAACTGTACACAATATTCAAGATGTGGCCTGCAGTAAGACCTCCCTGCTCCTATAATCAAATCCCCTAGCTACGAAGGCCAACATGCCATTTGCCTTCTTCACCGCCTGCTGAACCTGCATGCCAACTTTCAATGACTGATGTACCATGACACCCAGGTCTCGTTGCACCTCCCCTTTTTCTAATCTGTCACCATTCAGATAATATTCTGCTTTCCTGTTTTTGCCACCAAAGTGGATAACTTCACATTTATCTACATTATACTGCATCTGCCATGCCCATTCACCTAACCCGTCCAAGTCACCCTGCAGCCTCTTAGCATCCTCCGCACAGCTCACACTGCCACCCAGCTTAGAGATATTACATCTGGGGACAATGCCGATTTCCCGGGGTTTGAGGATTCGAAGGCTCCTTGCCCCAGTCGTGTGCAGCAACGCAGTGTGAGGGAGGAACCTCGCAAGCCAGCTCTCCAGAGGGTGAGTCGGCAAAGTCGGTCTGCTCAACGACAGGCAGACATGGAACTGGACTTGGTGGAAATGTCCAGGGAAACCACAGGAATGCACTGTGAGTCTATGTATGCATTAGGACGGATCTCAGGGAGCATTGGCAAGCTTACTGCAACTGTTGCGGAGGCAGCATCACAGATATTCAGTTTGGCTTGGGAGTCCAGCGAGGCCATCATTGCCCACACACAGAGGCTGGTGGCCTCGAGCAGCAACAGTGGCATTCCAGAGTGTATGGCGCATGCCCTTGATCACGTCACAGACTCGGGCGCATCACAGACACAAGCTATACTTCAGCTTGGTCAAGTGATGCTGTCGATATCTGCTACCATACTCTCTGCATTCCCCACTGTCCAACGGGGAGGGGACGGTGCCAAAGCAGACCAGCAAGGTGTGGAGACACCTCATGCTCCGGATGCTGAGGCCCAGCCCCGTCAGAGAGTCAGTGGCTCCCAACAAATGGAAGGTGCTGTCCTTCCTCAGGGTGACAGCATTCCGGCTCCCACCACTGACTCGCCAACCAGCCACCATACACAGTTGACACCCCAGCCACCAGTGACTGCTCCCGCCGATGATGAGGCACAGCAGTCCGCTGCTGTGCCTTCCAATCCAAGAGCTGGTCCAGGGTGTCCTCTGTCTGGCCCCTCCAACACAGCTGCCCTCTAGCAGCCTTGCTGTAGGCACTGCGGCCTCATGAGGAGGAGCAGCAGGCGTTGGAGGGGGTGAAGGGATGCGGGGGTGGTAAAACTGTGGCTAAGAGCCATTAAGGGCTGCCACAAGTTTATGCTTATGGATGTATATAGAATTGTAAAAATTGTAAATAGTTGTGTAATAACAATTGAATCATCTTGAATTGTCTTGCTGCAGGAAACAGTTTAGTGTTTATTTACATTTTGTTGTCTGCAGCAAGCAGTTTAGTGTTTATTTACATTTACTTTAACCATTGTATAGTTTTGGGCTTTTGGGCGGGCGGGAAACATTGTTAATTATTCATGATTATAAAAATGTTTGTTTGACCTTTGCCATTGGTGTCTTGTGTCTCACTGCAGAATTCAGTGTAGATTAGCTGGCATGATGGCACAGAGTAGCGAGTCAACCCTGCAACCCCACCTTCCCCATTCAAGCACACCGGTTAATGATGAGCTGCTGATGTAAGGAACTTGCTGCGGCCACATCTCCACGCTGCCTCCCCTGTGGTCGTGGTGGCAGTACAGTGTGTCCCTCGCCAGGCTCCTCTTCCCTGTCCTCCTCCTCTTCCTGAGGTGGTCCTGTAATTCCCACTGGCAATGCCTGGCCCCTCATGATGGCTAAGTTGTGTAGCATGCAGCACATGACAATGAATTCGGAGACCTGTTGAGGGGAAACATAGAAACATAGAAAATAGATGCAGGAGTAGGCCATTCGGCCCTTCAAGCCTGCACCGCCATTCAATAAGATCATGGCTGATCATTCCCTCAGTCCCCTTTTCCTGCTTTCTCTCCATACCCCTTGATCCCCTTAGCCGTAAGGGCCATATCTAACTTGAATATATCCAATGAACTGACATTAACAACTCTCTGAGTGAAGAAGTTTCTCCTCATCTCAGTCCTAAATGGTCTACCCCTTATCCTAAGACTGTGTCCCCTGGTTCTGGAATTCCCCAACATCGGGAACATTCTTCCCGCATCTAACCTGTCCAGTCCCGTCACAATCTTAAACGTTTCTATGAGATTCCCTCTCATCCTTCTAAACTCCAGTGTAAAAAGGCCCAGTTGATCCAGTCTCTCCTCATATGTCAGTCCAGTCATCCCTGGAATCAGTCTGGTGCACCTTCGCTGCACTCCCTCAATAGCAAGAACGTCCTTCCTCAGATTAGGAGACCAAAACTGAACACAATATTCCAGGTGAGTTCTCACCAAGGCCCTGTACAACTGCAGTAAGACCTCCCTGCTCCTATATTCAAATCCCCTAGCTATGAAGGCCAACATACCATTTGCCTTCTTCACCGCCTGCTGTACCAACTTTCAATGACTGATGAACCATGACACCCAGGTCTCATTGCACTTCCCCTTTTACTAATCTGCCACCATTCAGATAATATTCTGCCTTCATGTTTTTGCCCCCAAAGTGGATAACCTCACATTTATCCACATTATACTGCATCTGCCATGCATTTGCCCACTCACCTAACCTGTCCAAGTCACCCTGCAGCGTCTTAGCGTCCTCCTCACAGCTCACACCGCCACCCAGCTTAGTGTCATCTGCAAACTTGGAGATATTACCCTCAATTCCTTCATCTAAATCATTAATGTTTATTGTAAAGAGCTGGGGTCCCAGCACTGAGCCCTGCGGCACTCCACTAGTCACTGCCTGCCATTCTGAAAAGGACCCGTTTATCCCGACTCTCTGCTTCCTATCTGCCAATCCACGTCAGTACATTACCCCCAATACCACGTACTTTGATTTTGTACACCAATCTCTTGTGTGGGACCTTGTCAAAAGCCTTTTGAAAGTCCAAATACACCACATCCACTGGTTCTCCCTTGTCCACTCTGCTAGTTACATTCTCAAAAAACTTCAGAAGATTCGTCAAGCATGATTTCCCTTTCATAAATCCATGCTGACTTGACCGATCCTGTCACTGCTTTCCAAATGTGCTGCTATTTCATCCTTAATGATTGATTCCAGTATTTTCCCCACTACTGATGTCAGGCTAACCAGTCTATAATTACCCGTTTTCTCTCTCCCTCCTTTTTTAAAAAGTGGTGTTACATTAGCTACCCTCCAGCCAATAGGAACTGATCCCGAGTCGATAGACTGTTGGAAAATGATTACCAATGCATCCACTATTTCTAGGGCCACTTCCTTAAGTACTCTGGGATGCAGACTATGTGGCCTCGGGGATTTATCGGCCTTCAATCCCATGAATTTGCCTAACACAATTTCCCGCCTAATAAGGATATCCTTCATTTCCTCCTTCTCACTAGACCCTCGGTCCCCTAGTACATCTGGAAGGTTATTTGTGTCTTCCTTAGTGAAGACAGAACCAAAGTATTTGTATGAGTATTCAAGGCTGCCTCCAAAGCGGTTCAGGCATCGGAAGCGCTGCTTGAGCACGCCAATTGTCTGTTCGATGATGTTGCAGATGGCCGCATGGCTCTCATTATAGCGCTGCTCGGTTTCTGTGGTGGGGTTCTGGAGGGGGATCATGAGCCAGGTGGCCAAGCAGTATCTTTTGTTCCCAATCAGCCAGCCCTGCCCTTGTCTTTGTTGCTGAAACATTCGTGAGACACTGCTCTCACTCAAGATGAAAGCATCCTGTGTGCTCCCTGAATAGCGGGCATTCACTGTAGTTGTAGACCAACTATGCGTTTAGGGAGTGGTATGCCTTTTGGTTTCTGAAGACCTCTGCATTATGTAATGGTGCTCGCAAGGCAACATGTGTGCAGTCAATGGCACCTTGAACCTTTGCAAATCGTCCAAACCTAAGAGCTCTCTCATTCTGGCTGTCCCTGCTCATCGGGAACATTATGAAGTCCATTCTGCTTGCATACAGTGGCCTTGTAACCTGGTGAATGCAGCAATGTGCAGAGTGCTGAGAGATGCTGCATACATTCCCTGCTGCTGCCTGGAAGGAGTGGAGGCGATAGAAGGCCATCGCTACAGTCACCTTCACTTCGACAGGCAGTGCAGTCCTGTTGGCGCTGGTAGGCTGTAGGTCTGCCTGTAGGAGCTGGCATATCTCTATTAGCACTTCTTTTTGAAGTGCAGCCTTCTAACGCACTACGTCTCAGAGGTGTGGAGGTCTGAGCGATGTTCCCTGTAAACCCTTGGGGGGTAAGGGCTCCTCCCCATACGTCTGCGACCTCTTCAAATCCGTGGACAACATAGCCAAGAACCCTTCTTCCAGCTTGAAGTCGCCTGCCAATAGCAACCAGCATGATAGGCTGACGAACTAGTATTGCCCCCATTGAAATCTCTCACTGACCTTGTAATCAAAGTATCAGGGCACATAAAAATGCTGTTGCAACTCGGAGCCTCACGCAGCATTCTGCATGCAACCATTGCAATCACTGACAACTGCGATATAAGATCCTCCAGCCTCCGTTTAACTATGCCACCAGTAGTGGCTGCTGCACCCTGGGACTGCCTGTTTTTTTCAGGCGTTTCCTGGGGCAGGCGTTAAATGAGGCGTTAAGGCCGAAAGTTCCATCTGGAGCACTAGCGCAGCCTTGCACAACGATTGACATCATAATCATGCTGAAAACCGTCGTGTGGGGGTGGGGGGGGGGGGGGGGCAATAAGTTTTTTAGCCAAATCTTCTGGCCGGGTGCTAAATCCTGGGCACGCGGCATCACACCTAGAAACAGCATTTAATGACTCACAGGGGCGTTAAACAAGGCGCAACTTAGCTGAATATCTTGTGTATGTTATAAACTGAAAAGTTAGATAATTGTTATCTGTTCTTTTTAACCCTCTTGTTGTTGTAATTTTCAGCATATGCACGCTTTCTCAATTTGCGCTCTTCAAATTGTTAACAAGTTAAATATTTTCCCAATTCTGGCACTTAGCATTAATGTCAGGTAAAGCTAGGCAAAACTACTTCTGCCCTGCCCCTAATGATGTGTCTTAACCACAACCTCAGAAAAGTAACAGTGCACAGTTTGATATTTCCATTTCCTACATGTCCTCATTGCCTCTCTGAGACTGCTGATTTAGTGAAAATGATCATGAAGGAGTGAATAGTGTTGGTCTGTGGGCTTGCAGTCACTAAGAATTGAGTTAAAACTTCTTGAACTCATTTCACTTAAGATCCTTAGGCCGGAATTTTCCCAGCCCTGCGAGTGCGGTCTGCTGTTAAAATGGCCCTGATTGATAATGGGGCGGGAGTCTGCTCCGTGTCACTTTCTCAACTGTTGGGTCTGCCTGTGTATCGCAGACTTGACACCAAGCGGCGGGCCAGTCAATTAAGATGCTTAAGAAGTAAGTTAAAGGTATCTAAAAGGATTTTACCCGGGCACTTACCATTTTACCAAGTTTTCAATTAGTTTGCCGTCCCTTGGTTTCACACCAGGTAAGTGTGTTGGGTTCCCAGTGACTTTCCATTGCTTTGGTACTTGACAGCTGTAGAAGTGGTGTAAAAGCTACCATTTTACAACTGTTCACTTTCCAATGTCAGAAGCTGAAGCCTCAGGGTTTGGAAGAAACTTTTGAGCTGTATGCAGTTTGGAAGTGTTACAGTAAACTCTCTATTCACTGTCACCTCCTTGGAGCAACCTCTCTCACCATTTACAGATCGTTTCTATCATTTCAACCTCACCTGCCATCTATGCCAGCAGCATCGGTGCCCTTGAAAAAATCTCACCTTGGTCCTCAGAATCCCACCATGATCAAGTCCCCCAACACCAACATCACTAAACACACCAGCATCACCACCAACAACACCAACCTTCTTTGCAATCACCTGATGCTGCACAGGACACAGAACATCAGCACCTGACCACATTGCTGCCCGGGAGGCCAGGGATGGCCTCACCATGGACAGATTTACTTCACTTGATGTTGTGCAGCCTGGCTGCCACATGATGCGCCAGGTTGGCACCACCCCACACCAGCACCATAAAGCATCCCTGCAATACCCAAGCCGTTCCTTTCACACTCATCACCATTGTGCGGGGTACCCTTACGTCTGACCATTCACTACAACTCACTAAGCCACTTCCAAAGGTGAACACAAATCTGTCCAAGAACACAAAGTGTTCAAAATAAAGATTTCAATGTTTGACAACACATTAGCAGAAACTCTACATGAACATTGGTTAAAACACCCAAGGTGCCGACTGTTGTGTGTTGTTAGTTGGTATGATTGGACAAGGATGAGGGTGAGTGCTAGTGAGATGGGAAAGTGATAATGTAGATAGAGAGAGAAAGGGATGGGTGGAGATGCAAGATAAGTTGGTGTGAGTAAGGATGTGCAGGAGTAGGGTAGGGAATGCAGAGTGATGGGGATGTGATGAGTGGCACAGCAGGATGATGTTGAGTGTGGCTTTGCAGTAAAGTTTCGTGATCTACTGAGATAGTTGAAGGGTTTGCGCCACTGTAGCTAGGTCTGCCTGACGACATCCCTGCATGTGCCCTCCTGTGCAATGTGCAACCAGGCTGCGTTGGTGACCTGGGGAGGTCACTTCCATGCACTGGAAGGGAGGAGAACCTCCCTCCGTGCTGTGATTCCCTCCATAAGCATCTGGAGGGAGTCAGAGGAGAACCTGGGTGCAGCCGTGCACCTTTGTGCAGTGCTTGTCAGTGTTTGCAGCACCTCAATGATGTAGAACATTGACAGAAGAACTGTCAAAAAAAAGTTGGCCATGGTCCCTTTTAGGAAACTGGCTGATGACGCCATCTGACCCGCTTCCTGCTAATTGGCTGGGAACCTCGCACGGTGGCCTTAACAAGCCCAATCAGGGGAAGATTGTGTCGAGAAGGCGGGATGGAGCCGTGAGCGCATTCCCCACATGCCACCAATGCTGGCTGCACTGGTCTCGCCACGGGTGGCGAAATCGCGGCCTTACAGTTAGCAGAGAGAGATGAAACGTTTGCCCCATCACATCAGTCTGGGCAGGACTGAAACACCGATTCCAGAAGGCATTAACCCATTGCAATGCCTATTCCTCTTTTTTACATGTTTCTTGTCTTGTATATATAAGAATATATAATGGCCTAGAAATCCCGGCCTCCCCGGGTCCGTACGGAATGTGTACAGACCCGGGAAGGCATCGCAAAAGCCGGTTTTCAGCGCACAATGCGCAAGCACTGAAAACCGGCTTTTCCGATCTGTCAAGCTCTGGCATGGGCAAGATTGCGGTATTTACCCATATCTTGCCCAGCGGATGTCCTGAAAACTCTTGCGCCTAGTAAAAGCAGGCGCATAGCCTATTTTACAGGTGTAAGAGTTTTAAAACATAAAAAAAATTGTAAAATAAAATTTAAAAAACACATTTTAATATTAAAAACCTTGCCCACTAAGATAAGTTTATTTTAAACCATAATTTAAAAACTTTTTTAAAAATCGGGAAATTTTTTTTTGATAAGACATTTATTAACTTTAATTTAAATTAATCTTAAATCTGTGGTGTATTGTGTCTATTTTTTATTTGTGTTTTGGTGTTTGGGGGGTTTATCAATCCTAACAATGGGAACTCCGACTTATGGTGTTCCCATTATTATGAGTGAGAAAATACTTTACCTGGATTGGCTGCCCAATGCCATGTGACTCCAGCTCCAGCATACGGACATCCCGACGTGCACGCGCTCCGATGCGCAGGAAGAGGAGACCTCAGGACCGGGATCGCTGGTGGTCACAGCAGGAACAGGTAGGTGTGCATCTTTTTTGACCTTTTTCTGTCGAGCGCCCGCAGGAAACAGAGGATCGGGATTTCTAGGCCAATATTCCAAAATGCTTTGTGCAATTGACATATTTTAAAATGGAACTCTAGAAATTATGGTGCCACAGCACATTTGTTGATTAAAAATTTCAAACATGTTTAACTTGGATGCAAAAGTGTCACCATTGCCCTTAAAGTCTTACTTCTGCCCCAATGTGACAACTATATACAGCAAACAGTTTTAATTGGCAATGAATGCAAATTGAAACAGAGAAAAGAAAAAAAATTCCCACCTTTTATTTTCAGTGACTTACTGCAGATGAAAAGTAGCATAAGTGCCTTGTGCAATTGGAAAGTGAGCCAGATTCTCAGTGGTAGAGGAAAGCCATGTGGTAACAGGGTTGGATGTGCTAAAGGTCAGGCAGTAGATTTTTTAATTAAAAAAAAACTTCAAGCTTTAATTACACAAGACTGCTTTCGAGAAGCATATCTAGTTCTTTAAAATATTCAGCAGGAAAATAAACAAACAGCTGCTGGAATGTGTACCTACATAATTGTGTGATTTTATTTGTTGGGAACTGGCTTATTCAGAATTAGTGAAAGCTTGAAGGCTGTCCCAGGTGCCGAATTTCTCATTGACAACAGTGACACCATGTTGATTTCTAACGAGGAATGAAGGACTTTTACTTTCTACAAAAAATTACATGATGCATACATGCTGCTGTATTTGAAAGCCAGTATTAAATTTCTCGTATTTGGTGATATTAGGTAATTAGGTAAAACTTGGTCATTAAATTCTGTGAATTCATACTACGACTATTCAGATGAGTATATTTTCAGCGGAACCGATATAGGTCCTAAATTAAGTGAGTTCATGAGAAGGTCAAGTGTAAACATGATCCCCTCCTCCAGCATCAGTCAGCAAATCACACTGGAGTCATTTTCCTTCAAGCACAATAGCTGTTGTGATTCATCACTGAACATTATGTAAAGCATGCAGAAATGCAAATACAGCAAAAACTACACCCCAAAGAAAGCTCACAAGTGTGACCTGCTATTAATTCAACACTATGAACTGTATAGAATGCTCATTCTAGAAAGATTAAAACAAATGTTAAAAATCCTCACCACAGTGCTGTTCCTAGGTAGCTGGCATCCTATCATTTGCAAATTCCTGCTACTTTGCATACATTTTTAATCCAACAGACCGAACCCTTGTCTGTGTAAAATAACCCGTCGATCAGTGTGGAATCGTATTGCAGCATTTTTACAGACATTTCATTTAGATTTTCATCATTAAATTTGAATAGGATCACAATTAATTTAAGATCTTCAGCAAAGCCATCAAGCTGTGCCCTTTCTGTTGTACTGATTATTGAAGTGCCTATGAACTCTTCACTAAAGTGACCCTGTTTGTGTGTGAAACTCCCCAGGAAAACACTGTAATTTCTCTGTACATGGACAATAATATTTGGCAACAAGTTAGATCAACAGAAGAAAGAAGTAAACACTAAAATTTTCAGAGAACTAAGCTTACAAACAAAAAAAAACTCAGTTTTATATTACCTGCATTTTCAATGCTTTTAATGGCATGTAAGTATGTAATCTATATCTAGTTTGTGTGCTTACACTATACACTTATACACACAGTAGGTGTTAATATATTGAAGCTTCATAGGTCATCAACGATGACAAATAGAACTAAGCAGAGAACAACATCAGATCAGCATATTTTTCTTCCCTCATCAGTTTATTTTTTACATGTGCAATTCCCCATTGATAAAGCCTTTGCACATTCACATCTGGGTATCTATGGAGCAAAGTGGCATCATATTCCAGAGGTGCTTGCTTTTTGTTATCTTTGGGAGCTGTTTATAGCAACCCAGAAGTGTATTCTGAACTCAAGAGACAACCATAATCATCTGCTCCAAGTGTGTGGGAATTCAAAACTCAAAAGAGAGATAAATGGGGATCAAGGAAAGTGCTGGAAGGTTAGACATGGTCTCAGGGGCATGCTGTCATTTTTAATAGTGCAGTCCGATCATAAGTCACCAGCACGAGAAAATAGCACCTCAAAGTTTCCTATATCATAATTGTTAAGTGTATTTTACTTTTTTTCCCAATTCTTATTTTTATTACCTGTAAATAGTTCATTTGAATATATTCCAAGTAACAGTACAGTCCTCTAGCAGTGTGTTAGAAGATATTCACAGATGAGTTTTCAGATTGACATAAATACAACATTTATCTTGAGCTAAACTGATAAATTGTGATTATTAGAAACCTGGCACAAAAACAGATAATGCTGGAATTGACTAGCAAGTCAGTCAGTCATTGGAAAGCATTGATATTAAAATTAATATTTCAATCATCCAAACACTGAATATAATGAAAGATGTTAAATATATTTCTCTTTCCGTTGCTCTCTGACCAGCTGTTTCTTTCCAGCAGTTGCTGTTCTGTTATCTGTTTTTAATAAAGGTATGGTTTACACTCCTAAACAAAATTGGGCGTGAAAGCCTGTTTTTTTTTTAACTATTACCAAAAGGCTTCCAGTGGTCCCCCTTTCTCAAATATCAGCATAGTGAAGAGGAGAAGGGTTCACGAGGCCAGGCAGTGGTGTTTACTGATCTGCCACTAGGTTTTCTCATTTGATAGATGTGCTGCTGGCAATAAAATGACCAATTAGAAAATGATTTTATCTTGAGTACAGTAGTCAATATTATCACTATGTGCACCCATTTGATCATTCTAACCACAAATAGACTAGCATAAATATGAGACCAAGAATAGTAGGAAGTGTTAATCAACTCTGATTCTTGCACCATTCTGAAATGGATAGTGGAAATTAGTGAGCATTTGTTTTTTTGTCTGTTAGCAATTAAGGCCATGCTAAAGGCCAGTTATAAGAATCTTGCACTGAACTACGAATGTGCAGGATGTAGATGTGAGTCCAGAACTCATATTTGGAACTGACATTTGTCAGACACCGGTTTTGAAGCATCATTACAGCACTGACAGAAGTGAATAGTACAAAGGAATCTTCAGCCCCACAGCATGGATGTATCAGTCATTGTTGGTTATCTCTTCGTGCAGCAGGAGCAGGAGGTGGGGGCAGCCTGTGAGTGCAGAGGGCATGGAAGGCGTACAATTTGCAGAGCAAACTACCCCAGGGAACAGCACAAACACACAAGATTCAGCTAACTTGGTGTGAAGGAAGAGCAAAGAGGCTCAAGTTCAGCAGGGAGGCTGCGACTGAAGTGGGCCACTTAGTTCATGAAGACCTGCAGGGATAGTTAGTCATCTGCATTGGATTACCAGTGGCAGTGAAGTCCACTTAATTTTTATAACACAGGATCTTCCCGGCACCCACAAGAAATATAAGTCACTTATTTTGCTCTCCACAGCTCCATTAAGGAGGTAATTGAAACGTTGCTTTGCCATCTGCCTGCCTGTATAAACTTCAGCAACAACCAGCAGCAGCAGAAGCAGCTGCAGCTTCACCACATTGATGGATTCACCTAGGTATCAGCCTTGTCTCAATGGTAGCACTCATGCATTTGAGTTAGAAGGTCAAATGGTTCAAGGCCCATTCCAAGTCTTGAGCACATAATCTAGGCTGGCGCTTCAGCGCAGTGCTGAGGGAGTGTTACACTGTCAGAAGTGCTACCTTTCAAATGAGACATCAAACCAAGGCCCCGTCGGCCTACTCACTGGGCGTAAAAGATCCCATATCATGATTCAAAAAGGAGCAGGGGATGTCACTCAGTGTCCTGGCAATATTTATCCCTCAATTAACACCCAAAACAGGTGCTATGGTCATTGCTGTTTGTGGGACCTTGACGTATGCAAATTGGCTACCGCATTTCCTACATTAGAACAGTAACTACGCTTCAAAAGTACCTTATTAGCTGTAAAGTGTTTTGGGGTGTCCTGAGGTCATGAAAGGAGATATATAAATGCAAGTTCTTCCTTTCTTACACATTTCTATACTCATTTAGTTATTTGTACCAACAATCCTAAGGCATACCTCAATAAAGAGGGTGTTTTTAAATCAACATGCAAATTGTCAGAAACTATTGCATTTTTCATAGGAGTATACATAATGCTTTCATTCTGATGCAATCAACTGTCACACATCTCTTTGATGGCCGTCAACCATTGCTGCACACAAAATTTTCCAGCTGAGCACTGCACACCACCTTCTCAGGTGAAGAGAGCAGAAGGAACGCTATGGCTGGAACTCCTGTTCCGGGGTCTGTGCGGGCCCGAATGGGGGTTGGTCAAGTGGGAATGTTGAAACATCTTGGAGCAGGTTGTGAACCTACCGTCATCCTGCCCCGACGCACCTTTCCCTCGGGCGCGTTTGTCGGAGCTGCAGTGACCCAAATGGCAGAGGCAGGCTACCCAACTAAAGCATTATTAGCTTGTTGTCTGACCTTTATGAATCTTTTTAGCCTTACCTTTCCAATTTCATTGGATGCCCACGGGACTCACGCTGCTCGGGAACCACGTCTGTCAACTTGAGGCAGGAGCTCAGCGGCCATTGATCCAGCTGATTAGCTGACAGCATCTAATGGAGTATAAAAGCTCCCACCTGACAGATGATCCCATTCCTCAGGCAGAAGGTGTTGCTGACAGCATTCCCAGCACAGAAGCACGACTGCTTGCCTCTCTTCCGCAGTTACATTCACGCCCAGGTGTCCCTGGAGATGCAGCACCAAGTGTCCACCGGTACACTCAAGGCCTTCCACGTTCGGTGGGCACCGGAGTGACTGGGGTGCATCATTACCCCCAGAAACAACATTTTTATTTGATTTGTTAAGTTTTCTTTGAATGTTTTTGGTTAGTTTGCAGGATCTAGTGATAGTGCCGTTCTAACAAGGCGGCACAGGATTGAATTAAATTGGCAAATCGCCTGTATTTAAAAGAGTTGTGAGCTAGAAACTGATTAAGCAGATGTAGATTGTTGCACTCTCCAAAGGTATGTATTAGGCACTAGTTTTCAAAAGCACAGATTGAGTTTTCTGCAGGCTGCAAGTCTTTCCAGCAAAGTCTCCATCCAATATCACCTTATTGGAAGAATCTCTCTCACTATTGACAAAATGCTTCTGTCATCTGTACTTCACCTCCCATGTATTCCATCAACATGGGTGCCATTTATACTGTCTCACCTTGTTCCTCAGAATCAGCCCCAACACCAGCATCACCAGGCACACCAGCACCAACAACAACAGCACCAACTTTCTCCACAATCATAGGACAGAGGGCATCAGCACCCAGGCCCATTGCCACCTGGGAGACCAGGAATGGCCTCATCACTGCCAGATTTACTTAACTTTACGCTGTACACCCATATGGCTGTCACATGATGCACCAGGTTGGCACCACCCCATACCAACACCATAAAGCACCCGCACAATGACCAAGCCATTACTTTCATACTCACCACCATTTCTGGAGGTACCATTATGTCTCACCATTCACTGCAACTCGCTAAGGCACTTCCAAAGGTACACATAGATCTGTCCAAGACGGGAAAGTGTTGAAAATAAAGATTTTTATGTTTGACTGCACATTAACGGAACCTTTACATAAACATTGGATAAAACACCCAAGTGGTTGCCCTTGTGAATCTACTTGCGTGTCATCATTTTCTTCCACGTGCTTCTATGAGGTGCTACCCCTATGCCTTCAGCCAGGTAGAGGCAGGGTGCTCACTTTCCTGATACCAAGGAGCTGGAGAGCACCTTGCTGCACATCAGTGGGGCCATGAGGACCCACGTCTATGCTGACATCCCTCCTACAGAGGTGGTCTATGAGCTTCTACCATCTATTCCCCATAGAGACTGTGTTCCTGTGAATTAGCTGCTCCACTCAGGTGACCATCATATCCATAGAGGAGCCTACAGTTGCCATTGCTGTGACACAGTGGTGCCCATGTTAGAGATGGACCCCTCCATTCTCTGCCCATTTGCAGGCATCGAGCTCGCAAATCCTGTCAAAGCCTCCTGCACCTCCAGGAATGCTCTCTTTCTGGATGGCCCCTGAGTTTCAGCGTCTGCATGCAGCTGAGCAGAGCTAGGAGTGTCCTGCACCCTCCACCATCTGCTCTTGCTCACTTGTGAGTTATGAGACACCAGGCAACAACACCACTCTATCTCTCGTGGGACTCAGTCAGGTGTGCGTATTTGCGTTGGTGCTGGTTGCGCTGATGTCAGGTAACAATACACTGAGGAGTCGTCTTCCTCTTCCTCCTGGGGGGTGGGGGCTCTTGATGGACCTGTGGGAGAGTAAAGAGATGAGTTAGAAATGTCATATGAAGAATGGGTAGAGATACCATTATGCAGATGATTCAATGGCTGCTGACATCAGTCCCCAAATGAGTGACTGCTGTATGCCATGCAGCTGTATGAGATGTAATTCTGTCACCAGGATGCTGAGATGCCCCCCTCTCTCTGTCTCCCCCTCCAGCTGCTCAGTGACTCCAGATATTTCTAAAGCAGCCTCCTCTGCTGTTGTAAGGTTTGCAAATGATAGAGGGCTATCACCGGTTCTCGCCCTCTCCCTCATATTGTGGGCTTTCTTTTCCTGCAAGGAGGGAAAGAACAGAAGGTTGAGTGAGATGTGATGGAATGAGTGTAAGGAATGGATGGGTTAATTCTTTAGAGGGAAACTATGATGGAGTGGGGTGCTAAAGTCAAGTGGCCCCCTTCTGTGTTGTTAGTTGGTATTATTGCACTAGGGTGAGGGTGAGTGTGAGGAGTGGTTAGTCAGATGGAGATGTGATAATGTAGATACAGAGAGAGGGATGGGTGGATGTGCAAGGTAGGTACATGTGAGTAAAGATGTGCAGGAGTAGGGTTGGGAAGGCAAAGCAATGGGGATGTGATGAAAGGCACAGCAGAATGAAGTTGAGTGTGGCTTTGCACTCACCTTTCCTGATCTAATGAGATCATTGAAACGTTTGCGGCACTGTGCCCAGGTCATCCTAAATACCATCCCTGCTTGTGATCTGCTCTGCAATCTCCAACCAGGCTGTTTTGGTGTCCTTGGGAGTTCTCTTCCGCCCATTAGAAGGGACAAGGACCTCCCTGCATGCTCTGACTCCCCCCACAAGCATATGGAGGGAGTCAACTGAGAACCTGGATACAGCCCTCTGCCTCTGTGCAGTCATTTCCAAAGTGTTTGCAGCTCTCCAATCCTGTAGTGCTCTGTTTTAGATTAACCTTCAAATGTAATGTGGCCATGACTCCTTTAAATATTCCAGCTGAAAACGCATCATGGATGACATCAGCTGACCCACACTGTTATCTATGCAACACTATGTAACTAGCATTCTATTGCCACCAGAGGGTGTATCTGTTGGAGTCCAAAGGGATCCCAGCATCCCTTGGGAGCACTGTATATAAGCAGGCCTCCCATGCTGTACCAGTACTCTGGAGTTAAATAAAGAGACTAAGGTCACACTTACACACGTCTACAATACTCAGTCAGATTGCTTTATTCGAGACGTAACACACACCATTTCATTGGGTCAGGTAATGCGCAAGGCGGTCTTAATAGGCCCTATTGATGTAAAGTCATTTTGTGGAGAGGCCATAGTGACCGCCCACACCCGACCTGCCCAGTTAGAGAAAATTCCGGCCTATGAATACATAAGTACACTTATCCATTTGGGTGCTGTAAAGCCATTACACAAATTATTGAACACTTGTCCACAATCAGTGTGTGTACGAATATGTTAATTTACCATATAGCGCAAATCATAAATTATACAATTTAAAAGATACTTACCAGCTGATCTGGGCACCCACCTAACCTAACCACACTGAACATCTTTGTCAACTTCTCTCATCATCAACTGCACAATTCTTAATTCTCGTGAAGTTAACAGTTGCTCCTTTGTTACCTCTTCGAATATTTTCATGTTGGATGATGATTTTTTTAGTTGGTGGATTGTTTCTCCCATTATGTGCAAGTTTTGCCTTAAATATGAAAGCAGTGAATTATTAATTGTGTGAATACAGCAACACTTGAAAGCATAACTATCACTTAAATTCATCTTCAGATATGTCCTTCATACTAAAACAAGGATTCAGCACATGAAAATTCATAAATTTCTTTGCTCATGCAGCGTATTTTGATATATCTGTTTGAATTACCCTTGACTTCATCTTACTGCTGCTTTACAGTAATATTCCTGCCACAGCTTGGTGCTCTTTTTCTGGACTTCCATCCAGCTGCTTACAATAGTTGGGTGCAAGTTCACATACACTGTGATGTACTGCCAAGCTCTTTGTTTGTCTGGCACCTGCCCTCACCAAAAATGCTCTCCTGCTTCTGCATTATGAAATCCAGCAGGATCTCTATGATGTGGTCGAGTGAAATGGGCTTTCCAAAGTTGCTGAAGAACAATTACTCTAAAGTTTTGGATAATCTACAGCTGCATTCACAAAATGTTCATCTGTTATATCAGTTAACTGTCTCATTAACTGTTTAATAAGCATGAAAGTATATTCTCGTGGCTCATTATTGGCTGATCTCCAGTCATTATTGCTAATAAATATATGTTTGTAGCAAAATAGCAATAGCATTAACTATTTGATTAGGGATCATTAAAATCTACAAAAATAAGGTCATTAACTTTTTTTCTCAGAAAAGAGGAAAATAGAAGGATCCTGACATAAAATTTTTGTTCCATTGTAACTTCTACTCTTCCTAACAGCACTTTGCTGATGTTCGATTTGCTCAGGAGAGGACACAGTTCTTGGATGGCAATGCTGCCAAGGCATAGCCTCCAAACTCAGCGCTCCTCGTTGGACTGAAGGTGGCTCTGTTATCTGTAGTCGACACACTCCCCGAGTTAGTAGTGGGTCCTGATGTCCTCCCCATTTTGTCACTTTTCCTGTTGCTTTTGTTCCTCTTCCTCCAACAAATCCATCATGGGACATGTTGCTCCACCAATGCTGCTGTGTTCACTGAAACAGCTGGTGACTCTTCAATGCCTCTTTGCTAGGTGCTGACAGCTCCCTCCTCTGCTTGAACATTAGATTTTATTCGAGCATCATTAACAAAATGTGCGATCAAAGTCAAGCCTAATTAATTTCGCGCAAATTCAGTTAATTGATGTTCAACAAGCAAAAAAAACTGTTAATGCCGGTACTGTCCATTAACGTGCACTACACCTGATTGCTCCCAGGAGCCATTTTAGAAATGTGGATAAAAGTTAGTGACTCATCTATGAAAGCAAATGCACAATATTATTTGATCTTAACACAAGACAAGCATGCATTATCTCTAAGCATGAAGCAATTTTACCATTCCCCTATTCTCATCCTTGGTGGGACAGGGTTCTCCCTCTTAAGTTTAAATTTAGTACCAAAATACAACATGAAGTCAACGGGAAAATAAATCCAACCAACCTACCTCTGGGGCAGCCAGACAGCCACTGTGCTCTCATAAGTCAAAAAAGTGTCTGCAAAATATATCTGCTGGATGTATCAATATTCATTTTTTGCTTTTGCAAGGTGCAATGATTACATTGACAGGTTTACCACCAACAGCCACAACCTGGGAAAAAATCATTGCCACAATTTGTTGTATTGTACATTCTTTCATAAAATCATAGAATGATATAGCACAAAAGGAGGTATTTGGCCCATCGTGCTTGTGCCATCTCTTTGGTAGAGTTATCCAATTAATTCTACTTCCCTGCTCTTTCCCCATAGCCCTGTAATTATTTCCCCTTCAAGTATTTATCCAATTCCCTTTTGAATGTAACTATTGAATCCGTAATGTATGTACATAAGGCCTGCCCACCAACAGGGGCCACTACCGTTGAGGTCCTAGGGTCAGAGGTACACTCGTGCTGGGCCCGGTATATAACCTGAACTCCTCCTTTGTATCTTCACTTCTGAAAGCCATTAAAGACTGATCAGGTTACACCTAGTCACTGGCTCACAGTACGGAGTTCATTATATTCATACACTACAGAATCTGCTCCCACCACCCTCAAAGGCAGAGCATTCCAGATCGCAACAGCTCGCTGTGTAAAAAGTATTTCCTCATGTCGCCTCTGGTTCTTTGCCAATCACCTTAAATCTGTGTCCTCCGGTTACCGACCCTTCTGCCACTGGAAACAGTTTCTCCTTACTTACTCTGTCAATGATTTTGAACACCTCTATAAAATCTCCTCTTAACCTTCTCTGGTCTAAGGAGAACAAGTCCCTCCACATAACTGAAGTCCCTCATCCCTGGTACCATTCTAGTAAAGGTCTTCTGCACCTTCTTTAAGGCCTTGACATCCTTCCTAAAGTGTGGTGCCCACAATTGAATACAATACACCAGCTGAGACCTAACCAGTGTTTTATAAAGCTTAATCATAACTTCCTTGCTTTTGTACTTTATTCCTCTATTAATAAAGCCAAGGATCCCATTTGCTTTTTTAACAGCCTTCTCAACTTGTTCTGCCACCTTCAAAGATTTGTGTACATACACCACAGGCCTCTCTGTTCCTGCAGCCCCATTAAAATTGTAACATTTTGTTCATATTGCCTTTCCTCATTCTTCCTACCAAAATGTATCACTTCACACTTCTCTGCGTTAAATTTCATTTGCCATGTGTCTGCCCATTTCACCAGTCTGTCTATGTCCTCCTGGTCTGTTATTATCCTTCTCATTGTTTACTACATTTCCGAGCTTCGTATCATCTGCAAACTTTGAAATTATGTCATGTATACCCAAGTCAATGTCATTAACATATATCAAAAAGAGCAGTGGTCCTAATGCTGACCCCTGAGGGATTCCACTCTATACCTCCCTCCAGTCTGAAAAGCAACTGTTCAACACTACTCTGCTTTCTGGCCCTCTTTTTTATCCATGTTGCCACTGTCCCTTTAATCCCATGGGCTTTAATTTTGCTAACAAGTCTATTATAGGGTAGTTTATCAAACACCTTTTAAAAGTTCATATATACAACATTACCCACACTACCCTCACCAACCCTCTCTGTTACTTTTATCAAAGAACAAGTTATACAAATCAGTGTTGACTTTCATTTATTAGCCCATACTTTTTCAAATGCCAATTCATTTTGTCCCTGTTTATGGTCTCTAATACCACCAATGTTAGGCTGATAGGCCTGTAGTTGCAGGGTTTATCCCTCTGCCCCTTTTTAATCAGGGGTGTAGCATTGACAATCCTCCAATCCTTTGGCACCACCCCTTGCATCATTATCAGCCACAGAGATTGATTATTGTGGTCTTGGAACAGAAAGTGGGTTCATATGTTTATTGAACAAGGGCTATCACATTGTACAACAGCCATTCAAGTGATGTACACCGGAGAGTAGACACATCCACTCTGAACTATTGTTTCGGTTGAATGGTAGGGCTTCCAGCAAAGGAGTAAAATCTCACTGGGAAAAGCATCAACTATTTGAAACTTCTGCTGTTTGTAACATCCTTTACAACCCAGGTATCTTTAGCCCTTTGTCCCGCCCACATAATGGAGAGCAGATGGAAGAGTTGTGAATTTATTTTTGAACTCTTTGGGCAGGATATTCGGCTTGTTGTCGCCACTGTTTTTGCCCCAGAGGGGCGGTAATGGCGGCAGAAAGCAATTGCGGGCGGCCGGCCAGCTTCCAGCACCCCGCCGGGACATTTGATGCTGGGTTTGCGGGGGCACGGAGCAGTCCCGCCCGGGAGAGGCGAGCCAGTGTGCAACGCCTCTGGTTGTGACACCGGCTCGATATTTGGTTCGCGCCCTATCCGTAGCGGCCAGTAACGTGCCCTAGTGGGACTGCCTGTGAAAGCTGGCGGTCCGAGCTGTACCGGCCGAAGTGAGTGAAGTAATGCCGACCTCAGGTAAGTGTGATTGTTTTTTATTTTTTTATTTTGGAGATTAATGATGTGGTGTCAGTAATGTATTGGGAAATGTTTTGGGTGGGTTTTTTCCACGGAAGCCTCTCTTAGGGCGCTCCGAGGATTGTTGTTTAACTCGGGATTTTCAGTTGTTCAGCCAGCCTAGCGCCCTAAAAGAAGGGTGGAACGCCTCCCTTAGTGCTCCGCTCCACACTCAGGGCCCAGCTGGTGAATTTAGCGGCTGGAGGTGCAAACCAATCCCCGGTGCAAAATGTACCGCTCTGCCTGGTTTAATGCCGCAACAGACGCACAAGCGAATTTCCACCCCTTTGATACTACCCTCTACTAGACTAACCTGCACTAACCTACCCGATACTTCGTTTGACATAAGCCTGATGTCACTGCCAGATGTTTGCAGTTCCGTCCAAATATAAGCAGGTATATTCTAATTAAAGAATTATATGTCACAAATCACATACCACCTCAGCATTGCAAGACATAAGGAACGCAGATGTAAATAAGGCAACCAGTGTTGCTAAAGGAGGTGGAACTGTACCAAAATTTAAAATGAACAAAGCAGGATGACTGATTTCTGCACAGCTGAATGGAAAATCTACATCAGTCGATTTTAACACATCATTGATACCAAGAATGATCTTTTAATTATCCAGGCCATCTACCCCTTTAATCTACTGCATGTGCCTGACTCCTGTAGTAGCCATTTCCTCAGAGGCTTGTTTCCCAACACTGGTGGGAATCCTGTTGTGATCCCAACCAAAAAAACCCAGAAAGTTCACTGGGGTCAAGTTTTTAGGACAGGCTTGATAGACCAGCAGGTCTTTTTCTGCCCGTCAAGTTCGTATGTTCATCAGTGGCAGGTCACTCAAATGGACAGAAGTCCGGCTGCACCACAATTCTGGTACGTAGTATTGCCCCCAAGAGCAGGAACTTTCAGCAAACAAATCCTTCTAAGCCATCCTAAATGTATAATGCATGTTTATTTAGTGTCAGTTAGAAAGGATAGGTTGGAAGACAGACAGTTGTATGTCACTACTCTTATTACTAAAACTAGCAAAACTTCAACACTACTCTTTTGTTTGTAGCTTGCATGACAAGATAGCTCCACACCAGCATTTCCGTTAAAGCTGCGCGACCGTGCAGTGGTCAAGAGGTCCCTTGCAAGCCGCTCACTGGTTTTTACATGGGAGAAACCACACAAGCACGAAAATTTGAATGGGCCGTGCAGCCAGTTAAAGGGATCGCGCACGAAAAAATAAATTAGACGGAACATTACTCCCACTCCCTTTGCACTTGCATTGGGGTGCACTGGGCACTTCAGGCACTTTATGGGCTAGATTTTCCATAAGTTTTGCATCACTACCGCCCACTTAACGTCTATTTTAATGCTGAGATGAGGTATAACGCCCAGATATCGCCCATTTGGCAAAAATATGGAAACTTATGCCCATTTATCGCTCACTTATCGTCCAGCATTACTTTCGGCATATAGTTAATGCCTAGAATTCGTAATACCGCCCGCCCATTTTTTTTTGCCGTAAACATCAGAAAAGTGGAAACTAACGGCCACATATGGCCGAGAATATTGCTCGCCAATACAAAACACTGAGAAATAGCTGCCCTCACTGAACATTAACCCAGCGGTATGGACACCATTTTGTAAATCGGAGGACTTTTCATATAAAAGGCTGCTTCAACTTCTGGGGAGTTTTGATGTAATCTGGAGTTATTTTAAGGTGATTTGAAAATCTGAATTAACATCTTATCATACTGTGGATGAATTGAATTTATTTTATTTGTTTTAGTAGGTAAATTTATTGTTTGTGAACAATAGGTATAATACTGATTGTTATTGAAATGCATTACCTTGGTGATGGTTAAAGTTAAAGTTGATTCAAGTTACATTTAATTATTCCCTTTCATGTTAAGGAATCATCAGTGTTTAACGTTGCAGCTATCTGAGAAAATTCGCAACAATGTTATGATAAATAAAACATTTTTTATTGATAACATTTGTATTAATTCATAATTGTAACTAAAAAACACCACCCCACAACAAATTTATAACATTTATAACATTTATTACATTATTAACATTTCCAATAACACTAATAACACAAATGCAAATACAACAAGGTACACCCCCTCCCCCCTTCCCCCAAATGTCCCAACATTTATTAACTAGCAACAAAAGCAAGAACAATACTGCCACAACTCCAACTCCTGCGGCCATGCACCTCACTTTCCTTTCCCCCCCTTGCATCTTCTCCCCACCTCTACCCCTTCCCCTTCCCCTCCCGACTCCAAGCCACCTTGCCGAAGTGCTCCTCAGGCGCTGCTTCATTGGGGGGGGGATGACGGCAGATCCGCTGTTTGGTCGGATGCTGGAGAGGACGTTCCCGAGGAGGACATGTCCTCCGAGCCAGAAGCAACAGCTTCCTCCTGGCTCACATGTGTCGTTGGCAATGCGGGACCTTGGGGTTTAGTGCCGCATTCCGGGAACACTGATAGCTCTCTGGCACCAGTGTTCCTGGCTATCACCTCCAGGGTCATCACCATCCGCGGCATGGACTCGGTCATGTTTGCGGATATGGTGGCCAGCTGTTGGGATATGCCCCCCATTATCTGGAAGATCTGCTGACCTATGTCAACACTCCTCCTGAACAAATGTACCACGTCCCCGCTGAGATCTGCCGATCATGGAAAAACATAGAAACATAGAAAATAGGTGCAGGAGTAGGCCATTCGGCCCTTCGAGCCCGCACCGCCATTCAATAAGATCATGGCTGATCATTCCCTCAGTACCCCTTTCCTGCTTTCTCTCCATACCCCTTGATCCCCTTAGCCGTAAGGGCCATATCTAACTCCCTCTTGAATATATCCAATGAACTGGCATCAACAACTCTCTGCGGCAGGGAATTCCACAGGTTAACAACTCTGAGTGAAGAAGTTTCTCCTCATCTCAGTCCTAAATGGTCTACCCCTTATCCTAAAACTATGTCCCCTGGTTCTGGACTTTCCCAACATCGGGAACATTCTTCCCGCATCTAACCTGTCCAATCCCGTCAGAATCTTATACGTTTCTATGAGAGCCCCTCTCATCCTTCTAAACTCCAGTGGATAAAGGCCCAGTTGATCCAGTCTCTCCTCATATGACAGCCCAGCCGTCCCTGGAATCAGTCTGGTGAACCTTCGCTGCACTTCCTCAATAGCAAGAATGTCCTTCCTCAGATTAGGAGACCAAAACTGAACACAATATTCCAGGTGAGGCCTCACTACGGCCCTGTACAACTGCAGTAAGACCTCCCTGCTCCTATACTCAAATCCCCTAGCTATGAAGGCCAACATAACATTTGCCTTCTTCACCGCCTGCTGTACCTGCATGCCCACTTTCAGTGACTGATAAACCATGACACCCAGGTCTCATTGCACCTTCCCTTTTCCTAATCTGCCAACATCCAGATAATATTCTGCCTTCGTGTTTTTGCCCCCAAAATGGATAACCTCACATTTATCCACATTATACTGCATCTGTCATGCATTTGCCCACTCACCTAACCTGTCGAAGTCACCCTGCAGCCTCTTAGTGTCCTCCTCACAGCTCACACCGCCATCTAGTTTAGTGTCATCCGCAGACTTGGAGATATTACACTCAATTCCTTCATCTAAATCGTTAATGTATATTGTAAAGAGCTGAGGTCCCAGCACTGAGCCCTGCGGCACTCCACTAGTCACTGCCTGCCATTCTGAAAAGGACCCGTTTATCCTGACTCTCTGCTTCCTGTCTGCCAACCAGTTCTCTATCCACGTCAGTATATTACCCCCAATACCATGTGCTTTAATTTTGCACACCAATCTCTTGTGTGGGACCTTGTCAAAAGCCTTTTGAAAGTCCAAATACACCACATCCACTGGTTCTCCCTTGTCTACTCTGCTAGTTACATCCTCAAAAAATTCCAGAAGATTCGTCAAGCATGATTTCCCTTTCATAAATCCATGCTGACTTGGTCCGATCCTGTCACTGCTTTCCAAAGGAGCAGTCCTGCTGCATCGAACCAACCTCCGCCAGGTCGGCGCCGGCATGGAGACACTTGGGGTGCCCTGCGGCAAAGTGCTTGGGCCTGCTATCTCCACGGTGGAGGAGGACATGGCCACAGGAGCACTAAATGTAATTGGTGTGTGGATATGGAGCTTGTTGCTGCAGGCTCCTCCAGCTCCTCACTGTCGTCAGTGGAAAGGCCAACCTGCAGCTCAATGGGCGATGTTCAGGGCTCCTCACCACCAGAAGCACGATCCACCGCAGCCGCCGCCGCAGGCTCATCACCTCGCCTCGGTGCTGTTGGCACTGACTGCGCTCTTGGCTGAGCTACAAAACATAAATGAGATAATTCGAGGAGAAGGGGGTGCCTGGGTCACAGGGTGATTCAAACGCTACACACAGCATATGCACGAGAACAGCACTACCACTATCAAAATAATCACAGACATCACATTTAATGAACATAACCAAATTCTGCATTACAATGATTTTCATGAGCCCATCATTAATTACATAACACTTTCATCAATCATCTATCATATATTGTACGGACATGAGTGGGTATGGCATCTATTGACTTTACATCACACAATCGTGTATACAGTACTCATGAGGCATGACATCAGGTTCTGCTGCTGCACATGTGGCCGACCGGGGGTGGACCCCACTAGTGCCAGTGCCTGCTCCTCAATGTCTGTCAGCTCACACATCCCTGGTGGGCCGCCACCCGTGCGCCGCTGCTCGGCCCTATTCTTCGAAAGCTTCTTCTGCAAAAGGTAACAACAGCACAGCATAAGATCATTGCGTAAGATCATTGCAAGGTACTGTCACAGATACTGATACAACACATAACCAACAGATGTTATAATTATTATTATCATTATTAACCTAAACACATACACTGTAAATGTGGGATTTGAGTAAAACATTATTTGTCTAACTGCAATACATCGGATCTGAATTTATTTACTCATTACACTTACAATTCCATTTATATAAATATATAAGTAAATGTAAATAATTGTAATAATTACTCTGCCGGAGACGACAAGGTCGTTCCAGCACTTGCAGCACTGGTTGCCCTCATGCACCTCGTGCATCGCCGATGAGACCACCTCAGCGATCTTGGCCCAAATCTTCTGGTAAACCTTCGGGGTAGGCTTCCCATGCCCACCCCGAGTCAATTGACCCCAACATGACTCCACCTCCTGCAGGAGGGCAGCATTTGCCTCGTCTGAGAATCCCCTCGCTCTTTTTTGTCCTCCCATCTCCAATTCCTCTCCAACCTCAGTGCCCTCACCAGCCTCCTCCAATTCCACATCATGCTCTCTCGCCTCCTCCATGCCTTCCATGTTATTTTATTTTTTGTGACAGATATTTCTGTCTCACAAAACTAAATGGTGCTATTTTTTATGATTACTCCTACTCCTCATAAACATCATTCCAAACTCCCACAACAGCCAATCAAACCACAAACACCTGCACAACAAACTCACACAAGCTTTCTCTTCCTCTCTGTTCTCTCTCTCTCCTGTTCTGCACACGTATTGATGACCCCAGACCTCCTAAAATGCGGGAAAAGACCATTGCTATGGCGTTGCTATGGACGCCGACATTTTACGACAGAAAAAAATACCGCTAACGTCCATTTCACATCTCTCCCGCTTTACAAAGTGGAATCTAGGGGGTTTGAAAATGGGCGATAATCCGGTGTTCTCAAAACCCATCATAAACACCAACGCTGGAAATATCGCCCATTTTTGGGCGATTTGCACAATAATGGAAAGTCTAGCCCTATAGGTCTCCAGCCTCCATAACCAATAATATTTGGGAACAGTTCTGAATGACAATAGAACAAACATGATTATCCTTCGATTTCACATATACAGATGCTTCACTGATAATAATGTTTGCTTCATACCGGCCTTGTTTAAAATAGGCTTCAAGCTCCCAGTTCTTTGGAGAGTATCCTTGCAGAATTCTTTGAATGTTTAATAATACCCCAAATATTTGAGTTTCATTTTTATTGCTATTAGATTACTGAATAGCATTTAGTGCTTCTAGCAGAATATCCAGTTATTCCGTATTTAATCAACTGAGGGCATACTGGATGCCAGTAGGCTTGAAAGTCCTGCTGATCAATGACAAAATCTGTTACATTTACAGAACTTTTTGTCACTAGAATTTTTTAAAACTTTTTTTCACAGTCCCAGAAAAACTTGTATTTCAACAGATTCCTACTTACGTGCGTTCTTGAAGGAATCAGCATTCAGGCTCTGCCCAAAGTGACGAGTGAATGTTTTTTACCCATCTGTCCTTTTTCTGTTTTGTAAGATTACTACTGAATTGCTCCTGGCTGTAATTTGCACATCATTTGGTATTGGTATTATCCCATTTTGTGCAGAATTCTGAAACTGCTAAGATCATATTCAGATTTTCCCAGTTTATTACAGCATAAAGAAGGTTTTTGTAACAATACACCAACTGATCAATTGTCTTTCCCCAAAAAAACTGGCTATGAGTATAAGATTGCTATAGCCTCTTAAGCAAAAAATTATGTATTATTCCAGGAAACATTCTTTGGGTAGATTCATGGTGAACGAAATAAGATTTCAGAGTATGAACTTGTATTCTTCATCATTACAGAGGAGACACCCCAGTGGATAATGGAAATTGGCAGACAATCAAGTGTCCCCAACTTTGATGTTAAATATTTGGTGCAGAAGGATATGCTAAGCATGAGGACAAAACCAAAGTCAATACAAATATCATAACAAATAATATAAATTGAATTGGATCTTTCTTGATCTGTGAGATTGATTTACATTAGACAGATGGAGAATTGTACTTGCGAGCTGTGCAATGAGGCAAAGTCTCATGCAAATCTTCATTGCACAAAAATTCTGGTAAATTATTGTGAAAGCATATAATTGGAGTGCAGATAATGAAGGTTCCACTGTACAACCATAAGTAAAAGGAACAAAATGAATACAAAACAAAAATCTGTCTTCATTCAGCATGTGGAAAAATTGAGGAACATTAGATAGCTCAATAACTGATCATTGTTCACTCATTGTTTTAATATATTTGAACGTTCAAATAAATAGTACAGACCCAATTCATACAACATAAGATATTTATTATTCATGAAATCATATTCTCTGTTCCAAAAAAGCATATTTTCTGAAAGTAAGCCAAGCATCCACTTGAAAATGCACAAAGTAAATTTATATCAAAAGTACAATAAAATAACCTTGTACTGACTAGTAACAAAAAAGCTTTGTAATTAGATTTTTTATCTCATCTTTACAAAACAGAAGAAACTCATTTGTATTTGTAATTAAACCTTTCATCATAAAAACTGCTACCACCAGAGACTATTTCTGTGCAATGAACCCAAACAACAAAGTTAATTCATTTGAATATTTAGGGATCGTTATTAAAATGTATTTCTGTTTTTCAATAAAAGATTTTAAAAGGCATTTATCTGAACAGATATTTGATTCAAAATATTAACAATAAAAATTGAAAAACTATCTATTCCAGTATGTTTTCAAATGACAACAATAAGACTGTATTTCAGTCTCATTTTGTAAGGGTTCACTGATTATTTATGGATTACATTTATAGCTTTGTTAAGAAAAAAGCTTGTTTCAGCTTCAGTACAAAATGAGATTCAGGTCCTCAAATTTTGAATTTTTTTCAACATAAATTTTTTTTCTTCAAAATTCAAATCAATAATCTGTCTTTTTAATCTAGCAATGGTCAAAGTGTTGATCTGTAGCAAACTTTATTTAAAAAATGATAAAGCATGGTACACCAAAAACATTTCACTGTATGCTCGCAATAAATGGAAACATCTTAATCGTACTACTTGTATACACGCACAAAAAATATCAGCATTAAACTCAAACCATTAATAGTAATAATATTATTTCTTGTCCAAGAGAGGGTGCTTCTAATGCCTTGATATACAGAAGTGCGATAAGTCATATTCCATTAGGTTGGCATGTTCAAGTTTTAATAAAGCAATTAATCTTTTCAAATATAAAATCTACCTGCCTAGTGACTGCAGGCCAGCACTGCTCTCTGACAGGTTTTGAACCTCGCACAATGGTAAAAGTTTTAATGCTATGTCATGGAACTGCAGACAATAATACTTCAATGCGTAGTATATTCTGTAGCAGAATAAATGCCAGACAGAAGATTTATAATTTCAGGTCTAGAAACAAAATCAGTTGACAGACATAAATGAGTCAATTTTTCCCCTCTCTCCTCATCTTCTAAAGGTGCCAAATACAGTTCCAAGAATGCATGTTGTCCTCCAGTACCTTGCCCAACTAACCACTATTCATCAGCAACTGTTGGCAGAATACTACTCCATGAAGGACATCACAATGAAATCTGATCCTGTCCCCATCCAACATCAGCACATGTGTATTTCCAGGAGAGATCCATTGATAGCAATCTGGAGTGAGTGCTTTGACTGCTTCTTCTCCTCGCTAACCGCACGGCCTGGTTGCCTAATGTAGCATCCTTCCACAACCCTGGTAGAGACTGGGGGCTGATTTTCACTTTCGGTGTGGGCGGTAAACTGGTGGTCGCAGATCAACTGCCCATTATATGCCTCGCCCAACTTTCGGTTTCATTGAATTGAATGGAAAAGAGTACCAGACCGGGTTTATAATGGGTGGCTGAGCCACAACCATCAGCTTACCGCCTGTGCCAAAAGTAAAAATCACCCACCAGCTCACTCAGCACAGACTATAGATTGAATATGGGGCCTTCTTGGGGCCTATATGGCTCAGTCACTCCCTGATAAAGACATGCTGAAACTGGCGGGCCAGGGGATAAATGAGTCACTTTTAAACAAACTTGCTGTATAATAAAATACTGAATATTCAGCAACTATTTTTAAATACCTTTTAAACAAAAGAACCTTCCACCAGCTATACAATGCTTTGTTTTTACTTTCTTATCTCAGCATAGCATTTCTTAATTATATATTTTTATTGGCACGCAGACTTTCAAAACGCAGTGGATCCATTTTTGTTATCCCATTTCTTTTAAGTAACATCTATATGTTGAAAGATTTAATGACATCTTAAGATCTTCTGTAATCTCTTACATCTGTGTCTTAATGATTTATAAGCCTCAAAATTACCACTGGAGATTAAACCCATTTAACCTCTGTTAAAATAGTGGAGAGAGGTGTGTGATATGAGCACAGTAAGTATTCAATTATAACATGAACACAGTAATTTCCACACATACACATTATATATATATATACGTCATCCTCGACTCTGAGGGACTACCTAAGAAGGAGAAGAAGATACACATATCTGGCATCATACATACATATTGTACATGTCTGGCCTGTTGTTGTTTAGTGTGTGGAAAGTTTATGTTTAGATAACAAAGCTCAGTACAGTTTATTACAATAATAGGAATTTTATTATGAATGTTAACAAAAATATTGAGTGATTTCAATATAAAGGCCCGGATTTTACAGGGCCTATGATGGCATACACACATGTGTGAAAACTCGAAACCTGCGATCTGTCAAGTTTCTGCTGGACAGACTGTACACATCCGCTGGAAATATGGCACAGAGTTGGACTACTGCGCAACTACTGCCCAGCGAATACCCACCAAACCCTTACACTTCGTAAAATAGTTTTTAAAAAATCATTTACACATTCCTTTCTATTTAAAATTAGTTTCGGTTATTTTTGTCCCATTCAAAAATGTTCACATTTATTTTTCAAAACATTTTATTTTTATTTTGAATGTTTAATTAAATGATATTTTAATTACTTTTGAACCTGTGATGATTTATTTTTATATCAGTGTTGTGAAAATGTATTTTTTAGGGGATTCCTATTATGCTTAAGGGGATACCGTACTCTAAATGGAATCCCCATAAGCATAATGGGAATCCCCCTTTGTCATTGGCTGCAAACCACATGAGCCTCTGGAATCCGCGGGCCTTTACGCAGATGAATGCCTGCAGATCCAGGAGCGCAAGTGTTCAGCAATCAGGAGTTTTCTTGCAGTTCGGAGGCGTTCGCCCGCGGCAAGCCTCCGACCACAATTTCCACCCCAGAATTAGTGTTTCATGTGTGGTACAAGACAAAATGCCGCCCTCCCCGGGCTCCGCTGGGACCGTGTGAGCGAGGCTGCGGGACAGGGTGTCCTCGCCGCTGCTTGCTCTACTGCTATGGGTGCAAAGGCAACCCCATTCTCGCAGAGCTCGCTGCTAAAATGCAACCGCCAACTACTTTCTCCTGGCAGCAAACTGAAGAGGATCTTTTCAAAGCCTGCCCAACAAATCAAAAAAAGTATCACCCAGCCTGTGCTTGCATTTATATAGTGCCTTTCACCTCGACCTGAACAACATTATACCACTTATCTTGCTATCTTTTTATTTGCATGCCTATAAAGCGGGAGATTGTGGCGGAGGTGCGGCGAGTGTTTTTATGGCGGAGGAGCGGCGAGAAATCATGGCAGAGGTGCGGTGAATGAGGGTACGGGGCCCAGAAGAGTCGAGGGCCCAGGGGCAGCACGGGCCAGCCCACACTGCGATATGTGTGCGCACTGGGTCCGTGCAGCAGTGCAAGTCTCCAGTCGTCCTGGTTAACCCTTGCCACTGGATAAAGGCCTAGCTCTGCCGAGCCCGTGTGGTGGCTGATGTGCAATGGTCACCACGCGTTAAAAAAATCCACGCACAGGCATCTTCCACCCCCTTAATTGGAGCTCAGGACTGGAACATCGGGTTCTTCATTGAAACATCTGTGAACTCATGTGGAAGCAAGTCATCCTTGTTCGAGGGACCGCCTAGGACGATGAAGACAAAATGGAAGGAAAAATTAGAATCTATATTTAATACTCTCTGATTACATCATCGGTAAAAAATGACCTTTGTGGCAATCACTGCAAGATAACAGAAATTTAATCTACAACAAATTGCAGTACTCTATGCATTGGTGGGAATATTTTGTAAATTCATATCTGAAAATAAGGAATTCAGAACTTACTATGTATCTATTAATATATTAAAAATTCTATCTCTGCATGCACTTCCTTTCTGTAAAACCTTACTTCCTGTTGTCACATTTTTGACACATTTTTATGTCAACTTTTTATTATAAATTCCCATGTCCATCTTAATAATGGAAACTGCCTCTGTAAACTGCTCATACTGTAATTACACCATCCTGCCAAGTCCAGCATTGTTCTATCTCATGGTTCTTCAGACCATGTTGCAGAGGAACTCCTGTGCTCCATCCAATGCTACCTTCAGATGAGATGTTAAACTGAGGCTCTGTCTGCTCTCTTGGGTGAATGTAAAGGATCCTACGGCACTTTTCGAAGAATAAATTTTCCTGATGACTTGGCCAGCATTTATCCCACAATGAACATCATTAAAACAAGATAATCTGGTCACTTATCTTACTGTTGATTATGGAACCGTTGCAGTGTGCAAATTGGCTGCAACGTTTCCTATATTACAACAGTAACCACACTTCAAAAGTATTTAAAAATGAAGTGCTTTGTGACATCCTGAGGCCGTGAAAGGCACTAAAGAAATGCAACTTCTCTCATTATTTTACTAATCAATTGTAAATATATCATTAGCTTGTGTGGTCTGCAATATTGGCCCAGAAATTGCGGTCGGAGGCTTCCTGCAGGCTGCTGCCTCCGACCTGAAAAATTTCTACGAATCTTGCCTAAACCCAGAAGTTGCGGGGACCTCAGTGGCATGTGTGCCAATTGTACGCACCTGTGAGACCGCGATTTCAGGCCCAATATCTGTGTGGCGTAGACAGAACGCATAATTGGGACAAGTGCAACACAAAACATTGTGATCGAGTGCAAAAGTTCACTAACATTATTATTATCAAGTGCAAAAGTTGACTGACTTACTTGTGAGTTTC
This sequence comes from Pristiophorus japonicus, assembly GCF_044704955.1. Taxonomy (NCBI): domain Eukaryota; kingdom Metazoa; phylum Chordata; class Chondrichthyes; family Pristiophoridae; genus Pristiophorus; species Pristiophorus japonicus. The sequence goes on along the minus strand of NC_091979.1, from coordinate 275,580,415 downwards.
TAACTTCTGCACCTCTCACTGCATAATTTCCTTCGTTGATCATCAGGAACAGCTGTAGAAAATCTGCAAGCTGGACCACCTTACTCAACCTACTGAAGATAACAAAAATAGTAGTGAAATAGATTTTTTTTTACATATCTATATCTTGCAGCTATTTGACATCACAAAAATAAAATGAGATCCACCAAAATTCACTGCATAGTTTAGGCCAAAGCCCGTTTTCTGGTGTATTGCCAGAGTTACGCCCATTTTTCTCGACCAGAAATGCGCCAGAAATATTGTACCAAAGTTTCCCCGATATATAATTCAAATTTGGCACCGCACAGCGTGTCCAGTCGTCTCGGGGGCAGGAGCCTACTGTCTGTGCTGAAAAACGATGCCACACCTTCTGTGCATGTGCGGGAAAAAAACTGCCGTTTTTGACGTTATTTCAATGGATGCGCATCCGCAGTACAGCTCCAGGTTGGCAATTGCCCATTTTAAAGAGCCAGTTGTGTGTGTGTTAGAACATTGAGTGCTGTGTGAGAGCTTTGGAAAACTCACAGCTGGATCAATACATGATGCAACATGGTGCAAGGACCAAGAATTTCTTACAGGATGAAGTGGAGGCACTAGTTACTGTGATTGAGAACAGATGGCAGGAGCTGGATACCAGCAGAGGTCACATAAAAGTTCCACCCAAAGAAATTAAGAAATGCAGGAACCAAGTTGCAGAAGATTACTGCGCAGTGGTGACCACCACGAGATCTGGAGGCCAGTGTAAAAAGAAGTGGCAGGACCTTGGTCAAGTAGTTGGTGTAAGTAATATTTTCATTTATTCAATAGAATTGCAATTATAAATGTGACCATCTGCACATGTCTCACCCAGCAGAAAGACACCCTCTCTAAAAAGTTGATTTTCATCTTTGCAGAGGAAGGTGGCATATAATAAAAGGGAAAGAACTCGAACAGGAGGATGCCCGGCAAATCTGCACCCACTGACACCATTGGAAGAGAGGGTCGCTGCTTTGATGGGTCCTGCCTGGAGAAAAGCAACCACCTGGGCCCACACTCGAGGGAGAGGGTAAGTCCTGCAAATTCCACTGTCTGGCTTTGCGAAATGTTAAGTACTGCGCAGGCTAGCCATACTTTGGTTCATGGGGATGTCTCCATCAGCTACGCTTCAGTTGATGCAATATGCTATCATTCATCGTGGTCCTTCAAATCAGCCTGCTAACTGCGCTGTGTGAGCCTACTCATGTCACCCACCCTGCCCCCTCCTCTGCTGCTAACCATTTGTCTGTGTTCTGTTAAATTTTGCAGAACTTGAGGCCAACCCTGATGATGCAAAAGAATATTCAGATGAGGACGCGCCTGAAGAGGAGAACATCTTCCAATCCTATCTGCCAGAACCTTCGAGCGGGAGAGTCCGTGTCGAGAGTGGGAGAGTCCGTGAGTTCCGGGGAGTCTGAGTTCAGGAGGTCAGCGAGTTGGCAGGTTTGGGGTCGGTGATTCGGTAGGCCCTGAGATCAGCGAGTAGGTAGACCCTGAGGTCGGCGATTCGGTAGGCCCTGAGGTCGGCGAGTCGGTAGGCCCTGAGGTCGGTGAGTCAGTAGGCTCTGAGGCCGGTGAGTCGGTAGGTGTTATGTATTTAACCCTTTGTAACCTGCATGACACCTGAACACCAGAGGGCCCACCTTTTGGAGTCCCAAAGGATCTCAGCATCCCTTGGGAGCACAGTATATAAGCAGTCCACCCACGAGGTATCTGCACCCTGGAATCTTATTAAAGGAGCTAAGGTCACACTTGCTCATTACACACAGTACTCAGTCTCACCATTTATTATGAGTGTAACAATTGGCGACGAGGTAATGAACAACTGCGAGAAAATGCAAAGAACAGTCGGCATCCTGGAGAAGTTCTCAGAAGGGGACGATTGGGAGGCCTTCGTGGAGAGACTCGACCAATACTTCATGGCCAACGAGCTAGAAGGGGACGAGAAAGCTACCAAACAAAGGGCGATCCTCCTAACTGTCTGTGGGGCAACAACCTATGGACACATGAAGAATCTCCTGGCCCCAGCAAAACCAACAGAGAAATCATACGAAGAATTGTGTACGCTAGTCCGGGAGCACCTAAATCCTAAGGAAAGCGTTTTGATGGTGAGATATCGGTTCTACACGTGTCAACGGTCGGAGGGCCAGGAACTGGCGAGCTACGTCGCCGAACTAAGGCGCCTCGCAGGACATTGTGAGTTTGAGCGATTCCTAGAACAAATGCTCAGAGACTTTTTTTTAGTGGGCATCGGACATGAGACAATCCTTCGCAAACTGTTGACTGTCGAAACTCCGAATCTGAGTAAAGCCATAGCGGTAGCCCATGCATTTATGTCCACCAGCGACAACACCAAGCAGATTTCGCAGAGTAAAGAAGTTTCGGCCAGTGCTGTGCATAAAGTAACGTCGGTTTTGAGCAGAAATGTACATGGCAGAACGTACACGCTGACTGCTGTGGCCCGACCTCAATTGACCCAGAGTCCGCCATCATCTGTTAATGCGAGGCAGTTAACACCTTGTTGGCGCTGCGAGGGTGATCATCGGCCCCATCAATGCCGCTTTAAGCACTATGCGAGCAATGGCTGCAGAACAATGGGACACCTCCAACGAGTGTGCAGGCGAGCTGCAAACCACCACACTGCAAAGGAAGATCGATCCACAGTGGATCAGACGGAATTTGAAACTCGTACTGAGGGGGCAGTGGTGTACGGGGTGCACACGTTCACGACGAAATGCCCACCAATAATGTTGAAAGTTGAACTGAACGGTATTCCAGTGTCTATGGAGAAGTCCTGGATGCTTCGCGCAGTCTAGACAACCATGTGTGCAGGAGCTGTCTCCAGCTTCAACTGCTCGAGCTCCGCGTTTCGGAGCTGGAGCAGCGGGTGGAGTCAATAAGGTGCATGCACGAGGCTGGGAATTACGTGGATAGCACGTTTCAGGAGGTGGTTACCCCGCAGCTTAAAGGTGTGCAGGTAGAGGGGAAGTGGGTGACCACCAGACATAGTAAGTGTGCTAGGCAGGTAGCACAGGAGTCCCCCCATGAGTCCATCTCGCTTTCAAACCGATATTCAATTCTGAGTATCGGTAAGGACGATGGTGCCTCTGGGGAGTGCAGCTAGAGCCAATTCCAAGGCACCACGGGTGGCTCAGCTGCCCAGGGGGGAGGGACAAAGAACAAAAAAGCCCTAGTGATAGGGGATTCTATAGTTAGGGGAACAGACAGGCGTTTCTGCGGCCGTAGACGTGACTCCCGAATGGCTTTGTGCCTCCCTGGTGCCAGGGTCAAGATGTCACAGAGCAGACGCAGGGCATCCTGGGAAGGAGGGTAAACAGCTAGAGATCGTGGTCCATATTGGGACCAACGACAAAGATAAAATGAGGGATGAGGTCCTACAGGAAGCATTTAGGGAGCTAGGAAGAAAATTAAAGGGTAGGACCTCAAAGGTAGTAATCTCCGGGTTACTACCGGTGCCACATGCTAATGAGTATAAGAATAGAAGGATAGAGAGATGAATACGTGGCTGGAAAATTGATGTCGGAGGGAGGGCTTTAAATTCTTGAGGCATTGGGGCCACTTCTGGGGGAGATGGGACCTGTACAAACCGGATGGGTTGCACCTCAACAGCGCCAGGACCAATATCCTCGCGGGGAGTTTTGCTAGTGCTGTTGGGGAGAATTTAAACCAGCTTGGCAGGGGGCTGGGAACCTGAGAATGAATTCAAAATGGAAGGAAGTAAAGCAGAAGTTGGATAGCAAGAATCTAGAAAGCGAATCTGTAAGACAGAGGAAACAGGGCTTAGTATGTAGTAAGCAAGGAGGTCTTCCTGTGCTGAATGGTATATACTAGGAGTATAGCGAATAAGGCGGATGAGCTAAGAGCACAGGTAGACATATGACATTATAGCCATTACCGAAACATGGCTGAAAGAGGGGCAGGTTTGGCAGATCAATATTCCTGGCTACAGGATTTTTAGACAAGACAGAGAGGGAGGTAAAAAAGGATGGGGGGGGGGATGGCGGGGGGTTGCATTACTGATTAAAGAAACTATTACAGCGGTGAGGAGGGATGATATGTTAGAGGGATCATCAACTGAGGCCATATGGGTCGAATTGAAAAATAAAAAAGGGGCGATCAAACTGCTGGGTGTGTATTATAGACCCCCAAACAGTGGGAGGGAGATAGAGGAGCAAAAATGTAGGCAAATTGCTGTGGTCCAAAAACCATAGGGTAGTAATAGTAGGGGATTTTAACTATCCAAATATTGATTGGGACAAATATAGTGTGAAAGTTATAGAAGATGCGGAATTCTTGAAATGCATTCAAGAGAACTTTTTTAGTCAGTATGTAGCAAGCCCAACACGAGAGGGGGCGGTCTTGGATTTAGTTTTGGGGAATGAAGCTGGGCAGGTTGAAGGGGTATTAGGGGTGGAATATTTGGGTGCCAGTGACCATAATTCAGTCAGATTCAAGTTGGTTATGGATAAGGACAAGAATAGGCCTGGAATAAAAGTTCTGAAATGGGGAAAAGCTAATTTTGCTAAGTTAAGGGGTGATTTGGCCATAGTGGACGGGAAACAACTACTTATGGGTAAACCGGTGTCAGAACAGTGGGAGGCATTCAAGGAGGAGATCCAGAAGGCTCAGGCCAAACATGTGCCCTTAAAGAAAAGGACTGGGAAAAATAATTCTAGAGCTCTCTGGATGTCTCGGGACTTATAGGGGAGGATTAAGAAAAAAAGGGACATTTATGTCACATATCAATGGCTAAATACTTTAGAATCTTAAGAGGAATGTCGAAAGTTAAGAGGCAAAATTAAAAAGGATATTAGGAATGCTAAGAGAGAATGCCAAGAAATTCTTGGCCAGTAAAATTAAGGAAAACCCTAAGATGTTCTAAAAATACATTAAGATTAAGAGGGTAACTAAGGAAAGGGTAGGGCCTATTAGAGACCATGAGGGTAATCTTTGTGAGGAAGCGGAAGATGTTGCTAGGGTTCTTAATGAATACTTTGCATCTGTTTTCAAAAAGAAGAGAGGTAATGCAGATACTGCTATCGAGGAGGGGTGTGATTTTCTGGATGAAATAAATATAGTGAGAGAGCAAGTATTAAGGGGTTTAGCAGCTTTGAAAGTAGATAAGTCCCCAGGCCTGGATGAAATGCATCCCAGATTGTTGAGCGAAGTAAAAGAGGAAATAGCAGAGGCCTTGACCATCATTTTCCAGTCCTCTTTGGGTATGGACATGGTGCTGGAGGATTGGAGGACAGCTAATGTAGTACTCTTGTTTAAGAAGGGAGAAAGGGATAGGCCGAGTAATTACAGGCCTGTCAGCCTAACCTCAGTCGTGGGAAAATTATTGGAAAAAATCCTGAAAGACGGGATAAATCTGCATTTGGATAGATAAGGATTAATTAGGGACAGTCAGCACAGATTTGTTAGGGGAAGATCGTGTTTGATTAACCTGATTGACCCTCTTGGTTACCTCCTCAAAAAATTCAATGAGGGTAGTGCGTACAATGTAGTATATATGGACTTTAGCATGGTAGACTGGTCATTAAGGTTAAAGCCCATGGGATCCAGGGCAAAGTGGCAAGTTGGATCCAAAATTGGCTCGGAGGTAGGAAGCAAAGTGTAATGATTGATGGATGTTTTTGTGACTGGAAGGGTTCCACAGGGCTTTTTGTGGTATAGATCAACGATTTAGATTTGAATATAGGGAGTATGATTAAGAAGTTTGCAGACAACACTAACATTGGCTGTGTGGTTGATAATGAAGAGGAAAGTCACGGGTTGCAGGAGGATATCAATCTACTGGTCAGGTGGGCAGAGCAGTGGCAAATGGAATTTAATTCCGAGAAATGTGAGGTGATGCACTTTGGGAGGACTAATAAGGAAAGGGTATACACATTAAGCGGTAGGCCACTTAATAGTGTAGATAAACAAAGGGACCTTTGGAGTGCTTGTCCACAGATCCCTGAAAGTAGCAGGCCAGGTGGATAAGGTGGATAAGAAGGCATACGGAATGCTTGCCTTTATTGGCCAAGGTATAGAATATAAGAGCAAGGAGGTTATGCTTAAATTGTATAATACTTTGGTTAGGCCACAGCTGGAGTACTGCGTGCAGTTCTGGTCGCTGTATTATAGGAAGGACGTAATTGCACTAGAGAGGGTGCAGAGGAGATTTACTAGGATGCTGCCTGGAATGGAGAATCATAGTTATGAGGACAGATTGGATAGGCTGGGTTTGTTCTCATTGGAACAGAGGAGGTTGAGAGGAGACCTCGTTGAGGTGTACAAAATATTGAGGGGCCTGGACATAGTGTATAGTAAGGGTCTATTTCCATTGGAGGAGGGGGCTATTACGAGGGGGCATAGTTTTAAGATGGTTGGTGGAAGGTTTAGAGGGGATTTGAGGGGGGCTTCTTTACGCAGAGGGTTGTGGGGATCTGGAACTCGCTGCCTGGAAGAGTGGTGGATGCAGAGACACTCACCACTTTTAAGAGATAGTTGGATGACCTCCTTCTGTACTGTAAATTTCTATGTTTCTATGTTTCTTTCTAAGAGCATGGGGGTGAGGGAGAGGCGGAGGTGGGGGGGGGATAGATGAAGCCCCATCTCTTGTACTCACTTTGGAGGAAGTGAAGGTGCCGCCCACTGAGTTACTAGCTCCTTCCCTCACTAGTGGTTTGAGTGTTGGTGGGACATTCCATGGTTTCCCACCGTCCGAGGCTGGGGATTCCAGTGGGGTGTAGCGAGGCACACCCAGGGCCCCACCTTCCGAGTCTGCAGGTCCCATTAGTAGGTTGCGAGCCACACCCGTGGGGAGGAGGGGAAGGAGAGCTCAACCACGCTCTCCTGAGGTGCAGGATCTAACAGATGTGGTTCAGATGATGGCAATGAGTGGGGAGAGCATTGACCTTACGCAATCACTCCTGGACACCATCAGTGGGGTGGGTGATGAGATAGCGGGACTGTCGGGAGAAGTAACAGCAATCTCACGAGAAATGGGAATGATGTCCGGGACCATGAATGAGAGAATATCTCAGTCAGCTGAAACCATGTCAGTGACCATGAGGGACAGAATGTCACAGTTAGCTGATGCACTGTCAGTAAACATCAGGGAGGAAATGTCAGAGATGGTGCAAACACTATCACTGAACATAAGGGAGGGAATGTCACAGGTAGTTGAGACAGTTTTGCTCAACATAAGGGAGGGAATGTTGCAGGTCACTGAGACACTGTCAGGGCGCATGAGGGATAGCATGTTGCAGTTAGCTGCTGCAGTAACAGAACATGCCCAGACCCCGCGCCCATTGACAGAATCAACTGCCATTCCCACTCCAATCTCCAGAACAGCCTCTGAAGAGCCCCAAGCCGGGCCCTCCACATTGCAGCCTGGGCCCCTCCACATTGTTGCCTTCTGCCGCCCCCCCCTCTCCCCCCTCCGCCTTCAACAGGTATGCAATACCCGAGATCTTTGAAAGAATAAGCTTGTACCAACCCCAGAAACACTGCAGCACCTCCTGTGGGCAGAGATGGTGGAGTCACCAAGAACAAGTGCGGCGGGCGGTCTTAGAATACGGTGGAGGAGAGATGGGTGCAGCCTTTCTTTGCTGCTGCTGCTGCTGTTGTTATTATTATTGTTGCTGTTGTTCTCAAATTAAAAGATTTTTTGTAAGTTTTGTAAATTTACAAATTTAAAAGTTAGTAAGTGATCTTAAAGTTTTAAAATTATCGTAACTGAAAACTTCAAAGTTTGATACAAGAATAATTTTTTTAAAGTTTAGTTAAGTACAAAGAGCTGTTTGTTAAACTTTTGAATAAAATATATTTTACATTAAAACTGAATCATTTACATTATTTGTTCCATTATTAACACAACTTTTGGAACTCAAGAAGAATCATTTCCATCATGTGTTCAATTACTAACACAACTTTTGAAGAGAACAAGAATCATTTCCATCATTTGTTCCATTAACACAACACAACATTACGGAACAGGATCGAACAGTAACCATGGTCCATGTGGAGTAGTTGTCGCTGAGTCTTCCGGCAGCAAAGCATTCATGGATGAGCTGCTGGCGCAAGGCTCGACCAATCGTTAAAGGGGCACGACGGCCTGCCCTCCTCCGTCGTCGTGCTCCAGGTTCAGGTATTAGCATGGCTTTCTCAGCCTCGTCCTCATCCTCCTGTTTGTCATCTGCATCTTCCTCATCATTATCATCAGCCACTCGCATCGCAGGTGCGTCTTCTCCTACCAGCTGCTGCTGCTTCATGATGGCTAAGTTATGCACCATGCAGCACACTGTCATGTATTCAACTGACATTGTAATCCATGTATAAACTGACCTAAGTTGTACAACACTCACCACTAGGTGGTGAACTTGTGGGAGACACTCCTAACCTGGACTTTCAAGTACAAAAGGGGAAGCTCCACCACGTTCTCCACTTCAGTGCTGGCTAATAAAGATTACTGGTCACAGAGTGACCTTCTCTCTAGTATGGGCCTCGTGTGCATTTATACTGTATAGTAAAGACGTATCATTGGCGACGAGAAACTGGGATTTAAACCACGCGAGCATGGCCACTAGCAGCACAGACGAGAGGTACTGTGTTGGTGATGATTGGGACGATTTTATTGAGAGACAACAGCAAAGTTTCATCACTAAGGAATGGCTGGGACAGGATTCGGCCGACAAATGCAGCGCTCATCTCCTGACGGTTTGTGGATCCAGGACGTACTCCCTGATGAAGGACGTTCTAGCGCCAGAAAAGCCGGCGGGCAAGACTTTTGAAGAGCTCAGTAAGTTAATCGGGGAACACTTTAAACCGGCGAGCAGCATGTACATGGCGAGACACTGGTTTTACACGCACCGGTGGTGAGAAGGGCAAAGCATTCCAGACTTCGTGGCAGACCTCCGGCGACTGGCGAGCCTATGTAAGTTCCCAGATGCATGCAGAGCTGAGATGCTGCGAGATTTTTTTATTGAGGGCATCGGGCACGCTGGGGTTTTCAGGAAACTGATTGAGACCAAAGACTTGACCCTGGAAACGGCGGTGTATTGTATAGGGTTAATCACATAGGGTTAATTATGATATTCCGACATTTACAGTGTGTTTCTGCTTCATGCCTTGTGGAATGTTATTGATGCAGAGAGAGAGACCTTGATGCGCACACCATCTTGTTTATGGGACGGTCGGCGCCTCGAGGTCTCATGCTTTGTGCAAGAACAGCTGGGGCCTTACAGATTAGGAGTTGGCCATAAGCCACATGCACCCATGTTTGTTCAATAGTATAAAGGATTGGAACTCTCCAGTAGCTCTTTGAACTTCATCTTGGACTGTGATTCGCGAGCGGTGCCGGGACCCCCAAGGCTCCTGACCAGCCGTCATTGCGGAGTTCCCGACGGGCCAAAGGCTGTGAGCTTTGTTGCATCTTATCATACTTCTCTTTTCTTCGTAAACTGTATTATGTTTCTTTTCTCTCAGTAAACGGTGTTTTATTTTTACTTCATTTGTCTTGTCTCTTATTTAACATTCATCCAGATCCCGAACCTGGATCTATTATTATCGATCCAAAACAGGAGGCTTTGATGGCCCAGACATTTATCTCAGGGGAGGAAGAGACCAGAATGATGTTTGACAAAAATCTTGGTTTAAATGCAGCAAATGGACAGGGAGTCAACATTGTTTAACGCGGCACACAGTTCTCCAGGCAAACAGGGGCAATCGGACATGCCCAAGCATGTAGTCGAACCCAAAGGGGGAATTCCACAGAGACTATGGCTAGCTGAACGGCGGTTCATGCCATCGCAAGGGACAATGCAGCCAGTAATGGGGCCATCAACACCTGTCAATGGTCCGTTTAAGGACAGTTACAGAGACAGTTAGAGTAGATCGACTGGTAATGGACCTTTTGTTTCCAACAACAGCTCTTGTTGGAGGTGTGGAGGCAAACAGACAGCCAGAGCTTGCAGGTATCAGCAATATACCTGCAGAAATTGCAACGTCAGCGGTCACTTGGCGCATATGTGCAGGAAGCCTGCAGCCAGGTTGATGTACGAGGAGGACGGGTCTGATGTAGGCCCTACGAGGCCAAATGGACACTGGGGGAAATCACTGGAAGCTGAAGTTCAGCGAGTTCATGTGGAGCACATATACAGTTCATACACCAAGACGCCACTGATAATGATGAAAGTTCTTCTCAATGGCATCCCATGTATCAATGGAGCTAGACACGGGGGCCAGCCAGTCCCTGATAAGTATCAAACAGTTCGACAAGTTGTGGGCGTCCAAGGCCAGGAGGCCAAAATTATTGCCGATTGACGCACTGCTACGGACATATACAAAGCAGATCATTCCGGTGCGAGGCAGCGCCACGGTAGTCGTGACCCACAAAGATTCAGAGAACAGGTTGCCACTCTGGATTGTCCCGGGGGACGGTCCCGCACTACTGGGGAGGAGTTGGCTTGCTGTCATGAACTGAAAATGGGGCGATGTCAATGCAATTTCTTCTGTGGAGCGAATATCATGCTCACAGGTCCTGGACAAATTTGATTCACTATTTCAACCGGCATTGGCACTTTCATGGGGACCAAGGTAATGATTCACATAAACCTGGATGCCAGGCCAGTACACCACAAGGCCAGAGCGGTGCCGTACATGATGCGGAAAAAGATAGAAGGCGAATTGGACTGCCTGCTGAGGGAAGGCATCATCTCGCCAGTCAAATTCAGTGACTGGGTGAGCCCGATTGTGCCGATGCTCAAGGCAGATGGGTCGGTCAGGATATGTGGTGATTACAAGGCCACCATCAATCGGGTGTCACTCCAAGACCAGTACCCGTTACCGAGAGCGGAGGACCTCTTTGCGACGCTATCCGATGGCAAACCTTTTTCAAAATTGGACCTGACCTCAGCTTACATGACCCAGGAGCTGGCGAGTGAATCGAAGAAGCTGACCACCATCATGACACACAAGGAGTTGTTTGAGTACAACAGATGTCCGTTCGGGATTCGCTCGGCTGCCGCGATCTTTCAACGAAACATGGAAAGTCTCCTCAAGTCGATTCCAAGGACGGTGGTTTTTCAAGACAACATCCTCATCACGGGTTGCAATACTGAAGAACACCTCCACAACCTGGAGGAGGTGCTACGCAGACTGGACCGGGTAGGTCTGCGACTGAAAAAGGCGAAGTGTGTCTTCCTAGCTCCAGAGGTAGAATTCCTGAGTATGAGGGTTGCAGCAGACGGGATCAGACCTACTGCATCCAAAACAGAAGCGATCCAGAGAGCACCCAGACCCCGTAACACGACGGAGCTGCGTTGGTTCCTGGGGCTCCTGAACTATTTTGGTAACTTTCTTCCCAAATTGAGCACGCTGTTAGAGTGGCTACACATGCTCCTACGCAAAGGTCGCGAATGGGTCTGGGGGAACAGTCAGGAAAGGGCTTTTGATAGAGCACGCAATTTGTTATGCTCCAACAATCTGTTAGCCCTATATGACCCATGTAAGAAACTTGTTTTAACGTGCGATGCGTCGTCCTATGGGGTTGGTGCGTGTTGCAGCATGTGAATGCCAATGGTCAGTTACAGCCGGTAGCTTATGCCTCCAGAAGTCTGTCCCAGGCAGAAAGGGGCTATGGGATGGTAGAAAAGGAAGCGCTTGCATGTATATATGCAGTAAAAAAAAATGCACCAGTACCTGTTTGGCAGGAAATTTGAGCTGGAGACAGATCACAAACCCCGAACGTCCCTTTTGGCTGACAACAAGGCCATAAATGCAAATGCGTCAGTCCGCATACAGTGGTGGGCACTCACATTAGCCGCCTATGACTATATAATTTGGCACAGACTGGGCACTGAAAACTGCGCCAATGCACTCAGCAGGCTCCCACTAGCCACCACCGAGAGGGCAACCGAGCATGTTGCTGAGATGGTCATGGCTGTTGAAGCTTTCAAAAGTGAAGGCTCACCCGTGACAGCCCATCAGATCAAAGTCTGGACAAATAGAGACCGGCTACTGTCTTTAGTCAAGAAATGTGTCCTGAATGGGGACTGGGCAGCCACGTACGGGGCATGCCCTGAGGAATTTAAACCATTTCACAAGCGCAAGGATGAACTCTCGATTCAGGCCGATTGCCTACTATGGGGAAACCGAGTAGTCATGCCTCAGATGGGCAGAGAGGCGTTCATCCGAGAACTCCACAATGAGCACCCGGGCATTGTCATAATGAAGGTAATTGCCAGGTCACACGTTTGGTGGCCAGGGATAGATGCAGACCTGGAACTTTGTGTGTGCAGGTGCAACACGTGTGCCCAGCTGGGCCCAGGGAAGCCCCACTTAGCCCCTGGTCCTGGCCTGCCAAGCCATGGTCACACATCCATGTGGACTACGCAGGTCCTTTCATGGGAAAAATGTTTTTGGTTGTAGTAGACGCCTACTCCAAATGGATCGAGTGTGACATTCTCAATTCAAGCACATCCTCTTCCATGGTAGAAAGTCTACGGGCAATGTTCGCTGCCCATGGTCTACCGGACGTCTTGGTCAGCGACAATGGCCCGTGCTTTACAAGCATTGAATTCCAGGACTTCATGGTAGGAAATGGTATCAACCATGTCTGAACGGCACCGTTCAAGCCGGCCTCAAACGGCCAGGCGGAACGAGCAGTGCAGATAATCAAACAGGGGATGCTCAGAATCCAAGGGAATTCCTGTTGGCCAATAGATCCCGACCACACTCGCTCACAGGGGTTCCACCGAGCGTTCTTTTCATTAGCAGAGCTGCTAATGAAAAGAACGCTCAGGTTATCCCTCATACACCCCACCATGAAATAAATTGTTGAGAGCAGGCGCCGGTCACAATGTGACTACCATGACGGGAATGCGAGGGCGCGATGTATTGATGTCAATGACCCTGTCTTTGTCCTCAACTACGCTGCAGGACCCAAATGGCTCGCAGGCACTGTGATTGCCAAAGAGGGGAATAGGATTCTGGTAGTTAAACTTACCAATGGACAAATCTGCCACAAACACATGGATCAAACAAAAAGGAGGTTCTGCAACCTCAAAGAAGAAGCAGAGGAAGAATACGATGTAGAGTTCACTCCACCACAGGTGACCGAACACCGGAACCAAGTGTAGGAGAGCCCAGTCATTGTGGGCAGTCCGGACAGGCCTGAGGCACCGCAAACAGCAGACACTCAAGCCAGCGCCCAACAACCAGAGCCCCAACTCAGGCGCTTGACAAGGGATGTAAACCACCAGAGAGACTTAACCTGTGATCCCAATAAGACTTTGGGGGGGGAGGTGATGTCATATAGTCAACTGTCATTGTAATCCATGTATAAACTGACCTAAAAGTTGTGCACCGTGAGAACACTCACCACTAGGTGGTGAACTTGTGGGAGACACTCCTAACCTGGACTTTCAGGTATAAAAGGGGAAGTTCCACCCATCTTCTCCACTTCAGTGCTGGCTGACAAAGGTTACTGGTCTCAGAGTGACCTCTCTAGTATGGGCCTTGTGTGTATTTGTACTGTATAGTAAGGACGTATTACACGCAACAGTTGAACTAACCTACAATCTCAGGGGTGTATAGCAACTAGCCTCCGGAATGATCCAGGCATCGGAAACGCTTTTTCCAAGATGCTAATGGTCCTCTCTATGATGTTGCGCGTCACAATGTGCGACATGTTGTATTCCCAGTCAGCTTCCGTCCGGGTTACGCGTAGGGGCGTCATGAGCTAGGTGGCGAGGCCGTACCCTTTGTCTCCCAGTAGCCAGCTCTGCCCTTCTGGCTGCTGCTGAACATAGCAGATATAATGCTTTCGCGTAGGATGAACGCATCATGGATGCTCCCAGGGTATCTTGCATCAACTGACATGATGCGATGCATGTCATCACACACAAGCTGTACATTAATGGAGTAAAAGCCTTTTCTGTTCCTGTACATCTCGGAATCCTCCAAAGGTGCTCTCAAGGCGATGTGGGTTCAATCAATGCAGCCCTGTACCTTTGGGAAGCCAACAGTCCTGGAGAAACTCACAGCCCTGTCACACATTGCTTGGGCGGTAATGGGGGAACTTTATTTAGTCATTCTGTCATCTGCCAAATACAGACATGTGTTGCATGTTGAGAAATAGAAACATAGAAAATAGCTGCAGGAGTAGGCCATTCGGCCCTTCGAGCCTGCACCGCCATTCAATGAGTTCATGGCTGAACATGCAACTTCAGTACCCCATTCCTGCTTTCTCGCCATACCTCTAGATCCCCCTAGTAGTAAGGACTACATCTAACTCCTTTTTGAATATATTTAGTGAATTGGCCTCAACAACTTTCTGTGGTAGAGAATTCCACAGGTTCACCACTCTCTGGGTGAAGAAGTTTCTCCTCATCTCGGTCCTAAATGGCTTACCCCTTACCCTTAGACTGTGACTTCTGGTCGCACACATCCCCAGTTGTAGCTTGAAATGATTTGGAGGCATAAAATGAAAGTGCAGCTGTAACCTTCACTTCAACTGACAAAGCAGTCCTCCTAACGCTTCTCGGTTGCAGGTCTGCTTTCACCAACTCACAGATCTCAGTTGCAATTTCTTTGCGGAAACGCAGCTTTCTGACACAGTCTGCATCACCCAGGTGCAGGTACGAACACCTGTCTCGATATACCTGAGGTGGGTAAGACCTCCTGCCCAGCACCCTACAGGCTCTGATGTTCCTCATGCGATGACGTCGAATCAATTGTCTCCTACGTAGCATCATGATGCAGAAGGTTCGCACAAGCTATGGTTTTGTCAGTATTGCCCCATTGTTAAATGTTACCTTTGCAAGAAGCTCAAAACGGCAGGATGGCAGTCAGGACAAGTTCTTTGTTCTCTCTCCCTAAGGTCTGTATGGATGGACCACACCCAGGTCTTGTGACTTCTCTTCCCCCCCACCCTCCCCAACTTATTGTAGTCTTGTGACTTCTCCCCTTCTCCCCCCCTCCCCCAAACTCATTGCAGTCTATGACTTCCCCCCTTCTCCTCCTCCCCCAACTCATTGCAGTCTTGTGATTTCTCCACTTCTCCCCCCCTCCCCCAAACTCATTGCAGTCTTGTGTCTAGTGCAGCAGCCTTCCGATCACCACCTCCCTCCCCGGGCTCAGTGCAGCAGCCTTCCGATCACCACCTCCCTCCCCGGGCTCAGTGCAGCAGTCTTCCGATCACCACCTCCCTCCCCGGGCTCAGTGCAGCAGTCTTCCGATCACCACCTCCCTCCCTGGACTCAGTGCAGCAGTCTTCCGATCACCACCTCCCTCCCTGGACTCAGTGCAGCAGTCTTCCGATCACCACCTCCCTCCCCGGGCTCAGTGCAGCAGTCTTCCGATCACCACCTCCCTCCCCGGGCTCAGTGCAGCAGTCTTCCGATCACCACCTCCCTCCCTGGACTCAGTGCAGCAGTCTTCCGATCACCACCTCCCTCCCTGGACTCAGTGCAGAAGCCTTCCGATCACTACCTCTCTCCACCCCCCGGGCTTGTTTTCCAACCGGGCCCCGAGCCCCTGTATCGGGGCACGGGGCCGATTCTGATGGCCGACGCTACGACCTTCCAGCCCTGCTTGAAGACGTTCAGTGGTGGTGTGAGTAAAAAAAAAATGAAAACTTCAGAAATCCAAGAAACCTCCATGTACTCCATTGAAAGATAAAAAAAGTTGAACTTTAATATTTAAAGTGTTCTTGACTCCCTCCAAAAACTTCAATGAAAAACAATGGTGTCTTTCAGCGCCCATTTCTCATTGTGCACTGCTTTCTGTTAACTCATCAGAAGGTTTTTCGAGAGTAGCCAGATACGCTGACCTAGGATTAAAAATTTGGGGGCAAACTGCAAAAAATGGTGAAAGCTGATGCAGACATGAGGTCAAAAAAACCTAACCTAGAAAAATCGTAACTAAAGCAGTTACGCCGGCGCAGATTCCAGGGGGAAACTTTGAATTAAATACTTACACCAGAAAAAACGATGCGTGCTAAAAAAAAACAGCGCAAGTGCCCTGGGAAAATTGAGCCTAATGTCCCTAGTTTAGCAGTCGCTCTGCTCATCTGTCTCTTTTCAACAATGTGGAGCATCAAACTGTCATATGAATCAGTACAGTTTGACATTTCTCAACATTGCTTCTCAATTGTCTGCGTGGCTCTGGGGTGTCTTGCATTGCTCCTAAGTCACTTTAATTTTGAACAGGAGACAGGTAATATTATTAGATATGTTGTATTCTCCAGTACAGTTAAATTATTATCCCAGCAGTGTGAAAAGCTATCTGGCAGAAGGATAATGTGCTCATTTTACTTGGTATGGAATATAAGATTCAGTGCTCAGAGGATCGATTGCTAAACATTACCCTTACATTAAGAAAAATAATAAAGATTTACACGGATTATTAGTAATACTTACTGATCACACTTTAAAGTGCTAGCAGCAAGTGTGTATGGAAATATTAGAAAATACCTCGCATGGTTAAATGAAGCAGCATCTGAATACAAAGGTTTGAAAGCCTATGTTTTCGTGAAAATATTCTGTTTTCCATTGATTTAAATAGATTCCAAATTAGGTAATATTTTATAGCCTCTTCTGGCTGGAGTAACGAGGTGATGACCACTGTTGATTTGTGCAACATCAGCAACAGTCAAAAAATAATTTAACACCATTCTACTCTCCCCATTGCAAGTATACACAGAAGTCACCATATAAAGACACCATTTGGACAAGATGTAATGGATATTCTATTAAACTGACTGTGGCTTGAATTTTTGTTTAAATCAGCCAGAAAGGTGACTTCCAATTGGCAGCATTTCTCACAGTGTCACTTGAGTCACGAACCCACTAAAATAGCAATAGGGGGACTAACCAGAAAAGAGAGCAGAATGAGGCATGAGAAGTGTCATGGCGAAATGCAGGTGCGGCCGCAAAGTTTCATTTTATGTTTTTAAAACAAAAACAAAATGCTTAATGAAGTGGAAAACAACATACAATGCTTTTAACAAACAATCTAGTAAATTGCAAATGGAAACTAATGAATATTGAAAGAATTGAGGCATGGCTTTGAAATTAATTATGCTTCCACTATTCAATGCTCAGCAGCTGAAGATTAAAAACTACAGTTCTTTGTTTACAGTGTTTTATTTTTAATTGTTTCTTTGATGTGAAAGAGTAGAAAGGTTTTGCACCTGCAAAGTGAAATGCTCTGAACAGCCTAAATCAACCGCAAAACATCTCGCAAACACTTCATCGTTTATTTCAGTTGTCAGTCTCTACCGGCATAAGAAACCCTTGATGATATCTTTGTGTGCATTTGACTTCCGTTGATTAATAAATGTAAGCAACTTTCACTGTGAAACCCCCATAGCGACCTCTGCATAACAATCAGGGACAACCTCTGGCGAAATGATGCACCAAACAGCGCCCACAATTTCCTCCTTCAGCTGCGAACCAAATTAAATCTCTATCTGATAAGCAGCAGTCAGTTGTGGAGGCTGAGAGCTACACATTCTTCGTTGAATTTATTTCAAAAGTCACAAAGTAAATGCTACATTTTCATTCATTACCTATTCATTAAAGGTACGAGTGAAAATATTGTCACCATGGTGACGATTTTGTGAATTCATGGTACATAATAAGATTCTTCAGTGTTTACACTGAAGGAGAGAAAAGCTGATGATTTTTTTTAACTCACTGAGCCTTCGTTGTCACTGCAGTTATTTGAATGTCAAGTCATGTTACTCACTCAGTCTGCCTGCGGTTAAAGTTCTGCTTGTGTTACTGAAATAGTCTGCTTTATTTGAGTGGTCAATTTGCATGGAAATCCCCTATCTTACATGTTTTATTGTCACTGCAGATTCACAAATTACTAATTCAACAATACTATTACGATATGAATTAAGCCCTTCACCGGCACAAACACACCGTAAAATTATTTAATTCTGTGGGTGTTTCAATTTTGTGGGCTATGAATTGCCAATTTTAATTTCATTGTCCAATGCTGAAAAGCTTTATCATAATTGGTATTCATTTTCACTAAGATTTATTTTGGAATTAGCAAATTTAAAATCAGCATGAAAAGAAGGGGCTTTACAGTACAGAGCTTTCAAAGCACACTGTGGACAGCCATTACCTGCCTCCAAGTTTGGATGCCTGTCACATAATATTTCGGCGCAATGCAACTCGTTTTTTTTTCTCGCTATGAAAATTTCTGTTTTCTAAATGCAGCAGTCTGCTAAGTGACAGTTGTGCTTTTAAATCAGTCTAAGATCATTGGCTGATGTAAATTGACAAGTGGAGTCGATTGTTTGAAGGCAAAGCCTCGGGTTTATTCTGAATCTGTAATATAAATCCCTTCTATGAGCAATGTAGTTTCAGTACCTGCACATACAGTACTGGGGATGGTTTGCATCGCATTTGATGCCTTCCATTTTCCCTCATCACCAGAGCTAAGCAAGAATCATTTGCAAGTATAGTTGATCCCTATTATGCCGCATTGTATTCTCTCCCCGGTACATCTGTTGAAATCTTAACCTGAAGTATGTGTAGAAGTGAATTTTAAAGTACGTCAACTGCCTTGACTCAAGGTACAAAAGATACAATTTCAACGCATGCACAAACACAGGAATTTGCATGATCTCTAAACCTGCTAGCACTATTGTGAAGATATCCAGATGTTAAGAAATCTCTTTAACACCGAAAACACCAAAGGATAGACATCAAACACAAAATTAATTGGCTTCTAACAATGTAAATTAATAATAATAAAGACTGTATTGATAATAGTGACAATAATTAAAATGTTTCTATTCCCTAAAAGAAGCAATATAACATCTGTCATGTATTCAACTGTAATTGTAACCCATGTATAAGCTGACCTGAGTTGTATACCTTGAGAACACTGACCACAGGGGGCGAACTTGTGGGAGACACTCCTAACCTGGACTTTCTGGTATAAAAGGGGAAGTTCCACCCACCGTCTGCCTCTTGAGGTCTTGGTAATAAAGGTAACTGGTCACAGAATGATCTTTTCTGAAGTATGGGCCTCGTGTGCATTTATACTGCATGGTAAGGAAATATTATTGACGACGAGAAACTGGGACTGAGATTTAAACCAGGCGAGCATGGCCACTAGCAGCACAGAAGAGAGGGACTGTGTTGGTGATGATTGGGACGACTTTATTGAGAGATTACAGCAAAGTTTTGTCACTAAGGAATGGTTGGGACAGGATTCGGCCAACTAAGGCAGGGCTCATCTCCTGACGGTTTGTGGATCCAGAATGTACTCCCTGATGAAGGACCTTCTAGCGCCAGAGAAGCCGGTGGAGATGACATTCGAAGAGCTCAGTAAGTTGATCGGGGAAGACCTTAAACCAGCAAGCAGCATGCACATGGCGAGACACCGGTTTTACACGCACCGGCGGCGAGAAGGGCAAAGCGTTCCAGACTTTGTGGCAGATCTCAGGCGACTGGCGAGCCTATGTAAGTTCCCAGATGCATGCAGGGCGGAGATGCTGCAAGACTTTTTTATTGAAGGCATCGGGCGCGCTGGGATTTTCAGGAAACTGATTGAGACCAAAGACTTGAGCTTGGAAGTGGCGGCTATGATAGACCAGACAATTATCTCAGGGGAGGAAGAGACCAGAATGATTTATGGCAAAAATCTTGGCTCAAATGCGGCAAACAACCAGGGAGCCAACATTGTTAACGCGGCACACAGTTCTCTAGGCAGACATGCCCCATCGGACATGCCCCAGCATGCAGTCGAACCCAAAGGGGGAATTCAACAGAGACAATGGCTAGCTGAACGGCGATTCATGCCATCGCAATGGACAATGCGGCCAGTAATGGGGCCATCAACACCTGTTAATGGTGCGTTTAAGGACAGTTACAGAGACAGTCAGAGACGATCGACAGATAATGGACCTTTTGTTTCCAACAACGGGGCCTCCAGCTCATGCTGGAGGTGCGGAGGCAAACACCCAGCCAGAGCTTGCAGGTATCAGCAATATACCTGCAGAAACTGCAACGCCAGCGGTCACTTGGCACGTATTTGCAGGAAGCCTGCAGCCAGGTTGATGTACGAGGAGGACGGGCCCGATGTAAGCCCTACGAGGCCAAATGAATACTGGGGGAAATCGCTGGAAGCTGAAGTTCAGCGAGTTCATGTGGAGCACATTTACCAGGACGCCACCAATAATGGTAAAAGTGCTCCTCAATGGCATCCCAGTATTAATGGAGCTAGACACGGGGGCCAGCCAGTCCCTGATGAGTATCAAACAGTTCGACAAGTTGTGGGCATCCAAGGCCAGGAGGCCAAAATTATTGCCGATTGACGCACTGCTACGGACATATACAAAGGAGATCATTCCGGTGCTAGGCAGCGCCATGGTAGTCGTGACCCACAAAGATTCGGAGAACAGGTTGTCCCGGGGATGGTCCCGCACTACTGGGGAGGAATTGGCTTGCTGTCATTAACTGGAAATGGGGCGATGTCAATGCAATTTCTTCTGTGGAGCGAGTATCATGCTCACAGGTCCTGGACAAATTTGACTCATTATTTCAACCTAGCATCGGCACTTTCATGGGGACCAAGGTAGTGATTCACATAAATCCAGACGCCAGGCCAGTACACCATAAGGCCAGAGCGGTGCCGTACGTGATGCGGGAAAAGATAGAATGCGAATTGGATTGCCTGCTGAGGGAAGGCATCATCTTGCCAGTCGAATTCAGTGACTGGGCAAGCCCGATCGTGCCGGTGTTCAAGGCAGATGGGTCGGTCAGGATATGTGCCGATTACAAGGCCACCATCAATCAGGTGTCACCCAAGACCAGTACACGCTACCGAGAGCGGAGGACCTCTTTGCAACGTTATCCGGTGGCAAACTTTTTTCAAAATTGGACCTGACCTCAGCTTACATGACCGAGGAGCTGGTGAGTGAGTCGAAGAAGCTGACCACTATCACGACATAAAGGGGTTGTTTGAGTATAACAAATATTCATTTGGGATTCTTTTGGCCGCCGCGATCTTTCAGCGAAATATAGAAAGCCTCCTCAAGTTGATTCTAAGGACGGTGGTTTTTCAAGACGACATCCTCATCACGGGCCACGATACTGAAGAACACCTCCACAACCTGGAGGAGGTGCTATGCAGACTGGACCGGGTAGGGCTGCGACTGAAAAAGGCGAAGTGCGTCTTTTTAGCTCCAGAGGTAGAATTCCTGGGGAGGAGGCTAGCAGCAGACAGGATCAGACCTACTGCGTCCAAAACGGAAGCGATCCAGAGAGCACCCAGACCCCGTAACACAACGGAACTGCGTTCGTTCCTGGGGCTCCTGAACTATTTTGGCAACTTTCTTCCCAAATTGAGCACGTTGTTGGAGCCGCTACACATGCTCCTATGCAAAGATCGTGATTGGGTCTTGGGGGACAGCCAGGAAAGGGCTTTTGATAGAGCACGCAATTTGTTATGCTCCAACAAACTGTTAACGTTAAATGACCCGTGTAAGAAACTTGTTTTACCGTGTGATGCGTCGTCCTATGGGCTCCGGTGTGTGTTGCAGCATGTGAATGCCAATGGTCAGTTACAGCCGGTAACTTATGCCTCTAGAAGTCTGTCCCGGGCAGAAAGAGGCTACAGGATGGTAGAAAAGGAAGCGCTAGCATGTGTATATGCAGTAAAAAAAATGCACCAGTACCGGTTTGGTAGGAAATTTGAGCTGGAGACAGATCACAAACCCCTAACGTCCCTTTTGGCCGACAGCAAGGCCATAAATGCGAATGCATTGGCCCGCATACAGAGGTGGGTACTTACGTTAGCCGCCTATGACTACACAATTCGGCACAGACCGGACACTGAAAACTGTGCCGATGCGCTCAGCAGGCTACCACTAGCCACCACTGAGGGGGCAGCTGAGCATGATGCTGAGATGGTCATGACTGTTGAAGCTTTTGAAAGTGAAGGCTCACCTGTGACAGCCCATCAGATTAAAGTCTGGACAAATAAAGACCCGCTACTGTCTTTAGTTAAGGAATGTGTCCTGAATGGGGACTGGGCAGCCACATACGGGGCATGCCCTGAGGAGTTTAAACCGTTTCATAGGCGCAAGGATGAACTCTCAATTCAGGCCGATTGCCTACTGTGGGGATACCGAGTAGTCATGCCCCAAAAGGGCAGAGAGGTGTTTATCAGAGAACTTCACAATGAGCACCCGGGCATTGTCATAATGAAGGCAGTTGCCAGGTAACACTTTTGGTGGCCAAGGATAGATGCAGACCTGGAACTTTGTGTTCACAGGTGCAACATGTGTGCCCAGCTGGGCAACGCACCCAGGGAAGCCCCCCTTAGCCCCTGGTCCTGGCCCGCCAAGCCATGGTCACGCATCCATGTGGACTATGCAGGTCAATTCATGGGAAAAATGTTTTTGGTTGTAGTAGACGCCTACTCTAAATGGATTGAGTGTGCCATTTTAAATTCAAACACATCCTCTGCCACAATAGAAAGTCTATGGGCAATGTTCGCCGCCCATGGTCTACCGGGTATCTTGATCAGCGACAATGGACCGTGCTTCACAAGCACTGAATTCCAGGACTTCATGGCAGGCAATGGAATCAACTATGTCAGAACGGCACCGTTCAAGCCGGCCTCAAACGGCCAGGTGGAACGAGCAGTGCAGATAATCAAACAGGGGATGCTCAGAATCCAAGGGGGTTCCCTACAAAGCCGCTTATCATGTCTCCTGTTGGCCAATAGATCCCGACCACACTCGCTCACAGGGGTTCCACCCGCAGAGCTGCTAATGAAAAGGATGCTCAAAACCAAGTTATCCCTTATACACTCTACTATGAAAGAAATTGTTGAGAACAGGCGTCAGTCACAATGTGACTACCATGACAGGAATGCGAGAGCGCGATGTATTGATGTCAATTACCCTGTTTTTGTCCTTAATTACGCTGCAGGGTCCAAATGGCTTCCAGGCACTGTGATTGCCAAAGAGGGGAATAAGGTTTTGGTAGTTAAACTTACCAATGGACAAATCTGCCTCAAACACGTGGATCAAACTAAAAGGAGGTTCAGCAACCCCATAGAAGAAGCAAAGGAAGAACACGACGTAGAGTGTACTCCACCACAGGTGACCGAACACCGGAACCAAGTGGAGGAGAGTCCAGTCACTGTGGGCAGTCCGGACAGGCCTGAGGCACCACAAACAGCAGACACTCAGGGCAGCGCCAAACAACCGGAGCCCCAACTCAGGCGCTCTACAAGGGAGCGTAAACCACCAGAGAGACCTAACCTGTGATCCCAATAAGACTTTGGCGGGGGGAGGTGATGTCATGTATTCAACTGTTATTGTAACCCATGTATAAGCTGACCTAAGTTGTATACCTTGAGAACACTGACCACAGGAGGCGAACTTGTGGGAGACACTCCTAACCTGGACTATCCGGTATAAAAGGGGAAGCTCCAACCACCGTCTACCTCTTGAGGTCTTGGTAATAAAGGTAACTGGTCACAGAGTGATCTTTTCTCAAGTATGAGTCTCGTGTGCATTTATACTGTATAGTAAGGACATATTAACATCTCTTTCCCTTGGTGCTTCAATGCTCAGTATTTGTTTTGAACAGAGAGGTACATTGGTACTGCTATTTCACGTACCCTCACCACATTTGCTCTGTTTGCATGCATGATGTGACAGTTTCTGAACAATATTATGGTTTGCAGTATTTTTTTCTGTCATTCAAAAGGCACAAATGCCACAAAATTCGGCTCTTTAGCACTTGTTTTTTCGGTGCTATGTCTGCCATTTCTGGTGCGAGCCATGCCAGATGCCATAGTGGTGAGGGTGTGAGTGTGCACGCTTTCACCGGAAGTATGCAGAGTAGGCAGTTCATGGCTTCAATCAGCATGTAACGCTGATTTGATGCCAGTGCTGCCATTTTGGAGCTCATCTTTCCAGCTAAGGTCTTCTCTTAAGCTAGGACTCCGCCATCCAGCAGCTGCAGCAGTCTGGGCTGGCTGGCTGACAGGCAACAGCAAGTGCACTGGTGGAGTGGCAGGGGTGGGAGGATGAATGTTGTCATCCTGACAGAGAACAGCAGGTTTGTGCTCCATGGAGCCACTTCCTCTCCCTTAGCGGTGGCACCTCAGCAATCCTAGTAATCTGTTGGAAGTGGTAAAAGGGCACTTAGAAAGTGATAATATGATTAGGCAGAGTCAACGTGGTTTTATGAAAAGGAAATCATGTTTGACAATTCTACTAGAGTTTTTTGAGGATGTAACTAGTAAATAAAGGGGAACCATTGGATGTAGTATACTTAGATTTTCAATAGACATTCGATAAGATGCCACATGAAAGGTTGTTGCACAAGATAAGGGCTCATGGGGTTGGGGGTAATATATTAGCATGGATAGAGGATTGGTTAGAAGATAGAAAACAGAGAGTAGAGATAAACAGGTCATTTTCAGATTGGCAGTCTATTACTGGTGGACTGTCGCAAGGATCAGTTATGGGACCTCAGCTATTTACAATCTATATTAATAACTTAGATGAAGGGACCAAGTGATGTATTCAAGTTTGCTGACGATACAAAGCTTGGTGGGAAAGTAAGCTGTGAGAAGGACACAAAGAGTCTGCAAAGGGGTAAAGGGGTATAGACAGGTTAAGTGAGTGGACAATAAGGTGGCAGATGGAGTATAATGTGGGGAAATGTGAGGTTATTCACTTTGGTAGGAAGAATATTTTTTAAATGGTGAGAAACTGTTAAATGTAGGTGTTCAGAGTGATTTGGGTGTCCTTGTACATGAAATGCAGAAAGTTAACATGCAGGTACAGCAAGCAATAAGAAAGGCAAAAGGTATGTTGGCATTTATTGCAAGGGGTTTGGAGTATAAGAGTAACAAAGTCTTGCTACAATTGTACAGGGCATTGGGATACCTCACCTGGAGTACTGTGTACAGTTTCTGTACTAAGAAGGGCTATGCTTGTCTTCGAAGGGATGCAACGGAGTTTCATGAGAATTAATCCTGGGATCAGAGAGTTGTCCTATGAGGAGAGATTGAGTGTAATGGACCTATACTTTCTGTAGTTTAGAAGAATGAGAGGTGATCCCATTGAAATAAATAAGATCCTGCGAGGACTTGACAAGATAGACGCTGAAAGGTTGTTTCCCCTGGCTAGTGTCTAAAACTAAGGGGCATAGTCTCAGGATAAGGGGTCAGCCATTTAAGACTGAGATGAGGAGAAATTTCTTACGCACAGGGTTGTGAATCTTTGGAATTGTCTACCGCAGAGGGATGTGAATGCTCAGTCATTTAGTAAATTCAAGACAGAGATCAATAGATTTTTGGACTCTAAGGGAATCAAGGGATGTGGGGATTGGGCATGAAAGTGGAATTGAGGTTGAAGATCAGCCATGATCTTATTGAATGGCGGAGCAGGCTCGAGGGGCTGTATGGCCCACTCCTGCTCCTATTGCTTATGTTTCTTAGATTGATGGACTGCTGTGATACCCTGCAAGCCACTTTGAACACTGGTATCCGCATCATGATGGTAGCTGTCTGAGCTTGCACTGCAGCACCCAGATGTTGGGTGACTTCTGCTTGTGCTGCAATGGAAGCTGAGACATTGGCCATTGGACACTGCATCATGGTTGTGTCAACAAGTGTTCTAATGGAGTTGGCTACCATTTCCATGCTGGAAAGGATGGGCTCTAAACTCTGCAGAAAGCCCTGTGCCAAGTTGGTACCACACTCCTCCGTACGCCTTGACATTGCACACAGGCTTTTTGGCAGGCCTGCCAATCCAAGCATTTCATTGTGCATACCCATCAGCCTTCTTCTACAGCCTGCCCCATCAAAGTGCTCATCTGAATCCTCAACAGCAGAACTCGTGTGCGACCACTCCCTCTGGCGAGCTGATACCTGCACTACCCTTGTCCCCTGCCTGCTCATGCCTGGTATCTCACCACGTGCAGATCCCACCTCTAAGCTATCCTTTAAATTATGTGCAGTGTTGTGTCTGAGCAAGTGGCTGCGAGTGTGAAATCGAGTGACGGTGTTTCTTTTTCATCACTGTCTTCCTGCTCTTCCACCCATTCCTCTACCACTAGTGCCTGATCAGGTTGCAGTTCTTGGGTATGTGAAAGGAGAAAGGCACAAGGGTGGAGTTGTGGTGAGGAGAGATGATGAAAGCAGGAGGTGCACGCTTACACCATGTAATTCTGAAGAGATTGTGGGATGAGGGGAGGGGGATGTGAGAAAGAGGATTAGATATAAGGCTACCATCATCTACTAACATTTCAGCCCCAACACAGGCCACGGCCTCAGCAATGGCCCTTCCAATGATGGCGAGCATTGTCTCCTCTATGGAGGTATGGCCATGCAGCCTCGCCCATCCCCCACCGATCATGCTGTCTCAGATTATGCGCCACCTTGTCCTGCAAAAGTGAAGGAAGTGTGTCAGTGATTGTGGTGCATTGTGCCTATTATGGTTGAATAGCTGGCAGTGTGTGCAAGGTGTGAGATGTGGTATTCCAACAATGATAAGTGTGTGAAAAGAAAGAAAGACTTGGATTTATATAGCACCTTTCATGACCACCAGACATCTCAAAGTATTTTACAGCCAATGAAGTACTTCTAGCATGTAGTCACCATTGCAATGTAGGAAACACGGCAGCCAATTTACACACAAGCAAGCTCCCACATACAGCAATGTGATAATGACCAGATAATCTGTTTTTTTGTTATGTTAATTTATATCCAACTGAGAGAGCAGACTCTTTAATGTCTCATTGACAGTGCAGCACCCTCACATATCAGCCTAAATTTATGCGCTGAAGACCCTGGAGTGGGACTTGAACCTACAACCTTCTGACTCAGAGGCAAGTGTGCTACCTACTGAGCCACAGCTGATACTTAGGGTAAGGGCGAGGTGAAGCTATGATTGTGAGGTATGAGTCCTGATTGATAGAGATTGTTGGTAGGTAACTGATGAGGGTTTGGTGCTTTGAGCAGTTGCTGAGATTAGTGGTGCAGTTGGTGGAATATGGCGTTTGAAGTTACAGTCACATATCTTGACCACTCGTGTGAGGTCATTGAATATTTTGCAGCACTGCTTCCAGTTCCTCGGAGCTTGGCATTGACTGCCACAGCTATCTGGTGCTTCTGCCTTTGCAAGGTTTGTCTGGAAGGCCTTCTGGCCCCCTGTGGATAGAGCACATCTCTCCTCCTCTCCACCTCCTCCACCAAGACTTCAAGTACAGTGTCGGACATTCTTCCAGGTCAGAATATCTTCCACAGTGACTTCCAGCACCTACTCCAGCAGCAATGCTCCTCCCGTTTAAGAGGTGCAGACTGGCTTTAAGTTGTTCAGACTAGCTTTAAATGGTGCTAGCCTCTCACAATTTTGTGCCCCCTGCTCAGACGTGCAGCCACTCAACAGTGCACTTAGCCCTGGCTGCGTGCTGCAATTGTGTAAGTTAGCAGGCAGCACGAAGTTGCCCGCATCGTGATCCCCATGCCCGTATTTGGGCCATGTCCAATTTAGCCCCCATAATATCGAAATTTTTATGACTTTTAAAAGGAAAGAAAGGTAACATTGATTTACAACTGATAACTGTTGTCAAGAACATGAAGCAGAAGTGCTGCTGCACTTTGCTGATGCTTCATCTTCTGAGGTCAATAGTGAGTGGAAATAAACTGATTCAGCTTTTCTGTAGCTGAAGTGAATTTTTATGGTAAAAGCAGCTTCTGCACCTGCTGCACATTCACCTCCACAGGCCTCTCAACTAACAACTAACATTTATTCTTTTTTGATTCCCTTAAGTTATCACATCTTCAACCCATGGTGTGGATTTACGTGTCAGTGTGCGTTGGATGTGTGCTGTCACGTATTTTAAATGTTCCATTATCCAGGGCATTATAAACAGCAGCCGTGAATGGGATGGAAATTCATTATGGCCCGTTTTTGGGTATGTAACTGATGGTGCGCAAGTAGCTCAAGCCTGAACCGGAAGGCCCAAGGCTTCCCCGAAGTTGGGCCTCTAGTTTATTGTAGTAATTGAGGTGAGCTGTGGACACCTGCTGAGCCTTGAGTGGTAGCTCACAGATTGCAATCCATCCAATTTGGGCCCTTTGCCTCGCTGGTAGCGTATGTCCCGGGGGAGGGGGCAGAAGCAAAAAAGGAGGGAATCGTGGCTGACAGCGGCCCTCAGGAATGCGGCGGTGTCAGAAGGAGCATTTCTGCTCCACATTTTAAAAAAATGTTTTAATATTCACCTTTTCTTTGAGGCCACATCCATGGGCAGGAAAGGAACATAAAACAGCATATACAAGTGGCCTAATGCCTGTTTTACATGGCCACTAGAGAGGCCTCAAAATTACCCAACCCAATATGGGGTTAGGCGTATTTCATGCTTCTTTGAAACGTGGAATGGAGCCCTGTAAAATTATTCCATTTGGCCCCATTTTCTGCCCAGAAAATGGGTGCTAACGAGGTCTAATTTCTACCCCAATGTCTTCAAGACCGGTGAAGGGAAGAAAATTGGTAAGCAAAACAGCAGGTTGTATTTATATAACATCCCAAGGCACTACACAGAGCTGTAAATAGGAGGAAATGGATGGTGAGCCAAGAAAGCAGATATTAGGATGCCAATGTTGGGGTGAAAGAGGGATATGTAAAAGGTCAAAGTTATGAGGACTATATGAGGTTACAGAGATAAGGCAGGATGAGGCAATGAAGGGATTAAATCACAAGGATGAGAATTTTCAATTAGCGGCATTGGGAGACTAGGAGCCAATGTAGGTAGGTAAGGACAGGGGTGATGGATGAGTGGGATTTGGTACAAGAATAGTCAAGTCTGGAGGTAAAAAAAATATGTTAGTGATGTACATATTGCAATAAAGTAGCAGTCATTTTTATGGTCCTCCAAATATGAAACAGTGGCAATCTCTTGGACTATAATGGTATCAGAATGTCACACAATAAAAAGATACATCTCGATTAATCTGTTATTAAAATTAAAAAGAATATTTGACTCTGCTAACAACAAATGTAACCTTCAGAATATAGGCTGATTTTGCCTACTGGCTGAATGTAAAGTATGAGGGGAAGGTGAGGATATCCAAATCCACAATAACCTGAAGTATACGTTCAAAAAAACTGTCCCACATCAAAAAGAAACTAGCTACAATTGGTGGTTCAGATCATTTTTACCAACATCAAAAAAAGAACAGGAATTATCCATTCTTATCACAAGGCCATAGTGTGCCATCTGGAATATCTGTGACCTGTTCATCTCGACCACTAACCCTCCAGCCATGACAACATTACTGGACAAGGCGGTACAGGAGATGGTGTAGAATGTAACTGTCGCCACCAAGATCCACAACCCCTTCTTCCACCACACTTAGCCAAACCATGCAGGAAATGTGTTTCAAAATCAATCCAGAAACACTCCCCCGTCCGAGCCTTTCCTTCGGTTGCTACATATTAGCGACATTGTAAACATAGTGGGAAGCTTTCATCTGATCTCTATTTCTAACAAAATCATATATTTATGCTTTTAGGCTTTTATGTTTTAATGATCCTGCTATAAATAACTAACATTGGCAATGTCACTAAAGCAGAACTCTCGAAGTTACTGTTGCTGATATTAGGGGATGAATGTTTTATTCATTGTTTTAACAAAGGCTTTAACCAATTCAAAATAAAGGGGTTAACGCTTGTGTTAAAAGTGGACATAGGAATGTCATATGAACACATTAAGGGGAAGAAATTTGGTTGGATAGTGCCCCTCATTACAGGGGGGCTAAAGGGTTTGCAGTCGCAAGTGTTGATATTCACGCCGCTTGACAAATTCAGTGTGCCGGTACCAGTAGTGCTGAGGAGTATTACCTGGGAACGTCGTGCAGGTGTGCAACACCCCCGGTATCGACACGGAAGCAAAATCTGGTTTTTGCGGTACCCAGCATGCAGAGCTGTCCTGGGGCGCTAAGGGAAGGAATGACTGCATGAGGTAAGTGTGATTGATATTTTTTTTTGCGATCTAACTTTATTTGGGATGAGTAATGTGTAGAGAATGTTTTTTGTTCTGATTTTTTTGTTGTTGCAGGGAGGCCTCTCTTGGACCGCTACGAAGCCGGCTCTTTAGCACAGGATATTCAGTTGTGCACCTGGCCTAGCACCCTAAGAGAAGTGTGGAACACTTTCCTTAGCTCTCCACTCCACTCTCAGGGCACAAAAACTGAATTTTGCTGTTCCTGTTAGTAAAAAATTTAGCATCCGCCCAACATGCGCGCCTTAGGAACCCTCCATCCAAATTTCTAGCCCTAAGTATTCATCCACTAAAATCACCAACAGTAATTTTTAGGCTATAGTGCTCAGAGGAAATCTCTCCCCAACCCATAGTGAAGATGATACAGCTAATTGTTCTTTAACCTTGTAATCCACAGTGTATCACCTTAAGCCTGCTACAATCTATACCTTGGGGAGCAAGGAAGTCACACCAACAATGCTTCACTGCTTTCTGCATGAAGACTTTTAGTTGATGACCTGTGTCCAACAATTCAGCTTTTTTCCTCCTGCTGAGAGTACAGACAATGTCATGGAAGTGCCTTTGATAGAGTGCAGCTGAAAAAAAAAATAAACATCGGACAAATAGCTATAGATGCGACCGATTATTTTTTTTAAATTTCAGCTGTATTTGGTGGAGTCTATTGAAAAGGCCATGGAACAGATTAGATTAGTGACGAGGAATGGCAGAATGGAAGGGAATTGCTGAGGCTGATAGATTTATTAGGGTGAGGGGAGAAGAATTAGTTGAAAGACTGAGAAAGCCAGGAAAAAGTACAATGGCGGGCATGAAGGACAGTAAGGAATGAGGGAGGCAGAAGAGGCAATGGCATATGTGACAAGGAAGCACGAGACCAACTCTCTGGTATATTCCACAGTTCCTGGCTATATACCTACACCTGCTGCCTTAGATGCTCATCATCATCAGCATCATAGGCAGTCCCTCGGGGCCAATGTCTTGCTTCCACACTAAAAATGAGTACTCAGGTGCTTAGATGCTACTCATCAGGTGTCCCAGGCTACAGAAGAAGCAATGGGACACTGCCTTCTCATTTTAGAAAAAAAATAGTTTCCTAGTTCAATAAAAATAACCATTTTAATTTATACATTTTATCTGCATAGTAACAGTCACTGTGCTTCCAAGTAACTTAAAGTATACAAAGTATTTTGAGACGCAATGTTAGTGTGACCCTTTCCTTTCCTTGTATAGTATTAAAGAATTTTTCTGATCGTGTTTTCAATTTGTTATTTTACATCAAAATATTTAAAATGATTACCACTAATTACAATCCCTCGCTTTCTCTTAAAAAATTCTCCCTCAGCTTGTTAATGTATTCAGGATACCACACGCTTTGTAATGTATTCTAATATAATTGTCATGTCATAATGGAAGAGATATATTGGACAATGAGTGGGGTAATTCCTGGGTTGCCATGACAACCTAATGCTCTGGTCTTTTAATCTGAAGAGTAGAAAGTTAAACAAAAAGTTGGTTTTTGTAGCAATTAATTTCAAGAAGGGCCTGGGAAATTTGAAGATGGTTTAATTCAGCTGGGGAATTTGGAGATTATCACGAGGGATTTTTGTAAGGGGCTACATTTTACACTTTTGTGCAGATCACCCAAAAATGGGCGGTATTTCTGGCGTGGGCGGTAAAAATGGGTTTTCAGATCGCTGGCTTGCCATCCATTCTCAAAGCTCCTAGTCTCCATTTTTGAAATTGGGCGTTACAGCGAGCGATATGAAATGGGCGTTAGCATTAAATCTCTCTGACCTTCTGCCGTAAAATGTCGCCGTCTTTAGCAACGGCATGGCAACTCTCGATTCCCATGATTCAGGAGGTCAAGGGTCATCATGACATGTGCAGAAGAGGAGACAGATAGAGAGGGAGCTGAGAGGGAGTGAAAGTGTGTGTGGGAGTGGTGTGGCTGCTTTGGGAGGAAGGAAGAAGAGTTTAGAACTTTAGAGCAAATAGGGAAACAAAAATTAGCTGTTACCAGCCAGATATTTGCCCGAATTTGGCATATAATGGAGGAAGAGGAGGAGGCGATACAGCATGCTGTGGAGCTTGACGCTGGCGAGAGCAGTGAGCTGGGAGAGGAGCACATTGGAGGGCGCAAAAGAGCGAGGAGGTTCTCGGACGAGGCAAATGCCTCCCTCCTGCTGGAGGTCGAGTTACGCTGGGGTGATTTGACTCAGGGAAGGCGTGGGAAGCCCACCCCAACCAGAAAATATGGGCTGAGATATGGTCTCGTCGGTGACCAACGAGGTGCATGAGAGCAACCAATGCCACAAATGATGGAATGACCTTGTCGGTTCCGGAAGAGTATTACATTTATTTCCATGTACTTATGTATTTATATAAGTTGATTTGTAACAGTCATGAGTGACTATCAGCAGATGTGAGGTCTTTCACTTTTACCGTGAATGTTGTAGTCAAAGCCTGCAGTCACGGTGCACATCTTTAGGTAAAGAATTATAATTATCATAATAATTACATCTGTCGGTTATGTGTTGTATCAGTCTCTGTGATAGTACCTAGCAATGATACTATTATATATGAAAACTTGTATTTACTCTGTACAGCCACCAGAGGACTCATCCCCTGGAATCCCAAGAGATCCCATAATCCCTTGGGGGCACAGGTATTTAAGGAGGCTTCACAGGTTGGAGATGCACTCTGGAGACCTGCAATAAAAGACTACTGTCACACTTAACTTTGAGCTCACAGTGTTCAGCCTGATGCTTTCTCCATACATAACAACTGGCGACGAGATACAGATAGCGAACCCAAAGATGCAGAGAAAATGGGCATCCTGGAGAAATTCTCAGAAGGAGATGATTGGGAAACTTTTGTGGAGCGACTCGACCAATACTTCATGGCCAATGAGCTAGATGGGGAAGAGAGCGCTGCCAAATGAAGGGCGATCCTCCTCATCGCCTGTGTGGCACCAACGTATGGCCTCATGAAATTCTGCTCACTCCAGTGAAACCCACAGGGAAATCGAATGACGATTTGTGCATACTGGTCCGAGAGCATTTGAACCCGAAGGAAAGCATTCTGATGGCGAAGTATCGGTTGTACATCTACAAAAGGTCTGAAGGCCAGGAAGTGGCGAGTTATGTCGCCGAGCTAAGATGCCTTGCAGGACATTGCGAATTTGAAGACATTTGGAGCATATGCTCAGAGACTTTTTTGTACTTGGCATTGGCCACAAAACCATACTTCGCAAATTTTTGACTGTAGAGACCCCAACCTTGAGTAAGGCCATAGCAATAGCCCAGGCATTCATTGTCACCAGTGACAATACAAAGCAAATCTCTCAGCACACAAGTGCTGTGACAAGTACTGTGAACAAAGTGACATTGTTTTTGAATCGTAACGTACAGGGAAGGTCACACATGCCTGCAGCTGCACGTCTGCAGATGTCTCAGAGTCCACCATCAGGGGTGAAGAATGCAAGGCCATTAACACCTTGTTGGCGCTGCGGGGGTGATCATCGTTTCCAGTCATGCCGATTCAAATAGTACATTTGCAAGGGCTGTGGAACAATGGGACACCTCCAACGAGTGTGCAAGCGAGCTGCAAAGCCTGTTAAACCTGCAAACCACCATGTTGCAGAGGAGGACAGATCCACGGAGGATCACGACGAACCAAAGCCTCAGATTGAGGAGGCAGAGGTACATGGGGTGCACACTGTTATATATGTGGACTTGTATTTACTCTGTACAGCCACCAGAGGGCTCTTCCCCTGGAGTCCCAAGGGACCCATAATCCCTTGGGAGCACAGGTATTTAAGGAGGCTTCACAGGTTGGTGAGGCTCTCTGGTGACCTGCAAAAAAAGACTAAGGTCACACTTTCCTTTGAGCTCACAGTGTTCAGTCTGACTCTTTCTCCATACACAACACACACATTCACCACGAATTGTCCCCCGATAATGCTGAATGTTAAACTAAATGAACTCCCAGTGTCAATGGAGCTGAACATGGGCGCGAGCCAATCCATCATGGGCAGAAAGACTTTTGAAAGGTTGTGGTGCAACAAGGTCTCAAGGCCAGTCTTAACTCCAGTTCGCACGAAACTAAGAACTTAACACAAAAGAACTGATTCCTGTAATCGGCAGTGCTACTGTAAAGGTCTCGTACGATGGAGCGATGCACAAGCTACCACTCTGGGTGGTACCGGGCGATGGTCCCACTCTGCTCGGCAGGAGCTGGCTGGGAAAGATACGCTGGAACTGCGATGACTTCCGAGCACTGTCGCCCACTGAAGACACTTCATGTGCCCAGGTCTTAAACAATTTTCTTTCGCTGTTTGAACCAGACATCGGGAAATTCCAAGGATCACAAGTGAAGATCCACCTAATTCCGGAAGCACGACCCATCCATCACAAGGCGAGAGCAGTACCATACATGATGAGAGAAAGGGTAGAGATCGAGTTAGACCGGCTGCAAAGAGAGGGCATCATTTCACCGATCGAGTTCAGCGAGTGGGCCAGTCCAATTGTCCCAGTCCTCAAGGGAGGCGGCACCGTCAGGATCTGTGGCGATTACAAAGTAACTATCAATCGTTTCTCCCTGCAGGACCAATACCCACTACTAAAGGCCGATGACCTCTTTGCAATGCTGCCGGGAGGAAGGATGTTCACGAAGCTGGATCTGACTTCAGCCTACATGAAGCAGGAACTGGAGGAATCATCGAAGGCCCTCATCTGCATCAACACGCACAAAGGTCTTTTTGTTTATAACAGAATTCCCATTTGGAATCCGATCAGCGATGGCGTTATTCCAGAGAAACATGGAAAGCTTACTGAAGTCGGTCCCACACACCGTGGTCTTCCAGGACGACATCTTGGTCACAGGTCGGAACACAGTCGAGCATCTGCAGAACCTGGAGGAGGTTCTTAGTCAACTCAACTGTGAAGGGCTCAGGTTAAAACGCTCGACTTACGTTTTCCTGGCGCCTGAAGTGGAGTTCTTCGGAAGGAGGATTGCGGCAGATGGCATCAGGCCCACCAATGCGAAAACGGAGGCAATTGAGAACGCACCGAGGCCACAGTACGTGATGGAGCTGTGATAGAAACATAGAAACATAGAAAATAGGTGCAGGAGTAGGCCATTCGGCCCTTCTAGCCTGCACCGCCATTCAATGAGTTCATGGCTGAACATTCAACTTCAGTACCCCATTCCTGCTTTCTCGCCATACCCCTTGATCCCCCTAGTAGTAAGGACCTCATCTAACTCCTTTTTGAATATATTTAGTGAATTGGCCTCAACAACTTTCTGTGGTAGAGAATTCCACAGGTTCACCACTCTCTGGGTGAAGAAGTTCCTCCGCATCTCGGTCCTAAATGGCTTACCCCTTATCCTTAGACTGTGACCTCTGGTTCTGGACTTCCCCAACATTGGGAACATTCTTCCTGCATCTAACCTGTCTAACCCCGTCAGAATTTTAAATGTTTCTATGAGGTCCCCTCTCATTCTTCTGAACTCCAGTGAATACAAGCCCAGTTGATCCAGTCTTTCTTGATAGGTCAGTCCCGCCATCCCGGGAATCAGTCTGGTGAACCTTCGCTGCACTCCCTCAATAGCAAGAATGTCCTTCCTCAGGTTAGGAGACCAAAACTGTACACAATACTCCAGGTGTGGCCTCACCAATGCCCTGTACAACTGTAGCAACACCTCCCTGCCCCTGTACTCAAATCCCCTTGCTATGAAGGCCAACATGCCATTTGCTTTCTTAACCGCCTGCTGCACCTGCATGCCAACCTTCAATGACTGATGTACCATGACACCCAGGTCTCTTTGCACCTCCCCTTTTCCTAATCTGTCACCATTCAGATAATAGTCTGTCTCTCTGTTTTTACCACCAAAGTGGATAACCTCACATTTATCCACATTATACTTCATCTGCCATGCATTTGCCCACTCACCTAACCTATCCAAGTCGCTCTGCAGCCTCACAGCATCCTCCTCGCAGCTCACACTGCCACCCAACTTAGTGTCATCCGCAAATTTGGAGATACTACATTTAATCCCCTCATCTAAATCATTAATGTACAGTGTAAACAGCTGGGGCCCCAGCACAGAACCTTGCGGTACCCCACTAGTCACTGCCTGCCATTCTGAAAAGTACCCATTTACTCCTACTCTTTGCTTCCTGTCTGACAACCAGTTCTCAATCCATGTCAGTACACTACCCCCAATCCCATGTGCTCTAACTTTGCACATCAATCTCTTGTGTGGGACCTTGTCGAACGCCTTCTGAAAGTCCAAATATACCACATCAACTGGTTCTCCCTTATCCACTCTACTGGAAACATCCTCAAAAAATTCGTTTCTGGGACTCTTGAACTACTTTGGTAACTTCTTACCGGGTCTCAGCACCCTGCTAGAACCACTACATGTCTTACTACGAAAAGGGGCTGAATGGGTTTGGGGCAAAAGCCAAGAAAATGCCTTTATAAAAATGAGAAAATTGTTATGCTCAAACAAATTGCTTGTGTTGTATGATCCATGTAAGCGTTTGGTACTAGCATGTGATGCGTCATCATATGGCATCGAGTGTGTATTGCAACAAGCTAATGATTTCGGGAAACTGCAACTGGTTGCTTAGGCATCCAGGAGTCTGTCTAAGGCTGAGAGAGCTTACAGCATGATTGAAAAATAAGTGTTAGCGTGTATCTATGGGGTAAAGAAAATGCATCAATATATGTTTGAGCTAAAATTCGAATTGGAAACTGACCATAAGCCGCTTGTATCCCTGTTTTCCGAGAGTAAAGGGATAAATACCAATGCATCGGCCCGCATCCAGAGATGGGCGCTCACGTTGTCCACATACAACTACGCCATCCGCCACAGGCCAGGCACAGAAAACTGCACCGATGCTCTCAGTAGGCTGCAATTGCCCACAACAGGGGTGGAAATGGCGCAGCCCGCAGATCTAGCCATGGTTATGGAAGCATTTGAGAGTGAGCAATCACCTGTCACTGCCTGGCAGATCAAAACCTGGACAAGCCAGGACCCCTTATTATCTCTAGTCAAAAGCTGTGTGCTTCATGGGAGCTGGTCCAGTGTTCCAGTAGAAATGCAGGAAGAGATAAAACCGTTCCAGCGGCGCAAAGATGAAATGTCTATTCAGGCAGACTGCTTTCTGTGGGGCAATCGAGTAGTGGTACCCAAGAAGGGCAGAGACACCTTCATCAATGACCTCCACAGTACCCATCCAGGCATCATAATGATGAAAGCGATAGCCAGATCCCACGTGTGGTGGCCCGGTATCGATGCAGACTTAGAGTCCTGCGTTCACAGATGTAATACATGCTCGCAGTTAAGCAATGTACCCAGGGAGGCGCTGCTAAGTTTATGGTCTTGGCCCTCCAAACCATGGTCTAGGGTACACATCAACTATGCAGGCCCATTCTTGGGTAAAATGTTCCTTGTGGTTGTAGACGCGTACTCCAAGTGGATTGAATGTGAGATAATGTTGGCTAGCATGTCCGCTGCCACTACTGAAAGCCTGTGGGCCATGTTTGCCACTCACGGCTTACCTGATGTCCTGGTGAGTGACAACAGGCCATGTTTTACCAGTGCTGAGTTCAAAGAATTCATGACCCGTGATGGGATCAAACATGTCACATCTTCCCCATTTAACCCAGCGTCCAATGGTCAGGCAGAGAGAGCAGTGCAAACCTTCAAGCAAGCTTGAAGAGGGTAACTGAAGGCTCACTGCAGACTCGCCTATCCCGAGTCCTGCTTAGCTACCGCACGAGACCCCACTCATTCACTAGGATCCCACCTGCTGAACTGCTCATGAAAAGAGCACTTAAGACAAGGTCGCGTTAGTTCACCCTGATCCACATGAACAGGTAGAGAGCAGGCGGCTTCAACAAAGTGCATACCATGTTAGCGCAAATGTGTCACGCGAGATTGAAATCAATTATCCTGTATTTGTATTAAATTATGGACAAGGTCCCAAGTGGCTTCCCGACACTGTCGTGGCCAAAGAGGGGAGCAGGGTGTTTCGGGTCAAACTTTCAAATGGACTCATTCACCGGAAACACTGAGACCAAATCAAACTCAGATTCACAGACTATCCTGAGCAACCCACCTTGGACTCTACCTTTTTTGATCCCCCAACACACACACCAGTGGCAACTGGCACCACAGTTGACCACGAAGTAGAACCCCTCATCCACAGCAGCCCAGCAGGGCCCAACACACCAGGCAGCCCAGCAAGGCCAGCACACAGTAGCCCAGCGAGGGTCCAACAAATGATTCAACAACACCAGCTTTCACACCGGGATGATCAACCGGGGCAAGAAGGGCCCCAGATCGACTCACATTGTAAATAGTTACACTATTGACTTTGGGAGGGAGTGTTGTTATATATATAAACTTGTATTTACTCTGTACAGCCATCGGCTCATCCCCTGGAGTCCCAAAGGATCCCATAATCCCTTGGGAGCACAGGTATTTAAGGAGGCTTCATAGGTTGGAGAGGCACTCTGGAGACCTGCAATAAAAGACTACGGTCACACTTTACTTTGAGCTCAGAGTGTTCAGCCTGACTCTTTCTCCATACACAACAGATATCATGCATTGATCTCATGCCATGTCGTTCTGTTACCTTTTACAGAAGAAGCTATCGACGATGAGGTCCGTGCAGAGGCGAACAGATGGGGGGCCACCAGTTCCCAGCGACATCACTGAGATGGAGGAGTAGGTGCTCACACT
Organism: Pristiophorus japonicus; assembly: GCF_044704955.1. Lineage (NCBI taxonomy): Eukaryota > Metazoa > Chordata > Chondrichthyes > Pristiophoridae > Pristiophorus > Pristiophorus japonicus. The sequence continues at coordinate 275,541,560 of NC_091979.1, read as the reverse complement.
CGTGGGGAAGCAACCCCGGATGGCCATGCAAGCATCTGCAAACCCTGATGTGGTGCGACATGAGTAAAGTTTATACCATTGTGTGATGTAATGTCACACCCACTGATATCCGAACAATCATATATGATCGATGATTTCTAAAATTGTCCTATAAATAATACTGGCCTAATGAAAATCATTGCAATGCAGAATGTGTTGATGGTCATGAAATGTGATGTCTGTGATGATTTTGAGAGCGGTGATGCTTTTGTCGTTCATATGCTACGTGTAGCGCTGGACTCACCTTGTCAGCCTAGCACCCCCTTCTCCTCTAATAACCTCATTTGTGTTTTGCAATTCAGCCAGCAGCGTGGCCCCAGGCAAGACCACAGAGGCCAGAAGGTGGGAATGCAGGGCCGGACTCGCCGGACAATCCTACATCTGGTGCTGAAGAGCTCCGATTCTCGCCCGCCAATCCGCTGGGTCTGTTCGCTAAGGATGAAGGCGTGGACTTCGAGGAACCTGCATCACCACGCTCCAGAAGCCATTCCACCCCAAGGCCATTTAGTGCTCCTCCGGTCATTCCCGTTTCCACTCTGGAGGTACTGGCCCCAAGCACCTCGTCACAGGGCACCCCATTTGTCCCCAGGACAGCGCCGACCCCGCGGAGGTTTCGTGGACGCGGCAGGTCTGGTCCACGAGCGCCACATGAGAGCGGAGAGATGGTACAGTTGTCCAGGATGACTGTAGACATCGGTGACCCGATCCTCGATGCATTGGGGGGCATATCCCGACAGCTGCCCACCATGACTGAGTACGTTCCACAGATAGCGGAGGCCCTAGAGGCGATAGCCAGGAACACTGTTGGCACAGGCCTCCCAGTGGTCCCCGAGCGTGGCACTCCACCCCTAGGTTCCGCAACACCACTGCGAATGACAGATGAGAGCAAGGACCAAGATCCTGCTTCTAGATCAGAGAATGTTGCCCCCTCGGCAACCCCCGGCTCCCGTACCTGTGCAACCACCGTCTCTGCTTTCATCCCCTCTAATCAGGCACCGCCTGAGGAGCTCTTCGGCTAGGCGCTGTGGAGCGAGATGGGGAAGGGGTAGGGTTGGGGAGAAGAAGGGGAGGGGAGGAAGGAAAGTGAGGTGCATGTCCGCAGGTGATGGCTGTGTTATATCTCCATCTGGGTGTATGCAATTTGTTGTAATATATGGGGGGAGGGGGGCACCCTCCTGCTTTGCATTTATAATCTCTGTTGCTGGATATGTTGACCATTTGCTTGATGTTAATGGTCGAAGACGTGGGGTGGGGGCAGGGGTGTGGTGTTTTTGGCCCTGATACTTAAGATTTCAGACCAATGTTGGTATAAAAAAAAATGTATTCAACATAACCTTGTTGTGCATTTTCTCAGATAGCTGGACTGTTAGACACTGGTGATTCCTTAAAATGAAAGGGTTAAATAAAACTTAACTTCAATCAACTTAACTGGTACCAAGGTGATGCCCACCATAGATGTCTGAGCTGCACACACACAGCAGTGTATCAGCATTGTCACTCACAGCAATGTTCTTTCAGACAAATCGTTCAGTTATCAGCTCCTGACGTAAGAGTCTTGCAGCTATGTAGCCCCCACGGCCCTTTCCTGTGGTCTGGAGGGGGCAGTGGGCATGGTTGCATAGCCAGCCTGATTGTCTGGCCCGAGGTCAGGGTCCAGCTCCTCGTCGTCCTCTTCCTCTCTCTCCTGAGGTGGACCATCAGTCCCTTCTGGCAATTCTTGGCCCCTCCTGATAGCCAGGTTGTGCAGCATGACCATGAATTTAGCTACTTGCTCAGGGTTGTATTGTAGCTCCCCTCCTTAGTGGTCCAGGCATCTAAAGCGCTGCTTAAGCATAGTTAATGTTTTCTGGACCACATTGCTTGTGTTTCTGTGGTTCTGGTTGTATTGCTTCTCGGCCTCGGTGTGGGTGTCACACAGGGGGGGAGTCATCAGCCAGGTGGCTAGGCCATATCGGTTGTCACCAAGCATCCAGCATTGTCCTTGTGTCTGACTCTTAAACATGTCAGAGACAGCGCTCTCACGCAGGATGTGAGCCTCATCGAAGCTGCCCGGACATTTGGCATTCACTGCTATTATGATCTGGTTGTGGTTGACAACTAGTTGGACCTTCAGGGAGTGAAATCCTTTTCTGTTACAAAAAAGCTCTGGGTCCTGAGAAGGTGCCCGCATAGCGATGTGAATGCACTGTATAGCTCCCTGCATCGTGGGGAATTTAGCAATGCGGTAGAATGCTCCAGCCCTGTCAGTCTGAGAGCCTCCGTGGTCATGGGGAAACTGATAAAGTCCATCCTACGCACATAAAGGGCCTCCGTGACCTGTCTAATGCAGCGATAGGCGGTATGGTGAGACAGAGGGGAAATCTCTACCGCGGAGGCCCTAATGGAACCAGATGCGTAGAAAGACAGTGCCGCAGTGACCTTGACCTCGACTGACACTGATGTCCTGATGGCAGGCTACGTATGTGGCCTGATGAACTCGCATATTTCACTGATCACCACCTTGTGGAAGCGCAGTCTCCGAAGGCAGTTGTGGTCGGACACGTCGAAGTAAGACCTCTTCTCCCTGTAAGTGCGGGGTGTGTATGGTCTGGACCTCTTCCTCATTCTGGCACGTCTTAAATTGGTCACATAATGATGTACATTAGACATTGGGCCATTTGCACTCTGCAGCATCTGTGTATTAATCGATGCAGGCTGAGAAATGGCTGGCCCCATTGCAATGAAAGTATAATAGCGATTGATCAGAAGCAATAATTTCCTCACAAAAATACACCTAGAGTAAACCCCCAATAGTCCAGAGTCTGAAAAGATGTCTGTTGAGATGGTCACTTCACCTGAGAAGAACTCCAGAGTCAATCCAAACTCCCCCGAAGTTGAAGCAGCTTTTTGAATGAAGCGACCTGCGGTTTTAAAAATGGCACCCACACCGCTGTGATTCATTCAGAACAGTTCCACTTTTTCTGGGCGTTTTTTGGGGCGTCCGATATTGTGGGCGAGATGTGTGCGAGGTGATGAAAGTGACGCTGGGCAATCTCCTGGGCGTTAGTTTCGGCAAATGTGATCTTTACGATATTATTGAATCTCGGCGTTAATTACGTGCCGAAAGTAACACTGGGCGATATTATGGGCGTTGATTTCGCCCATTCTGATGATTCCGCCCCAAAAAAGTGAGCGGGCGGTATTATTTTTTCCCGGCATTACGCACATGGGGAAAGTAACGCTCGCCGATAAGTTTCCGAAAAATTGGCGTCAGTTTCCATTTTGTGGCTAAATGGGCGCTATCTGGGCATTATACGTCATTTCAGCGGTAAAATGGGCGTTAAGTGGGCATGCAAAAAAAGTGTAAAATCTAGCCCGAGGTATTTTTTCAATTTTGTTAAATACACTGGTTTTGAATTTATTTATTGCACATAGTGGAACTTATGCTGGGGAATGGCTTGAACAATGTTCCCTCTAATTTTTTTGGCGCTGCGCGACCCCTTTAACAGGCTGCGTGGCCCATTCAAAATTCTGCACATGCAGGTTTTTTTCATTTAAAAGCTGGCGAGCCGGCTGCACTGGACCTCCAGAGTGCTGCAAGGCAATGCATCTTAAAGGGAACATTGGCCGTGACTCTATAAATTTCACGGACCACAAAAATTTGAAATCACCTACTGAAAGCCCAGACATTTCAATCTACAGCTGCAATATTGCACCTTGCCATAACTAACAAAGAAACCTTTTAGGGCACATGGTTAAACAGCTAAAAGGCAAAGAAAATTTTGGGGGAATTGCTTAAGGTTGAGTGGAATAGAAGTAAGCTAATGTAAAAGACTGAGAAAAAGAGATGGGCAGCAACAGAGTGAAGTGTGGAGTAGGAATTCAACTCAATAGTGTAAAAAAAGTAAGTAGTAGAAAGATACCAGGGTCTGATACAAATTGTGTAAAAGACAGGTGAAAATGGACACAGGAAATGAAAGTCAAAAGTAAAATGGAATATGAAAGTTCAAATAGGTTAAGGATTCTTAAAGGAGTAAAGGACCTCTGAGGATTGGCAACAAATCATGTCCAAAGGGAATAACAGGGAAGATAAATTAGCTAAATATTTGGAGGAACTTAGGGCAGAAATGTGTAGCAGTTTAGGGAAATAACAATCGGAGACTTGACCATCAACAACAGCAAGAGGAAGATAGCAGTGGAAATGGAGAGAGGCAATTAAAGTGGATGAGCTGCAGAACATCCAGAGAGTAAACATAAATGGAAGGAGGAACAAGTCAACAGCTGGAGAGAGAACTGACTATGGTAGCATTACCGTCTGACTGCAGAGATGTAGATGTGAGATGTGTAAGTGCATTTAAAACCTGTAGAGAGAAGCTGAAGAGCGTGGCAGAAGGTAAATCAGCTACTATTTTACCATCATTAATTTTGATATCAGTGAGAATACTCTGTGTGGGCTAAGGTTATTATGATGTGTGTACTGCTGATAATACATATGATTGTATAGTTAATGAATACAGCATAGCCTCAATTATCTGCACTCCCATTACTCATGTTCTCACTTAATCTGCATGAATTTTCTTGGGAGTTGCAAGTCTGTTTCTTTTCAAATCTTTTATTGAGATTTTTAAGCTAACAAAGGATTGAAAAACATATCTTAAAAAGCCATATATTAAAGGCTGATCCGGAAATTAAAAAAAAATAATTTTAGGAATGTGGGTGTCGCTGGTAAAGCTGGCATTTATTGCCCATCCCTATTTGAGAAGGTGGCAGATCGGAAGCGGGGGGTGGGGGAGTGGTGGAGTTGGAGGGTGTACTGTATGGCACCTGTAATTATGCTCACAGGTTTGTAGAGCTGTTGCATTGAGAGTGGCTTGGTCAGTCATGTGATGTTCACAAGACTCAATAAAACCACAGTCTAGGTCATCCACGGTGAGCTATGCAGTTGTGAGACTAATGGATGAACTGGTAATGTATATTGTGATTGTTAAACCTTTCTTAATAAACCAACTAGTTCTTAATAGCAATGTGTTGCTATGAATTCTTAAGCAAAGAACCTATGAAGCAAATACATTACAGAGGGCGCCTTCGTAAACACTTCTACTGCTGGTAGCAGTTTGATACAACTGAGTGATTTACTAGGCCACTTCAGAGAGCAATGTAAGAGTCAACCTTGTTGATGTGGGCCTGGAGTCACATATTGACCAGAGCAGGGCAGGGAGTGAACCAGTTGGATTTTTAAGACAATCGACAGTTTCATGGTCACCTTTACTAATACCTGCTTTCTCAAACTGCCATGGTCACATTCTCTGGATTATCAGTCCAATAATATTCTTTGAGATGAGACGTTAAACCGAGGCCCCGCCTGCTCTCTCAAGTGGACGTAAACGATCCCATGGTACTATTTTGAAGAAGAGCAGGGGAGTTACCTCCGGTGTCCTGGCAAATATTGATCCCTTAATCAACATAACAAAAACAGATTATCTGGTCATTATCACATTGCTGTTTGTGGGAGCTTGCTGTGCACAAATTGGCTGCTGTGTTTCCTACATTACATCAGTGACTGCACTTCAAAAGTATTCCATTGGCTGTAAAACACTTTGAGACGGCCGATGGTCGTGAAAGGTGCTATATAAATGCAAGTCTTTCTTTCTTAATATAACCACTACACTACTGTGCCCACCTAAATAGTTTATTAATGCACTCTTCATTCCAGTGAGACCCGATTACTTGTCAGATTATACTCATCCTACCGTTTTTCATATGTACAAATTGAGTGTTAATGTGGAGTAAATTGTGGAATTCACACTAGCAGAGAGCTTATTCAGTTCCAGCACTTTTCCTAAAATTCCTCCCCTGTGTAAACTGGTGCAACAATAAAAATGGCTGTTTTCTGGAGTAATGCACAATAAAAGCTGTCACTATAGCAGTAGAAGAAGCAGGCACAGTTCCACCAGGGAATACAGCACATGTGCAAATATGGATATAGTATTATTTTTATGTATACAACAGCATGGAGGCAGCATAGAGAACCGCATTGGACATGTGACAGCAGTGGTCTGGGAGCTCAGAGGACATAGGAAGCAGCATAACAAAACCTGCCAATGCCCCCGCAGGAGATATACCACAGCAAAGTGCCCAACTTGGGCCTCAAAGAGCATCAATGCCTGAAGAGCCTTCAGTTCAGCAGGGAGGTTAACACTGATTCCTACCATCCGATAAAATAAGACCTGTAGGCACAGTCCACCATTGACACAGGAGCACGATGCAACTGTGAGAAATTGCTCAATCCACGGATCGATGTTGGGACCTGTTTTGTGTTCTATTTATTTGAATATAACACACAGGCACAAGAGGATTACGAGCAGAGTCTGCTGACAATACCAAATTAGGTCCACGACAAACTGTGAGGAAGAATGCAGAAAATTGATAAAGAACAGAAAGGTTAGCAGAGTTGGTAAATGGGTGGCAGATGCAGTTCAGTGCAGTTCAGTCATAAGTAATACATTTTGGGAAGAAGGACAATGAAAGGAAATGGTAAACCTCTGAACAGAACGGAAGAACAGAGAGATTTAAGGGTGTAGATACAGGTGGGAATGCTGGCAGAAAAGCGCAAATGCGATTCTAGACTTTATACATAAGGATATTGAATATGAAACCAAGGAAGATATGTTTTTTTTATTCCTTAGACCACAGGTGGAATATTAAACCCCATTATTGGAAGGGCCATGGAAAGGATATAGGAGATGATTCACTAGAATGAATACAGGAATATGAAGTTTTAGTTATGAGGAAAGGCTTTCGGGTATTTTTCATTGAAACAGAGAGAGTTGGAAGTTTGGTCCCACCCATTTTGAGGCATTAATCCAGGCAGAGCAGTAAGTATAGCGCCTTTAAAAAGTTTGCTCCTCCCACCGAGAAATTTGCTTGAATCGGACCAAGAGCTGAAGGGGGCGCTAAATCAGCCGTTACACACCTGACCTGGGGGGAGGGGGGGGGGGGGGGCGCTAAATCAGCCGTTACACACCTGACCTGGGGGGAGGGGGGGGGGGGGCTAAATCAGCCGTTACACACCTGACCTGGGGGGAGGGGGGGGGGGCGCTAAATCAGCCGTTACACACCTGACCTGGGGGGAGGGGGGGGGGGGGCTAAATCAGCCGTTACACACCTGACCTGGGGGGGGGGGGGGGCGCTAAATCAGCCGTTATACACCTGACCTGGGGGGGGGGGGGGGCGCTAAATCAGCCGTTACACACCTGACCTGGGGGGAGGGGGGGGGGCGCTAAATCAGCCGTTACACACCTGACCTGGGGGGGGGGGGGGGCGCTAAATCAGCCGTTACACACCTGACCTGGGGGGAGGGGGGGGGGGCGCTAAATCAGACGTTACACACCTGACCTGGGGGGAGGGGGGGGGGGCGCTAAATCAGCCGTTACACACCTGACCTGGGGGGAGGGGGGGGGGCGCTAAATCAGCCGTTACACACCTGACCTGGGGGGAGGGGGGGCGCTAAATCAGCCGTTACACACATGACCTGGGGGGAGTGGGGGGGGCGCTAAATCAGCCGTTACACACCTGACCTGGGGGGGGGGGGGGCGCTAAATCAGCCGTTACACACCTGACCTGGGGGGAGGGGGGGGGGGCGCTAAATCAGCCGTTACACACCTGACCTGGGGGAGGGGGGGGGGGGCGCTAAATCAGCCGTTACACACCTGACCTGGGGGGAGGGGGGGGGGCGCTAAATCAGCCGTTACACACCTGACCTGGGGGGGGGGGGCGCTAAATCAGCCGTTACACACCTGACCTGGGGGGAGGGGGGGGGGGGGGGCGCTAAATCAGCCGTTACACACCTGACCTGGGGGGAGGGGGGGGGGGGCGCTAAATCAGCCGTTACACACCTGACCTGGGGGGAGGGGGGGGGGGCTAAATCAGCCGTTACACACCTGACCTGGGGGGAGGGGGGGGGGCGCTAAATCAGCCGTTACACACCTGACCTGGGGGGAGGGGGGGGGGTGCTAAATCAGCCGTTACACACCTGACCTGGGGGGAGGGGGGGGGGCGCTAAATCAGCCGTTACACACCTGACCTGGGGGGGGGGGGGGCGCTAAATCAGCCGTTACACACCTGACCTGGGGGGAGGGGGGGGGGCGCTAAATCAGCCGTTACACACCTGACCTGGGGGGGGGGGGGGGCGCTAAATCAGCCGTTACACACCTGACCTGGGGGGAGGGGGGGGGGCGCTAAATCAGCCGTTACACACCTGACCTGGGGGGAGGGGGGAGGGGGCGCTAAATCAGCCGTTACACACCTGACCTGGGGGGAGGGGGGGGGGGGCGCTAAATCAGCCGTTACACACCTGACCTAGGGGGGGGGGCGCTAAATCAGCCGTTACACACCTGACCTGGGGGGAGGGGGGGGGGGGCGCTAAATCAGCCGTTACACACCTGACCTGGGGGGAGGGGGGGGGCGCTAAATCAGCCGTTACACACCTGACCTGGGGGGAGGGGGGGGGGGGCGCTAAATCAGCCGTTACACACCTGACCTGGGGGGAGGGGGGGGGGCGCTAAATCAGCCGTTACACACCTGACCTGGGGGAGGGGGGGGGGGCGCTAAATCAGCCGTTACACACCTGACCTGGGGGAGGGGGGGGGGCGCTAAATCAGCCGTTACACACCTGACCTGGGGGAGGGGGGGGGGCGCTAAATCAGCCGTTACACACCTGACCTGGGGGAGGGGGGGGGGGGGCGCTAAATCAGCCGTTACACACCTGACCTGGGGGGAGGGGGGGGGGGCGCTAAATCAGCCGTTACACACCTGACCTGGGGGGAGGGGGGGGGGCGCTAAATCAGCCGTTACACACCTGACCTGGGGGGGGGGGGGGGGCGCTAACGAAAATCTTCGCGTTAAATTTTGTATACCATTGCGCATGCTCCGATTCACATCCCGGGAAAAGCTGAATCTTAAAATGGTGGAGCAACGCGGAAGGCAGAGAGCACACCACTTCTCAGCCACGGCCTTGAGGCCTTGCTTGAGGCTGTGGAGAGGCGCAACAATGCGCAACATCCTGGAGGGGGACGAAGGCCATCGCCAAAGGTCTTCAGGAGGCTGTGGAGGGAGGTGGCCCAGCACGTCTCTGCCCATGACATGGTGGTCAGAACAGCGACTCAATGTCGCAAAAAAGTTGAGCAATCTCACTAGGATTGTCAGGGTGAGTGCCCTTTCCATTCACCTTGCAATGCGTTCATGTGAGCCTCACTGTCTTACACAATGTAAAGGCGCTACACTGCCCACCCCTTCTTATGTGTACCAGGCCTTGCTCCTCTTTGCTGGAGACACCTTAACAGCTCTCTATCGCCTCACCAGACATGCCCTGCCCACCCAAGCATCTCTCACCTTCTAGCTCCTGACTCAGCCTGAGGGCACACACCAACACCGTTTAACTCTCCCTATGCAGTCACAGGCCTTCAGCCTCATACTTACACGTAGCTCTTTGTCCCAATTCCCACCGTTGACGCATCCACTGTGCGCTGTCACGCAGGCTGAGATGCAGAGATGCACACCTCGAGACATTTGTAGCAAGTCACTTACTGCAGACACATGTGGCACACGAGTAGCTACAGACCCACTGAAAACTTCTTGTTTTGGTAATTGTAGGCCAAACTCGCCCACAACAGGCGACAGCAGCAGCGGACAAGAGGAGGGGAGCCTGACCATCAGGATCTGTTAGAATAAAAGTGTTTAGTAATGACAAAATTGATTCTGTGTTTGTATAAATGTTGAAAGTGTAGATTATATGGAAAGGCTGCAGTTTGAAGAGACAAAATGGATACCTTCTCCAAGTTCATGTCTCCATGGCTTTGAAACTCACCAAACTAGAAAAGATGTTAATTGGAAAGCCATTAACCTAATCAAAGGATGGCACCGGCCCTCCAGACAGACAAAGGTATGAGGAGAAGCCAATCAGGAATGGCCCTGGAACCAAGACCCAATCCTGGGGCTTTCTGAGGAACAATGGACTTAACGGATATAAAAACCCAAGCACAGATTGCTCTTTCTCTTCTTCTCTCCTGAGCACACAGCAAACCGTCCGCTCAAGACCAGCCGAAACAGCAGGCCGTGTGCTCAGCCAGCCAGAGGATAGTGATGTATACCTTTTTATACCTTTTTATAAATCATTATTATAACATTGTATCTGTTGTAACTAAGTCGATCCGTAGGATAGCTGACGACTACTGATAGATGTGCACGTGCGTGTGTTTAATAAACTATTCCAAATTGTTTTAAAAGAATCGGTCTCGCTGTCAATTTAATGCCAGAGATTTAGAAATCTTACAAATTGGGGGCTTGTCTGGGATCTGGCGAGAAAGCTTTTGGTAATTCTTTTGTACAATTGGAAATTTCGGGAGTTGCGAGTCTAACCTGTGTTGCAAAGTATAAACTATAAACGGTTAAACGGATCGGGAGAGTTGCGTCTTAAGGAGCAGTCATATCGATAGTTGTAACTTTTTAAGTGGGGACCCACCAGTAGTTAAATTCAAAAGACACAGGATGAAGGGATCGGTCATGAACAGAAAGCTAACAAAAAGAAATGTTGAGATAGTTTAGCAGGACAAGTTATCTAAAACCGTATCCATAATGGACATAGAAGAGTTACAGGCATGGGCATCGTACTTCCGTAAGGGCCAACATGCGTCCTTTGAGAGCTCATGGCATTTATCCAGGAGAAAGTAGATCAGGGAGAGCTAAGGCCAAAACGGGCAAACGGTCTCTTGGCATTCAGCACATGTTATTGTGCCCAGAGAGATGAGGAATTAATGAGGCAGGATGCCAAAGTGATCCAAGATCTAAAAGAACAAAGGGCAAAAGAGATACAGGATTTAAAAGAATTGCAAGTAAAAGCAATTCAACCAAAAGAAAAAGAGAATCGAGGTATAAAACAACAAAAGGAAGAAGGCCTCCAACTTGTGAAGCAGTTCAAAGAGGGAGAAATATAGCATTTAAGACAAGAAATTGATGAATTAGAAAGAGGGGCTGAACAGGCAGCTTCATTACTACAACAATAAAGCCTCTCAAATTTAAATGCCACAGCAACCGTCGTTGAAGCAAATGAAAACAAATTATAAAGTTAAAAAAATATAAATTGGAAAACTTGGGGCTCCAGCAAGAGAAAGAAGATGCTAGGGGAGCATTAAGGGAAGTAATTAAGAAGCCACATAGGGAGGCAGATCACTCCCAGTGCCAACTAGAAATAGCAAGGCTAAAAAGTAAATTAGGGGAGCAGAAGGCCCTGGTATCCGCAGTAACATGGTGACCCATAACAGAGACAGCAGAAGGGGACAAGGGGGAGACAGATTGGGAAGAGGAAGGCAGTCAGTATAACCCCCAGGATGGTGGTGTAGGATGGGATACCTTGGAGACACAAGAGCCAATTGTAGCCATAGTAACCACTTCTTTACGACGTAATACGCACGATCACATCATCAGTAACCATACCGACTCACAGCCCATATCTGGTGCTGATGCCACGGCGTGTAGCCACGAGTTGGGGCCCATTAATGATGGGGTCGACCCACTGGAAGTTAATAGGAGGTGGGCAAATTTCAGGAGGGGTCACCCCGAGTTGGAAGAGAGAGACTTAACATGAGTCCTCCTCTTGGCCTGTTCCACTTTCCTAAACGATAATCTGCCAGACGCAGTCCTCCAGCCTGCCATAGCGGCCGATGCACTCATGACCGAGATCCTAAACCATTTAAGGATCCAAAACTTAAATTTAGTGGCTCTGCTTATTCAGACCAAGCAGCGCCCAGAAGAGACCCCTAGAGCCTTCAGTAATCGCCTGTACGATATCTATCAACGTACACAGAACCAGGCACCTGCAAATGCTACAGTGGGAAAGAATCAGGAACAATTTAAATCGATGTTCCTGACCCAACTCCACCCTTTGGTTAAACCATCTTGGGCATAGCCATGAGGCCCACCAATTAGTGGACAGATATAGAGACCAGTGCTCAAATAGCCTGGGAGATGGTAAAAGACCAGTTAAAGGGGAAGTCACCACCCACTGCAAATAAACCAGTGTCAATGGTGGAGGAATCTCGAAACTGTCATGTATGTAGACCATGTATACTAACTGTATAGTCACATAAGGTGTGCTACCAAAGGGCACTGCGGTGGGAGACCTGATGGTCACCTGCATAGGTGTGCAGGGCCCAGTATAAAAGGCTGCCCACCATGCTTGTGCCTCACTCTGGAGTTACAATAAATGGGACTAAGGTCACAACAGCTCAAGTACAATACTAGACCTCGTGGAGCCATTCATAAGAGTATTAAAGACATAACTGCCGACAAAATTACAAACTTTCACGCAAAAATGATTAACGATGCATTTGGAAAAGTTCTGAGAGGGTGAAGATTGGGAAGCCTTTATGGAGCGGCTCGACCAATATTTCGTAGCAAACGACCTGGTAGGCGATGATCCGGTCACGCTGGCAGATAACCGCAGAGCTATCCTGTTGACCAGTTGTGGGCCCGCGGTCCCTCATCAGGGACTTGCTTGCACCAGAGAAAACAACGACTAAGTCATACGAGGAGCTGAAAGTGCTAATTCGGGACCAACTCAAACCAAAGGAGAGCATCCTCACGGCCAGGCAACGATTTTATACACACCGCCGCCCCGAGGGCCAGGAAATCGCGAAGTACGCTGTCGACCTCAGGAGGCTGGCAAGACCGTGTGAATTCGGCACATCCCTCGCCGATGCGTTGTGGGACATCTTCGTAATTGACATCGGTCATGAGGCCCATCTTCATAGGCTACTGTCTGCCGAAACCACCGTCACTCTGCAGAAGGCCATCAGCATCAGCCAGGTGTTCATGACCTCAAGCTGCAGCTCTAAGCAGATGATGACTCACTCTCAGGACTCAAACCCGGCAAGTACTGTAAATAGAATGGCGCCTTTCATAGGCAGAACTGTTAAACATGAATCTGCCCAGGGCAGAGCGTACAGGCCCCCGAATCCTTTAACTCAGAGTCCTCTGAGGGGTGCAATGCTGGCATTGCGGAGGTAATCACAGGACTCATCAGTGTCAGTTCAGAGACTATGTGTGCAAAGACTGCAGCACAAAGGGCCAACTCCAGCGAATGTGCAAAAGAGCTGTGGCTCACCACATGGAAGAGGAGTCAGCAGATGGCTGTGAATCCAGCGCGGATTACGAGGTGATGGCTCGAGAGGCAGTTCAGTCCCAGGACGAAGTGTATGGCGGAAATACTTGCACCACAGATTGTCCTCCAGTGATAATGGAAGTCAAGATAAATGGTGTTCCAGTCTTCATGGAAGTGGTACACAGGGTCGAGTCAATCAGTAATGAGCTAGGAAGCCTTTGAGAGGCTATGGAACGATCAAGCTGATCGACCCAAGCTTGGTCCCGGTTCAGGCAAAGCTACGCACCTATACCAAGGAACTGATATCAGTTGTTGGTAGTGCAGATGTAAGTGTATCCCATGATGGCGCGGTGCACAATTTACCATTGTGGATTATTTCAGGTGATGGACCAATGCTATTTGGAAGAAGATGGATGGGGAAGATTCATTGGAACTGGGAAGACTTCATCCCTCCAGCGATCGACGTCCCCCGTGCTCAGACTCAGAACAAGCCCCCACCTTCGGTTGGACCAGGCAGCGGAGAGCAGATCCACGCAGCCCCCGAGGCACAGACCGCTCATCAGGACTGCGTGGCGATGATCCGGCCGAGACGACCCGAACGCACCTTCCCGGTTTCAGTGGCAGGACTCCTGGGGAGGAAGATTGGATCCGATGGCGCCTTCCCAGCTTCAGTGGCAGAATCCCTGGGAAAGAAGATTGCGGCAGTCGACATCATGGACAGGGAAAAGGTGGCGTCCAAACCACGAGGTGCAGCGTTAATGGAGCAACAACACATGGTTCCATGCAAGGAAGACGATTGGGGTAAAAGTAGTAAGGCCATTTTAAAGGAGGCCAGCAACCCGCCATTTTTGAATTAACTGCTTGAAATTGGTAACCAATGTAAAAATCCAGCTGTAACGAGCAAAATGTTGTTGAGCGATGTCAGGTGCAAATTGCAATCAGCTAAGGTAGCGGGCGAACACCTAACGGTCGTATATAGGTCCAACGGGCTAACCAATGCTGTAGCCTGCGTCCCCGGGACCAGAACGATGTATCATAAAATGTCCCCACAGCTGACAGAAGTAGACAAGCCGCAGATTAAACGATCCCCGGAGAGCAGAGGCACTGGTAGTGATACCCTGCCTCAGATCGGTTTAACATTGCAGGCACCCGATGGCATGAATCGCCACGGGCCAGAAACTGTATGCTCTCAGTTGGCTACCGTCGCCCACCACCCGGGTGGAAAAGGCGCAGCCCACAAATCCACTCGCCACCATGACAATGCCCAAAGTGAAGGGTCACCCGCAATGGCTCCTCCAAACGGGACCTGGACCAGCCAGGATCCCAAACTAGAAAGTGCTCAAGGAAAGCGAGACAGCAGTCCACTGCGAACTGCTAGACAAGACGAGGCAGCCCCACCGTCGCTTCGACGAAACATAAGAACATAAGAACAGTTTGAATTGGGAACAGCAGTAGGCCATCTAGCCCCTCGAGCCTGCTCCGCCATTCAACAAGATCATGGCTGATCTGGCCGTGGACTCAGCTCCACTTACCCGCCCACTCCCCATAACCCTTAATTCCCTTATTGGTTAAAAATCTATCTATCTGTGATTTGAATACATTCAATGAGCTAGCCTCAACTGCTTCCTTGGGCAGAGAATTCCACAGATTCACAACCCTCTGGGAGAAGAAATTCCTTCTCAACTCGGTTTTAAATTGGCTCCCCCATATTTTGAGGCTGTGCCCCCTAGTTCTAGTCTCCCCGACCAGTGGAAACAACCTCTCTGCCTCTATCTTGTCTATCCCTTTCATTATTTTAAATGTTTCTATAAGATCACCTCTCATCCTTCTGAACTCCAACGAGTAAAGACCCAGCCTACTCAATCTATCATCATAAGGTAACCCCCTCATCTCCGGAATCAGCCTAGTGAATCGTCTCTGTACCCCCTCCAAAGCTAGTATATCCTTTCTTAAGTAAGGTGACCAAAACTGCACGCAGTACTCCAGGTGCGGCCTCACCAATACCCTATACAGTTGCAGAAGGACCTCCCTGCTTTTGTACTCCATCCCTCTCGCAATGAAGGCCAACATTTCATTCGCCTTCCTGATTACCTGTTGCACCTGCAAACTAACTTTTTGGGTTTCATGCACAAGGACTCCCGGGTCCCTCTGCACCGCAGCATGTTGTAATTTCTCCCCATTCAAATAATATTCCCTTTTACTGTTTTTTTTCCCAAGGTGGATGACCTCACACTTTCCGACATTGTATTCCATCTGCCAAACCTTAGCCCATTCGCTTAACCTATCTAAATCTCTTTGCAGCCTCTCTGTGTCCTCTACACAACCCGCTTTCCCACTAATCTTTGTGTCATCTGCAAATGTTGTTACACTACACTCTGTCCCCTCTTCCAGGTCATCTATGTATATTGTAAACAGTTGTGGTCCCAGCACCGATCCCTGTGGCACACCACTAACCACTGATTTCCAACCCGAAAAGGACCCATTTATCCCGACTCTCTGCTTTCTGTTAGCCAGCCAATTCTCTATCCATGCTAATACATTTCCACTGACTCCGCGTACCTTTATCTTCTGCAGTAACCTTTTGTGTGGCACCTCATCGAATGCCTTTTGAAAATCTAAATACATCACATCCATCGGTACACCTCTATCCACCATGCTCGCTATATCCTCAAAGAATTCCAGTAAATTAGTTAAACATGATTTCCCCTTCATGAATCCATGCTGCGTCTGCTTGATTGCACTATTCCTATCTAGATGTCCCGCTATTTCTTCCTTAATGATAGCTTCAAGCATTTTCCCCACTACAGATGTTAAACTAACCGGCCTATAGTTACCTGCCTTTTGTCTGCCCCCTTTTTTAAACAGAGGCATTACATTAGCTGCTTTCCAATCCGCTGGTACCTCCCCAGAGTCCAGAGAAGTTTGGTAGATTATAACGAATGCATCTGCTATAACTTCCGCCATCTCTTTTAATACCCTGGGATGCATT
The DNA here is from genome assembly GCF_044704955.1 of Pristiophorus japonicus. Classification (NCBI taxonomy): domain Eukaryota; kingdom Metazoa; phylum Chordata; class Chondrichthyes; family Pristiophoridae; genus Pristiophorus; species Pristiophorus japonicus. Next base: position 275,525,397 of record NC_091979.1, on the reverse strand, counting down.
TCATCAGGACCAGGGGACTTGTCTACCTTGAGTCCCATTAGCCTGTCCAGCACTACCCCCCTAGTGATAGTGATTGTCTCAAGGTCCTCCCTTCCCACATTCCTGTGACCAGCAATTTCTAGCATGGTTTCTGTGTCTTCCACTGTGAAGACCGAAGCAAAATAATTGTTTAAAGTCTCAGCCATTTCCACATTTCCCATTATTAAATCCCCCTTCTCATCTTCTAAGGGACCAACATTTACTTTAGTCACTCTTTTCCGTTTTATATATCTGTAAAAGCTTTTACTATCCGTTTTTATGTTTTGCGCAAGTTTACCTTCGTAATCTATCTTTCCTTTCTTTATTGCTTTCTTAGTCATTCTTTGCTGTCGTTTAAAATTTTCCCAATCTTCTATTTTCCCACTAACCTTGGCCACCTTATACGCATTGGTTTTTAATTTGATACTCTCCTTTATTTCCTTGGTTATCCACGGCTGGTTATCCCTTCTCTTACCGCCCTTCTTTTTCACTGGAATATATTTTTGTTGAGCACTATGAAAGAGCTCCTTAAAAGTCCTCCACTGTTCCTCAATTGTGCCACCGTTTAGTCTGTGTTCCCAGTCTACTTTAGCCAAACTCTGCCCTCATCCCACTGTATTCCCCTTTGTTTAAGCATAGTACGCTCGTTTGAGACACTACTTCCTCACCCTCAATCTGTATTACAAATTCAACCATACTGTGATCACTCATTCCGAAAGGATCTTTTACTTGGAGATCATTTATTATTCCTGTCTCATTACAGAGGACCAGATCTAAGATAGCTTGCTCCCTTGTAGGTTCTGTAACATACTGTTCTAAGAAACAATTCCGTATGCATTCTATGAATTCCTCCTCCAGGCTACCCCGTGCGATTTGATTTGACCAATCGATATGTAGGTTAAAATCCCCCATGATTACTGTCATTCCTTTTTCACATGCCTCCATTATTCCCTTGATTATTGCCCGCCCCACCGTGAAGTTATTATTTGGGGGCCTATAAACTACGCCCACCAGTGACTTTTTCCCCTTACTATCTCTAATCTCCACTCAAAATGATTCAACATTTTGTTCATTAGAACCAATATCGTCTCTCACAACTGCCCTGATATCATCCTTTATTAACAGAGCTACCCCACCTCCTTTCCCTTCTTGTCTATCTTTCCAAATTGTCAGATACCCCTGTATGTTTAATTCCCAGTCTTGGCCCCCCTGCAACCACGTTTCTGTAATGGCCACCAAATCAGACCCATTTGTAATGATTTGTGCCGTCAACTCATTTACTTTATTTCGAATGCTGCGTGCTTTTAGATAGAGTGTTTTAATACTAGTTTTTAAATCATGATTTTTAGTTTTGACCCCTCCTGCAGCCCCTTTACATTCAGTGGCCCTTTTTGTTTTTTGCCTTGGGTTTCTCTGCCCTCCACTTTTACTCATCTCCTTTCCATCTTTTGCTTTTGTCTCCTTTTTGTTTCCCTCTGTCTCCCTGCATTGGTTCCCATCCCCCTGCCATATTAGTTTAACTCCTCCCCAACAGCATTACTCGTTCGGTACATTTGTTGAGTGGATTACAGTTGTGTTTCTTTTTGTGTGGTACATTTACATGATCAGTACAGGTATCTCAGTCTAGGTACACAAGGACAGTCTAGTTCCAGCAAGGCCGGATGAGATCCAGGTCGTCTGGTGGCGGCGCAGCTCCCCAGTGCTCACTCGCTTCCCAGAGAGCAGCAGCGACACTGTGCAAACGAAAACGAAAAGGACAGGGAGGTCACAGACACATCGGTGTCTTTGGGCCTGCCCAACACTAGGAATAACGGCAAGAGCCCTGAGCTCGAGCCCCAACTCGAGCAAAATGAGCTCACTTCACCCACAGACCCACTAACATGGGGAGCTGCGCCGCCACCAGATGACCTGGATCTCATCCGGCCTTGCTGGAACTAGACTGTCCTTGTGTACCTAGACTGAGATACCTGTACTGATCATGTAAATGTACCACACAAAAAGAAACATAACTGTAATCCACTCAACAAATGTACCGAGATGTAAAGGTAAAAATCCATGTGATGAACTTGAATACAACTTGCATGTAACGGGCCATTAGCATGATCTCTGTGGGCGGTGGGGGGGGGGGGGCGGCGGGGAGAATGGAGTAGTCATGGACTCACAACTAGAAACCACTAGGACCTCCACTGGCAAGAAATCTCACCATCAAGCCACCCAAGCTAGAAGCGACCCTCCAGTGGTCAACCAGGAGGACAAAGCCCAGGTCACCATCAATGTATGAGTCAATTTGCATTAAAGACTTGGGGAGAAGTGATATCATATATGTAGACCATGTATACTAACTGTATAGTCACATAAGGTGTGCCACCAGAGGGCACTGCGGTGGGAGACCTGAGGGTCACCTGCATAGGTGTGTAGGGCCCAGTATAAAAGGCTGCCCACCATGCTTGTGCCTCACTCTGGTGTTACAATAAATGGGACTAAGGTTACAACAGCTCAAATACAATAGTAGACCTCGTGGAGTCATTCATAAGAGTATTAAAGACATAACAGAAACAACCCCTTTAAGGAACAGTGCTTTAATTGTAAGAAGATAGGCCACCTAGCAAAAGATTGCAGCAGACCCAGACCAGCACTGAACCATGATGCAACGCTTAGATACCTCCCGAGGGGCAAACCCAAACCCTCTGGGATGGAACAACAATTGGCTCAGTTCGCAACCCTTCTAAAGAAGGACAAATCCAAGCACTCTGGGATAGATCAACGATTGGACCAGTTGATAACCCTCATACAAATCAAAATTGCCATGGGGAGGATGCAAAATCATTTACCGGTGCACAATCGCCGATGCACACTCATTAGAGAGACCCATTCCAGGATCGACCCTATGACGGGGTTCGGTCCCCAAAGATTGGTCGGAAGTGGGGTTCTGACAAGATGGTAGCGGGAGACCAATAGTCCTTGTTGTCTTAAAAGGGCGCAGGCAGCAGATTATGCTTACCGATACTGGCTCAGACGTTACCATCATCCACACCCCATACCCTGAAAGCCATGCAGCAGCGGGCAAGGGTTGTATAACCCTTAAAGGATTTAACGGTGATGCAACCACCGCGTATACAGGGAAGGCCACTGAACTTCAGTTGGGAGGCCTCACCTGTAAGGTCCCAGTGCCGATGCTGATGACCACCCCCGACGGAAGGGGAATTGTAGGGACTGATGTGTTGGATCAGTATGGCGCGGTGATAGATTATAATCAGGACTGTGTTTGGATGGGATTGGGAGATAAGGCAGGAGTGATAGAAATTTCAGATGCTCACTCAGTTTTTGCTATTAAAAAGCCATCAGAGTATGACCCTCTGGGAAGCGAAAATGAAGCTGTGGCAAAACTAATTCAGAAACACCTAGCGGTGTTTGCCACATGCAAGCACGACTGTGGAAAAATGGCAGGCAAGGAATCTATTGAGGGACGCCCCTCACTCATTCACTAAACAGTACCCCATCCCAAGGGAGAGTCATCCTTACATCCGAGACATCATAAAATCCCTAGTCGAGCAGGGTGTTCTTAGGATAGGCACTTTCACGACCAATTCGCACACATGGCCAGTTAAAAAGCCTGATAGCTGGTGACTGATTATTGATTACAGAAAGTTAAATTCTGTAACACCAGCCTGCTCACCGGTAGTAAGAGAAACGCCCACCATATTATCTCACATTCCCGCTGGTTCCAAGTACTTATATAGAAACATAGAAACATAGAAAATAGGTGCAGGAGTAGGCCATTCGGCCCTTCGAGCCTGCACCACCATTCAATAAGATCATGGCTGATCATTCACCTCAGTACCCCTTTCCTGCTTTCTCTCCATATCCCTTGATCCCTTTAGCCGTAAGGTCCATATCTAACTCTCTCTTGAATATATCTAACGAACTGGCATCAACAACTTTCTGTGGTAGCAAATTCCACAGGTTAACAACTCTCTTGAGTGAAGAAGTTTCTCCTCATCTCGGTCCTAAATGGCTTACCCCTTATCTTAGACTGTCACACCTGGTTCTGGACTTCCCCAGTATCGGGAACTTTCTTCCTGCCTCTAATCTGTCCAATCCCGTCAGAATTTTATATGTTTCTCTGAGATCCCCTCTCATTCTTCTAAACTCCAGTGAGTACAGGCCCAGTCGATCCAGCCTCTCCTCATATGTCAGTCCTGCCATTCCGGCAAACAATCGCTGCACTCCCTCAATAACAAGAACGTCCTTCCTCAGATTAGGAGACCAAAACTGAACACAATATTCCAGGTGAGGCCTCTCCAAGGCCCCGTGCAACTGCAGTAAGACCTCCATGCTTCTATACTCAAAATCCCCTAGCTATGAAGGCCAACATGCCATTTGCCTTCTTCACCGCCTGCTGTACCTGCATGCCAACTTTCAATGACTGATGTACCATGACACCCAGGTCTCGTTGCACCTCTCCTTTTCCTTCTCGACCCTCGACATCGCCAATGGATTCTGGAGTATCCCTGTTAAGAGGGAAGACCATTACAAATTTGTTTTCACATTTGAGGACCAGTGCTACACCTGGACATGCTTGCCTCAGGGGTTCCACAATGCCCCCACGATATTCCACAAAAGAATGGCTGCAATTTTAAAAGACTTTTCCCGCCCTACCTGCTTGCTGCAGTACGTAGACGACCTACTGCTGGCAACCAACAGCATGGAGGAGCATCTGTCGCTTTTGCACGAACTTTTGACATTGTTGGCTCAGGCGGGACTAAAGGTGAATCCCCGTAAGTCTCAATTAGTAAAAGAACGGGTCACCTTTCTAGGAGTGTCCATTTCTCCCCAACTCTCACAAGGTCGAGATAATACAGCGACTGTCATTACCCACTTCCAAAACAGCCCTACGATCATTCTTGGGTTTATTGGGGTACCAAAGGAACTTTATCCCAGGCTTTGCAGAGTGGGCAAAGCCCCTGTATGATTCAATAAAACTGCAGGGTGATGACATACGCCTGGCATGGACTGATGCCCACACCCAGTCCGTGGCTAAATTAAAAACTGCAGTGATACAGGCTGCATGTCTGATCCCTCCTGATCCCATGCAGCCCTTCCATTTGGAGGTCGGGGCCACAGAGCAAAGCCTCACTGCAGTTCTGTGCTAAACACGAGCTGATCGATTACAGCCCATTGCATATGCGTCTCGAATCCTGCAGGGGGCAGAAAAGACGTATACCACATGCGAGCGCCACCTACTGGTCGTCTTCTGGTCAGTACATCACTTTACCTTTATTACTGGGTTACAGGCTACAATCCTGCACAGCGGACACACACCTCTGAAACTACTGATGAAACCTGGAGATTCACTAATCTCATTGCAGTGCCTCAGCAAATGGACATTGAAATTAATGGAAAGAGACATTGATACCATTTCCAAACCCACCACCTTGCTGCCACAATTTTTGATCTATGAGGGGGACCTGCATGAATGTCCGTTACCCCTGATTAACTTTGAGACCCATCCTGTGCAGAAAGAGCCTATACAGGGTGCCCCAGATATCTACATCGATTGGTCCACATTGAGGGATCCCCTCACACTGGGTATGGGTTGTGGTATTGCCAGAAAGAACCATCCAGCGAAGATGCAACAGACAGTCTCCACAATATGCAGAAATCGCCGCACTTCTAACTGCTGTGAAGGAGACCTCAGATAGACCTGTGAATATTTGATCTGATAGTGCCTATGCTATAAACACCATGCTCTCCTTGCCCCTGAATACTGCACAGACCATGTTACGGATCCTCATGATTGTCAGGACGACACTGGCCAAGACCGAAGCCGAGGGACGATGGAGAAGTGGGAGCTGCAGCATGACTCACGATCATCATCAATCATCAATGTGCTTTGAGAAGCGACGGTGCACTGAAGATTGTACTATAGTAAATCCCCTACGTGTGGCATACACCTTACGAGGTGGGGACTGAGTCAGGCCATGCACTTTTCTCTCTCTCTCGCTAAGTTTAAAACCCATTATACAGCAGTCATCCATCTCACAGAAACATAAAGAGCAGAGCTATCAGAACCCTCTCAATATTTGATATGTGAGCCCTGAGGAGATAAACCATATGAGGAATCAAAAAGAATATTTCCCACTCAAACTGGGGAAGTTTAAGAATAAAAGTGTTTAGTAATGACCAAATTGATTCTGTGTATGTTTAAATGTTGAAAGTGTAGATTATATGGAAAGGCTGTAGTTTGAAGAGACAAAATGGATACCTTCTCCAAGTTCATGTCTCCATGGCTTTGAAACTCACCAAACTAGAAAAGATGTTAATTGGAAAGCCATTAACCTAATCAAAGGATGGCACCGGCCCTCCAGACAGACAAATGTATGAGGAGAAGCCAATCAGGAATGGCCCTGGAACCAAGACCCAATCCTGGGGCTTTCTGAGGAACAATGGACTTAAGGGATATAAAAACCAAGACCAGCCGAAACAACAGGCCGTGTGCTCAGCCAGCCAGAGGATAGTGATGTATACCTTTTTATACCTTTTTATAAATCATTATTATAACATTGTATCTGTTGTAACTAAGTCGATCCGTAGGATAGCTGACGACTACTGATAGATGTACATGTGTGTGTGTTTAATAAACTATTCCAAATTGTTTTAAAAGAATCAGTCTCACTGTCAATTTAATGCCAGAGATTTAGAAATCTTACAGACCTCACCAACGTCGAGGAGTGAGTGACCACCCTCATGGGCGCACTAGTCGGGACGGTAGCAGCCGGAGAGGCAGAGCCCCCGTTCGACAGTGACAGTTTGTGAATGAGATGGGCGTTTTCCGTGAGACCCCTTACCCTTGAGCCCACATGCCTTACAACATGTTGCTCCAAAATAACAATGCTTCCTCCTTCTTGCCTTCCTTCCACCTCCCCAACTGCTACCCATATTTCTGTTGCTTTGTGCTTACAGATGATGAGCCAGATGAGCGGCAGCCTGCCCGTCAGTCGCCATCGTCACACGACAGGGAAGATGAGGAGGAACAAGAGATGAGCGTGGTGACAGAGCGGGACCTGTCCTCAGTGCCAGCGAGTGGGGAGACCAGCTTGGTGAAAGAGCCCGCATTCTTAGGGTATCTAGATCCGGACGCTCTTGGTCCCAGTCGCCTGCAGCAACGCCCAGCGTGAGGGGAAGCTTGGGGGCCAGCTCTCCGGAGGGTACATCTGCCCAGGAGTCCTGCTCAGAGACAGGCTGATTGAGGACCTGGATTTGGAGGCTATGCCCAGGGAGTCCATGCAGATGCACCATGAGATTATGGGTGCATTACAGAGGGTGCCACAGACCATGGATGCACTTGCTACGAGTGTGGCAGAGGTAAGTAATCTCAAGCATTGCCCATGCCTCTCAGCAGTCCACTGAGCCCATCCTTGCCTGTCTAAACAGGTAAGTGGGCTCAACAAGCGATAATGGGGTCATAGAGATGATGGCATGTGCCATGGTCGACTTGGCAGCAGCCATGACATCACTGGCCGAAGCCACGCAAAATCTTCGTGATGTCATGCAGTCGCTGGTTGCTTGCATGCACTGTCACATTGCTACGTTTCAAGCTCAGTCTGCTCCGATGCAGTCTCAGAGTGATGTCATGCAAGCAGTGACCGCTGCTATCCTCTCTGTCATCCCCACAGTCCGACAGCACATATTGTTCCTGATGCTCTGACTCCAGCCTGGAGGACTGGCAGTGTGCCGCTGGAAATGGATACACCACCTTGGGTACTGTTGGGGGGAGCTGACTCATCAGGGGAAGGCAGCAGCAGCCAAGTCCATGGCACCAGGGGTGGCTCAGCTGCACAGGAGGGCAGGAAAAAGAGTGGGAGAGCTATAGTGATAGGGGATTCGATTGTAAGGGGAATAGATAGGCATTTTTGTGGCCGCAAACGAGACTCCAGGATGGTATGTTGCCTCCCTGGTGCAAGGGTCAAGGATGTCTCAGAGTGGCTGCAGTGCATTCTGGAGGGGGAGGGTGAACAGCCAGCTGTCATGGTGCATATAGGTACCAACGATATAGGTAAAAAATGGGATGAGGTCCTACAAGCTGAATTTAGGGAGTTAGGAATTAAATTAAAAAGTAGGACCTGAAAGGTAGTAATCTCAGGATTGCTACCAGTGCCACATGCTAGTCAGAGTAGGAATTGCAGGATAGCTCAAATGAATACTTGGCTTGAGGAATGGTGCAAGGGGGAGGGATTCAAATTCCTGGGACATTGGAACCGGTTCTGGGGGAGGTGGGACCAGTACAAACCGGACGGTCTGCACCTGGAGAGGACCGGAACCGATGTCCTCGGCGGAGTGTTTGCTAGTGCTGTTGGGGAGGGTTTAAACTAAAATGGCAGGGGATGGGAATCTATGCAGGGAGACAGAGGGAAGGAAAAAGGGGGCAGAAGCAAAAGTTGGAAGGAGAAAAGCAATAGTGGAGGGCAGAGAAATCAAGGGCAAAAATCAAAAAGGGCCACATTACAACATAATTCTAAAAGGACAAAGAGTGTTAAAAAAACAAGCCTGAAGGCTCTGAGTCTCAATGCGAGGAGCATTCGTAATAAGGTGGATGAATTGACTGCGTAGATAGCTGTTAACGGGTATGATGTAATTGGGATTACGGAGACGTGGCTCCAGAGTAACCAAGGCTGGGAACTCAACATCCAGAGGTATTCAATATTCAGGAAGGACAGACAGGAAGGAAAAGGAGGTGGGGTAGCATTACTGGTTAAAGAGGAGATTTAAGCAATAGCAAGAAGGATATTAGAGTGTATGATGTGGAATCTATATGGGTAGAGCTGCGAAACACCAAAGGACAGAAAACGTTAGTGGGAGTTGTGTACAGACCATCAAACAGTAGTAGTGAGGTTAGGGATGGCATCAAACAGGAAATTAGGGACGCGTGCAATAAGGGTACAGTAGTTATCATCGGTGACTTTAATCTACATATTGATTGGGCTACCCAAACTGGTAACAATACTGTGGAGGAGGATTTCCTGGAGTGTATAAGGGATGGTTTTCTCAACCAATATGTCGAGGAACCAACTAGAGAGCAGGCCATTCTAGACTTGATCTTGTGTAATGAGAGAGAATTAATTAGCAATCTGGTCATGCGGGGCCCCTTGGGGAAGAGTGACCATAATATGGTAGAATTCTTCATTAAGATGGAGAGTGACACAATGAATTCAGAGACGAGGGTCCTGAACTTAAAGAAAGGAAACTTCGACAGTATGAGACGTGAATTGGCTAGGATAGACTGGAGAATGATACTTACAGGGTTGACGGTGGCTATGCAATGGCAGACATTTAAAGATCACATGGATGAACTACAACAATTGTTCATCCCTGTGTGGCGTAAAAATAAAAAAGGGAAGGTGGCTCAACCATGGCTAACAAGGGAAATTAGGGAAAATGTTAAATCCAAGGAAGTGGCATATAAATTGGCAAGAAAAAGCAGCAAACCTGAGTACTAGGAGAAATTTAAAATTCAGCAGAGGAGGACTAAGGGTTTAATTAGGAGGAGGAAAATAGAGTACGAGAGTAAGCTTGCAGTGAACATAAAAACTGACTGCAAAAACTTCTATAGATATGTGAAGTGAAAAAGATTAGTGAAGACTAATGTAGGTCCCTTGCAGTCAGAATCAGGTGAATTCATAATGGGGAACAAGGAAATGGCAGACCAATTGAATAAATACTTTGGTTCTGTCTTCACTAAGGAAGACACGGATAACTAGGGGTCCGAGGGTCTAGCGAGAAGGGGGAACTGAGGGAAATCTTTATTAGTCAGGAAATGGTGTTAAGGAAATTGATGGGACTGAAAGCTGGTAAATCCCCAGGGCTTGATAGTCTGGATCCCAGAGTAATTAAGGAAGTGGCCCTAGAAATAGTAGATGCATTGGTGGTCATTTTCCAACATTCCATGGACTCTGGATCAGTTCCTATGGATTGGAGGGTAGCTAATGTAACACCACTTTTAAAAAAAGAAGGGAGAGAGAAATCGTGTAATTATAGACTGGTTAGCCTGACATCGGTAGTGGGGAAAATGCTGGAATCAATTATTAAAGATGTAATAGCAGCGCATCTGGAAAGCAGGGACAGGATCGGTCCAAGTCAGCATGGATTTATGAAAGGGAAATCATGCTTGACAAATCTTCTCGAGTTTTTTGAAGATGTAACTAGTAGAGTGGATAAGGGAGAACCAGTGGATGTGGTGTATTTGGACTTTCAAAAGGCTTTTGACAAGGTCCCACACAAGAGATTAGTGTGTAAAATTAAGGCACATGGTATGGGGGGTAATGTATTGACGTGGATAGAGAACTGGTTGGCAGACAGGAAGCAAAGAGTGGAAATAAACGGGTCCTTTTCAGAATGGCAGGCAGTGACTAGTGAGGTGCCGCAGGGTTCAGTGCTGGGACCCCAGCTATTTACAATATACATTAATGATTTAGACGAAGGAATTGAAGGTAATATCTCCAAGTTTGCAGATGACACTAAGCTGGGTGACAGTGCGAGCTGCGAGGAGGATGCTAAGAGACTGCAGGGGGACTTGGACAGGTTAGGTGAAGGGCAAATGCATGGCAGACACATTATAATGTGGATAAATGTGAGGTTATCCACTTTGGTGGTAAAAACAGGAAGGCAGATTATTATCTGAATGGTGACAGATTAGTAAAAAGGTGAGGTGCAAAGAGACCTGGGTGTCATGGTACATCAGTCATTGAAGGTAGGCATGCAGGTACAGCAGGCAGTAAAGAAAGCAAATGGCATGCTGGCCTTCATAGCGAGGGGATTTGAGTATAAGAGCAGGGAGGTCTTACTGCAGTTGTACAGGGCCTTGGTGAGACCACACCTTGAGTATTGTGTGCAGTTTTGAACTCCTAATCTGAGGAAGGACGTGCTTGCTATTGAGGGCTACTGGACAGACTAGATGCAGGTAGAATGTTGGGGAGGTCCAGAATCAGGGGTCACAGTCTAAAGATAATGGGTAAGCCGTATAGGACCGAGATGAGGAGAAAATTTTTCACCCAGAGAGTTTTGAACCTGTGGAATTCTCTGTCACAGAAAGTTGTTGAGTCCAGTTCGTCGGACATATTCAAAAGGGAGTTAGATGTGGCCCTTACGGCTAAAGGGATCGGGGGTATGGAGAGAAGGCAGTGGTGGGATACTGAGGTTGTATGATCAGCCATGATCATATTGAATGGCGGTGCAGGCTTGAAGGGCCGAATGGCCTACTTCTGCACCTATTTTCTATGTTTCTATGTTCTGTCCTTCCTCACGATGACAGCATTCCGGCTTCCACCTGACTGTCATTCCGCCTTTGCACCCGTCATGGACTGCACTCCAGCCATCCGAGACGGCCGCCGCCCATTTTGAGGCGCTAAATGAGGCGGCCGCACCTAATTTAGTGAGTGGGGCGCAAACGTGGTCGTTGCACCAGGACTGATGTCATGATCTGACTGATAGTCAGCAGCCAGGCACAAGCGTTTGGCACCACCGACAAACCTCTACTCAATTTTCCTGCAGAGTGCGGCGAGCTGCGCGCCCGATCGATAAGCCATCATGGTCGCATTAACACCCCTCCTGGTCGTTAACTGAGGCTCTAGACAACCGAATTTCCAGCCCAGAGAGTTAGATGGTATACAAGAGAGATTGCAAAATTATGAAAGGTTTTGAGAGGGTAAAGATTATTTCAACTTGTTGACAAATCACTAATACTGATTATCACTGAAACAATGAAGGACAAAGTTAGTTGAGTTTTTTTCCTGCAGATTCTAATTAGAACATGGAATGCTTTACCATAAGTGGCTCTTGGGGCAGAGACATAATTTAAAAGGGTATTTCATAATTATTTGCAAAGGACACAGGGAAAGGGCAGGGAAATGTTATTAAAGTAACTCGCTCCAGTTGAAGAACTAGCACTGGCACATGCACAAATAGCCTTCGTCTGTGCTGTAATTTCTATGATTCTATGATAGGTAGCACCAGCCTTATCTTCTCTGCCAGTGGTCTTTGCAGACACCCACAGAAGGCATCTCTGGAGTCAGGCAATTTTCCATGAAATACTGCATTAAAGAAGCCACATATGTCCTTTTTCACCATACACTACTCCTAAGCGTTTTCTTAAACTCGGTCTGGTAGCCTACTCACAAACTTTCTTAGGATTCTGATAGCTCTCCGTATTCTAGTGACACATTCCTGCATTTCAGCCCGGAATGTCTATGCTGTACTTGCATTTGGGAGCTACATGTTTTGGGGCATGTTCTTTCACTTGCACAGAGGCACAGGAAAGACGATTACCTGCTCCTGTGTTATGGTGCTTATGCCGCTGATGGAGGCTAAGTCATCACAAGTTCCATGAGGTGGCTGGATCCCGCTTTCATAGTTGGCTACGTTTTTTCTCCAAGTATGTTGCAGGATTACAGGATCTTGGAGCCTCGAAGGCATCAGTATTCAGGGACTTGCTGCTACTGGGCTTACCATCTGCATGCTTGAGACTCTCACAGCAGATGCCACTGATGTTGCCATGTGTTCAATGGCAGAGAGCAGTTCAGGCACCTGCTCTGTCATGGCGCCACTCCAATCAGAAAAAGCAGAACAATTCTAGGTGGTGGACTACCAAAATCATTTTCCAGATTATGTTCCAAAGAAAAAGGTGGCTGGCTTTCCTGTTCATGCTTGGATGCAAACTCCTGTCAGTTGTTGCACATCTTCAGATATTGACCTCAATGTCAAAATGTCGGTGCAATGTGGCTCAAACATCCTTTTCAAATGAGTACCTATGACATTTGAGTCCCATGATACCTGAAGGAAGAGTAGCTGTCTCTGTAGCCTTTGCACATCCTATCCCACTCCTCTGGCTCCCTCGTGTTGTTTGAATCGCATGGTGCCACATCCTCGTTTAAGCTATCTCCTTCCTCCCGGGTGAAAGTATCGGAGCTGGTACGGTGAAGTGTGGAAACAAGTGAGATCGGGTGATAATTAGTGGTTTGGGGCGGAAGAACTTGGGGCAAGATCTTGCTCCAGAAACTCCGGTATGATGTGCTCCCCCTTATTCCCATTATTACTATCATCATCTTCAATCTCATCATCTCCGTTGCATCATCTTGCCTTTGCATCTTTCCTACCATGTCCAACAGCTGCACAGCACCACATTGTGCTTCGCTCAAATGTATTTTTATGCCTGCTGTAACCCTCTGGCTATTTGTTGTGTACTCTGCGTCACGCCATCTTCAAGAGCCTGCATAACTTCATCACTGAAGCCGACTTTCCTTTCCTTCCTCTTTTGATCCATAAATGAACGATATTTCACACTACACTGCAGATTAATAGAACACATCAATTGTCTAAGCATGAGAGCAGGTGAATAGTGAATTACTTATTAGAATGCGATACTATATGCTATATTGCTCATAGCATGTTCCTGCCAAAGCCAAATTTTAAAAATATACTTCATGCGCAGAGAAGAATTTCACCCCAAATATCACATGTAACAAAGAAAATAGTACAATCAAGAAGGATTTGATTTGATTTGTATAATAATATGTATATTAACAATAATACTAGTTATTCCATACGTGTTGTCATCAATGGTGATCACAAATGGTAAGAAGAAGTGTTCAATAGAAGTAGCAGGAAACCATTGTAAAATTCCCGCAGAAATCCTTCATAGAAACCAATTATTACATGTGTTATTATGTGTTTTATGATTAAACCCATTTGAAAAATTAATTTGGTCAATTTGGAGTGAAGGAATGACTAAAAGCTCTGTGACGATGATTCATTTTTAAAGAAACTAAGCTGGTAGATCTGTATGATAGTTGACTCCATGTCATCCAATACATCTCAGATTTATACACAAACTGAAATGTTAATCCCGCTCAAAAGATGCAGTACTGGAGTCTAATTGAAGATTACTCCTAACAGAGCCTTTTAAACTTCTAGCAGATTGTTCATGGCACTGCTCACAACTAGTCAGAAGATATATGCGAGAGTGGACTTTCCTGACCTTCTGCCTTGTGAAATTCAGCAGGCGCAAAAGTCAGGAAAACGGGGAGGAGACCTGAATCGGTGGATCTCCATGCTTTGTACGTTGCCTCAGGATTTCTGAGGCTTTGCTGGCGGGGTGAGGGGGGAGCTGGAGCTTGACCTCCATCTGCAGTCAATACAAACTAATTGGAAACATGTTAATGAGATGGGAGGCTTTACTCATGGACTCGCACCCTATTTACCAGATTACTTGCTTGCTGGGTGTCCCAGGTCAGGGGTATCTTAGGTCAGTTAGATTTCATACGAGCTTCCTTTCCGTTTTTAGTACTTTTATAAATGCATGTCCTGAGGGTATTCGAGGGTATTTTCCGTTGGCGGGTAAGTTTCTCAGTTCTTTCTCTGTGTGACACAGAAATTTGCATGTATGATATTGGGAGTATAGTGGATGCAACTCAAGACTTTTATATTTTTATTAGCAGATTTCTCGTGATGTTCGATGGAAAGTAAATAGTGGCCAAGACTTTCTGCTATTGCAGAATTGGGGTGCACCTTCAGTGCGCTGGAATTTCCTGTGTGGCACGCTCTGTGCTGAAGGTTGAGAGATCAATTGCCATTAAGAAAGTGGCAAAACAGGAAAGGAGCGGGTCAGGAGAAAAATCTTTTTTGGAAACCCTCGGCTAACACCCTGATAAGAGCAACAAGATGGAGCTCCAGAATTCTGCTCCCCAGTGGGTGGGCACCCCATTAGAGCTGTAAGTAACACTGGTACTTTTCAAAACTCATCCTCAGGTTGTGGGCTTTTATTGCCCATCTCTAATTACCCTTTAGAAAGTGCAGGTTGGCCTTCTTCTGCAGTCCATGTGGTGAAGGTGCTTGTACAGTGCTGTTAGCGAGGGAGTTCCAGAATTTTAACCCAGAGATGATGAAGGAATGTCGATACATGCCCAAGTCAGGATGGCTTGGAGGTGATGGTGTTCCCATGCACCTGCTTCCCTTATCCTTCTATTTGAGATGGGATCATTATTGGGGCAAGGAGGTGGGCAGAAATCCTACTTCCACACACCTCCGGTGTTATTTCTAGGGTAGAAATTCCGACATCCCGGGCCGGTACGAAGTTTCTA
Source organism: Pristiophorus japonicus (assembly GCF_044704955.1). NCBI lineage: Eukaryota > Metazoa > Chordata > Chondrichthyes > Pristiophoridae > Pristiophorus > Pristiophorus japonicus. The sequence continues at coordinate 275,510,248 of NC_091979.1, read as the reverse complement.
CCAAGTTGCTTGATAGATCATCCGCAGATTGGGAGCGAGGACATTTGTGCGGGCAAGATTGCGGTATTTACCCATATCTTGCCCGGCAAATGTCCTCAAAACTCTTGCGCCTGATAGAAGCAGGCGTATAGCCTATTTTTATAGGCGTAAGAGTTTAAAAACCTATCAAAAGCATGATTAAAATAAAATTTTAAAAAACAATATTTATGTTAAAACCCTGCCCACTCAAGTAATGTTATTTTAAACCCTAACCCTAACTTTTTTTTAAAATCGGCAAAAATTTTTTCTTTAAAAAATATGTATAACAACTTTAATTTCTATTAGTGTATTGTGTGAGGTGTTTTTTAAATGTTTTATGTAATGTTTGTACGTTTTGGGGGTTTTCTCATTCATAGTAAAAGGAGATTCATAACTTACGAATCTCCTATTACTATGAATGAGAAAATACTTACCTGTGATTGGGTGTCCAGGCCCACGTGACTCCTGCGGACATCCCGACGTGCACGTGCTGCGACGCACAGTCACGAGATGCCTCTGGACCAGGATCTCCAGCGGGCCTCGCAGCTTAAGGTATTTTACATTCTATTCTATAGTGCTTTGCCTGCGGGAAGTCCTCGAGAGGAATTTCTGGGCCAATGTCTTTGAAGTGATCTTCTGCATAACAGACCATATTGCGTATTCTCTACAGTTTAAAGAAGGTGTCTGCCGTACCTAACCATTAAAGTGACTGCCACACAAACATGTTAAAATATAGAAACTTAATTATTACTAGAAACATGTGCAGACTTTATTTTTAGAAAGTTGTTTAAAGTTTTATTATTAGGTAGCATGAATGGGAACTTAGTGAGTTCTTAGCACCAAGAAGGGACTGCAGATAATGACATAGTTGAGGACAGAAGGAGGAAAATGCTAGAGGCTAGCCTTAATGGTCCAGAAGCCACCTCAAAACTTCCCTTTCAGGGTTTAAGAGTGGTGGCACACTGGACTGCCTTAAAATAAATGTATCAGGGCAGCTGCCAGGATTCACTTGCATGATGTGTTGCTGCTGGTCACAAATGAGCTACAGGCTGAGATTTAAGTCTGTTTCTTTTGAGGTAGGTGACTGCATTGGACAAGCAAGGGAGTACATGTGGCCATATGGGTGCAATCTATGATTCCTTACACCTTTGAGAATGCTTCCACTCTGTAAAATTGCAGTGACCTGTAATGTTATCAATGGTTGTCCGTGGGGAATTGGATAAAATTGCTTGCAGTAGCAAACAATGCAACCATGACTTGCTTAATGCATCAATGCACAGCTGATTGACTAATGTTAGTAATGTCCCCAGTGGCAGCCTGGAATGACCCCTAGCAAAAACGTTCAGGGCAGTTGTGACCTTAACAGCTATTGGTAGTGCAATGGCACTGGGGCAGGCATTGGTTGAGGGGGTCGCAAAGCTACTGGGCTGTTCTCATCATGAGAGATAGCATCATCCTCCATTCTCAGTGCATGACTGCTACTGCTACTGGGCTACAGCTCAGTACCTCCACAGATGTGAAGGAGGGCAGACTCAAGGAGGTTACTGAGTCAAATGAAGCCTTTCTCTTCTTTCCAAAGAGGATGAGATAGTTGAGCCAAAGGACTACACAGCTCCGGTATGAGTATTCCTGGCAAAATGCTATTATTGATTTTACAGATTCCTGCAAGGAAATCCCAGGTGCAAAGGGTGCCTCCATGGTTCACTGCAGTGTTTTGATGCCGCGTATGAGAATCTCACCTTAGTGTAATATAGTGTGAAATATTCCGAAACCCCATGCCCCCAGCGAGGGGCTCACGTGCAGTGAGTGACTTGTCGGAAAAATTGGGTGTACTGCTGCACGCAAGGCCCCACTAGTGGCGTGGGGAGTGGGGTCTCAGAAACATTCACCCTGTGCCCTGGTAACACAATCCCATTTCTAACTTCATTACTTTTCAATGTTATCACACAGCAAGGAAGAAAGTAAATCTAACCATTTTTCTGCCCCAATAAACCAACTATGAAATAATGAGGTCCAATCTGGCAGCAGTGGCTGAAATGACTATGGACGTTATTTCTGGTACGGGTGGTAAAAAGGGGTTTTCAGATCGCCAGCTTCTCGCCCATTCTCAAAACACCTAGTTTAGATTTTTGAAAATGGGCATTACCATGAGAAATATCAAATGGGCGGTAGAGTTAAATTTTTCTGACCTTCTGCCGTAAAGTGTGACCGTCCTTAGCAATGGCATGGCAATGCTCAAGTCCTGCGATTCAGGAGGCCAAGTATCACCATGACATGCGCAGAAGAGGAGATACAGAGAGAGGGAGCTCAGAGGGACTGAAGGTGTGGCTGGGTGTGGTGTGGCTGCTTTAGGAAGAAGGAGGGAGACTTTAGAGCTTCACAGCAAGTAGGCAAACAAAAAGTAGCTGTTAACAGCCACTTATTTGACCGAATTTGCCCTATAATGGAGGGAGAGGAAGAGGCATCACAGCACGCTGTGGAGACTGACGCTGGAGAGAGCAGTGAGGCGGGAGAGGAGCACATTGGAGGCTGCAAAAGAGCCAGGAGGTTCTCGGACGAGGCAAATGCCTCCCTCCTGCGGGAGGTCGAGTCACGCTGGGGTGATTTGACACAGGGAGGGCGTGAGAAGCCCACCCCAAAGGCCTACCAGAGGATATGGACCGAGATAGCAGAGGTGGTCTCGTCGGCGACCAACGAGATTCATGAAGGCAACCAATGTCGCAAACGATGGACCGACCTTGTGGGATCCGCAAGAGTAAGTATTACATTGATTTACATGTACTTATATTTATATAATTTGATTTGTAACAGTCATGAGTGACTATCAGCAGATGTGAGGTCTTGCACTCTTACCGGGAGTATTTTACTCAAAGCCTGCGGTCACGGTGTACGTCTTTAGGTAAAGAATGATAATAATCATAATAATCATGATCACATCTGTCGGTTATGTGTTGTAACAGTCTCTGTGACAGTACCTAGCAATGATATCAAGCAATGATCTCATGCCATGTCGTCCTGTCACCTTTTACAGAAGAAGCTATCGACGACGAGATCTATGCAGAGGCGAATGGGTGGGGGGGCCTCCAGTCCCCAGCGGCATCACTGGGATGGAGGAGCGGGTGTTAGCACTCGTGGGGAAGCACTCCCGGACAGCCACGGACACGTCTGCAGACCCTGAAGTGATGCCACGTGAGTAACGCTTACACCATTGCGTGATGTAAAGTCAATAGATGCCACACCAACTCATATCTGACCAATCATATATGATAGATGAGTTCTAAAAGTGTCATAGAAATAATGCTGGTCTAATGAAAATCATTGCAATCCACAATGTGTTGAAGGTCATGAAATGTGATGTCTGCGATGATTTTGAGAGCGGTGGTGCTTTTGTCGTGCTTATGCTGTGTGTAGCGCTGGACTCACCTTGTTACCCGAGCACCCCTTCTCCTCTAACAACCTCATTTGTTTCTCGCAGCTCAGCCAGCAGCGCAGCCCTAGGCAAGGCCACAGGGGCCAGAAGGTGGGGGCAGGGGCAGGAGTCGGCAGAAGATCCTACTATACCTGGTGCTGAGGAGCTCCAATTGTCACCCATCAATCTGCTGGGTCTGTTCTCGATGGATGAGAGCGCAGATTTCAAAGAACCTGCATCGCCATGCTCCAGAACCCATTCCACCCCAAGGCCATCTATTGGTCCTCCGGTCATTCCCGCCTCCACTCTGGAGGTACCGGTCCCAAGCACCTCTCCACAGGGCACCCCATTTGTCCCCAGGACGGCGCCGACCCCGCAGAGGCCTCGTGGACTTAGCAGGTCTGTTCCATGAGTGCAACATGACAGCGGAGAGATGGTTGTCCAGGAGGATTGTAGACATTGGTGACCAGTTCATCGAAGCTTTGGGGGGCATATTCTGACACCTGGCCACCATGTCCGAGTACATTCCTCGTATGGCGGAGTCCCTGGATGCGATAGCCAGGAACACTGCTGTCACAGGCCTCGCAGTGGTCCCAGAGCGCGGCATTCCACCCCTAGTTCCGCACCACCACTGCGAACGACAGATGCGAGCAAGGACCAAGATCCTGTTCCTGCATCAGAGAATGTTGTCCCTTCAGCACCCGCTGCTCGCATACCCGTTCAACTAACGCGTCTGCCTTCATCCCCACCCGCAATGAGGCATCGCCTGAGGAGCTCCTCGGCCAGGCACCGTGGAGCGAGGAGGGGAAGAGATAGAGGTGAGGAGAAGAAAGAGAGGGGGGAAGGAAAGTGAGGTGCATGTGCGCAGGTGATGGCTGTGTTATATACATGGAGTCGGCTTCGCCATCAAAAACGAGCTGGTTGACCGCCTCAAAGACTTCCCCTGCGGGGCTAACGAACGCCTCATGACTCTCCGACTCACCCTATCCCGGAACCAGTGCGCCACAGTCAGCAGTGTGTATGCCCCGACATTCGATGTAACTGATGAGGCTAAAGAGGGTTTTTACACCAACCTCGAAAAATCCCTGTCCTGCGTCCCCACGGGTGACAAACTGATCCTCCTCGGTGACTTCAACTTCAGGGTTGGCAAGGACACAGACCTCTGGGGGGGGGGGGCATGATTGGCAGAGAGGGAGTAGGGAAAGCCAACTCCAGTAGTACCCTACTCCTGACAAAATGTCTAGAGCATGAACTTGTCATCACCAACACCTTGTTCCACCAGAGGGACAAATATAAGGCATTGTGGCAACACCCTCACTCCAAGCACTGGCATCTGCTCGAATTTGTCATTGTCCGAACCAGGGATCGCAAGGATGTGCGCATCACCCGCGCCATGACAGGAGCCGACGACTGCTGGATGGACCACCGCCTAATCCGATCCATCATTGAAATCAACATAGCCCCAAAATGGAGGAGGCAGCAGAAACAGTGCCACAACAAAGTCAATGCCGGGGCACTTAAGGACCCAGCTAAGAGAACCCTATACAGTCAGCGCCTCACAGCTAACCTAGCGTGCCTTGATGACCCCGAGACACAGAATGCTCACTGCGCTTGGTCTGCCCTCCAGGCCTCCATAACCAGTGCCTGCAAAGAAACACTCAGTCGTTCAACCAGGAAACACCAGGGCTGGTTTGATGAGAATGATCAGGGGATCCAAAAGCTAATAGATCGCATGCGCAGGGCATTTCTGAGCTTTAAACAACAACCCAACATGGGAGCAGCAAAGCAGCATTACAGACTGCTCAAGGCTGAGGTCCAACAAAAAACCCGGGACCTAAAGGACAGGTGGTGGATGGAGAAAGCACAGGAGATACAGCAGCTGGCCGGCAACTATGATGGGCGAGGATTCTTCATCGCAGTCAAAGCCACCTACAGTCCAAACATCCAAGACCCCACCCCACTGCTGGCCAAGAACGGGGAAACACTCATCAAGGACACCGAGGCAGTCAGGGCCCACTGGAAAGAGCACTTCGAAGATCTCCTCAATTTGTTGCAATGTATGGGGGCTAGAGACCACGCTCCTGCTTTGCCTTTATATTCTGTGTTGCTGGACATGTTGACCATGTGATTTATGTTAATGGTGGAAAATGTGGGATGTGGGCAGGGGTTGGGTGTTATTGACTGTGTTACTTATGATTTCAGACCAATGTTACTATTAAACTTTTGTTATTGAACATAACCGTGTTGCGCATTGTCTCAGATAGCTGGACCATTACACACTGTGATTCCTTACCGTGAAAGGGTTAAATCCAATTTAACATCAATCAACGTAAACTTTAACTGGCACCAAGGTGATGGGCACCATTGATGTCTGAGCTGCACACACACAGCAGTGTGTCAGCGTTGTCACTCACATCAGCGCTCTTTCAGGCAAATCTTTCTGATATCAGCTCCTTACGTAAGAGTGGGATTTAACAAATGCCAGCCATACCACTGGCGTCCGTCCCGGTTAATTCCACTTTTTGTGGGCGGATTTTTGAGCGGGCGATATTCTGGGCGATATGTGTGTGAGGTGGTGAAATTGATGGTGGGCGATCTCCATGGCTGCTAGTTTGAGTAAATATGTTCTTTATGACAAAAAACAGTCGCCGGGCGTTATTATTGAATCTTGGCGTTAAGTCCGTGAGGAAGGTAACGCTGGGCGATAAAATAGGCGCAGAAATCGCCCAATCTGATGATTCCGCCCCCAAAAAGTGGGCGAGCGGTAATATTTTTTATCGCCGTTAAACACATGGGGAAAGTAACACTCGCCGACAAGTCTCCTAAAAAAGTCCGTCAGTTTCCATTCTGTGCCAAAATGGCCGATATCTGGGCGTTATACGTCATTTCAGTGGTTAAATGGGCGTTAAGTGGGTGTTAAGCAGGCAAAAAAGTGGAGGTTCTAATGCTATGTCATCTTGTAAATGAAGAGAATAGTGCTCATGTTATCATTCATGGTGATGTACTTTAGAAATGCTACAGTAAACCACAGGGGTTGGTGTGGCAGCTCCAAACATTGCCACTCAAGTGTAGAAGTAATTCAGCCCAAGGCACAATTTGTGAACTCCATCAGCTCGGCTGTTTCCAGAGAATGTCATGCAAGAGAAATCCTGATGCTAAACTGACACAAACACAAAGACTTTGGCAGTGTACCATGTTCTTTTTTAAGGTCAGAGGTTATCTGTTAGTAAGGACTCTATATCTTCAGACCTCATCTCATCTTTTCATTCCTCCCATGTGATATTGTTACATATAATGCAGTCGCATTTTTTCAGATTGCTGTTCCAGAAAATATTTACAAACAATTTGACATGCTGTCAGCTAGTAGACAAGCAGCACACAGTACAAGGGATATAACATACTTCTCTGCTTTTCAGGCTCTGAGCTATAAATTAATTTTATATTTGTTTGACAAATGTTTATTTTTGCGGGTGAATCTGTGAGTGTTGTTTCAATTATGTAGTGCTCTTAAATGCAGCCACTTCACTATGAAGCATGCATGAGGATTGACATCCTGTCAAGATTTCACAGAGTAGTACAATGCAAACTGATCCCATCTCTGAACAGGCACATTCTTTTATAAACACCCTGCCATCTTGTAATTATGCTTCAGCTTTGCATAATTTCAATTGCTTACCTTGGTTTTTCCATTTCAAGTAAGAATCCACTGAGTGCAGGCCAAAAATAAGAGCCTTTCAGCAGCTAATGGTGCAACTGGAGAATTTTGGCTATGAGGAAAGATTAGAGATGCTGGGTCTGTTTTCTTTGGAACAGAGGAGGCTGAAGGGAGACCTGATTGAGGTGTATAAAATTATGAGGGGCCTGGATAGAGTGGATAGGAAGGACCTGTTTCCCTTGACAGAGGGGTCAACCACCAGGGAGCATAGATTTAAAGTAATTGGGGGGAGGAACAGAGCAGATATGAGGGGAAATGTCTTTACCCAGAGGGTGGTGGGAGTCTAGAACTCACTGCCTGAAAGGGTGGTAGAGGCAGAAAGCCTCACCACATTTAAAAAATACTTGGATGGACTCTTGAAGTGCCCTAACCTACAGGGCTACGGACCAAGAGCTGGAAAGTGGGATTAGGCTGGATAGCTCTTGGTCGGCTGGCCCAGATATGATGGGCCGAAATGGCCTCCTTCCGTGCTGTAAATTTCTATGATTCTATAACATTTTGGTCTTTAAACTTTATTATGCCACTCAATAGTAAGCCATTTAGGGCCGAGATGAGGAGAAACTTCTTCACTCAGAGAATTGTGAACCTGTGGAATTCTCTACCACAGAAAGTTGTTGAGGCCAGTTTGTTAGATATATTCAAAAGTGAGTTAGATGTGGCTCTTATGGCTTAAAGGGATCAAGAGGTATGGAGAGAAAACAGGAATGGGTATTGAAGTTGCATGATCAGCCATGATTATATTGAATGGTGGTGCAGGCTCGAAGGGCCAAGTGGCCTACTCCTGCACCTATTTTCTATGTTTCTATGTTTCTATGGTACAATGTAAATTTCGCACCCACAATTTTCCACACAAGTTCACAATCTTGGTCAAGCTAGCATAAATGGTGCTGAGCGAATTGTAAGATGTATCCCCACAGTAAGGGAGGGAAATGTAGAGGGTATGGAAACCCACACTGCTTCAATACACTCAATGCTCAATGTTTGTAGTTACCTAACTGATGGTTAAAATGTGCCTCTTTTTGGTCACCTCTAGTCCCGATGTCTCCAGTGTCATCCTAGCTGTGCTCTCAAACTCTACCCTCTATAAACTTGTTCAAAACTCAGCTGCCAGTGATTTTGTGCTTGCCGGCCTACATCGGCTCGGCATCCCTGGATACATTGAATTTTAAATTGTCAACTTCACTTTCAAATCCCTCCATGGCCTCACCCCACCCAATCCCTGCAACCTCCTCTGGCCTTACATCCCTTCCCACATGCTTTGGTGCTCCTATTCTGGGTCTTTTTTGTGCATCCTTCCTCCATTCGCCTTACATTGGGAGTAAAGTCTTCAGCTGCCTCAGTTCTACTCTTTGGAATTCTCTGCCTCTCCACCTTCAAAAATTTCTCCAGCCCCTCTTTTAGACCAAGCTTTTGGTCACCATTCCTAATTCTCCAACTCTGACTCGTTGTCCGTTCTTTTATTCCTTCTATCTATTTTTCTCTCCCCCCCCCCCCCCCCACCCCCCACAATGTAAAGCGCCCTGGGACATTTTCTATGCTAAATATGCTGTTTAAGTGCAAGTTGTTGTTGCTTTCCTAGTTTTTGTGTTGTAATATGCTTTTCGATGATGTAAGATACCTACTTCACTGTTAAACTTGGTAAATAATTTGTGGCTATATTAAATTATCCACATATGTATTACATTTAACGGTTAAAAGACGGGGATGAAATTGCCCTTCCCAATAAGGCCTCTGGCCGCTTGAAAGCAGTGGCCATGGGGCAATGCGGAATGGTCACCGACTCTCTGCGGAAGGGCTGCCATTTTGTAAATTGCCCTCCCTCAGGGTCGGAGAGCTGTAGGGAACCGCTCCGCCCGTGTTCCCGCCACAGCGAGCACATGCCGAGGCCCTACCGACCGGCGGTAGCATCTTCCCAAAATTGGCTAGCGGGAAATATCCCTTTTGCAGAATTGCCCCGCGGGAGCGTCACCGCCTACCGGTGCCCCCGACAGCTTTTTCTGTCGGTGGATTTCTTCTTGGTCAGCGGTGCGGCCGCCCTTAAAGGGGAGGTGGCGCTGCCGGCAATGCCATTTTATTTTTTATTGTCAGCCAACTGCCAGGTCTGCCCCGACCATTATACCCCCAGGTTCGGCCGGGCCACCAACAGGCAGCCTGGCACCCCCTCTAGGGTGCCAGGCCACTGGCCCGGCCAAAACCCTCAGTGGTGGCCCAGTGTTTGCCAGTGAAGTGGCTACCGAGTTCGCAACGGCTGTCCACTTTAACTGAAAGGGAGTGATGTTGTGACACGTCTGCGTGACACGGCACGTCATCAGCACGGTGCTGATGACTGGTTCGGGCGGTGGACCCACTGCATGGGCACTTCTGCCCCTCAGTCACCACGACTTCTGCCCCGAGCCAAAAAAAAACTACAAAGTGCCAAATATCGACAGCATCACTGACACAACCCACCTTCAATAAACGGAGTGTGCGCCCCGTCTCAGGCAGAGGTCAATTTCTACCACGATGTGTTTAATTTAACATAGCCACAAATTATCTAACATAACTTTATATAATGGAAAGAAGAAAGAAAGACTTGCATTTAAATAGCGCCTTTCGCAACCTCGGGACGTCTCAAAACGATTTACAACCAATGAAGTACTTTTGAAGTGGGTTACTGTTGGAATGTAGGAAAAGTGGCAGCCAATTTGCACAAGCAAGGTCCCACAAACAGCAATGTGATAATGACCAGATCCCCTGTTTTAGGAGTAGGTTGAGGGATAAATGTTGTTCAGGACACCAGGAGAACTTACTGTCTCTTCTTGAATACTGCCATGGGATATTTAACGTCCACCTGAGAGGGCAGAGGTGGCATCGATTTAATGTCTCATCCGAAAGACAGCACCTCTGACATTGCAGCACTCCCTCTGTACTGCACTGAAGTGCCAGCCTAGGTTATGTACTCAAGTCTCTGGAGTGGGACTTGAACCCACAACCTTGTGATTCAGAGGTAAGAGTGTGACCATTGAGTCAAGACTGACTAGCAAAGAGTCTGTTTATTACTGAGTGCTATTAGCCATCAGTTTGATAACTACAATTAGTGAATGTTAACAGACTAGTGATTCTTTTTGTTAAGCTCATGATGTACATGGAAGATGATTATGCTACTGCAAGATTGGAAGACAGTTTCATTTACTACTGATATGCATTCTTTCATCAATATTAGGGGCTGATTATTGGGAATTTGATTACTTAAATTTTAGCTGTCTTCAGTCACTGGTATCTTTCTTCAGCTGCCACTAAGCTGAAGTTGAGGTAAATATAATTCTTTCTGATGTTAACGCCAGTATCCTATTCCCATGTGGAATGTGCACTTTTAGTCATTATAACCAATGTCTAAATCTTTAAAACATGTCTTATGAAGTTGCTTTGTAGATGTGTTTCGTTAAAGAGTATATATTTTTCTATGTGTCGCCTTTATTTTCTCAGAAAACAAATCACCTTAGACAGACTGTTAAAAAGAAAAAGAAAAGCCCTTCAGTAAGGTCAATTTTCTGCAGGAGTAAAGTCAACATCACTTTATATCATTTTGCTAAGCAACCCATGTAAGATGCACAAATTTCTTTCCTAATGCTCTTCAGATAATTAACTCACACGGAAAGCTAGTCTGAAAGATGACTGAATCAGGGATCAGATAAGGAACTTGAAATGCCAGGCTTCAAAGGTCCTAGTTTTCCCGTCTTTCGTGGAAAACCCGTCTCCTTGTGAGAAAATACATTTTTGACATAGCTACAATTTAGCCTTGTTTGAATGTAACTACTGTTGATGTATGGTGATGTATGGAATAAAGTTAATGGCAGCAAGGCACAGTAAGCACAAAGGCCTATTGTATGATGTGTGCCAGCATACGTATTGTGTGGTAAGCGAGTCATCTTTCTTGGAACTGAACCAAACAAATGCTGAGAGAGTTGTTTGTGCAGTCTGTTCTAGGAAGAGACCATCGGTGATTATCCAACTCTGGTGCAGATTACAGTGACTTTTTTTTAGCTGTATCTGGCTATTTGCTCCCAGAGGAGTAAGGTGATGACTGATAATGCCTTGGGATTATTACAAACAGTAGAACACTGAGCTATACAAAACTGAACATGTGTGCCCCTGAATATCATAAGCATGCTTCTGCATATTTCTATTTATGATTTTAGGTAATTTCCTAACATGCAAGTATTAAACAACCTCTTTTAAAAAAAATTTTGCAGAATTAAATTTCCTTTCAAAACATTTTTATGCTTAATAAAATAAAACATCTACCCAAACTAATCTGTAATTTATAATATTGATAGTAATGTGCAGCCAAACAATGCTACATACTTCTGACCCCATTACAGCCAATAAACCAGGTTACAAAATGCTATTATAAAATAAACTTTAGTCTGCATGATATAGAGAACAAATATCCAGCAGTGTTTGAAGCAGTTATTAAATGTCATGGTTCAGTTGAAGCACAGAAACCATTCAAAGTCCATTCTCATAGTTCAAGACATCATCACAACCATTCAGTCTGCCTTGTGACTCTGCCATTTATTATCATAAACGTATTCACAGCATTACTTATTTTACTTCTAGGATGGAGATTGCACATAATTAAAGAATAAGTTGGGATATTTTTAAGTTATTGAGTCAAACCTCATGTCCCTAACTACTATGTGTGCGGGAAGTGTATCCAGCTGCAGCTCCTATCAGACCGCATTGGGGCACTGGAGCTGCGCGTGGATTCACTCTGGAGCATCCGTGATACTGAGGATGGCATGAACAGCATGTTTAATGAGTTGGTCACACCGCAGGTAAAGGTTGCACAGGCAGAAAGGGAAAGGGTGACCATCAGACAGAGCAGGAGTAGGAAGGTAGTGCAGGGGTCCCCTGCAGTCACCTCCCTCCAAAACAGATATACCGCTGTGGATACTGTTGGGGGAGATGGCTTATCAGGGGAAGGCAGCAGCAGCCAAGTTAATGGAACCATGGGTGGCTCTGCTGCACAGGAGGGCAGGAAAAAGAGTGGGAGAGCTATAGTGGCAAGGGATTCTATTGTAAGGGGAATAGATAGGCAATCGAGACTCCAGGATGGTATGTTGCCTCCCTGGTGCAATGGTCAAGGATGTCTCGGAGCGGTTGCAAGGCAATCTGGAGAGGGAGGGTGAACAGCCAGTTGTTGTGGTGCATATAGGTACCAACAAGATAGGTAAAAAACGGGATGAGGTCCTACAAGCTGAATTTAGGGAGCTAGGAATTAAATTAAAAAGTATGACCTCAAAGTTAGCAATCTCAGGATTGAGGAATGGTGCAAGAGGGAGGGATTCAAATTCCTGGGATATTGGAACCGGTTCTGGGGGAGGTGGGTACAGTACAGACCAGACGGTCAGCACCTGGGCAGGACCGGAAACAATGTCCTAGGGGGAGTGTTTGCTAGTGCTGTTGGGGAGGGTTTAAACTACTATGGCAGGGGGATGGGAATCTATGCAGGGGGAGGGAAGTAACATGGGGGCAGAAGCAAAAGGTAGAAAGGAGATAAGGAAAAAAGGAGGGCAGAGAAATCAAAGGCAAAAATCAAAAAGGGCCACATTACAACATAATTCTAAAAGGACAAAGAGTGTTAAAAAAAACAAGCCTGAAGGCTCTGTGTCTCAATGTGAGGAGCATTCGTAACAAGGTGGATGAATTAACTGTGCAGATAGCTGTTAACAGATATGATGTAATTGGGATTACGGAGACATGGCTCCAGGATGACAAAGTCTGGGAACTCAATATCCAGGGGTATGCAATATTCAGGAAGGATAGACAGAAAGGAAGAGGAGGTGGGGTCGCGTTGCTGGTTAAAATGGTGATTAACGCAATAATAAGGAATGACATTAGCTTGGATGATGTGGAATCTGTATGGGTAGAGCTGCTGAACACGAAAGGGCAGAAAACGCTACTGGGAGTTGTGTACAGAACACCAAACAGCAGTAGTGAGGTTGGGGATGGCATCAAACAGAAAATTAAAGATGTGTGCAATAAAGGTACAGCAGTTATCATGGGTAACTTTAATCTACATATAGATTGGGCTAACCAAACTGGTAGCAATGTGGTGGAGGAAGATTTCCTGGAGTGTATAAGGGATGGTTTTCTAGACCAATATGTCGAGGAACCAACTAGAGAGCAGGCCATCCTAGACTGGGTGTTGTGTAATGAGAGAGGATTAATTAGTAATCTTGTTGTGTGAGGCCCCTTGGGGAAGAGTGACCATAATATGTTAGAATTCTTCATTAAGATGGAGAGTGGCACAGTTAATTCAGAGACTAGGGTCCTGAACTTAGGGAAAGATAACTTCGATGGTATGAAATGTGAATTGGCTAGGATAGACTGGCGAATGATACTTAAAGGGTTGACGGTGGATAGGCAATGGCAGACATTTAAGGATCACATGGATGAACTTCAACAATTCTACATCCCTGTCTGGCGTAAAAGTAAAACGGGGAAGGTGGCTCACACGTGGCTAGCAAGGGAAATTAGGGAGAGCGTTAAATCCAAGGAAGAGGCATATAAATTGGCCAGAAAAAGCAGAAAACCTGAGGACTGGGAGAAATTTAGAATTCAGCAGAGGAGGACAAAGGGTGGAAAATAGAGTATGAGAGCAAGCTTGCAGGGAACATAAAAACTGACTGCAAAAGCTTCTATAGATATGTGAAGAGAAAAAGATTAGTGAAGACTAATGTAGGTCCCTTGCAGTCAGAATCAGGTGAATTAATAATGGGGAACAAAGAAATGGCGGACCAATTGAACAAATACTTTGGTTCTGTCTTCACTAAAGAAGACACGGATAACTAGGGGTCCGAGGGTCTAGCGAGAAGGGGGAACTGAGGGAAATCCTTATTAGTCAGGAAATGGTGTTAAGGAAATTGATGGGACTGAAAGCTGGTAAATCCCCAGGGCCTGATAGTCTGGATCCCAGAGTAATTAAGGAAGTGGCCCTAGAAATAGTAGATGCATTGGTGGTCATTTTCCAACATTCCATGGACTCTGGATCAGTTCCTATGGATTGGAGGGTAGCTAATGTAACACCACTTTTTAAAAAAGGAGGGAGAGAGAAAACAGGGAATTATAGACCGGTTAGCCTGACATCAGTGGTGGGGAAAATGCTGGAATCAATTATTAAAGATGTAATAGCAGCGCATCTGGAAAGCAGTGACAGGATCGGTCCAAGACAGCATGAATTTATGAAAGGGAAATCATGCTTGACAAATCCTCTATAGAATTTTTTGAGAATGTAACTAGTAGAGTGGACAAGGGAGAACCAGTGGATGTGGTGTATTTGGACTTTCAAAAGGCTTTTGGCAAGGTCCCACACAAGAGATTAGTGTGCAAAATTAAAGTACATGGTATTGGGGGTAATGTATTGATATGGATAGAGAACTGGTTGGCAGACAGGAAGCAAAGAGTAGGAATAAACGGGTCCTTTTCAGAATGGCGGGTAGTGACTAGTTGGGTACCGCAAGGTTCAGTGCTGGGACTCCAGCTATTTACAATATACGTTAATAATTTAGACAAAGGAATTGAATGTAATATCTCCAAGTTTGCAGATGACACTAAGCTGGGTGGCAGTGTGTGCTGTGATGAGGACGCTAAGAGGCTGCAGGGTGACTTGGACAGGTTAGGTGAGTGGGCAAATGCATGGCAGATGCATATAATGTAGATAAATGTGAGATATCCACTTTGGTGGCAAAACAGGAAGGCAGAATAATATCTGAATGGTGACAGATTAGGAAAAGGGGAGGTGCAACAAGACCTGGGTGTTATGGTACATCAGTCAAAAGTTAGCATGCAGGTACAGCAGGCGGTGAAGAAAGCAAATGGCATGTTGGCCTTCATAGCGAGGGGATTTGAGTATAGGAGCAGGGAGGTCTTACTGCAGTTGTACAGGGCCTTAGTGAGGCCACACCTTGAATATTGTGTACAGTTTTGGTCTCCTAATTTGAGGAAGGACATTCTTGCTCTTGAGGGAGTGCAGCGAAGCTTCACCAGACTGATTCCCGAAATGGCAGGACTAACATATGAAGAATGACTGGATCGACTGGGCTTATATTCACTGGAATTTAGAAGAATGAGAGGGGATCTCATTGAAACATATAAAATTCTGACGGAATTGGACAGGTTAGATGCAGGAAGAATGTTCCCAATGTTGGGGAAGTCCAGAACTAGGGGTCACAGTCTAAGGATAAGGGGTAAGCCCTTTAGGACCGAGATGAGGAGAAACTTCTTCACTCAGAGAGTTGTGAACCTGTGGAATTCTCTACCACAGAAAGTTGTTCAGGCCAGTTCGTTAGATATATTCAAAAGGGAGTTAGATGTGGCCCTTACGGCTAAAGGGATCGGGGGTATGGAGAGAAAGCAGGAATGGAGTACAAAAGTGGTATGATCAGCCGTGATCATATTGAATGGTGGTGCAGGCTCAAAGGGCCAAATGGTCTACTCCTGTACCTATTTTCTATGTTTCTATGTTTCTATGTCTCTCTCGGCCTTACAAGTTGCGTCCTCCTCAATTCATTCACCAACATTGTCCTCTAGATAAGCTGGACCACTGGCTCAAGAAGAGAGTGATGTTCGAGAACCAAGGCCTAGAAATTGGCCTCCATAGCACCTCCTGTTATTGCCTCTGGTAGGTCAATAACGGGGCGCTAATGGCTTACCGACAGGGCACGGCGAGAAAATCGACTCCCGCTATATTCGGTGTGAGGTTTGTGGCAGCGGTCTGGCGTTGTGCCCCGATCGCCTTAGCCTGGAGATCGTGATGTCATCACATGCGCATCGCTCCGGTAGCACCCCGGACCCAAACTTCAGTTCTGCCCTTGCAGCATCGCTGGGCGAAACCACCGGCAGCTACAGGAGGCATTCATCAGGAGCCCGGGTGTTTCAGGGGCGATGTTTAAAGGTGAGGTGGCTGAGAGAAGTAAAAGAAATGCTGACATTTTCTCTTTGAATTTTTTAGATGCTTTTCCCACGCGATCGATCAGACCGGCACTCTGCTGCAGTGCATCGGGCTAATCAAGCCAGATCGTGGCTGCCGTTGGAGTCTAGGTAAGTTTTTCCTTTGCAGGGCCTGCAGCAATGGGAGAGAAGGAGCCTTCCAACGCGGCAGCGCTGCACAGCCCATTGTGCAGCGCTGCACAGCTACCATCACTCCTGCTGCCCCATGCGCTCCCAGAAAGGAAGTGAGGCGCTTGATTTAATGCTCCACTTCCTTCCTGGAGTGCATACGCCAAATTTTTTTAAAGTTAAAAAACATAGTGCCTGCCGCTAATTTTTTCAACTTTTAAAAGTTAACGTCCTATCATGTATGCACTTTTGGGATCACTAGCCACTGGATGGCATCACTGTTGGAGGCCATTGGGCTGCATGAACGTGTGTGCAGCCCAAGTATAAAAGGCCAGCCATTTTGTATATTCGTCACTTTGAGCCTTAATAAAGCAGAGCCAAGGTCATACCTCTTGGAGTTAAACAGTACTCAGTCTAACAGTTATTGCATACACAACATTTGGCGACGAGGCAACAAGAATCTTTGCATGCAAAAATTAGCACAATTGGATTGTTGGAGCGATTTGTGGAAGGAGAAGATTGGGCAGACTTTGTGAGCTGTTGGAGCCAGTTCTTCGTGGCCAACAAAATGGAGGAGGTCAGCGACACAAATCAGCGCCGGGTGGTGTTCCTTATGGTTTGCGGTCCAAAAATTTATGCTCGCTAAAGAATCTACTCCTGCCTGTGAGTCCAACAGAGAAGACGTATGAAGAATGGTGTACACTGGTACAGGACCACCTTTAGCCAGACGAAGGCATCATCATCTCGAGATACAGATTTTACACACACGTTCGCTTAGAGGGCTAGAATGCAGCGGAATTCGTTGCCAACCTGAGACATCTAGTGGCACTGTGTAAGTTCGGGGCTGTGCTAGTAGACATGCTGCAGAACTTCTTTGTAATCGGCATCAACCACGAGGTGATCCTGCGTAAACAACTGGCGGTGGAGACGTTGGACTTGAACAGAGCCATCACGATCGCTCAGTCATGCATGATGACGGATAGAAGTCTAAAGCAGATATCAGTGAAAAATTGAAACTCGGCAAGTACTGTAAATATGATTGATTCGGCGTTCGGCAGAGCAGCACATGGCGGGGCCTACTCAACTGCGTACGCGAAACCTGTGGCTGCCCAAAGTCCGCCAGTGTTGGCGTTGTGGGGATAATCACCGGCACCAGCAGTGCTGATTTAAGTAATATAGTTGCAAAGGCTGTCTGAGAGTGGGGCATCACCAGTGCAAGTGTCCGCAGATGAGCAAGCAAGCTGCGACACACCATGTGGAGAATGATGGTCAGACTAGCGCAGATCCGGATACGCAATCTGAGATACCAGAGGAGGAAGTGTATGGACTATAATCGTTCCTAACTAAGAGCAAACCGATAATGATCAACGTGAAATTTAATGGGGTGCCGGTATTGAGGAACTGGACACGGGGGCGAGTCAATCGATAATGAGCCAGAGGGCATTCGACAAGCTGTGGGATACTAAGGCTTTGAGGGCCAGGCTGAGTCCAGTCAATGCCAAGTTGTGCACGTACACCAAAGAACTCATAATGGTGATTGGCAGTGCCACAATTAAAGTGTCATATGATGGTGCGGGTCACGAGTTACCGCTATGGATTGTCCCAGGCAATGGCCCAATGCTGTTCGTCAGGAACTGGCTTGACAAAATCAGATGCGATTGGAACAACATCAAGGCGTTGTTGTCGGAGAAAGATACATGTGCCCAAATACTGAGCAAGATCCCCTCGCTGTTCGAACCAGACATCGGCAACTTCACGGGAGCCAAGGTGCAGATCCACGTGGACTCGGATGCAAGACCCGTCCATCATAAAGCTCGGGCAGTTCCGTATATGATAAGGGAGGAGGTTGAAATCGAACTGGACAGACTCCAGCGTGACGGGATCATATGACCGGTTGAATTTAATGAATGGGCCAACCCCATCGTTCCTGTGCTGAAAAGTGATGGCACAGTCAGAATCTGCGGAGACTACAAGGCTACAATCAACAGGGTTTTGAAACAGGATCAATACCCGTTACCGAAGGCTGATGACTTGTTTGCAACGCTAGCCGGTGGGGGAAGTCGTTCACCAAACTGGACTTGACATCGGCCTACATGAAACAGGAGCTGGTCAAGATGTCGAAGAGACTTATGTGAATTAATACGCATAAAGGGCTGTTTAATAATCACAGTTGCCCTTTTGGAAATCGCTCGGCTGCAGCCATATTTCAGAGGAACATGGAGAGTCTACTGAAGTCTGTTCCCAGAACCGTCGTGTTCCAAGATGACATCCTGATCACAGGTCGTGACTCCGAGGAACATCGGAACAACCTGGAAGAGGTTCTACATCGTTTGGACAAAGTGGGACTCAGACTGAAATGCTCGAAGTGCATCTTCATGGCACCAGAGGTCGAATTCCTGGGGAGGAAAATTGCTGCTGACGGCATCAGGCCCACGGACGCGAAAACCAAGGCCATCAAGAATGTATGTAACCCTTGGCAACCTGTATCACACCACCACCAGAGAGCCTATCTGTTGGAGTCCCAAGGGATCCCAGCATCCCTTGGGAGCACTGTATATAAGCAGGCCTCCCACATTGTACCAGCACTCTAGAGTTTAATTAAAGGAGCTAAGGTCACACTTACTCATTGCATACAGTACTCAGTTGTATCCTTTATTATGAGCATAACAATTGGCGACGAGGTAACGAACAACCACGCAAATATGCAAAGAACTGTTGGTATCCTGGAGAAATTCTCAGACGGAGACGATTGGGAGGCCTTCGTGGAGAGACTCGACCAATAGTTCAT
This sequence comes from Pristiophorus japonicus, assembly GCF_044704955.1. Lineage (NCBI taxonomy): Eukaryota > Metazoa > Chordata > Chondrichthyes > Pristiophoridae > Pristiophorus > Pristiophorus japonicus. The sequence goes on along the minus strand of NC_091979.1, from coordinate 275,491,216 downwards.
GGCCAACGAGCTGGAAGGGGACGAGAATGCTGCCAAATGAAGGGCGATCCTCCTTACCATATGTGGGGCAACAACCTATGGCCTCATGAAGAATCTTCTAGCTCCGGTGAAACCAACAACCAAATCCTACAAAGAACTGCGTACGCTGGTCTGAGAGCACCTAAATGTGAAGGAAAGCGTTTTGATGGCAAGGTATCAGTTCTACACGTGTCAATGGTTGGAAGGCCAGGAAGTGGCGAGCTACGTCGCCGAACTAAGGCGCCTTGCAGGACATTGCGAATTCGATGGATTCCTTGAACAAATGCTAAGAGACATTTTTGTGCTTGGCAAACTATTGACTGTTGTAACACTGAATCTGAGCAAAGCCATAACGATAGCCCAGGCATTTATGTCCACCAGCGATAACACCAAACAAATTTCGCAGCATATGGCAGAACGTACATGCCAGCAGCTGCACAACCTCAGATGACCCAGAGTCTGCCATCATTTGTTAATGCAAGGCAGTTAACACCTTGTTGGCGCTGCGGAGGTGATCATCGGGCCCATCAATGCCGCTTCAAACACTATGCATGCAAAGGCTGTAGAACAATGGGACACCTCCAGCAAATGTGCAGATGAGCTGCAAACCCTGCAAACCACCACGTTGCAGAGGAAGATCGATCCATGGTGGATCAAACTGAACTAGAGACTCGAACCGAGGAAGCAGAAGTGTACGGGGTACACACCTTCACCACGAAATGTCCACCGATCATGTTAAAAATTGAACTGAACAGAATTCCAGTATCCATGGAACTGGACACGGGTGCGAGTCAGTCTTTAATGAGCAAAAAGGCCTTCGACAGGCTGTGGAGCAATAAAGCATACAGGCCCAAGCTTAGCCCCATTCACACCAAGCTAAGAACTTACACCAAAGAGCTGATCCCTGTTATTGGCAGCGCAGAAGTAAAAGTCTCCTATGATGGAGCAGTGCACGAACTCTCACTATGGATTGTGCCAGGGGATGGCCCCATACTGTTCGGCAGAAGCTGGCTGGGGAAAATCCGCTGGAACTGGGACGACATCCGAGCACTTTCGTCCGTCGATGACGCCTCATATGCCCAGGTTCTGAGCAGATTCCCGTCGTTATTAGAGCCAGGCATTGGGTTTCTCAGGGGTGAAGGTGCAGATCCACTTGGTTCCCGGTACATGACCCATCCACCACAAGGCACAGCGGTACCATATATGATGCGAGAGAAAGTGGAAATTGAGCTGGACAGGCTGCAGCGAGAAGGCATCATCGCGCCAGTGGAGTTCAACGAGTGGGCCAGTCCGATTGTTCCGCTTCTTAAAGGCGACGGCACGGTCAGAATTTGTGGGGACTATAAAGTAACGGTCAACCGTTTTTCGCTACAGGACCAGTACTGGCTACCCAAGGCAGACGACCTATTTGCGACCCTGGCAGGAGGAAAGACGTTCACCAAGTTGGACCTGACCTCGGCCTACATGGCGCAGGAGCTGGAGGAATCTTCGAAAGGCCTCACCTGCATCAACACGCACGAAGGTCTGTTCATCTACAATAGATGCTCATTTGGGATTTGTTCGGCCGCAGCAATTTTCCAATGGAACATGGAGAGCCTGCTAAAGTCGGTTCCACGCACCATGGTTTTCCAGGACAACATACTGGTTACAGGTCAGGACACCATCGAACACTTGAAGAATCTGGAAGAAGTTCTAAGTCAACTAGATCGCGTGGGACTCAGGTTGAAACGCTCGAAGTGTGTTTTCCTGGTGCCAGAGGTCGAGTTCTTAGGAAGAAGAATCGTGGCAGACCCACTGACGCCAAGACGGAGGCCATCAAGAACGCGCCGAGACCATAGAACGTGATGGAGCTGCAGTTCCTGGGACTCCTCAACTATTTCGGTAATTTCCTACCCGGGTTAAGCACCTTGCTAGAATCCTTACATGTGATACTGCGCAAGGGAGATGACTGGGTATGGGGGAAATCACAAGAGGCTGCTTTTGAGAAAGCCAGAAATCTGTTTATGTTCCAACAAACTGCTTGCCCTGTACAACCCATGTAAACGATTAGTACTAGCTTGCGATGCGTCGTCAGACGGGGTCGGGTGTGTGTTACAACAGGCTAACGAATCGGGAACATTGCAACCGGTCGCCTATGCATCCAGGAATCTGTCCAAGGCCAAAAGGGCTTACAGCATGAGTGAAAAAGAAGCTCTGGCGTGCGTTTACGGAGTGAAAGAAATGCACTAGTATCTGTTTGGTCTCAAGTTTGAGCTAGAAACTGACCATAAGCCGCTCAAATCCCTATTCTCAGAGAGCAAAGGGATTAACACCAATGCCTCTGCCCGCATCCAAAGATGGGCGCTCACGTTGTCGGCATACAACTATATAATCCACCACAGACCAGGCACAGAGAACTGCGCTGATGCTCTCAGTCGGATACCATTGTCCACCACCGGGGTGGAAATGGCACAACCTGCAGTCTTGCTCTCGGTGATGGATACATTCGAAAACGAAAAGTCACTTGTTACGACCCGACAGATCAGGACCTGGACCAGCCAGGATCCTTTACTGTCCCTGATAAAAAAAACTATGCCCTCCATGGGAGCTGGTCCAGCGTTCTAGCGGAGATGCCGGAAGAGACCAAGCCGTTCCAGAGGCGCAGAGACGAAATGTCCTTACAGGCGGACTGTTTTTTGTGGGGTAATCGCGTGGTCTTGCGAAGAAAGGCATGGAAATGTTCATACGCGATCTACACAGTACCCACCCAGGCATAGTAATGATGAAAGCCATAGCCAGAGCCCATGTGTGGTGGCCCGGCATCGACTCAGATTTAGAGTCATGCGTGTGCCAATGCAACACTTGCTCTCAACTGAGCAATGCACCCAGAGAGGCACCGCTGCGTTTGTGGTCGTGGCACTCCAAACCGTGGTCTAGGATCCACGTTGACTTTGCGGGCCAATTTCTAGGCAAAATGTTCTTGGTTGTTGTGGATGCTTATTAAAAATGGATTGAATGTGTAATAATGTCTGTACGCACGTCCACCGCCACCATCGAAAGCCTACAAGCCAGGTTTGCCACACACGGCCTGCCGGATGTCCTTGTCAGCGACAATGGGCCATGTTTCACCAGTGCTGAATTCAAGGAATTCATGACCCGCAATGGGGTCAAGCACGTCACATCTGCCCCGTTCAAGCCTGCATCCAACGGCCAGGCAGAACGGGCAGTTCAAATCATCAAGCAAAGCTTGAAACGTGTGTCGGAAGGCTCCCTGCAGACCCGCCTGTCCCGAGTCCTGCTCAGCTACCGCACCAGACCCCACTCACTCACCGGGGTTCCTCCAGCTGAGCTGCTCATGAAAAGGGTGCTCAAAACAAGGCTTTCTCTCGTTCACCCTGATCTCCATGATCATGTCGAGGGCAGGCGGCATCAACAAAGCATGTACCATGATCGCACAAACTTGTCACGCGATATTGAAGTCAATGACCCTGTATTTGTACTCAACTATGGACATGGTCCCAAATGGCTTGCTGGCACGGTCATAGCCAAAGAAGGGAGTAGAGTGTTTCAGGTCAAACTGGCCAATGGACTAACGTGCAGAAAGCATTTGGATCAAACTAAATTGCGGTTCACAAACAGCCATGAGCAACCCGAAGAGGACACCGCCAACTTCGTCCCTCCAACACACACACAAGTGGAAGCCGAACTCATCATTGCCAGAAGCCCTGCAAGGCCAGCTGCCCAGCAGCGCAGCGAAGAACCAACCAACTCACCCATACCTGCATTTGTACCGAGACGATCGACAAGGGAGCGAAAAGCCCCAGATCGTCTCACCCTGTAAATAAGTGTACTATTAACTTTGGGAGGAAGTGATGTTATGTATGTAACCCTTGGCAACCTGTATCACACCACCACTAGAGGGCCTACCTGTTGGAGTCCCAAGGGATCCCAGCATCCCTTGGGAGCACTGTATATAAGCATGCCTCCCACGCTGCACCAGCACTCTGGAGTTTAATTAAAGGAGCTAAGGTCACACTTACTCATTGCATACAGTACTCAGTTGTATGCTTTATTATCAGCATAACACACCTAAGCCGCAGAATGTAACAGAGCTGCATTCGTCTCTGGGTCTACTCAACTACTTCGATAACTTCCTACCTAAATTGAGCACCTTATCAGAACCACTGCACATACTGCTAAGAAAAGGCAACAACTGGGTGTGGGTTGCGTCTCAAGACAGAGCTTTTGAGAAAGCCACTAATCTACTTTGCTCTAACAAGCTGCTGGTACATTATGACCCATGTAAACGTTTACTATTGGCCTGTGATGCTTCGTCATATGGAATTGGTTGCGTACTCCAACAAGCTAATATGTCGGGTAAACTCCAACCAGTCGCGTATGCTTCAAAAAGTTTGTCTAAAGCGGAAAGAGCCTACAGCATGGTAGAGAAAGAAGCACTAGTCTGTGTGTATGGGGTTAAAAAGATGCATCAGTACCTGTTTGGTCTTCGGTTTGAACTGGAGACAGTTCACAAGCCGCTCATTTCACTGTTCTCTGAAAACAAAGGTATCAATACCAATGCTTCATCCGGCATCCAGAGGTGGGCGCTGACATTATCCGCTTATGATTATGTCATTTGCCATAGACCTGGCACCGAGAATTGTGCTGATGCTTTGAGCCATCTGCTGTTGCCCACACCAGAGGTGGAAACAACCGGTGGACCTATTGTTAGTTATGGATGCTTTTGAGAATGAGGGAACCCCTGTCACGGCTCAACAAGTTAAGACCTGGACCAGCCAGGACCCGATTTTATCGGTGGTGAAGAGCTGCAACCTCAAAGGTGATTGGTCTGCCATACCCAAGCAAATGTGCGAGGAGACCAAACCTTACATTTGTCGCAAAGACGAACTGTCTATTCAGTCGGATTGTATACTGTGGGGCAATCATGTTGTTATGCCCAAGAAAGGGAGAGAGAAATTTGTACGTGAGCTACATAGCACACATCCCGGGATTGTAATGATGAAAGCCATCGCCAGGTCTCGTGTATGGTGGCCGAGAATTGACTCTGAGCTGGAATCATGTGTGCATCAGTGCAACACTTGCATGCAGCTCAGCAAAGCACCAGCGGAATCGCCGCTGGGTCTGTGGTCGTGGCTGTCCAAACCATGGTCCAGGATCCACATAGACTTTGCAGGTCCCTTCCTGGGGAAGGTGTTTTTAGTTGTGGTGGATGCATATTCGAAGTGGATAGAGTGTATAATCATGTCATCCAGCACATCCACAGCCACCATTGAGAATCTCAGTGTCATATTCGCGACACATGGTCTGCCTGACATCATTGTGAGCGACAACGGATCGTGCTTCACCAATCAGGAGTTTCAAGAGTTCGTGAAGCTCAATGGTATCAAACATGTAAGGTCAACACTGTTCAAACCTGCATTCAATGGGCAAGCAGAACTTGCTGTCCAAATCATAAAGCAGAGTATGAAGCGAGTAACCCAAGGGTCACTGCAGACCCGCCTGTTGTGCATATTACTTAGTTACAGGACAAGACCACACATGCTTACCGGGGTCTCGCCTGCTGAACTAATGATGAAGAGAGGTCTTAAGACCAAGCTATCTCTTATACACCCTGACTTGAATAACCATGTTGAATATAGAAGACCAAGTCAGCAAGGGTATCACGATCGCGTAGCTGTGTCACGCGATATTTCTGTAAATTATCCTGTATATGTTCTGAATTATGGTCAGGGTCCCAAGTGGATTGCTGGTACTGTCATGGCCAAGGAGGGCAACAGAGTATTTATTGTCAAGCTCAAAAATGGGCAAACATGCAGGAAACATATGGATCAGACAAAGCTGCAGCACACAGGCGAACCGGAACAGTTGGAGGAAGAGACAATGGACGACCAACCAACCTACCCCCAGTCGGACTCAGTGGTCATCAGTGAATTGGGACGTTCAATCACTGACATGTTCAATGAAAATGGACTTTCAATACCTGACATGGCCATTGCCACTCCCACCAGGTCAGCCACCCAGCCACCAGTCACAACAGACTCTGAACACTCACCCAAGGCTGGAGTTGAACTGAGACGGTCAACCCGGAAGCGTAAAACACCGGACCGCCTCAATTTGTAAAAGACTGTGCTAATATCTCGGGGTGGGGGGGGGAGGGGTATTGTCATGTATGTACTTTTGGGATCACTGGCTACTAGATGGCGTCACTGTTGGAGGCCATCGGGCTGCACGCCAAAAGGCTAATTTTGTATATTAGTCACTTTGGGCCTTAATAAAGCAGAGTCAAGGTCATACTTCTTGGAGTTAAACAATACTCAGTCTAACAGTTATTGCATACACAACACTCTACAGACGGGCCGCTCCCGAATCTGTCGCCCCATGTATCCAGCAGTTTATCTTACCACTCCTGATGGTGGCAGTATGGAGTGTTAAACTACAGTAGAACACTTTCCCCTGCATATTTTCTTATAGTTGTCACGATATGCCACTAGGAAAATGCAGCAAAGAAAAGGTATAAATAATGAAATTGTTGGAATATTTTCTAATACAATAGCTACATCTGTTAACACCGACAATTCTAAATTATCCAAATGTTATGTGCACAACTACATCCACTAGTAATTAATTTGGTAATAACTAGTCACCTCTTTGTGGATGATCAGCATTTCCTGTCTTCTTTTTCAAAGTATCGGTAACATCCCTAATTTTATATTGCTTGAACCGTTGATGGGCTATGAACTCATAGGCCCAGAAATTTGTTCGCAATGGCAGGCTGTTGCGAACTGATTCCAGATAATGATCCCTGCGCCTGAATGGGTGGGCTCAAGATACATCCGATATTGGGCCTCGGGCCTGATTTAAATGGATCCTGTAAGCTGACACCCGATGGGTGACCACAGGCAGCCTGCCAGTACCCTCCAGTGCTGATCTCACCAGAGTCTATGGGGTCAGGAGGAGGGCATCTAAGTTTTATGGGACATCTCGGGTGCCCGCCTACCCCAAGATGTCAGAGAATTCAGCATCACTGCCCAATTAGGGAAGTGTCTACTCCACCACTCCCAAAATCGAAAAGGCCCTCTTTCTAAGGAGGCCGCAATTACAAAGAAGAATTAAATGTACTTACTTCTTCAGGGGACCACAAGACTCTCCACTTCTCTAACATCAGGCTTTTCTTTGCCTCCCCCACTAATTCCTCAATTTCACCACAGGTTCAGCTCCAACATTACTGCTGTCTGAAACTCGCCGCTTTCAAAGAGTTCCTGAAAACCCTTCTCTTCATCAATGCTTTTGGACTTTCAATCTAACTCTCTCCATTTAGCCAATAATGACCAACACTGTTTCCTTTTCTCATAAAAGTGAAGCACTTCAAGACATCTTTCTTCACACGAGGACTGCCATTACATACAATTTTTTGCTGTTCTTTGCTGCATGGTTTATAACTTGCAATGGGGCTTTGCCAGGCAGTTGAAAGAGCGAGGCTGAAAATAAGAAGAAACTATCTACCATATCAGCAATATAACAAGGAAAACTGGTACTTCAGGTACATAAAAACATAGAAAATAGGTGCAATAGGCCAATCGGCCCTTCGAGCTTGCACCACCATTCAATATGATCATGGTTGATCATGCAACTTCAATATCCCATTCCTGCTTTCTCTCCATACCCCCTGATCCCTTTAGCCATAAGGGCCGCATCTAACTCCCTTTTGAATATATCTGACGAATTGGCCTCAACAACTTTCTGTGGTAGAGAATTCCACAGGTTCACAATTCTCTGAGTGAAGAAGTTTCTCCTCATCTCGGTCCTAAATGGCTTACCCCTTATCCTTAGACTGTGACCCCTGGTTCTGGACTTCCCAACATCGGGAACATTCTTCCTGCATCTAACCTGTCCAATCCCGTCAGAATTTTATATGTTTCTATGAGATCCCCTCTCATTCTTCTTCATACTAATTCAAGATGCCTTCCAATATTGCACCATTTCTACAAACCTGTGAGCATACTCACAGGAGCATACATTACAAGGCCCAAGAGTTAAAATCATCCAAGCCTCATGCTGTTGAAGTCAGAATGATTTTCCACCCGCCTCTACAAAGTAACCTTCTCCTATACCATGCTGCACTGTTCCCAAAATACATCTTTTGCTAAATTCCTGCTTTATTATGACCAGATACAAATAAATACTCAGCACCATGGTCAAATCAAGTACATGCATTTATTTAATCCATTGTGCAATGTTTGAATGTTCTTAACATAATAAGTTATGGTACTTTCTCTTTGTGCTTTGTTCTTGACCTATGATACCTAACTCATCACTCTTAATTATGGAACGAGTCAGAGTTGACTGGTTACATGGTCTCAAGGAAGCCTGTTGAAATTCTGAAGGTGTTGCACATCCTTGTAAGTGCGCATTGCAACATTCCTGTAGTTGTTGTGACTCGGTGCTCCTGCTCACTCTCTAGCCCTGATTTTAACTCGGAGTGGGAATTGGGATAGGTGGGTCCAAGGCGGGCGGAAAATCATCCTGACCTCAACAGAGTGAAGCCTGGATGATTTTAACTCTTGGGCCTTGTAATGTATGCATCTGTGAGTATGCTCACAGGTTTGTAGAGCTGTTGCACTGTGAGTGGCTTGGTCAGTCACGTGATGTTCACAAGGCTCAATAAAACCACAGCCAGTTGGGTCTAGGTCATCCAGAATGAGGCATGCAGTTGTGAGCCTAGTGAATGAACTACTAATGTGTAGTGTGATTGTTAAACCTTTGTTAATAAACCAGCTCGTTCTTAATAGTAATGTGTTGCGATGAATTCTTAAGCAAAGAACTCATGAAGCAAATACAGTACAGGCCTCATCTCCATGGTCAGTCCCCCCGCCCAAAACCGGCGGAAAGCAGAAGATGGCTGGCGAGCAGGAGTGGAATGTTGGGCGGCAAGAGACTGTCAGTGGGCACTGAAGGAACGTTCTCTAGCACTCAGGTAAGTTGCGGAGAGAAGGTTTTGAGACAACCTCAAATAGGAGGGGCAGGAACCTGGGCAGGGGAGGTCTGTGGAAAATCCAGGACAGCAGGTCAAACGTGCAGCTGGAGCACGTGCAGCAGCACTGCATTAATTTGTCATTGTTTTGGCTGAGCTGCTGAAGGCGTCAAAGGAATCTGTCAGGCCAAGGGAGGAGGAAGGACTGCTCCCTTTTCAGATAGATCTCTGGAGGTAATGCTGAGGGAGCTAACCTTCCGGGAATCTCACAGAATTAAAGATTCTGGACACTGCTGCGAGCAACCCAGGAGAAAAACCACAGGTGTGTTTTTCTCATTGTCTTTAAACACTTTTTGTTTATTAGTTATACAAATATTGAACATATGGAAAAAGGCCATTTGACTGGACGGGGCAGTTGGAGACAGGTGATCATGTGATGAAACCTCCAGAAATACATTCAACCAGAGTTGAAAAACCTAGAACTAAGAGAAAGAAGGATTGCCATCTTTGGTTTGGAGCTCAGTAACCAGCTATTAGGGCTGCGTGGGATAAGGTACAGAGCAGGTTAATGTAATCTCACAGGTCAGGAGGTACAGTTGTGTAGTGGTTATGTTGCTGGACTAGTAAGCCAGAAAGCGTGGTCTGAGTCCCATCATGGCAGTTGGAGAATTTGAATTCAGTTTAAAAATATCTAGAAATAAAAAGCTGGCACGAGTAAAAGTGACCATGAACAGATTTGAAGAAAAAAAACTGTAGATTTCTTGCTTTCTAAAAATATTTCTGATGTTTTTGAAGTATGGCATCTAAAGTGTGGTATCTGGAGTGTGACAGACATGTGTGCAGAAGTAAGACTTTTTTATATATAAAATAGATGTCGATATCATCAAAGCATATGGAACTAACATGGAATTAAATGTATGCTGGCCACAAGCAACAGAGAGCTTCAGCCTAAAAACTCAAGGATAGGAGAACAAAATAGGCAAACCTGTGCTTCATGGATTTAGGAGCTCCATAAATATAGAGGCCATACCTGAGGAGGCGAGCACGACAAATATTCAGATATGCATGTCATAAATAAAGTATTTGTAATAAAGTTAGGGATGCCATCAACACTTTCATGTGACTGAATAAACAGCCTGCTTTTACAACAGTTCTTTCAAGCTTCAATAGTAAATATACATTTATTTTTGCGGAACATTTGAGCAATGCTCATTGCCTTGCACCAGTGAATAAAATCAGAAAAATACTGCAATTGGCAACTACGCTCCAGTCAATGACAGACAAATGTCAGTCATTTTGATGGCCCGTCATCGATGGATTTGAGTAACATGGCTGTTAACTAAAAGAACATAATGGTCCTTGTAAGGGTTTTAAATTAAAATATGATGGTTTAAAAACAGAATTTCTTAGGTAATGCAATGGATTATTATACGATCTATTCACATCTAGGATTTGGATTTGCATTCCTTTCAGAAAGATAAACAAAAACCTTCCTTTCTGGGGAGTTATTAATACTCCTAAATGGAATAAGAACATAAGAACATAAGAAATAGGAACAGGAGTAGGCCATACGGCCCCTCGAGCCTGCTCCGCCATTCAATATCATGGCTGATCTGATCATGGACTCAGCTCCACTTCTCTGCCCGCTTCCCATAACCCCTTAGCCCCTTATTGTTTAAGAAACTATCTATTTCTGTCTTAAATTTGTTTGAGTTTAAGCAACTTCAAATTCGTTCTCACAATAGTCAAGTCAACCACATAAAACTGCCCATAATTTGGCACTTATTGGGCAATTCACTCAGACAGCCCATGCAGCCAGATAAGGAGAGGGAATGGAAATGTCATGCTGGTTTGGAGCAGCTGTGGATGCTCTTGTGTTCATGAGATTACATTGCACCTTTCAGTGGCACATGAGATCTCTAAGTTTCATCTCAACAGTACATGACCTGGAAGTGCTTGATGTTGACAATGATCACAACAAGGTGAAGTGTTCAATTTCTCCGAGATTGTCATTCCTCATCTTGATGACAATCCCTACATTACAACAGTGACTACACTTCAAAAGTACTTAATTGACTGTAAAGCGCTTTGGAGCATCCTGGGGGCATGAAAGGCGCTATAGAAATGCAAGTCTTTCATTCTTTCTTTGATGAAAATGAAAAGTAACTTCTACAACCTGTACATATCATTAGAGAATTGGAAGACTATCCGAAAGCCGGAAAAAGATGTTTAAAACTGCAGTTCCTTCAAGCATCAATAGTGTAATGGTTTACAGCATATGAATATATTACTGTCCTCTGCAGTAGGCAGTCTCTGCCTGTACTGTAATAAAAATAATTAATGATGCAATAATATTAGACAGAACCAAGCAGAGAATATTTTGTACACATTCTTATCTTTATGATATACTGTCGAACAGTTCAACAGACCTCATTTTTTATTAAAGTAAAAACCTGCCCTTTCAGTTAATCGACCGCTATCTGTCATTGCTGACATTTAATCGAGCAGAGGCTGCAGAAAAAGGAAAAAGGTTATGCAGACAGATACATTTTTAAAGCAATGTTTTTTTCCATGATAAAACTAGCAAAGTGTAACATTTTGAGTATGTTTAAACAGGTATTATGATGCAGTATGTCAATAATGACCACCCAAACACACTCCTTGCAAGCACTGATGTTACTATATGCACAGTCCAGGGATGTTCAAAGCATAGTTAGATGCATTATTTTGATTTGATTGCCAGCTGAACTAGATGATGACATAGACAAGCAATGCAGTTATCTCTTGAATACCCATGTTTTTCTATAAAATTCACTATTTAACTTATACTAATACTGCTGCAGCACTAGTAATTACATAAAGGTGGACATGTCAGTCAATGAAATTAGTCATTAAATCCTCTGCTGTAAACTAAAACAAAAACAGAAGATTTATACTCCTGGAATTGTTTCATGCACATTTATTGAGTGAAATCCTTCCTGCTTCTGAAAGCATCTTAATTCAGTTCAGGTGCCTGTCAGGGTATACGAGTGCAAATCAATGGCACCTAAGATAATGGGAAATGTTGCCACATCAAAGATCTGCAGCTTAATTCGCAACTTCTGGTGTAACACGAAGGGGCACTGATATAGTGGACACCTTGCTCAGCAATGCAGCACTTATCTGAGAGAGATGCATACGTGTAGCAGAAAGGCTGAGTGTAATTTGTGGGTTCATGGCAGTTCATTATCACCCATTTTGTGAGTCTTCATTTATGATAAAAATTAGTGTCAGATCCAGCAATAAAACTAATTCGCTGTTATCCAGGACTGTTTTATTTTCTCAATAGTGTTCAGTTTAATTCATATAGTCACCTTTGAGTATTGTGGATTTAATTCAAATGCCAAGACTTGAGTGCATAATTTAGTCTACCACTGTAATGCAACACCGGGGGCCAAAATTGACCCCTTTTTTAAGAGCAGTACCACCGCAGTAACGAGGCGGAAATTAGTTTCCGCCCAGTCGGGACAGACTCTCCAATGATCGGGAATTTTTGAGGCGGAGAAGGTATCACCCCGCTCCTGTGCGAATGGCGATAATGACATCTTTAGAGTGCGCACCGCCTGGTCCCCGCCCCGGAAGCGACATTGCCCTTAACTAGTCGATCGACCGCTTGTCAGTGCCCCCGAGAGCTTCACGCAGTGGGAAGCTGCCAGTGCTGGACGGCGCGTCCGCACTTAAAGGGGTGTGTGCACCACCGCGGCCGCCATTTTATTTAATTGTCGGCCGCCTCTGCAGTCGGCCCGACAATGGCGGCCATGGGTCTGGCCGGGCCTCCAACAGGCAGCCCGGCATCCCCTGTTGGGTGCCGGACTGCTGGCCCAGCCGAAACCCTCCCTGATGGCCCAGCGGATGCCAAGTAGGCCTTGCACGTCCCTCCCCTTTAAGCTGACGTGCTCAGCGCGGCGCTGATAACATCGCCCGCCTTCCACCCCGCTTCTGACTCGCTTCAGCTCCTCTGCCGCACCCAACTCCGCCCCGATGATTTTGTCCGGGAAAAGAGGGCAATTTCCCTCTATTCCCCGCCCCATGGGTTCCGGCGGTAATTACCCATCTAACTCCAATTATCCGCCCCAAACGGGGAGGAGGGCAATTTCGGCCCCAAGGAGCCTTGCACTATTGGAGGAGCCGTCCTTCTGATAAGATGTCTACCTGTTGAGTTCCATGGTAAAGATCCACAGCATTATCAAATGAAAAGCAGAGCCTTGGCCAATATTCCTCCCTCAACTAACATTTCTAACAAAAAAGATTAATTGGTCATTCATCTCATTGCTAATGGTGGCACAGAATGGTGGCCATGTTAGCCTGTTTAACAGTAGTCACTGCACTCTTGCACATCAAGAAAAATAATTTAACTGTGTGAAGTGCTTGGAAATGTTTTGATAGGGTGATTATATAAATTCAGGTACTTGAATTTTTTTTAAAATGTAATTTATTTTATGTCTCACTAGCCGAAATCCTTCCATTTTTGTGTTTGTATTTTCAAGTACAGCTATTCATTATGGAAACTGTGTTCCATGGATCATAGGCCCTATACAATCAACCTGTGCAAATCAGACAATGCAACTCATGTAGCACAGCATGTGCAACTGTAGCTCTTTGTAAGATCACAAAATACTGCACCACACCATGGCAGTTACCAAGAGTGACAGCTTGATTTGTTTAGAATAGTTTGTGAGTTTTTGAACTTGGAATCTTCCTGGTCTATATGGCTCAAGACCACACCAGGCAGTGGATTTGTCTACTGAGTTATGAGAAAGCCAGTACATTTTTCTAATTCTATTTTGTAACATTCATCTTTAAAACTCTAAAGAAAATGCATTTTCAACTATTTCTGTGAAAGAAAAGGCCTTTTTGTGCTCAATACAATAAACAGTTTGCACGAAACTTACTGCTGTCATGATCTATCCAGAATTGAATCTAATCGACATAGCAACAGTAAGTAGTCAAAAAATGCTTTACAAGTATAACAAAATTATATAGCTGCTCAGCTCAGCAGATCAATGTCTTCATGATGTCATTGATTGATTTCCATCCCTCATTAACGAGTGCTTTTGTGGAAAGGCACTGTTTGATTGTTGGTTGCTCAGACAATATTGGGTTTTTTGCCTGGCTCTGTGAAATGAATGTGACATAAACCTTTGGCATGTCTTTAAGAAACCAATGTGCATTTGTCAGCATATCTGGTCTCATCGTGAATATGGTAAATTGTGGCAATAATTTTCAAACTTCCAAAGCTATAAAATAAATAGATGGCTTTTCAAGCTTACTATCCCGATTAAGATTCAGAAATCCGAGATGCTGTACTTGTTAACTAAAGTCATATCTGTTATCCCCTTTTTATTTTAAGTTATGTACATAATTGAGTCTTATAATATGTTGGATTTTAAACTTTTAGCGGCCACAAGGACAGAGTGTTTGCCTTGAAACCTGCCTCTGAAAAGAGAAGGCAGTTGAAGATTTCAGATTTAGACCCTTTGACAGAAGAAGATATTCTGCCGAAGGGTCTGATGTCAAAATCGTAACCTATTTCCTTCTTTTTTCAAATGCTGGCATTTGTAGTTTTTCTATTTACCTCTTTTTAATGCATACTATGGGTGATTATGACATTCGCTACTTAATACGAATGTGTACTGAGACATGATAATAATTTAGTTTATCGAAGATCCAGTGCATTTTAACATGTAATTAGTCAAAGTTAGGACAATTCCCTTGTAAGATATATATGTTGCTATCAACGTCTCTATGGCAGTTCTGTAGTCAACAGTGCGACTGATTTAAAGTGCTCTAGAACAGATGGGACTGTGGGTCAGTCACTCGTTTGTTGTGTTGTGAAACAGTGTAGTTCCAGCTAATGCCCAAAAAATCTGTCTAGACTCCCTTGAGCTAAGGACTGGGGTTTTGGAGGCAAAGCCTGGAAAAGCCCCAAGGATATATAAATGTCACAGAAATCCATTTCAGCAGAAGAGTCAGTGACACTGCTGTGACAGCTCAGCCATATTCAGCTACTGGTCTAATACAAACTACTGACAACAGGACACGTGGGACCTCGGTGCATTCAGGTTGCTGTTCACACAGTACGAAATTCTCAACAAGAGATTTTAATTTGTTTTGCGAACTAGCACTATAAGCTTCCAGTCTGTAAAAGGGAAATTTCACAATTTGCTTGGATGTGGCAAAGAAAGAAAGTTGAGGCATTTTCCAGTCTGTCGGACAGCTCTGAATTAGCAGCAATGAATTTCTGTCCACATTATTCGAAATGTTAGAGCTATTAATTGGTGGCATCTTGCATTGAGTTGGATACCGTATGTGTGGTCTGGGAACTGCAGAGATATTTTTCACATTTTCACACTCAAGTCACAAAGATTCAGCTGTGGGGATGGGACTACTTTGCTATCCATTTCTCAGTCCCTACAACTAAAATTCACTTCCCAACTCCATTCTCCCCCATATACAGACCCTAATGAAAATACAACTTGTGCCAGCGCCAAGCGTGATTTTAATTCAAGGACTCCATATTTTATTATACGTTACGTACATAATTGCATCTTATAATATGTTGGATTGTAAACTTTTAGTGGCCACAAGGACAGAGCACTTGCCTTGAAACCTGCCTCTGAAAAGAGAAGGCAGTTGAAGATTTCAGGGTGAGACCCTTTGACAGATGAAGATTCCTAGTAAATATAACAACACAAAAATGCATCTTCACCTTTGCTGTCAGATACTGCACAGAAATAAAACATCTGGGCCTTTACTTCACACATCGTAAGTGCAGTAATGCTGCATTAGGCTGCATGGCCCCCGGCCTGCGAGCACCATCGGAGCAGGCCAGGAGCAAAGGAGCAGCGTAGTGGCCTGGCCCAGCAGTCTGTATGATGCCCCCGGCCTGCGAGCACCATCGCAGCAGGCCAGGGAGCGGAAGGAGCAGCACGTGCTGGAGCAGGAGAGCAACGGCAGTGAAAAGGGACGTCATCAAGGTCCGTGTCGGTGATTGCAGTGTGGGCAGGTATTGCAGGAGCGACGAGGTTGGGATGAAGGAGCGGCGAGGTCTGGGCGAAGGAGCGGCGAGAGATTGTAGAGGGACGTGATCGGGGCCCATGAGAGGCGTGAGTTCGGGGCCCAGAAAAGGCTAGGGCCCAGGGGCAGCACTGGCCAGCCCACACTGCGATATGTGACTGCACTAGATCCGTGCATCAGAGCTGGTCTCCAGTCGTCTTGGTTAACCCTTACTAATATATCCTTACTATACAGTATAAATGCACATGAGGCCCATACTGGAGAAAAGATCACTCTGTGACCAGTTACCTTTATTACCAAGATCTCAAGAGGCAGACAAGGGTGGAGCTTCCCCTTTTATACCGGAAAGTCCAGGTTAGGAGTGTCTCCCACAAGTTCGCCCCCTGTGATCAGTGTTCTCAAGGTATACAACTTAGGTCAGCTTATACATGGGTTACAATAACAGTTGAATACATGACATCACCTCCCCCCGCCAAAGTCTTATTGGGATCACAGGTTAAGTCTCTCTGGTGGTTTAGGCTCCCTTGTAGAGCGCCTGAGTTGGGGCTCCGGTTGTTGGGTGCTGGCCTCAGTGTCTGCTGTTTGCAGTGCATCAGGCCTGTCCGGACTGCCCACAGTGACTGGGCTCTCCTCCACTTGGTTCCGGTGTTCGGTCACCTGTGGTGGAGTAAACTCTACGTCGTGTTCTTCCTTTGCTTCTTCTATGGGGTTGCTGAACCTCCTTTTAGTTTGATCCACGTGTTTGTGGCAGATTTGTCCATTGGTAAGTTTAACGACCAAAACCCTATTCCCCTCTTTGGCAATCACAGTGCCTGGAAGCTATTTGGGCCCTGCAGTGTAATTAAGGACAAAAATAGGGTAATTGACTTCAATACATTGCGCCCTCGCATTCCTGTCATGGTAGTCACATTGTGACTGACGCCTGCTCTCAACAATTTCTTTCATAGTAGGGTGTATAAGGGATAACCTGGTTTTGAGCGTCCTTTTCATTAGCAGCTCTGCAGGTGGAACCCCGGTGAGCGAGTGTGGTCGGGATCTATTGGCAAACAGGAGGCGTGATAAGCAGCTCTGTAGGGAACCCCCTTGGATTCTGAGCATCCCCTGTTTGATTATCTGCACTGCTCGTTCCGCCTGGCCATTTGGGGCCGGCTTGAACGGTGCCGTTCTGACATAGTTGATTCCATTGCCTGCCATGAAGTCCTGGAATTCAGTGCTTGTGAAGCACGGGCCATTGTCGCTGACCAAGACATCTGATAGACCATGGGCGGCGAACATTGCCCGTAGACTTTCTACCGTGGCAGAGGACGTGCTTGAATTTAAAATGGCACACTCAATCCATTTGGAGTAGGTGTCTACTACAACCAAAAACATTTTACCCATGAAAGACCTGCGTAGTCCACATGGATGCGTGACCATGGCTTGGTGGGCCAGGACCAGGGGCTAAGGGGGGCTTCCCTGGGTGCATTGCCCAGCTGAGCACACGTGTTGCACCTGTGAACACAAAGTTCCAGGTCTGCATCTATCCCTGGCCACCAAACATGTGACCTGGCAATTGCCTTCATCATGACAATGCCCGGGTGCTCATTGTGAAGATCGCTGATAAACACCTCTCTGCCCTTCTGAGGCATGACTACTCAGTTTCCCCGCAATAGGCAATCGGCCTCAATCGGCCTTGCGCCTATGAAACGGTTTAAACTCCTCAGGGCATGCCCAGTCCCCATTCAGGACTACATTCCTTAACTAAAGACAGTAGCAGGTCTTTATTTGTCCAGACTTTAATCAGACGGGCTGGCACAGGTGAGCCTTCGCTTTCGAAAGCTTCAACAGTCATGACCATCTCAGCATCATGCTCTGTTGCCCCCTCAGTGGTGGCAAGTGGTAGCCTGCTGAGTGCATAGGCACAGTTTTCAGTGCCCGGTCTGTGCCGAACTGTGTAGTCATAGGCGGCTAATGTAAGTGCCCACCTCTGTATGCGGGCCAATGCATTCGCATTGATGGCCTTGTTGTCGGCCAAAAGGGACGTTAGGGGTTTGTGATCTGTCTCCAGCTCAAATTTCCTGCCAAACAGGTACTGGTGCATTTTTTTTTACTGCATATACACATGCTAGCGCTTCCTTTTCTACCATCCCGTAGCCCCTTTCTGCCCGGGACAGACTTCTGGAGGCATAAGCTACCGGCTGTAACTGACCATTGGCATTCACATGCTGCAACACACACCTGACTCCATAGGATGACGCATCGCATGTTAAAACAAGTTTCTTACATGCGTCATATAACTTTAACAGTTTGTTGGAGCATAACAAATTGCGTGCGCTATCAAAAGCCCTTTCTTGGCTGTCCCCCCAAAACCCAATCGCGACCTTTGCGTAGGAGCACGTGTAGCGGCTCTAACAGCGTGCTTAATTTGGGAAGAAAGTTGCAAAAATAGTTCAGGAGCCCCAGGAACGAACGCAGCTCCGTCATGCTACGGGGTCTGGGTGCTCTCTGGATTGCTTCCATTTTGGACGCAGTAGGTCTGATCCCGTCTGCTGCTACCCTCCTCCCCAGGAATTCTACTTCTGGAGCTAAGAAGACGCACTTCGCCTTTTTCAGTTGCAGCCCTACCCGGTCCAATCTGCGTAGCACCTCCTCCAGGTTGTGGAGGTGTTCTTCAGTATCACGACCCGTGATGAGAATGTCGTCTTGAAAAACCACCGTCCTTGGAATCGACTTGAGGAGGCTTTCCATATTTCGCTAAAGGATCGCGGCGGCCAAACGAATCCCGAACGGACATCTGTTATACTCAAACAACCCCTTGTGTGTCGTGATGGTGGTCAGTTTCTTCGACTCACTCGCCAGCTCCTGGGTCATGTAAGCTGAGGTCAGGTCCAATTTTGAAAAAAATTTGCCACCGTATAGCGTCGCAAAGAGATCCTCCGCTCTCGGTAGCGGGTACTGGTCTTGGGGTGACACCTGATTGATGGTGGCCTTGTAATCACCACATATCCTGACTGACCCATTCGCCTTGAGCATCGGCACAATCGGGCTCGCCCAGTCACTGAATTCGACTGGCGAGCTGATACCTTCCCTCAGCAGACGGTCCAGGCACTCTAACTTTTCCCGCATCACGTACAGCACCGCTCTGGCCTTGTGGTGTATTGGCCTGGCGTCCGGATTTATGTGAATCACTACCTTGGTTCCCATGAAAGTGCCGATGCCGGGTTGAAATAATGAGTCAAATTTGTCCAGGACCTGTGAGCATAATACTCGCTCCACAGAAGAAATTGCATTGACATCGCCCCATTTCCAGTTCATGACAGCAAGCCAACTCCTCCCCAGTAATGTGGGACCGTTCCCCAGGACAATCCAGAGTGGCAACCTGTTCTCCGAATCTTTGTGGGTCACGACTACCGTGGCGCTGCCTAGCACCGGAATGATCTCCTTTGTATATGTCCGTAGCAGTGCGTCAATCGGCAATAATTATGGCCTCCTGGCCTTGGACACCCACAACCTTTTGAACTGTTTGATACTCATCAGGGACTGTCTGGCCCCCATGTCTAGCTCCATTAATACTGGGATGCCATTGAGGAGCACTTTCATCATTATCGGTGGCGTCCTACCAAATGAACTGTATATGTGCTCCACATGAACTCGCTGAACTTCAGCTTCCAGCGATTTCCCACAGTATTCATTTGGCCTAGTAGGGCCGCGTCCTCCTCGTACACCAACCTGGCTGCAGTCTTCCTGCACATACGCGCCAAGTGACCACTGACGTTGCAGTTTCTGCAGGTATATTGCTGATAACTGCAAGCTCTGGCTGGGTGTTTGCCTCCACACCTCCAGCATGAGCTGGAGGCCACGTTGTTGGAAACAAAAGGTCCATTACCAGTCGATCGTCTCTGACTGTCTCTGTAATTGTCCTTAAGCGCACTATTAACAGGTGTTGATGGCCCCATTGCTGGCCGCATTGTCCATTGCGATGGCATGAATCGCCGTTCAGCTAGCCATTGTCTCTGTTGAATTCCCCCTTTGGGTTCGACTGCATGCTGCGGCATGTCCGATTGCCCTTGTCTGCCTAGAGAACTGTGTGCCGCATTAACAATGTTGGCTCCCTGGTCGTTTGTCGCATTTGAGCCAAGGATTTTGCCATAAATCATTCTGGCCTCTTCCTCCCCTGAGATAAATGTCTGGGCTATCAGAGCCGCCGCTTCCAAGGTCAAGACTTTGGTCTCAATCAGTTTCCTGAAAACCCCAGCGTGCCCGATGCCCTCAATAAAAAAGTCTCGCAGTATCTCCGCTCTGCATGCATCTGGGAACTTACATAGGCTCGCCAGTCGCCTGAGATCTGCCACGAAGTCTGGAACACTTTGCCCTTCTCACCGCCGGTGCGTGTAAAACCGGTGTCTCGCCATGTGCATGCTGCTTGCCGGTTTAAGGTCTTACCCGATCAACTTACTGAGCTCTTCGAATGTCATCTCCGCCGGCTTCTCTGGCACTAGAAGGTCCTTCATCAGGGAGTACGTCCTGGATCCACAAACCATCAGGAGATGAGCCTTGCGTTAGTCGGCCGAATCCTGTCCCAACCATTCCTTAGTGACAAAACTTTGCTTTAGTTTCTCAATAAAGTCGTTCCAATCATCACCAACACAGTACCTCTCTTCTGTGCTGCTAGTGGCCATGCTCGCCTGGTTTAAATCCCAGTTTCTCATCGCCAATAATATGTCCTTACTGTACAGTATAAATGCACACGAGGCCCATACTTGAGAAAAGATCACTCTGTGACCAGTTACCTTTATTACCAAGACTTCAAGAGGCAGACGGTGGGTGGAGCTTCCCCTTTTATACCGGAAAGTCCAGGTTAGGAGTGTCTCCCACAAGTTCGCCCCCTTGTGGTCAATGTTCTCAAGGTATACAACTTCGGTCAGCTTATACATGGGTTACAATGATAGTTGAATACATGACACTTACTACTGGACCAAGACCTAGCTCTGTCAAGCCCGTGTGGTGGCTGGTGTACAACGGTCAGCACATGTTAACAAAATCCACGCACAGGCATCTTCCAACCTTCAACATATAATTCGGGACCTGGAATATTAGGTCCTTCATTGAAACACCTGTGAACTTTTTGACGTGGAAGCAAGTCATCCTCGATTCGAGGGACTGCCTATGATGATGATGATGAGTCCTGCCACAAAGCACTGAATGTAGTCGCACTACCACTGCACTTAAAGCTCTTAGAATGAAATTGAACCAGTAAGTTTGAGTTTCTATTTCTGTACTGGGGCTAACAGTTAACGTGAAGTTGTATTTTTTTGTATTTTAGTCGCCTAGCTAAAAAAGCCTCCTAACTACATGACTCATTTCTGAAACAGACTTCGATGACGTTACAGGAGCATCAAAGCATCCATTGTTCTCACAACTTTATTTGTTAAAAGTGTATATCATTAAAATTATTTTAAGTAATGCAGTGAGACCACAATCCAATGGCCCACCCACATCGGTCATAATGGCCTCACTGAGGATGACACCGCCACCTGCTCCAAACAAACCCTTGATGCAGGAAGGGGAGGGCCTGGGGGCAGAGACGCCCAACCCAGGGGTTCTCTGGTCTCCAGCCTGGAAAACACCACTTCGGGGATCAGTAGCTGCTATACCCAGGTGGATCAAACTTGTCGGCATCAGGAATGGCAATTGTGAGGCCCACTTTGTGGAGTCCAGGTCTTTGATTTGCAGCCTGATCCTCTGAAGGTTAATTTTTTTTAAATGTAGGATTATTTCAGCTCCTCTTATAAAGAGGATTAACGGGCGTGGTGAGATTTATCAGTGCCAGGATGCATATTTGATCTCTGTGTCAACAGCATAAGAGCAGATGTGCGATTCACCCTATTTTCACTCACATATTCTTGCAGCTCCTGAAGACACCGGTTGCCCACCAGCAGGCAGCTGAGCAGTCAGTCTTCAAGTACAAATCGAGAAAGTGAGTGTTGATAGGCTACTGTAGTGGGCACATCAGCTGAGCCTAATCCGGTCCCCACGTGACATCCTCACGCGCAATTCCTAATAGGGGAAATCAATTGATGGAGATGCAGGAAAATGCAGGAAGGATGTTCCCGATGTTGGGGAAGTCCAGAACCAGGGGTCACAGTCTAAGGATAAGGGGTAAGCCATTTAGGACCGAGATGAGGAGAAACTTCTTCGCTCAGAGAATTTTGAACCTGTGGAATTCTCTACCACAGAAAGTTGTTGAGGCCAGTTCATTAGATATATTCAAAAGGGAGTTAGATGTGGCCCTTACGGCTAAAGGGATAAAGAGGTATGGAGAGAAAGCAGGAAAGGGGTACTGAGGTTGCATGATCAGCAATGATCTTATTGAATGGCGGTGCAGGCTCAAAGGGCCGAATGGCCTACTCCTACACCTATTTTCTATGTTTCTATGTTCAAAAGCTTTGAGACCAAGTGTAGCACCTCTGCTATCCAAGGTAAAATCAACTAGCTTCAATCATACTAGACGAATGGCTGCTTGGTGAGTAGGCAGGTTCCAGGGATAAAACCTAGAACTTTCCTGTCATGCACGGCTCAATAACACGCTAGCAGTGCAATTACCCATTTTATATGTGACAGCCTGGAAATAGCCTTCTCCCAGTTTATAGCCAGCTGCTATGGGGTATTTAAAAGTGAACTGTAGTCATTCAATCTCCAAATTTCCTTCGTCTCTCTAAAGATATTCCTGGATTTTGTTCATCACTCCCACTGCTGAAATCAGGATCTTGCCATGTTGGAAATTGCTTTGGTCTTTATTTGTTCTGTCATCTCATTTGTAGAAATATTTAGCACATCACAGTTAATCAATCATTTACTGTCCTTTAGTCCAGTTGAAATCTAGATAAAACAGGGATTGAGATTGAAATTGGTGAAGTGCCAGAAATACGGTTCACAATAAATTTAAAATATTGTCAATAAATTAAATATTAAAGCATGTCGTTCTTCTTCCTATCTTTCATTCCGTCATGCTTGATGTATCTGTTTTTTGTGCTACATAATGTATTAATAATAAAAAAAAAGTTAAGTACTGGTTTACAGGGGGTATATTTCTTTGCAAGTCAATTTAAGCAGGTTAATGATAGTAAAGTATAATTACCTGATTGGTTGTAATAAAGTCATAGCCCCTCCAATTGGTTCTGATCCTAATTCTTTTTGCGGCCAAAATTGCCCCTTTCCTTGAGGCCTGTTACCACCGCAAATCGGCGGCCAGGCTGCGGAGTGGAGTGGCCGCTGACTTTTGGTGGGATGGCCACTGCTAGCCCAATTGGCCTCGCGAGATTTCCCGCCGGTGCCCCGATCCCTCCCTTACCGCTCCGCTGCTGCCAATCCGTCATAAGCGAGTCATCACCGTGCGCACCAGCGAGCTAAACCCCCGACGGTGAAATTCCCCTTGGGAAATCTTCAGCCTGCACGGCGGTGCCAAAACAAGCTTTTCCCAGTGGTCCAAAGAGGCTGTGGCCTTCTGCGGCGGCGGTGCGACTTCCCTT
The DNA here is from genome assembly GCF_044704955.1 of Pristiophorus japonicus. Taxonomy (NCBI): domain Eukaryota; kingdom Metazoa; phylum Chordata; class Chondrichthyes; family Pristiophoridae; genus Pristiophorus; species Pristiophorus japonicus. The sequence continues at coordinate 275,467,663 of NC_091979.1, read as the reverse complement.
AAAGTCGGCCGACTGCCATATCGGCCCGACAATCATGCCCGCAGGTTTGGCCGGGCTGCCGCTGGTCCGGCTGAAACCCGCCCTGGTGGCCAAGTGGGCCAAAGTTTTGAAATTGTGAAGGCTCTCCCCTTTCAGTGAAGGGGAGAGCCGCGGTGACACGGCGCCGTGATGATGTCATCCCAGCGGTGACCCCGCTCCACATCCAACCTCAGCCCCTCAGTTGCTGTCACCGCTGCGTCTTTGCCCCTCAGATGTAGTCACCGCCTCCATTAAGACCGACTTCTGTGTCAAAACACAAAAAGAATAGAACCAAATGTCGCTCAAGAGGCGACCTGAACCGCAGCTGGGGTAAAAACCACCAAAACCGAGTTTATTTCTTTAAAAAAAAGATAATAATGAAAAGTAGGTCATCATGAAAATACGATTGTTAAAGATTGTGGGCTGGGGGTGCGGGGCGAGGGTGAGGGGGGTTTGGGAGGAGGTGGTTAGGGACACTGAAAACTCATGGGGAAATCCGGAAACAAGTCTGTCAGTGGCTTTTTAACTGAGCCACCTCATTCACATTTTATTTCCGGGATTCATGTCCAATTAACATCAGCTATTCGTTCCAGGATGTGAGTGTCACTAGCGAGGCCAGCATTTGTTGCCCATCTCTAATTGCCCTTGAGAAGGTGGTGGTGAGCCGCCGTCTTGAACCGCTGCAGTCCTTGTGGTGAAGATAATCCCACAGTGCTGTTAGGGAGGGAGTTCCAGGATTTAGACCCAGCGACGATGAAGGAACGGCGATATATTACCAAGTCAGGATGCTGTGTGACTTGGAGGGGAACTGCAGGTGATGGTGTTCCCATGCACCTGCTGCCCTTGTCCTTCTAGGTGGTAGAGGTCGTGGGTTTGGGAGGTGCTGCTGCCAAAGAAGCCGCGGTGAGTTGCTGCAGTGCATCTTCCGGATGGTACACACAGCAGCCACGGTGCGCCAGTGGTGGAGGGAGTGAATGTTTAAGGTGGCGTATGGGATGTCAATCAAGCAGGTTGTTTTGTCCTGGGTGGTTCTCTTATGTTCTTATGTTCTTATGTAACACTCGAGCTTCTCGAGTGTTACATAAGAACATAAGAACATAAGAAATAGGAACAGGAGTAGGCCATACGGCCGCTCGAGCCTGCTCCACCATTCAATAAGATCATGGCTGATCTGATCACGGACTCAGCTCCACTTCCCCGCCCGCGCCCCATAACCCCTTATCCCCTATCGTTTAAGAAACTGTTTATTTCTGTCTTAAATTTATTCAATGTCCCAGCTTCCACAGCTCTCTGAGGCAGCAAATTCCACAGATTTACAACCCTCTGAGAGAAGAAATTTCTCCTCATCTCTGTTTTAAATTGGCAGCCCCTTATTCTAAGATCATGCCCTCTAGTTCTAGTCTCTCCCATCAGTGGAAACATCCTCTCTGCATCCACCTTGTCAAGCCCCCTCATAATCTTATATGTTTCGATAAGATCACCTCTCATTCTTCTGAATTCCAATGAGTAGAGGCCCAACCTACTCAACCTTTCCTCATAAGTCAACCCCCTTATCCCCGGAATCAACCTAGTGAACCTTCTCTGAACTGCCTCCAAAGCAAGTATATCCTTTCGTAAATATGGAAACCAAAACTGCACGCAATATTCCAGGTGTGGCCTCACTAATACCTTATAAAGACTTCCCTGCTTTTATACTCCATCCCCTTTGCAATAAAGGCCAAGATACCATTGGCCTTCCTGATCATTTGCTGTACCTGCATACTATCCTTTTGTGTTTCATGCACAAGTACCCCCAGGTCCCGCTCTACTGCGGCACTTTGCAATCTTTCTCCATTTAAATAATAACTTGCTCTTTGATTCTTTCTGCCAAAGTGCATGACCTCACACTTTCCAACATTATACTCCATCTGCCAAATTTTTGCCCACTCACTTAGCCTGTCTATGTCCTTTTGCAGATTTTTTGTGTCCTCCTCACACATTGCTTTTCCTCCCATTTTTGTATCGTCAGCAAACTTGGCTATGTTACACTCAGTCCCTTCTTCCAAGTCGTTAATATAGATTTTAAATAGTTGGGGTCCCAGCACTGATCCCTGCGGCACCCCACTAGTTACTGGTTGCCAACCAGAGAATGAACCATTTATCCCAACTCTCAGTTCTCTGTTAGTTAGCCAATCCTCTATCCATGCTAATATATTATCCCCAACCCCATGAACTTTTATCTTGTGCAGTAACCTTTTATGTGGCACCTTGTCAAATGCCTTCTGGAAGTCCAAATACACCACACCCACTGGTTCCCCCTTATCCAACCTGTTCGTTACATCCTCAAAGAATTCCAGCAAATTTGTCAAACATAACTTCCCCTTCATAAATCCATGCTGACTCTGCCTGGCCGAATTTTGCTTTTCCAAATGTCCTGCTACTGCTTCTTTAATAATGGACTCCAACATTTTCCCAACCACAGATGTTAGGCTAACTGGTCTATAGTTTCTTGCTTTTTGTCTGCCTCCTTTTTTAAATAGGGGCGTTACATTTGCAGTTTTCCAATCTGCTGGGACCGCCCCGGAATCCAGGGAATTTTGGTAAATTACAACCAATGCATCCACAATCCCTGCCGTTACTTCTCTTAAGACCCTAGGATGCAAGCCATCAGGTCCAGGAAATTTATTTGCCTTTAGTCCCATTATCTTACTGAGTACCACCTCCTTAGTGATTGTTAAGTTCTCTCCGCCATCCCCCATAGCCCCTAGACGATCCACTGTCGGAATATTGTTCGTGTCCTCTGCTGTAAAGACTGATACAAAATATTTGTTCAGAGTTTCTGCCATCTCCATGTTCCCCATTACTAATTCCCCGGTCTCGTCCTCTAAGAGACCAACATTTACTTTAGCCACTCTTTTTCTTTTTATGTACCTATAGAAACTCTTGCTATCTGTTTTTATATTTTGCGCTAGTTTACTTTCATAGTCTATCTTCCCTTCCTTAATCATTTTTTTATTTGTTCTTTGTTGGCTTTTAAAAGACTTCCCAGTCTTCTGTCCTCCCACTAGTTTTGGCCACTTTGTATGCCCTTGTTTTTAATTGGATACCATCCTTTATTTCTTTAGTTAGCCACGGATGGCTATCTTTTCTCTTACACCCTTTCCTCCTCACTGGAATATATTTTTCTTGAGAGTTGTGAAATATCTCCTTAAATGTACACCACTGTTCATCAACCGTCCTACACTTTAATCCATTTTCCCAGTCCACTTTACCCAACTCTGCCCTCATACCTTCATAGTCTCCTTTATTTAAGCTTAGTACACTGGTTAGAGATCCAACTTTCTCACTCTCCATTTGAATTTGAAATTCAATCATGCTATGATCATTCATTCCAAGGGGAACCTTTACTAGGAGATTGTTCATTAATCCTGTCTCATTATACAGGACCAGATCGAAGACAGCCTGGACCTGGTTGGTTCCGTTACATACAGCTCAAGGAACCCATCCCTTACGCACTCTATGAGCTCCTCCTCAAGGCTACCCTGACCAATTTGATTTGTCCAATCAATATGGAGATTAAAATCACCCATGATTATTGCTGTTCCCTTTTTACAAGCCCCCACTATTTCCTGGTTTATTGTCCGACCAACAGAGTTGCTACTGTTAGGGGGCCTATCGATTACGCCCACCAGTGACTTTTTCCCCTTATTGTTCCTTATCTCCACCCAAACTGTTTCAACTTCCTTATAATTTGAGCCAATATCATTTCTTACTATTGAAGTGATTCCATCCTTTATCAATAGAGCTACCCCACCTCCTTTTCCTGTTTGTCTGTTCTTCCGATTGTCAAGTACCCCTGAATATTTAATTCCCAGTCCTGGTCACCTTGCAACCATGTCTCTATAATGGCTATCAGATCATACCCATTTGTATCAATTTGTGCCGTCAACTCATCTATTTTGTTACAAATGCTACGTGCATTTAGACAAAGTGCCTTTAAGTTTGTTTTTTACCCTTTTTCCCTGGCTGTTTCCTCTCTCCTTCAAACTCACTTTCATTATTTTTGCTTTCTAATTCCAGCTTTACTCCCCTCCCTACTGAATCTATTTTTAGGTTCCCATCCCTCTGCCAAGCTAATTTAAACCCTCCCCAACAGCACTAGCAAATGCCCCCGTGAGGATATTGGTCCCGGCTCTGTTGAGGTGCAACCCATCCGGCTTGTACAGATCCCACCTCCCCCAGAAGCGGTCCCAATGCCTCAGGAAAATAAAGCCCTCCAGCCTGCACCATCTCTCCAGCCACGCATTCATCTGCTCTATCCTCCTATTTCTGAACTCACTAGCTCGTGGCGCTGGGAGTAATCCGGAGATTACTACCTTTGAGGTCCTGCTTTTTAATCTCTCTCCTAGCTCCCTAAACTCTGCCTGCAGGACCTCATCCTTCTTCCTACCTATGTCATTGGTACCGATATGGACCACAATCTCTGGCTGTTCACCCTCTCCCCCAGAATGCCCTGCAGCCGCTCAGTGACATCCTTGATCCCGGCACCAGGGAGGCAACATACCATCCTGGAATCACATTTGCGGCCGCAGAAACGCCTGTCTGCTCCCCTGACTATTGAATCCCCTACCACTATTGCTCTTCCATTCTTCTTCCTCCCTCCACTGTGCAGCTGAGCCACCCGTGGTGCCGTGGACTTGACTCTGACTGCACTCCCTAGAGCCACCATCGCCCTCACTGGTACTCAGAACAGAGTACCGGTTGGAGAGCAAGATGGACTCAGTGGACTCCTGCACTACCTGCCTAGTCCTCCTCTTTTGTCTAGCGGTCACCCATTCCCTCTCTGCCTGCACACTCTTAAAATGCGGGGTGACCACCTCTAGAAACATGCTATCCATGTTGCTCTGTCTCACGGATGCACCGCAGTGACTCCAGCCGCCGCTCAAGCTCCAAAACACGGAGCTCGAGTTGGTGCAGCTGGAGACACCTCCTGCACATGGTCGTCCCGGCTGTGTGAAGCACCCGAGACTTCCCACATGCCACAGGATGCGCAATCCACGGGACTGAGCTGCTCTGCCAAACCTCTAGTTACACTCACAACTAGAACTAAATTCTAAACCTTAGCACAACACACCCAGCCGCTACTCAGCAAACAGCCGATTTAATTAACTGGTTCTCCTTAGATAATAAAGATCACATATATTTATTGAATGTTGTTGGAGCGGCACTCATCCAGGCAAGTGGGGAGCATTCCATCACACTCCTAACTTGTGCCTTGTAAAGGATGGAAAGGCTTTGGGGAGTCAGGAGGTGAGACTATGGCAGGGGGATGGGAACCAATGCAGGGAGACAGAGGGAAACAAAAAGGAGACAAAAGCAAAAGACAGAAAGGAGATGAGTAAAAGTGGAGGGCAGAGAAACCCAAGGCAAAAAACAAAAAGGGCCACTGAATATAAAGGGGCTGCAGGAGGGGTCAAAACTAAAAATCATGGTTTAAAAACTAGTATTAAAACACTCTACCTAAATGCATGCAGCATTCGAAATAAAGTAAATGAGTTGACAGCACAAATCATTACAAATGGGTATGATTTGGTGGCCATTACAGAAACGTGGTTGCAGGGTGGCCAAGACTGGGAATTAAACATACAGGGGTATCTGACGATTCGGAAAGATAGACAAGAAGGGAAAGGAGGTGGGGTAGCTCTGTTAATAAAGGATGATATCAGGGCAGTTGTGAGAAACGATATTGAAACCTTATGATGGTAGATTGAGTAGACTGGGTCTTCACTCGTTGGAGTTCAGAAGGATGAGGGGTGATCTTATAGAAACATTTAAAATAATGAAAGGGCTAGACAAGATAGAGGCAGAGAGGTTGTTTCCACTGGTCGGGGAGACTAGAACTAGGGGGCACAGCCTCAAAATACGGGGGAGCCAATTTAAAACCGAGTTGAGAAGGAATTTCTTCTCCCAGAGGGTTGTGAATCTGTGGAATTCTCTGCCCAAGGAAGCAGTTGAGGTTAGCTCATTGAATGTATTCAAGTCACAGATGGATAGATTTTTAACCAATAAGGGAATTAAGAGTTACGGGGAGCGGGCGGGTAAGTGGAGCTGAGTCCACGGCCAGATCAGCCATGATCCTGTTGAATGGCGGAGCAGGCTCGAGGGGCTAGATGGCCTGCTCCTGTTCCTAATTCTTATGTTCTTATGTTCTTATGTTCTTATGTTCACTCGCCACAGAATACCCAGCCTCTGACCCGCTCTTGTAGTCTCAGTATTTATTTGCCCGTAAGGGACAGAGAGATACTCGTCACTACTGACGGGAGGAAGCATGCACCAGGTGACACAAATAATGCGTGGTTGTGGTTGGAGGTTGCCCAGCAGGTCAGCAGCAGGAGCCCAGTACCACGCTCCAGGATTCAATGCGGAAAGCGGTTTAAGACCTAAACAGCGCAGGAAAGGTGAGTACAATGCCACATTCAATTACATCCTGATGTGTACATCACCCTAACCCGGTCACTCTGCCTTTTCAAGCCTACTCCTGTACATCATTCTTCATACCAACTAACCTTGCAAGTGCATCCATTCCTCTCTGTCTATGCACTTACTCAAATCCCATCTATCCATCCACCACTGACACACACCCTTATCCTTAGGCAATGCCTAGTGCTCATAGTTACCCTCAACAAATGCTCTTCAGCCATCGGGTGAACACATGCCATACTGTCATTCATTGGTCTCTTCTTTCCCTCCTTGAAGGAGATGAGAGCACAGAACACCACGAAGAGGCAGACGTGGCCCTCCAGCCATCTCTCAATTGACATCTGCAGAGGAAGAGGCACATGGTGCTGCTCAGGTATAAAAGGCCAGCCATTTTGTGAATCAGGCACTTTGGGCCTAAATAAAGCAGAGCCAAAGTTGTACCTTTCTTAGTTAAACATTACTCAGTTTGAACCTTTATTGCAATCGTAACATTTGGCAACGAGAATACAAGAACCTTTGTTTGCAAACTGAGCACAATTCGGATTTTTAGAGCGATTCGTGGAGGGAGAAGATTGGGCAGACTTTGTGAGCCATTTGAACCAGTACTTCGTGGCCAACAAAATGAAGGGGGTCGCCGATGCAGATCGGCGCAGGGCCGTGTTCCTCACTGTGTGCGATTCAAAGATCTTCAGTCTAATAAAGAATCTACTCATGCCTAATAATCCAACAGAGAAAACGTACGAGGAGATGTGTACATTGGTACGGGAACACCTCAAGCCAGATGACAGCATCATCATCTCGAGATATTCGTTTTATACACACGTTCGATCGGAGGACCAGAGCGCGGCGGAATTCGTTGCCGACCTGAAGTCCAGCGGGACCGTGTAAGTTCGGGACGGTGTTGGTAGACATGCTGTGGGACTTTATTATCGGTATCAACCACGAGGTGATCCTGCGCAAACTTCTGGTGGTGGAGAAGTTGGATTTAAAAACTCAATCGCTCAATCATGTATGACGACGGACAGGAGTTTAAAGGAAATATCGGTGAAGAACCGAACCTCGGCAAGTAGTGTAAATGCGATTGATTTGGCGTTCGGCAGAGCGGCACATGGCAGGGCCTATCCGGCTGCGTTCGTGAAACCTCCGCTGCTCAAAGTCCGCCCAGCGGGAATGTATCCAACTTCTCTGTGTTGGCATTGTGGGGGAAATCATCTGCACCAGCAGTGCCGATTTAAGCAATATAGTTGCAAAGGCTGTCTGAGAGTGAGGCATCTCCAGCGCAAGTGTCCACAGATGAGCAAGCGAGCTGCGACACACCACATGGAGGATGAGAGTCAGACTAGCGCGGATCCGGATACGCAATCCAAGATGCCAGAGGAGGAAGTGTATGGACTGTACTCTTTAATAACCAAGAATAAACCAATTTTGATTAATGTGAAGTTTAACAGGATACCGGTATCAATGGAACTGGACACTGAGGCGAGTCAATCGATCATGAACGAGAAGGCATTTAATAAGCTGTGGGATACTAAGACTGTGAGGCCCAGGCTGAGCCTTATTAATGCCAAGCTGCGCACGAACACCAAAGAACTGACAAAGGCAGTGCACAAATTAATGTGTCGTATAACGGTGCGGTTCACGAGTTACCGCTGTGGATTGTTCCATGCAATGGCCCAATGCTGCTCGGCAGGAGCTGGTTGGAGAAAATCAGATGTGACTGGAATGACATAAAGGTGTTGTTGTCGGAGGAAGATACATGTGCCCAAATATTGAGCAAGTTCCCCTCGTTGTTCGAACCGGGTATCGGCAACTTCATGGGAGCCAAAGTGCAGATCCACGTGGACTCAGATGTAAGACCCGTCCATCATAAAGCTCGAGCAGTGCTGTATATGATGAGAGAGAAGGTTGAAATTGAACTGGACAGACTCCAGCGTGAAGGGATCATATCACGGGTTGAATTTAATGACTGGGCCAGCCCCATTGTTCCTGTGCTGAAAAGAGATGGCACAGTCAGAATCTTGGAGATTACAAGGCAACGATCAACAGGGTTTCGAAACAAGATCAGTACTCATTACCGAAGGCCGATGACTTGTTTGCGACGCTAGCCTGAGGGAAATCGTTCACAAAACTGGACTTGACGTCGGCCTATATGACGCAGGAGTTTGTCGAGACGTCGAAGAGACTTAAGTGCATTAACACGCACAAAGGACTGTTTATTTACCACAGGTGCCGTTTGGAATTCGCTCGGTGCATCAGTATTCCAGAGGAATATGGAAAGTCGACTGAAGTCCGTTCCCGGAACCGTTGTGTTCCAAGATGACATCCTGATCACCGGTCGTGACTCCAAGGAACATCTGAAGAACCTGGAAGAGGTTCTACTGCGTTTGGACAGAGTGGGACTCAGACTGAAATGCTCAAAGTGCGTCTTCATGGCACCGGAGGTCGAATTCCTCGGGAGGAAAATCGCCGCTGATGGCATCAGACCTACTGATGTGAAAACCAAAGCCATCAAGAATGCACCCAAGCCACAGAACGTGATGGAGATGAGTTCGTTCCTGGGTCTACTCAACCACTTTGGTAAATTCCTACCTAAATTGAGCACCTTACTTGAACCACTGCACATGCTATTGAGAAAAGGCAACAACTGGGTGTGGGGCACATTGCAAGACAGAGTTTTCGAGAAAGCCACCAATCTGCTTTGCTCAAACAAGCTGCTGGTACATTTTGACCCATGTAAACATTTAGTTTTGGCTTGTGACGCATCATTATATGGAATTGGTTACAACAAGCCAATGAGTCAGGGAAACTTCAACCTGTTGCGTATGCATCCAAAAGTTTGTCTAAAGCAGAAAGAGCCTACAGTATGGTAGAAAAAGAAGCTTTAGCATGTGTGTACGGTGTTAAAAAGATCCATCACTACCTGTTTGGTCTGAGGTTCAAATTAGAGACCGATCACAAGCCGCTCATTTCGTTGTTTTCTGAGAGTAAAGCCAACGCTTCATCCTGCATCCAAAGGTGGGCGCTGACATTATCTGCCTATGATTATGTCATTCGCCACAAACCTGGCACAGAGAATTGTGTCAATGTTTTGAGCCGGTTGCCGTTGCCCACACCGGAGGTGGAAATGCCACAACCGGCAGATTTAATGTTAATCATGGATGCTTTTGAGAGTGAAGGTACCCCTGTCACGGCTCAACAAGTTAAGACCTGGACCAGCCAGGACCCGATATTATCAGTGGTATAGGGTTGCATCCTCAAAGGGGATTGGTCTGCCATACCTAAGCAAATGTGCGAGGAGGCCAAACCTTATATTCGTCGCAAGGACGAACTGTCTATTCACGCAGATTGCATATTGTGGGGCAATCGAGTTGTAATGCCCAAGAAAAGGAGAGAAAAGTTTGTGCATGAGTTACACAGCACATATCCTGGTATAGTGATGATGAAGGCCATCGTCATGTCCCACGTATGGTGGCCAGAAATTGATTCTGAGCTAGAAGCATGCGTGCATTAGTGCAACACCTACATGCAGCTCAGCAAAGCACCAGTGGAATCGCTGCTGAGTCTGTGGTCATGGCCATCCAAACCTTGGTCCAGGATCCATGTCGATTTTGCAGGTCCCTTCCTGAGCAACATGTTTTTAGTGGTGGTGGATGCTTATTTGAAGTGGATAGAATGCATAATCATGGCATCCAGTAGGTCTACGGCAACCATATGGAATCTCAATGTCATGTTCGTGACACATGATCTGCCTGGCATCGTGGTGAGCGACAATGGGTCGTGCTTCACCAGTCAGGAGTTTCAGGAGTTTTTTAAATTTATGGCATAAAACATGTAAGGTCAGCACCGTTCAAGCCTGCGTCCAATGGGCAAGCAGAACGTGCAGTACAAATTATCAAGCAAAACATGAGGAGAGTAACCCAAGGGTCACTGCAGACCCACTTGTCTTGCATACTGCTGAGTTACAGGACAAGACCCCACACACTCACAGGGGTCTCGCCTGCTGAACTCATGATGAAAAGAGGCCTTAAGACCCAAGTTATCTCTTGTACACCCGGATTTAAGTAAACGTTTTGAATACAGAAGACAGAATCAACAAGGGTACCACGATCGCGCAACTGTGTCACGCGAGATTTCTGTTAATGATCTTGTATGTGTGTTGAATTATGGTCAGGATCCCAAATGGATCGCTGGTACGGTCATGGCCAAGGAGGGCAACAGAGTATTTATTATTAAGCTCACGAATGGGCATACTTGCAGGAAACACATGGATCAAACAAAGCTGAGGCACACAGATGAGCCAGAGCAGTCGGACGAAGAAACCGTCGACGACCAACCAACCTACCAGCAGCCTTCAGTGGAGTCAAGGGTCATCAGTGAACCCGGAATTTCCATCACGGGCATGTTCAATAAAAATGGACTTGCAATTCCTGACAAAGCCACTGCCACCCCCAACAAGTCAGCCATCCAGCCATCAGCCACAACAGACCCCGCACACTCACCCAAGGTTGGAATCGAACTGAGACGGTCAACCATGTACCATGTGGGAACTCGGGGACACTTCCGGTGTCCCTGACGACTACGTGTGTGGGAAGTGTATCCGCCTCGAGCTCTTGACGGTCCGCGTTGCGGAATTGGAGCTGAAGGTGGATTCACTCTGGAGCATCCACGATGCTGAGAATGACGTGAGTATCACGTGTAGTGAGTTGGTCTTACCGCAGGAGAAGGGTCCACAGCCAGATAGGGAATGGAAGACCAACAGGAAGAGCAGTGCAAGAAAGATAGTGCAGGAGTCCCCTGTGGTCATCCCCCTGCAAAACAGATACACTGCTTTGAGTACTGTTGGGGAGGATGACTCATCAGGGGAGGGCAGCAGCAGCCAAGTTCATGGCACCGTAGGTGGCTCTGCTGCAAAGGAGGGCAGGAAAAAGAGTGGGAGCGCGATAGTGATAGGGGATTCGATGGTGAGGGGAATAGATAGGCGTTTCTGCGGACGCAACCGAGACTCCAGGATGGTATGTTGCCTCCCTGGTGCAAGGGTCAAGGATGTCTCGGAGCGGGTGCAGGACATTCTGAAATGGGAGGGAGAACAGCCAGTTGTCGTGGTGCACATTGGTACCAACGACATAGGTAAAAAAAGGGATGAGGTCCTACGAAAAGAATTTAAGGAGCTAGGAGCTAAATTAAAAAGTAGGACCTCAAAAGTAGTAATCTCGGGATTGCTACCAGTGCCACGTGCTAGTCAGAGTAGGAATCGCAGGATAGCGCAGATGAATACATGGCTTGAGCAGTGGTGCAGCAGGGAGGGATTCAAATTCTTGGGGCATTGGAACCGGTTCTGGGGGAGGTGGGACCAGTACAAACCGGACGGTCTGCACCTGGGTAGGACCGGAACCAATGTCCTAGGGGGAGTGTTTGCTAGTGCTGTTGGGGAGGAGTTAAACTAATATGGCAGGGGGATGGGAATCAATGCAGGGAGACAGAGGGAAACAAAAAGGAGAAAAAAGCAAAAGACAGAAAGGAGATGAGGAAAAGTGGAGGGCAGAGAAACCCAAGGCAAAGAACAAAAAGGGCCACTGTACAGCAAAATTCTAAAAGGACAAAGGGTGTTAAAAAAACAAGCCTGAAGGCTTTGTGTCTTAATGCAAGGAGTATCCGCAATAAGGTGGATGAATTAATTGTGCAAATAGATGTTAACAAATATGATGTGATTGGGATTACGGAGACGTGGCTCCATGATGATCAGGGCTGGGAACTCAACATCCAGGGGTATTCAACATTCAGGAAGGATAGAATAAAAGGAAAAGGAGGTGGGGTAGCATTGCTGGTTAAAGAGGAGATTAATGCAATAGTTAGGAAAGACATTAGCTTGGATGATGTGGAATCTATATGGGTAGAGCTGCAGAACACTAAAGGGCAAAAATCGTTAGTGGGAGTTGTGTACAGACCTCCAAACAGTAGTAGTGATGTTGGGGAGGGCATCAAACAGGAAATTAGGAGTGCATGCAATAAAGGTGCAGCAGTTATAATGGGTGACTTTAATATGCACATAGATTGGGCTAGCCAAACTGGAAGCAATACGGTGGAGGAGGATTTCCTGGAATGCATAAGGGATGGTTTTCTAGACCAATATGTCGAGGAACCAACTAGGGGGGAGGCCATCTTAGACTGGGTGTTGTGTAATGAGAGAGGATTAATTAGCAATCTCATTGTGCGAGGCCCCTTGGGGAAGAGTGACCATAATATGGTGGAATTCTGCATTAGAATGAAACAGTTAATTCAGAGACCATGGTCCAGAACTTAAAGAAGGGTAACTTTGAAGGTATGAGGCATGAATTGGCTAAGATAGATTGGCTAATGATACTTAAGGGGTTGACTGTGGATGGGCAATGGCAGACATTTAGAGAACGCATGGATGAATTACAACAATTGTACATTCCTGTCTGGCGTAAAAATAAAAAAGGGAAGGTGGCTCAACCGTGGCTATCAAGGGAAATCAGGGATAGCATTAAAGCCAAGGAAGTGGCATACAAATTGGCCAGAAATAGCAGCGAACCTGGGGACTGGGAGAAATTTAGAACTCAGCAGAGGAGGACAAAGGGTTTGATTAGGGTAGGGAAAATGGAGTACGAGAAGAAGCTTGCAGGGAACATTAAGGCGGATTGCAAAAGTTTCTATAGGTATGTAAAGAGAAAGAGGTTAGTAAAGACAAACGTAGGTCCCCTGCAGTCAGAATCAGGGGAAGTCATAACGGGGAACAAAGAAATGGCAGACCAATTGAACAAGTACTTTGGTTCAGTATTCACTAAGGAGGACACAAACAACCTTCCGGATATAAAAGTGGTCAGAGGGTCTATTAAGGAGGAGGAACTGAGGGAAATCTTTATTAGTCGGGAAATTGTGTTGGGGAAATTGATGGGATTGAAGGCCGATAAATCCCCAGGGCCTGATGGACTGCATCCCAGAGTACTTAAGGAGGTGGCCTTGGAAATAGCGGATGCATTGACAGTCATTTTCCAACATTCCATTGACTCTGGATCAGTTCCTATCGAGTGGAGGGTAGCCAATGTAACCCCACTTTTTAAAAAAGGAGGGAGAGAGAAAGCAGGGAATTATAGACCGGTCAGCCTGACCTCAGTAGTGGGTAAAATGATGGAATCAATTATTAAGGATGTCATAGCAGCGCATTTGGAAAATGGTGACATGATAGGTCCAAGTCAGCATGGATTTGTAAAAGGGAGATCATGCTTGACAAATCTTCTGGAATTTTTTGAGGATGTTTCCAATAAAGTGGACAAAGGAGTACCAGTTGATGTGGTATATTTGGACTTTCAGAAGGCTTTCGACAAGGTCCCACACAGGAGATTAATGTGCAAAGTTAAAGCACATGGGATTGGGGGTAGTGTGCTGACGTGGATTGAGAACTGGTTGTCAAAGAGTAGGAGTAAATGGGTACTTTTCGGAATGGCAGGCAGTGACTAGTGGGGTACCGCAGGGTTCTGTGCTGGGGCCCCAGCTGTTTACATTATACATTAATGATTTAGACGAAGGGATTAAATGTAGTATCTCCAAATTTGCGGATGACACTAAGTTGGGTGGCAGTGTGAGCTGCGAGGAGGATGCTATGAGGCTACAGAGTGACTTGGATAGGTTAGGTGAGTGGGCAAATGCGTGGCAGATGAAGTATAATGTGGATAAATGTGAGGTTATCCACTTTGGTGGTAAAAACAGAGAGACAGACTATTATCTGAATGGTGACAGATTAGGAAAAGGGAAGGTGCAACGAGACCTGGGTGTCATGGTACATCAGTCATTGAAGGTTGGCATGCAGGTACAGCAGGCGGTTAAGAAAGCAAATGGCATGTTGGCCTTCATAGCGAGGGGATTTGAGTACAGGGGCAGGGAGGTGTTGCTACAGTTGTACAGGGCCTTGGTGAGGCCACACCTGGAGTATTGTGTACAGTTTTGGTCTCCTAACTTGAGGAAGGACATACTTGCTGTTGAGGGAGTGCAGCGAAGATTCACCAGACTGATTCCCGGGATGGTGGGACTGACCTATCAAGAAAGACTGAATCAACTGGGCTTGTATTCACTGGAGTTCAGAAGAGTGAGAGGGGACCTCATAGAAACGTTTAAGATTCTGACGGGTTTGGACAGGTTGGATGCAGGAAGAATGTTCCCAATGTTGGGGAAATCCAGAACCAGGGGTCACAGTCTAAGGATAAGGGGTAAGCCATTTAGGACCGAGATAAGGAGAAACTTCTTCACCCAGAGAGTGGTGAACCTGTGGAATTCTCTACCACAGGAAGTAGTTGAGGCCAATTCACTAAATATATTCAAAAGGGAGTTAGATGAAGTCCTTACTACTCGGGGGATCAAGGGGTATGGCGTGAAAGCAGGAAGTGGGTACTGAAGTTTCATGTTCAGCCATGAACTCGTTGAATGGCGGTGCAGGCTAGAAGGGCTGAATGGCCTGCTCCTGCACCTATTTTCTATGTTTCTATGTAACCCAGGAGTGCAAAGCACCGGACCGCCTCAACCTATGACAGCCTGTGATAAGATCTCAGAGCGGGGTATTGTCATGTATGTACATTCTGTTCGTAGCCACCAGATGGCGTCATTGTTGGAGGCCACTGAGCAGCACGCACATCGTGCTGCTCAGGTATAAAAGGCCAGCCATTTTGTGAGTCAGACACTTTGGGCCTAATAAAGCAGAGCCAAGGTTGTACCTTGCTTAGTTAAACAGTACTCAGTTTGAACCTTTATTGCATACATAACAGGGTCCTGCCAATTACCTGGTGACAAAATTAAATATCAGCCAGTCACATGGCATACAACACTCAGTCATGTTGACATGATGTCAACAGCCACTGAAATATGATCATGTGCATAATGATAACTTCAAGCATTTTTACCCGCACAGTTCTCATCCATGTCTTTTATCTCCCACATGGCCTTCACACATCCAGCAGGAGGTGGTCCAAGTTGCCATGGTGACAATGATGACAATGACGACGACTCCTCAGAGGAGCTCATCTGCTATGAGGGTGCACCGTCGCAGGGCTTATGCAGACCATGCGCCAGCTCAGATACCTATACTTTGGTGGGAGACCTTAGAGAGATAGTTGGGTTTTCACATGGTGACTCGCACTTCACAACTGAGAAAAAGCGGATGGTGGAGTCAGGGACAGCAGTGGCAAGTCCACATCGGAGGGCGCAGTAATCTGCAAGCTCTGCTCTGATGGACGCAGATGCTGTACCTCGGGGGCTGTCGACTTCTGGAGCAGCAGCAGAGAATGTGTAACATACTGGTTGGCATTCCAACCTCATTGTGCACGATTACAGACCAATTGTAGGGGTCGGACTCAAGCATGAGTGGCATGATGTCGCAGGCCTTTGCGATGATGTCTTCGCAGAGAAAGATCGATCCATGGTGGATCAGGCTGAAATAGAGACTCGAACAGGAATCAGGAGCGGGAGTTCGGGCAGTCGAGCGCCTATAAAGGCCCGAGAGTCGGAGAAGGCGGCCACAGGAGCGGGAGTTCGGGCAGTCGAGCGGCCTATAAAGGCCCGAGAGTCGGAGGAGGCGGCCACAGGAGCGGGAGTTCAAGAAGTCGAACGGCCTATAAAGGCCCGAGAGTCGGAGAAGGCGGCCACAGGAGCGGGAGTTCGGGCAGTCGAGCAGCCTATAAAGGCCCGAGAGTCAGAGGAGGCTAGCTGGTGCAGGGGCAGGGGCAGAAGTTAAATAAAGAAGTAAGGAGAAATCGAAGTGGGACGTCACAGCCAAGCGGGTAAGTGATTGGCTGATTGGTGAGTATTTGATCTGTTATTTTTCTTAGCAGTAAGAAATCTTTGGCATTGTTATAAATTCAGTTAATCTAAGGGTTAAGTCATGGCAGGAGAGCCCAGACCCGTGTGATGCTTCTCCTGTGCTATGTGGGAAATCAGGGACACTACTAGTGTCCCTGACTACCACGTGTGCGGGAAGTGTATCCAGCTGCAACTCCTGACAGACCACATTGCGGCACTGGAGTTGCGCATGGATTCACTCTGGAGCATCCGCGATGCTGAGGATGTCGTGAATAGCACGTTTAGTGAGTTGGTCACATCACAGGTAAAGGTTGCACAGCCAGATAGGGAATGGGTGACCATTAGGAAGAGTAAGGGAAGGCAGGTAGTGCAGGGGTCCCGTGCGGTCACCTCCCTCCAAAACAGATGCACCGTTTTGGGTACTGTTGGGGGCGGTGGTTCATCAGGGGAAGGCAGCAGCAGCCAAGTCCATGGCACCAGGGGTGGCTCTGCTGCACAGGAGGGCAGGAAAAAGAGTGGGAGAGCTATAGTGATAAGGGATTCTATTGTAAGGGGAATAGATAGGCGTTTCTGGCTGCAAACGAGACTCCAGGATGGTATGTTGCCTCCCTGGTGCAAGGGTCAAGGATGTCTCGGAGCGGCTGCAGTGCATTCTGGAGGGGGAGGGTGAACAGCCAGCTGTCGTGGTGCATATAGGTACCAACGATATAGGTAAAAAACAGGATGAGGTCTACAAGCGGAATTTAGGGAGCTAGGAGTTAAATTAAAAAGTAGGACCTCAAAGGTAGTAATCTCAGGATTGCTACCAGTGCCACATGCTAGTCAGAATAGGAATCACAGGATAGCTCAGCTGAATACGTGGCTTGAGAAATGGTGCAAGGGGGAGGGATTCAAATTCCTCGGACATTGGAACCGGTTCTGGGGGAGGTGGGACCAGTACAAACCAGACGGTCTGCACCTGGGCAGGACTGGAACCAATCTCCTAGGTGGAGTGTTTGCTAGTGCTGTTGGGGAGGGTTTAAACTATTATGGCAGGGGGATGGGAATCAATGCAGAGAGACAGAGGGAAGTAAAAAGTGGGCAGAAGTAAAAGGTAGGAAGGAGAAAAACAAGAGTGGAGAGCAGAGAAATCAAGGGCAAAAATCAAAAAGGGCCACATTACAACATAATTCTAAAAGGACAAAGAGTGTTGAAAAAAACAAGCCTGAAGGCTCTGAGTCTCAATGCGAGGAGCATTCTTAATAAGATGGATGAATTAACTGTGCAGATAGCTGTTAATGGATATGATGTAATTGGGATTACAGAGACATGGCTGGGAACTCAACATTCAGGGGTATTCAATATTCAG
The DNA here is from genome assembly GCF_044704955.1 of Pristiophorus japonicus. Taxonomy (NCBI): domain Eukaryota; kingdom Metazoa; phylum Chordata; class Chondrichthyes; family Pristiophoridae; genus Pristiophorus; species Pristiophorus japonicus. Next base: position 275,450,031 of record NC_091979.1, on the reverse strand, counting down.
GAAGGGTAGACAGGAAGGAAAAGGAGGTGGGGTAGTGTTACTGGTTAAAGAGGAGATTAACGCAATAGTAAGGAAGGACATTAGCGTGGATGATGTGGAATCTACATGGGTAGAGCTGGGGAACACCAAAGGGCAGAAAACGTTAGTGGGAGTTGTGTACAGACCACCAAACAGTAGTAGGGGACGGCATCAAACAGGAAATTAAGGGTACAGCAGTTATCATGGGTGACTTTAATCTACATATTGATTGGGCTAATCAAACTGGTAGCAATACTGAGGAGGAGGAGTTCCTGGAGTGGATAAGGGATGGTTTTCTAGACTAATATGTCGAGGAACCAACTAGAGAGCAGGTCATCCTAGACTGGGTCTTGTGTAACGAGACAGGATTAATTAGCAATCTGGTCGTGTGAGGCCCCTTGAAGAAGAGTGACCATAATATGGTAGAATTCTTCATTAAGATAGAGAGTGACACAGTTAATTCAGAGACTAGGGTCCTGAACTTAAAGAAAGGAAACTTCGACGGTATAAGACATGAATTGGCTAGGATAGACTGGAGAATGATATTTAAAGGGTTAACGGTGGATTGGCAATGGCAGACATTTAAAGATCGCATGATGAACTACAACAATTGTACATCCCTGTGTGGCATAAAAATAAAAAAGTGAAGGTGGCTCAACCGTGGCTACCAAGGGAAATTAGGGAAAATGTTAAATCCAAGGAAGTGGCATATAAATTGGCCAAAAAAGCAGCAAACCTGAGGACTGGGAGAAATCTAGAATTCAGCAGAGGAGGACTAAGGGTTTAATTAGAAGGCAGAAAATAGAGAATGAGTGTAAGCTTGCAGGGAACATAAAAATTGACTGCAAAAGGTTCTATAGACATGTGAAGAGAAAAAGATTAGTGAAGACTAATGTAGGTCCCTTGAATTATATATGGTCCCACGCTGTTCGGCAGGAGCTGGCTGGGAAAGATCCGCTGGAACTGGGACGACATCCGAGCGCTATCGCTCGCTGACCATACTTCGTGTGCCCAGGTCTTAAACAAATTTCCTTCGCTGTTCGAACCAGGCATCGGGAAATTCCAAGGAGCAAAAGTGTGGATCCACCTAATTCCGGGGGCGCGACCCATCCATCACAAGGTGAGAGCAGTATCATACACGATGAGAGAAAGGGTAGAGATCGAGCTAGACTGGCTACAAAGAGAGGCCATCATTTCACCGATCGAGTTCAGCGAGTGGGCCAGTCCTATTATCCCAGTCCTCAAGGGAGACGGCACCGTCAGAATCTGTGGCGATTACAAAGTAACTAGCAATTGTTTCTCCCTGCAGGACCAATACCCACTACCAAAGGCCGACGACCTCTGTGCAATGCTGGCAGGCGGAAAGACATTCACGAAGCTGGATCTGACTTCAGCCTACATGACGCAGGAACTGGAGGAATCATCGAAGGCCCTCACCTGCATCAACAAGCACAGAGGTCTTTTTGTTTATAACAGATGCCCATTTGGAATTCGATCAGCAGCGGCGATATGCCAGAGAAACATGAAAAGTTTACTGAAGTCGGTCCTGCACACCGTGGTCTTCCAGGACGACATCTTGGTCACAGGTCAGAACACAGTCAAGCACCTGGAGAACCTGGAGGAGGCTCTTAGTCGACTCAACCGCGTGAGGTTCAGGTTAAAACCTTCGAAGTGCATTTTCCTGTCACCTGAAGTCGAGTTCCTGGGAAGGAAGATTGCGGCGGACGGTATCAGGCCCACCAATGCGAAGACGGAGGCAATCGAGAATGCACCAAGGCCATAGAACGAGACGGAGCTGCGATCGTTTCTGGGACTCTTCAACTACTTTGGTAACTTCTTACCGGGTCTCTGCAGTTACCCTGCTAGAACCACTACATGTTTTACTACGAAAAGGGGGTGAATGGGTTTGGGGCAAAAGCCAAGAAAATGCCTTTGTCAAAGCAAGTAAATTGTTATGCTCAAACAAATTGCTTGTGTTGTATGATCCATGTAAGCGTTTGGTACGAGCATGTGATGCGTCATCATGTGGCGTCGGGTGTGTATTGCAACAAGCTAATCATTTCGGGAAACTGCAACCGGTTGCTTATGCATCCAGGAATCTGTCTAAGGCCGAGAGAGCCTACATCATGATTGAAAAAGAAGCGTTAGCGTGTGTCTATGGGGTAAAGAAAATGCATCAATACCTGTTTGGGCTAAAATTCGAATTGGAAACTGACCATAAGCCACTTATATCCCTGTTTTCCGAGAGTAAAGGGATAAATACCAACGCATTGGCCCACATCCAGAGATAGGCGCTCACGTTGTCCACATACAACTATGCCATCTGCCACAGGCCAGGCACAGAAAACTGTGCCGATGCTCTCAGTAGGCTGCCATTGCCCACCACGGGAGTGGAAATGGTGCAGCCCGCAGATCTAGCCATGGTTATGGAAGCATTTGAGAGTGAGCAATCACCCATCACTGCCCGACGGATCAAAACCTGGACAAGCCAGGACCCCTTATTATCTCTAGTCAAAAGCTGTGTACTTCACGGGAGCTGGTCCAGTGTCCCAGTGGAAATGCAGGAAGAGATAAAGCCGTTACAGCGGCGCAAAGATGAAATGTCTATGCAAACAGACTGCCTTCTGTGGGGCAATCGAGCAGTGGTACCCAAGAAGGGCAGAGACACCTTCATCAATGACCTCCACAGTACCCACCCAGACATCGTAATGATGAAAGCGATAGCCAGATCCCACGTGTGGTGGCCCGGTATCGATGCGGACTTAGAGTCCTGCGTTCACAGATGCAATACATGCTCTCAGTTAAGCAATGTACACAGGGAGACGCTGCTAAGCTTATGGCCTTGGCCCTCCAAACCGTGGTCTAGGGTACACGTCGACTATGCGGGCCCGTTCTTGAGTAAAATGTTCCTTGTGGTTGTAGATGCGTATTCCAAGTGGATTGAATGTGAGACAATGTCGGCTAGTACGTCCGCTGCCACTACTGAAAGCCTGCGGGCCATGTTTGCCACTTACGGCTTACCCGATGTCCTGGTGAGTGACAACGGGCCATGTTTTACCAGTGCTGAGTTCAAAGAGTTCATGACCCGTAACGGGATCAAACATGTCACATCTGCCCCGTTTAAACCAGCGTCCAATGGTCAGGCAGAGAGAGCAGTGCAAACCTTCAAGCAAGCTTGAAGAGGGTAACTGAAGACTCACTGCAGACTCGCCTATCGCGGGTCCTGCATGGCTACCGCACGAGACCCCACTCACTCTCTGGGATCCCACCTGCTCATGAAAAGAGCACTTGAGACAAGGCTCTCGTTAGTTCACCCTGATCTACATGAATAGATAGAGAGCAGGCAGCTTCAACAAAGTACATACCATGATAGCGCAAATGTGTCACGCGAGATTGAAGTCAATGATCCTGTATTTGTATTAAATTATGGACAAGGTCCCAAGTGGCTTCCCGGCATTGCCGTGGCCAAAGAGGGGAACAGGGTGTTTCGGGTCAAACTTTCCAATGGACTCATTCAACGGAAACACTTGGACCAAATCAAACTCAGATTTATGGACTACCCTGAGCAACCCACCTTGGACCCCACCTTTTTTGATCCCCCAACATACACACCAGTGGCAACCGGCACCATGGTTGACCACGAAGCAGAACTCATTATCCACAGCAGCCCTGCAGGGCCCAACACACCAGGCAGCCCAGCAAGGACAGCAGTCCAGCAAAGGCCGAACAAATGATTCAACAATACCAGCTTTCACACCGAGACGATTAACCAGGGCAAGAAGGGCCCTAGATCGATTCACATTGTAAATAGTTACACTATTGACTTGGCGGGGGAACGTTGTTATATATGTGGACTTGTATTTACTCTGTACAGCCACCAGAGGGCTCATCCCCCGGAGTCCCAAGGGATCCCATAATCCCTTGGGAGCACAGGTACTTAATAAGGCGTCACAGATTGGAGAGGCACTCTGGAGACCTGCAATAAAAGACTAAGGTCACACTTTACTTTGAGCTCACAGTGTTCAGTCTGACTCTTTCTTCATACACAACACATTGCAGTCAGAATCAGGTGAATTCATAATGGGGATCAAGGAAATGGCAGACCAATTGAACAAATACTTTGGTTCTGTCTTCACTAAGGAAGACACGAATAACCTCCCGAAAAAACTAGGGGACCGAGGGTCTAGCGAGAAGTGGAACTGAGGGAAATCCTTATTAGTCAGGAAATGCTGTTAGGGAAATTGAAGGGATTGAAGGCCGATAAATCCCCAGGGCCTGATAGTCTTTCTCTCAGAGTACTTAAGGAAGTGGCCCTAGAAATAGTAGATGCATTTGGTGGTCATTTTCCAACATTCCATGGACTCTGGATCAGTTCCTATGGGTTGGAGGGTAGCTAATGTAACACCACTTTTTAAAAAAGGAGGGAGAGAGAAAACAGGAAATTATAGACCGGTTAGCCTGACATCGGTAGTGAGGAAAATGCTGGAGTCAATTATTAAAGATGTAATAGCAGCGCATTTGGAAAGCAGTGACAGGATCAGTCCAAGTCAGCATGGATTTATGAAAGGGAAATCATGCTTGACAAATCTTCTAGAGTTTTTTGAGAATGTAACTAGTAGAGTGGATAAGGGAGAACCAGTAGATGTGGTGTATTTGGACTTTAAAAAGGCTTTAGATGAAGGAATTGAATGTAATATCTCCAAGTTTGCAGATGACACTAAACTGGGTGGCAGTGTGAGCTCCAAGGAGGATGCTAAGAGGCTGCAGTGGGACTTGGACAGGTTAGGTGAATGGGCAAATGCATGGCAGATGCAGTATAATGTGTATAAATGTGAGCCTATCCACTTTGGTAGCAAAAGCAGGAAGGGAGATTATTATCTGAATGCTGACAGATTAGTAAAAGGGGAGGTGCAACGAGACCTGGGTGTCATGGTACATCAGTCATTGAAGGTAGGCATGCAGGTACAGCAGGCAGTACAGAAAGCAAATGGAATGCTGGCCTTCATAGCGAGGGGATTTGAGTATAGGAGCAGGGAGGTCTTACTGCAGTTGTACAGGGCCTTGGTGAGGCCACATCTTGAGTATTGTGTGCAGTTTTGGTCTCCTAATCTGAGGAAGGACGTGCTTGCTATTGAGGGAATGCAACGAAGGTTCACCAGACTGATTCCTGGGATGGCAGGACTGACATGTGAGGAAAGACTGGATCGACTGGGCCTGTATTCACTAGAGTTTAGAAGAATGGGAGGGAATCTCATAGAAACGTATAAAATTCTGACGGGATTGGACAGGTTAGATACAGGAAGAATGTTCCCAATGTTGGGGAAGTCCAGAACCGGGGGACACAGTCTAAGGATAAGGGGTAAGCCATTTAGGACTGAGATGAGGAGAAACTTTTTCACCCAGAGAGTTGTGAACCTGTGGAATTCTCTGTCATGTGTGTAACCATCATGCAATGGTAATATTCATGTAACTGTAACCTTCATGCAACTCCTGTACACTGTACTTTTATCCTAGAAATAAACACCCTGACCACAGTGGGTGAACTTGTGGGAGACAAAATGTGGTGTCCCTGCACCTTACTACAAATTCACATAAGGCATGTACTGCAGACACAGTCACTACGTGACTTTAACCTTTATTCCTAGGACCAAGGAGTGCTGATCCTGGGTGGGACCTCCCCTTTTATACCTGGAAACCCAGATGAGGAGTGTCTCCCACAAGTTCACCCCCTGTGGTCAGGGTGTGCATTTCTAGGGTAAAAGTACAGTGTACAGGAGTTGCATGAAGGTTACAGTTACATGAATATTACCTTTGCATGATGGTTACATACATGACATTCTCTGCCACAGAAAATTGTTGAGTCCAGTTCGTTGGACATATTCAAAAGGGAGTTAGATGTGGCCCTTACGGCTAAAGGGATCGGGGGATATGAAGAGAAGGCTGGGGTGGGATACTGAGGTTGAATAATCAGCCATGATCATATTGAATGGTCGTGCAGGCTCGAAGGGCCGAATGGCCTACTCCTGCACCTATTTTCTATGTTTCTATGTTTCTTCCACGGAGAGAGTGGCCAACTGCATGGAGCATCAACACGGCAATCACACGTCGGCTCGCTGCTGCGCAATGTTACGCAATGTAGTGCAGTGTGCAGCACACCATGACCATTCTGGAGATGCTGGCTGGTGCTGAAGGGCACTTCCAGATCTGTCCAGCCACATGAAGCGCAACTTCAGCATGCATTTGGCTTATTTGATGACACATCTGGTGGTCATATGGCGTTCCTTGTATCGCTCCTGGGCTTCATTCCTCGGGTTTCTGTCATCAGCTGTGTTTATTTTAAGGGGGTATCCCTTGTCGCCAAGCAGCCAGCCAGTAACTCTGCTTCCAGGTGCAAAAAGATCAGAGAGAGCGGACTGCCACAGGACGAAAGCTTCATGGCAGCTGCCCGGGAAACTTGCACACACCTGCATAAACATCTTCTTGTGGTTGCACACCAGCTGCACATTGATGGAGTGGAAGCCATGGCGGTTGACGAACACTCCTGGGTGATCTATAGGTACCTTAATAACCACATGTGTGCAGTCGATGATGCCCTGCACCTATGGGGAGCCATCCAGAGCTGCAAACCTGAGCGCGCACACATTCTGACTGCCGTCATCGCAGGAAAAGTTGGTATAATTGCTGGCCCTGACAAAGAAGCCATCGGTCACCTGTCTTATGCAAATGTGTCCAGCAGAGCCCTGGAAGAATCCAGCGGCAAAGAAGTTGAGGACTGTGGTGATTTTGACTGCCACTGGTAAAACATGGCCACTAGGTCCAGTTGGCAGTAGGTTTTGTTCCAGCAGGCTGCAAATGTCTGCCACCACCTGACACGACACCCTGAGCCTCCTGTGACACTAGTGTTCAAACATGTCGAGGAAGCTTATCCTCGGCCTGTAGACCCTATGTGTCAGGTATGACCTCCTGCGAACTGCACTTCTCTGTTGATCCCCTCCCTGCTATGGGGCTACAGGTCTGTGAGCAGCAGGCTGTTTTTGCTGGTGGTGATATTGCTTCTGGGGCTCATGGTGATATTGCTGCTGGTGCACGTCTTGGTGCTCCTACTGCTGTTGGTGGTCATCTAAGGTCCAAAGTAACACAGTGTAAGTGGCACCCATGCTGATCTGATAGATCATAGCTCCAAAGTGCAGATCAGACCTCCAGACCTCCAAATTGTAGATGACACCTCCGGCGTGTGTAAAGTAACCTTTCAGCACAAGTACTGTGAACACGCCCTTTCACACAAGCAGATAGGAAAGCAGCTGTGCATACTAAATGCGTATTGGCCTATTTCCCTGCCATGGGTTCAGCCCCCTCAATTGCTTGCTGTGTTCTCGCCTTGCTTTCACTGGCGAGTTCCAGGAAGCCTGGGAAACCCGTGGACCCAAAGTTAAACTACAAAATCCATGTCACTATCGCTGTAATTGAGCGATTAACAATTGACAACCCGACTTTCCCGAGGGACTTGCACGCACACCGCCTAATGCGCTGCCGTGAAATGCGGAAATCGACGTGTTGGAGCCAGCTTCCTGGCAGGTTTGGAATTTTGTGCGATTTAACCCCCACCCGCACCCAATCACATGCGCTCACCCATGTTAAAATTCTCCTCTGTGTTTCAGCAGATGGCGCATCTGCTGCAGTGCAGACTTCTCCCAGCGGTTAACACTACAGTGTTATCGTGGGGTCTCTGCAGCACGCTGTGCCTGGAATAGTTGAGAACCGGGTCTCTTGCAGACCAACTAATGAACTACTTTTGACTCTTTGATGCCAAGGAAATAGTTGAACTAATTTAGGGAACAGATTTATTTATCTTGTACCCTTTCCATTTAAGGCTTGGTTTGGTGCTTGAATCTGATCTGCTGGCAGTGGTCCCTGGGGAAAATAGGTGACTCTAATCTTGGCTTCGTGCAGTGTGTATAAATTGTAATGTGGCAATAATGTGTTTTGTTCTGTGTTTTCTCAGATGAGACAAGGCAGTATTTTGTACCCGTCTGTAATGTAATATTGCCACATGCAGCAATTTACGAAGAGATTATTTATATGTAGTCAAGTGCGAGAGGGTCTGCCTATGGTACAATGAAAGTATGTATCAGAAATCAACAAACTGCTAAAATGAGCGTATTTTTGCATGTAAGATATTAAAATACATGGCTGGAAATGCAGGCCAGTGCAGCCACTGCTGGGAACTTTTTGTCAAGGCGATGAGCCCAGCTCCGGGTAACTGCGTGCTTGAAAAGACAATTCCATTTAGTGGTTCAAAGCATGTGAAATGCCTGATATCTTTGTGACTTGAATAAAATATTTTTTTGTATATCCATCTATGGCCAGCACTCCATACAAACTTTATAACAAGAAGGGTCAGGCAAGGTTTACCTTAGACAGGAGACACGGAAACAGAATAGACCGAGCCCTGTTACAATCTCACAATCAACAAAATAGTTTACAGTGTGCAATCTACTATATTTTCACCCAGCATTGTTTTCCATCAAGCACTGAGTAGAATTGGAGCTGGCAAATCCAACAGAAGTTTATAAGACCCAGTAGAGCAAGAACGTCGTTTGCATTTCTAATTATGGTCAATAGCAAGAGAATCGTGAATTTGCTGTCGGCTCCATATTTTAAATGCAAAACTTCCTTAAGCCAAGTAGGTGGGCAACAGAATATCTGGGCAATAGAAATGTCTTTGCTTAATTGAATTTGATGCTGTCTTCATTAGTTAAAGTGCACATCAATTCGAACATGTATTGTTTAAGTCACCATACAAAAGAACTGTAAGCTAAGAAACACCAAAGCCTCGGTGATTTTCTTTTTATCCTATTCAATGTGGTGCTGAAAATACATCCATCATGGTGCCATAGATGCAGGTAGTAAACTCCTACAACTGAGCCACCATCTGCAGCACATTCTGGGACACTGTCTCCAGTGCTTGTGCATATGTTTATGATGCTCTACAACCATCCTCCTTTTAAATGCATGTGCCCTGATATCTTGGTGCCAAGGTTCCTTGGATGAGGGCAGATGTCTTCTAACTAGCAACAACTGTCTCCTTATTTTACATCTCTAGTTCCTCCAGGCCACTTATGCTCTGTTTAATGCCTTGTGCATTTGCCTCAGGCTCGAATCGCCCCCGGGTGGGCTAGTGCTTGAGAAGGAGGACTGAGATGGGCAGCCTGAAGCAGTGAGGCCAGACTGCTCTTCCTGCACTTTCTTTGCCTGTTTCTGTGGCATATCTAAGAGGGAACAAAAAGACGAGAGGTAAGCAGGGGTAGATGAGCAACACACTGGCTACCTCCCCATTTCCTACTGCTATTCCTCAGTAGTGCCAAGTCTTCCCGTATGTGTGGTGACTTGCGGGAGATGGTGACAGAAGGTTCCATTCCCTATAGTTGTTCTTTTCTGCCAGTTATGGGCCACTTTTTCCTTTAAGAAGAAAGCGCATTGTGTGAAATTTTCATCATATGGAATGCAGTCCAGGTGTCAGTAGGCATTCTTTAATTGGGTGATGACAAGTGCAGAAAAAAGCAATTTCATGTTAGGTGACTTTTTACTGTTTGCCTTTATGGGAGAGGTTCTTCTTTAAATATCCAGATTGTGGGTATGCTGACATTACTGGACCCTGACTTTAATTTTAACTGTAGCCTGAGTGGGGGAGCTGCTGCTTCTTTCGTGCCAGGTGAAGTCAGCGGGAAGAGGATCTGGGACCAGAAGCGATTATTTAAGATAAGCATTTTTTTTAACTTCCCTTGTGGGGCCATGAGGAATAGGACTGCTCCTTCAGACCCCACAAGGAAAGTTTAGACCTGCCCTGCTCCGGGATCCACCCGCCCCCTTGCCTCCCGTGAGAACCTCCCGAAAACTCCTCCCATGACTCACCTTCTTGCTGGCGAGCCTTCCTTTGGTGTCACCCAGCAGCCTCCTGCCACCTGAACCTCCGCTCATGCCCACGAGCCAGATGCCACTTGCCACCCGTTTTGGGCGGGCAACAGAACGGTGGCATGCAGATGAGGCCCAGTAGTAAAAATCGCCCGAGCCTTATGCTGCCGAGAATCGAGTGCCTTTTACGCTTGCCCTGCCCACCCACCTGAATCCCACTCCCAGTTAAAATTCCTCCAACATGTTCAGCAGGAGATGTTGGATAACAATCATAAACAGGAATCCAGTTAAGATTGCTTACTCAGCAAAATCCAGGGATTAGAATCTATGATCTTTCTGCCTTGCATGCTCAATGCAATATCAGTCAGTGCACTTATCACTGTTTAGCTAATCCTGTTTATAATCCCTTGATGTTGCTTGCCTCCTTGTACTGTTCAGTTTCTCTTTGGCAGTTAACAGGGTGTATTTCATCTGACACGACTGATAAAATGTCCATGAGAAAGGAAAGTAAGCTCAATTACTAAGAATTACAAAAGATGAAAGATTCTCAACAGCTGAACTCAAATGTCAGTAAATAGTGGATGTAACCTGCCAGCCCTATTGAAATTAGAAATGAAGAAAAGCAGGAGCATTCTTTGTCTAACTCAACAATGGGACTGGATCACTGCCATCCAGAGTTCCACAATTTGCATCCTTTGCCGCATAAGCCTTATTTTATTATGCCTTATTTTCCAAAAAGATTACCTTTTATAATTGAAAAATTTATGGTAGCAGCAAAATCTTTATTGTGAATCACCAGAAAACAAGTACATCATTGCTGAACTCAGCATTTCCTTTTAATATTTATAAAGAGCAAAAAGCGGTATTCTACAGAAGAAGTATACCTGTAACAAAAATCTCACCGAAACACAAATGGTCCATATTTTCTCAACAACTCAGACAGTTATCAGTATGAAAGCAGACAAGGTGTCTGTCTATGAAAGGGCAGAAACAACAGTCTCTTTGAAGTATCTTTGTGCAACGTTTTCTGGGTCAGCCCAAAAGATCAAATAAATATAAGTGTCAGCATGTTTTTCAAATAAATAGAGCAGTTTCATTAATAACTCGTTTTACTGTTTTACGAGAGGAGACACTATTTTTCATAAGCCAAAGCCGTGTGAATATCAAGTAGATTGGTCCTGCCTTTAGCATCTGATCTGTCAGATTGCAGCATTATTTCCATGTTGATGCAAGCTGAGATATTACAGTCCTTCATTATCCTGACAGGGCACATCTTTCAACAGAGATCTCAGAATTTTAGGTTTCTGGCAAACAATAGAATAGACTCACTTCCTTTTTGATAATTCAGTTCAGGGATAGAATTTGAAAAAGAATTTACCCTAGCAGTGTAATTATCAAAATCATAGAGTAGCAGTGAATCACCAAGCATGACACGGGCAGAAAACAGTAAATAATGTATTGCAGAAATGGCTTTTTGTCATCTTCATTTCCAATATTTATGATAATAATTTTCCTAATACAATAATAAGTAATTTCACATCATTCAACTATATAAGCCTGTTTCAGCCTGTATTGTCCTTCATTTTTCTTCATAACATTCACAAGGATAATTTGCTAGACAAAAAAAATTAAATTATCATGCGACAGTAAATATGCTAATACATTCTAAGTTGCAAAATTAATTCATCCCTCAAAAGTTGAAATATCCATTACTATCAGTAGGTTTTTCAAAAGGCATTCTCGTTTAATTTATCTTGTTGACAGCCTCACTATATAGCACAAACTGAAGTGCAAATGGTTTTCAAAACTGTGATTTCTTAAAACCATTAAAGGAGAAAAGACAATCCTAATTTCAAGTTGCAATTTTAGTAACGTTTTAATGAATATGAAATTGTCAATATTAGCTGTCGTGTCCAATGTCTATGGATCGGAATTTATGACACTTTGAAAAAGTGTAGTGATTATTTGTGAGGTAAATTTTTTTAACTTAATTTCTTAACCCTCCCAGTAGCATCTTTGATTTGAATTCAGAAACTGTTTCTGTGTAGCGAAGGGAAACCGACCAGTTTTTGGTCGAGTCCCTGCTTATTTTCTATCTGGCATGAGATTACATTTGTTGTAGAAATTTGAGTTTTTCTAATTGTCAAAATAATTGGGTGATTTTCCACCTTGCACGCACCAGGAGTGCATATTGGGAATTTATTAGGGGTATGCAATTCTTCAATATGCGCCCCTGGTATGCACTGTGAGTGTTGACATAGAACAATTCCCTTTATATTTATTTAGATCGGAAAAGTTTTCTACACAGTGTCCAAATCTCCCAGTGCAGCCAATTATTAAGGAGTGACTGCAGCCAACTATTGACTTTGGTCCTTCCTTCTGCATATTGGGAAATTGCACACCTGCCCATTAATTTTAATTGTGTTATAGTATTGGCAGATTTCAAGTATTCTTGTCTAAGACATTTTGAGACTAATCTTCAGTGGGTTACCTGGAGTGGTATTTCAATTATAGTAATACAGGATGATACACCAACAATAGTACTCAACTTACTTCATGTCTGCTGATCAGTAACATCCTGACACCGAAAGGAGGACTGGAGGAGGTCTCAGAAGTAGATCAGATTGACCAGCAAGGCCATGTGCCATGATAATTGTCTGCCATGATATTACAGAACATTTTGTAAAATCTGTAATCCCACATTCTATTGTGTGCACCAGTGTATCTACCTTCTGGCAGGGCTAAGCTCTCCCCATTTGTTTCTGATACTGTGGTGGCAGAAATGAAGAAACAGAACCCTGAACTCTGCCTGATGTATCGCTCCTATCTGGTTAGCCCTGTTAATCATGTGAGAGACTACAGCTCATCTTCTACAGTAAGCACTTTCATCAGCCACCCTAATTTCCTTGTGCTAAGCAGACACCTCCTTCTTTTCTGAGAACATGGTGGTTTCTTTTTGTCCAGACCTCTCTACCCTCACCAAGTCCTTTGAAGTCAAAGACTCATCTGTGCAGAGATCAGGGCGAGAGATTTACTCAATTGAGATTAGAGTATGTACAACCTGGAGTATTAAATCACAATAAGACGTCTGGCAGAGTTTGAAACATCAAAGATGACTGTTGAATTTATGCAAAGCAAATAATAAAGAAAATTTACATATGCTTTGAAGGATTTGCAAGTATATTATTTCAATACATATTATACTGTGTATAATAGCAGAAGTATTAGAATATGTACCCCACCTCTCTTTTTGTCTTCTTGTCTCTCTTCTTTTGAAGCTAAGCATTTATGTAGAAATTTAAAGTTTTTTAATTGCTGAAACGTAAAATACCACACTGGTGAGCTAAGAGCGTGTCCAAACTTACAATAGCACACAATAAAAAAATCACATTTTGCAGAAATATACACATCAGCCCCAAAAAGCTAAAAAAAAGAGAGCTGAGTACTTCAAAACCTTGAATGTGAAAGTCAGCGCATCCTTGGAATCTTGATTCTAGCAAGTTTTAATACTGTTTTTTCAGTTAGTCATTAGCAAGAAATAATATTAGCGCTGTTCATACAATCTGCTGTGATAGGCTTGCCAACAATAATATTTGGTAAAGTCTTGCAAATCCCATGTATAATTCACCATGCCCATTTGTGCTTGCTATGCTTGAAATAAATATATTCATTTTTGGTCCTCTGTCTCCTGGAACAGCTCCATTCCAAAATCCTGCATTTCAAGTAGTCCAAATTTAATTCCTGAAATGTTGCCTGTAGTCTCAACAGATAATTCACCCGTGATATCGAGTTCCTTCCAGCTGCACCCAGAACCTTCCCTAACCAGAGGAGGAAAACAAGGCTCATGAAGATTATGAGCCCAGTAAGGAAAAATATATCACAACAATGGAAGACAATGGATTCCACCACCAATCTGTATCACTGTGCTGGCAATCCATGGAGCAACTTTATATCTGTTGAAGAATTCTCCATACGGCCATTTCTGGACAGCCACACAAGCTGGAAAGATTAACAACTAAAACATAAGAGAACATCACCCACAGTGGACAGATAGCAACACACCTAAAGCGCAAAGGAGATGGACATTTGTTTTGTATATTAGACCATTCAAAGCCACATTACACTATGTAGTCTGATAGCACCCAGATAGAGAGTGACGGGGTAACATTGCATAATATAATGCAATTTCACCACACACAGTTGCCAGAGCAGGTTGCCTATCTAGGAACTCTACTAAACAGACTGATGGGAAAGCATTGATACTATTCCTTGCAGCTCTGGGATATCGTCAGAATCCCTTGAGTCCTCCCTTGAAAACCAGTGGTGGGACTTGTGGAGCCTGCATCAAGTTGTTTTGCGGCTGGTGTCCAAGCACATTCAGAGTAAGACTTTATGAAGGATCCTTTGGGTAATGAGTTCGCTTAAAGTTCAGCAGTTGGTCATTTGTAAATTCTATGTAGTTGTTGCAAAAATAATTTGAAGACATTCATTAAAAAGTCCCTTTGCTTATGTATTCATTAATTTTGAACATATTCTTAAACTAATAACAGAATTTATTTTTACGTAAAGTACTATATGGCTAGATTTTTGGGTTTTGGGGCTTTTGGGCGAAAACGCAAACGATAAATGAAAATTAACATTTTGGGTGTGCTAACAATTTAAGGTCTAACTTTTGGCCTTTGGGTCTGCACCAGGGGCGCCATCACTAAGGGACGTGTTGCACAAGTGTTCTCGGCATAAAAACGCAATCCTCACTGTCATGTATGTATGTTTGGGGTTACTAGCCACCAGGTCGGAGGTCATTGGGCTGTACGCACGTGTGTGCGGCCCAGGTATAAAAGTCAAACCATCATGTAATGTAATCACTTTGGGTCCTAATAAAGCAGAGCCAGGTTTGTACCTGTGTTAGTTTACAGTATTCAGTCTATCGACTTATTACAACGATAACATTTGGCGACGAGGTAACTTAAGAACCTTCACATGCACAAATGAGCACAATTGGAATTCTGGAGAGATTCATGGAGGGAGAGGACTGGGCAGATTTTGTGGCTCACCTGGACCAGTACTTCATGGCCAACAAAATGGAGGAACCCACTGACGCAGTTAGGTGCAGGGCGATCTTCCTCACCGTTTGCGGTCCGAAAATCTATGGACTTATAAAGAATCTTCTCTCACCTGCAAGTCCAACGGACAAGGACTATGAGGAATTGTGTGTTCTGGTACATGAAGGCATCATCATCTCACGATTTCGATTCTACAAGCACGTTTGTTCTGAGAGCCAGGATGTGTCGGAATTCGTTGCCGACCTAAGACGTCTAGCTGGACTGTGTAAGTTCGAAAATGCATTGGGAGACATACTGCGGGAATTCTTTGTAATAAGCATCAACCACAAGGTGATCCTGCCTAAACTACTGGCGGTGGAGACACTGGATTTGAGCAAGGGCATCACAATTGCCCAGGCATGCATGACGACGGATGAGGGAGAAGGTCAGAAGGAAGAGGGACAGACATCAGCGTGAAGGGGTCATATCACCGGTTGAATTTAACGAATGGGCCAGCCCCATTGTTCCTGTGTTGAAGAGTGGTGGCACTGTCAGGATTTGTGGAGATTACAAGGTTACAATCAACCGAGTTTTGAAACAGAATCAATACCCGTTACCGAAGGCTGATGACCTATTTGAAAAGCTAGCCAGGGAGAAGTCGTTCACTAAATTGGATCTGACGTTGGCCTACAGGACACAGGAGCTGGTCGAGACGTCTAAGAAACTTACATGCATCAACATTCATAAAGGACTGTTTATCTACACCAGGTGTCCTTTCAGAATTCGCTCGGCTGCAGCCATATTTCAGAGGAACATGGAGAGTCAACTGAAGTCCATCCCTAGAACCATCGTGTCCCAAGATGACATCCTGGTCACAGATCGTGACACTGCCGAACATCTGAACAACGTGGAAGAGGATTTACATCGTCTGGACAAAGTGGGACTCAGACTGAAATGTTCGAAGTGCGTCTTCATGACACTGGAAGTCGAATTCCTGGGGAGGAAAATTGCTGCTGACGGCATCAGGCCTACGGACTCGAAAACCAAGGCCATCAAAATTGCACCCAAGCCGCAGAATGTGATGGATCTGCGTTCATTCCTTGTTCTACTCAACTACTTTGGTAATTACCTACCTAGATTGAGCACTTCATTAGAGCCATTGCACATGCTGCTAAGAAAAGATGACAACTGGGTTTGGGGTGCGTCTCAAGATAGAGCTTTTGAGAAAGCTACTAATCTACTTTGTTCTAACAAGCTGCTGGTACATTATGATCCGTGTAAGCGTCTAGTATTGGCCTGTGATGCTTCGTCATATGGAGTTGGTTGCGTGCTCCAACTAACTAATGAGTCGGGTAAACTACAACCTATTGCGTATGCTTCTAAATGTTTGTCAAAGGAGGAAAGGTAGAAAAAGAAGCATTAGCCTGTGTGTATGGGGTTAAAAAGATGCATCAGTACCTGTTTGGTCTTCGGTTTGAACTGGAAACAGATCACAAGCCAGTCATTTCATTGTTTTCGGAAAACAAAGGTATAAATACCAATGCATCGTCCCGCATCCAAAGGTGGGCGCTGACATTATCTGCCTATGATTATGTCATTTACCATAGACCTGGCACCGAGAATTGTGCTGATGCACTGAGCCGTCTGCTATTGCCCACACCGGAGGTGGAGATGCCACAACCTGCAGACCTACTGTTTGTTATGGATGCTTTTGAAAGTGAAGGAACCCCTGTCACGGCTCAACAAGTTAAGACCTGGACCAGCCAGCACCTGATATTATCGGTTGTGAAACGTTATGTCCTTAGTGGTGATTGGTCTGCCCTACCCAAGCAAATGGGTGATGAGACCAAACCTTACAACCGTTGCAAAGACGAACTATCCTTGCAGTCAGATTGTTTACTGTGGGGTAATCGTGTTGTTATGCCTAAGAAAGGCAGAGAGAAATTTGTACATGATCTATGTAGCACTCATCCCGGTATTGTCATGATGAAAGCTATTGCCAGGTCTCCTGTATGGTGACCTGGAATTGACTCTGATCTGGAATCATGTGTGCATCAGTGCAACACTTGCATACAGCTAAGTAAAGCGCCAGCGGAATTGCCGCTGAGTCTATGGTCGTGGCCATCTAAACCATGGTCCAGGATCCACATCGACTTTGCAGGTCCCTTCCTGGGAAAGATGTTTTTAGTTGTGGTGGATGCATATTCCAAGTGGATAGAGTGTATAATCATGTCATCCAGTACATCCACAGCTACCATTGAGTGCCTTCGTGTCATGTTTGCCACTCATGGTCTTCCCAACATCGTTGTAAGCGACAACGGACCTTGCTTCACTAGTCTGGAGTTTCAAGAGTTCATGAAACTCAATGGTATCAAACATGTGAGATCAAACCCGCATCTAATGGTCAAGCAGAGCATGCTGTTCAAACCATCAAGCAGAGTATGAAATGTATAACTCAAGGTTTACTGCAGACTCGCTTGTCATGCATATTGCTTAGTTACAGGACAAGACCCCACATGCTTACCGTGGTCCCCACTGCTGAACTATTGATGAAGAGCGGTCTCAAGACCAAGCTCTCTCTTGTCCACCCTGACTTGAATGATCATGTTGAATACAGATGTCAAAGTCAGCATTAATCATGATTGCGCTGCCGTGTCACGCGACATTTCTGTTAACGATCCTGTGTCTGTACTAAATTATGGTCAAGGTCCCAAGTGGATCGCCGGTACTGGTACGGCCAAGGAGGGTATCGTCAAGCTCAAGAATGGGCAAACATGCAGGAAACATGTTGATCAGATAAAGCTGCGGCACACGGATGAACTAGAACAGTCTGAGGAAGACACAATCAGTGACCTACCAACCTACAATACCCTCAGTCATCAGGCGACTCCGTTGTCATCAATGAATCGGGACTTTCAATCCCTGACATGGTCATTGCCACTCCCATCAGATCGGCTACCCAGCCTCCAGTCATAACAGACTCAGAACGCTCACCCAAGGCTGGAGTTCAACTGAGACGATCAACTCGGGAGCGGAAAGCCCCGGACTGTCTCAATTTGTAAAAAGACTGTTACTAATATCTTAAAGGGGGGATATATTCATGTATGTATGCTTGGGGTTACTAGCCACCAGGTGGCGCCACTGTCGGAGGTCATTGGGCTGTACGCACGTGTGTGCGGCCCAGGTATAAAAGGCAATCCATCATGTAATGTAATCATTTGGGCCCGAATAAAGCAGAGCCAGGTTTGTACCTGTGTTAGTTTACAGTATTCAGCCTATCGAGTTATTACATACATAACACTCACCAACTTAAGTGCGAAGCCGGGAGTGCTGCGAGAGAGGCCTTTGAAAGGGGGGGAAGAAATAAAAATTCCCAAAACATTCCAAAAACATTTACAAGACCCTTAACTAACTAATTGCTGCAAAAAAATTAAAAAATAAAAACTTTAACTTACCTTTTTTGCAGGATTTCTGACTTACCGCTGCTGGCAGTGCTGCACCTACACATTTGAGCTGTTGGTGTTCAGGACACGGCGTACGGGTCGGGAGACTGCCAAAACTCGATCGCATATGCAATCGTAGTCGATCCACGTCGGCGCACTTCTCCCCGGAGGTACTTGGAAGCGCCACCGCAAACAGGTAGCCGAGCATCCCGCCCGGGCTTTGCGACCGGGTTTTTGCCGCGGAGGTTCAAATCACGGCGAAAACCCAGTCACAAGCCTCTCAAAAATCCGGCATAGGTTTTGTTAATATTTTAGATTTATTTGATTTCATTGAGTAATATTAGCTATCCTTAGCAACTGCATGCTTTTGAAATACAAGAAATTAATTTTATGTTGTCATTTTAATTATCTTGAGAATTTGTTCGGGCTGGAACTTTGGTTGGAGGCTTCTTTGGGTGCAAATGGCGGCGGAGCGGTAAATATTGCGCCGGGAAATGGTTTGCGTCAGCATCCACAAAAGTCAGCAGCTGGGATCTGAGTGTGGAGCAGAGCGCTATGGGAGGCATCCCACACCTCTCTTAGGGCACTAGGCCGGGTGAGCAACTGAAAATCCATTGCTAAAGAGCCGGCTTTGGAGCACCGTAAGAGAGGCCTCCCTGCAACAAAAACAATCGGGACACAAAACACAGAAAACATTCCCAATATATTACCGACCCCAAATAAAGATAAATCACCAAAAGAAAACACACAGAAACAACCACACTTACCTCATGCAGTCATTCCTTCCCTCACCGCCGCCGGAACAGCTCGGACTGCCAGCTTTCCCAGGTGGTCCCACTACGCGGCAATACGGGTGTCGCCCGAACCAAATTTCCCAACGCTGTCGAAACCGGGTGCGTTGCACACCGGCGCGGCGCTCCCAGGTGGTACTGCTCAGCGGCGCTGCAAAGCCGGCACCAAATGTCCCAGCAGTGCACTGGAAGCTGGCCGTCAGGGTGGTAACCATTTCCAGAGCCATTACTGCCCCTCTGGGCTAACAGAGACGGAATCAAAATGAAAATCCGGCCCGAAGTTTTTCAATCACTTCTTTATCCAATGTCTTCTTTTCTCTTCTAAGCCATTTATCCATTCCTATTCCATGTACATATTGGAACCCAGCAGTTTGTTCAGCTTCCTTTTTTGCAATTCCTATTGGAATCTCAGGTTGTACATGATGCTCTTTTATCTTTTCAATTCTATTTTCAGTCATATACTCATTAGAAGATAACTTAGGCCCCGGTTTTCATGAGCTGCAAGGCCATTCCCATTTGCCACCCAAAGGATCGCCAATGGCCGCCGAGAGACCGGGCGGTACTTTGCCTGAACGATTCCTCTAAAAGAGGTGGCAGTACCGCCCAGCGGCTAAATAACTGCTTACGTCGTCAATCTGGGCTGCAGTGGGCGGGAGCTCTCAATCTCGGCAGCAAATGAGCTTGCCACCCAAGTGCCGCCGAGGATGGAGTCGGGCCCAGAGAGAGTGGAAGACCTGAAAAGTGAACATTACCAAAAAAAAAATCCACCAAACACCTTCAGGGGACCCCATCCAGGTAAGTCACTATAAAAAATGTTTTTTTAAAGATGTTCACTAACCTTTCCTTGCAGGGCTTCATACCTACCGTCGGGGTTAGAACAGCTTCCATGCAGCGGTCCTTCCCCCTGCTGGCACCGGCTCCCGCCCGCACCAATCTGGTATCTCGGCAGCGGGAGGCCACTTATACGACTTAGACGCCAGAGCATGTCAGCAGTTGTTTGCCGGCGGTACTCCCCTCCCGCCCGCTGCAGTCCAAGTGGAAAATGGACAGGAGAGGAAAACGGCAGCAAATCTCGGCGGCCATTGACGGCAGCAGGCAGCAGTGGGCGGTAAGGCCACCAATATCGGGGCCTTAATTTTTGCGACCTTTCTTGAAGTGTCCATTCAGAATGCTGCGGTATACAATACAATGCTAATATTGTCTTTTGCAATACTGGACGAAGCAGAGGTGCTGAAAGAAACCACTTCATAGTGGATTTATATTTTTATTGGAAAGTCTGTCACATATTCAAAGAAGTAAGTAAAGTTAACCATAATGTGTTAAATTTGTTGCTGATATTAAAACATGATCCTACTGTGACATAGTACTGACACCATAGTGGTTTTGATATATTGTAATGTACAGAATTACTTAATTTAATTTGGATCTGAAATAATTAGCTGAATTGTTGATTTTAAGTCCTTGACATTGAAGGTTGGCATGCAGGTACAGCAGGCGGTTAAGAAAGCAAATGGCATGTTGGCCTTCATAGCGAGGGGATTTGAGTACAGGGGCAGGGAGGTGTTGCTACAGTTGTACAGGGCATTGGTGAAGCCACACCTGGAGTATTGTGTACAGTTTTGGTCTCCTAACCTGAGGAAGGACATTCTTGTTATTGAGGGAGTACAGCGAAGGTTCACCAGACTGATTCCTGGGATGGCGGGACTGACCAATCAAGAAAGACTGAATCAACTGGGCTTGTATTCACTGGAGTTCAGAAGAATGAGAGGGGACCTTATAGAAACGTTTAAAATTCTGACGGGTTTAGACAGGTTAAATGCAGGAAGAATGTTCCCAATGTTGGGGAAGTCCAGAACCAGGGGTCAGAGTCTAAGGATAAGGGGTAAGCTATTTAGGACCGTGATGAGGAAAAACTTCTTCACCCAGAGAGTGGTGAACCTGTGGAATTCTCTACCACAGAAAGTTGTTGAGGCCAATTCACTAAATATATTCAAAAAGGAGTTAGATGAGGTCCTTACTACTAAGGGGATCAAGGGGTATGGCAAGAAAGCAGGAATGGGATACTGAAGTTGCATGTTCAGCCATGAACTAATTGAATGGCGGTGCAGGCTAGAAGGGCTGAATGGCCTACTCCTGCACCTATTTTCTATGTTTCTATGTTTCTATGACAGTAATCATTTAGTGCTGTGTTAAACCTATATTGGAAGTAGTAAAACTGTTCAAGGTATCCTTTTTGTTGTGTTCCTAACACAGTTGAGACTGCACATAGGGAGGTTGAAGTAACAGTGACCTCAGTCTTATGCTGGGATCCCTTGGGACTTCAGGTGATGCACTCCCTGGTGACGGAACATGGGAGTGCATGCTTTACACTCAACATCACTCCCCCGCAAAGTCAAAGTGAAAACTATTTACAAGGTGAGGCGGTCGGGAGCTTTTCTTTCCCTGGTGGGCCGCCTAAGTACAAATGTCTGTTCTGGTGTGTTGGCTGTGCCCTCACTGGGCTGGCGTGTTGTTGGCTCTGCAAGGCTGCTGGGTGAGCCTGGTCTTGCTGGGCTGTTGGGTGTGATGGGTTCAATTTCTAGGTCCAGGGTGGTGTCGTTGATCTTTTGGGCGTGTGCTGTGGGCTCTAAAAAAGGTGGTGTCTGCTGTGGGTTGTTCAGGGCAGTCTGTGAACCGCAGCCTGGTTTGGTCCAAGTGCTTTCTTCAAATTTGTCCATTGTCTAGTTTGACTACAAACACCCTACTCCCTTCTTTAGCTATCACCATGCCTGCGACCCACTTGGGACCATGTCCATAGTTTAGCACATACACAGGGTCATTCAGATCAATTTCCCATGACACAGTGGCGCGACCATCGTTTACATTTTGTTACTGCCGCCTGCTCTCTACCTGATCATGCCGGTTGAGGTGAACCAGCGAGAGTCTGGTTTTAAGTGTCCTTTTCATGAGAAGCTCAGCCGGGGACACCCCTGTGAGCAAGTGGGGTCTCGTGCGGTAGCTGAGCAGTACTCGAGACAGGCGGGTTTGGAGTGAGCCTTCTGTGACTCGTTTAAGGCTCTGTTTGATTGTTTATACTACCCGCTCTGCCTGCCCATTGGAGGCTGGTTTAAACGGGGCCGAGTTGACATGTTTGATCCGATTGCGGGTCATGAATTCTTTAAATTCGGCACTGGTGAAACATGGCCCGTTGTCACTGACCAGTATGTCAGGCAGGCCGTGGGTGGCAAACATGGCCCTCAGGCTTTCAATGGTGGCGTTGGCGGTGCCTCCCAACATTATTTCACATTCAATCCATTTTGAAAAAGCATCCACCACCACCAGGAACATTTTATCGAGAAATGGGCCCACATAGTCGACATGGATCCTCGACCATGGTCTGGAGGGCCAGGACCACAAACTTAGTGGTACCTCTCTGGGCGCGTTGCTCAACTGAGCACACACATTGCATTGCCGTACACAGGACTCTAAGTCATAGTCAATACCGGGCCACCACACGAGGGATCTGGCTATCACTTTCATCATTACTATACCCGGGTGTGTGCTGTGGAGATCCGAGATGAACATCACCCTGCCCTTTTTGGGTAGCACTATGCAGTTACCCCACAACAAGCAATCTGCCAGAATGGACAGCTCGTCCTTTCGCCGCTGGAACGGCTTGATTGGCACTTGCATATCAATGGGGCTGCTGGCCCAGATCCCATGCAGTACAGTTTTTTACTAAGGACAGCAGAGGATCTTGGCTGGTCCAAGTCCTAATCTGGCGGGCCATGACAGGTGATTTATCATTTTCAAATGCTTCCATGACCATCAACAAGTCTGCAGGCTGCACCACCATCAACAAGTTTGCAGGCTGCACCATTTCCACCCCCGTGGTGGGCAATAGTAGCCGACTGAGAGCATCCGCACATTTCTCGTTTCCTGGCCTGTGGCGGATGGTATAGTTATACGCTGATAGCGCGAGTGCCCACCTTTGTATGCGGGCTGAGGTATTAGTATTTATCCCCTTGTTTTCAGCGAACAGGGATATGAGGGGCTTGTGATCGGTTTCCAGCTCAAATTTGAGGCCAAACAGGTACTGATGCATTTTCTTTACCCCGAGCATACACGCTAATGCCTCTTTCTCAATCATGCTGTAGGCCCTCTCGGCCTTGGACAAGCTCCTGGAGGCATAGGCGACAGGTTGCAACTTCCCCGCAACGTTAGCTTGTTGTAATACACACCCGACTCCATACAACGACGCATCACATGCTAGCACAAGTTTTTTACATGGGTTATACAATACAAGCAGCTTGTTGGAGCATAGAATGTTTCTGGCTTTCTCAAAAGCAATTACTTGTTTTTTTCCCCATAACCAGTTCTCACCTTTACGCAATAACACATGTAGGGGCTCGAAGAGGGTGTTTAATCCCGGTAGGAAGTTACCAAAATATTTGAGGAGTCCCAGGAATGACCGCAGCTCCATGACATTCTGTGGCCTGGGCGCATTCCTGATAGCCTCTGTCTTGGCGTCTGTGGGCCGAATGCCATCCGCCGCGATCTTTCTCCCCAAAAGCTCCACTTCTGTTGCCATGAAGACGCATTTCGACCTCTTCAGCCGCAGCGCTACGTGATCCAGTCACTGGAGGACCTCCTCCAGGTTTTGTTGGTGCTCGGCGGTGTCCCGACCCGTGACCAATATGTGGTCCTGAAAAACCACCGTGTGTGGTACCGACTTGAGTAGGCTCTCCATCTTTCTCTGGAAGATCACTGCAGCCAACCAAATTCTAAACGGCATCTGTTGTAGATGAACAGTCCCTTGTGCGTGTTGATGCAGGTGAGGCCCTTCGAAGACTCCTCCAGCTCCTGCGTCATGTAGGCCATAGTCAGGTCGAGCTTGGTGAACGTGTTGCCTCCTGCCAGCATCGCAAATAGGTCGTCTGCCTTAGGTAGCGGGTATTGTTCCTGTAGCGAGAAACGATTAATAGTTACTTCATAATCGTCGCAAATCCTGACGGTGCCATCACTTTTGAGTACTGGAACAATCGGGCTGGCCCACTCGCTGAATTCCACTGGGGGGATGATGCCCTCGCGTTGCAGCCTGTCCAGCTCGATTTCTACTCTCTCCCTCATCATGTGAGGTACCGCTCGCGCCTTGTGGTGAATGGGTCGTGCCTCTGGGGCCAAGTGGATCCATACCTTCGCCCCGGAAAAATTTCCAATGCCTGGCTCAAAAGGGAAATTTGTTAAGAACCTGGGTACATAAGGCCTCATCGACATGTGATAGCGCTCGGATGTCATCCCAGTTCCAGCAGATTTTGCCCAGCCAGCTCCTTCCAAGCAGTGTGGGGCCATCGCCCGGGACAATCCAGAGTGGCAGTTCGTGCACCGTTCCCTCGTAAGTGATCTTGACCATGGCGCTGCCCAGGACAGTGATAAGCTCTTTGGTGTATGTTCTCAGTTTCGTGTGGATGGGGTTCAGGGTTGGTCTGAATGCCTTGTTGCACCACAGACTCGCAAACATCTTTTTACTCATGATGGATTGGGTAGCGCCAGTGTCCAGTTCCATAGCTACGGGTAAGCCATTCAATTTTACATTTAGCATTATAGGTGGACATTTCGTTTAAAATGTGTGCACCCCGTGTACTTCAGCATCTGCCTTCTCTCTCTGAGGCTCAAAATTGCTTTGATCCACCGTGGACCGATCTTCCTCTGCGACGTGGTGATTAGCAGGTTTTGCAGAGCTTGCAGCTCATCTGCAAGCTCGTTGGAGGTGCCCCATTGTTCCACAACTCTTGCAAACATACCTTTTGAAGCAGCATGAATAGGCTGAATGGAAGCCTCCACAACGCCAACAAGGTGTGAATTGCCTTGCATTCATCCTTTGTTGCGGACTCTGAGTCATCTGGGTCACCTGAGGCCTACTGGCAGTTGCAGACTCGTGGTTTCTGCCCTGTACATTTCTGCTCACAAACACAGTTCCAGTTAATTTATGAACATTGCTAACACTTGTGAACTGAGAGATTTGTTTGGTGTTTTCATTGGTGGACATAAACGCCTGTACTATCGCAATGGCCTTACTGAGGGTCGGTGTCTCTCCAGTCAAAAGTTTTCGCAGGATGGTCTCGTGGCCAATGCCCAGTACAAAAAAGTCTCTGAGAATTTTCTCCAGGTAGCCATCAAACTCACATTGTCCTGCAAGTCATCTTAGCTCGGCGACGTAGCTCGCCACTTCCTGACCTTCAGATCGCTGGCACGTGCAGAACCGATACCTCGTCATCAGCATACTCTCCCTCGTGTACACAGTGTACACAGCTCCTCATACGACTTGTCTGTGGGTTTCACTGGAGCCAGAAGATTCTTCGTGAGGTTGTAGGTCGGTGCCCCGCAGACTGTGAGGAGGACCGCTCTCCTTTTTGCAGTGCTTTCTTTTCCGTCCAGCTCGTTGGCTATAAAGTACTGGTTTAGTCGTTCGACATAGGCTTCCCAGTCCTCACCCTCCAAGAACTTCTCCAGGATGCCCATAGTTTGCTGCATCTTTGCGTTGGATTCGTATACTCGTCGCCAGTTGTTGTGTTCCTAACACAGATGAGACTGCACACAGGGAGGTTAAAGTAACAGTGACCTCAGCCTTTATTAAGACATTCCAGAGTGGGGAACAGGCCTTAGGGGCCGGCTTATATACAGTGCTCCTGACTTCAGGAGATACACTCCCTGGTGGCGGAACATGGGAGTGCATGCTTTACAGGTACACAACACTTTTATACCTGGACTTTAATACTCCACATGCTAATAGTTCACTCTAAATATGTGTATTTTGTTAAATCAATTATTGTGCAACTTTTTAAAAATATTGGAAATAAATTGGGTAAACAGTTTTATGTTCCTTACAAACTAAAATAATACATTTAGCAATCTGCCTCCGGGAGCCATGCTAAATGTTATAGAAAGGCGGTTTTAGAGATTGTGTATTATATAATTTCTCAATTAATGAAGGAGTTACAAAAGAGATTATGATATATAAAAGAGGTCATGGTGAGTGGCTCCTGTGTTTTATTCCTTACAAGACTCATGAGCTTGTTATATGTTTATTTAGCTGTGCTGTCATAACTGTATAGTACCATGTTCACAACGTTTATCCCGTGTTGCCAATACCATGACACTAATGAATCAGAACTCCGAGTGTAAACTAAATCACTGAAAGGTATCTCAAACAGTTATTTGTTGCAGTAAATAAACTTCTGTTGAAAATAATTGATGGCTGCTTTAAAAGAATTGCCCTGCAACAAGAATGGGTCTGTATCGATTGTATTTTTATAACAATACTAAACAATCACCTATAATTTCTTTATACTATATTTAAATTTAAAATTGCATAATAATCCATGAAATTTTCTAGGAATCAATCCATTAGGAATTAAGCCAATGGATTTAAAGGGATGACATTCCTCTTTTAACAAGAAACAAGGGTAAACTCAATAAGTAATAATATGCTAACAAAATCACATTCTCAGTAATCATGCATTTCAAAGCTGTGCATTTTTATAATTTTGCTAGCAGTTGATTAATTAAGGAAACAAACTGGTAACCACCTGTTCAAAGTCTTGCTTCTAGCCTAAGCCTCGCAAAGTGGTGCAAAATACCTGGAGGGGGATGCTCCCTCGAAAAGGTCTTGAGGTGCCCTAGTAACTACGAAGCTCCAGCACTGGACTTTCAATTAGGACAGCTGAGTATATATTCCATGTTTAACTGACACTCACACAAGGGATTTCCCTAAAGCCTGAACATGCCAGTTTCTGAAGGATGGCGAACAAAACTGATCGCCTGTTGTATACAGGTAGCACAGCTATTAAACGTCAGAACATGATATTACTCCCGCGTGGTATTTTGGCATTGGATTTGCTTTTTGTTTCACTTTGAGGAAAGATTGGATTACTTTAATTAAAGGACGCCACTCCTGCCAGAACCAGCAGCAGACTGCGCATGCGCGCTGCCGATATGTCATGGGAGCGGAATCATTAAAAAAAAAATTAAACGCCGGGAGGGAGGAAGCGAGCTGTTAGAAAAAATGCCAGGAGGGCGTGGGCTGGTTCAAAAATGCTGGGAGGGAGCGGGAAAAATGCCAGGAGGGAGCAGCCTGCTTCAAAAATGCCAGCAGGGAGTGGGAAAAATGCCAGGAGGGAGTGGGCTGGTTCACAAATGCCGGGAGGGAGCGGGTAAAATGCTGGGAAGGTGCAGGCTGCTTCAAAAATGCCAGGAACGAGTGGTCTGTGAATAAAAATGCCAGTCAAAAATGCTCTGTGGAAAAAAAATGAAGCTTCCAGTTCCAGATTAATGCATCGTATGCTCCTGCGCAGCTTCTGGTCGTTGGCTAGAGTCACTCCGTTAACTAAATCAGACTGAACTGTATGTCCTGCATGCCTCACATTCTGAAAATCATAACGTTATTGCTTACTATCCACCCTGCATCTTTCCTTCTTATTTTCTGACAGATTATGCTGTTGGTATTGATATGATCTTAAGGGATTCCATCAGGCATGCCTACCACACATTTTGAATTTTGTCATCTGATTCATATACTCAAATTATGACAGAAGTAATAGAAAATGGCAAGAGTCACAGGGTAAGGGAAGAATAGGAACCGAATATTTTGTAATCAAGCAGGAAAATAATAATGACTGAGAACGTATATCTTTAACAGACAAGAATACATTTAGGTACAAAAAAGCTGAGTGAACCAAATCTTTACTCTCCAAGCCACAACTTGCATTTATATAGCGCATTTAACATAGTAAAATGACGCTTCAGAGGAGCATTATCAAACAAAATTTGACACCAAGCCACATAAAGAGAATTAGGATAGGTGACCAAAAGCTTTGTGAAAAAAATAGATTTTAAGGAGCATCTTAAAGGAGGAGAGAGAGGTAGAGAGGCCGAGAGGTTTAGGGAGGGAAATCCAGAGCTTGGTGCCTTGGCAGCTGAAGGCGCAGCCACCAATGGTGGAATGATTAAAATCTGGGATGCACAAGAGGCCAGAATTAGAGGAGTGCAGAGATCTTGGAGGTTTGTAGGGCTGGAGGAGGATAGAGAGGGGTGAGGCCATAGAGGGATTTGAAAAAAACATAAAGTGACATCTTGTTAGTCACACTGTGGTTAACTTAAAAGCATTTTAGTTTACTGCAATATATTGCTAACTGATAACTTAACAGGGGTCATTTTGCCAGTCCATACTGTTGGCAGCAGTGTCAGAAGCTCGGGCATACACTGCCCATGGTCAGAAAAGCACGGGCCTAAATTTCCAAAATGTAGTACCAATAATCGAGGCTCTTGCCAGCATCGCAAACTGGTAAATCTACTTCCAATATTTGAAGAAGGAGTTTTATAACTTCCCTGATGTTAATTGAGTAAACGCATATGTATTGTGGTATTGATCCATACAGGCCCGGAAGGTCCTAGGCTCAACCCTCAGTCTGTGCTGAGTTATCTGATCTCAGTTAGGCATTACAATTGGCTTCTGTGACCCTGCGCTAGGGTATGAAAAAAATCAGCCTGAGATTGACAGATTTTTGTTCAGTATGGGATATGGAGCAAAGGCTAGTAAATGGAGTTCAGGTACAGATCAGCCATGATCTAATTGAATGGTGGAGCAGGCTTGAAGAGCTGAATGGCATACAAATGTTACTATGTTCCAGCCTCTCAATTTATTGCCATCAATGTTTCTAGACAGTAGCAACCCCAGCAACTTCCCTTGTGCCTCCTGTGTGTTCTGCCCACAGTATGCCATTTTGCTCATCATAATCAGCGCCATCACTTCTCTCCTTTATCATTCTACTTCAAGGGCCCTCTCATTAGTCGTTCTTCTTGGCCAACTAATTTCCAGCATAGTTCTGCAGTACTACAATGTAAATGCCTCCAGTTTTATTTCATCACTCAAGGTGTAATTTGCACATCTATACAATGCTGCTGACTACACATAATACTGAAGTATTCTGCTTTCCATCGCAATAGTTGCAGGGCTACTCCTTCATGTTGTTTAAGTGCTTCTTATGCCATTGGCATTCTCGATTTAACTTTTTTGTAACTTTGGGCCATCTGATGATATTACAGTATCCAAGTAAACAATTTTATTTAATTGATATATTTTCTTATTTTCACTCTTGTCATTTTGGAAATCAATCTTTCTTTGTGATTACCTTATCTTATTTTCAATCTATACTTCAAACTAGTCTGGTTTACTTTCTCAAGTATCTATTATAATCTCCTTTTTTTTACCTGCAATCAGCACTGTATCATTGGCACATCTTAGGTTGTTTATCAAGTTTCCATTGACCTTGAACCCAATTTCCAAATGATCCAAACTGCCTCAGAATACATTCAGAGCACACCTTGAAAAGGATTGAGTAAACAATCATTAGCACGAAAGAAACAGTACTCGGTAAAATAATGGAACTGATGGCCTGCACCCTAGAGTCTTAAAAGAAGTGGCTGCAGAGATAGTGGATGCATTGGTTGTAATCTACCAAAATTTCCTGGATTCTGGAGACGTCCCAGTTGATTGGAAAACCGCAAATGTAACACCCATATTTAAAAAAGGAGGCAGATAGAAATTAGGAAACTATAGACCGGTTAGCCTAACATCTGTCATTGGGAAAATGCTGGAGTCCATTATTAAGGAAGCAGTAGCAGAACATTTGGAAAAGCATAATACAGTCAAGCAAGAAACAGCATGGTTTTATGAAAGGGAAATCATGTTTGACAAATTTGCCGGAGTTCTTTGAGAATGTAACGAGCAGGATAGATAAGAGGGAACCAGTGGATGTGGTGTATTTGCACTTCCAGAAGGCATTCGATAAGGTGCCACATAAAAGATTACTGCACAAGATAAAAGTTCAGGGGGTTGGGGTAGTATATTAGCATGGATAGCGGATTTGCTAACTAACAGAAAACAGAGAGTCGGGATAAATGGGCCATTTTCCGGTTGGCAAACTGTAACTAGTGGGGTGCCACAGGGATCGGTGCTGGGGCCCCAACTATTTACAATCTATATTAATGACTTGGACCGAGTGTAATGTAGCCAAGTTTGCTGATGGTACAAAGATGGGTGGGAAAGCAAGTTGTGAGGAGGACACAAAAAATCTGCAAGGGAATATAGACAGGCTAAGTGATTGGGCAAACATTTAGCAGATGGAGTATAATGTGGGAAAGTGTGAAGTTATCCAATTTGGCAGAAAAAATAAAAAAGCACATTATCATTTAAATGGAGAGAAATTTCAATTTGCTGCAGTACAGAGGGGCCTGGGGGTCCTCGTGCATGAAACACAAAAAGTTAGTATGCAGGTACAGCAAGTAATCAGGAAGGCAAATGGAATGTTGGCCTTCATTGCAAGGGAGATGGAGTATAAAAACAAGGAAATCCTGCTACAACTGTACAGGGTATTGGTGAGGTCACACCTAGAGTACTGCGTACAGTTTTGTTCTTCTTATTTAAGGAAGTTATATACTTGCACTGGAGGCAGCTCAGAGAAGGTTCACTAGGTTGATTCCGGAGATAAAGGGGTTGACTTATGAAGTAGGTTGTGCCTATACTCATTGGAGTTTAGAAGAATGAGAGATGATCTTATTGAAACATATAAGATACCGAGGGGGCTCGACAAGGTAAGTGCAGAGAAGATGTTTCCACTCGTGGGAGAATCTAGAACTAGTTTCAGAATAAGGGGTCGCCCATGTAGAACTGAGATGAAGGGGAATTTCTTCTCTCAGAGGGTCGTAAAGCTGTGGAATTCATCCACGCCCCCCCCCCCAAAGAGCTGTGGAGGCGAGGTCATTGAATATATTTATGGTGGAGATACAGATTTTTCAGCGATAAGGGAGTAAAGGGTTATGGGGAGTGAGCAGGGAAGTGGTGCTGAGATCATTATCAGATAAGCCATGATCTTATTAAATGGCGGAGCATGCTCGAGGGGCCAAATGGCCTACTCCTGTTCCTAGTTCTTATATTCTTATGTTCTTATATAGCAGATCCTTGGCTCACTTATTTTCTGATATTTGTCTATTTTGATAACTCACGACCGATTCTTCCTGCTGCTTGTTGTTAGCAGTGCAATTTCCAATAGGCTTCATCTCTTTTTTTATTAATTCCAACTCTGCCGTCTATTAATGTGTCTTGCTTTGCTCTGACAAATGTTTTCTCATAATCTATTAATCACTTTTCTTTTAATTTCTGTTGCTTGCTCACAACCCATTCTTAAATCAAATTTTGCTTGGCGTGTCTCCTTCCAAAAATAAAATTGTGTTTTGCTCGATTTCTAATCCAGTTGAATTTCTTCTTTGAAGTATGATTTTCAGCAGTACTTTCAGAGTGTGGCTCATGAGACTGATGTTTCTATGTTCTCCACATTCTGTATTTGATTTCTGTGTCTGTATCTGTATTCTGCATTCTGTATTTGATTTTTCTTTAGGTGGAGTGTTATGCGTATGTTCCTGGCAAAGGCATGGGCCGGATTTGACCCTCCGCAGCGAAAACCCGGTCGGCGGGATCCTCGGGTACCTGTTTGCGGTGGCGCTTCCAAGTACCACCGGGGAGAGGTGCGCCAACAACAATGCAGATTGCATTTGTGTCGTACTTTCGGCACTCTCTCGACCCATACGCTGTGCCCAGAATACCGACAGGGTCAAACCTGTCAATGCAGCCCTGCCAGCAGCGGTAAGTATGAAAACCTGCAAAAAAGGTAAGTTAAACTTTTTATTTTTAAATTATTTTCCATTGATTTAGTAGCTAAGGGTTTTGTGAATGTTTTTTGAATGTTTTTGGAATGTTTTTTGGAATTGTTTTTGTTTTGTTTTTTTCCTCTCCCAAGGCCTCTATTGCAGCGTTCCCGGCCCCAGACTAAAGTTGCCGAAACCCGCGGTTTGCACCACGAATAGTCGAGCAATGCCTCCCAGACGTAAAGTTCAGCCTAAAAACAGTAGCACAGCGAAAACGGTAATTTTGATGTAAAACTACCATTTTCGCCGAAAACTGAAAATCCTGTATAGGGTAGAATTCCTCAGCTGTTGATCAACAGAGCTGGGTAATTTCATGTAAACCAATATCCCCTCATATTCTACAGATTCTCTGAAAGGATGTCAAATTTTTATTTGATAACATTCCTGTGCAGCACCTTAGGATGTTTTACTACGTTAAAGGCGCGATATAAATACACGTTGTTGATTCCATATTCTCCATCTTTTCCTTATTTAAATACTTTTTAGCGCACTTACCTCTAATACGGTGATTTCCAGTTTATTGAGCTCACCTGTAATTTTTGACTTTTCCTCCGACCTTGAATCAATGAAAAGATATTCTATGTATTCTGCACACCAAGCTTTGATATCTTACATGTGCAATGGTACTTTAATTCCAAGTAGCATAAAAATGTATTCCATGAACCTGACTTTATTGTAGTATTGAAGTAACTGATGGTTTATCCTGACATGTAATGCTTTTGTAATGTCATCGCAGCTGCAGCTCGTGATCTGTTGACCTTGTTGCAGAGTTCTTTCTTAAACTGGATTACACAAAAACTAAATACAACAGTTTGTAGCAATGTTGTATTATTAAATTATTTTTAGAAATCAAGTGTCTATCTCAATGTCTCTGACAATAGCTCACCAACATAACCCAATGATATGAAATGGATTGTACTATATGTACTAAGCCCCTATTTAATGTTACAATTTGTTTACTGTTTGTCGGTAACCTATTTTGTATTTATTTGACAAAAGTATTGATGAGAAAGTCCCCTGCACATTTATCTATTTTATATGAGCAAGTTGAATTTATTGTGTCTGTAAGCACTCTGGTAATGACTCCACGAGGTAAGGTATTGCACTTGAACTGTTGCGACCTTAGTCCATTTATTGCAGCTCCTGAATAAGGGTACAGTAAGGTGAGCTTCCTTTTATACCTGGTTACCTGCAGTGTACAGGTGACCCCCTAGGTCTCCACCAGTTGCACCCACTGGTGGTGCAGGCATAATGTATACAATGCGAAGATAGATTCAGTAGTCTTATATAACTATACATTGAGTGTACAGGGTATATACATACACAACTTCACTCCCCCTAAGTCTTGTGCCACTGGCCTTTGCACTGTGTGCTCTGGCCCTCGACTTGAGTGCCCAAAGCCCTTGCACTTTGTCTGTGCTTGGGAATGGCTCTCTCCCTGTGGACCCCCAAGTCCTTATTGCCACAACATTGGGAAATGGTCAGCAGTGGACGGTTGGAGGTTGAAGTGGGGTTTGAGTGGGTTCTGGGTGTGATCATGTGTGCCCATGGCTACATACATACATTTTCTGCCCCCATACATAGACCATGTGTGTGGCTCGACATCTGCATTTGCATACATGTACAGAGAATAAAAAATAGGATTAGTTACATCACCGTTTGGATTTAGCAGTAATGGAACAAGTACATATTACAGGTAAGGTACATACGTGGTATTACAGTCTTGCCCCTGGGCTGTAGGTGCAGGTGGGTGAGGATGCTAGTTCCAGAGTGACCGGACTGTGTCCAGGTTGTCTGATGGCAGCGCTGTGCCCCCTGCCAGCTGGGTGGGTTCGGATCGCTCCCCTGGCTGAGTCTCAGGGCCTTTGCTGTTGCCTAATGGTGGGCAGAGCCACAGGAATGTGTGGCCTCCCTGTCCTCCTTTGAGGGCTGCAGGGTCTCCCTGCAGCCCTTCAGCGGTGGTGGGAGCCTGGTCATCCCAGATCCTGTTGGGAAGGCTGGAGGGTGCTGACCTCTTGCTCCCGGTACTGGCCCTGGTGGCTAGAGAGGTAGGGCTGATCCGGGGCAGGGTGCCAGTAGTGGTGCCTGTGCCGTCCGCTGATCACTGGCCCTGCAGTGGATATGTTCCCACTGTGTGTGTCCACACTCCCTGGGGCATCACATTGGTCCCGGAGGCGCAGGCTACATGATCGGGTAGCCTACTGGACCTGGGTGCTTCCCACGGGAGGTTGCCCTTGGTTTTGTCAGCGTACATGTAGAACCCGGCATCACACATTATTTCATCATTTACATTCATGATACATTGGCTCCGACCACAATCACCCGACTCGATATTGTTAGTTGTCTTTACAAATTCACATTTGTCAATTACATCTTTGCATTTGTCAATGACATCTTTTACCCGGAATACTACCGGCATTGCTGTTCAAAGGTACATTTAGATACTTGCATTTGTCAATTACATCTTTTACATTAGTATCACCAGCATCGCTGTACAAAGAGTGGATCTGTCCCTTTAATTGTGCTGGGTTGCCGGTCTCCTTTAAGAGGGCCTTGCAATCTTTACCCCAATCCGGTTTGCTACTCAGCGTCACGTGTTACTCCCTCAACGCTGCCCCTCGTGGTCTGGTCGCGGCCATCGTGGTGCAGGCGCCATCTTCTCTCTCTCCACGAGGTAGGCTGCGGTGATCCTTTTCTCCCCAGGTTCTGCCAGGAATTTACCTTCTGCGCCGATCTTCTTCCTTCGGAGTCCTGCCACTTGAGCCCGGAAGGTGAGGTCTGGTCATTTGGGTTGGATCATCTCGCCGTTGGGTAGTGCAGTCTGTGTCATCGCCGTGCAGTTGAGTTGGACGGTAGGATCTTCAGGTGCTGTGATGGATTCAAATTTGGGGCCGCATAGAACATTGATCGCTGGGGCCTGGATGCTTTCCCAGCTCCAACAGATTTGGATTTGTTTCATCTATCTTCTTCCTAGCAGAGTTGGACCATCACCAGATCCACAAAGGTAGCTTGTGCATCGCGCCGCCGTAGGACACCGGGACATCCACGCTACCAACAACTGGGATGGTGTCGTTTGTGTAAGTGAGCAGCTTCACCTGGATCGGGAGCATTTAAGATTGTTGGGTGGGATTGTCCCAGAGTTTCTCGAAGGCCGCCTAGTTCATCAGCGATTGGCTCGCCCCTGTGTCGACATCCATCGAGACTGTAACACCGTTGATTTCGACTTCCATTTTCAACGGAGAACTCTCGGTGGAGCAGGTAAACACTCCGTACACCTCTTCCTGGGGCTGAACTGCCTCCTGGACTCTCTCTTTGTCTTCATCAGCGCTGGAGTCCGGGCGATCGGCCAACTCTTCAGCGACTCGGTGAGTAAAATTTCTTTTACACATTCGCTGGAGATGGCCTTTAGTGTTACAGCCTTTGCAAGCATAGTCGCTGTATCGGCACTGGTGGGCCATGTGATTTCCTCCACAGCGCCAGCATGGGGCTGGCCGGTTGGCCCCATGTGGCAGACTCAGGGTTGCGGGACTCGGGGTAGCAGTCTTGCCTCTAAAAGGCGCCAGTCGGTTCACGGTACTTGCCGGGTTAGAGTCCTGAGGGTGAGTCATCATCCTCTTGGAATCGCAGGCCGAGGCCATGAATGCTTGGCTGACGTTGATTGCCTTCTACCGGGTGACTGTGGTGTCCGCAGAGAACAGCCTGTGGAGGAGGCTCTCGTGGCCGATTCCAATAACAAAGATGTCCCTCAGTGCTTCAGTGAGGTGGTCGCCAAAATCACACGGTACAGCCAATCGTCTGAGGTCTGCAGCATATTTTGCGATTTCTTGGCCTTCGGATTGCCGGTGTGTGTAGAACCGATGTCTGGCTGTGAGCATGCTCTCTTTAGGTTTGAGCTGTTCCTGTATCATCGTTACAAGCTCTGCGTACATTTTGGTTGTCATCTTCTCTGGGGCTAGCAAGTCCCTGACAAGGCCATAAACGGTGGGCCCACAACTGCTGAGCAGGTTAGCTCTGCACTTATCAGCCAGTGAGGTCAGTGTGTCTCCAGCCAGGTCGTTCGCGATGAAATAGTGTTCACGCCTTTCCACAAAGGCATCCCAATCTTCCCCATCAGTGAATTGTTGAAAGTTGCCAAGGTTAGCCATTTTTTGCATGGAAATTTGTAATCTCGTCGCCAGTTATTGTGTTTGTAAGCACTCTCGTAATGAGGTAAGGTATTGCACTTGAACTGTTGTGACCTTAGTCCATTTATTGCAGCTCCTGAATGAGGGTACAGTAAGGTGAGCTCCCTTTTATACTTGGTTACCTGCAGTGTACAGGTGACCCTTAGATCTCCACCAGTTGCACCCTCTGGTGGTACAGGTATAGTGTATACAGTGTGAAGATACATTCAGTGGTCTTATGTAACTGTACATTGAGTGTACAGGGTATATACATACACAACAGAATTTAAATGAAAACAATGATATTTCTGTTTTTATTACACGTATGTAACTTATATTTGTTTGTTGATGCGACATTTTTCCCATACTTGATCTGATTTTTTCCTCTCCTCTCCTCTCCTCTAAGAAATAGGAGCCGGAGTAGGCCCATTTGGCCCCTCGAGCCTGCTCCGCCATTTAATAAGATCGAGGCTGATCTGATCATGGACTCAGCTCCACTTCCCTGGCCTTCACTCCCTTATCACTGAAAAATCTGTCTATCTCCGCCTTAAATATATTCAATGACCCAGCCTCCACAGCTCTCTGGGGCAGAGAATTCCACAGATTTACAACACTCTGAGAGAAGAAATTCCTCCTCATCTCAGTTTTAAATTGGCAGCCCCTTATTCTAAGAGCATGGGCTAGATTTTACACTTTTGTGCAGATCGCCCAAAAATGGGTGTTATTGCCAGCTTGGGCAGTAAAAATGGGTTTTCAGATCGCCAGCTTGTCGCCCATCCTCAAAGCCCCTAGTCTCCACTTTTGAAATTGTGCGTTACCGCGAGCGATATGAAATGGGCGGTAGCATTAAATCTCTCTGACCTTCTGCCGTAACGGCAAGGCAACGCTCGATTCCCGCGATTCAGGAGGTCAAGGGTCATCATGACATGCACAGAAGAGGAGACAGAGAGAGAGAGAGAGAGAGCTGAGATGGACTGAAGGCGTGTGTTGGTGTGGTGTGGCTGCTTTGGGAGGAAGGAGTGAGAGTTTAGAGCTTTAGCGCAATAGGGAAACAAAAATTAGCTGTTACCAGCCAGATATTTGCTCGAATTTGGCCTATAATGGAGAGAGAGGAGGAGGCATCACAGCACGCTGTGGAGATTGACATTGGAGAGAGCAGTGAGCTGGGAGAGGAGCACATTGGAGGGTGCAAAGGTGCGAGGAGGTTCTCGGACGAGGCAAATGCCTCCCTCCTGCAGGAAGTCGAGTTACGCTGGGGTGATTTGACCCAGGGAGGGTGTGGGAAGCCCACCCCAAAGGCCTACCAGAAAATATGGACCGAGATAGCAGAGGTGGACTCGTCGGCGACCAACAAGGTGCGTGAGGGCAACCAATGCCGCAAGCGATGGAACGACCTTGTCGGATCTGCAAGAGTAAGTACTACATTTATTTACATGTACTTATGTATTTATATAATTTGATTTGTAACAGTCATGAGTGACTATCAGCAGATGTGAGGTCTTGCACTTTTACCGGGAATGTTGTAGTCAAAGCCTGCAGTCACGGTGCACGTCTTTAGGTGAAGAATGATAATTATCATAATAATCATGATTACAGCTGTCGTTTATGTGTTGTATCAGATCTGTGACAGTACCTAGCAATGATATCAAGCAATGATCTCATGCCATGTCGTCCTGTCCCCTTTTACAGAAGAAGCTCTCGATGATGAGGTCCGTGTAGAGGCGAACGGGTGGGGGGCCACCAGTTCCCAGCAAAATCACTGAGACGGAGGAGCGGGTGCTCGCACTCGTGGGGAAGCACACCCGGACAGCCGTGCAAGGAGTTGCAGACCCTGAAGTGATGCGACGTGAATAAAGTTTACACCATTGCGTGATGTAAAGTCAATAGATGCCACATCCACTCATATCCAAACAATCATACATGATAGATGATTTCTAAAATTGTCCTAGAAATAATGCTGGCCTAATGAAAATCATTGCAATGCACAATGTGTTGATGGTCATGAAATGTTATGTCTGTGATGATTTTGAGAGCGGTGGTGCTTTTGTCGTGCATATGCTGTGTGTAGAGCTGGACTCACCTTGTGACCCTAGCACCCCCTTCTCCTCTAATAACCTCATTTGTGTTTTGCAGCTCAGCCAGCAGCGTGGCCCCAGGCAAGACCACAGAGGCCAGAAGGTGGGGGCGCGGGGACTGACTCTCCGGACGATCCTACTTCTGGTGCTGAGGAGCTCCGTTTCTTGCCCGTCAATCCGCTGGGTCTGTTCTCTACGGATGAGAGCACGAGCACGAGGAACCTGCATTACCACGCTCCAGAAGCTATCCCACGCCAAGGCCATCTAGTGATCCTCCAGTCATTCCCGCCTCCACTTAGAGGTACCGGCACCAAATACCTCGCCACAGGCCACTCCATTTGTCCCCAGGACGGCGCCGACCCCACGGAGGTTTCATGGAAGCGGCAGGTCTGGTCCACGAGCATGACATGAGAGCGGAGAGATGGTAGACTTGTCCAGGAGGACTGTAGACATTGGTGACCAGCTCCTCGATGCATTGGGGGACATATCCCGACAGCTGGCCACCATGACTGAGTACATTCTGCGGATGGTGGAGGCCCTGGAGGCGATAGCCAGGAACACTGTTGGCAGAGGCCTCCCAGTGGTCCCAGAGCGCGGCACTCCACCCCTAGTTTCCGCACCACCACTGCGAATGACAGATGAGAGCAAGGACCAAGATCCTGCTTCTGGATCAGAGAATGTTGCCCCCTCGGCACCCCCCGGCTCCCGTACCCATGCAACCACCGTCTCTGCCTTTATTCCCCCCCAATGAGGCACCACCTGAGGAGCTCTTTGGCCAGGCAGCATGGAGCGAGGAGGGGAAGGGGTAGAGGTGGGAGAAGAAGGGGAGGGGGGAAGGAAAGTGAGATGCATGTCCACAGGTGATGGCTGAGTTATATCTCCATCTGGGTGTATGCAATTTGTTGCAATGTATGGGGGGAGGGGACCACGCTCCTGCTTTGCATTTGTATTCTGTGTTGCTGGACATGTTGACCATTTGATTGATGTCAATGGTGGAAAAAGTGGGGTATGGGCGGGGATGGGGTGTTTTTGCCTGTGATACTTATGATTTCAGACCAATGTTGGTATAAAATTGTTTTTATTGAACATAAC
The DNA here is from genome assembly GCF_044704955.1 of Pristiophorus japonicus. Taxonomy (NCBI): domain Eukaryota; kingdom Metazoa; phylum Chordata; class Chondrichthyes; family Pristiophoridae; genus Pristiophorus; species Pristiophorus japonicus. The sequence goes on along the minus strand of NC_091979.1, from coordinate 275,410,754 downwards.
CTTGTTGTGCAATGTCTCAGAAAGCTGAACCGTTAAACACTGGTGATTCCTTAACATGAAAGGGTTAAATAAAACTTAACTTCAATCAACGTAAACTTTAACTGGCACCAAGGTGATGCCCACCATTGATGTCTGAGCTGCACACTCACAGCAGTGTGTCAGCGTTGTCACTCACAGCAACGTTCTTTCAGGCAAATCATTCAGATATCAGCTCCTGAAATAAGAGTCTTGCAGCTACATAGTCACCATGGGCCCATTCCCACGATCTGGAGGGGGTCGTGGGCATGGTTGCATAGCCAGCCTGATTGTCTGGCCCTCGTCCTCCTCTTCCTCTCTCTCCTGAGGTGGAGCATCAGTCCCTTCTGGCAATTCTTGGCCTCTCCTGATAGCCAGGTTGTGCGGCATGGAGCACACGACCACGAATTTAGCTGCTTGCGCAAGGTTGTATTGTAGCTCCCTCCTGAGTGGTCCAGGCATCTGAAGCACTGCTTAAGCACAGTTAATGTTTTCTAGACCACATTACATGTGTTGCTGTGGCTCCAGTTGTATCGTTTCTCGGTCTCAGTGTGGGTGTCACACAGGAGGATCATCAGACAGGTGGCTAGGCCATATCGGTTATCACCAAGCATCCAGCATTGTCCTTGTGGCTGACTCTTAAACATGTCAGTGTTAGCGCTATCACGCAGGATGTGAGCCTCATCGAAGCTGCCCAGACATTTGGCATTCACTGCCATTATGATTTGGTTGTGGTCGACAACTAGTTGGACCTTCAGGGAGTAAAATCCTTTTCTGTTACGAAAATCCTCTGGGTCCTGAGAAGGTGCCTGCATGGCGATGTGAATGTATTGTATTGCTCCCTGCACCCTTGGGAACTTGGCAATGCAGTAGAATGCTCCAGCCATGTCAGTCTGAGCCTCTGTGGTCATGGGGAAACTGATAAAGTCCATCCTACGCGCGTACAGGGCCTCCGTGACCTGTCTAATGCAGCGATGGGTGGCATGGTAAGACAGAGGGGAAATCTCGACCGCGGAGGCCCAAAAAGAACCGGATGTGTAGAAAGACAGTGCCACGGTGACCTTGACCTCGATCGACACTGATGTCCTGATGGCAGGCTGCTTATGTGGCCTGATGAGCTCACATATTTCATCGATCACCATCTTGTGGAAGCGTAGTCTCCGAAGGCAGGTGAGATCGGACACGTCGAGGTAAGACCTCTTTTCCCTGTAAGTGCGGGGTGTGTATGGTCTGGACCTCCTCCTCATTCTTGCACGTCTTAAATTGGGCACATAATGATGCGCATCACACATTGAGCCATTTGCACTCTGCAGCGTCTGCGTATTAATCGATGCAGGCTGAGAAATGGCTGGCCCCACTATAATGAAATTATATTAGCGATTGATCAGAGGCAATAATTTCCTCACTAAAATACACCTACAGTGAACCCACAACAGTGCAGAGTCTGAAAATATGTCTGTTGAGATGGTCACTTCACCTGAGAAGAACTCCAGAGTCAATCCAAACTCCCCCGAAGTTGAAGCAGCCTTTTGAATGAAGCGACCTGCGATTTTAAAAATGGCACCCACACCGCTGTGATTCGTTCAGAACAGTTCCACTTTATCTGAGCAGTGTTTTGGGCGAGCGATATTGTGGACGAGATGTGTGCGAGGTGATGAAAATGACGCTGGGTGATCTCCTTGCCGTTAGTTTTGGCAAATGTGATCTTTACAACAAAAAAAAGTGGGCGGTCGGTATTATTGAATCTCGGCGTTAACTACGTGCAGAAACTAAAGCTGGCCGATATTATGGTTGATTTCGCCCATTCTGATAATTCCGCCCCAAAAAAGTGAGCGGGCGGTATTATTTTTTCCCGGCATTACGCACATGGGGAAAGTAACACTCGGCGATAAGTATCCGAAAAATGGGCGTCAGTTTCCATGTTGTGGCTAAATGGCCGCTATATGGGCGTTATACATCATTTCAGCGGTAAAATGGGCGTTAAGTGGGCGTTAAGTATGCAAAAAAAGTGGAAAATCTAGCCCTATGTCCCCTAGCTTTAGTTTCCCCTATGAGTGGAAGTACCCTCTCTGCATCCACCTTGTCGAGCCCCCTCATTATCTTGTATGTTTCGATAAGATCAACTCTCATTTTTCTGAACTCCAATGATTATAGGCCCAACCTATTCAATCTATCTTCATAAGACAACCCCCTCATCTCCGTAATCAACCTAGTGAATCTTCTCTGAACAGACTCCAATGCAAGTATATCCTTCCTTAAATACGGAAACCAAAACTGCATGCAGTACTCTACGTGTGGCCCCATCTATACCATGTACAGTTGTAGCAGGACTTCTCTGCTTTTATACTCTATCCCTCTTGCAATAAAGGCCAACATTCCATTTGCCTTCCTGATTAATTGCTGTACCTGCGTACTAACTTTTTGTGTTTCATGCACAAGGACCCCCAGGTCCCTCGGTACTGCAGCACTTTGCAATTTTTCTCCATTTGAATTATAATTTGCTTTTCTATTTTTTCTGCCAAGGTGGATAACCTCACATTTTCCCACATTGGGCAAAAATTTGGCAGATGGTGTACAATCACTTAGCTTGTTTATATCCCTTTGCAGATTTTTTGTGTCTTCCTCAGAATTTATTTTCCCACCCATCTTTGTATCATCAGCAAATTTGGCTACATTTCACTCGGTCCATTCATCCTAGTCATTAATACAGCTTGTAAATAGTTGAGACCCCAGCAACAATCCCTGCGGCACCCCACTAGTTACTGTTTGCCAACCGGAAAATGACCCGTTTATCCCGACTCTCTGTTTTCTGTAAATTAGCAAATCCTCTATCCGTGCTAATATATTACGCCTAACTCCGTGAACTTTTATCTTGTGCAGTAACCTTTTATGTGGCACCTTATCGAATGCCTTCTGGAAGTCTAAATACACCACATCCACTGGTTCCCCCTTATCCACCCTGCTTGTTACATCCTCGAAGAACTCCAGCAAATTTGTCAAACATGATTTCCCTTTCATAAAACCATGCTGACTCTGCTTGATTGAATTATGCTTTTCCAAATGTCCTGGTATCGCTTCCTTAATAATGGATTTCAGCATTTTCCCTACGACAGATGTTAGGCTAACCAGTCTATAATTTCCTGCTTTCTGTCTGCCTCCTTTTCTAAATAGGGGTGTTACATTTGCAGTTCTCCAATCCGCTGGGACCTCCCCAGAATCCAGAGAATGTTGCTAGATTACAACCAATGCATCCACTTTCTCTGCAGCCACTTCTTTTAGGACCTGAGGATGTAAGCCATCAGGTCTAGGGCACTTGTCTGCCTTTAGTCCCATTATTTTACCGAGTACTATTTCTTTAGTGATAGTGATTATATTAAGTTCCTCCCTCCCAATAGCCCCTTGATTATCTACTATTGGGGTGTTTTTAGTGTCTTCTACCGTGAAGACCGATACAAAATATTTGTTCAACCTTTCTGCCATTTCCCTGTTCCCCATTATTAATTCCCCAGTCTCATCCTCAAGGGGACCAACATTTACTTTAGCCACTCTTTTCCTCTTTATGTAGTTGTAGAAACTCTTACTATCTGTTTTATATTTTGTGCTAGTTTATTTTCATAATCTATCTTCCCTCTCTTTATTTTTTTTTAGTCGTTCTTTGCTGCCTTTTAAAAGTTTTCCAATCCTCTGGACTCCCACTAGTCTTGGTCATATTGTATGCCCCTGTTTTCAATTTGATACCATCCCTTATTTCCTTAGTTCACCATGGATGGTTATCCTTTCTCTTACACTCTTTCCTTCGCATTGAGATATATTTTTGTTGAGAGTTATGAAATATCTCCTTAGATGTCTGCCACTGCTCATCAATCGTCCCACACTTTAATCTATTTTCCCAGTCCACTTTAGCCAACTCTGCCTTCATACCTTTGTAGTCTTTATTTAAGCTTAGGACACTTGTTTGAGATCCAACTTTCTGACCCTCCGACTGAATTTGAAATTCAACCATGCTATGTTCACTCATTCCTACAGGATCCTTTACTAGGATATTGTTTATTAATCCTGTCTCATTACGCAGTATCACATCTAAGATAGCCTGCTCCCTGATTGGTTCTGCAATGTACTGTTCAAGGAAATTATTCCGGATACACTCTATGAACTCTTCCTCAAGGCTACCCTGGCCAATTTGCTTTGTCCAATTAATATGAAGGTTAAAATCGCCCATGATTATTGCCATTCCTTTTTTACCAGCCTCTATTATTTCTTGATTTATACTCCGTCCAACAGTGTAGTGCTGTTAGGGGGCCTATAGACTACGCCCACCAGCAACTTTTTCCCATTATTCCTATCTCCACCCAAATTGATTCAACATCTTGATCTTCTGAGCCAATATCGTTTCTCACTAACGCATTGATCTCATCCTTTATTAACAGTGCTACCCAACTCCTTTTCCTTTCTGTCTGTCCTTCCAAATTGTTAAATACCCCTGAATATTTAGTGCCCAATCTTGGTCACCTTGCAACCACGTCTCTCTAATGGTTATCAGATCATACCCATTTGTATCTATTTGTGCCGTCATCTCATCTATTTTGTTATGAATGCTGCATGCATAAAGAGCTTTTAAATTTGTTTTTTTACCATCTTTTCCTGCTTTGGCCCCACTTTCTGATACACTTTTATGTTTATACATTCTGTTTCTTCCTGTCATGCTCTGGTTTTCATTTCCCCCAGTGCTACCCTGCTCTATTGCAATCTCCTTATTCTTTGACATTTTAAATTTTCGCTCAACTGAATCCTGCCCCCCACTAATTAGTTTTAAGCCCTCTCTACAGCTCTAGTTATTCAATTCGCCAAAACCCTAGTCCCAGCACGGTCTAAATGGAGACTGCAACAGCTCCCTCTTACCCCAGTACTGGTGCCAGTGTCCCACAAACCAAAACCCATTTCTCCCACACCAGTCTTTTATTTACCCTATGCAAATTTGCTCGTGGCTCAGGTAGGAATCCAGAGATTATTACTTTTGTGGTTCTGCTTTTTAATTTGGCCCCTTGCTGCTCATACTCCCTCAGCACAACCTCTTTGTTTGTCCTACCTATATCGTTGGTACCTACGTGAACCATGAGAACTGGATCTTCCCCCTCCCACTCCAAGTTCCTCTCCAGCCCAGAGGAGATGTCCTTAACTCAGGCACCAGGTAGGCAACACAGCCTTTGGGGCTCATGCTCTCAACTGCAAAGAACCTTATCTACCCCCCTAATGATACTGTTCCCTATCACTACAACATTTCTTTTTAGTCCCCTCACTTGAATGGCCCCCTGTACCACAGTGTTGTGGTCAGTTTGCTCATCTTCCATGCAGTCCCTGCTCTCATCTACAAATGGAGTAAGAGCCTCGAACCTGTTGGCCGAGGCTCCTCCAGCACTACATTCTGAGTCCCTATACCTTCCTCACTCGTAGTCACACCCTCCTGTCACTGACCTTGTATTGAATTTGAATGAATTAATCTAATTGGTGTGACTAGCTCCTGGATTGTGGCAGTTAGCTCTGGATGTCACGACTGTAATATATATATAGCACCACCTGTGGGCTACTGTGACACTATAACCAGTGCTGTGTACAAATAAAGAGGGAACAGGTCACTTGACTAGAGTTCTGGAGTGTTCTGCCATCTTAAGGCTTGTGTGTGTTTGTGAGTTGTAGTGAAGATATAACTATGGTGATGAGAATGGGATAATCGGGGGGGGTGGCGGGAAAGCTGCAATTTTTGTTGGTGGAGGATTCAGCCAACCGACAGAGAGACTTTGAGAGCTTCTCTGTTTTGATTAACAGCTACAAATCCAAGGTAAATTACAAGCACACTTGTCTGAACTGCCAGAGTCCAGATGGCCGCGCCAATGGGAATAATAGGACATTTGGGAGAGTTTCAACATGACCATGAAAGTTTCGGAGCATATGTGGAGCGGTTAGAAATGTTTTTTACCGCAAATAATATCATTGATGTCCCCATTGATGAAAACCATAATCGGGTGGTGTTGGAAAGACAACAGCCGATTTTCTTAACTGAAGCAGGGCACAAGGTGTATGAAACCCTGAAAAATTTGCTTGTGCCTGTCAAGCCGAAGGACACAACTCTTAAGCAGATTCAGCACTGCAGTCCTGAGCCCCTGGAAATTGCTGAAAGGTATCAGTTCAGAATACGAGATCAGTTAACCGAAGAAAATATCAGTGAGTACATTGAAGCATTAAAAAAGCTATCTATTCACTGTAATTTCGGAAACTTTCAAGACCGAGCATTGCGTGACCGCTTTGTTTGTGGGATGGAAAATGATGCGATCAGAAGAAAGTTATTGACAACTCCTAACTTGACTTTTGATTTACCGTGTCAGACAGCTATGTCAATGAACATGGCCAACCAATATTCCCGAGAATTTCATACTATTTCCAGTCGTCAGACAACCGAGGTGAATCGTCTGCAGGTTCAAAGTAAAAGGCAGTTAGGCCCCCAGGGTCTCAGAAACTGTCAATGGTAACTGAGCATTTAAGTCCTACTATCGGTGCCTGGGACAACACATTGCTCAAAGTTGTCCATATGTGAAGGCAGAGTGTTTCATCTGCAGGAAAACTGGGCATCTTGCAAAGGCTTGCTGACTGAAGGGTAAACCAGCTTTCAAAGCTATAAGTAGAAATCCCCAGAGACTACATAGCATGGAAGAAAAACAACAGGATGAGTAGGTTTTAGAGCTACACATCATCAGGAGCACAAGGTTAACTAACAGTGATTCAAAAAGTATCATAATCCACATAGATGTTGCAGGAAGCAAGGTGCCCATGGAAATCGACACTGGTGCATCCGTGAGTGTAGTACATGAGTCACTATACCTCGACATTTCCCATTGGAGAAATCCAAGATAGAGCTGCGAGGCTACTTGGGAGAGAATATTCCTGTGGTAGGTCATATCACCGTACTGGTGAAATACAGGATCAATTTCAGAGCTTGCCACTATTAGTAATGGCAGGAGACAAGCCTACCTTACTAGGAAGAAATTGGTTGGGATCACTGAAGCTGGATTGGGGTGAGATTTTTCGTGTTGAAACAAGTTTTGCATCAAATGATTGTCATCAAGAATTATCCAAAGGTGCTCTGCAGAACAGGCAGTCTGATCCAAGGCTTCAAGTCGAGTGTCAGGGTGCAGAAAGATGCTAGATTGGTTTACTGCAAGCCACATTCCATACCATATGCACTCAAGGAGAAGGATGAGCAAGAACTCAAAAGACTAGAGACTGAGAACATTATTTCTAAGATAGATCTATGTAATTGGGCTACACCCATTGTTGTTGCACCTAGGTCCGATGGTAAGGTAAGATTGTATGATGATTATTTTGTTATAATTACTTCTTCATTAAGGAGGGAGAAGTGTAAAATATATATACCTCCACCTGTGGACTACTGTGGCACTGCAGCCAGTGCTGTGTACAAATAAAGGGAATAGGTCACCTGACTAGAGTTCCGGAGTGTTCTGCCATCGTAAGGCTTGTGTGTGTTTGTGAGTTGTACTGAAGATATAACAACTACCTAATCTAATTCTCTCCCTAATTTACATCCACACACATGCACTTCCAGCAAGGATCACCGGATAGCGAACAAGAGCAGGAACCGTGACTAATTTGCACATCCCTAACCAAGGTGCTGCAGGTTGTTTAAGTGCAGCTGCACCAGATAAGGTCAACTAATAACACAGGCTGAGGGTCAAACCTGAACTTTCCCATTCTGTATGGCTTAAGCAAGGGTGACTGGACTTTCTGCCTTAGTGGAATCCCAGCGTATTTTCAGTGGGTGGAGTACTACCACTACAAGGATGTGCCCCTGAACTCTGCCAATTTTACAGCCTCAGAGTCACTTGTACTTTTCAGTCTAACAGGAGTGGGCAGGGAATGGCTGTGGAAAGTCTCAAGGCTAGACTTTCGGCACATATTCGCCCATTTAGCGCCCATATACACGCCGAGATGCTGTTTATCGCCTATATTTGATGATAAATGGAAACTAGTGCCGGTGCAATTTTTGACATACAGAAATGAGCTGAATCACCCTGCCTATTTTTTAAAATAAAATCTGACATCATCACTCATGCAAGGCCCAGAATACTGTTTATAATGGAAGCTAGCGCCCAAATATCGCCCAGATTATCGCCGAGCGCTACTTTCGACATTTCGCCCATATTGCGCCCAAATGATCACTCGCCAAAAAGACGTTCAAGAAAAGCTGCACTCACCTGACCTTAACACAGCAGTATGGAAGCCCATTTTGTAAATCGGAGGAAGTTTAATAAAAGGTTGCTTCAAGTTGTTGGGAGAATTTGTGCGTGATGTTAAGGGCGTTTTAGAATCTTGCCAATCATCTAATCACATTGTGGTCAATTTCAAGTTTATATTGTATTTGTTGAGGACAATTTAAGAATATTTGAAGACAGATTGGGACATTTATAGTGATGGGGCCTATAATTTCTCAACCAGTATTGATGACTACTCACATGCTGCAGAATAGAGATGGGAGAAGGTTCATTGAAGAGCATTCCAAATCAAAGAGGTGGCAGACTGCTGAGGATGAGGAGACCTTACACCCAACCCATTTACAGAGATAAGCGATCATATCTGGACTTGTCCGATAACACGTGCATTAGAAGGCTGCGCTTCCGAAAGGAGGTCATCAGTGAGATATGTCAGCTAATTAAGGGAGATCTGCAGCCTCCCAGCACCATCAGGACTGCACTGCCCATTGAGGTTAAGGTTACAGGGGCACTTTCCTTCTGTACATCTGGCTCCTTTCAGGCTTCAGCTGGCGAAATTTGTTGCATCTCTCAGTATGCCACACTTTGCTGTATTCGGCAAATGACTGAAGCCCTTTACGCATGCAGGATGGACTTTATAAACTTCCCTTTGACCAGGGAGACACAGAGTGGGAGGGCTTTGGGGTTCTCGAAAATAGCAAACTTCCCCAAGATGCAGGCAGCAATAGAATGTACATAATGTAAACCTTATTGATAGTACATCAGGTAAACAAGTCTCCATCTTATGCAACTATAAAGTGACTACACAGAGAGTATATCTATCGTCTGCATTTAGAAACATAGAAACATAGAAAATAGGTGCAAGAGTAGGCCATTCGGCCCTTCGAGCCTGCACCACCATTCAATAAGATCATAGCTAATCATTCACCTCAGTACCCCTTTCCTGCTTTCTCTCTATACCCCTTGATCCCTTTAGCCATAAGGGCCATATCTAACTCCCTCTTGAATATATCCAATGAACCGGCATCAAGAACTCTCTGCGGTAGGGAATTCCACAGGTTAACAACTCTCTGAGTGAAGAAGTTTCTCCTCATCTCAGTCCTAAATGGCTTACCCCTTATCCTTAGACTGTGTCCCCTGGTTCTGGACTTGCCCAACATGGGAACATTCTTCCCGCATCTAACCTGTCCAGTCAGAATTTTATATGTTTCTATGAGATCCCCTCTCATCCTTCTAAACTCCAGTGAAGACAGGCCCAGTCGATCAAGTCTCTCCTCATATGTCAGTCCTGCCATCCCGGGAATCAGTCTGGTGAACCTTCGCTGCACTCCCTCAATAGCAAGAACGTCCTTCCTCAGATTAGGAGACCAAAACTGAACACAATATTCCAGGTGAGGCATCACCAAGGCTCTGTACAACTGCAGTAAGACCCCCCAGCTTCGACACTCAAATCCCCTAGCTATGAAGGCTAACATACCATTTGCCTTCTTCACTGCCTGCTGTACCTGCATGCCAACTTTCAATGACTGATGTACCATAACACCCAGGTCTCGTTGCACCTCCCCTTTTCCTAATCTGCCACCATTCAGATAATATTTGGCCTTTGTGTTTTTGCCACCAAAGTGGATACGCTCACATTTATCTACATTATACTGCATCTGCCAATCATTTGCCCACTCACCTAACTGCCCAAATCACCCTGCAGCCTCTTAGCGTCCTCGTCACGCCACCCAGCTTAGTGTCATCTGCAAACTTGGAGATATTACACTCAATTTCTTCATCTAAATCATCAATGTATATTGTAAATAGCTGGGGTCCCAGCACTGAGCCCTGTGGCACCCCATTAGTCACTGCCTGCCATTCTGAAAAGGACCCGTTTATCTCGACTCTCTGCTTCCTGTCTGCCAACCAGTTCTCTATCTACGTCAGTACATTACCCCCAATACCATGTGCTTTAATTTTGCACACCAATCTCTTGTGTGGAACCTTGTCAAAAGCCTTTTGAAAGTCCAAATACATCACATCCACTGGCTCTCACTTGTCCACTCTATCAGTTACATCCTCAAAAAATTCCAGAAGATTTGTCAAGCATGATTTCCCTTTCATAAATCCACACTGACATGGACCGATCCTGTCACTGCTTTCCAAATGCGCTGCTATTTCATCTTTAATAATTGATTCGAACATTTTCTCCTCTACTGATGTCAGGCTAACCGATCTATAATTACCCATTTTCTCTCTCCCTCCTTTTTTAAAAACTGGTATTACATTAGCTACCATCCAGTCCATAGAAACTGATCCAGAGTCGATAGATTGTTGGAAAATGATCACCAATGCATCCACTATTTCTAGGGCCACTTCCTTAAATACTCTGGGATGCAGACTATCAGGCCCCAGGGATTTATTGGCCTTCAATCCCATCAATTTCCCTAACACAATTTCCCACCTAATAAGGATTTCCTTCAGTTCCACTTTCTCGCTAGACCCTTGGTCCCTTAGTATTTCCGGATGGTTCTTTGTGTCTTCCTTCGTGAAGACAGAGCCAAAGTATTTGTTTAACTGGTCTGCCATTTCTTTGTTCCCCATTATAAATTCACCTGAATCTGACTGCAAGGGACCTACGTTTGTCTTCACTAATCTTTTTCTTTTCACATATCTATAGAAGCTTTTGCAGTCAGTTTTTATGTCCCAGCAAGCTTCCTCTCATACTCTATTTCCCCCTCCTAATTAAACCCTTTGTCCTCCTCTGCTGAATTCTAAATTTCTCCCAGTCCTCAGGTTGGCTGCTTTTTCTGGCCAATTTATATGCCTCTTCCTTGGATTTAACACTATCCTGAATTTCCCTTAACATCACTCTCCCCCAAGTCCTTTGTACCAATTACCTTTGCACTATGTACTCTGGCTTAGCTCTCCCCAGACTTAAGTGTCAATAGCCCTTGTATTTGGCTGTGCTTTGGCTTGGCACGCTCCCTGTTAACCCCCAAGTCCTTTTGCCACAAATTTGGGTAGTGGTTATCAGTTTGGATGGTTCGATGATGCAGTGGAGGTTCCAGAGGGTTCTGGGTGTGATCCATGTGTGTGTTTATGGTTACGTACATCCATTCCCCCACCCCCACCCCCCGCCCCCACAGCGAGGTAATGCAGCTGGCCCGTTACATTAACATACAGGATCAGACACAGTGCAAGTACAAAGAAAGGAAGAAGCAACATTTTTACAGTTTGTATCATGACACCTTGTTCAGTGACTTACATTCGTTATGTTTTACGGCCGTGCGCCCGGATTGGGTAGATTGCATTCATGGTTCAGGCATGGTCAGTACTGAGGTAGCAGTACAGGTATACAAGGACGCTAGTTCCAGAGCAACCTAGTCGGTCTACTAGGGGTCCTAGTCGTCTGATGGCGGCGCTGCGTCCCCTGCTCGCGGGGTGGGCTTGGTTCGCTCACCTTGCCAGGACTCAGGGCCTTTGCCATTGCCTAGTGGTGGGCAGAGCCACAGATGTGTGTGGCCTCCCTGTCCTCCTTTGAGGGCTGCAGAATCTTCTGCTTGCTCTCTAACGGTGTTGGGAACCTGGCTGTTCCAGGTCCCATTTGAGGAACTCGTTGGTTCTGACCTTTCACTCCTGGACATGGCCGAGGTAGCGACTGGGTCTGGGGGCTGCGCCGTCTCCACCCGGGTGGTGGGCAACGGCGGCCGACTGCGTATTGACGCCGTTTTCGTTTCCAGGTCGGTGGCGAATAGTGCCATCGGGTGCCTGCAGCGTGGGATAGACCTGGGACAGGGTATCAGGATCAGTGCCGTCACCCTCCTGAGGTCGCTGGCCTATAACTTGAGGGGACACCTGGAGCAGGGCATCAGGATCAGCACCTTTACCCTCCCGAATTTGCTCGCTTGCTACTTTTGGGGACACTCTATTCCCAACATCTCACAACAACATTTTGTTCTTTACATTAGGATTGGTACCGACATCTCACAACACCATTTTGTTCACAATCTTAATCAGTTCATTACATTGATTGCCATGCATACAATGTCTCTTTAAGTTCAGTTGGTTGCAGGTCTTCTTTAAGAGAACCCTGCTGGCTTTACCCCAATCAAATCCTTTGTTAGATGCCACATATTGGTCCCTCAGCGTTGCACCTCGTGGTCTGGCCATGGCCATCTTTTTCCAGCCACGCTGCACCTCGCTGCAGCAGGACCGCCATCTTGCCTCTGTCCTCAAGGTCGACTGCCCTTCTCTCCCGCGATTCTGCCACAAAAGCTGGAAGAGTGCCTGTGAATTCGATCTTCCTACCCAGGAGTCCTGCCACTGGAGCCGGGAAGGTACTTTTAGTTCGTTCCGGTCGGATCATTGCCACGCAGTCGTGATAGACGGTCTGTGCCTCCGGTGCTGCGCTGGTCTGTTCTCTGGTACCTGGCCCACGCGAAGGTGAGGTTTTGCTCTGCCTCTGAGCATGCGGGACATCGATTGCTGGAGTGAAGAGGTCTTCCCATTTCCACTGGATCTTCCCCATCCACCTTCTTCCGAATAGCGTTGGACCATCACCTGCAACAATCCACAGAGGTAACTTGTGCACCATGCCATTATGGATTACACTTACATCCGCACTGCCAAGGACTGGAATCAGCTCCTTGGTGTAGGTGCACAACTTTTCCTGTACTGGAACCAACGCGGGTCGCTTTTCATTCCATAGCCTCTCAAAGACACCCTGGCTCATCACTGACTGGCTCGTTTCCGTCTCCACTTCCATGAAGACTGGAACGTCGTTTATCTCGACTTCCATCTTCACTGGAGGACAATCGGTGGTGCAGGTATACACTCCATACACTTCTTCTTGGGGCTGAGCTGCCTCTCTGGCCAAATCATTATCATGGATTCAAAGTCATCTACCGACTCCTCTGCTAGACGGTGAGTCATGTTTCTTTTACACATACGCTGGAGGTGGCCCTTCATGTTACAGGCTTTGCATACGTACTCAGCAAACTGACACTGGTGAGCCTTATGGTTTCCTCCGCAACTCCAACCTGGTGCTACTCGATTAGCACCCCTTGGCGGACTCCAACTTCTGGAACCCTGAGGTCTGTGCTCTCTGCCCTGGGCAGAGCCACGTTCTACAGTCTTGCCTGTGAAAGGCACCATTCTGTGTACAGTACTTGCCGGGTTTGATTCCACAGAATGAATGATTTGGTTGGTGCTGCAGGTCGAGGTCATGAACGCCTGACTGATGCTGATGGCCTTCTGCAGGTTGACTGTGGTGTCGGCAAATAATAGCTTGTGAAGGAGGCCCTCGTGGCCAACTCCCATAATGAAGATGTCTCGCAATACTTCGTTGAGGTGCGTGCCGAAATCACACAGTGCCGCAAGTCTCCTGAGGTCAGCAACATATTTTGCAATCTCCTGGCTCTCAGGTCTACGGTGAGTGTAGAATCTGTGTCTAGCCATGAGGATGTTCTCTTTTGGTTTTAGTTGGTTGCAAATTAGTTCAGTCAGCTCATCGTATGTCTTATCCTTGACCTTCGTGGGTGCCAGCAAGTCCCTGATGAGGTGGTAGACCTCGGGCCGACAACTGGTCAGCAGTATAGCCTTGCGCTTCTCTGCCAATGTGTCCGTCTCCCCTGCCAGGTCGTTTGCCGCAAAATATTGCTCGAGCCTTTCCGTGAAGGCATCCCAATCATCACCCTCTGTGAACTCTTTTAGTGTGTCAAAGGTAGCCATAATCGCGTGAAAGTCCATATTCTCGTCTCCAGTGGTTACGTCTGTAGTGTACTTATGAATGACTCCATGAGACAATGAGTTGTACTCAAACGGTAATGACCTTGGTCCTTTATTCGTAACTCCAGAGTGAGGCAGCCACATGGTGGCACTCCTTTTATACAGCCCCTGCCACCACGATAGGAAACCCCGGTCTCCACCAGTTGCACCCTCTAGTGGTGCCAGCATGTATATACAGAGTGCAAACCTTATTGATAGTACATCAAGTAAACAAGTCTCCGTCTTATGCGACTATACAGTGACTACACAGAGAGTATATCTATAGTCTGCATATATAACAGTCTGGACAAAGCTGAGCGGCCCCCTCAGCGCACAGTTGTGCCGGCATCCACCAACCTAACCAAAAAGGAGACGGTGCCCAAGTTAAAGAGTTGCTCACACACACAAGCTGTGATATAATTTAATAATTCTCCTTACAAACTAAAGTGATAGCAGTGCCGAGTGTTTGTGGTCTGTCTGTTTCCAGTCATTCCTTTGGCCCCAATTTTCGATCAGAGTATTTAAATAATAATACTGTTGATTCAGTTTAAGGCATCTCAGCAAGATTACGAATGCACATTTGCACGGAATGGTTCCTGGGACACCTGCCCCTCCCAGGGTTAGAGTCCTGGGCCCTGCCCTCCCAGGGTTAGAGTCCTGGGGGTGCAGTTTCCGACCCCATTCCAAATCTTAACAGGGATGCTACCCAAGATTACCCAGCTTAATTACAATCCAGCAGATTTCCATTCTAATTAATGAGTCAGTGCATCATTACAATTATAAATTTAATAATTTAATACTTACTCTTGCAGATGCCACCAGACTGTTCCAGCGCTTGCGGCACTGGTTTGCCTCTCACGTCATGGGCTGCTGAAGTTATCACTTCGGCGATGTCCGCCCATATTCACTGGTATATCCAGGGGGATGGTTTCCCACGCTCACCCCGGGTTAATTGGCCCTACCAAGTCTCCACCTCGTGGTACAGAGCTTCGTTGGCTTCATCAGAAAAGGCTTTCGCCCTCCTCCCTGCAGCCTCCACAATACTCTCTCCCGACTCCTCATCTTCTATCTCCATTGCCTCGACACAACCTTCCTTCTTTCTCTCCCTCCCTGATGACTCCTGACCTCCCGAATCGCGGGAAAAGTTCTTTGCCTGAAAAAAAAACCCCGCTTGCGCAGAACGGCCGTTGCTATGGACGCCGGCCTTGCACGATTGAATACATCGCCATCGCCCATTTCGCGTCGCTAAGGCTATCGCCCAAATTAAAAAGGCTAAACTAGCTGTTTTTAAAATGGCCGATATTCCAACGATCCTGAAAAATAAAACAACCACTAACGCCAGAAATATCGCCCATTTTGGGGTGATAGCGATAATAATGGAAAGTCTAGCCCTGTCAGGGTATAGACAACAACATAGCTTGGCCTACGGCTTTTGGGCCAAGCAGCGAGGAAGTAAATTTATTCTTAGAAATTTACAAATCACAATCCATTCACTTGACTTTGCGATTCAACATTTTAAATCCTCCCTCTACCGCCCACAGGAATTCTGGATGCCAGAAATGCTCATATTTGGACATTATACACCTGAAGTCTCTTCCGATGAAAGTTGCTGAGGGTGAGTAGGGTATTGGTGGAGCAGGTTCCTGAATACATTTCTGCCTCCATCTGCTCTATTTATACTGGGGAGGGTGGTGATTGGCATAATTCCAGCAGAACATTAGGTTGGTAACTTTACTCCTAAGCCATTGGGACAGCCACCTTTCTAATTATCAGCTCAAGATTTCTAATTTTCTGTCTAATATGTAAACCTCCCAATAATTCGCTGCAGTGCTGCACCCTGTAGTGCTTTGTAGAAATTGTCACTATCACAATAAGAACAATACCATAATACTCTGAAACCAATATATCTCCATATCAGATTGAGGAATATATTGCGGGTGACTATGCCATACAGTAATGTAAAGATGGAAAGTAATGTGGCAATCCAGTATTGGGCCAATAATGTAGACTGTGGGGAGTGATGCTGGTACCAATGGTCTTTGAGCACTGCTTGGGCCTCCATGACACTGCACTGAGCCTATGTTGCAGAATAATGCAAAGTCAATATATGATGGCTGAAAGTGCACCAGGGTCAGTGGATGGTTTATCAGGCATGGCAGCTCTTAAAGGGCTTCTGCTCTCTCTTAAAGCTGTTCTGCTATAGAAGAATAGGGACATGGTTGGAGCAAGATGTTTGATCCAAAAGCAGAGACGTGCTCAGTGCAAAAAGAATATTAAATTAAACAACAATAGCAAATTAGCTTTAAGAAGCAGATCAGGCCCCTGTGTCCACTTTATATTGATAAGCAGCGCCCTGTGGACAGAGTTCCATCAGACTTGTGAAGTTCAACCTGGGATCCACTTTGTGTAATTTACCCATGATAAAGGAATATTTGTTTGCCAGTAGTGAGTCCTCTTTCTTGATGTCAAAATTGGATGCTAGAAAACCGGGCAAAGCCCATTTTCTTCTGTTTCACTGTGGCATCTGGCCATATCACCGATGGTCATTAAATGGCTCACGAGTCAAACAAGTACAATGCCAGCGTAAGGTTCCTTACAGCTGCATGTTCACAATTATATAAGATGACTGTTATCTTGGGCACTTTGCCCACAATCTTCTTGCTTAATCCAATTTTCTCCAGTTATCTGCATCGTTTTGTTTTGGCGTGCGCTGCTTTTTTTGGCGTAAATTAAAATCTCCCAGTTTCCCCAAAGTTCCTGCGCCAGGGTAACTCAGTTAGGTACGATTATTTTAGATTAGTTTTTTTTGTGTCATTGGGGGCGTAACCTGATGTAGGCGCCAGTTTTTCACATTTAAGCAAATTTGGCCAATTTACATTTGGTGGTAGGACGGCGTATGTGACCACTCCCAAAAAACCTTCTGGACACTTAAGAAAAAGCAGCGCACATTAAAAAAATTGGCGAAGGCAAAGAAAATGCATTATGGTTTCATTTTTTTCAGTCACAAGGGAGAAAATGGAATGCTAATGCAATCCTTTAATTTTTGATTTTTTTCACAATACCACATCACCACCGAACATCTCCTCACCAGGCTCGAGGGTCGGTGCGTCGGCAGGCAGAATCACTCCTTCGCCCGGACACAGGAGCTCGGGGCTCAGCATCAAAAGAAGCCCCCGGGGGAAGGGGGGGGGGGTGGATGCCGAGTCTCTGTGTCCGGACGAGGGAGCGATTCTGCTGGTCAACCCTCGAGCCCGGAGAGCAGATGTTCGGTTGGTGGTGGGTGGTACTTTGAAAAAAAATCTAAAATTAAAGAATTGCATGAGACTTCATTGCCCCAAATGTCTTAATTGAATGCCGAGCTTCTGGTTCTAAGCAAGCCTATTGCACATGCGCAGGCCAGGGTGTGGTCCATACTAGGGCGTCGACCTTGGGGAGAGAGAGAGAGGAAAGAGTGAGTGCTTTCATTTCTCCTGCCATTTTTGAGCTTCTTGCAAAGCTACAATTAAATTATGGGGGCAAGATTGACAATGCCATACCTCGTGTAAGGCTTTTGCATGATTGTGCTGCGGAGAAGATTGATTAGACATCATCGCATGAGCAATCTCAGAGCATGTAGGATGTTGGGCAGGAGGCCTTACCCATATCGAGACAGGCGTTCATACCTGCACCTGAGTGATGCAGGCTGTGTGAGAAGGCAGCATATCCACAAAGAAGTTGTAACCGAGATCTGTGAGTTAGTAAAAGCAGACCTGCACCGTAGAAGCTTCAGGAGGACTGCTTTGTCAGTTGAAGTAAAGGTTACAGCTGCACTTTCATTTTATCCATCTGGATCATTCCAGGCCACAACTCATTTCTCAACATGCAACACATATCTCCATTCGGCAGATGACTGCTGCACTCTATGCCGGGAGGAATGACGACATAAAGGTCCCCATCTGCATGTGCGTGACAGGGCTGTGGGCTGTGGGCTTCTCCAGGGTTGTTGGCTTCCCAAAGGTACAGGGCTGCATTGATTGTACCCAAATCGCCTTGCGGGCACTTTTGGAGGATTCCGAGATGTACAGGAACAGAAAAGGCTTCCACTCTGATAATGTGCAGCTCGTGTGTGACGACATGGATCACATCATGGTAGTTGATGCAAGATACCCTGGGAGCACCCATTATGTGTTCATCCTACGTGAGAGCATTACATCTGCCATGTTTCAGCAGCAGCCAGAAGGGTAGAGCTGGCTGCTGCTGAAACAAAGGGTACGGCCTCGCCACCTGGCTCATGACGCCGCTACGCGTAACCCAGAAGGAAGCTGACCGGGAATACAACATGTCGTACATTGCAACGCGCAGCATTATAGAGAGGAGGTGGGGTAGCATTGCTGGTTAAGGAGGAGATTAATGCAATAGTTAGGAAGGACATTAGCTTGGATGATGTGGAATCTATATGGGTAGAGCTGCAGAACACCAAAGGGCAAAAAACGTTAGTGGGAGTTATGTACAGGCCTCCAAACAGTAGTAGGGATGTTGGGGAGGGCATCAAACAGGAAATTAGGGGTGCAGTTATAATGGGTGACTTTAATATGCACATAGATTGGGCTAACCAAACTGGAAGCAATACGGTGGAGGAGGATTTCCTGGAGTGCATAAGGGATGGTTTTCTAGACCAATATGTCGAGGAACCAACTAGGGGAGAAGCCATCTTAGACTGGGTGTTGTGTAATGAGAGAGGATTAATTAGCAATCTCGTTGTGCGAGGCCCCTTGGAGAAGAGTGACTATAATATGGTGGAATTCTGCATTAGGATGGAGAATGAAACAGTTAATTCAGAGACCATGGTCCAGAACTTAAAGAAGGGTAACTTTGAAGGTATGAGGCGTGAATTGGCTAGGATAGATTGGCGAATGATACTTAAGGGGTTGACTGTGGATGGGCAATGGCAGACATTTAGAGGCCGCACGGACGAACTACAACAATTGTACATTCCTGTCTGGCGTAAAAATAAAAAAGGGAAGGTGGCTCAACCGTGGCTATCTAGGGAAATCAGGGATTGTATTAAAGCCAAGGAAGTGGCATACAAATTGGCCAGAAATAGCAGCGAACCCGGGAACTGGGAGAAATTTAGAACTCAGCAGAGGAGGACAAAGGGTTTGATTAGGGCAGGGAAAATGGAGTACGAGAAGAAGCTTGCAGGGAACATTAAGACGGATTGCAAAAGTTTCTATAGATATGTAAAGAGAAAAAGGTTAGTAAAGACAAACGTAGGTCCCCTGCAGTCAGAATCAGGGACAGTCATAACGGGGAACAAAGAAATGGCAGACCAATTGAACAAGTACTTTGGTTCGGTATTCACTAAGGAGGACACAAACAACCTTCCGGATATAAAAGGGGTCAGAGGGTCTAGTAAGGAGGAGGAACTGAGGGAAATCTTTATTAGTCGGGAAATTGTTTTGGGGAAATTGATGGGATTGGAGGCCGATAAATTCCCAGGGCCTGATGGACTGCATCCCAGAGTACTTAAGGAGGTGGGCTTGGAAATAGCGGATGCATTGACAGTCATTTTCCAACATTCCATTGACTCTGGATCAGTTCCTATCGAGTGGAGGGTAGCCAATGTAACCCCGCTTTTTAAAAAAGGAGGGAGAGAAAAAACAGGGAATTATAGACCGGCCAGCCTGACCTCAGTAGTGGGTAAAATGATGGAATCAATTATTAAGGATGTCATAGCAGCGCATTTGGAAAGATGTGACATGATAGGTCCAAGTCAGCATGGATTTGTGAAAGGGAAATCATGTTTGACAAATCTTCTGGAATTTTTTGAGGATGTTTCCAGTAAAGTGGACAAGGGAGAACCAGTTGATGTGGTATATTTGGACTTTCAGAAGGCTTTCGACAAGGTCCCACACAAGAGATTAATGTGTAAAGTTAAAGCACATGGGATTGGGGGTAGTGTGCTGACATGGATTAAGAACTGGTTGTCAGACAGAAAGCAAAGAGTAGGAGTAAATGGGTACTTTTTAGAATGGCAGGCAGTGACTAGTGGGGTACCGCAAGGTTCTGTGCTGGGGCCCCAGCTGTTTACACTGTACATTAATGATTTAGACGAGGGGATTAAATGTAGTATCTCCAAATTTGCGGATGACACTAA
The DNA here is from genome assembly GCF_044704955.1 of Pristiophorus japonicus. Taxonomy (NCBI): domain Eukaryota; kingdom Metazoa; phylum Chordata; class Chondrichthyes; family Pristiophoridae; genus Pristiophorus; species Pristiophorus japonicus. The sequence goes on along the minus strand of NC_091979.1, from coordinate 275,390,573 downwards.
GTTGGGTGTCAGTGTGAGCTGCGAGGAGGATGCTATGAGGCTGCAGAGTGACTTGGATAGGTTAGGTGAGTGGGCAAATGCATGGCAGATGAAGTATAATGTGGATAAATGTGAGGTTATCCACTTTGATGGTAAAAACAGAGAGACAGACTATTATCTGAATGGTGACAGATTAGGAAAAGGGGAGGTGCAACGAGACCTGGGTGTCATGGTACATCAGTCATTGAAGGTTGGCATGCAGGTACAGCAGGCGGTTAAGAAAGCAAATGGCATGTTGGCCTTCATAGCGAGGGGATTTGAGTACAGGGGCAGGGAGGTGTTGCTACCGTTGTACAGGGCCTTGGTGAGGCCACACCTGGAGTATTGTGTACTGTTTTGGTCTCCTAACTTGAGGAAGGACATTCTTGCTATTGAGGGAGTGCAGCGAAGGTTCACCAGACTGATTCCCGGGATGGCGGGACTGACCTATCAAGAAAGACTGGATCAACTGGGCTTGTATTCACTGGAGTTCAGAAGAATGAGAGGGGACCTCATAGAAACGTTTAAAATTTAGATGTGTTTAGACAGGTTAGATGCAGGAAGAATGTTCCCAATGTTGGGGAAGTCCAAAACCAGGGGTCACAGTCTAAGGATAAGGGGTAAGCCATTTAGGACCGAGATGAGGAGAAACTTCTTCACCCAGAGAGTGGTGAACCTGTGGAATTCTCTACCATAGAAAGTTGTTGAGGCCAATTTACTTAATATATTCAAAAAGGAGTTATATGAAGTCCTTACTACTAGGGGGATCAAGGGGTATGGTGAGAAAGCAGGAATGGGGTACTGTAGTTGCATGTTCAGCCATGAACTCATTGAATGGCGGTGCAGGCTAGAAGGGCCGAATGGCCTACTCCTGCACCTATTTTCTATGTTTGTATGTTTCTATGCCCATTGGCAACTTGAAGCAGCGTTTCCAATGCCTGGACCATTCCGGAGATTACTTGCAATACTCCCCTGAGATTGTCAGTCAGTTCACTGTTGTGTGCTGCATGTTGCATAACTTAGCCATCATGAGGCAGCAGCAAACTGATAATAGAAGAGCCACCTGAGGTGAGAGTGGCTGATGATGATGAGGAAGATACAAATGAGGAGGAGGAGGATGAGGAAGCCATGCAACTACCTGAACCCGGAGCACGATGGCGGAGGAGGGCAGGCCACCATGCCCCTGTAACGATTGCTCGAGCCTTGTGCCAGCAGTTCATCCGTGAATGCTTTGCTGCCTTAAGGCTCAGCGGCAACTATTCCAAATGGACCATGTTTACTGTTTGAACCTGTTCCGTAATGTTGTGTTATGTTAATGGAACAAATAATGGAAATTATTCTTCTTTCGTTCAAAACGTCGTGTTAATAATGGAACAAATGATGGAAATGATTCAGTTATCATTTAAAATATATTTCATTCAAAGTTTAACACTTGTTTGTACTTAACTTAACTTTAATAAAAAATATTCTTGTATCAAACTTTAAAGTTTTCAATTAAGATCACTTACAAATTTTAAGTTCACTTACAAACTTTAAGATCAATTACAAACTTTAAGATCACTTAAAAACTTTAAGATCACTTACAAATTTTTAAACTTGTAAATTTACATCACTTACAAAAAATTTGAGAACAGTTACAACAGTAACAATAATAACAACAACAACTACAGCAGCAGCAAAGAAAGGCTGCACCCATTCTAAGACCGCCCACTGCACTTGGTCTTGGTGACTTCACCCCTGCCCGCAGATGGTGATGCAGCGTTTCACAGGTTGGTACCAAGCTTATTCTTTCAAGCATCTCAAGCAATGTGCACTTCTTGATGGGGGGCATGGGCAGGCAGTAATGTGGAAGGACCGGCTTGGGCCTCTTCAGAGGCTGGTCTGGGGATTGGAGTGGGAGTGGCAGTTAATTCCGTCAATGGCCGCGGGGTCTGGGCGTGTTCCCTTATTGCAGCAGCTACCACCGACATTCCCTCCTTCATGTGTCCCGACAGTGTCTCAACTACCTGCGACAGTCCCTTCCCTCATGTGCACCGACAGTGTATCAGCTACTTGCGACATTCCCTCCCTCATGTACACGGACAGTGTTCCCATTTCTCGTGAGAGTGTTGTTACTTCTCCCGACATTCCCGATACCTCATCACCCAACCCACTGATGGTGTCCAGGAGTGATCACGTAAGATCAATGCTCTCCTCACTCATTGCCATCAGCTGAACCACATCTGTTAGATCCTGCACCTCAGGAGAGCGCTGTCGAGCTCTCCTTCCCCTCCTCACCCTGGGTGTGGCTCGCTGCATCCCACTGGGACTCGCAGCCTCAGACAGTGGGCCCCTGGATGTGCCTCGCTGCACCCCACTGGAATCCCCAGCTCGGATTGTGCAAAACCATGGAATTTCTCAACACTTGTACCAGTCAGGAAAGGGGTTGGCACCTCAATAGGAGGCATCTGTACCTCCTCCAGAGTGAGTACAACACTGTGGGCTTCATTTATCACCTCCCCCTCCCCCTCCCCCTCACCCCATGCTCTTGGTCTGGAAGGTGGGATTGGACGATGTTCTCCTCTTCAGGCCCGTCCGCGTCTGAATCTTCTTCTGCACCAGCTTCAGCCTCGTCAGGGTTGGCCTCAAGTTCTGCAAAATATAACAGAACAGACAAATGGTTAGCAGCAGAGGAGGGGGCAGGGTGGGTGGCATGAGTAGGCTCACACAGCGCAGGCAGCAGGCTGATTTGAAGGACCGTGATGAATGATAGCACATTGCATCAACCGAAGCGTAGCTGATGGAGACATTCCCATGAACCAAAACATGGCTAGCCCGTGCAGTACTTAACTTTTAGCAAAGCCATAATGTGGAATTTGCAGGACTTACCCTCTCCCTCGAGTATGGGCCCAGCTTGTGCAGTGGTGGTGCTTATCTCCAGGCAGGACCCATCAAAGCAGCGACCCTCTCTTCCAAGGTTGTCAGTGGGTGCAGATTTGCCGGCCCTCCTCCTGTTTGAGTTCTCACTCTTTTGTTGTGTGCCACCTTCCTCTGCAAAAATGAAAATATAACTTTTTAGAGAGGGTGTTTTTCTGCTGGGTGGGACATACAGCTGGTCACATTTACAATTGCAATTCCAATGAATAAATGAAAATATTACTTACACTAACTACTTGACCAAAGTCCTGCCACTTCTTTTTGCACTGGCCTCCAGACCTCGGGGTGGTCACCATTGCACAGTAATCTTCTGCAAGTTGGTTCCAGCGTTTCTTCATTTCTTTTGCTGAAACTTTTATGTGACCTCTGCTGGTGTCCAGCTCATGCCATTTGGCCTCAATTACATTAACTAGTGCCTCCACTTTGTCCTGTGAGAAATTCTTGGTCCTTAAACCACGTTGCATATTGCAGCTCCGATTTTTGCACTGAGAATTAAAGTTCTCACACAGCACTCAAAGTTCTCGCACACAACTGGCTCTTTAAAAATGGCCGAATGCAGACCAGGAGGTGGACTGGGCGTAAGCGCCCATAGCAGTCACGTAAAAAAAATCTTTTTTCGCGCATGCGCAGAGGGGGTGGCATCGTTTTTTCAGCGCAGGCATTAGGCTCCACCCCCCAAAGCTAAAGGACAGGCTGCACGGCGCGAATTTTAAAAATTTAAACGGGAAAACATGCAAGTTATTTTTTTGGAGAAGTCGGCGCCAAAAAGAAAAACGGGCGTACCTCTTGAAATACGCCAAAAAACGGCATCCGCAAGAATTGAGCCCATGTATTTTTGTGTAAGTTTTGAACTGATTTGGTGGCTGTCTGTTTAAAATGCAATCGTCATGTACAGGAAGTTTAACAGTCGATTAAATCCACAGTCTGGCACCAAGCCTATTTTATTACAATGTTCCGAAGTTTGCTGTTATAGTCTTCCTGGTAACAGGCTAGAGAGCAAGTCCAACATCTGATTTTCAAATATACACAGACCATGATTGGTTCAGTTCATATTTAATTGGCAGTTCCTTTTTGATCCTGAGAGGTCAAATATTCAAAATCCGGGATGACCTAGTGACCATATGATGAGAAATAAGAAGCAATTGTTTTGAATCAGGGGAGTTGAAAGTATTCTGAAAGAAAGGCATTTGGCAGTTGGAAAGTCTCATGAGAAAAGTCAGCTCAAAAACCTCAAAGCAACCAAGAGACAATTTGAGAAAAACCAACAGGTTGATGTTCCTGAAAGGAAAGATAAATAGTGGGCCCAAAGTTGCTGGAGGCTTACTCTGTGACTGAAGGTCACACCACTGGGCTCTCTGCCCTGACAGGAGGCAAGGAATTTGTCTGCAACACCTTTCTGCTATGTTACAGTCAGCTATTTTGGCTGAATAGTGTTCAAAATATTAAAGAGGAGAACTTCTTAGCTGCCGTTTTCCCAATGGCAATTAATCGCTGTGCTGCTAGAACATTGGCTGAAGTAATGGGCCCTAATTCTGCCCTTATCTGATCTTGGCATCAGATATGCCCATATTATGCAGGATTACTTAGTGTTGTGGGGCAGGTGAGGTGAATCTGGTAGGATTTCTATCAGATTATATCGTACCGCCAAGCTAGTCTCTTCTGCTGATGGCCATGGGGTGGTGGGATGTGGTAGATGCTAGAAGTACCCGCTCCCACTTCCAACAGAATTTCATGACATTGCAAGAAGTAGTGGAAACTCAGTGGAACTGGATTCAGCCTCAAATTCAAGCTCACTCCCTGTCACACTTGTGCTGCTGGTTCCCTCAGAACTGTGCCTCCCCCCACCACAGCCTCAGGAATGTGTATATTTAAGAGTCATTTGTAAAAGATTACATTATTTTTTAGAGTTGTGATCTTTTCATTATTTTGTCTACTTGAATATAAGAAAGAAAGAAAGAAAGAAAGAAAGAAAGAAAGAAAGAAAGAAAGAAAGAAAGAAAGAAAGAAAGAAAGAAAGAAAGAAAGAAAGAAAGAAAGAAAGAAAGAAAGAAAATTAGAAAAACAATTAGAAAGAAAAAAAATTAGAAAGAAAAAAAATTAGAAAGAAAAAAAATTTATTTATTTCTATAGCGCCTTTCATGACCACCGGAAGTCTCAAAGCGCTTTACAGCCAATGGAGTACTTTTGGAGTGTAATCACTGTTGTAATGTGGGAAATGGGAAACGTGGCAGCCAATTTACACACAGCAAGCTCCTACAAACAGCAATATGATAATCGCCAGATAATCTGTTTTGTTATGTTGATTGAGGGATAAATATTGGCCAGGACACTGGGGAATACCCCCCTGTTCTTCTTCGAAATAGTGCCATAGGATCTTTTACGTCCACTTGACAGGGGGTCATCAAAGCTATGTTCTTTAACGCCTTATGAAGATGGCGCCATTGAGATTACGGGCATAGAGGCAATAGACGGTGTCGGGGCATGTGAATTCAGAGGCCTCCCTGAAGTTCAGGGGTAGTATCCTTTGCTTTTCATTGCTCATCTCCTTAATTACTTATTCATTGCCTTACACAATGGAGCACATTGTAGCATTTAAGTACAACACACTGCAATCTTTTGCATGTTCAAAGAGTGGGAGTGCTATAGTGGTATGGGATTCAATTGTAAGGAGAATAGATATACGTTTCTGCGGCCGCAATCAAGACTCCAGGATGGTGTGTTGCCTCCCTGGTGCAAGGGTCAAGGATGTCTCAGAGCGGCTGCAGCACATTTTGAAGGGGAGGGTGAACAGCCAGTTGTCGTAGTGCATATAGGTACCAACAATATAGGTAAAAAACAGGATGAGGTCCTACAAGATGAATTTAGGGAGCTAGGAGCTAAATTAAAAAATAGGACCTCAAAAGTAGTAATCTCAGGATTGCTACCAGTGCCACAAGGACAGAGAAACCCAAGGCAAAAAGCAAAAAGGGCCACATTACAGCAAAATGCTAAAGGGGCAAAGTGTGTTAAAAAGACAAGCCTGAAGGCTCTGTACCTCAATGCGAGGAGCATTCGTAATAAGGTGGACGAATTAACTGTGCAGATAGCTGTCAACGGATATGATGTAATTGGCATCACGGAGACATGGCTCCAGGGTGACCAAGGCTGGGAACTCAACATCCAGGGGTATTCAACATTCAAGAAGGATAGACAGAAAGGAAAAGGAGGTGGGGTGGCATTGATGGTTAAAGAGGAAATTAATGCAATAGTAAGGAAGGACATTAGTTTGGATGATGTGGAATCGGTATGGGCGGAGCTACGGAATACCAAAGGGCAGAAAACGCTAGTGGGAGTTGTGTACAGACCACCAAACAGTAGTAGTGAGATTGGGAACAAGATCAAACAAGAAATTAGGGATGCGTGCAATAAAGGTACAGCAGTTATCATGGGCGACTTTAATCAACATATTGATTGGGCTAACCAAACAGGTAGCAATGTGGTGGAGGAGGATTTCCTAAGAGTGTATTAGGGATAGTTTTCTAGACCAATATGTCGAGGAACCAGCTAGAGGGCTGGCCATCCTAGACTGGGTGATGTGTAATGAGAAAGGACTAATTAACAATCTTGTTGTGCGAGGCCCCTTGGGGAAGAGTGACCATAATATGGTAGAATTCTTTATTAAGATGGAGAGTGACACAGTTAATTCAGAGACTAGGGTCCTGAACTTAAGGAAAGGTAACTTCGATGGTATAAGACGTGAATTGGCTAGAATAAAATGGTGAGTGATACTTAAAGGGTTGACGGTGGATAGGCAATGGCAAACATTTAAAGATCACATGGATGAACTTCAACAATTGTACATCCTGTCTGGAGTAAAAGTAAAATGGGATAATGGCTCAGCCATGGCTAACAAGGGAAATTAAGGATAGTGTTAAATCCAAAGAAGAGGCATATAAATTGACCAGAAAAATCAGCAAACCTGAAGACTGGGAGAATTTCAGAATACAGCAGAGGAGGATAAAGGGTTTAATTAAGAGGGGGAAATAAAGTATGAGAGGAAGTTTGCTAGGAACATAAAAACTGACTGCAAAAGCTTCTATAGATATGTGAAGAGAAAAAGATTAGTGAAGACAAACGTAGATCCCTTGCAATCAGATTCAGGTGAATTTATAATGAAAAACAAAGAAATAGCGGACCACTTAAACAAATACTTTGGTTCCGTCTTCACGAAGGAAGACACAAATAACCTTCCGGAAATACTAGGGGATCGAGGGTCAAGTGAGAAGGAGGAACTGAAGGAAATCCTTATTAGGCGGGAAATTGTGTTAGGGAAATTGATGGGAATGAAGGCCGATAAATCATCAGGGCCTGATAGTCTGCATCCCAGAGTTCTTAAGGAAGTGGCCCTAGAAATAGTGGATGCATTGGTGATCATTTCCCAACAGTCTATCGACTCGGCATCAGTTCCTATGGACTGGAGAGTAGCTAATGTAACACCACTTTTTAAGAAAGGAAGGAGAGAGAAAATGGGGAATTATAGACCGGTTAGCCTGACATCAATAGTGGGGAAAATGTTGGAATCAATTATTAAAGATGAAATAGCAGCGCATTTGGAAAGCAGTGACTGAATCGGTCCAAGTCAGCATGGATTTATGAAAGGGAAATCATGCTTGACAAATTTTCTAGAATGTTTTGAGGATGTAACTGATAGAGTGGACAAGGGAGAAGCAGTGTATGTGGTGTATTTGGACTTTCAAAAGGCTTTTGACAAGGTCCCACACAAGAGATTGGTATGCAAAATAAAGCACATGGTATTGGGGGTAATGTACTGACGTGGATAGAGAACTGGTTGGCAGACAGGAAGCAGAGAGTCGAGATAAATGGGTCCTTTTCAGAATGACAGGCAGTGACTAGTGGGGTGCCACAGGGCTCAGTGCTGGGACCCCAGCTATTTACAATATACATTAATGATTTAGATGAAGGAATTGAGTGTAATATCTCCAAGTTTGCAGATGACACTAAGCTGGGTGGCAGTGTGAGCTGTAAGGAGGACACTAAGAGGCTGCAGGGTGACTTGGACAGGTTAGCTGAGTGGGCAAATGCATGGCAGATGCAGTATAATGTGGATAAATGTGAGGTATCCACTTTGGTGGCAAAAACACGAAGGCAGAATATTATCTGAATGGCGGCAGATTAGGAAAAGGGGAGGTACAACGAGACCTGGGTATAGACATAGAAACATAGAAACATAGAAAATAGGTGCAGGAGCAGGCCATTCAGCCCTTCTAGCCTGCACCGCCATTCAATGAGTTCATGGCTGAACATGAAACTTCAGCACCCCTTCCTGCTTTCTCGCCATAACCCTTGATCCCCTGAGTAGTAAGGACTTCATCTAACTCCCTTTTGAATATATTTAGTAAATTGGCCTCAACTACTTTCTGTGGTAGAGAATTCCACAGGTTCACCACTCTCTGGGTGAAGAAGTTTCTCCTCATCTCGGTCCTAAATGACTTACCCCTTATCCTCAGACTGTGACCCCTGGTTCTGGACTTCCCCAACATTGGGAACATTCTTCCTGCATTTAACCTGTCTAAACCCATCAGAATTTTAAACGTTTCCATGAGGTCCCCTCTCATTCTTCTGAACTCCAGTGAATACAAGCCCAGTTGATCCAGTCTTTCTTGATAGGTCAGTCCCGCCATCCCGGGAATCAGTCTGTTGAATCTTCGCTGCACTCCCTCAGTAGCAAGAATGTCCTTCCTCAAGTTAGGAGACCAAAACTGTACACAATACTCCAGGTGTGACCTCACCAAGGCCCTGTACAACTGTAGCAACACCTCCCTGCCCCTGTATTCAAATCCCCTCGCTATGAAGGCCAACATGCCATTTGCTTTCTTAACCGCCTGCTGTACCTGCATGCCAACCTTCAATGACTGATGTACCATGACACCCAGGTCTCGTTGCACCTTCCCTTTTCCTAATCTGTCACCATTCAGATAATAGTCTGTCTCTCTGTTTTTACCACCAAAGTGGATAACCTCACATTTATCCACATTATACTTCATCTGCCATGCATTTGCCCACTCACCTAACCTATCCAAGTCACTCTGCAGCCTAATAGCATCCTCCTCGCAGCTCACACTGCCACCCAACTTAGTGTCATCCGCAAATTTAGAGATACTGCATTTAATCCCCTCGTCTAAATCATTAATGTACAATGTAAACAGCTGGGGCCCCAGCACAGAACCTTGCGGCACCCCACTAGTCACTGCCTGCCATTCTGAAAAGTACCCGTTTACTCCTACTCTTTGCTTCCTGTCTGACAACCAGTTCTCAATCCACGTCAGCACACTACCCCCAATCCCATGTGCTTTAACTTTGCACGTTAATCTCTTGTGTGAGACCTTGTCGAAAGCCTTCTGAAAGTCCAAATATACCACATCAACTGGTTCTCCTTTGTCCACTTTACTGGAAACATCCTCAAAAAATTCCAGAAGATTTGTCAAGCATGATTTCCCTTTCACAAATCCATGCTGACTTGGACCTATCATGTCAACATTTTCCAGATGCACTGCTATGACATCCTTAATAATTGATTCCATCATTTTACCCACTACTGAGGTCAGGCTGATCGGTCTATAATTCCCTGTTTTCTCTCTCCCTCCTTTTTTAAAAAGTGGGGTTACATTGGCTACCCTCCACTCCATAGGAACTGATCCAGAGTCAATGGAATGTTGGAAAATGACTGTCAATGCATCCGCTATTTCCAAGGCCACCTCCTTAAGTACATGGGATGCAGTCCATCAGGCCCTGGGGATTTATCGGCCTTCAATCCCATCAATTTCCCCAACACAATTTCCCGACTAATAAAGATTTCCCTCAGTTCCCCCTCCTTACTAGACCCTCTGACCCCTTTTATATCCGGAAGGTTGTTTGTGTCCTCCTTAGTGAATACCGAACCAAAGTACTTGTTCAATTGGTCTGCCATTTCTTTGTTCCCCGTTATGACTTCCCCTGATTCTGACTGCAGGGGACCTACGTTTGTCTTTACTAACCTTTTTCTGTTTACATACCTATAGAAACTTTTGCAATCCATCTTAATGTTCCCTGCAAGCTTCTTCTCGTACTCCATTTTCCCTGCCCTAATCAAACCCTTTGTCCTCCTCTGCTGAGTTCTAAATTTCTCCCAGTCCCCAGGTTCGCTGCTATTTCTGGCCAATTTGTATGCCACTTCCTTGGCTTTAATACTATCCCTGATTTCCCTAGATAGCCACGGTTGAGCCACCTTCCCTTTTTTATTTTTACGCCAGACAGGAATGTACAATTGTTGTAATTCATCCATGCGGTCTCTAAATGTCTGCCATTGCCCATCCACAGTCAACCCCCTAAGTATCATTCGCCAATCTATCCTAGCCAATTCACGCCTCATACCTTCAAAGTTACCCTTCTTTAAGTTCTGGATCATGGTCTCTGAATTTACTGTTTCATTCTCCATCCTAATGCAGAATTCCACCATATTATGGTCACTCTTCCCCAAGTGGCCTCGCACAATGAGATTGCTAATTAATCATTACACAACACCCAGTCTAAGATGGCCTCCCCCCTAGTTGGTTCCTCAACATATTGGTCTAGAAAACCATCCCTTATGCACTCCAGGAAATCCTCCTCCACCGTATTGCTTCCAGTTTGGTTAGCCCAATCTATGTGCATATTAAAATCACCCATTATAACTGCTACACCTTTATTGCATGCACCCCTAATTTCCTGTTTGATGCCCTCCCCAACATCCCTATTACTGTTTGGAGGTCTGTACACAACTCCTACTTACGTTTTTTGCCCTTTGGTGTTCTGCAGCTCTACCCATATAGATTCCACATCATCCAAGCTAATGTCTTTCCTAACTATTGCATTAATCTCCTCTTTAACCAGCAATGCTACCCCACCTCCTTTTCCTTTTATTCTATCCTTCCTGAATGTTGAATACCCCTGAATGTTGAGTTCCCAGCCCTGATCATCCTGGAGCCACGTCTCCGTAATCCCAATCACATCATATTTGTTAACATCTATTTGCACAGTTAATTCATCCACCTTATTGCGGATACTCCTTGCATTAAGACACAAAGCCTTCAGGCTTGTTTTTTTAACACCCTTTGTCCTTTTAGAATTTTGCTGTACAGTGGCCCTTTTTGTTCTTTGCCTTGGGTTTCTCTGCCCTCTACTTTTCCTCATCTCCTTTCTGTCTTTTGCTTTTGCCTCCTTTTTGTTTCCCTCTGTCTCCCTGCATTGGTTCCCATCCCCCTGCCATATTAGTTTAAATCCTCCCCAACAGCACTAGCAAACACTCCCCCTAGGACATTGGTTCCGGTCCTGCCCAGGTGCAGACCGTCCGGTTTGTACTGGTCCCACCTCCCCCAGAACCGGTCCCAATGCCCCAGGAATTTGAATCCCTCCCTGCTGCACCACTGCTCAAGCCACGTATTCATCTGCGCTATCCTGCGATTCCTACTCTGACTATCACGTGGCACTGGTAGCAATCCCGAGATTACTACTTTTGAGGTCCTACTTTTTAATTTAGCTCCTAGCTCCTTAAATTCATTTCGTAGGACCTCATCCCTTCTTTTACCTATGTTGTTGGTACCAATGTGCACCACGACAACTGGCTGTTCTCATGGTACATCAGTCATTGAAAGCTGGCATGCAGGTATAGCAGGCAGTGAAGAAGGCAAATGACATGTTGGCCTTCATAGCTAGCGGATTTGAGTATAGGAGCAGGGAGGTCTTACTGGAGTTGTACAGGGCCTTAGTGAGGCCTCACCTGGAATATTGTGTTCAGTTTTGGTCTCCTAATCTGAAGTAGGACGTTCTTGCTATTGAGGGAGTGCAGTGAAGGTTCACCAGACTGATTCCCGGGATGGCAGGACTGACATATGAGGAGAGACTTGATCGACTGGGCCTGTATTCACTGGAGTTTAGAAGGATGAGAGGGGATCTCATTAGAAACATATAAAATTCTGACAGGACTGGACAGGTTAGATGCAGGAAGAATGTTCCTGATGTTGGGGAAGTCCAGAACCAGGGGACATAGTCCAAGGATAAAGGGTAAGCCATTTAGGACTGAGATGAGGAGAAACTTCTTCACTCAGAGAGTTGTTAACCAGTGGAATTCCCTACCGCAGAGAGTTCTTGATGCCAGTTCATTGGATATATTCAAGAGGGAGTTAGATATGGCCCTTACGCTTAAAGGGATCAAGGGGTATGGAGAGAAAGCAGGAAAGGGGTACTGAGGTGAATGATCAGTCATGATCTTATTGAATGGTGGTGCAGGCTTGAAGGGCCGAATAGCCTACTCCTGCATCTATTTTCTATGTTTCTATGTTTCAATCTATATGTTGCAAAAGGCCTATTACTTCAAAAATTGTGAAGCATGTTCTTCGTATACTCCTACAGGTGCTGAAGACTACATGGTACCTGAGCCAACTGTACGGCCTCAACCGAGCACCTCATAGCATTGGGCATTACTTTGGGAACTCCTACAGTGTCAAGCACCAACACACATTTATCCACTCTGAAGAAGGGGTCCGTTAGCAAGTTTCAGCAGTGAGCACTTGGTGATGTACTATTCATGAGTCAGAAGGAGAAAGTGCAGATAGAATTGCAGGAGACATAACCTTTGGCCAACGACAAGTTCGATGAATCCTTGAATTGCTGTGGCCGGGGATTTGCAGCTCACAGGACCAACCTGCAAACACCCCAGCTCAACATTAGCAGTTCATGGAGTCATTTGAAATTATGGCATGCAACCTGTACAAGTTGTTGGTATCCCTTGAAGATCCTATAACCCATGCCTGTGCTTCCTTTAACTACGAATGCTTTAACTGCTGCTCTGATGAATTTCAGCTCCAAGCTGTGTGCTCTGGATTCATCGGGAATCAGATTGAGACAGTTTAGGAACAGCTAGAAATGAAATAATGAGTTTTGCCTGGAACAGCATTACATTTACATATGCATTGTTTCTCATGGAACAAAAAATAATAGGAAATTGATGGATTTCACTGTGCAAACTGTATTCTGTTCATTCTTATATTTTACATAAAATAATCAAGTTTGTTGGTTCGTAATTGTGCCATTTTCACTGGAGTGTTTTCAGTCCACCTCCCATAAAGATCCCAGAATGAATGCGGCAGTACATACAAGAATTACATTATACGCAGCAAGGGAGTATAAAAGCAGGGGTCTTTATATAAGGTATTGGTGAGGCCACACCTGGAATACTGCGTGCAGTTTTGGTTTCCATATTTACGAAAGGATATACTTGCTTTGGAAGCAGTTCAGAGAAGGTTCACTAAGTTGATTCCGGGGATGAGGGGGTTGACTTATGAGGAAAGGTTGAGTAGGTAGGGCCTCTACTCATTGGAGTTCAGAAGAATGAGAGGTGATCTTATCGAAACATATAAGATAATGAGGGGGCTTGACAAAGTGAATGCAGAGAGGATGTTTCCACTGATGGGGGAGACTAGAACTAGAAGGCATGATTTTAGAATAAGGGGCCGCTCATTTAAAACAGAGATGAGGAGAAATTTCTTCTCTCAGTGGGTTGTAAATCTGTGGAATTCGCTGCCTCAGAGAGCTGTGGAAGCTGGGGCATTGAATAAATTTAAGACAGAAATAGACAGTTTCTTAAACGATAAGGGAATAAGGGGTTATGGGGAGCAGGCGGGGAAGTGGAGCTGAGTCCATGATCAGATCAGCCATGATCTTATTAAATGGTGGAGCAGGCTCGAGGGGCCTTATGACCTCCCCCTGCTCCTATTTCTTATGTTCTCATGTAAGGGTTCTGTGTTAAAATAACCAGGTCACATAATTATTTAACTATATACTGAACAGTAATGGCTCACTCCAGTTTGTAGGGAGTGAACAATAATACTGAATCAAGAGAATATCAAGCACGAAACCCAAATATTTGTAATAGTTTCCTTGGGTAATCTTAGTTGGCATCGGCAAGCTTCTTCTGATAGTCACAGATAAGAGACCCTTGCGGTAGAAACATATGTCAGCGTAAGAACATGTCTGAATGGATCATAAAGTGCAAGCTGATCTGTCTGGCATGCATACTCTGATCTTCCTCCTCCAGAACCTGCAAATAGAAAAATAGGCCCATAGGAAAACATATAGATGGATGATAATGAGCTCTCTAACTACAAACTGCCACTGGTAAAAAATGCAGTACAACTGTAAATAGCTTTGAGAAAGATTCACTTCTTCTCTCAAGGTTGGGTCCAATGTTCCTCTAGACTTCATTTGCAATATTATTTACTCAAATTTGTCTGGAAACACATGAATAATCTTTCATATTTTCCTCTCTTGTTCCTCCTAAGCTCTAAATATGCATTCCTATATGCTCTGCCACCTCGCAGCATCCTTGCTGTGTCAAAGTAAGCAAGCCTCTTCTCCCTATCTCCTACTTTAAATTAAGGGCCATTTTTAACTTCCAGCAGGATTGCATATTCCTAAATCCTGTCCACTTTAAGACCCAAATACACGCTTTTAAAGCCCGCAGTATGCCAGATCTCCCACCCCAAAGTCATGAGTGCCCAATACAGACATTACATGCTTTATTAATGTTAATGAGGTGAGCCATAGAAGTCTGAATATGGACTGTCTCCAACCAAATCTGTGGCCTTGATGCCTGCTGCACTCCATCTCTCCTGTTCTAACTTTTTAGGACTGTGGTGCATCTTATGCACTGCTAAAATGTACTGTTCACAGTCTGTGACTCCGTAATTGGTACATTTTATTTTAGCAGAACTATTTAAAATAATGAACATATTATGAAAACACTTGGTTGTAAATTGAAGCTATTGTAAATGTTTCAAAATAATAAAATACAATCAGGTTTTTTGCAGTGGTCATTATCCATGCGAAAGAAAGAAAGAAATTAAGAAATTAAGAAAGAAAGAAAGAAAGAAAGAAAGAAATTAAGAAAGAAAGAAAGAAACGATGTACTTTTGAAATATAATCACTGTTGTAATGTAGGAAACGCAACATCCAATTTATGCACAGCAAGCTCCCACAAAACAGCAATGAAATAAGTGACCAGATCATCCGTTTTAGATGTTGGTTGAGGGATAAATTTTGGCCAGAACACCAGGGTGAACTCCCCTGCTAAATTTGAATAGTGTCGTGGGATCTTTTACATCCATGAGAAGGCAGACGGGACCTTGGTTTAACGTCTCATCTGAAAACAGCACCACCAGCAATGCAGCATTAGCTCAATACTGCACAGAAGTGTCAGCCTAGATTATGTGCTCAAGTCGACATAATAACATAATAACATAAGAAACAGGTGCAGGAGCAGGCCATATGGCGATCAAGCCTGCTCCGCCATTCATTAAGATCATGGCTGTTCTTCTATCTCAACCTCACCTTCCCGCACTATTGTCATATCCCTTGATTTCCTTAGTATCCAAAAATCTATCGATCTCTGTCTTGAATGTACTCAACACCTGAGCATCTACAGCTCTCTGAGGTAGAGAATTCCAAAGGTTCACAACTCTTTGAGTGAAGAAATTTCTCCTCCTCTCAGTCCTAAAAATCTCTGGAGTGGGGCTCCAAACCTCAACCTTTTGACTCAGAGGCAAGAGCGTGACCCCTGAGCCACGGCTGAAACCTGATTTTGAGTATTTATACACTGATTCAGGAATCACCTTTCAAGAGTGAACAATACAGGAACAGGAACAGGAGTTTACATCACAAAGACTAGCATCGCAATGATTGATGATGCTCTGCATACAAATTACTATTCTTTACATATATCGTTCAAGTATTGCATAGTTTATGTTCTAAGTCACATATTTATTAGATAGAATACCCAGTGTGATATTGATTTTTCTTTCAGTTTTGAGAAAGGCCTATATAACTCACTGGTGATGTAAAAATCAATATTGAACTAACTATCATCAGTTATTCTCTATTTTTTTCCATGGCCAGTGTTCTTACTTTCATTGTAGAGCAATGAAAATAAATTTACGCCAGTAAAATAATAATTTAACACAGAAACCACACCAGTGGCACTTAATGGTCTTTCTATATATTTTTTGGGGGGGGTGTAGGGAGACCAAAACAATTTATATAACAGGCACAAAATAATTCAAAACAAAACCTGAAACCAAAACTATCCAATCAACAAAACAATACTGTTGGCACCCAGGGAGAATGTAGCAGCTTTCAGAATATTTCACACAGAGCAGTTTGCTGGAATAGTGCTTCTGTCACATGAAGGTTTCACATTGGCTGTAAGATACTATTAGTCCTCATACTTGGAAAATGATTCTGTGGAATACACTTCATTGTTGCCCAGGCTGTTCATTTCCATTTAGCCATTTCACATTAGTTTGTGAACTTTACTCACCAGAAGGTCTCAAGTTCGATCCATGGTTTGTGCTGAGACAGCTGATCTCCGTTGGGGTTGCTATCGGGGCACTACAATGGGCTTCAGTCGTCCTGGGTTGGGAAGTAAAAAATTAGCCGGTTCCCTGCTCCAGAGTGCTCTCCAGAGACCGCTGCTGGAAGGTGTGCATCTGCAGACATTGGGTGAGGACAGTATCTGGCTCCATTGTGTTGTCTTCGATCATGAATAGCCAGTCGACGCTCGCTATCAAGACTCACAAAATGTTAGGGTTATGTCCCCTTATCCTAGACTCCCTTAATGGCGGAAAACATTTCTCTCTATCTACCCTATCAATTCCCTTCAAAATCTAACCCTTGGAGCCCTGGTAACATTGTTGTGAATCTGAACTGTACTCTTTCCAAGGCCAATATATCCTTTCTAAGCTGCGGTGCCCAGAACAGTACACAGTACTCCAGATGTGGTCTATGTAATCAAACATTGTAAGTGTGTAAAGATTGTCTTTGCATTATCAGCATTGTAATTATTCTTCCCCCAGTTCAATGAAAAGGAAAATCAGACAGTGTGTATAACAGGCAGCCAATCCACTACCGTCCATTTTATGCCACTACCGAATCCAGCCCTCCTGGATTTTCATCTCTGGGACTTGGGTATATGTACAGCCCAGATTGATCAGATAACGTTTGCCTCTGGAATATAAAGGTCCTTTGTGAAATGACATTGGGCAACCTCAATCTAGTTCACAGTGGGCATGGGCCCACAGCACAAAGCTGGCTCGAATTCACCAATAGTCAGCACTAAATAGACTACTTCATTCAGGGAAGTCACAGGATGCTTGGTGTAGGAATTAAAAACTATCACACTGATGCAGTCAGAGGGAACTCTTCTAGGTTGGTGTTTAAACATATTTTTGGAGCAGAATAACAGGAGCTTTAGGAGTAGAAATTGCCGTCCTATGAAAAGGGGCGCACCTACCCTTTCTGCAGTTTTCTGGCTGCTGCAATGGATGCGGCGACCTATCCGGCGAAATTCAGCGGGGCGGAAGTGGATCATCATGGGGGCGGAAGTGGGGGCGGAGCACAGTGGCCGTCACTAGTGGGGCTAAAGTGGGGGCAGGACGGAGGTTCTGCAGCTGTCAGTCATCAGCGCCGCGCTGCTGACATCATCGCGCTGGCATATCACAACGTTTCTCCCCTTCAGTTAAAGGGGAGGGCCGCTGCAAACTCTGCATTCATTTTAGTTAGGTCCACTGGGCCACCAGGGAGGGATTCGGCCTGAGAGGGTTGGTTGACGGCGCGGCCGAACCTGGGGGCACAATTGGACAAAGAAAATAGCATGGAGTCCGTGGCAGTACACCCTCCCCTTTAAGGGTGCCATTTCACACAGAGTGCACCGACAGCAAAAGCTGTTGGGGGCACCGGCCAGCGGCGGAGCCTCTCCTGCGGGGCAATTTTGGGCAAGGGGCAATTTCACGAGGGGATCCCCGCCAGACAGTAAGGGGACGGCGCGGTGGGAAGACGTGCGGACTGGTCCCTGACACCACTTTGCTCCTGAGGTAGGGCAATTTCTAAAATGGCGGCCCTTGCACAGAGAGTTGGCGGCCATTCCACGCCAGCCGTGGCCGCCGCTTTCTTGCGGTCAGAGGCCTTATCAGAAGGGGCGATTTCTGTCCCTTAGTCTGTAGCATTGGGTGCTAGAAATGGAAAGTGTTCCAATACCAAAATTTAACATTTTCCATGTTGATGAACATAACAGAAATTGCAGAGCATCCTATTCTACCATAAAGATTAACCCACAGCCTAGCTATATAAGTGAAATAATTCCCAGATAGGATCAGGTTGACTGAGTGTAAATAGTACTCTCAGAAGTGCTGTCTTTCAGATGAAATGTTAAACTGAGGTGGATGTAAAAGATCCTATGACACTATTTTGAAGAAGAGCGGGGGAGTTATCCCTGGTGTCCTGGCCAATATTTATCCCTCAATCAACATCACTAAAACAGATTATCTGGTCATAATCACATTGCTGTTTATGGGAGCTTGCTGTGCACAAATTGGCTGCTGTGTTTCCTACAACAGGGACTATACTCCAAAAGTACTTCACGACTGTAAAGTGCTTTGGGATGTCCTGAGGTCATGAAAGGTGCTATATAAATGCAAACCTTTCATTCTTTACTAACACCGTCTGCAAATTCTGTTCTGCAAGTACCACTAGGAGGCACATGAGAGCAGCCTGAGATCATTCCTGCCAGTCTCCCTCCTTTCCTGTGGGAACTTTCTGCTCAATTAATTCCCCTAACCACCTGGCCAAGATTAGTAACTCTCTACATGATGATTAGTAGTTAAAAGTTTTGAGATAGGTCTTCATATGTAATAGTTATTTTGGTCTATGAGCATTAATGCATACATCAATAATAATCTATGAATAAACCTAATATTTAAGTAATACCATGCCAACTGTGGCTCAGTCGGTGGCGCTCTCACATCTGAGTCAGAAGGTTGTAAGTTCAAGTCCCGCCTCAGAGACTTAAGGGCACAAATCTAGGCTGACACACCAGTGCAGTACTGAGAGAGTGCTGCACTGTTGGAGAATACTATACTTCAGATGAGGTATTAAAGCAAGGCCCCATCTGCTCTTTCAGGTGGATGTAAAAGATCCCATGGAACTATTTCAAACAATATTTATCCCTCAATTAACATCACAAAAAAACAGATTATCTGGTCATTATCACATTGCTGTTTATGGGAGCTTGCTGTTCACAAATTAACTGCCATGTTTCCTACATTATAACAGTGACTACGCTTCAAAAGTATTCATTGGCTGTAAAGTGCTTTTGGACAGCCTGAGGTCATGAAAGGTGCTATCTATATGCACGTTCTTTCTTTAATTTGGGTTTGAATAATTGAGTAATTTTATTAGTTTCAATTTTCATTTCACTATAGGATGAATTCAGTGGCCCCCGTGCTCAATGGCAGCTTAGGTTGGAGAATTGGCAGTACAGTGTTGTAGCATGATTTGCACTTACACTCTCTTTAGAGCTGAATCTGCAGTTATGAGTTCCTGCAAAGAAGCAGCACTGATAGGATGCATGAGTCCACAGCTCATGATTTTCCGTTCATCCATTTTAATGGTTGAAATCATGGGTTGTGGATCCATGATAATTTGCCCTGTGCTTTTAATAAGTGCCACTCCTGTGTCCAATCACAGAATCTGCCTTGTTGAGCACAGCTGCCCCCTGGGAGCCCTGCGATGTTGAACCTAGCCTGATATGTTATATTTCATTTCAGTTTTATTGCTAATTTTTTTCCTGTTATTGTATTTTTACTGCATTATGTATTCCTGTATCAATGACAATAATAAAATCAAACAGAACACAAAATTAAAACCAGAACACATGTGAGAACAGGTAATATCCTTGAAATATCGAGTCAAAATATCAATTGTAGGTCAGTGGTAACCTGCTCACTTATACAGAATAAATGAATATACAATTATCATCCGAAGATATTAGAAATGCAGAAAGAATAAACAGAACACAGTAACTTTGGAAATACTACTGTACACCTTAGGGGGTTTATTCATGCATAAAAGCTGAAGCATCAAGCTGCTGACAGATGTTAATTAAGTGATGTTTACATTTTTGATTTACTGCCTAAACAAAGATAAGACAGCCTCCTCAAAACAGTGTGAATACACAGTCCAAACACATCTATTAAACCTGTCACACTAAACATGACAGCTTTCTTCTAACCTAACAACCACATTTCTTCATTTGCATATTAATGAGAAACTGAGATCAGGCAATGCACAAATTACTTGTATCTAGACAGGGACTGCTGCTGACCAATAGTACAAACTTGCAGTTAACATCACTGCATACAGACTGTTGCAGTAATGACTTCTGTTGCCTTTATCTAGCCTGTTTGCTGCTCCATTGTCTGCACCAATAATTTGCACTGGGACAAATCCACTTTCTGCCTGGGCATCATCAGTGATAAAATCAAAAGGATGGTCTGTACAACCACAAAAAAGAATCTAGTTATAGATTACCATGGGTAAAACCAGAAATAGCTTTTCAGTTTGCCAAGTATTACCGTACTATTTATGGATTGTGTACAGTTTTACTGTTTCAAGTTTAATTAAAGCTGTGGCCACATAGAAATGCATTAGTTTATGGTAACCTGTTAAAGTGTTACATTAGAAATATATATCAACGCTCTGGGTCCAGTGGAAATGATGCAACGGGGGACTTTAGACTCTTTCTGTATGGATTAATTTAGATGGGCTGAATGTCCTTAATGTACCTACTGACCAATCTGAGCACATAACAGTGGTAATCTATGAAGTCTCAGAATTCCACTGCTATGATGGCCTGCAATCATTCTTACCAAGTAAGCTGAAGCTAACTATGACTGTATCTTAGAGCTTGGCTCCCAAAGCATTTGCAATGGGAGCATCTGTTAGAGATGCCAATGGATTGTGTAACTAAGATCCCCACTGCAATTGTTACTCATCATCTGGCCCCTCATCAATCACTATCACTTCTAAGCCTTCATCACCAGTGCTCGGAACTTCACCCTTTCTTCCATCCTCAATTTCAATGTGATCTTCCAACATGCATCTGTGCTGACTGATGATAGTTTGTACTATGATGGAAATTGTTCTTTGGTTTTAACTACATGGTGAATGTATTTTCCTTGCTTTTTAAAGAGACCAGCTGGTCCATTTGGATGCTGTATTGTCGCACACTCTTTTATGTGCTTGGGCAAAATTACCTTGTGTGGGCATGTTCATAGAGCATATCAAGCACATCATAGAATATATAAACAATATGGTACATTGTATAAGTTCTGTATTGTCCTCCAACTTCACAAACTCCACATTTTCTAACTTCTCCCTCCCAAATGACTTGCTCATATTTATCAGTGGTTTACGATTTCAGATCCACTACATGATTCACCTTGAACACTGCTATTATGTGCCAATTGTACCTTTAAAGTTAATATTGGAGTAGAGATTGAAACACAATAGGGTATATTTTAGCTGGCATTGTGGATGAAGATCGGGCTATTTCTGTAATGGGCAGTTGATTCACAATGCCAGTTTTACACGTGAGTTGAAAATCAGCCCACAGTAATTGCTTTTTGCAGCAGCTTGACCTCCCATCGTAACATGTATAATATCACTTGCATAACCCGGGTACTTTTATTTCTAATACCTTAATTGCTATGCTTTTGTTAACATTTCTCTGTGACTCTTCTTTTGCATATATCTTTTACATCTACAATTTTTCTTCATGTTTCTACATGTCCAGTTCTATTATTTTACAGTAATATTCATGCCTTACCTTTGTATTCTTTGAGTCATGTAATTTTTCTTCACTTTTGTCAAGACCTTTCTGGTAATTGACACCTTGTTAACCAAATACGTGACCTACCTCAATTCTTTAATGTGTATTTGGGGACTGCTCTCCTCACCAAAAATGCCACAACAATACACCATTATAGAATCCATGAGGGCTTGCCTCGTGCTAAAACAAGCTTTCTCTATTTATGTTGAATCCTCTCTGCTACAATTGCACAATCCATTTCATACTGGTTAAGTGGCTCATTAGCTATTTGAGAAGCATTAAATAATAATTATTGTGGATAGTCATTGCTGCTAGTTTTTCATTACCACCAACTAAGCTGCTTCCCACAAGTTTGCTAATCTGAACAAAAAACAGGAATTTTGTCTGTTTTTGAAAAATAAATTGGCTTCTTGATATCCACAACTGCTGTTTCCAGCGGGAATCGCTGGACAGTGATCAGGTATACAAATCCTGATTGTTACCCCCTCATTGCCCGTGTATGTGAGCTGCTACCACTTGTTGTGCCCCTACTTGTCCCGACTGAAATCAAGACCTGTTTAATAAAATGTTGTAATGTGGTTCATGGTAACTATTAAATAACACATAAAAGTTGGGAACTAGTAAACAATTGTAGCATTACATCTAGGAGCAGAAAAATTGTTAGAATTAAATTCTGGTAAAATGCTTTTTATCTATTAGATCTTGGCTAATCATTAATTTAGTAAAATAGTGATTTGGAATTACAGTTTAAAATGCAATACTGAACCAGTGATTTTATTGACTGTCAACAAAACACAATTATTTGAATCATATGCAACATTCTGTATTACTGTTACATCCTGAATGGTTAACATTACCCTTTAGCTGGGCATCTGCTGCTTAATAAATTTTGACTGGCAATTAAAGTCAAGTGCAGCCAATAATTAAACTATATTTTCAACCATGTAAAATGGATCTTTTTAACAGCAGCATTTAAGATTAATATGAAAATGATACCTGAATTCACAGTAAGAAGATAGAAAATGTTAGGAATTCAGTCAGAGTAAGACCACATCAGATTTGCTAAAAATGAAATTCAACACAAAAAGCTCAGAAAATAGTGACTTTATTAAAATGTTAAACTGAATTCAAAATACCGGACACTTGAGACACCTTAATGAATTGTTCTTAGGAAAACAGTGATATTATTGCAAATAATTTTGCTGATCCCTAACCAAAACCAACATTTCTTGTTCCTTTTGCACCAGGAGGTGAAGAAATTATAATTCATTTATTAATTGTAAGATGTAATTAATAATAGAATTAGAGGGGCAAGTCAAATTTTGGTCTGCTTTAATCCCACATGTATTAATCTTTTTTTAATGATATAAATGATGTAGTTTCACAGGGTTCATTATGTAAAAGGCTTAATCCCAAGGTTTTCACAAAGATCTGCACTGCAATAAATTCACTTGGCAGCCAGCATAATCAATTATTAATTTAATAATCATGTTACTGCTGGTGCCCCAGTCACTGTACTCTACAAATAAGAGACAAAGAGTGCCATGTCAGAGTTCCCATGGCAGATTTATGCATGCTAAACCTGTAAAGAAAAGTCAAGGCTAAGCTTAGAGATCAGTTACGCTTTGCAATCTGGTTATGGGTACCAAAAGTTTCTTACAGCTGCATGACCTTAGGACGCCTGTTACTAAAAGATGTTTTTTTACTGACTATCATCAGCCTCAAATATTTAAATCAACAAACAGAAAACAATTTTGAAAAGAAAATTTCTTATTACACTTTATTTTATTTTGTCTGAAATTGAACTTCTCTATGATTACGTAGTCTTGTACATAAAGATTACAGAGAAAAGTCTAGTATCTGAACTCTATCGTCATTTAAAAAGATAGATATTGACTCCAATCCCCAGGCTGCTATGCAATGGCATCATGTCTGACAGGATACAGTATGATTGCGCAAGAGCATCAAAATCAAATACACTCACGTTGATGTCAACCTTTATATTTTACTCTGCACTTGCTCAAAATAAAATGCATTGATCTGTTTGCCAGAGTTGCTTATTTTTCATTTATTCTAAGATCTATGTGAAAAAGTAACAGCAAAGCAAAATGATTGTAGGGATGGTAAAAAATGCTTTGGCTCTGAAATTAAAGGGATCAAAATTTTTTTCAAATGTTTTAGTGAACTAGCAACACATAACGAGAGAGGCTACAGGATAGCAGCAAGTGTGCAAAATATGCAAATACACAGCGTGGCTACATACCTGAGGTAAATATTCATGTAGTTTTAACTTCTTGGGGCCCAAGCTTGGTGGAAGCTAAGTTTCGCCCAAGTGCTGCCCAAAGGACCGCCGAGATACCTGATGGTACTTTGGGCAGGAGTTTCGTAAAAAAGTCTTGAAAGACTGCTCGGCCAGGAGCAAAAAAGGGATTTACGCCATGAATCTGGGTGGCAGAGTGCGGGAAGGCCACCAAGCTCAGGCCCATGGAGTCCAAACTCTATTCAGATTTTCAATGTCATCACAATCTGATGGAGAAACTACTAGGGCTGAAAGCCGACAAATCCCCTGGACCTGACGGCCTACACCCTAAAAGAGGTGGCTGCAGAGATAGTGGATGCATTGGTTTTGATCTTCCAAAATTCCCTAGATTCTAGAACGATCCCAGTGGATTGAAAGGTAGCAAATGTAACATCGCTATTCAAGAAAGGAGCGAGAGAGAAAACAGGGAACTACAGGCCGGTTAGCCTGACATCAGTCATCGGGAAAATACTGGAGTCCAGTGGTTCAAGAAGTGGTGTCAGGGCACTTAGAAAATCGTAACATGATTAGGCAGAGTCAACATGGTTTTATGATAGGGAAATCATGTTTGTCAAATTTATTAAAGTTTTTTGAGGATGTAACTTGCAGGGTAGATAAAGGGGAACAGTGGATGTTGTATATTTGGATTTCCAAAAGGCATTTGATAAGGTATCACATAAAAGGTTATTACACAAGATAAGGGCTCATGGTATTGGAGGTAATGTGTTAGCATGGATAGAGGATTGGTTAATGGACAAAAACAGAGAGTAGGGATAAACAGGTCTTTTTCAGATTGGCAGGCTGTAACTAGTGGGGTGCCGCAAGGATCAGTGCTGGGACCTCAGCTATTTACAATCAATACTAATGACCTAGATGAAGGGACCGAGTGTAATGTATCCAAGTTTGCTAATAATATAAAGGTAGGTGGACAGTAAGATGTGAGGAAAACACAAAGAATCTGCAAAGGGATATAGATAGACTAAGTGAGTGGGCAGTACAGTGGCAGATGGAGTATAATGTATGGAAATGTGAGGTTAGGAAGAATAGAAAAACAGAATATTTTTTAAATGGTGAGGAATTTTTAAATGTTGGTATTCAGAGATATTTGGGTGTTCTCGTGCAAGAAACATAGAAAGCTAGCATGCAGGTACAGCAAGCAATTAGTATGTTGGCCTTTATTGCAAGGGGATTGGAGTATAAGAGTAAGAAAGTCTTGCTACAATTGATACAACAAAGGCTATGGGCCCCAACAACATTATGCTGAAGACTTATGCTCCAGAACTAGCTGTGCCTCTAGCCAAGCTGTTCCAGTACAGCTACAACACTGGCATCAATCCGACAATGTGGAAAACTGCCCAGGTCTGTCCTGTCCATAAAAAGCAGGACAAATCCAATCCGGCCAATTACCGCCCCATCAGTCTACTCTCAATCATCAGCAAAGTGATGGAAGATGTCGTCAATAGTGCTATCAAGCGGTACTTACTCACCAATAACCTGCACACTGATGCTCAGTTTGGGTTCTGCCAGGACCACTCAGATCCAGACCTCATTACAGCCTTGGTCCAAACATAGACAAAAGAGCTGAATTCCAGAGGTGAGGAGAGAGTGACTGCCCACAACATCAAGGCAACATTTGACCGAGTGTGACATCAAGGAGCCCAAGTAAAACTGAAGTCAATAGGAATCAGGGAGAAAACTCTCCACTGGCTGGAGTCATACCTAGCACAAAGGAAGATGGTTGTGGTGCTTGGAGGTCAATCATCACAGCCCCAGGAAATCGCTGCAGGAGTTCCTCAGGGCAGTGTCCTAGGCCCAACCATCTTCAGTTGCTTCATCAATGACCTTCCTTCCATCATAATGTCAGAAGTGGAGATGTTCGATGATGACTGCATAGTGTTCATTTCCATTCGCAACTCCTCAGAATATAAGAACATAAGAACATAAGAAATAGGAGCAGGAGTAGGCCATTTGGCCCCTCGAGCCTGCTCCGCCATTCAATAAGATTATGGCTGATCTGATCATGGACTCAGCTCCACTTCCCTTCCCATAAACCTTTACTCCCTTATCGCTCAAAAATCTGTCTATCTCCGCCTTAAATATATTCAATGACCCAGCCTCCACAGCTCTCTGGGCCAGAGAATTCCATAGATTTACAAGCCTCTAAGAGAAGAAATTTCTCCTCATCTCAGTTTTAAATGGGCGGCCCCTTATTCTAAGACTATATGCCCTAGCTTTAGTTTCCCTTATGAGTGGAAATATCCTCTCTGCATCCATCTTGTCGAGCCCCCTCACTATCTTATGTTTCAATAAGATCACCTCTCATTCTTCTGAACTCCAATGTGTA
This sequence comes from Pristiophorus japonicus, assembly GCF_044704955.1. Taxonomy (NCBI): domain Eukaryota; kingdom Metazoa; phylum Chordata; class Chondrichthyes; family Pristiophoridae; genus Pristiophorus; species Pristiophorus japonicus. The sequence goes on along the minus strand of NC_091979.1, from coordinate 275,364,263 downwards.
TATGCACAACCTACTCAATCTATCCTCATAAGTCAATCCCCTCATCTCCGGAATCAACCTAGTGAACCTTCTCTGAACAGCCTCCAATGCAAGTATATCCTTCCTTAAATACGGAGACCAAAACTGTATGCAGTACTCCAAGTGTGGCCTCACCAATACTCTGTACAGTTGTAGCAGGACTTCTATTCTTTTATACTCTATCCCCTTTGCAGTAAAGGCCAACATTCCATTTGCCTTCCTGATTACTTGCTGTACCAGCATACTCACTTTTTGTGTTTCATGCATAAAGACCCCCAGGTCTCTCTGTATTGCAACACTTTGCAATTTTTCTCCATTTAAATTATAATCTGCTTTTCTATTATTTCTGCCAAAGTGGATAACCTCAGATTTGCCCACATTATACTCCGTCTGCCAAATTTTTGCCCACTCACTTAGACTGTCTATATCCCTTTGCAGATTTTCTGTGTCTTCCTCTGAATTTGCTTTCCCACCCATCTTTGTATCATCAGCAAACTTGCCTACATTACACTCGGTCACTTCATCCAAGTCATTAATATAGATTGTAAATAGTTGAGGACCCAGCACTGATCCCTGTGGCACGCCACTAGTCACTGTTTGCCAACTGGAAAATTACCCATTTATCCCGACTCTCTATTTTCTGTTAGTTAGCCAATCCTCTAACCATGCTAATATATCAGAATATGGAGCAGTCCATGCCTGTATACAGCAACACCTGGACAACAGTCAGGCTTGGGCTGAGAAGGGGCAAGTAACATTCACGCCACACAAGTGCCCTGCAATGACTATCTCCAACAAGCGAGAGTCTAACCACCGCCCCTTAATATTCAATGGCATTACCATCGCCGAATTCGCCACCATCAACATCCTAGGGGTCAACATTGACCAGAAACTTAACTGCACCAGCCACATAAATACTGTGGCAACAAGAGCAGGTCAGAGGCTGGGTATTCTCTCCTCCTGACTCCCAAAAGCCCATCCACCATCTACAAGGCACAAGTCAGGAGTGCGATGGAATACTCTCCACTTGCCTGGATGAGTGCACCTCCAACAACACTCAGGAAGCTCAACACCATCCAGGACAAAGCAGCCCGCTTGATTATCACCCCATCCACCACCTTAGACATCCACTCCCTCCACCACCGATGTACCGTAGCTGCAGTGTGGACCATCTACAAGATGCACTGCAGCAACTCACCAAGGCGTTTTCAGCAGCACCTCCAAAGTCCGCGATCTCTAACTCCTAGAAGGACAAGGGCAACAAGCACATGGGAACACCACCACCTCCACGATCCCCTCCGAGTCACACACCAACCTGACTTGGAAGCATATCGCTGTTCCTTCATCCTCGTTGGGTCAAATTCCTCGAACTCCCTCCCTAACAGCACTGTGGGAGTAACATCACCAAACGGACTGCAGCAGTTCAAGAAGATGGCTCACTACCATCTTCTCAAGGGCAATTAGGGATGGGAAATAAATGCTGACATTGCCAGCGAAGTCCACGTCCGCTAACGAATAAAAAAAATATATATGTTTAATTGTACAGGGCCTTGCTGAGACCCCACCTGGAGTACTGTGCACAGTTTTGGTCACCTTATCTCAGGAAAGATATACTTGCCTTGAAGGCGGTGCAACGAAGGTTCACTAGATTGATTCCAGGGATGAGAGGGCTGTTTTATGATGAGAGATTGTGTAGAATGGGCCTATATGCACTTGAGTTTAGAAGAATCAGAGGTGATCTCATTGAAGCATACAAGATTCTGAAGGGGATTGACAGGGTAGATGCTGGGAGGCTATTTCCCCTGGCTGGAGTGTGTAGAACTAAGGGGCACAGTCTCAGGATAAGGGCTAGGCCATTTAAGACAGAGATGAGGAGGAATTTTTTCACTCAGAGAGTTGTGAAAATTTGGAATTCTCTGTCCTAGAGGGCTGTGGATGCTGAGTCCTGAGTATATTCAAGGCTGAAATAGATTGTTGGAGTCTAGGGGAATCAAGGAATATGGAGATTGGGCGGGAAAGTGGAATTCAGGTCGATGATCAGCCCTGATCTTATTGAATAGAGGAGCAGGCTCAACGGGACTGTATGGCCTACTCCTGCTCCTATTTCTTGTGTTCTTATGCTCTTATTCTTAATCTGCATTTATATTGCACTGTGATGCAGAATAGCATCTCAAAGTGCTTCACACATACACAATGAAGAAAATGGATGCTGAGCCAACGAAGGAGATATTAGAAGGGGTGACTAAATGCTTAGTCAAGAAGATGGGTTTTAAGAAGGGTCTTAAAGGAGATGAGCAGGCGGAGAGATGTAGGGAGGGATTTCCAGAAGCATGAGGGCTCTATGGCTGAATGTCCAGCTGCCAATAGTGGCAAATGGGAAGGCGGGGATGCACAAGAAGCCAGAATCAGAGGAACAGAGATTTTGTTGGGGGGACACCAAGATTTATAGGGCTGGAGGAGGGAAGTGAGGCCGTGAAGGGATTTTAACACAAGCACTGGATAGTCAGCAGTTTAGTGGGAAGGGGGTCAAGGGATTTGGCTGGACCACATGAAGCATTATTGGGTCCTGCTCTCGTCTGCCATGATTGCTCACTATTCCAGAATCATTCTGGAATGTAAAGATAAACCCTGGCTTTTATTCTCCACTGCAAACTGTCTTTTTAAAACCCTCACCCCGTCTCCACCCTCACCTCTGACAATTAGTGTGAGGAGCTCATGGACATCTTTGTCTCTAAGATTGAGACCATCCATTTGGCTGCCTCTGCCTCTTCCATTTCTTCCCCTAACTTACCGGGCCAAACTTCCTCTGATATTCCCCCTGCCCTAGCCCTGACCTCAGATCTTTCTCCAGTTTCTCGCCGATCTCCCCTCATGATCTTTCTGAGCTCATTCTATCCATCAGACCCACTTCCTGCTCCCTTGACCCTATTCCCACTCAACTGCTGACCATCTAACTTCCTTTTCTGGCTTCCATATCATCATCATTGTCATAGGCAGTCCCTCGAAATCGAAGAAGACTTGTTTCCACTCTAAAAGTGAGCTCTCAGGTGATTGTACAGTCCAATACGGGAATTACAGTCTCTGTCACAAGTGAAGGAAAGGGTGGGTGGGGAGTCTGGTTTTCCACACGCTCCTTCCGCTGTCTGCGCCTGATTTCTGCATGCTCTTGGCGATGAGACTCAAGGTGCTCAGCGCCCTCCCAGATGCTCTTCCTCCATTTTGGGCGGTCTTGTGCCAGGGATTCCCAGGTGCCAGTGGGGATATTGCACTTTATCAAGGAGGCTTTGAGGATGTCCTTGAAATGTCTTCTCTGCCCACCTGGGGAGCGCTTGCCGTGTAGGAGTTCCGAGTAGAGCGTTTGCTTTGGAAGTCTCGTGTTGGGCATGCGGACGATGTAGCCTGCCCAACGGAGCTGGTCAAGTGTGGTCAGTGCTTCAATGCTGGGGATGTTGGTCGGATTGAGTACACTGACGTTGGTGCGTCTCTCCTCCTAGCGGATTTGCAGGATCTTGCGGGGGCAGCACTGGTAGTATTTCTCCAGTGCTTTGAGGTGTTGACTGTGTATGGTTCACGTCTCTGAGACATACAGGAGGGCGGGTATCACTACAGCCCTGCAGACCATAAGCTTGGTGCAAGATTTGAGGTCCTGGTCTTCAAACATTCTCTTCCTCAGGTGAGCGCAGGCTGCGCTGGAGCACCGGAGGCAGTGTTGGATCTCGTCGCCGATATCTGTCCTTGCTGATAGTAGGTTCCCGAGGTATGGAAAATGGTCCACATTGTCCAAGGCCGTGCCATGGATTTTGATGATCGGGGGGCAGTGCTGTGTGGCAGGGCCAGGTTGGTGGAGGACCTTTGTCTTACGGATGTATAGTGTAAGGCCCATGCTTTCATACACCTTGGTGAAGGAGTTCAGCCTCTGAATGTGCGCAGATGCAAGCGTCGTCCACCTATTGTAGTTCGAAGACAGAGGATGAGACGACCTTGGAGCTAGCCTGGAGGAGACGAAGGTTGAACAGGTTCCCATTGGTTCTATAGTTTAGTTCCACTCCAGCGGGGAGCTTGTTGAGAGTGAGATGGAGTATGGCAGCCAGGAAGATCGAGATGAGCATTGCAGCGATGACACAGCCCTGCTTGACCCCGGTCCGGACATGGATTGGTTCTGTGGCGGATCCGTTGGTCAGGATCACGACTTGCATGTCGCCATGGAGTAGGCGGAGGATGGTGACAACTTTTGGGGGCAGCCGAAACATAGAAACATAGAAAATAGGTGCAGGAGTAGGCCATTCAGCTCTTCGAGCCTGCACCACCATTCAATAAAATCATGGCTGATCTTTCACCTCAGTACCCCTTTCCTGCTTTCTCTCCATACACCTTGATCCCTTTAGCCATAAGGGCCATATCTAACTCCCTCTTGAATATATCCAATGAACTGGCATCAAGAACTCTCTGCGGTTGGGAATTCCACAGGTTAGCAACCCTCTGAGTGAAGAAGTTTCTCCTCATCTCAGTCCTAAATGGCTTACCCCTTATCCTTAGACTATATCCCCTGGTTCTGAACTTCCCCAACATCGGGAACATTCTTCCTGCATCTAACCTGTCCAGTCCCGTCAGAATTTTATATGTTTCTATAAGATCCCCTCTCATCCTTCTAAACTCAAGTGAATACAGGCCCAGTCGATCCAGTTTCTCCTCATATGTCAATCCCAGGATTCAGTCTGGTGAACCTTTGCTGCACTCCCTCAATAGCAAGAATGTCCTTCCTCAGATTAGGAGACCAAAACTGAACACAATATTCCAGGTGAGGCCTCACTAAGGCCCTGTACAACTCCAGTAAGACCTCCCTGCTCCTATACTCAAATCCCCTAGCTATGAAGGACAACATACAGTTTGCCTTCTTCATCACCTACTGTACCTGCATGCCAACTGTCAATGACGTGTACCATGACACCCAGGTCTCGCTGCACCTCCCCTTTTCCTAATCTGCCGCCATTCAGATAATATTCTGCCTTCGTGTTTTTGCCACCAAAGTAGATAACCTCACATTTATCCATATTATACTGCATCTGCCATGCGTTTGCCCACTCATCTAACCTGTCCAAGTCACCCTGCAGCCTCTTAGCATCCTCTTCACAGCTCACACCGCCACCCAGTTTAGTGTCATCTGCAAACTTGGAGATATTACACTCAATTCCTTCATCTAAATCATTAATGTATATTGTAAATAACTGGGATCCCAGCACTGAGCCCTGTGGCACCCCACTAGTCATTGCCTGCCAATATGAAAAGGACCCGTTTATCGTGACTCTCTGCTTCCTGTCTGCCAACCAGTTCTCTATCCACATCAGCACATTACCCCCAATACCATGTACTTTAATTTTGCACACCAATCTCTTGTGTGGGACCTTGTCAAAAGCCTTTTGAAAGTCCAAATATACCACATCCACTGTTTCTCCCTTGTCCACTCTGTTAGTTATATCCTCAAAAAATTCTAGAAGATTTGTCAAACATGATTTCCCTTTCATAAATCCATGCTGACTTGGACCGATCCTGTCACTGCTTTCCAAATGCGCTGCTATTTCATCTTTAATAATTGATTCCAACATTTTCCCCACTACTGATGTCAGGCTAACCGGTCTATAATTACTCGATTTCTCTCTCCCTTCTTTCTTAAAAAGTGGTGTTACATTAGCTACCCTCCAGTCCATAGGAACTGATCCAGAGTCGATGGATTGTTGGAAAATGATCATCAATGCATCCACTATTTCTAGGGCCACTTCCTTAAGTACTCTGGGATGCAGACTATCAGGCCCCGGGGATTTATCGGCCTTCAATCCCATCAATTTCCCTAACACAATTTCCCGCCTAATAAGGATTTCCTTCAGTTCCTCCTTCTCACTGGACCCTCGGTCCCCTAGTATTTCCGGAAGGTTATTTGTGTCTTCCTTCGTGAAGACAGAACCAAAGCATTTGTTTAACTGGTCCGCCATTTCTTTGTTCCCCATTATAAATTCACCTGAATCTGACCTGAATGGAGGAGGACGTTCCATAGTCCCTCACGGTTGACAGTGTCACAGGCCTTTGTCAGGTCAAAGAAGGCCATGTACAAGGGTTGGTGCTGTTCCCTGCATTTCTCTTGTAGTTGTCGCGCGGTGAAGATTTTGTCCGTTGTACTCCTTAGTGGACAGAATCCGCATTGCGACTCTGGGAGGAGCTCTTCAGCCATGGGAAATTAGCTGACATTGTTAATGTTTCTCTCTCCTCAGGTACTGTCCCCCTCTCCCTCAAATCTGCCATCATCACCCCTCTCCTCAAAAAAACAACCCTCGACCCCTCCGTCCTTGCAAACCACCACCCCATCTCCAACCTCCTTTTCCTCTCCAAAATCCCCCAAATCTGTCACCTCCCAAATCCGTGCCCATCTTTCCTGCAATTCCATGTTTGAATCCTTCCAATCCGGTTTCCGCACCTGCCACAGTACCGAAACGGCTCTCATCAAAGTCACAAATTACATCTTTGTGATTGTGACGAAGGCCAACTATCCCTCCTCATCCTTCTTGACTTGTCTGCAGCCTTTGACATGGTTGGACACTCTATCCTTCTCCAATGTCTCTCCACCATCGTCCTGCTGGGTGGGACTGCACTTGCCTAGTTCCATTCTTAGCTATCTAATCGTAGCCAGAGAATCACCTACATTGGCTTCTCTTCCTGCCCCCGCATTGTTACCTCTAGTGTCCCCCGAGGACCTATCCTTGGCCCCCTCCTATTTCACATCTACGTGTCGCCCCTTGGCGACATCATCCAAAAACACAACGTCAGTTTCCACATGTAGGCTAATGACACCCTGCTCTCCTCAGCCTCAAAATTGTCAGACTGCTGGACCGACATCCAGTTCAGGATGAGCAGAAATTTTCTTCACTTGACTATTGAGAAGACCAAAGCCATTGTTTTTGGTCCCCGCCACAAACTCCATTCCCTAGCCACTGACTCCATCCCTCTCCCCAACTTCTGTCTGAGGCTGAACCAGACTGTTCGCAACCTTGGTGTCATATTTAACCCTGAAATTAGCTTTTGACCACATGTCTGCAGCATAACTAAAACCGCTTATTTCCACCTTCATAACATCGCCTGTCTCCACCTTTGCCTCAGCTCATCTGCTGCTGAAGCCCTCATCCATGTCTTTATTACCTCTAGACTTGACTATCCCAACGCACTCCTGTCTGGCCTCCCACATTCTATCCTATGTAAACTAGAGATGATCCAAAACTCGGCTGCCTGTGTCCTAACTCACACCAAATCCCATCACCCCTGTGCTCACTGACCTACATTGGCTCCCAGTTAAGCAACGCCTCAATTTCAAAATTCTCATCCTTGTTTGCAAATTCTTCCATGGCCTCGCCCCTCCCTATCTCTGTAATCTCCTCCAGCCCCACAACCTTCCAAGATGTCTGCGCTCGTCTAATTCCGCCCTCTTGAGCATCCCTGATTCTAATCGCTCAACCATTGGTGGCCATGCCTTCTGTTGCCTTGGCCCTAAGCTCTGGAATTCCTTGCTTAAACCTTTCCACCTCACTAGCTCTCTTTCCTCCTTCAAGAACTCCTTAAAATCTACCTTTTTGACCAAGCATTTGGTCTCCTGCCTTAATTCGTCCTTATGCGGCTCGGTGTCAAATTTTTTATCTCATAATACTACTGTGAAGCAACTTGGGCTGTTTCACTATGTTAAAGGCGCTATATAAATACAAGTAGTTGTTGTTGTTGTTGTTGGAGATGGGTCTCATGGATGAGATGAGATGAAAGAGGGCATGGAGGAGATAGGAGAGACAGGGGTTTAAGGTTATGGCAGGGAGAAATCTGGGTAGGGAGATGAGGATGAGCAGCAGAAGCATCTGAATGGATGATCTCTATCTTGGTGACAAAGAAGTCAATGAGATCCTCGCACTTGTTGTTAGAAGTGAGGGTAGCAGAGACGGATTTAAGGAGACAGTTGATCATGGGGATTTTGGCAGAGGACAAACAGGCCCAACACTGCTGCTGTGTACCAGCCGTTCTGGCGAAGGAAGTATGAGCTGTGCACCAGATACATTCACATGTATGCTCCTTGGACTTGAGGGGCTGAAGGCAGGGCCCATATCAGGGGAATGACTGGGATGGAAGACAGTGCAAGTTTTTCTTGGGGACAAGGGCAATAAACGTGGGGGTAATGGTGTAGTAGATCAAATCTATGGCTGCAGAAGAATTGTGGTGAATGGAAGGCCAAAGTTGAGGCAATTGAGATTTTGAAAGTTCAATCACCAAGATTCAGAACCTGAGGGAGGAAAACAATGAACATAACTTGGGGAGAATCTCATGGTGGTGCTTGGGGGTGTGTTAGAAAAGGAGATTTTTAAAGGAGAAGCGAGAGGAGTGAAACTGGGTGAGGGCGAAGGCGAAATTACCACAGGGGCAGGGGAAGAGGCCAAGGTGTGTCTTGTTGTCACATCACCAACATAGAAGTTTGGGCAAGGCTGATGAAGGCTTTGGTAAGGAGAAGGGTAATGCCACCTAAAAGCCAAGCCAAGATATAAATGCAATTATCCACAATAAGGCAAGCGTCTTGTTTGTGACAGAACAGACATTCTGGAGGGAAGTACGGAGGGGACAGTGATCTACCGAGAGTGGTGGGTGGGGTGAGCAGGACAGGAAAGAGGGTGGTGAGGTTACCTTCCACTGTGCGCAATGAATGAAAAGAAAAGAAAGACTTGCATTTATATAGCGCCTTTCATGACCACTGGATGTCCCAAAGTGAAGTACTTTTTTTGAAGTGTAGTCACTGTCGTAATGTAGCCAATTTTGCACACAGCAAGCTCCTACAAGCAACAATGTGATAATGACCAGATAACCTATTTTAGTGATGTTGATTGAGGGATAGATATTGGTCAGGACACTCGGGATAACTCTCTTGCTCTTCTTCGAAATATGTCTTTTACCTCCACCTGAGAGAGCAGACTTGGTTTAACATTTAATATCTCATCTGAAAGACAGCATCTCCAACAGTGCAGCACTCCCTCTGTACTGCACTGGAGTGTCAGCTTAAATTTGTGTGCTCTTGAGTGGAACTTGAACACACAACCGTCTTACTCAGAGGCAACAGTGCTACCAACAAAACCACCGCTCTGGTGGAAAGGTCAGCAAAAGACGATGATGGGGCAATTGGTGTTGCTGCTTGTGAGAAAGAAAAGATGGGTGCCATGATAGGCCTTAAGATTCACATTGGGTAGTTGTGGCTAATTTAAGGAGGATTCAAGCCTCATACCATTGAGGAGAGCAGGAAGGCAGAGGAGTAGTGATAGGTTGGGTTAGCAAAGTACCTGAGAGGAGAGAAATAAAAGTTGACATAGCTGGGTGTCAGAGGTGCTGCCGAAAGAAAAAAAAGGAAAATAGAAGTAATAGGTTTGGTTTCAAAGGGTTCCATAGGCATGGCAGAGATTAGGAAAGAGAGGGCCTAGTCATAAACAGAGGATATGGAGGAGAATTATGAAAATATCCAAAGTTAAATTCTGAGGCCCTGTGTTGGATGAAATTGATTTGTAGACAGCTTGATACATCCACAAACTATTGCCCAGGGCCAGAAATATATAGATGGCCAGTATGAAATGAGGAAACTAGATAGTTATTACAGGTCGAACCTCCCTTATCCGGAACCCTCGGGAGCTGGCCTGTTCTGGATAAGGGATTTTTCGGTCGCGGGGTGGTCACGTTAAATTGGATGGTACAGGTATGGAACAAGGGTATATCGAACTGGACGGCTTGCGTCTGGGAGTGCGGCAGAGAGATAATGGGGGTGGGGTGGTGGATTGTGGGGTACGAACAGCGATTGCGGGAGTTGGCAACGAGGAATGATTTCAATTTGTTCGATTTCTTCATGTCGGAGTTCTGCGCATGCGCCACCCGGTGGCCGGGAATGGTTCTGGACGAGGGGTGGTTCCGGATAAGGGAGTTCAGGATAAGGGAGGTTCAACCTGTATATAAATAATAATTTCACATTTTAGAGATTTTACATCATCCGCGTTACCTCAAACATGCTCCAAAATTCATCATCATCATCATCATCATCATAGATAGTCCTTCGAAATCAAGGAAGTCTTGTTTCCACTCTAAAAGTGAGTTCTAAGGAGGCTGCACAGTCCAATGCGGGAATTACAGTCTCTGTCATAGGTGGGGCAGACAGTGGGTGAAGGAAAGGGTGGGTGGGGAGCCTGGTTTGCCGCTCACTCCTTCCGCTGCCTGTGCTGGATTTCTGCATGCTCTCGGCGATGAGACTCGAGGTGCTCAGCGCCCTCCCGGATGCTCTTCCTCCATTTTGAGCAGTCTTGGGCCAGGGATTACCAGGTGCCAGTGGAGATGTTGCACTTTATCAAGGAGGCTTTGAGGGTGTCCTTGAAACGTTTCCTCTGTCCACCTGTCCACCTGGGGCTCGCCTGCCGTGTACCTCAAAAGTAGTAATCTCGGGATTGCTACCAGTGCCATGTGCTAGTGAGAGTAGGAATCGCAGGATAGCACAGATGAATATGTGGCTTGAGCAGTGGTGCAGCAGGGAGGGATTCAAATTCCTGGGGCATTGGAACCGGTTCTGGGGGAGGTGTGACCAGTACAAACCGGACGGTCTGCACCTGGGTAGGACCGGAACCAATGTCCTAGGGGGAGTGTTTGCTAGTGCTGTTGGGGAGGAGTTAAACTAATATGGCAGGGGGATGGGAATCAATGCAGGGAGACAGAGGGAAACAAAAAGGAGAAAAAAGCAAAAGACAGAAAGGAGATGAGGAAAAGTGGAGGGCAGAGAAACCCAAGGCAAAGAACAAAAAGGGCCACTGTACAGCAAAATTCTAAAAGGACAAAGGGTGTTAAAAAAACAAGCCTGAAGGCTTTGTGTCTTAATGCAAGGAATATCTATAATAAGCTGGATGAATTAACTGTGCAAATAGATGTTAACAAATATGATGTGATTGGGATTACAGAGACGTGGCTCCAGGATGATCAGGGCTGGGAACGCAACATCCAGGGATATTCAACATTATGGAAGGATAGAATAAAAGGAAAAGGAGGTGGGGTAGCATTGCTGGTTAAGGAGATTAATGCAATAATTAGGAAGGATATTAGCTTTAATGATGTGGAATCTATATGGGTAGAGCTGCAGAACACCAAAGGGCAAAAAACGTTAGTGGGAGTTGTGTACAGACCTCCAAACAGTAGTAGTGATGTTGGGCAGGGCATCAAACAGGAAATTAGGGGTGCATGCAATAAAGGTACAGCAGTTATAATGGGTGACTTTAATATGCACATAGATTGGGCTAACCAAACTGGAAGCAAATACGGTGGAGGAGGATTTCCTGGAGTGCATAAGGGATGGTTTTCTAGACCAATATGTCGAGGAACCAACTAGGGGGGAGGCCATCTTAGACTGGGTGTTGTGTAATGAGAGAGGATTAATTAGCAATCTCATTGTGCGAGGCTCCTTGGGGAAGAGTGACCATAATATGGTGGAATTCTGCATTAGGATGGAGAATGAAACAGTTAATTCAGAGACCATGGTCCAGAACTTAAAGAAGGGTAACTTTGAAGGTATGAGGCGTGAATTGGCTAGGATAGATTGGTGAATGATACTTAAGGGGTTGACTGTGGATGGGCAATGGCAGACATTTAGAGACCGCATGGATGAATTACAACAATTGTACATTCCTGTCTGGCGTAAAAATAAAAAAGGGAAGGTGGCTCAACCGTGGCTATCAAGGGAAATCAGGGATAGTATTAAAGCCAAGGAAGTGGCATACAAATTGGCCAGAAATAGCAGCGAACCCAGGGACTGGGAGAAATTTAGAACTCAGCAGAGGAGGACAAAGGGTTTGATTAGGGCAGGAAAAATGGAGTACGAGAAGAAGCTTGCAGGGAACATTAAGACAGATTGCAAAAGTTTCTATAGATATGTAAAGAGAAAAAGGTTAGTAAAGACAAACGTAGGTCCCCTGCAGTCAGAATCAGGGGACGTCATAACAGGGAACAAAGAAATGGCGGACCAATTGAACAAGTACTTTGGTTCAGTATTCACTAAGGAGGACACAAACAACCTTCCGGATATAAAAGGGGTCGGAGGGTCTAGTAAGGAGGAGGAACTGAGAGAAATCCTTATTAGTCGGGAAATTGTGTTGGGGAAATTGATGGGATTGAAGGCCGATAAATCCCCAGGGCCTGATGGACTGCATCCCAGAGTACTTAAGGAGGTAGCCTTGGAAATAGCGGATGCATTGACAGTCATTTTCCAACATTCCATTGACTCTGGATCAGTTCCTATCGAGTGGAGGGTAGCCAATGTAACCCCACTTTTTAAAAAAGGAGGGAGAGAGAAAACAGGGAATTATAGACCGGTCAGCCTGACATCGGTAGTGGGTAAAATGATGGAATCAATTATTAAGGATGTCATAGCAGCGCATTTGGAAAGAGGTGACATGATAGGTCCAAGTCAGCATGGATTTGTGAAAGGGAAATCATGTTTGACAAATCTTCTGGAATTTTTTGAGGATGTTTCCAGTAGAGTGGACAAGGGCGAACCAGTTGATGTGGTATATTTGGACGTTCAGAAGGCTTTCGACAAGGTCCCACACAAGAGATTAATGTGCAAAGTTAAAGCACATGGGATTGGGGGTAGTGTGCTGACATGGATTGAGAACTGGTTGTCAGACAGGAAGCAAAGATTAGGAGTAAATGGAGACTTTTCAGAATGGCAGGCAGTGACTAGTGGGGTACCGCAAGGTTCTGTGCTGGGGCCCCAGCTGTTTACACTGTACATTAATGATTTAGACGAGGGGATTAAATGTAGTATCTCCAAATTTGCGGATGACACTAAGTTGGGTGGCAATGTGAGCTGCGAGGAGGATGCTACGAGGCTGCAGAGCGACTTGGATAGGTTAGGTGAGTGGGCAAATGCATGGCAGATGAAGTATAATGTGGATAAATGTGAGGTTATCCACTTTGGTGGTAAAAACAGAGAGACAGACTATTATCTGAATGGTGATAGATTAGGAAAAGGGGAGGTGCAACGAGACCTGGGTGTCATGGTACATCAGTCATTGAAGGTTGGCATGCAGGTACAGCAGGCGGTTAAGAAAGCAAATGGCATGTTGGCCTTCATAGCGAGGGGATTTGAGTACAGGGGCAGGGAGGTGTTGCTACAGTTGTACAGGGCCTTGGTGAGGCCACACCTGGAGTATTGTGTACAGTTTTGGTCTCCTAACTTGAGGAAGGACATTCTTGCTATTGAGGGAGTGCAGCGAAGGTTCACCAGACTGATTCCCGGGATGGCGGGACTGACATATCAAGAAAGACTGGATCAACTGGGCTTGTATTCACTGGAGTTCAGAAGAATGAGAGGGGACCTCATAGAAACGTTTAAAATTCTGACGGGTTTAGACAGGTTAGATGCAGGAAGAATGTTCCCAATGTTGGGGAAGTCCAGAACCAGGGGTCACAGTCTAAGGATAAGGGGTAAGCCATTTAGGACCGAGATGAGGAGAAACTTCTTCACCCAGAGAGTGGTGAACCTGTGGAATTCTCTACCACAGAAAGTTGTTGAGGCCAATTCACTAAATATATTCAAAAAGGAGTTATATGAAGTCCTTACTACTAGGGGGATCAAGGGGTATGGCGAGAAAGCAGGAATGGGGTACTGGAGTTGCATGTTCAGCCATGAACTCATTGAATGACGGTGCAAGCTAGAAGGGCCAAATGGCCTACTCCTGCACCTATTTCCTATGTTTCTATGTTTCTATGTAGCAGTTCCGAGTAGAGTGCTTGCTTTGGAAGTTTCGTTTTGGGCATGCAGACGATGTGGCCCGCCCAACAGAGCTAGTTGAGCATGGTCAGTGCTTCGATGCTGGGGATGTTGGCCTGATCGAGAACACTGACGTTGGTGCGTCTATCCTCCCAGTGGATTTGCAGGATCTTGCTGAGGCAGCGTTCGTGTTACTTCTCTGGTGCTTTGAGATGTCTGCTGTATATGGTCCACGTCTCTGAGCCATATAGAGGGCGGGTATCACTACAGCCCTGCAGACCATAGACTTGGTGCCAGACTTAAGGTCCTGGTCTTCAAACACTCTCTTCCTCAGGCGACCGAAGGCTGCGCTGGCACATTGGAGGCGGTGTTGGACCTCGTCGTCGATGTCTGCTCTTGCTGATAGTAGGCTTCCGAGGTATGGAAAATGCTCCACATTGTCCATGGCAGTGCCGTGGATCTTGATGACCGGGGGGCAGTGCTGTGTGGCAGGGCCAGGTTGGTGGAGGACCTTTGTCTTACGGATGTTTAGTGTAAGGCCCATGCTTTCATATGCCTCGGTGAAGGTGTTGACGATGGCTTGGAGTTCAGTCTCTGAATGTGCGCAGACGCAAGCATTATACTGTAGTTCGATGACAGAGGATGGGATAACCTTGGATCTAGCCTGGAGGTGGCAAAGGTTGAACAAGTTCTCATTGGTTCTATAATTTAGTTCCACTCCAGCGGGGAGCTTGTTGAGAGTGAGATGGCATATTGCAGCAAGAAAGATCGAGAAAAGCGTTGGCGCAATGACGCAGTCCTACGTGACCCCAGTCCAGATGTGGATTGGGTCAGTGGTGGATCCGTTGGTCAGGATCATGGCTTGCATGGAGCAGGCGGAGGATGGTGACAAACTTTTGGGGGCAGCCGAAACGGAGGAGGACGCTCCATAGTCGCTCACGGTCGACAGTGTCAAAGGCCTTTGTGAGGTCGAAGAAGGCCATGTACAAGGGTTGGTGCTGTTCCCTGCATTTCTCTTGTCGTTGTCGTGCGGTGAAGATCATGTCGGTTGAGCCCCTTAGTGGATGGAATCCGCATTGCGACTCTGGGAGGAGCTCTTGAGCCAAGGGGAGATGATTGAGGAGGAATTCTTGCAATGACTTTCCCAGTTGCCGACAGTAGGGAGATTCCTCTGTAGTTACCACAGTCGGACTTGTTCCCTTTTTTGAAGATGGTCACTATTGCGACATCTCTGAGATCTCCTGGCATGATCTCCTCTTTCCAGATAAGAGAGATGAGGTCATGCATTCATGCCAATAGTGCTTCTCCGCCATACTTTTGTGCCTCGGCGGGGATTCCATCTGCTCATGATGCCTTGTTCTTGAGCTGACAGATGACCTTTTCTACCTTGTGCAGGGCTGGAGTTTTGCTGAGATGATGGTGGGTAGCATGCTGCGTGATGGAGTCGAGGATACTCACGTCGAAGGCAGAGTCTCAGTTAAGGAGATCTTCGAAGTGCTCCTTTCAGCGGGCCCTGACTGCCGCAGTGGCCTTAATATGTGCCTTTCCGTTCTTGGCCAGCAGTGGGGTGGTGCCTTGGGTGCCATAGGTGGACTTAACTGCAGTAAAGAATCCTCGCACATCGTGCTTGTCGGCCAAGTGCTGGATCTCCTGTGCTTTCTCCACCCACCAACTATTCTTTAGACTGCGTGTTTTTTGTTGGACCTCGGCCTTCAGCCACCTGTAGAGCTGCTTTGCTGCTCCCGTATTGGGTTGCTGCTTTAGGTTGAGAAATGTTTTGCGCTTGCGGCTTATTAGCTCCTGGATCTCCTGGTCGTTCTCAACACACCAGTCCTGGTGATTCCTGGTTCAGTGACCGAGCATCTCTTCGCAGGCGTTGGTTATGGAAGCCTTGAGGGCAGACCAGGTGCTGTGGGCACTATGTGCCTCAGGGTCATCGAGGGTCGCCAGGTTGGCAGTGAGGCACTGACTGTATAGGGCTTTCTTAACTGGGTCTTTGAGTGCCCTTGTGTTGATTTGTCTGCGGCATTGTTTCTGTTGCCGTCGTTGCTTTGGGGCTATATTAATGTTAATGACAGAGCGGATTAGACGGTGGTCTGTCCAGCAGCCGTCGGCTTCTGTCATGGCGCGGGTGATGCGCACGTCCTTGCGATCCCTCGCTCGATGACGTAGTTGTGCAGATGCCAGTGCTTGGAGCGAGGGTGTTGCCATGACATCTTGTACTTGTCCCTCTGATGGAACAAGGTGTTGGTGATAACAAGGTCATGTTCTCGGCATTTTTCAGGAGCAGGGTACCGCTGGAGTTGGTTTTCCCTCCCCCCCTCTCTGCCGATCACACCTCCCCAGAGGTCTGGATCCTAACCAGGAGGATCAGCTTGACATCCGTGGGAACTCAGGACAGGGAATGTTCGAGGCTGGGGTAGAATTCCTCTTTGGTCTCGTCTGTTGGGTCGAGTGTTGGGGCGTACGCACTAATGACTGTGGCGCACTGGTTCCGGGCTAGGGTGAGTCGGGGAGTCATGAGACGTTCGCTTATCTCGCAGGGGGGATCTCTGAGATGGCCCATCAGCTCATTCTTGATGGTGAAGCGAGCTCCATGAAGGCAACGTTTTTCCTTCTGGTTTGCCTTTCCAGAAGAAGGTGTAACCACCACCTTGTTATTTGAGTTGGCATTCCCCTACCCACCGGATCAAGGGGTATGGTTGCCTAGTGGTTATGTTACTGGACTAGTAACCTAGAGGCCTGGAATACTGATTGGGGGACATGAGTTCAAATCCCACCATGGCAGATGGGGAATTTAAATTTAGTTAATTAAATAAGTCTGGAATAAAAATCTAGTACCAGTAATGGTGACCAAATAACGGATTGTCATAAAAACTCATCTAGTTCACTAATGTGCTTGAGGGAAGGAAATCGCCAATCCTTACCTGGTCTGGCCTATATGTGACTCCAGACCCACAACATGGTTTACTCAACTGCCCTCTGAAATGGCTTAGCAAGCCTCATTACCACCTTCTCAAGGGCAATTACAGATGGGCAATAAATCCAGGCCTTGCCAGAATGCCACATCCCATGAATGAAAAAAAATGCTCCAAAATTGCTTGACATGCTAATGATGTCATGTTGTACAAAAAAACAAAGTCAAGGCCCTTGGCAAAATAGTACCCATGAGTATAGCATAATATAACCAAAATACGTACATTTGGTTATTTAATACATATTGTAACAACTACATTTTAAGCTTTACTGAGGCATTGCTGTAATTCAAATTTATTATGAAAAGACAATCTTAATGGCAATGTTATTATGCAATAGTATGTAGACATGCAGAACAGTATGTATAAACTGGAGGTTTCGAACAAAGACAGAAAGTGCTGGAAATACACAGTAACACCAGCAGCATCTGAAAAGACTGGTTAATGTTTCAGACAGAGA
Organism: Pristiophorus japonicus; assembly: GCF_044704955.1. NCBI lineage: Eukaryota > Metazoa > Chordata > Chondrichthyes > Pristiophoridae > Pristiophorus > Pristiophorus japonicus. Next base: position 275,347,009 of record NC_091979.1, on the reverse strand, counting down.
CCATTCGTCAAAACTTGCAAGAAAGGATCTTTCCTGAAGAATTAACCTGTTTTTTTGGGAATCTAATACACTTGCTACATATTTCTATCATTTTCTATTTCATCTCAGCAGTAACCTTGAATGATAACTAGACATTTTGTTATTACCTTAAGCCTTTATTATTTATAGAATTATCATTAAATTACATAAGGAAGACATGAAAGAAAGACTCAACTCTAAGTACCATCGTTAGTCAAACAATTGGTGAAAACTCCAGTTTTTCACAAATTGTAACTAGTCCTTATTTTGCAAATGGCATGGGCAGACTTCTTATGTGTACTACAAGAAGGAAAATCATGAAAGTGTTCTTCATAAATGAGTTTACAATTTCACTATAGCTAGCCCAGAAAAAATCTTCACCCATTAACGCATTGCATTGTTTGCTGTGGCTCAGTGGGTAGCACTCTTGCCTCCGAGTCAGAAGGTTGTGGGTTCAAGTCCCACTCCAGGGACTTGTGCACATAAATCTAGGCTGACACTCCAGTGCAGAACCTAGGGAGTGCTGCACTGTCGGAGATGCCGTCTTTCAGATGAGATGTTAAACCGAGGCCCTGTCTGCTCTCTCAAGTGGATGTAGAAGATCCCATGGCGTTATTTAGAAGACGAGCAGGGGAGTTATCGCGGGTGATCATGGCCAATATTTATCGCTCAATCAACATAGCAAAAACAGATTATCTGGTCATTATCACATTGCTGTTTGTGGGAGCTGCTGCATTTCCTACATTACAACAGTGACTGCATTTCAAAAGTATTTTATTGGCTGTAGAGTGCTTTGAGAGGTCCAGTGGTCGTGAAAAGTGCTATATAAATCTACAAGTCTCATTTTCCCAGAACTCAGGCTTTTTTAGTGTTTTTCTGTTATGTAATTATGCTTGGGATCATCAGACACCAGGGGGCGCCACTGTCGGAGGTCAACGGGCTGTACGCGCGCGTGCGTGGTCACTGGTATATAAGCGAGGGTACCATGTCATGCGGGTTACTTTGGGCGTGAACAAAGTTGGAACAGGTTTACACCTGAGGCAGATTACAGTAACAACTCTTGTGAGTCATTACATTCATTACATTTGGCGACGAGGTAACTTAAGAACCTTCGCATGTACAATGGGCACTATTGGAATTCTGGAGAGATTCACGGATGGCGAGGATTGGGCAGATTTTATCGACCGCCTGGATCAGTATTTTGTGGTCAACAAAATGGAGGGAGATGCTGACACAGTTTGGCGCAGGGCAGTTTTCCTCACCGTTTGTGGTCCAAAAATCTATGGCCTCATGAAAAATCTTCTCTCGCCTTTATGTCCAATAGACAAAGAATATGGAGATTTGTGTGCTTTGGTGCGTGACCATCTGAAGCATAAAGAAGGGATCATCATCTCACGCTATCGTTTCTACACGCTTGTTCGTGCTGAAGGCCAGGATGTGTCGGGATTCGTCGCCAACCTGCGACGTCTTGCTGAGCCGTGTAAGTTTGGGAACGTGTTGGGAGACATGCTGCAAGATTTCTTCGTGATAGGCATCAACCATGATGTGATTCTTCGGAAGTTATTGGCCCAAGAGAAGCTGGATTTGAGCAAGGCCATCACGACTGCCCAGGCATGCATTACGACTGATGATAATTTGAGGCAGATATCATAAAAGAATCGGAGCTCCATGGCAAGTATTGTAAACAAGATTGTGTCGTCATCTGGCAGAGCTGCTTATGGCAGGGCCTACTCGACTGCTTATGTGAAACCTGTAGCTGCTCAAAGTCCGCCAACTGGTACGAATCCAATTTCATCCTGTTGGCTTTGTGAGGGCAATCACGACCTCATCATTGTCAGTTTAAACAGTACTCCTGTAATGGCTATTCGAAAGTGGGATATCTTCAGCGAATGTGCCCACAACTGAGCAAGCATGCTGCCGCTCCTCACATTGCTGATAATGACCAGTCCAGTGTTGGCCCGGATACACAACCCGAGGAGGACGTGTATGGCCTGTATTGATTCTTGGGAAAGAGCCAGCCGATAATTGTTAATGTGAAGCTGAATGGCGTGCCTGTATCAATGGAGCTGGACACGGATGCGAGTCAGTCGATAATGAGCCAAAGGACATTCGACAAGCTGTGAAGCCTAGCTGAGTCCAGTCAATGCCAAGTTGCATACTTACACTAAGGAACTCATACCGGTGATTGGCAGTGCAGTAGTCAAGGTGTTATATGATGGTGTGGTTCATGATCTACCGTTATGGATCGTCCCAGCTGTTTGGCAGAAATTGGCTCGAGAAAATCAAGTGGAATTGAAATGATATCAAAGCGTTGTCATCGGTGGATGACACTTCGTGTGCTCAAGTGCTGAAGAAGTTTCCTTCTTTGTTTGAACCGGGTATTGGTAATTTTACTGGAGCCATGGTGCAGATTCACCTGGATTCGAATGCAAGGCCTGACTATCATAAGGCTCGGTCTGTTCCCTACATGATGAGTGAGAAGGTTGAAATTGAGTTTGACAGACTCCAATGTGAAGGGGTCATATCACCGGTCTTGTTTAACGAGTGGGCCGGTCCTATTGTTCCTGTGTTGAAAAGTGATGGCACTGTCAGGATTTGTGGAGACTACAAGGTTACGATTAACCGATTTTCGAAACAGGATCAGTACCCGTTATTGAAGGCTGATGACCTGTTTGCCATGCTAGCTGGTGGAAAGTCGTTCACTAAACTGGATCTGACGTCGGCCTATATGATACAGGAGCTTGTCGACACTTCGAAGAAACTCACCTGCATCAACACCCATAAAGGACTGTCTACACAGGTGTCTTTTTGGAATTCGTTCGGCTGCAGCCATATTTCAGAGGAATATGGAGAGTCTACTGAAGTCCATTCCAAGAACTGTCGTGCTTCAAGATGACATTCTGGTCACAGGTCGCAACACTGATGAACATCTGAACAATCTTGAAGAAGTCGTACATCGTCTGGACAAAGTGGGGCTCAGGCTGAAACATTCGAAGAGTGTCTTCATGGCATCTGAAGTTGAATTCCTGGGGAGGAAGATTGCTGCTGATGGCATCAGGCCCACTGATTCGAAAACCAAGGCCATCAAAAATGCACCCAGGCCTCAGAATGTGATGGAGCTGCGTTCATTCCTTGGGCTACTCAACTACTTTGGTAATTTCTTACCCAGATTGAGCACTTTGTTAGAGCCACTGCACATGCTACATAGAAAAGGAGACAACTGGGTCTGGGGTGTGTCTCAAGATAGAGCCTTTGAGAAAGCTAAGAATCTGCTCTGTTCAAACAAGCTGCTTGTTCACTATGATCCGTGTAAGCGTATTGTATTGGCCTGTGATGCTTCAGCATATGGGGTTGGCTGCGTACTCCAATAAGCAAATGAGTCGGGTAAGCTACAACCTGTTGCGTATGAACATAAGAACATAAGAATTAGGAACAGGAGTAGGCCATCTAGCCCCTCAAGCCTGCTCCGCCATTCAATAAGATCATGGCTGATCTGGTCGTGGACTCAGCTCCACTTACCCGCCCTCTCCCCGTAACCCTTAATTCCCTTATTGGTTAAAAATCTATCTATCTTTGACTTGAAAACATTCAATGAGCTAGCCTCAATTGCTTCCTTGGGCAGAGAATTCCACAGATTCACAACCCTCTGGGAGAAGAAATTCTTTCTCAACTCGGTTTTAAATTGGCTCCTCCGTATTTTGAGGCTGTGCCCCCTAGTTCAAGTGCCCCCTACCAATGGAAACAACCTCTCTGCCTCTATCTTGAAGATCCCTTTCATGATTTTAAATGTTTCTATAAGATCACCCCTCATCCTTCTGAACTCCAAGGAGTAAAGACCCAGTCTACTCAATCTATCATCATAAGGTAACCCCCTCATTTCTGGAATCAGCCTAGTGAATTGTCTCTGTACCCCTTCCAAAGCTAGTATATCCTTCCTTAAGTAAGGTGACCAAAACTGCACGCAGTACTCCAGGTGCGGCCTTACCAATACCTTATACAGTTGCAGCAGGACCTCCCTGCTTTTGTACTCCATCCCTCTCGCAATGAAGGCCAACATTCCATTTGCCTTCCTGATTACCTGCTGCACCTGCAAACTCACTTTTTGGGATTCATGCACAAGGACCCCCAGGTCCCTCTGCACCACAGCATGTTGTAATTTCTCTCCATTCAAATAATATTCCCTTTTACTGTTTTTTTTCCCAAGGTGGATGACCTCACACTTTCCGACATTGTATTCCATCTGCCAAACCTTAGCCCATTCGCTTAACCTATCCAAATCTCCTTGCAGCCTCTCTGAGTCCTCTACACAACCCGCTTTCCCACTAATCTTTGTGTCATCTGCAAATTTTGTTGCACTACACTCTGTCCCCTCTTCTTGGTCATCTATGTATATTGTAAACAGTTGTGGTCCCAGCACTGATCCCTGTGGCACACCACTAACCACTGATTTCCAACCGGAAAAGGACCCATTTATCCCGACTCTCTGCTTTCTGTTCGTCAGCCAATTCTCTATCCATGCTAATACATTTCCTCTGACTCCGCGTACATTTATCTTCTGCAGTAACCTTTTGTGTGGCACCTTATCGAATGCCTTTTGGAAATCTAAATACACCACATCCATCGGTACACCTCTATCCACCATGCTTGTTATATCCTCAAAGAATTCCAGTAAGTTAGTTAAACATGATTTCCCCTTCATGAATCCATGCTGCGTCTGCTTGATTGCACTATTCCTATCTAGATGTCCCGCTATTTCTTCCTTAATGATAGTTTCAAGCATTTTCCCCACGACAGATGTTAAACTAACCGGCCTATAGTTACCTGCCTTTTGTCTGCCCCCTTTTTTAAACAGAGGCGTTACATTAGCTGCTTTCCAATCCGCTGGTACCTCCCCAGAGTCCAGAGAATTTTGGTAGATTATAACGAATGCATCTGCTATAACTTTCGCCATCTCTTTTAATACCCTGGGATGCATTTCATCAGGACCAGGGGACTTGTCTACCTTCAGTCCCATTAGCCTGTCCAGCACTACCCCCCTAGTGATAGTGATTGTCTCCAGGTCATCCCTTCCCACATTCCTGTGGCCTGCAAATTTTGGCATGGTTTTTGTGTCTTCCACTGTGAAGACCGAAGCAAAATAATTGTTTAAGGTTTCAGCCATTTCCACATTTCCCATTATTAAATCCCCCTTTTCATCTTCTAAGGGACCAACATTTACTTTAGTCACTCTTTTCCGTTTTATATATCTGTAAAAGCTTTTACTATCTGTTTTTATGTTTTGCGCAAGTTTACCTTCGTAATCTATCTTCCCTTTCTTTATTGCTTTTTTAGTCATTCTTTGCTGTTGCTTAAAATTTTCCCAATCCTCTAGTTTCCCACTAACCTTGGCCATCTTCTACGCATTGGTCTTTGATTTGATACTTTCCTTTATTTCCTTGGTTATCCACGGCTGGTTATCCCTTCTCTTGCTGCCCTGCTTTTTCACTGGAATATATTTTTGTTGCGCACTATGAAAGAGCTCCTTAAAAGTCCTCCACTGTTCCTCAATTGTGCCACCATTTAGTCCTTGTTTCCAGTCTACTTTAGCCAACTCTGCCCTCATCCCACTGTAGTCCCCTTTGTTTAAGCATAGTACGCTCGTTTCTGACACAACTTCCTCATCCTCAATCTGTATTACAAATTCAACCATATTGTGATCACTCATTCCGAGAGGATCTTTTAATAGGAGATCGTTTATTTTTCCTGTCTCATTACACAGGACCAAATCTAAGATGGCTTGCTCCCTTGTAGGTTCTGTTACATACTGTTCTAAGAAACAATCCCGTATGCATTCTATGAATTCCTCCTCCAGGTTACCCCGTGCGATTTGATTTGACCAATCGATATGTAGGTTAAAATCCCCCATGACTACTGCCATTCCTTTTTTACATGCTTCCATTATTCCCTTGATTATTGCCCACCCCACCGTGAAGTTATTATTTGGGGGCCTATAAACTACGCCGACCAGTGACTTTTTCCCCTTCCTATCTCTAATCACCACCCACAATGATTCAACATTTTGTTCATTGGAGCCAATATCATCCCTCACAACTGCCCTGATATCATCTTTTATTAACAGAGCTACCCCACCTCCTTTCCCATCTTGCCTATCTTTCTGAATCGTCAGATACCCCTGTATGTTTAACTCCCAGTCTTGGCCACCTTGCAACCATGTTTCTATAATGGCCACCAAATCATACCCATTTGTAATGATTTGTGCCGTCAACTCATTTACTTTATTTCGAATGCTGCGTGCATTTAGGTAGAGTGTTTTCATCCTAGTTTTTAAACCATGATTTTTAGTTTTGACCCCTCCTGCAGCCCTTTTATATTCAGTGGCCCTTTTTGTTTCTTGCCTTTGGTTTCTCTGCCCTCCACTCTTACTCATCTCTTTTCAGTCTTTCGTTTTTGTCTCCTTTTTGTTTCCCTCTGTCTCCCTGTATTGGTTCCCATCCCCCTGCCATATTAGTTTAACTCCTCACCAACAGCACTAGCAAACACTCCCCCTAGGACATTGGTTCCGGTCCTGCCCAAGTGCAGACCGTCCAGTTTGTACTGGTCCCACCTCCCCCAGAATCTGTTCCAATGCCCCACGAATTTGAATCCCTCCCTGCTGCACCACTGCTCAAGCCACGTATTCATCTGTGCTATCCTGCGATTCCTACTCTGACTAGCACGTGGCACTGGTAGCAATCCCGAGATTACTACCTTTGAGGTCCTACTTTTTAATTTAGCTCCTAGCTCCTTAAATTCGTCTCGTAGGACCTTATCCCTTTTTTTTACCTATGTCGTTGGTACCAATGTGCACCACGACAACTGGCTGTTCTCCCTCTCTTTTTAGAATGTCCTGCACTCGCTCAGTGACATCCTTGATCCTTGCACCAGGGAGGCAACATACCATCCTGGAGTCTCGATTGCGGCTGCAGAAACGCTTATCTATTCCCCTTATGATTGAATCCCCTATCACTATCGCTCTCCCACTCTTTTTTATGCCCTCCTGTACAACAGAGCCAGCCACGGTGCCATGAACTTGGCTGCTGCTGCTCTCCCCTGATGAGTCATCTCCCTCAACAGCACTCAAAGCAGTGTATCTGTTTTGCAGGGGGATGACCATATGGGACGCCTGCACTACCTTCTTTGTACTACTCTTCCTGCTGGTCTTCCATTCCCTAGCTGGCTGTGGATCCTTCTCATGCGGTAAGACCAACTCACTACACGTGCCACTTATGTCATTCTCAGCATCGTGGATGCTCCAAGAAGTTTGTCAAAGGCGGAAAGAGCTTACAGCATGGTAGAAAAATAAGCTTTGGCCTGTGTGTATGGGGTCAAAAAGATGCATCAGTACCTGTTTGTCTTCGTTTTGAACTCGAAACGGATCACAAGCCACTCATTTCATTGTTTTCAGAAAACAAAGGGATTAATACCATTGCATCGTCCCATATCCAGAGGTGGGCATTGACATTGTCTGCCTATGATTATGTTATTCGTCATAGACCTGACACTGAGAATTGTGCCGATGCACTGGGTCATCTGCCGTTGCCTACACCTGAAGTGGAGACGGCTCAACCTACAGATCTACTGTTAGTAATGGATGCTTTTGAGAGCGAAGGAACTCCTGTCACTGCTCAACAAGTGAGGATCTGGACCAGCCATGATCCTATATTATCAGTTGTGAAACGTTGGTGATTGGTCTCCAATACCTATGGAAACGTGTGATGAGACCAAACCTTGCAACCGCTGCAAAGATGAACTATCCATTCAGTCAGATTGTCTACTGTGGGGCAATTGTGTTGTTATGCCTAAGAAAGGCAGAGAAAAATTTGTACGTGAACTATATAGCACTCATCCTGGTATCGTCATGATGAAAGCCATTGCCAGGGCTCATGTTTGGTGGCCTGGAATTGACTCTGATCTGGAATCATGTGTGCATCAGTGCAATACTTGCATGCAGCTAAGTAAAGTACCAGCGGAATCTCTGCTGAGTCTTTGGTCATGGCCATCTAAACCATGGTCGAGGATACACATCGATTTTCCGGGCCCTTTCCTGGGAAAGATGTTTTTTGTTGTGGTGGATGCATATTCAAAGTGGATAATGCGTATTATTATGTCATCCAGTACGTCCACAGTTTTTATTGACAGCCTTCGTGTCATGTTTGCTACTCATGGTTTGCCTGACATTGTTGTGAGCGATAACGGATCTTGCTTCACAAGTCTTTAGTTTCAGGAGTTCATGAAACTCATTGGTATCAGACATGTAAGGTCTGCTCTATTCAAACCAGCGTCTAATGGTCAAGCAGAGCGTGCGGTTCAAACGATCAAGCAAAGCATGAAACGTGTGACTCAGCGTGAACTGCAGACTCGTTTGTCATGTATATTGCTTAGTTACAGGACAAGACCTCACACGCTTACCGGAGTGTCCCCTGCTGAACTACTGATGAAGAGAAGTCTCAAGACCAAGCTTTCTCTTGTCCATCCTGATTTGAATGATCATGTCGAAAGCAGACGTCAAAATCAGCAATGGTATCATGATCGTGCTGCTGTGTCATGTGACATCTCTGTCAACGATCCAGTTTATGTGCTGAATTATGGTCAAGGTCCAAAGTGGATTGCCGGTACTGTTACAGCCAAGGAGGGTAACAGAGTGTTTATTGTCATGCTCAAGAATGGGCAAACATGCAGGAATCATGTTGATCAGATAAAACTGCAGCACACGGATGAACCGGAACCGGTTGAGCAAGATGCAGTCAGTGACCAACCAACCAATGTTCATTCATCAGAAGATTCTGCTTTCATTACTGAATCTGGACTTTCAGTCTCTGATGTAGTCATTACTACTTCCATCAGATCGGTTACTCAGCCTTCAGTCATAACTGACTCAGAACACTCGCCCAGAACTGGAGTTGAATTGAGACGATCAACTTGTGAGCGAAAAGCCGTCTTAATTTGTAAAGAGACTGATACTAAGATCTTGAAGGGGGATGTTGTTATGTATTGATGCTTGGGGTCGCTAGACACCAGGGGGCGTCACTGTCGGAGGTTATCGGGCTGGACGGGCATGTGCGCAGGCCCTGGTATATAAGAGCAAGTACCATGTCATGTGCGCATTTTGGGCGCGAATAAAGTTGAACCAGATTTGCACCTGAGTGAGTTTACAGTAACAAGTCTTTCGAGTCATTATATACATTATAGTTTGCTACTCATTGTTTGCCTGGCATTGTTGTGAGCAACAACGGATCTTGCTTCACAAGTCTGGCGTTTCAAGAGTTCATGAAACTCAATAGTATTAAACATGTGAGGTCAGCCCCATTCAAACCTGCTTCTAATGGTCAAGCAGAGCATGCTGTTCAAACAATCAAGCAGAGTATGAAACGTGTAGACTTGCTAGTCCTGTATACTGCTCAGTTACAGGACCAGACCTCACACGCTTACTGGGGGTCTTCCCTGCTGAACTACTGATGAAGAGAAGTTCACTGTGGTTGTGTCTCAAAAGGCTGATGATCAGAATGTTCATCCCAATTTGAATGATCGTGTTGAAAACAGACGTCAAAGTCAGCAAGGGTATCATCATCGTGCTGTTGTGTCACGTGACATCTCTGTCAACGATCTGGTTTATGTACTGAACTATGGTCAAGGTCCAAAATGGATCGCGGGTACTGTTTCACCCAAGGAGGGTAACAGAGTGTTTATCTTTAAGCTCAAGAATGGGCAAACATGCAGGAAACATGTTGATCAGATAAAACTGCGGCACACGGATGAACTAGAACCGCTTGAGGAAGATGCAGTCAGTGACCAACCAACCAATGTTCATTCATCAAAGGACTTTGCTGTCATTATTGAAACTCTACCTCCTGTCTCTGATGTGGTCATTACCATTCCCATCAGATCGGTTACTCAGCCTTCAGTCATAACTGACTCAGAACGCTCGCCCAGAACTGAAGTTGAACTGAGACGATCAACTCGTGAGCGGAAAGTCCAAGACCGTCTTGAAAGGGGATGTTGTTATGTATTTATGCTTGGGGTCACCAAACACCAGGGGGCGCCACTGTCGGAGGTCATCAGGATGTGTGCGCGTGTGTGCGGTCACTGGTATATAAGTGAGGGTACCATGGCACACAGGTTACTTTGGGCATGAATAAAGTTGGATCAGTTTTGCACCTGAGGCAGTTTACAGTAACAAGTCTTGTGAGTCATTACATTCATTACATTTTCCACCTTTTTTTCTGATCATCAGCCTTTTGAGACACAGCCACAGTGAACTTCTCACCATTTCTGATATTGCCTACAATTCTTGAAATCTGAGCTGCAATTTTAACATAAATCTTATATTTATGAAATGCTTCAAGAGAAACAGACAATATAATAATCTCCCCAGAGGAGAGTGATAAACAGAGTAAATATGAGGAAATGAAAAGACAAGCAGAAACCATCTATGGGAAGGTGAGTGGAGATGATAAAGTGTACAGAAATATTAAACACGTGGGGGGTATTTTAACCCAAAAAAACGGGTGGGTTGGTGTCGGGTGGGAGTTAAAGTGTTAGAAATATGTATCTGGACCCCAACCCGCCTCCAACCCGCCCACTTCTGGGTTTACCCGAGGCAGGACAGGGGGGTGCATGGGGGAAGGGCGGGCAGCCAACCCGATCCCAGGAGGCGGGATGGCACTTTAAATATTATAATGAGGCAGGAAGCCTCGGATTTAACCTGCTGTGGCCTCAGAATTCCCGATAGCCGCAGCGAGGCGAGGACAGCCTCGGGGGCTTGTGGGCTGGGAGAAGCAGGAGTGCTTCCTCTTGGCCCCCCAAGCTCACCCACCATCAGCACCCCTTGCCCCATACAAACACCAACCCATCCGGGGTCGGGGAACAGAACACCCCCCCACTCCCTGGGATCGGAACCCCTCCTGGTTCTCCCCCCCTCCCCCCCCCACCCGGGGTCGGGGCTCACACCTATCTGTGGTTGCGGCCTCCTGTCATAAGAACATAAGAAATAGGAGCAGGAGAAGGCCCTTTGGCACCTCAAGCCTGCTCCGCCAATCAATAAGATCATGCTGATCTAATCTTGGCCTCAATTCCACTTCCCCACCCACTCCCCATAACCCTTGACTCCCTTATCGTTGAAAAATCTGTCTATCTCCACCTTAAATATATTCAATGACCCAGCCTCCACAGCTCTCTGGGGTAGAGAATTCCAAAGATTCACGACCCTCTGAGAGAAGAAATTCCTCCTCATCTCCGTTTTAAATGGATGACCCCTTATTCTGAAACTTTGCCCCATAGTTCTATATTCCCCCAAGAGGGGAAACATCCTTTCTGCATCCATCCTGTCAAGTGTTCCCTGCCCGACTGGAAGCCGGCCTGTCAATCAGGCTGACCTCCGGGCGAGGAACCTGTCCGTGACATCACATGTACAGCGTGGGTCTACCAGGCCCCAACCTACCCCATTGCTCGGGCAGGTCATAACTTAAAATTCCAGCCATGAAATGCATTTGGAAATATAATGACACATGGGAGTTTAAGAGCCACATGCAGGGCACAAAAGAAATAGAAGGGCCGCTTGCACATTTAAGAGCATGTGCATTTGTATAAGGTGCATTACTCACATTCAAAAAATGAGTGGCTCTACACACGATCTGAGAAACAAGTTAAATCTCCAGACAGTGACCTATTCAAGGTACTGATGATTTCCAAAAAAGAAAAGGAATGTATCCAGTTATGTTGAAAAGCAATAATGATGTTATTCAATACAATTGGAATAAAGTAGGCACGTAGCATGAGGAGAGACAGATGGCAGCAAGGCAACTTTAGTGTTGGAGTAAAACTTTACAGAATACTATATAGGGTTATGAGAATCATAATTGCCATGATGCCTTCCTTTACTTTTCACTTGGCTTGTCTTATTATTTTTCCTATCACATTACATCAATGAAACTCACTAATTCAAGGGACCCACAATAAGTACATATTTAATTTAAAAATGTCAAATAAAAACAAGTGTGCATGCACATAAAAGTAAGTATATGTGTTTATATAAAAGTCATGGACAGATAGGAGTAATGAGGCTTTATACCACTTATAATTATACTTTTTCTCGGATCTTTTTATCCACTAGCTCAATCTATCCAGTGGTTCAGCAAAGTATGTGTCTACCTCAACTGTCTTTGACTGTTCTTACATTAAAATATTTTATGATTTTGAAATGTGCTGTTTTGATTCTGTACGTCTTGAAGATAGCTGGGGCAAAGGCACAAAGAGATTGTGGTCTTGGGGAATCTTTGCTCGTGTATTGCCGTATGTGTCAGAAGGATAATACCGATAGGATGTTTACCTGGAGCTAGAACAGCGCACCTGGAGCATGAGGCCTGGGAGATTTTGATTCCGGGGTCTCAGTTATCTGCCCCGACTCTGACTCCTGCTTGAAGCCGACGGCAATGACATCATCACCCATGGGCAGGAGTTAAAATTCTTGGGGGGGTCAGGCTGCTGCCGGGTCCCAATTGAAATGTTCCCCAGCAAGCTAACTAAGGATTTGAGAGGGGGGTCACCAGCAAGTCCATGATCAGTGCAAGGGGGAAGACTGGGGCTGGGGAGATCCAAGATATCCTTGTGGGCCCAGGAGGAGTATTCCTGTTCCTCCCAACCCACAAGAAACCTATAAAGATTTTAAAAAATGACTTACCTGCACCGCCTGTGACCAGAAACCTCGCTGCCACCAGCTTTCATTGTGGGCTGGAGATTGTGCAGGCCTTTGTCGGGCCCCCGGTTAAAATTGCATGCATGTCTCGATGACATCATCGGTGCATGGCTTTGTCATTTAAATTAGGTCCCCGCTCCTCTGTGTGTTGGTCTATCCATGCTTGAATTCACGCAAGTTAAAATGGTGCAGGGTGGGAATGCGGTGCACTGTCCCCCAGCATCTTAACCCATTGCCCACACTGTTCCCATCGGGTGCGGCGTTTAAAATTGACTCTCAAAAGAACCAATGGCACCTCTTTAAATGCATCTATCCTGTCATTCTAGAACAAGCCGTGCCCGCATCAGTTATTTTATGCGAGCAACATATGCACATAGTACATTCCTGCTGAGAAAACCCTAAATTACACAAGCACTCATATAATGTTCCGGGTCGCACCAAGTCCCGCTCACCCACCACCCCTGTGCTAGCTGACCTACATTGGCTTCCAATTAAGCAACGCCTAGATTTCAAAATTCTCATCCTTACTTTCAAATCCCTCCATGACCTCGGCCCTCCCTATCTATGTAAGAGCCTCCAGCCCCATAACTCCTCGAGATGTCTGTGCTCCTCTAATTCTGTTCTCCTGAGCATCCCTGATTGTAATCGCTCAACCATTGGTGACCTTGCCTTCTGTTGCCTAGGCCCCAAGCTCTAGAATTCCCTGCCTAAACCACTCCACCTTGCTACCTCTCTTTCCTCCTTTAAGATGCTCGTTAAAACATACCTCTTTGACCAAGCTTTTAGGCACCTGCGCTAATTTCTACGTATGTGGCTCGGTGTCAAATTTTTATCGCATTATTCTCCTGTAAAGGGCTTTGGGACATTTCACTACGTTAAAGGCGAATATAAATACAAGTTGTTGTTGTTATCAGCCTGGAAGAGTGCACAAGTTGCATCATGGACAGAGATGAATCCCTCCCTGATTTTCCAATCCCCAAGCACCCATCTAATCTAACACCCTGGCCCTGGCAACCAGATCATATAGCCTAATGAGACTTCTGGTAATAATTATTTAAACTAGATAACTTGGTGGGAAAGACAAGGAGGAAATAATCCGAGGTGAGACTGATCGAAGAGTGGTAAATTAGCTAACAGGTGGGATTTAACACGGCAACTTGGAAATATATACAGGAACCAATATGTGTAACAGACAAACAATTGGTGACAATCTACAATAGGATGATGTACATGAATACTAGATGCATAGAAAGAAAGAACTTGCATTTATCGCACTTTTTACATCCACTGGACGTCCCAAAATGATTTACAGCCAATGAAGTATCTACTGAAGTGTAATCACTGTTGTAATGTAGTAAACGCTGCAGCCAATTTACACACAGCAAACTCCCACACACACCAATGTGCTAATCATTAGCACATGACCAAATAATCTGTTTTAGTGATGTTGATTGAGGGATAAATATTGGCTAGGTATAACTCCTCTGCTCTTCTTCAAAATAGCATCAAGAATAAGATGCCTGGACTGGCAAACATTACACCAATAGGGAACAACAGCGTAGTACATATGAATATATGAACACAAAAGACAAGAAAAGACAAGGTGGTCCCATAAATTTATGATGCCTTAGGAATCACAATACAAACACTCCCTAACCACCCGGAGTCATATGTAATCTTCTGGGAGAGGTGAAACACTAGTTAAAAGCGCAGGCCAATTAGGGAAAGAAAATCTAAACAATTCCTCTCTGCCCCCTTTAGGTGATCAAAACTATTTCAGGAGATCACATTGATCTTGATTTATGGGGTATGGCGAGAAAGCAGAAATGGGGTACTGAAGTTGCATGTTCAGCCATGAACTCATTAAATGGTGGTGCAGGCTTGAAGGGCCGAATGACCTACTCCTGCATCTATTTTCTATGTTTCTATGTCTATGTTTCTATATTATCGGCTACCTATCTCTTGTACAAGATGATCTCCACCCTAGCCAGAAATAGATTCAGCAAATCAGCGTTCACCACACGAGCTGAAATCCTGTTCCACAGGTCCACTATCCTCTGGGAAAAGAAGAACCACCTAACATCCAACCGAGTTCTGCCCTTACACAGCTTGTCCATGTGACCTTGCTCCTCCCTAACCTATTCAGTTGAAATAATTGGTACACGTAAACACAATTCAGTCCCTTCATCATTTTATAAACCTTGATTAAATTGCCTGAGTCTGCGATTCGCTAAAATATACACACTCAACTCCTTAAGCCTATCTGGGTAACAAAGATGGCTTGAATTGGGACTCAATCTTGTGTCTTGCTAGAAATTGCCTCTTTATGGCTATTTCTCCTCACTTTAATAATCAGGTTCGAGTGCAAACCAATATGGTGGATAATTGTGTTTAATCAGAGTTTAAGACGGAATATAACACATTAGTTATACAGTAAAAACATACGACCGTAACAATAGTTGGAATCGATCCGATCGGATAAACGGTTGACACACGTGAGCAATTCTGTTCTTCCTATCATTTAGAGCTTCCTTTACTCTTTCTCTCACTCTCTTTCTTCCATCTGTGTGCCCACTTCTCGCTTTATCTTTCACCCGTCTGTGACTACAAGCTTCCACGAGATCACTTTTAACCTATTTTTAAGGGTGGGCCTGAACGTGAACAAGACATTTTGACCTATAGAGGTCCCCTAAAAACTTGATATCCATTTCTAGTTCTTTGTCTCATTCTTGTTTCAAGAACCAGCCCTAAAGGTGGCTTACAATTTTGGTCACATGTCATCATTTACACCTTATCGAAGTCGCTTTTCTGTAGAATTCCTTTCATCTCTCTCTGTTTATACTAACCCAGGGTTTCTTCCTGTGGAAAACATTTCATCTATCTTGTCCCTATTCCCTCAATGCAAAGCCTAGTCCTTTAAATTATGAGACCCAAACCAGAGCTTTGTCACCTCAAACAATCTTTACGACACAGCAAAATGTCTGTGTTTACACTAATTGCTACAAACATCCTTCGATTCTAAGCCTTTCCATACACAAATAGACTGAAGCTTTTACCTGAAATCTACAGATAATTAGCATGTCTCTATCATTCTAAGCAGACCCTTCGTTTCTAGTTCAGAACAATGATTTAAAACGCAGCATTACATGTCAGTCTTATACATTCGTATCAGTTTCATACATTTTTAGGCATTGTTAGTTTCTAACAGTTTTTAAATTGGGACTCAATTTTGTGTCTCTCATTTGCACCCTTTCCAAAGCCTCAATATCACCCATCATGTGAAGAGACCAAAACAGGACACAATATTCCAACTATGGCCTAATCGAGGTACAAGGACAAAATGGTGTGCTTTGTTTTGTAGTGAATTACCCTGTGAATCCAACCTAGAACCCAAAGTAGAAGTTTCCGAAACAAAGCTGAACCCAGAAGATGATAATGAATCCACTGTACAGGTGTATAGAAAATTCAGGAAAGGTAAAGCAGGAAAGGAGACATGTGTTCAATGGGTTACTCTGGTTGGGCATCTTTAATGTAAAAAGGGCAAAGCTATGAGTGTATCACAGACTGCCAGCCAAAGTAAGAAAGATAGTTTGCTCTATAAAGAGCTAAGTGTATGTGAAAACAGAATATTATTTTAATGGGGGACTTCAATCAACCAAATATGAATTGGAAATACCCAAGTGGTTAGAAGTCTAAGTTGGTAAATGTAATGCCTGACTGCTTCCTAGCCTAGTGCGTCAGGGAAGCCACAAGGGGCAGTGCACATCTTGACTTGGTAATGGTGAATGACCCAGTTAACATTCAGGAAATGGAAGTCATGGCTCCCTTGTGGCATAGCAACCACAGAATGGTCAAGTTCAACGTGACTTTGGAATTAGAAACACTGAGGATCACGGTATGTAATTTCAAACCTTCAAGGAAATGGGAGAACAATTTAAACAAATTGATTACATGAAGCAAGATCCTTTCCATAAATGAAAATGTAACAGAGACTGCTTTTAACAGAAGTGCCATTTTGTTCAGTAAATTGGGAGGAGAGAAACACTTGCCACAAGTCAAGATCAATAAATGCCAGAAGAGACTTCCCTTTGACAAAACATCCCCATACCATGTAGAAATGAAAAAAGAGCATTCAGTCCGTTTAGCTCTGCCTTTCACTTAGTTCCTGTATATTTCCTTTCTGCTATGATTGAAAGCACTGATCCCTCTGTTCCCTATTGAATCAGGTATATTTCCCTTTTTAATGCTTTAGTTGAATCTACATTATCTGTTATCTATTCCATAAATTGACAACTGTAAGGATGGAGAAGTTACTATTTAAATCCTGCTTGGCTTGAAATTTCCTTCTTAAACTTACGATCCTGCCTCCTAGTTTTCTTCTCCTGGATTAGCACAAAGAACTTCTCTACTTTTGTTTAAATTTTGCCCAGTTGCCCAAAATTAACATAAAACTTTGAAATGACCTGAAAAAGTATTGATCTCCTCCTATGACTTCTCTTCCTTAGATCTGTCATATCCATTACTGTTTTTACAAGCCACAGCTCCAAAACCCTGAAACTGTCAATTCCATCTCCAAGCCATCAGTACCCTGAAAGCTTTACCCTATAAACATACATTCTCCTCTGGCAATCCTGACTGGCCATTGCTTCTGGTTTTAGGCAACAAGCCACCACTGCCACTTTTGTTTTATTTTGAATTATTTTCCTCAACTATTTTCTCCCTTCCCCCCAATGAAGACATTGGGGGAGAAATTCAACTTGTTGCGTATGTATAATATAAATATACTCCCTGTACACTCAATGTACAGTTACATGAGACTACTGAATGTATCTTCACACTGTATACACTGTGCTTGTACCACCAGAGGGTGCAACTGGTGGAGACCTGGGCTCACCTGTACACGACAGGTAACCAGGTATAAAAGGGAGCTCACCATGCTGTACCCTCACTCAGGAGCTGTAATAAATGGACTAAGGTCACCACAGTTCAAGTACAATACCTTGCCTCATGGAGTCATTACTAGAGTGCTTACAGACACAATAACTGGCGACGAGATTACGAATTTCCACATGAAAAATGGCTAACCTTGGCACATTTCAACAATTCACCGATGGGGAAGATTGGGATGCCTTTGTGGAAAGGCTCAAACACTTTTTCATTGCGAGCGACCTGGCGGGAGACACACCGACCTCGCTGGCTGATAAGTGCAGAGCTATCCTGCTCAGCAGTTGTGGACCCACCGTCTATGGCCTTGTCAGGGGCTTGCTAGCCCCAGAGCAGACAACAACCAAGACATATGCGGAGCCCGTCACGATGATACAGCAACAACTCAAACCTAAAGAGAGCATCCTCACAGTCAGACACCGGTTCTACACCCACCAGCGGCCCGAAGGCCAAGAAATCGCAAAATATGCTGCAGACCTCAAACGATTGGCTGCACCGTGTGATTTTGGCGACCACCTCACCGAAGCGCTGCAGGACATCTTCGTTATTGGAATCGGCCACGAAGGCCTTCTCCACAGGCTGCTCTGTACAGACACCACGGTCACCCTGCAGAAGGCAATTAATTTGAACCAGTTGTTCATGGTCTCGGCCTGGGATTCCAAGCGGATGACTCACCCCCAGGACTCTAACCCGGAAAGTTACGTGAGCTGTCTGGCGTCTTTTAGAGGCAAGGTTGCTGAAAACAGTCTCTCTCAGGGTAGAGAGAACAGAACCCCGAGTTCCGCAACCCTGAGTGCGCCACATGGGGCCAACAGGGCCAGTCCCATGCTGGCGCAGTGGAGGAAATCACAGGGCCCACCAGTGCCGCTACAAAGACTATATTTGCAAAGACTGTAACATGAAGGGTCACCTCCAGCGAATGTGCAAGAGAAATTGTACTCACCGAGTTGATGAAGAGTTGGCCGATCATCTGGGCTCCAGCGACGACGAAAAGAGAGTCCATAAGGCAGTTCAGCCCCACGATGAGGTGTACGGAGTGTTTACCTGCAACACCGAGAGCTCTCCGTTAAAAATGGAAGTCGAAATCAACGATGTTCCAGTCACGATGGAAGTGGACACAGGGGCGAATCAATCGCTGATGAATCAGGCGGCCTTCGAGAAACTCTGGGACAATCCACGTGAACGACCTAAAATGATCCCGATCCAAGTAAAGCTGCTCACCTACACAAACGACACCATCCCAGTCGTTGGTGGCGTGGATGTCCAGGTGTCCCATGACGGTGCGATGCACAAGTTACCTTTGTGGATTGTTGCTGGTGATGGGCCAACGCTGCTAGGAAGAAAATGGATGAAACAAATCTGTTGGAGCTGGGAAAACCTCCAGCCTCCAGCGATCGATGTCCTATGCGGCCCCGAATTTGGATCCAGCACAACACCTGAGAAACCAACCGCCCAACTCGACTGCGTGGATACGACACAGACCGCTCAACCCAACGGCGAGATGATCCAACCCAAACGACCCAACCTCACCTTCCAGGCTCCAGTGGCAGGACTCCGGAGGAAGAAAATCGGCGCAGAAGGCAACTTCCCTGCTTCCGTGGCAGAACCTGGGGAGAAAAGGATCGCCGCAGCCTACCTCGTGGAGAGAAATAAGATGGCGCCCGCACCACGAGGTGAAGCACCTGAAGTAAAGATGGCGGCGGCCAGACCACGAGGGGCAGCGTTGAGGGAGCAACACGTGATGCCGAGCAGCGAACTGGATTGGGGTAAAGATTGCAAGGCCCTTTTAAAGGAGACCGGCAACCCATCACAATTAAAGGGACAGTTCCACTCTTTGTACAGCGATGCCGGTGATACACAAGTAAACGATGTAATTGACAAATACAAGTATGTAAATGTAACTAACCATGTTAAGTCGGGCGATCACGGTCGGAACCAATGTATTATGACAGTAAATGAAGTAATGACATGCGATGCCGGGTTCTATATGTACGCCGACAAAACCAAGGGCAACCTCCCGTCAGAAACACCCAGGTCCAGCGGGCTACCCGACCATGTATTCTGCGCCTCCGGGACCAATGTGATGTCCCAGGGAGCGTGGCCACACACAGAGGGAGCATACCAGCTACAGGGCCAGTGATCAGCGGACGGCAAAGGCACCACTACTGGTACCCTGCCCCTGATCAGCTCGACCTCTCTGGCCACCAGCATCAGTACCAGGACCAAGAGGCTAGCACCCTCCAGCTCTCCCAACGGGACCTGGGATGACCAGGCTCCCACTATCGCTGAAGGGCAGCAGGGAGACACCGCAGCCCTCAAAGGAGGACAGGGAGCCCACACACTCCTGTGGCTCTGCCCACCACTAAGCAATGGCAAAGGCCCTGAGACTCAGCCAGGTGAGCGATCCAAGCCCACCCAGCTGGCAGGGGGCACAATGCCGCCATCAGACAACCTGGACACAGTCCAGTTACTCTCGAACTAGTGTCCTCACCCTCCTGCACCTACACCCAAGGGGCAAGACTGTGATACCACGTATGTACCTTACCTGAAAAATTTACTTGTTCCACTATTGCTAAACCCAAACAGTGATGCAATTAATCCTATGACTTTTTTTGTTCTTTCTTTCTGTACATGTATGCACATGCAGGTGTTGAGCCACACACATGGTCTATGTATGGGGTGGGGGGGGTGGGGGATGGATGTATGTAGCCATGGACACACATGGATCACACCCAGAACCTACTCAACCCCCACTGCAACCTCTAACCATCCACTGCTGACCATTTCCCAATGTTGTGGTTGTGGCAATAAGGACTTGGGGGTCAACAGGGAGAGTGCCAAGCCAAAGCATAGACAAGGTGCAAGGGCTTTGGGCGCTCAAGTCTAGGGCCAGAGCACACAATGCAAAGACCAGTGGCACAAGACTTAGGGGAGAGTGATGTTGTGTATGTATAATATAAATATACTCCCTGTACACTCAATGTACAGTTACATAAGACTACTGGATGTACCTTCACACTGTATACACTATGCTTGTACCACCAGAGGGTGCAACTGTTGGAGACCTGGGCTCACCTGTACACGACAGGTAACCAGGTATAAAAGGGAGCTCACCATGCTGAACCTCACTCAGGAGCTGTAATAAATGGACTAAGGTCACCACAGTTCAAGTACAATACCTTGCCTCGTGGAGTCATTACTAGAGTGCTTACAGACGCAATACAACTCATGGCCAATCGTTTTGCACCTGAAAAACCGATGGTCAGGTATTGAAAATCGGTGGGAGTAGTGGGGGGGCAGGAAGAGGGTACTTCGGCCGTCCCATAGACGCCCAAAGCCCACCTGATACCATATTCAAGGGGGCCTGTAAATGGGTGAGCAGACTGCTCACCTGAAACAGAATTGCTTTACTGTGCAAATAGGGCCCCTGGGCTGCTTGTAAGACCCAAATGAAAACCTCAGGTAAAAAACTTCAGGTACAAATGAGTGGAGCTTGCATCGCCCACGCCCCGCCTCATTGTACCAGGTTTTGAGTGGTCTAACCAGCGATCATTAAATGGACCTTAGAAAATGGCCTCACAACCTATTTTCAAAGTTATATTTTGTGGAGTCTGAAGGAGAAAGAGTGTTCTTCCTAGTCACAAAAATACTGTGGGCCGCTACTGGCCCGGGCTCACTCCCCTCGGCTTTGCCTCTCTGCTCCTTCCCCGGACCTACTTGTGGGCCAGGTCGGCATCAGAGCCAGCCAGAATTCGCCAAGCCACAACTGCCAGGGCTGTTTGGCACCCGCAGTTCGTCACTTCCATTTAAAGGAGGCCTTATGACAAAATTTGGCTTGAGCCCCAAACCAGCACGGATTGGCACGTGGAGCATCCATTCCAACGACTTTCCATCTGTTTTGGGCGCAAGTTGAATTTTTCCCCTATTGACTCCTTAGCAGGGTAGATTCCATGAGTGCTGGACACTCTCTGGTAATCTGCAATTATACATTAGTGTGCCATAACAGTGAGTGTTAGTAGACTGTTTGACCATAGGAGCAATCACAGTCACTCCTGCCCAGAACTGGTCCCAGTGCCCCAAGAATCTGAATCCATTCCTACTCCAGCACATTTCTAGCCACACATTTACTTCCCTAGTCTGCTTTTTGAAAAATGAGGATTCCATTTGCATTTTTTATGGCCTTGTACCTGAAACCTGAAACCTTTTCATGACCTGCGCAACTGCACTTTAAAGTCCTTCTGCTCCTCAATTACATTTAAAATCTTACCATTTAAAATTTGTTTCTTTTCTCTATTATTACTTTCAAGATGCATTGGTTCACATTTATTTACATTGAACTGTATCTTCCACCTACCTGTCCACCCTACTATCTTATCTATATCCTCTTCCAGTATTTCATAATTCTCATCACAATTTGCCATACCCCTTAATTTGATGCCATCAGCAAATTTCAATATTGTTCCCTCAATTTCTAATTCCAGATCAATTATAATAAATAAGATCAGCCCCAATAAAGATCCCTGCGAAACTCCACTCACCACAGCTTTTTCTCCACCTTTTGCTTTCTGCTTTCCAACCATCTATCTTTCCATGCGGTCACATTCTCTGTATATCCTTGTGCCATTACCTATGCTATAGGTCTGTAATGTGATACATAATCAAAAGCTTTTTGTAAATCCATATAAACCACAAATACTGCATTTCCTTTTACTTTCCTTTCTGTTATTTCACAAACAAATTCTATATGATTGGTCAACCACAAGCTGCCTTTTAATCCATGCTGACTAATTTAGGTTTCTCAAAGTTCATAGTAAGTTCATTCAGTATTATAGACTCTCATAGTTTATCAGCAACTGAAGTTAAGACTAATTGGCCTATAATTTCCTGGTTTATCCCTGTCTCCTTTTTTGAAGTAGGGAGTCACATTTACCATCATCCAATCCTCTGGCATAAACTTCCTTTCCACAGAATGTTTGAAGATGACAGTCAGAGCCACTGTCGTTTCTTCCTTAGCTTTTCTCGGGTCCCTTTTGTTATATCTTTAATACTCTTATGAATGACTCCACGAGGTCTAGTATTGTACTTGAGCTGTTGTGACCTTAGTCCCATTTATTGTAACTCCAGAGTGAGGCACAAACATGGTGGGCAGCCTTTTATACTGGGCCCTGCACACTTATGCAGGTGACCCTTAGGTCTCCCACCGCAGTGCCCTCTGGTGGCACACCTTATGTGACTATACAGTTAGTATACATGGTCTACATACATGACACCTTTGGGACCCCGTAATTGGGGTCTACCTTAAGTTTGAGTAACTTCTTTAGTACCAGCTCTCTTTTCTGCTCTACACCCAACTCTGATAGTTTTATAGTTCCAAAATCAACCTCCTCTTTTAACAATGAGGCAAAGTATTCATTTAGTATCTCTGCCACTTCCTCACTCTCCACTACAAGTTAGCTTCCTTAATCTCTTAGTAACCCATTCCCACTTTGACTATCCGCTTACTACTAATGCACCTACAGTAAGCCATTTTATTTCCTTTTATGGTTTTTGCACAATTTCTCTCATCCTCTCTCAGCCATTTTAATCTCACTTTTTGTAGCTTCCGATATTTATCCTGGCTTTCATTCTTATTATCTTCCCTGTAAATATTTTTTCGTTAAAATTTGCTCTAATCTCCCTACATGTCCATGCAACCCCAACCTTTGATAGACTAACTTTATTTTCTTACTGGAATATACTTGACATTTATCCTCTGGTTAAATATTTTCCATTCCTGATCTATAGTTCTATTTCCCATTTTTCCTCCCACTTCATCTCTGCATGATCACTTTTTTTGCTTTTCCTATATTTTACTTTATTCACTCAAGTACTCCTGCCTTCAATTTTTGTTTTATCATTCTATTCTTGCAGTAAACCTAATTATATTGTGGTCAGTGTTTCCCAAATGTTCCCTAAATTTTAGATCACCCTGATAATCCAGAACCAAGTCAAATCGAGCTTCTTTCCTTATTGGAGCTGATAAGTCAGTCCTGAACACACGACAAAAAGCCCTCTTGATCCTCACCACAAACATTTTTCCAATTCCTGTCTATTTTTTGATCATTAAAATCTCTTACAGTTAACTCTATTGTTAATACATACTTTCTAATTTGTCTATAAATTTGATCCTTAATTTATTTTCCTCTGCTCGGTGAACTATAATATACTTTCAGTAATGTGACTGATTCTTTGCCATTCTTCAGCTCAATTTAAAGGGATTCTCTTTGCACCACTTCTCTATTTAAGTATCTTGTATTCATTTGCTTTGATAGTGGCCAAAATCTCGACTTAATACAGCTATCCCCTTCCCTTTCTTCCTTCCTAGGTGTTTTATACTCAGAAATATTTAATTACTAATTCTTGCTGTAGTCCAGCCATGTTTCAGTTATTATGTCAGGATTTTCTATTTTAATTAATAATTCTGGTTTCCCAATTTTATAGGCTGGAAATTCGTCAATTTTGCGACCGGGTTTTTGGTGCTATTTCACCGCTTTTGGTGAAAACCCGATCGATGGAAAATTCGGTGACGTTTTGCGGCGACGGTTTTCAAGTAACGCTGGAGGGAGGAGTGCCGCCATGCAAAAATAGCGTTTTGCCAAAAATTTGACTCTGTGTGCACACCGCATTTTGCGTGAAAGATACCGACATGTAAAAAGCTGCATTGCAGCCCTTGGAGCAGCTATGAAGGCCTGCAAAAAAGGTAAGTTGAAATTTTTATTTTTGAATTATTTTGCAGTGATTCGATAGATAAGTGTCTTATAAATGTTTTGTGAATTTTTTTTTCCAATTTATTTTTAGGTATTTTTCTGTCCTCTCAAGGCCCAACTTGCAGCGATATCGGCCTCGGAGTAAAGTTGGCGAGGATCGCGGTTTGCGCTGTGAATCCTTGTGCAATGCCGATTTTTACGGCTGCGCAAATTAAAGCTTGAATTTCAGGCCTGATAGCGATAGGGAAGCGATAACGGTAATTTTGGTGAAAAGTATTGTTATCGCTGAGAACTGAATTTCTAGCCCTTAGTTTTTTATTCAGTTTAGATTCAATGTGGCAGTTTTTCCTTTGTATTCCCACATCCTGATTTTTTTTCTGTCCTCGTTAACATCTATCAAACTTCCTCTCTCTTTATTACCTGTATACCTAGAGTTCACATCCCCTTCCAAGTTGCCTACTTTCCGTTCTTGCTTTCCCCTCTCCTGCAACTCTAGATAATGTCTGTCGGGGATATTGATCTCAGCTCTGTACGAGTATAGGCCGACCCGCCATTACAACTCAGTCCTGTCCTAGTGCCCCAAGAATCCTACACCACATTTCTAGTCATACATTTACTTCTCTAACCTGGTTGTTCCTCTATTGACTTTCTCTCTGCCTGTGGATTGGCCCCTCCAGCCACTATAGGTGTCACGAGTGACTCCTGCTAATTTGCCTACTCTCCTGTAAAGCCATGTTTAGGCACAGAAAGTAAAATCTTTACCACTGCATCAAATTTTAATTTTGTCTTTATTCAAAACAATATTGTCCTGTATAATCAGTTAAGGAGTTCTGTTCTGTGTGTGGCCACACACACCCATTGCTCTTGTGTTTGTATTTACTGCAGAACCAGAATGAGGGAAGTGACCTTTTACAGAAACCCGTTCCGTCTGGAAATGAAACAAATACTGAGTAGAAGTCAACATTCTATTTTTCTATTCATACCGCAACCTGAAAGATTGGGAATGATCTTTTGTCAATGATGCAGCTGAGTCCACTCCAGAGCAATGCATAACTGAGTCTACAATAACATTCAACTATATTGTTTCTAGTCCATCCCATCTTATGAGATTATCTGGAAAACACAGGCTTTCTCCTAAAATGGATCTGAGACTGTTTTTTCCCCATTATGATTACTCAGTTCAGTGTTTAACAAGCATCCTATTTTGGCTGTGGCATTGAAAACTATCCAGTAATTTTTTTCTGATAAAGCAGACCTTCCCTCTAAGTTACAAAGTGTTATTTTGATACTTTTTCTTCCTCCAAACTTTTCTCCCCCTCGCCCCAAGGCGCGTATGTTCACGTTTGGTTCTACAGCTTCCTGGCAGCCTCATATACTTGGCCCAAGTGACATTCACCATGAATCCTCATGGGTGAGCCTGGATAGTAAGTATTGGCATGGGGTAGGAGGAAGAGGGGCTCTTCACTTGGACCCCCATCATTTTGTCACCTACCAACATACTGATTATCTGGTCATTGCTATTTGCGGGATGTTACTGTGTATGCAAATTGGCTGCCACATTCCTACATCATCATCATAGGCAGTCCCTCGAAATCGAGGAAGACTTGCTTCCATTCTAAAAGTGAGTCCTCAGGTGACTACAGTCCAATATGGGAATTACAGTCTCTGTCACAGGTGGGACAGACAGTGGTTGAAGTAAAGAGTGGGTGGGAAGTCTGGTTTGCCATACGCTCCTTCCGCTGTCTGGGCTTGGTTTCTGCATGCTCTCGGTGACGAGACTCGAGGTGCTCAGCGCCCTCCCGGATGCTCTTCCTCCACTTAGGGTAGTCTTGGGCCAGGGATTACCAGGTGCTGGTGGGGATGTTGCACTTAATCAAAGAGGCTTTGAGGGTGTCCTTGAAACATTTCCACTGCCCGCCTGATGCTTGCTTGCCGTGTAGGAGTTCCGAGTAGAGCACTTGCTCTGGGAGTCTCGTGTCGGGTATATGGACGATGTGGCCCGCTCAACGGAGCTGGTCAAGTGTGGTCAGTGCTTCGATGCTGGGGATGTTGGCCTGATCGAGAACACTGACGTTGGTGCGTCTATGCTCCCAGTGGATTTGCCGAATCTTGCGGAGGCAGCGTTGGTGGTATTTCTCCAGCACTTTGAGGTGTCTACTGTATATGGTCCATGTCTCTGAGACATACAGGAGGGCGGGTATCACTACTGCCCTGTAGACCATAAGCTTGGTGCCAGATTTGAGGTCCTGGTCATCAAACACTCTCTTCCTCAGGCGACCGAAGGCTGCATTGGCACATTGGAGGCTGGTGTTGGATCTCGTCATCGATGTCTGCCCTTGCTGATAGTAGGCTCCCA
Source organism: Pristiophorus japonicus (assembly GCF_044704955.1). Taxonomy (NCBI): domain Eukaryota; kingdom Metazoa; phylum Chordata; class Chondrichthyes; family Pristiophoridae; genus Pristiophorus; species Pristiophorus japonicus. Next base: position 275,320,215 of record NC_091979.1, on the reverse strand, counting down.
AGGTATGGAAAAGGGCCCACCGTAGATTTTGAAGACCGGAAGGCTGTGCTGTGTGGTGGGGTCAGGTTGGTGGAGGACCTTTGTCTTACGGATGTTTAGTGTATGCCATGCTTTCGTATGCCTCGGTGAAGGTGTTGGATTTCAGCCTCTGAATGTGCGCAGACGCAAGCGTCATCCGCGTACTGTAGTTCGATGACAGAGGATGGGACGACCTTGGATCTAGCCTGGAGGTGACAAAGGTTGAACAGGTTCCCATTGGTTCTATAGTTTAGTTCCACTCCAGCAGGGAGCTCGTTGAGAGTGAGATGGAGCATTGCAGCGAGGAAGATCGAGAAGAGCATTGGCGCGATGATGCAGCCTTGCTTGACTCCGGTCCGGGCGTGGATTGGGTCTGTGGTGGATAGGTTGGTCAGGGTCACCGTGTGCATGTCGCCATGGAGCAGGCGGACAATGGTGACAAAATTTTGGGGGCAGCCGAAATGGAGGAGGACGCTCCATAGTCCCTCACGGTTGATAGTGTTAAAGGCCTTTGTGAGGTCAAAGAAGGCCATGTACAAGGGTGATGTTCCCTGCATTTCTCTTGTAGTTGTCACGCGGTGAAGATTTTGTCCGTTGTACCCCCTAGTGGACGGAATCCGCATTGTGACTCTGGGAGAAGCTCTTAAGCCACAGGGAGAAGACGGTTGAGGAGGATTCTAACGATGACTTTCCCAGAGGCCGACAACAGGGAGATTCCTCTGTAGTTGTTGCAGTCAGACACGTCCCCTTTTTTAAAGATGGTCATGATTACGGCATCTCTGAGATCTCCCGGCATGCTCTCCTCCTTCCACATAAGAGGAGGTCATACATTCGTGCCAATAGTGCTTCTCTGTCATACTTTAGTGCCTCAGCGGGGATTCCATCTGTTCTTGATGCCTTGTTGTTCTTGAGCTGACGGATGGCCTTTTCTACCTTGTGCAGGGTTGCGGTTTTGCTGAGATGGTGGCGGGTAGCATGCTGCGGGATGGAGTCGAGGACACTCGCGTCAAAGGCAGAGTCTCAATTAAAGAGATCTTCGAAGTGCTCCTTCCAGCGGGCCCTGACTGCCTCGGTGTCCTTAATTAGTGTCTCCCCGTTCTTGGTCAGCTGTGGGGTGGGGCCTTGAGTGCTTGGGCTGTAGGCGGACTTAACTGCGATAAAGAATCTTCGCATGCCATGGCTGTCGGCCAGCTGCTGGAACACCTGTGCTTTCTCCACCCACCATCTATTCTTTAGGTTGTGGGTTTTTTGTTCGACCTCAGCCTTCAGCCGTCTGTAGAGCTGCTTTGCTGCACCCAAATTGGGTTGCTGCTTTAAGTTCAGAAATGCCCTGCGCTTGTGATTTATTAGCTCCTGGATCTCCTGATCATTCTTGTCAAACCAGTCTTGGTGTTTGCTGGTTGAGTGACCGAGCATCTCTTTGCAGGCGCTGGTTATATTGGCCTGGAAGGCAGGCCAGGCGCTGTGGGCACTCTGCGTCTCGGGGTCATCGAGGGTCATCGAACATTCCTACTTTACAACAGTGTCTACACTTCACAAAGTACTTCATTGTCTGTAAAGTGTTTTGGGATGTCCTGAGGCCGTGAAAGATGCTTTATAAATGCAAGTCTTTCTTTTCATCTGATTTCTGAAAAGGGTGAATTGAGAACAAGTTATATCTTAATCCCAGAAACAATTTTAATTTTAAGATCTTACATTTTAGTCTTATTTTGTTTATAGTTTTGGGAAGAAATGTAGTCCAGATTTTAGTTCAGTCTTTGGTCCATAAATTCTAATGGTATATTACTTTCAGTTTTGGAAAATTAAGCATTATTCAAAAATATTTCTGTTTTTCATATTTTCATTGTAGTTTACTCAGGATTTTTTTTTTCAAAATTCTGGGTTTTTTGAAGTACAGCATTGTTGTTTCCCTTCTTATGAGCAAAACAAATGTTCAGAAATAATTAGCTGGTACTGGAATGACAATTATGATTTAACTCATCTGTTTCAATTTCCAACATCTGTTCCATAAGGTGTGGACTCCTAATCAGTGTATTTTAGTCCTATAAATAACTTTCATTTTAGCCTAGTCTCTTTATCTGAAAATATATTTTTGTTTTTGTTTCAGTTTCAGTTTGGCCGGAACCCCACAGCTGAGCTCACGTGCAGTCTTGTGCAAGTCAATGCGCCTCATCTGACTGGGCATACTGACTGGGAACTCCCCGCTCAAATCAGTCTCCACCTCCTGCCATTTGCTTTTGTAAGGGATTGGTTGGAAGTTCCATCCCTTACACACTATGGAAACTCCTGAAAATGGTGGTTACACGCTGTTTCCTATGGGGTTTCTGCCGATCTCCTGCCGGAATTACAATGGGAGATCTGTGGAACCCCTGAACAATTTCAGGGCCAGTGTTTTTCTCAGCTGAGTTATCGGGAGAATGTCCTTTTGATACTTAAAAACACTGTGAAACTGTTTCAAAGAACAACTGCAGTCTACGTTGGCAAATGGTTTAAAAGGCTTTGGCATAATCTAGAATCAGCTCTGATTCCATAAAAGCAGTTTCTATTCATTTGTAAAAATGTGTATTTGTTTGAGTGATTATTTGTCAACTGATTAATGAAGGACTGATTGCTAATCACGGATTGATCCAAATATAAAATGTTTTCTTAGACTAGTTAAAGGACTTATATTTTCATATATGTTGTTTGTTCAGCGGTGTTGGGAAGGAAAGTCTGAGCCATTGTCTTCCCGGGGATTGTTGATGGTGATACAGCTCAGATTGCAGATGATGGATTTTTTTGACCTGACCTGAAATGCAAGACATTTCTGTCAGAGTTCTCTGTGCACAGGATGGTCTAGATTACCACCAGACCTGGTCCAATAGGTCGGACAGTTCAAATGTCCATTGAGGCTTGGATGCAAACTTGCTATCTTCAACTGTGGAGTTCAGTGCTCTTCTGCTAAAGTCTGTCCAATGAATTCACTTTGAAGAGGTGAGGTTGCAATTATTAATCATCACAGTAAACAAATTAAATTGTATCTGCCATTTTCACTACTAAATATGCATGGTGACCTCCTATTGATAATCTTTTAAAAGGAGCAGGTAATGCTTACAGCTAAGCAGCATTATAGGTAGGTACTTACTCAGGGCTATATTTTCCTCTTTTTAAAAATGGGAGAAATGCTCATTTTTCATCCTAATTTATAGCTCCCTAACACAATTGTGGGACTGGATAATTCTTCAGACAAATTTGTTAGTGGCACAACAATATGGTGCATTTAAAAGAACAAGGGTAAGAGGAGGAACTCCAAGCAAGAGGTGGGAAAGATTAAAAGATGGAAGCAAAATCCAGGTGGATTGGTTTCTCAGAGGCTTTTGAAGGAAAGGTGAGAGCTAGCGATACCAAATGGTTTTGGGGCGTAGTTGCAAAGAGTTTGAAGGTAATGACTGAAAGATTGGCCACTAATGGAGGAGCAGAAGGAGTGGAGGATAAGCAGTTATCCAGAATTGGAGGAGTGCTGGGTTCAGGCCTGCAATATACTGGGGATGATTGCTCAGAAATGGTAACAAGAAATACCTGTCATTCATAATGCACTACCAATAATGATTCTTTAATGCTTTTGAAAGAGTGAACAAGCCAGAATAAATCTACAAATGTTTATTTAAGCACCTGTGGAATGTGCAAAATTTGTAGATAATGGCTCAAAATTGTAAAACCCGATTCACTGACCAATATCCTCTGTGATGGAGCATCACAATCAGATTTGTGGTGGGAGATGACAGCCTCCAAGTACGCTGAGGATGCAACAGGCATGGCAATTTGTCAGTCAGAAAGTGAACTCTACTACTTGAGAATCTGGCAGGAAGGCCAGTATAAAAATTACATGTGTAAAAGAAGACCACAAAAGTATATAACTATAAAGTAAAAGTACTTGGCACATAAGGGCCAATTTTTCAAATGCATGCTCCTGCACAGAGTCTCACCCATCTAACGGAAGTACCAATCAGGAAATCATGGGCATGCTCCTCCTGATATTCCATCCTTTTAAATTTTAATGGATGGAAAATCATAGGCAGTACACCCACGATTTCCTGATGTGTGCTCCCAGTGGGTAAGGCTCTGTGCCAGGAGTTCACATTGAGAAATGTTCCTATATAGACATGAAGGAAAATAGTAGGTGTTAAAGGTATATGCACAAAATGCTGTACTGACTGCGAAATGTGAGCAATGATGTTGCAAGTAAGGTAGTAGAAGTTGGGCAAATGATCTTGTCTCAATTCTCAAAGATTCACAGTTAAAGATAAAACTACCACATAAAAGAGCACAGCAAGCAAGCAAATATTGAGTTATTTGAAAGGGATAGCCTGGAAGGCTTTGGAAATTAGACAGATGTGTAGATCACCTCATATGTATCAAGTTAATTATATGTTCTATGACTTACATATGATACATCAATGTGTTCATGCGCATTGTGTGAAAGCACGTGAGTGTGTGCAATGACAGTACAGTATCCAAGCAAGTAAATTATTTATTCACAGATCAAGGACAATACAGTGATTGACATGGGATAATGAAAAACATCACACATCTGAACATTAACCATCAACCCCCTACTTGGAGCAGGCATGAACATAGATATAAACACAATGGGAGAGATCATAGTACTGTTGAGGAGGTAGTATACTGGTGGTAAAATGATAGCAGTGAGAAGGACTGATGAGGGATCAGGTGAGATAGACTGGAGTTCTAGCACACTGAGCATCTCTCATAAGTTATACAGGATACACAAATTATTGGGCCTAATTTGCAATAGAGGCTATCAGAAAATGGGGCGGTATTGAACAGCCACCTCTCTCCATACATTGATTAGGTCTGTATTGAAGTCTATCATTGCACACATGGCAATACCAATAGCACCTGAAGTATAGGGCTCAGTTCGGTAGGTCATATGTACAATAGGAGCACCTCTCATGAGTGCTCCTATTGATGCTAAGGTGTCTTTGGGGGCCAAACTCCAATGTGCAGTCATGACTGGCTTCAACTCACTTTAAGAATGACTGCAGGCAACTGCAGGGAAGCATTCTGAGAGTTCACAAATGCCCATTGTTCCATGCTCAGATAGATCAATGGCCACTATGAGGACATGCTCTCCAGCAACGTGGAGTGGCATAGGAACAGCTAGTTGGCATTCATATTAGTGGCAGTTCAGTATCATTGTGTAGCCCTGTGGAAGTGATAGCAGCTTCTGAATGTGATATGCCCACTATAGCTCAAGTAAAGCACACTGCTGGCACTGATGCTGGCCCATCACAGCCACGGGTAACAGGCCCTTTTTAACTAGCAAACTGCTAGTTGGCTATGTACTTATACAATAAAGGAATTGAAAAATTGAATAAAATGAATTCACTTTTAATGCCACTTTTTTAAACATATAGAAAAAAAACTGCAAGGCCCCAAAAGTCCATGGGAGTTTTGCTGGTCTCCCACAGTAACTCCTGTAAAACCTACCGGAAATGGCAGGGACCTGATTGTGTCAGGTATCTGCCCTTTCTAGGATCTTCTGATGTGCCTTGCAAGGAATTGAATGTTGTTCTGCTCCTTACAAGACAAATATCGTCGTGGGCATGGAGCCAGAGATCGGGGGTCAGTCAGAACCCATAGAAACATAGAAACATAGAAATTAGGTGCAGGAGCAGGCCATTCGGCCCTTCGAGCCTGCACCGCCATTCAATAAGATCATGGCTGATCATTCAACCTCAGTACCCCTTTCCTATTTTCGCTCCATACCCCTTGATCCCTTTGGCCGTAAGGGCCATGTCTAACTCTTTTTGAATATATCTAACGAACTGGCCTCAACAACTTTCTGCGGTAGAGAATTCCACAGGTTAACCACTCGCTGAGAAGTTTCTCATCTCGGTCCTAAATGGCTTACCCCTTATTCTTAGACTGTGACCCCTGATTCTGGAACTCCCCAGCAATGGGAACATTCTTTCTGCCTCTAACCTGTCCAATCCCATCAGAATTTTATATGTTTCTATGAGATCCCCTCTCATTCTTCTAAACTCCAGTGGATACAAGCCCAGTTGATCCAGTCTCTCCTCATATGTCAGTCCTGCCATCCCGGGAATCAGTCTGGAGAACCTTCGCTGCACTCCCTCAATAGCAAAAACGTCCTTCCTCAAATTAGGAGACCAAAACTGAACACAATATTCTAGGTGTGGCCTCACCAAGGCTCTGTACAACTGCAGTAAGACCTCCCTGCTCCTATACTCAAATCCTCTAGCTATGAAGGCCAACATGCCATTTTCCTTCTTCACTGCTTGCTATACCTGTATGCCAACCTTCAATGACTGATGTATCATGATACCCAGGTCTCGTTGCACCTCCCCTTTTCCTAATCTGTCACCATTCAGATAATATTCTGTCTTCCTGTTTTTGCCACCAAAGTGGATAACCTCACATTTATCCTGCATCTGCCATGCATTTGCCCACTCACCTTACCTGTCCAAGTCACCCTGCAACCTCTTAGCATCCTCCTCACAGCTCACACCACCACCCAGCTTAATGTCATCTGCAAACCTAGTGTAATTCTGGAAGCCTGTGAGGCATACCAGCCCACGGAAGGTTAAAGTGGCGGCACCAAGTGGTAGGTGGGGGCAGGGTGGTGGGGGGCGGGGGGCGGGTGGGGAAGGTCCAGGCCAGGGAAGTAGTCTGGAGGCCAGTGCTACTAGTAGTAGTGAAGGCCAACACTACTCTTGAATTTAAAAAAAACTAGCCTCTTACAGAGGGAAGTGATGGGGACATGGTTGGGCATGGGCAACTTCCCCACCCCTCATGGCGTGCAGGAACCATATTTTCTGTTTGCATGGAGCAGGCAGGTGCCGGAGATGTACCCATAGTGAGAATTTCACCTGCCCATCCCATGGAAAATAAGGTGCCCTGTTGCAAACTATGGCAAGGTCAGTGCTAGAGGGCACCAGCAGGTATAATCCTGGTATAACTCCCAGGATCATATCCCAAGGATTTTCAGGGCCCAGATGCCCAGAAACCATTTAAACCAAGTCGCTGATTCTTTTGATGTTCCTGTGGGTGCCTGGAATGTAAATGTGGCCTAAAGGTTGAGAGCCGTGTTGACCTTCATTGCTACTGGTAGCATGTAGCAGATGGTTAACTGTCCCTGCAGGTTTTCATGGCCCAGATGTCATGTTGTAGTCACAGCCTTCTTCCTGAGCTTGAGGCTCTTTTGCCATGCAGGTAGCTGATAGTTGCAATAAACTCTCTACCTGAGTTGTGAGTTTTGCACATTATATACCTTCTCCACCCATGGACTGCCTTATCTTCAGCCTACTCTTTCTGCACTGTGATATATTTGACAATGACTACGTCTATGATCTTGGGCAGTAGATTAGTTGTACCATTCACTTCATGTCACTTTAAAATCATGTTTCTTGTTAAAGCTATCTGACATCAGGTCTGACCTGGATTAAAATACTTATTTGAGTTCACAGCTGTAAAATGTTACACGAGTCCATCAATAGTCTAAACAAAGTATATGGGCTAGAAATTCATTGACTTTGCGACCGGTTTTTGGCGATATTTCACCATATTTGGCAAAAAAACGGTCGGCAGGAATTTCGGTGATGTTTTGCGGCAGTGGTTTTCAAGTACCGTTGGGGAGAGGACACCGCCGTGCAAGACCCGAAATAGCGTCTTCGCCAAAAATTTTGCTCTCTCTGCACCTGTATTTTGCGCAAAAAATACAGACATGTAAAAAGTTGCAGCCCTTGGAGCAGCAGTAAGTATGAAGATCTGCAAAAAAGGTAAGTTAAAGTTTTTATTTTTTAATTCTTTTTCAGCGATTCGATAGATAAGTGTCTTGTGAATGTTTTATGAATTTTTTTTACCAATTTTTTTTGGGTGTTTATCCCCCCTATCAAGGCGCTATCGGTCTCGGACCAAAGTTGGCGAGGATCGAAGTTTGTACCGCAAATTCTCATACAACGCCGATTTTAACCGCTGCGCAAATTAAAGGTTGAATTTACGGCCTGATAGCGATAGCGAAGCGAATACAGTAATTTTGGGAAAAAAATACAGTTTTTGCTGAAAACTGAATTTCTAGCTCTTAGCAAGTAAAAATTGGCTTTCTTCTCACCTTTTATTAATTGTTAATCCATTTTTGAGGGGTAAAGGTTTTAGGTGAAACACGAAACAAGGAGAAATTGTTTATTATTTCTTGCTACTTCTACTGTGCCACTTTTTACTTACATCTCCTTTTTCATGAAAATTAGTGAAGACGGGAAAATCTGCCTACCAGAATGTTCCTCCATAGCAGTAAAATAAAATGAAGTGCTAATTTGAGGGAATTTTGTTTACAAATCTCCATTGTTTAAATCTGTATCTTTGACCTTGCATTTTGTCAAATTTTGTTTGATAACACTCCTGTGAATCAGCTTGGGACATTTTACTACATTAAAGGTGCTATATAAATGCAAGTTGTTATTGTTGTATATAGGGGTGATATCAGCCAGGGGAATCTCCTTCAACATATGCATTTTACAAGTTGGGGATTTCCTTTGCCAAGCTTATTGTGTCTGAACCTAATGGAAAATTCAACAACAAATATGTACAAATATCCAGAACTCTCCACCAGAACTGGTCTGTATGACACTGACGGAGGGAAATACCGTTCTCTCACCTTATAGCACATCTGTTCCATACAGTGTGGTTGGAATAGAGGTTGATGCAGCAGCATGGTAAGAAAGATTCCTCTGAAATTGAAACCCAAATGTTATTTTGCAGATTTTATAAGAATTTATTGGTAGGCCTCTATTTGTTGATACCTATTTTTAGAGTTAAACACAGGAAGTTCCATTCTTCAATTATTGTTCCTGTCATTTTCAGGTTAATTCATATTGTTAAAAGTCGGCTTGCCTTCAGTAAACAGGCTGGTGCTTTAGATTTCAGTAATTGAAAGCTAATTTTTGGCAGCTTGATTGTTCCATCAGTTGTCCTAAACAGGAGGGTGTCACTGTGAGTCTTGGCCCTGCTTGTTACCTGTACTCACTTGGCTCTGTTGAGAGAATGTCATCACTTTTGTACCATTAGAAGGAGCACTTTGTGGAATCGCAGTGAGAGGGAGGGAATAATTGTATCCCTCATCCCACTTCTGCCAACTGATTATGGAGCACGACTGATGGTGAGTGGCTTGTAAGGGGAAAAAAATGCCTTTTGTGTGAATCCCACAGTAAGTGAAGATGTTTTAGAAGATTTTCCATGTATTCTCCTGCTGCTTCATGACATTTGGAAGAATTCCAATACTTCCATACTTGTGCCAAAAAAGCAGCAAAAGTCTGCCACATACAATCTTGTATATCGGTACCAGGTTACATTTTGTCAAAACAATTCCTTTCTACATGACATAAATTGTTTCAGGGTTTAAAAATGGAATCTAAAAATAAATACTGAATTAATATTACTAATATTTATTCATATGGAATAAATGCATTAATTAACCATATTGTCTATTTTCTGGCAATAGGGATTTCAAATTTATATTAGTGTATTCCACCCAGGCTGATATTCATTTATATCATAATTACCAGAAATACAATCGTTATTTGCTAAATAATGAATGGTTAATATCAGCATTTGAAATGTAATGGATTTTAGAACTGTACACAAGGCTTGAAATTAACTTTTGTCCACTAAACCTGTATCATTAAATGTAATAACAAGTTGCTGATCTTTTATGTAGTTCTTCATGGAAAGTAGGGGGTGAAACAGGGTTGTGACATTTAGTTATTAAACTGGCGTTCTAGTCTTTCCCTTTAAGGTCTCTGGGAAAGTGGCCTAAATGGGCACATCCTGAGCTTAGCTAAGAATTGTTGAAGTTTATATAATTTGGAGCTGCTTGTAAATTCCCAGCTTCTCCCTTGGGGAGATGCCAGGTTATCAAAGTCAGAAACACCAGGAGGAAATGACTGGCATTCTTTCTCTTCCTTTTTTATATTTCTGATGTCTGAAGTGACACCACACACTAGATGCAAGAGTGGAAAGGCAATTGGCCTGATGGGCCACTAGATGTGTCTGACAAAAACGCTTACTGGAGTTTGACCCGCATGGATACAAAACTTTGCTAAATGCTGTTGGTGATGTAGATAGATAAATCCTGAAGTCATCAATGAGAGAATTATACTGAGAACAGAATGTTCTGAACCTCAAGAGCCTCCAAATTCAAACCGGTAAACCCACTGGCATATAAACAACTTTTTAACTTAGCTTGATAGGGGAAGAGCAGAGCGCTTTTATTTCCTTTTTAATTACACATTATTTTTTAATCTAAGCCTGTAACTTAGTTTAGGGTATTGCTTTTATCAATATTCAATTAGACAAAATTAAATTTTGACTGAAGTCTGCAGCTTTTATGTGTATTTAATTAAACAATATTATTTTTCAAAATGAGCAGAGGTAGTTGGTCAGTGTTGATATGTGGGCTGCGGAACTCTGTGGTAAGGAATTAACAAAAAAGTTGGGCCACCTCACTTGCATTGGATTGTAGTAAATGTGATGCTTTTGAAAAAAGTGAGGCTGCTGAGGTGAAAAAAAATGGCAACACAATCATTCAGATTGTCTTTTATTTAAAGAAAGCTTGCAGTTTGGAAAGTTGAGGTTTGTAGGCGGTGCAGTTGTTTTTTTGAAGGGTATGTCTCAGCTCCTGGTGTCTGCGTGTCGATGCTATCAGGCGAAGTGTAAAAGTGAGCGCCTGTAGTGCAAGTGTTGGAGGCGCGGTTGTCCATGTGGGGCTGTGTCATTGGTTTGTAGCAGACCCCGCCCGCGGAGCCGAGCAGGATCGCAGCAGAGCCGAGCAAGTCCCCCCTCCTGCCCGGCTCCTCGCTCTACAACTCCATTATTTTGGGGGGAGACGAGGAAGCCCGATCGCTGCTTCCATCCACCTAGAGCAACACACACACACACACGATAGTGGCGGTCGCCGAGGATTTGGGCAGGAAACCCGCCTGGATCGCTCTCTCTCTCTCTGCGAGAAGAAGCCGCCGCCGCTGCTGAGGGATCGGCTCCGCCGCTCGGATCTTACAGGCTGTAGTTGGAGGATTAAGTTTATTTTTTTTTGATGTGGACCAGCTGTCCGGAGAGAGCCGATGGCAAACGTGTGCGAGGACGCCAAGTGATGGAGATGGTGACGATGGTGCCGGGGCACAGGCTGTAACTTGGCGCTGGGCAGCGAGCAGAGGTACCGGTGTTTTGTGCGAGCGGCGGCTGCTCTCCCTCCCCGCAGCGAGCCGGATCGGCCGCCCCTTTCCCCACCTCTCCCGTCCCCGCCCTCTCTCCTCCTCCTCCTCCCACCCCATCATCCCATCCACTGCCCACCTCAACCCACAGTCTCATCCCTCCTCCCTCACCCATTCCTTCTCCTCCCTACTTGCCCCACCTCATCCTCCCCACCCACACACTTTCTCACCCCTTCCCCCACACACTCACCCTCTGCCCCCCCCATACACACTGCCTCCCACCCCATCCACATTGTTCCCCACCCCACACCCTGCCGCCCAATCCCATCCCACACACTCTCCCTCCCCATCCCACACACTGCCCTCCCATCCCACACACTCTCCCTCCCATCCCACACACTCTCCCTCCCCATCCCACACACTGTGCCCCACACACACTGCCCCCCCACCCCACACACTGCCCCCCCCACCCCACACACTGCCCCCCAACGCCACACACTGCCCCCCCCACCCCACACATTGCCCCCCAACCCCACACACTGCCCCCCACCCCATACATTCTGGCCGCTCACCCCACACACTCTGCCCCACACTCCACACACTACTGCCCCATCCCACCCACACACTCTCCTCCCCACCCCACACACTGCCCCCCCACCCCACACATTCTGCCCCGCACCCCACACATTGCCCCCAATCCCACACACACTGCCCCCCCACCCAACACATTCTGCCCCACCCCACACACTCTTTCCCGCCATCCCACCCCACCCCCCTCTTCCCACTCTTCCTACCCCATCCCCTCTCTCTGCCCACCCATTCTCCACTCTCTGCCCACCCCCTCTCTTGCCCACCCTCCCCCCTCTCTCTCGCCCACCCTCCCCCCTCTCTCTCGCCCACCCTCCCCCCTCTCTCTCTCCCCCATCCTCCCCCCTCTCTCTCTCCCACCCTCCCCCCTCTCTCTCTCCCACCCTCCCCCCTCTCTCTCTCCCACCCTCCTACCTCTCTCGCCCACCCTCCACCCTCTCTCTCGCCCACCCTCCACCCTCTCTCTCGCCCACCCTCCACCCTCTCTCTCGCCCACCCTCCACCCTCTCTCTCGCCCACCCTCCCCCCTCTCTCTCGCTCACCCTCCCCCCTCTCTATCGCCCACCCTCCCCCCTCTCTCTCTCGCCCACCCCTCTCTCTCGCCCACCCTCCCACCTCTCTCTCTCGCCCACCCTCCCACCTCTCTCTCTCGCCCACCCTCCCACCTCTCTCTCTCGCCCACCCTCCCACCTCTCTCTCTCGCCCACCCTCCCACCTCTCTCTCTCGCCCACCCTCCCACCTCTCTCTCTCGCCCACCCTCCCACCTCTCTCTCTCGCCCACCCTCCCACCTCTCTCTCTCGCCCACCCTCCCACCTCTCTCTCTCGCCCACCCTCCCACCTCTCTCTCTCGCCCACCCTCCCACCTCTCTCTCTCGCCCACCCTCCCACCTCTCTCTCTCGCCCACCCTCCCACCTCTCTCTCTCGCCCACCCTCCCACCTCTCTCTCTCGCCCACCCTCCCACCTCTCTCTCTCGCCCACCCTCCCACCTCTCTCTCTCGCCCACCCTCCCACCTCTCTCTCTCGCCCACCCTCCCACCTCTCTCTCTCGCCCACCCTCCCACCTCTCTCTCTCGCCTTCCCTCCCCCCCCTCTCTCGCCCCCACCCTTCCCCCTCTCTCTCGCCCACCCTCCTCCCTCTCTCTCGCCCACCCTCCCCCCTCTCTCTCGCCCACCCTCCCCCCTCTCTCTCGCCCACCCTCCCCCCTCTCTCTCGCCCACCCTCCCCCCTCTCTCTCGCCCACCCTCCCCCCTCTCTCTCGCCCACCCTCCCCCTCTCTCTCGCTCCCCCTCCCCCTCACCCTTCCCCCTCTTTCTCGCCCCCACCCTCTCAATCTTGCCCACATCTCCTCTTTCCCCATCTCGCCCACCCCTTTCTCTCTTGCCCATCACTCCCCTCCCTTGCCCAAGCCCTCCCTCCTCTCTCTCTTGCCCCCCCATCTCCCACCCTCTCTGCCCCCCCATCTCCCACCCTCTCTGCCCCCCCATCTCCCACCCTCTCTGCCCCCCCATCTCCCACCCTCTCTGCCCCCCCCCATCTCCCACCCTCTCTGCCCCCCCCATCTCCCACCCTCTCTGCCCCCCCCATCTCCCACCCTCTCTGCCCCCCCCATCTCCCACCCTCTCTGCCCCCCCCATCTCCCACCCTCTCTGCCCCCCCCATCTCCCACCCTCTCTGCCCCCCCATCTCCCACCCTCTCTGCCCCCCCATCTCCCACCCTCTCTGCCCCCCCATCTCTCTTGCACGCCTCCACCCCCCCTCTCCCCTCTTGCCCACTCCTCCCCTCGCTTGCTCACCCCATCCCCTCCCCTCTTGCCCACCCCACCCTCTGCCCCCCTCCCCCCCAGTGTCTATCTGCCCCCGACCCCCACCCTCTCTCTCTCTGCCCCCCCCACCCTCTCTCTCTCTTTGCCCCCCCCCCACCCTCTCTCTCTCTTTCTCCGCCCCCCCACCCTCTCTCTCTCTCTCTCCGCCCCCCACCCTCTCTCTCTCTCTCTCCGCCCCCCCACCCTCTCTCTCTCTCTCCGCCCCCCCACCCGCTCTCTCTCTCTCTCCGCCCCCCCACCCCGTGTGAGTGATCAGGTCCAGGTGTTGTCGCCCGTTCAGGAGCTTACTCCGACCCTCGAGGCCCCCTCTGGGCAGATGGCTGGCTGCCCCGGCGGGGCTCTCCGTGGGGCCCGGCTCCAGCACGCCCGCCGCCGGCAGAGCCTCAGTCGCGGCTGTGAGAAGGTGGTTTTGTAAATTGTGATCGAGGTCAACAAACTAAGCAGCCGCCCAAGGCCGGCGGGCGGCCCGGGGACTATCCCGGGAGAGAGTGGGATGGGAAGGTCACTGTCCCGGGAGAGGCCCGGGCTGCCCGGTGTAGTTGGTGCCGGGATGTGATGGACAACATCAGCCCAGGGTTCCCGCTCTTCACATCCCAGAGCTGCAGCCGGGCCTGTGATGATCGACGGGACGAGAGTGACCCCGGCTTCACCCCTCACCTATCCCCTTTACCCTTCCCTCTGGAAAGTTCCCCCTGAGCCGGGATGGGCCGGACCCGGCTTGTCAATCCCTTGCCCCACTCTCTCCACAAACCATGTGTAAAAAGTCCTCCTGTCTTTTTTTTAAGAAGAGGGAAACTCAATAACTTTCCACTGCGAAGGAGCTTTTACAAAAAAACACCCATCGATTTTTAAATTGCTTTGAAGTGTTTTCAGTTTTAGGAGTCGACCATTTTGACATTCAGAATTTTCTGATCTGAAGTCTAACTTGCCAAAAGAACACATGCCTCTCTGATGGATGTCTTTCTCCACACAGCACTGTGATTGTGAGTGACTAACACTATTGCATAAAGTGGCATAGTTATAAAGTTTGATGTTTTAAATGTAGGAAACAGTCTTTTGTTACAAACCAGGCTTCATTAAATCAACACACATCAATGTGTGTTCTAAACAGAGCCCCTTTTCCCCCCAAGTTTTATAAAACAACACCAGGATTATCATTTTTTTCAATTTAAAAAATGTAGTGACATTTAAATACAAACAATCCAGGGTTAGCGAGAAGCACTTTTTTTTCACTGCTTCGCACTTGGCAAGCTGAGGGTGGTGCACAGATATTAATCCAGGGTTATGTATGGTCAGTGAGTACTGCTTGTTGAATAATGTATTTATTCTGTAGTCTTTTCCTTATGAATTAATTGATTTTGTATGGTTTATTGATTACTAATAAAACATAAATACAGTATGGAAGTTCCAATAAGTGACCTTTGACCCATGCAGGATATGGGCCTGAACTTGGTATTGTGTGTGTTTGCCAGGTGTTTGGTGCAGATATCTTTCAGGATACATAATGTGTAACAGTTAGCATTATCCAGACAATAGACACTTTGTCAGATTATATCATTGGTAAATGATTAAATAGTGATGTGAAATAACCTAACACGTAATCTTAAGAGTTTTCTTCCCAGTTGAACAAGGCAAGGTGAAATATGATGAATTAGTAATAGAAATATTGGTTAATTTCACAAATAGATTTACATCAGACTCTGAGTTTGTTGTATAATTAAGATAAAATGGCTTTAGAGTTTGACTTTTACAGTAACCCAGCTGTGCTGTTCAATAGAGATTGATTTAGGAAATTTCAAAGCTGCTTGATTATTCTTTAAATTACTTGGTGATATATTAGTGAGATTAAAATGACTTTCAAATGTACTGTAAATGATCAATCTAATGCCATAGATTCTTAAAATCAAGGGAGGATGCGGTTTAAATCTTACTGTTCCAATGAAAAGGGACTTTAGAAAGTAGACACTGGCACAACATTACTAACCCATTTTGGTCATCAGGAAAGCTGCAGAGGTTCGACACTTCTTGATAGTTTTCATACTTTTCCATGTGGGGGACCCCTGCAAATAGTGACATGCTCGTAGAGAGATCCCTCCCACTTCCCCGTTCTAACTTTCAAAAAACATATCAGCTACTCCAAGGAAACAGTGCTATCACTGGAGAAAATGCTTTTAAAAAATCCGTATGCGGGAGCATGTTAAATGGGTCGCTAATTAGTTGTGAAGTAAGAGATAGAGTGGTGACAAAAGGAACATTCTCTGATTGGTGGGAGTTGACAAGTGGTCTTCCCCAGGGTTCTGTCCTTGGGCCTCAGATTTCACCATGTATTAATGACTTGGATGAAGGAATAGAGAGATGTATATTCAAGTTTACAAATGACATTAACTTAGAAGGCACAGTAAATTGGGTAGATGTGAGTGGACAAAACTATGGCAGATTGAGTTCAATGTGGGCAAGTGTGAAGCCAGCCACTTTGGATTTGAGCAAGACAAATCAGAATATTTTTCTTAATGGGGAGTGACTCGGAGCTGTGGAGGTGCAAAGCGATTTAGGTGTCCATGTTCTTAAATCACTAATACCCTAGTGCACAGATATGAAAAGCAATCAAAAGGCTAATGGAATGTTGGCCCCTATCTCAAGGGAGTTGGATTACAAAGAGGAGAAAATTAAGATTCCGTTGTACAAAGCCTTGCTCAAACCCCATCTGGAGTACTGTGTTCCGTTTTGGGCATCGCACCTCAGGGAAGATATATTGGTCTTGGAAGGGGTGCAGAGCAGATTCATCAGATTGAAATTGGAGCTAAAAGGGTTAAATTATGAGGTTCCATAGACTTGATTTCGATTCCTTTGAGTTTAGGAGACTGAGGGGTGAGTTAATTGAGATGTTTAAAATGATAGGGTAGATACAGAGAAATTATTTTCTTTAGTGGGTGAATCCAGAATATAATAACATTAGAAATAGGCCAGTTCGCAGTGAAATCTGGAAGCACTTCTTCCACACACATACGGTTGTGGAAATCTGGAATTCTCTCCCAAAAGACTGTGGATGCTGGGTTAATTGAAATTTCCAAGACTGAGATTGATAATTGTTGTTAGGGAAGGGAATCAAGGCAAGTGGAAAAAAGGTGGGTAAATGGAATTGAGGTACAGACCAGCCATGATCTAATAAAATGGTGAACCAGATTTTGGGAGGCTGAATGGTCTACTCCTGTTCGCATGTTCCTATAGGGAGGGAGTAGTTGGGTGGTGATTCTTCTGGGTTTTTCTTGTGTACCTGTGATGGTCAGGTTGAATGGAGCTAGTTCGGTCGGTGTCTGATCTCTCACCCAAAGATTCATTTACCCATGAGGGTGGGGTAAGAGGGGAGGTGCAAATCAAACAAGTGAATTGCTATAAATGTACTATCAATTTTCTCCCACACCATCTGTTTCCTGAAGGCTCTGGCTGTTGCTTGGGTACAATTAAACAGAGCCCTCCGGTCCTCTTCACATGAGCCTGACAGGCTGTTTGATCAGGCAGGACATTGCAGTTTATTCCTTTAGTGATCAATGGACAGTGATCAGGAATGAGAACCTTGGCTCCTCTAATTCAGGGGGCACTCCGACCAATTGTAGCATCCCTACTGTTGTCCTGGCTGTGATCAACTTAGTGAGTGAAACTGGGAGTTAAACCTGGCGACGTTTTGGTCTGTGTGGCTTATTGCTACACTGGGCTTTGCCTTTATCCACAACCCATCGGAAGAACTCTTGCTATAAATAAATTTTAATAATTTGTTGTGCAGACAGAGTAAGATTGTTCTTTCCACTCACTTGAAATGCGTGTGTTTAATTCAGTTGTTAAATTTAGGTCATTTAATTTGCAGTGTTGTGAAAATACTCAGATCTGTCTCTCTGATATTTCTAATTCATAATTAAGAAATCCAGATTCAGCATCAGGCTTAATTTATACTGTAATCCACCAGGACCAGACTGTTGTATTGTTTCTGATGTTTTTTAAGTATATGTATTTTGGTTTTATGGTTTTATGAAAGGGAAATCGTGTTTGACAAATTTGTTAGAGTTTTTTGAGGATGTAACGAGCAGGGTGGATAAAGGGGAACCAGTAGATGTAGTGTATTTGGATTTCCAAAAGGCATTCGATAAGGTGCCACATAAAAGGTCACTACACAAGATAAGAGCTCAAGGTGTTATGGGTAATATATTAGCATGGATAGAGGATTGGCTAATGGAATGTTGGTCTTTATTGCAAGGGAGATGGATTATAAAAGTATAAAAATCTTTCTACAACTACACAGTGCATTGGTGAGACCACACCTAGCGTACTACATACAGTTTTGGTCTCCATATTTAAAGAGGATATACTTGCATTGGACGCAGTTCAGAGAAGGTTCACTAGGTTGAAGGGTTGTAATATGAGGAAAGGTTGGGCCTGTACTCATTGAAGTTTAGAAGAATGAAAGTTGATCTTATTGAAACATACAGGATTCTGAAGGAGCTTGACAGGGTAGATGCTGAGAGGATGTTACCCCTCGTGGGGGAATCTAGAACTAAGGGACATAGTTTCAGAATAAGGAGTCGCTCATTTAAGATGGCGATACGGAGGAATTTCTTATCTCAAAGAGTCATGAATCTTTGGCATTCTCTACCCCAGAGAGCTGTGGAGGCAGAGTCATTGAATATATTCAAGGCTGAGATAGACAGATTCTTGAACTATAGGGGAGTCAAGGGTTATGGGGAACAAACAAGAAAGTGGAGTTGAGGCCAAGATCAGATCAGCCATGATATTGAATGGCGGAGCAGGCTCGAGGGGCCATATGGCCTACTCCTGCTCCTATTTCTTACGTTATTATGTATTTTCAACTGCTTCACTAATTAATTTAAAGGGGTATATAAGGATAGAAATCTGTCCAAGTATGAAAAAAAATCTTCTGAATGCACGTTATTTTGAAAATATCTCACTGTTCAGACAATTAACTTTGTTTTGATAGTGGTTGCTGGGGTGACTTCAAAACAGATGAGAAATGCAACTTGGGTGAATAAGAAAAAGAAATTTACAGTTGGATGTGAGAAAAAGAAGCATCACAAAGCATTATGCAGTCGTGACGGTCAATAATTATTCCAGACAAAATGTTTGCTGCTATTCTGAAGCTCTGTTTGTGCAACAGTTGCATTAGCACTATCCAGAGCAAATCAGCAGCTTCCTAGGGCTTCACTCAAACAGTTTACATGTCTTAACTACAAGTTTTACATCTTCAAGGAAGTACATTTTACTTAGCTACTCTTCGGTCTCTGGATACTGGTTGACATCCATTGGTGTGCTCGCATCCAATGGGAGGGAAGTGGCGATTTCCCCCATTGTATCTCGCTGGTCCTGCTGGTAGGGAGTTGTGTGTCGGGTTAACAACCTACCTACGTAGAAAGGGTCTTTATTATGGGAAGAACCCAGAGCATGATCTGTTGGATGTAAAAAGAAAGCGGTGAAAGAAATGGGTTGCCTCATGTGCCGCTCTGGCTCTTAATGTGGTTGTTGTATAAAAAAAAATGAAGCACAGTAAAATGATTGTGTATAACAGGACTTCAGATAGGATGGAAGATGTTGAAAGTGGAACTTTAGGCATTTTATTATTTTTCCATTTATATTTTTCTTAGTCTTTAATGTTTTTTAGACTCTCAATGTTGCCTCCCACCACTGAAGTTGTTCCTTTAACAGAAGGGATAGCTGCATTCTTCCCCATGATTGCTGCCCACACTCTTGTCTTGATCAGCTGTTAGAAGTTTTACTTCTGTGAAACCCAACTAATCCTGCTAGTTTCTTTCTCCTGGAGATGAACTAACATTTCAGCAAGGACTGTGACTGTCAACAGACATGAAGCTTGCTAAGTGCGTGTGTAGGCAGTAGTTGAGGCTTGATCTCCTGAGTTGGCATTTCATCATTCTGTCAACTCAGCTGTACCACGGAGCTGCCCTTCACTTCAGTTTTCATGCTACATCCGCCGTACCCGAATCTAACATCCCCTCTCGCAGCTTCTATTATCTCTGAATCGATGTGCAATCCCCTTCCCTCCGCTTTACTATCCTCCTTGCTACATTTTTCCACATCTTCCAAAGCCTCTTAAGACTCATATTTGATGTACCTTTATTTTGTTAAAGATGCCATGTAAATGCAAGTTGTTGTTGATTAATCAAATCAGCATGGGCCACAGTAAAGCAGAGCAACTGGTAAATGGTTGATTTAAGAGGAGAACTGTCTTTAATCAAGTTAAATGAGGTTATGTTTTAAAATATATCTGGAAAAAATGGCAAAAAATGAATGTGTGTGTGTGCATCAGAATGCTGGATATTGGCAGATGTGTAATGTGTTTGATTTTTCATTTTTTTTGCCATTTTTTCCACCAAGGTGAAAAACACCCCTATTGAAAGTAACAGCAAAATACTGCGGATGCTGGAAATCTGAAATAAAACCAGAAAATGCTGTAAACACTCAGCAGGTCAGGCAGCATCTATGGGGAGAGAAACAGTTAACGTTTCAGGTCGATGACCTGTTATCATTATATTGAAAGTAAGTTGCGTTAAGACCGCTTGACGGGCCAGCTGGGATGATTGTATCAGTGTAAATTCACCACAACAGGTTTGGTTGTGGAACTTGGTCATGTCATACTGTCAGGAATCCTGAGTTTAGAGAATTTGGATTACTTATTTAGAGTTCTCTATTTGCAGATTTATGGTTATAAATAGTATCTGAATTACTCAGTTCCTTCTGCACTAATTCAACTTCCATTTGCACTCTAAGGCTGTTAATTCAGTGAGTGACTGCCAGTTTTTAAATTGTTGCTTGACTAGATCCTTGAACAGAAAAAGCACAAAAAAGACTTTTCTGAACCTGCTTGTTTTAAAAGATTAGCTGCAAGCAGCAGCCAATGCATCTGACTCAAAGTGGAAATGGAACCCACTCTCAACTTTTTCCATTTAAAAAGGAAAGAGGGAGTTTGAATCCCAGTGTCCCCAGGAGTTTGTGCACTGGCTTCTTCCGCTGTAGTCTAGTGTGTCCCACACGGGCTTTTTGGATAGAGGAGAAATCTTTTCTCATTATTCAGACAGAGCTCCAAGTGGGCTGTCAATCTATAATTGATATCCTTCAGGGAGACATCCTTTTGGATGGAGAACCTATTCATTTGGGGAACGCTTTTCATGGCCTCAGGACGTCCCAAAGTGCTTTACAACCAGTCAAGAAGCATTTTTGAAGTGTAGTCACTATTGTAATGTAGGAAACATGGCAGCCAATTTGTGCACAGCAAGCTCCCACAGACAACAACAACAACAACTTGTATTTATATAACGCCTTTAACATACTGGAATGTCCCAAGGCGCTTCACAGGAGTATTATGAGATAAAAAATTTTGACACCGAGCTGCATAAGTAAAAATTAGCGCAGGTGACCAAAAGCTTGGTTAAAGAGGTATGCTTTAAGGAGCGTCTTGAAGGAGGAAAGAGAGGCAGAGAGGTTTAGGCAGGGAATTCCAGAGATTGGGGCCTGAACAACAGAAGGTACTACCGGTCACCAATGGTTGAGTGATTATAATCAGCAATGCTAAAGAAGGCAGAATTAGAGGAGCACAGACATCTCGGGGGGGGGGTGGGGGGTGCGTTGTAGGGCTGGAGAAGATTACAGAGATAGGGAGGGGCGAGCCCATGGAGGGATTTGAAAATAAAGATGAGAATTTTGAAATCGAGGCATTGCTTAAACGGAACCCAATGTAGGTCAGTGAGCACAGGGGTGATGGGTGAACGGAACTTGGTGCGAGTTAGGACGCGGGCAGCCGAGTTTTGGATCATCTTTTGCTTACATAGGGTAGAATGTGGGAGGCCGGCCAGGAGTGCAATGAAATCCCCAGATGTAGCAATGAAATAAATGACCAGATAATCTATTTTAATGATGATGGTTGAGGGATATGTATTGGCCAGGACACCAGGGAGAACTCCCCTGTTCTATGAATAGTGGCATGGGATCTTTTACATCCACCTTACGGTAACCAACATCCCACTCCCTCAGCATTGCACTCCGGAGTGTCAGCATAGATTTGGTGCTCAAGTCCTTGGAGTGGGACTTCATCCCCCAACCTTCTGGCTCAGAGGCTGCCACTGAGCCACAGCTCAGGCGGGCATTTTGAATTGGATTCCATTCTTTTTGTAGCTTGTTTTAATGCTGATCAACATAGACTGAAAGCTAAGAGTAGCTATCACATCCTCATATGGCCAGTTTCCCAGTCAATAGATGTCGTTTTCTCACAGTGCATATAAAGAGTTCTTTATTTTTCTATTATAAAATTTAGCATTTTAAATAGGAGTGTGAAAGGTGCCCTGCTTGTGCTCTACCCTTTTAAACAACAGTTTCACCTGTGTAGTATGAAGTGACCACTTGATTCAAAAGCCACTTTCTATATTTTTCCCATTCAAACTGACTGCAGGTTGCTTGCCTCATTTACTAACCGGCATTTTGAATACAGCCATTCACGGATTCATGCTAAAGTGGAACAAAAATAACCGTTTATTTGAGGGATTTGTAATTAATTAATTTTGAAGTGTAAATTCCACATGGTTCAGAGGAAGCGCTAAATGAATAATGAATGCTTTATACAAGGAATTTTAATGTTTTTTTTTACTGGTTCACTTCGAATGGATTACAATGAGATTTGCAGTAATGTAGTGATGAATGAATTTAGAAAAGTTACAGTAACCCCACGCAGATACACTTCCAAGATTGATGCAAGTACAATCAACCCATTTTCTACTGTTTTTAGTTATTTATTTTCTTGGGCCAAACAAAGACTGCACTGTTTGATAGTTGCCTGCAGCTGTGTGTTGTATGTCCAACATTTTGTGAATTATGATTAAAGCCAACAGGTGCTCAAGTATTCTTCTGTTATTAAAAGATGTTATCTCACTCCAGCATGATATGAAATTTATTACTGGTGTGGTACCAAATTACTGCCGGAGCAAGTTATTCCTTTCAATTGCAAATTAACTCTGCAGTATTCTAAGGAGTTGTGCAGCACTTAAGTCCTGTTTAAAACATTACAAGATGGAATGAGAAAAGGGCTTTCACTACATCAAACCCATTTCTTCCACTGGCCATATACAGTCCTTCCTGCCCCACCTATTTAATCCCCCATGGGAACGTTTTGATCCCTAAAAATAATCAAGCACCAGAATATCTGTATATCTATCACTTAACCCTGGGTGGCTGCCCACCATATTTCACCGTTCCATTCCCCCCTGCCCCTTTTCAATAGCAGAAGAGACATGTCCCCATGTCCTATTGAGTATTTGACTGTCTTGGTCTGTATTTACTCTGTGTATGCGACCCTGTTTGTGGGCAACATCAGATTGTCTTTATGGACGATGGAGAATCTGATGCATTTGATTTAGACTAACTGTG
Source organism: Pristiophorus japonicus (assembly GCF_044704955.1). NCBI lineage: Eukaryota > Metazoa > Chordata > Chondrichthyes > Pristiophoridae > Pristiophorus > Pristiophorus japonicus. The sequence continues at coordinate 275,297,118 of NC_091979.1, read as the reverse complement.
ACTCACTGGTGAAAGAAATAACGTGTGGGTGCAAAACAGCCTTTTGCATGCAATTCTTTATCTCCGCCTAACGGACGTCTAAGCTGGTGATATACCGTAATGTGAAGAGAGAAGCGAAAGAATGCTCGTGTGTAATGAGAGGACTTAAACACCCTTGGCAAATGTGATGATTATCATTACATCAAAATTTAAAAACACAAGTTAGTTTTAATCCAAACAAAATTATCCACATTTATGCAAGGAGAATATATAACGGGAAGGAAAAGAATAATCAGTTTGTTAATTGTAAGAAGGAATGTTGTACGACACTTTTATTAATTGCACATTATAGTCTAGATTTTATTGCTAGTGATATTGGTTGACAAATGTTTAACGTGTTTATATGACATTCTGATGGCTGATATTTTAGTAGAGATGTTAATTTTATGCATTATCTGAAATGGGTTACTGCCTCTGCTTAAACAATGTATGAAGAATGTCATACAAATGCCTTGCGCGTTCATTTGCTATTACTGACCAACAGTAATGTGCTCTTTTCTTTAGTGAGAGATAGATTGAATTTAACAATGCTCCATGCTGTCTATTCTCAACTTAAAACGCTAATACTATTAAGTGATCATTTGACAAGTGAAGCTTGAAAATCTTCAGTTTAGATATCCAACATGTTAATTATTTTCTACTGTTAATGTTTTGGGCTGTGTTTAACAAAGTTGAGGGGCATTAACTTTGGAGCAGATCCTCTGAAGGTGACACTGATCTTTTGAAGTCTGTAACCTATAATCAGGAATGAAGCTAGGAAGATTTTATGCAGAGAGCTATTTTCCTCCGCGAAGACTTATTATATTACCAGTGCTATTATATTACCAGTGAAATGTAAATGTTTGTCTGTTTTTATTTTGCAACAAAATGAACTAACTGGCAGATTTAGTTTATTTTGGTAATGATTAGAGTGGAGCAATGCTTTAAGCAACTGCATCCCATGACTTTTATGACACAAATTTTTAACATTCATCAAAATGTTACTACCCTGAAAAATAATATAGATTATAAAAAAGTGATGTATAGAGAGTATGTCACGACCATTTTTGGAATCTGTTTTTTATTTCCATGGGTGAGACTGACCAGATGACCCATGAATGCTAAATGAGTTCAGCTATGTTCAGCTTGGAAATGCAAATCATAATTTATTATCGGAATAATAAATAAATTATTCGACATGATTTGAATAAGTTTCAAATCATTTTTAATTCAAGGATCTTAATGTGAACTGTTGAAATGGATGAGAGCTTTACAACCCATTTTTATTCCAACGCAAGTGGTTGCATGATTGTACTGATTCTGTTGCTCCTGAACCTATTCCGTTTACACTGTAGTGCAAGGTGGGTTCGGCAACAACAGAACCTCTGCCATGGATAAGTTTTGCAGAGGTAGCACCAAACTATAGCTGCGATTTTGTGCTTCTGATTGGGAAGGACCTTCCTTTATACTGGGGTCGAGATCTATAAAGGGCAGCTATTGTGCAAAAATACTGCTGATGAGTTGACAGTGCCATCCCACGTTAAAAGAATCCACGCACAGGCATCTTCCACCCTTCATTATGTAGTTCGGGAGCTAGAATGTCAGGTCCCTCATTGAAATGCCTGTGAACTCATCACTTTTTGGTGTGGAAGCAGGTCATCCTCGATACGAGGTACTGCCTAATACTATACTATACTTTTGTTATTCGTGGCACTTTCTCATCGGGAGCTCCCAGTGAAACCCCTTCTAAGGGAAGTTTGGTTGTCCCTGGAGTACTGGTATCGGGTTTTTTGCATAACTGGGTTGCCTCTGGTGATGTTTTTGTCACTGGAGACACCCCTATAAGGGAAAGGAGATCTGAAACTACGCTTTTATGTTGTGTGAGGTCTTGTCTATCCAGAAGTTGATGGTCATCATCTTAAATAGTCCCTAAATAGATTCAGGAATACAGTTTATGAGACTGTGACAGCACCAAAAATAATTTGATTTACCAGTGAGTCATGGAGCCACCATGAACCATTAACTTAGTGACTCACCATGAGCCTTAATACATAAATAAAACTGTTCAAATCCATCAGTAACTGTTGTGTGGAAATAAAGGCTGTGCTTACTATTCAGTCCAGTGCTACAGGCACTAAGTGTTGCACAGCGGATAACAATGAATTTCAACAAGGTACTTTATTGAGTTGGAGACCTATAAAGAAGCCATTAGCCCTGTGATGCATTGCTGAAACAAATTGTGTTTGGGTGGCTCAGGATGGGGCTTTGGGTTTCAGTTGTGGGGACTGATGGACGAGCACAAGGTTCTCTTTACCCCTGCTCCCAATACCAAGCTCAAGTGGCCATTATTCATCTGTGAGCCTTGACCATCAATTTGGCAGGCTGTTGGAACCACAAGTGAGATCGCAGCCAAGCCTGTTGACATCCTTGCCTGATAGTCACACACATGCACTTCCAGCTGGAGTCACTGGGTCGTAGTCATGAGTGGGAATCCTGTCAGATTTTTACTTCCCTTTATGATGGGGCACTGTGGTCGATGGTGGCAGTCCAAGCTGTGGGCATCAACCTCCATTTAATTGGGATCTTCCTGACCTGTGCGGCTTTCTATATTTCTCGTAAAAATGCTTAAATTTAATTTGCCAGTTTAGTGTGGTGATAGAGGCCAGAAGGTCCCAGGTTGGATTCCTTGTCCCTGGCGAGTTACTACACTCTGCACACCTGGGCTGGGAATCAGCTCATAGTTGCTATCCATGACCCCTGCTGGAACGTACGCAGGGATGTACATTGGATGAGGATAGTAATAGCTTGTTGTCTAGGCTAACACCCAAAAAGAATGGCTACTTGGATAAGGTACTGGAGGACTGCGAGTGCTTATAGAGCTATACCACAGCAAGAGCTAGGAGAGTGGAATGCGAAAAAATTTGGAGGAGGGGAGGAATGTACTAATTTGTAGTTTTTTTCATAATACATTTTTTCATTAGAGTATTAACTTTTCTCCATTTTTTTCATATTGTGACATTATCCATTTAGTTGTCTTAGGAAATACTTAGATTAAAGTTTGCCATTAAGATTGATTATCATTCATTTTCCCATTTTCTTTCACCATGTCTGGTTTGCTGATCTAATCAACAGCCATCAAATTCCCTATTGATCAGACAGATTGGACAGCAGAAGGCACCATTTTGGGAGATAAAAGTACCAAAGTAATAAATTCAACACTGAACAAAACGTTTCATAATTTCAGGATTTTTTTGGTGTGTGATCTACTTTGCATTCATTAGAAATAAAAGCCTCAGAAGAGAGATGGAAGTGTTTACATTCAGGAAAAGCTTTGGGAGGTGGGCGCACCTTTTGTCTCCGTGGACACTGCTTAATTGGATAGAAGTCTCTCGTTCCGATGTTAGTCAATTAAGGGAGCTGTACAGTCGTGATTTTTTTTGAACATGTTATAAAAGTAACTGAAAATTGTGAGGTTGAGTAGCTTTAAGCACAGTGGTGTTTCCTAGGCTGCTGTTTTTGTTGTGAATAGAGCAATTTGTAATTTGAGCAGTCATAAAAAAGTGCGTGTTAATTGGTGATTAATGACTGTTTCTCCTTGTCTAAATAATCCTGATGGGCGTAATTCACAAATTTACAAAAACACAGGTCACTCCGTGTACTTTTGTGGAATGTTATTGGAATATTTTGTCCGTTTGTCTTGGAGAAATGTAATCAGTGGGATCTCTTCTGGAGAGAGACAAAATATCTGAGTGTGCGGTGGTCCTACCAGTTTTCATTCTGATTAGCACTGCACCAGTGGATGTGATGTGTGGCACCTGTCAGGTAACCTGTAGTCCACACCCTCACATCTTTTGATTATTATTGCTAATTAGTCAACACCATGGATCATTCAACATTAGTCTGTAAAAAAAAAATAACTTCCCGTAAGTGAGACCAAGTGCATTCATCTTTACTCATGCTTCAGGAAATCAACCATGACGTATCGATGATTATTCCGTACTGTTTTTAGACATGAGTGATGTGTAAGCACTAATTTCCCAGTGTGCAGGGAATGCCTCATATCCTCAACAGGTCAAGGGGCGAAATCTGCACTTTTGTTTTGTCTGCTATAGTGACAATTGTGTGGCATCAATGACGTTTCATGTTGAGTGCCATACTCCGTCTCTCTCTGAAGGCCGAGCCAGCCATTACTGCCAGCATTAAATTTATTCTGTAAAATGTTGTCATGATCTGTTTAAAAATGTATCATCAATATTCTGTAAATGCGGGTATAGTGTACGTATTGATTCCGTTGAATTGACTATCGCTGTGAATTGAACAGGAATTAAAAATCTCAACCTGTTTTCTATATGCACCTATTCTGTTCACTGCTGTTAACTCGATAATGTGTGCTGTCTTCTCTTAATGCAATGAGTGAGTATTCCTTTTTGTGAAGATTACACATTTGAACATATTTAGAGCCCAAATTGCACCTTCTGCGTTACCAGACATGCCAATATATGAAGTCTGGAATGTGATTCACTCAGGCCTGACGATTCAATAAATAGACAATTGTAATAAAACTGAATGAGACCAGCTGAGGACTAGGAGCATGGGGAGGAATTGGGTTCATTTCCACCGTGTATTACAGATGAGGGGAAAATGCCACCTAAATGCTTTGTCAAAAATGTCGTTTCAAGCTGAAAATTCTAAACCTGGTGCATTTTCTTTGTGCTTGTTGTCTTTTTGTTCTAGTTTTCATCAAGAAAATGAATCTTTGTGGGGAGGGGGGAGGGGAAAGGCCACAGGAGAAACAGACTTACTTCTTGGATGCTGTCTGTGTGTTTTAATGAATGAACTTTAGATGTTTTGTCTGAATAAGCAGTTGCTAGTGATGTTCCATTGGGATGGGGACGGAAAATGAGTTTGGATTTTTGTAGTTTTGTTGATTTTAAATAGAAAAAAACCCGAACATTTTCACAGAGCTTTATACATTGGGATTATATTGATGAAAAGCTACTGATGCAAATCCTCATAAAGGAGTTTCAACACTGCATACTAAATCACAGCAAGTTTCAGAATTCATGCAATGAAACTGTTGGTACTTTGGAGAATCGTTCATGAAAATTGCATACGAAATTGTGCATCAGAAAATTATTCTTGTATTTCATCTTCCATATTTCACCTTATCCTTTGATCAGCTCAGTCACTTAAAAAATGTCCCAGAGTACAAGAGGTTCAACAGAATCTGTGGGAGTGAGTCCAGATTCTGAAGAAAGCTTTTCATCCCTGAAGTACACCACACCTCAGGTGACGGATGATCGTGTGACATATAAATCACTGCAGAAAAGCGTACCTACGCATCCTGGAAAACTGTGTAAACATCCAAAGCAAAATGATTGGTTAATGTTTATATATATATTCCATAAGAACATAAGAAATAGGAACAGGAGTAGGCCATACGGCCCCTCGAGCCTGCTCCGCCATTCAATAAGATCATGGCTGATCTGATCATGGACTCAGCTCCACTTCCCTGCCCACTCCCCATAATCCCTTATTCCCTTATCGTTTAAGAAACTGTCTATTTCTGTCTTAAATTTATTCAATGTTCCAGCTTCCACAGAGGCAGCGAATTTCACAGATTTAAAACCCTCTGAGAGAAGAAATGTCTCCTCACCTCTGTTTTAAATGGGCGGCCCCTTATTCTAAGATCATGCCCTCTAGTTCTAGTCTCCCCTATCAGTGGAAACATCCTCTCTGCATCCACCTTGTCAAGCCCCCTCATTATCTTATACGTTTTGATATGATCACCTCTCATTCTTCTGAATTCCAATGAGTAGAATCACAACCTACTCAACCTTTCCTCATAAGTCAACCCCCTCATCTCCAGAATCAACCTAGTGAACCTTCTCTGAACTGCCTCCAAAGCAAATATATCCTTTCGTAAATATGGAAACCAAAACTGCACGCAGCATTCCAGGTGTGGCCTCACCAATACCCTTTATAACTGTAGCAAGACTTCCCTGCTTTTATACTCCAACCCTTTGCAATAAAGGCCAAGATTCCATTGGCCTTCCTGATCACTTGCTGTACCTGCATACTATCCCTTTGTGTTTCATGCACAAGTACCCCCAGGTCCCGCTGTACTGCAGCACTTTGCAATCATTTAAATAATAACTTGCTCTTTGATTTTTTTCTGCCAAAGTGCATGACCTCACACTTTCCAACATTATACTCCATCTGCCAAATTTTTGCCCACTAGCCTGTTTATGCCCTTTTGCAGATTTTTTGTGTCCTCCTCACAAATTGCTTTTCCTCCCATCTTTGTATCATCAGCAAACTTGGCTACGTTACACTCAGTCCCTTCTTCCAAGTCGTTAATATAGATTGTAAATAGTTGGGGTCCCAGCACTGATCCCTGCGGCACCCCACTAGTTACTGGTTGCCAACCAGAGAATGAACCATTTATCCAGACTTTCTGTTTTCTGTTAGTTAGCCAATTCTCTATCCATGCTAATATATTACCCCCAACCCCGTGAACTTTTATCTTGTGCAGTAACCTTTTAACCATAGTTTACCCAGTATTTGACCATAAGTGAATAAAAGTTAACCCAGTTTGAAAGTGTGATGCCAACACTGCTGATAAGTGAGAACAGCTTTGTGGAAACGGATTGTGCATTTAACAGGAACTGACTGTGTTACTCAGGAGTTCAGTCAAGAATTAATATTTCCCCCAAATTGCTAGCAGCAAGGATGTGTTCACAGCCCTACTGATTTACAGTACAGCATGCAGTGCAGGCTCTGTTATTTATTATTGCAGTCATTTTTGCACGGGGGCTGTTTATGTAAATGTTTCTGCTCCAAACCTTAATATGCAAAGATTTCAGATTTTACATTGTACTGTTGTTCAGCTCCTGTTAAGCATGAATGCACATTTGCTGCCTTGTCATGCTCTTGCACATAACTTTATAAATCTCAGGGCCTTAAAGGAGAAGAGAGAGGTTTAGGGAGGGAATTCCAGAGTTTAAGGCCGAGATGGCTGAAGGCACGGCTGTCAATGGTAGGGCAAAGGGAGTGTGGATGTGTAAGAGGCCGAAGTTGGAGGAATGCACATTTCTCAGAGGATTGTAGGGCTGGAGGAGGCTAGAGAGACAGGTAGGGGTGAGGGCATGGAGGGATTTGAACACATGGATGAAAATTTTACATTTAAGGTGTTGGTGGACTGGGAGGCAATGTTGGACAGTGAACAAAGTGTAATGTTTGGCCATCGTTATGATTACATTGTTCTATTATTATATTGTTATATTACATTATTATATTGACACCAAACACAGAAACTTCCAAGAACAATATGTCCAGATATCAGATGGTCAGAAGCAGACTTCTAACTGCTAGTTTTTGTGTAATTTTCTTCCTATTATCTCATTTATCTTCTGCAACCAACTTCTCCAACTGTGGTCAGCACGTTAACCCTTCAGCCTTTAGAAAGTTGCTTTTGACTTCTCAGAAAGGCACTGAGTTCTGGTAGTTATTTTTAGATGTTACTTTTCTTTGTGTTAACTTTACTGACACTTTTAAGACCGTAGCTAGGCACCACTGCATCCCTGGATGGGGCTAGTGCCTTTGATTCTCCGCTCTGCTGCTGTTGGTAGGTGCTGAGCAGACATTCTTCTTCCTCGGGAGACATGAACTGTATAAACAGCAAATATTGAAAACATTTCCACATCGAGTTGCAGGTGCATTGATGGCATAAATAAAAATCTGCACATAGGATAATAACATTGCATTTATATACCGCCTTTAACATCGTAAAATGACCCAAGGCATTTGTTAATATGACGAGGGTGAATTACAGGTGCAGACACAGTGCATTGCTTTGGATCAATATATACAGTACGTGAGTCCACAAATTGTGAATCACAATCAAATAACCTGCAGGGAATTCCAGAGTTGACCCTAATTCATTCTTCATTTTTAACAACAACAACTCATATTTACATAGCGCATTTAATGTAGTGAAACATCCCAAGGCGCTTCACAGGAGTATTATGAGATAAACAAATTAATGCCAAGTCGCATAAATAGAAATTAGCGCAGGTGACCAAAAGCTTGGTCAAAGAGGTATGTTTTAAGGAGCGTCTAGAAGGAGGAAAGAGAGGTAAAGAGATTTAGACAGGGAGTTCTAGAGCTTGGGGCCTAGGCAACAGAAGGCACAGCCACCAGTGGTTGAGCGATTATAATCAGGGATGCTCAAGAGGACAGAATTAGACATCTCAGGGGGTGGGGGTTGGGGGTGCTGGAGGAGATTACAGAGATAGGGAGGGTTGAGGCCATGGAGGGATTTGAAAGAAGGATGAGAATTTTGAAATCGAGGCATTGCTTACTTGGAAGCCAATGTAGGTCAGCGAGCACAGGGGTGATGGGTGAACGGGACTTGGTGCGAGTTCGAACATGGACAGCCGAGTTTTGGATCACCTCTAGTTTATGCAGGGTAGAATGTGGGAGGCCAGCCAGGAGTGCGTTGGAAATTCAAGTCTAAAGGTAACAAAGGCATAGATGAGTGCTTCGGCAGCAGATGAGTTGAGGCAAGGACGCAGACGGGTGATGTTACAGCGGTGGAAATAAGCGGTCTTAGTTATGCTGCGGATATGTGGTCGGAAGCTCATTTCAGGGTCAAATATGGCACCAAGGTTGCGAACAGTCTGGTTCAGCCTCAGACAGAAGTTGGGGAGGAGGATGGAGTCAGTGTTGGGGACCTAAAATAATGGCTTCGGTCTTCCCAATATTCAATTGGAGAACATTTCTGCTCATCCAGAACTGCATATTGATATAGAATCGTCGCCTGTAGGCTAGATCCAAGGTTGTCCCATTCTCTGTCATCGAACGACTGTGCGCAACGCAAGTGTCGTCCGCGTACTTTCAGGGGCTGAACTCCAGTCCATCGTCAGCACCTTCACCGAGGCATATGAAAGCATGGGCCTTACGCTAAACATCCTTAAGACAAAGGTCCTCCACCAACCTGACCCCATCACACAGCACTGCCCCCCAGGTTATCAAAATCCACGGCGCGGCCTTGGACAACGTGGACCATTTTCCATACCTCGGTAGCAAGGGCAGACATCGACGACGAGATCCAACACCGCCTCCAGTGCGCCAGCGCAGCCTTCGGTCGCCTGAGGAAGCGAGTGTCCGAAGACCAGGACCACAAATCTGGCACCATGCTTCTGGTCTACATGGCTGTAGTGATACCCGCCCTCCTGTATGGCTCAGAGACGTGGGCCATATACAGTAGACACCTCAAAGTGCTGGAGAAATACCACCAATGCTGCCTCCACAAGATCCTGCAAATCCATTGGGAGGATAGACGCACCAACATCAGTGTTCTCGATCAGGCTAACATCCCAGCATCGAAGCACTGATCACGCTTGGCCAGCTCCGTTGGGCGGGCCACATCGTCCGCATGTCCGACACGAGACTCCCAAATCAAGCGCTCTATTCGGAACTCCTACACGGCAGGCGAGTCCCAGATGGGCAGAGGAAACGTTTCGAGGACACCCTCAAAGCCTCCTTGATAAAGTGCAACATTCCCACCGCACCTGGGAATCCCTGGCCCAAGACCATCCAAAGTGGAGGAAGAGCATCCGGGGAGAGCACTGAGCACTTCGTGTCTCATCGCCGAGAGCATGCGTATGACAAACGCAGGCAGTGGAAGGAGCGTGTGGCAAACCAGACTCTCAACCCACCCTTTCCTTCAATGACTGTCCCACCTGTGACAGAGACTGTAATTCCCATATTGGACTGTACAGTCACCTGAGAACTCATTTTTGGAGTGGAAGCAAGTGTTCCTCGATTTCGAGGGATTGCCTATGATGATGATGATGATGAGAATTGTAGAAGTTTTTTTTTCACTCCCAATGAACTCGCTATGACTCAACCTAAGAGTGAGTGATATCCGAGAATTGATATTTGCTGATATTGAAAGTACATAAAATCAGCATGTGCTGATGTAAGTATGCACAGACGACAAGGATATAATTTTTAGGGACTGCAGAGTGATAAATATGTATTTTTGGACTCTTGCCGATTACCCCTGCATGGTGTACATAAAAACCTCTACATTGGATTCCAAGGTAAATTTTCTAAAACAAAATATGAAGGTGAATTTTCATTTTAGTGCTCTTGGTGCAGAGCAAGTATCAGGAATTCGGGAGAGGAGTTCAAGATTTCTAATTTGCAACCCATACGATATCCAGCCAATAAAATAGTTGGATAGAAAATGACATGAGCCTCGAATTGGATTGCTGACCTCTGTCCGTATTCCTGATACGCACTCCCATCATATAGAACTCTGTACCACAAGCTCTAAACTGTAAATGTTACTCTGAACTTTGCCCGATATAAATAGTCAGTATTAAAAAGTGTCCCTTTATGACTGGTCTTTCCATGGTGTACTGTCACTGGAGAACTAATTATAATATGTTCTATTCCATTCCTGTTATGTGAAGCACAATGTGCTAACCAGTTAAAAACACAGTGGTAGAGTCCACACTTTTAAGTTTAAAAAAAATAATGTATGTAGTTTGTTCTGTAAAGTAGCAGTTGGAGTAAGTGAAAGGCCAACATTTTTAAAGATTCTTGCAGTTGGCACGGTGACAGCAGATTGCCTTAGTTGTTTACCTGCGCTGCACCTATATATTTATTTCATCTTTTAAGAAATACAGATAAACAAAAATATGTTTATTCATCATTATCACACCTTTTGGTGGTCTTACATTTCGGTGAACATTTCAAACATGAGAACTCTTGTTTCTTTCTTTCTAGTTTTGCCTAGTGACCCACAAGATGTCTCATGTACTGTCATTTCTGGCAATGTATTAACTGAAATGACAGGAAATGCATAATGTTGTAGAATATCTAATAACTCTTTTACTCTTTGTGTAGGTGGATCTTGCACTTACTTACACTGGTGATCTCTTTTACTAGTGGCTCAAGCTTAAGTAGTAGGTGGCAGCTTCTCAGTAAATCTGTGGTGAAGGTCATATTATTCTGAGGAAGTTGGCTCCTGTTTTAATAATCTGATTGACTAGAAGGATGGGTTAATTGTAATAGTAAATAAGTTCCAGTAACTAAAACGCCTGTCAATTTGATCAGGATGTAACTGGCTTAATCAGGCTGAAAGGTTGTATGTTAACTGAAGGTGAACCCAATAGATCCCATTACAGCTGCACTTTACCTTCATCCAATAATAATTGTATCTCCTGTATGTGTTTTTTTTTATAAACAGCAATGATTTGAAACTGGACAAGCTATCTTTATATGCCTTGTTGACTTAATTACATTATTAATGAGGTCGGAGGTTAATTAGTTCATCAGTGGATTTGGATGAGGATGATGATGTTTGGAATGTGGGATGATTAGTTGATTTGTGCTGGCCATTCAGAGGTTTTATCAGCTGAAGGAACAAGATAATGCCATTCTAAGTAGATAAATCTAATGTCCCTTTTAGACTGCACTAAAATAGAAAACTGCAGTTATGGTTTAATTATCTTCAGACCATATTATGATACAATTAAATGCCCTGGCAGTTCAAACTAGTGTAGATTAAATATGAGCATCTTCTCTCATATGCAATATTTCCACAGCACTCAGACTAAAGTAATCAGCTGATTGTGCAATTACTGGCAAATACTCATATTGCATCATATTAAAATTGTGTGCTGCAGGACATTAAGATTAATGGTGAACTGATTTCTACCACATGGGTGGGCTGACTTTGGGGGGATTCGAACACACTTCCTGGGTCATAAAAATATAAACTTGTTTTTTAAAAAAATTCAACATTTGAAACTCGCTCTCAAAATAACTGCCCTATAATTCTGATTCTACAGATGTTGCAAAGCCTATATGATGGCTCAAGTCAAGTTTTTGCCTCACCGTCCAGTGATTTCTCTTCCCCAAGTGTCCTTTCAGTTTTCCACTTCTCAATCTTGATTCATTGACATCTTGATTCCCATTGCAACTCAACGGAGGCTGGCGTGGCAATGCCACGGATTGGTGTACTGTTGGTTTACAACTCTGATAGTCTACATACTGAATTGTCATTGGGGCAACAGTCTAGCATCAGCTTTCATTCAGAGAAGGAGGACAATTTGAAGAGGGTCACCCTGGACCTCTCCCACATTCCCCTAGTGTCTGGGTTCAGAGCAGCAATATTAGAAGCACAGGCGCACTTTCGACCCTCTCACTTCCAGGTGCTGTGTTTCATAGAGGTTCAAATCTCTTGAAAAGGGTGAGTTTTATCTTATTCAAAGAAAAACCTCACACAAGCATGAAATTACTTTGAGATTCAAGAATTTCACCTGCTTTCTGTGTCAAAAAGAACATCCGAAAAGCTAAAACTGACTTTTTAACTGATTATTATAGATACAGTGATGATGGGGGATTGAGATGTTATAAATATTTCCTTTGGTGGCACTTACTGTAACTCACTTGACTTTTTTCTCATGAGCAGCCCAGCCCATTTATGGAAATATTTCAAATTCTCTTGATGCAGCCAGTGCTTGTGGGGGTCTAGAAGTATCATCATTCTGAAAATAAGAGATTATGGGTGTATTTTAATCATAGTCAAACAAATACAGTACAGAAGTACTGCTCTGTCAGGGTCATATTTTCATCTGAATGTTGCTTCTGACAAAGGCATTAATAAATATAAATAGAAGGGAGGACCATTAGAGAGCAGTAACAAACTATCTCTGTACCACTGAGTCATTTTTTGTATCTAGAGGCATAAGGTACAGAAATAAGAGGGTGATGTTGACTTTACTGATGTAATGTGTACAGTTTTGGGCATTCCATTATAGAAAGGATATAAAAGCAATGGAAAAGGTGCACAAGAATTCACTAGGATGTTACCAGGGATCAGGAGTTACAGTTATGAAAAGAGACTTGAGAAGTTAAGACTTTTTTCTCTGCAGCTGAGAAGGTTAAAGGGTAATCGAGGGACTTGAGACTATGAAGGGTTATGACAGGGTAAATGTGATTCTTCCTCCCATTTTAAAATGCATTCATGGAAATTGTCTCACAACATAAAAAGCATTTTTCTTGTTAGAGGCTTGTTGAAAACCAGTCATGAGCAATTCACGCAGAATTGAAAGGGGAGGTGGGGGTGAGACTGGTATTAGTCATCTGATTGAAGGCCACGATTGAAACTATCGCTACAACACTGAGAGTAGTGAATAGTATCGCAGAGTTTTCAGCCCCAAAAGGTGGATGTCTCTCACTACAGAAGGCGGGTGGTTCAGGAGCGCAGAGGACATAGGAGATGCATAATTCATGGGACAAACTAACTATCTGATAGAGGATGTGCCTTTTATCTTGTAGCCGACGTGAGTTGGGTCTTGGGAAAACAGCACCAAAATGACCTCTCTGCACTGCGTCATGTTTCAGTGTGCCTTGTGTCGATCTGTTAGAGGTTGCTCCTGTACATGGTGTTTCTGTGCACTTAGCAACTCAGTGTGTTTAGTAAGCTGGAGTAAGCTGGAGGAGGAGGTGATTGTTTCAGTAGCAGATTGGGAGAGTCACGGAAAAGTGAATCTATGCTGTCACTGACTGTGTTGCGGTTGGGTTGTTGATGCTGATGAATGTGTTGGTGCACGTTGTTACCAGGGATGGGAAACTAAAGTTATGAGGAGCGACCTAATACACTAGAATTCTTTCCAGCAAAGCAGCAAAGGGATTTTTATAAAGGTTTAAAATATTATAAAGAGTTTTGATGGAGGGAATACAGAAAAACCATTTCCATGGATTGAGATGTCAGTGACAATTGATCATCAATTTAAAATGGTCACTGAAAGAGCGATGAGAGAGGTTAGGAAAATGTTCTTTATACCCAGGGCTAGAAATTAGCCAGCCTAATGCGATTTTTTCACGTTAAAACTGCATTTTTGTTCTTAAAATAAATGCACAAAATCCCTCAAAGTTTAAGAATGGCGTTTTCAAAATATTGCCATTTTCCGGATCGCCATAGCTTAAAAATAGGAACGCCTAAATTTGGCCATTCGGCGAACCCATGCTCGGGTCAAAAAACAGTGCATGGAAAAAGCACTGTTTAAGAAACATCGGTAAGTAAGAAGAAGTTTTAAAAAGAAAAATTTTCAGCGATTCATTTCTTCAGGCTTTTATGAATGTTTTCTCATTTTTTATTTTTGCAAATTTTTTTTGTGTTTTCTCCTCTATTTTTGGCGATATCGGCCTCGCTGTAAAGTTAGAGAGGATGGTGGTATTAAATACGATTCCTCCAGCAACATCGTTTTTTAACGACGGGTATTTTTTGCCCAAACTTACCCCTTTAAAAAATGGCGAAATTTTTCTTCTTATTTCTTCACAAAAATGACATTTATCAAATGACGACAGGCTGGGGAATTTCTAGCCCTCAGGGTTTTTGAAACATGGAATGCTTTGTCACAGTGAGTACTTGAGACAGAAACCATTACATCTTTTAAGGGAAAATTGGATAAATATTAAAGCATTGAAAGATGTAGGGCTGTGGAGAGAGAGTGGGGCATTAGGATTAATTTTGGAATGCTGTAACATAAAGCAGACACAGACGGTCGAATGGCCTCTTTCTGTACTCTAAACTAATATTTGGGCTGCAGCCTTTCATTTAGAACTCAACCCTCCTGACATGAGGGATCAGTTTGATCTTCGACAGCACCTCCCAAACCCATTACCTTCACCACCTAGAAGGATAAGGGCACCATGTGCATAGGAACACCATCACCTCCAAATCACACACCGTCTGACTTGGAGATATATCGCCGTTCCTTCCTTGTCACTGAGTCAAAATCCTGGAACTCCCTACCGAACAGCACTGTGGGCGTACCTTCACCACACGGACTGCAGCGGTTCAAGGAGAAGGTTCGCCACCCCCACTACCTCAAGGGCAATTAATGCGGGTTTTGCCAGCGAAGCCCATACCCGAGAATGAATATATTAAAAAAACAAGTTTTGTTGCTCTTCTCTGTACTACCTCCTAAGGTTGAATGTTTCCTTTGTGTGACAGTGACTAAAACGGGACATACTGCTCATGATGCTGTCTGTACAGTTCCTTAGAACTTTGACTCTATCACTTAGCAAAATGTGCACAAATATATCCAGAACAGACAGTCAAATCCTCTTTTCTAATCAGTCCGAAATTGTCAAGTAAAATGTTAAGTCAAGTTTTCAGTAGCATTCATTGTAGTTTTAGGCTTTTTGTTAATTTAAGAAGAAAATAATTGCATTTATATAGTGCCTTTCATGTCCACACGATGTCCCAGAGTGCTTCAGAGCCAATTAATTACTTTTGAAGTGTAGTCACTGTTATTCTGTGGGCAAATTACTATACTTAGCGGTTTGAAATATGTATATTTTAAAGATTACATCACTGAACTACACTTGCCAGTGACCACAGGGGTAGAGTTGAGCAGTGTGCCTGTGTGCCGTATGCTCTGTTATCCTGAATCCTGCACTGTTAGTATCCTGCAGAGTCTGACTGACATTAGCAACTCCCTGATACAGTGCCACCCTGTGTCCTCCTTCACCTTGGGTATTGTGGAGGTGATCTCTATTATTATTGAGTTTCTATACCAGTAATGTAATTTCCTAGTATTTATTAAGAGGCTTTTCATTAATATCAGAGGAAATTAGAAGCTGAGCATCTTGAATATAACCAATGTTCACTGTTACTGTTAATATCTGCTATACAGATTGTTAATTTTCATGTTAAACTTCCAGAAAAAGTTATTTTTATTTCATATCCCTTTAACTGTAACTGGGCTGGAACCATGTAAATTTATTGGATATGCCAATCTAAAATATTCAAATTTAAATAAAAATCAGTTTTGTTTCATTTGGCCTGCTCTGTTGCCACATTTAAGGTTACAGAGAAAGTGTGGCTGCTGGACACCTGGAGCTGCAGAAAATGGAAGAAAAACCATTTGTCTTCATTTATTTCTACCCGCAAGTAAAATGCAAGAATGTGCGGTTTTGAAATTGCGCTTTTTGAAATGCAGTGAACAATGCACTCCTCCTAATCCCTTTGCCCCACCATTGGTGGTAGAGCTTGCAGCCACTTTAGCCCCGTTCCCTGAAGCTCCTGCCCCCTTAAGCTCCCCCATTTTCTTCTCTCTCCACCCTTTAAAAGCTTTCTTAAAATCCATCTTTCCGACCAAGCTTTCAGTCCTTCTCCTAACTCTCTCCATTAATTTTCCTTCTGTAAATTGCTGTGAGCCATTTTCCGACATTAAAGAAATGCAGGTTGTGTTCAGTTTTAATCATTATTTTCACACTGAAGTTCACGGCTACACTTTTAGGAAAACAACATCATATTTTCAACCATCAAAAATAAAGTTTTACAAGCATTGCTGGAAATGATTTGACACAAACCATATTATTAAAGATTATTCTTCAAGTGCCACATACCTTTTCTACTAGTTTTTCATATGACATACTGATTTTTTATTGATAATTGAGCAGAGGAAAGTATGATCTCATGAGTATTTTCTTAGAAACTTGTGTAGACATCTATGCTTAATCAGAAAGAGGGGGCAAAAGACACAAACTGCAGTTTTCCGTAAATTATGCTGGTTTCATTTTCAATACAGGTACTATTTGATTAAAATATAAATATTTACTAGTAACAATGGCCACAGCTGTAAATGCTTTATTCTTTTGTAAAGTTTTTTGTGTTTAAATAGTCAATATGACGTATTTTCTTTAGCTCATTCACTACTTTCTGGTATTCCCTTTAACAGGTTTTATATGTTCCCTCAGTTTTACAAATCACAGCTTACTTTAACCAGCGGAAAGAACTCTTAAAATAGAATCGTATACACCTTTTAGTAGAGGTCAGGTACTTCTCTAGAGGAAGGGAGGATTGGAGATCAAGTCACCTTGAGACTCTCCTGAAACGCTAAGATTCCACCTCCAGTATGGCGTTGACTGAGGCTGCAGAGCAGGCGATCTGCCTGCAGTAGCGTTCAGGGATGCCAGCGCATTTTTTATTTATTCATGGGATGTGGATATTGCTCATCCCTCATTGCCCTTGAGAAGGTGGTGGTGAGCTGCCTTCTTGAACCACTGCAGTCCGAGTGGTGAAGGTACTCCCACAGTGCTGTTAGGTAGGGAGTTCCAGGATTTTGACCTCAGAGGGGGGAGGAGGAACACATTTTAGAATGGGGCCATGAGAGCAAAGGAAAGAATGAATGGCAGCTTCCTCACAACTATTCAATATTTAGTACTGATACTGCTGCTGAGGTGCTTCCGCTAAAGTGACTTCAGTCTCATTTTAATGAATTAGGAACTTATGCCTGAAACTTGACCAGGGCTGCAACAGAATATCAACGCCTCAAGGCTTTGTTCGTTCTGTTTGGCTTGGAATTTGAAAAATTGTGTGCACCAGAGACAACCAATGGAACTTTCTGCAGTCGTTTCAGAGCCTGGAACCCAAAATGTGGGATTTTGTCAGAGGCAGGCAGGGAGGCCTGGCAGTCATTAGCCAGTTAAGTGTTTGAGCTAACCTCTACTTTCCATTTCACCTCACTAGAAAGTTGACCCAAGTCGATACAGGAGCACCAAAACTAGTGAAAGCACCCCTGGCAGTGTGTTGTCTCAAGGTCAAAGGAGATCACAGACTTTATTACAAAAGATACACATCCACCATCTGTGACTGATGTCCAGGGATTTAGAGGACTGGTGCTCTTCCTGGTACTAGGTTACAACTAATTCGTCCCAAACATAAAGGTAACAGAAAGTGCACCGTACAATAAAGGCAAACTTTTGCTGTAGCTCTGAGCCCTGAGCTAGCAGTACAGAGTTACTATGATAGATCACTCTATTGACCACAGCTGGAGCTTTGGCCACCACGACATAATGAAGCGACAAATCCTGCTTTAACAAAGCATTGAGTACTACAAAACCAGCGAGGAATAGGCATTTACTGGAGTATTTTGCACTGTAATGGCGTGCGCCTGATTTCAGCAGCAGAATTGGCTCTTGGGGGTTACCAAAGGACAGCTACAATAGAATGATATACAGCTTTATCCGAAACCTGCTGTAGTAATAACGATAGACATGCATTTGGAGCAGATCAAACATTGGCAATTTTGAACACCGCAAAGTTTTACATGCCGACCTGTATAACAAGCAGAGATCAGTAAGTGTGCTTTGAATGAAGGTGTTAAAACCACACCGAGGAGAACATTAGAAATGATGGAGCGGTTACATAAGCAGCGATAAACCTGTGTTTTGACTCATGGTATGCAAAGATCATCATGTGAATCAAAAACAAAAACCGTGGGAGCTGCTATGGGTTTTAGCTCGAGTGTCCCCTTCTTTAAGCTGACAGCTGAAGCTTTGAGTCCTTATCTACAGTGATGCCAATCATGTCACACAGACTGCAATCTCTGCAGGAACCAGGTCAGGGTGATAAAGTACAATTGGAGGTTGTAAAACAGTTTAAAACTAAAGCCAGCAGACAGCTGCAGCAACGGCTCAGCTCACATTTCACTTCAGACAACATGGTCTTGGAAGTAAGAAAAGCAACGTGGTGCCTTGGATTCAAGGCTGAGCACTTCTATCTCCAGAACAAATCGCTGCAGTCACTGACTATTTTTGAAGCTCTGATGGGGATTTCAAAAACAAACCTATGGAAATGAGTCACATAGCAAAACAAAAATTATGCTGATGCCAGTGGCTTAGGAACAAAGAGAAAGCAATGCCTGCGCCACCACAGAACCATCTCTGTCCACTTATTGCCCTGTTGTAGGCATTATTTGCCCAAGTGGATGTAACACTTGAACAATGAAGCAGTCGGATGACTTCGGATGCTGGGCCCCATTAGCCTCCCTGAAAATTGGAAACAAAATGAAATGGTGTCTCAGAGCTTTACTAAAAAAGCACAAGAGCTTCTTGCCATCTCTCCCGCGATTGTTCTCTGGAACTGGAGAACAGCTGTGCGTAAAACTTTGTAGAAGGCCCAAAGCCTGACACTTTTGATTCTCCTGTGCTCCTGGCACAGAATTCTAACTTGCTCAAGAACATTGGAATGGACAGTTAACCTGTAACTAACTGGTGACCCGGGATGTTTTAGAAACATAGAAATTTACAGCGCTGAAGGAGGCCATTCCGGCCCATTGTCTCTGCGCCGGCCGACAAAGAGCCACACGGCCCTTGGTCAGCAGCCCTAAAGGTTACATATAAACCTATGAACAATGACGGAAAGGCAAAGAGCAACCAGCTCAACCAATCCGCCTCACCACAACTGCGACACCCCTTATACTAAAACATTCTACACTCCACCCCAACCGGAGCCATGTGATCTCCTGGGAGAGGCAAAAACCAGATTAAAAACCCAGGCCAATTTAGAGAGAAAAAATCTGGGAAAATTTCTCTCCGACCCATCCAGGCGATCAAAACAAGTCCAGGAGATCACCTTGATCGTATTCTATTCCCTGCAGTACTTGCCATTATATCTGCTCCGTCCAACAAAATGTCATCCCGTCTAATTCCAGTTACCAGCTCTAGGTCCGTAACCTTGCAGACTGCTGCACTTTAAGTGCTCATCCAACCATCTCTTAAAAGTGGTGAGGGTTTCTGCATCCACCACTCTTCCAGGCAGCGAGTTCCAGCTCCCCACAACACTCTGCGTAAAGAAGCCCCCCTCAAATCACCTCTAAACCTTCCATCAACCGCCTTAAAATTATGCCCCCTTGTAATAGACCGCTCCACCAATGGAAATAGATCCTTACTATCCACTATGTCCAGGCCCCTCAATATTTTGTACACCTCAATGAGGTCTCCTCTCAACCTCCTCTGTTCCAATGAGAACAAACCCAGCCTATCCAATCTGTCTTCATAACTAAGATTCTCCATTCCAGGTAGCATCCTAGTAAATCTCCTCTGCACCCTCTCTGGTGCAATTACGCCCTTCCTATAATACGCCGATCAGAATTGCACGCAATGCTCCAGCTGTGGCCTAACCAAAGTATTATACAATTTAAGAATAACCTCCCTGCTCTTGTATTCTATGCCTCGGCCAATAAAGGCAAGCATTCCATATGCCTTCTTAACCACCTTATTCACCTGACCTACTTTCAGGGATCTGTGGACAAGCACTCCAAGGTCCCTTTGTTCATCTACACTACTAAATGGACTACCGCTTAATATGTATACCCTTTCCTTATTAGCTCTCCCAAAGTGCATCACCTCACACTTCTCTGAATTAAATTCCATTTGCCACTGCCCTGCCGACCTGACCAGTAGATTGATATCCTCCTGCAACCCATGACTTTCCTCTTCATTATTAACCACACAGCCAATTTTAGTGTCGTCTGTAAACTTCTTAATCATACTCCCTATATTCAAATCAAAATCGTCGATATATACCACAAAAAGCAAGGGTCCCAGTACTGAGCCCTGCAGAACCCCACTGGAAATATACTTCCAGTCACAAAAAACTTCCATCAATCATTATCCTTTGCTTCCTTCCTCCAAGCCAATTTTGGATTCAACTTGCCACTTTGTCCTGTATTCCATGGGCTTTAACCTTCATGAGCAGTCTACCATGTGGGACCTTATCAAAAACTTTGCTAAAGTCCATATATACTACATCGTATGCACTAACCTCATTGACCCTCTTGGTTACCTCCTCAAAAAATTCAATCAGGTTAGTCAGACACAATCGTCTCTTAACAAATCCGTGCTGACTGGCCCTAATTAATCCTTGCCTTTCCAAATGCAGATTTATCCTATCTTTCAGGATTTTTTCCAATAATTTCCCCACCACTGAGGTTAGGCTGACAGGCCTGTAATTACTCGACTTATTCCTTTCTCTCTTCTTAAACAAGGGTACTACATTAGCAGTCCTCCAATCCTCCGGCACCATGCCCAGATCCAAAGAGGACTGGAAAATGATGGTCAAGGCCTCTGCTATTTCCTCTTTTACTTCGCTCAACAGCCTGGGATGCATTTCATCCGGGTCTGGGGACTTATCTACTTTCAAAGCTGCTAAACCCCTTAATAGAAAATAGGTGCAGGAGTAGGCCATTCGGCCCTTCTAGCCTGCACCGCCATTCAATGAGTTCATGGCTGAACATGCAACTTCAGTACCCCATTCCTGCTTTCTCACCATACCCCTTGATTCCCCTAGTAGTAATAGAAACATAGAAAATAGGTTTCTCTCGCTATATTTCATCCAGAATATCTCACTCTTCCTCGATATCAGTATCTGCATTGCCCCTTTCCTTTGTGAAAACAGATGAAAAGTATTCGTTAAGAACCCTCCCAACATCGTCCGCCTCCACATAAAGATTACCCTCATGGTCTCTAATGGATCCTACCCTTTCTTTAGTTACCCTCTTAATCCTAATATATTTAAAGAACATCTTAGGGTTTTCCTTAATTTTAATGGCCAGGAATTTCTCATGCTCTCTCTTAGCATTCCTAATATCCTTTTTAATTTTGCCTCTTAACTTTCTATATTCCTCTAAAGATTCTATAGTATTTAGCCATTGATATATGCCATAAGCATCCCTTTTTTTCTTAATCCTCCTCTGTAAGTTCCTAGACATCCAAGGGGCTCTAGAATTATTTTTCCCAGCCTTTTTCTTTAAGGGCACATGTTTGGCCTGAGCCTACAGGATCGCCTCCTTAAATGCCTCCCACTGTTCCGACACTGATTTACCCACAAATAGCTGTTTCCAGTCCACCATGGCCAAATCACTCCTTAACTTAGCAAAATTAGCTTTTCCCCAATTCGGAACTTTTATTCCAGGCCTATTCTTGTCCTTATTCAGTTTTGGTCTCCTAATCTGAGGAAGGACGTTCTTGCTATTGAGGAAGTGCAGCGGAGGTTCACCAGACTGATTCCTGGGATGGCAGGACTGACATATGAGGAGAGACTGGATCGACTGGGCCTGTATTCACTGGAGTTTAGAAGGATGAGAGGGGATCTCATAGAAACGTATAAGATTCTGACGGGACTGGACAGGTTAGATGCAGGAAGAAAGTTCCCGATGTTGGGGAAGTCCAGAACCAGGGGACATAGGATAAGGGGTAGGCCATTTAGGACTGAGATGAGGAGGAACTTCTTCACTCAGAGAGTTATTAACCTGTGGAATTCCCTGGCGCAGAGTTGTTGATGCCAGTTCATTGGATATATTCAAGAGGAAGTTAGATATGGCCCTTGCGCCTAAAGGGATCAAGGGGTATGGAGAGAAAGCAGGAACGGGGTACTGATGGAATGATCAGCCATGATCTTATTGAATGGTGGTGCAGGCTCGAATCGCCAGATGGCCTACTCCTGCACCTAGTTTCTATGTTTCTATAACCAACTTGAATCTGACTGAATTATGGTCACTGGCACCCAAGTGCTCTCCCACTAATACCCCTTCAACCTGCCCAGCTTCATTCCCCAAAACTAAATCCAAGACCGCCCCCTCTCATGTTGGGCTTGCTACATACTGACTAAAAAAGTTCTCTTGAATGCATTTCAAGAATTCCGCACCCTCTATACCCTTCAAACTAAATTTGTCCCAATCAATATTTGGATAGTTAAAATCCCCTACTATTACTACCCTATGGTTTTTGGACTTCACAGCAATTTGCTTACATATTTGCTCCTCTATCTCCCTCCCACTGTTTATTTACTTAGTGTTTGTCTCCCTGTGTTTTACTAATTGGATTCAAAGAAGAATGGAAAAGACAGCTTTAGAAGTCATTTTTTTTTCGGGCAGTGTTACTCTCAGGCAAGGTTACTGTTGGGCAGTGTTGTACTCCAATATTCAGCTCATTTTTTTCCGAAGCCTTCTGGCCACCCTAGGCCACTCACTTCCTGCAGCCTAGGGGTAAGTGAGACACCGTTTCCTAGGCCAACAGAAGGTGTGAAAGGCATCTATGTGATGCCCCCTACTATTCTAACCTTTCTTGCCTTGTTGGGAGCCCTCTAACTTCTCTTTCAGCAGTTTGGCAGAGTAGGACATCCAGTTTGCATCCATCATTGTTGTGCATCAGCAGTTTTTAGTTATGTTTGTGGGGCCATGTTGAACAATTTTGTAAATTAGGTAAAGGTTTGAGCAAAATTGGAATTGGAGAATGCAGTTTGCTGGTTGAATTCTTTTGCTAGATGTTTAACTGTATTTATTTAAATGTCATTCTTTTTCCATCCGGGGGAGGGGGTGGAGGCGGTGGGGGCAGGGTGGGAGAGCCAACTGTCTAAGACAAAGACATCCAAAAGGAAATTAAGTGCATCACACTAATTCTTTCCGTGTCTCTTTTCCTGTTGGTGTCTCTGTATATGTCATCATCATAGGCAGTCCCTCGGAATCGAGGAGAACTTGCTTCCACTCTTAAAATGAGTCCATAGGTTGCTGTATAGTCCAATACGAGAACCACAGTCTCTGTCACAGGTGGGACAGATAGTCGTTGAGGGAAGGGGTGGGTGGGATTGGTTTATCGCATGCTCTTTCCGCTGCCTGCGCTTGCTTTCTGCATGCTCTGTTAACCTTTTAGTTAGTTGGGCAATTGGTGTACTGTCAGTCGTAATGGTAGCTGAAGCCTTGGAGTTTTGTACCATTGCTACTGATTTGCTTTTTTGTTCAATTTAGCACTTCAGTTGTGCAAATATATGGTTTATGCTGTTTTTAAGCCAAATGGTGTAATTACACACTGTTTTGCAAAGGGGGAATGTTTCCCTCTGACTGACATTGGATTCCTTCCTCCGATTTCTTGAATACTTGGAAAACCTGAATATAAAATGTTTATGGAAAGCATCTCAGAAAGACAGTAAATTCAGGCAAGAGCCAATTTAGAGTTTGAAATTATATTTAATTAATGTGAGTTTTAATTTGCACTGCATAAACTGCAGTAAATTGGTGCATCATAAGACCTAGTGAAAGCATGCAAATTACGCTAAAAGTCTTTAACTTCAATCCATATTTACAAATGAACCGTCATGATGAGTCCTTGTAAAAATAAGCATAATTACTGTAGTTTAATCTCTTACAGTCCCACATATATAGGAACTGTTTTCAGTGTTTCTAATTTTAAAGTTCATATTGTAGAGGCAGAATGGACTTGAGGCCTAAAGTGCAAGGTTCGTGCTCCGAAGATGGGTGGGATGGACATGAACATTTAAAATGTGATATCAAATATTACGTAATACCACTTGCTGTAACTTACTCAAGTTTTAACTGCAACAGTGATTTCACATTGATCTGCCAAAAAATGTTCTCTGCAATCAAATTGTAGAGATCCTTTTCTGGCCATATTTCTTTTAAATTCTTCACATAGTCCATAAATTCTGCTACTTTTATTGCTGATCTGTCATTCAGATTACTCAACACTAAAGCAACTGACCTGTACAAATCAATGAGTCAACTCATTAAAAATGTTATTTCCTTGCAAACCTATCAAGATTGCGGAGCGATTAGAAGTTAATAAACTAAAATCTAGTTTACTCCTAAAAGCATTGTTGTATGCAGAGTGACAGGTCTGAGATTTTACAGAATTATAACAAGGCTGCAGTGTCCATAGAGGCAGTATGTATTCATTTCTATTTATTTTTAGGGGCTTAATTCCCTATATTTGACTCCCATGTTAGCCACTGCCATTCTATTTTCTTCAGCTAGGAAGTTAGAATGGCCCAGCCCATGGAAGTCTAAGCTGAAGGTCAACTAAATTGGACTTTGTTCTTTGAGCCCAGGTGCCTGAGGGGAGCCCATTAATACTTCAGTGCTATAACTGCTGGATCGCCCACTAGTCGAAAAGAATAACTTAAGCAGACCCCAAAACAACAGGCACACATGAAATTTCATTTTATTCTTTTTTGGGAGAAATTATTGCAGTCTAACATTTATTCTGTTGTGGTGCAGCTCACATTGAGTATATTTACTTGTAAAATAACAAAAGTCAAGAGTCCAGCTTGTTTACATCATCAAAGGGCAGACAATTATTTTGCTTCGGTCTTCACAGTGGAAGACAGAAAAACCATGCCAGAAATTGCTGGTCACAGGAATGTGGGAAGGGAGGACCTTGAGACAATCACTATCACTAGGGGGGTAGTGCTGGACAGGGTAATGGGACTCAAGGTAGACAAGTCCCCTGGTCCTGATGAAATGCATCCCAGGGTATTAAAAGAGATGGCGGAAGTTATAGCACATGCATTCGTGATAATCTACCAAAATTCTCTGGACTCTGGGGAGGTACCAGCGGATTGGAAAGCAGCTAATGTAACGCCTCTGTTTAAAAAAGGGGGCAGACAAAAGGCAGGTAACGATAGGCTGGTTAGTTTAACATCTGTAGTGGGGAAAATGCTTGAAGCTATCATTAAGGAAGAAATAGCGGGACATCTAGATAGGAATAGTGCAATCAAGCAGACGCAGCATGAATTCATGAAGGGGAAATCATGTTTAACTAATTTACTGGAATTCTTTGAGGGTATAACGAGCATGGTGGATAGAGGTGTACCGATGGATGTGATGTATTTAGATTTTCAAAAGGCATGCGATAAGGTGCCACACAAAAGGTTACTGCAGAAGATAAAGGTGTGCGGAGTCAGAGGAAATGTATTAGCATGGGTAGAGAATTGGCTGGCTAACAGAAAGCAGAGAGTTGGGATAAATGGGTCCTTTTCGGGTTGGAAATCGGTGGTTAGTGGTGTGCCACAGGGATCGGTGCTGGGACCACAACTGTTTACAATATACATAGATGACCTGGAAGAGGGGACAGAGGGTAGTGTGACAAAATTTGCAGATGACACAAAGATTAGTGGGAAAGCGGGTTGTGTAGAGGACACAGAGAGGCTGCAAAGAGATTTAGATAGGTTAAGCGAATTGACTAAGGTTTGGCAGATGGAATACACTGTCGGAAAGTGTGAGGTCATCCACCTTGGAGAAAAAAAACAGTAAAAGGGAATATTATTTGAATGGGGAGAAATTACAACATGCTGCGGTGCAGAGGGACCTGGGGGTCCTTGTGCATGAATCCCAAAAAGTTAGTTTGCAGATGTAGCAGGTAATCAGGAAGGCGAATGGAATGTTGGCCTTCATTGCGAGAGGGATGGAGTACAAAAGCAGGGAGGTCCTTCTGCAACTATATAGGGTATTGGTGAGGCCACACCTGGAGTACTGCGTGCAGTTTTGGTCACCTTACTTAAGGAAGGATATACTAGCTTTGGAGAGGGTACAGAGACGATTCACTGGGCTGATTCCGGAGATGAGGGGGTTACCTTATGATGATAGATTGAGTAGACTGGGTCTTTACTCGTTGGAGTTCAGAAGGATGAGGGGTGATCTTATAGAAACATTTAAAATAATGAAAGGGATAGACAAGATAGAGGCAGAGAGGTTGTTTCCACTGGTCGGGGAGACTCGAACTAGGGGGCAAGTCTCAAAATACGGGGGAGCCAATTTAAAACCAAGTTGAGAAGGAATTTCTTCTCCCAGAGGGTTGTGAATCTGTGGAATTCTCTGCCCAAGGAAGCAGTTGAGGCTGGCTCATTGAATGTATTCAAGTCACAGATAGATAGATTTTTAACCAATAAGGGAATTAAGGGTTACGGGGAGCGGGCGGGTAAGTGGAGCTGAGTCCACGGCCAGATCAGCCATGATCTTGTTGAATGGCGGAGCAGGCTCGAGGGGCTAGATGGCCTACTCCTGTTCCTAATTCTTATGTTCTTATGTTCTTATGTAGAATTATCTACCATCTGGTTTGTACTTAGAAAATTCTATAACTGAATATGTCACCAGTGACACCACAACCTACTGGGGAAGGGGAACTGTTAGATTGTTACTTGACTTCAGTGTCAGTGGCCACTCCCATAAGTCCCTTATGAACTAAAGTGTGTCTTCATCTGTCCCAAGTATTTAGGTAAATGTAGCGACACCCAGTGATTGATTAGGGAATAGGGACTCCCTGTCACTGTATTCTGACTTACTGGAATACATCCACATGTGATCTCGTAGGTGGATAAATATAAAGGGGTCGAAATTCGGTTAGGTCCTTTTTGGAGGTGGTAACCGAAGCGAGGTGGAACTTCCCGCGCCCAGCACGGAAATCCTGCCCCGGCCGCGAAATTCCGGTTCCTGCCCCTCACAGAAAGTGGAGCCCTATGAAGGCCTCCACTGGGCCACCATGGCTAAGGGGTGCCATGGCCACAGCCTGGCACGGAGATATGGTGCCTGGCTGCATGATCTCGGCCCGGACCCTGCGAAAGGAGCAGCGAACGGCCCAACCAGTAAGGTGGGGGGAAATAAAAGCTGGTGGCACACGGTGCAGCATACTTCCCCTTTAAAGTTCGCCCCGCGATGGGTGACCGGCCCGGCTCATGACCCGCGAGGCTGGCACAGGCGTTGCCTGCAGCGACCTCATGGGGCGCTGGCCAATTTCTGCAGCGGAGCGGAAAGGGATCGCCGCGCACGGCTACCGTTTTTGTTCCTGTGCAGTTTTGCAGTTTTGCACCCAGTTAGTGCCTTAATGGGAGGCGCAGAACAGGGGGATTTTGGCCCCAAACTAAGACCTTGTCAATAAACCAAGGGACAAATTTATTTAACTTTATACTGAAAAATGGACAGTATGCATTACCAACAGTATATTTACAGAAGATACAACCTTTGCTATTCTCCTTGAAATCTCAAAACAACAAAGATGTTTCTCCTGCACTTCTCTCTGAGTAACATTTATCCTTGAAGCATCATCTTTAATTTCTAACGTGATGAAATGCTACCTCCGTCTCCCTGCTGACTTTAGACTGACTGCTGAGCTGAGCCAAAGCAGCCAAGTATAAGTCCAAAATCAAAAGCTTGTCTGTCAAAGGAACTACAATCATTGGTCCTATCTCTGTCACAGGCCTGACCCAAGTCTTCACCTCAGACACAGCTATCAATCAACATCACAACCCCAAGATGTCAACCACCTTGGATGTTTGCAATTGAATGGAATGACTTGATTCTTTGATCTATGACAGATACTTTGAATGATGAGGTCCCCATCCAGATATAATGCAAACTATCAAATCATGCATATCAAGGGTTTCAAGGACATCACACCAGTGACTACACTTCAAAAATACTTCATTGGCTGTAATGCGTTTTGATATGTTCTGAGGTCATGAAAGGCGCTCTATGAATACAAGTCTTTCTTTCCTTCTTTCCTTCCTGCTTGTAAACTGATTGTGAGCCACTGTGTGCGCTGCAGCCAGCAATAAAACATTAAATAGCTAATTTAATAAAGGCAAAAATACTTCATTATTGTTACAGGGACATCAGGCAATTCTGAATTTGGAGCAGGGAAGGTGGCAGAGAGGAGACATAACCCGTGACAAAATGCAATCGGAGGGAGGACATGTTTTCCCTTCATTCCCACCCTAGCCCCCTGCATTGGTTGTGTCTATACCTGCCACAGGCAAATTAGTTTCCAGGTTATGTTGACACTGAACAGAGGGGTTTTTCGGGATTTTTCTCCCTGCCATGCTCTTCCTATGCAGTTGCCCATGCCTGGTGGGTTAATTTACTGTTGTTCAAATAATTATTCTTCATGCGTGACAACAGGAAGTAACCACGAGCTATATCATAACCAAGTCCATTCCTGTTCATATTCAGCAAGGATGCCAGCTAGCGATCATGAGTGGGAAAATTCTTACCCTCCCATCCCAGGATGCAACCGTAGCTACTTACTGCTTTGGGGGAGGGGCTTTATATTTATTTTTAAGAGTTAGGAATTTAAAAAATAGATCATTGCACCTCTGCGGTCTGTTTTGATACAACTCTCTACTTGCTTCTGGTCAAACCTCAAGCATATGCTCAGGCTACCTGGCACTAGGATGAGAAGAGGTTATCCTGTTCTAAGCACTTGGAAGCTGGAGCTTATTAAAAGAGTCAGCAGAATAATTTTGGGTGGAACCTAGCAACTGGCAGTGATTGAGCTTTTTCTGTAAACAAGCACAGTGACGCTACAAGAATTACTGCTATTCTTAATTTCTCTCACTTTAAAATAGATTAGCAGAATCCAGGGGAGAAAGATTTCTTCTGTACACTTATGTGTAGCAAAATTATAATGCGGTTTAAAAATGCATATTTTTTCACAGAGAAAATCTTCCCCATATGTTATACCGTGGGAAAGAAATAATCACCGGAAACTCTATTTTGGTTCATCAAAGTGAGGGATTTTAGTCCAGGGACACTTTTTCTACTTTAATGACACAATGTCAAGTTCTCCCAGGTCAAGCATAGCACAAGCAGATGGGAAGAACTTGCAATTATACAACGCCTTTCATATCCTTAGGATACTCCAAAGCGCTTTACAACTGTGAATTATTTTTGTTGTGCAGTGTCTGCTTGTTACATGGGCAAACATGGCAGCCACATTCTGCATAGTAAGATCCCATTAACTGCAAATGAATGCATGACAGATGTTTTTTTTAATGGTGGTAACCAATGTTCTTTCTTTTTGAGGGCGTGGCCCATTCAAAATCCCGCGCATGCGCGTTTTTTCCTGTTTAAAAGCCGGCTCACCAGCTGCGCAGGAGCTGCAGAGTGCTGCGTGGCCGCGCAGTTTAAAGGGAACATTGATAGTAATTGATGCAGGAATGTTGGCCAGAAAACCAGGAGAATTCCCTTCTCTTTGAATAGTGCCGTAGGATTTTGTACTAGTATGAGCTAGCTGCACAGTAAAACGTTCTGTGCTCCAAGCACATAACTGATTCGAATTGAATTCAGTAATGTTGTGCTCAGCTGTTGATCGACTAAAGTATTATTTCACACATGCAAATGCTTATTTTGAGGTTATTTAGAAGAAATGCTATTTATTCGAAACCTAAATGCTTATTTTGAGGTTTCACGTTGGCATATCTTTCCTGTGAAACTATGCCCACAGGATAAATCTTTAGCCCTTCATTTTTAGTGGAGCCTTCTAGATTCAGGCTTGATCATGGTTATAGATTTGGGCTCCACCATGGATGTAAAATGATGATGATTTTTCGACACAGCAAGTGAGCCCCAAGTAGGCAAAGGAAACGCTTCAAGGATACTTTTAAAACGCTTCAAGGATACCTTGACAGAGTGCAACATCCCCACCTGGCAATCCCTGGCCCACGACTGCCCAAAGTGCATCCGGGAGGGCGTTGAGCACCTCAAGTCCCATCGCCGAGAACAAGCAGAAACCAAGAGTAGACAGCGGAAGAAGCGTGCATCAGTCCAGGCTCCCGGACCACCCTTTCCTTCAACCACTGTCCGCCCCACCTGTGACAGAGGCTGTGGGTCCTGCATTGGACTCCTCAGTCACCTGAGAATTTACTTTTAGAGTGGAAGCAAGTCATCCTCGACTCTAAGGGACTGCCTATGAAGATGATGATGAAAATGATGATACACGTAACTTAGGAACAGGAGTAGGCCATACCTCATGATCCTGGTCCACCATTCAGCTAATCTTCAACTCAATTTACCCACCTTTGCTCCATATCTTTTGATACCCTTACTTATCTATCTATCTCCGCCTTGAAAGCTCCAATTGTCCTATTATCCACAGCCTTTTGGGGAAGAGCCTTCACCATGACTGTTGAGGTACTATCCCTGCTAAGCATGTTTGAAAGATGGCGATCCAATTTAAGAGTTCCGATTAAGGCTGGTGTTTAGCATTTAGTGGACTAATGATAATAACTGATTGTGAAATTCATCTGCTCTTGGATCAAAATCACTTTTTGATTGCTCCCATGGCTGATGAACTGCCTGCTTCTGCTCGCTGTCCAGGCTCATGCATGAACACCTAAGATTACGTTGCACAAATATTAGCTTGCAAGCAGCTTGTTTAAATGTAGTTCTTAAATGTTTTAGCAGAGGCTTTAACCCACTTGTTAAATTACACACAAATGTATAGCGTGTTTGGATACTAATATTCACAGTTGCATAAAGTAACACCACTATTTCTAGCCAGAATGGAGATGATTGGATAAATCCTCTGTCAAACACTGCTGTAAGTGACTGGGATTGATTTTGCACACATAATTTGTATATAATTTTCCTCCATGCACTGCAATTTGCTGGAGAAATCACCCTGCTTTTATCGGGAAACATTGTTGTAGTTTCGGTCATCCTTCTTCTCATTCTTAGGCAGTCCCTCGGAGTTGAGGATGACTTGCTTCCGCACTAACATGAGTTCGAAGGTGGCTGATGAGTTCAATGCAGGATCTACAGACTCTGTCACAGGTGGGGCAGGTGGCGGTTGAAGGGACAGGTGGGTGGGGTGCTTGGTTTGCCGTATGCTCCTTCCGCTGTTTGTATTTGACTTCCGTGTGCTCCAGGAAAAGCAGTGGAAGGAAGGTATTGCAGGGGTCCACTGCGGTCATCCCCCTGCAAGACAGATACACCGCTTTGGGTACTGTTGAGGGGGATGACTCATCAGGGGAGAGCAGCAGCAGCCAAGTTCATGCCACCGTGGGTGGCTCTGCTGCACAGGAGGGCAGGAAAAAGAGTGGGAGAGCTATAGTGGTAGGGGATTCTATTGTAAGGGGAATAGATAGACGTTTCTGCGGCCGCAATCGAGATCCCAGCATGATATGTTGCCTCCCTGCTGCAAGGGTCAAGGATGTCTCGGAGCGGCTTCAGGACATTTTGAAGGGCGAGGGTGAATAGATAGTTGCCGAGGTGCGTATAGGTACCAATAATATAGGTAAAAAAAAACGGAATGAGGTCCGACAAGACGAATTTAGGGAGCTAGGAGCTAAATTTAAAAAGTAGGACCTCAAAAGTAGTAATCTCAGGATTGCTACCAGTGCCATGTGCTAGTCAGAGTAGGAATCGCAGGATAGCTCAGATGAATACGTGGCTTGAGGAGTGGTGCAGAAGGGAGGGATTCAAATTCCTGGGGCATTGGAACCGGTTCTGGGGGAGGTGGGACCAGTACAAACTGGACGGTCTGCACCTGGGCAGAATTGGAACCAATGACCTGGGGGGGGGGGGGGCGGGGAGGGGGGTGTTTGCTAGTGCTGTTGGGGAGGGGTTAAACTAATATGGCAGGGAGATGGGAACCGATGCAGGGAGACAGAGGGAAGTAGAATAGGGGCCGAAGCAAGAGATAGAAAGAAGAAAAGTAAAAGTGGAGGGCAGAGAAACCCAAGGCAAAACTCAAAAAGGGCCACATTACAGCAAAATTCTAAAGGGGCAAAGTGTGTTAAAAAGACAAGCCTGAAGGATCTGTGCCTCAATACGAGGAGTATTCGGAATAAGGTGGACGAATTAATTGTGCAGGCAGCAAGAAATGAATATGATATAATTGGCATCACGGAGACATGGCTCCAGGGTGATCAAGGCTGGGAACTCAACATCCAGGGGTATTCAACATTCAGGAAGGATAGACAGAAAGGAAAAGGAGGTGGGGTGGTGCAGCTGGTTAAAGAGGAAATTAATGCAAAAGTATGGAAGGACATTAGCTTGGATGATGTGGAATCGGTATGGATGGAGCTATAGAATACCAAAGGGCAGAAAACGCTAATGGGAGTTGTGTACAGACCACCAAACAGTAGTAGTGAGGTTGGGGACAGCATCAAGCAAGAAATTAGGGATGCGTGCAATAAAGGTACAGCAGTTATCATGGGCGACTTTAATCTACATATTGATTGGGCTAACCAAACTGGTAGCAATGTGGTGGAGGAGGATTTCCTGGATTGTAATAGGGATGGTTTTCTAGACCAATATGTCGAGGAACCAACTCGAGGGCTGGCCATCCTAGACTGGGTGATGTGTAATGAGAAAGGACTAATTAGCAATCATGTTGTGCGAGGTCCCTTGGGGAAGAGTGACCATAATATGGTAGAATTCTTTATTAAGATGGAGAGTGACACAGTTAATTCAGAGACTAGGGTCCTGAACTTAAGGAAAGGTAACTTCGATGGTATGAGACGTGAATTGGCTAGAATAGACTGGCGAGTGACACTTAAAGGGTTGACGGTGGATAGGCAATGGCAAACATTTAAAGATCACATCGATGAACGTCAACAATTGTACATCCCTGTCTGGAGTAAAAATAAAACTGGGAAGGTGGCTCAACCGTGGCTAACAAGGGAAATTAAGGATCGTGTTAAATCCAAGGAAGAGGCATATAAATTGGCCAGAAAAAGCAGCA
Source organism: Pristiophorus japonicus (assembly GCF_044704955.1). Taxonomy (NCBI): domain Eukaryota; kingdom Metazoa; phylum Chordata; class Chondrichthyes; family Pristiophoridae; genus Pristiophorus; species Pristiophorus japonicus. The sequence continues at coordinate 275,263,971 of NC_091979.1, read as the reverse complement.
AACCTGAGGACTGGGAGAATTTTATAATACAGCAGAGGAGGACAAAGGGTTTAATTAGGAGGGAGAAAATAGAGTAGGAGAGGAAACTTGCTGGGAACATAAAAACTGACTGCAAAAGCTTCGATAGATATGTGAAGAGAAAAAGATTAGTAAAGACAAAAGTAGGTCCCTTGCAGTCAGATTCAGGTGAATTTATAATGGGGAACAAAGAAATGGCAGACCAGTTAAACAAATACTTTGGTTCTGTCTTCACGAAGGAAGACACAAGTAACCTTCTGGAAATACTAAGGGACCGAGGGTCGAGTGAGAAGGAGGAACTGAAGGAAATCCTTATTAGGCGGAAAATTGTGTTCGGGAAATTGATGGGTTTGAAGGCCGATAAATCCCCGGGACCTGATAGTCTGCATCCCAGAGTACTTAAGGAAGTGGCCCTAGAAATAGTGGATGCATTGGTGATCATTTTCCAGCAGTCTATCGACTCTGGATCAGTTCCTATGGACTGGAGGGCAGCTAATGTAACACCACTTTTAAAGAAAGGAGGGAGAGAGAAAACGGGTAATTATAGACCGGTTAGCGTGACATCAGTAGTGGGGAAAATGTTGGAATCAATGATGAAAGATGAAATAGCAGCACATTTGGAAAGCAGTGACAGGATCGGTCCAAGTCAGCATGGATTTATGAAAGGGAAATCATGCTTGACGAATCTTCTAGAATTTTTTGAGGATGTAACTAGCAGAGTGGACAAGGGAGAAACCGTGGATGTGGTGTATTTATTTGGACTTTCAAAATGCCTTTGACAAGGTCCCACACAAGAGATTGGTGTGCAAAATTAAAGCACATAGTATTGGGGTTAATGTACTGACGTGGATAGAGAACTGGTTGGCAGACAGGAAGCAGAGAGTCGGGATAAACGGGTCCTTTTCAGAATGGCAGGCAGTGACTAGTGGGGTGCCACAGGGCTCAGTGCTGGGACCCCAGCTATTTACAATATACATTATTGATTTAGATGAAGGAATTGAGTGTAATATCTCCAAGTTTGCAGATGACACAAAGCTGAGCAGCGGTGTGAGCTGTGAGGAGGACGCTAAGAGGCTCCATCGTGACTTGAACAGGTAAGGTGAGTGGGCAAACACATGGCAGATGCAGTATAATGTGGATAAATGTGAGGTTATCCACTTTGGTGGCAAAAACACGAAGGCAGAATATTATCTGAATGGCAGCAGATTAGGAAACGGTGAGGTGCAACGAGACCTGGGTGTCATGGTACACCAGAGATTGAAAGTTGGCATGCAGGTACAGCAGGCGGTGAAGAAGGCAAATGGTACGTTGGCTTTCATAGCTAGGGGATTTGAGTATCGGAGCAGGGAGGTCTTACTGCAGTTATACAGGGCCTTATTGAGGCCTCACCTGGAATATTGGGCCCTAGAACGGCGCAGCCCCGACCTGGACGCCCGTTTTTCGCGCCAGAAAGTGCGCCTAAAAAATACCTATTCTCTGGCTCCCTGCAGGTCCTCTGGAGCTGGGCGCGGCGCAGCACAAGCGGTGGGGGACAGAGCCAGGTCCCTGCGCTGAAAACAGTGCCGGGACCTCTGCGCATGCGTGCTACAGTGGGCACGCATGTGCAGTAGCTCCAGGCGCCCAAAACTGTATGGAAGGGGCCCGAAGCATGCAGCCCCTAGCCCTGGACGAATGGCCTCACTGGGGCTGCGTGGATAAGGCTGCCTCCCACGCCCAGCTCCTGCTTCCTCCTGACCGGACCCGACCCGACCCGACTCTACTCCCGCTCCCCCCCTCCCCCGGACTGGACCCGACCCCCCCCCCACTCCCGGACCGGACAGGACCCCCGGACCGGACGTGCCCCGGACCGGACTCCCCTCCCCCACTTGCCGGACTCGACCCCGCTCCCTCCGCCTCCCCCCCCCCCAGACCCAACACGCGCTCACCGACCCGCGCTCCCCCCCCCACCCCCCGGACCCGACCCGACACAACGCCACCTAGCTGTAAATCCGGTTC